>NC_092709.1:204124003-206619646 GCF_047496885.1 Scyliorhinus torazame
CATGATGATCCTGCACGTCTGCGCCCGTCACCCAGGCAGTGTACACGACTCATTCGTGTTGTCGCGGTCATCCATCCCCGGCATGTACGAGGGACGCCATCCCCGGCTGAGGGGCTGGTTGCTGGGCGACAGGGGCTACCCATTGCGATCGTGGCTGATGACGCCTATACGGAGGCCACGCAATGAGGCGGAGAACCGCTACAATGATGCCCATGTAGCGACAAGGGGAGTGATCGAGAGGTGCTTTGGCGTGCTGAAGATGCGTTTCAGGTGCCTGGACCTCTCTGGGGGCGCCCTCCAGCATCGGTCAGATAGGGTCGGCCGCATCATTGTGGTGTGCTGCGTCCTGCACAACATAGCCCAGCAGAGGGGCGATGGGCCGCAGGCAGAGGAGGGCGGAGTGGAGGAGCAGCAGGAAGAGGCCCAGTCCTCCCCAGATGAGGGGGATGGGGGCAATGGTCAGGGCAGACGGGGTAGACACAGGCGGGTGGCTGTCCACCGTTACCGGCTGGCCCAGCGGGCACGGGACAGACTGATAGACGCCCGCTTCACTGACTAGATGGGCGTGGGCATCGGGTAGTATGGCCACAGACCGCACACCATGACAACAGCCGACCACCCACACCCCCCACCCATCCACCCACCCAGCACCCTCACCCCCCTCCCCAACCCCACACACCCCACCCGCATGCACACCACCCCCCCACCCCCAATTGCCGATCCACCGGCGGCACAACGGGCCGGGCTCACCCAGTTGCGGGTGGACGCGTGTCTATCGCAGGCCATGGAGAATGATGACAACCCGCCTCCGATGAGCTCCTGGCTCTACATCGTTGGACTATGTCTGACCCATGGCCACAGTACCACCATCCACCCGGACCATCCCTGCATGCGGCTGTGACACTGCAGCGCACGGTCCCGTCCTCTGCCCGGGGGATGTTGATGGCGGCCCAGGGGGAAGGGGGCAGACACACCTGGGGCTGAGGTAAGACCACCCCTCACACACACACTTGCGCTCAACGTACATGACACCCCCGCACACTTTGGACAGAGCACAAAGGCAGCTTTGGTAGGTGTAACATTGACTTTAATAACCAAAGGAGTTCATGCACGTGCCCTAGCCCCTAAAACTCATCTGTGCCCTGCACCCGTGCCAACTTACTCAGTGTCTAATTGTTTGGCCTTACGGGCCCTTTGACTACATCTACGTGGTTCCCCAGACGGTACAGCAGAACTGGAGGTGGACTCCTGTGATTCCTGCCCTCTGACACTGGATCCCTTTGGCGGCCGTTTCCTGGGGCGTCCTGGCCTAGATGGGCTAGGCTGCGGCCCGGGCGACTGGGATGGCGAGCTGCCAGCCTGTCCTGCCCGTTGCCCACCCGATGCACCTGGGACGGAAGGGGGGGGGGGAGTCCGAGGTGTCGCGGTGTACCGGGACCTCCCCTACAGAGGGAGCCGGGATGGACCACACCACCTCCTCCTCCCTCGGGGTGCCCGATGGCCCCCAGGCCTCTACATGGGTGGGGGATGCGAACGGACTGGCCATCCGACGCCCCCCCGACATCTGGCGCTGCCAGTCCTGGAGGCCCGTGCTGGTATCGACAGGGGTCTGCAGGTTTGCAGCCATGGAGCCCAGGGGGTTGTCGAACCCTGTCTGCGACAGTGCGACGCCAGCTCGCACATGGCCACTGGCGCCGATGCCCTCAGCGATGGCCTGCTGAGACTGGGCCATGGCCTGCAGAGACTGGGCCATGGCCTGCAGAGACTGGGCCATGGCCTGCTGAGACTGGGCCATGGCCTGCTGAGACTGGGCCATGGCCTGCTGAGACTGGGCTATGGCGTTGAGCGCCTCTGCCATCTGGCGCTGGCACTGGCTCATGGCCTTCTGTGAGAGGGCAGCCATTTCCTGGGCCACAGACGCCGCCTGCACGGAAGGCCCCAGGCCTCGCAAACCGTTCCCCATGTCTGACACCGTCGCACCCATTGCCTCCACCGCGGACGCCACCCGTGCGGTGTCAGCCTGGGTGGCACGCATGACCGGGACCACTCCCAGCTCCTGGACGCGGGTGGACTCCTCCACCTGCGACCGCAGCCGCCGCAAGCCACCCGTCACCCTATTCGCTCGTCTCCGTGTCGGTGGTTGCATCGGATCTATGTGTGGGTGTGGTAACTGCAGGAACCCGGGATCCATCTGGGCGGCAGATGTTCGCTTGGCCTGGGCTGCCCTCCGACCGCCCGGTCCCTCTGCTGCTCCTACCTCCACCTGCTGTACCGGGACGGCTGTGTTGTGCGCACCAGTGAGTGTACCAGACGCCTCATCACTAAAGTGCCCAACCGTGGTGAGTGTTTCTGCGATGGTGGAGGGTGTTGGTGACAGCAGTGGCGTTGTGTCGTGCTCTTCGTCCCACTCTGAGTCCATGGCACTTTGGGGTGGGGGTTCGTCTCCACCCATCCACTCTGAGTCACTGTCCGGTATTTCGTCTTCCCGGGTAGGGGTGTCCTGGGTAGTGCTGTCCCGGGTAGTGCTGTCCCGGGTAGTGCTGTCCCGGGTAGTGGTGTCCCGGGTAGGGGTGTCCTGGGTAGTGGTGTCCCGGGTAGGGGTGTCCTGGATAGTGGTGTCCTGGGTAGTGGTGTCCCGGGTAGTGGTGTCCTCGCTCGGATGTGACGGGGGCCTGTGGCTGCCCCCCTCATCGCTGGGTAGTCGCTCCCGCACGTGACGGGGGTGTCGTCTCCCTGTTGCTCCAGGTCTCTCCGTCTCCCGTGGTGTGCGAGGGGCATCCTGCGGGCGTCGCATGCTGGAGGGTTCGGGTCTCTCCGTCTCCCGTGGTCTCCGAGGGGCATCCTGCGGGCGTCGCATGCTGGAGGGTTCGGGTCTCTCCGTCTCCCGTGGTCTCCGAGGGGCATCCTGCGGGCGTCGCATGCTGGAGGGTTCGGGTCTCTCCGTCTCCCGTGGTCTCCGAGGGGCATCCTGCGGGCGTCGCATGCTGGAGGGTTCGGGTCTCTCCGTCTCCCGTGGTCTCCGAGGGGCATCCTGCGGGCGGTCTGCATCTGCGGGGATGGGTGCCTGGACGTTTGGTCCTGCGATACACAATGAAGCATGCATGGTTAGACATCAGGCAGTGATCAGGTGATACGGGAGAGGGGGATATAGGGGAGGGGGGATATGGGGACGGGCTGTTGGTGGCTCACTTGCTCGTGGGGCCCCGACCTCTGCATCAGCAACCTCCCGGTCGTCAGGTCCGCCAGCCAGTTCCAGGGCCCTTTCCTCGTGTACGGTCAGTGGCCTCTCATCAGCGGGCCCTCCTCCAGTCCTCACATGCTCCCTATTGTTGTGTGCGCGCTTCTCCTGGGGGGGGGGGGGGGGGGGTGGTGGCAGGGGTAAAAGGCAACAGTGTTAGGCAGGTATATGAATGCACGCCATCGGTTGCGCGTGCATTGCAGAGGTTAAGGTTAGGGCTGGATTCACTTGGGGATATGGGGGAGGGGGGGATATGGGGGAGGGGGGATATGGGGGATATGGGGGAGGGGGGATATGGGGGATATGGGGGAGGGGGGATATGGGGGATATGGGGAGGGGGGATATGGGGGAGGGGGGAATATGGGGGATATGTGGGAGGGGGGATATGGGGGAGGGGGGATATGGGGGAGGGGGGGATATGGGGGAGGGGGGATATGGGGGATATGGGGGAGGGGGGATATGGGGGAGGGTGGATATGTGGGAGGGGGGGATATGGGGGAGGGGGGATATGGGGGAGGGGGGATATGGGGATATGGGGGAGGGGGGAATATGGGGGATATGGGGGAGGGGGGGATATGGGGGAGGGGGGAATATGGGGGATATGGGGGAGGGGGGATATGGGGGATATGGGGGAGGGGGGGATTTGGGGGAGAGGGGATATGGGGGATATGGGGGACGCTCACCCTGCCTGCTCTGACGAGGTCGTTCACCTTCTTGTGGCACTGGGTGCCTGTCCGTGGTGTCAGGGCCACAGCGGTGACGGCCTCTGCCACCTCCCTCCACAGACGCCGGCTGTGGCGTGGGGCAACTCTGCGGCCGTGCCCGGGATACAGGGCGTCCCTCCTCTGCTCCACCGCATCCAGGAGCGCCTCCACATCGCGTGACTCGAACCTCGGGGCTGAGCGACGGCCAGCCATCAAGTCGGGTGTTGCGGTCGGCTGTTCCGGTCGGGTGGGGGGGGGAGCTGCGCGGCCTTATGAGCCGTCACGCCGTGCAGCGCGTATGACGCTGCACGGCGTGAACCACTGCGCAAGCGCGGATCCCGTTACGTCGCTGCTAGCCCATTTCGGGCCGCAGACTATCGGCCCATTTTTATGACGTGACGCAAGTGGGATTTGCGCCGTTTTTTGCGCCGATCGGCGGAGTTTCCGCCGATAACGGAGAATTTCGCCCAGTATTTCTGCTTTGAATGAAAAACTTCAAGGGTTGCATTCCACCATGGTGCACTGCAGGGAGTGATCTGCATCACGGTCAGCGCTGTGTTTGTTTAAAATGCTGTTCCGAAAATCATGACTGGTGATGACTAAATGTGGTTCGTGTCATTGCCCTGATCTTGGATGTCTCCAGGACACCTTGTAACATGGTTCGTTTTGAAAGAAAATGTTAGTTACACAAAATTCATGCGAGCAGCGAAACTCAAGTAACCTCTGTCCGTTCTCATTTATCTATCTGAAAAGAAGAAATGTGCAATGTTACAGGGATAAGGCAGGGCAGTGGGACTAGATAGAATAATCTTTCAGACAGCCAGTGCTGCACTGTAAAGATTCTCTGATTCTGTGACCTTTCGCAAGCTCTGAAGTCCGAAGCAGGAGGGCCATGCCTCATCAGCAGCGGCATTCACTCGTGTTTAAATCCCTTAATAGGGATTTTGCGGATAGCAGTGTCAAGCCTGTCACAGAACTGGGGGGGGGGGGGATTCTCCATCCAGCGACGTTGGCGTTATGAAACACGATTGGGAGGAGAATGACACAAGGGCGCCCGACGGAATGTCATGCTCCGTGCATCGACAGCAATGTCAATGCGTTCGACTCTGCAGGTACAGTAAACGCTGCTGCATATCATTAACAGCCTGACCCGTTATTCTCCGGGGCTCCCGCGATGCTCCGCCTCCACCAGGGTTCACTTGTGGTTTTAAAAATTGGGAAAGAGTGGGGAACCTCCAGTGCCAGCATGCAGGTGGAATTCGCACATTGGGTAGCTCCTGATCGAGCCTCTGCTTTTTGGAACTTAATGCCCGGTTCCAGGGGCAGTTTTTGAATAAGCTGGTGGAGGAAGACGTAAGTAAGGTGGGGAATGTCGGAGAGCCAGAAAAAAGCCGCTGGGAAGAAGCAGTTGAACGATAGTTCGCCGTCAAATGAATGGGTCAGCCTGGCAGTAGGAAAGATGGCAGAAGCAGGATCGCTTCGTGGGGGCCGCGCTCTTCACAGTGGAAACTATGACGAGGTGATGGCCAGAGAATTTGAGAGGCAGTTCGCCAAGCATATAGAGGTGATGCAAAAGGGGTTGATGGCTGTGATGAAGGAGTGGGCAGAGGGGGCGACAGCCTCAGTGAAGGCGGCAATGTTGAAGACGTCGGCCGAGGTATGGGAGCAAGGAGAGAAGTTGAAAGGGGTGGAGGGGCAACCCAGCAACCAGTTCACCTCGATGGGTGAGGAGGTGCGGAGGCTGGTGGAGGCCAAAAAAGGACTGAGAGCCAAGGTGGAGAATAGGTTGAGGTGGCAGAATTTAAGAATATTGGCAAAGTATTCAGTCGACCTTGGGCTTGCTGAGGGGATGGAGAGTCCAAGGCCGACTGAGTATTTTGCCAATATGTTGGCGGAGTTGTTTGGGGAAGGGAAAGAACCCTCTCGGTGAACTGGATAGGGCTAATCGATCGCTCAGGCCTAAAGCGAAGGCAAATCAGCCTCCAAGGGCGGTTGCGCGAAGCAAAGGCATGAGGTGAACTGGGAAGTAGTTGGTATTCGAATATACCAGGACTTAACTGTGGAGCTGGCGAAAACTTGGGCGACCTTCGGTCGGGTGAAGGCAACACTTCAACGGTGTGAGGTTCGACGTAGTCTACCCGACGAAGCTGAGGGTGACCTATACCTTGAGAGACTTCTGCTTTGAAATGGTGAAGGCAGCGGAGGCTTTTGTGAAGGCTGAAGGACTGGAGTTGAAATGAGAGATGGGACTGGGGTTTGGATTCAGATTGAAGGGACGGGGGGTTGTTTCAGGATGTTTATTGGCTTTGTATTTGGGGGGGAATAGTTGGAGGTTTTGTTTTTCGGTTAGTTGATGAGCAAGGGTACTCTTGCTGTGGGCTGCAGTGACCATGAGAATAGTGGGCTTTGAGGTCATGGTGGTTTTTTAGGGTGTGGTCTTTGAACACTGGTTATGTTTGAATATCTTAGTTGTCAGGGATTAGGTCATGGGGGAAGGGATCGGGAGGAGGGGGGCCTGGGCAGGGGCCTCCACATTAGCAAGCGAAGGTTGGCTAGTGAATGGGAGTGTGGTGGGCAGAGGGGGCTTGGTCATTGGAACTTGGTACAACAGGTTTTCGATGGACCTGGAGATGTGAATGGTGCGGGATGGGGCCAATACTTTTCAAGAGGAAGTGGAGGAGGACTTCTGGGAGGGGGGAGAGGTTCGACGGCAACAAAGAGATGGGGTGGGTCAGGCCCGATGGGCAGGTCCCGGAGTTACAATGATGGCGGGTAGGAGGGGCGTGTGGGGGGGGGGGGGGGTGAGAGGTCCCGGTCAGAATAGTAACATGGAACATGAGGGGGTTAGGGAGGTTTTTAGACATTTAAAGAGCTCAAAGGCCAATATGTTGATGCTGCCCATCTGAAAGTCAAGGATCAGCACGGTAGCATTGTGGATAGCACAATTGCTTCACAGCTCCAGGGTCCCAGGATCAATTCCGGCTTGGGTCACTGTCTGTGCGGAGTCTGCACATCCTCCCCGTGTGTGCGTGGGTTTCCTCCGGGTGCTCCGGTTTCCTCCCACAGTCCAAAGATGTGCAGGTTAGGTGGATTGGCCATGATAAATTGCCCTTAGTGTCCAAAATTGCCCTTAGTGTTGGGTGGGGTTACTGGGTTATGGGGATAGGGTGGAGGTGTTGACCTTGGGTAGGGTGCTCTTTCCAAGAGCCGGTACAGACTCGATGGGCCAAATGGCCTCCTTCTGCACTGTAAATTCTATGATAATCAGGTGAGGCTCAGGAAGGGCTGGGTGAGTCAAGTTTTCCATTCGAGGTTTGATAGCAGTGCTCGGGGGGGGGGTAGCGGTATTGGTGGGCAAGCGGGTGAGGTTTCAGATGGAGACGGTGGTGATGGATCAGGAGGGCAGGTATGTGATAGTGACGGGGGCATTAGAGGGAGGTTGGTGACGCTAGCGAGCATATATGGCCCCGACTGGGATGATGCGGGGTTTGTGAAGAGGGTGCTGGGGGCCATCCCAGATTTGGATACCCACGAGTTAATAGTGGGAGGGGATTGGAATATGGTGCAAGAGTTGAAGGTGGACAGGTCTCAGCCGCGCTTGCTGGCCCAGTCAGGGTGGGAGAAGGTGCTGGCTGGGCTCATGAGAGAGATGGGAGGAGTGGGGTTGTGGAGGTTCTTGCACCCTCGGGAAAGGGAGAATTCGATTTTCTCCCCGGTACATAAAATGCACTCGAGAATAGACTTTGTTATGATGGGGAAGGCGTTATTGGCCGGGTCAAAATGTTGGAGTATTCAGCGATATTGATTTCGGACCATGCGCCGCATTCGGTGGATGTGGTTCTGGAGAAGGGGATGGCTCAGAGGCAGGGGTGGAGAATAGATGTGGGGTTGTTAGGGGATTAGAGATGGAGGTGGTGGTGGCGCTGGACGTAGAGAAGGCGTTTGATCGGGTAGAGTGGGGTTATTTGATGGCGGTATTGGAAAGATTGGAATCGGGCCGAGGTCCGTGGCGTGGGTATGGCTGCTGTACAAGGAGCTGATGGTGAGCGTTCGCACTAATAATATGAATTTGAGGTACTTTGCTCTGCACCGGGGTACGAGGCAGGGGTGCCCTATGTCCCCCCTGTTGTTTGCACTGGCTATAGAGCATTTGGTCATCGCGCTAAGGAGCTCAGTGCTGTGGAAGGGGATAGTTGGGGGGTTGGGGTGGAGCATAGGGTATCCTTATATGACGATGATCTGTTATTGTACATTTCAGAACCGAGCACGTCGTTAAGGGGTATAATGGGGGCTGCTCCAAAGATTTGGGTCATTCTCGGGGTATAAATTGAACCTAGGCAAGAGCGAATATTTCATGGTCTCCCAGCTGCGCGGGGCTGGGGGGGCTGCCATTTTGTCTGGCAGAAACCCACTTCAGGTACTTGGCAGTGCAGGTGGCTCGGGACTGGGATGGGCTCTGAAGATGTAATTTTACTAGTTTGGTGGGAAAGGTGAAGGCTAATTTGGCAAGGTGGGACAGCCTCCCTCTATCGTTGGCGGGCCGAGTGCAGGCAGTTAAAATGAATGTGTTATCACATATTCAGTGCCTGCCAATCTTTTTACCGAAATCCTCCTTCAAGGGGGTGGACAAATTGATCTCCTTGTTCATTTGTGGGAGGGGGGGAATATGGCCAGGATTTGGAGGGTAGGCTTGCAGAAAGGGTAACAAGTGGGGGGGGGGGGGGGGGCATAGGCCTCCCAAACTTACTGCACAACTATTGGGCGGTGAATGTGCAGGAGGTGTGGGGCTGGACCAAGGAGGGGGAAACCCAATAGGTTAAGATGGAGGAGGGTTTGTGTAGGGTGTTGGGGTTGCAGGTGCTGGCGTTGGTAGCGATGCCGCTCCCGACGGCAGGGGGAAAGTACTCGGTGAGTCTGGTGGTGGTGGTCACTTTGAAGATCTGGAAACAGTTTAGGCAACCTTTTAAGCTGGCGGTTGGGTCAGGGGGATGCCGATTAGGGGGAATCACAGGTTGAAGCTGGGGAGGATGGATGCGAGGTTTCGGAGATGGGATGAAGACGGGGGGATTAAGGAAATGAAGGAAATGATAAGCAAACTAGAACAAAATGTAAACACTCTTCACCTACTAAATAGCTGTACCACATTGATCTCTTAGACACACATAAGAAATTAATTATTTTTATACCATTACACAAAGATAATTTTTACCATTTAACTTTTGAAATGAGTGTGAGAGATAAGCCATGTAACTATAGGCTAGTCAGTCTAACTTCAGTGGTGGGCAAATTAGTGGGATCAATTGTGAAAGACAGGATAAACTGTCCCTTACAAAGGCACAGATTGATCAGGGATGGTCAGAATGATTTACTAGGGGAAGACCATGTCTCACTAACTTAATAGATTTTGTTGAGGAAGTAACAAGGAGGATTGATGAGGGTAGTACAGTGGATGTTGTCTGCATGAATCACATTAATCACAGGGACCCACGAGGCAGACTGGTCAGAAAAGTGAGATCACATGAGATACAGGGGGAGGTGGCAGATTGGATCCAAAATTGACTCAGTGACAGGAAACAAAGGGTAATGGTCGATGGATGTTTTGTGAATGGAAAGTGGTTTCCAGTGGTGTTCCACAAGGTTCAGTATTGGGGCACTTGCTGTTTGTTATACATGTTAATAATTTAGGGCAGCACGGTGGCGCAGTGGGTAGTACTGCTGCCTTACGGCGGCGGGGGTCCAGGTTTGATCCCGGCTCTGGGTCACTGTCCGTGTGGAGTTTGCACATTTTGACATGTTTGCTGGGTTTCGCCCCCACAACCCAAAGATGTGCAGGGTAGGTGGATTGGCCATGCTAAATTGCCCCTTAATTGGAAAAAATGAATTGGGCACTCTAAATTTTTTTTAAAATGTTAATAATTTACACTTAAATGTGAGAGGCATGATTGGAAAATTTGCAGATGGCGCCAAAATTGTCGGTGTAGTTGATAGTGAAGAGGATAATTGCCGACTCTGAATTAAATCAATGGTTTTCACAATGAGTGGTCTGAGAAGTGGCAAATGGAATTCATGAGGTAATGCATTTGGGGAGGGAAACAAAGCAAGGGAACACTCAATAAATGGGAAGATATTGAGAGGGGTTGAGGAAGTGAGAGACCTTGAGAGTGCATGTCCACAGGTCCTGGAAGGTGGCAGGACAGGTGGACAAGTTGGTATAGAAAGCCAATGGAATGCTCTGCTTTACTGGATGAGGTATAGAATACAAAAACAGGGATGTAATGATAGAACTGTACAAAATGCTGGTTCGGCATGGCCCACTGTTAAGGTTCACGTAATTTATAAAATTATATCCCTGTATATTGAACATTCCTCTGTTCGAATCCAAAGATTTTTTGATTGCCCTTTAAAAATCAGTACTTATTTTTTTCTTTAAATTTAAGAGTACCTAATTCATTTTTTCCAATTAAGGGGCAATTTAGTGTGGCCAATCCACCTACCTGCACATCTTTGGGTTATGGGTGCGAAACCCACGCAAACACGGGGAGAATATGCAAACTCCACACGCACAGTGACCCAGAGCCGGGATCGAACCTGGGACCTCAGCACCATGAGGCAGCAGTGCTAACCACTGCGCCACCGTGCTGCCCCCAAAATCAGTACTTATAATCTGGCCTGTTATTTATTCTCCCTACATCTTTTACTTTGTATACAACTACGTAGAATTTAATAGCTAGTCGACTTATTCAAATCTAGAAATTAGGTGTCTTTGCTGTTTCTTACAGCACACACAGTTAGAGGAAGGGTTTCTGCATTTATTTTCAAAATTAAAGTTATATCTTGTGGAAGCTCTTTCTAAAAACAGCTTGCAATGCTGCAAAGTAATGATAAACATGTTATGATATGCATGGGCTGTTTTGCACGGGCAGATTTCGGAGTTCTCTGACAGAGCTATATATAGATCAGTGCACTACAAGATACACATCCCATGGGAGCAGTCTTGAAAACATATCACTGTACTCGTAAAATTACCAAACAATAATTATTGTGATAGGTCTTTTGATATTTTAGTAACTCTATCTGAACATATGGATTAAGCAATTTTATTTTCACTCATTGCAAGTTTTAAACCTATTAAAAATGAACTTGGCAACAAGCACGATTTCAGTGTGAAAGAATACTATTTTTATTCTATCATGTGTACAGGAAATGTTCTGAAACAGTTTGGGTGAACTACCTCCACTTTGGACTCCCCTGAAAGCATCTAATGGCAAACAAAGAAGCTATTGACTATTTCATTCAAAATGAGCAAATATGTTTTTACATATGTGGGATCGCTGAACTGGAGGCATGAAGCTGGCCCAGGCAGCCATGGGAACATTCAATTCAAAATCTGATAGATTGCCAACAACAAAAAACACAATGTGTGCTAGTTTACAATTTGCTCTCCATGACAATTTATAGGGAAGATTTAATGGTCCAGCCTTGCAAAATCATCATATTTCAATTTATTATGCTTGTCATTTGGAACAAATTATCTCTTCTTATGTTTCTCTGACATAATAAAAAAAAAACTCTCAGTTGACTGAATTGCCTGTGCCAAATGACCTCACAACTTAATATGTGTGTTGTGGTAACAAATCAATTCAGCATCTGCTTTGAATGAAGTTTCATCACAAGCTGTTTCACTTTGGAACACCCTTTTGTATTATTTAGTTTTCGCTCTGTTCTGGCTCAGTAAGTTCAGAAATTTTTTGCTTGTTTCATTGTTGAATGGTGTCTGAAATAAGAATGGAAATTGAGGGAGAACACATTTAGCCATTAGTGCTGGCAGGATTTCTACTGGAAAATGTGAAACTTAGCATTTTATGGTTCCAAATGCAATAATTATACAGGTCAGTAGATTTCTCACAGTTTTCAGTTTTTCGAAAAACATTCTCAAAACCCAGCCATTCAGTTCAAAATTGTTGCTCGTTTTTAACGTTGAACCGGTTACAACATGTTAAAATCTCGAATCTATCTACATCCTCGGCGAACCAGTTTAGCTGCTTTCTAGCCAGAGGTGTAAAAATTGTTCACATTTTTTATATGACAATTTATAAATTGTTATATTAAGAATATTCTGCTGATGTCGTGCAGAAATGCTTCTGTTCAGTTTTAAATGTCAACTTTAACAAACCAGCTTGAAGCATTCTGTTTGCCAAGCGTGAGAGGAGTTATAAATCTTCTTCAGCCAAAAGATTTTTGGGAAAAAACACTTACCCACACCCACAGATTTCAACCACACCAGCAAGTACTGTAATAAGAGAGAAAAAATGAAACTGTCAAGAGTATATAACTGCACTGGCAATCAATCCTCATCATAAGTGCAATAGAAACATCTTAATCACATTGAAAAAGAACAGACACAACAATGGTAACTGGGTCCTTCATTTTAAGTATCTGCTGTAAACTACAAATTAAAGATGTGTTGGCACCATCTGTAGCCCTTCTTAAAAGTAAGTCCTGACAAAGGATTTTCATTAACACTAAAAATCCTTTATCTAATTGTGCTAATTTCTATTGCATATTTATTTTTAATCTGTGGGTGCTGCTAATACATCTGAGGCATTGACTGCAGCGTGAGATCAATAGAAGCTGACAATTTGAGGTAGCTGAATTAATATCAGAGGTACAAGGTATCAATCTAAAGCAATAATTTCATCCGCCAATTTTCCTCCCCCTACAGAAACCAGCCCGTACTGTACTATGCTTCATGGGCATCGGGTTGCCTCAGACACCTCGGCACAGTTGATACCTCCAACTCTGGGGAGGCCCCCGGAAACTCCCCTCACCCAACCTCTACCTGGTAAGCCCTCCCCCCCGGGCCCTATCCATGGCAGTGCCAACCTGGCACCTGAGCACCCTAGCACTGCAAGCCTGGCACCATGGCAGTGTCCCTGGCACCTTGGCTGTGCCTGCCAGGCAACCTGGCAGTGTCAGAGTGGCACTGCCAGGGTGCCTGGGTGACACTGTCAAGGTACCAGACTGGCAGAGCGAAGGTGTCTGGGTGCCAGAGGGCGAGCAAAGGTGCCACCATGCCCTGTTCCTAACCACCTGCAGTCTCCAATAGCCTGGGACTTCCCCCCTTTCCCACATGCAGTTATGTCTGGTCACTTCTGTGTGGACCAATGCTCAACAGAGCCCTGGTGAGGTGTCCCCGGCGTGGCCGTTGAGTCTCTGGCGCTTGTTGAATCTGGTGTACGTATATTTAACAGCTCATTTAAAAATTCCGATCTGAGTCACGGCCAGTGAGGGCGAAATCCAGATCGCGACACCTCGTGAAATTCCGTTGAATGTCGCGAGACGTTTCGAACGACGCAAATCCTGCAAGAGGCCTCTCGCAAGATTCAACAGCATTGTCCCGACACTGAATATTTCATAAGAAAAATGCTTAATCCTTCATATATTACTAGCACTGTCATCGACTTCAATTGGTAAAAATAAAATAAATATTTATGCTTGATTGGACACATATGGACACATAGAGAGTGCACAGCTCTCACAGTCAATGTTGTGTGCAGCACACAACTCACAACGTGGTTCCTTGCTTTACATGCATATCATTTCAGTTAATCAGAAAAAAGCTACGCAGATAGGAACCAGCAGAATGTGACAACACAGCCCGTGGGTAACGTCTCGTGTGTTGCACTCAGAACTCTGATGGGCCGCATGTGGCTCCAGGGCCGCAGGTTGCCCACAAGTGCTCTACAGAGTGAATGATCAGTCATAGAATGCACCAGCGCAGACCCTGACTCTATCCACTTTCCAAATGGAGTTACACAATAAAGATCATGTGGGATTTTGGCTGGTTTCCTCTTCTCTAGCCCAGGAGTGTTGAGACATGAACTAACACCTTGGCTGAGCTTAGTTAACACTGAGCAGATCTCTGACTCTCTCTATTTGTATGGCTTAATTTTACACTCTCAGGGTGGGATCTTTCAGTCAACAGAAGTTTTGAAGTAAACAGAGATTTGAGCGGCTCGCTGAATCGGGGCAGAAACTCCTGACCCAAGTCATGGATTTATCAATTAAGCCAATGAGGTAGCTTAAACATCCATGTTTTATTTGTCACAAATGTTAGTTTACCTCCTTCCTGTTGTCCCAATGACCACAATACCTCTCAGATGATGATTTCACCAACTGTTTGAATTATTTTTTTAAATGAACAGGAAAAGGATTGAAAGTGAAGTTACTTTTCAAGTAAAGTGGAAATGATGACAGCATAATTTCATCTTTTACCAAAACTAGAACTAAAAAAAATCAATAAGATGTTATAATAACATTGCAACAAATGGTTAAGAAGCACTTCATAGAAATACTGTTACACCCACTTTAATATTCAACAGTAATATCTCAGCAAAGCTATAAAACAATACAAACAGTTCATAAAAGTTTGAAAGATTGTATAACATCTGTTACTAATTTGAAATGTATAAGAGTTCTACTTCTCTTCAGATGCAGAGTGAAATAAAAACCAATACCACTTCACTTCAAATCACATGGTAAAATATTATTGAAGTTCAAACCACATGATCTGACTGGAGCGTCCTTTTTTCTAATGTTGTCTTGCCATGGCACCCACTGCAGACAAAACAAAAACTTGCTAAGAATGGAATAAAATTGCTCTATTGGTTCTACTTTTATCGATCTCATGCATAACTAAGGTTGGAATATTTCATTTCAATTCTCTTCCCACACCTAGTGGTGCGCTAATAGCTAGTAATTGCTAGAACATGTCGCTGGAGGCTTATAGCTTGAGTAAACAGGTGCCACTTGACATCATGCATGGCTGACCAGGGGTGTCTCCCACTCTTATCACCAGCCATGTTGGAAGGATTTGCAGGTTGACATTCAACCAAGGCACCTTCTGAACACACCTTCCTTGGCTATAAAGTCCTGGAGTGGGACTTGAACTCAGGAGCTTCTGGCGCAGGGGAAGGGATGCTACCCATTGCATCACAAGACCTCTAGGTTGGAATATGTCGCAATAATATAACAGACCCCAAGGTTTGGATATTATTGCTAACACATGAATTTTGTTCATAGGCTCTGTGATTGGCTGTAAAGCACTCTGGGATTTCCTGAAGTCAGCATATAAACACACAAGAATTATTTTCTTAATAATAAAGGTCTCACAATGTTTCAACAAGAGTAGGAGGCTTTGAATAGAAAACAAGATAATGCTTCGCGAGGAAGACTCACTATTAATCTAAGTGTATTTGAAAAAGGCTTTCAAGCTGCAGGAAATGAATTTGGCAGAGGTGACAGGGGATGGTGAAATGGGACTGTCCTAACTCAGGGACTTGCTGTTCCCTTCCCTTCCTTTCAAATCCTAATAGTGTCACCAGACAATGTCAACTCTGGTGACATTCCTTGGAAATGAGAGCCCTGATATAGCTCGGTGAGCATATCTTAAGTTTGCACACATTTGCTCTTCTGATTGTCCCGATTTAGATAGTCACAGGAATGCCAAAACAAGAAGGCCTTTGAATCTGGGTCATCAATGTAAGATTATCACTGTGAGGGAGGTTAGGAGAAATGTATTTACATAGGGAATTGTTGGAGCATGGAATATTCTGTGCCACAGCAGGAAATTGAGGCTGACACCAGTGCATTGTTGAAGAGTAGGTAAACATTTGAAACAATGAAAGATGCCAGGCTATGGGGTTTGTTGTGGGTTGCCTTAGCAAAGACTTGTCAGATACAATAGCTTAGCAATTCCACTCACCACCTCCTGTTCTGCGCTTTAAATATGTAAGAAGTTGAAAATCGGCAATGTAGGGTGTAAGACTGAGATTAAAATTTAAATACAAAAAGACGGAACTGATGGTGTGTAGACACTGCCTTGCCCAGGTACTGAATGGCCTAGCCACAGGTCACAAAAGGGTCACAAAGTGTCTCCACCACTTGAAGTTCCTGTTTCAGATCATCAGCCTCTACATGTTTTGTTTCCTATCTTTAAAGAGCAAAATATGTTTTTCATTTGTCGAAGGAGTGCTCCATTCTGAGCCCATTTGGCCCACAACAAGCTCTCCTTCTTTCCCCAGATCTGACTTGCCAGCTGGCTTGTGTGAAAGCCAGCACATTGACCATCCTCTCTTGACTGCCAAGCAGCAGTTTAACTCAGAAGAATGCAGGTCTCAGTCTGGTGAGGACTGGCATGTGCAGATATTGCATGGTTGACCTTTTTGGGCACCACTCCAATTCCTAGGTCAATGGGCTGAATGGACACTTGCTATGCAGTAACCTTCTATGATTCCATGTGGATATAGGTTGTAAAAAATTTAAGTAAATTCTATTTAGTGACACAATCTGTAGCTTATTTTATCATGTATGATTCTCATTTATTACTGCCTAAGAATCAAATGTGGTAGATTTTTCAGTATAGATCTAGTGATCTAGTTACTCCAGATATCTTTCACATCTGGTAACAATCTCCACACAGCAAGAAGGAAACAAAAACATTCTCTTCCTGTCACCGTCATCTTATTTTCTTTAAACTTTCTGCCTTGTAATGTTAAGCCATATGGAAAATCTCAGCAGCTGTACCAATGGCAGTGAGTTAATGTAAGAAAATAGCTGGCAGTCAGAATGGAATATCCAACTCTGGATATTGAAACATCGAGAAGTGAAACTCAGTGCTGGAAAAAGGCTCAAATATGCACGTTATAATGTATACAGATGCCCGGCAATGTGCTCAAAGTTGATATGCCCTCTTCGGATTTGTCTGGCGTTCTTGCCTATTAATTGCAAAAGCTTTGTTCGTGTGGTTTCTGACATAATTTGAACTACAATTTACAACTTCAGTCACCAAAGGGAATATTCCATTCCAGAACCAAACTCATAAATCCGCTGGAAACATTCAATGCCTGGTTGGTGGTATTCAACCAGTTCTGATTTAACCGGTGCTGATTAAAGGTAATCTCTGCATTATATATGTCTTGTATTTAGCGTAATACAGGCACCAATCTGTTATAATGCATTCCCAACAAGGAGCTGAAGTGAAGTATAAGCAATGAGAGCAAAGCCCTACTCAGCCCAAATTATGATATATTCTGTTCACCCATCATCACATTAGCTCTGGGCCCAGCAATGCCTCGATTTTAGAATGTTCGCCCTTGCTTTCCAATCCTTTTATATCCAAGCCGCTCCCTATCATTCTTTTAAAAATATATATATTTATTAAAGTTTTTTAACACAATTTTTCACCCTTACAAACAATAACCCACCCCCCCATAATAAAATGACAAGAAATCGCACAGAGCAAGGTATATACATGGTAAAATGATATGTTACATAGCTTTGTACACTGGCTCTCTCCCGCACATGCCAGTTTCCCCAATCCTTCATGTTATCTCTTGCTCATCCACCCTCCCAGGCAAGCCCCCATTCCCCCCCCCCCCCTCTCCCCCCCTAGGTTGCTGCTGCTGCTGACCGACCTTCCTCTAATGCTCCGTGAGATAGTCCAGGAACGGTTGCCACCGCCTGTAGAACCCCTGCGCAGACCCTCTCAAGACAAACTTAATCCTCTCCAGCTTTATGAACCCAGCCATGTCATTTATCAAGGCCTCCACGCTGGGGGGCTTCGCCTCCTTCCACATTAGCAAGATCCTTCGCCGGGCTACTAGGGACGCAAAGGCCAGAATGCCGACCTCTTTCGCCTCCTGCACTCCCAGCTCGTCCACTACTCCAAATATTGCTAGCCCCCAGCTTGGCTTGACCCGGACTTTCACCACCTGAGATATTGCTCCCGCCACTCCTCTCCAGAACCCCTCCAGTGCCGGGCATGGCCAAAACATATCGACATGGTTCGCCGGGCTCCCTAAGCATCTTCCACATCTGTCCGAGGTCTTGCGAGGTCTTGCACTTTGGAAAAAAGAATAGAGGCATGGACTATTTTCTAAACGGTGACAAAATTCATAATGCTGAAGTGCAAAGGGACTTGGGAGTCCTAGTCCAGGATTCTCTAAAGGTAAACTTGCAGGTTGAGTCCGTAATTAAGAAAGCAAATGCAATGTTGTCATTCATCTCAAGAGGCTTGGAATATAAAAGCAGGGATGTACTTCTGAAGCTTTATAAAGCATTAGTTAGGCCCCATTTAGAATACTGTGAGCAATTTTGGGCCCCACACCTCAGGAAGGACATACTGGCACTGGAGCGGGTCCAGTGGAGATTCACACGGATGATCCCAGGAATGGTAGGCCTAACATACGATGAACGTCTGAGGATCCTGGGATTATATTCATTGGAGTTTAGGAGGTTGAGGGGAGATCTAATAGAAACTTACAAGATAATGAATGGCTTAGATAGGGTGGATGTAGGGAAGTTGTTTCCATTAGCAGGGGAGACTAGGACCCGGGGGCACAGCCTTAGAATAAAAGGGAGTCACTTTAGAACAGAGATGAGGAGAAATTTCTTCAGCTAGAGAGTGGTGGGTCTGTGGAATTCATTGCCACAAAGGGCGGTGGAGGCCAGGACGTGGAGTGTCTTTAAGACAGAAGTTGATAAATTCTTGATTTCTCGAGGAATTAAGGGCTATGGAGAGAGAGCGGGTAAATGGAGTTGAAATCAGCCATGATTGAATGGTGGAGTGGACTCGATGGGCCGAATGGCCTTACTTCCGCATCTATGTCTTATGGTCTTATGGTCCTCTACCCCAAAGAACCTACTCAACCTCTCCCCCGTCAAGTGCGCTCTGTGAACCACCTTAAATTGTATCAGATTGAGCCTGGCACATGAGGAGGAGGGATTTACCCTACCTAGGGCATCAGCCCACAGACCTTCCTCAATCTCCTCCCCCAGCTCCTCCTCCCATTTACCCTTCAGCTCCTCTACCAGCGCTTCCCACTCTTCTTTCATCTCCTGGTATATTGCCGACACCTTGCCCTCCCCGACCCATACACCCAAGATCACCCTGTCTTGAATTTCTTGTGCCGGGAGCAACGGGAATTCCCTCACCTGTCGCCTCACAAACTCCCTCACCTGCATATATCTAAAAGCATTTCCTGGGGGTATCTCAAACTTCTCCTCCGGTGCTCCTCGGCTCACAAACGTCCCGTCAATGAACAGGTCCCCCATTCTTCTAATCCCCGCCCGATGCCAGCTCTGAAACCCTCCGTCCATCCTCCCCAGGACAAACCGGTGGTTACCCCTGATCGGGGACCACACCGAGGCTCCCATTGCACCCCTGTGCCATCTCCACTGGCCCCGGATCCTTAGCGTTGCCGCCACCACCGGGCTCATGGTGTACCTTGTCGGCGAGAGCGGCAGCGGTGCCGTCACCAACGCCCCCAGGCTCGTTCCTTTACAGGACGCCATCTCCATCCTCTTCCATGCCGCCCCCTCTCCCTCCATGACCCACTTGCGGATCATCGCCACATTTGCTGCCCAGTAGTAGCTCCCTAGGTTTGGCAGCGCCAACCCTCCTCGGTCCCTACTGCGTTACAGGAACCCTCTCCTTACCCTCGGGGTCCTATTCGCCCACACAAACCCCATAATACTCTCTTAAAAAAGGCCTTGGTGATCACGATGGGAAGGCACTGAAACACAAACAGAAACCTCGGAAGGACCACCATTTTGACCGACTGCACTCTACCCGCTAGCGAGAGCGGTAACATGTCCCATCTTTCGAAGTCCTCCTCCATTTGCACCACCAACCTCGTCAGATTCAGTTTATGTAGGGCCCCCCAGCTCCTGGCTATCTGGATCCCCAGGTACCAAAAGCTCCCCTCCACCCTCCTCAGCGGTAGATCCCCTATCCCTCTTTCTTGGTCCCATGCCTGTAGTACAAAGAGCTCACTCTTCCCTACATTGAGCTTATAGCCCGAAAACTCCCCAAACTCCCTTAGAGTCTGCATGACCTCCACCATCCCCTCCATTGGATCCGCTACGTACAGCAACAGGTCATCTGCATAAAGCGACACCCGATGCTCGTCTCCCCCTCGGGCCACCCCCGTCCATTTCCTAGACTCCCTCAATGACATGGCCAAGGGTTCGATCGCCAATGCAAACAGGGGGGACAGGGCGCACCCCTGCCTCGTCCCGTGGTACAGCCGAAAGTACTCCGACCTCCGCCGGTTCGTCACTACACTTGCCACCGGGGCTCTGTAAAGGAGCTTAACCCAACTGATAAACCCTCCCCCGAACCCAAACCTATGCAGCACCTCCCAGAGGTACTCCCACTCTACTCGGTCAAAGGCCTTCTCCGCGTCCATAGCTGCCACTATCTCCGCCTCTCCCTCCACCGATGGCATCATTATCACGTTTAGGAGCCGCCGCACATTGGTGTTTAGCTGCCTGCCCTTTACGAATCCCGTCTGGTCCTCGTGAATCACCCCTGGGACACAGTCCTCGATCCTCGTGGCCAGCACTTTTGCCAGCAACTTAGCGTCAACATTGAGGCGCGAGATCGGCCTGTACGATCCACATTGCAGTGGGTCCTTGTCCCGCTTTAGGATCAAAGAAATCGTCGCTTCCGACATTGTCGGGGGCAGGGCCCCCTCCTCTCTTCCCTCATTAAAGGTCCTCACTAGTAGCGGGGCCAACAGGTCTACGTACTTCCTGTAGAACTCCACCGGGAACCCGTCCGGTCCCGGGGCCTTCCCCGCCTGCATGCTCCCCAAACACTTGCTCAGCTCCTCCAACCCAATTGGTGCCCCCAAACCAGCCACCTCTTGCTCCTCCACCCTCGGGAATCTCCGTTGGTCTAGGAATCATCTCATCCCCTCTTCCCCCGCTGGGGGCTGGGATCTGTACAGCTCTTCATAGAAGGCCTTAAATACCTCGTTTATTTTCGTCGCACTATGCACCGTGGCTCCCCTTCCATCGTTGACTCCCCCTATTTCCCTCGCTGCAACCCTCTTACGGAGCTGGTGTGCCAACATCTGACTAGCCTTTTCCCCATACTCGTAGGTTGCCCCCTGCGCCTTCCTCCACTGTGCCTCTGCCTTCCCTGTGGTCAACAGGTCAAACTCCGTCTGGAGCTGTCGTCTTTCCCCTAGTAATCTCTCCGGGGCCTCTGCGTATCCCCTGTCCACTCTTAAAATCTCCCCCACTAACCTCTTCCTTTCCATGCCCTCTGTCTTCTCCCTATGAGCCCTGATGGAGATTAGCTCTCCCCTGATCACCGCCTTCAACGCCTCCCATACCACCCCCACCTCCCCATTGTCGTTGGCCTCCAAGTGCCTTTCGATGCACCCCCTCACCTTCCCACACACCACCTTGTCTGCCAGAAGTCCCACATCCAGCCGCCAAAGCGGGCATTGGTCCCTCTCCTCTCCCAGCTCCAGTTCCACCCAGTGCGGGGCGTGATCCGAAACGGCTATGGCCGAATACTCTGTCCCCTCCACCCTCGGGATAAGCGCCCTGCCCAGAACAAAAAAATCTATCCGGGAGTAGGCTTTGTGCACGTGGGAGAAAAACGAAAATTCCCTGGCCTGCGGCCTTGCAAACCTCCACGGGTCCACTCCCCCCATCTGATCCATAAACCCCCTAAGCACCTTGGCCACCGCTGGCCTCTTTCCAGTCCTTGATCTGGAGCGGTCCAGTGCTGGGTCCAACACTGTATTGAAGTCCCCACCCATTATCAGGCCTCCTACCTCCAGGTCCGGAATGCACCCCAACATGCGCTGCATGAATCCAGCATCATCCCAGTTCGGGGCGTTTACATTTACCAACACCACCCACGTCCCCTGCAACCTACCGCTCACCATCACATATCGCCCTCCATTATCCACTACGATAGTCTTGGCCTCAAATGGCACCCGCTTCCCCACCAATATTGCCACCCCTCTATTCTTCGCGTCCAGTCCCGAATGGAATCCCTGTCCTACCCATCCCTTTCTTAACCTGACCTGATCCGCCACCTTCAGATGTGTCTCTCGGAGCATGACCACGTCTGCCTTCAGTCCCTTTAAGTGGGCGAACACTCGGGCCCTCTTCACCGGCCCGTTCAGAACCCTCACGTTCCATGTTATCAGCCGGATTGGAGGGGCTCTCACCCCCCCCGCCGACTAGCCATCTCCTTTTCTAGGCCAGTCCCGTGTCCGCGCCACCCTCACCCTCCAGTCCCCCAGCCGGGGGACCCCCGCCCCGACCACCTCTTCAGTGTCCCATTCCCTTTCGGCCAGTGCAGCAGCAACCCTTTCCCCCCCCCCCTCCCCTCCCCCCTGCTAGACCCCTGTCTAGCTTTTTTTCTCCCCCCATATCACTCCCGTAAGTCAGCTGACACCTGCTGACCCCGGCTTCCCCCGCCGTCCCTTTGACCTCCCCGTGTTGGAGTGTCCCAATCAGTATGCGTTCCTCCATTCCCCTTCCCGCCTTTCTTCCCTCACGCGGGAAAAACCCCGCGCTTTCCAAACCCGCTCCGCCCCCTCTGGCGCAGCTCCTGTCGCGGCCTTGTCTCTCGCCCCCAGCCCATGAAACATTTCCTGCGCGTGATTGACCCCCTATATACAACAACCATCACACATCAAACCTCAAACATCCCCCCTCACAAACCCTCAGTTTGAGTTCAACTTTTCGGTTTGTATGAAGATCCACGCCTCTTCAGGCGTTTCAAAGTAATAATGTTGGCCCTTGTATGTGACCCACAGTCGCGCTGGCTGCAGCATTCCAAATTTCACTCCTTTCCGGTGCAACACCGCCTTGGCCCGGTTGAAACCTGCTCTCCGCTTTGCAACCTCCGTGCTCCAGTCCGGGTATATTCGGATCTCTGCATTGTCCCACTTACTGCTCCGCTCCTTCTTGGCCCATTTCAGGACCCTCTCTCTGTCCGTGAACCGGTGAAATCTCACCACCATCGCCCTTGGCGGCTCATTTGCCTTGGGCCTCCTCGCCAGCACCCGGTGTGCCCCATCCAGCTCCAGCGACCTCGAAGGGGCCTCTGCGCCCATCATCGCCCCGAGCATCGTGCTCGCGTATGCCCCGGCATCAGCCCCCTCCACTCCTTCAGGGAGACCCAGGATCCGCAGGTTCTTTCTCCTCGACCTGTTCTCCAGGTCTTCGAGTCTTCCCGCCCACCTCTTGTGCAGCGCCTCGTGCTCCTCCACTCTCACCGCCAGGCCCAAGATCTCGTCCTCATTCTCACTGACTCTTTTCTGTACCTCCTGGATCTTTACCTCGTGGGCCTTCTGGGTCATCCCTAGTCCTTCAATTGCTGACAGCATAGGCGCCAGCATCTCCTTCCGCAGCTCCTCGAAGCAGCGCTTGATGAACTCCTGCAGCTCCGGCCCGGACTCCACTTTGTCCCCGGCCACCGCCATTTTGGTTTTCTCCCGGCTTTTTTGGCCATTTCACTTCTGGTCCGGTCCATAAAAGTCGAAGGGGGACCTCTCTCTTCCCTTCCCCACGGGTGGTCTTCGAAAAGATTCCGTTGGGGCTCCTCTAACGAGCCCGAAAGTCCGTGATAGCGGGAGCTGCTGTATCGTGCGGCTTAGTTCCGCATAGCCGCAACCGGAAGTCGCCGCTCCCCATCATTGATATCTCCTCTTACCCTTCAACCCTCCGAGGTCTCAGCACTCCTCCAACTCTGGCCACTTATTCATCTCAATTTTCTTCACTCCACCATTGTGTCTTCAGCTACCTGGGTTTCAAATTCTGTAATTATTTCCCTACATCTTAATCCGCATCTTAATCTCCTTCACCTCCTTTAAAACTCTTCTTAAAATGTACCTCTTTGATCAAGCATTTGATCACCTATCCTAAAATTGCCTCATGCGGTTCAGTTTCAAATTTTGTTTGGTTGGCCCCCTGTGAACTCCTTCGGAAGTTTTATTATGTTGAAGGCTCAGTAACAATACAAGTTGTTGGGTTAGGCCCTTGAATCAAAGGCAAATTCTTTGAGGACGGAACTAGTAGAGTTGATAAGGGGGAGCCAGTGGATGTGGTTTATTTGGACTTTCAAAAGGCTTTCGACAATAAGAGATGAGCATGTAAAATTAAATGCAAGGGACTTGGGGGAGTGTTTGAGATAGATAGAAAACTGGTTGGCAGGCAGGAAACAAAGACTAGGAATAAATGGATCTTTTTCTAAGTGGCAGGCTAGTGGGGTACTGCAGGAATCAGTGCTGGGACCCCAGATATTCACAGTGTGTATTAATATTTTAGATGAGGAAAAGATATGTAATATCTCCAAAATTGCAGATGACACAAAGCTGGGTGGGAGGGTGAGCTGTGAGGAGGATGCAGAGATTCTTCAGCTGTGATTTGGATAAGCTGAGTAAGTGGGCAAATGCATGACATATGCTGTATAGTGTGGATAAATACGAGGTTATCCATTTTGGTAGCAAAAACAGGAAGACAGATTATCTTAATGACTATAGATTGGGAGGCGGGAATGCGCAACGAGACCTGGGTGTACTTGTACAACAGTCACTGAAGGTAAGCATGCTGGTGCAGCAGGCAGTGAAGAAAGCCAATGGTATGCTGGCCTTCAGAGCAAGAGGATTCAAGTATAGGAGCAGGGATGTCTTGCTGCAGTTATACAGGGCCTTAGTGAAACCAGACCTGGAATATTGTGTGTAGTTTTGGTCTTCTTATCAGGGGAAGGATATCCTTGCTATGGAGGAAGTGCAGCGAAGGTTTACCAGACTGATTTCTGGGAGAGCGGGACTGAGGTAAGAGGAGAGATTGAATTGGCTAGGATTATATTTGCTGGAATTTAGAAGAATGTGGATTGATCTCATAGAAACCTATAAAATTCTAACAGGACTAGACAGGTTCGATGCAGGAAGAATGTGCCCAATGGCGTCAGAGACCAGAACCAGGGGTCATAGTCTAAGGATATGCGGTAAACCATTTAGGACTGAGATGAGGCGAAATTTCTTCATCCAGAAAGTGGAGAACCTCTGCAATTCTCTGCCACACAAAGCAGTTGAGGCCAAAATATTGTGGGCTGGATTTTCTGTTCCTGAGACTAAGTGTTGACGCCGGTGCACGATTCGTGGGCTTCCACAACAGCAAAACTGGCGCCACACCTGGACTGTTTCAGCTACTGTCAAGGAGCTAACACTGGCGCCAGGTGGGACACAATCGATCCTAATGCGAAACGGTGCCGGATTCAGCAGTTTCGCGAGTGACACTCAGGCGGCTGACAAGCTGCAGCCGCATATACACACTTCACTCCCCACACACACCATCCCAGCAAACAAGATGGCAGAAAGGAGAGTGGCACCATAATTAACAGACACGGAGCTGGAGACCCTGCTGGACGCGGTAGAGGAGAGGCGGGTGACTCTGTACCCCGGCCCGGGAAGGAAGCTGCCACCCGCCACCGCGACTGGCCACAGGTGGCAGAGGCGGTCAGCGGCACCAGCAATACCATCCGGACCGGCCAGCAGTGTAAAAAAGTGCACAACCTCCTCAGGCCGGCCAGGTTGAGTAGGCAAAACTCTCACTAACCCCCGCCCCACACACCCGCATCTCTCCCCCCCCCCACCCCCCACACACCCGCATCCCTCCCTCCCCCCCTCCCCCAACACAACCTGGAGAGAGGCCAAACCTCCCATCCTGCATCACATGTCGCCACCCATACCGGCTGCCATGGCCAGGTACTCTGGTCACTGAAGACAACAGCTACCCACCCCCGGGCTGCATGCGTCGGACTGTCTAACACGGTTTCCCCCCCTTTCCACCACCCCAGAAGGCCCATAACTGGCGGGAACAGGAGAAAACTGGAGGGGGACCGCTGGACCTGTGGCCCCTCACCGTGGCTGAGCAGAGGGCTCTGGACGTGGTCGGCGGCCGAGAGGAAAGGGAGGACACCGGGGTGGAGATCAACCGCTGGCGAGGAAGTGAGAGCCTGCGGAGTTGTGACTCCCTATGCCAAGTTTGTCAACTCCCCCAATACTAACCCCACACCACCCTCACCCCCACACCACCCTCACTCTACCCTCCCCCCAAGCTCGCCCTCCATCACACACCACCCTCATCCTCACCCACACCTCCACCTCCACCCTCACCACCACCCTCACCCTACCCTCCCCCCATGCTCACACTCCACCACACACCACCCTCATCCTCCCCCTCCCCTCCCCCTCCCCCCCCCCCCCACATCACCGCCCCCCCGCCCGGCCACGTTCTAATCATGCACCTTGTCTTGTGTCTTGCAGGACCTGCTGGTAATGGGGCAGGTCCAATTGTGTCCCCCGCCCCAAGCCAGTGGCACACACAGAACATCCCCTCCCATGTGCCGAGCAGTGATGAGGAGAGCAGCATGGATGGCAGCCATATTTCTGTGACCCAAGATACCCTGGACCTCGAGTCTGAAGATGAAACAGATTCCCCGTCACAGCTGTCTCCAATACCCTCCACCATCCCAGGGACACTCACTTTGGTTCGGCACTTTAGTGAAGAGACTTGTGGGACACTATCTGGTGCACACCACACAGCTGATCTGGTACAGCAGGTGGAGGTAGGTTCCTGAGGGGGCGGACGGTCGGAGGGCGAGCCAACCACAGGAACTAGCTGCCATCCAGACGAGTTTCGGGCTTCTGGGACGGACAGTCCCATCGATTGTGGAGATGCAGTCGCAGAGTAAGGGACTGCATGAGGGGCTGTTGCCGAGCATCCAGTACCTGCAGGTGCAGGTGGAGGGGTCCAACCGTGTGCAGCAGCCGGTGGTGGTGCCGACCATGCATGCCATCCAGGCCAACACCGCACGAGTGGCGTCCGCAGTGGAGGCATTGAGGGAGAGGATTTTGGATGTGGATCAGCAGGTCCAAGGCCTGTGGCATTCTGTGCAGGCGCTGGCCGAGGCCCAGGTCAGGGTTGCCACCTGACAGGCAGCCATGTGTGGGAGCCACCTGGAAATTGCAGCAGCGTTTCTGAGCGTGGTCCAGTCACAGCGGGCCATGGCTGGGAATATCGGCAGCATTGCCCAGGTTCTGGCCAATGTGGCGTAGACACAGACGGAGATGGCCTAGTCCCCTGGGAGATGATGCAGTCACTGGCTGTTGTGACACAGACCCAGAAGATGGTGGCACAGTCAATTGATGATGTGGCACAGTCCCAGACGGTGATGGTCCACTCCCTGTGCTCCATGGCCACGATCATGCAGACCCTGGTCGAGACCATTGCGGACCTCCACCTGGCAGCACCAGGTGGCGGGGGAACCTCAGGGGATAGCTCCGCTCGCACCCCCATCCTATGGGGGGGGGGGGGGGAGTAGCAACAGATTACTAAGTTGGATGATCAGCCATGATTATAATGAATGCCAAATGGCACCCTCCTATTTTCTTGGGTGGGATTCTTTGACCGCGCCCGCCGACCGGAAATTCCTGACTGAGGTAACTGGACCTTTACATGGGCCCGTCCTGTCCGTGCAATATTGCGGCGGGCACGGCCAAAGAATCCAGCCCTATGTTTTTTTTATTCATTCATGGGACATGGGCGTCGCTGGCTTGGCCAGCAGGGCAAGCATTTATTGACAATCCCTGAGGGCATTTAGGCGTCAACTACATTGCTGTGGATCTGGAGTCACATGTAGGCCAGGCCATGTAAGGACGACAGATTTCCTTCCCTAAAGGACATTAGTGAACCAGGTGCGTTTTCAGGACACCTTTTAGGCTCTTAATTCCAGATTTTTATTGAATACAAATTTCACCATCTGCCATGGCTCGATTCGAATCCGGGTGCCCAGAACATGACTCTGGGTCTCTGGATTACTGGATTATTAGTCCAGCAATAATACCAATACAGCACTGTCTCTCCTATGTTGCGTAATCATTTTTAACCTGTTGTGTATTATCCTGACAGACAGGGGATCACCAGGTAGATTAACCAGGTAGATTAACGAAGGAATGGTTTATTAAAGTAGGAAACTATATAAAAAGTGAGATAACAGTTACCATATTCCAAGGCACCCAACTCCTAATTAACTGGGAAACCCGTGGTCCACCCTCAGTGTTCACGTTCTGTGGCCCCACTGGCCAATCGGTGTGACAATTGGAAGACTTTAAGAATATTGGGTTCTAAGTATTGGGCAATTTAAGGGTTAAAATCCTGGGATTATAGGAATACAGGAATTGGGAGCAGAAGATTCAAGATAAGAGGCAGAAGGTGGAGAGGGTACAGGAGGAAGATCTATAAAAATTTTTTTTAGAGTACCCAATTATTTTTGCCCAATTAAGGGGACAATTTAATGTGGCCAATCCACTTACCCTGAACATCTTTGGGTTGTGGGGGTGAAGCCCACGCAGACACTGGGAGAATGTGCAAACTCCACATGGACAGTGACCCGGGGCCGGGATAAAACCCGGGTCCTCGGCGACATGGGGCAGAAGTGCTAACCACTGTGCACCGTGTTGCTCAGAACTTTTTTACATAGAGGGTATTGGGAGCCTGGAATTTGCTGCCTGAGTTGGTGGTGGAGGCAGAAGCCTAAAACTCTTTAAAAAAGTATCTGGATCTGTACCTTAAGTGCTCTAAGCGACAGGGCTATGGACTGGGTGTAGGAAGGTGGGATTAAAATGGGTGTCCTTGGGCTGGCATGGACAAGGTGGGCTGAATGGCCTCCGTCTGTGCTGGAATTTTTCTATGATTCTAAGTAGGCAGTTGAGCCTTTCGAGCCTGCTCCACCATTCAATCAGATCATGGTTGATCTCATCCTGGTCTCAAATCCACCTCCCTGCCTGTTCCCCTTTTCCCTTCAACACGTTTTTAAAATCAGAAATATATCTATCTCCTTCTTGAAACCATTTAATAACTCCATTTCCACTGCACTATGGGGCATCCAGTTCCACAAATTCACCACCCTCTGCAAGAGGTAGTTCCTCCTCATCGCTGTTCTAAATCTACCGTCTCTCAACCTATATCTGTCACCTCTTGTTCTAGATTGCCCCATAAGGGGAAAAATTTGGTCTACGTTTACTTTATCAATCCCTTTTCGTATTTTATATTCCTCGATCAGATCCCCTCTCATCCTTCTAAACTCCAGAGAGTACAAGCCCAAACAGTTTGATCTCGCCTATTACGTCAACCCTTTCATCCCTGGAATCAATCCGGTGAATCTCCTCTGAACTGACTTCAATGCCACCACATCCTTCCTCAATAAGGGGACCAAGGGCAGATTCTCCCGCCCTGTCCGCCGCAAGAACGCCACGGGCGAGCCGCATACAATGGAGAACTCCGTTGACCTCGGGCAGGATTCTCTTGTCGCCGGGCGAACACGCCCGGAGAAACCCGCCCCAAAACTGGACACAATACTCCAGATGTGGTCTCACCAACACTCTTATACAATTGCAACAACACTTCTCTACTTTTATACTCCAATCCTTTCGCAATAAACGCTAACATTTCTTTTGCCTTTTTAATTACATGCTGCTCCAGCACACCAACTTTCTACGATTCATGAACAAAGACACCCAGATCCCTCTGCCCAGACACATTTTGAATCTGCTTTCCATTCAGATAATAATTTGCTCCCTTGTTCCAGATTTCCAGCGAGGGGAAACAACCTCTCAGTATCTCCCTGTCAAGCTGCTTCATAACCTTGAATGTTTCAATGAAATCACCTCTCATTTTTGTAAACTCCAAAATATCTAAACCCAATTTACTCAGCTTCTCATTATAGAAGAACTTTCAGTGCTCCCTGAACTTAACTGAGTTCTTGGAGCAAGATAAAAAGGAAGCAGACAATGGTTTCGGTGCAACAAATTTTTTTGAAAAATCTTTTTATTGTGATTTTAACATTTAGTAAAAGGATTAGCACAAGCAGCAAAACAAATCAGCGGCATTAGTGTGGTAAAACCAGGTATTGCGGTACCTGAGAGGTGGATGACCATTGGTTAGACCCAGGAGTCTACCATTGGCTGATGTACATAGCTCCGCCCTGAGAGGCGGAGTATAAGAACCGCTGCCATCCCAGCAGCCTTCACATTGCGCATCAATTAGCAAATACATAAACAAAGAAGCTGGGCAATGATAGTTGCTTATACACCTGTACAAATGGTTGTCACTTTGCCTGACCAAGGTTCCCATGGTTGCATTCTGTTATTTACATTCATAATTACAGTCCATGGAGTTTGCACATTCTCCCCATGACTGCATGGGTTTCACCTCCACAACACACAGATGTGCAGGTTAGGTGGATTGGCCACTCTAAATTGCCCCTAAAATTGGGAAAAAATAATTGGGTACTCTAAATTAAAAAATATATATATTCACAGTCCATCTCAGAACTCTTGACTTTCTTTATATGTGCGCTTGTTTTGATGGGGGCAGTCCTGTTCCCCTATTGTGTTCTCGTGGGAGGTTAGGATAATCCGCCTCCCCGGTTTTCCTTCTGTGTGGGTGGGCGGGGGGGGGGGGCTGTGTCCTTCCCTGTCGCCCGTCTGTTGCACGCGTGCCCTTCTGTCCAGACGGTTCTCCCTATCTCCCTGCCCATCTCCTCCCCCCAAATGTGGCTTCCATCTTTGCCAGTGTGAACCTATGGTTGTTACAGATGGAGGCTTCTATAGACATACCACCAAGCTTGAAGTGGTGGCTGAATTGGTTCCAGGTCTTTAGTGTGGCCATTACCACTGGGCTCCTGGAGTGTGTGTGTAGGGGGGCTGGGAGAGAGGCGGTGACCAGCGTCTGGAAGGATGTCCCCATGCAGGAGGCTTCTCCATTCAGACCCAGTCTGCCTCCAGCTCATTTTCTTTATTCGTTCATGGGGCATGGGTGTCGCTGGATGGGTCAGCATTTATTGCCCCAACATTTATTGCCCATCCTGAGGGCATTTGAAAGTCAACCACATTGCTGTGGGTCTGGAGTCACATATAGGCCAAACCAGGGAAGGATGACAAAAGTGAACCAGATTGTTTTTTTATGACAATTGACCATGATTGCCATTAAACGTTTAATTCCAGATTTTTATTGAATTCATATTCCACCATATGTCCTGGTGGGATTTGAACCCAGGCCCCCAGAATATTACCCTGGGTCTTTGGATTACTAGTTCATTGACAGTACCACTACGCCACAGCCAGACCCTGTCTCCTGACCTCCCCCACCACCGGTATGTCCAGTCTGTCGATGAATTGTTTCATCTCCAAGTCCCCCTCTGGGGGTCTGGAGATTTACAGGCCTTGGTAAGAGTTTGCAAAGGCCTTGTTCACCTCGTTTGGATCTGCCACCATCCTACCATTTCTGTCCCTCACTTGTGCTATCTCTTTTGCGGCGGCTTGTTTTCTTAGCTGGTATGCCAGCATGCGGCTGGCCTTGACTCCATGTTTTCAGAATGCCCCCCATGCCTGGCGGAGCTGGTGGACTGCCTTCCCACTGGAGGGCAGATCAAATTCCATCTGCGCCCTTTTCCTACCCACCAGCAGTTCCACGTTTGGGACCGAGGAATACCGTAGATCCACCTCCTGTACGGAGACGATCGGCTGATGCTTGGCTGCCCTTTCCTTCCTGTCCCTAAGGGGCCTATACTCTATGATTTCCATGATCACCGCCTTCAGTACCTCCCAAAATGTGGAAGTTGAGACCTCCCCAGTTTGGTTGTGGGTTACATAACTGTTGCTAGCTTGTGATATCTTGGTGCAGAATTTCCTATCGGCGAGGAGAGCTGAATCCTGCCTCCATTGGGGGCATTGGGCCCGGCCCTTCTCTAACCTGACGTCCATATAATGGGGTGGGTGATCAGAATTTACAATCGCGGAGTATTCCACCATTTATTCTAGGACAAAAAAGATTTATTCGCGAGTAGGTCTTGTACACGTGAGAGACGAAGGAGAATTCTTTATCTCTCGGGTGGTTGAATCTTTACGGGTCCACCTCCCCTCATCTGCTCTATGAAGGTGTTCAGCTCTCGGGCCATTTCTGTTTTGGCCCTCACCCTGGGGTTCGGTCTGTCCATTGTCAGGTCCTGTACGCAGTAAAAGTCATCCCCCATGATGAGTCGGTGGGTGTCCAGGTCAGGGATTTCGACCATTGTTTTTTCGATGAACTCTACGTTGTCCCAGTTCGGGGCGTATACATTTATCAAGACTACTGAGGCCCCTTCCAGGGCAGCACGGTAGCATTGTGGATAGCACAATTGCTTCACAGCTCCAGGGTCCCAGGTTCGATTCCGGCTTGGGTCACTGTCTGTGTGGAGTCTGCACATCCTCCCCGTGTCTGCGTGGGTTTCCTCCGGGTGCTCCGGTTTCCTCCCACAGTCCAAAGATGTGCAGGTTAGGTGGATTGGCCATGATAAATTGCCCTTAGTGTCCAAAATTTCCCTTCGTGTTGGGTGGGGTTACTGGGTTATGGGGATAGGGTGGAGGTGTGGGCTTGGGTAGGATGCTCTTTCCAAGAACCGGTGCAGACTCGATGGGCTGATTGGCCTCCTTCTGCAATGTAAATTCTATGATTCTATGATGATCACGAATCTCCGCCTGGGTCCTTCAATGGGTTCAGCATCGTGAATGAAACTTCTGTTTACTGGTATGGCCAACCCCCTTTCCCAAACGTTGAAGCACGCTTGAACTGCTTATCCCACCCAGCCCTTTTCACCAGCTTGTTGAGGCCTCTCACGTTTCATGTTAATGGTCCCCATCCCGTGGGGTCAACCGTACTCACCCTGTGGGCCTGGCCCTGTTCATGGGCCATTGAAGATGGCCACCGGCTACTTCCTCTTTTTTGCCATCTTCACAAACGGCCTATTGCAACCAGTGCTCTACCCTCCCCCTCACCTTCACCCTATCTTTGTGCCCCTCCTTCTCCCCCCTCCTCCCTTGACTTTGCCCCTATTTCTATTCTCCCCAGTACCCCCCTTCTCATCCTTTGTCTCCCCCAAAATTCTGTTTTTTCCCTCTCTCCAGCCAGGTGCTCCCTCCCTCCCGAGAGGCGCACTGCGGCTTCCTCCGTCGCTGTGCCTCTGTACACCAGATTGTTCGCTGGTGTAGCAGTCCTTCAACAATTGGATCCCCCAATTTAACACCATCTACCTCTTTTCCCCCTTCCCCCCCTCTGTGATCGCCCCTGCCCCTCCCAGCTCCTTACAGCCCGCATTCTGGCCATTGCCGTATACTGTTGCTTGCCCAGTGCATTTTTCTGGACAAATTTGTTGGCCTCCTCTGGGACGTCAAAGTATAGCCCTTTATCCGGTACATGACCCACAGTTTGGCAGGGTACAGCATGCCAAGCCACACCACACTTTTGTACAGCGCGGATTTAGCCTGTTGAATTCTGCCCGGTGCTTGGCCAGGTCAGCATCAATGTCCTGGTACAAGTGGTTGGAATGTCTTTACCATTCCCACTTCTCCCTCTCGCACTCTTCGCACACCTCATCCGCCCTTTATCGTAGTATTTGTGGAGCTTTACGATTATCGCCAGCGGTGGTTCTCCAGCCCTGGACCGCTGTCGGAGTGACCTGTGGGCACAGTTTACCTCCGGGGGCTTGGCGAAGCCCTCCTTGCCGGGCAGCTTCCCGAGCATCCCTGCGATGTATTCTGTAGGTTTCTCCCTTTGTTTCCTCCGGCAGCCCCACTATCCTCAGGCTTTGTTGACGCGACCGGTTTTCTTGGTGGTCCTTCAGCCTAGTGGGTACAGACCAGCATCGCCACCTCGGCCTCGACTGTTGCGATCTGGTCCTCTTGGTCCTTGGCAGGTTTTGCGAGGTCCTGTGTTGTTGATGTCTGGGCCTCTGGCCTCCATTCCATTTTGTCCATTGCCTCCTTCATGAGGGCTGTTGTGACCTCCACTGCCACCTTGACGGCCACCAAGAGGTCTTTTTTCATCTCCTCCCTGTGTTACTGGAGCTCGGAGGGGATAAAGCATTTAATTGCTTCCATCAGCGCCCGGGTCTGCACTGGGAAATCTGTGGGGTCGACCCTCGCTGGTTCTGTGCCTCCACGTGTGCTTCCCTGTTCCGATGCTGAGGTGTCTCTGCTGCCTTTTCGGCTGGGCAGCTGGTTCTTTCCCATCTTAGATGGCTGTGCGGTCGATGGGGGTTACTTGGGGGCTTTTCTATGTTTTTGGTGCCTGTTTGTTGGGGTTAAAAGGCCTTAGTCGATGTTCTTAGACAAGAGCCACCTTTTGCGTGACTGTTCGGCTCATGGCCGTCACCGGACATCGTCTCGGTACAACAAGTTAACAGAATTTATTGAGTAAATGATTGAACAAAAATGCTCAACAATAGGTTGAGCAGATATGAGGTTAAGTTGTTTTTGATCCTTTCCCCTAGAAACTGCGTGTTGTCGTCTTTGGTTCTCTTCAATGTCTTCACTTTTCTGGCACCTCTTCCAGTGATGCGGTGTGCCTGTATACCTCACCGCCCCTCCTTTTATACCCTCCCAGCGGTTTTGAAAGCGCTCCCAGGAGGCTTTTCCAGCCTCCTGCCTATGTGTGACTCTTGACTACGTGAGGCCTTGTAATCTCACCCCAGACTCGCTGGCTCCATTCCCATGCTGTTTGCTGGCCACAGGGCACCAAGGGCCACTTTTGTCCTCTAACTGGCAAACAGCAGGCCTCTGTGGAAAGCCTTTTAATAATAGTTCTTAGAGGCATAAAGAGTAGCCATTCTAGAATTCAGAACCTCTCCATAAAATATATAAACACAATATTAGTCAGAACATCTTCCGAAGGAAATTAACAACACTTTTACAATTTCCCACAAGCCCCCCACCTTGAGGATGGATTGAATTCATGCATTAATTCTTCAAATAACTTAGTTTGTCAATTTATCTCTGCAAAAGTTGATGTTGTAATTCCAAATTTCCAATATAATAGCAATAGCCCTTTGGGAAAGTCAATGGGTGGGATTTTCACCCGCCCGGGGACCAAAAATTCCCGCCTGAGGTCAAGAGACCTCTCAAAGGACTGTTAAATTGTCTGTCCTCCTCGCGGTATTCCTGCAGCGGGTGAGATCGGAAAAGTTACCACTTTGTGTCATACACTTGAGACAACACGTCACAATTAATGCAAGAATAATTAAATCAACTTGAATGGCATTATTAACATGGATATAATTCAATAGCATGTGTGTTGATGCACATTGTAAGTTATTTCCCACTAGTCACTTGCTCCCAACATTTTAATATCCTCGCTGTCTCTCCTGTTACTTTATTTGAAATATGTTCAAGCAATTATAGGCCTGGATTTTCCGTTCCAGAGACTATGTGCTGCCCCTGGTGAAGAATCGTGGTAACTGCGTGCTGTCGCTAGGAACGTCAGTGAGGAGAGATTCATGTCATGTAAATGGGCCAGCCGCAGCCAATGTGCAGCCCGTCCGAATCCCGGCCCCACTGACATCTGATTCACTGGGGTCAGGATTTGTGTTCAGAGCCTGACGAGCTGGAGCAGCTTTGAAGTGATCCACTCAGAACAGACTGTCATTCCAGCCGCGAAGATGGCTGCTAAAAGATCTGCACCGAGGTTTCGGGAGGCGGAGATTGACTGAATGCTGAACGCTATTGAGGAGAGGAGCAACACGCTGTTCCCCAGGGTGGGGCGGAGACTCAAGCCTGTGATCCTGAATGAGGCCTTGGATGAGGTGACAGAGGCTGTGAGTGTTGGCAGATTCACCAAGAATGACATCCTTTGAGCAGCCTGGTCAGTAACCACCTCTGTGCCCTTGGCATCATTCCCGTCCCTCACTCCTCAGATTGCCCTCAATCCGCGAGAGACCAACAACACCCCACCTTCTCCTTTACAACCCACCCTCGATGAACCCCCAACACAGTCTTGTCCTCTTTGACTAGGAACCTTGCACATCCATGCCAACAGCTACAAGCCCCCCATAAAACCCGTGTCCCAGGGTCTCACTATGTTCTTTCTGTGTCCCCAAGGATAAGGCAGCCTTTTATCACTGGGAGCACCAGAAAACGGGAGGGGCTTCCCAAATATTCAGGTCCACATCCGTTCTGAGGAAAAGGCCATGCATCTTGCGAGGGAGGCCGAGGAGAGGGTAGCGTCAGGAATGGAGTTTGGCATGCAGCAAAGAAGTGAGAGTCCAATGCAACGCAGATGTCGCCATAGCAAGTGAGTCACCCCTCTCCCACATATTAGTCCTTCCCAATATCTCACCCCTTGTCTTTTGTCTTGCAGGATCCCATCGCACGAGGCTGGGGTCACTGCCCCCCCCTTCCAGAATCTCAGAAGACCCCCATAGGCACTCCGGGGAAGGCACCAATGTCTCGCCACTGCTTTCATCTGCACCATCCACCAGGCACAGGAGATGCTGTTGGCGACAATGTTTGGCACCAGACCAACACTGAAAGGGTGGCGGCTGGGACAAGACATCAGAGCCATGTGCTAGGACGTCCAAGGCTGGGGCACACTGCTGTCCATGGCTGAGGTACAGGACAGGAGAGCCAACTCACAGGTGGAAATATCCCAGGCACAGATGGGCATTACTGCGGCACTTCAGAGCTTGGCCCTTTCACAAAGGGTCATGGCTAAGGGTATCAAAAACATTGCCTGGACGCTGACTGACAAGTTGGCACAGTTGTAGTAGAGAGCAGTTGATAAGGGGAAAGGACAGTAAGCAGTCACCATTAAACAATTTTTCTCCACCAGTCCAATCTTTCTCTAACCTCTGTCTCACAGATGTGAAGGATGGATTGAGGCTGGGGTTGGGTGTTGTGCGGTGGCCGGATGGGAGAATCCCCTCGATGTGCAGGGCGCCCAGGACACATGAACATCTCACAAGTTTACATCCTCACCAAGAGGTGGCAGGGAATGGGGAGGACCAGTGTGTGCCTGCCCTGTATGAAATACCCGGTGTGTGAGCCATAACTATTCACCATCTCCCACAAACGCCCTACCCAACACATTTGAGCCCGTGAGAAGGAATCGCCAGAACACATGCAAGGATCACCCAGGTGGAGAGTGGTATGTTATCTTAAAGACAAGAGTCACACAATGGGGAGAGTGGTGGGAGGTGGACAAGGGGTGGGCTGTGGTGTCGGGGTGGGTGGGTTAGGGTTTGAGCACGGCTAGTGCCATCTTTTCCGGTGTGACCAGAGCAAGCCGTCAACCCTGCGCATGTGCAGCCATTCTCCGGCTGTTTTCCGCGCGATCCAGGGGTGCTTCACACGACGCCGATGCTAGCCCCTCACCAGTACCGGAATCGGTGAAGGGTTCGCGACAATTGTAGAACAAAAAAGGGGAGCCAGAGGGCTAAGAGATAAGAGAACAAAAACGGGGGTGAGAGCACAGGGGAAGACAACAGTGGCAGCAACCACAGCACGGCGAGAGAACGCGAAGAAAAACGTGAAGGGGAAACAAACAATGGCCGATGCCGAGGCAACTGCACAAAACAATGTCATTAATTCAATGTCTGTGCTTAACCATTTATGTGCTGATTACAAAGATACAGGGCGGGATTCTCCATTACCCGACGTCGATATCATAATCGGCGATCGGGCGGAGAATTGACTCAGACGCCCAAATTGGATCCTCCACCGGTCAGCCATGCTCCACCCCATCAGAAATGGCACCATCGCACCACACACCATTGCAACAGCGTTGGCGCGTCATCGTCTGGCCCTCCCGCGCTCCAGCGCCGCCACACTCGGCCGGGATCCGTGTCGCGGGCCGGGGGGGGGCGGGAGAGGGTGCTTCCTCGTGGGCTGGGGGGACTGGTGGGGGGGTGGCCAGGGGGTGGGCTGTGGGATCGCAGATGGCAGGTTGGGTCCGGCAATGGCCGCGCCACGTACGGCGCGACCGCTGTAGGTCGTCAGCCGTGCGCATGCGCAGCCAGGGACCCGGCCATTCTCCGGTCGTTTTCGGTACGGGAGTTTCACCCGGCGCCGCTGCTAGCCCCTCACTGGTCCTGGAATCGTGAGGGTTTCACACAGAGTTTTTGGTCGTAAAAGACCACACATGCTCCGCTGGCGTCAACACTTAGTCGCTGAAACGGAGAATCCAGCCCACAGTCTGACAGGCTTTTTTGTTTTTAAACAAACTGGGCTGAGAATCCACCCAAGTAAATATGTCAAGATTATTTAAAGAGGTAACCCCATGTCCTGACCTTTGTGACACACACACACACACACACACACACACACACACAAATACACATACAGAAGTTCTCCAAGTAGGTGTTTACTCTTTGGCCACGTTAACTCTTATTGATAAAAGGCGAAAAGAATTCACTGTTATCCATAGCTGCAGCAATGTCATTGTTTCCTTTTTAAAAGACCTTTTCAAGGTCAATATATGTTTGATCAGTCGATAAAATTGAAGATGAATATCATACACGTACACATCACATCATCTTGACACATAGTGAAATTAATTCTTAACTCTATAATATTAAGAGTAATGATAATGTCTCCACCTGTCACTTATCTGCATCGCGTGAGAAGTGGTGAAGCAGAAAGTAGGAATCTTAATCTGGCACTCAGGACCTCCGGTGGTGGCATGTAAGGAGTAGTTGCACTCAAGATGGCTCCTGCCAGGGTACTTTATTTTCTGTCCTTTTTCCCTAGTTTTGGGGGATTCTTTGGGTTCAAACTTAGCCAATTCAAGACGATAATGTAGTGATTTAATGGTTGTGTTGTAATTCATCGACTGACCACTAGGAGTCTCATTAGTATATACGTGAATGTTAGAGTCAGGGGGCCTCAGACTGACTGGGGTGCTGGAAGCGAGAGATTACTTGTGCATGTTAATATTCATCTGTTGTTTTGTATATATTTAACCCACAGTTAATGTTGATTAATCATTTATAGCTTTTGCTACAAGTGTTCTAGTGATATAAATCAGGCCATCCGACAAGAACATTACAGATAACGTTCCCATACTAGAGAAATCCCAGAAGGTCTCGGTCAAGGAAGCCAGCAAGTAAAGAGTCGTTGATGGATTCGGAAACCTCTCGAAGCTCTTCTGCTGCAGAAATGGCGGAAGCTGCTACCGCAACTCTAGCCACCCCAGTGACGGCTGAGATCCTTACAGGCACCTTGGCAGTGGAATTTCTGAATCAGCGGCTTAGCTCTGGAGGATCTCCTCAAATCAATAGGTGGTCCTGGCTCCCATTCGATCGGCGTTAGCGAAAACAGAGGAGACGGTAAAGGTGCACGGTGCGGTGTCACAGGGTATGGAGGTGGCTCTCTCAAAGTTGAGCGATCAGATTGTCTCCTTGAAGACTGAGATGGCAATGTTGGCTGGTGATACTAAAGCACTGCAGGCCCATGTGGATGATCTGGAGAATAGCTTCAGGAGACAGGATGTAGAAACATGGGGCTGCCGGAGGGAGTAGAGGATCCAAATGTGACGGACTATGTATCGAAGATGTTTGGGAAGATGGTGTGGAGAGGTGGATTGACCTCCCCTCCCAAGCTGGATCGAGCCCACTGGTCGCTCAGGTAGAAGCTCCTTTCTGGTGACCCACCACCGGCAATCATCATGAGGTCCCATAGCTATAAGAAGGAACCAAGCCTGAGGTGAGCGAAGGATCACCGATGCTACAAGTGTGAGGGCCCCGCCATCAGAATCTATCAAGATGTGGGAGCAGAACTGGCTAAAAGGCAAGTGTCATTTAACAAGACCGCGTTGTAAAATAATGGTTTGCTTTGGGGTGGATAACCCTGCATGCCTCCGAGTGACTTATGATTCGAAGGACGAGGATGATTTTTTTTTCTCGGGGGTTGAGGATGTCGTTCTTGGGGGCCGGCAAATCATACCCATACGTTCTGGTCATGTCCTAAACTTATAAGCTTCTGGGTCTCCTTCTTTGGCACCATGTCCTTATTCGCTGTTGGCCATTTTGGGAGTTTCGGTCTTGCTGGTGTTGCAGACGGGGGTGAAGATGGATGTCTTTGTCTTTGCCTCATTGATAGCCCGGAGAAGAGTTCTGCTGGGGTGGAGGTCTCCTACTCCACCCAGTGCCTCGGCCTGGTTGGGTGACCTAAATCTAGAGAAGGTCAAGTACACCATTAGAGGGTCGTTGAAGATGGCAGCCATTCATTTCCTTTTTCAGAGAATTAGTCACCGTCAGCTGTTGGGGGAGGGGTTTAGGTTTTGATTATATGTTGATGGGTTGGGTTTAGTGAGGTTGTAAATTAGTGATTGTGCTATTCATGTGTTGTATCTAATGTATTTGTTGTTTATTATGTTGTTAATTTTGTCACAATGAAAATTTCTTCAATTTTTTTTTAATTTAGAGAACCCAATTTTTCCAATTAAGGGGCAATTTCAGTATGGCCAATCCACCTACCCTGCACATCTTTGGATTGTGGGGGTGAAACCCACGCAGACACGGGGAGAATGTGCAAACTCCACACAGACAGTGACCCGGGGCCGGGATTCGAACCCGGGTCCTCAGTGCCGTATTCCCAGTGCTAACCACTGTCCACAGGGCTGCCCCTTCAATTTAAAAATAAATAAATCTGCCACTCAGTTAGTGCAACCTGCAGAATCTTAGTTGATGTGGTTCAACAATACCATCCACATCTTTGATATGCTGCCTTAATTTCATTAGCTCCATACTTGTGACTTACATTTTACCTCATGGCGAAATCCCATCAAGGGCAAAACCACAAGTTTGGGCCTGGAATTCTCGGTTATCTGCCACTGCAATCGGGAATCCTGGTAGGGCAGAGAATAGAGCGTCGGCTGAAAAATTGGGATTGGCACCGGGCGCCAGACCTATTCCCATTCTCCACTCCCCCACCGCCAGCCGTAACGTGCACCCGCCCCACAGCAGCAAGATTATGCAAACTGGTGATTAGCATAAGTTGATTTGGTGCGAGCGTTTACAAGCAGGGCCCAGGTGCAATGACCTGTGAGGGAGAGCAAGCAGGTAAAAAAATCTTTGTACATTAATCGGGCATGCTGAGGGCTGTATGCCTGGAGCTCTGGGACTAGTGGGACAGTGTCCCATAGCTGCCAGTGTGTGGACTCGGATTCGGGGTGCCCTGACAGAACCTCCCATAGCTGTCCTAAAAGCATTGCTACCCACTCCTTAGATGTAACTTAAAGGCTCCTGACTGTTGAGACTGTTGACTGCTGCCAGTATCAAGACAATGCTCTGATGTTTCCTGATCATGTGGAAACCCATCCAGCCAGACCACCTGGGGACCCTCACGTCTCAGCAGGAAAGTCAAGGAGATGGGCGTGGCCTTGAACTATCGCCGGACCACCGAGTGTTGGCACTCCTCATTGCACTCCTTAGATGCACAGCAGGGGATTAACAGAGCTCACCCCAAACAAAGGACACATGCACCAATGCTGCTGGCAACCCCCCTGGTACACTGCCACACTCAGAGAAACAACCTCACTAGTGAGCCTTTTTTCTTTTAAATAATTTTAATGAAAAGTTTTCAGAAAATATCAATAACAAAATGAGAAAAAAAAGAACCCAACAGGGTTAAGTACAAAACACAGTCCAGGGAAGCAACCCTCCATACCCCCTCCCCCCTGTACATAAATAATAAATTAACATTAACACCCCGACTTAACACAACAGGTATACACACCCCCTCAGACCCTTCAGTGTAAATAACAAAAACAATAATAAAGTAAGTAACCCCCCCCACCCCCGAGCTGCTGCTGCCATTGACCAATGTCTATCGTTCTGCCAGAAAGTCTAAGAACGGTTGCCACCGCCTAAAGAACCCTTGTACCGACCCTCTCAAGACGAATTTCACCCTCTCCAATTTAATGAACCCCGCCATATCGCTGATCCAGGATTCCACGCTTGGGGGCCTCGCATCCTTCCACTGAAGAAGAATCCTTCGCCGGGCTACCAGGGACGCAAAGGCCAGAATCCCGGCCTCTTTCGGCTCCTGCACTCCCGGCTCCTCTGCCACCCCAAATATTGCGAGCTCCCAGCCCGGTTTGACCCTGGATCCTACCACCCTCGACACCGTCCTCGCTACGCCCTTCCAAAATTCCTCAAGTGCTGGGCATGCCCAGAACATATGGGTGTGGTTTGCTGGGATCCCTGAGCACCTAACACACCTGTCCTCACCCCCAAAGTACCGGCTCATCCTTGTCCCGGTCATGTGTGCCCTGTGCAGCTGCTTAAACTGGATGAGGCTGAGCCTCGCGCACGATGAGGAAGAGTTCACCCTCTCCAGGGCATCTGCCCACGTCCCTTCCTCAATCTCCTCTCCCAACTCCTCCTCCCACTTACCTTTTACCTTCACCACCGAGGTCTCCTCCTGCATCACCTGGTAAGTTTCCGAGATCTTCCCCACTCCCACCCACCCCCCCCCCCCACCCCACCCCCCGAGAGCACCCTGTCCTGTACTGTGTGTGGCAGTACCGCGGGAATTCCACCACCTGCCGCTTGGCAAATGCCCTTACCTGTAAGTACCTGAAGGTGTTCCCCGGGGGGAGCCCGTACTTCTCCTTCAGCTCACCCAGACTCGCGAACTTCCCGTCCACAAACAGGTCCCCCAAGGTACGTATCCCTGCCCTGTGCCACCCCGAGAACCCTCCACCTGTTCTTCCTGGGGCGAACCGGTGGTTCCCCTGTATTGGGGTCCACGCCGAGGCCCCAACTTCCCCCCCCCCTGTGCCGTCTCCACTGCCCCAAAATTTTGAGGGCAGCCGCCACCACCGGGCTCGTGGTATACCTCCTTGGAGGGAGCGGCAGCGGCGCCGTTGCCAGCGCCCCCAGACTCGTACCCACACAAGACGCCGTCTCCAGCCTCTTTGGGATAAACACGGGGAGGCACTGGAACAGGAACAAAAACCTTGGGAGCACCGTCATTTTGATTGACTGCACCCTACCCGTCAAGGACAGCGGCAACGCGTCCCACCTCTTGAACTCCTCCTCCATTTGCTCCACCAGCCTTGTAAAATTAAGCCTATGCAGGGCCCCCCATCTCCTGGCCACCTGGACCCCCAAATATCTGAAGCTCCTCTCCACCCTTTTTAGTGGGAGCTCGCCAATCCCCTTCGCCTGGTCCCCTGGATGAACTACGAACAGCTCGCTCTTCCCCATGTTGAGCTTGTACCCCGAAAAGTCCCCGAATTCCCTAAGAATCCTCATTACCTCCGGCATTCCTCCCACCGGGTCCGCCACATACAGCAGCAGGTCGTCCGCATAAAGTGACACCCTATGCTCCTCCCCACCCCGCACCAATCCCCTCCAGTTCCTTGACTCCCTCAGTGCCATAGCCAGGGGTTCAATCGCCAGTGCGAAGAGCAAGGGGGACAGGGGACAGGGGACAGGGGACAGGGGACAGGGGACAGGGGACAGGGGACAGGGGACAGGGGACACCCCTGTCTCGTCCCTCGGTGCAACCAAATGTACTCGGACTTCCTCCTGTTTGTGGCCACACTCGCCATCGGGACCTCATACAACAGCCTAACCCACCTGACAAACTCCTCCCCAAACCCGAACCTCTTCAGCACCTCCCACAGGTACCCCCACTCTACCCTATCGAAGGCTTTCTCAGCGACCATCGCCACCACTATCTCCGCCTCCCCCTCTTTCGCCGGCATCATGATAACGTTCAAAAGCCTCCACACATTTGCGTTCAACTGCCTCCCCTTCACAAACCCCGTCTGGTCTTCATGGATGATCTGCGGCACACAATCCTCAATCCTCGTGGCTAAGACCTTCGCCAGCACCTTAGCATCTACATTCAGCAACAAAATCGGCCTATAAGACCCACATTGCAGGGGATCCTTGTCCCGCTTCAGGATCAGTGCCCGGGACATCGTCGGGGGCAAGGCCCCCCCCCCTTCCTCCCCCCCCCCTTCCTTCCCCCCCCCTTCCCCCCTTCCTTCCCCCCCTTCCCCCCTTCCTTTCCCCCCCCTCCCTTCCCCCCCCTCCCCTTCCCCCCTCCCCCCTCCCCCTCCCTCCCTTCCCCCCCCTCCCCTTCCCCCCTCCCCCCTCCCCCTCCCCACCCCCCCTTTCTACCCACCCCTTTCCCCTTTCTCCCCCCCCTTTCTCCCCCCCCACCCCCCCTTTCTACCCACCCCTTTCCCCTTTCTCCCCCCCCCACCCCCCCTTTCTACCCACCCCTTTCCCCTTTCTCCCCCCCTCCCCCCTCCCCCCGCTTTCTCCCCCCCTTTCTCCCCCCCTCCCCCTCCCCCCCCTCTCCCCTCCCCCCCCTCTCCCCTTTACCCCCCCCTCTCCCCTTTACCCCCCTCTCCCCTTTCCCCCCCCCTCTCCCCTTTCCCCCCCCTCTCCCCTTCCTCCCCCCCTCTCCCCTTCCTCCCCCCCCTCTCCCCTTCCTCCCCCTCTCCCCTTCCCCCCCCTCTCCCCTTTCCCCCCCCTCCCCTTCCCCCCCCTCTCCCCTTTCCCCCCCCTCTCCCCTTTCCCCCCCCCTCCCCTTCCCCCCCCTCTCCCCTTTTCCCCCCCCTCCCCTTCCCCCCCCTCTCCCCTTTTCCCCCCCCCTCTCCCCTTTCCCCCCCCTCTCCCCCTTTCTCCCCCCCCTTCCCCCCCCCTTCCCCCCCCCTTCCCCCCCCCTTCCTCCCCCCCCCTTCCCCCCCCTTCTCCCCCCCTCCCCTTCCCCCCCCTCTCCCCTTTCCCCCCCCTCTCCCCTTTCCCCCCCCCTCTCCCCTTTCCCCCCCCCTCTCCCCTTCCCCCCCCCTCTCCCCTTTCCCCCCCCCCCTTCCCCCCCCCCCCCCTTCCCCCCCCTCTCCCCTTCCTCCCCCCTCTCCCCTTTCCCCCCCCTCTCCCCTTTCTCCCCCCCCTTCCCCCCCTTCCCCCCCCCCCCTTCCTCCCCCTTCCCCCCCCCCTTTCCCCCCCCCCCCCATTCCCCCCCCCCATTCCCCCCCCCCTCCCCTTCCCCCTCCCCCCTCCCCTTCCCCTCCCCCCTCCCCTTCCCCTCCCCCCCCTCCCCTTCCCCCTCCCCCCTCCCCTTCCCCTCCCCCCCCTCCCCTTCCCTCCCCCCCCTCCCCTTCCCCTCCCCCCCTTTCCTCCCCCCCTTTCTCCCCCCCCCTTTCCTCCCCCCTTTCTCCCCCCCCTTTCCTCCTCCCCCCCTTCCTTCCCCCCCTTCCCCCCTTCCTTTCCCCCCCCCCTCCCCTTCCTTCCCCCCCCACCCCTTCCCCTCCCCACCCCCCCTTTCTACCCACCCCTTTCCCCTTTCTCCCCCCCTTTCTCCCCCCCCACCCCCTCTTCTACCCACCCCTTTCCCCCCACCCCCTTTCCCCCCCCCTTTCTCCCCCCCTCCCCCCCTCTCCCCTTTCCCCCCTCCCCCCCTCTCCCCTTTCCCCCCCTCCCCCCCTCCCACCCCTCCCCCCTCCCCCCTCCCCCCCTCTCCCCTTTCCCCCCCCTCCCCCCCTCCCCCCCTCTCCCCTTTACCCCCCCCTCTCCCCTTTACCCCCCCCTCTCCCCTTTCCCCCCCCTCTCCCCTTTCCCCCCCTCTCCCCTTCCCCCCCTCTCCCCTTTCCCCCCTCTCCCCTTTCCCCCCCCTCTCCCCTTTCCCCCCCTCTCCCCCCCTCTCCCTTTCCCCCCCTCTCCCCCCCCTCCCCCCTTTCCCCCCCCCTCCCCCCCTCTTCCCCCTCTTCCCCCCCTCCCCTCCCTCCCCCCCTTCCCCCCCCTCCCCCCCCTCTTCCCCCCCTCCCCTCCCCCTCCCCCCGTCCCCCTCTTCCCCCCCTCCCCTCCCTCCCCCCTCCCCCTGTTCCCCCCCTTCCCCCTCCCCCCCTTCCCCCCCCTTCCCCCTCCCCCCCCTTCCCCCCCCTCCCCTTACCCTCCCCCCTTTCCTCCCCCCCCTTCTCCCCCCCCTCCCTTCCCCCTCCCCCCCTTTCTCCCCCCTTTCTCCCCCCCTCCCCTTCCCCCTCCCCCCTTTCTCCCCCCTTTCCTCCCCCCTCTCCCCCCCACCCTTCTCCCCCCCTCTCCTCCCCCCCTTCTCCCCCCTCCCCCCTTTCTCCCCCCCCTTCCTCCCCCCTCTCCCCCCCACCCTTCTCCCCCCTCTCCTCCCCCCTTCCTTCCCCCCCCATTCCCCTTCCTTCCCCTTCCTTCCCTTTCCTTCCCCCCTTCCCCCTTCCTTTCCCCCCTCCCCCCTCCCCTCCCCCTCCCCTTCCCCCTCCCCCCCTTCCCCCCCTCCCCTTTCCCCCCTCTCCCCTTCCCCCCCCTCCCCTCCCCCTCTTCCCCCTCCCCTCCCTCCCCCCCTCCCCCCTCCCCCTCTTCCCCCCTCCCTCCCTCCCCCCCTCCCCCTCTTCCCCCTCCCCCTCCCCCCTTCCCCCCCTCCCCTTCCCCCTCCCCCCCTTCCCCCCCCTCCCCCTTCCCTCCCCCCTTTCCTCCCCCCCTTCTCCCCCCCTCCCCTTCCCCCTCCCCCCCTTTCTCCCCCCCTTTCCTCTCCCTCTCCCCCCCACCCTTCTCCCCCCCTCTCCTCCCCCCTTCTCCCCCCTCCCCTCCCCCCTTTCTCCCCCCCTTTCCTCCCCCCCACCCTTCTCCCCCCTCTCCTCCCCCCTTCCTTCCCCCCCCCCTTCCCCTTCCTTCCCCCCTTCCCCTTCCTTCCCCCCCTTCCCTTCCCTTCCCTTTCCTTCCCCCTTCCTTTCCCCCCCTTCCCTCCCCCCCTCCCCCCCTTCCCCCTCCCCCTTCCCCCCCCCCTCCCCTTCCCCCTCCCCCCCCTTCCCCCCTCCCCTTCCCCCTCCCCCCCTTTCTCCCCCCCTTTCCTCCCCCCTTCTCTTCCCCCTCCCCCCCTTTCTCCCCCCCTTTCCTCCCCCCCTTCTCCCCCCCTCCCCTTCCCCCTCCCCCCTTTCTCCCCCCCCTCTCCCCCCCACCCTTCTCCCCCCCTCTCCTCCCCCCCTTCTCCCCCCTCCCCCCCTCCCCTCCCCCCCTTCTCCCCCCTCCCCCCCTCCCCTCCCCCCCTTTCTCCCCCACCTTCTCCCCCCTCCCCCCCCTCCCCTCCCCCCCTTTCTCCCCCCCTTTCCTCCCCCCCCTCTCCCCCCCACCCTTCTCCCCCCCTCTCCTCCCCCTTCCTTCCCCCCCCTTCCCCTTCCTTCCCCCCCTTCCCCTTCCTTCCCCCCCCCTTCCCTTTCCTTCCCTTTCCTTCCCCCCCCTTCCTTTCCCCCCTTCCCCCCTCCCCTTCCCCCCTCCCCTTCTCCCCGCCTCCCCTCCCCTCCCCTTCCCCCCCTCCCCTTCCCCCCCCTTTCTCCCCCCCGCTCCCCTTCCCCCCCCTCCCCTTCCTCTCCTCCCCCCTTCCCCCCCTCCCCCCTCCCCTTCCCCCCCTCCCCCCCCTTTCCCCTTTCTACCCCCCCTTTTCTCCCCCCCTCCCCTTCCCCCCTTTTCCTTTCCCCCCTTTCCCTTTCCCCCCCCTCCCCTCTCCCCCCCCTCCCCTCCCCTCCCCTTTCTCCCCCCTCCACTTCCCCCCCTTTCCCTTTCCCCCCTCCCCTTTCCCCCCCCTTTTCCCCCTCCCCCTTTCCCCTTTCCCCCCTCCCCCTCTTCCCCCCTCCCCCTTTCCCTTTCCCCCTCCCCCTCTTCCCCCCTCCCCTTCCCCCCTTCCCCTCCCCCTTCCTCCCCTTCCCCCCTTCCCCCCCTTCCCCCTCCCCCCTTTCTCCCCCCTCCCCCCCTTTCTTCCCCCCTCCTTCCCCCCCTTTCACCCCCCCCTCCTCCCCCCTCCTCCCCCCTCCCTTCCCCCTCCCCCCTTCCCCCCCTTCTCCCCCCCCTCCTCCCCCCCTTCCCCTCCCCCCTCCCCCTTCCCCCCCCTTCTCCCCTTTCTCCCCCCCTCATTCCCCCCCCTTTTCTCCCCCCCTCCTCCCCCTCCTCTTCCCCCCACCCTTCCCCCTCCCCCCTTTCTCCCCCCCTCTCCCCTTCCCCCCCCTCTCCCCTTTCTCCCCCCTCATTCCCCCCCCTTTTCTCCCCCCTCCTCCCCCTCCTCTTCCCCCCCTTCCCCTCCCCCCTTTCTCCCCCCCTTCTCCCCCCCTCTCCCCTTCCCCCCCCTCTCCCCTTTCCCCCCCTCTCCCCTTCCCCCCCTCTCCCCTTTCCCCCCCCTCTCCCCCCTCCTCTCCCCCGTCCCACGCTCTTTTCTCCCACCTTTTCCCCCCCCTCCCCCCTTCCACCCCCTTTCTCCCCCCCCTTTTCCCCCACCCTCCCTCCCCCCTTTCCCCCCCTCCCCCCTTCCCCCCCTTCCCCCCCTTTTCCCCCCCCTCCCTCCCCCCCCTTCCCCCCCTTCCCCCCCTCCCCCCCCCCCTCCCCCCCTCCCCCCTCCCCCCACCCCCCCCCCCCTCTTCCCCCCCTCCCCACCCCCCTCCCTCCCCCCCACCCCTCTTTCCCCCCCCTCCACCCCCTCCCTCACCCCCCCTCCCCTCTTTCCCCCCCCCTCCCCCCTCCCCTTCCCCCCCTCCCCTCTTCCCCCCCCTCCCCCACCCTTCCCCCCTCCCCCTTTCCCCCCACCCCTCCTTCCCCCCCCCCTCTCCCCCCCCCTTTCCCCCCCTCCCCCACCCCCCCTTCTCTCCCCCTTCCCACCCCCCTCCCCCCCCCCCTTCACCCCCCCTCCCCCTCCCCCCTTCCCCCCCCCTTACTCCCCCCCCCCTTCCACCCCCCTTCCCCCCCTTCCTTCCCCCCTACCCTTCCTTCCCCCCCTCCCATCCCCCCTCCCCTTCCCCCCTCCAACCCCCCTTCCTTCCCCCCTCCCTTCCCCCCATCCTCCCCCCTCCCCTTCCTTCCCCCCTCCCCTTCCCCCCCTCCCCTTCCCCCCCCCTCCCTTCCCCCCTCCCCTTCCCCCCTCCCCTCCCTTCCCCCCCTCCCCCTTCCTTTCCCCCCCTCCCTTCCTTCCCCCCCTCCCCTTCCTCCCCCCTCCCCTTCCCCCCTCCCCCCTCCCCCTCCTTCCCCCTTCCCTTCCCCCTCCCCTTCCTTCCCCCCCTCCCTTCCCTTCCTTCCCCCCCTCCCTTCCCCCCCTCCCCTTCCTTCCCCCCCCTTCCCCCTTCCTTCCCCCCTCCCTTCCCCCCTCCCCTACCTTCCCCCCTCCCCTTCCCTTCCTTCCCCCCTCCCCTTCCTCCCCCCCTCCCCTTCCCTCCTTCCCCCCTCCCCTTCCTTCCCCCCTCCCCTTCCCCCCTCCCCCCCTCCCCTTCCCCCCCTCCCTCCCTCCCCCTCCCCTTCCTTCCCCCCCCCTCCCCATCCCCCCCCCTCCCTTCCCCCCTCCCCTTCCTTCCCCCCACCCCTTCCCCCCCTCCCTTCCCCCCTCCCCTTCCTTCCCCCCCTCCCCTTCCTCCCCCCCCTCCCCTTCCCCCTCCCCTTCCCCCCCTCCCTTCCCCCCTCCCCTTCCTTCCCCCCCCTCCCCTTCCTCCCCCTCCCCTTCCTCCCCCTCCCCCCCCTTTCCCCTTCCCCCCACTTCCCCCCCCTCCCCTTCCCCCCCCTTCCCCCTCCCCCCTCCCCTTCCCCCCCTTCCCCCCCCTCCCCTTCCCCCCCTTCCCCCTTCCCCCCTTCCCCCCCTCCCCTTCCCCCCCCTTCCCCCCCCCTTCTTCCCCCCCCCCTTCTTCCCCCCTCTCCTCCCCCCCCCTCTCCTCCCCCTTCCCCTTCCTTCCCCTCCCTTCCCCCCCCTTCCCCCTTCCCCTTCCTTCCCCCCCTTCCCTTCCCCTCCTCCCCTTCCTTCCCCCCTTCCTTTCCCCCCCCTCCTTTCCCCCCTCCCCTTCCTTCCCCCCTTCCTTTCCCCCCTCCCCTCCCCTTCCCCCCTCCCCTCCCCTTCCCCCCCCTCCCCTTCCTTTCCCCCCCTCCCCTTCCTCCCTTCCTTCCCCCCTCCCCTTCCTTCCCCCCCTCCCCTTCCTTCCCCCCTTCCTTTCCCCCCCTCCCCTTCCCCCCCTCCCCTTCCCCCCCTCCCCTTCCCCCCTCCCCCCCTCCCCTTCCCCCCCTCCCCTTCCTTCCCCCCTTCCTTTCCCCCCCTCCCCTCCCCCCCTCCCCTTCCCCCCCCTCCCCTTCCCCCCTCCCCTTCCCCCCTCCCCCCCTCCCCTTCCCCCCCTCCCCTTCCCCCCTCCCCTTTCTCCCCCCTTTCTCCACCCCCTCCCCTTCCCCCCCCTTCCCCCCCTCCCCTTTCCCTTTCCCTTTCCCCCCCCCTCCCCTTTCCCTCCTTTCCCTTTCCCCCCCCCTCCCCTTTTCCCTCCCCTTTCCCCTCCCTCTCCCCCCCTCCTCTCCCCCCCTCTCCCCCCTCCCCCCCTCTTCCCCCCCCTTCCCCCTCCCCCCTTTCTCCCCCCCCTCCCCTCCCCCCCCTCCCCTTCCCCCCTTCCCCCCCCCTCCCCTTCCCCCCCCCTCCCCTTCCCCCCCTCCTTCCCCCCTCCACTTCCCCCCTCCCCTTCCCCCCCTCCCCCTTCTCTCCCCCCCTTCCCCCCCTCCCCCCCCCTTCCCCCCCTCCCCTTCCCCCCCTCCCCTCTCCCCCTTCTCTCCCCCCCTTCTCTCCCCCCCTTCTCTCCCCCCTTCTCTCCCCCCCCCTTTTCCCCCCCCTCCCTTCCCCCCTCTCCCTTCCCCCCCCTCTCCCCTTCCCCCCCCTCCCCCCTTCTCCCCCCCTTCTCTCCCCCCTCTCCCCCCCCTTCTCCCCCCTTCTCCCCCCCTCCCCCCCTCTCCCTTCCCCCCCCCTCCCCCCCTTCTCCCCCCCCCTTCTCCCCCCCCCTTCTCTCCCCCCTCTCCCCCCCCTTCTCCCCCCCTCCCTTCCCCCCCCTTTCCTCCCCCCTCCCTTTCCCCCCCCTCCCCTCTTTCCTCCCCCCTCCCCCTCCCCCTCCCTTCCCCCCCCCTTTCCCCCCCCTTTCCCCCCCCCCCTTTTCTCCCCCCCCCTTTCCCCCCCCCCCCCTTTTCTTCCCCCCCCCTCCCCCTCCTCCCCCTCCCTCATTGAAGGTCCTGGCTAGCAACGGGCCCAACAGGTCCATATATTTTTTATAGAACTCAACCGGGAAACCGTCCGGCCCCGGTGCCTTCCCCGCCTGCATGCTTCCTATCCCTTTGATCAGCTCCTCCAGCTCAATCGGGGCCCCCAATCCCGCCACCAGTCCCTCTTCCACCTTTGAAAACCTCAATTGGTCCAGGAAGCGGCCCATCCCTCCCTCCTCCCGTGGGGGCTCGGATCAGTACAATTCCTCGTAAAAGTCCCTGAAGACCCCATTGATGCCTACCCCACTCCGCACCGCACTCACTCCCCTGTCCTTAACTCCCCCGATCTCCCTAGCTGCGTCCTGCTTCCGAAGCTGATGCGCCAGCATCCAACTTGCCTTTTCCCCATACTCGTCAATCGCCCCCTGGGCTTTCCTCCACTTCACCTCCGCCTTCCCTGGTGGTCACCAGGTCGAATTTGGCCTGGAGGCTACGCCTCTTTCTCAACAATCCTTCCTCGAGCTCCTCTGCATACCTCCTGTCTACCCTCACCAACTCCCCCACCAGCCTCTCCCTCTCTCCCTCCGCTCTTGTGGGCCCTAATGGAGATCAGCTCTCCCTCACCACCGCCTTCAGTGCCTCCCATACCATCCCCACTCAGACCTCCCCGTTGTCGTTGGTCTCCAAGTACCTCTCTATACTTCCTCAGACCCGCTCACTCACCTCCTCGTCCGTCAACAGCCCCCACCTCCAAGCGCCACCTCCGGGCGCTGGTCCCTCTCCTCCCCCATCTCCAAGTCCACCCAATGCAGGGCGTGGTCCGAAATGAGTATTGCCGAATACTCGGTATCCTCTACTCTCGCTATCAGCGCCCTACTCAAAAAGAAAAATTCGATTCGGGAATAAGCCTTATGGACATGTGAGAAGAATGAAAATTCCCTAGCCCCCCGGCCTTTCAAATCTCCAAGGGTCCACCCCTCCCATCTGGTCCATAAACCCCCTCAGCACTCTAGCCGCCGCCGGCTTCCTACCTGTCCTAGACCTGGAGCGATCCAGTGCCGGATCCAACACCGTGTTAAAGTCTCCCCCCATTATCAGGCCCCCTGTCATGATATTCAGGTAAACATCATGGTGCAAACATACATACACATACTGATGGTCAGATCAACGGACCAATCAATACACACACACCACAGCCAATCACAGGCAAGAGCAGACACACTATAAAATGGGGAACAATACACTTCCGGCTCATTCCAGCAGGAGACTGCTCAGGGCACAGAGCTCACAGCAAGCCACTCAGACATCCACCATGTGCTGAGTGCTTCTCCAAGATAGTGTTAGGGATAGGCCCACAGATTCAAGGGCAATGAAAGAACCACAGTAACAGTTTACCATTGTAAATATTGTTAGTAATAAAACTGAGTTGTACCATCCGCAACCGTGTTGGTTCGTCTGTGTAGCAGAGTACCCAACACGACGTAGTACCAGGATTGGAACCTGGTAACTGTGAGACCTACCTACAAATCCTCAGGAATCCGCTATCCTGCGCCATGGACACCATCAGCACGCCGCAGCCGTTACAAATCGCTGGAAACCTCAGCGTCAATTGGAAGCTGTTCAACCATTGCTTCCAGTTCTTCCAGGAAGCCACTGAAAGGGAGAGCGCTTCGGACACCAGAAAAATTGCCCTCCTCCTCTCCACGGCAGGGCAACACGCCATCCATGTCTACAACTCCCTGGTGTTCGCGGAAGGTGAGGACAAGACCAAGTACAAGACGGTCCTTCTCAAACTCGAGCAACACTTCAGCGTCGAGGTAAATGAGAGTTTCGAGAGGTATCTCTTCCAGCAGCGCCTGCAGGGTAAGGATGAGCCCTTTCAATCTTTCCTTACACACCTCCGAATCCTCGCGCAGTCCTGCGGTTACAACACCACCTCCGATTCAATGATTCGGGACCAGATTGTTTTTGGGGTCACCTCGGGTGCCCTACGCCAGCAGCTCCTCAAAATTAAAGGCCTCACCCTATCCTCCGCAATCGAAGCCTGTGTCCTTCATGAAAACGCGACCAGCCGCTACTCCCAATTTCAAGCGGCTGAATCGGCGCGGCAGGGATCCTACGTGCCCGAATCGGCAAGGCAGGTGTCCTACGAGGCCGAACGGGTCCAGGCGGTCGAGTTCCTCCTGGCCCGCGGCCCGGACGAGGACGCCCATTTTGCGCGCCTTCCGCAGCCTCCCGCGTTTGTGCGTGCCAAAAAAGACGTCGACGCAGAGGGACGTGATGCTCAGGCACGCTCGACGCAAGACCGAACTGCGCATGCGCGGTGGCGCAACGAACGCCATGACATCACGACATGCGGCAACTGTGGAGCCGCACATTTAAAGCGGCAATGACCGGCAAAAAACCGACAATGCCTCCGCTGTGGCAAGGTGGGCCACTACGCTGCCTGCTGTCGAGCAGCTCAACCTGCCAATGCTCCCCAATTCCGACAACCTCGCAGGGACGTGCGGACCATTCAGCCTCCGTACTACGAGTCGTACCCAGACGACATCGAAACCAATGACACAGACGACCGTGTTGCGGTCATTGATAGGAACTGGATGTCTCCAGGCAGGACCCACCAGCCGATGCCAGTGAACAGCATCAATCCGGGTGATGAATGGTGTGCCACCCCAACGGTCAACCGATCACCGATAACATTCCGTCTGGACACTGGTGCCTCCGCCAACCTAATGGCATGGTCAGCCTTCTACGCCTTGAAGGTCAGGCCACCAATTCGGCCATCCCGTTGCAAGAGGTCGACTACAATGGAAACGTTATCCCGGCCATGGGATCCTGCCAGCTCCAGGTGACACACAACACTTACACGGCCACACTGCCCTTCGAAATAGTCGGATCATCAAAGGACTCCCTGCTAGGCGCACAGGCATGCAAGGTTCTCCACCTCGTGCAGCGGGTACACGCTCTGTCGCCAGAAGGCACATCAGATTTCCTGGATGCAGAATTTAGGGCACAGCTTCAATCGCTCCTCGCCCACAACCAGGAGGCATTCGAAGGCATGGGCACACTGCCCTATACCGACAGAATACGACTCAAACCGGACGCCACCCTGGTCATTCACGCACCTCGCAGGGTCCCAGCGCCACTCAAAGACCGCCTCAAGCAGCAGCTGCAGGATCTCCAGGACCAAGGGGTGCTATCCCGAGTCACGGAGCCCACGCCATGGGTCAGATCCATGGTGTGTGTTAAGAAGCCCTCTGGCGAACTCCGGATCTGCATTGACCCGGAAGACCTGAACAACAACATAATGAGGGAACACTACCCCATACCCAAACGGGAAGAGATCACGAGCGAAATGGCCCGGGCTAAAATCTTTACAAAGCTGGATGCCTCGAAGGGTTTTTGGCAGATCCAACTGGACCAGTCCAGCAGGAAGCTGTGAACCTTCAACACTCCTTTCGGCAGGTTCTGCTATAACAGAATGCCGTTTGGCATCATCTCGGCATCCGAGGTCTTTCACAGGATCATGGAGCAGATGGTGGAGGGCATCGAAGAGGTGCACGTCTACGTTGACGACGTCATCATCTGGTCCACCACACCACAGGAGCACATCAATTGTCTCCAGCGCGTCTTTGCGCGGATACGGGAAAACGGCCTGCGCCTCAACCGAGCCAAGTGTTCTTTCGGCCAAACCGAGCTGAAGTTTCTGGGGGACCACATATCCCGGTCAGGGGTCCGTCCGGATGCAGACAAGGTGAGCGCCATTACAGCCATGTCGCAGCCGGCAGACAAGAAAGCAGTGCTACGCTTCCTAGGCATGGTCAACTTCCTGGGGAAGTTCATTCCCAACCTTGCCTCCCACACGACGGCGCTTGGCCACCTAGTCAAGAAGTCCACGGAGTTCCAGTGACTGCCCGCACACCAGAAGGAATGGGAGGAGCTCAAAATTAAGCTCACCATAGACCCGGAATTGGTGTTTTTCGACACATCTCGTGACACTAAAATTTCGACTGAAGCCAGCCAGTCCGGCATTGGGGCGGTACTCCTACAGTGGGATGACACTGCGTCATGGGCCCCGGTCGCCTATGCCTCGCGGGCCATGGCCCCCACAGAACAGCGCTACGCGCAGATCGAAAAGGAGTGCCTGGGTTTGCTAACCGGAATAGACAAGTTCCATGACTACGTGTATGGTCTCCCCCAGTTTACCGTCGAGACTGACCATCGCCCCCTGGTCAGCATCATACATAAGGACCTGAACGAGATGACCCCTCGCCTCCAGCGCATCCTACTCAAACTCAGGAGGTACGACTTCCATCTGGTCTACACCCCGGGAAAGGACCTTATCATTGCGGATGCCCTATCTAGAGCAGTGAGCACACCGCCCGACTCGGAGGGGTTCGTCTGTCAGGTCAAAGCGCAGGTGGCCTTCACATCGGCAAATCTGCCAGCCGATGACTCCAGTCTGGCCCGTATTCACCGGGAGACTGCGGCTGACCCCCTTCTACAACGTGTGATGCGCCACATGACGGGAGGGTGGCTCAAAGGACAGTGCCCGCAGTTCTACAATGTCCGGGATGACTTGGCCGTCATTGATGGTGTCCTCCTAAAGCTGGACCGGATTGTGATTCCACACAGCATGCACAAGCTGGTCCTCGACCAACTACACAAAGGCCATCTGGGGGTCGAGAAGTGCAGACGGAGGGCCCGAGAGGTGGTATACTGGCCGGGCATCAGTGATGACATTGCCAACATGGTGCTCAACTGCTCCACCTGCCAAAGGTTTCAACCGGCGCAGCCTCCTGAGACGCTTCAGCCCCATGAGCTGATGACGTCCCCCTGGGCGAAGGTGGGTGTGGACCTTTTTCACGCGCTCAGCAGGGACTATGTAATCGTCATAAATTACTTTTCAAACTATCCAGAGGTCATACGCCTGCACGATTTGACATCGTCCACTGTCATAAGGGCCTGCAAAGACACCTTCGCTCGCCCCGCGATTCCGATTACTGTCATGTCAGACAATGGGCCCTGTTTTGCCAGCCAAGAATGGTCATCGTTTGCTGCTTCATATGGCTTCACACACATGACGTCCAGCCCTCTGCATCCCCAGTCCAATGTAAAGGCGGAGAAGGGCGTTCACATCGTCAAGCGGCTCCTCTGCAAGGCTGCTGCTGCCGGATCGGATATCTGCCTAGCACTGCTGGCCTATCGCTCGGCCCCACTAGCCACTGGCCTCTCACCAGCCCAGCTGTTGATGGGTCGCGCCCTCAGGCCCACTGTGCCATCCATTCTGGTCCCCACAACCAACCATGCTCCAGTACGGCACAGGCTGCGACGGCAGCGCGTTCGCCAGAAGGTGGCACATGACACACAGGCAACTGATCTTCCCGCACTGGTGCCTGGGGACGACGTCCGCATCCACCTACCAGAAGGTGGCTGGTCAGCACCTGCCGAAGTTCTCCGACGCGTGGCTCCCCGCTCGTTCCTGGTTCGCATGCCTGATGGCTCCATTCACAGGCGCAATCGCCTGGCTCTTCGCCTGCTTCCACGCTCGCTACGGGAACTTACACCGGTTCCACGCCCTCCTGTTGTTCCTGATGTCGACTTCGTGGAGCTTCCTGCCACCATGCCCATTCTGTCGTCGCCCGTGACCAGGCCCATTCCTCAGCCGGTGAATCCTGACCCACCCTTGAGGTGGTCAACCCAAATTCGTCGCCCACCTACTAGGCTGGACTTATGAGCCTGTTTGAACATTGAACTCACTAATGTTTCATACCACTGTGTTAATATGTTTCTCTTTTTCCTTGTCGTTACAGGAGTTCGTTTAACATTTCCACGTGTTTTGTTTACGGTACAACCTCGTTGCTATGTCGCACCTGACATCGCCCCCTGTATATAGTTTAGCCTCATGTACATGCTGTAGATATTGCACACACACACATTCAGCTGCACTCAGTACACATCTCTATTTATAACCACATAGGTACAAGTTCTTGTAAAAAAAAAAGGGGATGTCATGATATTCAGGTAAACATCATGGTGCAAACATACATACATACTGATGGACAGATCAACGGACCAATCAATACACACACAACACCACAGCCAATCACAGGCAAGAGCACACACACTATAAAACGGGGAACACGACACTTCCCGGGCATTCCAGAAGGAGACAGCTGATGGCACAGAGCTCACAGCAAGCCACTCAGACATCCACCATGTGCTGAGTGCCACTCCAAGATAGTGTTAGGGATAGGTCCACAGATTCAAGGGTAATGAACGAACCACAGTAACAGTTTACCATTGTAAATATTGTTAGTAATAAAACTGAGTTGTACCATCCGCAACCGTGTTGGTTCATCTGTGTAGCAGAGTTACCAACACGACACCCCCCACTTCCAAGTCTGGGATCCGACACAACATACGCTGCATAAAACCCGCATCGTCCCAGTTCGGGGCATACACATTGACCCTCTCTCCCTGCAACTTACCACTTACCATTACGTACCTACCGCCATTAACTACCACAATGCTCGACTCCTCGAATGACACCTTCTTTCCCACCAAGATCGCCACCCCTCGATTTTTGACATCCAGCCCCGAGTGAAACACCTGACCTACCCACCCTTTCCTCAATCTTACCTGGTCTGCCACCTTCAGGTGAGTCTTCTGGAGCATAACCACATCTGCCTTGAGCCCCTTCAGGTGCGCGAACACGCGGGCCCGCTTAATCGGCCCATTCAGTCCCCTTAAATTCCAGATCAGGAGGCTACCCCCCCCCCTCCCCCGCCAACTAGCCATGACCCCTCCTCAGCCAACCACGTGCCCGCACCCCACACCCGGCCCGTTCCCCACGGCGGCATACCCCCGTCTCGACCCTCCCCACTCGCTCCAGCTCCCCCTTGGCCACAGCAGCAGCAACTCGATTCCCCCCCACCCAACCCCCCACCCCGGCTAGGACCCATCCTAGCTGATTTACACCCCGCATTGCACTTCCGCAAGTCAGCTGACTCCTGCTGACCCTGGCCACTCCCGCCTCTCCTTCGACTCCTCCCATTGTGTGACACACCCTCCTCTCCCGTTCACCAACCATAGGCTATCCCCCTCCCCCTTCCATTCTAAGCGCAGGAAACCCTCGCGTCCCCGCCCCCTCCAGTCTTCAGCACGGGAAAAAGCCCGCGCTTTCCACCTACCAGGCCCCGCCACCTCTGACGCAGCTCCTTTTACAGGCCCGGTCCCCTCACTCGACTCGGGCCTCCCCCTCCCCCGTGGGGCCCCATCTCAGCGCTGCCCACCACCCCTGTTCCGTTCACCTACCCCCCCTCCAAGAGCCCCCCCGACCAACCCAACCAAAACAGTGCTCAACTCGCCCCAACCACCCTCACCGACCCGAAAGAGAAAAACACAGAGAAAAAGAAGAAACCCGGAGCAATGCAAAGGCCCCCCCCTCGAAAAAAGAATAAACATAACAAATCAACCGCAGTCCCCAATCGCCCATCCCGACCCTCAATCTGTGTCCAACTTCTCGGCCTGAACAAAGGCCCACGCCTCCTCCGGAGACTCAAAATAATGGTGCCGGTCCTTGTAGGTAACCCTTTGTCGCGCCGGCTGCAACATGCCAAACTTCACCCCCTTCCTGTGCAGCACCGCCTTACCTCGATTGTACCCGGCCCTCCTCTTCGCCACCTCCGCACTCCAGTCCTGGTATATTCGAACCTCCGCGTTCTCCCACCGGCTGCTCCTCTCCTTCTTGGCCCACCTGAGCACACACTCCCGATCGACAAACCGATGGAACCTCACCAGCACCGCCCGCGGAGGCTCGTTAGCCTTGGGCCTCCTCGCCAGCACTCTATGGGCCCCTTCCAGCTCCAGGGGCCCCTGGAAGGACCCCGCTCCCATCAGCGAGTGCAACATGGTGACCACATAGGCCCCCACGTCCGGCCCCTCCAGCCCCTCCGGGAGGCCCAGAATCCGCAGATTCTTCCGCCTCGACCGATTCTCCATCTCCTCGAACCGCTCCTGCCATTTCTTGTGGAGCCCCTCGTGCGCCTCCACCTTTACCGCCAGGCCTAAGATCTCGTCCTCGTTGTTGGAGATCTTTTGTCGAGCCTCGGGGATCGCCACCCCCTGGGCCGTCTGTGTCGCCAGCAGTTTATCAATAGAAGCCTTCATCAGCTCTAGCAGGTCCGCTTTAATCTCTCCGAAGCAGTGCTGGATACCCTCCTGCTGCTCCTCCACCCAATGCATCCACGCTGCCTGGTCTCCGCCTGCCGCCATTTTGATCTTCTTCCCTCGCACCTTCTTCGGGTCCAGCACCACCTTTTTAGTCGCCCCGCTCCTAGTAGAAGCCATATACTGACAGGGAGCTGTTATAAACTCCTTCCCACATCGGGAAAAGTCAAAAAAGTGCCGTTGGGGGCCCTGAAAAGAGCCCAAAAGTCAGTTTTTGCGGGAGCTGCCAAATGTGCGACTTAGCTCTGCATAGCCGCAACCGGAAGTCCACTAGTGAGCCTTTTAGCTAACCCACTTGTAAGGATCAGGCAATGTCTCCAAGCCCTGCAGGTCTACAGCGCTCCATTGGTATCAAACCTTTTGAGTCCATCTATCCTGGACCCACCCAGGAAACCTGCCAATCTCCCTGTCACATCCTCTGTGTAAAGCCCTGGCCCCACATCACACTGGAACTTCGCTCCCAGCAAAGGCACACATCCCTCGGTTACCCCCATCAGTAGGACCTGCCCACCCACCAGTTTCTTAGCATAGAGATGCTTGCCTATACAGTATGACCACCTACACTACACAACCAGCTGCCAATATTCTGGCAGGAAGGCAGAAGGCTCACTCAATGAGGACACCCATAGTAGACCTCGGTGGGAGTAACCGGACAGGTGCCACAGAGCCCATCGTTAACACCTGTCACTGTCGCCTGCAGGACCCCAATTGGCAGGGACAGGTGGTGAGGATGGAGACTTCCCACATCAAGGGGCAGGTGCCAGTCACTGATGGGGGCAGGGATGCAATTTGGACTATGTGATCTCAAATGGGCTGAGAGAATGGGTGCAGTGGGGAATGTTGAGGGTGGGGCAGCATTATAACTCAGTCTAACCATGTAATTTGGTGGCTTTGGGATGGTTAAGGGAATTGTCACCTTGGTGATAGTCTCTGTCTCTCCCACCCCTCGCTCCGCAGAGAAATGAAATTCAAGACTCAGCCAGCAATGTTAGCGATATACCTGGCCGCTGCTGCCATCGCAGATGCACGTTGGCGAGAGCACCAGGGCCAGCTCAGGGAAGACCCTGCATTGCAGAAGCCTGCCCCACAACAACAGGAGCCGACCGGTGAGGCTCAAGTGCCGGCCGTCCACAGGCCAAGGAGGAGGTGTGAGCGGGTTATTTGTGACACGTATGTTGCCTTCAGAGCACAGGCTCAACAGTAGGTACCTTTCATTATTGGAAGGGCTTCCACTCCATGAATGTGCAGTTGGTGTGCAATTACCATTTGCACATCATGCACATCTATGCAGGATATCCAGGCAACGTGCACGATGCTTATATCCTGGAGCACTCATAGGTTCCTGACAGGGGTGAGGGGTTGGTTCCTCTGATAAAAGACCTACCTGCTGAGGTCATGGTTGGTGACACCTGTGTGGAGGCCCTAGACCGAGGCGGAGTGATATTATAATGACGCTCATTCAGCAACCAGGATCATCATCAAGTGGTGCATCGACATTCTAAAGATGTGCTTCTGCTGCCTGGACCTCTCTGGTGGTGCACTCCAATACAGCCCCCAGAGGGTTGCGGACACATGGTGACCTGCTGTATCCTGCACAACATCGCGCAGCAGCGGCGTGACGTGCTGAAGGAGGGGGAGGAACTTCAGGCCTCATCGGACGAGAATGGTGTCCAGGAGGAGCCAGGCAAGGACCTGGAGCTGGCGTGACAGGCTGCCGAGCGAGTCATTCAGGGCCGTCGCACCAGGAGCAACCAGATCATTTCCCGATTTTCTTCCCCGCACTCCCAAACCATACCTTAGCCTGTGACCGCAACTTCCCTTACACTTTCACCCCCACCTTCCCTTTAGACTTTCACTCCTTCCCAAGGCCACAGCTCACTCTCCGCCCTCCATGGGTCATCTCAGCATCACAACAGGGTGTTGGCCTGGGTTGGCAATATCAGCGGGCCTTGTCTGTTGGATGGAGGATGATGGGGTACTCGTCATTGTCTGACAAATTCTGACTCCTATCTTTTAGATAAAATACCCATGTCTGTCCAGATGATCCCTGGTTTTGCGATTGGGACTCCAAATTATGGGCCTCATGATCCTGGAGGGGGAGGGTGATTGGTTGGAGATGGTGATCGACTTGGGCTCATTCACTAGGAATACTGTCACACTAGGCAGTCCCACACTGCGGCTCCCATGGCCTGTCACTTTTAGGTGGGGGTATATGCATTTGTCTGAGGCACCCTGAGCGCCCCCTCCCCACTTTGCCACTGCCCAACTCCCAGCCCCAGCTAACTGACAAATTCATTCCGGGAAGTCTAACTTTGGTAAATTCAGGTTTAATGGAATAATCTCTCTTGTTCGTCATGATATAGGTCATCTAGCTCTGGAGTGACTACCAGGACATTACCTGGTCCTTCCTCGTGTAGTGGACTGTCGGGCCTATCATCTCTGTTTCCCTCACTGCCATTAGGTGGAAGTGCCCATAGATCACACTATATTGAATCTAATGGCTGCTTTTAACATATATTATATGGCCAGGCGACTACTTAAATGGTTTTGATATAGAGTCAGGTTGGAGCCGTCCACTGAATAAAATACCAACCCATCTAGTCTAGGCAAAAATTGAGGATAATTTAATTGAATTACTGCCAGAGAATATAGGCTACCTCTCTTCCCCAGCTAGCTCATATTTTTTACCACTCATTGCGTTTCTAGGAATCCATCCTCATCTCTGATCCACAAACATCCTCCTTTTGTCATTTAATTTTTACAGTGACCTTATAATTTAAACCTTTCTTATCTGTACATAAATAAAGGGCGTGATTCAGCGGACTCAAGTTAAAGTCCGCTGACCGGTACAATTAGCGGAGAGTTTCTTGGTGGCTGCAGTGTCGGAAAATATCCCGCTATTCAATGGCACTTTGCCGCTGATTTTGGCCTCGGCAAGTTTCTCCTCACCGAGTATGCACTTGGAGGGATTTCCTGATGCTCGCCAGCAGGCACGCCAACTGCCCCGATCTCTCCTCACCCCTCCATTCAGGCCCCCTCCCCTCTGCTCTTTTGACCCCACTCTCACCCTCCCAACCTTGGGAAGGCCTCTGGGAGCCCCCCCCCCCCTCTAGCTGGCATGACCACCCTGGCACTTTCAGGGTGGCATTGCCAGGGTGCCGGCCTGGCAGTACCAAGGTGGCTGGGATGCCACTCTGCCCTGTCCCTGACCACCCAGAGGTCTCCAATGGCCTGGGAGACCCCCCAGGTGCCTTTATAACTGATCCACGTTTCTGTGGACCAGTGCTAAACGGTGCCCAGGTGCGGCTGTTGAATCCTGGGCGCTAGGTAAATCTGGCTTCCGGGTATTTAAATGAGCAATTATGTTCATTTAAATACTCAGATTTGGATCTCATCCAGCGAGGGAGAGATCCAGATTGCATCATGCGGAGCAAGTCGGGTTACCCGTTATTGGCCCGGCACAGATTCCAATTTGGGGATTGAGTGTGAGTCACCTGTTGCGTTCAGATCCATGCCAGGTGCACGGGGTGGCTGAGTTGCGCCCAAGGTTAACTTTGGTTTCCAACTGTCATGTCTTGCATTTAATTGTGTTGTTGTGTTGACTAATTGAGAAGTTTGCTTGGTTGAGTTTGTCGTGTGATCCCTCTCCAAGCTAGTTGAGTTAAGATTCCATATTACCCTGTTCCTGGTCCTTTCTTGACAATAATGACAGCGGCTTGGCCGTACATCAGACCAACCACGAAGAAGATCTTCCACATATCAGCTCAGTTTACCTAATAACAATATAATATTTATCATTTCACAGCTTTAATCTGGTTCATGTGAGACCACTTTGTTACTTGCTTGCTCACATTTACTTCAAGCAGGAACTGAATTAGATACACAGCAAGATTTAACTGATCAATTATTGGAAAGGTCCCTTCTATTTGGGGTTGCTTGTATTTTTCTTTTTACTATAGCCTAGCACCATTATAGTATCACCACCTGGTGCTCAAAGAGGCTAATGTTTTTGTCAAAGTATCTTTTGACTTTACTTTTTGTTTCTTTTAATGTTTCTAGCCACACAATTATTCACATGTTATTTATCATTTGTTCCAACCATCCAGAATTACATGGTGACACACACATCGCTCTAGGTGGGTAGCAAGGTAGCACAGTGGTTAACATTGTTGCTTCACAGACAGCTCCAGGTTCGATTCCCGGCTTGGGCCAATGTCTGTGCGGAGTCTGCACGTTCTCCCCGTGTTTGCGTGGGTTTCCTCCCACAGTCCAAAGGTGTGCAGGTTAGGTGGATTGGCCATGATAAATTGCCCTTAGTGACCAAAAAGGTTAGGAGTTACTGGGTTATGGGGACAGGGTGGAGACGTGCGCTTGAGTAGAGTGCTCTTTCCAAGGGCCGTGCAGACCCGATGGGCCGAATGGCCTCCTTCTGCACTTTAAATTCAATGATTCTATGAATCAAATTGCTATTAGACACATAGATAAAATATTTACTCATTGCGCAGAGAGGTTTGTACACAATTTCACAGCATTCTTTTTAAGGTACGAGGCTGCGATCCCAGAGGACTGAGGGCGGTGTGCTATGTGCAACTTGTGCATAATTCCCTCAAGTGTGTGCAGTTTGGAAAATACTGCACCAGCAGAATGGGTGACCTGATCACTGGCAACTTGTATTGGTAGTTCCCTCAATCAGTAGGGCATTCCTGCTTGTTTCATTCATGGTTCTAACTCAATAAGAGTATGGTGGCAGTAAGCACAGCATTTGACCTGCAAGGGAATCCTTCAATCCACTTAGTGAACTGGTCGATAACTACAAGGGCGTATATAAAATTATCCTGCAACAGTGGTAGGGTCCAATAAAATCTATATGGGCTGCCTGACTCTGATGGAGCACACTATTAGTGCATAAGGAAGGATTCTGCTGTAAACAAGGTAGACACTGGGAGACATGGAGATTTACATCCTCCTTTATTCCAGTCCACCATGCAATGGAAGCACTTTTTCCAAGTAGTTTCGGTGGAATAGTGACCGGCGATAAGACGGGAACGAAACAAAAACAAAAATTCATCTCCCAACACAAGGAAAACAAAGACATTAGGATCCTGGTCCAGTGTTCCCTAGTACATGGGCAGGTGTGGTGATCTTGTAGGAGAAAGGAGCGTCTGAGAATCCCACGTGATAGGTGGAGGCCAAGGATGGCCTTGTTCACGTCAATGGATAACACTCTGGTACAGGCCATGGCCAATTTGGAGGGAGGTTAATCAATTGTGGAGCCAACAGTAGACACAGAAGTTGCTGTTTCATCAGTTTCTGGGAATGGGTCTCCAAATAGAGCAGCTGCCATGTGTGCAGCACTGTTGCCTTGGATATGCATGGAGCAATCTTGTTGCAACTGAAACTTTCCCAATGTGGCAAAGTGCCTGATGTTCTTTTCTGCCATGGACTAAAGGTTTCTTGTCAGGAGTATAGTATGAATGTTTGTGGTAGCGAGGAAGAGATTACATGGCATTGATAGCTTATATACTGTTGGAGGGCATTTTCTGATACTGGACTATGATATAAATTATAAGTGGCCCTGTAACTACATTTGTGCTCCTATATTACTTTTGAATAGTTCTGATGAGACAAAAGGTATTTATTGGCTTAGATGCCTGTTTAGAAGAGGCAATTTGTAGAAATAGATAGTGTATACACAATGCTTATTAATATCAGAAAGGACACAAAACGGCTGTTAGTTATTAAATTAATACCAAAGACACAAAATGGCTGTTAGCTATTAAATCAATACTAAAGACAGAAAATGACCGAACTAGCCACATTCCTGAACAATAAGTTACAAACTGTGTAAACTACCTCATGAGAACCTAGGGAGTATTTTAACAGCCACTGATAGCATTTCTTGTTCTGTGAAGCTGTTATGTGTCCTTGATAAGCCCAAGGACCCCAGCTGCAGACAGGACATAATTACGTTAGTTTTGAATGACTTCTGGATGAAGTTAGGGGCGGGTAAGACAACATCCACTTTAACCATATATGCGATAACTGGGATGCTAAGAAAATTGATTGACTGCATGTAATGAAGTGTGACGCGAATATAGTTGATTGATTGTACGTAAATGAGAATACAATTAATTCCGCCCCTTGAATCTGTTAATTAACGCGTGTGAGCCTTAGCTCAAGTGAGAAAGGGTGCTGTCAATAGGCTGCGGAGCCTCAGGCCTTTTCTCCCAGAATTCTGATATAATAAACTGCTTTTTTTTTAACTTATACTCAGGCCTTAGTGTGAATATTTTCACCTCTAACATATACTGTCAGACCACATATTCAAGGGGTAGGGGGTTAGATGTTTCACAGAGAGCAGTAAGGACAACCATAAATTTGGTATACTGTGATGAATGTCAAGAACATTTGAACTTCATGCATCCAGGCAAGACCACTGTGAATCATGTGTGAGGGGAGGCCCGAACAGGGTACGATCATCCATCAACACAGAAATTCCATCTTCTTTAATAGGTGTGCAAAGTACTGCATGTGACTCCAAGTTAATCAACGGCAGTGGACTTGCAAGGATAACCTTCATGGGCAAAAGAGTAGTCTGCTTTGCAGTCATGTCAGGATCATAATTAAGTAACTCAAGTTCACTTGTTCAGTCTTTGTGAAGAGAAGCAAATCCCCACGTTTGATTCAAAGGAGTACATGGAGATGAATGATGATTTTCTGTCACGAGTGATGCAGGTAAAGTGCTGGATGGCCTAAATAGTTGCCAGAAGGTGGCGTTCGCATGCCGAATATGTTGGGCTGAACTTTCCCTCACACACATTCATCCCAGCCAACAAGATGGCATTGGTTGCGTTGGAGCGCGCTCATCCCGTTGATGGGTCGGCTAGGGCCAGAGGGTACCTTGGGAGGTGGTCTGAGGGGACATCCATACGACTTGTGGCACTAATTTCGCAGTGGGCAGTCAGTGGCATGTGCAGCCGCATGGTTGCCTTGCGGTCTGCAGCAATGGTGCTCTGTGTCTGTCCACCCAGACCTGACGGCCCACCTCCTGGCCGTACCCCGCTACTTGCCCCGGCCCCCCCCTTTTCAGACACTCGCCCCCCCCACACTCCCTCTCAGGACCCCCTTTTCACACCCCAATCTTTGTGAGGCCCCTTCATACCCCCCATTTACCTCCCACCCACCCTTCATACCCTTCTCACCCCCCTTCATGGGCCTGGCCCCCTCAGCCCCCGACCCTTGGCAGTGCCAATCTGGCACCCAGGCAGTGGGAATGTCAGGGTACTACCCTGCCCTGTCCTTTACAACCCGGACGGTTCTAATGGCCTCTGTGACTCCAGAGTGGCCATCACGCCTGGTCTCCGCTGTACTAATTTGCGCCCGGTTGAGGCCTTGCCGGTGCGGCCAGTGAATGCGGTGTCAAGTTGGCTGTGCATATTTAAATAAGCCTAATGGCTGAGAGGTTGTTTCCTCTTGTTTGGAGTTTAGGATTAGATGGCATAATCTCAGAGTGAGTGGTTGCCCATTTAATTCAGGGATGAGGAGGAATTTCATCTCTCCGGAGGGTAGTGAATCTGTCGAATTCATTACAACAGAGACTTATAGAGGCTGGGTTGTTAAGTATATTAAAGGTTGAGATAGGCAGATTTTTAATCATTAAGGGAATCAAGGGTTATTGGGAGAAGACGGCAAAGCGGAGTTGAGAAAAACATCAAACTCCACACAGTCACAAGATCATTGAATATATTTAAAGCTAAGCTAGATAGATTCTTGCCTACCATGTGAGTCATAGGGTATAGAAGGTGTGTAGAATGTGGAGTTGAGGTCCCAATCAGATCAACGATGATCTTACTGAATGGTGGATCAGGTTTGAGGGGCCGAATGGGCTCTTAATTCCTATGTATTTTTAAAAATATTTTATTCAGGTATTTTCATAAAAACAAATCAAAGCAGAAGCAAAATCGTATATTATAAATAACAAACAATTTCCCCCTCCTGCTCCCCACCATCGCCCCATTCTCCCACCCTGCCTTCCCCATTTTAACCCCCTTACCTACTCCCCTTTGCTGACTCCTCAATCCTCCTTAAAGAAGTCAATGAACGGCTTCCACCTCCGAGCGAACCCATTGACTTACTCCCTCAGGACAAACTTGACCTTCTCCAGCCTCAGAAATTCCGCCAGGTCACTCACCCCCATCCCCCAGCGTTTGGCGGCTCCAAGTCCCTTCATCCAACTAAGCTCCAGTTCTGGGCTATCAGGGAGACAAAGGCAAAGACATCGGCCTCCCTCGCCCCTGGACTCCGGAATCTTCCGACACCCCGAATATGGCTACCTCTGGACGCGGGGCCATGTTCACCCCCAGCACTTCAGACATTACATCCGCAAACCAATGCCAGAACCCCTTTACCTTCGGACATGCCCAGAACATGTGGACGTGATTCGCAGGTCTCCCCGCGCTATCGTCATAGGTGCTCTATGAATTACCTTAAACTGAATGAGGCTTAACCTCGGACACAACCGAGGCCGCATTCACCCTCTGCAACGCCTCAGCCCATGTCCCGGCCCCCAACTCCCCTCCCAGCTTGTCCTCCCACTTACGCTTCAGACCCCCCAACCCGGGCCCTCTCCCAATCCATCAGTACTTGGTAAACTTCAGACAACTTCCCCTCCCCAATCTCCTCCTTTGACAGCACCTTGTCTTGCAACCTGAAGGGCGGCAACCCAGGAAAAGACGGCATCTCGCTCTTCACAAAATCATTCCCCCTGGGCAGCTCATACTTTTCCTCCAGGTCCTCCAACTCTGCGAAACTGCCTCCTATAAGGTCTCCGAACCGCTTGATCCCAGCCTGCTGCCAGCCCCGAAACCTCGCACCCAGCAACCCCCCCTGGGCCGGTGCAAACCTATGGTTGTCACAAATCTATGCCTATGCAAAGGTACCCTCCATTTCCAAATGCTGCCTCCACTGCCCTCACACTCTCAAGGCTGACACCACCGCTGGGCTCACAGAGTGTTTGGCCGGTGAGAATGGCAGAGGCGCTGTTAACAATGCCCTTAAGCACGTTCCTCTACAGGAAGCTGCCTCTATCCACCCTCATGCCGACCCCTCCCCCACGACCCATTTCCTAACCATGTTCATTGCCCAGTAGTAGTTCATTATGTTCAGCTAAGCCCGGCACCCCCCACCACCCCATTCTTCGCACCCTTCGCCCTCGCTCCCAAAAGGCCTTCCCCTCCCATAGAAACCCAGAGATCAGCGCGTTAACCTTTTAAAATAACAACTTCGGGACAAAGATCGTGAGGTTCTGAAATACCAACAGGAACCTTGGCAGAGCCTTCATTTTTACTGTCAGCAACCGTTCCGCCAGCGACAATGGCAGCACATCACACCTCCTGAAGTCCCCCTTCATCTGCTCCACCAACTGGGTCAGTCAAATTCAACTTGTGCAACTGCGCCCAACCCCGCATCACTTGAATGCCTAGGTATCTAAAGCTCGTCCCCACTACCTTAAATGACAGATCCGATAATCTCCTCTCCTGCCCTCTGGCCTCAATCGGGGACACCTCGCTCTTTCTCATGTTCAACTTATACCCGGAGAACCCTCCAAAATCCCCATAACTCCCCCAATGCCATCCAATGGGTCCGAAATGTATAACAGCCGGTCGTACATGTACAGCAAAACCCTGTGCTCAACTTGCCCCTCGCACAATCCCTTTCCAATCCATTGATACTCTAAGTGCAATTGCCAGCGGCTCTATTGCCAAGGCATAGAGCATCAGGGAGAGCGGGCACCCCTGCCTCGTCCCCCGATGTAGCCTAAAATATCCCAAATTCATCCGGTTCGTCCGCACACTAGCAACCAGTGCCTTGTACAGCAGCCGGACCCAATTCACAAACCCTTGCCTGAACCCGAAGCACCCCAGCTCCTCCCACTCCAACTGGTCGAACGTCTTCTCCGGGTCCATCGTCTTTACCACTCTGTAGTGATACGCATTACCAGGTGTATGTGCAAATATATATAGCCTCCGACCAGTAGGTGTCAGGCAAGCAGTAGCATGTGACACAGTAGCCTGGGGGGGGGGGGGGGGGGGGGGAGAGAGAGAGAAAGAGTCTGGAGGAGAAACCATTGTGGTCATTCGGTTTTGTATTAGTTCCAGTTTTATAGCATTAGTTTCCTACCGACAGTTTATTATACTATAATAAAATTAACTAGTCTTGAACTAGATGTTCTTTAGTATGCCAACTCAGTAATTGTCTCTGTACAAGAACATAACATGGTACCAGGTGTGGTCGAAAACTAAAAGATCAGGGGCTGAATTCTCCACCGGCAGGATGCTCAATTTGGCCGGTAGCCCGGGGGTTTCTCGACGGCGTGGGGCTGCCCGACAATGGGAAACCCCATTGACCGGCCAGCGTAACAGAGCATCCCTGCGGCGGGATGAAATAGAAATGTGGCACGGCACGGTGGAGAATCCAGCCCCATAAGTGTGAAGATTTGAAGGATACAGTCTTCAAATTTGGTGAAACGTTGCTACCAGGAAAACGTGGAACATTGAAGGTAATAGCAATCTTGTTAAAAAAGAAATCTCTGAAAACACAACACCAGTGCAAGAAGATGATGAATAGTTTAAAACTCCAGAACAACTTCTAGTGACCGGTAATGTTGATGGCAATTAGCGCACATTTAAACAACAGTTTACACGGTATGTAACAGCTCTAGGATTGCAGGCACAGCCAGATGAAAGAAATATAGCATTGTTGCTAATGGTAGCAGGCCCGCAGGCAATTGAAACTTCTAACATCTTCGTATATGAACAAGGTGACGATAGTAAAAGCTTTGATGCCGTCATAAAAAAATTTGATGAGCATTACACGCCAAAAAAAGAATAACACTTTTGAGCGATATAGATCTAGAACCAGCCCGTAGAAGACGGGCGAGTCCTTTGATAATCTTCTTTCCGACCTCAAGTCAAAAGCACAAACGTGTAACTTCACAACTTTAAAATCCTCAATCATTCGGGATCAAATTGTCTTTGGAGTAAATGATGAGAAGGTATGTGAACGTCTCTTATGGAAGAATGAGCTTCAGTTATAAGACGTGATTAAGATTTGTCATGCTACTGAACTAGCTGCGCAACATACCAGCACATTCAATGCACAAAGTTTTGGTGCGAAAATTGAGAGCGTTGCCGAAGCCATAGATGTTGTGATGCACTGAAAAATAAAACAATGTCTCAGCAGCAGCAACCATTTTAAATGCTCTGCAGATGCAGCCATTACATGCAAAAGATGTGGAAACAGGTGCCTACCGAGACAATGTCCAGGTTATGGCAAAATTTGCACAAAGTGCAAAGGAAAAAATCATTTTACGAAATAATGTTTCACAAGCATAAAGGTTAATGCAGGGAAGTCAATTAATACAATTGATGACATTAATTTGGAAGGCATATTTTTTGTTGATGTAGTCTCGGATGAAGACAGGGCAAACACAGCCAAAAAGAATAAAATGTTGCCTAAAAGAACAAAAAGTGATAAAAGTGATACTGGAATAGTGAAATGGACAACTGGACAGTTTCTTTGTTGATAGATTGATCGCTTATCACTATGAAGTTAGATACAAGAGCAAACCTCATGGCAAAATTTGCACACAGTGCAAAGGAAAAAAATCATTTTACGAAATAATGTTTCACAAGCATAAAGGTTAATGCAGGGAAGTCAATTAATACAATTGATGACATTAATTTGGAAGGCATTTTTTTGTTGTTGTAGTCTCGGATGAAGACAGGGCAAACACAGCCAAAAAGAATAAAATGTTGCCTAAAAGAACAAAAAGTGATACTGGAATAGTGACATGGACAAATGGACAGTTTCTTTGTTGATAGATTGATCGCTTATCACTATGAAGTTAGATACAAGAGCAAGAGCAAACCTCATAAGATTCAGTGATATCAAGACTATGCAATTAAAACTGAAAATATTGAATAAACCAGTCTTCTTGAAGGACTACAATGATCAGAAAATTGACACATTGGGAATGTGTAAACTGGACGTACAAGTAAAGAATAAAGTGCACAAATTAAAATTCTCAATAGTTGCTGAAGGTCGTGAATCGTTATTAGGTGATGAAGCGTTTTTAAAAATGTATTTATGGGTTGTGGCCATCGCTGGTTAGGCCAGTATTTATTGCCCATCCCTAGTTGCCCTTCAGAAGCATGTGAAGCATTGGAGCTGGTGAGAAGAGTGTATTGCACTGACTGTCCAGAGCACACACACTGAATCAGTGGAGTCCATTGTGCAGGCTTTTCCAGAAATATTCCAGGGTTTTGGTGTTTTACCTTTCACTTACAAGATTCAATTAAAAAAGGATGCTCAACCAGTTATACATTATCCGAAAAGACTTCCAGCATCATTACATGACCGCCGTGTAAAGATAGAATTAGTCAGGATGACACATCTTGGCATTATTTAGGTGAATTGGACATTCTGAATTCCCCCTCTGTGTACCCGAACAGGTGCTGAAATGTGGCGACTAGGGGGCTTTTCACAGTAACTTCATTACAGTGTTAATGTAAGCCCACTTAAGTCAATAAAGATTATGATTATAAAAAGGATTGACGAGCCGTCAGATTGGGTCAATTCGATGGTATGTGTAACAAAAAAAAGAAACAATGATCTTCGAATATGTATGGATCCCAAAGGTTTAAATGCAAACACAAAAAGTGAAGATTATCTGATACCTAAAAGAGAGGCGATCACAAGTGAGATATCTGGTGCGAAATATTTCCGCAAACTTTTTGAAAAATAAATTTAAAGTACCCAAGTATTATTTTTCCAATTAAGGGGCAATATAGCATGGCCAATCCATCTAACCTGCACATTTTAGGATTGTGGGAGTGAAACCCACGCAGACACAGGGAGAATGGGCATACTCCGCACGGACAGTGACCCAGGGCCAGGATTCGAAACCGGGTCCTCAGCACCGTAGTCCCAGTGCCAACCACTGCACCTTGTGCCACCCCTTTATTTCAGCAAACTTGATGCCTCAGCAGCAGTGGCCCCAGGTCCTCCCCTCCCCCCAAACCTTTTATAGAACTCCACCGGGAACCCATCTGGACCTGGGCCTTTTCTGCCTGCATCGCCACCATACTCTCCCTCAGCCCGATTGGGACCCCCCAATCCCTGCACAAACTCTTCGTCTACCCAGGGAAACACCAACCTGTCCAAGAACCGCTGCATTCCCCCTCCCCCCCGCACCACCCCGGATGGGGGCTCATACACATACAATCATAGAACATAGAAAAATACAGCACAGAACAGGCCCTTCAGCCCATGATGTTGTGCCGAACTTTTGTCCTAGATTAAGAACAATTTAATCTACACCCCATTATTTTACCGTAATCCATGTACCTATCCAATAGCCGCTTGAAGGTCCCTAATGTTTCCGTCTCAACTACTTCCACAGGCAGTGCATTCCATGCCCCCACTACTCTCTGGGTAAAGAACCTACCTCTGACATTCCCCCCTATATCTTCCACCATTCACCTTAAATTTATGTCCCCTTATAATGGTTTGTTCTACCTGGGGAAAAGGTCTTTGACTGTCTACTCTATCTATTCCCCTGATCATCTTATAAACCTCTATCAAGTCTCCCCTCAGCCTTCTCCGTTCTAATGAGAAAAGGCCTAGCACCCTCAACCTTTCCTCGTAAGGCAAAATCCTGGTAAATCTCCTTTGCACCTTTTCCAAAGCTTTCACATCCTTCCTAAAATGAGGCGACTAGAACTGCACACAGTACTCCAAATGTGGCCTTATCAAGGTTTTGTACAGCTGCATCATCACCTCACAGCTCTTAAATTCAATCCCTCTGCCAATGAAATCGAGCACACCACAGGCCTTTTTTACAGCTCTATCCACTTGAGTGGCAACTTTCAAAGATCTATGAACATGGACCCCAACATCTCTCTACTCCTCCACATTGCCAAGAACCCTACCGTTAACCCTATATTCCACATTCATATTTGCCCTTCTAAAATGGACAACCTCACACTTTTCAGGGTTAAACGCCATCTGCCACTTCTCAGCCCAGCTCTGCATCCTATCTATGTCTCTTTGCAGGCGACAACAGCCCTCCTCACTATCACCAACTCCACCAATCTTCGTATCTTCTGCAAATTTCCTGACCCACCCTTCAATTCCCTCATCCAAGTCATTAATGAAAATCACAAACAGCAGAGGGCCCAGAACTGATCCCTGGGGTACGCCACTGGTAACTGGGCTCCAGGCTGAATATTTGCCATCCACCACCACTCTCTGACTTCTATTGGTTAGCCAGTTCGTTATCCAACTGGCCAAATTTCCCACTATCCCATGCCTCCTTACTTTCTGCATAAGCCTACCATGGGGAACCTTATCAAATGCCTTACTAAAATCCATGTACACTACATCCACTGCTTTACCTTCATCCACGTGCTTGGTCACCTCCTCAAAGAATTCAATAAGACTTGTGAGGCAAGATCTACCCCTCACAAATCCGTGCTGACTATCCTTAATCAAGCAGTACCTTTCCAGATGCTCAGAAATCCTATCCCTCAGTACCCTTTCCATTATTTTGCCTACCACCGAAGTAAGACTAACTGGCTTGTAATTCCCAGGGTTATCCCTATTCTCTTTTTTGAACAAGGGCACGACATTCGCCACTCTCCAGTCCCCTGGTACCAACCCTGTTGACAGTGAGGACGAAAGGATCATTGCCAACGGCTCTGCAATTTCATCTCTTGCTTCCCATAGAATCCTTGGATATATCCAGTCAGGCCTAGGGGACTTGTCTATCCTCAAGATTTTCAAAATGCCCAACACATCTTCCTTCCTAACAAGTATCTCCTCGAGCTTACCAGTCTGTTTCACACTGTCCTCTCCAACAATATGGCCCTCTCATTCGTAAATACTGAAGAAAAGTACTCGTTCAGGACCTCTCCTATCTCTTCAGACTCAATACACAATCTCCCGCCACTGTCCTTGATCGGACCTACCCTTGTTTTTTATGCCCTCTTTTAGCTCTCCTAATCCTTTCTTCAGTTCCCTCCTCGCTATCTTGTATCCCTCCAGTGCCCTGTCTGAACCTTGTTTCCTCAGCCTTACATCAGTCTCCTTCTTCCTCTTAACAAGACATTCAGCCTCTCTTGTCAACCATGGTTCCCTCACTCGACCATCTCTTCCCGCTTGACAGGGACGTACATATCAAGGACACGTAGTATCTGTTCCTTGAACAAGTTCCACATTTCAAGTGTGTCCTTCCCTGGCAGCCTATGTTCCCAACTTATGCACTTCAGTTCTTGTCTGACAGCATCGTATTTACCCTTCCCCCAATTGTAAACCTTGCCCTGTTGCACGCATCTATCCCTCTCCATTACTAAAGTGAGAATTGTGGCCACTATCTCCGAAATGCTCCCCCACTAACACATCTATCACTTGTCCTGGTTCATTACCAAGTACTAAATCCAATATGGCCTCCCCTCTGGTCGGACAATCTACATACTGTTTAGAAAAGCTTCCTGGACACACTACACAAACACCACCCCATTCAAACTATTTGATCTAAAGAGTTTCCACTCTATTTGGGAAGTTCAAGTCACCCATGACTACTACCCTGTGACTTCTGCACCTTTCCAAAATCCGTTTCCCAATCTGTTCCTCCACATCTCTGCTGCTATTGGGGGGCCTATAGAAAACTCCTAACAAGGTGACTGCTCCTTTCCTATTTCTGACTTCAACCCATACCATCTCAGTAGGCAGATTATCCTCGAACTGCCTTTCCACAGCTGTTATACTATCGCTAATTAACAATGCCACCCCGCCCACCTCTTTTACCACCCTCCCTAATCTTATTGAAACTTCTATAACCAGGAACCTCCAACAACCATTTCTGCCCCTCTTCTTTCCAAGTTTCCGTGATGGCCACCACATCGCAGTCCCAAGAACCGATCCATGCCTTAAGTTCACCCACCTTATTCCTGATGCTTCTTGCGTTGAAGTATACACTTCAACCCATCTCCGTGCCTGCAAGTACTCCCCTTTGTCAGTATTACCTTCCCCACTGCCTCACTACACGCTTTGACGCTCTGAACATCGGCTACCTTAGTTGCTGGACTACAAATCCAGTTCCCATTCCCCTGCCAAATTAGTTTAAACCCTCCCAAAGAGTACTAGAAAACCTCCCTCCCAGGATATTGGTGCCCCTCTGTTTCAGATGCAACCCGTCCTGCTTGTACAGGTCCCACCTTTCCCAGAATGTGCTCCAATTATCCAAATACGTGAAGCTCTCCCTCCTACACCATTCCTGCAGCCATCTGTTCAACTGCACTCTCTCCCTATTCCTAGCCTCGCTATCACGTGGCACCAGCAACAAACCAAAGATGACAACTCTGTCTGTCCTGGCTTCCAGCCTAACTCCCTAAACTAGTTTATTATATCCACACCCCTTTTCCTACCTACGTCGTTGGTACCAATGTGCACCACGCCTTCTGGCTGCCCCCCCTCCCCTTAAGGATCCTGAAGCCACGATCCGAGACATCATGGACCCTGGCACCCATGAGGCAACAAACCATCCAAGAGTCTCGCCCGTGCCCACAGAACCGCCTGTCTGTACCTCTAACTATTGAGTCCCTTATAACTAGTGCTCTCCTAATCTCCCTCCTTCCCTTCGGAGCCCCAGAGCCGGACCTCATGCCAGAGACCCGGTCACTGCAGCCTACCCCTGCTAGGTAATCCCCCCCCAACAGTATCCAAAGCGGTATACTTATTGTTGAGAGGAACGACCACAGGGGACCCCTGCACTGACTGCTTCCTCCTCTTCCCACCTCTAACTGTTACCCAGCTACCTTTGTTCTCAGGTGTAACTATGTTTCTGTAGCTTCTATCCACCACCCCCTCAGCTTCCCGAATGATCCTCAGTTCATCCAACTCCAGCTCCAGTTCCCTAACATGGTCTGTAAGGAGCAGGAGATGGCTGCACTTCCCGCAGGTGAAGTCAGCAAGGACACCGGTGGTCTCCCTTACCTCGAACATTCTGCAGGAGTAACATTCCACTGCCCTAGCTGCCATCACCTCTACTTAGTCTCCCAGTAAAAAAGAAAGAAAAACAAAGTAAATAGCTTACCTGCTCACAGCACTGAGTCTTTTTTTTTTTTAGGTTAGAGGAGGAGGGAGGGTGGGAGATACTTCACGCGTAGTGTCTTAGGTTTCCTCACCGTTCAAATTTATTGGGTAATACAAACCTTCCCAGGTCTCCCCACGGCCGACTTCCGGTTTCCTGCTGCTCTGGGAAAAAGAAAAATCTCTGAAAATGTAAGTTAAAACTCAAAAAACTCAGCTTACCTTCCAGCTCTCCCCTCCAAAAATCGCTCCCCTCTCTGCCCGCTCCACTGGAAGAATGAGGCCAAACCTCGGAGGTAAGTGCCTTTTAAAGAATCTCCTATAGAACATCTCAAACACCCCATTCACCCCCTCTGGGCCCAACACTACTCTTACCATCTTGTCCTTTACTCTGCCAATCTCCCTCGCCACCTCTTACTTCCTCAACTAGTGGGCCAGCATCCTGCTTGCCTTCTCACCATATTCAAATATTGGCCCTCTGCAGCTGCCGCACCCCCTTCCCCGTGGACACTAATCTGAACTCCATCTGGAGCCTCTGCCTCTTCTTCAACAGCACTGCCATCTGGGCCTCCGAATGCCTTCTGTCCACCCGCAGTATCTCATCTACCAGCCTTGCCATCTCTGCCCATTTCCACCTTCTCCCTATGCGCCCGAATTGAGATAAACTTCCTCCATAACCACTGACCCTGCAAGTCCCTCTCCGCCCCCATATCTGCAACCCTGGCCCCGTCGGTGCCGGTCCCTGCTGCCAGGGATACCGTCAGCTGCCATTGCCCATGCCAGCGGTATGCTCCATGGCTTCCGTCCAGCACCCCCCATAGGGGCTACTGTGGGCGTTGCCCTTGGGTGGGCCATGTGATGCCCCACCAACGGGGGGTAGACAGTTGAAGGGGGGTTGGTATGGTGGACGGTGGAGTGCAGGGGTGGTGGGATGGAGGGTGGGGGCACCCATACGGCCCGTGTCCCTCTGCAGAACCACGGGCCAAGGTGGGTGGTCAGTGGGGTATGCAGCAAGATGGCTACTTTGCAGGCCGCAGCATTTGCAGTCTGTGCCCAGACATCCCGGTCCAGTGGGGGTCACCCTGGTCCCGTGGGGGTCGGTCAATTCCCCCCCCCCCCCCGACCCATCACCCCCAGGGCCTGACACGGTCCACCTGCGCATCCCCCCCCACCTCCCCCAGCCAGCCCGACCAGTGTTAGGACTGGCAGCCCATTGTCGCAACTCTCCGTATCCTACCTCCTCTCTCCCCTCGACAACCACGGTGCCTGTTTCCCGATTTTTAAAAGCACAAGTGAACCTTGCTGTCGGTAATTTGCCACGGTGGAGGCGGAGGATCGCGGCAGCCCTAGAGAATACTGGGTCAGGCCTGCTAATGATATGCAAATGGTGTTTACTGTACGGATGGAGTAGAATGCATTGACACCACTGTCGAGGCACTGGAGAATTACAATTTGGTGTGAACCTGGCGCTGGCCACAATTCTCTGCCCAATTGCCTTCCCAATTTCGGCATCGGCCAACGGAGTATCACGCCCTAAATGCTTTGTGTTCTGACAAGAAATGGATTCATAGAACATAGTGCAGAAGGAGGCCATTCGGCCCATCGAGTCTGCACCGACCCACTTAAGCTCTCACTTCCATCCTATCCCCCTAACCCAATAAACCCTCCTAACCCTTTTGGACACTAAGGGCCATTTATCATGGCCAATCCACCTAACCTGTACAACTTTGGACTGTGGGAGGAAACCGGAGCGCCCGGAGGAAATCCATGCAGACACGGAGAGAACATGCTAACCACTATGCTACCGTGCTGCCCTCAGCATAAGTTGTCCCATAGTGGAGCCATATGCTTTGGTCTGTTCGTACATCTTAATGAGCTCCAACTTGCACTCAAATTCACCTTTGAAATGCAGCAGTCAAATGAGCTCCCTTTCCCCAAATTGCCAGTTGAGAAATCTGCCAATTAGTTTTCTAACACGGACTACGATAAGCCCACTTTCACTGGGCAATATACCTGCTGGAATTCCTACAGTTACACACGCTAAAAGATTGACCTTATTGGCGGACTTGTAAATAGGTCACAAGCCATTTGCTCACTGTGCAAGCTTGATGTTGAAATAGGGTGCAAAGTCACCCAGAATCATGGAATTCTTATGGCACAGAAGGCTGTTTGACCCTTCGTATCTGCACCGGCTTTCCAAATGAGCGCCATGATTCAGTGCCCTTTGCCCGTCTTTTTCCCGTACCTTAACACATTGTTTATGTTTCTATTCAAATGATAATCTATTGCCCTCTTGAATGCCTCGATTGAACCTGCCTCTACACTTCCACTTAGTGCATTACAGACCTGATCTTGAGCATCTCTATCAAATCTCCTTTTAGCCTTCATTCTCTCCAAGGAGAACAGTCCCAACCTCTCCAATCTACCTTCATAACTGAAGTTTCTCATACATGCAACCATTGTTGTAAACCTCTTCTGCACGCTCTCCAATGCATTCGTATCCTTCCTATAGTGTGGCACCCAGAACTATACACAATATTCCAGCTGAGGTTGAACTCATGTCTTGACGACAAACTCCTGGTTCTCCATGCCCCTATTATTAAATACGTTCTGCTTTATTAACTGCTCTCTCCACCTGTCCTGCAACATTCAATGATCTATGCACATATACTCCCAGGTCTCTCTGCTCCTGTACTTTAAGAATTTTACCTCTTTATTTTATATTGTCTCTGCATGCTCTTTCTCCCAAAATGCATCACCTCCCACTTCTCTGCATTGAACTTCATCTGCCACCTATCTGCCCACTCCAACTTGTCTACGTCCTTTTTGAAGTTCCACTCTGCCTTCTGCACAGCTTACAATGCTTCCAAATTTTATGTCATCTGCAAACTTTGAAATTGTCCTCTGCACACCAAGATCTAGATCATTAATATATATCAGGAAAAGCAAGGGCCCCAATACCGATTCCTGCGGAACACCTAATCTTCCTCCAACACATAAAATATGCATTGGCCATTACCCTCTGCTTCCTATTATTCAGCCAATTTTATATGCACGTTGGTATTATCATAGAATTTACAGTGCAGAAGGAGGCCATTCGGCCCATTGAGTCTGCACCGGCTCTTGGAAAGAGCACCCTACCCAAGGTCAACACCGCCACCCTATCCCCATAACCCAACCCAACACTAAGGGCAATTTTGGACACTAAGGGCAATTTATCATGGCCAATCCACCTAACCCGCACATCTTTGGACTGTGGGAGGAAACCGGAGCACCCGGAGGAAACCCACGCACACACGGGGAGGATGTGCAGACTCCGCACAGACAGTGACCCAAGCCGGAATCGAACCTGGGACCCTGGAGCTGTGAAGCAATTATGCTATCCACAAGGCTACCGTGCTGCCCTTTTATTCCATGAGCTATAACCTTTCTCACAAGTCTGTTATGTGGTACTGTAGCGAATGCCTTCCGAAGGTCTATGTACAGTATCTTGTGGGGTAATGGCAAGCCTGATCAGGTCATTGCTTGCTGTATATTGCGAAAACTTATGAACGAGTCTAAAGCCTCCATTTTTGGTCCTGAAAAGTGTCCCGTCTACCTCAGATTACACTGGAAGGCTATGACATCTCAAAGATTTGAGAAACAGGGGAATTGAGCTGTTTCATGATGTTATTATGCAGTTGCATCATGAGATGTATTCTCCACTAACAAGATGCTGCTGTCAAGCAGAAAAGACATTTTGGCTGCCACACAAATGAATAATGTGGTATCTGAATTTCAGTGCGATATCGGGTATATCCTAATTACTGGAGGCCTGCAGATCCTTTTGGCTGTTCACCGCGTATTGACCATACTCAGCCAGCTTGTGCTTGCAAAATCCAAAACCTAGTGTCCAATATTAGTGATTCTGTGATTGGGTAACACTTACTAAACAATCCTGATTGTGCTAAAAAGCACAATCAATATAAGACAACCAATTTAAGATTATCAGGTCGGCATTGCAATGTGACCAACTTACACACATATTCACACACCCGGCCCTATCCTTTGCAAACCGGAAGAACATATCCTCGCATGTCTCCTTTCTCAATTAAACAAATGGATGGGAGGAACAGCTATACCCTGGTGTATTCTCCCGTGGGGGGGAGGTAATGCCTCTTTCAATCAAAGTTCATTTGCCAGCCGATCGCATACAATATAATTTGTTCCCTTTGAGATTTGGTATTCTTGTGAATATGTCATGTGTGTAAAATGAAAATCTTCAACAGCATGCCTCTTTTTTTCAACAATAATAGCATTGCCCTTCCAATGTAATGGGAAGCACTGACTTCACAAAATATTGGTGGTGCCTTCTAGATTATATTGGGCATTTCTTGATATATTGCTGCTCATGGTGTACTTGTCCATTTTAAATAAATCTCCAATGGTTGGAATATGATGGATGTTTCATACTTTGGTTCAATAGGTTGAGTCTGTAACGTTTAGATTCCAAGAAGAGGTTGCACAAGTTTCATTCATGGTCAGTGTTTACTCCTCTCCCATAGCTAAATACCCATGATAAGGATAGCATGATGCTCTGTGTTCTTACTGATGTGGATGTTGTTGTTACTAATGGGATGGCTATTTTGCTTATGAGCATGCTAGTGCATCCTCAGGATGATTCCATTTTGGATGATGTCCTAAGTGAAAATGTCCCCACCACTTCCCTGCCTTTCCCCCAGGCAGCACCTCCAATCCCACCAAGAGACCCCCACACTTACCTGGTCATGGACTGGACTGCTTGTGATCCCAATCCTGTCCACTGCAGCTTCTGGTATTACTAGGACTAAAGAGCTGCTGGTCAATCAGAGCCAGAACCTCCTCCTGAGTGAGGGACTGAAGTTGGACAGGTAAGAGTATCCGTTGGGGAGCACTTTCATGGAAGTGATCATAATTTATTAGATCTAGGGTAGTTGTAGAAAAGAACAAAAATAAACCAAATATAGAAGTTCTCAAGTGGGAAAAGCTAATTTTACTAAACTGAGATGCAATTTGTTTCAAGTGGACTGCAAACGAGCAACTTGAATGTAAATCAATGCCAAATCAGTTGTGACAATAAGCAAGAGAGAGTGAAGGTTTGGAGCTAGTATGTTCCCTTAAAGAAAGAGGGTGGGACTAACAAATCCAGAGGTCCCGAGAAGTCAAGGGGCTCAAGGGAAAAGATGAAACAGTGATGGCTTATGGCAGATACAGAGGACTCAATACTTGAGAAAACACAAAAGAGTATAAATGGTGTAGGGGTGCAACTAAAAAGCAAATTTGGAAGTAAAAGAGAAGGCATGAAAATGTGTTGAAAAGTAAAATCAAAAGAAAACACCAAGATTTTTTTATGAATGCATAAGGAGCAAGAGGATAACCAAAGAACGAGTAGGTCCCATTAGGGACCATATGGGTAGTCTATCTGTGGAGGCAGAGGATGTTGGTATGGTTCTGAATGAATGTTTTGTTCCTGTTTTCACAACAGAGAGGGGCAATACAGAAATTTTCATCAGGGAGGAACAGTGTAAAATATCAGATGCAATTCACATAGTGATGGGCAGTATTAAAGGGTTTAACATCTTTGGAAGTGGGTAAATCCCCAGCAGTCGGTCTATGCCCATCTGAAGTCAATTACAAGCCTCCGCATTTTAACTACATTTCTGAGTTTTGCAACCTTTGAACCTATGCCTGAATACCAAGTCCAGGTCATTAGTGCATGTCAAAAGGAGCAGTGTCCTAATACTGACCTCGGAGGAAACATTGTTGTACAGTTCTCTCTAGTCTGAAAAACAGCTGTTCACCACTACTTTCTGGTTTCTGCCCCTTGGCCAATTTTGTGTCCATTTAATCCAATGGCTTTAATTTTGCTAACAAGTCAATTATGTTGTACTTGGTCAAACATCTTTTGAAAGTCCACATATACATTAAGCGCGCTATCCACATCAAACCTCTCTGTAACTTCAAAGGACTCAATCAAGTTAATCAAACATAATTTGTCTGTAACAAATCCACACATTTATTAGCCTATGTTTTCTCAAATACTAATTAATTTTGTCCCAGATTGTTGTCCGCAAATGTTTCCCCATCACTGACAGTAAGCCGACTGGCCTGTAGATTTTCAGATTTTTCCTCTAGTTTTTGAACAGGGGTGTAACATATCAAATCCTGCGGTGCTCTGGCATAATCCCCATACACAGGAGAATTGAGATCTTTTGGCCCGAGTCTCTGCGATTTCCACCCTTACTTTCCCGATCAGTAACCTAGGACACAAAGCATCTTAATCAGTGACTTTTCAAGACTGTCAACCATAATCACTTATCTTTATCTATTTTTATCCTATTCTGTCCTTTTTAACAGTAATATAAATTTTATAGTAAATGTCAATACTTACGAGGAATCTGGCCAGCAGATAAGTAGTTCTCTGCATCTCAAACTCCTTTTAATTAAATATAATCTACTGACAAGAGAGGCAATCCAGAAGCAAAACAGTACCACATGGGAAGTTTCCATTGTCAGTGTGGGCTCAGGGATTTGAAAAACAAAACATACCAAGAAGTACATTTTGTGGAAATGAAATACATGCAACAACTTTCAATTATACAACACCTTTAATGAATTAGAATATGCCAGGGCACCTGGAATATCTCTTGGCGTCGAGAGCTTGGCTTCAGACTGCACCACCTCAACATGGGCAGCAGCAGACTGGGCTGGCTAGCTGAAAGGCAACAACAAAGGCACTGGTGGAATGGCAATGGTGGGACCACGAATGCTGTCATCCTGATAAGAGGACAGCAGGTTCATGCTCCACAGAGCCACTGCCACGTCCATGGAATGACAGCTGAGCAATCCCAGTAATCTGCTGGAGGTCGGCTCTGGGAGCCTGCCTGCCTCTTTGAGCATTGAAATTTGCAGCCATGATGGCAGCAATGTGAACCTGCCTGGCAGCAAGCATAGATCTTGCAACTTCCATCACAGCTTCCACTGCAGCAGATATTGGGTGGCCTCTGCTTGTGCTGCAGTGGAAGCTGTGACAGTGGGTTGCATTTTATGTGCCTCCGCCAGGCTGTTTTTGGTGGTGGTGGTGAGGGGGATGGGTGCATATAAAAGAGGGTGCCAATGTTCAGAGTTGTAGCAGGAGTATTCAGCAGCATTTTCTAACTTGTTGTAGCTTCACTGCAAAAGAACCAGACTGTCTTTCAGAGCTGAAAGCTAGTGGCAACATGTACTAACCTCACACACTGTTAGGCTATCCTTGTTGAGTATGCAGCCAGCCAGCAGCATAGGTTGCACAGGAATAGATGCGGAAATCAACCAATAGAGGCAGCCTCAACAGGAACAGGAATAGTTATCAGCAGTTCCTGAATCATGGCTCCAGTGCCCCAAAACAGGTGCAGATAATCTTTTAGCTCAACAAGTGTTTTACATTCACCAAGATCCCAGGCAATTTAAATTTCCCCAAGGACACACAATAAAACATCCCAAGGCACATCATAGGCACATTATTAAACAAAGTATGACAATGACCTGCACAAGGAGATATTAGAAAAATCTTAAAAGGAGTAGATAGAATTTAAGACGGTCTTAAAAGAGGACATTGAGATAGAGAAAGATGGAAAGGTGTAGGAAGGTACTAGAGACCTTACAGTCTAGGCAACTGAGACATGGCCACCAATCATGGAGCGATCAAAATCGGATATGCTCAAGAGACCTACAACAGGAACACAGATATCTCAGAGGGTTGGCAGAGATTACAGAGATAAGGAGGTGAGATTATGGACAGATTTGAAAACAAAGATGAGAATTTCAAAAATCAAAATGTTGCTTAAACAGGAGCCAATGTAGGTCAGCAAGCACAGCAAGGATAGGGGAATGGAACTTGATGTGAGTTAAGACACAGGCAGCAGAGTTTTGGGTGACCTCAAGTTTACAGAGTGTAGAATGTGGGGGACCAGCCAGGAATTCATTGGAATAGTCAAGTCTAGAGGAACAAATGTATAAAATGAGAGTTTCAGCAGCAGATGATCTGAAATGGGCAATGTTCAGAAGGTGGTGGGGCAGCACAGTGGCGCAGTGGTTAGCATTGCTGCCTCACGGCACCGAGGTTCCAGGTTCGATCCCGGCTCTGGGTCACTGTCCGTGTCGAGTTTGCACATTCTCCCCGTGTTTGCGTGGGTTTCGTCCCCACAACCCAAAGATGTGCAGGGTAGGTGGATTGGCCATGCTAAATTGCCCCTTAATTGTTAAAAATGAATTTGGTACACTAAATTTTTTATTTTTTAAAAAATGTTTCAGAGGTGGAAATAGGTGGTCTTAATGACGGCACAAATATGAGGTCCTTGACTAGTCAACACCACTCATGTAATATAAGTGTTGCCAATTTTCCTTCCTATTCAGCATCTCACATTGTGTGTTAATCTTCATCTGCCATTTTGCTGCCCATGGTCAAACTCCACCTTTAGACATATTTTTGATAGAGAAGGGAGTTGAGTGTTATAGGGGTGGGGGAAGATGGCAGATGGCAAAGTGGAGCTGAGACACAACCAGATCAGCCATGATCTTGTATGAATTGTGGAACAGGCTCAATGGGCTGAATGACCTACTCTTAAGTCCAATGTTCTTATGCAGTGCTTTTTGCAGATGATGCATACTGCTGCCACTGTGCATCGATGGAGGAGGGAGTGAATGTTTTACATGGTGGATGGCTACTAATCAAGACTTAACCCTGACACAACACTTCTTAAAAAAAAATCACCACTGCTAGTTACTGTTCAGTCAACTCCTAATAAGCGGCACTGTGGCACAGTGGTTAGCACTGCTGCCTCACAGATCCAGGGTACGGTTTCAATTCGAGCTTCGGGTGACTGTCTGTGTGGAGTTTGCACTTTCTCCCAGTGTCTGCGTGGGTTTCCTCCGGGTGCTCCGGTTTCCCCCCCCGCAGTCCAAAGATGTGCAGATTAGGTGGATTGGCCATGTTAAATTGTCCCTTAGTGACAAAAAGTTTAGGTGCGGTGACTAGGCTACAGGGATAGGGTGGGGTTGTGGGCTTAAGTAGGGTGCTCTTTCCAAGGGCCTGTGCAGACTCGATGGGCTGAATGGTCTCCTTCTGCACTGTAGTGATTCTATGATTTCTAAGATTTTGTTTGAATCTTCACCAGCTATTAGTTATGCCCAATGTTTTCATGTGCAATTTTGTCAGATATCTTTTGGAAGCCCAGGTACACCACATCATTGCATTTTCCACAATTCACTTGGGGCTTCGCTTCCTCACAGAGGTCAAGAAGATTGGTCAGGCAGGATCTTTCACTTTCAAATCTCTGTCAACCAAGTTATTACAGTACAGATAATCCTTGTGTTTATTCCTAATGATCAATTCAATTATTTTACACAGGATGAAAGATGACAAATTAATTTCAGCTGGTAATTTAACAAAGTAAGAAATTACAAGAATATTGGAGTTTTTTTTCCATAGAATTTTGATATTCCCTGTAACAGAATAGGTGGCAGTACGTACTATTACTGCTATGGACTTTCTCTGGAGCAATGTCGCTGATTTCCCTGAGAATTATTACAAATTTTGAAAATCAAATAAATGAAGTATTTGACCCAAATGAATTGCTAAACAGTTAATAGTTATTTGACAGATCACAGTATATTATTATTTTCTTATGTTTGCTCCAATTTAGGTTGGTGGAGCTCGTGTCTAATCCCAGTGAGTTGACCTCATTGATGGCTGCGTTATGACATTGTTATTCTAACTGATGGAAATCCCATGAAATGCAATGAAGCAGAACCTAGCAGAATAAGCTTGGCTGTACATATGAGCAAAAGGTGACCTCAACACAGTAACAAAATAAACAGGACCAGGGTTTAGTCAGAAACTTGGCAAAGAGTGCTGTCATTCTACATTTGGAGTATTGCTGTTATTTGGGTGTAAATAAGTTGTTGGGGGAAGTGATGCTCATCGTTCAGACATCTGAATAATGTTTGCCCTCCTCGTATTTCGAGATCCAGGGATAGTTTTCCAACTTTTGTGTTCTTTTTGAGAACCTCACCGACACATGGGAAATTAGTCAGGGAACCAAGAGGTGAAGTAATCAGTGGGAAGCGTAGCTGCTTAGGAATACAAAAAAGCACGAAAAGACAAAACTCAGGAGAGGTTACGATAGTCCCCATCCCACAAAATATGACACAGTGTATGGAAAGGCTCAGTAAACCAAGGTCCACCACACTAAGAAAACAAAAAGGGACGGTCAATAGAGAATTAAAGGTGCTATATTTAAATGCGCGCAGTGTACGGAACAAGGTAGATGAGCTTGTGGCCCAGATTGTGACTGGCAGGTTTGATGTGGTAGGCATCACAGAGACATGGTTGCAGGGGGTTCAGGACTGGCATTTAAACATCCAGGGATTCACAACCTATCGAAAAGACAGGGAGGTGGGCAGAGGAGGCGGGGTTGCCTTGTTAATTAGGAATTAAATTAAATCAATAGCACTAAATGACATAGGGTCAGATGATGTGGAGTCTGTGTGGGTAGAGTTGAGGAACCACAAAGGCAAAAAAGCCATAATGGGAGTTATGTACAGGCCTCCTAACAGTGGTCAGGGCCGGGGGCACAAAATGCACCACGAAATAGAAAGTGCATGTCAGAAAGGCAAGGTCACAGTCATCATGGGGGACTTCAATATGCAGGTGGACTGGGTAAATAATGCTGCCAGTGGACCCAAGGAAAGGGAATTCATTGAATGTTTACAGGAGGGCTTTTTGGAACAGCTTGTGATGGAGCCCAGGAGGGAACAGGCCATTCTGGACTTAGTGTTATGTAATGAGCCAGACTTGATTAAAGATCTTAAAGCAAGGGAGCTCTTAGGAGGCAGTGATCATAATATGGTAGAATTCAATCTCCAATTTGAAAGAAAGAAGGTAGAATCAGATGTAAAGGTGTTACAGTTAAATAAAGGTAACTACAGGGGCATGAGGGAGGAACTGACGAAAATCGACTGGGAGCAGAGCCTAGTGGGAAAGACAGTAGAACAGCAATGGCAGGAGTTTCTGGGAGTAATTGAGGACACAGTGCAGAGGTTCATCCCAAAGAAAAGAAAGGTTATCAGAGGGGGGATTAGGCAGCCATGGCTGACAAAGGAAGTTAGGGAATGCATCAAAGCAAAAGAGAAAGCCTATAATGTGACACAAAGAGTAGTGGGAAGTCAGAAGATTGGGAAGGCTACAAAAACAAACAGAGGATAACAAAGAGAGAAATAAGGAAAGAGAGGATCAAATATGAAGGTAGGCTAGCCAGTAACATTAGGAATGATAGTAAAAGTTTCTTTAAATACATTAAAAACAAACAGGAGGCAAAAGTTGACATTGGGCCGCTCCAAAATGACGCTGGTAATTTTGTGATGGGAGACAAGGAAATAGCTGAGGAACTAAATAAGTACTTTGCGTCAGTCTTCACAGTAGAAGACATGAGTAATATCCCACCAATTCCGGAGAGTCAGGGGGCAGAGTTGAATATGGTAGCCATCACAAAGGAGAAAGTGCGAGAGAAACTAAGAGGTCTAAAAATTGATAAATCTCCGGGCCCAGATGGACTACATCCTAGAGTTCTAAAGGAGATAGCTGAAGAAATAGTGGAGGCGTTAGTTATGATCTTTCAGAAGTCACTGGAGTCCGGGAAAGTCCCAGAGGATTGGAAAATCGCTGTTGTAACCCCCCTGTTCAAGAAGGGAACAAGGAAAAAGATGGAAAATTATAGGCCAATTAGCCTAACCTCGGTTGTTGGCAAGATTCTAGAATCCATTGTTAAGGATGAGATTTCTAAATTCTTGGAAGTGCAGGGTCAGATTAGGACAAGTCAGCATGGATTTAGTAAGGGGAGGTCGTGCCTGACAAACCTGTTAGAGTTCTTTGAAGAGATAACAAATAGGTTAGACCAAGGAGAGCCAATGGATGTTATCTATCTTGACTTCCAAAAGGCCTTTGATAAGGTGCCTCACGGGAGACTGCTGAGTAAAATAAGGGCCCATGGTATTCGAGGCAAGGTACTAACATGGATTGACGATTGGCTGTCAGGCAGAAGTCAGAGAGTTGGGATAAAAGGTTATTTTTCGGAATGGCAACCGGTGACGAGTGGTGTCCCGCAGGGTTCAGTGTTGGGGCCACAGCTGTTCTCTTTATATATTAACGATCTAGATGACGGGACTGGGGGCATTCTGGCTAAGTTTGCCGATGATACAAAGATAGGTGGAGGGGCAGGTAGTATGGAGGAGGTGGGGAGGCTGCAGAAAGATTTAGACAGTTTAGGAGAGTGGTCCAAGAAATGGCTGATGAAATTCAACGTGGGCAAGTGCGAGGTCTTGCACTTTGGAAAAAATAGAGGCATGGACTATTTTCTAAACGGTGACAAAATTCATAATGCTGAAGTGCAAAGGGACTTGGGAGTCCTAGTCCAGGATTCTCTAAAGGTAAACTTGCAGGTCTAGTCCGTAATTAAGAAAGCAAATGCAATGTTGTCATTCATCTCAAGAGGCTTGGAATATAAAAGCAGGGATGTACTTCTGAAGCTTTATAAAGCATTAGTTAGGCCCCATTTAGAATACTGTGAGCAATTTTGGGCCCCACACCTCAGGAAGGACATACTGGCACTGGAGCGGGTCCAGCGGAGATTCACACGGATGATCCCAGGAATGGTAGGCCTAACATACGATGAATGTCTGAGGATCCTGGGATTATATTCATTGGAGTTTAGGAGGTTGAGGGGAGATCTAATAGAAACTTACAAGATAATGAATGGCTTCGATAGGGTGGATGTAGGGAAGTTGTTTCCATTAGCAGGGGAGACTAGGACCCGGGGGCACAGCCTTAGAATAAAAGGGAGTCACTTTAGAACAGAGATGAGGAGAAATTTCTTCAGCCAGGGAGTGGTGGGTCTGTGGAATTCATTGCCACAGAGGGCAGTGGAGGCCGGGACGTTGAGTGTCTTTAAGACAGAAGTTGATAAATTCTTGATTTCTCGAGGAATTAAGGGTTATGGAGAGAGAGCGGGTAAATGGAGTTGAAATCAGCCATGATTGAATGGCGGAGTGGACTCGATGGGCCGAATGGCCTTACTTCCGCTCCTATGTCTTATGGTCTTATAGACTTCCCACAGCTCATAATTTCTGATCATTGAGTAATAGCTGGAAAATCATGGGTTGTATGTACTTAGAAATCTGAGCAAATGAGACTCCCTGTGACTGTTCAGTGTTTTACAGGTAGATGTTTTTGCACTGCTGGCTGCCCTCTTCTTCATCTTAGGCAGTCCCTCAGGTTTGAGGTTGACTTGCTTCCACTTCAGTTTGATGAGTTCGGAGATGGCCAATGTGTCCAATGCATGATCTGTAACCTGCCACTTGTGGGGCAGACAGTGCTTGAAGTGTAAGGTAGATTACGTGCTCACTCTGATGCCTTGACTGAAGAAGTTTCATGGTGTTCCAAACCTTACCGAATAAACCTTCTCCATTTTGGCCTGTCACAAACCAAGGACTCCCATGAGTCAGCAGGGATGTTCGATCGCTTCAGGGATGCTTTGAGAACATTTCCGCTGTCCTCCTGAGAATTTCCTGCTGCAATAAAGTTCCAAATCACTTTGAGAATCCGATTTCAGGCATAGAAATGCGATGCCCCCCCCCCCCCCCCCCCTCAAGCAGAGCTGATTTTGAGTAATGAGCACCTTGAATTGCTGGGCAAGTTACCTTGGGAGAAGATGCTACAGTTGGACCACCTTTCTTGCCACTGAACTTGATAATCGTGTGAAGGTACTGCTGGCAATACTTCTCCCATGCCTGCTGTACGTTGTCCAATTCTCAAAAGCGAGCAGACAGGAATGTGGGGATTTTACTCGCAAGTTTGAGATCTTGGTCCACAAATACTCTTTTGCTCAGTTGGCCAAAGGCTAAGCTGGATTTCATCATCTAGGTCTGCCTTCATCAAAATGAGGCTCTCAAGAGATGGAAAATGGTCCACGCCTTCCAGGATCCTCATCGTTGATCTAAATCGCGGCGGGCGCAGTTGTTATCTGGTGGGAGGTTTTTGAAAGAGAACCTTAGTTTTCTGGGTGTTTAATGGAAGGCCTATTTTCTCATATGCTTCAGAGAAGGATTTGATAATGATCTGCTGGCTATCAATGAGCTCAGTGGTATCATTGACAGTGGAACCTTGAACCTTCAGATCCGGTACAGCAAGTGGAGGGAGGAACTCCAGAGGCTGCGGACGGTCGAAGGGCAGGCCGATCTCACAAATTAACTGCCATCCAGACGGGTTTCAGGCTTCTACTTTTAGAAGATAGAAACATAGAAAATAGAAGGAGGAGGCCATTCGGCCCTTCGAGACTGCTCCACCATTCATTATAATCATGGCCGATCAAGTTCACTACCCTGCTCCTGCCTTCCCCCCAAATCCCTTTAGCCTCAAGAGCTATATCGAATTCCTTCTTGAAATTACACAATGATTTGGTCTCAGCTACTGTCTGTGGTAGCAAATTCCAAAGATTCATCACTGAGTGAAGAAATTTGTCCTCACCTCAGCCCTAAAAGGTTTACCCCTTATCCTCAAACTATGACCCCCTAGTTGTTCTGGACTCCCCCAGCATCTCTCCCGCCAAACATTCTTTCTGACTCTACCCTATCTAATCCTGTTAGAATTTTGTAAGTTTCTATGAGATCCTCTCATTCTTCTAAACTCCAATGAATATAAGCCTAACCGATTTAGTCTCTCCTCATATAGCAGTCCTGCCATTCCAGGAACCAGCCTAGTAAACCTTCGCTGCACTCCCTCCATAGCAAGATCATCCTTCCTCAGATAAGGACACCAAAACTGCACACAATACTCCAGGTGTGGTCTCACCAATGCCCTACACAATTGCAGTAAAACATCTATATTCCTAGACTCGAATCCTCTTCTATGAAGGCCAACATACCATTTGCCTTCTTTACCACCTGCTGTACCTGCGCGCTTACTTTCAGCGACTGATGCACGAGGACACCAAGGTCTCACTGAGTATCCACCTCTCTCAATTTACACCCATTCAAATAATAATCTGCCGTCCTATTTTTGCTACCGAAGCAGATAACCTCACATTTATACATATTACACTGCATCAGGCATGCGTGCCCACTCAATGAGCCTGTCCAAATCCCACTGAAGCATTTCTGCATCCTCCTCTCAGCTCACCCTCCCGCTCAACTTTGTATCATCTGCAAATTTGGGGATAATACATTTAGTTCCCTCATCCAAATCATTTATAATGTGAGGTCCTAGCACAGATCGCTGCAGTACCCCACTAGTCACAGCCTATCAGAAAAAGGCCCATTTATTCCAACGTTTTGCTTCCTGTCTACTAATCAGCTTTTTATCCATCTCAAGACACTACCAGTAATTAACTTTACAAATTAATCTGCTGTGTGTGGCCTTTTCACAAGCCTTCTGTAAGTCTAAATAAACCACATACACCGGTTCTCCCTGGTCAACTCTACTAGTTACATCTTCAAAGAATTGTAGATTTGTCAAGCATGATTTCCCTTTCATAAATCCATGCTGACTTGGTCTTATTCCACCACTACTTTCCAAATGCTGTGCTATCAAATCCTTGATAATGGACTCCAGCAACTTCCTTATTCGCGACATTAGGCTCACTAGTCTATAGTTCCGTTTTCTTTCTGAATCTACCCTATCTAATCCTGCTAGAATTTTGTAAGGTTCTATGAGAACCCCTCTCACTCTTCTAAACTCCAAAGAATATAATCCTAACCGATTGAGTCTCTCCTCATATGACAGTTCCACCATCCCAGGAATCAGCCTGGTAAACCTTCACTACACTTCCTCCATAGCAAGAACATCCTTCCTCAGATAAGGACACCAAAATTGCACACAATACTCCAGGTGTGGTCTCAGTGGAGTTTCCAAGCTCCACTCCCAAAAATCTTCTCTCATCATAACGCTTTCCCTCTGCATTGCAGTCGGAAATACATACCAGGTTTTACAAATGACTCTTTTCAACAAAGCTTCTGCTCCACTTTTAGCAGCGAATCCAGAACAGGATTTTGAACAACCCCTTTTAGAATTTCCTAGTCTTGACTGCGGTACCAAACTGTTCACAATTACTTTAACTCTCCATTCTCAGACTGTATTAAAATGGCATCAGACATTTGAATTAACTTCAAATTCTGTTGTCCCATTTTAAATCTAACTACTACAATTGTCTTTTTAAACACAGGCCACTTTGCTCTCGTCCTTAAATTCTTCTGAACAACCCCTTTGTTTCTGTTCACTTGACATCATCGTCTTAAGCATTCTTTCTGTCTCAATTCCCTGGTTATCTGGACTGTAACTTGTACTTACAGAAACCTGCCTCTTTACAGCTCCCACCCTGTCTAGTCTTCTTCTGGCAGAATTGAGAGATGTTTACTCCCCAAGGTCCTGTCTCCAACTGCCACCAAATTAGCTCAACTAAAACTCAAAAGCTTCTCTACCTCAGAAGGTCCCAGTTGATAAGCAGCCACCACTGGTCTATTTACTCTTCACACTGTAGCCTTCTCTCAGCACAGTAGTATCACAGTTGAAATTGAAAACAACCCACACGTAAAAGTACCTTCGTCCAGCATGAATCTAACTCTAGGGTATCATTCAGTGTAAAAAATGTAAAGTCTGCTTTTGGGCACGTTTGGCGGTGTGTTTCTCAACGGCTGCAACACTGAGAATAATCAATTCAGCAACATGTTGCCTTTTTTTTGGCCTCGGGGAGTTCCGCCCCGCTGAGCTCACCAGTAGGACAGTCTCCTCACAGATCCTTTAGATCAGGCCACCATTTATTTCAGAAGATCGCCCCGATCTCTCGACCCTATCCCTTTCAGCCGCCATCCCCCTCCTCCCCCGCTTTCAGGATCCCCCCCTTCATTCCTCAAATCTTCTCGAGTCCCCTGTAATCCACCCCTCACCCCCCCCAAATGGGCAAGATCTCTCCCCCCCCCCCCTGAAAGCCTGACCCCTGGCACTGCCAACATGGCACTGCCAGGGTGCCTGGGTTGCACTGCCAGGGTGCCCAGGTACTACACTGCCCTGTCCCTGATCAGCTGGTAGCCCCCCTCTCTTCCCCCCCCCACCCCCCAAGGTGCCATCACACCTGGTCTACCTTTGTGGAAACCAGTGCTAAACGGTGTCCAGGTGAGATCTCACAGGCGTGACCGTTGACTCCCGGGCGCAGGTGAAAGTGGTGTCCGGGTATTTAAATGAAGGTGTCGTCCTGGTATTAAAATGAGTCATGTTGCTAATTTAAATATGCAGCTATGGATCTCGCTCAGCAAAGGCGAGACCCCGATCGTGCCGGATGATTCGTGATTGGCACGGTGCCCAATGCAAATCCCAATTTGAGGCGCTTGCTCGATTCACCCATTCCGCCCAGATCCGTGCGGGGCACAAAGTACTCGTTGAATCGCGCCAACAGGATTTACCCTTCCAGGCAGAGAAACATTAAATTGAATCTACTTAAAAATTCTCTCTTATTTCTAATTTTTAGCAATACAAATCCAAATCCCGGAAAATGACTTTTGTTTTACTAACAATACATAGCAAGCCTTCAAAAAAAATCATATTAATTGACTACATAATCACATAACATTGCTACTTGTTCAATTTGGGAGGCATTGAATAATAGGGAGATCATGGCACAGTGGTAATACCCATCTGGCTCAATAATGTCCTTTAGGGAAGGAAATCTGCTATCTTTACCTGGTCTGTTCTAGATGTGACTTTGGACCAACAGACACATGGTTGACTTTTAACTTTCCAGCAATGCTCATATACCATGAACGAATAAACAATAAAGCAAATCCACAAACAATAAAAGGAAAATACAGCAGCAAGTTATAAAAGCCTCTAACATTCCACAACTGAATAAACTTAATTCACTTTTGATTGCATGTTGCAGTGCAGGGAAAAAAACATGTGGAAGTGGGATTTTCTGGTATGTGGCTGGGGAAAAAAACCCAGTATGTTTTACTTTAATAATAATAATTAATAATCTTTATTATTGTCACAAGTAGGCTTACATTAACACTGCAATGAAGTTACTGTGAAAATCCCCTCGTCGCCACACTCCGGCACCTGTTCGGGTACACAGAGCGAGAATTCAGAATGTCCAATTCACCTAACAAACACGTCTTTCGGGACTTGTGGGAAGAAACCGGAGCACCCAGAGGGAACCCACACAGACAAAGAGAGAACGTGCAGACTCCACACGGACAGTCACCCAAGCTGGGAATCGAAGCTAGGACGCTGGCGGTGTGAAGCAACAGTGCTAACATCTGTGCTACCATGCCACCCAAACGGGATAAAGCCTAAAAGTCAAACAAAATGGACAACCCTTAAAATGCCCCTGTTGGTGAAGTGGGTACTTTCACTTGCACTGGTGCGTGGCTCATTGATTACTTTCCCTGGAGGTCTATGTGGTGAAACTGAATCACATCCTCTCTGCTAAACTGCAAGCAGCTTGAGCACAACAGCATCACCATTCCTATGCCATTAAATCTGTGCAATACACCAACTCCCTCGGTAAGCACCGGCTGCTAGTTATGTACCGGCTGCTTGGTGTGGGCCTTCTAAGTCGTTCACACAGCCGAGTTTTCCATCACAATGTATCTACCAAGCCTATGCTGTAAAGCATAAAACCTTCACTCCCTTGCTTTTGCAATACTTCTAAGAAAGCTTCCTCTTTGAACTCTGCCGCTGCAGTCTGCAGCACAAACTCATCATTATAATGACTTTAATAAGGCAAACAAGCAAAATGTACCATTTGAAAGGATGGGAATCCTCAGAACAGCATTACTTTTCGATGAATAGTCTATTGGTGCTTTCTACTGCCAGTGCTTATAGAGGAGGATTGTCACACATGCTGAGTTTCATAGCCATAATCCTAGACTGAGCATTTAGGAGCACCTTCTACTAACTATGTAACTGTCTCACGTACACTGAAAACATGAAAACAGATTCATGAAAAGTACAGGAGTAAACCATGATTGAGGAAATGGAAAACATGATTTCCATCCTCTGTGCCCACACATTTGTCATTTCATGACTAAAAAAACTATTTTTTATTAATCTTACAAAAGCAGGAATTTTGTACATTCAGGATAAATGAAAATGTTATTCGGTTATTCAAAACTTAATGAATTAGTGTTTATGGTTATAACAGGAGAGGGGAGCAAAACTGACAGTAGAGAGAAAGGAGAGAAAACTGACATGACACAGACCCCAGGGAAAAGGGCAGGACAGATCATTTATTTAATTACATTTTAAAGCGGGAGTTTTGGAAAGATTTATTTTCAGCACCAACAGCTTGACTTGTATCAACCATGAATGGTTACATTCATGTAATGTTAGCAGTAGATGAGTTGCACAGTTACAATAAGTTCAAACACACTTGTTTTAAATGGAAATATTCCTATGTTATTGACAGCAATCTCTAACAGGAGGTAAAAATGCAAAATAGAGTTTAAAATCACATTACAATGAATATCTTTGTGAGAAGTGGGTACAAATCCGCCACCGAGTGTTTGAATAAATGAAGTGGAAGAGGCGAAGAGATGTGAGAATTTAATCACTGACAGCGCAGATTTGCCACTGGACTAGGTAGCACAGAGAATAAGGACAGTGTCCACACAGATCTCAGATGTGCATTTTAATGCCAACTCAACTAATAAAATAACATTCTGATGAAAGGTCACGGACCAAACATTAACTCTCTTTCCCCCCCAGTGGTGCCAAATTTGCTGAGTATTTTCAGCATTTTCTATTTTCATTTCAGATTTTCAACATCTGCACTATATTTTGCTTCTGTGGCAAAATAAAACATTCTTCTTACAACTGAGGTTACCCAGATCACTCAGTTGCAAATGGTAACAAGTCATTTAAAATTGCTTTTAATATCTGCGAACAAAATGGAAGTTTCATTCGGAAGCCACAGGATATCCAATGGAGAAAATAGCAAAGCAGTAGTTTGTGATTAAGGCATTGCATTAAGGGAAATGAACTTCTTTTTCGCTGGTGTTCAGGGCCAGAATTTGGGGGTGGAACTTTGTGCTGCTAGCTCTCTGCCCTTTATTTGAAATAGTGAAAAATTCTACCAGAAGTGGGGATGGACACTTCTTTTGTTGAACTCTTTTAGTGCTGACTTCAGAAAGGGAGGCCTCTATAAATCCACATATTAAGTCTCCTTTTCCCTAATGCAAGCAACATGCTGCAAGGGTAATTAATATCTTGACAAAATGTAAATTGCAACGTGTTAGTTTTCTAATGGAAATATTCAGGGTAATATTCAAATTATTGGTGGAATAAACATGCAAGGAATGCTGGAAATGGCACTCTCACTGACCCTTTTTATGCTTATGCCTGTCCCCAGGTTTTCGGTCAAGTTTTGGAGGAATTCCTACTTCATCTCACATGTTTGTAATGGGGCAAGAATTTCAGGACCCAAATGTCATGGGTAGAAAAGTTACATTTACAAGTATAATCATCCCTCACATTTGTAAGCAAGCACAACCACAGGACTTTGGGGTGGGCGGGGGAGGGGGGGGGGGGCGACACTGACATTGACTAACTGGCAGGGTTAACTATTATATGTATTTATATACATACATACATACATAATGCCCTATATTGCATTTATTGTAAACTGTGAAAATAATCTACAAACCTATTGATTCAAGTGATGCACATCAGGATGCACCAAGAAGAAAATGCTTCAGAATACCAAGTCAAGTTTCAACTCAACATACTGAACGTTTGCTAAGTTAATTCATCCGTCATAGAATGTGCGAGGCTGCACAGCCCATTGCACTTGTGCCAGACCTAGCCTTTCACCCATCCTTTTCCTCTTCAAATACTTGCACAATTCCCTGTTAAATTATGTTATAGACTTAAGAAATGCATGCCATATTCTTAGAATCTGAGCAAAAATATTTATTTTGTCTACTTTCATCCTTCTTGTGATAAACCTATTTATGTATGCCTTACAACTGATTTGCTAACCAGTATATATATTCTTACATGGCTTACCCTCTAAAAGGTTTACATAATGTTCTCAGTGAGCCAGAGAAGACACAGCCAGAGTGAGACAGAACCAAGAGTGAGTTTGGGAATTTGAATTTAGGTGGGAATTTGAAGCTGGGTGGGGAGGAAGTGCTTTTTATCCCTGGTAAGTGACTGGTAAGTAGTGTTTCTTCTTTTCTTTTCATTGGTATATCTATTTTTATTTTTTTTCTTCGTTGTTTATTTATTTATTTTTTGGGAAATTGTAATTGTTGAAGTGAACTGAAGGTTTAAGACATGGCAGGAGATCTCAGACCCGTGTCATGCACCTCGTGTGCGATGTGGGAGCTCAGGGACACGTCCACTGTCCCTGGCTCCTTCGCATGCAAGAAGTGTGTCCAGTTGCACCTCCTGTTAGACCGCTTGACGGCTTTGGAGCTGCAGTTGGACTCACTTTGGAGCATCCGCGATGCTGAGGACGTCGTGGATAGCACGTTTAGCGAGTTGGTCACACCGCATGTGAAAAGTACTGAGGGAGATAGAAAATCGGTGACCAAAAGACAGAGCAAGAGTAGGAAGGCAGTGCAGGTGTCCTCTGCGACATCTCCCTGCAAAACAGGTATACCGCTTTGGATACTGTTGAGGGAGATGGCTCACCAGGGGAAGGCAGCAGCAGCCAGGTTCATGGCACCGTGGCTGGCTCTGCTGCGCAGCTGGGCAGGAAGAAGAATGGCAGGGCTATAGTGATAGGGGACTCAATTGTAAGGGGAATAGACAGGCGGTTCTGCGGACACAATCGAGACTCCAGGATGGTGTGTTGCTTCCCTGGTGCAAGGGTCAAGGATATCTCGGAGCAGCTGCAGGACATTCTGGGGGGAGTGGGACAGCCAGCTGTCGTGGTGCACATAGGCACCAACGATATAGGCAAAAAATGGGACGAGGTCCTACAAGCTGAATTCAGGGAGTTAGGAGTTAAACTAAAAAGTAGGACCTCAAAGGTAGTAATCTCAGGATTGCTACCAGTGCCACGAGCTAGTCAGAGTAGGAATGTCAGGATAGATAGGATGAATGTGTGGCTCGAGAGATGGTGCAAGAGGGAGGGATACAAATTCCTGGGGCATTGGAACCGGTTCTGGGGGAGGTGGGACCAGTACAAACCGGACGGTCTGCACCAGGGCAGGAGCCGATGTCCTGGGTTGGGGGGGGGGGGGGGGGGGGGGGAGTTGCTAGAGCTGTTGGGGAGGGTTTAAACTAATGTGGCAGGGGCATGGGAACCGACGCAGGAAGTTGGAAGGTAGTAAAGCAGGGACAGAAACAAATGGCAGTAAGGGGGAAAGTGTAAGGCAGAGAAGCCATAGTCAAAAATCAAAAAGGGCGACAGTACAAGGTACAGTGACTGAGGGGAGCTCAGTGAATAGGACCGGGAATACTAAAAGGAATAAAAGGGGAAGTGAAAACATTAATGGTAAGCGACGCGGCAGGTTGTTACATGACGATCTGGGTTCAACGACAAGGAAAATTAGGAGAAAGGTTAAGAGGAAATATAAATTAGGAGAGGTTACTGATCGAGGTGTTAAGATTCAGAACAGAGGTAAAAAAGCCAACATAAGTGTACTTTACCTGAATGCTCGTAGTATTTGGAATAAGGTAAATGAGTTGATGGCACAAATCATCGTGAATGACTATGATTTAGTGGCCATTACTGAAACATGTTTTTTTTTTAAAATATGTTTCATTGAAATTTTTTTCCCCAAACAACAATTTTTCCCCTCTTACAAAGCAAACGCAACAATAACAATACAGAAATTTTTAACAATACACAAGTAACAAAACCCCTTTATCTTTGACCTAAACTAAACCCCCCTCCCCCTCCCTCTCCCTGGGTTGCTGCTTCTGGTCATCTGTCTTCCCTCTAACGTTCCCCTAGGTAGTCGAGAAATGGCTGCCACCGCCTGGTGAACCCTTGAGCCGATCCTCTCAGGGCAAACTTTATCTGCTCCAGTTTAATGAACCCCGCCATATGAAACATGGTTAAAGGATGGTCACGACTGGGAGTTAAATATCAGAGGGTATCAAACTATTCGGAAGGACAGAGTGGATAGTAAGGGAGGTGGTGTAGCTCTGTTATTTAAGGATGACATCCAGGCAACAGTAAGGGATGACATCGGTGCTATGGAGGACAAGGTTGAATCCATTTGGGTGGAAATCAGGAATAGTAAGGCGAAAAAGTCACTGATAGGAGTAGTCTATAGGCCACCAAATAGTAACATTATGGTGGGGCAGGCAATAAACAAAGAAATAACTGATACATGTAGAAATGGTACAGCAGTTATCATGGGGGATTTTAATCCACATGTCGATTGGTTTAACCAGGTTGGTCAAGGCAGCCTTGAGGAGGAGTGTAAAGAATGTATCCGCGATAGTTTCCTAAAACAGTATGTAATGGAACCTACGAGGGAACAAGCGTTCCTAGATCTGGTCCTATGTAATGAGACAGGATTGATTCAGGATCTCCTAGTTAGGGATCCTCTCGGAAGGAGTGATCACAATATGGTGGAATTTAAAATACAGATGGAGGGTGAGAAGGTAAAATCAAGCACTAGTGTTTTGTGCTTAAACAAAGGGGATTACAATGGGATGAGAGAAGAACTAGTGAAGGTAGACTGGGAGCAAAGACTTTATGGTAAAACAGTTGAGGAACAGTGGGGAACCTTCCAAGCGATTTTTCAGTGCTCAGCAAAGGTTTACACCAACAAAAAGGAAGGACGGTAGAAAGAGGGAAAATCGACCGTGGATATCTAAGGAAATAAGAGAGAGTATCAAATTGAAGGAAAAAGCATACAACGTAGCCAAGCTTAGTGGGAGACCTGAGGACTGGGAAATCTTTAGGGGCAACAGAAAGCTACTAAAAAAGCTATAAAGAAGAGTAAGATAGATTATGAGAGTAAACTTGCTCAGAATATAAAAACAGATAGTAAAAGTTTCTACAAATATATAAAACAAAAAAAGAGTGGTTAAGGTAAATATTGGTCCTTTAGAGGATGAGAAGGGAGATTTAATAATGGAAGATGAGGAAATGGCTGAGGAACTGAACAGGTTTTTTGGGTCGGTCTTCACAGTGGAAGACACAAATAACATGCCAGTGGCTGATGGAAATGAAGCTATGACAGGTGAGGACCTTGAGAGGATGGATATCACCAAGGAGGTAGTGATGGGCAAGCTAATGGGGCTAAAGGTAGACAAGTCTCCTGGACCTGATGGAATGCATCCCAGAGTGCTAAAAGAGATGGCTAGGGAAATTGTAAATGCACTAGTGATAATTTACCAAAATTTACTAGACTCTGGGGTGGTCCCAGCAGATTGGAAATTAGCAAACGTGACACCACTGTTTAAAAAAGGAGGTAGGCAGAAAGCGGGTAATTATAGGCCAGTGAGTTTAACTTTGGTAGTAGGGAAGATGCTGGAATCTATCAAGGAAGAAATAGAGAGGCATCTGGATGGAAATTATCCCATTGGGCAGACGCAGCATGGGTTCATAAAGGGCAGGTCGTGCCTAACTAATTTAGTGGAATGTTTTGAGGACATTACCAGTGCGGTAGATAACGGGGAGCCAATGGATGTGGTATATCTGGATTTCCAGGAAGCCTTTGACAAGGTGCCACACAAAAGGTTGCTGCATAAGATAAAGATGCAGGGCATTAAGGGGAAAGTAGTAGCATGGATAGAGGATTGGTTAATTAATAGAAAGCAAAGAGTGGGGATTAATGGGTGTTTCTCTGGTTGGCAATCAGTAGCTAGTGGTGTCCCTCAGGGATCAGTGTTGGGCCCCCAACTGTTCACAATTTACATAGATGATTTGGAGACCACGGGAAATGTGTCCAAGTTTGCAGATGACACTAAGATAAGTGGTAAAGCAAAAAGTGCAGAGGATACTGGAAGTCTGCAGAGGGATTTGGATAGGCTAAGTGAATGGGCTAGGGTCTGGCAGATGGAATACAATGTTGACAAATGTGAGGTTATCCATTTTGGTAGGCATAACAGCAAAAGGGATTATAATTTAAATGATAAAATATTAAAACATGCTGCTGTGCAGAGAGACCTGGGTGTGCTAGTGCATGAGTCGCAAAAAGTTGGTTTACAGGTGCAACAGGTGATTAAGAAGGCAAATGGAATATTGTCCTTCATTGCTAGAGGGATGGAGTTTAAGACTAGGGAGGTTATGCTGCAATTGTATAAGGTGTTAGTGAGGCCACACCTGGAGTATTGTGTTCAGTTTTGGTCTCCTTACTTGAGAAAGGACGTACTGGCACTGGAGGGTGTGCAGAGGAGATTCACTAGGTTAATCCCAGAGCTGAAGGGGTTGGATTATGAGGAGAGGTTGAGTAGACTGGGACTGTCCTCATTGGAATTTAGAAGGATGAGGGCGTATCTTATAGAAACATATAAAATTATGAAGGGGATAGGATAGATGCGGGCAGGTTGTTTCCACTGGTGGGTGAAAGCAGAACTAGGGGGCATAGCCTCAAAATAAGAGGAAGTAGATTGAGGACTGAGTTTAGGAGGAACTTCTTCACCCAAAGGGTTGTGAATCTATGGAATTCCTTGCCCAGTGAAGCAGTAGAGGCTCCTTCATTAAATGTTTTTAAGATAGATAGTTTTTTGAAGAATAAAGGGATTAAGGGTTATGGTGTTCTGGCCGGAAAGTGGAGCTGAGTCCACAAAAGATCAGCCATGATCTCATTGAATGGTGGAGCAGGCTCGAGGGGCCAAATGGCCTACTCCTGCTTCTAGTTCTTATGTTCTTATAATTGTTCCACTGAAAATGCCCCAATTTTTACATTGTTCTTCATGATTCATTCCGACCACTTGTATCTATCTAGCATACTTCTTCTGATGGAAGAATCCAGAACAAGAGGGAACAATTTTAAAATAAGAGTAGTGAAATCAGGAAATAATCCCCCCGCCCCCACAAAAGGAAATTGAAATCTGGAACTCGTCCCAAGATTGTTGAGGCTTGGTCAGTTCAAATTTTAAATATGGAGATAGAATAGAGATAGTTTTGTTAGGTAGGAGTATCAGGGAGGTATGGAAATCATCGAATGGCAGAATAAGCTCCAGGAATTGAAGGGGAACTCATGTTCCTAAACTCCACCTTTGGTAGCTGTGTCTCCATCTGTCTAGGTGTTTCTGGCTTTCCTTCCTTCTTCAAAACACTCCATATCTTACTATTTTTTTTGCTCACTTAACATCTCCTTCTTTTGCTTGGCCTGTTCTCCCCCCATGCCTCAGTGCTTGGCCTGTTTTCCCCCATGCCTCAGTGATATGTCCTGGGATGGTATTCATATGTATGAAGAATGTACAAACAACATGCATTTTTATTCCAAGTTTCTGAATTTTAAAAATACTGAAGTGAAGAAACATTGGACATTTACACAAGTCTAAGCAATCTCTTAAGTTATCTGTGATAAAAGCTTGATAAAAGCTTATCTGTGAAGTTATCGGTGATGCCCGATCTCCCATAGCATACCTATTTCAGTCAAGCTTGTGACAGCTTGCGTCATACCTCTTATTAATGTTATACTTTTAAAAAATATTTGTTTGGAAGATAGACTTGGTACTATAGAAACCAGCTGGTAATAATTGTCTACATGAATTACAGTATTCAAGCTGAATACTTAAAGGAATCATTCAACATATTTTGAGAGCTTTTGCAAGGGAGGATGAGCTTTTGAGTTAGGGAAAATGGCATGTTTGTAGAATTCTCTATTATTGATCTATTTTCGATTTTCTTGGAGCTGGATTTTACTCTTTTGAGAAAGAAGCCACATTAACATGCTGGAATAATTATAGACCAGAACAGACTTCTTTTTGTTGTTGTAAACTGCAATTATAACTGATATAATTGCTAGCTATTTATTAACTATAAAATGACAACTTTGAAAGTTTGATTGACTGTTGTTGACCACTTTGAACTACAGTGCTTGTACTGGGCAAGATATTAAACGTTCGACATCATCCCCCTTCAGTGAAAATGGGTTATTGCTGTCTTACAAAGAACGCCTATTGCAGACCCATTAACACATTTCTCACAATAATTTACAAGAAACACAATTGAAATGACCCGAAAGAAATCAGAGCCCATTCTCAGTAGCGGTAATATTTACTCTTGAAAACATGTTAAGGGTAGAATGGACTGGTTCTAATCAACTCTACAAAAATGAATTTCGCTGTCAACTTAATTTCATTCGATTGCTTAAAAATGTACATGAGAGCGGAGGTGAAGAAAATCCGTTGATAGATTTTTCAGTATATTGTGAGGACGGTAACTAATGATTTTGTGCAGAGGGTTTTAGTGAGTGGGTGGTCGGGGCTGATGGAGTCGCTCGATCTCCTTTCTCCCCCTCTTCCAGCTGATTCTGAGCGCTCTCAACTCAACAACAGCAGCCTGCAGCTCACTTCATTTCTCACATGAGTGCCCTTCTTTAGCCTCTTTTCTCTTTCGCACTTTATATCGGCTTCATTACACGACCGATTCATTTGTAATGTAAATTCCGAAACTTAGGAAAGTTTTCCTTCGCCCTTGTCTGAAAGAATACTAAGAGGTATTCAATACGTATTAACACAAATCAGTGGTAACAGTAAAGCAAATCTCCTTAGCAACATAATCTTGATTGCAAAAGGAAAGCCGAGTGTCACGGCGAGAGCATTTAGGATCGAACAGCCCACATGGAATGGGCATTTATCTGCGCGAATGCAGGACAATACCTGGCAGGCAGACAGACTATGAAAAATTCAAAATTAACTCACAGAATTGTTACTCTTTTTCACACGTTAGACAATCGGCTATATTAAATCGATCGTGCAACTTTTCTTCTCAGCAACTTTGTACCACACCCCGGCTAACTGGGAGCTAAACTACTAATGAATGTGCAAAGCAGAATCGCCTGCAGGACGTTGATCTGAAGAGCAAAACCTTCCACACACTTCAACAACAAAAGTGCCCACTTTCCGTTTCAAAGTAGAATGTGTATGTCAAATCTGATTACATCGATAAATGTTTTGTTGTTTTTTGTGTACTTTTACAGCGGCAAAGAGAGCCAGCGCCTTATATTTCTCCTAGTGTTTCACGGAATACGGGAAAACAGGAATTAGGGGCAGAAAACGTGTTAACAAAACGCTGCATTTAAAATGCGAGTATAAGGAAGGTCGAACCCGCGCCACATTTTCTTTAAAACATTAAGAGACATTACAAAAACAAATTGGGAGCCCTAACCAGTGTTCTTAGATCAAGTATTTCTGTATTTTCCTTCTGGAAACGGGAATGGCAGAATTGTCGCCTGTGTGAAGATAAATGCACCTTCCTGCAGTTTCAGGCCATTTCGCCTGTTTGGAGGTTATTTGCTTTCCCACATGCTAGATTTTCAGTTCATTGACTACTATGTACAGGGGAAGGTTATTTTTCAACGAGCGGTTCGCAGTCAGTCTAATGAGCCCCACCAACTATAGTGGGGAACTATCATCGGTACAGCGACACCCGGGAACACAGTAACTCACAAGAAAATATTATTTCGGAATGAAGCCACGACTCAACCTAATTCTCAGTCAGTCCGCTGTAAAAAGTCCAACTTTTAATGCGCCACAGATAAATTAAAACAAAATCCAATCAAACGGATTGCCACTTTGGCCTTGGGATCTGCCTTAACATTTAAAACATACCGTCTGGCATTTCATTTTCTAACCAGACTGATGCTTCAACTATCAGAATGAGACTGAAAGTCACAAACGTGTCGGCCCTTGCAGTCTGTACGTTTATTCTGCATGTTCAAAGCACCTAAAATAAATTAATTGTACTTTTAAACATTTCAGAAAAAGCAAGAGAAAGTTTCGCTGAGAGTTTGGACGAAGAGGGGTCAGAATAATGTTGAGCCATCAAGCATTGAGGACAGGGCAGTTGAAAGAGATTTGAGGCTATAATGAACTCGGGATTATCAGCGACCGATTTAGGTTCGAGCAGTGAACCTGATGTGCTTCCATGTGGAGGATGGAATTGGCAATAGCATTACTTGGACTTGAACAGATAAACCAGGCGCTAGAAATTGAATGCAAATCTGAATTTCCAGAAGAACAGATATGGAAAAAAAGAGAAAATTTAAATTGGTTTAATTAGGCAACCCCACTTGATGGGGATGTTACCAACACAGAAAACTAAACACTGAAAAAAATTCTAAATCAAAACAAAGTCATGTATGAATCTAGGTACAAAAAGATTTTATGGTAAAGCAATTTGGCTAACTGATTAAATCAAACTCATGCAAAAAATATTTCAACAGACTGAAATAATAACTCTCCAAAGAACAAGAACTGGTATTTCGCTCAGCTGAAGGTAACAAGTTGCTATCGGAGTCAATAAAACCAGATGATAGGGGATTGGCCCTGCATGTGCAGCTGCAGGCGCGATTTCAGGATAGCATGTTACCTCCCACGTGCCTGTGTCAAGGATGTCATAGGTGAGGTGGTGACGTAGTGGTACTGGACGAGTAATCCAAGGGTTCCAGGTCCAAATCCCGTTACTTCAGATGGTGATATTTGAATTCAATAAAAATCTGGAATTAAAAGTGGAATGATGACCATGAAACTATTGTCGACTGTGTTGTAAAAATCCATCTGGCTCACTAATCTCCTTTAGGGAAGGAAATCTGCCAACCTTACCTGGTCTGGCCTACATGTGACTCCAGACCCACAGCCATGAGGTTGACTCTGAACTACCCCCTCAAAAGAAATTAGGGATGGACAATAAATGCTGGCACAGCCTGTGATGCCCAGATCCCAAGAACAAATTTTAAAAATTGCTGCAGAATGTCCTGGCTCCAGTGGTGAAGAGCCAGAGTACAAACAGACACTAGACCCTTCACGCAGATTTTAGGCAGCTAGGAAATTATCAGGACATCAAATATGGTAAATCCCTGGACTATCGGTCCAAGACAGAAATCTGGAAACTAATGACATTGTGGATATGGAGGTGGTGCGAGTACATGATCAGCCATGATCTCGGCTCAGGCCGAATGACCTAGTCCCATTCCCATCATCAGTGCCATCGGCACAGAAATAGACTTCTGCGTATGAAATGAAAACAGAAAATGCTGGATAAACTCAGCAGGTCTGGCAACATCTGTGAAGAGGTAAACAGTTAATGTTTCGAGTAGGTATAATTCTTCAGAGAAGCTCTGTTTCTCTCTCCACAGATGCTCCCTCACCTGCTGAGTTTATTTAGCATTTTGTTTTATATAAGATTTATAAGCATCTGCAGCTTTTATCGCTGTGGACGAATGTGTGGCTGGCAAGATGGTGCACCTGGGTGGATTTAGATTTCTGGAGCAGTGGGACCAGTTCTCGGGCAGCTGAGGCACTGAACAAGATGGGTTGCACCTCAACAAGGCCACGGCCAATATCATCATGGGGAGACTTGCAAAAACTGTTGAGAAGGATGATGGGAATCACAGAATTACTACAGTGCAGAAGGAGGCCATTCAACCCATCGAATCTGCACCAACCCTCTGAAAGATCACCCTACCTCGGCCCGATCCCCGTCACTCCACTTAACCAACATATCCATGGGCAGTTTAGCATGGTTAATCACCTAACCTGCACACCTTCAAACTGTGGGAGGAAACCGGAGCACCCGGGAGGTAACCAATGCAGACACGGAGAGAAAGTGCAAGTTCCATACCAATCACCCAAGGTCAGAACTGAACCTGGGTCCCTGGCGCTGTGAGGTAGCAGTGCTAACCACAGTGGAACCTGAGTGTAAGTTCAGAAAGGGGAGAAACAAAGTTTAAAATGGAAGGCAGAGGAAAACAAGAAAATAGTCAAAGGAGTTTAGCAGTGCTCAATAATATAAACTGATCTAAGAAGTTTAATGAAAAAGGCAGGTGAACTGAAGGCACAGGTAGACACTTGGAAGTATATCATAGCCATTACTAAAACATGGATTAAAGGGCATGAATGATAGCTACAGTTATTATTAAACGAGACAGAAATTAGGATAAAACAGGAAAGACTTGCAACATGCAAGTAACCAATTATAACTTTGAAGTAGGATGATATCCTCAGATCACAGTAGGCAGTGAGGATACGGAGGTTGCATAGGGATATAGATAGGTTAGATAAGTGGGCAAAATCATGGCAAATAGAACACAATGTGTTGAAGCGTGAAGTTATCCACTTTGGTAAGGAAAACTTAAAAAAAACATAATATTTTTATACAGCACGGTAGTACAGTGGTTAACACTGTTGCTTCACAGCGCCAGAGACCCAGGTTCCTCCGGGTGCTCCAGTTTCCTCCCACACCTTTAATGGAGTGTGTCCATTACACACTCTTGTTCTCAGTCCTTCCCCACCTCTGGTTTCCGTCTTCCACTTTGTTTGTTACATCAAATTAGTCAATGAAACACAATCCAACTGAAACAGATAAAATTCTTCAGGGGCTTCAAAATGTTTCCCCGAACTGGGGAAATTTGTAAAATGGAGTCTCAGTCTCAAAATAATGGGACAGTCGTTTATGATTGAAAAAAGGAGGAATTTCAAAGGGTTGGGAATCTTTGATATTCTTTACATTCAAGATGGAGATCAATATTTGTAAGGGAATTAAAGGTTATGGGGATAGTGCAGAAAGGTGGATTTGAGGTATCTCAGTCTTGAGTTTAATAGTAGAGCAGGCTCTAAGAAGGGATACATGCCCTACACTTTGTTTCGATTTATGTCATTATGATAGGGGAAGGAGGATTGGGTGGGGGGCATGATTGAGGAGTGGAATACATTGCACCAAAATCCCTTTTGGAATGCTGGGTGATCTCAATCACCAGCCCAGGGTAGCCCACTTCTACCTCCTGATTAAGATTTACAGAATGAGGGCAGCACAGTGGTTAGCGCCGAGGTCCCAGTTTCGATCCCGGCTCTGGGTCACTGTCCGTGTGGAGTTTGCACATTCTCCCCGTTTTTGCGTGGGTTTCACCCCCACAACCCAAAACATGTGCAGGGTAGGTGAATTGGCCATACTAAATTGCCCCTTAATTGGAAAAAATGATTTGGGATCTCTAAACCTCGGCGTCGTGAGACAGCAGTGCTACCCACTGTGCCACCGTGCTGCCAATTGGCCATGATAAATTGCCCTTAGTGTCCAAAAAGGTTGGGTGAGGTTACGGGAATAGGGTGGAGGTGTGGGCTTGGGTAGGGTGCTCTTTCCAAGGGCCGGTGCAGACTTGATGGGCCGAATGGCCTCCTTCTGCACTGTAAATTCTATGATTCTGTCCTACACATCTTTTGGGTGGTGGGGGTGAAACCCACGCAGACACGGGGAGAATGTGCACACTCCACACGGACAGTGACCCAGCGCCGGAATTCAAACCCGCCTCGCATCCTTTTCTAACATATGACTACATAGGTGCATTTTCCAGCTATTGACCCAAACTGGAAAATTTGATTAGCTTTGTATCCAATTTCTACCCGTCCACGGTTTGACAGGGACTTTGTATGACTGTCCATTACACATTCTTGTTTTCAGTCCTTCCCCTCCCTCTGGTTTCCGTCTTCCACTTTGCTTGTTACATCTTTGAAGAACTCAAGCAAAATTAGTCAAACATGACTTGCCCTTCATAAAGCCATGCTGACTCCGATGGATAGCATTTTGACTTTCCAAATGTCGATATTACTTCCTTGATAATTGATTCTAATAATTTCCCAACAAATGTTAAACTGGTCTGTAATTTCCTACATTCTGCCTCCCTCCCTTTTTGAATAAGGGTGTTACGTCAGCATTTTTCCAATCCAGTGGAACCTTTCCTGTGCCCAGGGAATTTTGGAATATTATAACCAATGGATCCACTACCTCCGCTACCACTTTGTTTAACACCCTAGGATGTAGGCCCATCAGGTCTGGGGAGTTGTCTGCCCTCAATCATAATAGTTTGTTGAGAACGGTTTCCCTATTGATGTTGATTATTCCAAGTTCCTCCATTTCAATTACCTCGGAATTGCCTGTTCCTGTACGAATAGTACTATTGAAAACAGAGGCAAAATATTGATTTAGCATCTTTGCCATTTCTACGTTCCCCTCTATTAATTCTCCGGTTTCATCCTCCAAGGGACCAACATTCACTTTAGCGACCTTCCCTTTATGAACCTTTGCTATCCTTTTGGATATTTTGCACTAGTTTTCTTTCGCAATTTACCTCAGCTCTTTTTAGGACTTTTTCAGAATCCTTTTTTAGGTTTGAAAGTTTCCTAATCTTCCAGCCTGCCACTGGCCTTTGCAATATGATAAAACTTAGTTTTTGCCCTTGACCTCCTTGCAGCGTGATGCCACCACCAAACACATCATTCTCTCCACTTTCAGCATGCCACAGGGACCATAATATCCCAGTGCCCCAACACCTCCATTCATACCACCTTATCTTGCCTAAAAGTGTAGAAGATGCAACAAGGGGAGGCAGTGGCATAGTGGTATTGTCACTGTACTAGCAATCCAGACACCCAGAGTTTTCCGGGGTCCCAGGTTCAAATTTGAATTCAATAAAAATCTGGAAAAAGTCTAGTGGTGACCACGAAACCATTGTTGATAGTCGTAAAACCCATCTGGTTCACTAATGTCCTTTAGGGAAGGAAATCTGCCATCCTGACCTGGTCTGGACAACATGTGAGACCAGGCCCACAGCAATGTGGTTGTCTCTCAACTGCCCCTCAAGGCCAATAAATGCTGGCACAGCCTGCGACACATGTCCCATCAACAAATACATTTTTTAAAAATCTGCCCTTTTAACCCTTCCCTTGCCCAGTATATCAACTTACTTGCATTTTAAAAAAATTTAGTATACTGCATTTGCTGCTCATAATGCTGCCTCTACATTGATGATACCAAATGGGGATGAGATGAACTCTTGAGGAATAGCTCTGTTCAGTCTTCAAATACAAGGCAATAGCTCACGGTGGGTTTAGGAGTACCATATTAATACAGGTAGTGGAATGGTTAAAGCGCAAAACAGAATAGGAATAAATGGGCCATTCAGGTTGGCAGGCTGTAACTGAGGTTTCAGAAGGATAAATGCAGGGGTATCAGCTAATTCTAATGTATATTGATGACAGATGAGGGGACAGAGATTAATATATTATTTTTTTCTGACAATACAAGGATAGGAAAGCAAGATGCAAGGGCAGATACTAGGAATCTGTAAAGGGATACAAAATGGGTTAATTGAGCAAGGCAAGAAGATGGCAGATGGAGTATAATGTAGGTAAAGGTGAAACTATTCACATTTGGTTGGAAACAATTTTTTAAAAAAATGGTGAGAAACAATTTAAGTTGGCGCTAAGAGGGGTTTGAAACATGAGAAAGGAAATCTTGGTGTAGATGTACAGGGTTTTGGTCAGATCACACCTGCACCACTGAACAGCTTTGATCTCCGTATGTAAAAGGTAGAAAAATTGTGCTTACGAGGCAGTGTCACAGACGTAGGTGGTGGCATAGTGGCAATGTCACATAGCAATCCAAAGGCCCAGGCTAATATCCTTAGAACAAATTCTACCACAGCAACTAGTGGAATTTGAATTCAATTAATAAATCTGGAATATAAAGTTAATCTCAGTCGTGGTTACCATGAAACTACCATCCATTGTTGTGAAACCCATCTGCTCCACTAACGTCCTTCAGGGAAGGAAAGCTGCCATTCTTACCCAGTGACTCCAGACCCATGGCAATGTGGTTGACTCTTAACTGCCCTCTGAAAAAGCCTCAAGAACTCAGTTCAAGGGCAATTAGGAATGGGCAACAAATGCTGTTCTTGTTAGTGGTGCCAATATGCCATAAAAGAATAAAACAAAACAATGGTTCAATAAGTTGATTCCTGGGATTAGGGTGGTGCTATGAGGAAGGACCGAGTAGAATGGGCCTATATTCTCTATAGTTTGGAAGAATGAAAGGCAATCTCATTGAAACATATACATTTCAAAGAGAGTTTGACGAGATATACCAGGATGTCATTTGACATGGCTGGACTCTCAGGACATAAGGGGGTGGTCATTTTGGTCTGACAGGAGGAAAATATTTTTCACTTCACTTCACTGAATCTTTGGAATTCTCCATCCCAGAGGGCCGTGGATCTTCAGTTGTTGAGTATGTTCATGCCTGAGATTGATAGATGCTTGGGCACGAAGGCATTTGGGGATAGGACAGGGAAGTGGAGTTGGGGGTCAAAGATCAGCCATCATCCGATTGAATGGTAAAGCAGGCTCAATGGATCATATGACAAGCTGTCCTCCTTCTGACTGTAGCGCCATTCTCCCAGTTCATTAATAATGATAGTAAATAACAATGATTCATGCAACCGCCATGCAGAATTTGAAAGCCCACTGCCTATGAAAATGTAGTCAATTTCTTATATATTTGCCTATCAGTCCATAGAATTATCTCTTATAAAGTGGGTGCTAACTTATAATTTTTTTTGAAAGTCAAAGTATAGTCAACCAGGCTATCTTCATCCATTTACCTCAGAGCTTCTTTTTTTTTTTTATATAAACGCATTTTATTCAAACTTGTATCAAAGTAGGTTACAGCAAATAAACACCCCAGGAAACATTCTTCCCAACAATCAACTATACAGTTCGTACAAATTTTTCTCCTTTTTCACCCCACCCCCTCCCCATCACCCAACCCCCTCCCCCCTGCGACGAACAGCTTCTCAAACACAGTCGCAAACATCCCCCATCTTTTCTCAAACTCCCCTGCTGAGCCCCTTAACTCATTTTTATCTTTATCTTCTCTAACCGCAGGAAGTCATGCAGTTCATCCAACCATGCTGCTACCCCCGGTGGCGATGCCGACCGCCACTCCAGCAAAATGCGTCGCCGTGCAATCAGAGGCGAAGGCCAAAACATCGGCCTTCCTCCTCTCCATGAGCTCCGGCTTCTCTGAAACCCCAAATATCGCCACCTAAGGGTCCAGGTCCACTCCCTCCTCCACTATCCTGGCTAAGACCGTGAACACTCCCGCCCAGAATCTTCCCAATTTTTCACAACCCCAAAACATGTGCGCATGATTCGCTGGCCCCCGCCCACACCTCTCACACTCATCTGTTGCCCCCTGAAAGAACACACTTCATTCTCGCCCGATTCATATGCACCCTGTGCACCACCTTAAACTGTATCAGGCTCATCTTTGCACAAGAGGAGGTCCCGTTTACCCATCGCAGTGCCTCACTCCATACCCCCCCAATTGATCTCCATTCCCAACTCCGCTACCCATTTCTCCTTGATCTTCACCACCCGGTCGCCTCCCTGCTCCCCAGCCACTTGTATATATCCCCAATTCTTCCCTCCCCTTCCACATCCGGAAGCAGCAGTCACTCCAGCAGGGTGTATCCTGGCAATCTAGGGAACCCCTTCCAGACATTTTGTGCAAAGTCCCTAACCTGTAGATACCTGAACTCACTACCCCTCGGCAGCTCTACCCTCTCCCTTAGCTCCTCCAGACTGGCGAACCCTTCCTCCAAATACAAATCCCTCACTTTGACCAGTCCCACTTCCCTCCACCTCCTGTATACACTATCCATCCCCCCTGGCTCAAACCCATGATTCTCGCACAGCGGCGTTAGCACCGACATCCCTTCCACCCTAAAATGCCTCCTCAGCTGATTCCATATCTTCACCGTGGACTGCACCACTGGGCTCCCCGAATACCTACTTGGAGCCATTGGCAATGCTGCCGTCATCATAGCCCTCAAACTAGACCCCTTACAAGATTCCTCCTCCATCCTAACCCAGCCTTTCTCCTTCTCACCACCGCCGCACCTTGTCCACATTCGCCACCCAATAATAATGAAGCAAGTTTGGCAACACCAACCCCCCTGCTGCCTCTGCCTCTGTAGCAGGGTCCTCCCCACCCTCGGCACCTTCCCCGCCCATCAAAGTCAGAGATGATTGTGTCCACTTTCCGAAAAAAGGCCTTTGGTATAAAGATCGGGAGAGCCTGAAAGATAAACAAGAACCTCGGCACACTATTCATTTTCACCACTTGGACGCTCCCCGCCAACGTTAAGTGCAGTGTATCCCACCTCTCAAGATCCTCCCTGGCCTCCTCCACCAGCTTCGTTAAGTTCCACTTATGGAGCCCCGACCATTCCCTCGCTATCTGAATCCCCAAGTACCTAAACCTATCCCTCGCTACCGTAAATGGCATCCCCCCTAAATTAGCCCACCGTGCCAGCTCATTCACCAGGAATACTTCGCTTTTCCCTACATTCAACTTATATCCCAAGAACCCTCCAAACCTCCCCAACAGGCCCATAATCCTTCCCATACTCTCCAACGGATCCAAAACATACAGAAAGAGGTCATCGGCATAGAGCGACACCTGATGCTCCCTGTCCCCTCATTATCTCCTGCCACTCTGCCGACCCCCTGAGAGCCATCGCCAATGGCTCTATGGCCAGCGCAAACAACAGCGGTGACAGCGGGCACCCCTGCCTCGTACCCCCGTGTAAGTCAAAAGCTTCATGAGCTCATATAATTCGTTCTCACCCTCGCTCTTGGCGCCACATACAGCAACCATACCCATGCCACAAATCTCAGCCCAAACCCAAAACTTCAAACAAGTGCTGCCACCCCACCCGATCAAATGCTTTCTCCGCGTCCATGGACACCACCACCTCCGGTACCATAGCTCTCGACGGATTCATCACCACATTCAACAGCCGTCTCATATTACTCATGAGCTGCATGCCCTTCACGAAGCCCGTTTGATCTTCTGCAATCACCCCCCGGACACAATCCTCCATCCTTCCCGCCAACAACTTAGCCAATCTTTCACATCTGTGTTCAATAGTGATATGGGTCTATACGACCCACATTCCACCGGATCCTTCCCTTTTTTGGGGATTTGTGAGATTACTGCCTGCTTCATCGTCTCCAGCAACTCCCCCTTCTCCAGTGCTTCATTAAACGCCTCCAACAGATGTGGTGCCAGGTCCGCCGCAAATTCCTGATAAAATTCTGCCAGGTACCCATCCGGCCCAGGGGCCTTCCCCGACTTCATACCTCTGATATTATCCAGCACCTCCCTCAGCCCCAGGGTCTTCTCCAATGCCTGCCTCTTTGCTTCCTCCATCTGGGGAAATTCCAGCTCGTCCAGAAACCACCCCATGTCCCCCTCCTCTCCTGGATCTGCCTCATAAAGTCACTGGTAATACTCTCTAAATGCCTCATTTATCTTCCCTGGCTCTGACACACCCCAGTCTGGATCTTCAATATTTCCCTGGATGCAGCCTGCCTCCGCAGCTGGTGCGCCAGCATGCGGCTCGCCTTCTCCCCATACTCATATTGCACCCCTCTTGCCCTATGCAGTTGCCCTACCACCCTCCCCGTTGTCAGCCTGTCAAATTGCACCTGCAACGTTTTCCTCCTTGCCAATCCCTCCATGGTGGGCACCCTTGGATATTCCCTGTCCACCTCCACTATCTTGCTTACTAGATGGTCATGTTCCACCCTCCTTTCCTTATTCGCATGAACCATTAATGAGATAATTTCTCCCTGGACCACTGCCTTCAGTGCTTCCCAAAAAATGCCCGCCGACACCTCCCCATTCTGATTGAACTCCACATAATCCCTAATCGCCAACCGCACCTTATCACAAAAACCTCCATCCACCAAAATCCCCCGAGTCAAACCTCCACCTCGGCCTCTGCTCTCGTCCCGTACTGAACCGAATATCCAGCCAGTGGGGTGCATGGTCCGAGATAACTATCCCCGCATACTCTGCCCCCTCCACCCCAACCAGAATCTCCCGACTCACTACAAAGTAATCAATCCTCGAATACACCTTATAGACGTGTGAAAAGGAATACTCCCTTCTCCTTGGGTTCTGAAAGCGCCATGGATCCACCATACCCATCCTCTCCATAAACCCCCCCAGCTCCCTTGCCATTCGTACCCTACCCATCGACCTGGGGCTCGATCTATCCACCCTCGGCTCCAGGACACAGTTAAAAGCTCCTCCCATGATCAACTGGTACGTGGCCAAAGCCAGGATTGCTGCCAGCAACCCCCTCATAAAACCCACATCATCCCAATTTGGGGCATACACATTTACCAACACTACCGGTGCCCCTTCCAATACCCCACTCACAATCATATATCTCCCACCTGGATCCCTCACCTCCTTCGCACTCTGGAATCCCATTTTTTGCTCATTAAAATCACCACACACCTCGATTTCAAATCAAACCCCCGAGTGAAAAACCTGCCTGTCCCACCCCTTCCTTAACCTAACCTGGTCCTTCACACGGAGGTGTGTCTCCTGCAAAAAGACAGCCCCCCTTCAAAGCTCCTGAGGTGCGCGAACACCCGCTACCTTTTAACCGGCCCATTCAGTCCCCGGACGTTCCACGTTACCAACCTTACCGCAGCATGCGCCTCCAAACCCCTCTTCCGTCCGTCATCTTCCCTACTTAACTCCTGCCCCTTCAATTCCACTCCGTACGCAGCCCATCCCAGATGGCCCCTTTCTTAGCCCTTGACCATGTCATCTCTCATCCCCTGCCGCGTCACAGAACCCGCCCCCCCCCGCTTTTCCCCTTATCTCTCCCCCACTTCCCCTTCTCCCCCACCACCTCACTTCCGTTCACCAGCATAACCTGCTAGCGCAGCTGCCTCTGCCCAAAGGCATATCCGAATGACCCCCCCCCCTCCCGCCCACCACTCCTCAGCTCAAAGGCGGCGGCCTCCTGCTGGCCTTACCCTCCCCCACCCAAACAAGGACTTCTCCTGAACTCCATGAAGCCTTCTCTAAAAGCAAACCAACAGATGTTATACACAAACAGTCCCATAAAACAGGAGGGGGGAATGGGAACATCCATCCCCACATAATCAACCCCTACAACTCCTTACAATCTCAACATTGCACAGAAACCACCCCCCCCCCCCCTCCACAAAAAGGCGATAATCCCCCAATCCCTACACCCACTTCAAACATGCTCCCGACCATTACATTGTGCCAGCACCCCGGTTCCCAAGCATTGTCCACTCAGTTCTCCCCCAGTTTATGCTCCTGAATGAAGTCTTCGGCCGCTTCTGGGGTCTCGAAATAATACTCCCGGCCTCCGAACGTCACCCATAATTTCGCCGGCTAGAGCACCTCAAACCTGATCTGCCGCCGGTACAGCACTGCCTTGGCCTTGTTGAAATCTGTCCGCCATTTTGCCAACTCGGCTCCGATGTCCTGATAAATCCGGATGTTATTTCTCTCCCAGTCGCAGCTACGCTTCTCCCTGGCCCACCGTAGAATTTTCTCTTTCTCCACAAATTTATGGAGTCTCACGATCACCGCCCGCGACCGCTCCCCAGCTCTAGGCTTTTGCCTCAGAGACATATGCGCTCAGTCCACTTCAGGTGCCTTATCTAGTACTCCTTCTGCCACCAGTCCCGCCAGCATCCTCGAGACGTACCCCGTGGCACTCACACCTTCCACTCCTTCAAGCAGGCCCACTAATCGCAGATTCTGCCTTCTCGAGGCATTCTCCTGCTCCCCCACCTTTGCCCTCAGTGTTTTACAAAGGTCTCCTAGGAGCCCCACTCCGCCTCCAGAGCCACCACACGATCGCTGTGGTCCGAGATCACTCCTTCTATCTCCTCAATCTGTGCCCCCTGCACCTCCAAACACCTCTCCATCCGCACCAAAGTACTCTTCAGGGGTGCCACAGCTTCTGCAATGACCTTTGCATGATCCTCATGCATTTCTTTCCTCCGTTTATGGAATTCCTCCTTGATAAAAGTCATCAGCTCCGGTATCTGGGGCCTGACAGCTTGCCCCTCCCCGTCTGCATGCTGGAAGAGACTGTCTGTGAAGCACAAGACTGTTTCAACTTTCCAGCCAAACCTCTGTTTTCTGCCGGGTCCGGTGATCAGAAGACATACCATTCCAGGGGTAAACTACTCCTCTAACATTCACCTACGCCTTTTCATCAAAATACCACCCGGATCTGGGTAAAAATAGCCCTTTTCTGTGACTTTGAACAGGAACAACCCTTTATGTGACCAATCACTCCATGGTCACAAGCGGTAGTCCACCTTGGAGCTTCTATAACGCCTTCAGTATTCAAATGGCCATTGACCGGGAGGAAACTTTCAATTTGGGAATACAAGTTCACCTGTAAGAAATTAGCACAAAAATACTGACATTTGGGTTCCAATCTTGCATGCCTGTTTTGAGAATAAAATTCACTTGTTGTCACTTTAAAATGAGGGCTTCTATTCCATGTTCTCTAAACATGGCTTCTGGTAAAAGTGGTTATGCCTTACTAACCTCACAGAATTGTTAGGCCACAGGAGGAGGCCATTTGGCCCGTCATGTCGGTGCTGGCTCGCAAAATGAACACCAAGACTTACTGCCATTCCCCTGCCTTTTTCCCACACCCATTGTTTCTATTCAAATAATCATCTAATGCCCTCTTGAATGCCTTAATCAAACCTGTCTCTACACTTTCAGGAAGTGCATTCCAAACCAGAATCACTCGTGTAAAAGTTTTTTCTCACATCACATTTACAATCTGTGCCCTCTTGTTCTTAATCCTTTTACAAGCGGGAACAGTTTCTCCATCAATTCTGTCCAGCCTCTTCAGGATTTTGAACATCTCGATCAAATCCCCTCTTAGCCCTTTTCTCTCCAAAGGAGAACAGAACCAACCTCTCCAATCTATCTTCAAAACTGAAGTTTCTCATCCCTGGAACCATTCTTGTAAACCTCTTCTACACTCTCTCCAATGTGTTCAGATCCTTTCTATAGTGTGGATCGCAGAACTGTACACAATATTCCAGGCTCAGGTTTAACTTAGTGTATCGCATTAAGTTCAGTATAACCTCCTTGTTCTTTTACTCTATGCCCCTATTAATAAAGTCCAGATGCGTTATTAACTGCTCTCTCCATCTGACCTGCCATTTTCAATGACTTATGCACAAATAAAGCGGATGAATTTTTTAACAACCCCATAGCTTTTTCTTTCAAGTAGATGCATTTCAGTAATGATCCAATACAGAACAAAATGCACTATAACACCTTAGTTAAGCCGCATCTAGAATACTGCATCCAGTTTTGGTCATGTCAGGTGGTGTAAAAAAGACTCAGAAAAAAGTTCAGAGGCAGGCAATTAAAGTGATGCCTTGGTAAAAAAGCTCTCAAGTACCACAATGGTGTGTCTGGATTTTGTTGCCCGAAAAATTATAGATTTTAGGGTGATTTGTTTGACAGTTTTCATACAATGAAGGAACTGAACTGTGTCCTTATGGTTTGAGTATTTGAATTAGGGCATGTGTATAAATGAAACAAGCATATGATCGGTTTCAGAATCACAAAATAGTGCGGAAGAAGCCCTTTGGGTCTTCACTGACACATAAAAAACACCTGACCTTAGCACTGCTGCATCACGTTGCCGAAGTCGCAGATTCGATCCCGGATCTGGTCACTCACCGTGTGGAGTTTGCACATTCTCCCCATGTTTACGTGGGTTTCGCCCTCACAACCCAAAGGTGTGCAGGGTAGGTGGATTAGCCATGCTAAATTGCACCTTAATTGGGAAAAAATGAATTGAGTACTCGAAAATATATTAAAAAAATATTTGACCTGCCTACCTAATCCCATTTGCCAGCACATGGCACACAGCCTTGAATGTTAAGACATGCCAAGTTCTCATCCAGGTACTTTTTAAAAGGATGCAAGGCAACCCGCCTCTATCACCCCCCCCAGGCCGTGCACTCCAGACCATCACCCCTCTCCGGGTAAAAAAGTTTTTCCTCAAATCCCCCTAAACCTCCTGCCCCTCACCTTGAGCTTGGTGTCCCCTCGTGACTGACCCTTCAACTAAGGGGAACTGCTGCTTCCTATCCACCCTGTCCATGCCCCTCAATCTTGTACACTTCGAACAGGTCACCCCCTCGGTCTTCTTTGCTCCAGCGAAAACAGCCCAAGCCTACCCAACCTCTCTTCATAACTGCTCCATTCCAGGCAACATCCCGGTGAATCTCTTCTGCACCACCTCCAGTGCAATCACATCCTTCCTAGATGTGTGTTCAGGAAGTTGGTCTGTTTGCAATGACCATGGCCTTTTGCAACAAACTGCTGGCTGGCGTATGGAGTGCAGACTTGTTGCAAGAGTCCAAAAGGAAGCTGGACAAGTTTCTGGATATGGCGGATATCACAGATACATAAGTGCAATATTGGGTGACGAGTGTTATAGCCACTGTGATCTCTTGAAAACTGTTTTGGTTGCCTGCATGGTCAGTAAGGAATTTCTCAAATTGCACCCTCAATGGTCTAGGATTTTTTAAGTTCTCCAAGATATTATGCAGCTGTTGGTGGGTCAAGCCTACTCAGTTTTTTTAGGTCTCTTTCAGTTTTATCATTTATCCAGTTCCAAAGATGGGCAAATAGTTAAAGGACCATCATTCTCAATCTTGTTATTGAAATCCGAAGTGTAGGTCAGAACCAAGAATCTTAGCAAAGGGTTAAAGTATCAGTTTACACACTAATCAATGAGCACAAAGATAGAGAGAGAATCAAGGCAATTCAGACCACTTATCCTGCACTTCCACAGGACCAGTAAGCCTGATCGCAGCATTTCAAACATAACGTCTCTCTTCTTGATTCAGTTGAGTGCAAACAATTTCCATTAACCTAGCTAGAAACTATGAATATTGCATTTTTGGTATAAATGCACTGATTTATGACCATAGTCAGTTGATTACAATTAATTCAGTAATAAATGCACAGTGAATAACCTGTAAAGTATTTTAATTAACTGCCATCAAGTGAAAACATTTCTTATAGGAACTCTCCTTCAGCAACCAACTCTTCTGTGAGCTTGTATATGAAATTAGAGTTAGTTCTTTATAAACAGCTTATGATTTACTACAATGCACCACAGTGGAAATCCTTCTCATATTGCTAGATTGTTTAGAAACCATCAGTGTGTATCTATAACATCTGTTAATTTTGCATTTATGTCTAAACATAATGAATTTCACTGAAAATGTTTAAATTATGACTTTCCACAAATTTCTAAAACAAATCTAGATTATATTGTTGCGGAGAAAAGAGCATCAATTCACAAAATATGTTATTATACAAGGCTAATATTTTAATATTTGCGAATATTTATAACAAATTTCAAAAATTCCAGTCTTGGGTCAGGTTCCCTGATAAACTATAACAAAATAGTTACACACAAAAGATTCCAACTTTACAGTACAGTAAGATCTTTCAAAGTTTGCTACTGTTATATAAAGTCTACACTGTAAAGATTAAATAGGTTTAACCGACAACTAGAAAGCCATTGTTTCCTAAACTTTGAAATAATCACTCTTAACAAAGTACTGGATTTTGGCCAATTCCAAAGTGCCTCATAATTAGTCAAATAGCATCCGGCATTTATTTTTTTTAAAAACTGCTATTAGACTAAGTTTTGAACACTATCAGGAATAGTTATTTAGGATGAGTTTGAAAAGGAAAACATTTACTATCACTACCCTATATATCTTATTCCATGTGTAATTTCTCATCAATATTTAGTCCTTTTCAACCAAGATGATAGATTAGTCCAGGTCCCAGATCACTCCATACTTGCCAACTGGTGCATGTAGCAAGATTTAAATTGATAATGATTTTGTTCTTCTCTAAATTATAACATTCATCGTGTGAGGTAGATACCCACAGGCCCACAAAAGAAATAAAATTCATGAAACTCATTCAAACTCAAACTGATTTAAATATGGCACACAGTGCTGGTCTTCCAACCAATGAATAAGTATGTCCCACTACTTTGATGAAATCACAATAATCTACATTCATATTTAAGGTAAAGTAGCATTAACATTTCGGTGTTAAATATTTCTGACCAGTGTCTTTTATTTCTGAAATAACTCGTTCTCATTTATCCATTTGTAGTAAACTGCTTTCGGTGTACATTGCCCTTAAGAGAGTCACTTGCAGCCACATAATCTAAATGAATTTGAAGTAAATGATGAGCACAAAGAGACAAATGCAATAAAAACATAGCAAACATAACATCGGAATATGCACACGATCCGGCTGACATAATTAGCCAACAATACAAGGAAACAGCTGTTGACAGACCATATTTCAACAAAACATTACTGCTTATAAAATGGCTACACGATTGATTGATTAATTAATTGACTAGGTAGTACTGTTTTTTGGGAGACAATAAATGGATGTCATGTTTCACTATAGAGAGAACGAATCAGAAATGACCAAACTGCTATTTATCAAGCAAAACTATTATTGACTTTGGTCTTCAGATTATTGTAACATTTACACACAAAAAACACATTCCCCTATCACAGCAAAATGAGGTGTTTTGTTATCCAGAATGAAAAGGAAGGGTCAATGAATTCCCTATCTCTTCCCCCCCCCCCCCCCCAAACTCTGTGCCTCGGATTTAAGTATCAGGTTAGTATACATGCATACGGACTTGGACAGTAATACATCATTATATACAGCAAAAATCTCAAGTCAATTATGAAGCTTTTTTGTAATTCAGAAGTTGTGTGTTGGACAATCAGACACATCTGATCAAATTTAATCATTCAATTTTCATATATTTCACAAACAGAACATTGCGGGATATTGGGAACAAAAACAAGAAATAGCCAAGTGTGTATAATTTTTCAACCGCAGTCAAAGGTGCTAACATATGGGAATTTAATTTTATATAATTCCTAATGTTCCAGATACTGTAGTTAACAGTAAAACCTGACCTTTTAAATAACAGGGACCAACCTCTGTTAAGTAACTGACTCTCTAAAACTCTGAGCAAAATTATAATTAAAAAAGCTAAAAATATAAAAACATTAACCTGCACCACAAGTCCTGGTAGTATTCAGTGAAATACTAAATGGAAAGCAGCACCTCTTTGAATACACTGACAGGTTCCACTATCTGAGGTGCAGAATATATTTTTTAAAAATGACCTGACCCAAAAGTCTATACAGTATTCATAAGTTCGCACAATGAACTATTTGTTAACATTTGTACAGGGCAAAAAAAATCTACACATTTGTATGTAAATCTAAATTGTACAGAAAAAAAAATAAACAAATAAAGTAACAGAAGTCATAAAAGCCATAATTTATGGCAGCTACCTGAACAAAGTATCCATTTTCCGATTTTGATAATGTTGCATTTTTTCATGATCCAGGCTGCAAATGACCATACAATGCCTTCATTTGATTTTGCTGCAGTATTAATTCAAGGTATTTTATTCCATTTGTTTAGAGTTCAATATTCAGGACGCATGCAGAGCCAGTTGACATGATTTCTTCACTGTTTTCTTCATATGAACGTTGTGACCTCTGTAGCCACGGTAGACTGTTTCTGAATACGTGCACAGTACATCAAGTTCAAATTTAAAAGGACAAAGAGAAAAATGGTGTATTGAAATAAGAAACAATACTGCATGGAGAAACTACTTCTGTTTGCTCTTCAGGTATTGGTTGGAGAATGGAACATGCAGAAAAGTTGATTCTTCTAAAAAGTCCAACAAGCAATTTTAATTCATTATCAAAAATCTCCTAGGAAACTGTGGGGTGATTCACAGGCATTATTACCAAACTGATTATTTTAGTAACCATAGAACCATTTTAGACAATTTTACTGAGTGGTGTAAAAGCTGTTGAGTGTGCAAAAGAAAATCTGCATGAATGAGGATTAAAAGGAGAGCAAAATGGCTATTAAGAAACATTTTTGGAAGAGGGTGGTGAGATCCAAAGAGGAATGACAAGATCAATGCACCAAGTGACAACTGAGAGAAGGAAAGTTTGGAATGTAAGTTGAGAGAAATACAAAAAAAATCAACTTGAGCAAAAACGTATGGACAGGGGAATGAGAAACTGGATAACTATAATAATCTGTGAGACTGACAAACTTCACGAGGAGTACCAAGCAAGGCACCATTGGAAGGACAACACACTTCAACAAGTCTCTGAAAACAAAATTGGTTGCTAGTCTGGTCGAAATATTGGCGTCTTCGGTAAAAACTCTATTAGGATGACCTGAGAAAGTAATTAAAAACAAAATGATTACAAAAGTAGTACAATCATCTTAACAGTTTATTCCCAACAATGTTGTAACAAGATTGAAGGAGTGAGTCAACAAACATCTCAAGTTATGAAACCATTTAGTATTTCCTTTCTTTAACTTGAAGGTCAGTAGTTAACAATGCTCCCAGCATATGACTAACAATGGCCAACAGATTACAATATCCTCACAGTATCATTACACAATCACCTGGCTAATACAAATAGAAAATTAAGAAGCTGTGTGTTTTAACATAATTCTCATTTAATTTGATTTCCAATAAAGCCAACCAATAACCATTTTTGCCTTCAGAAGTTTCTTTTCTTTAAAAAATAAATTTAGAGTAGCTAATTATTTGTTTTTCCCAATTAAGGGACAATTTAGCGTGGCCAATCCACCTATGAGGCGAGGGTATCTGGTCTCTCCAACGCAAGTCTCTCCAACGCAAAGTTTAGTGCTTGTACCATTTGTTTTCTGTAGAAACGTGTTGTGAACTGTTTTAATAATCAGAGTATCCACCCCACCCTCCCCGTACATTGGTACTGAGGGGAGGATACCCTGTTCTTCAACACAAAATGAGTGTTTGCACCGTTTGGCCTTGTATATATTTTTTACTGTTTTAATAAAAAGATATGGCCATTCACCTAACCTACACATCTTTGGGTTGTGGGGGTGAAACCCCCGCAGACATGGGGAGAATGTGCAAACTCCACACGGACAGTGACCCAGGACTAGGATTCTAACCCGGGTCCTCAGTGCCGCAGTCCCAGTGCTAACCACTGTACCACATGGCGCCCGCTCCTGCTGTTTCTTGATATCATGTGGAACAAATCAAATTGTCTGAAGACTGGCATCTGTGATGCTGGTGACCTCCAGATGCAGCAGAGTTAGATCATCTACTCGGCACTCCAAGCTGAAGATTGTCGCAAATGTTTCAGCCTCGTCTTCTGCCCTGTTGTACTGGGCTCCCCCATCATTGAGGAGCCGTCCCCTCCAGTGAGTTACTTAATTGTCCACCATTTATGGCTGGATGTGGCAAGACTTCAGAGCTTAGATATGATCTGTTGGATGTGGAATCGCTAAGCTCTGTCTATCACTGCTGCTTATGCTGTTTGACGTTTGACATGCAAGTAGTCCAGTGTTGTAGCTTCATCAGGTCAGTTTTATGTTTGGTGCTTCTCCTGGCATGCACCCCTCCACTTTTCATTGAACCTGGCTTGGTGATAACGGTGGAGTGGATGAAATGCTGGCCATGAGGTTATAGATTGCAGTTGAGTACAATTCTGCTGCTGCTGATGGCCCTTTGTTCCTCATGGCTGCCCAGTCTGAAGTTGCTAGGTCTTTTTGAAATCTCACCCATTTAGCACGGTGATGGAGGTTATCCTCTCTATAAAGACAGGACTTTCTTTTGTTAGGAAAACAAAAGTTAGTTTTAAGGGATTTATATTTCTAATGTTCACCAATACAAATAAGGTATAGTTTTAAGTGTGTTTAATTTAATGTTTCTGAGCCTGGAAGTGTAAAACCTATAATTAGCTTCTTGCTGGACAAGATGTGGTGGTTAGTTAAGTTCCAACTGTGTTTCTGTTCTACGGTGTGAAAAATAAGTAAATGGCATAAGCTTGTGGGCATTGTTTAGCAACTGGAAGTCCTAAGGGAAATGCTTTGAAGTTTTAATTTAGGCAATTTGAGGAGAGTTGGAGACAGGACCTCACAGAGTAAAAATCTCTCAACTCTACCAGGAGAGAGTTTGGACAGGACAGGAGGTGCAAAAATTCCTAAAGCACACGTTACAATCCAGATGACCAGGTATTGGTATTGGAGATATTGGCGGCTTAAAAGTGGACAATTCACACGTGCAGGTTTTGGGGTTGCAAAAACCTGGCAAGATTCTGGGTTAGAGTGTTCGCGGTCTTAGCTAGGATAGTGGAGGAGGTGGTGGACCCGGACCCTTCTGGTGACAATATTTGGGCTATCAGAGAAGCCGGAGCTCATGGAGGAGGAAGGCGGATGTCGTGGCCTTCGCCTCTCCGATCGCACGGTGGCGAATGTTACTGGAGTTACGGTCGGCATCGCCACCGGGGGGTAGCGGCATGGTTGGGTGACCTGTACAACTTCCTGTGGTTGGAGAAGATAAAATATGAGTTAAGGGGCTCTGCAGAGGAGTTTGAGGAAAGGTGGGGGATGTTTGTGACCATGTTTGAGGAGCTCTTGATCGCGGGGGGGGGGGGGGGGGGATTTGTACAGACTGTATCGTGGATTGCTGGGAAGTATGCTTCCCGGGGTGTTGGTGTGTTGCAACCTGTTTTGATACATGTTGATAATAAAAATACATTTTAAAAAGGTGAGGTTGGGTGTCTTAGGTCAAATGGTCAGATAAGTGGCAGATGGAATTTAACCCTAAAAAGTGAAGTGATACACTTTAGGAGTAATTTGACATGGAAGTATTCAATGAATGGTATGGCACTACAAAGATCTGAGGACCAAAAGGAGCTTGGCGTGTTTGTCCACAGATCTCTGAAGGTAGAAGGGTAGGTTCACAGGGTGGTGGAAAAGGCACATGGGACACTTGCCCTCATCAACCTAGGCATAGATGACAAAAGCAGGGAGGTCATGTTGGAGTTGTATAGAACTTTGGTGAGGCCACAACTGGAGCAGAATTTGGAAACTCTCATGTGACAATCGTCTGGGGATTCTGAAGAGAAAACCACAGACACTAACTTGGGTTCAGGGCGCAGTGCGTATTGGACCAGAGTGTGTGCTTAAAAGGGACTTTTTGTGTAATGAGACCATTGTAGCTTAAAATGTTCTTTGTGATTCATGTTAATCTTTAAATCTGTGTGTTTTTGTTAAACAAGGGGGGGGGGAGTAAAGGAGTATTGTTTAATCGCCCAATTTTTTCATGTTTTTTCCTTGTTATTAATTATATGGAGCGGCAGCTGGGATCGTAATAGTCTCCACAAGGACTCTATAGTGGTCATGAGCAGATGCATCTGCAGCAAGCAGGTTGGTGGGGATGAAATATGCCTTCTCTCAACACCTGCTGCAGACCCAGTCTAGCAGCTATGTTCTTAAGGGCTTGGCCAGCTCGGTCAGGAGCGGTGCTACCGAGCTACTCTTGGTGATGGACATTGAAGCCCCCAACTCAAGTGAACATTCTGTGGATTGCCACCATCAGTGCTTCCTTCAAGTGGTATTTAAATACCGATTCATCAGCTGAGAGGCGACAGTACATACAAATTAACATGTTTCCTTGCCCATGTCTGACCTGATGTGATAGAGTCGGGAGTCACTGTTGAGGACTCCTAGGGCAACTCCCACCTGTTACCACTCTATGGGCATGGTGATCATACCGACTGTTGCTTGAATAATCAGAGCAAGACTGAGAGCGGAGTCGGGAGGATGAAGACGCGCAAAAAAGAGCGGGATTGAGAGCGGAGTGACAGCGTGGAGTTTGGAGCTCCCACGGTGACGTGGGACAAGTGGAAGCAGCTGATTGGGAGAGTATGGGCGGGTAAGTATTTACTACCTTTATCGCTTATAGTTTGTACAGTCTAGATTTTGTGGTCTACAGTTTGTAAAGAGTTATATTCTTTAGGAGTGAGGACCAGGGAAGAAGGGCCCTAGAGTAATTGATAGTATTTGATTTTAAGTATCTTTCAAATGGTTTAATTTAAAGGGGCAAGTCATGTTAGAAGAACTCAAATCCGTGGTGTGCTCTTCCTGTTCTTTGTGGGAAGCCAGAAACATTTCCAATGCTGGGGGCCAACATGTGTACAGTAAGTGTCTACAGCTGCAGCTCCTGGAAGCTGGGGTTTTGGAGCTGGAGCGGCAGCTAGGTATTCAGTGGGGCATCGCGTAACAGAGAGTATTGTGGATATCATGTTTAGAGAGGTGGTCACAGGGAGGGAATGAGTGACCGCCAGGCAGAGCAAGAGGGCTAGACAGGCTGTTCAGAAAACTGTGGCCATTCCCCTGCAACACAGATATACCTCTTTGGATACTTTTGGGGGAATGGCCTCTCAGAGGAAAGCAGCAACAGCCAAATTTGTTGCACCACAGTTCGCTCTGCTACAGAGGGGAGGAGTTAAAAGTGTGATAATACAATAGTTCTTGGGGATTCAATTGAAAGGGGAATAGATAGGCGTTTCTGTAGACACAAACGAGAGCCCAGGATGGTACATTGCCTCCCTGGTGCTAAGGTCAAGGATGTCTCAGAGCATACTGGACGGGGAGGGGGGGCAGCCAGTGGTCATGGCACACATTGGTACAAACGACATAAGTAAGAAACGGGTAAAGTCCTAAAAGTAGAAGAGAGTTAGGAAGCAAATTGAAAAGTAGGACCTCAAAGGTAGTAATATCAAGATTATTTCCAGTCAGAGCACAAATAGCAGGCTATATCAGACGAATATGTGGCTGAAGAGATGGTGTGATGGGAAGGGTTTCAGATTCCTGGAACATTGTTGAGGAGGTGGAACCAGTACAAGCCTGGGTTACACCTCGGAAGGACTGGGACTGATGTGCTAGGGGGAATATTTGCTAGATTGATTGTGGAAGGTTTAAACTAAAATGACAAGGGGTTGGGAGCCTATGCAAGGAGTCAGAGGAGGGGCAAACACGGACAAGAACAAAACACCAAAAAGGGAATAAAAAGTGATAGGCAGAGAAATCAAGGGCAGAATTAAGAGAGCCAGTGTAAAATAATGGGAACAGGCCAAGGAACGTGAAGAGACACCCAAAGGCTTTGCGCTTTGATTCGTGGAGCTTTTTCAATAAAGTGAATGAATTAATCGCACAAATAGATATAAACTGGTCTGATATAGCCAGGATTACAGAGACATGGCTGATGAGGGATGGGAATTGAACATCCAGGAGAATTCAGCATTTAAAAAGGACAGACAAAAAGAAAAAGGCAGTGGGTTGCATTGCTGGTTAAAGAGGAAATTAACACAATAGTGAGGAAGGATATTAGCTCCGACAATATGGAATCTGGATGGATAGAGCCGAAGAACATCAAGGGGCAATAAACGTTAGTGGAGTTGTCTATAGACTACCAAGCTGTTAGGAATGGCATTAAAAGGAAATTAGAGACGCAAGTGATAAAGGAACATCTGTAATTCTGGACGGCTTTAATCTGCCTATAGATTCTACAAGTCAAATTAACAACAATGCCACAGAGGAATTCCTGGAGTTTATATGGGATTGTTTTCTGGATCAATTGAAGAACCAACTGGAGCACAGGCCATCCTAGACTAGGCATTGTGTAATGAGAAATGAATAATTGGCAAACTGGTTCACCCTTGGGATGAACAATAATTTTTTTTCCAATTAAGGGGCAATTTAGAGTAGGCAATCCATCTACCATGCACATCTTTGGGTTGTGGAGGTGAAACCCATGCAGACATGGGGAGTATGTACAAACTCCTCACGGACTGTGATCCAGGGCCGGATTTCAAACTCGGGTCCTCAGCACCTCAGTCCCAGTGCTAACCACTGCGCCACATGCCGCCTGGGATGAACAATCATAATAAGATAGAATTCTTCATTAAGATGGAGAGTGATGGGTGGCACCGTGGTGAAGTGGTTGGCACTGCTGCCTCTCGGAGTCAACGATCATGGTTCGATCCCATCCCCGAATCACTGTCCATATGGAGTTTGCACATTCTCCCTGTATCTGCGCAGATCTCACTCCCACAACCCAAGGATGTGCAGAGAAGGTGGATTGGCCACGCAAAATTGCGCCTTAATTAGAAAATAAAGATGGAGAGTGACGTAGCTGATCCTGAGACTAGGATCGTGAATCATAATAAATGGAACTATGATGGTAAGAGGCGCAAGTTGGCTATGGTGGATTGGAAACATTACTTAAAGGTGTGGTGGTGGATAGGCACTGGAAATTATTCAAAGAACAATTGTTCACTCTGGTCCTACAAAAAAAAAAGAGAAAAGTAGCCAAATCATGGCTTGCAAGGCAAATTAGAGATAGTATTAGATCCAAAGAAGTTGCATACAAGACTTCCGCTTGTGACCATGGAGTGATTGGTCACATAAAGGGCCGTCCTGTTCAAAGTCACAGAAAAGGGCTATTTTTACCCAGATCTGGGTGGAATTTTGATGAAAAGGCTTGGGTGAATGTTAGAGGAATTCCTAGGAGACCTTTGTAAAACTGAGGGCAAAGGTGGAGGAGCAGGAAAATGCATCGAGAAGGCCGAACCTGCGAATAGTGGGCCTGCCTGACGGAGTGAAAGGTGCGAGTGCCACGAGGTACGTCTCGAGGATGCTGGCGGGATTGGTGGCAGAAGGGGTGCTCGATAAGGCACCTGAAGTGGACCGAGCGCATATGTCTCTGAGGCAAAAGCCTAGAGCTGGGAAGCCGCTGCGCGCGGTGATCGTGAGACTCCATAAATTTGTGGAGAAAGGGAAAATTCTACGGTGGGACAGGGAGAAGCAATCCTGGACTTGGCCACGTACCAGTTGATCATGGGAGGAGATTTTAACTGTGATCTGGAGCCGAGGTGGCTGGATTGAGCCCCAGGTCGATGGGTAGGGTACGAATGGCAAGGGAGCTGGGAGGGTTTATGGAGAGGATGGGTATGGTGGATCCCATGGCGCTTTCAGAACCCAGGGGGAAGGGAGTATTCTATAGCACTCGTCCATAAGGTGTATTCGAGAATTGATTACTTTGTAGTGAGTCGGGAGATTTTGGTTGGGGTGGAGAAGGCAGAGTATGCGGGGATAGTTATCTCGGACCATGCACCCCACTGGCTGGATATTCGGTTCAGTACGGGACGAGAGCAGAGGCCGAGGTGGAGGTTTGACTCGGGGCTTTTGGTGGACAGAGGTTTTTGTGATAAGGTGCGGTTGGCGATTAGGGATTATGTGGAGTTCAATCAGAATGGGGAGGTGTCGGCGGGCATTCTTTGGGAAGCACTGAAGGCAGTGGTCCGGGGAGAAATTCTCTCATTAATGGTTCATGCGAATAAGGAAAGGAGGGCGGAACATGACCATCTAGTAAGCGAGATAGTGGAGGTGGACAGGGAACATTCAAGGGTGCCCACCATGGAGGGATTGGCAAGGAGGAAAAGGTTGCAGGCGCGATTTGACAGGCTGACAACAGGGAAGGCGGTAGGGCAACTGCATAGGGCAAGAGGTGTGCAATATGAGTATGGGGAGAAGGCGAGCCGCATGCTGGCGCACTAGCTGTGGAGGCAGGCTGCATCCAGGGAAATATTGAAGATCCAGACTGGGGATGTGGTGTCAGTGCCAGGGAAGATAAATTAGGCATTTAGAGAGTATTACCAGGGACTTTATGAGGCAGACACAGGAGAGGAGGGGGACATGGGGTGGTTTCTGGACGAGCTGGAATTTCCCCAGATGGAGGAAGCAAAGAGGCAAGAAGCAAAGAGGATACAATTGGAGAAGCCCCTGGGGCTGAGGGAGGTGCTGGATAGTATCAAGGGTATGAAGTTGGGGAAGGCCCCTGGGCTGGATGGGTACCCGGCAGAATTTTATAAGGAAGTTGCGGCGGACCTGGCACCACATCTGTTGGGAGCAATTAATGAAGCACTGGAGAAGGGGGCTTTGACAAAGAGTCATTGGCCTCGAAACGTTAGCTCTTTTCTTTCCCTACAGATGCTGCCAGACTTGCTGAGATTTTCCAGCATTTTCTCCTTCGTCACTGGAGAAGTTGCAGAAGATCGAACAGGCTTCATGAAGGGCAGGCAGTTCACGAGTAATATAAGACAGCTGTTGAATGTCGTGATGAATCCGTCGAGAGCTCTGGTACCGGAGGTGGTGGTGTCCATGGACGCGAAGAAAGCATTTGATCGGGTGGAGTGGCGGTACTTGTTCGAAGTTTTGGGAAGGTTTGGGTTTAGGCCGAGATTTATGGCATGGGTGCGGTTGCTGTATGCGGCGCCAAGAGTGAGGGTGAGGACGAATGATATGAGCTCATGAAGCTTTGACTTACACAGCGATACGAGGCAGGGGTGCCCTTGCGCCGCTGCTGTTTGCGCTGGCCATAGTGCCATTGGTGATGGCTCTCGGAGTCGACAGAGAGGCAAGGGATAATGAAGGGACAGAGGGAGCATCGGGTGTCACTCTATGCCGATGACCTCTTGCTGTATATTTCGTATCCGTTGGAGAATATGGGAAGGATTATGGGCCTGTTGGGAAGGTTTGGAGGGTTCTCGGGATACAAGCTGAATGTAGGGAAAAGCGAGGTATTCCCGGTGAATGAGCTGGCACAGCGGGCTAATTTAGGGGGGGATGCCATTTACAGTAGCGAGGGATAGGTTTAGGTACTTGGGGGATTCAGGTAGCGAGGGAATGGACGGGGCTCCATAAGTGGAACTTAACGAAGCTAGTGGAGGAGGCCAGGGAGGATCTTAAGAGGTGGAAAACATTGCACGTAACGTTGGCGGGGAGGGTCCAAGTGGTGAAAATGAATAGTGTGCCGAGGTTCTTGTTTATCTGTCAGTCTCTCCCGATCTTTATACCAAAGGCCTTTTTTCGGAAAGTGGACACAATCATCTCTGACTTTGAAGGGCGGGGAAGGTGCCGAGTGTGGGGAGGACCCTGCTACAGAGGCAGAGGCAGCGGTGCGGCGGTGGTGGGAAGGAGAAAGGGTAGAGTGGGTTAGTATGGAGGAGGAATCTTGCAAGGGGTCTAGTTTGAGGGCTATGATGACGGCAGCATTGCCAATGGCTACGAGTGGGTATTCAGGGAGCCCAGTGGTGCAGCCCACGGTGAAGATATGGAATCAGCTGAGGCGGCATTTTAGGATGGAAGGGATGTTGGTGCTAACGCCGCTTTGCGAGAATCATGGGTTTGAGCCGGGGGGGGGGGTGGATTGTGTATACAAGAGGTGGAGGGAAGTGGGGCTGGTCAAGGTGAGGGATTTGTATTTGGAGGAAGGGTTCGCCAGTCTGGAGGAGCCAAGGGAGAGGGTAGAGCTGCCGAGGGGTAGTGAGTTCAGGTATCTACAGGTTAGGGACTTTGCATGAAAGGGCTGGAAGGGGTTCCCCTAGACTGCCGGGATACACCCTGCTGGAGCGACTGCTGCTTCCGGATGTGGAAGGGGGAGGGAAAAATTGGGGATATATACAAGGGGCTGGGGGAGCAGGGAGGCGAGCGAGTGGTGAAGATCAAGGAGATATGGAAGCGGAGTTGGGAATGGAGATCAATTGGGAGTATGGAGTGAGGCACTGCGAAGGGTAAACGGGGCCTCTTCTTGTGCAAGGATGAGCCTGATACAGTTTAAGGTGATGCACAGGGTGTATATGACTCGGGCGAGAATGAGTGGGTTCTTTCAGGGGGTAGCAGATGAGTGCGAGGTGTGGGCGAGGGCCAGCGAATCATGCACACATGTTTTGGGGTTGTGAAAAATTGGGAAGATTCCGGGCGGGAGTGTTCGCGGTCTTAGCCAGGATAGTGGAGGAAGGAGTGGACCCGGACCCTTTGATGGCGATATTTGGGGTTGAGAGAAACCGGAGCTCATGGAGGAGGAAGGCCGATGTCCTGCCATTCGCGCCTCTCTGATTGCACGGCGACAAATTGTGCTGGTGTGGCAGTCGGCATCGCCACCGGGGGTAGCAGCATGGTTGGGTGACCTGTAGGACTTCATGTGGTTAGAGAAGATAAAGTATGAGTTAAGGGGCTCAGCAGGGGAGTTTGAGAAAAGGTGGGGGATGTTTGTGACCCTGTTTGTGGAGCTGTCTGAATATAATGCATTTTATCACCAGGGCCTGATAATCTACATCCCAGAGTACTTAAGGAAGTGGCCCTAGAAACAGTGGCTGCAGTGGTGGTCATCTTCCAAGGTTCTATCAACTCTGGAACAGTTCCTACAGATTGGAAGGTATCTAATGTAACCCTCATTGTTTAAAAAGAAAAGTTGAGAGAAAACATGGAATTCCAGTCAGCCTGGCATCGGTAGTGGGGGAGAATGTTAAAGAATCCATTATAAAAGATTTAATAGCAGAGAATTTGGAAAACAGAGTGTGGCAGGATTGAACAGAGTCAGCATGGATTTACTAAAGGGAAATCATGCTCGATAAATCGACTAGAATTCTTTGAGGATGCAACTAGTCGAGTTGGCGAGGGGGAGCTAGTGGATTTGGTTTATTTGGACTTTCAGGAGGCTTTCAAAAAAATCCCACAAAGGAGATTAGCATGTAAAATTAAAGTGCATGAAATTGGGGGCAGTGTCTTGAGATGGATAGGAAATTGGTCGGCAGACAGGAAACAGTAGGAATAAACCTGTCTGTTTCCAAATAGCAGGCAGTGGCTATTGGGGTACCGTAGGGATCAGTGCTAGGACCCCAGCTATTCACAAAATATATGACTGATTTAGGTGAGGGAACAAAATGTAATATCTCCAAATTTGCAGGTGACACAAAGCTAGGTGGAGGGTGAGTTGTTAGGAGGATGCAGAGATGCTCCAGTGTGATTTGAACAGTTGAGTGAGTGGGCAAATTCATGATAGATGTAGCATAAAAATGTGGATTAATGGTGAGGTTTTCCACTTCAGTATTAAAAACAGGAATGCAGATTATCTGAATGGCTATTGATTGAGAAAGGGAAATGTCCTTGTACACCAGTCGCTGCAAGGTAGCATGCAGGTGCAGCAGGCAGAAACGTAAATGATATGTTGGCCTTCATAGCGAGAGGTTAGAGTACAGATGCAGGGCTGCCTTGCTTCAAGTATAAAAGGCCTTGGCGAGACCACACCTGGAATGTTGCATTATATCAAAGATGTCCTTGCTATAGAGGGAGTGCAGCAAAGGTTTACCAGACTGATTCCTCGGATGGCGGGACTGATATACGAGCAGAGATTGAGTTTGTTAGGATTATATTCCACTGGAGTTCAGAAGAATGGAGGGGGGGGGTGGGGGCGGATCTCGAAATCTATAACATTCTAACAGGACTAGGCAGGGTAGATGAAGGAAGGATATTCCCGGTGATGGGGGAATCCAGAACCAGAGGTCACAGTCTAAGGATACAGGGTTAGGCCATTTTCGGCTGAGATGAGGAGAAATTTCTGCACCCAGAAAGTGGTGAGCTTGTATAATCATCCACCACAGAAAGCAGTTGAGACCAAAACATTGTTCGTTCTCAAAAAGGAGTTAGACACAGTTATTGGGGCTAAAGGAATCAAAACATATGTGGGAACAAGGGAACAGTTACTGAGGTGGATGATCAGCCATGATCATAATGAATGTCAGAGCATATGCGAAGGCCTACTCCTGCTCCAATTTCCTAAGTTTCCAATCTGTAAGACGGCTCTCCCAATTTTGGCACAAGCCCTCAGATGTTAGCAAGGAGAACTTTGCCGGGTCGATAGGGCACAGTTTGTCATTGGTGTTTCTGGTGCCTAGGTCGATGCCAGGTGATCCATCCACTTTGATTCCTTGGAGATGTTTGTTTTTGCGGCGTGACTCTACGTGGCTTGCTAGGGCATTTCAGAGGGACTTTTTGCTGTGGGTCCGGAGTCACATGCAACCACATCTGGCAAGGACGGCAGATATCCCTTTTCTAAAGGTCATTTACAACAATTGGCAATGGTTTCATGGTCATCATTAGACTTTTTAAATTTGAGATTTTTATTGAATTGAAATTACATCATCTGCTGTCCTGGGATTCAAACCTGGGTCTCCAGAGCATAACCCTGTTTTTTTTTTTGGATTACCAATCCAGGGATAATACCACTGCGCCACTGCCTCCCCATAACATTAAGGACAAGATTTTAATTGTAAGAAATATTTCAGCTCTTTTCAATACATTGCATTAATTTCATTATGCAGTGATGGTTAAAAGGATGTCTGCTGGAGTATTCAAGATTATGAGTATTTTATTTCCTCGTGTAAGTGGGAAAAATTATTTTCATGGACTGATGATTCAGTAACTGTAGAGCATAAATTTCCAGACCACCATAAAATGAAGGGAAAGGTTCAAAGGTGATCTTTTAAAACTGCAGAAAGTTGTTAGGAATAGCAGAAGGGCAATCCATAATAAAAGTGAAGGGAATAAGAGAACTGAATAAATATTTGGAAAAGAAAAATGAAAAGAACATGAAAAGTAGGGAAATAGAACTTTTATGGGACATACTGGCAATAACCTAAATGGCTTCCTCCTGTGCCCTGTAAGGTTATGATTCTTCATTCATCCTTTCTAATTTCCAATTCCTACTTGGGTGTTGAACTTCAGACGCCTTTGTGAAATGTCTCAGTACACTGCTATGTTAAAAGCACTAGGTTAATGCAATATTTTGGGCTGGCAGTCCCTCAGCCAAGTGTTTTTCACTGGCATCCCGCTGACAGTGGAATTCTATCTTCCCGCCGCTTGTCAATAGGATTTCCCATTAAAGTCACCCCATTCCTCCGGGAAACCCCCAGCAGGGGGTGCACTGCCAGCAGGAAAAGAGAATCCCAACGGCCGGAGAATTCCAGCTATTGTTGTTTTAGGTTAATCAGGCTGTGCATGCCCAGAAAAACAGATACATGACATCCAGTGCCACTGGCCATGGCCATTTACGTTTGGTGTTGTGTATCTGCTTGGGTAGAAAAAAACATCTATTTGGTTGGAGGTGCTGCTGACCATGTTTTTTGGGAGGGTAGGTGGGGGCATTGTTGCTGAGTAGTCTCTAGTATAAATGTTTAGAGAGGTCACAACTCTGACTTCAAAATGATTTTTCAATAAAATTAAAAATCAGGGTGACATTTTTTCTAAAGAGCAGAATAAAAATTGCGGGTTTTGTTATTTTGTTGTTACTGTTATGTTCCATTTAGTATAATGAAACGTTCCCATTTACTTCTTAAAAATAATTTAAAATTAATTTGTAACATTGGTGCTGGCTTGATTTCAATTTTTCAAATTTAAAAACAGTTTAGAGTTAGGTAGAGTTACTAGTTTACTCTTTAGCTGCAACTATAAACACAACAGTTTGTACCAGCAAAGAATGAATCTTAATTCAAACACTTTCTTGTTTGGAGACTAGGGCCATGACGTTGCTATCTATGAAGAGAAAAACCTTTAACAACTCACTCAGGTCCTCCCTCCTTTGCATTACAAAAAACTCTTCACGTGCCTTTCACATTCTCATAAATCAACATGTTTGATATAGTTGCTGATGTTGCAAATAATCTATAGCAAGCAATTCAGCGAATGGGTGCTGTTCCACACAAAAAAGCATTTTGAAAGGCCTTTGTTATCTTGTAGACTTTGGTTTCAAATAGGGTTTTCAATAAGGTTAACAGAAGAAAGGTGATGAGAAAAGCAGATATTTAAATAAGACATTAAGTAGAAGTTAAGTAACATTGGTGAAATTCCACATGGAAACAAAGTTTGAAATGTTACGTTTACAGCAAAACAAGGAGTGAAATTGCTACTAAAATCTAATAGCTTTCAAAATCTAAAGTTTCCACAGAACAGAGGAGACACTTAATTTTCAAAGGAAAATCCACCAAAATCATTCTGCAACTTTTAAAACTATCCAATTAAAATTAAATTGCTCATTAAAAGTTAGGATGCAACAAAACAATGTATTAAATTGAGAAAAATAGAGAAACAGGGGGCTGACCTTGTAACTAAATGCAGTGGGCACAAAGCAATTTATATACAAACTCATCACTATGGCTCTACTTTCAATTTTTTTTAAAATATTAAACAGCCCTGCATTGAGACAAGGGATATCATTTATGTATTGATCATCTGTCTGCAACATTCAATGTTAGCAAATTATCCTTAATTTGTTCTCCATTCCGGTCACTCCTTCCTCAAGTCTTTCCATGCTAAACCAAGCTCATTATTAGGCATACAAGAGTGACATCAAGTGATGTGCTTCTTCCTTTGGGATCTTGGCGAATGGGGTATAGCAAGAACAGTCGCAAGGCTTACCCGAATGCAAATAATATTTGGTAGTTGGAGGAACTGTGGAAGTCAAATTTTCTTCCAATAATTTGTCACAATGTTAGCTGTTACTCTGTTTTTTGACTCAATGGCAATTTTACAAATGCAGAAACAGTGAAATTCCTGATAGGCGCAGTGCTGGACTAAACTACCTAAATAGTTTTCCTTTAGTGTTTTCAAACAAAAAGGGAAACTGCACGCATATAATTTTGCTTAAGTCACAGATTTGACTCCTGCTTTATATGAGATAGCTACTCAATAATAGTGATTTTGTCTAATCATTGACCACAACAATGATTTTACTTTGTTCCCTTGGGACCCACCACTTCTCCACTAGATTTTTGAAGTGTGTGTTTGGAAGAGAGATTACCATTTTACTTTGCACAGTTAAACTAAAACATGTTTAAACATTTTTGTGACAAACTTATATAAAAGATTATTCTTTTTTGGATGGGCATATCAGTAACCATAATACATTTCAGTTAATTCATTCTAGCAATTAATTTATTATTTTCAGAGCACAGTGCAAGCCTTGTTTTCAGGCCATTCATAACTTTATAAATCTGCCTTGTACGTGAATATGTGCATCTGTGGACCGTAATAAATTTTTCCACTCAAGCGACTAAGTAGGTTGACACCTTTCTGATTAATAACTGCTGAAAGAATAAGATCAGAAGCAAAATAAATGATCATTTAATAGAGAAAGTAACAAAACAGCCCTTTAACTTACATATTCCATCATGTTATTGGTTTCACATTTCCTTTTGCTCAGTCTCCAGTGCAAGCACAGCTGGAAAAGAAATGGAGAAAAGGAAGAAAAATGACTTCCATTTTATTCCTACATCCAGACAAACCCATTTATCCATCTTTCATATTTTTCTACCAACAAAAGCATCTGTTTCCATACTGTGCAATTCAGTCTCCAATGGTCTGAACCCCATGCTAAAGTTGCTCCCTGCGGCACTCACCTTGTGGTATAACCTATTGTTTTCCCATTCTAATAACTTCTCGATCGATCTTCGTGTCTGGAAGACAAATGAGGTAGAATTTTACTCTTGACTGGCTTCTGAAAAACTTTGCAGTGCAGCTGCTTGTGTGAATGGAAGAAGCAGAGAGGTGTGGGGACAGTGACTGAATACAGGGTGGTCCTGTTCCACAGGCTGTGTTCTGCCAAAGCACCTTTAGTGTTAAACAGTAACTAAAAATGGTGCTCATTTCTTGTCTGCTCCCTCTCCGCTGCTCCCAAATCAACAACCTTTTAAAAGGGTTTTAGTTATGACAAAAGAGAAAGTTACTACTATTATAAAGTAATTTTACTATTGCATTGGTTACTAAAAGGCCATCCCAAGATAATGCTTGAATGCAACAAATGGTAAGATGCAAACAAGAAATTTACTGTCAAAATCTACATTACCAGAATATTCGAGGGTTTGCATAATACATATAATTACTATAGCATTTCTTAAATCATGAGCCAAACCAAAGGCTCTGCTCAACATTAAATTAATATTGTACTCTTTTTAAAGGTCACACTGCACTATTTCTGAAGTGCACCAACTCGAGAAATAGAACAAAGTTTGAGATTTAAAAAGGATTTTTTTTTTAAAAATCACAATTTGCATCGATGATTAAGTTTCTTATTTCAGTTATTATACATAAATCACAAAGAATATCAATGATTAAACTGAATAAAATTTAGAACTACGTCCTTACTTGAAATTTAGCAGAATACGCTGTATATTAAATGCTAAAATTCTGTTTTCCCCAATAAATGCAGTAAAATAAAACATCAGGTAATGAAATGTTTTTACTATTTGCTTATACCCTTACTTCTCAAAACACAGTGCCTTATTTCATGTTCCTTCATCTGGTTTAATTGAGCAAAGTGAAAAGAATGGTTTACCATGCAGCTTCTTCAGAGATGCCCATGACTGGAAGCTAGTCCTTGTTTTGTTTGAATCAAAGCTTGAACATGTAACACTGACTATATTGATTCTAAGAGCAAAGGGACAAAAGAATCCCTACTGATTACCCCTTTCATATCACTAACATATCTATATATCAACAGGAATTGGACCAAGATAGCAGAGAAAAATTGTTCTTTTTAAAAAGGAAGGGGGAAGGGTAAATAAGTGATGAAGCCAGGTGTCAAAATAAGATTCTATAGCTGCAGGTGCAGAAAAGCCATTAAACATTGCCCTGCAGTTCAACTGCACCACTGATGCAGCTGCTGCTCACAAACCCAAGCACATCACTGTTTAAAAGGATGTCAGAAAACAAAGTAAAACCAGGTATGAGATGCAGTTTTTCTTTCCTGTTCCAACTGACAACTTAAGCTTCAAGTGTTCATTGAGAAATGTAATTTCTCCAAGTATATAACCGGGTAACTGATATTCTTGTATAAATTTCAAGGAATTATTTTCCCTTAAAGGCTGATTTTAGTTGACCCAGAAGTGCTCAGTGCAGCTTTATTGGTCCACTAACCATTCTTGTTCCTTTAGTAATGAAAGAATCAAACCTGCCGCATCTGTCAGCAAATTAAATAGTTTTGCCAATTGCATTTTAAAATATCTGTAAAATGTTATCCTTTAAATGTGAAACTACATTTGTGTGATGAAATTGTAACCAACACAAAAATTGCTATTGATGTACAAGACACTTGATTAAAGAATGTTACCAGTTCGATTTCACAACTGGAACCTGAAAAAAATACAATATACTGATAACTAATATTTCTACTAAGTGCAGCTGAATATCTTGTAAACAGACAAAATGCTTAATAGCAGAAAGTTTTCTGTAAACAATCCACAATACTTTGTGTCTGTATTTACCATAAAATAGTACATCTAAGCAAACAGCTGAACATAATTAGGTGCGCAAATATCACTTATTTTCAAAAATGAAGTCATTACTCAGAACTATGGAAAATCAAAATCTTTAACAGACTATTCCAGTTTACCATGAATTCGGAACAGAAAAATATCAATGAAATAAAATCCCCTTTTTGTGATTATAGCCTAAGTACATACACCGATTACTGTGATTTTTACTCAGCAGGTCAAGGGCATTTTAAGAAGAACAGCAGATTAATAAAAAACAAAAATACCCTGGGGGGGCGGTTTTAACTCCCTACTTAACGGTTACATCAGCCGTCCAGATGTAGACTTTCTCTTTACAAATGTGTTGAACTACTGGTATTTATTACTGGTTAACTGTCAGTTACACAAGCATCATATAGAAGCAGCAAGGTAGAAATTATACTTTTGGTGGAAAAGGCTTGTTCGCTATATTTAAAATCTACACTTTACTAATGTTGTCCAATGTCATTTTGTGAACACCATAATAGCATCTATGCATCCTCAGTCTGACCTCCTTTCCATGTAAACAATATAACAGTTTATAGTTACACTTTTTCATTTTAGTAGTTGCTAGTCAATCCGAAATAAAAAGAAAATAAGTTTGTGGAGTATAATTAACATTCAGTTCAGTCATTTTGGCCCTTGTCTAGCCCCAAAGCTTTGTTAAGATTTGCTATTCTGAAGGCTTGAGGGAAATCGATTTGATTCTAATGGTACCATGAAAAGAACATGATCTAACTGCTTTCAGCCCTCCGTAAATCTGTACTTGGTCTTTATCACAATGCTACCCCAATTTAAAAAGCACTGAATGTCTCGTCAATGACTTTGTGAAACAGACAAGGAGCGGACATAAAAATTCCAATAGTTGTTTAAGCAGCAAAGTTCATTTGCATCACAGCGAATTTGAAAAGGCCTGACCTCTCAAACCGCCTCTCAGGTCTATGAAGTTGTAGCCTTGACAAGCTTGCATTGACAGAGCTCATTGACTCTGAAAGGCTACTTTATCAATGGAAAAAGACGGACTACGTTCTTCTACTTCAAACTGGCATCTGCCTGCCCACCCGCTGCTGATCCGAAGGTGACACTAATACAAAACTACAGATTTTACTCCCCAATATCCTTTAGCATCGACATTAAGTACAGGATATACTTCATTTCTGTTTTTTTTCAATGCTGACTGGCTGCATTCTACGTTAGTTGTACTTCTTAACAAAAGCAAGTACCAATGGAACTACTGGGTGCAATCACATTATATGCTGGAACAAAAACTCTGAACACAAGCTGGAAAACTGTTCAGCCTCGATACCAGGAGCTGCACAAATTTCAATGTCAGGCTCTAAATAAAGGAAGTTTTACAAATTTCCTTAGGTTTTGTTTCTAACAAACTTACCAATGCACATACGATCAAATTAAAGCTTCAACTAAGATAAACCACTGGGAGATTAATGAAGAGGCTATAATCTGCCAAAAATTTAATCAGTCTCTTTACTATCAACAAATCTGAATTTAGTGATGCATTTCTGCACTTTCGTATAGTACTTCAAATATTCCTGAAGTGTATATACCTTACTAAATCTCAATTTTCCGTGTAATTTTCTGCTTTCTTTACCTTCTAAAAGCATTGGTTTATTTATTGGAGATCATTTTGAAAACATTGGTAGCCCTCTGATACTTTTCCTAGATTGATGGCACAGCCTAATCCTATCCCACTAGACCAAAACACCAATTTTAAAAGGGTCATTGGATAGTGAGCAGGTATAAACGCTGATTGGAGTGGCCTTACTATTTGTCTGGCTGAGATCAGATAACTCAGCAAAGAAGATGAGCCTGGGACTTTATCTATAAGCAGCAGCTACGCATTGGAAATATTCAGTGATATCGAGAAAGTTCACTTAACCCCATTTAAATTACTTTGGCAATCTTTGAAATACACCACTAATCCTAATATGGATGTTTCCCCAAAAGGGAAACAGAATACTAATTGCACAGCTATTCTGTTAATTGGCAGCCAGACAGCTCCACGGATCAATACCAGGAGGGTGGGAGAAGAATCTTGATTCGGGGGGGATCAAAATGTTCAATCAGTTTGGGTGGAGGTAAGAAATAGCAACGTGGTGGGAGTGCTTTGTAGCCTCCCTGACAGTAGCTAGCTACCCTGCAGAACAGAGGGATAATGTGTAAGAAAGGTACAGCAACAGTCGTGGGAGATTTTAATCTCCATATAGATTGGACACATCAAATGGGGAAACATAGAATCCCTACAGGGGGTCATTCAGCCCATTGAGTCTGCACAGACCCTCCGAAAGAGCACTCTATCTAGGCCAACTCACTCACCTTATCCACGCAACCCCACGCATTGATCAGCCAATCCATCTAACCTGCACATCCTCTGGACTGTGGTATGAAACTAGATCAACCGAAGAAAACCCACGCAGTCACAGGGAGAACATGCAAACTCCACACAGTCACCCAAGGTCAGAATCAAACCCGGGTCCCTGGCATTAGAGGCAGCATTGCCACTGTGCCATCATGTTGCCCCATAGCCTGGAGGATAAGTTCATAACATGCATTTGGGACAGTTTCTTAGAACAAATAGTTCCAGTACCAACAAGGGAAGAGGGAAGTTTAGACTTGGTAATGTGCAATGAGATAGGATTTATAAATTATTTTGCAGTAAAGTATCCTCTGTAATAATAATCTTTATTATTGTCACAAATAGGCTTACATTAACAATGCAATGAAGTTACTGCGCAAATCCCCTAGTCGCCACATTCAAGACACCTGTTCGGTACACAGAGGGAGAATACAGAATGTCCAATTCAGCTAACAAGCACGTCTTTCAGGATTTGAGGGGGGAAACCGGAGCACCCGGAGGAAACCCACGCAGACACGGGGAGAACGTGCAGACAATGACCCAAGCGGGAATCGAACCCAGGCGCTGTGAAGCAACAGTGCTAACCACTGTGCTACCGTGCAACCCAAGGTAAGAGTGATCATAATATGATGGAATTTCACATTCCAGTTGATGGTGCGAAACTGGAGTCAGAAACTGAAGTCTTAAACTTAAATAAAGACTGGAGTCAGAAACTGAAGTCTTAAACTTAAATAAAGACGATTACAAGGGTATGAATACAGATTTGGCTACAGTGGACTTGGGAAAATAGGTTTAAAAGGAAGGTGGTAGAGAAGCAGTGGCAGAAATTTAAAGAGATATTTCTTACAAAAATATATTCCATTGACAAAATATGAGATGGATGGAGCATCTGTGGCTAACCAAGACCTTGATGTGAGTTATGTGCAGGCCCCCTAGCGATAGTCAGTAAGTGACCACAATATGATAGAATTTACCCTGCAATTAGAGAAGGAGAAGCTGGAATCAGATGTAACGGTATTACAATTGAATAAAGGTAACTACAAAGTCATGAGGGAGGAGCTGGCCAGAGTTGATCGGAAGGGGAGCCTAGCAGGGAAGGCAATGGAACTGCAATGGTAGGAGTTTTTAGGGGTTATTCAGGAGGCACAACAGAAATTCATCCCCAAGGAGGAAACATATTAAGGGCAGGACAAGGCTGACAAGGGAAGTCAAGGACAGCATAAAAGAAAAAGAAAAAGCATACAACGTGGCGAGGATTTGTGGGAAGCCAGAGGATTGGGAAGCCTTTAAAAGTGAGCAGAGGACAACTAAGAAAGCAATAAGGGGGAGAAGATGAAATATAAGTGTCAGCTAGTGAGTAATATAAAAGAAGATAACAAGAGTTTTTTTTCCAATATATAAAAGATAAGAGAGAGGCAAGAATAGACATTGGACCACTGGAAAATGAGCCTGGAGAAGTAGTCATGGGGAATAAAGAAATGGAAGAGGAACTGAATAGCTACTCTGCATCATTCTTCATGGTGGAAGACACCAGCGGGACACCAGATCAGGAGATTCAGGGGACAGAGAGGTGAGTGCAATGGCTATCACAAAGGAGAAGGTTCTGGGAAATGTAAAGGTCTGAAGGTGAATAAATCACCTGGACCGGATGGACTACACCCCAAGGTTCTGAAGGATAGCGGACGAGATTGTGGAGGCATTGATGGTGATTTTTCAGGAATCACTGGAGGCAGGGAGGGTCCCAGAGGACTGGAAAATGGCCAATGTAACACTCCTGTTTAAGAAGACAGGGAAGCAGAAGACGGCAAATTATCGGCTGGTTAGCCTGACAGGTCTTTGGTAAGAGTCCATTATTAAAGATGAGACTGTGGAGTACTTGAAAGTGCATAATAAAATAGGACTGAGTCAGCACGGATTCAACAAGGGGAAGTCACGTCTGACAAATCTGTTAGATTTCTTTGAGAAGATTGTTAAATAAGTTAAGAGCCCATGGTGTTAAGGATAAGATACTGGCATGGATAGAGGATTGGCTGATTGGCAGAAGGCAGTGGGTGGAGATAAAGGGCTCTTTTGCAGGATGGCAGCCAGTGACTAGTGTGCCTCAGGGGTCAATGCTGGGGCCACGACCTTTCACAATACACATTAACGATCTGGAAGAAGAAACTGAGGGCACTGTTGCTAAGTTTTCAGATGATACAAAGATATGCAGAGGGACAGGTAGTATTGAGGAAGCAGGGTGGCTGCAGAAGAACTTGGACAGGCTACGAGAGTGGGCAAAGAAGTGGCAGATGAAATAAAATGTGGCAAAGCGTGAGGTAATGCACTTTGGTAGGAAGAATGGAGGCATGGGCAATTTTCTAAATGGGAAAAGTCTTAAGAAATCAGAAGCACAAAGGGACTTAGGAGTCCTAGTTCAAGATTCTCTTAAGGTTAACTTGCAAGTTCAGTCTGCAGTTCAGAAGGGAAATGCAATGTTAGCATTCATATCGAGAGGGCTAGAATACAAGAACAGGGGTGTACGTGAGGCTGTACGGCTCTGGTCAGACCCAATTTGGAGTATTGTGAGCAGTTTTGGGCCCCGTATCTAAGGAATGATCGAGGGTCTAGAGGAGGTTCACAAGAATGATCCTTGGAATGAAGAGCTTGTCATACAAGAAGCAGTGGAGGACTCAGTCTTTAATCATTGGCGTTTAGAAGGATGAGGAGGTATCTTATTGAAACTCACAGGATACCGAGAGGCCTAGATGGAGTGGACGTGGAGAGGATGTTTCCACTAGTAGGAAAAACTAGAACCAGAGGGCACAATCTCAGACTGAACGGATAATCCTTAAATACCGAGATGAGATGGAATTCCTTCAGCCAGAAAGTGATAAATCTGTGGAACTCTTTGCCACAGAAAGCTGTGGAGTCCAAATCACAGCGTCTACAAGCCAGAGATAGATAGGTTTTTAATTAATAAGGGGATCAGGAGTTATGGGGAGAAGGCAGGAGAATAGGGATGAGAAAAATAGCAGTCATGATTGAATGGCAGAGCAGACTCGATGAGCCGAATGGCCTAAAATGTCTTATAGGATGGTATGGAAAGAAAAGATGTACAATGCTGCAATGAATAGTGGTTAGGCCAGAAAATTGGGAAAAGTTTAGAATCCAACAAAGGATGATTGAAAAAAAAAAAATAGAGGGAGAAATTGGAGTACGGGAGAAAACTAGCAAGAAATATAATAATAATATAATGTAAAACCTACAAATAGTTCAAAAGGAAAAGAACAGCTAAAATGAGTGTTGGTCCCTTAGAAAGAGACTGGATAATTAATAGTGGGGAACAGGGAAACGGCAAAGACTTTGAACAAGCATTTGGCATCTGTCTTCAGAGTAGAACACAAAAAAGCATCCTAAGACTACTAGAAAAGAGGGACAAAGGGATAGAGGAACTTAAAAGCATTGATCACTGGAGAAAAAGTACTAGGAAAAATAATGGGGCTAAAGGCTGACAAGTCCCTGGACCTGATGGTCTGCACCCTGGGGTCTTAAAAGAAATGGCTGCATGGGTAGGAGAAACATTGGTTGTAATATTCCAAAATTCCCTAGACTCGAGGAAAGTCCCAACAGATTGGAAAGTCCCAAATGTGTAAATATTGTTCAAGAAAGGGAGACAGAAAACAGAGGACCATCGCCCAATCAGTCGAATATTTGTAATTGGAAAGAAATGCTAGAATCCATTATTAGGAAGGCAGTAGCAGCAGTTTAGAAAATCATAACACAATCAGGCAAGAGTCAATATGGTTTTGCAAAAGGGAAATCATGTTTGACAAATTTATCGGAATTCTTTTGAGGATTTAACAAACAGCATTCTGCTCGTTTTAAAGGGGAACCTGTAGAAATGGCAACAGACATTTGATAAGATACCACATCAAAGGTTGCTGCACAGAGTAAGATCTCAGGATGTTGGGGTGATACATCAGCATGGGTAGAGGACTGGAGAACTAACAGGGAACAGAGTTGGGATAAATGGATCATTTTCAGGTTGGCAAACTAACCAGGAGTACCACAGTAATCAGTGCTGGAGCCTCAACAGTTCATCAACTACATTAATTTTTTTTGTAGTGTACCCAATTCATTTTTTCCAATTAAGGGGCAATTTTAAGAGGCAATTTAGCGTGGCCAATCCACCTACCCTGCACATCTTTGGGTTGTGAGGGCGAAACCCACGCAAACACAGGGAACATGTGCAAACTCCAGATGGACAGTGACCCAGAGCCGGGATCGAACCTGGGACCTCGGCGCCAGGAGGCAGCAGGGCTAACCACTGCGCCATCGTGCTGCCCATCAACTACATTAATGACTGGATAAAGGGAATGCTGGCATTGTGGTATTGCCACTGGACTAGCAAATCCAGAGATCCAGGGTAATGCTATGGAGACCTGGGTTCAAATCCCACCATGGCAGACAGTGGAATTTGAATGTTTTTAAAGTCTGGAACTACAAGTCTCATGGCCATGAAATGATTGTCATAAAAATCCATCTGGTTGGCTAACATTTTTTAGGGAAGGAAACCTGCCATCCTTATCTGGTCTGGCCTACATGTGACTCCAGACCCACAGCAATGTGGTTGACTTTAAAACGCCCTCGAAGTGGCCTAAGCAAGCGACTCAGTTAAAGGGCAATGAGGGATGGGCAATAAATGCTGGCCCAGCCAACGATGTCCTCAGCCTGTTAATACATTTTAAAAAGATGGAGATAAGGAGAAATTTCTATGAGGGTGATTGGTCTTTTTAATTTGCTGCCACCGAGAGCAGGGGAGGCTGTGAAATTGAACATATTCAAGACTGAGTTAGGGAGATTTTTGACAGACAAGGGAATCAAGGGTCACGGGGGTTGGTAGGAGAATGGCGTTATGGCCACAATCAGATCAGATCAGTGAATAGGTTAGCAGACTCTTACTTCTTATGATCTCATGATCTTATGAAATTAAATGCAAAAGTGTGTTGAGCGATATATTTTTGTGGAACTAATGAGGAAAAGGGAAATATAAAATTACGGATACAATTCTAAAATGAGTACAGGAGCAGAGAACTGGAGGTATATGCTTACAAATCATTGAAAGTGGCAGGGCAGATCGGGAAAATGGCTAATAATGCATACAGAATACTGGGCTCAGTATCAAGGATTTTTCATAGCACAGCATTTGAAAAGCAGTGGTACAATCTGACAATGTCAGCCTGAATTTACGAAAGGAAAATCATGCTTGACAAATCTACTGGAATTCTTGGAAGATATAACTAGTGGAGTTGACCAGGGAGAACCGGTGGATGTGGTTTAGGCTTTCGACAAGGTCTTACATAACAGATTATTGTGTAACATTAAGCGCATGGGATTGGGGCTAGTGTCTGGAGATGGATAGAAAGCTGGTTAGCAAGCTGGTTAGCAGACAGGAAGCAAAAAGTTGGAATAAATAGGCATTTTTATGGTTGACAAGCAGTGAATAGTGGGATACTGCAGGGATCTGTACTAGGACCCCAACAATTCAAATTATATATTAATCATTTGGATGAGGGAACTAAATGTATTATCTCCAAATTTGCAGATGACACAAAGCTAGGTGGGAGGGCGAGCTGTGAGCAGGAGGCAGAGATGCTTCAGCGGGATTTGGAGAGGCTGAGTGAGTGGGCATTTGCATGGCAGATGCAGTATAATTTGTTAAATGTGAGGTTATCAGTTTCTGCAGCAAAAATAGGAAGGAAGATTATTATTTGAATGGGTGTAAATTGAGAGAAGTGGATCCTCAGCGAGACCTTGGTGTCCTCGTGCATCATTTGCTGAAAGTAAGCATGCAGGTACAGCAGGCAGTAAAGAAGGCAAATGGTATGTTGGCCTTCATAGCAAGAGGATTTGAGTATAGGGCTCGGGATGTTTTACTGCAATTGTATAGGATATTGGCAAGGCCACATCTGGAGTATTGTGTGCAGTTTTGGTTTCCTTATCTGAAGAAAGGTGTTCTTGCTGTAGAGGGAGTGCAGTGAAGTTTTACCAGGTTGACTTTTGGGGTGGTGGGACTGACATATGAGAAGAGACTAAGTCGGTTAGGATTATATCCATTGGAGTTTAGAACAAGAGGGGATCTCATTGAAACTTACAAATTTCTAACAGGATTAGGCAGGGTAGATTCAGAAAGAATATTCCTGATGGTGGGGGAGTTCAGAACTAGGGGTCATGGTTTAGGATAAGGTATAAACCTTTTAGAACTGAGGTGAGGAGAAATTTCTTTACCCAGAAAGTGGTGAATCTGTGCAAATCATTACCACCAAAAGTAGTTGAGGCCAAACTTTGCATAATCTCATGAGGAATTAGGTATAGCTATAGGGGCTAAAGGGATCAAGGGCTATTGGGGGGTGTGGGGAGGGGGGTGAATGAGGCAGGATCAGGGTATTGAATTTGATGATCAACTGCGATCATAATGACTGGTGGAGCAGGCTTGAAGGGACAAATGGCTTCCTCCTGCTTCTATTTTTTGTGTATGTTTCTGTGTATTTATGGGCTTTAAAATTAGAAGCAGAGGGTAGAAAAGCTGGAAGGTTTTGGCCTCAACTGGAGCAGTGGGTTCAATGTTTTGCACCACACTTTTAAGGAATGAAAGCATTGGAGAGGGTGCAGAAAACAAGAATGGTAGCATGGATGAGAGACTAGTGCAGAAGGAGACCATTTGGCCCATCGAGTCTCCACAATCCTCAGAAGCCCCCCCCCCCCCCCTTCGCCCTATCCCTGTAATCCCACTGAACCTGCACATCTTTGGACACTAAGGGGTAATTTAACATAGCCAATCCATCTTACCTGTACATCTTTGGACTGTGGGAGGACACCGGAGTACTCGGAGGAAACCCACGCAGACATGGGGAGAACATGCAAACTCCAGAGACAAGCCACCCAAGGCTTGCATTGAACCCAGGTCATTGGGCTGTGAGACAGCAGTGCTAACCACTGTGCCAACCCACAATATTTACACAGCAAATGATTTGAGCTGGACTGCAGTCTCCGAGATTGCAGTGGAGGCAGCTTCAATTGTAGCTTTCAAAAGGAATGGGATAAGAGATAGGTTAGTTGTTATACCTTGAAGCAGAGAAGGCTGAGAGGAGGGGGAGGGGGGCTGATGTAGGTGTATAAATTATAAGGGGCATGGAGACGGTGGCTGGGTAGAAACTTTTCCCCTTAGCGGCAGGATCCATAAATAGGGGCATTGATTTAAGGAAAGGTTTAAAAGGGATGTGAGGAAACGTTTTTTCACCTCGAGTGGTTGGATTCTGGAGCTCACTGCCTTTTATGAAGCATTTAGATGAGCACTTGAAATGCCACAGCATACAAGGCTACAGGTCAAGTGCTGGAAAATGGGATAATAGATAGGTTTGTGATGGTCGGCATGAACATGATGGGCAGAAGGGCCTCTCTTTCTGTGTTGTAAAAACTCAATGACTCCAAGAGAAAGAATTTGCAGGGTCACTGTGAAAGGCTAAGCGAGTAGAACTAGCTGAGCTGCTCTTGCACAAATCCAGCACAGACATGACGGGCCAAATTGTCTCGTCTTATGTGATAACCATTCCATGTTTATGATTCTATATTTTTCTGCTCACATTGCCAGTTAAGAGGGTCATATTGGAATAAGTTTGGAACTATATATTTGAACAATTAGTCATAACTCAGTCATCTCACTCAGTGACCATAAAGACGACAGCTGTAGAGAAAAAAATTGAGAAAAAAGTTTTACTACTCCGACATTGTAGATAACTTTATTTGACCAAATGTGACCTGGATGCATTCTACCTGAAATTTGCACGGGTAATTTTGTAACTTTGCACGTTGGTGAGGTGCCAGTGTTTGACCGTGCATATTCAGCACATACTGTGCAAAGTCTAATGGCATTTTAGCCGAGTTGGAAAGTCATCCAAAAACAATCACTTAAATTCAAATATTCACGTGGTTGTAACTCCTTGTTGAGATTCCAAAGTTGGAAAATGGTTAGGTGACCCAAAAGGAACAGAATATTCAGTTTTGTAACACAGATACCAGCACCCTCAATAAGTGCTTCTTCCCCTTCTATATTTTTGATTGATTTCACAATTAAATCTTCTGTATTGTAATAGGGCCATCAGCTAACTTTAGAACTCTATTAAATTTATAAACCGCATATTCAGTTGCTTGCTTTATGAAGTCACTAGACAACTTTGATTATATAATGCACAGGGAAGGAAGGAATACATAAACATTTCTGAAATGGCAGTGTCTGCACTAGAATATATCCAGGTCGATGGGATGGCAGCTATTTTCACAGTTTGTATTACATTTAAACATTTTATATTTCATACTTTTCAAGTGATTAGTTATGAACTAAAAGGCAATTAATTAAATCTTCGAGAAAATACAATAGTTTGAGATAGTGCAACCATTAGTGGTAATGATTTAATTTTAATTTGAGCTCAAAAAAGAAACGCTTACTGATGCGGAACAACAATGTCCAATTCTCAGTTTGGTCAAATGAACTGTTTAGTTTTCAGTCTTTACAAACTTAGAAAGAATTGGAGTGTGCACCTGAAAGCACTAAAAACAAAGCAGATAATGTGGTTAAGCTGCTCTGCGTGTCCACTGAGAAATTCAGTGAACTAAAAGGCATCTCAGTCTCCAATAATGCATCTTCTTTACAACTTGACAGGTGACAAAAAGCACTTGCACGTGCAGCCTAATTAATCACTACACTTGACATCTCAGTGATTTACAGTGAGAAGCAGGTGAAGAGTACAAAACAAAATAGGAAACACTTGATTTTTCAAGTCAATGGAGGGAAATGTCAGTAAATCACAGCCAAAATAAGTGGCGTACCGAATTTAAAAAGAAAATGTCCAGACTCTAAAATGACAAAGCTAAGTTCAGTTATACAACAGATAATTAAATCGCACTATTCCTCAAAATAGTGGAACACTGAAAGCCACATTTAATACTACTATGGTTTAGTAGTATTACTACTGAATGATATTGTTTTGTAAAGTATCCTATTATGTTATTTTGTAAATTGATTAATGTGGGTGGCACAATATAATTGTCACATTTTCCATTTTACTTTCTAAAGAATAAACAAAAATAAGAAACCCCCAATATTTGCTCTATCGGTCACAGGATACTCAACAGTGGTGCCCAAACTACGAATTAAAAATTAAAACATACAAGCTTCCGTTAAAAATTTTTTAATTTTTAAAAAAATTTAGCGTACCCAACTCATTTTGTCTAATTAAGGGGCAATTCAGCATGGCCAATCCACCTACCCTGTACGTCTTTGGGTTGTGGGGGCGAAACTCATGCAAACATGGTGAGAAATGTGCAAACTCCACACGGACAGTGACCCAGAGCCGGGATCAAACCTGGGACCTCGGCGCCGTGAGGCAGCAGTGCTAACCACTGCGCCACCGTGCTGCCCGTAGCTTCTGTTAAAAAGCCTATATTCTACTTAGTTGCATATTTAAAACCATTACAATAATATTTCTCACTGTTCATGATTATAAACTCAATTTATTAGTTTCAATTTGTTTATAGAGTTTGATGAGAATGTCTAATTTGCACATTAAAGCATAATGCTGCTACATATTATTGCATAATGCTGCTACACATTATTAGTACTAACATAATTATGTTCCCTACAACAGCACAATATATTTTGTAAAATCTGGCAAAGAAGGTTTTTAGAATAAATGTTCATGCTTATGTTAGTTTTTTTATTTTATTTTACAGGATGTGGCAGAGCCAGCATTTTCTGCCCATTCCTAATTACCTTTCAGGTAGTGGTGGTGAACTGCCTTCTAGAATCGCTGCAGTGTTGTGTAGCTACACTCACATTGATGTTCGGATAGATTTTGATCCAACGGGTATTCCATTACACTCTTGACTTGTGCCTTATAGATGGTGGATAGGCTTAGGGGAGTCAGGAAGCAGATTATTCACCTCAGTTTCTAGTCTCTAACCTGCTCTTGTAGCCAAATATGGCTGGTCCAGTTCAGTTTCTGGTCAATGGTAACCCCCCCGGATATTGATAGTGGGGCTTTCAGCAATGATAATGCCACGGAATGTCATCGGGAGATGATCATATACTCTCTTGTTGATGCTTATTGCCTGGCACTTAAATGACAAGTGGCATTCATGCCACACATCAGCCCAAGCTGATTTGTCCATATCTTGCTGCACCTGGACACTTCTCACTATCTGAGCAATTGCAAATGGTGCAGAACATTGTGTAATCATCAGCAAAAGCAGACATCTTTATCTTCACATACCCATCTAAGCAATATAAAAGCTATTAAAACAAATCAGTCAGAGTGAATACAAAGATTTTTTGGGGGAAATGTTTATTATTGTGTTTTCATATTTTATATCCAAATTATAAATTATACATTTGAGGAAAAAAAAACACGCAAAAGCCAAACATATATTTACAAGCGACCATGACCCCACCTTTAACCTGCATACATATTTTACATTCCCCAATATGGCTGAGACACATATTTACGGCATGTATATACAATTTGGTTTGGGCCTTAGCTTGCCAGCTTTGTCCCTCCTGCTCATGCCTTGCGATACTTTGATTGCCTTCACCACCCCCACCCCCACGCCCCCTTGCTCTACTATGAATAGGTCTCGAAACAAGTTGGTGAATGGCTCCCACATCCTATGGAAGTCTTCTTCTGATCCACTGATGGCGAATTTAAATTTTCTCCAGCCTGAGAAATTCCACCAGGTAGGACAGCCAGTTTGCAGCCTTGGGTGGTGCTCTCAATCACCAGCCGAGCAGGATTCTCCAGCGGGTGAGCAATGAGGCAAAGGTTAGAGGGCAGCCCCCCTCCCCAAGAGCAGTTCTGGCTGATCTGATACACTGAAGACCACCACTTTTGGGCACGGGTCCACTCTCACTCCCACAACCCTGGGCATGACCTCGAAGAAGGACGTTCAATACCCAACAAGCCTGGGGAAAGCTCAGAACATGTGGGTGCGGTTTGCCAAGCCTCCCTGGCACCATCCGCCACCTGGGGAAGAGCCTGCTCATTTGAATTCTGGTTAGGAGCGCTCGCTGCACCACCTTCAGTTGCGCTAGGCTCAGCCCTGCACACGGAGGTAAAGTTCGTCCTGTGCAGTGCTTCGATCCAGAGGCCCTCCCCCTATCTCTATGCCCAGTTCCTCTTCCCATTTTTTCCCCGTCTCGTCCAAGGGGCATCGTACCTCCTCCAGCAGTCACCCATACATGCCCCCACAGTCCCCCTCCCCTAGGCCGCCTGCATTCAGCAGTCTTTCTACCAGTGAGTGTCCTGGTATCTGGAGGTACGTTGCTGCTTCACTGAGGAAATGTTTGACTTGAATGCATCTTAGGTCGTTCCCTCTTTATAGCTGGATCCTCTCCATGAGTTCCCCCAGGGTCGCTACTTTATCAGCCGTAGTCATGTCCCTAACCATTGTAGCCATCTGGGATGGCCACGTCCCGGTTACAAAACGGACACTTGTAAAGAATGCAGGGAAAATTGGACAATACTAAGAAACGAGCAGGTGCAAGGTCAGTCTGTTTGTTGATTAGAACCTTAAGCTCTCAGACAGGACAGAAACTGCTAAGCAATCTACATACTAATGAGCCATCTCTGGGACAAAAGGAAAACATTTAGATACACAATGTTAAGGCAGACACCCCGGCGCCAGAAGAAGCCAAGACAAAGCAGACCAACAGTCACCTAGGACACACCCAGTGATCAGGGAACCACCCCTCTATTGGAGGAAGATCGATACGAATGATTGGGGAAAGACCCAATTAGTTGAGGCCAAGTTCAATTCCCGCCCAAAAGCACGCAAAGCCCCTTTTAGTATAAAAGGTATTCCCCAAGGGAGAATCTTTCTCCTTTGGCTTTGGCTCTCAGCGAAGAGAGAGACCAGCCTAGCAGCTGCATCAGACCAAGTTCCAAGTCAACGCACGCTACGAGATAGACGCTCCTAGTTGCTACCCTGTAAACAGCTCAACCCAGCAGCCTCCGAACCGAGCAACGGCCATTGTTCCTCTGACGGAGTGGGCACCCGAAACTAAGTATAGGCTTTAGTAATAGTGGTAGTTTAGCTTGTAGAGTTTATGCATGAGTAGATTTGACTGTGTATAAATAAATGAGCATTGCTTTTGAACTTACTAACTGGTGCATCGCGTCATTGATCAGTATACGGTTCTGAACCTTGTGGCGGTGTCGTAAGATACCTGACGACTCTTGAGCAAACAAAATTAAACAGAGCCAAATTAAGAAACAGCCAAAGTTAGCAACACCATCAAGAGTACCCTAATCCAGCTCCACCTTTTGAAAGTAGCATCCATTGTTGCAGGAGTGAACCCATAGTTGTTGCAGATGATGGATATTTTGGTTAGGCCACAATGTTGCCTCTTTTGGTACCACGCTCAGAGCGTGGCTTGTTGACCGTGTTGAAAAAGCCCTTGGAGATGTAGATCAGGGAGGGATCTGAACAGGAAGAGGAACCTGTGTAGCACGTTCATTTTAATAGTCTATATTCTCCTTGAGAGGGAGAGTGCAAGTGAGCCCCACCTCTGCAGATCCCTTTTAACTTCCTCCACCAGACTTATCAGGTTCCATTTATGGATCAGTGTCCAGTCGTGGGCTATTTGGATACCCGGGTAGCAGCATTTGGTCTGGACCAGTTTAAACGGCATTCACGCCAGCTCTGCCCCCTGTGGGGTCACAGGAAAGACCTCGCTCTTATTCAGGTTAAGCTTGCAGCCCGAGAAGTCTCTGAGCTCCTTTAGGAGTTTCACTATCCCTTCCCTGCTGGTCCCGGGATTGGAGATGTCGAGGAGCAGGTCATCTGCGTAGAGTGAAATTCTGTTCTGTCCGTCTCCCCTTTGGATACCTCTCCACCCCTTTGTCGCTCTGAGGGCGATCACTAGTGGCTCGATTGCCAGAGCAAAGAGCAGTGGGGACAGTGGGCATTCCTGCCTCCTGTCCCTGTGCAGCTGGAAGTATCTAGAGCTGGTGGTGTTTGTCCGTACACTTGCCATGGGGCACTGTACAGTAGTTTCACCCAGGAGGGGAATACTGGCCCAAAGTTCCAAGTACCTCTGAGGTACTTCTATTCAACAATGTTGAATACCTTTTCTGCGTTCAGGAAGATGATCACTTCTGGTGTTCTCTCCCCGGATGGGGTCATTATCACGTTCAGCAGGTGCCCGTTATTCAATGTTAGCTGCTTGCCTTTGACAAAGCCCATCTGGTCCTTCACGACTACCTCTGGTACACAGCCCTCCAGCCGCCTTGAGTGAATTCTAAGTTGATACTCCATCATGTTATGCTAAAAAATGGAAAGGCTCTTAAGCGTGCCGTTTCATACCCGGAATTCTCCAAATAGTGAAGTTTTTAGGCTTAGTTACATCTGAAGGAGGAATATTTCACCCTAAGAATGTGAAGGTGACAAAGATGAGTAATAGTGGGAAAAACTCTCTCGAATTTAGCTAAAAGCAGTATGTTCCGCAACCGGAAACCATGGCTCAATCGCGAGATTGAATCCCTGCTGAAGGACAGATCTGAGGCGTTCCAAATCAGACAACCCTGACCTATACAAGAAATCCAGGTACGACCTCCGCAAAGCCATCCGAGATGCCAAGAGAGAATATCAAACCAAGCTAGAGTCACAGCCGGACTCTCGGCGATTGTGGCAAGAACTAAACAACATAACCGGCTACAAAGCGAAGTCGAGCAGTATCTCCGGCAGCAGCGCACCCCTCCCCGGTGAACTCAATGCATTCTATGCTCGGTTCGAGCAGGTAACCAACAATCCGCTGTCGAGTGCCCCAGCAGCCCATAACTCACCCATACCCACCATCACAGCTTCCGAAGTCAGATCGGCCTTCCTGAAAGTGAACCCTCGGAAGGCAACGGGACCGGACAGGATCCCTGGTCGTGCACTCAAAGCCTGCGCGGACCAGCTGGCAGAGGTGTTCGCGGACATCTTTAACCTGTCCCGACTCCACTCCGAGGTCACCATCTACTTCAAGACGAGCACCATCATACCGGTGCCAAAGAAGAACCAGATAATGTGCCTCAATGATTACCGTCCAGTGGCCTTGACTTCAGTCGTAATGAAGTGCTTCGAGAGGTTGGCCAAGAAGCGCATCACCTCCATACTCCCAGAACGCCTTGATCCACTGCAATTCGCATACCGTCGCAATCGGTCCACAGCAGACGCCATTTCCCTGACCTTACACTCATCTCGAGAGCATCTCAACAACAAGGACTCCTACATCAGACTCCTATTTATTGACTACAGCTCTGCCTTCAACACCATAATCCCAGGCAAGCTCATATCAAAGCTCCAAAATCTAGGACTTGGCTCCCCACTCTGCAACTGGATCCTCAATTTTCTGACCAACAGTCCACAATCAGCAAGAATGAACAACAACACCTCCTCCACAATAGTCCTCAATACCGGGGCTCCGCAAGGCTGCATACTTAGCCCCCTACTCTACTCCCTGTACACACACAACTGCGTGGCAAAATTTGGTTCCAACTCCATCTACAAGTTTGCTGACGATACAACCATAGTGGGCCGGATCTCGAATAACGATGAGTCAGATTACAGGAGGGAGATAGAGAACCTAGTGGAGTGGTGCAGCGACAACAATCTCTCCCTCAATGCCAGCAAAACGAAAGAGCTGGTCACTGACTTCAGTAAGCGAAGTACTGTACACACTCCTGTCAGCATCAATGGGGCCGAGGTGAAGATGGTTAGCAGTTTCAAATTCCATGGGGTGCACATCTCCAAAAATCTGTCCTGGTCCACCCACGTCGACGCTACCACCAAGAAAGCACAACAACGCCTGTACCTCCTCAGGAAACTAAAGAAATTTGGCACGTCCACATTATCCCTTACCAACTTTTACAGATGCACCATAGATAGTATCCTATCTGGCTGCATCACAGCCTGGTATGGCAACTGCTCGGCCCAGGACAGAGGGTCGTGAACACCGTCCAGTCCATCACACGAACCTGCCTCCCGTCCATTGACTCCATCTACACCTCCCGCTGCCTGGGGAAAGTGGGCAGCAGAACAGATCATTAAGTACATGGGAAGAAAAGAAAATACATAATAGGGCAACACAAGGTACACAATGTAACTACATAAGCACCGGCATCGGATGAAGCATACAGGGTGTAGTGTTAATGAGGTCAGTCCATGAGGGTGTTATTTAGGAGTCTGATAACAGCGAGGAAGAAGCTGTTTTTGAGTCTGTTCGTGAGTGTTCTCAGACTTCTGTATCTCCTGCCCGATAGAAGAAGTTGGAAGAGTAAGTCAGGTGAGAGGGGTCTTTGATTCTGCTGCCCGCTTTCCCCAGGCAGCGGGAGGTATAGATGGAGTCAATGGACGGGAGGCAGGTTCGTGTGATGGACTGGACGGTGTTCACGACCCTCTGTCCTGGGCCGAGCAGTTGCCATACCAGGCTGTGATGCAGCCAGATAGGATACTTTCTATGGTGCATCTGTAAAAGTTGGTAAGGGATAATGTGGACATGCCGAATTTCTTTAGTTTCCTGAGGAAGTACAGGCGCTGTTGTGCTTTCTTGGTGGTACCCCTATCTCTGGATATGTAAACACTTAATTAACTGCAATGCTCGCATTCTAAGCATTGTCGTGCATCTTTGAATTTGTCTATATATATGTTTCTGGAACATACCTTTTCATTCACCTGAGGAAGGAGCAGTGCTCCGAAAGCTAGTGTTTGAAACAAACCTGTTGGACTTTAACCTGGTGTTGTAAGACTTCTTAAAGTTTTTAGTGGCATTGAAACAATTTACAATGGTTCAGCTTATTGGCTTAGTGCATGTTATACAATGAATGTTAAGGCTACTAACTGACATACTTCAATTGTCATGCTAATATAATTAAAACATTTTCAGCCACTGCTTATTGCACACTATCGGGGCTGTTCTTATCTTCTATATGACAGAATATGAATTGAATCAAATGTGTAAATAATCCAATGTCATCCAATTGTTTATAAATTCATTGATAGCCGAATAAAATTGGCCACTAATTAAGTTACTATATCCAGACAAGAATGTTATTTTACTTAAAGGGCACATTCAGAACTTGAAAAACATGTACAGGCTGGTGAATCGAATTCCCTTGTCAAGGGCATTGTTATCGGGTTGAAAGACTGATCACACACATTTGACACAATCATGATAAAAACAAGAAATGTTCCCATTATCAGCATTCAGAGTTTTACTAAAGTTATAATCACGAGTCAGTTTGCACTCAACGAACCGGCATACAAGAAAAACAAATATTTCTTTAGCGCCTTTAACATATTAAAACATCCTGAGGCACTTACATTGAGCATTAGAAAACAAAATATGACAGAGCTACATAAGGAGCAATTGGTCAACTGACCAAAAACGTGGTCAAGGTGGTTTTATGGAGTCTCTTAAAGAGAAGGCAAAGTAGAGGGGAAGAGAGGTTTAGGGAAGATATTCCAGAGCTTAAGAATTGAAGGTACAGCCACCAATGGTGGAACAATTAAAACTGGAGATGCTCAAAAGGCTAGAATTTGACAAGTGCAGATATCTTGGGAGGTTTGGGGAGATTACAGACAGGGAGGGGTGAAGCCATTCCTGGATTTGAAAGCTAAGATGAGAATCTTAAACTCAAGACGCTGCTTAACCGGGTGCCAACGTAGGTCACTGACCACAGGTAATTGGTGAGAGCTAAGAAAGGGGCAGCCAAGTTTTAGACAATCTCAAGTTTGGAGTGGAGAATGTGGGAAATCTGCCGAGAATGTTCAGGAACAGTCATGCCTAGAGGGGAACAAAAGCAAGAATGAGGGTTTTAGCAGCATTTGAGCAAGGGGCAATGTCGGGTGATATTACCGAAGTGGAAATGGCAGTATTAACGGTGCCCCAAACAGCTCATCGGGTCAAATATTTGCAAAACAATTGGTTATTCTCCAAAATAAGCAAAATACTGGAATCTGAAACAAAAACAGAGGACTTTGGAAAACTTGGCAGGTCTGCCAGTATCTATCAGGAGAGAAACAGTTAATGTTTCAAGTCCATAGACTCTTAGTCAGAACTGAACAGTTCCTAGTTCTAAAATGAAATGAAAATGAAAATCGCTTATTGTCACAAGTAGGCTTCAAATGAAGTTACTGTGAAAAGCCCCGAGTCGCCACATTCCAGCGCCTGTTCGGGGAGGCTGGTACGGGAATTGAACCGTGCTGCTGGCCTGCCTTGGTCTGCTTTAAAAGCCAGCTCTTTAGCCCGGTGTGCTAAACCAGCGCCTGGTTTAGAATAAGTTGTGTATGCAAGTTTTGCATCCTCAAACTCCCATCCGAACGCCAAATCAGTAAAAAAAAATCATAAATTATTCAAGTTGAACTGGGGTTACGTGGCAAATTGTTTTCTGAAAAAGGAATGAGAAGTTATTTGAGCCCTGATGGCTTTGCATTGCAGATTGGTTTGGGAACCTACATAGCTCAGGAAGACAGTATGGTGTTATGCTAAAGGATTTCTGGAGGAATTAAGTCTCTTCGTTTCTTCCCCCCCCCCCCCCCCCCCAACCCTCTGAGAAAATAAATTCCTCAGCACCGTCTTTAATGGGAGACCCCTTATGTTTAAACAATGCCCCATGATCTAGATTCCCTCACGATACGGCAGCACGGTGGTGCAGTGGTTAGCACTGCTGCCTCTGCGGCACTGAGGACCCACCATTCAGGAGTCAGTGTGATCTTTCTCTGAACTGTTTCCAATGCATGTCTGTCCCTTCTTAAGTAGAGACCAAAATGCATATCGTACTCTAGGTGTGGGCTCACCATTGCCCTGCAGTCATAGCAAGACTTCCCTACTTTTACACTCCATCCTCCTTGCAAAAAAGGATATCATTCTATCTGCCTTCCAAATTACTTGCTGTACCTGCATGCTACTTTATGATTCATGTACAAGGACACCCAGGTTCCTCTGTACTGCAGCATGCTCCAGTGTCTCATCATTTAAATAATATTCTACTTTTCTATTCCTCTTGCCAAAGTAGACAACTTCACATTTTCCCACATTATACTCAGTCAGGTGTTTGCCAACTCACTTAACCCATTTATGTCCTTTATTTTAAAGGCTCTTTGTATCCTCCTCTTAACATACTTGCCGTCCTATCTTTGTATTAGCAGCAAATTTGGGTACAATACACCCCAGCACAGATGCATGTGGCAATCCACTAGATAAGTTTGCCAACCTGAAAATGATCCATTTATACTGCCTCTGTCATCACACAATCATGTACCATGCTAAGAAATCATCACCAATACCATAAGCCATTGTCTTGTAGTAACCTTTAATGTGGCTTTTAATCAAATGCTTTTTGGAAATACTTGGAAGTTCCCTTGCACTTCTAAAGGTCTTATAATAGAGGAAAAGTCACTGATGAAGCAGCTGAAGATTATTCAGCCTAGAACCTTGCCCTCAGGAGCTCCTGCAGTGCAACAATCAATGCAGTGATATGCCAGAGCTGCTTCATATTGCAGGTAATAAAATTGTTCAATTAGTTTCACTATGATGGTACAACTGGTTACAAATGACTTAACACATTTCATAGACAAAGCAGTCTGCAGAATTTACGAAAAAAGATAGAATTGAACTTTTGGAGTTATGTCAATTTTCACACGGTCCTTACCCAAATGCTTTATTTCCTGCTCTCACCTTGCTTTGTTACTGAAACAGGGGTTGAGATTCTAATGTCATAATATACAGGCTATTTTAAACTACTGAAACCTTGCTGGGCACCTTGCCAAAAAAGCTTCACAGCAGCTCACACCCACATGGTCACGGCAGCTCACACCCATATTATCAAGTCCAAAGATCAGTCTGGGAACAAAACAAGTTAATTTTAACTCGGAGGTGAGCTTTAACCCCCAAAAGGTGTGGATGTGGGCAAACCTAAACCTCCAAATATCCCATCTGAAACATTGCACAACCCACCAACAAAACCCATCTGTCAAGACAGGGCCAGAAATTTGCAAAAGATTTCTCCCAAATCGCCACACTAGCTGAGTCAAATATGTCAACTAAACATTTGGGGGGAAAAAACAACTTTCTTAAAAAATAATTTTTACACTTACAATTTAATTTTGAATACTGGCTAATCTTATACATTGGGCGCGATCTTCTGGCCTCGTTACGCTCTCGCTCAAGTGAAACAATGCCTGTGAGTAGGAGAGGCCAAAAACAAAAACCGCGCCAGGCACCAAACAGTTTGTGATATAACTGGCTGCACCCGTCGGTGAAATCGGGATCTCACCGTAGCGAGTCACGAAACCATTTATCACCACTTCTGCCCAATGTCCATACAATTAACGGGAGCCACCCCGTATCCAACGGCCTTCTGTCATTCAGCGGCCTCCCCAGCAAGTGGTCACGCTAGCACCAATTAGTACTCCTTTTTAAAACGGGAACGTGGCACAAGGGCTTCTGCGGGGAGCCGAGGAGGTAAGTAACCATCTTTGCTCACAGGCAAAGAGCCCGGGGGAGCTGGAATTGCCATCCCAGTACATGACAGGTGGATGGGGGACTCTCGGCTGAGAATGGGGTACCCGCGGCAAGGATGGGCCGCCATAGGAGGCGCTGGGTAGCAACTGGGGGGGGGGGGGGGGGGGGGGGGGGGGCAACCACTCGCAGCACCACCATGCCATCCCAGGATCATTTACCCATTCCAGGGGCAACCCTTGTTCCTGCACGTCTACCCCACCAACTACCCATAACCTCCACCGACTGCAGAGGTCTCTGGCTGAAGGCTGAAGGCTACTGGGCAGCACGGTGGCAAGTGGTTAGCACTGTTCGTCACAGCGCCAGAGTCCCAGGTTCGATTCCCGGCTTGGGTCACAGTCTGTGCGGAGTCTACACATTCTCCCCGTGTCTGCGTGGGTTTCCTCCAGGTGCTCTGGTTTCCTTCCACAAGTTCCGAAAGACGTGCTGTTAAGTAATTCGGACATTCTGAATTCTCCAGGTGTACCCGAACAGGTGTCGGAGTGTGGTGACTAGGGGCTTTTCACAGTAACTTCATTGCAGTGTTAATGTAAGCCTGCTTGTGACAATAAATAATTACTATGGTTATTGCTAATTGGAAATTGGCAATCGTGGTTAAATGAGCATTTCACACAACCCAAGTGGGTTCCCGTGAGTGGGCGGGCCATGTAGCATTTGGGAGTCATTGCCTAGAATCTCAATCACACCTTGATGCATGGACACTGTGCAAGGCAACACCAGACAGACAGCAGCCAACAACCAAACACCCAGGGGATGGGACTCAGCTCCAGGGACATGTCCATGGCCGGAGGGTGGTGAGTGCCACGGGAAGGGAGAGATGGGCCACGGGTTCAGAGGTCAGCCTGCATTGCGGAAGAAAGTGACAGAGGCGTCATAATGGCTGTGCACAAAGGTGTTAATGTGTTTTACAATCCCCCACTCTCCCAGTGGAGCCGTCCGTCTGTTCCCCCCCCCCGCCCCCCCCCCCCCCCCCCGTCCCATCCCCTCCTCCCTTCCCCCGGTGCCCTCAATGATCCTCAACGTGCTTGGCCCTCCTAGCTCTACCACGATGTCTCGGTGTCGCCCCAGAATGCACATCGGAGGTGGAGCCTTGCCCAGTGTGCCTTCCATGCCCCTAGCGTGTGTCCTCGGGGGTTCTGGGGCCGGAGGCCCCGGCTCACTTGTCGGTGGCACATACACAGCCGTGCCGCCCTGTCCCGCGTGCTAACTTCGAGACGCGGTCTCATCAGAGGGGTGGAACTCGGGGGAGCTGGTGGCCACTGTTGCCACTCCATGGGACGGGACGGGACAGCTCCAGTTCGGTGTCCATAGGGCCCTGGGGTTCACCATGGGACGGAGAGGCAGCTGGTTCGAGCCCCGGCTGTCCATGCATCATCTGGCTCTGCCAGCCCTGGTGGTTCCCCAATGTCTGCACCATTGTGTCGATGCCCTCGGAAATGCTCCTCAGTGATTGGGCCATGCTCTGCAGGACTCATCGTCCATTCCAATATGAGAGCGGGACATGTCCTGCAGAACTTCATCAAGGTCGGCCTGGTACTGGGTGACATCCCCCAGCGAGTCGGACATTCTGCCGTGACCCTCAGCCATGGCTGTCACCAACTGCGCAACGCCTTGGACACATTCACTAATAGTGCCGACGTCGTGCACCAGGCCCTTTACTGCGATCGCCACCCTAGCAATGTTGTCCTCCGAGCCACGCATTGCCGACGCCAGCTCCTGCCTCCATAGCCTCTGGGACTCCTCCAAGCGGCTATGGATCTGCTGGAGTGATGCTGATATCTCCCTCGGAATGTCACACCTGCACCCTATCATCTCAATCAGCTCAGAGTACCTCTATGCCACAGCATCAGGCTGGGACCCAACTGGGTCCTGGGATCCAGCAGCCCTCCGACTGCTGTCTTGCCTGGGGGTTCCTGCCTCCATCTGATGTGCATCAGCAGCTGTGTGGTGCTCACCAGATTATGCCCAGAAGCCTGTCCACTAACATGTCCCACCGAGGTGTGTGTATCTGCGCTGGTGGAGGGTGGGGATGACAGTTGTGCCGCGACTATAACGGTTGCAACCTCGGAGCTCTCCTCCAATGTGTTCTCCTGGGAGTCAGGAGAGGGTACCGCCCGGGATTGGCCGGCAACGTCGGCTGGAGGAACTGCGGGAGAATGGACATGTGGTCAGTGAGAGGGAAGGGTCAATCAGTAAGGCAATTACTACTCACATTTGCCGGCTCCTCCGTGTGGAGCCTGGCGGTTCCTCGCCTCAGTGGCGTCCCCCAACCTCCGCATTAGTGACCATCCTGTTCTCGGCCATCCCAGTCACCTCCATGACACTCACCTTCAAGGAGGTGAGGATTCTTAACTACGGCACCCCTCAGCCAGTCTGGCCCTCTCCCGGTGATTATGGGAGAGGTTTTCCTGACGAGACAAAGAGGGGGCATCGATAGCCACACACGTGGTTCACAGTGGTGGGGGACGGATGTTGGTGTCTACTCACTCGTGCTGCCCTGTGTAGACCTTCTCAAGGCTGGTTCAGCACACTGGGCTAAATCGCTGGCTTTTAAAGCAGACCATGGCAGGCCAGCAGCACGGTTCAATTCCCGTACCAGCCTCCCCGAAGAGGCGCCGGAATGTGGCGACTAGGGGCTTTTCACAGTAACTTAATTGAAGCCTACTTGTGACAATAAGCGATTTTCATTTCATTTCATTTCACGGCACTGGAGGCCAGTCCTCCTGGCCACACTCCCCAAGCTCACAAGCTGCCGCCACCTCATCCTAGGAAGCACTGGCTGCTCTGTGGCTCGCTCTCCGGGACCCTTGGGGGAACAGGGCATCCCTCCTGGCCTCCATAGCGTCTAGCAGCCACCCCAGATCTGCATCCCCGAATCTTAAGGCTGGTCTCCTTGGCGCCATTATTGAGAGTTGGCTGAGCAAGTGCAGCTTAAATACCGCTCAACCTCTTTAGTGGGGGGCTGGCGAGCGTGGTCCAGGCGAACCTTCATTTGCAGCAAGAAGCCAATGGGGACTCGTTAAGTGGACCAATTAATGTTGAATTGCATTGCTGGCCTCGCTGGGCCAAGCGCCAAGATGCTTGTGGCAATTTCCACTCGCTACCACACTTAAGAAATTTTTTCGTAGAATCGCGGCCATTTACTTTACACCAGTATTGAAAAAAATCTGATAATTTAACATTCGAGTATTTTGAATTTACTGTACAATTGTAAGCTAAGATATTCAGTTGCTGAGGTGTAAGGCAGCAATGCTGTGTTACACTGTCACTACACTTGCTCAAAGTAAACATCAAAGCACTAGAGCTATTGTTAACATCAATCAGTTTGTTTGCACACGGATTCTGTATACGTATATTACTGCGCAGTTCAACGGGCGGCACGGTGGCGCAGTGGTTAGCGCTGCTGCCTCATGGCACCGAGAACTCTGGGTCGATTCCAGCCCCGGGGTCACTGTCCATGTGGAGTTGGCATATTCTCCCTGTGTCTGCGTCGATCTCACTCCAACAACCCAAAAAAATGTGCAGGGTAGGTGAATTGATCACACTAAATTGCCCCTTAATTGAAAAAAAAAATAATTGGGTACTCTTAAGCTTTTTTTTTTTTAAATTACTGTACAGTTCAAACTACAATCAATGAACATTTCAGAGCAAAACATTGCACATAGAGTTTGCTTTAATTGCTTTAGTGACGTTGCCTAATGAACACTAACATTAGTTTAAAATATATTCCGATAGTTTTCAATTTTAGTATATCTGTATGCCTTTTTTCAAAGCTCAACCGTAAAACGTACATAGGTTAACAAGAGTATCCTCATCAAATCAACTTCATCCATAATTACGTCCAACACCAGATTTCACCAAAAGTCAATCATTTTCAAAATTGATCAGGTCTTAATTCGGTGATTGGAAACTGATTTATATAGTAAATGCAGCTTAATTCTAAGCGTTGATATCTCTCTCTCACCCTCCAGGTAACGTGCCCAGAAAGCACACTGGTGACCATAGACTTGTGCTGGTCCATGGTTATGCTTAGCAAGGTACTGCCTTGGTTTATTGTAGCCTTCTGTAGATGGCTGACTAGAAAACCCTCCCACTCTTACTGCCTGCCATAGGCGTATAGGAAGAATCTATTGGTTGATCATCAACATGTTTGGCCGTGTTACCTTTCGTGACCATCAGGTTTAGGGGTGGGACTTCAACCTGGAGCTTCTGGTTCAGTGGCAGGGATGGATTGGATTTGTTTATTGTCACGTGTACCGAGGTACAGTGAAAAGTATTTTTCTGCGAGCAGCTCAACAGATCATTAAGTACATGAAACGAAAAGGAAAAAAAAGAAGATACATAGTCTAAGAATTACATTTTTAAAGATTAGAACGATAAGATACAGGTTCTGAGCATGTGAGAGCATTCCCAGGGTGGGGGTGGGGCATTTTGCAGCCTGTAAGAGTGTTTTGCAAGCAAAATCTGTTTTATTAGAGCTCCTGTTTTCATAGTTATTACCGTTATTGTTAAACTTTGTTATCTATTTACATAAAGAAGCTCCTTCTCATAACAATGCAGTCGACTACCTTCTTTGTGGTCTCCAGTTACCACACTTTTCAAGAACAAAAGTATTTTGCAAAACTAATCCTGATTTGGAACAGGATGAGAAAAAGGTCTCCATGGTTACCAAAATACAGTTATAAATTATTTTGTCCTCCAAAAACACTAATCAAAATTTGAATTAGTCCAGAATAGTAAGATTAAACCGTTTCCACTTTCCATATGGAATGTGTGAAATTAATTTAGATAGCTTCAACCCAGTCCCTGGTGGGAATGGGCCACACAACTACACTCAAATTAGCAATAAATAATACAAATTGACAATTTCATACAGGATAATTAACTATAAAAAATGTCACACTGACAGAAGTGGAAATGTTCTTTCAAATTTAGATTGAGGCAAATAGTTGGAGTAGATTACAGGGAGCTGTTCTCTGCATTTTATCATGCTAAAACTGGTTTGGGAGTACTTGATGTTGAATCATGAAAACCAATTCCATTCAATAGCTAACATTCTTCACCGTGGGTGTGGCATAAAATCTAACATTGATCAAGTGCGTTGAAGACATTAAAGACTTTAAAAAACAGACTTACTCTTTTACTGAGACAGATTACTGGCCACATGCTGCAGCCCAAGGTACAACAACAGCACAAGCAGCCACAGAGCAACCACCGCACGTTGACAGGAAGATTCTTCTTTAAACAGCTGTTAACCCGGCTAATGCTGGCCTTGAATTCCTCTGGTGCAACCTGTTCAAGCAAAACAGTTGAAAACATAATGGACTGATTCAAAGTACTACAAATGGTAGCAATTATTGTATTATACATGTTCATTTTTAACACTTGGGCACCTGGCAAGTTCAGGAAAATGACCAGCTTCCTGAGTTAGATAGTTTTGCAAGCTTTTAGCTAACATTCTGCAATGCTGAAACATTCTGCAATGCTGAAACACTTAAGAGTAATATGGTTGTTCAAATGGCAGAAATACGATTACTGCTGTGAAATGCATTCTCAACTCTAAAACCTAAAGTAAAACACAGATTAAAGGAGATAAGGAGACATTTTTATCACACTCCAACAATATTTACTACTGTCAGCAGCTTGGAGAATCAGTTTATTCAAACCAACTATTAATCCTGTTATTACAAAAACCTGCATTTATATAGCACCTCTAGTGCTGAAAAAACGCAACTCAAGGCACTTCACAGAGGTCAATCAGACAAAAATAGATGTCAAGCGGTGGAGGAAATATTAGGAGTCAGGGGACTAAAACTTGGATCAAAGAGGGGGCTTTTAGAGAATATTTTCAAAAAGGAGGGGACAGCGGTGGGGAGAAGTTTTAAAAACATTATTCTAGAGCATTTGGCGTAGATATGCAACTGAAGACATAGCCACCAAGGCTGGAGAGGATGCACCCAGTTGGAGGAGTGCAAAATTCTTGGGAGGATTGTAGCGCAACAGGAACATTTATGTAGAAGTAAAATACTGTGGATGATGGCAATCTGAAATCAAAACAGAAAATGCTGGATTAACTCGGCAGGTCTGGCAACACCTGTGGAGAGAAACAGAGTTAACATTTCGAGTCTAAGTGACCCTTGTCATGACCAGAGTCATTTAGACTGAAAATATTAATTTCTGTTCCTCTCCACAGATGCTGCCAGGTCTTTTCTGTATATATAGCATTGTTAAGAGTGAACATTCCAAGACACTTCATGAGTGTTATCTAACAACATCTGACACAAAGCTATATCCTGGTAGATAATCAAAGACTTGGCCAAACAGATATGTTTCAAGGAGTATCTTAAAGAAGGAAAAGAGGATAGAAAGGTAAAGAGATTTAGGGAGGAATTCCAGAGCTCAGGACCAAGGCACAGCCACCAGTTGTGGAGCAAATAAAATCAGGATTGCTCAAGTGGCAGAATTGGAGGAGTACAGATCATCTCAAAGTGGTGTCGGGCTGGAGGAGATGATAGAGATAGGGAGAGGAGGGATTTTAAAAATCGAAGCATTTTTTAAAATTTAGAGAACGCAATTATTTTTTTCCAATTAAGGGGCAATTTAGTGTGGCCAATCCACAGGTTTAGTGCATGTACCATTTATTTTTTAGTACAACTGTGTTGTGAACTGTTTAAATAATCAGCGTATCCTCCCCCCTCTTCTCCATACGTTGGTACTGAGGAGAGGGTACCCCGTTTCTCCAACACAAAATTAATGTTTGTACCATTTGGCCTTGTATATATTTTTTTACTGTTTTAATAAAAAGATATGGCCAATCCACCTACTCTGCACATCTTTGGGTGTGGGGGCGAAACCCACGCAATCACGGGGAGAATGTGCAAACTCCACACGGACAGTGACCCAGAGCTGGGATCGAACCTGGGACCTCGGTGCCGCGAGGCAGCAGTGCTAACCATTGCGCCATGCTGCCCCTAAAAACCGAAGCATTTTTAAACAGAAACCAATGTAGATCAGTTAGCACAGGGAATGAAACTTGATGCAAGTTGGAAAATGGGTAGAGCATGGGAGGACCTCAATTTATTGAGGGTAAAGCACCAGGGGCTCACTGGCAATGTGCTTGAATAGTCCAGTCTGGAGTTAACAAAGGCATGGAAGAGCATTTCAGCAGCATATATGAGCTGAGGTGTGGAGCAGAGTTGGGCAATGTTAATGAGGCGGAAACAGGACACCTTTTGGATGGCACAGATATGTGGTCGACTGTTCATTTCAGGGGGTAGGTTTGGAGTTTAGATTTGTGGTTGGCATCTCTAGAATTGTTGGGAGCAGGGGGAAATATGTATTGGTACATGCCTGGGCGAGGTCAGTTAATCCTTAGATATCTAGCCTTTCTTGGGTTGGTGTTCTATATTTACTTGGTTGCACAGGTAGCAGCAGTGGTTACTTGATTGAGTAGGTTAGGGCAGTAGTTGCCTCGTTTACCCGGGTCGGGTGGAAGATATGTTGGGTGGTGGAGTGGGTGATGCTTCCCCGAGTTGTCTCATTTTGGGGTCTCCTGGTCTGCTCTCCTTCTCGAGATATGGTTCCGCTGGGGAGGTAGTATCTTTTTGGCTGCAGGGCCGGAGTCGGAGTGATTTGGTTCAGCATTGTTCGAGTCTTTCTTTGGTTGGAGATCAGGCTGGATGGAAGAGTGAAGTGCCCTCCTCCATGTTGTCTTGTCAAGGCACTTCCAGGCTCATCCTTCTTGAGGCTTGGGCTCCCCTGGGGAGGCAGTGTCCTATTTCTTAAGAGGTTATGCTGTTCTATCCTTGGTAGCCTTTTTACGAAGTGTATGTTGTTAGACCTTGTTTGACGTTTCCTGGCTAATCCGGTTGTTCCTCTCTCTCTGGGATTCTCTTTCATTATCTTGGTAGGCAAGGTGCTGGTACAGGCTCAAATTTGTTATATTTCGTTTTCGAAGGTCGCCCTTTTCATGTCGGGGAAGGGAAGGGTCGTAACCCCTCCCGAGACACCCCGTTGAGGAGTGTCTTGATTTTTCTTCTCCTTATCGGTGGGGTTTCCTCAGTGGAGCAAGTTTTCCAGTCTCGGCAGGGCCCGAGCGGTGCATTCAATTTAGTTGGAGAGGAGCGAGGTCTTTTGTGCAGCGGGTCTTGGCATGGTGTGTGGCTCCTGCATATGAAAGTGTACACCGCCAAGCCATGTCTTGTACTGAAGTCAGTATCCTATTGTCCCCTTTTGCTTGGGCACCATTTCATTACCTGGAGGTCTTGGGAGGCCGAGTTTGGTTTCAAATGTGTAGCTTTATCTTATGGAGGGAATCGTGCACCATTGGACCATGAGTTCATAGCTTTATCTTGGTACCCTATTATCCTCAAATCCCCTGATCTTTTTGGTATCTTTTTATCCTGACATTGACTGCGTGAAGGGAGATGCTGACCAGTGATTACAATCTGAACCAATTGTATGAATATTTGATGGTCTTAAAATGTGGAATAATGATCACTCTGTACTGTACTGAATTTTGAGATTTTGTTGAATTTTGTGGTTATATATAAAATATCGTCTTCGAACTAACGTCTTTGCGAATTTTTTCTGTTCGTGTGGTGTGCGCACATTCTCCCAGTGTCTGCGCCGGTTTCAGTCCCACAACCCAAAGATGCGCAGGTTAGGTGAATTGGCCGTGCTAAATTGCCCCAGTTGGAAAAGACATTATTGGGTACTCTAAATTTATTTTTAAATAAAGAAAAACATTTTTTGCTTGTCCTTTGATTAGTTGAGAATTGAGAAATATTTCTTTAAAATGTTCACCATTGCTAATCTATCACCATACCTTTTAATTCAATTCCCCAATGCATCTCAGCTATGTAAATAGCTTTAAGTTCATGCTCTAGTTTCACACTGTTGTGTGTCACTATCAAACTCAACATGAAATTCTGTCACATGATCACTCTTCCAAATGATCTCGGATTATCAAATAATCCTGTCTCAGTACACAAAACGATCTGAAAGACTCTTAACTGGTCGTTTCCACATCATAATGTTCTCAAATGGTCTCAAATGCATCCTCCAAACTACTTCCGTTATCTGCAGGAAGATTAAAGTCCCCACAATTATTGTGTTGTTTTATTTATAATCTCCTTTTATTTATTAATACTGCCCAACAGTGTTGCCAGTGTTGGGGGGAGGGGCTATAAACTACTCCGTGTTTCTGACCCTTGTTATTCATCATCTCCACCTGTACGGATTCTACTTCTTTCTCTTGCAAGCCAAGATCTTTTCTCACTATGGTTCTTATGGCATCCATTATTATCTGGGCAATCCCTCCATTTCGGCTGCCTTTTCAAAGAATCAAGTACCTGTACTGGAAATGTTTAGTTCCTCGACTTGGTCACCAGGCAACTACATCACTGTAATGGCATAATGCCTGTTAGATCAATCTGTGCCATTAATTAATCTACCTTGTTGCAAATTCTTCACACATTTGAATAAAGCCCAATGCTTTTCTCATCCTTCTTCATAGAATCCCTCCAGTGCAAGAGGCTATTTGGCACATCGATCTGCACCGACCCTCTGAAAGAGCACCCTACCTCGGCCCAATCCCCCATCCTATCCCCATAACCCGACCTAGGGGCGATTTAGTAGGCTAATCCACCTAATGTGCACATATTTGGACTGTGGGAGGAAACCGGAATACCCAGAGGAAATACATGCAGACACTGGAAGAATGTGCAATCTCCACACAGACAGTCACCGGAGGTCGGAATCGAACCTGGGTCTCTGGTGCTGTGAGGCAGCAGTGCTAACCACTCTGCCACCGTGTGGCCCTCTTTAAACATAACTGCTAAATTCAGTGGTACCCACGGAATGTATAAACTAATGTATACAACAATATTTTTTAAAGTTACAGTTGCAAAGAAAAAGGGTAAAAAAGATAATGAATAAAGAAAACTCGAGTTTTAGGATTTTCAAGATATTGGCCAACTATGTATCAACAATGTAATTGCGAAATTGCTGTACGTGTTTAATTTATTTTGCCACAAGATTCATGCACCTATATGTTGAGTATTAGTGTCAGTGCCCAGGAACAGAGAGAAAATCAATCACCCAAGGCTACCACACCAATGTTTAAATTAAAGCAGCAAATGCTGAAGCATAACCTGTGATAGCCACAAAACAATTACAGCATATATAAAATAAGGTTATCAATTACCATAAAAATGGCAATGATCATCCATATCTTTATTCTGCTAGCCTAGAAGGTATGATTCTTGTACTGGTGTAAGCTGTTTCATGGTGTTTGACCAAATGATGTTAAAGGCACTAACTAATGTTAAAGATACATTTTACACTTTGGAATGGCAGGAAGCCAGGAAAAGGAGAAAAGGGCAGCTCTGAATTAAGAATGACATCAACACTGGAAACCTTTGCTCAAAAGAGCAAGATGTCAAATCAGTTTGGGTAGAGATAAGAAACAGGAAAGGTAAGAGGTTGCTTTTGGGAAGTGCTTATAAGATCCTTAACACTCTTGGGACAGAGTATACAGGAAGGAATAATGGGGTGTGTAGGAAAAGTAATCATGGGCGACTTTAATTTCCATATAGATTGTGCAAAGGAAGCCAAGAAAATTAATTCATAGATTGTATTTGGGAAAATCTCCTCGAGCAATATGCTCTGAAGCCAATCAGAAATCAGGCTATTCTAGATTTGGTAATGCACAATAAGGAGGAAGGGGGCAGCATGGTGGTACAGTGGTTAGCACTGCTGCCTCAGTGCCGAGGACCCGGGTTCAATCCTGACCCCGGGTCACTGTCTGTATGGAGTTTGCACATTCTCACCATGTCTGCGTGGGTCTCGCCCCCACAATCCAAAACAATGTGCTAGATAGGTGAATTGGCCATGCTAAACTGCCCTGAATTGGGGGGAAAAAGTGTAATAAGAAGGATTAATTAATAACCTAATGGTAAAGGAGCCTCCAGGCAACAGTGAACACGATATCATGGAAGGTTCAGTTTGAAAAGTGAGCAGTGTGGGTCAAAGATCTAAATAAAACTAATTATAAGGGTACACGGGTAGATATGGTTAAAGTGAACTGGGAAGCTAGGTTAAAAGTTAGGACAGGAGAGATGCAGTGTGTAACTTTTAAGGAGATATTTAATAGCTCTCAAAGATTGATTCCAGTGAGAAAGAAATACTATTTGAGAAGGATGCATCATCTGTGGCTAAATGAGGTAGTTAAGGATTGTATCCAATTGAAACACTATACAATTCTGCGAAGGTGAGTGGTAGGTCAGAAGATTGGACACATCAACCAGTAAAGAAATCCCCACAAAAAGAGAGAGAAAGCAGAGCATGAGAGAAATATCGCTAGTAATATAAAAACAGATCAGATAATGAGAGATTCCAGAAGTAATTAAATAGGAAAATAGTAGCTAAAGCAAATGTTGGGCCTCTAGAGAAGAGTCTGAGGAATTAATGGAAAGCAAGAAAATGGCAGGTGCTGTGTGTCTGACCAAAGATACTTGAAAATCAAGAGGTGAAAGGGCTGGTCCTAAAACAATCACAAACACCAGAAAAGGGTGCTGAGAAAACTATTAGACCTAAAGGCTGATAGTGGCCTATATCCTACGATCTTAATAAACAGCTGCAGAGATAGTACATGCATTGGTTTTAATCTTCCCAAATCCTTAGATTCTAGAAGGGTGCCAGCAGACTGGAAAATAGCAAATGCAACCCTCCTGTTCAAAAGGAAGGAGGCAGAAAGCAGGAAACTACACCACTTAGCCTGGCATCAGTCACAGGGAAATTGTTGGAATCCATTTAAAAGGTTATAGCAGGATACTTAGAAAATCATAATGGGACCAGGCAAAGTCAACATGGTTTTGGGAGGGTAGCATGGTGGCGCAGTGGTTCGCACTGCTGCCTCACGGCGCCGAGGTCCCGGGTTCGATCCCGGCCCTGGGTCACTGTCCGTGTGGAGTGTTAATGTAAGCCTACTTGTGACAATAAAGATTATTAATATTAGATCAAGGCTGATTGAATTGTCACCTTAGCTCCACTCTCCTGCCTGCTTCCCCCCTCCACCCCCAATGATCCTCTTCCACTTCCTTGTCGATCAAAAATATGTCTAATTCAGGACAGCATGTGGCGCAGTGGTTAGTACTGGGACTACGGCACTGAGGACCCAGGTTCGAATCCCGGCCCTGGGTCACTGTCCGTGTGGAGTTTGCACATTCTCCCAGTGTTTGCGTGGGTTTCGCCCCCACAACCCAAAAAAGATGCGCAGGCTAGGTGGATTGGCCACACTAAATTGCCCCTTAATTAGAAAAAATGAATTGGGTACTCTAAATTTATTTATTTTTAAAAAAAATATTGGGGGAAGTCAAAATCCCCTATCACTACTCCATTTTTTTGCTGAAATTTGCCGACATATCTGCTCTTTTATTTCTCTCGGGCTATTAGGGAGCTTAAAGAACATGAATCACAATAAGTTTGTATGCAGGCGCAGCAAATGATTAGGAAGATAAATGTGCTGCCAGTGCTTATTGCAAAGCGAATGGAATCGGGTAGCTTTATTGTAACTGGACCTTGATGAGACTGCTTACAGAAATTGTGTCTTATTTTTTTCAAAAGGATATAATTGCTTTACAGCGGGTTCAAGGAAGGCTCACTGGTCTTATTTCTGGGGTGAAGGGCTGATCTTATGACGAAAGTTAGGCCTATACCCATTGGAATTTAGAAGAATGATAAGTGATCTTATTGAAACATATTAAATTTGGTAGGAATTTGACATGTATTTGTATTCTTCCATGTAGGCGAGACTAGAACAAGGGGACACATTTAAAAATAAGACGTCCCCTTTTAAGATGGAGATGAGAAATATTCTCTCTTAGGTGGTTAGTCTGTGAAATTCTCTTCCCTGGGAAGCACTGGAGGCTGGGTTATTACCTATTCCAGGATGAGATAGATAGATTTTTGCTAGTCACACAAATCAAGGGGTTTGGGGGCAAACAGGAAAGTGGAGTTGAGATCACAACCAGATCAGCCATGATCTTAGTGAATGACAGAGCAGGCTCAACGTGCGAATGGCTTACTTCCAAGTCCTGCATCTATTGCACACATTTTTAACAGGCTTTTGCTTCCAAAGAAACTTAGCACATTTAATGTACTTTAAATAATTCTAGCTTTGAAAATTGTTCAGTTGCAAGTTCTAGCCCCATCACCAGGAAACTATATTCAAGGAGAGAAATGAATGATTTACCTTTCCTGTTAACGATGAAGGGAATTCTGATTCAAATTTGTTGCTCAAACCAAACCTGAAATTACAAAGCATATAGAATCTACACAACTCTGAAACACTATTTCAAGAAATAAATTTGACCTTGTGGAATAGCTTAACAATAAAATACTTCACATGTAAAACATTCAAAGCAATCAAATAAAGAAACACAGGGGATGGAACATTTTACACTCAAAATATTTGTGACAGAAGAATCTTAACATTTTGTTATGTTAGCATCAAGCACTCCTCGTACAGCACAGCAAACGTTCACAAATCAGAAGAGGCAATACTACCAAAATCAGTGGCTTTCTTTTACTTTCGTCTTGCAGTAGGTCCCGAGTAGCATTACCCAAATAATACCGAAATACAGGCATAATAGCTTAGAAGCTGCTCCACTAGGAAACAGATCATGGTTGCCCCAACTTAAAATAGACATTAAAGTGAAAGACATCCATAGAATCGTAGAATAGTGACAGTATAAAATGAAACCATTTAACCTTTTTAATCTGTGTCAATTCTCTGTGACAACAATTTAGCTAGACCCACTCCCTTTCCCCATAGCTTTGCAATGTTACCCCCCCCCCCCCTTCAGGTACTCCTCCAATTCTCTTTTGAAAACCCATTTAATCTGCCTCTGCCACCCTTTCAAGCAAGCAATCCAGATCATAACTTGCTGTGTAAAAAACCTTCATCTCATGTCACCTTTGATTTTCCCAATCACTTCAAATTGTGTCCTCTGGTTCTCACCCCCTCTGCCAAAGGGAACAGTTTCTCTCTATCTTCTCTGTTTGGAACCCGCATCGAAGGAGAAAACCCCCAGTTTGTCCAAATTATCCACATAACTGAAGCCCCTCATCTCCAGAACTATTCTTATATATCTTTACTGCACCTTCCTTAAAGCCTTCACATCCTTTCTAAGTGTGGAACCCCAAATTATCACATTACTCCCGTTGAGGCTGAACCAATGTTTTATAAAGGTCCATCATAATTTCCTTATTTCTGTACTCAATGCTTCTGCTTATAAAACCTGGTGTTGTAAGACTTCTTACTGTGCTCACCCCAGTCCAACGCCGGCATCGCCACATCATCTGCTTATAAAGTTCAGGATCCCACGTGCCTTTTTAACCGCTTTCTCAACCTTTCCCATCACCCTTGATGATTTATGCGCACACGCTTCCGATCTTTCTGTTCTTGTAGCCCCTTTAGAATGGTACCCTATGGTGGTCTCTTCATTTTTCCTACTGAAGGGTATTACTTTGCACTGGTGTTAAATTGCTTCTGCCAATTACCCACAGTGGCATTCACTGCTGCCTTACAGCAGCAGTGGCCCCGATTAGATTCCAGCCTTAGGTGACTGAAGTTTGCACATTCTCCCCATGCCTATGTGGGTTTCCTCCAGGTGCCTCAGTTTCCTCCTACAGTCCAAAAGTGTGCAGGTTAGGCGGGGATATGGGGATTAGGGTGGGAGAGCGGGATTAGGCGAGGTGCTCTTTCAGGTCAGTGCAGACTCAATGGACCAAATGGCCTCCTTCCGCACTGAAGGGATTTTACAGATTCTACATTGTTAGATGTTTAGCTGCTGTTGTATAAAGAGTCAAAGGTACGGCTCCTTTTCACAAACACCTTTATTTCACTTTAACAGACTCTGCACAAAACTCTATCTGCACATCACCAGACACAAAGGTCACCTGAAGCCCCTTTACATATCAGTGTCAATTATTGGATACTTAACATCAATGAGACAACTAATTGGAATGTCTCAACCCATTACTTAACAGTCTCCCCTTCCTTGGAGAAAAAAAAATTATTAGGTGAAAACAAAATTACAAGAAACTCAAAAACACCCGCAATTTCCCCCCCTTCTTTATTTCCTTTTTTTGGGGAAAAAAAAGTGCCCTTCATTAACAATATCCAAAAGTTTCTGTGAACTAGCCCCTCTTTTTGTAAAACAGTCTGACAATTGGTAGCTACTGTCGACCCATTTAATTTTTGCTATTTCCCCTGTCCAACATCTGATTCAATCTTGCGATGTCTATCCTTAACCTTTTTTCGTTGACACTTTTTGTAGAGTGCACATTTTTCCACAGGGATTTATTGTCAATGTGACAGTCAATAGACAGCCAAATCCCAAAATTTTTGTCAATATCGGAGATATATAAAAGGCCATATCCACCGCCTCTACAAGGCTCAACGTCTCAGCAGCCAAAGTGCTTTTGACCACTCTCCTTATTTTCCCACACAAGAGGGCAACATTTACCATTGTTCCCCAAAAGGAAAATTATTAAACCTCCTGCACTTGAAGCCCCATCACATAAATTTGCATAGGACACATCACTATAAACTATGAGTTTCAAGTACCGATGGTCACCTAAAATCAGGAACCTCAAAACACATTTTGAGTTTGGCCAACGCTTTATTTGCTCTTATTATCTCTTCCACTTTGGGATCATTCATTTTTGGACTCAACTCTAAGACATCAAAACTCACGTCCGGTCTAGTCTGCCTACCTAACCAATTCAGTTGCCCAACTAAACTTTGCAGTTGCTCTTTTCACATCTTTGAAACCATTGCATCTTTTTGTGAAACCCGGCCACGACTAATTGCTATTGGGCTGAAGCTTTCCAAATAGGATTGCGGACATAAAGTTGCCCCTACCTTAGTCTGTCCGATTTCCAGTCCAATATATTTAAATGCACCGGAAGCCTGACTTCCAACCCTGAATTCTTTCCTCAAACCAGAGATTACAATAGCTTCGAAATCACTAGTCCCACCCCATAAAAAATCATCGACATGCATCATAAAGATGCCAGAAAGATTTCCTTTATAGTGCCAGTAAAACATTGCCAGATCTGCTTTCAACTGGCAACAGCCTAACTTTAACAAAACTGACCTTACCGAAAAATACCAGACTCTAGATGCATCATTTAATCCATATACACATTTGTTCAACTTCCAGAGTACCCCTTCTGTGTTAGCTGCCTCTTTAGGAGGATGAAGAAAAATGTCTCTCTGGAGCTGATGCCCCTGCAAAAAGGCAGCTTTTATATCTATAAATTTGCATTCCCATGCCTTTGCGGTTAATAGAGCAAAGAAGATCTTTAATATAACCTTTCCTGCTGTAGGTGAATCTACCCTTAAATCCTGATCTTCTAAGTTTTCTTCAAATCCCCTTGCCACAAGCCTGGCCTTTGCCTTATAAGTTCCATCCGGAAGAACCTTTTCCATGCAAATCCATCTGTGGGATAGAGCTCTTTGTCCCCTGTCCAGGTACTTCCGTGTATACCTCAAATTCATTCCAACTATGCAGTTCTTGCTGTTTGGCATCTTTGATAACTTTTTCATCTAATTTATTGGAAGCCACCAAAATCTCACGTGCATGTGGGCTTCTACTCCTAATAGTATTCGTAGTCTTACTCATGTTCCGAGATCTTGATAAACTGCATCCCCTCTCCCGCCTGGTACCTCGTTCTGTACTGCTACTGCTTGAGCTTTCCCTTCTGCTGTGGGATGTCCTTTCAATAGTTCTCTACCTTTTCCTGCGGACCTGTTCACTCTCCAATATACTATCTGAACTGGCACTGCGTTTCTGTGCCCTCCATTTTCGAACTTCGTGTTCCCAATCCATTGTCTTGACTCCTTCGCCAGAATGCTGTACATTCAACCTATCTTTATATTTTCCAGTGGCCTTCCCTGCTCTACTAATAACAGTTGCATCTTTCCATTGACTAGACCCTTCAGGCAAGTATGTCACTTTTGTACCAAATTTTGGCAGTTGTCCTTTCGGAAAAATGGTCTGTTCTAATTCATGAGAAGAGGTGTGTTCCTCTACGGAAACCCTGTCTATATCGGTTAACTGGTGCTCATAGTTCTGTAACACGTGCATACCAGATGACTCTGGTTCCTAGTCATGTCTGTCTGCTCTGTCTAAATCTGAAAATTTGTCATCTGTACCCATTATCCTTGATGAATGTACCCTAACAGTTTGATTGCCATGTTGCAAAATAATTGTTTTGCGATCTATGCCTATGATCTTCCCTGGGCCTTTACATTCTTTAAAATGGTCTCTCTTATCGTATACTATATCTCCTTGCTGAAAAACGATATTTGATGGCCGTGCATTAGGTCTTAAAGCTCTGCGAATTCTTTCAGAGACTTCTGCTTCCAAAAAAGCTTTTCTACTGCTATGTAATGTATTTAAATGCTCAGCAAAGGCAGAGCTAATTGTAGCCCCTTCCCAAGCAGGAGGCTGGTCATCTAAAATGGACGGAATTTTAGGATTTCAACCAAACACTAATTGATAGGGACTATAGCCCCCAACCATCTGCAATGAATTATTTGCATGTACCGCCCATGCTAAAGCTGAATTTAGCTTGCAGTTTGGTCTATCTGCCAAAATTTTCTGGAGCATGTCATCTATTACCGCGTGGTTTCTTTCACACACACCATTACTAAATGGGCTTTTCGCAGCCGTATTCATAACTGTGATATTCACGTTGTCACTCGTATCCCTAAACTCATCATTAGCAAATTCTCCCCCGTTGCCCGTAAGGAATTTTGCCGGTGGGCCCATTCCTGTCCCTATCCATTTTTCCACGATTTGATCCAGAATTACTCTCTTTTCTTTACTTCGTACAATCGTTGATTGACTCAAATCTGGTTGCTAAATCTACAAAATGCAAAATAAATATATTATTGGCTTTATCCCAGATCTTCAGGTCCATGGCCACAATGTCGTTAAAATCTCTGGCCAAAGGTAGGGTTACTATCGGTTGGTCTGGTGTCCTTCTGTACTTCCTATAAACTTCACAGCGATCACTAACCTGTTCTATCAGTTTAGTATAGTCTTCATCCCTTACTCCTGCATCCTTTAATAAATGTTTCAGCCTCCGAGGAGACGGATGTGCAAATTGCCTGTGCAGTTTTAATACAACAAGCTTTTTATCAGCTAAAGTCCCATTTTCAACTGCCATTAACACATACTTAACAATTGTACTTGAAATACTATTTGTCAGTAATGGAATACAATAGTGCCCTGACTGTGTAAATTGTAAGTCCACCGTCTTTCCAAAAACTGTTGCCTTATCCTGTTCCATATCCAGTTTCATGTGCGCTTTCTTCATCGACGGGCTGCTCAGAAGCAAAGGTGACAAATGTGATATAAAATAATTGTTTTAGAGATATTAGTTACTGTAATGTAGAGATAGGCCAGTCTCATTTTGGTGAGTTCACAGACAAAGGATTTCAGAACGCATGGCAAAGCAAGGAGGAGGTGTGTCCAGCTACGGAGGGGAAGAGGATGCTGGGTATTAGGGTGCCAGAGGAAGGGATTGGAAGTGAGCCAATTAGGATGTATGGCCAGGTCAGGAGGGGTATAGGATGACCTATGGGAATCGTGTACGTGAAACTTGATGCCATTTGAATGTATCAGTAGAGACTTCTTTGTTCTACAGACTCACTCGATTCCGGGAGTGCAGAAGACAGGATGTGTTCTGTACTACTGTGAATTGAGACAGACTTGCAAGTCAAATAAAATAACTAATGCTGTACCTGCAAATCCATCTCGACTTTTATTGAGGCCAGACTGACGGGTAAAGAAATTTATGTTTTGTCAAAGGTATCTCACTTGATACAACATCTGTGCTAATGAAATGATTCACTCCGGCAATATTGCAAGGGATCACCACTCTTTTCAGCGATTTCAGAGAATTATCATGCCCAAACCTGAAACTTGTGGAACTTTCAAATTTCTTAACCAGATTACAATTTTCAGCATTCAAGGAGTCCAGGTAACATTTTAACCAGTCAATTCCACACATCGTAGATGTGCAGCCATTGTCCAATATAGCACAATTGAAGGATTCTGCAACCAACACCCTCATTACTGGCGTAAAACTGCTTGTTAATAGGACAATGCCTGCTTTCTGGTCACTATCGTTTTTCTCTCCTGACTTTTCCCTGTCATGTGGCGCTTCAAACACTCTATTATAACGTGTTGGACAGTTGAAAGCATAATGGTATTGAGAGGCACATCGAAAACATTGATTTATCATACCCCGGGCATTTCTGGGGTTCATCTTCCTATTGTAGGTTCTAACTGGGTTTCTGCCTTCATAATTTCCAGGATCTCCTTCTATAGCATTGGAAGCTGTTTGCAGTCATGCGATTTTCCCAACCTGTTAGTAGTGTATCTTCCATATTCTGCTTTATTGCAGACTGACCTATTTGGGTCATCAGAGCCATCGGAATCAAATGTTTCCCCAGAAACGTTTTATAAATCTTATCCATATAACGTAATAGTCTCCAGACCTTCTTCTGAGTCTAACTCTTCCAATTCCAGCTCAGAAAACACTGTCATAAGGTAGAGAAAGAGCCAATCCCATACTTTGTTTTCTCTTTCCCAAGGCAGTTACCTTAGTCCACATAACTACTGCACTTCTCCATTGGTCATATGGTCCCCTTTCAGAAAATACGGGTGGGGGTAGTCATATCCAGCCATCTTTATCCGAGGTTCAGTCATATATCTTCTTTTTTTTTCTTCTCTCACTTCTTGGTTTGGTCTGAAAAAGTTGTATCTTTCAACCCTTCACATTTGCACAGCAACCATTCTCTGCTCCCATTTGTTAGATGTTTAGCTGCTGTTGTATAAAGAGTCAAAGGTACTGCTCCTTTTTACAAACACCTTTATTTCACTTTAACAGACTCTGCACAAAACTCTATCTTCACATCACCTCACCTGACACAAAGGCCACCTGAATCCCTTTTACATATTGGACACTTAACATAAATGAGACAACTAATTGGAATGTCTCTTAACCCATTACTTAACATACATTCCACCATTATGTCTACATTCTTTTGAAGTCTATCATTATTCTCCTCATTGCTGACTATACATCCAACTTTTGTGTCATTGTGATCTTTGAAATTGTGCCCTATCCACTGAAGTTATTAATATAGATCAATAAAAGCAGTGGTTCTAGTACTGACCCCTGCTGAACCCCATTGAATACCTTCCTCCAATTCGATAAACTGGTCATCATTTTCTGTTTCCTGCCAGTCAGTCAACTTAATATCCATATTGTAATTTCCTTTTACTTCATAGGCTTCAGCTTTACCAACAAGGTTATATGGACTTTATTAATTCCCTTTTGGATATTATTTATTGTCACGTGTACTAAGGTACAGTGAAAAAAGTATTTTCTGTGAGCAGCTCAACAGATCATGTACATAAAAAGAAAAGGAAATAAAATAAAATGCATAATAGGGCAACACAAGGTACACAATGTAACTACATAACACCGGCATCGGGTGAAGCATACAGGGGTGTAGGGTTAATGAAGTCAGTCCATAAGAGGGTCGTTCAGGCGTTTGGTAACAGCGGGGAAGCGGTTATTGAGTCTGTTCGTGCTCGTTCTCAGACTTTTATATCTCCTGCCCAATGGAAGAAGTTGGAAGAGTGAGTAAGTTGGGTGGGAGGGATCTTAGATTATGCTGCCCGCTTTCCCCAGGTAGCGGGAGGTGTTGATGGAGTCAATGGACGGGAAGCAGGTTTGCGTGATGGACTGGGCTGTGTTAACGACTCTCTGAAGTTTCTTGCCGTCTTGGACCGAGCAGTTGCCATACCAGGCTGTGATGCAGCCAGATAGGATATAAAGCTCAATTACATTAATCTTACAATAAAAATATAATCTTTATTATTGTCACGAGTAGGCTTAATATTGCAATGAAGTTACCGTGAAAAGCCTCTAGTTGCCACATTCCGGCGCCTGTTCGGGTACATTGAGGGAGAATTCAGAATGTCCAAATTACCCAACAGTACGTCTTTCGGGACTTGTGGGAGGAAACAGGAGCAGCTGGCGGTAACCCAACGCAGACACAGGGAGAACGTGCAGACTCTGCAAAGGCAAGGACCCAAGCGGGAATCGAACCCGGGACCCTGGCACTGTGAAACAATAGTGCTTACCACTGTGCTGCATTATACTCATCAACCCTTTCTGTTCAATCAATTAGTGAAACATGGTTTATCGTGAACAAATCTGTTATTTAGCTGAAAATAGCAATGCCTATTATAAACATTGCATGCAAATTATCTAGCATGCTTCCTCATCTCACAGAAATTAATCAGTGACAGTTGAAGTTTGACATGAAAATACAATTCAATGGGATATGAAGAATATTAAGTTGTTGTCTCCGAGCAGTCGTGACTGAACATATGACTAAAGCTACAAAGTCTCAGGACCAATTCATTTTAAACGACAGTGGCCCATATTTTGCAATCAGCAGCAAACTAATGCTGCTCATTGCCCCTTACTCTTACCCACAGACTTTGAGATTTTGCACTGCATCATGCAGCAATTAGTGTCAAATGAATCCAGCACCCTCTACAGGGAATCTTGGACCAGATTGAAGAATCCTTACTGAGAAACAGTGTCTAAACCAAGAAGCATAGGTTGGAATCATTAATTCAATGTCAAATCATGTGCGGAAAGCAAAGTAAAGGGACCAGCGGGTCTGGTGGCCTGAAGTGCATATGTTTTAATGCAAGGAGCATTACGGGTAAGGCAGATGAACTTAGAGCTTGGATTACTACTTGGAACTATGATGTTGTTGCCATTACAGAGACCTGGTTGAGGGAAGGGCAGGATTGGCAGCTAAACGTTCCAGGATTTAGATGTTTCAGGCGGGATAGAGGGGGATGTAAAAGGGGAGGCGGAGTTGCGCTACTTGTTCAGGAGAGTATCACAGCTATACAGCGAGAGGACACCTCAGAGGGCAGTGAGGCTATATGGGTAGAGATCAGGAATAAGAAGGGTGCAGTCACAATGTTGGGGGTATACTACAGGCCTCCCAACAGCCAGCGGGAGATAGAGGAGCAGATAGGTAGACAGATTTTGGAAAAGAGTAAAAACAACAGGGTTGTGGTGATGGGAGACTTCAACTTCCCCAATATTGACTGGGACTCACTTAGTGCCAGGGGCTTAGACGGGGCAGAGTTTGTAAGGAGCATCCAGGAGGGCTTCTTAAAACAATATGTAAACAGTCCAACTAGGGAAGGGGCGGTACTGGACCTGGTATTGGGGAATGAGCCCGGCCAGGTGGTAGATGTTTCAGTAGGGGAGCATTTCGGTAACAGTGACCACAATTCAGTAAGTTTTAAAGTACTGGTGGACAAGGATAAGAGTGGTCCGAGGATGAATGTGCTAAATTGGGGGAAGGCTAATTATAACAATATTAGGCGGGAACTGAAGAACATAGATTGGGGGCGGATGTTTGAGGGCAAATCAACATCTGACATGTGGGAGGCTTTCAAGTGTCAGTTGAAAGGAATACAGGACAGGCATGTTCCTGTGAGGAAGAAAGATAAATACGGCAATTTTCGGGAACCTTGGATGACGAGTGATATTGTAGGCCTCGTCAAAAAGAAAAAGGAGGCATTTGTCAGGGCTAAAAGGCTGGGAACAGACGAAGCCTGTGTGGCATATAAGGAAAGTAGGAAGGAACTTAAGCAAGGAGTCAGGAGGGCTAGAAGGGGTCATGAAAAGTCATTGGCAAATAGGGTTAAGGAAAATCCCAAGGCTTTTTACACTTACATAAAAAGCAAGAGGGTAGCCAGGGAAAGGGTTGGCCCACTGAAGGATAGGCAAGGGAATCTATGTGTGGAGCCAGAGGAAATGGGCGAGGTACTAAATGAATACTTTGCATCAGTATTCACCAAAGAGAAGGAATTGGTAGATGTTGAGTCTGGAGAAGGGGGTGTAGATAGCCTGGGTCACATTGTGATCCAAAAAGACGAGGTGTTGGGTGTCTTAAAAAATATTAAGGTAGATAAGTCCCCAGGGCCGGATGGGATCTACCCCAGAATACTGAAGGAGGCTGGAGAGGAAATTGCTGAGGCCTTGACAGAAATCTTTGGATCCTCGCTGTCTTCAGGGGATGTCCCGGAGGACTGGAGAATAGCCAATGTTGTTCCTCTGTTTAAGAAGGGTGGCAGGGATAATCCCGGGAACTACAGGCCGGTGAGCCTTACTTCAGTGGTAGGGAAATTACTGGAGAGAATTCTTCGAGACAGGATCTACTCCCATTTGGAAGCAAATGGACGTATTAGTGAGAGGCAGCACGGTTTTGTGAAGGGGAGGTCGTGTCTCACTAACTTGATCGAGTTTTTCGAGGAGGTCACTAAGATGATTGATGCAGGTAGGGCAGTAGATGTTGTCTATATGGACTTCAGTAAGGCCTTTGACAAGGTCCCTCATGGTAGACTAGTACAAAAGGTGAAGTCACACGGGATCAGGGGTGAACTGGCAAGGTGGATACAGAACTGGCTAGGCCATAGAAGGCAGAGGGTAGCAATGGAGGGATGCTTTTCTAATTGGAGGGCTGTGACCAGTGGTGTTCCACAGGGATCAGTGCTGGGACCTTTGCTCTTTGTAGTATATATAAATGATTTGGAGGAAAATGTAACTGGTCTGATTAGTAAGTTTGCAGACGACACAAAGGTTGGTGGAATTGCGGATAGCGAAGAGGACTGTCTGAGGATACAGCAGGATTTAGATTGTCTGGAGACTTGGGCGGAGAGATGGCAGATGGAGTTTAACCTGGACAAATGTGAGGTAATGCATTTTGGAAGGGCTAATGCAGGTAGGGAATATACAGTGAATGGTAGAACCCTCAAGAGTATTGAAAGTCAAAGAGATCTAGGAGTACAGGTCCACAGATCGCTGAAAGGGGCTACACAGGTGGAGAAGGTAGTCAAGAAGGCATACGGCATGCTTGCCTTCATTGGCCGGGGCATTGAGTATAAGAATTGGCAAGTCATGTTGCAGCTGTATAGAACCTTAGTTAGGCCACACTTGGAGTATAGTGTTCAATTCTGGTCGCCACACTACCAGAAGGATGTGGAGGCTTTAGAGAGGGTGCAGAAGAGATTTACCAGAATGTTGCCTGGTATGGAGGGCATAAGCTATGAGGAGCGATTAAATAAACTCGGTTTGTTCTCACTGGAACGAAGGAGGTTGAGGGGCGACCTGATAGAGGTATACAAAATTATGAGGGGCATAGACAGAGTGGATAGTCAGAGGCTTTTCCCCAGGGTAGAGGGGTCAATTACTAGGGGGCATAGGTTTAAGGTGAGAGGGGCAAAGTTTAGAGTAGATGTACGAGGCAAGTTTTTTACGCAGAGGGTAGTGGGTGCCTGGAACTCACTACCGGAGGAGGTAGTGGAGGCAGGGACGATAGGGACATTTAAGGGGCATCTTGACAAATATATGAATAGGATGGGAATAGAAGGATACGGACCCAGGAAGTGTAGAAGATTGTAGTTTAGTCGGGCAGTATGGTCGGCACGGGCTTGGAGGGCCGAAGGGCCTGTTCCTGTGCTGTACATTTCTTTGTTCTTTGTTCTTTGTTCTTTGGATGGAAAGGAAGATGAGATCAAGAGTGAGGCAAGAGACGAAAGAAAAAGCCTCAAAAAATGATATTTAAATCTCCAACAAGATTTAAAATCTGACGATATGAGACACCATATTTTTAAGAAATACGACTTGTTAGGGATGGAATTGATGTATGTACTACTTTTATATTTGGATTCGCTTTCTTTTCTGTTGTTGTTATTGTTATTATTATAAAATTACAAATACTTTAATAAAATGTTTTTTTTTTAAATTACATTTTCAGTGCCAAAGGGGTTGGTGACAATTAAAGACTCATCATGCCATTAAAAATTCAATTACACACTTCCGGTGGCAGCTATGAAGGAGTAAGTCGCACATTTGGTGTCTCCCGCTCTGGTCAGACTTTTGGACCTTTTCCCCTGATTTTCTACCGGACTTGAATTGTAAAACTGATGACAGAGGCAATGGTGCACTGAATTTCCACATCGGTGCATGGAGAGAAGGACTAGAAGTGCTCGTAAAGGCAGAAACAGAAAGGCAGAGAAGACTTGGGCTGAAGCTGCAGCGGGGGACAGCATAGCGGACGCCCGGACCTCTGGTTTGTCGACCCAGCGGTCAACGGAGCAGCTGATGCAAGTTATTCAGGAAGGCTTTGCCAAGCAGAAACGGGACTGTTTGGACCCTATAAAAGTGTCAATTGAGTGGCTGGAGCTTAGATTGGACGCCCAAGATCGGGCGATCTAGGAAGTAGAGAAGGTGCTTGCTGAGCAGGAGGAACATCAAACTGCGGTGGAGTTGGAGGTGGGGATGCTGAGAGACTAGCAGAAAAGGCTCCTGGAGAAGGTAGAGGTCCCGCCGGCAGAACTTGAGAATCGTTGGGCTCCCGGAGGGGTCCGAAGGAGCAGACCCTGGGACATAGCCGGTATGTTTGAGAAGCTGCTGGGAAGGGGACATTCTCCCGACCCTTGGAGGTGGACAGGGCTCACAGAGCGCTCGCGAGGAAGCCGCGAATGGGAGACACCCCCCCCCCCCACCCCCGAAGGCAATGGTGATGAGATTCCACAGGTACTTGGATAAGGAGTGCATTCTACAGTGGGCCAAACAGACACGGATGGCCCAAGCAGACACGGAGCTGTAAGTGGGACAACAGTATCCTGCGGGTTTACCAAGACCAGAGTGTGGAGGTGGCCAGAAGAGCAGGCTTCAACCAGATTAGGTCGATCCTTTTTAAGAAAAAGGTGAAGTTCAGACTGTTGTATCCGGCCCGATCTGGATCACGCATGAGGAACAGCACTTTTATTTTGAGTCGCCTGAGGACACGCTGGAGTTCGCAAAAGGGAAAGGACTGGTGGTGGACTGAGAACTTATGAACTTTGCTGCAACATTCTTGGTTTTTTTTTCTTTTCTTTTTTTTTTTTAAAAAAAGTTTCTCGTTTTTCGTTTTGTGGAAGCAGTTTGTGATGCCTTTTGCATTGATTTGGGACCAGTGGTAGAGCTGAGTGAGTTAAGGTTTTCATTTGCACTGTTGGGGGATGGAGGTGTGCTTGTTTAGATCTTAGTGTTTTTCTATCAGGCATTTGTGTGGGGATTGTTTGATGTTGGAGTATGTTTGTATGAGAGGAGGGGAGGGTGGGGAGGGAACAATAGGTGGGTGACTATCTGGCACCAGGGATGGGGGCCACCAAGCTAGCTGGGTGGGCTAGCTCACGGAAGCGCAGTGGGGGGTTTGCATATGTTCGGTTTATTAAAGGGATTGGGTTACAGAGGATTGTTACTAGGGGGGAGGGGGGTAAATGTTCTGCTGACGAGGGAGGGACTTGGGCTGAGGGACAAAGAGGAGATTGGGGACGAAGGCTGCCTGGGGACGGACGGGTGGAGGCACAGAGCATGGGCTGGAGGCGGGCCCGAAAAAGGGGATGACTGATTGGCGAGAAGGGGGGAGGGGGGGGGGGGGGGGCAATGAGCCTCCCAACTAGGCTGATCACCTGGAATGTTCGAGGGTTGAGTGAGCCGGTCAAGACGGCACGTGTGTTCGCGCATCTTAGGAGACTGAAGGCGGAATTGGTAATGTTGTAGGAGACGCACCTTAGAGTAACTGACGAGATTAGATTGAGGAAAGGCTGGGTCAGTCAGGTCTTTCACTCGGGGCCAGACTCGAAGACTAGAGGGGTCGCGATCCTGATAAATAAGCGGGTGGTGTTTGAAGCGGGTAGAATAGTCTTGGATGTGGGAGGTCGGTACATTATGGTCAGTGGAAGCTAAAGGGCATGCAGGTGGTATTAGTAAATGTATATGCGCCAAATTGGGATGATGTGGAGTTTATAAAGAGAATGCTGGGGAAGATACCGGACCTGGACTCGCACAGGCTGGTCTTGGGAGGGGACTTCAACACAGTTATTGACCCTGGCATGGACCAGTCAAGCTCGAAAACCGGCAGGGTGCCAGCAATGGCAAAGGAACTAAAAGGGTTCATGGAGCAGATTGGGGGGGGGGGGTTGGATCCATGGAGATTTGGGCAGCTGAGGGTGAAGGAGTTCTCCATCTACTCAAACGTTCATAAAGTGTACTCCCGGATTGATTTCTTTATTTTGAGCAGGGCCTTACTGGCAGGGGTGGTGGACACGGGGTACTCGGCGATCACAATCTCAGACCATGCTCCGCACTGGGTTGACCTGCAGGTCAGTAAAGAGAGTAACCAGCGCCCGCAATGGAGGTTAGGTGTGGGACTTTTGGCTGACGAAGGGGTGTGCGACCAGCTGAGGAAATGTATTCAGAACTACCTGCAGGTCAACGACACGGGGTAAATGTCAGCAGCAGTGGTCTGGGAAGCACTGAAGGCGATGGTCAGAGGGGAGCTGATCTCGATACGGGCCCATAGGGAGAAGGTGGACAGGGCAGAGACGGACCGACTGCTAAAGGAGATACTACAGATCGATAGGCGGTATGCGGAGGCCCCAGAGGCAGGGCTTTTAAGGGAACGGCGGAGGCAACAGGTGGAGTTCGGCTTGTTAACCACAGGGAGGGCGGTGGAGCAGCTGAGATAGGCGAGGGGGGCGATCTATGAGCATGGAGTGAAGACCAGCAGAATGCATGCACAGCAGCTTAGAAAGAGGGAGGCAGCCAGGGAGATAGGGAAAGTAAATGACGGAGATGGGAACCTGATTGGAGATTTATCAGGGGTGAATAAGGCGTTTAGGGATTTCTACAGTAGGCTGTATAGGTCGGAACCCCCTACGGGGCTGGAGGGGATGCAACACTCCTTGGAGGGGCTAAATTTCCCAAAGGTCGACGGGGAGCTGGTAGAAGGGCTGGGGGCCCCAACTGGGTTGGAAGAGATAGTGGAGGGTCTGAAGGCCATGTAGTCGGGTAAAGCCCTGGGGCCGGACGGGTACCCAGTGGAGTTTTATAAAATGTTCTCTGGGATATTGGGGCCGGTGTTGATGAGGATGTTCAATGAGACAAGGGAAAGAGGGGTGCTGCCCTGACGATGTCACAGGCCGCGATTTCGCTGATTCTGAAGCGGGACAAGAACCCGGAGCTGTGTGGGCCCCAAGATATCCCTGTTGAATGTGGATGCCAAGTTGCTGGCCAAAACTTTATCCTCCAGGATTGAGGACTGTGATCCGGACGTTATTGGGGAAGACCAGACGGGGTTTAAGGGTAGGCAGTTGGTGGCCAATGTAAGAAGGTTGTTAAACGTGATCATGATGCCCCCGGAAGGTAGGGAGGTGGAGGTAGTGATCGCAATGGATGCAGAAAAGGCTTTTGATCGGGTCGAATGGGGTTATCTGTGGGAGGTACAGGGACGGTTCGGATTTTGGCGGGGCTTTATTGACTGGGTGCGGTTGCTGTATCAGGCTCCTGTGGCAAGCGTACGGACGAATAGGACAACATCGGACTATACAAGGATTGCCCCCTCCCTCCACAGTTGTTTGCGCTAGCTAGAGAGCCGTTGGCAATTGCTCGAAGAGCCTCAAGGGGCTGGTCCGGGGGGGGTGGGCACAGAGACTCGCTCTTTGCAGACGACCTGTATGTATCAGACCCAATAGAGGGGATGGAAGAATTAATGAGCATTCTCGGGGAATTTGGCCGGTTTTCAGGGTATAAGCTAAATATGGGGAAAAATGTGATGTTTGCAGTCCAGGTGAGGGGACAGGAAAGGCGATTGGTGGAGCTGCCTTTTAGATTAGTAGAGGGAAGCTTTAGGTACGGGAATGGGACCGGCTGCATAAATTAAATCTGGCCCGGCTAGTAGACCAAATGAAGGACGATTTTCGGGGGTGGGACGCGCGTCCGTTGTCACTGGCTGGGAGGGTGCAGATGGTGAAGATGACGGTCCTCCCAAGATTCCAGTTTGTATTTCAGTGTCTCCCCATCTTTCTTCCGCGGTCCTTTTTTAAACAGGTCAACAAAGTGATCACTGGCTTTTCCAAGTAAGGAAGGTAATGCTTGAGCGGGGTCGGGGAGAGGGTGGGCTGGCGCTGCCAAATTTTAGTAACTATTACTGGGCGGCGAATATAGCCATGATCAAGAAGTGGGTGGTGGCGGAGGGGTCGGCATGTGAGTGTATGGAGGCGGCTTCATGCAAGGGCACCAGTCTGGGGGCGTTGGTAACTGCGCCTCTGCCGTTCACACTGGCACGATACTCCCACCAGCCCACTGGTGGTGGCGGCCCTGAGAGTTTGGGAGCAATGGAGGAGACATGTGAGAGCAGAGGGAGCATCGGTCTGGTCCCCAATCTGTAATAATCACAGGTTTGCCCGGGGAAGTATGGACGGGGGGTTCCAGATATGGCGGAGAGCAGGGATTGCGAGGATGGCGACATGTTTATAGAGGGGAGCTTTCAGAGTACGAGGGCGCTGGAGGAGAAGTTTGGGTTGGCGAGGGGAAACAAATTCAGGTATCTGCATTTGCGGGACTTCCTACGTAAACAGGTGTCAACCTTCTCGCTCCTACCGCTAAGGGGGATTCAGGACAGGGTAGTTTCCAGATGGTGGATAGGAGAAGAGAATGTCTCAGACATTTACAAGGAACTTATGGGATCAGAGGAGGTGCAGACTGAGGAGATGAACGCAAGTGGGAAAGGAGCTGGGAGGAGAGATAGAGAATGGTCTGTGGGCAGACGCGTTGAGTAGAGTCAACGCATCCGCAATATGTGCCAGGCTCAGCCTGATACAATTCAAGGTCGTTCATAGGGCTCACATGACAGTGGCCCGGATGAGCAGATTCCTGGTGGAAGACAGGTGTGCAAAATGTGCGAGAGGACCAGTGAACCATGTCCACATGTTATGGACATGTCTGAAGCTTAGGGGATTTTGGCAAGGGTTTGCAGATGTCATGTCCATGGTGTTAAAAACAAGGGTGGCACGGAGTCCAGAGGAGGCAATTTTCGGGGTGTCAGAAGACCCGGGAATCCAGGAGGAGAGAGGCAGACATTCTAGCCTTTGCTTCCCTGGTAGCCCGGAGATGGATACTATTAGCTTGGAGGAACTCAAAGCCCCCGAAGTCGAAGACCTGGCTATCGGACATGGCTATCTTTCTCTGTTTGGAGAAAATAAAGTTCGCCTTGAGAGGGTCACTGTTAGGGTTCGCCCGGTGGTGGCAACCGTTCGTCGACTTCTTTGCGGAAAATTAATCGTCAGTGGGGGGGGGGGGGGGGGGGGTTAGTTTAGCTTAGAGTAGGGGGTTAATAAAGGTGGGACCTGTAAGGAAAGGAGACGGCTTTTGCACTATGTTTATAGTTTCATGTACATTGTTTATTTTGTTGTTGTTACAATACCAAAAATACCTCAATAAAATGTTTATTAAAAAAAAATGCAATTACACGTGAATAAACATATCCCAACTTTTTCTGGTGTGTTCAGTGTTATCAGTTGGGCAAGGACCACAAATGTATGCTCTTCCATGCTGAGACTCAGATTTTATTAGCATGAAATATCTGGAGGACATTTCAAACAGCAATTTCATGATTTGTTTCTGTATGATTTAACTGTACATGTGTAGACCTCAGAAGATACTTTATTTATTTCTTAATAAAAGGTGATACTGATTGCCTCTTATTTTACCTGAAAAATATGGGCCTTTGTTTCCTCCAAGATTTGCGTTCTGCTAGCAGACAAACACATTAGCTTTATTAGATTAAAATTCTCTTTAAAAGCCATGCTGTATACCATACGCAGATGATGCTATGCAACTAGGAAACTACACATTCTCTTGAATTTACTCTCTTGATAATGCCACGGTATAGTTCCAAAATACATATAATGTTTATTGAGGCAGAGACCACCAATGCAAATCGCTTATTGTCACAAGTAGGCTTCAATGAAGTTACTGTGAAAAGCCCCTAGTCGCCACATTCCAGCACCTGTTCAGGTAGGCTGGTACAGGAATTGAATCGTGCTGCTGGCCTGCCTTGGTCTGCTTTAAAAGCCAGCGATTTAGTCCAGTGAGCTAAACCAGCCCAAAAATAAGGGGAAGTAGATTTGAAATGAAAATCACTTGTCACAAGTAGGCTTCAAATGAAGTTACTGTGAAAAGCCCCTAGTTGCCACATTCCGGTGCCTGTTCGGCGAGGCTGGTACGGGAATTGAACCGCGCTGCTGGCCTGCCTTGGTCTGCTTTCAAAGCCAGCAATTTAGCCCTGTGCTAAATTTAGGACGAAACTAAGTGAAACTTACTGCAAGAGTGTTATTTCTGAAACAGATGGCAATCTCAGACAGGGATGTGAATATCACACCAGGTCCTGGACCGAAACCTCTCCAGTCCTGTGGTACAGGTGTCAGTCAGTTTTTTTTTAATATTTTTTTATTCTTCCCCCTTTTTCACATTTTCTCCCAAATTTACACCCACCAACAATAAACATAATCAGTAACAAATAGGTCAATCCCCATATCAATAACAACGATCCCATCCTCCCACCAAACCCCAAACATTAGCCCGCATGTTCACACAAATGACAAAAAGGAATTAGCGATCACCCATAGTCGCCATTAACACACACAGCCCCCCTCCCCCCAACCCTCCCACCCACCTGCCCCAACTAATGTTCGATGTTATCCAGTTCTTGAAAGTGCGTAATGAATAATGCCCATGAATTGTAGAAGCCCTCCATCCTTCCCCTCAGTTCAAACTTAACCTTCTCAAGAGTCAGGAATTCCAATAGGTCCCCCGCCACACCAGGGCACAGGGTGAAGAGGTTGCTCTCCAATCTATCAGGATCCGCCTTCGGGCGATCAACGAGGCGAAGGCTACATCATCTACCTCCGCACCCATTTCCAACCCTGGCTGGTCCGACACCCCGAACATGGCCCCCCTGGGGCCCGGGTCCAGTTTCACGTGCACCACTTTAGAAATTACCCTAAAAACCTCCTTCCAGTAATCCTCTAGCTTTGGACAGGACCAAAACATATGAACGTGATTAGCGGGCCCCTCCCCCGCAACGTTCACACACATCTTCTACTCCTTCAAAGAAACGGCTCATCCTCGCCCTCGTGAGGTGTGCTTTGTATACCACCTTCAGCTGTATCAGCCCGAACCTCGTGCACGAGGTGGAGGCATTCACTCTCCAGAGCACCTCACACCAGAACCCCTCCTCCATATCCTCTCCCAACTCTTCCTCCCACTTTGCTTTGATCCCTTCCAGTGGTGCCTTCTCCTCTTCCAAAATAGCTCCGTAAACCACCGACACTACCCCCTTCTCCAGTCTCCCTGTCGTCAGCACCTCCTCCAGCAATGTGGAGGCCGGCTCCACCGGGAAGCTCTGCATCTCCTTTCTGGCAAAATCTCGAACCTGCACGTATCTAAACAATTCCCCCTGCTCCAGCCCATTCTTCGCTTCCAGCTCCTTCAATCCTGCAAACTGACCACTAAGAAACAAATCTTTTATTGTCTGAATCCCCTTCTCCTCCCATTTCCGAAAATTTCCATCCCACTTCCCTGGCTCAAATCTGTGGTTCCCCTGACAGTTGTCAGTTTTGTACTAGAAAACACTATGGTTTGGCATTTCTTGTTCACTGTCATCATAAATTTTGAGGTGCAGTTATTCTTTGACCATTAGTTGATCTCTGTTTATATGACTAGGCAATAATGTAAAATATTCCTTAATGTGCATCTTGGCACCTCATCTGTACTGGTCCTGAATTTTAGGGGCTCAGAACAAAGCAACTACCTGCTTTACCCAGTTTCTCAACTGTTTGCAAAATATAATCGAGGTAAAAATATTCCTCGATAATACGAGCTGATCCAAGTAACAGATTACCATGGTCCTGTACATTGAAGAGAAGTACCGCAATTCTGGTGGATACCAATCCTCTCTAGGCACCATCATTTTCTTTATATAAATTTAGAGTACCCAATTCTTTTTTTCCAATTAATGGGCAATTTAGCGTGGCCAATCCACCTACTCTGCACATCTGAGTTGTGGGGGTTAAACCCATGCAGACATGGGGAGAATGTACAAACTCCACACGGACAGTGACACGGGGCCGGGATCAAACCAGGTTCCTCGGCGCCGTGATGCAGCAGTGCTAGCCACTGTGCCATCGTGCCACCTTTTTGGCACCATTATTAATAACAGACTACTTCAAGATCCTTGAGAAATAATTTGTCTTCTACGGTGTGTCATGAAAACAGGCTTTATGTCAAATAATGATTTTAATCCAACTGCTGGAAAACCGAATGAACTTTTCAGACACAGGCTGAAAATGTGACTTGATCTTGCAACAAAGATGGTTGCCTAATTTGTTTCACTGGACATTCCACATTCCAATTAATTGCAGATATGGTATCTTGATCTCAAAGACCCACCAAGGACAATGGCCTGAGGATATTATGTGACATACCCTGACCCCGTTGGCAAAACATCAAGGTCTGGGATATTCGGGGAGTTCCCAAACATGAACTCATCAAACTACAGTGGAATATGCTAAACACAATCACTTGAACAATGGGACACTGGCCGAGAGAGATTTCTAGACATGAACTAATTAAGTTACAAAGGAAAGGACATTAGCCACAACCATGTTTGAATCACTGGGTGTTGGTCAAGGGGACAGGCACTCCTTGCGTATTTAAACTTCTGCTTTCTCTACAGTACACGAACAAGCTGCTGAGAAACTGAAGCGAAAAGAACCAAGTGGGGTTCCACCTTCCTGCTGCTCTTTCCAACCCACTTTACAAGTTTCTCACACTGTTTGCTGACCCTCACCCAGGGACCAGTCTGCTGCAGAGACACATCTTGAAGGAAATCAACTCAGGACTGTCATCATCAGGAAACACCAAATCAGCCATCAACATCTTTAAATCGAGACCACAAGTTGCAAGACAACCAATTCAGCCTGAAGCCAGCCAAGTCTCCAAACTAGTGTACATTTATGTTACTTCTCTGGACTCAGCTGACAAATCTATCCTCCCCACTCAGTAATCTATTGGTGTGTGCGTGTGTGAACTTCGAATGTGCGCGCATCAGAGCATGTATGTTAAGAGTCTATTTTATTATTTTACATAGTTTTATTAAAGTTAAACTGACCTAACCTCTTTTTCTGTTAAACTCCAGAATCCCTGCCCGATTGATTATTTTATGATCACAGCAGATAAACAGTTAAACACAAACTGAATTGGCAGGTACATCCTTTTCAAAGAACCTATTACGGTCAAAGGAGAAGCGAATAAAGAGGAGGGCCATTCGATCCCTCCTCACCTGATTGTAACACATTTCACAGTACAGTGGAGGTCAAGGGTGCTTCTCCAACTTAAACATTAAAGAGACAGTTTGCAGAGCAATGTTTGTGTGTAACAGACAAAAAAAAAATGACCTTCCTCACCACAATACATAGTCTTCACTATCAGTAATTTTAAAATTCCTTCATGACGTTGCCCCTCCATATCACATAATCACATCTAGCCCTACACCACTCCAAGCTATCTGTGCTCCTCGAATTCTGACCTCTTGCACATCCCCAACTTTAAATCACTCCACCATCAGCAACTTTCTTCTCAGTTTCAAGATTGCAAGCTCTGGAAATTCCCTCCCAAAGTCTCTCCATCTCTCTTTCCTCCTCTAAGGTGCACCTTGTCCAATCATTACTAAAATGCCTTGGGATGTTTTACTATGCAAAAGGCATTACACAAATAAAAGTTGTTGTGCTGCTCAGTGAAACAGGAATTCACTACAATAGTGTTCATAATTCATGCTAACCACAGTTGCAACGGGTTAGAATCCATACAGTGCAGAAGGAGGCAGTTGGCACCGACTCTCTGAAAAAGAGTACCCCACTCAGGACCCCTCCCCCGACCCTGGGCGGCACAATTGCTTCACAGCTCCCAGGTTCGATTCCCGGCTTGGGACACTGTCTGTGCGGATCTGCACGTTCTTCCCATATCTGCGTGGGTTGCCTCCGGATGCTGCTGTTTCCTCCCACAGTCCAAATATGTGCAGGTTAGGTGGATTGGCAATGTTAGATTGACCTTAAGTGTTCAAAAAGGTTTGGTTGAGTTACTGGGATAGGACAAAAGTGTGGGCTTAACTGAAGTGCTCTTTCCAAGCGCTGGTGCAGACTCGAAGGGCCAAATGGCCTCCTTCTGCACTGTAAAGGGCCAAATGGCCTCCTTCTGCACTGTAAATTCCAATTTTCTATTCCCGTAACCTCATGTAACCTGCAAACCGTTGGACATGAAGGGGAAATTTAGCATGGCCAATCCACCTAACCTGCATATTTTTGGACTGTGGGAGGAAACCGGAGCACCCGGAGGAAATCCACGCAGACATGGGGAGAACGTGCAGACTCTGCACAGACAGTGACCCAAGCCGGGAATCGAACCCCAATCCTTGGCCCTGTGAGGCAGCAGCTCTAACCACTGTGCCATCTATATTGACTTTGGTCCTTAATGAACCAGATTGTAAAGTCATATTTTCAACGAAATCAACATTTAAATGGACTAGCACGTATAGGTTACACTCTGGATACATTGGCTTATGTAAAGGATAGCTGCTTTGTAATGAACTTGTAAAATTCAGGATCATTTACAAATGAGATTCTAAAATACCAAAAAAGAAATCTTTGCCATCACTACCTAGTCCTAAAAACCCAAGACAGTTTGTTTAATATGAAGATTCGAGAGGGCTAAACAAAACCTTAAAGGGGTTTACACTTGCTCACGGCACCATTGGGCTTGCAGCTCAGCCAAGAGTCATTCTTCGTTTGTGAACCAGGACAGTAAATATTTCTCCCATCTTCCCTTCTCAATCAACATCGTTCAAAGCGGAGCCTGAACCCGTTCTGAACCGGCATCCATACCTCCAGGTATCACTGTACAGCAACCAGGAGGAGGAGTCGAGGATGACTTTATCTTCGCTGGTCCAATAAATTATCGATTTATTTTACCTTGAGGGTCATCAGAATCAGACTGAAGTCTTGTGCAGTCATCATTTATAGTCATTTTTAAGAAGGGGTCATTGATAACAAGAAGTAGGAACCAAGTTAATTTGCCCCCTTTGCAGCTCAGCACATTAAGACCACTTGCTGTGGTCCATTATAATCTTCTCTGAAATCAGCTACTTAAACAGACCTGGGGTGGAACCTGATCATTTTCCATGAATGCAATTTTAAAAATTCTTGTCAATTGTACATTGGTTTAAAGTGTACAGAGCTGCGACCTTCTGATGGGTCAGTCACCTCTGCATACAGCGTTTTAATTCAGTGGTTCACTGCCAGAGATTATATCTTTAATGCAAAGCAATCATCATGTCTATCTAATATGTTACGGAGTTTGAGTAACCATGCCTGTGTTTTATCATATTTTCTTTATTGCAAGTTAAAGGTACTAATGCAAAGAAATGTGCGTAGTCATTTCTGCTTGCTCCTGCTCCACTCACTTGTTAGTTTTACAGTCTTGCCTTTTTGGAAAAGACAAAATCCCTAACCTTTCCTGATATATTTAATAAATATTTAAAGAAATATTTTGAACATCTGTTTATGCCATTTGCGTAAGAGACAACCTGGTTCCACATTTCTTGCATTTGTTTCTACTCAAATGATACTCATGTATTCCAATCCACATCAATTAAGTGGGCTTCCCTGTATAATATCTGTACTAAATTAAGAACTTTCACTTTTCTTGATGCATATTAATTTTTAGGATTAACCAGTGGATATAGATTCAAATTTACTAATTCATTCTAAAAGTTTTAATTAAAATTGTTGGTTTTCAAATGTGAATAATATACCATCAGAAAAACTGGTTGCACATAAGTTTGATTAATCAAGAGTCTGGAGAATTGCCTAACAATTCTTAAACTTGACCGCTCTAAAGCTTCCTCTTTTACAAAGCGAATCTAACATATTAGGAGGATTAGTAAAATTACAGATGAACGTCATTCGTTTTTGAAAATGTGAGGTTGGTAGATTTTAAAATGACTTGTGCATGAGCTATAGGCTTTATTCTCCATTCTCAGTGCAATGCAATTTTTTTTCTTCTCCCAAGCAATGTACAAATAATATAGTGTTGACAGCAGACAATCGCACTGTCCCATCAGCAAGTGCTACATAAAGCAAGTGCACTGTTTCAAGCATGCTGTCTTTTGCATGACTACTTCCAGCACTCTTACTGAGGGGATGAACTGGTAATCAAACATTTTCACAATTCACCAGCATTACTACCAGACTTTACGATCTATAAAACTGGTTATACATTTCTGAGAAGCACCACTTCTTATAGATGAACGAACAAGGTATATGGTAGTTTCAAACTCTGCCCAATTTCAAAAGGAACAATATGTGATCAGAGAGAATAAAAGTTAAAAATGCTAACACATGTGCTGTATTAATAAGTCAAGTGGTCATGGTCAAACAAACTACATGTTAATACATGACACACCTTCCAACATTCAAATGGGGTGTTGGAACAGAGAAAGGAGCATTCCCATGCACAAAGCCATCAGGACAAATAGATTTGGGCTGTCATTATCTCATTGTTTTTTTAAAAATATATTTATTAAAGTTTTTTAACACAATTTTTCTCCCTTACAAACAATAACCCCCCCGTAACAAAAAAGAACAAACGGGAAATCGCGCAGAGCACGATATATACATGGCAAAATTATATATTTACACAGCTTTGTACACTGGCCCTCACCCGTACGTGCCAGTTTCCCCAACCCTTCATGTTATCTCTTGCTCATTCACCCTCCCAGGCAGTCCCCCCTCTCCCTCCCAGGACTTGTCGCCCCCCCCCCCCCCCCCCCCCACGGTGGCTGCTGCTGCTGACCGACCTTCCTCTAACGCTCCGCGAGATAGTCTAGGAACGGTTGCCACCGCCTGTAAAACCCCTGCGCAGACCCTCTCAAGGCGAACTTAATCCTCTCCAACTTTATGAACCCAGCCATATCATTTATCCAGGCCTCCAGGCTGGGGGGCTTCGCCTCCTTCCACATTAGCAAGATCCTTCGCCGGGCTACTAGGGACGCAAAGGCCAGAATGCCGGCCTCTTTCGCCTCCTGCACTCCCGGTTCGTCCACTACTCCAAATATTGCTAGCCCCCAGCTTGGCTTGACCCGGACTTTCACCACCTGAGATATTGCTCTTGCCACTCCTCTCCAGAACCCCTCCAGTCCGGGCATGACCAAAACATATGGACATGGTTCGCCGGGCTCCCTGAGCACCTTCCACATCTGTCCTCTACCCCAAAGAATCTACTCAACCTCGCCCCCGTCAAGTGCGCTCTGTGGACCACCTTAAATTGTATCAGGCTGAGCCTGGCATACGAGGAGGAGGAATTAACCCTACCTAGGGCATCAGCCCACAGACCTTCCTCGATCTCCTCCCCCAGCTCCTCCTCCCATTTACCCTTCAACTCTTCTACCAGCGCTTCCCCCTCTTCTTTCAACTCCTGGTGTATTTCCGACACCTTGCCCTCCCCGACCCATACACCCGAGATCACCCCATCTTGAACTTAGTGTGCCGGGAGCAACGAGAATTCCCTCACCTGTCGCCTCACAAAAGCCCTCACCTGCATATATCTAAAGGCATTTCCCAGACGTAACTCGAACTTCTCCTCCAGTGCCCCTAGGCTCGCAAACGTCCCGTCGATGAACAGGTCCCCCATTCTTCCAATCCCCGCCCGATGCCAGCTCTGGAACCCCCCGTCCATCTTCCCCGGGACAAACCGGTGGTTACCCCTGATCGGGGACCACACCGATGCTCCCATTGCACCCCGGTGCCGTCTCCACTGGCCCCAGCTCCTTAGCGTTGCGGCCACCACCAGGCTCGTGGTATACTTTGTCGGCAAGAGCGGCAGCGGTGCCGTCACCAACGCCCCCAGGCTCGTTCCTTTACAGGACGCCATCTCCATCCTCTTCCATGCCGCCCCCTCTCCCTCCATAACTCACTTGCGGATCATCGCCACATTTGCTGCCCAGTAGTCGCTCCCCAGGTTTGGCAGCGCCATCCCTCCTCGGTCCCTACTGCGTTCCAGGAACCCTCTCCTTACTCTCGGGGTCTTATTCGCCCACACAAACCCCATAATACTCCTGCCTACTCTCTTAAAAAAGGCCTTAGTGATCACGATGGGAAGGCACTGAAACACAAACAGAAACCTCGGAAGGACCATCATTTTGACCGACTGCACTCTACCCGCCAGCGAGAGCGGTAACATGTCCCATCTTTTGAAATCCTCCTCCACTTGCTCCACCAACCTCGTCAGATTCAGTTTATGTAGGGTCCCCCAACTCCTGGCTATCTGGATCCCCAGATACCGAAAGCTCCCCTCCTCCCTCCTCAGCGGTAGGTCCCCCTATCCCTCTTTCTTGGTCCCTCGCCTGTAATACAAAGAGCTCACTCTTCCCTACATTGAGCTTATAGCCCGAAAACTCCCCAAACTCCCTTAGAGTCTGCATGACCTCCACCATCCCCTCCATTGGATCCGCCACGTACAGCAACAGGTCATCCGCATATAGCGACACCCGATGCTCTTCTCCCCCTCGGACGACCCCCTTCCATTTATTAGACTCCCTCAATGACATGGCCAATGGTTTGATCGCCAATGCGAACAACAGGGGGGACAGGGGGCACACCTGCCTCGTCCCTCGGTACAGTCGAAAGTACTCCGACCTCCGCCGGTTAGTCACTACACTTGCCATCGGGGCTCTGTAAAGGAGCTTAACCCAATTGATAAACCCTACCCCAAACCCAAACCTGCGCAGCACCTCCCAGAGGTACTCCCACTCTACTCGGTCAAAGGCCTTCTCCGCGTCCATAGCTGCCACTATCTCCGCCTCTCCCTCCTCCGATGGCATCATTATCACGTTTAAGAGCCGCCGCACATTGGTGTTTAGTTGCCTGCCCTTTACAAATCCCGTCTGGTCCTCGTGGATTACCCCCGGGATACAGTCCTCGATCCTTGTGGCCAGCACTTTTGCCAGCAACTTTGCATCCACATTGAGGAGCGAGATCGGCCTGTACGATCCACATTGCAGTAGGTCCTTGTCCCGCTTTAGGATCAAAGAAATTGTCGCTTCCGACATTGTCGGGGGCAGGGTCCCCTCCTCTCTTGCCTCATTAAAGGTCCTCACCAGTAGCGGGGCCAACAGGTCTGAGTACTTCCTGTAGAACTCCACCGGGAATCCGTCCGGTCCCGGGGCCTTCCCCACCTGCATGCTCCCCAAACCCTTGCTCAGCTCCTCCAACCCAATTGGTGCCCCCAAACCAGCCACCTCTTGCTCCTCCACCCTCGGGAATCTCAGCTGATCTAGGAATCGTCTCATCCACTCTTCCCCCTGGGGGCTGGGATCTGTACAGCTCTTCATAAAATGCCTTGAATACCTCGTTTATTTTCGTCGCACTCCGAACCGTGGCTCCCCTTCCATCTTTGACTCCCCCTATTTCCCTCGCTGCCATCCACTACGGAGCTGGTGTGCCAGCAACCGACTAGCCTTTTCCCCATACTCGTAGGTCACCCCCTGCGCTTTCCTCCACTGTGCCTCCGCCTTCCCTGTGGTCAACAGGTCAAACTCCGTCTGGAGCCGTCGTCTTTCCCTAAGTAATCTTTCCTCCGGGGCCTCTGCGTATCTCCTGTCCACTCTCAAAATCTCCCCCACTAACCTCCCCCTTTCCATACCCTCTGTCTTCTCCCTATGAGCCCTAATGGAAATTAGCTCTCCCCTAATCACCACCTTCAACGCCTCCCATACCATTATCTCATTGTTGCGCAGTGGTTAGTGCTGCTGCCTCACGGTGCTGAGGTCCCAGGTTCGATCCCGGCTCTGGGTCACTGTCCGTGTGGAGTTTACACATTCTCCCCGTGTTAGGGTGGGTTTCGCCCCCACAACCCAAGAGATGTGCAGGGTAGGTGAATTGGCCACGCTACATTGCCCCTTAATTGGAAAAAATGAATTGGGTACTCTAAATTTATATTTTTAAAAATTCTCTGTTGTTTATGGGGGCTTGCTGCATACAAAATTGGCTGCTGCTTTTCCCTTCAATATGACAATGGGTTGCACTTCAAAAGTATTACATTGGTTGTGATGTACTTTGGGTTGCAATGGGCAGTATTTAAATGGAAGTTTTTTTTAAAAAAACATACAGATCCTTGGCTTCGAGTCAGAGAGTATGAAAATAAGGAAGTTATACTGAAATAATTCACTACTTCGTTGGAGTATTATGTACATTCTGAGCTTCACACTTTTAGAAGAGGTGTTTGGGCTTGGAGACGGTAGACATTTACGAGCATGATACCAGGAATCTCAAATACAAGGATTGTCTATTTTCTCAGGCCTTACAGGCAACCAAACAAAACTTGAAACATTTGAATTGATTTAAGCTTGGTACAACTGTAACTAGCTGTAAAAAAAAAAAAAGCTTGTTATGTTATGATTCGATTTAAAGTGAAATCCAAGTGAAACCAGACTGTCAAAAAACTGTCCAGAAGAAATGTCTTTATGCAAATTACAGACTGATAACACAATATTCATCTATAGGACAACAAACAATATTCCCATGAAGAATTTGAAATCTTCCGGTTGATGACTCTTCCTTATATCTTTCAATTGTGTGCAATATATTTACCAAGCTTACATTTTGGATCACAATCACTTTTTGGATCAATTAATCAATTCAACCAGCTGTTTTTGTTGGACAATTCTTCCATCGATTCTCAAGCTGGGGCCAGAGGTGTGGGAGAGGGGAGAATTCATAGAATCATGAATCATAGAATCCCTACAGTGCAGAAGGAGGCCCTAGGGCCCATCGAGTCTGCACCGATCCACTCCGCCCTATACCCGTAGCCTAACCTGCACATCCTTGGGCTCTAAGGGGCAATTTAGCATGACCAATCTACCTAAACCTGCACATCATTGGACTGTGGGAGGATACCAGAACACCCAGAGGAAACCCACGCAGACACAGGGAGAAGGTACAAACACCACACAGTCACCCCAGGCTGGAATTGAACTCAGGCCCTGGCGCTGTAAGACAGCAGTGCTACCCATTGTGCCGCCCTAAACTATTTCACATTTTTTGTCACTACTTTTGTGTTCAATCTAAGTCTATTTACTCAATCCAAGTCGAAGTCACCCATGACTTTTCGCATTTTAAAGCCCTAAATCATGTCCTCCCTAATCTTCTCCTCTTTCAATTAAATATTTAGTTCCCCAATGCTCATTGGTTAAAGGCCCAAGAGCCAGAATCATCCTGGTTATTTTTATTTAATGCTTTCCAACATGGTAGCAAAAACCATCGTCTGAATGGCCATAAATTCAGAAAGGGGAATGTGCAATGAGACCTGGGTATCCTTGTACACCAGTTACTGAAAGTAAGCATGCAGGTACAGCACGCGGTAAAGAAGGCAAATGGTATGCTGGCCTTCTTTGCGAGACGATCAGAGTACAAATTGTCTTGCTGCAATTATACAGGGTCTTGGTGAGGCCACTCCTGGAATAGTGCAGTTTTGGTCTCATCTGAGGAAGAACGTTCTTGCTCTAGAGGGAGTACAGCAAAGGTTTACCAGACGGATTCCTGGGATGACGGGACTGATGTATGAGGAGAGAATTAATCAGTTAGGATTGAGGCGGCACAATAGCACAGTGGTTAGCACTGTTGCTTCACAGCACCATGTTTCCAGGTTCAATTCCCGGCTTGGGTCACTGCGTGTGGAGTTTGCACATTCTCCTTATGTCTGCGTGGGTTTCCTCCGGGTGCTCCGTTTGCTCCCACAAGTCCTGAATGATGTGCTGTTAGGCAATCTGGACATTGAATTCTCCCCACCTCGTGTACCCGAACAGGTGCCGGAGTGTGGCACTAGGGGATTTTCACAGTAACTTCATTGCAATGTTAATGTAAGCCTACTTGTGACAATAAAAGATTATTATTCGCTTGAGTTCAGAAGAATGAGGGGGGGGGGGGGGGAATTTCATAGAAACCTACAAAATTCTAACAGGGCTAGACAGGGTCGTTGCAGGTGGGTGCGTCCAGAACCAGGGATCACAGTGTGAGGATACGGGGCAGACCATTTAGGACAGATGAGGAGACATTTCTTCACCCAGAGAGTGATGAGCCTGTGGAATTCGTTACCACCGGAAGTAGTTGAGGCCAAAACATTATGGACAAGATTCTCCTTCAGCGGGCGGGTTCCTCCCCTTCACCAGCAGTGCACTCACACCCACGGATTTACCGACAGTGTGGGGCGGCCACAATGAGAAAGCCCATTGGCCAGCTGCCGGGATGGAGGATCCCGCTGTCGGCAGGGGCGCATCGCGTCAGAAAACGGGTCTGGCGGGACGGAGAATACGCCTGTATGTTTTCAAGAAGCAGTTAGTTATGGCACTTAGGGCAAGGGAATTAAAGGATATGGGGGGATTCACTATTGAGTTGGATGATCATAATGAATAGTAGAGCGCCTCGAAGGGCCGAAAGGCCTCCTCCTGCTCCTATTTTTCTTTATCTATGCACGGTTGAAGATAGGGCATCCAAAACTGCACAGGCAGTGCAAATACAAAAGTAGAAACAAAACGTTTGAACAATTTCTTGGAATTAAATTTAAATAAATTTGAAAATTAGCATTCATCAGTAATTGATTAGCCAATTTAACGCTCTTGTATCAGATCTTTGCTGATTAGGGAATTAGAGTTTTTGCATAATATTGTTCCTTAGGAGATTAAAAGGATGGGAGAGCTCATAAAACAGTAAACCTACCTGTGCGTGAAAGGATGGTCGATGGAGCCTCTTCCTTGTTCCACACTTTAAATTCTTAAAATGTCAGCATTATGTGCATAGAATCCTTATATTGCAGAAGGAGGAGGCACGACCCACCAAAACAGCACCCAACCTAGGCCCCCGCTCCCTCCCTACCCTGTAATCCAGTAACCCCACCTAACCTTTCGAATACCATTTAGCATGGCCAATCCACTACCCTGTACATCTTTGGACTGTGGGAAGAAACTGGAGCACCCGGAGGAAACCCACGCAGACAAGGGGAGAATGTGCAAACTCCACACAGATAGTCATCCAAGATTGGAATCGTACCCGGGTCCCTGGCGCTGAGGCAGCAGTGCTAACCACTGTGCTGCTCTAATCCATTACGCTAATCATATTTATTCACCAGGGTAAGGATTGATTCCGCAGTGGACAAAAGCATCATCCCTATACTAGTCAGTAACATAGCGGGGTACCCATGATGCATTGTAGGGCATCAGCAGCAGCAGAAATCCAGTCAACCATAATCTGTAATAATTTCTCACTCTACCATCAAAATCAAGCCAAGGCATCAACCTTGTTGAGTGAGGACATGCCAGAGGCAGCACAAGGCATACCTAAAACTGAGACACCAATCTGGTGAAGATACAACACAGGACTACTTGCATGTCAATGAGCAGAAGCAGCAAGCAACAGACATAGTTAAGCGATTCCACAACCAAGAGATCAAATCAAAGCTCAAGTCTTGCAACATCCGGTCACTTAAATCAGCTAACTGGAGCACAAGGCTCTGTAAACATCCCCATCCTCAAGGATGGAGAAGCCCAAACATTACTGCAAAATACAAGGCTGAAACATTAGCAACCATTGCGGCCAGAAGTGCTTCATGGATGATCTATCTCGGCCTTCTTCACAGGTCCCCATTAAGTGATGATAATCAACAGGGCGTTTCTTTGCTCATATTTGACCTGATCATCAGACTTCATGGGTCAGGTTGTTGCAATTGTATAGGGTGTTGGTGAGACCACATCTAGAGTACGGTGTCAGTTTTGGTCTCCTTATTTGAGGAAGGATGTGGAGGCAGTTCAGAGGAGGTTCACTAGATTGATTCCGGGGATGAAAGATTCCGGGGACAAAAGAATTGACGTAGGAAGAGAGATTAAACATTTTGGGCTTATACTCGCTGGAGTTTAGAAAGATGAGAGGGGATCTGATCGAGGTATATAAAATACTAAGAGGGATTGATTAAGTAAACGTAGACCAAATATCCCCCTTGTGGGGCAATCTAGAATGACAATTCACAGATATAGGTTGAGAGGCAGTAGACTTAAAAGTGAGATGAGGAGGAACTACTTCTCGCAGAGGGTGGTGAATTTGTGGAACTCGCTGTCCCATAGTGTGGTGGAGTCGGAATCATTAAATGATTTCAAGAAGGAAAAAAGATATATTCTGATTTTTTTTTTTAATGGGATAAAGGGATATGGGAAACAGGTAAGGAGGTGGATTTGAGACCAGGAAGAAATCAGCCATGATCTGATTGAATGGTGGAGCAGGCTCGAAGAGCACAACTGCCACTTCTGCTCCTAATTCCCAAGTTCCTAATTCTCTTCCCACCAGCAGTGGATGTACCTGCATCAGATGGACTGCCAGGGGTACAAAAAGACCACATCATCACCTTTTCATGAGATATTAGGGATGGGCAATAAATCCTGGCCTTGCGAGCAACACTCGCATCCCAGGAAAAGGGTAATTCTTGTTAAGAATATTATTCGGTAACAATGTAATTTCAGTTACCATCTGTAAATTATCACTCAAATTAAATCATTACTCCACTGATTAGGTCATGTGCTTTAGCATTAATGTAATCTGGTTCAATAGCCCGAAGCATAATTATCAGCAAAACAAAACAGAATAGAAATTGCTTTCACAATCTCTGCTGCATACAAAACATTATGTTGAGGATCAAGATGACCAATGCAATCATGATAGCGACTCAGTGTTCTTTATTTTTATTATTCCTGCCACAAATGAAAGTTGCACGCATATGTGATTTCATGAGGTGAAAATATTATTGCCTGGTTCCAAATATGATTGTTTGCAATACAATTAAACGTACAACCTTGTAGTGTGCTTAGGGAAACAGCAAAAAGCTCTTGAATATTCACTTGTAAAATGATATACTTCAAAATGCTTTCCAAAATGATACAGTAGGACAAGAAACAACCACTTTATAACATAACTGTATGCAACAATAAGAAACAAGATTCAAAACATCCCGATTGTGGTCAGATTTTACAATATCGATGTTAAAATGTAGAGGACTATTATAAGAATAGTCCTTACCATTTTGGCAGTACTAGTTCACTATACTGGCTTTCGGCCAGCATTTATCACTCTTTTCTGGTTGATGGCAATCAGGTGAGACAGTTAAAGTTCCAGAAATGTTTTAAAGATGAAATCTGTGCTTCTTGTGGAATAAACCGCAATTGCAACACTCCAATAAAGCACGTGTTTACCATCAATTGGCGTAACAGCCAGAGAAAAGTGAAACTAAAGTGTTTGCACTCTTTTTCATTATTCTCTATAATCGGGACTTCCGGTGTCAGGGATGCGTTGAGCGGATGCACTGCAGGTGGCTCTCCTCCTGGAAACTCGAATTTAGGTACTTTCAACCCAAAATAGCCCACTAAATTTGGGAGAAAAACCACTCTCCCTCGTCCAACACCACCAAGACATAAATACCAAGTAGCAGCAACCTTGGAGGCCGAAGAGATGGCAAAGGCAGAAAGAGCCTTGAGAGGAAGAGCGAGGCGATAGCAAACACACAGGGTGACGAGGTCCTGGCCACACCTGAGTGGGAAGGACTGCCAGATCGTATGCAGGGGATCCCCCTGATGAACGAATGGAAGGAGTTCCTAACACAGGAACTCCAAGAGTTCAAGGATACCTTCAAAATGGAAATGATGGCAACAGTGAAAGTGGCGGCAGCAGAGGTGCTGGTCACCATGCAAGCGGTGTTGAAAAAGACAGAAAGGCTGCTGGAGCCACAGGAAGCAATGATCAAGGAGCTGGAGAAGGCAGTGACTGACCAATGGGATCGAACGCCTCACTGGAGAAGAAATAGCAAGGTTGGTGGTGACGCAAGGGATACCAAAGGGAAGGTCGAGGACCAAGAAAATCGTTCGCGCTGCCAGAACCTCCACATTGTGGGCCTACAGGAGGGAACGAAGGGCAGTAACACTACGGAGTATGTGACCCAGATGTGAAGCAAACTGGTTGGAAGGAAAAGCGTCCCCAAACCTCCAGAGGTGGACAGTGCCCACAGGTCACTCCGGCCAAAGCCCAAAGCCGGGGAACAGCCGTGGGCCATTATTGCGAAGCTGCACCGGTACTAAGACCGGGAAAGGATCCAAAACTGGGTGATACATACAACGTCCTGCAATTGGGAGGGTTCTCGATCCGGGTGTACCAACTCGGAGCAAGGTTAGCATTTAACAAAGCCAAGGCAGCTCTAAATACCACCAGTTGCACAGCGGCACAAGGCAGGGATGGCCTCTGTCCCCGCTGTAGTTTGCTCTGGCAATGAAGACACTGGCTACTGCCTGCAGAACAGCAAAGGTGTGGTGAAGTATCCAGAGGGGGGGGGGAAAAACAGAGAGCAGAGTCTCACTCTAAGCAGATGACCTCTACATCTCGAACCCCCGAGCCAGCATGGATGGGATAATGAAGCTCCTAAAGGAGGTTGGAGCCTTCTCGGGCTAAAAACTCAACCTGAGCAAAAGTGAAATCTTCCCAGTGAACCATCAAGGCGGATGGACGACCGTTCAAACAGCCAAAACCAAATTCCACTACCTGGGGTTCCAAATAGCCCACAACAGGACATGGAGCCACAAGGCATTGAAGTCTGACGACCCTGACCTATACAAGAAATCCAGGTATGATGTACGAAAAGCCATCAGCCAATAGACAATACCGCATCAAACTAGAGTCCCAGGCCAACGACACAAACCCACGACGTCTTTGGCAAGGCTTACACGAGATCGCAGGCTACAAAGCAAGGCCAGGTGGAATGGAGGGTCTCTTCCCAATGAACTGAACAAGTTCTATGCCTGCTTTGTGCAGTCAGTCAATGCATCAGAGCCACCCGCCCCAACAGCCCTGGACACACCCATACCCACTATTACAGCCTCAGAGGCAAGAGCTGCCTTCTTGAAAGTAAATCCACGGAAAGTGACGTTCCCAGACGGATTCCCTGGGTGAGCACTCAGAGCCTGCACAGACAAGCTGGCGAGTGTATTCGCAGACATCTTCAACACCTCACTCCTCCTCTCCGAGGTCCCCACCTCCTTCAAGAAGACCACCATAATGCTAGAACTAAAGAAGAATAAGGTAGCCTGCCTCAACGACTACCGACCGGTGGCCCTGACGTCTGTTATCATGAAATGCTTTGAGCGGCTAGTCATGAGACAGATCAATGCCAGCCTCCCAGACGGTCTCGATCCATTGCATTTCGGCTATCACCACAACCTGTCCACAGCAGATGCTATCTCCCTGGCCCTACAAACAACAGTCGAACACCTCGACAAGGACACCTGAACAAGGACTGTTGTTCATAGACTACAGCTCCGCCTTCAATACCATTATCCCGACAAGACTTATAACCAAACTCTGCAGTCTTGGACTTGACCCCTCCCTGTGCAGCTGGATCCTTGACTTCCTCACCAACAGACCACAATCTGTCAGGATAGGCAACAACACCTCCTCCACAACAGCCCTCAACACCAGGGCCCCGCAAGGACGTGTGCTGAGTCCTCTGTACACCCTATACACACACAACTATGTGGCAAGATTTAACTCCAATTTGATCTACAATTTTAAGGAAGATACGACTGTGGTGGGTCATATCTCAAACAACGAAGAATCAGACTACAGAAGGGAGACAGATCACTTGGTTGCATGGTGTACCAAAAACAACCTCTCTCTAAATGTCGGAAAGTCCAAGGAATTGATCGACTTCATGAGGTGTAGCACGACCACCCCCCACCCCCCTCCTGTCTGCATCAATGGCTCCGAAGTGGAGATGGTTGATAGATTTAAAGTTCCTGGGGGTCACCATCACCAACAATCTGTTCTGGTCCAGTCACGTTGATGTAACAGTCAAGAAAGCCCAACTTCCTACGGAAGCTAAAGAAATTTGGCATGTCTGCATCGACTCTCAAACTTCTACAGATGTGCCATAGAGGGCATCCTATCTGGCTGCACCACAGCTTGGTATGGCAACTGCTTGGCCCAAGATCGCAAGAAACTGCAGAGTGTGGTGAACTGAGCCCAACACATCACACAAGCTTGCCACCCGCACATTGATTCTGTCTACACCTCCCACTGCCTCAGGAAGGCAGACAGCATTATCAGAGACATCTCCCACCCAGGCATTGCCTTCTTCCAGACCCTTCCATTAGGCAGAAGATACAGAACTCTGAAGACCCGCACATCCAGACATAAGAACAGCTTCTTCCCCACTAAGCTCCTCAACGACTCTCCCTCAGACTGATCCGTTCCCTGTAAGAACACTATTCATGACATCCTATGCTGCTCTTGCTCATGTATTTGCTTTGTTTGGTCCCTTGTTCAGCGCTGTAACCAATCACTGTTTGTCGATGTACCATTTGTCAATGTACTCTGTTGATTATTCCTTTTTTTTGTCTACTATGTGCGTACTGTGTACATTCCTTTGGCCACAGAAAAATACTTTTCACTGTACTTTGGTATGTGACAATAAATCAAATCAATCAATCAAATGGAACCAGACGAGTCTGGTGGAGGAAGTCAAAGGCAGATGCATAGATGGGGCACACTGGCAGGGAGGTCAGATTATCAAACTGAACATACAGCCCAGGTTCCTCTTCCTATTCAGGTCCCTCGCAATCTACATCCCAAGACCTTCTTTAATACATTAGACAACCTAATCATTGCGTTAGTGTACGTGTGGTGGGGGGGGCAACTCGAAGATCCCCCCAAAAAGAATCCTCGTGGAAATATGGGAGGCCTGCCTCTCCCAAACCTACAATTCTACCACTGGACAGCCACAAGAGAAAGGGTGAGGGGAATGGTGAAGGAACCTGGAGCAGAATCGGTATAAAGATGGAGGAGAGTTCCTGCACAGGGACGTACCTCCAAGCCCTAGTCACAACTGCGCTCCCAGCCCACCAACCAAATACTCAAGAAACCCATTGGCTAGGCAGCACGGTGGAGCAGCGGTTAGCACTGCGGCCTCACGGTGCCGAGGTCCCAGGTTCAATCCCGACTCTGGGTCACTGTCCGTGTGGAGTTTGTACATTCTCCCAGTGTTTACGTGGGTTTCGCCCCCACAACGCAAAAGATGTGCAGAGTAGGTGGATTGGCCACACTAAATTGCCCCTTAACTGGAAAAGAAATGAATTGGATACTCTAAATTTATTTTTTAAATGCCCAGCGGTAATAGCCATGCTCCGAACATGGCAACAGATGAGACAGCACTTCGGCCTAATCGAAATGTCCACTATGATCCACATCTGCAACAACCACAGGTTTACTCCTGCAATAATGGACGCCACCTTCAAAAGTTGGGAGACAGGACAAGAGGACACTGACGGTTAGCGACATGTACATGTGCGATAGAGAAGAGTAGCGACCCTGGGAGGAGCTCACGGAGTGGTTCCAGGTACGAAAAGGAAACAAATTAAGACACATATAAATCATAAACTTCCTCCGTAACGAAACGATGATGTACCTCCAGATACCAGGATATTTACTAGTTGAGGAACTGCTGAACACAAGTGACCGAGGAAGGGGGAACAGTGGGAACCTATACGGACAACTGTTGGAGATGATACGCTTCCCCTGGACGAGACAAGGGAAAAATGGGAGGAAGAACTAGGCATAGAATTAGGGAGGACGACGTTGGAGCGAAGCACTGCACAAGGCTAACTCCTCCTCCACATGCGCTGGGCTGAGCCTTAAGCAGCTAAACGGTGATGCACAGAGCGCACCTAACCAGAACCCGAAGGAGCAGTGTCTTTCCATAGGTGGAGGACAAATGCGAACGGTGCCAGGGAGGCCCGGCCAACCACATCCACATGTTCCGAGACCTTCTTTGAGGCAATGACCAAGGTTGTGGGGTGAGGGTGGAGCCATGCCCAAAAGTGGCGGTTTTCAGGGTTTCAGAGCAGCCAGAATACTTTATGGGACGGGGGAAAACATCCTAACCTTTGCCTCCCTAATCACCCGCCAAAGAATCCTGCTCAGCTGACAATCGGCAGCACCACCCAAAGTTGCAGACTGGCTGTCTTCCCTTTGGCCATCTTTTCCTTTCTTTTTAATTTTGTCATTTTAATTTTTCCCTTATTTGCACAGGTATGCAACATGTAACTTATGAACTGAAGTGTGAAACAGTGTTAAAACCAATAAAAACATTTTTTTAAATTATTCTCTATAATCGGCAACAATTTTCCAATTGAGCATTGTCGATTGAACTCTTCAATCTTACAGTAATTTCACAAATCTAACTTTTTGATCAAGATCATGCATCGAACCACATGAAGCATTCAGGTCAATGGGCCCCAGGGTTAAAAAATGCCATCTAACACACGAAGTCAGACTTTATATTACAATACATGAAAATAGATGTGACAGAATGCGCACACAATATAATTTCAGCTCAACATTAAGGTGATAAAATGTTCAAGTTTTCCTCCTACGGCTGACGCTCTCATCCACCACCCAATGTACATTCACTGTTATTTTCCAATATCCAATTGTAGTTTCTCACTTGGGAAACTTGCATGGATTGCATATAATTAAACACGCATCGACTACAAGGAGCTCAATGTTTACCATCAATAGTTACCACTATAGAAGCAGAGCACAAACGTGATAAAAACAACCTACAGCCAAAATAGCAGCTTTATGCCAGTGACCTTATCTTGGGTTCAACAGACAGATGGACTTGCATTGATTTAGCCCTTTTCACAACCATCAAACATCTGTGTTTTACAGCCAATTCAGTACTTTTGAAGCATTGTCACTTCTGTAATGCAGGTAATAGAAAGAATGAATTTCAACTTGTATTTGTATGGTCTTTTTCATGTCTTAAGGGCATTCCAAAGTGTTCCCAGACAATGAATACTCTTAAAGCATAAGTCACTCTGCTATGTTGCCAAATGCAGCAGCCAATTTGCAGACAGTGGAATGATCACAAACAGATGATGAAGAAACCAGTTAATGCGTTTTAGTTGAGAGATAAATGTTGGTTAACTCTCCGGTTCTTCTTTCAATAGTGCATGGCATATTTTATGTCCACCCAAGCAGGCAAACATGATCTTGGTTTAACAGCCCATTCAAAAGATGACAACTCTGACAATGCAGACTTCCAAACTGCATTGAAGTTCCTAGCTAGTAGCGGCACGGCGGTGCAGTGGTTAGCACTGTTGCCTCATGGTTAGCACTGTTGCCCCATGGCGCCAAGGACCCGGGATTCAATCCTGGCCCCGGGTCACTGTCCGTGTGGAGTTTGCACATTCTCCCCGTGTCTGTGTGGGTTTCACCCCCACAACCCAAAGATGTGTAGATTAGGTGGATTGGCCACCCTAAATTGCACCTTAATTGGAAAAAAAAAAGAATTGGATACTCTAAATTTAAAAAAAGATGTTCCTAGCCTATAAATCATGTGCTTGATGCTAGTCAGCAGGATGACACCCAAGAATGGTGAAGACAAAACTATCGATTGTCACAAATTCCATCTGGTTCACTCATGTCTTTTAGGGATGGAAATCTGCTGTTTTACCCAGTCTGGCTTACATGTGACTCCAGTCACAGCAATGTGATTGTCGCTTAACTGCCCTTGGGAATGGCCTAGCAAATCACTCAGTTCAAAGGCAAATAAGAATGTTGTTGTAACAAATGCTGGCCACCCATGAAAGAAGAAATTTAAATGAAATGCTAATTTTCACCTGTGGATTGATAGCACTCATTTCTGAATCACCAGTCCAGCACAAAAATTAAGTCCGACACTCAGTGCAATACTGAGGGAGGGCTGCACTGTCTTTCAGAAGAAAAGCTAAACGCTCTCAGGTAAACATAAAAGAACCCATGGCACAGTTTTGAAGAGGAGAATTATCCCAGGTATCCTGGCCAATATTAATCCCTCGTCAACATCACAAAACTGATTAGCTAGTCATTAGCACACTGCTATTTGTGAGGGTTTGTTGCATGCAAATTAGCCACCCTACATTACAACTGACTATACTTCAAAAGTATGCAGTTGGCCGTACAGCTGTCCGTTGGTCATGACGCAAAATAATTGCAAGGCTTTCTTTAAATATACAAGCACTACATAAAATGTACATCAACTGGCATCTTGTCAGCAGCCTGTAAGCACCTCAATATTCATACTAAATCAATATACTAAGCTATCCCCCCACCCATCATTCTTGAAGTAACTTTTCCATTACAGTAAAATAGGATTCATAAGTGTCAAGAACTCTACTTTATCAAAAATACATTGAGTTTTATTCCAAAAGCAGTATGTATTGTAGACTAGAGAATATTAAATGGAATTACTACAAGCATACTACAATATTGTTCCCATAAAGTTGTGATTATCAGTCAAAGGCTCAGCAGAAAGGTTGATAATGATCATTTTTATTATTGTCACAAGTAGGCTCACATTAACACTGCAATGAAGTTACTATGAAAATCCCCTAGTCGCCAGATTCCAGTGCCGGTTCGGGTACACAGATGGAAGATTCAGGGTGTCCAATTCACCTAACAAGCTCGGCTTTCAGGGCTTGTGGGAGGAAGCCAGAGCACCCGGAGGAAACCCATGCAGACACGGGGAAAACGTGCAGACTCCGCACAGGCTGACAGCTTAACCTAAAACTAAATAGCACTATACTCAAGTCTATCAAGCAAACCAATAGCCTAAAAGAAGCAGAAGTGCTTTTCATTTTATATTTCATCAGATTAGAGAACAGATACCATCCTATTACAAATAATATGCATTCAATGTATAGTTCTGTTGGACTTGTTGGACTTGACAACATTCAAACTAAGTAGATACCCAAGAATCAAAACAAACACTTATCCAGTCCATTTAATATTACAAGACGGACTAAGGCCATTCAAATTTGACATGTGATCAATAAAAATAAAGATCAATTTGGGGTAGGATTGATGCTCTGTCACCAGCTGACTTTATATATTTAATATTTCTATATTTACAAAACATGCAGATGTGTGTATGTCAAGCTGCTCTACACTTTAGTATTCATGCTAATAGTATGTGCTTCACGCTAATAGTATGTGCATGAAAAATGTGAGAAACTATAGAAATATTTCAAAACTGAGGCAGTTAGATGTTTGATGGCAAGTTATGAAGATGGATAGATGAGCTATGGTCTAATTGAATGATAGATGAGGATCAAAGGGCTGATTGCCTCATCAAAAGAATCGACATAGGATCTAGAGTGCACCAATCAATACTCATATCTTAAAAACATAGAATCCCGACAGTGCAGGAGGCCATTCAGCCCATCGAGTCTGCATGGTACCTCCACCCAAGCCCCACCTCCCCGTCCCATCCCCATAACCCCAACCAATATATACATCTTTGGATATGAGGTGCAATTTACCATGGCCAATCCACCTAATCTACACATAAATGCACACTTTACATATAACCTTTGTAATGATCATATAGCTGAGAATTTCAATGTTTTTCTTTTTGGTAGTTTTGTTCCTGAATTTTATAAACCTTATTGAGGCAACTCTGAAGTAGTTGCTGAAATCAAAGGTGTGAAAGAATTTAAACAACCTGAATATTAACGCCCATTACATTGCTATCTGCACTGCAGCTATTGATAGCAATTCAACTGCTGGATTTGCTAACTTCACAAACCTGCTCTCAATATGGTTACCAGCATGTTGCTTATTTTAATTAAAAAGACCAAAACAGACAAAAAGTTTGGACAGGATTCAAACAATGAAAATTAAAGATCTAAACATGGTCAAATCTCTTCCTAAAATTCGTCGCTCATCTTCCCACCCCACAAAGACATATCTTTTCACTTTTCAACTGTCTGAGAAATCAAATGCACACTCCTGCATCAATCAGCCTTTAGTTTCAGATGTCGAACAATATTGAAGTACATTGAAGTTAAGTTTTGATGCCCTATTGATAGTTGTACTTGAACTTTATATTGGCTCAATATTGCTTTCATAACATGGTTCAAAATTTGATTTCCCTCTTGAGCAACGACATGTGACGGGTGTCGCTTTTGAATAAACAAATCAGGTCCAATTACACAATAACATTGTATAGTTCCAGGGAACTGAAAATTGCAGGCAGCTTAAAGTGGAGATACATAAATCTGTTTATCCCAAAATTCCTGCTACATCATGGATTGTTACCATTATTATATATATATATATCAACATGCATGGAAGGGGCAGCACAGTGGTTAGCATTGCTGCCTCAGTGCCAAGGACCCGGTTTCGATTCTGGCCCCTGGTCACTGTCCGTGTGGAGTTTGCACATTCTCCCAGTGTCTGCATGGTTTCATCCCCACAACACAAAGGTGTGAATGTTAGGTGTATTGGCCACGCTAAATTGTCCCTTAATTGGAATAAAAATGAATTTGGTAGTTCAAATTTATTTTTTTTAAAACATGCATGGATAAAGCGCCATCAACGTAGTAAAACATCCCGAGTGACTTCACATGAGCACAGAACCATAGAATCCCTATAGTGCAGAAGGAGGCCATTCAGCCCATCAGGTCTGCACCAGCCCTCTGAAAGAGTATCCTACCTAGGCCCACTCCCCCACGCCATCCCCACAACCCCACCTAACCTTCCCATCCCTGGACACTAAGCAGCAATTTTATCATGGCCAACCCACCTAACCAGCACATCTTTGGACTGTGGTAGGCAGCACCGTAGCACAAGTGGGTAGCACTGTGGCTTCACAGCGCCAGGGTCCCAGGTTCGATTTCCCCGCTGGGTCACTGTCTGTGCGGAGTCTGCACGTTCTCCCAGTGTCTGCGTGGGTTTCCTCCGGGTGCTCCGGTTTCCTCCCACAGTCCAAAGACGTATAGGTTAAGTGGATTGGTCATGATAAATTGCTCTTAATGACCAAAAAGGTTAGGAGGGGTTATTGGGTTATGGGGACAGGGTGCAAGTGAGGGTTTAAGTGGGTTGGTGCAGACTCGATGGGCCGAATGGCCTCCTTCTGCACTGTATGTTCTATGAAACTGGAGCACCCAGAATAAACTGACATAGGGAGACAGTGCAAACTCTTCACAGACAGGAACCTGGGTCCCTGGCATGAGAGGCAGCAGTGCTAACCACTGATCATGTTATGGGCAAACGGTGAGAGCATTGAGAGAGAACTAGGGAATAGGGACAGCATGGCTCTGAGGCAGAGCAGACAGGGTGAAGTTGCTGAACACAGCAGGTCTGGTGGCCTGAAGTGCCTATGTTTTATTGCAAGAAGTATTACGGGTAAGGCAGGTGAACTTAGAGCTTGGATTAGTACTTGGAACTATGATGTTGTTGCCATTACAGAGACCTGGTTGAGGGAAGGGCAGGATTGGCAGCTAAACGTTCCAGGATTTAGATGTTTCAGGCGGGATAGAGGGGGATGTAAAAGGGGTGGCGGAGCTGCACTACTGGTTAGGGAGAATATCACAGCTGCACTACGGGAGGACACCTCAGAGGGCAGTGAGTCTATATGGGTAGAGGTCAGGAATAAAAAGGGTGCCGTCACAATGTTGGGGGTTTACTACAGGCCTCCCAACAGCCAGCGGGAGATAGAGGAACAGATAGGTAGATAGATTTTGGAAAAGAGTAAAAGCAACAGGGTTGTGGTGTTGGGAGACTTCAACTTCCCCAATATTGACTAGGACTCATTTAGTGCCAGGGGCTTAGACGGGGCAGCGTTTGTAAGGAGCATCCAGGAGGGCTTCTTAAAACAATATGTAGACAGTCCAACTAGGGAAGGGGCTGTACTGGACCTGGTATTGGGTAATACGCCGGCCAGGTGGTAGAAGTTTCAGTAGAGGAGCATTTTGGGAACAGTGACCACAATTCAGTAAGTTTTAAAGTGCTGGTGGACAAGGATAAGAGTGGTCCTAGGGTGAATGTGCTAAATTGGGGGAAGGCTAATTATAACAATATTCGGCAGGAACTGAAGAACCTAGATTGGGGGGACACGGATGTTTGAGGGTAAATCAACATCTGACATGTGGGAGGCTTTCAAGTGTCAGTTGAAAGGAATTCAGGACCGGCATGTTCCTGTGAGGAAGAAGGATAAATACGGCAATTTTCGGGAACCTTGGATAACGAGAGATATTGTAGGCCTCGTCAAAAAGAAAAAGGAGGCATTTGTCAGGGCTAAAAGGCTGGGAACAGACGAAGCCTGTGTGGAATACAAGGAAAGTAGGAAGAAACTTAAGCAAGGAGTCAAGAGGGCTAGAAGGGGTCACGAAAAGTCATTGGCAAATCGGGTTAAGGAAAATCCCAAGGCTTTTTACACATACATAAAAAGCAAGAGGGTAGCCAGGGAAAGGGTTGGCTCACTGAAGGATAGGCAAGGGAATCTATGTGTGGAGCCAGAGGAAATGAGCGAGGTACTAAATGAATACTTTGCATCAGTATTCACCAAAGAGAAGGAATTGGTAGATGTTGAGTCTGGAGAAGGGTGTGTAGATAGCCTGGGTCACATTGAGATCCAAAAAGACGAGGTGTTGGGCGTCTTGAAAAATATTACGGTAGATAAGTCCCCAGGGCCTGATGGGATCTACCCCAGAATACTGAAGGAGGCTAGAGAGGAAATGCTGAGGCCTTGACAGAAATCTTTGGATCCTCACTGTCTTCAGGTGATGTCCCGGAGGACTGGAAAATAGCCAATGTTGTTCCTCGGTTTAAGAAGGGTAGCAAGGATAATCCAGGGAACTACAGGCCGGTGAGCCTTACGTCAGCGGTAGGGAAATTACTGGAGAGAATTCTTCGGGACAGGATCTACTCCCATTTGGAAGCAAATGGATGTATTAGTGAGAGGTAGCATGGTTTTGTGAAGGGTAGGTCGTGTCTCACTAACTTGATAAGAGTTTTTCGAGGAGGTCACAAAGGTGATTGATGCAGGTAGGGCTGTGGATGTTGTCTATATGGACTTCAGTAAGGCCTTTGACAATGTCCCTCATGGTAGACTAGTACAAAAGGTGAAGTCACACGGGATCAGGGGTGAGCTGGCAAGGTGGATACAGAACTGGCTAGGTCATAGAAGGCAGAGAGTAGCAATGGAAGGATGCTTTTCTAATTGGAGGGCTGTGCCTAGTGGTGTTCCGCAGGGATCAGTGCTGGGACCTTTGCTGTTTGTAGTATATATAAATGATTTGGAGGAAAATGTAACTGGTCTGATTAGTAAGTTTGCAGATGACACAAAAGTTGGTGGAATTGCGGAGAGCGATGAGGACTGTCAGAGGATACAGCAAGATTTAGATTGTTTGGAGACTTGGGCGGAGAGATGGCAGATGGAGTTTAATCAGGACAAATGTGAGGTAATGCATTTTTGAAGATCTAATGCAGGTAGGGAATATACAGTGAATGGTAGAACCCTCAAGAGTATTGAAAGTCAGAGAGATCTAGGTGTACAGGTCCACAGGTCACTGAAAGGGGCAACACAGGTAGAGAAGGTAGTTAAGAAGGCATACGGCATGCTTGCCTTCATTGGCCGGGGCATTGAGTATAAGAATTGGCAAGTCATGTTGCAGATGTATAGAACCTTAGTTAGGCCACACTTGGAGTATAGTGTTCAATTCTGGTCGCCACACTACCAGAAGGATGTGGAGGCTTTAGAGAGGGTGCAGAAGAGATTTACCAGAATGTTGCCTGGTATGGAGGGCATTAGCTAGGAGGAGCGGTTGAATAAACTCAGTTTGTTCTCACTGGAACGACAGAGGTTGAGAGGTGACCTGATAAGAGGTCTACAAAATTATGAGGAGCATAGACAGAATGGATAGTCAGAGGCTTTTCCCAGGGTAGAGGTGTCAATTACTAGGGGGCATAGGTTTAAGGTGAGAAGGGCAAAGTTTAGAGTAGATGTACGAGGCAAGTTTTTTTACACAGAGGGTAGTGGGTGCCTGGAACTCGCTACCGGAGGAGGTGGTGGAAGAAGGGACGATAGTGACGTTTAAGGGGCATCTTGACAAATACATGAATAGGATGGGAATAGAGGCATATGGACCCAGGAAGTGTAGAAGATTGTAGTTTAGTCAGGCAGCATGGTCGGCACGGGCTTGGAGGGCTGAAGGGCCTGCTCCTGTGCTGTACTTTTCTTTGTTCTTGTCCCACATGACCACCGGTTGCTTTCCCCTTTGAGGGGGAGAGCTGACAGTGGTGATTTAACCTGATCACACCTCACACAAGGGGCAAGGTTGAGAAAGCGGGGCAGCACGGTGGCACAGTGGGTTAGCCCTGCTGCCTCACGGCGCAGAGGTCCCAGGTTCGATCCCGGCTCAGCGTCACTGTTCGTGTGGAGTTTGCACATTCTCCCCGTGTTTGCGTGGGTTTCGCCCCCACAACCCAAAGATGTGCAGGGTAGGTAGATTGAACACGCCAAATTGCCCCTTAATTGGAAAAAAATGAAATGGGTCCTCTAAATTTAAAAAAAAAGGTTGAGAAGGTGGGGCCTTCATGAAGAATCTCAGCCGGTATGGGAATTGAACCCATGCTCCTGGCCTTGCTCTGCATCATGTACCAGCTGTTTAGCCAGGTGAGCTAAACTGGCCCCCGAGATCTGACAATAAAGCAACTAAGGTAAACAAAGCTAAATTTCAATGAGGAAAAGAAACACAGAAATGCATAAAGAGTACCCTGCAAAGCCAACTAACATGTGGACCAAAACACAACAAGCAATAATTACAAGTGCAAAAAACTAAAATAAAAACTGTCCTTAGCAGCAAGTTTAGGGGATCACCTTTAGTTGGTCAGGAGTGGTCCTAATAATTTCCCAAACCCAGATTTTATGGGCAGTGTTCATGCTGTGCCAGAATCTTCTCCGATATGTTTGGGACCCTTTTCGTATATGATTATATATGTAAATGAGGTAATGACACAGCCACATAAGGATATAGAGCAGACCGGCAGAGGGGAAGGAAACAGAGGTTTTTGTGGCACTGGACAATGAGAAAGCATTTGGCCGGGTAGAATGGGGGTACTTGATGGCAGTTCTGGAGCGGTTTGGGATTGGACCAAGATTTGTGGACTGGGTAAAGCTACTATATAAAAAGCGAGTTTCCGCACAAAAACATCAGCTCGAGATACTTTTTTCTCCACCATGGGACTAGGCAGGAATGTCCTAAGAGCCCCCTGCTGTTTGCACTCACGATTGAGCCGTTGGCCATCGCGTTAAGAAGTTCGGGGATATGGAAAGGGAGAGTGCGGAGGGAGGGAAGGGAAGGGGGGGGGGGGGGGGGGGGGAGTGCGGACCTGGGTCAGAGGGGTTGATTCCCATTGGGTCAGAATGGAGGACAGTTTGTGCAGGGGGTCGGTATTGAGGGCGCTAGCAACAGTGCCGCTCCTGATGGCCCCGGGGAAATACTCAGGGAGTCCAGTAATAATAGCTTCATTGAAAATTTGGAGGCAGTTTCGCCAACACTTCGGGTTGCAGGCAGGGTCAAGGAAAATGCCGATTTGAGGAATTTGGGGAACCAGAGATTTGAGCCAGGGAAGTGGGACGGAGATTTTCAGAAATGGGAGGAGAAGGGGATTCAGACAGTAAAAGATTTATTTCTTGGGGGTCGGTTTGCAGGATTGAAGGAGCTGGAAGCGAAGTATGGGTAAGAGCAGGGAGAAAAGATTAGATACATGCAGGTTCGAGATTTTGCTAGGAACGAGATACAGAGCTTCTCAGTGGAGCTGACCTCCACATTGCTGGAAGAGGTGCTGGCGACAGGGGGACTGGAGAAGGGGATAGTGTCGGCGGTTTATGGAGCTATTTTGGAAGAGGAGAAGGCATCACTGGAAGGGATCAAAGCAAAGTGGAGGAAGAGTTGGGAGAGGGTATGGAGGGGGGGTTCTGGTGTGAGGTGCTCCGGAGAGTGAACGCCTCCACCTCGTGCGCAAGGTTGGGGCTGATACAGCTGAAGGTGGTATATAGAGCACCAAAGGGCCAGGATTATCCGGCTCTTTGAGGGGATAGAAGAGTTGTATGAACGTTGCGGGGGAGGGGGGGGGGCCATATGTTTTGGTCCTGTCCATAGCTGGAGGATTACTGGAAGGAGGTTTTTAGGGTAATCTCTAAAGTGGTGCAAGTGAAACTGGACCCGGGCCCTCGGGAGGCCATATTCGGGGTGTCGGACCAGCCGGGATTGGAAATAGGTGCGGAGGCAGATGTTGTAGCCTTCACCTCGTTGATCCCCCGAAGGCGGATCCTGTTGGGATACCGATCAACCTGCCCACCCTGTGCCCTGGCCTGGCAGAAGGACCTGTTGGAATTCTTGACTCTTGAGAAGGTTAAGTTTGAACTGAGGGGAAGGATGGAGGGGTTCTACAATTCATGGGCGTTATTTATTATGCACTTTCAAGAATTGGATAACATCGAACATTAATGGGGGGGGGGGGGGGGGGCGGGGGCTGTACGTGTTAATGGGGACTATGGGTGATTCCCGATTCCTTTTTGTTATTTGTTTATGTTAACATGCAGGTAGTTGTTTGGGGGTTGGTGGGAGGATGGGATTGTTGTTGGCGATATGGGGATTGACATTATATTCGTTCCTGCTTATTGTTTATTGTTGGTGGGTGCAAATTTGGGAGAAAATGTGAAAAAGTAGGAGAATAAAATTTTTTTTTTTTTTGAAAAGTAGACCAGATGGCCAAAGACCTGATCAAAAAGGTACATATGCACATACAAATTTGGGGCAGAAGTAGGCCATTCAGCTTCTCACGTCTGCTCCACCATTTAATAAGACAATGCTTGATGTGATTGTGGCCTCAACTCCACTTTACTGACTACCCCAGGCAACCTTTGAATCCCTCAGCAATAAAGAGTCTATCAAACTCATCCTCAAAAATATTCAGTGCCCGTGCTTCTCCTGCCCTGGGAGTGAGAGAGCTACACAGATGAACAACCCTGAGAGAAGAAAATTCTCCTAATCTCCATCTTAAATTGGAGACCCCCTTATTTATACACCTATTTTTAAACTGTAGTTTTTTCTTTAAAAGAATGTTTTAAAGGAGCAAAGAAGAGGTAAAAGTGGAGGTTACATTTGGGGATGGAATTCCGGAGCTAAAGACCTCGGGAGTTACGGCCATCTGCATCTCATAACCAAGGCTGGCCAAGCGTCTACTTGAACGAAGGGCACCTCCACCTTCCTTTCAATTCTTAAATGGTTGAGACATTTAATAATCTCGGGGACGCAGATGAGGAATACACACTTCCTTTGTCAAAGACACGGAGAAGAATTGGGAGTCATGTGACATTGACCTCTAGTTTGTGAAACCAGTGATATTGTCTTGTGGAACTGCAAAGTCAGTCAGTTGTTTACTATTCCACAAGCAGCCTCACAGAAAAGGAGCTCCAACTGCACTGTTTTTGCTGCAACATCTGCTGTACTATATCGCCTGTGACTGATTCACCTCCGCATGTCTACCTCATCGTGTGAACTCAACACCACTGGACAGGTGAATTATATAGCACTGGCTTTCAGCCTGTCGACCTCCGAGAAGGAATACCTAATTGGACTTTCATTCTGGAGCCAGGTGAAACAATATTTATTTTCTCTGTGGTCTCTGCACTGCAACTCTTTTCTCTCTATCCCTCTTTTACTGTATGAATGCAAAGGCGGCAATGTTGCAACCCTCTTCCTATGTTTTGATTGTGTCCAAATAAACTAACCCTTTGAGCTCATCGTAATTCAAGTTTGCCATGTGGTTATTAATAGAAAATAAGAAGGGCAGCACGTGGCACAGTGGTTAGTACTTCAGCCTATGGCGCTGAGGACCCTGGTTCGAATTGGCACATTCTCCCCGTGTCTGCATGGGTTTCACCCCACAACCAAAAGATGTGTAGGTTAGGAAGATTGGCCATGCTAAATTGCCCCTTAATTTAAATTTTTTTTTAATTAATAGAAAATAAGATCACACCAAAACTGTGGGGCTGGGAAATACACCACCACTTATAAAAAGGGGAAGCAAATTAAAGCACCTTTCTGTTTATGGACAAGTGGAGTGAGGAGAAACTTGTGCTGTTTGAATTAACCCCACCCGTCCATCCATAGGGAGTACATAGCCAGCACTGGGTTGGCATGCCAGCGATGACTTTTAAGACAGAACAATGTGAAATGATAAATGTTGGTAGGAGGAACAGGACAGGTAATATAAACTAAGTAGTACAATTCCTTTTTTAAAAATAAATTTAGAGTACCCAATTATTATTTTTTGAATTAAGAGGCAATTTAGCATGGCTAATCCACCGACCCAGTTGTGAGGGCGAGACCCACGCAGACATGGGGAGAATGTGCAAACTCCACACGGACAGTGACCTGGGGCCGGGATCAAACCCGGGTTCTTGGCTAAATTGTACAATTCTAAAGTGGCACAGGACAGCGACCTGGGAGCATAAATGATGTTGGCAGGACCGGTTGAGAAATTCAATCATTCAGGATGCTAGATTTTATAAACAGAGGCACAGCACACAAAAATAAGGCAGTTTTAATGAACCTTTAGGAAATACTGTTTCAGCCTCAACTAGAGTATTGCATCCAATACAGGGGACCACACTTTAGGATGGACAAGAAAGTTTTTTAAAAGGGTGCAGAAAAGATACGAAAATGATTCCAGTGATAAGGGATTTCAGTTGCATTTGTAAATTGGAGAACCTGGGGCTGTTCTCCTTAGAGAAGGTTAAAAGGAGATTTGATAGATGTATTCAAACTCATGAGAGACATGGCTATTCCATTAGCAGCAGGGTTGAATCACATGACAGAGATTTAATGAGAATGGCATAAGAAGCAAAGTCAACATAAAGAAAAGCAGTTTTATTCAGACAATGGATAGTTTATACTCTTTGTCACAAGCAGGCTTACATTAACACGGCAATGACATTACTGTGAAAATCCGCTAGTCGTCACATTCCAGCACCTGTTCTGGTACACCGAGGGAGAATTCAGAATGTCCAATTGACCTTGGTTTCCTCCCACAGTCCACTCCGGTTTCCTCCATTGCCCTTAGTGTTGGGTGGGGTTACTGGGTTATGGGGATAGGGTGGAGGTGTGGATCTTGGGTAGGGTGCTCTTATCAAGAGCCGGTGCAGACTCGATGGGCCGAATGGCCTCCTTCTGCACTGTAAATTCTATGAAAGAGAGGAACTTTTAAACCTAACAGCATGTGCTTCGGGACTTGTGGGAGGAAACCGGGTGAGCACCTGGAGGATATCCACGCAGACAAAGGGAGAATATGCAGACTCCACACTGACAGTGACCCAAGCCAGGAATCAAAACCGAGACCCTGGAGCTGTGAAGCAACTATGCTACCATGCCACCCACTGTGCAACTGTGCCACCCATAAACTCATAGTTTGAGTCAAAAGAGCTGCATACAAATTATGTTTGCTTTATTAATTTTGCTTGCAGCTAGACTCCATTACAGAGCAGAAGCTTATCAAGTATTAACCAACAAGCAGACAATAGACGGTTAGTTATTTTCTCCTCCTCATACTCTTTTGGACAAAAATTCTGGGGGAAATTTCTTGGCCTTTGTAATTGCAACAGCTTAAATTAAACTTTTTACAGAGGTAGTGTACCCTTGATGTCACAACACACACTTATTAATGTTGAGTACACACCATCAGCATAGGATCTGGAATGGAATGTCCAAGAGAGCGTCAGAGGCAGATTTAATTTTGGTATTCAAAAGATAATTGGATAAGCACCTGAAGAGAACAAATCTACCCAACTTCATTGAAAGGGTGGTTGAGTGTGACTAATTCTGTGCTGTAACCATTCTAAGATTTTATGTATATTGTAGGACGTCACCCAAACAAATGTTATGAATGAAATTCAAACATTTCTGAAATGCTATTTGACCACAGCTTGCATCACAACTTTGTCCCATCGTGCTCTCACCTGACCCTATAAAACTGACAAATCTATCTGCCTTTCATGCACATTATAATATCCATAGGGTAATACAACAGTACTTGCGGATACATTGATGCTCAAAGAAGGCACATGACAACGCTGGACAAAATCGAAGAGGAAATATACAAAGAGCAGAACAGTCCACTGAAACCTGATAAAGAATCTGCACAGGTGCTCAGCTGTGCCACACTGTTGCAATAGGTAAAGATGCATTACACCGAGCATAATTTCCAGCTTGCTACCTGCCCCCTCTCTCCCTTTTGTAAAATGATGCTGACCTACTCTTCCCAACACGGACAGAGCTGTGTAAAAACTCCTCCATTGGGGGTTAATTCTAGGTCGAGTCAGACAGACTGTTGACTGCAGCGTCCGCATCAACTTTTCCTGCCGAGGGACGGGAGGGCATCCCGCTCATGCCGCCCCTGTTGTGGAGCGGGCAGACACCGTCACTGTCCGGGGCTGTGTCAACGCGGTGTCACCCAAAGGACTTCCAGGCCGCCGGCTCGGCCCGCGGTTCCCGGTCGCCCTCTCGCCGCCGCCCCCCCCCCAAACCCCGCCGTTGTTCCCGGTCCTCCCACTCGCCCCCCCGCCGTTCCCGGGCTCCCTCTCGCCGTTCCCAGTTTTTCGGTCGCTCTTACACAGTGACGTGTCCTGATCCCCGCACCACCACCGGGTCGGGCGCGTATTTCAGCAGCTGCTCCTCCAGCGCTCGCTCCTCGTCTTCCTCTTCTTCATAGATCGCATCGAAATCCGCCATCATCATCCCGGAGGCCGCCAGCTCCATAGAGACACCGCGAGCTGCCCAACGGCAGCAGTCAACCCTCGCGAGAGCGGCCGCCCTCCTCTACCCCGGGTCAAAGAGCACGGAGAGCGGAAATGACGCACGCACTACAGGGTCAGTCCCATTTGAAATGGTTCAGCAGCTGAAGTTGTTGTTGTCAGATACACTCATCCGGTGTAAATCATTGCGGAGCATAGGAGTGACGATAACTGTCAATTTCTCACATTTTCAGAGAAATCTCCATCGTTGCTTCTATATTTCCCTAACAACCAGCTACCATCAAGTATTACTAAATTTTGCAATTTTATTTTAACATTTGGAATTCTGACAAGAAATTATCCAATACAATACATCTGAATTGTTTGTTCATTCATGTGATGAGTGTCTCCAACATTTGTTGCCCATCCCTAGTTGCCCTTCAGAAGGTGGTGGTGAGCTGCCTTCTTGAACCGCTGTAGCCCATGAGGTGTAGGTACACCCACTGTGCTTTTAGGAAGGGGGTTCCAGGTTTTGAAGAGACGGTCAAGGGTCAGTGATATTGTTCCAAGTCATGATGTACAGTGTTACTTGCAGGTGGTGGTGTTCCCAGTTGCCTGTGTCCTGGATGGTAGAGATTGCAGAATTGGAAAGTGCTGTTGACGTCTTGGGGAGTTGCTGTGGAGTCAGTAGTGGAGAGTGTGAATATTTAACATGGTGGATGGGGTGCCAGTCAAGCCAGCTGCTTTGTTCTGGATAGTGTTAACTGTCGTGTTATTCACCCTGGGGTAACACAGACTGCAACTGGACGCAGTTGTACTTGAAAGTAGACACCAAACTTTGATGTAAGTTCAATACGCTTTATTGAACTTGCTGAGCAGTGCACACAGTTCGCTGTGGGTTGACACTCTACCAATCTAAGCGTTCTAACTATAACTAACTAGACCAGACTAGCTCTGAGCCACGTGTAGAATGTGCTAACTGATATGTACACCCTGACCGTCACTACAGTTGTCACCAGTGGAAAGAGGCAGAGTGCTGATGCCTCGCGTGTTTTATAGTGGGAAACCCCCCTCTAGTGTTCTGCCTGGTGATTGGTTGTGTTCTGTCCTGTGTATTGATTGGCTGTACTGGGTGTCTGTCACTGCCTGTCTGTATCTCATTATGTGCATGAGTGCATATCATGACATTAACCTTTAGCATTGTTGGAACTACACTCATCCGAGCAAGTGGAGAGTGTCCATCACTTCCTGAGATGGAAAGACTCCGAATCAGGATGTGATTTACTCCCCACAGAATCCAAGCCTCCGAATACACTTATAACCACAGTATTTAAATAGTTGGTTCAATTAAGTTTCTGACCAAAGATAATCCTCAGTATGTTGAAGTTGGGAGATTCGGCAATTATCGCCCAATTGAATGTCTAGGGAGGAGGTTAGACTCTTCTATTGGAGGTGTTGATTGCCTAACACTGGTGTTAGATTATAGATGAGAAATACTGCATGGTAACACGTCAACAACATCTGTCATAATCTTGTTGACAATTGAGAACACTTAGACAAGCATATAATTGGCTAGATAAAAGCAAATTACTGCGGATGCTGGAATCTGAAACAAAAACAAAATACTGGGCAATCTCAGCAGGTCTGACAGCATCTATGGAGAGAGAAGGGAGGTAATGTTTTGAGTCTGGATGACGCTGTGTCAAAGCTCCGTGAGATAAATGGCTAGATTGGATTTGTACTGCTTTTTGTGCACAGTACAAATTTTTAAAAATAATCTTTATTGTCACAAGTAGGCTTACATTAACACTGCAATGAAGTTACGATGAAAAGCCCCAAGTTGCCACACTCCGGCGCCTGTTCGGGTACACTGAGGGAGAATTCAGAATGTCCTATTCACCTAACAAGTGCATCTTTCAGGATTTGTGGGAGGAAACCAGAGCACCCAGAGGAAACCCACGCAGACACGGGGAGAACGTGCAGACTCCGCGCAGGCAGTGACCGAAGCCAGGAATTGAACCTGAGACCCTGGCGCTGTGAAGCAATAGTGCTAACCACTGTGCTACCGTGCCAATTTGAGGTAATTTAAGGACAGTCAACCACATTGCTATGGTCTGAGTCACCTATAAGCCAGATCAAGTAAGAACTTAGGATTCCATAAAGGCCATGTCTATTGAACCAGATGGGCTTTTACAATCTGGTAATTTCGGTGACCATTACTGATGATATATTTTTATTCCAGATTTATTTACTGAATTAGCTTTAAGTTTCCCCACTGCTATTATGGGATGTGAACTCATGTCTCTGGATTGCTCGTCCAGTAACATGATCTCTATGCTACTGTACTTGACAGATTCTTACATTTTCTCCAACAGATGCAAACACTACTTTGATCTCACCAGAGTGATTATTGAGAATGTTAATTCCACAACTGTAGACACTAGATTCATCCCTGCTCTGCACCCCTCTCCATACAACATTATTAGTGTTTCCATGGCATTGGTGGGCTGGAGCTTTCATCCATGTTAGACATCATTTTAGGGATATCCAGTAAGAGTAACTAAAAAAAGTAAAGCATACACAATGAAAACACCAAAAATATTCACACACCTCATTTTTTGCCTTACTGTTTTACTAACAAATACACAAATTAGTTTTAAGTGCATATACCTGACGAATGAGCAATTAGATCATGTATCCATGCCTCTGTTACTCATTTTTATTTTCTAATCTAAAAGCAGTTAACCACATCTCATTCCCAATTACTCATGTGTGTCGAGCACTCAATGCTTTGACAACTGTATTTCAGTTACTACTGAAATTCTAAAATGTAAATTAGTTACCAAGTCTTGGATTTGGATCTTACCACCTGATTTTCAACTTTTCGCTCATCGGTTGGTGGGTGTCCAGGGAAGGATTATGTCAAATGCCATCCAATTTTCTGCCATTTGGTAGATGGAAATGCACAGCTTACTTAATTTGAGTGGTGATAGTATGGTGATGTTACACTTCCATTACAAATAGCATAGATGTATTAAGGCACAACTAGATAAACTAGAAAAACCCACCTACTCTCTGTGTCTGCATGGGTTTCCTCCGGGAGCTCCGGTTTCCTCCCACAGTCCAAAGATGTGCAGGTTAGGTGGATTGGCCATGCTAAATTGCCCTTAGTGACCAAAAAGGTTGGGTGTGGTTACTGAATTATGGGGATAGGGTGGAGGTGTGGGCTTGGGTAGGGTGCTCTTTCCAAGGGCCGATGCAGACACGATAGGCCGAATGGCCTCCTTCTGTAAATTCTATGATTCTATGAGTGAGAAAGTGTGGTAGTCTGTATAGGGGTATTACGGTACCTAGGTTGAGGCTGTAAGACCATTGGTGTGGGAGGTACCTGAGTCATGAAGATCATGGTTGAAGCCTGCCTGCTGGTTCCGCCCAGTAAGGCGGAGTATAAGAGTCTCTGTCTCCCTAGCAGCTGCATTCTGTACCTGCGCTGCTGGGGGAAACATCTAGTCCAATAAAGCCTTCAATTGTCATCCAATCTCGCTTCTGGAGTTATTGATCGAGCATCAGTTTATTGGACTAGATTTTAAAGAATGGAGCTCCGAATCAAGCCGGAGTGTCTGCAACTCAGCCCCCATGTGGGAAACTCAGCGGCAACCTTCAAACACTGTCGGGCATGCTTCAAAGGGTACCTCAGGACTGCACCCACGGAGGACCAGAAACTGTAAGTTCGCCACTCGAGGGTGAGCCCAGAGATCTACACCATGAGTGAGGATGCGGACGATTTCGAGACCGCGATGGCTCTGTTGAAAGGATACTGCATTCGCCCAGTAAACCAGTTTACGCCCAACATATGCTAGCGACAAGGCGAAAAATCCCGGGGGACTCGCTGGATGAATTCTACCGCGCGCTCTTGGTACTGGGTAGGAACTGTGACTGCCCGCAAGTTTCAACCAGCGACCACACAGAACCTTTCATCCGGGTCGCATGCGTTGAAGGTATACTGTCCTCCCAAATCCATCAGCGGCTGCTGGAGAAAGAGACACTAGGTCTCAAGGAGGCACGGGCCCTTGCTAGCTCCCTGGATGTGGCCTCCCGAAACGCCCGCGCGGACGTCTCCGACCGCGCGGCTGCCCCTTGGGCAGCGTGGAACCCACCCGCGGCCGACCCCGATGCACTCCCCATCCCCCCACTTGTGCCGCGCGGCTACCAGACAACCCCCGGGGGCCTCGCTGTTATTTATTTATTTTTTAAAATATTTTAATTCAATTTTAGCACATTTTCAACAAACCACCCCCTTACAGATAAAAGAAAAGCATAAAACACACAGATCAACATCGTACACATATCACGAATTCCCCCAATGTACAACCCCCCCTCCCCCCCCGTGAAACAATAATAAACACATACCCAAACCCCCTCCCCCTCCCCCCTCTTCTCCCCCTGGGTTGCGGCTGCTGCTGACCACCTCCTAACGCTCCGCTAGAAAGTCTAGGAACGGTTGCCACCGCCTGAAGAACCCTTGCACAGACCCTCGCAAGGCAAACTTTACCCTCTCCAATTTAATGACCCCTGCCATGTCACTGATCCAGGCTTCTATGCTTGGGGGCTTCGCATCCTTCCACTGTAGCAGAATCCTCCGCCGGGCTACCAGGGACGCAAAGACCAGAATACCGGCCTCTTCCGCCTCCTGCACTCCCGGCTCATCCGATACCCCAAATAATGCTATCCCCCAGCTCGGCTTGACCTGGGTGTTCACCACCTTAGACACAGTCCTCGCAAAGACCCTCCAAAACCCATCCAGCGCCGGACATGCCCAGAACATATGGGCGTGGTTTGCTGGGCTCTCCAAGCACCTCACACATGTCCTCTACCCCAAAAAACCTACTCAACCTCGCCCTTGTCATATGCGCTCTGTGATGAACCTTAAATTGTATCAGGCTAATCCTGGCACAAGAGGAGGAAGAATTAACCCTACCCAGGGCATCAGCCCACAGACCCTCATCTATCTCCTCCCCAAGCTCCTCCTCCCATTTACCCTTTGATGCGCAATCAATTACACTCAAGACAAAGTGATTCCATAACTGAAGGCTAATCTGCTAGAACTCTTCCCCAGCAGCTTCTTTTTTAAAAAATGTTTTTATTATGAATTTTTCAATAACAATATTTTCTACCTTACAAACAACACCCCCCCCCCCCCCACCCCCCGTAACAAAAAAAAGAAAAAAGAACTCGCGTAGCAAGACATAAACATGGCAAGTCAATAAGATACAAAACTTTGTACAGTGGATTCTTCCCGTACATGTCAGTTTCCGGATCCCACCATGTGTTTTCTTGCTCAAATGCCCCCCAGAAAAAAAAAACCTTCCCCCCCCCACCCTTCCCTCCCCTCAACCGCTGTCCCCCACTCCCCTGGGTTGCTGTTGCTGCTGTCCGACCTTCCTCTAACGCTCCGCGAGATGGTCTAGGAACGGTTGCCACCGTCTGTAGAACCCCTGCGCAGACCCTCTCAAGGCAAACTTTATCCTTTCCAACTTAATAAACCCAGCCATATCATTTATCCAGGCCTCCAGGCTGGGGGGCTTCGCCTCCTTCCACATTAACAAGATCCTTCGCCGGGCTACTACGGACGCAAAGGCCAGAATGCCGGCCTCTTTCGCCTCCTGCACTCCCGGCTCGTCCACTACTCCAAATATTGCTAGCCCCCAGCTTGGCTTGACCCGGACTTTCACCACCTTAGATACTGTTCCCGCCACTCCCCTCCAGAACCCCTCCAGTGCCGGACATGACCAAAACATATGGACATGGTTCGCCGGACTTCCTGAGCACCTCCCACATCTGTCCTCCACCCCAAAGAACCTGCTCAGCCTCGCCCCCGTCATATGTGCTCTATGAACCACCTTAAATTGTATCAGGCTAAGCCTGGCACACAAGGAAGAGAACTTCACCCTCCTATCTGGCCTCCCGCCATAGCCTCCTCTCTCTCATTTCACCTTCAGCTCCTCTACCAATGCCTCTCCAAGCCTCCCTTCTTTCATCTCCTGGTATATCGCCGACGCCTTGCCTCTCCCCGGCCCATACGCCCGAAATCACCCTATCTTGAATCCCCTGTGCCGGGAGTAGCGGAAATTCCCTCACCTGCCGCCTCGCAAACGCCCTCACTTGCATGTACCTGAAGTCGTTTCCCGGGGGTAGCCCAAACTTCTCCTCCAGTGCCCGTAAGCTCGCAAACGTCCCGTCATTGAACAGGTCCCCCATTCGTCTAATCCCTACCCGATGCCAGCTCTGAAATCCCCCGTCCATCCTTCCTGGGACAAACCGATGGTTGTCTCTAATCGGGGACCACACCGAGGCTCCCATCGCACCCCTATGCCGTCTCCACTGCCCCCAGAACCTTAGCGTTGCCGCCACCACCGGGCTCGTGATATACCTTGTCGACGAGAGCGGCAGCGGTGCCGTCACCAGCGCCCCCAGGCTTGTTCCTTTGCAGGACGACATTGTAGCGCACAATGACTTACGAGAGACGAGAAGTGATGAAGTCGATACAGGCTTTATTAAGCGATGCTTGTCCCCAGCAGCTCAGCAACAGAATGAAGCAGCGGGGAGAAGCTCGGGTTCTTATACTCCGCCTTCAGGGCGGGGCCAGAAGTCGGCAGATCCAACCAGGACCCGGGATCTGTCATCTGTCAGCCAATAGCATCTCGGCTTCACAGGTCCCACATGACCCCTAATACATACCACCACAGCCATCTCCAACCTTTTCCACGCCGCCCCCTCGCCCTCCGTCACCGACTTACGGATCATTGCCATGTTGGCTGCCAATAGTAACCATCCAAATTCGTCAACGCCAACCCTCCTCTCTCTGCTACGCTCCAAGAACCCCCTCCTTACCCGCGGGGTCTTGCTCCCCCACACAAATCCCGTAATGCTCCTGCTTACCCTTTTAAAAAAGGCCTTAGTGATCATAATTGGGAGGCATTGGAATACAAAAAGAAATCTCGGGAGGACCACCATTTTAACCGACTGTACCCTACCCGCCAGCGAGAGTGGCAACATGTCCCGCCTTTTAAAATCCTCCTCATCTGTTTCACCAACCGCGACGAATTAAGTTTGTGCAGTGCCACCCAGCTCCTAGCTACCTGAATCCCCAAGTATCGAAAGCTCCTTTCCGCCCTCCTCAACGGTAGGTCCTCTATCCCTCTTCCCTGGTCCCCCGGATGGATCACAAAGAGCTCGCTCTTTCCCACATTGAGCTCATAGCCCGAAAAGTCTCCAAACTCCCGTAGGATCTGCATAACCTCAACCATCCCCTCCACTGGATCCGTCACAGACAGCAACAGGTCGTCTGTGTACAGCGACACTCGATGTTCCTCTCCCCCTCGACCCACCCCCTTCCATTTCCCCGACTCCCTTAACGCCATGGCCAAAGGTTCAATTGCTAATGCGAACAGCAGAGGGGACAGGGGGCACCCCTGCCTCGTTCCTCGATACAGCCGGAAATACTCCGACCTCCGCCGGTTCGTGACCACACTTGCCACCGGGGCTTTATACAGGAGCTTAACCCAACTGATAAACCCTCCCCCGAACCCAAACCTCCTCAACACTTCCCAGAGATACTCTCACTCTACCCGATCGAAGGCCTTCTCCGCGTCCATGTCTGTCACTATCTCCGCTTCTCCCTCCACCGCTGGCATCATTATCACATTTAGGAGCCTTCGCACATTAGTATTTAACTGCCTACCCTTTACGAATCTCGTCTGGTCCTCATGAATCACCCCCAGGTCACAGTCCTCAATCCTCATGGCCAACATTTCTGCCAGCAACTTAGCGTCTACATTAAGGAGCGAGGTCTATACGACCCACATTGCAGTGGGTCCTTATCCCGCTTCAAGATCAAAGAGATCGTCGCCTCCGACATTGTCGGGGGCAGGGTCCCCCCTCCCTTAGTTCATTGAAGGTCCTTACCAGCAACGGGGCTAACAGGTCTACATATTTCCTGTAGAACTCCACCGGGAACCCATCCGGCCCCGGGGCCTTCCCCGCCTGCATGCTCCCCAGCCCTTTAACCAGCTCCTCCACCCCAATTGGCGCCCCCAAACCAGCCAACTCCTGCACCTCCACCCTTGGGAACCTCAACTGATCCAAGAATCGCCACATCCCCTCTTTTCCCCCTGGGGGCTGGGACCTATACAGTTCCTCATAAAATGCCTTAAAAGCCTCATTCACTTTCCCTGCCCTCCGCACTGTAGTTCCTCTGCCATCTTGGACTCCACCTATTTCCCTCGCTGCCATCCTCTTACGGAGCTGGTGTGCCAGCATCCGGCTCGCCTTCTCCCCATATTCATATATCGCCCCCTGTGCCTTGCTCCACTGTGCCTCTGCCTTCCCTGTGGTCAACAGGTCGAACTCCGTCTGGAGACTTCGTCTCTCCCTGAATAGTCCCTCATCCGGAGCCTCTGCATAGCTCCTGTCCACCCTTAAAATCTCCCCCACTAACCTCTCCCTTTCCCTGCCCTCTCTCTTCACCCTGTGAGCCCTGATGGAGATAAACTCTCCCCTGACCACCGCCTTCAGCGCTTCCCATACTACTCCCACCTGCACCTCCCCGTTGTCGTTAGCCTCCAGATACCTTTCAATACACCCCCACACCCTCCCGCACACTTCCTCGTCTGCCAGCAGTCCCACATCCAACCTCCACAATGGGCATTGGTCCCTCTCCTCCCCCAACTCCAGCTCCACCCAGTGCGGGGCATGGTCTGAAATGGCTATGGCCGAATACTCCGTTCCCTCCACTTTCGGGATCATTGCCCTGCCCAGAACAAAAAAATCTATTCGGGAGTAGGCCTTATGAGCGTGGGAGAAAAAAGAAAATTCTCTGGCCAAAGGCCTGGCAAATCTCCACGGATCTACTCCCCCCATCTGATCCATAAACCCCATAAGCACCTTTGCCGCAGCCGGCCTCTTCCCCGTCCTAGATCTGGAACGATCTAATGCTGGGTCCAGCACCGTGTTAAAATCCCCACCCATTATCAAACTCCCTACCTCCAGGTCCGGAATATGCCCCAACATCTGTTTCATGAATCCAGCATCGTCCCAGTTTGGGGCATATACATTCACCAGTACCACCTCCGTCCCCTGCAACCTACCGCTCACCATCACGTATCGGCCTCCCTTGTCCGCTACTATGTTCTTGGCCACAAACGACACCCCCTTTCCCACCAGTATTGCCACCCCTCTATTCTTCGCATCCAGCCCCGAGTGGAACATCTGTCCCACCCATCCCTTCCTTAACCTGACCTGATCTGCCACCTTCAGATGTGTCTCCTGAAACATGACCACGTCCATTTAGGCCTCTCCCCCCCCGCCCCTCTTAACCGGCCCATTTAGGCCTCCCCCCCCCCCCCCCCCCCCCCCCCCCCCCCGCCGCCGCCGACTAGCCATCTCCTATCTTAGGCCAGTCCCGCGCTCGCGCCTCCCGCACCTTCCAGTCCCCCAGGCGGGGGACCCCTGCCCCGACCACCTCTTCCGTTTCAGTTCCCCCTCGGACAGTGCAGCAGCAACCCTAAAGCCCGTGCTTTCCTGAGCCAGACCCGCCCCCTATGGCGCAGCTCCTGTTGCGGCCATCATCCCAGTTCCCTCATCCCCGAGTCTCACCTCCTTCCAGGACCGACGCCCAAATTCCCCATCATCATCATCTTGTCTACAGAAAAGAAAAAAGGAAATTTTAGGAATTTTAACCAGGACTCTACCCACATCCCCATCCATCATCCCACCCATGCAATATTCTTTACCCATATTTACAACCCCCTGTACAACCACATCTCCTCAGTTTGAGTCCAGTTTTTCCATCTGAATAAAGGTCCAAGCCTCTTCTGGCGTTTCAAAATAATGGTGTCGGTCCTGATAAGTGACCCACAGTCGCGCAGGCTGCAGCATGCCGAACCTGACTTTTTTTATGCAGCACCACCTTGGCCCGGTTAAAGCCAGCTCTCCGCTTTGCCACCTCCACGCTCCAATCCTGGTATACTCTGATCACCGCGTTCTCCCATCTACTGCTCCGCACCTTCTTGGCCCATCTCAGCACACTTTCTTTGTCCGCGAAGCGGTGGAACCTTGCCAGTATCGCCCTTGGCGGCTCATCTGCCTTGGGTCTCCTCGCTAGGACCCGATGAGCTCCTTCCAGCTCCAGGGGGGTCAGAGAGGCCTCCGCACCCATCAGCGAATGGAGCATCGTACTCACGTACGCCCCGGCATCAGCTCCCTCCACTCCTTCGGGAAGACCCAGAATCCGGAGGTTATTCCTTCTCGACCTGTTCTCCAGGGCCTCAATTCTCTCGGCCCACCTCCTGTGCACCGCCTCGTGCGCCACCATTTTTACCGCCAGGCCCAGGATCTCGTCCTCGTTGGTATTCACTTTCTCATTCACCACACGAAGCTCCACCGCCTGGGTCTTCTGGGTCTCCTTCAGCCCCTCGATCGCCAACAGCATCGGCGCCAGCACCTCCTTTTTCAGCTCCTCCACACACCGCTTGAGGAACTCCTGCTGGTCTGGCCCCCACGCTGCTCGCTCTCCGCCCTCCGCCATCTTGTCTTTTTCCCCTCGTTTTGGTCTCTGCTCCAGGGCCTCTTTCCTCGTCGCTCCACCGCTGATCTCTGCCATATATTGTGAGGGGGGACCTCACTGCACCTTCCCACATGGGATTAAATCAAACCAGCTCCGTTGGGGCTCCTCTGGAGAGCCCGAAAGTCCGTAGTCGCGGGAGCTGCCGAAACGCGCGGCTTAGCTCCGCATCGCCGCAACCGGAAGTCCCCCCAGCAGCTTCGATACAGAAAGTGAAGGCTGAAAGCCTTCGATAGGGTAGAGTGGGAGTACCTGTGGGAGGTGCTGAAGAGGTTCGGGTTTGGGGAGGGGTTTGTCAGGTGGGTTAGGCTGTTGTACGAGGTCCCGATGGCGAGTGTGACCACAAATGGGAGGAGGTCCGAGTACTTTCGGTTGCACCGAGGGACGAGACAGGGGTGTCCCCTGTCCCCCCTGCTCTTCGCACTGGCGATTGAACCCCTGGCTATGGCACTGAGAGAGTCGAGGAACTGGAGGGGGTTGGTGCGGGGTGGGGAGGAGCATAGGGTGTCGCTTTACGCGGACGACCTGCTGCTGTATGTGGCGGACCCGGTGGGAGGAATGCCAGAGGTAATGAGGATGCTTAGGGAATTGGGGGACTTTTTGGGGTACAAGCTCAATATGGGGAAGATCGAGCTGTTCGTAGTTCAGCTAGGGGACAAGGAGAGGGGGATTGGCGAGCTCCCACTAAAAAGGGCGGAGAGGAGTTTCAGATATTTGGGGGTCCAGGTTGCCAGGGGCTGGGGGGGGCCTGCATAGGCTTAACTTTACAAGGCTGGTGGAGCAAATGGAGGAGGAGTTCAAGAGGTGGGACGCGTTGCCGCTGCCCCTGGCGGGTAGGGTGCAGTCAATCAAAATGACGGTGCTCCCAAGGTTTATGTTCCTGTTCCAGTGCCTCCCCGTGTTTATCCCGAAGGCTTTTTTCAGGCGGGTTAACAGGAGTATAATGGGGTTTGTGTGGGCGCGAGGGACTCCGAGGGCGAGAAGGGTGTTCCTGGAGCGGAGTAGAGATAGGGGGGGGCTGGCGCTGCCCAACCTCTGTGGGTACTACTGGGCCGCCAATGCGACAATGGTGCGCAAGTGGGTGATGGAGGGGGAGGGGGCTGCATGGAAGAGGCTGGAGACAGCGTCCTGTGTGGGTACGAGTCTGGGGGCACTGGCAACGGCACCGCTGCCGCTCCCTCCAAGGAGGTATACCACGAGCCCGGTGGTGGTGGCGGCCCTCAGAATTTGGGGGCAGTGGAGGCGGCATAGGGGGGAAGTTAGGGCCTCGGCATGGACTCCATTACGGGGGAACCACCGGTTCGCCCCAGGAAGAACAGGTGGAGGGTTTTCGGGGTGGCACAGGGCAGGCATACGAAAGTTGGGGGACCTGTTTGTGGACGGGAAGTTCGCGAGCTTGGGTGAGCTGGGGGAGAAGTACGGGCTCTCCCCGGGGAACACCTTCAGGTACTTACAGGTAAGGGCGTTTGCCAGACGGCAGGTGGTGGAATTCCCACGGCTACTGCCACACACAGTACAGGACAGGGTGCTCTCGGGGGGGTGGGTGGGAGTGGGGAAGATCTCGGAAACTTACCAGGTGATGCAGGAGGAGGAGGAGGCCTCGGTGGTGGAGTTGAAAGGTAAGTGGGAGGAGGAGTTGGGAGAGGAGATCGAAGAGGGGACGTGGGCAGATGCCCTAGGGAGGGTGAACTCTTCCTCTTCATGCGTGAGGCTCAGCCTCATACAGTTTAAGGTGCTGCACAGGGCACACATGACCGGGACAAGGGTGAGCAGGTTCTTTGGGGGTGAGGACAGGTGTGTTAGGTGCTCAGGGAGCCCAGCAAATCACACCCATATGTTCTGGGCATGCCCAGCGCTGGAGGAATTTTGGAAGGGCGTAGCGAGGACGGTGTCGAGGGTGGTAGGATCCAGGGTCAAACCGGGCTGGGGGCTCGCAATATTTGGGGTGGCAGAGGAGCCGGGAGTGCAGGAGGCGAAAGAGGCCGGAATTCTGGCCTTTGCGTCCCTGGTAGCCCGGCGAAGGATTCTCCTTCAGTGGAAAGATACAAGGCCCCCAAGCGTGGAATCCTGGATCAGCGATATGGCAGGGTTCATTAAATTGGAGAGGGTGAAATTCGCCTTGAGAGGGTCGGTACAAGGGTTCTTTAGGCGTCGGCAACCGTTCTTAGACTTTCTGGCAGAACGCTAGACATTGGTCAATGGCAGCAGCAGCTCGGGGGGTGGGGGGGGGCGGGTTTACTTTATTTTTGTTTATGTTATTTACACTGGAAGGGTCTGAGGGGGTGTATACACCTGTTGTGTTAAGTCAGGGTGTTATTGTTAATTTATTACTTAGGTACGGGGGGAGGGGTTTGGGGGTTTGCTTTTTTAGATTGTGTTTTGTACTTAACCCTGTTGGGTTCTTTTCTCTTTCTCATTTTGTTATTGATATTTTATGAAAACCTTTAATAAAAGTTATTTTTTAAAAAAAGAAAGTGAAGGCTGCTGGGACGGCACCGGTTCTTATACTCCGCCTCTCAGGGCGGAGCTATGTACAACAGCCAATGGTAGACTCCTGGGTCTAACCAATGGTCATCCACCTCTTAGGTACCACAATACCTGGTACTACCACATTCACACCCTGTTAAAAAAGAGCCCGGCGGGGGTGGTGGCCAGCGTTAAAAGTCGCCTTTCACATGGTATGACCAGGTATGGAGGTGCCGTGATGTCGAGGGTATTTACAAAGTGTTCACAGTGCAGCAATCAGTCGATCGGGTGGCCTGGTCGTCCTTCTGGAGCGTCTGGGCCTCGGCGGCGATTCTGATGGGGGTCCCAGCGGTTGCGACTCCGGGAGCGTGATGTCGTCCTCCCTGGCAGCTTCGTCACCCCTAGGCGGCGCTGTTGGGGCAAAAGGTTGACAGGGGGGGAAAGCGTCTGTAGGGGGCGTCGGTGTGTGGTCGGGCCTAGGCTGGAGCGGCGGGAGTACTGACCCTCCAGTTAGGTGCTGTGGGGAGGGTGGCGGTGGGGGCAATGGTTCGGGTGCGCGTGGGGCTCCAGCGGGCGCCAGGTCCCAAAGGGAGACTGTGTCCTGCCGGCTGTCAGGGAACGCTACATAGGCGTACTGGGGGTTGGCGTGCAGCAGGTGGACCCTCTCGACCAACGGGTCCGACTTGTGCGCCCTCACATCTTTCCGCATCAGGACGGGTCCGGGTGTCGCAAGCCAGTCTGGGAGCGAGGTCCCGGAGGAGGACTTCCTGGCGAAAACAAGGAGACATTCATGAGGTGTCTGATTGGTAGTTGTACAGAGCAGCGACCGGATGGCGTGGAGGGCCACCGGGAGGACTTCCTGCCAGCGGGAGACTGGGAGATTCCTGGACCGTAGGGCCAGTAGAACAGTCTTCCAGACCGTTCCGTTCTCCCTCTCTACCTGTCCGTTTCCCCGGGGGTTGTAACTTGTCGTCCTGCTTGAGGCGATGCCCTTGCTGAGCAGGAATTGACGCAGTTCGTCGCTCATAAAGGAGGACCCCCTCTCACTGTGTATGTACGCGGGGAAACCGAACAGTGTAAAGATACCCTGGAGGGCCTTGATGACGGTGGTTGTGGTCATGGCTGGGCAGGGGATGGCGAATGGGAACCGGGAGTATTCGTCAATCACGTTAAGGAAGTACGTGTTGCGGTCGGTGGAGGGGAGGGGGCCTTTGAAGTCCATGCTGAGGTGTTCAAAGGGACGGGAAGCCTTTATCAGGTGCCCAACATGCGGTTTGCATTCCGCGCAGATTTGGCAGTCCCTGGTGACTGTCCTGACCTCCTCGATGGAGTAGTGTAGGTTGCGGGCCTTGATAAAATGGAAAAAGCGAGTGACCCCCGGGTGGCAGAGGTCCTTGTGGAGGGATCGGAGGCGGTCCACTTGTGCGGTGGCACAAGTGCCGCGGGACAGGGCATCAGGAGGCTCGTTTAGCTTCCCCGGACGGTACAAGATCTCGTAATTGAAGGTGGAGAGTTCTATCCTCCACCGCAAGATCTTGTCGTTCTTAATCTTGCCCCGCTGTGCATTATCGAACATGAAGGCCACCGACCGTTGGTCCATGAGGAGAGTGAATCTCCTGCCAGTCAGATAATGCCTCCAGTGTCGCACAGCTTCTACTATGGCCTTGGCCTCCTTTTTGACCGAGGAGTGGCGAATTTCGGGAGCATGGAGGGTACGGGAGAAGAAAGCCACAGGCCTGCCCGCTTGATTTAGGGTGGCCGCCAGAGCTACGTCGGACGCATCGCTCTCGACCTGGAAGGGGAGGGACTCGTCAATGGCGCGCATCGTGGCCTTAGCAATGTCTGCTTTGATGCGGCTGAAGGCCTCGCGGGCCTCCGCCAACAGGGGGAAGGTTGTGGACTGGATCAGGGGTCGGGCTTTGCGTAATTGGGGACCCACTGTGCGTAATAGCTGAAGAACCCTAGGCAGCGCTTCAGGGCCTTGGGGCAGTGAGGGAGGGGGAACTCCATGAGGGGGCGCATGCGCTCAGGGTCGGGGCCTATGACTCCACTTCGCACTACGTAGCCTAGAATGGCTAGACGGTCGGTGCTAAACACGCATTTATCCTTATTGTATGTCAGATTAAGGATTTTCGCAGTCTGGAGGAATTTGTGGAGGTTGGTGTCGTGGTCCTGCTGGTCATGGCCGCAGATGGTGATGTTATCCAGATACGGGAACGTTGCGCGTAAGCCGTACCGGTCAACCATTCGGTCCATCTCCCGCTGGAAGACCAAGACCCCATTAGTGACACCAAAGGGAACTCTTAAAAAGTGATAGAGCTGCCCATCTGCTTCGAAGGCAGTGTACTTGCGGTCACTAGTGCGGAGGGGTAGCTGGTGGTAGGTGGACTTGAGGTCCACTGTGGAGAAAACCTTGTATTGTGCGATCCTGTTTACCAGGTCGGCTATACGGGGGAGAGGGTACGCATCCAGCTGCATAAACCTGTTGATGGTCTGGCTGTAGTCGATGACCATCCTATGCTTCTCCCCGGTCTTTACCACCACAACCTGAGCTCTCCAGGGACTTTTGCTCGCTTCGATGACCCCTTCCCCCAGCAGCCTTTGGACCTCGGGCCTGATGAAGGTCCGGTCCTGGGCACTGTAACTTCTGCTCCGGTGGCGACGGGTTTGCAATCCGGGGTTTGCGAGGCCGCAGACAGTAAGGGGAGGTATAGGGCCGCCGAATTTAAAAATCAGGCGTTGCAAATGGCATTGGAAATCCAGCCCCAGGTGGGTAGCCGCGCAGAGGTGCGGCAGGATGTACAGGCGGAAATTATTGAATTTCCTACCTTGGACAGTGAGGTTCGCTAGGCAGAACCCCTGTATCTCCACCGAGTGTGACCCGGAGGCCAGGGAGATCCTTTGATTTACAGGGTGGGTTACAAGTGAACAGCGCCTTACCGTGTCGGGGTGAACAAAGCTTTCCGTGTTCCCAGAGTCAATCAGGCACGTCGTCTCGTGGCCGTTGATGAGGACCGTCGTTGTAGCCGTTGCGAGTGTCCGAGGTCGACTTTGGTCCAGTGTTACCGAGGCCAGATGAAGCAGTTGCGAGTTCTGATCAGGCAGCGTGTAGTCAACCGAGCTGGGGGCCTGAGGCCCCATCCAAGATGGTGTCACCCATGGGTCGCACATGGTGTCCGAGGATGAAGATGGTGATGGACAAAATGGCGGCGCCCACCCGTCCAGCGTGGGGTCCGGGGGGGCAAGATGGCCACGCCCGTGGGTCGCACATGGCATTAGGATAGGGGGGGCGGTGAGCGCTGGCCGGTCGGGGCCTGAAGGGAGGGTTGCCGCGGCGGTCCATAGTCGCTGGAGACCGCGGCCACGGCGCGGGCCTGGCAGACCCCCACATAGTGGCCCTTCTTGCCGCACCCTTTGCAGGTGGTGGTGCGGGCCGGGCAGCGCGGGCAGGGATGATTCGCCTGCCCGGAGAAGAAACAGCGGGGTCCGGCGGCGTTAGCGGGCCATCTCGCTGCGCAGGCTTGCGGGGTCAGGGGGAAGGTCTGAGGGGCTGCCGCTGCGGGATGCCACGCAACCCAGGGGGCCGCCGCGCGATCGGGTGCAAAGGACAGCGCGTTGTTATACGCAACGTCCATGGACCTCGCCAGGGCCCGTGTCTCAGTAAGTCCCAGAGTGTCCCTTTCTAGGTGCCTTCGGCGGATATCGGGGAGGTCATACCTGCCACGAAAGCAACCCTGATTAAAGGTTCCGTGTGCTCGCTCCCCGAAACCTGCGGGCAGCTTATCGATCGATGCCTTCATCAGCTCCAGCAGCTCTGCCCTCAGGTCCGCAAAACAGTGCTTGAGGAACTCCTGCTGCTCTTGCGACCATTGCGCCCACGCTGCCTGGTCTCCACCCGCCGCCATCTTGGTTCTCCTCACTCGCACTTTTCGCTGCACCAAAATCACTTTTTTCGCCGCTCCACTCCTGGTCCAATCCATACAGTGCCGGGGGAATCATACTGTTGCCTTCCCACACTGGGAACCGTTGAACAAATGCCGCTGGGGCCCCTAAAAAGAGCCCAAAAGTCAGTTTCTGACAGGAGCTGCTGAACGTGCGACTTAGCTCAGCATAGCCGCAACCGGAAGTCCAAAAGAACCCCACTGTTATTTCTGCGGGCAAGACAAGCACCCCTGGCAGCGCTGCCCGGCCTGCTCCTCCACCTGCAAAGATTGTGGCAAAAAGGAGCATTTTGTGGCAGTATGCCAGGCCTGGGCGGTCGCCGCTGTCTCCGGGGACAAACCGGGGCCGCCACCACAACTCTCTCCACGGGCCATGTGCGGGCCGCGGGCGCTGCCATCTTCTTTTTCCCCAGCCATGTGCGGGCCCGGAGCGCTGTCATCTTGTTCCCCAGGGACCACGTGCGATGCGTGGGCGCCGCCATCTTGTCCACCCCCAACCATGCGCGACCCGTGGGCGCCGCCATCTAGGCTGGAGTCTCAGGACCCCGATTCAGATGACCACACACCGCCCGAGGAAAATCTCCAACTTTTACCACAACTCGCCTCGGTGACCCTGGACCAGTCTCAGCCCTGAACACGATCGACTGCGACGACGACCGTACTCATCAACGGGCGCAAAATATCCTGCCAGATCAACTCCGGGAGCACAGAGAGCTTCATACACCCCAACACGGTAAGGCGCTGTTCTCTTCCCATCACCCAGTTAACCAAAAAATCTCCCTGGCCTCCGGGTCTCACTCTGTAGAGATCAAGGGGTTCTGCGTGGTGAACCTCACGGTCCAGGGAAGAGAATTAAAAAATTTCCGACTTTACGTCCTCCCTCACCTCTGTGCTGCTACGCTCCTGGGATTGGACTTCCAATGCAACCTCCAGAGCTTAACCTTTAAATTCGGCGGCCCTATACCCCCCCTCACTGTCTGCAGCCTCGCGACCCTCAAGGTCGACCCGCCTTCCCTTTTTGCGAACCTCACCCCAGATTGCAAACCCGTCGCCACCAGGAGCAAACGGTAGTGCCCAGGACCGGACCTTCATTAGGTCGGAAGTCCAGCGGCTACTGCAGGAAGGTATTATCGAGGCTAGCAACAGCCCCTGGAGAGCTCAAGTAGTGGTTGTCAAGACCAGGGAGAAGCACAGGATGGTCATCGATTATAGTCAGACCATCAACAGGTATACGCAGCTCGACGCATATTCTCTCCCCCGCATATCTGATTTGGTCAATCAGATTGCACAATACAAGGTCTTTTCCACGGTGGACCTCAAATCCGCCTACCACCAGCTCCCCATCCACCTGGACGACCGCAAGTACACTGCATTCGAAGCAGATGGGCGGCTCTACCACTTCCTAAGGATTCCCTTCGGTGTTACAAATGGAGTCTCGGCCTTCCAACGGGAGATGGACCGAATGGTTGACCGGTACCGTTTGCGGGCCACGTTTCCGTACCTCACCAACATCATCATCTGCGGCCACGACCAGCAGGACCACGACGCCAGCCTCCGCAAATTCCTCCATACCGCAAAAACCCTTAACTTGACCTACAAGGACAAATGCGTGTTCAGCACCGACCGTCTAGCTATCCTCGGCTACGTGGTGCATGATGGAATCATAGGCCCAGATCCCAAACGCATGCGCCCCCTCATGAAGTTTCCCCTACCCCACTGCTCCAAGGTCTTGAAACGCTGCCTGGGATTTTTTTTCAGATTACGCCCAGTGGGTCCCCAATTATGCAGACAAGGCCCGTCCACTAATCCAATCCTCAGTTTTCCCCCTTCAGCCGCATAAAGGCGGACATCACAAAGGTCGATGAATCCCTTCCCTTCCAAGTCGAGAGCGACGCATCCGACGTAGCTCTGGCGGCCACCCTCAACCAAGCGGGCAGGCCCGTGGCCTTCTTCTCACGCACCCTCCATGCTTCAGAAATCGGTCATTCCTCCGCTGAAAAGGAGGCACAGGCCATAGTAGACGCTGTGCGGCACTAGAGGCATTACCTGGCCGGCGGGCCCTCCATGAGGACCTCTGCCACCCGGGGGTCACTCGATTCTTCCATTTTATCAAGACCTGCAACCTGCCCTACTCCCTCGAGGAGGTCAGGACCGACACCAGGAACTGCCAAATCTGCGCGGAGTGCAAGCTGCACTTCTACAGGCCAGAGAAAGCGCACCTGATAAAGGCTTCCCGTCCCTTTGAACGCCTCAGTATGGACTTCAAAGGGCCCCTCTCCTCCACCAACCGCAACACGTACTTCCTGAACGTGATTGGCGAATACTCCCGGTTCCCATTCACCGTCCCCTCCCCGACATGACCGCAGCCACTGTCATAAAAGCCCTCCACAGTATCTTTACCCTGTTTGGTTTCCCCGCCTACATACACAGCGATAGGGGTCCTCCTTCATGAGCGCCGAACTGCGTCAATTCCTGCTCAGCAAGGGCATAGCCTCGAGCAGGACGACCAGTTATAACCCCCGGGGAACCAGACAGGTAGAGAGGGAGAACGGAACAGTCTGGAAGACCGTCCTACTGGCCCTGTGGTCCAGGAATCTTCCAGTCTCCCACTGGCAGGAGGTCCTTCCCGATGCACTCCACTCCATCCGATCACTGCTGTGCACCACGACAAACGAAACACCTCACGAACGTCTTGTCTTCGCTAGAAAGTTCTCCTCCGGCACCTCGCTCCCAACATGGCTGGCAGCTCCTGGACCCATTCTGCTCCGCAAACATGTGCGGGCGCACAAGTCGGACCCGTTGGTAGAGAGGGTCCACCTCCTTCATGCTAACCCTCAGTACGCCTACGTGGCGTACCCCGACGGCTGGCAGGATACGGTCTCCCTACGGAACCTGGCGCCCGCTGGATCCCCCCCCACACCGCCCCCCCCCCCAACCCCACCCTCCCTCCCACCGACGCACCCCACGGCTGCCCACTTTCCAGGTGGATCGGTTCTTCCACTGGTCCCACCCAGGGGTGATGAAGTTACCGTCGAAGCCGAAGTCATGATCTCGGAGTCACGGATGCCCGAGCCGGCACCTGCATCACCGCCAAAACTGTGACGATCACAGAGGACGACCAGGGCCCCCGATCGACTAATTGCTTCATTATGATATGTACATGTAAAATGAATACTGTAAATAGTTGTGACATGTAATAAGGCAAAACACTGTACCACCGACGGGTATCACCATAACCTCTACCACTGTATGACGTGAGACCACCACCCCCGCCGGACTCTTTTTTAACAGGGGGTGAATGTGGTAGTCTGTATTAGGGGTATTACGGTACCTAGGTTGAGGCTGTAAGACCATTGGTGTGGGAGGTACCTGAGACGTGAAGATCATTGGTGAAGCCTGCCTGCTGGTTCCGCCCAGTAAGGCGGAGTATGAGAGCCTGTGTCTCCCTAGCAGCCGCATTCTGTACCTGCGCTGCTGGGGGAAACATCTAGTCCAATAAAGCCTTCAATTGTCATCCAATCTCGCTTCTGGAGTTATTGATCGAGCATCAGAAAGGAAACGAAGGAGATCCTGAGAAGATGACATGAAGTAAGTTTGGAGGAGGCTCATGTGGAACATAAACACCAATATGAACCAGCTGGCATGAATGACTGTTTCTGTGCTGTAAATCTTATATAATTCTATGCAATGTTTGACTTCAATGGAAATAAGAATTGGGAGAGGTGTTAAACAGAAGTTGCCGATATACTAAAGTCTGTTTTACACTTTTTGCGCCAAGTCAAAGTTATCCACCAAATGTTTGGGGCAATGTTCCCTCTAATTGATCAAGCAGCAACGCAGTATTTCCCACACATGCCGAGCATATGTCAGTCCTTTCAAGTTAAGGTATGGACGCAGCGTCCCGAAAATATTTAAAGGGATGCACACTTATAAAAATCACCTGCATGCTACAAAAAAGGTTGGATGTTGGATATGTGAAAAGAGAATGTGCCTGCTTTATGGGTTGTTAGGAGTGGGTACAATTGGAGCCCCACTGGAAATAACACACAAATATAATAAATCAGTTCACAGAAGCAAGAAAAACAGACTAAGTTAGGACGAGAGCTTCTGGATATTCACATCGGTGGGTCCCGCCAACGGCTGCTGTTCCCCGATGGTGTGGGGTGAATTCAATGGGAATCCCATCGACAGTTGCTTGAGAATTCTAAGGGATCATTCACTGACAGGTAATTAGTGCCTGATCAGGGATCCCAACATTTGTAGGGGGGCTTGTTGCGAGCCAACCCCTTCCATCACTGCCACCCCTAGACTTCCCTTCCCGCCATTACGCATTCACTCCTCATGTTGCCAATGTCGTCTGTGCTCACCATTCATTGCCTAATTCTCTGCAGCCCAAAAACTTCCTGCTTCTTTGTCTTCTAACCTTTCACTGCCCCCTACTACTCTATCTAAGCTTTCACTTTACCACATTCTACACACCAAGTCTCTCCTGCTTCATTCTTTCCCCCTATTTAATCCTTGAAGAATTAAATTTCCCATCATTCAGCCCAAAGGCTTCAATCTTTTCCCTCTGTCTGTAACGGCTCAATTCCTATTTAGCCTGGGGTGGGTCATACCATTTTTTAAATTACAATCTCTCTCCTGGCTTTGAAAAAGAGCTGGCACATTAAAAGCTTACCTAGAAATCTTTTGTCCCACAATATCTGTGAGCAGAAAATCCGACAAAGGAGCATTCTTTCAAGGGCTCCAGCCCACCATGAGAGACAGATTTTACTGGAGACAGATCTTTGTGTCACAGTGGAGATACGTGGGCAACATAGGTATCTAATTTAAAAATATATATATTTATTGTGGTTTTACATTTTAGGTAATAAGGAAACAAAATTACAAAGTTATAAAAGAATACATCACCATGAGCAAGAAGAAGAAAATGGCTTAACCTACATGAGTATAGAATGGATCAGGAGAACATCACTACTGGCTTGATATAATCATTAGACAAAACTAGATTCTTCAATGGCCCTGCCAGGAGCAGGATAAAGTCATAAAGACATGATAAAATGGTGCACACCTTCCCAAGCCTCACAGGTCCGCAATCATCAAAATAATTGTGGCGTGATGGGTACCCACCAGCATACAATCCCCTTGACCCCAGTAGCGCCAAAGACACTAATGACCCATCACAACCACCTCACCTCAGATATCAATCCCATCTGCGCCACTGCAGGAATCAAGAACAAATTCATCATACCCACCCTTACGAAAAACAAAAGAAAATACACAAAAAACCCAGTTCTCAGCAGGGGGTTACATTCGTGTCACACAACGCAACTTAACCCCAATTCAGGCCCAGAGCAGAACCAAATCATTCCATACAATTGTGGGAAAAAGACAGGCAATAGCATATTCGGATTACAATCGAACCTCCAAGGTCTCACATAGGAGGAAAAGAACTAGACCTACCCGAACTAACCCACCGAATTATGCACTAGTATCATAAGGAAGAAGAGAGACCTAAAGGACCATCAGACCTTCAGGCCACCCAAAAGAGAAAAAGGAGAAAGAAAGAAAGAACTAACAGAATGAAGCCATTGGATATCAAAGAATCTGGACCCATCCCATACCTCACACTTTCTTGGCATCCACCAAGCACTCACCAACGAAGAGGAGAACAGGCTGCTCAATCAGCAAGAAGGTGCCCAACGTCCCCAGTGGATAACAGGATAGCCACCAAGCACAAAACCCAGCCCATCCCCAGGCCTTCTTGCACCCGAGGAGAAAAAAACAGCCTCCCAGGAGACCCACCGCAGGCACTTCCAAAAAAGGACACCTGGGTCTCCAGGAACTGCAGGATACCGGTCATGGCACCACCAGCCCAAGCCTAGCCCAGCTCCACCCAAAACACAAGAAACTATACCCCCAAAATCTCCAACACACCTCAAAAATGTACACTCCAGTCGAGCCTGCACCCTTCCAACCCCATCCAAGGCAAAGTACCATCCCCACTGACACTGAAAAGCTGAGATAGTTACTCCAGCCCTAGCCAAAGGAGGATCCTAGCCGGGCAACACGGTCACATTGTGGTTAGCACAATTGCTTCACAGCTCCAGGATCCCAGGTTCGATTCCCGGCTTGGGTCACTGTCTGTGCGGAATCTGCACGTTCTCCCCGTGAGTGCGTGGGTTTCCTCCGGGTGCTCCGGTTTCCTCCACAGTCCAATGATGTGCAGGTTAGGTGGATTGGCCATGCTAAATTGCCCTTGGTGTCCAAAATTGCCCTTACTGTTGGGTGGGATTATTGAGTTATGGGGATAGGGTGGAGGTGTGAGCTTGGGTAGGGTGCTCTTTCAAAGAGCCGGTGCAGACTCGATGGGCCGAATAGCCTCCTTCTGCACTGTAAATTCTATGATTCTATGATCCAACCTGGGGAGAAGAAGAACTGTCAAGACACCCAGAAATTGGGCACCACTGGGAACACCCATACTCCCTCCCCGAACTACTAGGTGAGAACAGGATAAGAACCAGCACAATACTCCCCAGATGAAGAAAGGAACTCCCATGGAGAGAATTCCCAGACTAACTCAAAGTGACCGCATCACAGAAAGGAAACCCAGAGCAACCCTCCTCCCCAAAAAACAGCCATGACTATTGGTCCCACCTGCTCCACTAACACACTTCGTATTAGGAGGGGTTATTGGGTTAGGGGGATAGGGTGAAAGTGAGGGCTTAAGTGGGGCGGTGCAGACTCGATGGGCTGAATGGCCTCCTTCTGCACTGTATGTATGTTCTGTGTTCCAATAGATCAAGAGAGGAGTAAAGAGAGAGATGCAATCGGAGAGCTAGAGACAAAAATAATCAAACCCAAGGAAGAGTCAGAAGGAACCAATCCTCCCCAGAATAAAAAAGAAACTCTGCCCAAGCATTCCAGGGTAAAGACACAATGTCTTAAATTCAATAACATAAATAAATCCAAAAGAAAATCTTAAATGGATTAGCTCTAACTTGGGGGAGGGGGGCTATCCTCAATCTCAGTGAAGATGAACTAACCCTACCAACCCCAACCCTGTGCCCATCACCGCGCCCCAACTCCACTAATCCTCTGCAAATGATACAGACTATCATGCCCACATTTCACAAGCCCCTGCAGTAAAAGAAAAAAGACTGCAACAATATTCAACATCATGGTCAACAGGGAGTAACGTCCAAGAAAACAGAAGAACCTCAGAGCAAACTGCAGGATAAAGACATCTTCCATGTTGCACAAGAAAGCAAAGGATAAAGCAGGATCAACAAACTCTCTTCAGGATCTCTCAAGTATTCCAACGATTGAAACACAAAACACAATGACTTCTGCCATGCTATCTCATCGATGTCCAGGCGATCCAAAGCCTAGGCCCTGTCCGGGGGGAATGATTTGACCTGTTCGGCCACTCCAACCCCTCATGACAAGCATTGAGAACTGCACAATACAGGACCTGTGATCAGCGGGCCCAGCCAATCCCTGTGCTCCATCGAATCTGATGCACTCAGCTTCCAAATCAAGATGACCAAAGCATGGCAGTCAATTTTTGAACTCAACCGGGAACTCGCCTTCCACCTGTGCCCATCTAAAATGGCCTCCCGCAAAGAATGCTGGGAACAATGGTCAAAGTCAGGGACAGACAGGCTGCATCTTGCAGATACAGAAAAGCTGCAGCTCAGATGTTTTTTAACAGCCCAGGAAAAAGATCATCTCCAGGCATCCCAGGAACAATAGAACTAATCTGTCAATCACATTGTTTACCAGACACATTGGCACCCAAGCCCCTGACCCCAACACTTCCAGGCATGACTACTGAGTGCCCACCCCAAAATCGATGTGGCAGCCCCTGATTGGACTTGATTGATCAGGGTGATGGAGACCTAATCAATTGATTGACAATGACCCAGAGACCGCCCACAAAAGGGCATGAAAATCCAAATAGGTAGACTTCCAGTACCGGCCATGACCTGCTAGGTCACGCGAACGGCAGCTCCCGCCGGGATCGGTGTTTCGGGCCGCTAAAAGGAGCGGCGCCGGCAATTAACAGGAGTAACCGGCGTGGGAACAGATGTGGGAGAGCCCCCCCGCTGGTGCATGGAGAGGACCAGGAGCGGAGCCGGCAGACGCGCGAACCTGGGGAAGAAGGTTGAGAAGGTCCGGGAAGACAAAATGGCGGCCGGAGAAGATTGGGAGGTGTGGGTCCAGTGGGCCAGAGAACAGCAGGAGCTCCTTAAAAACTGCTTAATGGAGCTGAAAACGGAGATGCTGGCCTCCATGGAGAGAATTGTGGTGACCCAGAAGGCGCAGGAGAAGGAGATCAAGGAGGTGAGGAGGAAGGTGGCGGAGAACGAGGATGAGATCCTGGGCCTGGCAGTGAAAGTGGAGGCGCACGAGGCGGTCCATAAGAGATGGCAGGAGAGTCTGGATGACCTTGAATGCAGATCTCGGAGCCACAATCTGCAGATCCTGGGCCTTCCTGAAGGGGCGGAGGGGGTGGACGCGAGCACGTACGTGGCCATAATGTTGGGGACGTTGATGGGCGCGGGGGACTTCCCGCGGCCTTTGGAGCTGGATGGAGCGCACAGGGTTCTTGCCAGAAAGCCGAGGGTAAACGAGCCACCGAGGGCGATGGTGATACGGTTTCAGCGCTTGGCAGACCGGGAGCGAGTCCTGCGGTGGGCGAAGAAAGAGCGGAGCAGGAAGTGGGAGAATGGCGCGATCCGAATTTACCAGGACCTGGGAGCTGAGCTGGCGAGGAGGCGTGCAGATTTTAACCGGGCAAAGGCGGTCCTCCACGGTAAAGGGGCGAAGTTTGGGTCCCTGCACCCAGTGAGACTGTGGGTAACATACCAGGACAGGCACCACTATTTTGATACCCCAGACGAGGCATGGTCGTTCATCAAGCAGGAGAAGTTGGACCTGAATTAAGGGCCTGGTGTATGGGGGTGCAATGTGCGGGTGGAGAGGGACCGAGGGGAGGACGGCGGGTAAAGCATACATTTATGGGCATGTCTGCCCGAGTTTGGTTGGGGGTTTTGTTGTTTGTTTTGCTTGTTTTCCAGGTGTTTTGTTTTCCAGGTGTTCTGGGCTAGGGGGTGGGAAACGCCCGGGAAGGGCTGTCCGGCGCACGGGGAGGTCCCAGATGGCGCTTGCCCCTCTACCCTGCGGGGGAGGGGGGCCCGAAGGAGGCAACAAGTTAAGGGTGGATATACCGAGGCGGGAGCGGCCGGGGTCAGCATGGGTGAGCTGACTCACGGAAGCACAATGCGGGGGAAACCAGAGCTAAGCGGATGCTTGGCCGGGGGGAGGGGGGGAGTGGCGGGGGGTTTGGGGGGGGGGGAAGGGGGTGCTGCTTTGCTGACTGAAATGAAATGAAATGAAATGAAAGTCGCTTATTGTCACAAGTAGGCTTCAAATGAAGTTACTAAAGCCCCTAGTCGCCACATTCCGGTGCCTGTTTGGGGAGGCTGGTACGGGAAAGGGGAGCCAGGTGAGGGGTATGGATGGAGAGTCGGGCGGGTGGGCCGCTGGGGGGAGAGCTGGAGGAGGGAGGCGGGGCACGCGGTTGACCGAAAAAGGGAGATGGCTAGTCAGCGGGTTGGGGGGGTGGTTACCCCCCGCCCTCCCCGACCAGGCTGATCACATGGAACGTGAGGGGCCTGAATGGGCCGATCAAGCAGTCCCGCGTGTTCTCGCATTTGAAGGGGTTGAAGGCGGACGTGGCCATGTTGCAAGAGACGCACTTAAAGCTCGCGGACCAGACAAGGCTGAGGAAAGGATGGGTGGGAAAGGTGTTTCACTCGGGGTTAGACTCAAAGACCAGAGGAGAGGCTATTTTGGTCAGTAAACAAGTGGCGTTCGAGGCGGGGAGTATCGTGGCGGACAAGGGGGGCAGGTATATAATGGTGAGTGGCAAGCTGCAGGGGGCCCGGGTGGTGTTAGTGAATGTATATGCCCCGAACTGGGACGATGCAGACTTTATGAGGCGCGTGTTGGGTAGGATCCCGGACTTGGAGATAAGTCACCTGATTATGGGAGGGGACTTTAATACGGTCTGGTAACAGGGAAGTAGAAGCTGTAATTGAATCTGTTAGTTCGTGTTCTCAGACCTTTGTATCTCCTGTCCGATGGAAGAAGTTGGAAGAGTGAGTAACCCGGGTAGGAGGGGTCTTTGATTATGCTGCACGCTTTCCCAAGGCAGCGGGTGGCGTAGACAGAGTCAATGGATGGGAGGCAGGTTCGTGTGATGGACTGGGCTCTGTTCATGACTCTCTATAGTTTCTTATGGTCTTAGGCCGAGCAGTTGCCATATCAGGCTGTGATGCAGCCCGATAGGATGCTTTGTATGGTGCATCTGTAAAAGTTGGTAAGGGTTAATGCGGACATGCTAAATGTCCTTAGTTTCCTGAGGAAGTCTAGGCGCTGTTGTGCTTTCTTTGTCGTAGCATCGACTTGGATGGATCAGGATAGATTGTTGGTGATGTGCACACCTAGGAATTTGAAGCTATCAACGATCTCCACCTCGGCACTATTGATGCATACAGAGGCGTGTACGATACTTCGCTTCTTGAAGGCAACATTCCTGACTCCAACCCGGTGAAGTTTTCCACTCAGTTTCCACTGATCTACTGATTTCAATTTTGATTTTGCTCCTTGATTCTACGCTCAGTCAAATGTTGCCTTAATGTCAAGGACAGTCTGGAAGTCAGCACTTTTGTCCATGTATGACTAAGATTGTAATCATGTCTGGAACCAAGTCCTGATAGAACTCAAACTGAACATTGATGAGCAGGTTATCAGTGAGTGTGTACTGCTTGATTGCACTGTCAACAACATTGTCCATCACTTTGCAGGGCGGATTGGATTTGTTGGGCTTCATGTAGACAGGTCATACCCATGCAATTTCCACATTGTTGTGCAAATGCCAGTGTTGTTGTTGTACTGAAGCAACTTGGCTAGAGACATGTGGCAGGATCCTCCGTTCCTGAGACTCCGGCGCAGGATTTGTGGAGTTCCACAACAGCAAAACTGGCGCCGCACCTGGACCAATTCAGCGACCGTTCAGGGGCTAGCACTGGCGCCACATGGAGCACAATGGATTCCAATGAGAAACGGTGCTGGATTCGCCAGATTGGTGATTGACACTCAGGAGGCTGACAAGCTGCAGCTGCATATACACACTACACTCCCCACACACACTATCCCAGCCAACAAGATGGCAGCGAGGAGAACGGTGCCCTGTGTTACAGACACCGAGCTGGAGACCCTACTGGACGCGGTGGAGGGGAGGCACTTGACGATGTACCCCGGCCCCTGAAGGAGGCTGCCAGCCCCCATCATCCGCCATGCCTGGGCACTGTTGGCAGAGGCGGTGAGCGTTGTGAGCACCACCATCCGGACCAGCCAGCAGTGCCGGGACAACTGCACGACCTCCTCGAGGCGGCCAGGGTGAGTAGGCAGCACTGTGCCCCTGGCACTAATCCCCGTCCCACACATCCGTAACTCGAATCCCACCCACTCGGGGGGCAGCTGAACCCCCTCCCTGCACCACATGCTGGCACCCGTATTGGCCAACATGGCCGGGTGCCCTGGCCACTGAGGCCACCAGCTATCCACCCCATGGACTGCATGCGTCGGACTGTCTAGAGCTGTCATTTTCTGGTTTCTCCCCCCCCCCCCCCCCCCCCCCCGCCCCTACCCCCAGGAGAAGGGCGGCCATAACCGCCGGGGGCAGGAGGAAACTAGAGGGGGATCGTGGCAGAGCAGAGGGCCCTGGACATAGTCGGCAGCCTGGAGAAAAGGGAGGTCACCGGGCTGGAGATCGGCCGTGTGCGAGGAAGTGAGACCCTGATGAGTTGCGGTTCCCTGTGACATGTATGTCAACTGCCCCCACACCACCCTCACCCCCACACCACACATGCCCTCACCCTCACACCACCCTCACCCCACACTACCCTCACCCCACACCACCCTCACCCCCAGTACACCCCGCCCTTGGTCTAATCATGCGTCTTGTCTTGTGCCTTGCTGGACCTTCTGGTGATGGGGCGGGTCTATCTGGTGTCCCCCCACCCCCAGCCGGTGCCGTAGCTGGTGCCCCCGTGAGCTGAGCTGTGATGAGGAGAGGAGCTTGGACGGCAGCCTTCGACCCGAGACTCAGGACACACCAGATCTTGAGTCTGATGTTGACACTGATTTCCCGTCACAGCCGTCTCCAACACTCTCCACCATCCCAGAGACACTCATCGCGATTGGGCACTTTAGTGAAGAGGTTCCCGGGACACTATCTGGTGCACACCACACTGCTGACAAGGTACATCAGGTGGAGGTAGGAACTCCCAAGGGACGGACAGTCAGAGGGCAGGCTGATCCCAGAAACTAGCTGCCGAGCAGACGGGTTTTGGGCTTCTGGAACAGGCAGTCCCGTCGATCGTGGAGATCAGTCGCCGAGCCGGGGACTACATGAGGAGTTGTTGGTGAGCCTCCAGCACCTGCAGGTGCAGTTGGAGGAATCCAACCCGTGCAGGAGCCGGAGGTGGTGCAGAGATTTAAAAAGATCGCGGCCTAGTTTTGGGAGCCGTTCGGAGGAGGAGGAGCAGTCTCTGTCAGGGAGAGAACCTGAGAACATCTAAGACCCTCCGAAGGTAAGAAGGTAAGTAAGTAATTTTTACTCATTTTTACTTTTATTACCTTTTCAAATTGTGTGTGTGTGTGTGGGGGGGGGGGGGGGGGGGGGGGCTGAAGTGACATCACAGAAAAGCTGTGACCTGAGTGGCTGGTTGGGAATCTACACTAAATTAAAAACATTAAGCATTGGTAACTAATTAAACATAATTACTTATTATAATTTAGAGGGGTATCTAAGCCAGAGATCGGCGAGTACTATATTTAGCTTTCACATTTATAGTAGAAATCTAGTGCTAGGAAACAGAGTTAACAGTAACTATTTAAAAAAAAATGTTTTAACTTTTAATTTTAATTTACTAATTAATTGATGCAATGTCAGTTAGAGGGGTGCAGTGCTCTGACTGTGAGATGTAGCAGGTCTGGGAGGCTTCCAGCGTCCCTGTTGGCTTCATCTGCAGAAAGTGCACACAACTGGAGCTCCTCACAGAATGCATGGTTCAGTTGGAGCAGCAATTGGATGTACTTAGGAGCATGCAGGTGGCGGAAAGCGTCATAGATTACAGTTATATAAATGTGGTCACACCCAAGGTGCAGGCAGAGAAATGGGTGACCACCAGAAAGGGCAGGCAGTCAGTGCAGGAATCCCCTGTGGTTGTCCCCCTCTCGAACAGGTATACCCCTTTGGATACTGTCGGGGGGGGGATAGCCTATCAGGGGAAAACAGCAGCAGCCAGAGCAGTGGCACCACGGCTGGCTCTGATGTTCAGAAGGGAGGGTCAAAGCGCAGAAGAGCAATGGTAATAGGGGACTCTGTAGTCAGGGGCACAGATAGGTGCTTCTGTGGACGTCAAAGAGACTCCAGGATGGTATGTTGCCTCCCTGGTGCCAGGGTCCAGGATGTCTCCGAACGGGTAGAGGGCATCTTGAAGGGGAGGGCAAACAGGCAGAGGTCGTTGTACATATTGGTACTAACGACATAGGCAGGAAGGGGCATGAGGTCCTGCAGCAGGAGTTCAGGGAGCTAGGCAGAAAGTTAAAAGACAGGACCTCTAGGGTTGTAATCTCGGGATTACTCCCTGTGCCATGTGCCAGTGAGGCTAGAAATAGGAAGATACAGCAGCTAAACACGTGGCTAAACAGCTGGTGTAGGAGGGAGGGTTTCCGTTATCTGGACCACTGGGAGCTCTTCCGGGGCAGGTGTGACCTATATAAGAAGGACGGGTTGCATCTAAACTGGAGAGGCAGAAATATCCTGGCCGCGAGGTTTGTTAGTGTCACACGGGAGGGTTTAAACTAGTATGGCGGGGGGGGGGGGGCACGGGAGCAATAGGCCAGAAGGTGAGAGCATTGAGGGAGAACTAGGGAATAGGGACAGTGTGGCTCTCAGGCAGAGCAGACAGGGAGAAGTTGCTGAACACAGCGGGGCTGGTGGCCTGAAGTGCATATGTTTTAATGCAAGAAGTATTACGGGTAAGGCAGATGAACTTAGAGCTTGGATTAGTACTTGGAACTATGATATTGTTGCCATTCCAGAGACCTGGTTGAGGGAAGGGCAGGATTGGCAGCTAAACGTTCCAGAATTTAGATGTTTCAGGCGGGATAGAGGGGGATGTAAAAGGGGTGGCGGAGTTGCGCTACTGGTTAGGGAGAATATCACAGCTGTACAACGGGAGGACACCTCAGAGGGCATTGAGGCTATATGGGTAGAGATCAGGAATAAGAAGGGTGCAGTCACAATGTTGGGGGTTTACTACAGGCCTCCCAACAGCCAGCGGGAGATAGAGGAGCAGATAGGTAGACAGATTTTGGAAAAGAGTAAAAACAACAGGATTGTGGTGATGGGAGACTTCAATTTCCCCAATATTGTCTGGGACTCACTTAGTGCCAGGGGCTTAGACGAGGCAGAGTTTGTAAGGAGCATCCAGGAGGGCTTCTTAAAACAATATGTAGACAGTCCAACTAGGGAAGGGGCGGTACTGGACCTGGTATTGGGGAATGAGCCCGGCCAGGTGGTAGAAGTTTCAGTAGGGGACCATTTCGGGAACAGTGACCACAATTCAGTAAGTTTTAAAGTGCTGGTGGACAAGGATAAGAGTGGTCCTAGGATGAATGTGCTAAATTGGGGGAAGGCTAATTATAACAATATTAGGCGGGAACTGAAGAACCTAGATTGGGGGCGGATGTTTGAGGGCAAATCAACATCTGACATGTGGGAGGCTTTCAAGTGTCAGTTGAAAGGAATTCAGGACCGGCATGTTCCTGTGAGGAAGAAGGATAAATACGGCAATTTTCGGGAACCTTGGATAACGAGAGATATTGTAGGCCTCGTCAAAAAGAAAAAGGAGGCATTTGTCAGGGCTAAAAGGCTGGCAACGGACGAAGCCTGTGTGGAATATAAGGAAAGTAGGAAGGAACTTAAGCAAGGAGTCAGGAGGGCTAGAAGGGGTCACGAAAAGTCATTGGCAAATAGGGTTAAGGAAAATCCCAAGGCTTTTTACACGTACATAAAAAGCAAGAGGGTAGCCAGGGAAAGGGTTGGCCCACTGAAGGATAGACAAGGGAACCTATGTGTGGAGCCAGAGGAAATGGGCGAGGTACTAAATGAATACTTTGCATCAGTATTCACCAAAGAGAAGGAATTGGTAGATGTTGAGTCTGGAGAAGGGTGTGTAGATAGCCTGGGTCACATTGAGATCCAAAAAGACGAGGTGTTGGGCGTCTTAAAAAATATTAAGGTAGATAAGTCCCCAGGGCCTGATGGGATCTACCCCAGAATACTGAAGGAGGCTGGAGAGGAAATTGCTGAGGCCTTGACAGAAATCTTTGGATCCTCACTGTCTTCAGGTGATGTCCTGGAGGACTGGAGAATAGCCAATGTTGTTCCTCTGTTTAAGAAGGGTAGCAAGGATAATCCAGGGAACTACTGGCCGGTGAGCCTTACTTCAGTGGTAGGGAAATTACTGGAGAGAATTCTTCGAGACAGGATCTACTCCCATTTGGAAGCAAATGGACGTATTAGTGAGAGGCAGCATGGTTTTGTGAAGGGGAGGTCGTGTCTCACTAACTTGATAGAGTTTTTCGAGGAGATCACAAAGATGATTGATGCAGGTAGGGCAGTGGATGTTGTCTATATGGACTTTGACAAGGTCCCTCATGGTAGACTAGTACAAAAGGTGATGTCACACGGGATCAGGGGTGAGCTGGCAAGGTGGATACAGAACTGGCTAGGACATCGAAGGCAGAGAGTAGCAATGGAAGGATGCTTCTCCATTTGGAGGGCTGTGACCAGTGGTGTTCCGTAGGGATCAGTGCTGGGACCTTTGTTGTTTGTAGTATATATAAATGATTTGGAGGAAAATGTAACTGGTCTGATTAGTAAGTTTGCAGACGACACAAAGGTTGGTGGAATTGCGGATAGCGATGAGGACTGTCAGAGGATACAGCAGGATTTAGATTGTTTGGAGACTTGGGTGGAGAGATGGCAGATGGAGTTTAATCCGGACAAATGTGAGGTAATGCATTTTGGAAGGTCTAATGCAGGTAGGGAATATACAGTAAATGGTAGAACCCTCAAGAGTATTGAAAGTCAGAGAGATCTAGCGATACAGGTCCACATGTCACTAAAAGGGGCAACACAGGTGGAGAAGGTAGTCAAGAAGGCATACGGCTTGCTTGCCTTCATTGGCTGGGGCATTGAGTATAAGAATTGGCAAGTCATGTTGCAGCTGTATAGAATGTTGCCTGGTATGGAGGGCATTAGCTATGAGGAGCGGTTGAATAAACTCGGTTTGTTCTCAATGGAACGAAGGAGGTTGAGGGGAGACCTGATAGAGGTCTACAAAATTATGAGGGGCATAGACAGAGTGGATAGTCAGAGGCTTTTCCCCAGGGTAGAGGGGTCAATTACTAGGGGGCATAGGTTTAAGGTGAGAGGGGCAAGGTTTAGAGTAGATGTACGAGGCAGGTTTTTTATACAGAGGTTAGTAGGTGCCTGGAACTCGCTACCGGAGGAGGTGGTGGAAGCAGGGATGATAGTGACATTTAAGGGGCATCTTGACAAATACATGAATAGGATGGGAATAGAGGGATACGGACCCAGGAAGTGTAGAAGATTGTAGTTTAGTCTGGCAGCATGGTCGGCACGGGCTTGGAGGGCCGAAGGGCCTGTTCCTGTGCTGTACGTTTCTTTGTTCTTTGTTCTTTTTTGTTCAACCGTGCATGCCACCCAGGCCAACGCCGCACAGGTGGCATCCGCGATGGAGACATTGGTGACGATGGTTTTGGCAATGGATCAGCAGGTCCAAGGCCTGGGGCATTCTGTGCAGGTGCTGGCCGAGGCCCAGGACAAGGTTGCCGCCTCACAGGCAGCCATGTGCCAGAGCCACCTGGAAATTGCAGCAGCGCTTCTGAGCGTGGCCCAGCCACAGCAGGCCATGGCTGGGAACGTCGGCGGCATTGACCAGGCGCTGGCCGTTGTGGCGCAGACAGAGGAGATGGCCCAGTCCCATGAGGGATAGCACAGTCACTGACTAATGTGACACAGACCCAGAAGGTGGTGGCACAGTCAATGGGTGATGTGACTCAGTCCCAGATGGCGATGGTCCACTCCCTGTGCTCCATGGCCGTGAGCGTACAGACCCTGGTCGAAACCAGAATGGGCCTCCAGGACTAACAGCGCCAGCTGCTGGCGGAGCCTCAGGGAATGGCTCCGCTCACACCCTCATCCCATGGAGCAGCCCGGGAGCCATCCGGCACCCGGAGAGAGGAGGTGATGGGGCCCATGCCGGTGCCTCCCACAGAGGAGGTGCCGGAACTCGTTGTAGCGGGACTTGACGTTGGTTTTTGATAGGTGTCATTAGCCACGACCGCAGTGGATAACCCGGGAGCCAACCCCCCAGTCGGGGGCCGGTGCGGGGGAGGGGGGGGGGGGGTGGTGCGGCGCTCTCGCACATGTCAGAGATCGTCAAGTGTCCCAGGATGAAGGCGACGTGCATGGTGCCCGGATATCGGGTGCAGACATGCACGGTGTGCAGCTGATGGTCACATAGCAGCTGCATGTTCATCGAGTGGAACCCCTTCCAGTTTGTGTAGAGTGGGTTGTCATCTGCAGGTGCTTGTAGGGGGGCATACATCGCGTCGATCACTCCCTGGACCAGGGGCACGTCGGCGATGGTGGCAAACCCTGCTGCCCCGGGCATCCTGGTGGGCTTGGTCCACGTTGAAATGGATATGTTGAGCTGACTGGGCATATAGAACCTCCATGACAGCGTGGATGCACCTGTGCACCGAGGTCTGTGGGATCCCGGACAGGTCCCCACTCAGCACCTGGAAGGACCCCATGGCATAAAAATTTAAGGTGACCGTCAACTTGATCGCTACCGGGAACGGGTGCCCTCTCCCATTCCCCCGCGGTGCCAGGTGTGCCATCACTTGGCAGATATGTCGCACTGTCTCTCTGCTCAGTCGGAGCCTTCGATAGAATGCCCCATCCGGCAGGTCCTCTGATGACAGGCGCTACTGGTACAGATGAGACCTCGTGCAGCGCCCCCTTTGCACCACCTCTTCCTCGGTCTGTTGGGCAACAAGTTCTTTATCCTGGGCAGCTGCCTTCTGCTCCTCTGTGGCACGCCCCGCTGCTGCAGCTTCATTAAAAAAAAGGGGCAGCATGGTGGCACAGTAGGGGCAGCACGGTGGCACAGTGGTTAGCACAGTTGCTTCACCGCTCCAGGGTCCCAGGTTCCATTCCCGGCTTGGGTCACTGTCTGTGCCGAGTCTGCACATTCTCCCTGGGCCTGCGTGGGTTTCCTCCGGGTGCTCCAGTTTCCTCTCACAGTCCAGAGATATGCAGATTAGGTGGATTAGCCATCTAGCAGGAAGGCCACCATTGCTGGTTGAATTCCAATATCCATTGTCTGCAGCGGGGAAAAAAGTCGACATATTAGCATGGTGTGTACCCCCGTGCCCAACCAGGTCCAGCGGGCTACATGGTGGCCCCGGTTGGCACTGCAGTCTCTGCCCCTGCATGTCTGCCACCCCCCCCCCCAAATCTCCACAACCGTGGCCCCATAGTTACCCGGCACCTGTCGGGCAGCCAGCTCTCCAAGCTGGGCGGCTCCCTCCTGTTCCTCTGTGGCATGCTCAGCTGCTAGCACTCTAGCACCCTTCCTGCTGCTAGGGGTACTGTCAGCTGGCGCCGTCCTTTCCAGTGGTACGCTCCACAGCCTCCGCTCGGCGCCCCGGTAGGTGCTACAGTGAGAATTGCCTTTGACTGGGCCGTGTGATCTTCACCGGTGGGTGGCAGCCAGGTGGGGGGTGGGGGTGGTATGGCGGAGTGTGGGTTACTGGGTTGTGTGGTGGAGGCACCCATATGGCCGGTGTCACTCTGTAGAACCAGGGGCCAAGTTGGATAGTCAGGGGGATACACAGCAAGATGGCTGTCTTGCAGAGTGGCAATGACAGTCCATGCTTGGGCACCGCCCCAGTCCCGTGGGGTTCACCCCAGCCACACGGGCCATTCCCCTGTCACCCCCCCCGACCCCCAACCCTCTCCAAGTCCTGGCAGTGACCCCCACCCCAGCCAGCCTGGCCAGTGTCTGGCCCAGCAGCACGCAGTTGCGCCTCTCTGTGTCCCATTTCCTGTCTCTTCCTCATCAGCCACAACACTGGTTTCACAATTTTTAAAGGCACAAGTGAACCGTGCCGTTGGGAACTCGGCCCATCGGAGGCGGAGAATCGCGGAGGCCCAGAGAATACCGGGTGGGGCCCGCTAATGATATACAAACGATGTTTACTACATGTGTGTTCCACACTGAATTGACGCCGCTGTCAAGGTGACGGAGAATTGCGATTTGGCGTCAAATCGGCGCCCACTGCAATTTTGGAGTCGGAACCAATTCTCCGCCCAATCCTGTTTCCTGATTTCGGCGTCAGCCAATGGAGAATCCCGTCCATAGTTTTTTTTCTGTAACACAAGCTTTCAGCACAGCAGCCAGAATGTTGCCTGTCACCTTTGCTCTATTCTGTGAGCTCAGCCATGTCTTGATATCACATGGAGAGGAACAAATTGGCTGAAAACTCGCTTTGGTGAAGGTGGGAACCTCACGAGCAAGTAGAGGTGGATCGTATAAAATGAGGATAGAGCAGGAAAATGGTGTTGAAGTAGAAGAGCAGCCATGATCTCATTGAGTGGTGGAGCACGGTCGAAGGGCTAACGCGGGTTAGTGCCAGGGAAACACTGTCATTGCGGATGGGTTTTACATCATTTGGGGCAGGGCTTGATGTGGGGGCTCTGCAAAGAGGGAAAGTGTGGAGCCACCAAAAGTATAAGTCCACCTCTGCTGGGAAGAGTGTCTTGCTGTATCAAATAGATGGAATTGTCTCACAAATACTTCATGCAGCAATTTGCTATCATTTAGTTTTCGCCTCGTGGCGAAAGTTAAAAATAGCCCCATTAACTCAGGCATAAACTGAATAGGCAATATATTTGGCATCTTGATGAAGGGATAAGGGGAAGGATGAAACGTTCATCTGGTAATCTTGATAAATATCATTGTTAGGCCACATATCCATATTCTTAAAAGTACCCAAACTATGTAATTTTAAAAAATTAATTCATGGGCTTTGAGCATCTCTGGCTAGGCCAGCATTTCTTATCCATCACAAATTGCCCTTGACAAGGTGATGGTGAGCCACCTTCTTTTTAAAAAAAATATATATTTATTAAAGTTTTTTAACACAATTTTTCTCCCTTACAAACAATAACCCCCCCCCACTCATAACACAAAAAAAACGAGAAATCGCGCAGAGCAAGATATATACATGGCAAAATGATATATCTACACAGCTTTGTACACTGGCCCTCACCCGTACGTGCCAGTTTCCCCAACCCTTCATGTTATCTCTTGCTCATCCACCCTCCCAGGCAGTCCCCCCTTCCCCCCCCCCCTCCCGCCCCCTCCCAGGACGTTTCCCCCCCCCTCCCTCCGCCCCCCCAAGGTTGCTGCTGCTGCTGACCGATCTTCCTCTAACGCTCCGCGAGATAGTCTAGGAACGGTTGCCAACGCCTGTAGAACCCCTGCGCAGACCCTCTCAAGGCGAACTTAATCCTCTCCAACTTTATGAACCCAGCCATATCATTTATCCAGGCCTCCAGGCTGGGGGGCTTCGCCTCCTTCCACATTAGCAAGATCCTTCGCCGGGCTACTAGGGACGCAAAGGCCAGAAGTGAGCCACCTTCTTGAACTGCTGCACTCAATATACATAAGAACATAAGAACTAGGAGCAGGAGTAGGCCATCTGGCCCCTCGAGCCTGCTCCGCCATTCAATGAGATCATGGCTGATGTTTTGTGGACTCAGCTCCACTTTCCGGTCCGAACACCATAACCCTTAATCCCTTTATTCTTCAAAAAACTATCTAACTTTATCTTAAAAACATTTAATGAAGGAGCCTCTACTGCTTCACTGGGCAAGGAATTCCATAGATTCACAACCCTTTGGGTGAAGATGTTCCTCCTAAACTCAGTCCTAAATCTACTTCCCCTTATTTTGAGGCTATGCTTTCACCCGCCAGTGGAAACAACCTGCCCGCATCTATCCTATCTATTCGCTTCATAATTTTATATGTTTCTACAAGATCCCCCCTCATCCTTCTAAATTCTAACGAGTACAGTCCCAGTCTACTCAACCTCTCCTCGTAATCCAAACCCTTCAGCTCTGGGATTAACCGAGTGAATCTCCCTTGCACACCCTCCAGTACCAGTACGTCCTTTCTCAAGTAAGGAGACCAAAACTGAACACAATACTCCAGGTGTGGCCTCTTATAACACCTTATACAATTGCAGCATAACCTCCCTCGTCGTAATCTCCATCCCTCTAGCAATGAAGGACAAAATTCCATTTGCCTTCTTAATCACCTGTTGCACCTGTAAACCAACTTTTTGCAACTCATGGACTAGCACACCCAGGTCTCTCTGCACAGCAGCATGTTTTAATATTTTATCATTTAAATTATAATCATATTTGCTGTTATTCCTACCAAAATGGATAACCTCACATTTGTCAACATTGTATTCCATCTGCCAGACCCTAGCCCATTCACTTAGCCTATCCAAATCCCTCTGCAGACTTCCAGTATCCTCTGCACTTTTTGCTTTACCACTCATCTTAGTGTCGTCTGCAAACTTGGACACATTGCCCTTGGTCCCCAACTCCAAATCATCTATGTAAATTGTGAACAATTGTGGGCCCAACACTGATCCCTGAGGGACACCACTAGCTACTGATTGCCAACCAGAGAAACACCCATTAATCCCCACAATTTGCTTTCTATTAATTAACCAATCCTCTATCCATGCTACTACTTTACCCTTAATGCCATGCATCTTTATCTTATGCAGCAACCTTTTGTGTGGCACCTTCTCAAAGGCTTTATGGACATCCCCATTATCTACCGCACTGGTAATGTCCTCAAAAAATTCCACTAAATTAGTTAGGCATGACCTGCCCTTTATGAACCCATGCTGCGTCTGCCCAATGGGACAATTTCCGTCCAGATGCTTCGCTATTTCTTCCTTGATGATAGATTCCAGCATCTTCCCTACTACCAAAGCTAAGCTCACTGGCCTATAATTACCCACTTTCTGCCTACCTCCTTTTTTAAACAGTGGTGTCACGTTTGCTAATTTCCAATCCACCGGGACCACCCCAGAGTCTAGTGAATTTTGGTAAATTATCACTAGTGCATTTGCAATTTCCCTAGCCATCTCTTTTAGCACTCTGGGATGCATTCCATCAGGGCCAGGTGATTTGTCTACCTCTAGCCCCATTAGCTTGCCCATCACTACCTCCTGAGTGATAACAATCCTTTCAAGGTCCTCCCCTGTCATAGCCTCATTTCTATCAGTCACTGGCATGTGATTTGTGTCTTCCACTGTGAAGACTGACCCAAAAAACCTGTTCAGTTCCTCAGCCATTTCCTCATCTTTATCTTCTGGGGCTGTTTAGCACAGGACTAAATCGCTGGCTTTGAAAGCAGACCAAGGCAAGCCAGCAGCGTGGTTCAATTCCCATACCAGCCTCCCCGAACAGGCACCGGAATGTGACGACTAGGGGCTTTTCACAGTAACTTCATTTGAAGCCTACTTGTGACAATAAGCGATTTTCATCTCAATTTTCAATTCATGATATTGAATGCAAGGATGGTGGAATTAAATTCAGTAATAACTTTCATAAAGGAGTTGGACAAATACTTTAAGGGGAACATTTTGGCAGCACGGTAGCATGGTGGTTAGCACAATTGCTTCACAGCTCCAGGGTCCCAGGTTCGATTCCCAGGCTTGGTTTACTGTCTGTGCGGAGTCTGCACGTTCTCCCTGTGTCTGCGTGGGTTTCCTCCGGGTGCTCCGGTTTCCTCCCACAGTCCAAAGATGTGCAGGTGAGGTGGATTGGCCATGCTAAATTGCCCTTAGTATTTACAATTGCCCTTAGTGTTAGGTGGGGTTACTGGGCTCTGGGGATAGGGTAGTGATGTGGGCTTGGGTAGGGTGCTCTTTCCAAGAGCCAGTGCAGACTCGATGGGCTGAATGGCCTCCTTCTGCATTGTAAATTTTATGAATTATTAAATCTCCCTTCTCATCCGCTAAAGGACCAATATTTACCTTTGCCACTCTTTTTTGTTTTATATATTTGTAGAAACTTTTACTATCTGTTTTTATATTCTGAGCAAGTTTACCCTCATAATCTATCTTACTCTTCTTTATAGCTTTTTTAGTAGCTTTCTGTTGCCCCCTAAAGATTTCCCAGTCCTCTAGTCTCCCACTAATCTTTGCCACTTTGTATGCTTTTTCCTTCAATTTGATACTCTCCCCTATTTCCTTAGATATCCATGGTCGATTTTCCCTGTTTCTACCGTTCTTCCTTTTTGTTGGTATAAACCTTTGCTGAGCACTGTGAAAAATTGCTTGGAAGGTTCTCCACTGTTCCTCAACTATTTTACCATAAAGTCTTAGGTTACCATAAAGGTTAGGTGGATTGGCCATGATAAATTGCCCTTAGTGTCCAAAATTGCCCTTAGTGTTGAGTGGGGTTACTGGGTTATGGGGATAGGTGGAGGTATGGGCTTGGGTAGAGTGCCCTTTCCAAGAGCCAGTGCAGACTCGATGGGCCGAATGGCCTCCTTCAGCACTATAAATTCTATGATAATCTATGATAATCTTTGCTCCCAGTCTACCTTAGCTAGTTCTTCTCTCATCCCATTGTAATCTCCTTTGTTTAAGCACAAAACACTAGTGTTTGATTTTACCTTCTCACCCTCCATCTGTATTTTAAATTCCACCATATTGTGATCGCTCCTTCCGAGAGGATCCCTAACTATGAGATCATGAATCAATCCTGTCTCATTACACAGGACCAGATCTAGGACCGCTTGTTCTCTCGTAGGTTCCATTACATACTGTTCTAGGAAACTATCACGGATACGTTCTATAAACTCCTCCTCAAGGCTGCCTTGACCAACCTGGTTAAACCAATCGACATGTAGATCAAAATCCCCCATGATAACTGCTGTACCATTTCTACATGCATTCTTTATTTCTTTGTTGATTGCCTGCCCCACCATAATGTTACTATTTGGTGGCCTATAGACTACTCCCATCCCCCCTGCCACATTAGTTTAAACCCTCCCCATCAGCTCTAGCCTTTTCGCCTTACTATTCCTGATTTCCACCCAAATGGATTCAACCTTACCCTCCATAGCACCAATGTCATCCCTTACTATTGCCCGGCTGTCATCCATAAATAACTGAGCTACACCACCTCCCTTACCATCCACTCTGTCCTTCCGAATAGTTTGATATCCTCGGATATTTAACTCCCAGTCGTGACCATCCTTTAACCATGTTTCAGTAATGGCCACTAAATCATAGTCATTCACGATGATTTGCACCATCAACTCATTTACCTTATTCCGAATACTACGAGCATACAATTAAAGTACACTTATGTTGACTTTTTTACCGCTATTTTGAATCTTAACACCTCGATCAATAACCTCTCCAAAGTTATATTTCCTCTTAGCTTTTCTCCTAATTTTCCTTGTCGTTGAACCCATATCTTCCTGTAACAACCTGCCGCGTCGCTTACCATTAATGTTTTTACTTCCCATTTTATTCCTTTCAGTATTACTGGGCCTATTCACTGAGCTCCCCTCAGTCACTGTACCTTGTACTGTCGCCTTTTTTGATTTTTGACTATGGCTTCTCTGCCTTACTCTTTCCCCCTCACTGCCTTTTGTTTCTGTCCCTGTTTTACTACCTTCCAACTTCCTGCTTCAGTTCCCATCCCCCTGCCACATTAGTTTAAACCCTCCCCATCAGCTCTAGCACCCCCCCCCCCCATAGGACATTGGTTCCAGTCCTGCCCAGGTGCAGACCGTCCGGTTTGTACTGGTCCCACCTCCCCCAGTACCGGTTCCAATGCCCCAGGAATTTGAATCCGTCCCTCTTGCACCATTTCTTGAGCCACGCATTCATCCTATCTATCCTGACATTCCTACTCTGACTAGCTCGTGGTACTGGTAGCAATCCTGAGATTACTACCTTTGAGGTCCTACTTTTTAGTTTAACTCCTAACTCCCTGAATTCAGCTTGTAGGACCTCGTCCCATTTTTTTTACCTATATTGTTGGTGCCTATGTGCACCACGACAGCTGACTATTCACCCTCCCCCCCCAGAATGTCCTGCAGCTGCTCCGAGACATCCTTGACCCTTGCACCAGGGAGGCAACATACCATCCTGGAGTCTCGATTGCATCTGCAGAACCGCCTGTCTATTCCCCTTATGATTGAGTCCCCTATCACTAAAGCACTGCCATTCTTCTTCCTGCCCTGCTGTGCAGCAGAGCCAGCCACGGTGCCATGAACCTGGTGAGCCATCTCCCTCAACAGTATCCAAAGCGGTATATCTGTTTTGCAGGGAGATGACCGCAGGGGACACCTGCATTGCCTTCCTACTCTTGCTCTGTCTTTTGGTCACCCATTTTCTATCTCCCTCAGTAGCTTTCACCTGCGGTGTGACCAACTCGCTAAACGTGCTATCCACGACGTCCTCAGCATCATGGATGTTCCAAAGTGAGTCCATCCGCAGCTCCAGAGCTGTCAAGCAGTCTAACAGGAGCTGCAACTGGACACACTTCTTGCACGTGAAGGAGCCAGGGACAGTGGACATGTCCCTGAGCTCCCACATCGCACACGAGGAGCATGACATGGGTCTGGGATCTCCTGTCATATCTTAAACCTTAGGTAAACTTATACAACTACAATTCCAAAAAAAGAAAGAAAAAATAAATAAATTAGACAATGAAAAGAAAAACTACTTACCAGTCACTTACCAGGGATAAAAAGCACCTCCTCCCCCCTAAGCTTCGAATACCCACATAGCTTCAAATTCCCAAACTCACTCTTGGTTGTGTCTCACTCTGGCTGTATCTTCTCTGGCTCACTGGGAGAACTCACTGGGAGTGAGTTACAAGTTGCTCTTTTTAAATTGGCCTGAGTTGACTCCCCTCCCCCACCTGCTTTTAGATCAAAGTAGATTAAAGAGAATGTGGTGTAGGACTTTGTCCCAACCCTAAGTTCCAATAACAGCCCCCCTCATCCTTCTAGATTGGATACAGAAGCAGAGACCTTAACCTCTCCTCATATGAAAAGTGCTTCATTCCAGGGATCATTCTTGTGAACCTACTCTGGACCCTTTCCAAGGGCAGCGCATCCTTCCTTAGATACGGGGCCCAAAATTGCTCACAATACTCCAAATGACCAGAGCCTTATATCGCCTCAACAGTACATCCCTGGTCTTGTATTCTAACCCTCTCGACATGAATGCTAACATTGCATTTGCCTTCCTAACTGCCGACTGAACCCGCATGTTAACTTGCAGAGAATCCTGAACTAGGTCTCCTAAGTCCTTTTGTGCTTCTAATTTCTGAAGCCTTTTCTCGTTTAGAAAATAGTCTATGCCTCTCTTTTTCCTACCAAATTGCATTACCTCACACTTTTCCACATTGTATTCCATCTGCCACTTGCCATCTGTGTGGCTTGAGGCGAGCAAGCATGAACTGGCTGCTGAGCAACAGGATGGAGAAATCAGCCGATTCTAATATGCAACACAGCATCGGCCAGTGCAGGACAGAATGAGCAGGAAAAGGTCCAGTGCAGGAGCAAATACTGCAATGAAGTGGACCGTCCAGTTCAAGTCTAATACCAGTGCTTTTGCTGGCAACTGTCTGGCAGACAGTTCTAGACTTTGTCCAGGAGAGAAGAGACTTTCTAACGGCCATATTTAGAGTGATGGGGGGTGGTGATTACTCATTGGTTGTATTGGTCTGCATGTGACCACCAGCCATTACATCAGACCAGCATGTGTTCTCTTTGGAAAAACATAATTTAGACAGAAGGAGATGGTACAGGGACAGATTTGTTTGATTTATTTGCTTCAAATAAATGTTTGCAATCCATGGCAATGTATATAGCTTTTCTTATGCACTTTTACTGCACAAATCATCAATACCATCATCGTAGGTAAAATCTTGTGAGGATGTATTTTCAATGATCAGTATTGCTGACCTTGTCAAATGTACCCGACTTGTACTTTGCAGATAACTTTTCACTCTTTTCAACACAAAGAAAGAATGTTCACCGGAAGCATTTATGACAGAAATTGTTCAATAATATTTTCAGAATGGTTTCCACATTTGGAAAGGCTCCCTGCAAACCACCATGTACAAGTCTGTACAAATCAGCTGGTGATCTCAAAGTTCATCAGAGCACATCATTATTGATGAAATTAATGAATTGTTTCACTTCATCTTCAAAAAGATTTTTGTCTATGTCCACCTGATAGAATTCAATTCATCTTCTATGCATTCTCTTTGCAGTCTCATCCAAACTTTTGTCAGAAAAGACGCCAAATAATTCAAACGTTTTCTTTAGAGATTCACTTCTACTCTGCAATTGCACCATTATTGTGTCACAAGTAACACCGACAGTCTTAATGATGGTCTTCTTTTTCCCTTTGAAAGTGATTTCATTCTCTCTAATTTTATTGAAAAATAACTTCCTGTGTCTTGTACGCTACTAATCATCAGAGGGGCCTGTATTCTTTGTTATTGTTATTGCCTCTGCTTCTACTGAGGTATTGAAATGCCAAACTTCTAACTGAGGCTAACAGTCGTGAAGCTTTCAATAAAGTTGTTTCAACATTTGTAGCGATTTGCTGATGACTTCTTTGAAGTAAATGATTCCACAAAGCAGTAAATACTGCAATTTCGTACTTTTCAAACTCATCTGCTAAGGAATTTGCTTCAGCTTTCACAACGTGGTTTCTCCGATTTTGGTGTGGCTATAATAAGCATTCCTTTCTATCAACAAAGTTCAGTCTCAAAGCCAAAACAGCAACTGCGCAAACAGACCATCTGGTGTCACAAATTATTTTGACCTTCAAATGTTTTCCATGTTCCTGCTCCAAACGTGATTGCAGCATATTCCACCGATGTGCAGAAACCCAAAAAAAGGCATACAAGTTTTGAACAAAGTCAAAAGAAATTACAACTGCCTCAGATAACTCAGCTTCTCTATTGCTTGTTAAATTCAAGCAGTGACTGGAACATGGGATGAATAATGCACAGAGGCTTGCTTTGTTCAATCTTCCTGGTAGATTCAAATATTTTCCTGCCACATTTGCAGTATTATCAAAGTTCTGCTCATGACAAATTTTGATTTCCAAAGCTAAATTTGCAGTGATTCCCAAAACTGTTGCCTCCAGGCACTCAGAAGTGTCGGGTTGTAGCAGGATAAAACAAAACAAAAAAATTCTACAACCATTGCTGGTCACATATCTTAAAAGTAATGTTAATTGGTCCACATGACTCACATCTGGGGCGGGATTCATCGCTTGCCGACGCCGAAACCGCGAAACGTGATTGGGCAGAGAATAGCTTCCAACGCCAAAATTGGGGTAGGTGCCGGTTTGGCGCTAAATCAGGATGGTCCGGAAACCCAAAAATGGGCAAAATGCGTCGCTCGACGCGCGGGGTGAAAGTACAGTAGGCATATCATTAGTGGGCCTGACACCCTATGCTCTGGTGTCCACGATTCACCGCCTCCGATGGACCGAGTTCCCGAGGGCGTGGTTTACTTAAAAATCATGAACCTGGCGTTGTGGCTGCTAAGCGAGAGAGAGGAAGTAGGAAATGGTGTGGAGTGACTGTGGGCTGCCGGCCTGGACACCGGCCGTGCTGGCTGAGGCGGGGCGGAGCACCTGCCAGGGCCGGGAGAGGGGAGGAGGGAGGACTGAGCAGCTGGGGACTGGGGTGATGCCCGACCGTCATTACAGCAGCCATCTTGCTGCACGCCCACTGACCACCCACCCTGGCCCCTGGTTCTACACAGTGGCACCGGCCATATGGGTGCGCCTGCCCGTGCACCCTACCCAACCCCGCCACAGCACGCACACCCCCGGCCCCCAACACCCTGGGCAACTGGGAGCCACCCACCGGGGGCCACCCAGGGCAATACCCAAGGCAGGCCCCAGTGAGAGCAGTACCAGCCAACGATACCCCTGGCAGCAGGGATGGATGCCAGGACCGAGGGCACCGATGAGGCCGGATACCGATGGGGCAGGGGTGCGGGGGGGGGGTAATGCGTAGACATGGCCAGCAATGCCAACTGGGGCCACCGTGTAGCCCATGGAACTTGGCTGGGCACGGGAGTACGCACCTTGCTAACATGTTGGCCTTCCACCCCCTGCAGACAATGGCATTCGGAAATCAACCTGCAATTTTGGCCACTGTGGTGAAAGCCACAACCCTGCGCGATACCCTGCGGCTATGCCAGTGGGTGCCGCTCAGAGCCGAGGGGGAAGCTGCAGCAGCAGAGTGGGCAGCAGAGGGGCAGGTGGCGGCCGCATAGGCTGGAGGGCCGGCCGCCCAACAGGCCGAGGGGGAGGAGGTGCCATGGAGGCGCCGCATGAGGCCCTGCGGGTACCAGTGCCGCATGTCATTCGAGGACACGCCGGGCCGGGCATGCCGTCGGAGACAGCGGATGAGCAGAGGGACAGTGCGACACATCTAGAACAACAAAGAACAAAGAAATGTACAGCACAGGAACAGGCCCTTCGGCCCTCCAAGCCCGTGCCGACCATACTGCCCGACTAAACTACAATCTTCTATACTTCCTGGGTCCGTATCCTTCTATTCCCATCCTATTCATATATTTGTCAAGATGCCCCTTAAATGTCCCTATCATCCCTGCTTCCACTACCTCCTCCGGTAGTGAGTTCCAGGCACCCACTACCCTCTGCGTAAAAAACTTGCCTCGTACATCTACTCTAAACTTTGCCCCTCTCACCTTAAACCTATGCCCCCTAGTAATTGACCCCTCTACCCTGGGGAAAAGCCTCTGACTATCCACTCTGTCTATGCCCCTCATAATTTTGTATACCTCTATCAGGTCGCCCCTCAACCTCCTTCGTTCCAGTGAGAACAAACCGAGTTTATTCAATCGCTCCTCATAGCTTATGCCCTCCATACCAGGCAACATTCTGGTAAATCTCTTCTGCACCCTCTCTAAAGCCTCCACATCCTTCTGGTAGTGTGGCGACCAGAATTGAACACTATACTCCAAGTGTGGCCTAACTAAGGTTCTATACAGCTGCAACATGACTTGCCAATTCTTATACTCAGTGCCCCGGCCAATGAAGGCAAGCATGCCGTATGCCTTCTTGACTACCTTCTCCACCTGTGTTGCCCCTTTCAATGACCTGTGGACCTGTACTCCTAGATCTCTTTGACTTTCAATACTCTTGAGGGTTCTACCATTCACTGTATATTCCCTACCTGCATTAGACCTTCCAAAATGCATTACCTCACATTTGTCCGGATTAAACTCCATCTGCCATCTCTCCGCCCAAGTCTCCAGACAATCTAAATCCTGCTGTATCCTCAGACAGTCCTCATCGCTATCCGCAATTCCACCAACCTTTGTGTCGTCTGCAAACTTACTAATCAGACCAGTTACATTTTCCTCCAAATCATTTATATATATTACAAAGAGCAAAGGTCCCAGCACTGATCCCTGTGGAACACCACTGGTCACAGCCCTCCAATGAGAAAAGCATCCCTCCATTACTACCCTCTGCCTTCTATGGCCTAGCCAGTTCTGTATCCACCTTGCCAGTTCACCCCTGATCCCGTGTGACCTCACCTTTTGTACTAGTCTACCATGAGGGACCTTGTCAAAGGCCTTACTGAAGTCCATATAGACAACATCTATTGCCCTACCTGCATCAATCATCTTAGTGACCTCCTCGAAAAACTCTATCAAGTTAGTGAGACACGACCTTCCCTTCACAAAACCGTGCTGCCTCTCACTAATACGTCCATTTGCTTCCAAATGGGAGTAGATCCTGTCTCGAAGAATTCTCTCCAGTAATTTCCCTACCACTGAAGTAAGGCTCACCGGCCTGTAGTTCCCGGGATTATCCTTGCTACCCTTCTTAAACAGAGGAACAACATTGGCTATTCTCCAGTCCTCCGGGACATCCCCTGAAGACAGCGAGGATCTGCCAGATGATGGCACACCTGGCACCGCAGGGATATGGGGGAGGACACCCGCTCCCGGTGACCATCAAGGTGACTGTCACCCTCAACTTCTACGCAACAGGATCCTTCCAGTTGCCGAGTGGGGACCTGCCCGGGACCTCACAGACATCGATGCACAGCTGCATCCGCGCCATCACGGACACCCTATATGCCCAGGCAGATCAGTACATCCAGTTCCATGTGGACTGAGCCCACCAGGATGCCCAGGCAATGGGGTTCGCTACCTTCACCGGGATGCCCCGGGTCCAGGGGGTGATCCACGGAATGCATGTCACCCAATAGGCACCGGCAGATAGCAGGCCGCTCTGCACCAACCGAAAGGGGTTTCACGCCATGAACATCCAGCTGGTCTGAGATGACCAGCTGCGTATCATGCATGTCTTCACCCGATACAGTGTACATGACTCCTTCATCCTGGCACACTTGGTGTTCCCCGACATATTCGAGAGTCGCCCGCATCGTGGTGGCCTACTACACCCTGCTCAATATAGCACAGCAGAGGGGGCAATGTGTTGGAGGAGGAGTATGAGGAGGAAGGGCCGGCCTCGTCCAAAGAGAAGGATGTGGGTGAGGGGGACGATGAGCAGGACATGGGGCCCAGGCAGGCAGGGGAGGCCACCTAAAGCAATCGCCAGCAGGCATGGGATGCTCTGATCGCGACACGGTTCACTGACTGAGGCGGGGGGGGGGGGGGGGGGGGGGGGGGTAGTTTCTGGCCAGGGGCACGGACACCACATCCAGGATCCACACCCACACAGCTCCCACACCACCACACCGCCCGCGTGCACCCCCGCTCCGTTATACATACCTGCTGCACTACGGGGTGGGGGCTCTGGGTCGGCAGTAACAGCGGGTCTGGTCCATGGGATGGAGGATGATGACCCGCTCTGTGATGAGCTCTAGTGCTCCACATCGTATGACAATGTCTGACTCATGTCCACAGTAGCACCTTCCACCTAGATGATCCCTGCATGCGAGCTGGCCAATCCATCACACGGTCCCATCAAATCCCTGTGGTGGAGGTGCTGGGGACGGTCAGGCCGGGGGCGCGGGGGGAGGGTGGGGGGCAGAAGGGAGGATGGTCCACCCACGGGGCTGGTACTGGTCCCTCACCCCCATTCCGCCCGGCCAGCACTGACCAGCCCCCACCCCCACACACCGTATACAGAGCACCGAGACAGGTTATAACGGTGGTTACAGGTGTATATTGTGCGGAAATATATACACAGTCTGTGCCCTAGCCCCATAACCCAACTATGCCCTGCACCCATCCCAACTTAACTGGTGTCTACCTTTCTGGCCTTACAGGTCCTAACGCTACACCTAGTTGGTTCCCCAGATGGTACAGCAGAAGTGGATGCGGCCTGCTGTGACTCTTGCCCTGCGACAAGGTTGGTGCACGTCTCCTGGGGCGACCCGCCTTGGATTGGCCCGGCCGCTGCTTAGGTAGCCCGTGGGGCCACCCCGTTCTACCCGCTGCCCACCAGATGCACCAGGGACAGGAGGAGGGGGGAGTCCGAGATGCTGCGGTGTTCTGGCACCTTCCCTGCGGGAGTCACCGGCATGAGCCCCATACCTCCTCCTCCCTCAGGGTGCCCGATGGCTCCTGAGTGACTCCTTGGGATGGGGGTGCGAGCGGAGCCAGTCCCTGAGGCTCCCCGCCACCTGGCACTGCCAATCCTGGAGGCTCACTCTGGTCTCGACCAGGTTCTGCACGTTCGCGGCCATGCAGCACAGGGAGTGGACCACCTCCGTCTGGGACTGCACCACATCACACTGCGTGGGTGCTACCACCCTCTGGATCTGTGCCACATCAGCCAGTGACTGGGCCAACTTCCTCTGTGCCTACGTAATGCCGCTGACGTTCTCAGCCAGGCAGCCAGTGGGCTCACGTAAGTCATACTTAAACCTACTTAAGGCCTATTTACGTGGTATCTACTGGACTCCTGGGATCTACCAGCCTCCCCAAGGAGGCTGCAGCGGGTGCCGTTCAGTACACAAATGTGGACCAGGCAGAATAGCACCCGGGTGTCTCCCAGGCCATCGGAGGCCTCCAGGTGGCATGGGAATAGTGCAGAGTCGCCCACTGGCCCTGCCCCTGGAACGCGGGCATCTTGTCACTGCCAAGCCCGGAGGAGCACTGCCAGGATGATATATCCAAGTCCTGCGAAACGCCGGAATCAGAATCTTGCCCAAAAGGGACCTGACCAAACAACGTGTGCCTATGTAGGTTTTAAACCTAGGTAGATAAGCTTACCTGGGATCTACTGGCCCTTGGGATCTTCCAGCCTCGCCAGTGAGGCTGCAGCCGGGTGTTGTTCAGTACAGGGTCACACAAATGTGGACCAGGCAAAACGTCGACTGGGAGAAGTCCCCCCCCGGCCATCTGAGGCCCCGTGGTGGCCAGAGATAGGATAGGGTGGCTCCCTGGACCTCCCCCTGGCACATGGGTACCTTGGCACTGCCCAGCTGGTACCTTGGTACTGTCACCCTGGTACTGCCAAGGTGCCCAGGTGGCACTGCTAAGCTGGCAGGAGCACTGCCAGTACAAGGGTGCTAGAGTGGCACTGCCAAGATTCAGGGCCTAAGTAGGGTGGAAGTTGGGTTTGAACGGTGGGGGAATCTGGGAGGTGTGGGGGGCCTGAAGAGATGGGGACCCAGGGACCCCATAGTGGGATGTCCTCACTTGGTGGGATGTGCGGTCATGCCCATGTGTGTGGGGGGTGACATTGCCCACGGGTGGCGACAGGTGTGGGGGACAGACAAGTTCAGTTGGGGCACCCTTTCAAAATGGTGGCCTGATCTCAGTTCAGCTCCCCAGTGCTGTGTGGGTTAAACTCCCCAGAAACTCCCAGAGCCCCAAAATGTGACTAAGTGTCACTAGATAGTGGCGGGGGACTTGCCTGCAGAGCCGGCAGGAAACTCCAGCAAAGCCTGCCACTAATGACACTTGGAAACAGTTCTGTTAAATCGCACCCATAGAGTCTCTTCGTATTGGCTGATCTATCTTGATTTCAACGAATATGAACTTTCAGAAAGAGCAGGCTTCTTTAACCTCCTCAGCCTTGGCCTGGGGTCAAGTCACCCCTGCAACTGCTCCCCTTGACAACCTGAGCACGCAGGTGTGCTAGTGGTGGCTCACTGGCTGCCTGGCTGCTGGCTATCTGACCTGGCCATTGCTCTCACACTCGCCTTCGTCAGTCTGTTTTTTGCCCAGCCCTCTCAATCTCAGCCCTGGCTTTGGTCGCGTCATCCGCTGCTCCCTGAAAACTGCGACGCCAGCACCTGCCTCGCCCTCGCACCTACGGCTGCTCACACATCTTGCTTAGGTGACCAGGCCTCGAGCCTTGACAACAGCGTGTGCTCCTGGCTGGCTGATGGCCTGGCCTCTGCTCTCCCCCTTGCCAGTCTGGTTGCTGCACAACTTTCTCAATCTTTGCCATGGTTTCTGGCTCTGGTCAAGTCTTTCCCCAAAAATATGTCGCCAGCATTTGCCTGGCCTTCGCACCTCCTGACTGCTCACCTCTTGCTTGGGTATCCAGGTCTTGAGCCTCGACGGCCATATGTGCTCCTGGTTGGCTGCCTGGCACCTGACTTCATCTTGCCTGCCCTGTCCTGCGTTCTTTCTTTGATTGGTTGTTTGATTACTTACCCATTTGCCCGCCTTCCCCAGCCCTGGCTTGGAGATTGGGCATCACCCTGCTGCTCCCCTCAACGGCCATTGGTCAGCACCTCCTCTTCGCCTCACTGAAGGTTTCGCAGGCCTGCTGCACGATTAACGACCAGCGACCTCCCTTTTGCCTCAGGCTGCTGGGCCCAATGTCAGAAACCTGGCTGCTGCTTCACTCAATCAAAGTTCAGAAACTTCACACCAGAAAATCTGGAGATCCACCTGAACGGCACTAAACCTCCACCACCTCTCAAGCAGAAGAAGCAAAAATGCTCTTCCTGACCTCAGAGATATATTCCAGCCCTCATGTGACCGCCCTCCAATGGGATCACAGCATCAGGCTGTCGACTGACTCCACGTAGGTCACTCCATACCATGAGTACTGTGTCCAGTATTCATCACTGACACTCAAGTTCTGGAATTGGCATTCAATGGCATTAACATTGCCAAATCCCCCACAAACAACATCCAGGGGGTCAGAAACTGGATTATAGCTATAAATATATACTGTATCTACCAGAGCAGGTCAAAGGCTACGAATCCTGTAGCAGGTAATTCACGTCCTGACCTTCCCAAAACCTGTCCACCATCTACAAGGTACAAGTCAGGTGTCTAATGAAATAGTCTCCACTTGCCTGGATGAGTGCAGCTCCAGCAATACTCAAAAAGCTCCACACCATCCAGGACAAAACAGCCCGCTTGATTGCTCCCCCTTCCACAAACATTCAATTCCACCACTGACGCACAGTGGCATCCGTGTGTACCATCTAAAAGATGCACAGCAGGAACTCACCAAGGTTCCTCAGGCAGCACCTTCCAAACCCACGACCACTACCATCTAGAATGATAAGAGCAGCAGATATCTGGGAACACCACCACCTGGAGGTTCCCCTCCAAGTCACTCACCATCCTGACTTGGAAATGTCCTTCACTGTTGCTGGGTCAAAAGTACCCCCTCTCCCCCAATAGCACTGTAGGTGTACCTACACCTCCGGGACTGCAACAGTTCAAGAAGGCAGATCACTATAACCTTCTGAAGGGCAACTAGGGATAGGCAATAAATGCTGGCCTACCAGGGATTTCCACATTCTGTAAATTAATTTTTAAAAACCTGGTGCAGAAAACAACTACAAGGATAATCTACTCAGGGACTGAGCTATGAGAAAAGATTGTAAAAATGTGGGTTTCTCAACTTTGAAAGAAGGCAGCAAAGATCGAACTTCACAGAGAATTTGGGTATTGCTGAAAAAAGAGAAACACTGTCAAAGATTTTCATCCTGCACACATCAGGACAGATGCAAAAATGCCAAACTTCAAAGGTGTGGAGATGCCGGCGTTGGACTGGGGTGAGCACAGTAAGAAGTCTTACAACACCAGGTTAGAGTCCAACAGGTTTGTTTCAAATCACTAGCTTTCGGAGCACAGCTCCTTCTTCGGGGAATCACCTGAGGAAGGAGCTGCACTCCGAAAGCTAGTGATTCGAAACAAACTTGTTGGACTTTAACCTCAAATCTCAAAGGGAACAACAATTCATATGCATGAGAAGAGTTCTGCTGATCCATTGGCAGGTCAGCTCTGATTGGTTGAGGTGCTGCATGGTGAATGCGTCAGGGAGCTCTTTTACCCCATACCTTTGTTTATTCAAAAAAGGCACAATGTCTGGACATATTCCTTTTGCCTGCAGAGGACATATTCCTGCATATGTATATACATATAGCTTCTAGCAAGAGTAAATAAGCCCGGCTGATAATCTTAAATTGCTGTTAGTGTCATTCAAAGCACACTCAGGATTGTTCAGCAAGTGTTGCCCAATTTCAAAATCACATCTAATGGTTAGACATTATGTTCTGGTTTTGCAAGCATGGGCTCGTTGAGTATGGTCAGTGCTTTGCTTATTGTGAACAGCCAAGGGGACGTGCTGTTTGATGTGATCCACCAGGCATTGGGAAGAGTGGCCTATGTACCTGGCATCACAACGTTACTGAAATTCACATACCACATCACTTATTTATGTGGTCGGAAGAATTTCTTTTTGGCTTGAAGGCAGCATCCTGTAAGTGGAAAATACCACTCCGTTGCTATATAGTAGCAGTGTGAAATGGCCAACTTCACCTGTTTCTCAAATTTATGAGATACTTTACCCTTCCAGAGAAACTTGAGGTAGGCTGGACACTTTTCAAGTCCAAAAGTGGTGACTCTAGGCCTATTTAATTAAACTTTTCATTACTTTTGGACATGTGCATAGCCTTTAGTGATTAATATAAATGGTCACCTAATTTCATTGTTTCTTCAGAGCTCGTACTCCCTCACCATTAAGAAAATACTCTGATTTGTCTTTCTTCGATCCAAAGTGAATGATTCTTCCTCAGTCCTCTGCCCAACCGCAAGTCCAACCCACCACACCGCAAACTCCACCACAGGTAGGTCCCACATCCATCCCAGTTGGAACAGGGATCAAATCCTGCGCTGTTGGCATCAATCTGATCCACACCAGCCATCCAAGCAACTGCCCACCCCAAGGGGTCTGAGTTGCTGTGGCAACATGCACTTTTACATGCATGTTATAATCTAGAGCTATGGATAGTGATGGTGAAGGCTCCAATTTCCTTTGCATCACATGGCTGACCAGGACTCTCTACTGCTTTTACTGCCTGCCATTGGTGTACGTTGCATTATTAACGTACCTTCCTTGACCATCAGGTTTTGGAATGGGAGCTTCTGTTTCAGAGGCAGGGATGCTACACACTGTGCCATCAGACCTCAAATGTCCAAATTCTCCACATTAAACTCCATCTGCCACGGCTTTGCATACTCACTGAGTCTGGCTATTTTGTTTTTGTTATTTCCTATTGGATTGGATTTGTTTATTGTCACGTGTACCGAGGTACAGTGAGAAGTATTTTTCTGCGAACAGCTCAACAGATCATTAAATGCATGAAAAGAAAAGAAAAGAAAGTACAGAATAGGGCCCATCTACAAAACCTCTACGCTTCCCTGTGGGGCAGAAGTGAAGGTGTTCTTCACTCAAAAGAGTCCTAACACTTTGCTAGGACTTTGTGGTAGGGTAGTGAAAGCAGAAACATTGCAATCCTTCAAAAAATGATTTCATGGCATAAAGGAGGAGTCTGTAGTTTATTCTCTGGATGTATGAGGGGCTGAATAGCCTTTCTCTTCTTAGTTTATCTTGTAGCCCAATGTATAATTTCAGGATATGAACAGTTTGTAACATTGCTTATTTATGTAACTGTTGCCTTTATCAAGTTTTTAACTGTGATTCAAAAAAGGTTGAAAGATCCTGTGCCAAGGGACACAAGCAAGTTGTGTGGTTCTGTGGCAGGGACTTCTGTAGTCGCCGATGCATACCAACCATCCACCTACACCACATAGCAGCAGTCTCTTCCCCATACTAAACATCTGGAGAAGGTCAGCTCTTTAGGGTGTCTACAATTACACAGCAAGACCCTGCTTGCAGTGGTGTGAAACTTGCATCATGCACTTTGATTTCACCCTCTGTCACTCGACCCTGAACACAACTCCCACTCAAGTGCACCACATTTCAAATCCTGGACACACCAATTCACCTCGCGTCAATCTCAGCAGATTGAAACAATGGGAGCAAACGTGGAATAAAAGAGCAAGTCTTTGTCCTTACTGAAATTTTCTCTTCAAACAGCTGTCCAATGATTGGGTGAATATGGAACAAATGTAAAGTCCTGATGTAATTTTTTTTTTCCAATTCATTTGTCCTTTTCTGAACCCTTTCAATGAATCAAACAAGTTAAATTAAAGATGGTTTCAGGGGAAAACAAAACAGATTTTTGGGGATATTTCTTCAGTTTTTTAATTGTATTTTATTCCAAAATTATATAAAAGGTTACAAGACATAAACAATTTGGGGAGCAAACTCCCCAACACACAACTATACAGCTTGTACAAATGTTTCCCTTTATCACCCCCTCCTCTCCTCCCCTCCCATCCTCTCCCCACAATGAACAGCTCCTCAAATACGGTCACGAATATCCCCCACCTTGCCTCAAATCCTTCCACTGAACCCCTTAATTTGTACTTGACGTTTTCCAGCCGGAAAAAGTCATATAAGTCCCCCAGCCAGACCGCCACCCCCGGCAGCGTTGCTGACTGCCACTCCAACAGAAATCTTCGCCGAGCAATCAGAGACGAAGGCCACAATGTCGGCCTTCCTCCCCTCCATCAACTCCGGCTTCTCCGATATCCCGAATATCGCCACCAAAAGGTCCGGCTCAACCTCCTCCCCCACTATCCTTGCTAGCGCCGCAAACATTCCCGCCCAGAATCTCTACAACTTTTCGCAGCTCCAGAACATATGTGCGTGATTCGCTGGTCCCCGCCCACACTTTTCACACTCATCTGCCACCCCCTGGAAGAACCCATTCATTCTTGCCTGGATCATATGTACCCTGTGTAATACCTTGAACTGTATCAGCCTCATCCTTGCGCATGAGGTGACATTTACCCTTCGTAGCGCCTCCCTCCATACTCTCCAGTTTATCTCCATTCCCAGCTCCCCCTCCCACTTCTCCGTAATCTTCACCACTTGCTCGCCTCCCTGTTCTCCCAGCCACCCATATATGCCTCCGATCCTGCCCTCCCCTTCCACATCCAGGAGCAGCAGTTCCAACAGAGGGTACCTCGGAAACCTGGGGAATTCTTTTCAAACCTTCCGCACAGAGTCCCTTACCTGCAGGTACCTAAACGCACTTCCTCTTGGGAGTTCTACCCTCTCCTTCAGTTCCTCTATACTGGAAATCCCCTCTTCCAGGTACAGATCCTTCATCTAAACCAGCCCCACTTCCTATACGTGCCATCTATTCCACTCCGGCTGGAAACAGTGGTTTTTGCACAGCGGCACCAACACCGACATCCGTTCTATCCTGAAATGCCTCCTCAGCTGGTTCCAGACCTTTACTGTGGACTGCACCACCGGGCTCTCCCCATATTTCCTTGGTGCCATTGGCAATGCCACCATAGCCCTCAAGCTGGATCTCCTACAAAATTCTTCCTCCATCCGAAGCCATTCTACCCCCTCTCCTTCCCACCACCGCCTCACCTTCTCCATGTTCACTGCCCAGTAATAGTGTAGCAGATTCGGCAGCACCTACTCTCCCTTCTACCTCTGTCTCTGTAACAGGATCCTTTTAACCCTTAGCACCTTCCCTGCCATACAAAGTCTGAGATAATCATATCCAGTTTCGAATGAAGGCTTTCAGTACAAAGTTTGGAAGTATCTGGAATATGAATAGGAACCTCGGCAGAATGTTCATCTTCACCACTTGGACCCTCCCTGCCAGAGCCAGGTGCAATGTATCCCACCTCTTCAGATCCTCTCTCACCACCTTTACCAGCTTTGTTAGATTCCATTTATGTAGCATCGCCCATTCCCTCGCCACTTGAATCCCCAGGTATTTAAACCTGTCTCTGGCCACCTTGAATGGCAACCCACCTAGGTTGGTTCGCTGATCCAACTCGTTCACCGGGAACACTCCACTTTTTCCTACATCTAGCTTATATCCCGAGAACACCCCAAACTTCCCAATAGGCCCATGATCCTCTCCATGCTCTCTAGCCGGTCCAAAACATACAACAGTAGGCCGTCAGCATAGAGCAACACCCGATGCTTCCTCCATCCCCTCGTAATCCCTTGCCACTCTGTCGACCCCCTAAGAGCCATTGCCAGTGGCTCTGTTGCTAGCGCAAACAACAGCGGCGACAATGGGCACACCTGCCTTGTTACCCTGTGCAGTTCAAAGTTTTGTGAGCCCATATCGTTGGTCCGCACACTCGCGGGCAGTGCCACATATAATGGGCGCACCCATAGCACAAACTTCGGCCCAAAGCTGAACCATCCCACGCCCTCAAACATGTACCCGCCACTCCACCGGGACTAATGCCTTCTCCACGTCCTTGGACACCACTACCTCCAGTACCTGAGCTCTTGACAGGGTCATGACCACATTTAACAGCCTCCTTATATTATTAGAAAGCTGCCTGCCTTTACAAAACCTGTCTGGTCCTCCGCAAGCACCCCTTTCATCCTTCCCGCCACAACTTTCACATTCGTATTTAACAGTGATCCACATGGGCTTATATGATCCACATTCCAACAGGTCTTTCCCCTTCTTTGTTACTAATTTAATCGTTGCCTGTGTCATAGTCTCCGGCTGCTTCCCCTTCTCCCCACAGCTCCTTATAATAATCCCTAAACGCCTCGTTTATCTTCCCCGGCTTTGACACCACATTCACGGCCCCAGTCCGTATCTTCAATATTTCCCTGGACGTGGCCTGCATCCGTAGCTGAAGTGCTAACATTAGACTCGCCTTCTCTCCATATTCTCTTTCTCCACAAACCAGTGGAGTCTTACGATCACGGCCCGCAGCGGCTCTCCAGCCCTAGGCTTCTGCCTCAGAGACCTGGGTGCTCTGTCCACCTCAGGGGCTTTGTCCAACATCCCCTCTGCCATCAGCCCCACCAGCATCCTCGAAACGTACCTCATGACACTTGCACATTCCACTCCTTCAGGCAGGCCAAATATTTGCAGATTCAGCCTCCTCGACGCGTTTTCCGGCTCCTCCACTTTTGCTCTCAACGTCTTGCAAAAGGTCTCCTAATAGCCCTAGCTCCGCCTCCAATACCACCACTCTGTCGCTGTACTCAGAGATCACCCTCTCGATCTCTCAGATTTGCGACCCAAGCCTCCAGACATTTTTCCACCCTCTCCATTGAGCCCTTCAGGGGTGCCACAGCCACTTCGATGGCCTTCGATCGATCCTCCTGCATCTCCTTCATCTGCTGGCGGAACTCTTCCTGAATGAAAGCCATCAACTGCTTCATCTGGGGCTTTCCAACCTGCATCAGCCCTTCCCCCTCTGCTATCTTTCCACTAGATGCTGCACCCCAGGTCTCTTCCAACTCCTTGGCCAGGTCTTTCACCTTCTTCTGCTGGGTTTGGTAACCAGCAGACCTGCCACTCTAGGGGGAATTTCTCCTCCGACCTTCAGTTACACTTTTCCGTTGAAGTTACACCCGATTTTGGGTGCAAAGAGCTCTTTTCTACGCCTTCAAGCAGGAGCTGCCCTGTGTGCACCCACTTTCACCATGACCGAGACCGGAAATCTATTTCTTCAATTTTATCCTTGTAAACCCTACCAATGTTATTCCACGATGAACAAACTCATATATTTCCTTAGTTCAAGACATAGGTTTATATCCTCATTAATATAACTACCACTTCCACGACTACAAGAGCAATAACAATGTGTATTTATATAGTGCCTTTAATGTAATATAAAATACCAAGGCACTTCACAGAGGCATCACAAAACAGAACATGACACCGAGCCATATAACTAGGTGTTAGGGCAGATGACAAAAAGTTTGGCCTCCTTAGGTTGTAAGGAGTGTCTTAAAGGAGGAAAGTGGCATCAAGAGATGGAGAGGTTTCGGGAGACAATTCCAGTGTTTGGCCCGAGTCAACTGAAGGCATGGCCACCATCGGTATTGTGAATAAAGTTGGGGAAGCTCAAGGGGCCAAAATTAGAGGAGTGTGTACCTCAGAGGGTTACAGGGTGGGGATACAAAGATAAAACTGAAAATTTTAAAGAAAAATCTGCTCTCTTCCCCTGACACTGAATGGTATATTTAATTTTACTTGTTTTCTTGTTGAAAGGCTTCAGACAATTACAATGAATTTGAAAAATGTACATCTGTTCCATGTTCATCCTATCTTCTGGACTGCTCTTTGAAGAGGAGGTTTTTAGGGAGTCAGTACAGATCAGAAAGCACAGTGGGGATGGATGAACAGCATTTGGGCCAGAACTTTGTGCTCCCCACCTGTGGATTTTTAGGTCGGGTGCAGGGAGCGTGAAATGGAAGGGATGATATTGCCTCCAGGTTCCTGCATGCCCTGATCACACAACAATTTTACGCTGGGGTAGGGAAGACATTGGGCGGGAAGCCTACGCTTGCCCCAATTGAGGCCCTTAAGAGCCGTTTCCGATCCAGCCTCGATTTTTAGGATGGCAGGCGGATTGAACTTGTTTGAGGGAACCCGAAAGTCAACAGAGTTAAATCTTGGGCGGGAAGTAGGGGGGAGGTGCCTACATCAGAAGGCCCCTTCTGAAGTCAGGCCTGACCCTTAAGATCTGGTGGCTCCAGACCTCCGTCCCCACCCCCAGCCTTTTCACCAAAACCCCAATCACCCCTTTGCTCCCCCCATCCCTTCAATACCCTTCCTGCCTTGGGGCTTCTTGAACTTACCTGGGCCACCGATGAATAGACTTAGTCTCAGGTGTGCTCCTGCATTTCTTTGGGGCTGAGTGACATGGTGGCACAGTGGTTAGCACTGCAGCCTCACAGCACCAGGAACTCAGGTTTGAATCCAGCCTTGGATGACTGTGTGGAGTTTACACATTCTCCCATGTCTGTGCGTATTTCCTCTGGGTGCTCGGGTTTCCTCTCATAGTCCAAAGATGTGCAGGTTAGGTAGATTGACCGTGCTAAAATTGCCCCTTAGTGTCCAAAGATGTGCAGGTTAGATGGGATTACGGAGATAGGGTGGGGCAGTGGGCCTAGGTAGGGTGCTCTTTCAGAGGGCTGGTGCAGACTTGATGGGCTGAATGGCCTCCTTCTGTCCTGTAGGAACTCTATGGTTTCTTCCACTGCAGCGCTGTTGTTCAGTCCTCTAAGATGGGACTTCCAGCCACATAATGCTCATTCAAGTGAGAAATGGCTGTGGGACACTCTTAATTGGCTCAAATATGTTGCTCAACAACTCACCATCCAAATATTCAGGCCTTGGTGCATGATTGGACGCAGAGAGAAGAGTTTTGGATGACCTCAAGTTTACAGAGGAGTTTTGAAAATGTATTTCCGGGAAGTGGGGCCCGCATTTATCCCTGATTAGCCTTGAGAAGGTAGTGGTGAGCTGCCTCCATGAACTGCTGCTGTCCCTGATAATAATCTTTATAATAGTAATAAGTAGGCTGACATGAACACTGCAATGAAGTCACTGTGATAATCCCCTAGTCGCCACACTCCAGCGCCTGTTTGGGTACACTGAGGGAAAATTCAGAATGGCCAATTCACCTAATCAACAGGTCTTTCTGGACTTGTGGGAGGAAACTGGAGCACCCGGAGGAAACCCACGCAGACAACGGGAGAATGTGCAAACTCCACACAAACAGTGACCTGGGGCTGAGGTATAGGTATACCTACAGTGCTGTTCAGGACGGAGACACAGCGCTGTTAGGGAGAGAATATAAGAGACCAACCAGCTGTGCATTGGAATTGCCAAGTTTGGAGGTAACAAAAGCATGGATGAGAATATTAACAGCAGATAGATTGAGGAGGGGATAGAGTTAAAGAGGTAGAAATAGGCACTCTTGGTGATGGCACAGTTATATAGTTGAAACTCATCTTGGAGTTCAAAAGGACACGCAGGTTCAAAACAGTCTGTTTCAGATTCAGTCAATTTAAGATAGTGGGATGGAATCAGTGGAAACGGAGCAGAGTTTGTGATGGGAACCAAAAACAATGGTTTCAATCTTTCCCATATTTAATTGGAAGAAATTTCTGCTCATGCAGTGCTGGTTGTCGGATAAGCTGTCTGGCAATCTAGAGACAGTTGAGGGGTTGAGTGAGTAAGTGTGGTTGCATTTTCTTAACTCTGTCTCTATCTTTTTTTTTATAAATGTTTTATTGAAAATTTTTTCCCAAACAACAATTTTTCCCCTCTTACAAAGCAAACGCAACAATAACAATACAGAAATTTTAAACAATACACAAGTAACAAAACCCCTTTATCTTTGACCTAAACTAAACCCCCCCCCCCCCTCCCCCCCCCCCCTCCCCCTGGGTTGCTGCTGCTGGTCATCTGTCTTCCCTCTAACGTTCCCCTAGGTAGTCGAGAAATGGCTGCCACCGCCTGGTGAACCCTTGAGCCGATCCTCTCAGGGCAAACTTTATCTGCTCCAGTTTAATGAACCCCGCCATATCATTTACCCAGGCCTCCAGTCCGGGGGGTTTCGCCTCCTTCCACATGAGTAGGATCCTGCGCCGGGCTACTAGGGACGCAAAGGCCACAACGTCGGCCTCTTTCGCCTCCTGCACTCCCGGCTCTTCCGCAACTCCAAATAGAGCTAACCCCCAGCCTGGTTTGACCCGGGCCTTCACCACCCGCGAAATCACTCCCGTCACTCCCTTCCAATACCCTTCCAGTGCCGGGCACGCCCAAAACATATGTGCGTGGTTTGCCGGGCTCCCGCCACACCTCCCACATTTGTCCTCCACTCCAAAGAACCTGCTCAATCTTGCTCCCGTTATGTGTGCTCTATGTAGCACCTTAAATTGAATCAGGCTAAGCCTGGCGCATGAGGAAGAGGAATTTACCCTGCTTAGGGCATCAGCCCACATACCCTCCTCTATCTCCTCCCCTAGTTCTTCTTCCCACTTTCCTTTTAGTTCGCCCACCGACTCCTCCCCCTCTTCCCTCATCTCTCGGTAAATAACTCTGTCTCTATCTTAAGTACTTGCCACAAGATATGGTGAAGTTGCTTCAGTTCAAACACCCATCTACCTGATTTTATGTGAGGGATGTCAGTAATTATATGAAGCTCACAAAGAGATAGCTCTTAGTAATATATTGAACGGATAGCAGTAATAGTGAAAAAGAAATTACTTTAGTGCAGGATTACAATAGTGAGAAGTAACTATTATTTTGTACAAGGAGTACATTGGACATAGCTTTTAAACATAGGAATGGGAACGGGGGTTAACATTTTAAAATGTAATTGGTGGCTCTGGATTTTTTTATTTGCAATTTATTTTTCTTGTGTTGGCATTTGATTTTAAGATTATTTTTCCTTTTCCTGCCTTTTGTTCGGCTTCCTCCTCCCTGTCACTTCACCTCAAGCCGTTGGCTGAGAATCTCCTCTAAATTACTGTCTATTTAGGGGCAGGTTTATTGGCGAAATGAGTTACTGTTTCATATTCACCAAAAAAACTGTATGATATCCCTCTCCAGAGACGCCAGTTCCCTTTAAAACTTGCCAGCAGCTCACTCCACCACTTTGAAGAGGTGTTAAGGTGACTAACTCCTGCAGCCCAATATTCTCCATTTTCACCCAAAATATGGCCTAAGTAATTAATGCCACTGCATCCGAGATGGCAAAAGCTAATGCAAGATACTCCTGAAGCAGATATCACACTGAAGAGGCCATTTTATGTGTCGCAACTGAAGGTTGATGTTTCTTTGTTTGCATATGATTCTTTTAGCACTTTAATATGAAAAAGAGGAGGACGAATGCACAGAAGAGAGTGGAGTTAAACTTCATAAAAGGTGTCTCTTCCTCACCACATGGAAATTGACTTAGCAGGGACTCAGACTAAGAAGATATTATTTAGACATCCCGAGGAGGGTGCACAACAAGGAGAAGAAGTGGAACTGGAGAGCCGGCGGCCAGCTACCTGAACAAGGAGCGCACAATGATAGCCCAAACTATTTATTTTTTAAAAATATATATTTTATTGATGTTTTTCAAGCAAAAATTCTCCGTTTTTACAACTTAATAAAGGAATATACATTAAACGTTATTTAAATAATATATTAAACTAACAACAGATGAAAAAAGAGATAAACAAAAAGCAAATATCAACAACTAGCAAAGAAAAAGCAAAAACACCGAATAATACCCCCCCCACCCCCACCCCCCCCCCCTCCCCCTCCCCCCTGGGTTGCTGCTGCTGTCTTTTCTGTTTTTCCATTATCGTTCCGCGAGATAGTCAAGGAACGGTTGCCACCGCCTGGTGAACACTTGAGCCGATCCTCTTAACGCATATTTTATTTGTTCCAGTCTTATGAACCCTGCCATGTCGTTTATCCAGGCCTCCACGCCCGGGGACTTCGCTTCTTTCCACATAAGTAGAATCCTTCGCCGGGCTACTAGGGACACAAAGGCCAAGACGTCGGCCTCTTTTGCCTCCTGCACTCCCGGTTCTTCTGCAACCCCAAATATAGCTAACCCCCAGCTTGGTTTGACCCGGACCCCCACCACCTTTGAGATCACTCTTGCCAAACCCTCCCAGAACTCATGCAGTGCCGGACACGACCAGAACATGTGAGTGTGGTTCGCCGAGCTTCCCGAGCACCTCCCACACCTGTCCTCCACCCCAAAAAACCTGCTCAGTCTTGCTCCCGTCATATGCGCTCTGTGTAGAACCTTAAATTGAATCAGGCTAAGCCTGGCACACGAGGACGAGGAATTTACCCTGCTTAGGGCATCTGCCCACAGCCCCTCCTCAATCTCTTCCCCCAGCTCCTCTTCCCATTTTCCCTTCAGCTCCTCTACCATCGCCTCCCCCTCGTCTCTCATCTCCCTGTATATTTCGGACACTTTACCTTCTCCAACCCATGCCCCCGAAATCACTCTATCCTGGATCCCTTGCGTCGGGAGCTGCGGAAATTCCCTCACCTGTTGCCTCGTAAATGCCCTCACTTGCATGTATCGGAAAGCATTCCCTGGTGGCAACTTATATTTTTCTTCCAATGCTCGCAAACGTCCTGTCCACAAACAGGTCCTTCAGCTTCCTAATTCCTGCTCACTGCCAACATTGAAATCCCCCATCTATCCTCCCCGGGGCAAACCTGTGGTTATTCCTTATCGGGGACCACACCGAGGCACCCGTCACTCCCCTGTGTCGTCTCCACTGCCCCCAGATCTTCAAGGTCGCCACCACCACTGGGTTTGTAGTGTACCTTTTCGGGGAGAACGGTAGCGGCGCCGTCGCCAGCGCTTTTAGGCTTGTTCCCTTACAGGACGCCATCTCCAGCCTTTTCCACGCCGCACCTTCTTCTTCCCTCATCCACTTACAGACCATCAACACATTGGCGGCCCAATAGTAGTCACTCAGACTCGGCAGTGCCAATCCCCCTCTGTCCCTACTGCGCTGCAGGAACCCCCTCTTTACCCTCGGGGTCTTTCCCGCCCACACAAAGCTCATAATGCTCCTGTCTATTTTTTTTAAAAAGGCCTTTGTAATCAGGATGGGGGGGCACTGAAACACGAAAAGAAACCTCGGGAGGACCACCATTTTAACCGCCTGTACTCTGCCCGCCAATGACAGGGGCACCATATCCCACCTCTTAAAGTCCTCCTCCGTCTGCTCTACCAGTCGCGTCAGGTTAAGTTTATGTAGGGTTCCCCAGTTCCTGGCCACCTGAATCCCCAGGTAACGAAAATTCCTTGCTACTCTCCTCAGCGGCAGAGCATCTATCCCCCTGCCCTGTTCCCCGGGGTGCATCACAAAAAGTTCACTCTTTCCCATATTTAATTTGTATCCCGAGAACTCTCCAAACTCCCTGAGTATCTGCATTACCTCTGGCATCCCCTGTACCGGGTCCGCCACATATAGCAGCAAATCGTCTGCATATAGTGACACTCTATGTTCCTCTCCCCCTCTAAGCACCCCCCTCCACTTCTTAGAGTCCCTCAGCACTATGGCCAATGGTTCAATTGCCAACGCGAACAGTAACGGGGACAGGGGGCACCCTTGTCTTGTACCCCTATGTAATCGAAAGTATCCCGATCTTTGCCTGTTTGTAATGACGTTTGCCACCGGGGCCGCGTACAAGAGTCTAACCCATCTGATGAACCCCTCCCCGAACCCAAATCTCTTCAGCACCTCCCACAAATAGTCCCACTCCACCCTATCGAATGCCTTCTCTGCATCCATCGCCACCACTATCTCTGCCTCCCCCTCCGGTGGGGGCATCATCATCACCCCCAGCAACCTTCGTACATTGGCATTCAATTGTCTCCCCTTAACAAACCCTGTCTGGTCGTAATGTACCACCCCTGGGACACAATCCTCTATCCTTGTCGCCATCACTTTGGCCAGCAGTTTGGCGTCTACGTTTAGGAGGGTGATGGGCCTGTATGACCCGCACTGCAGCGGGTCTTTGTCTCGTTTCAGAATTAGCGATATCGTCGCCTCCGACATTGTCGGGGGTAATGTCCCCCTTTCCTTAGCCTCATTAAAGGTTCTCGCCAAAAGCGGGGCCAGCAGGTCCATATACTTCCTATAAAATTCCACCGGGAACCCATCTGGTCCCGGGGTCTTCTCTGCTTGCATGTTCCCAATTCCTTTGATCACCTCATCCACCTCAACCTGCGCCCCCAGACCTGCCACCTCCTGCCCCTCCACCCTCGGGAACTCTAGCTGATCCAAAAAGTACATCATTCCTTCTTTCCCCTCCGGGGGTTGGGACTTATACAGTCTCTCATAAAATGTCTTGAACACCTCGTTCACTTTCCCTGCTCTCTGCTCCATCTTTCCCGTTTCGTCCCTAACTCCTCCAATCTCTCTCGCCGCCCCCCTCTTCCGAAGTTGTTGGGCCAGCAGCCAACTCGCCTTTTCCCCTTATTCATATTGTATCCCCTGTGCCTTCCTCCACTGTGTCTCTGCATTTCCCGTGGTCAGCAGGTCAAACACCGTCTGTAATCTTCGTCTCTCCCTGTATAGCCCTTCGTCTGGGGCCTCCGCATACTTCCTATCCACCCTCAAAATTTCCCCTACTAATCTCTCTCTTTCTTTACCCTCTTGTTTCCCCTTGTGGGCTCTGATGGAAATCAGCTCTCCTCTAACCATCACCTTCAGCGCTTCCCATACTACCCCCACCTGGACCTCCCCATCGTCATTGACCTCCAGGTATCTTTCGATACATCCCCTCACCTTTCCGCATACCCCCTCATCCGCCAGTAGTCCCATGTCTAATCGCCAGAGTGGGCGCTGCTCCCTTTCCTCTCCTAGTTCCAGATCCACCCAATGCGGGGCGCGATCTGAAACGGCTATGGCCGAGTACTCCGTTCCTGCCACTTTCGGGATCAGTGCCCTTCCCAAAACAAAAAAGTCTATCCGGGAATATACCTTATGGACGTGGGAGAAAAAGGAAAACTCTTTACCCATCGGTCTGGCGAATCTCCACGGATCTACTCCCCCCATTTGCTCCATAAATCCCTTAAGCACCTTGGCCGCTGCCGGCCTTCTCCCGGTCCTGGATCTGGACCGGTCCAGCCCTGGGTCCAGCACTGTATTGAAGTCCCCCCCTATTAACACGGTTCCCACCTCCAGGTCCGGGATACGTCCCAGCATCCGCTTCATGAATCCCGCATCATCCCAGTTCGGGGCATATACGTTCACCAGCACAACCACCTCACCCTGCAATCTGCCACTCACCATCACATATCTGCCCCCACTATCCACCACTATGGTCTTAGCTTCGAACGATACACGTTTCCCCACCAGTATTGCCACCCCTCTGTTTTTCGCGTCAAACCCTGAGTGGAATACCTGTCCCATCCATCCTTTCCGTAGTCTAACCTGATCCGCCAACTTCAGGTGCGTCTCCTGGAGCATGACCACGTCCGCCTTCAGTCTCTTTAAGTGCGCAAACACCCTTGCCCTCTTAATCGGCCCATTTAAACCTCTCACATTCCACGTGATCAGCCGGGTTGGGGGGCCATTTACCCCCCCCCCCCCCTCGTCGACTAGCCATCCCCTTTTTTAAGCCATCTCCTCACCCAGGTCTCACGCACCCGTCTGTCCCCCAGACGGCGCCCTCCCGTCCCGACCACCTCGTCTCGTATCAGCTCCCCCTTACCCTCAGCAGCAGCAACCCAGTTAATCCCCCCCCTTTGGTCTTCTCACGAGGACCCGGTACATTCCCTCCACTTCCAGGGGGCCTGTCGGGGCCTCAGCTCCCATTAAGGTATGGAGCATCGTGCTCACATACACCCCAGCATCAGCTCCCTCTGCTCCTTCGGGGAGACCTAAAATCCGTAGGTTCTTCCTCCTCGAGCTGTTCTCCAGGGCTTCCAGCCTTTTGATGCACCTCTTGTGTAGTGCCTCGTGCGTCTCCGTTTTTACCACCAGGCCCTGTATCTCATCTTCGTTCTCGGCTGCCTTTGCCCTCACTCCACGGAGCTCCATCGCCTGGACCTTTTGTGTTTCCTTCAGTCCCTCGATTGCCAGTAACATCGGCGCCAGCACCTCTTTCTTGAGCTCCTCCACACAACGTCGGAGGAACTACTGCTGTTCCGGGCCCCATACCATCTGGGCTCCCTCGGCCGCCATCTTGCTTCTCCCTTCTCTTCTCTGCCGCTGGTCCAAAGGATCCTCCGCAATCTGGCCACTACTGTCGCTCCTTTCCATCCACACCCGGGGGACTCCTTCCTTTGTCACCTCACACTGCGTTTGGCCGCAAAAAATTTCCGTTGGGGCTCCCGATAAGAGCCCAAAAGTCCGTTGAAACGGGAGGTGCCGAAACGTGCGGCTTAGCAGTGCATCGCCGCAACCGGAAGTCAGCCCAAACTATTTCAACTGCTACTCTTTCTGTTAGTTAGCTTACTTACTATTAGTTCTGCCATGAACGCAGATGTTTATGTTTTGAAATGTACCTTTAACTCAAAGGAAAATTGAGAATTCTGGATAAGCACCTCAGCTCAGAGACCTGTCCATGTGATCCAGTTACCCAGGGGAGAGAAACTCAAACAGAAACATTGAAGTGGAATGGCAGTTTAAACACCTTTTCACAGTATCTCAGAAAAAGGACAGCACTGTTTGAGATGCTTAAAACCAAGAGGCTACCTCTGCAAGAGCAGAGGGAGGCTGTTTTTGTGTTAACAACCAAACAGGCTTCTCTTGAGAGTTTGGTTTCCTTTCAAAGGAAAGGGAAAGGAACAGGTGGGGCTCTTAAAGATTTAAGGAATGGAGAATCGCTAAGGTGTGCCTTGTGGGTTATAATTATATCTGTGAAATCTTGGGGTGAGTGGAACAATTGTTGAAGGACACTGAAAGTTTCATGCTGCCCCTGCCAGAACAGGGAGAAGTGAACCTCTGCTGATGAGCTGGGAGTGTCTGTGGGCATGTTCCTGTAGTGCTACAAATTGGTCAGAAATGTGGCATCGCATAAAAGACATATTTCAGTTGTTTTAATTAGTGGATACAAAACTTGTCATTTTCTTCTGTTTGATGTATTAGTTGTCTGTTAATTAATGATTGATCTATGATTTGTTTGTTACAGTAATAGTCTTAAAAAGTGAAATCTTGTCCATCAGTTTATTTCCTTTGGACATTTGGGAAATGAATCTCTTTCAACATATTATTGGTCTCTATGGGGATCATAACAAATCTTAATCTACTACTCTGTGAAATGTGACTTGACTGAGATGGGATTGATTAGTATATAGTTGGGCTCATATCCTTAGAACATTAGAGATCTGAGGTAGCTTGGTTTTTAGGATAGCTGCTGGTCCAGAGGAACAAACTTCTGGCAGCCTGGTGCCTGCAGTAGCAATTAAACCAGCATGAAAAAGGACAGGATTGTATTGAAAATACAAAATTAGAAACACGCATCTAAAGGGTTGAAGATGTTTCAAAATTCATGACTAAGATTATTAGAGGTGGCATTGATTCCATATCTATCAGGATTTCTGTATTTTATACTATTTATCTCCCTATGCACCGTATTGATGAATAATAAATTTGCTGTTTTGTAAGGGATTGTAATATATTGGCTTAAGATTCACCCCAGAATCATTATTGGTCATAAGATGAATTGTTAAATAAATTCTGAGATGTATTGAGACACTGAGAATCTCAGCTTTCACCCTTGCTGTCTCATGTCTTTCTGCAGAGTCAGTCTATTATATTCTTTCTTATGAAGGCTTGGGTTCGAAAGGGATCCGTCACCCTCTGATGCCTCAGCCAAGTGTTCATTATTAATCTATGAATCTTGATAGTTTGTATTGGAAGACCTTTTGACTGTGTGGGTCATCAGAGCTGAGCTTGATGTTATTCTCACCAACCTCCATTAATGTGCATTTGCATCTCAGGCTATTGATTAGGATAAGGAACCTTGACCTTTTGTTTGCCTTAACTCAGATGTGCTGAAGCCAGTTTTACTTCTCCTAGTGTTGCAGCTTAGATTAGTGAAGACTGAGACCGTGACAGAATGCTGGATAAATCATGACATTATCAGTGTGTTTTAAAAAGTTATATGAAACAATTTGGTGGCAATTCAGAATTCCTGTGGGAATTTGCTAATATGTAAATATCCCTGAGTATGTCAGTGTGACTGAACACCTGCAGGATGGTGTATCCCAGTTTATCTACTTGGAATCTTCATTGCTGGCCCCAACAAAACTCAAAGGATCAGGGTGTGGGAGTGGGAGGGGTGGCTGGAGACGGTGTGATCATGGAGAGAGTCAGGACACAGGTCGCCCCCCCAACCATCGACAAAATGTTATGTGTCAATGGTGGCCCCTATTTTGTATGGGAAGAATCTTTGCCCCTGTTCATGACCCAATGTGGTGCTGGCCTTATGCTTCCAGCAAAACCAAATGGGACCACCAAGGCAGAGTCTCTGGCCTCTTAGTTAACAATCTGGTTAAATTTACTGTTAGGTATGGTGCAGGATTTTCGTCCCACTACATTATTTATTATTTCCATAGCATTTTTGCCACTTATATCTATATGGGAACATATGCAAAAAAAAAATTATTTTCATGTCTGCTGTGATACAATAGGCAGATTTAATACCTTGAAAAGCTGCCCAATCCTTTGCCTACTTCATTGGAAGGGAGCAAATTAAAAAAAAGACAAGGCTCAGAAAGAGCCATTTAGTCTGTTGAAATATCCCAATTCTCCCATTAATGGGATACTGATCGCTGAGTCAACCAATATTTCATTCTATTAATTGTATACCTAAGAAACACAGGCATAGGTTTTCAATTAACTGCCAAGACATAAAGTTCTCATCACAGATTGGTTGGCCATTATAGAAACTGGATTAGTAATGCAGAGGCTTGGACTCAAAATCCAAAGGAAATTCCCAACTCCCACCATGGTAGTTGGGAATTTGAATCCAATTTTTTTTAAACCAGGAAATAAAAACTAACATGAGTAAAATGAAATGAAATGAAATGAAAATCGCTTATTGTCACAAGTAGGCTTCAATGAAGTTACTGTGAAAAGCCCCTAGTCGCCACATTCCGGCGCCTGTTTGGGGAGTCTGTTACGGGAATTGAACCGTGCTGCTGGCCTGCCTTGGTCTGCTTTCAAAGCCAGCGATTTAAGTGGCCAAATCAGTCAGATTGATGTGAAAACCCAACGGGTTCACTATAATAATCTTTATTAGTGTCACAAGTAGGCTTACATTAACACTGCAATTAAGTTACTGTGTTAATCCCCTAGTCGCCGCACTCCGGCGCCTGTTCGGGTGCACTGAGGGAGAATTCAGAATGTCCAATTCACCCAACAAGCACGTCTTTCAGGACTTGTGGGAGGAAACTGGAGCGCCCAATGGTAACCCACGCAGAGACGACGAGAATGTGCAGACTCCGCACAGTCAGTGACCTAAGCCAGGAATCGAACCTGGGACCCTGGTGCTGTGAAGCAACAGTGCTAACCACTGTGCTACCGTGCCCCCAATGTCCTTTAGGGAAGGAAGTCTGTCACCCTTACTGGGTCTGGCCCACATGTGACTCCAAGCTTACACCTTAAGCAACCTTGGCCTGACCTAGCAAGCCACTAAGTTGTTTCAAAAACAACTTTCTCAGGGTAACTCTGCAATATATGCTGCCCTTGGCAATGGCAGCCCAGACCCCCAAGAATTAATAATAAAAATTGACTTGATTTTCATTTCCACATATTGTCTCCTTTAAAGGAGGTTGATCTACATAGCCAGTTTATGCCTCGGCAGAAGCTTAAAAATCTACCCCATATTGTACTTACCCACATGGAATATTTCACACTTAGCAGTATTAAATTTAGTTTGCAATTTGCCTAGCTGCAAAACTGGTCCTTAATTGAATCATCTTATCTGTCTGCCTGTACTGTGCTCGCTATTTTAGTATTGTCATCGAATTTAGAACAATTTACATTAGAGTGGGGCTAGCCAACAGCACCCATTATACTACCATTTATTTTTGTTCCGTCCCATCCCCAACTTGCAAATCCAGGGTAACAAACTTCTGTTAACACTTTATTCATGTTCAAAATACCAAGACATTCCAACAGAGCACTGTGAACCCTTTTAAAACTATAAAGTTTGTTTCTATTTATTCTGTGCTTCCCTGCCGATTCTAATGTTGAATTTATATTACACCTTAGGTGTAGAATTGAATTGCTTGGCCGGAACACAAGTATAACATTAATGCACCCATACACAATGCGCATTGCGACTGCCCCGTTTCAGAATTGGAAATGCCTGAATAAAACAGATGCAAGTTTTCCACAATGTGCAAAATGAATGGATCTATCTTGGATTGCTCCAGAATAGTGGGAGCTCCTCTCCCTTCATTTCTGCACCAGCAAAGCACAGCCTCCACCAGGTGCACGGGAGAGATGGGTTCTCATCCCTCATTGTCTTTTTACGTGAAACCGATTTTAAAGTCAGACTTCACGGTCATTTTACCATCGATTGCACTACAGCTGCGAACCTATCGTCAGGCTGCAGCTGATTAACTCGTGTATGTGAGGCAGGGTGAATTCGGAGTAACATCTCCCGACCTCCCAATGTCAAATATAAAGGCGACCCTGAATAAGAAGGCGTCTATGAAATCGGTCAGCTGCTTTTTTGTAAAATAAAAGAGAAAATAAAGAACACAACGTTTGGGAGTTGGTCATGAATATAACGGATAAAACAAATAGGCTGCAAGGAACCACATAATAGTACAAAGATTCAACTTAATTCTGAGTTGTGCTGAATATGACTTTGCATTGTTATTGGGCAACTGTGGTTCCTCTCTGTGGAATACCATTGTGTCTAAGTTTCGAACATTAAACATCTCTGAACTCATTCAGATGTAATACATTGGGAAAAGATATTGAATACAAACTGAATAAGGAAGAATGATCAGAAAGAGATTAGACTCCCTTTATAAATTAAGCGGAGTGGACAACCCTTTTGCCTTGCCGTACGTTTGCCATTCTGATGATATTGTGTTGGACAAGTTATTAACATTTAAGGGTTCGGCGTTTGAGTTGGTGTGTTTTTGTTTGCTCGCCTGGGCTGTGTCAAATAAAAGGACCAGTTTATTCCCAAAACCCTTGGATCCGAAAGAAATTCTGCTCATTAAAATCCTCAGCCTAATGTTTGGACGGTGATAGATAAAATGGGGAGATTGCGAATTCATACTTTCACTTATTCACATTCTTGTTAGACAATTAACGTTTATAAACACGTTGCATTGGGGGGAGGGAGGCAAAGAGGTCTCACTTCTTTCCAAAAAATGAGCTGTCTGAAATGAACACATTTACAACCGTTCCCTGTGTCAGGCGCTCTGCGCTCCGTTTGTTGCCTGACTCCTTTTGAAATGTTTCAATGGATGGTCTGCCCAACATTGACACTTCGGGACACATCCCATAACGCCTGACTTCATATTTTCGATCTTAATTATACATCAAACAAACCTAAACGCCCATGTTCTGCCCGCGCTGGTATGTTTTTGTGCAAATCTGAAACTTTTATTACCCAAACACAATTTTTTTCATGCAAATTACTTGGTAAGAGCATAATAAATAAATAAAAAGTAAGAATATCCGAGCTCCTTTCCTGAGCGGTGAAATGAAGAATAATTGCTTGTGAAAAGTCACCCCAGTGGCATTTTGTTGTCTCTTCGATCATTGTTCTTTTCCACTATTATTAAAGACGTTTTTGATGTTTAAAGGACAGCGGACAGAGCGGTTCTTTTCAATTTTTGTTATTCAAGGACTGTTGCCTGGTAACAAATACTCAACAAATCACAAGTGTATTTTACGTTAATCGGGAATATTCCAGTGTATCAGTGGGAACTTTTTTTTTAAATAGCCCGATACAAATTAATGACGCCCATCCCTCTGTTGGGTCTCAGCGATGTTAGTCAAACAAGATAATATGAGACAGTTTAATTTAACTTGCACGTGTAAATGCAAATAGGTCCAAGCATTTGAAACATGTGTTCGAACGAACTTTATAACATTTCTGAGAATACAGTTGTGTTTTCCTTCGTTTCATGTTCCTATTAAACAAAGCATTAGTTCAAGTTCTTTTAGAAGCTGTGACTTTGAGTGGCCATTGTAAAGTCAACAGGCCAGCCTTGGTATCGGATACAATGGCTCTAACTGAGTGTTACAATCTATACGTTTACGGTGAGAATGGACCACGGTCGCAAATTGTAGAATGGGGGGTGGCACCAAACTGTCAATTCCTCCCAAAAGCATTTTTTTTGTTTTACTTTTTGGGTAAGCCTCACTATATTTAGTGGGTGAGGTGGTGGTGGTGGTGGTGGGGGGGGGGGGGGGATATGTTTCGAGAGTTCGCGTCAGTTGCATGCAAACTCAATTTAAATCGAGGAAAGGGGGGGGGGGGGGGGGGACACCACAATTCTGCTTTTACAGTTGTCAGCTTCATCAACGAATCAGTCGATGGAATTATAAGACGCATGCGATTTTTTTGAGGGAAAAGATAGATCCATTCACTTTGCACATTGTGGAAAACTTGCATCTGTTTTATTCAGGCATTTCCAATTCTGAAACGGGGCAGTCGCAATGCACATTGTGTATGGGTGCATTAATGTTATTTTTCTGTAACATGTTTGAATCTCGAATAGAAGTAACACGCGTTTTATTTTGCAATGACGTGTTTATACGCTACTCAGCTTTTCCTTCGGGCATTTTCCAAGAAGATTTGGATTGTTCTCCTGGTGTTTGACAGGTTATTTGGCATTAATAAGATAATCAAAGGAAAGGACTCGGCCAAAGCAGCAGTGTTGTTCTCTGCTGCTCTTTACAAACTGCAATCACAAAAGAGCAATTTTGTTATATTCGCATTTTTTTTAAACACCGACTTAAGCAACACAGACAAAGCACTTTGGCACCCGAGTAGAATAAACGGATTCAAAGGATTTCCCTTAAATAGACTAATTTTATACTTGAATTATGAAAGTAATGTTCAGGTAACAGTCGGCGCTCTGTACCCAGCCGCTTAATACCTCTTAAATCCTTACACGTGTCTCGGCTAGTCGGAGCAATTTGACCTCATTATCGGCTCATAACCACTCTCATTCCCAGGATTACTTCATGAGCAATGAAATTTTATTGGTCATAATTATCGAAAATAATATTGTAACGAGGGCCATGCCATGTGGGCGCGCGCCTTGCATCATTCCGCCTGGCTTAGACATTCTTTCATTTTATTTCACTGGAATCATTGGCTTTTTTCTAGCTCCCTGCTTCTGTAATATCGTTAACTTGCTTTATTAGTACAATTACAAAGCTGCTGGGTGATGTGATAGAGACTGCCTGACCTCCATTCAGTTAACTCGCGCAAGAACTTCTCTGCTTCGAGTTGTATGACAGAGGCGTCTGGCCCATCTGACTGACCACTCCATTTAATATGCTTCCCTTCTGACCGTCAATTCCCTTGGAGGAAATCGGGTGATCTGAGGGGGAAATAAATATGATAACATTTAATATTCTTATCCCAATTCAGTGGGAAATATGGTTGCGGGTTCGAACTTGCCGAACTGATGTGGAATACAGTTGGTGTATGTTTAAAGAGAGAGGGCTTGGCCGAGCGAGCACTGCTTGTAAACGCAGCAAAGCTCAGATTTACCCCTTATACTTTTATTAACTATCTTATGGCCTTGCCTTGATGTTGAGTGCAGTGAATGAAATTGACACGGGAACAAACCAGCCCTGCTGCTGACTTTATTTGCGGAAATGCTGAACAATACTTTGGGGCGTTCAAACTGGCGAGAAAGCACATGGACCTTGTCTGAGGAAGGTGGGAGGTTTGAAAGATACATTGACTAGATCTGGTTTTCGTGACAGGGTTGAAATGGACAAATAATAGCAAGCGGTGGTTGTGTTAAATCACTGGCATTGAACATTCAACGCAAGACACGAAGGCACCATCTTCAGACCAGGAGTCGAACAGAAAAGCTGTTTTCTTGCAAGAGGATTCCGATTGATTTTCATTTGATCGGAATTCATTCTCGAAGGTGACATGCACTTTACGTTGTTTGTGAGAATAGTGTACACAGCCATGTCCTTGAAACTCTGGGATATATGTAGGGTGTGAAACCGATTTTAATGAAGAGATCACAATGTTCTCATTATAGAACAAGTGAACTGTAGCTATGTTAAGACAGCCCGAAATTAGCACAGTCGATTGAAATTTTATAAACGTTGTCCAAGAACCTTATTTGGACGATTATGATTTTCAGATTATTTGCCTGCATGTGAGTCAGCCGCGGAATTTCTTGTTGGAGGTCCTTTCATGAAAGCTGCGTAAAGCCCCAAGTTGACCCGCTAGGACCCCGGCGAGGAGCAGAAATGGCTAATTATTATCACAAGATGTAGGATTAACGCATTGCTCGGATAGTTAGCTGCCTGTTAACATGCACTAATCTGGTACCCGATAAGCACTTATTAATTGAATGGTAATCGCAAACAAATAGCACAATCATCATTCACTCTGTTGATTCATAAAAAGTGAACGGCCCCACCATAAATGATCTTAGCCCACGGTGCACGTGCTTTTTGTTCAAAAATATATAATTACTTAAAGTATCGCAGTTATTGGCTTCACTGAAGATATTTGTATTAAAATAAATGTTAAAATCGCTGGGTAGGTTGGGAAGTGACAATTTCCATATGAGTATGTGCTGATGTCTACCCACAGGGCTGAAGTTCTGCGGCGTGCTGATGTTAATGTTAAGTGTACTTTCTGTATGTGTCTGTGAGGGGGAGTAACGCCGTTTAACGCGCTCTTATCTCCAATAAGGAAAACAATGAGGTAACTGAGCATCTTGGGGCGTTGTCACTGTTTATTAATGTTAAAAGATTCTCAGTGTGCTATCTGGGCTATTTTCATTTCAGCCGGGTGGTTCAGTCTGGATTAAAGTGACGGGCAAACCGGAGGCTGTTGCACCTTTTCTGCCGTTTAATAATCCGCCATTCAAGGGGCACATTTGTCCCAAACAGATGGATGAATTTCTGCACTTTGCATGATATTTGCCAAGTAGATGTGTGATTTTAGTGACACGGGTATGTTCCATGAAGAGGCCTGTGCTGTGTCTACCTGGGAGACATCTGAAAAGTCCAGTTAAGACGGACTACAATCTGCACCACATTTCCTAATATCAGTTTTGTAACTATTGATAATTTATTTAGTGGGCGTTATTGCTTGTCGACATGGGCATAGAACATACAGTGCAGAAGGAGGCCATTCAGCCCATCGAGTCTGCACCGATCACACCCTATCCCCGTAACCCAATAACGCCTCCTAACCTTTTTGGTCACTCCGCCTAACCTGCACATCTTTGGACCGTGGCAGGAAACCGGAGCACCCGGAGGACACGGGGAGAACGTGCAGACTCCGCACAGTGACCCAGCGAGGAATCGAACCTGGGACGCTGGCGCTGTGAAGCCACAGTGCTACCATGCTGCCATTGTCGCAATGCTGTCAGCGATGAATCGTTTGTAATTATTTTGGCGTACATTTAAAATAATTGGCCTTGATTGTGTTCCTTGTATTCAAAGTTGTTCCAACCTGTGAGCGCTTCACCTGCAGTGCCATCCTTTGTACTTTGTACATCAGGCAGACGGGTCATAAACTAGACACCGCAAATTGCGCTAAACTCAGTATCAATTCACTGGACACACGACCCTTAAGCAATTGTCACGGGATTTAAAATCATTTTCAATTGCCTCACTGGGCAAGGGAACAGCTTATTCCCATCACTCTTCCTGAATCGTGTGTTTCGTACATCTGAATTTAATATAATCCAGAAATCTATGTCCTACTGGATGCAAATATCTCAGACTCTGAATTTCAAATATTCAGTTCTTGATACATGTGATATAATTGAGGAACGGAGTTCTTTACCAGATATTTTGATTTGATTACAGCCAATAGTTTCTTCTATTTTCGGAACACATTTTTCCAAAGATGTGCAGGTTAGGTGGAGTTGATATGTTAAATTGTTCCTTAGTACCCAAAGGTTAGGTGGGGTTACGGGGACATGTGGACCTGGGTTGAGTGCTTTTTCAGAGGGCCAGTGCAGACTCGAAGGGCCGAATGGCCTCCATCTGCACTGTAAGGATTCGATGATTTGCCAAACGGTAGAACCCTTGCGGTTAATGGGGGAAACAAACAATAATGTTACAAAACTTAAACTGATACAATATTCGAAAACTAGTGAAAGAAAATTCATTGATTAGCTTTCCGAAATAAAACTAAACCTCCAGGAAAATGCAGAGATTGAAAGTACTCAGTAAGATACAATGGAATGGTTTTTACGTTGGACTGTAACCATCTGCACATCTAAAACAAAACGCTGCCCAAAGATTCAGAAAGTGTCACTGGAATAAACTATTCCCGTTTCCACTCACTCAGTCAATTGAAAGTAATTTTAAATCTCATGACAATGGTGCTGTTATCGGCAGCTGCTTAACTTGCGCGGTGTCCGTCTTAAATCAGCCCTTTTACGCACTGAGCAAAATTACAAAACACTCACTTAAAAAGTTTTTTGTTTCTTGTTTTGTCAGACTTTGATAGTGTGTCTCAAGGGGTTGCCTGACAAATGGGGAAATGTTGATCTCCGGCTCTCTTTATAATCACGTGTTAATAGTTCACTGGCAACATTTAAAAAAAGCCTTGGAGTAAGTCGGACGCACACGTGGGCGACGTTCAGACCAACCATAGCTGGAGACCCTTTTGTTTAGCCTCCAGACATAAGTACCTTCTGACTCCCTGCCTGCCGCAGTGTACACTGAACCCGGCAACCAGCAAAGCCAGTTAGAGGGCCAAGAAGAATTTACACAACATGTCTCGGTCGTTTTACGTTGATTCCTTGATCATCAAAGATTCTTCAGTGCGACCTACTCCTGTCTTGAACGATCACGGCCAAGACTTCCTGATCCCCATTAGTGTCCATTCTCCCACTATGATGTCGGTGTCTGGTCCCCCCTGCCCGTCTAGAAAGACGGGCACGTTCTGTGTCTGTCCCCTCTGTGTCACGTCCCATCTCCACTCATCCCGGAGTGGAATCCCCCTGCTGAAAAGCCAGTTCCCAAACGGAGACCCCTCGTACTGTCAACGCATCAACCAGCAGTCCAACCCTGGACTCGGGCATCCACCTGTTTGCACGTCCACGTACAGCGTGACAGACCCTAGGAGATACCACTGTCTTACCGTGGGTATGTACATCTGTTTAAAACAGTGAGCGTGCCAGATACCTGAGCATAGGTTGCGAACTTAGCCAGATAGATGCGTTAAGAAAGGAATCACGGTTTACTGCACCCAAACTCTGCCATTTTATTGCAAATGTAACCATTAGCATAGTCTAACCATACAGAAGACTTTGATATTGTTTTGAAGAGGGGTCCCTGTTCCCACCATGGACAGCAGGTATTACTTTTATCAGAAAGGTGAGCGGTTAGTAAAGGTCTTCAGGATTTATATTATGGAAGTATCTATCCGAAAGATACAAGAAAGGTGAAATTTTAGGTGCGAATTTTATTTTTAAAAATAGATCAAAATAGGACACACGCAGCGGTTATTTATTAAAAATAGTTTCACAACTGTATATAACTTATTTTCAGTGGTGCGAGTTAGGGAGATATGTAACATTTTACTATTGGCGGGTTTAGCACTTTTTTTTTGCAAACTGTCTTTCCATATTTTCTTAATGTTGTATTCTGGACACAGGTCCTGAAAATAATAGTCACTTACAGAACGGCAAGCGGATGAGAACGGCCTTCACCAGTACGCAACTTTTGGAGCTGGAGAGGGAGTTCGCCTCCAACATGTACCTGTCGAGGCTCCGCAGAATTGAAATTGCAACCTATCTGAACCTATCGGAGAAGCAAGTGAAGATCTGGTTCCAGAACCGGCGCGTCAAGCACAAGAAGGAGGGCAAGGGGACCCCGCGGAATGCGCACAACGCCTGCAAGTGCAGCAGCCAAGGGCACTGCCTGCGCTCCGAGGACGAGGAATCCCTCTCCCCAATATCATCTGGCAAAGAGGACAAAGATATGTCACCCGCATAGTCACCACGGACAGATCTGCAATGCTTAAATGATTACAGACATTTTCACTTCTCTTTTCCTTCAACGCACTTACTATTTGCTTAAGATTTTAAAAGAAAGTCCCCTTGGTGCAGTGATGTGATTGCAATCGGTTGTCATTGCCTGCCCCTGGTATGAATGGGCTCATTGTAGAATGCTTCCAGGATGGAACATGCAGCAGTTTTATTCTAATCCCGGGTTAAAAATGTGGCTAACAGAATTTTGTATGAACCGTTCAAGGTGTTTTTTTATTCTCTCCAAACGCAATGGTGACGCAATATTCACACACCTTTATTTAAAAGAAGGTTCACGAGTGTTCTCTATAAATAATGTATTTTCAATCTCTGTTGACTTCTGTAAAAGAAATAGACACCTGTGTAAATGCGCCAGACCCTTATAAACAATTGTAGGTTGAATGGGAAAGAATGTAAATAGCTAGCTGCTTGATACAATGTTGTAAAACGTCACAGTTGAAGTTCACTCGTTGTGAATAGTTTTATATGATATTTATATTTATTTAAAATAAAAATGTTGGGATGTTTGAAGAAAGCTGCTCATTTTATTAGTTAGGCATCATTTGGTGGAGAAGAAGATTCGTGGAAAGAAACGAAACACACCAGAAGTACGATTTTCCTCGCTTGTGTCTTCCTGGGTTCATTTGTCCGCATTTTCATCATCGCAAAAACTAATGGTTTCCAGACAAACCGTTTTATAGATTGTTCCAATGAGCGCCGCAATGCGTCTACCAAACTCTGCCAGAGACCAAATTGGTGCTGCAAACAGGGGGCGAATTAAGGGGAGTCAGTGCTCACGAAAGGAAAACTATCGATATTCTGGGGTGGACTTTCCCAGAGGAAGGATGAGTGTGTGTGTCGGGGGTCGCACGAATCCACTTATGAAAAGTAACGTGGCCCTTGTTTCAAACGCTGAAGTTAAAGCGACCCCCCCCCCCCAAACATAAACAGATTGTTTGAGTGAGGATGAGAGAGAATTACACTTCCATCAACATCGTCCCATCACAAAGAGAGTACTCGAATGCAAAGCCTCAGATATGTGTCAGATGACACATGCTGTATGTAACCCCAAATGTGCCGGTGAAGCTAGCTGAGGCAGCGGTGCTATTTTCTTTAACCGCTGCGTAAAACACATAGATTTGTTCCCTTGACCCATCCCCCACCCCTCAAAAATATCTGAGTTCTTACTGGCCGTAATAAGTGATGGAGGGACTATCTCCAGCTCGTCGGAATTTCCAAATGGTCGCTGACCTCCAGCACCACTTGTAACTTCACACCTGTGACAACAAACATTTCCGACCATTTTCTTCCTTCTGGGCGTTTCTAGTAGGCGGCACACGCGGCCCTAGTTCCAGACGAGCTGCTGTAAGGCAGAATTAAAGTTTCCAATGAAATCGAGCTCAGATATTGGGGGTGGGTGCTGATGAACCGAGCGATGTCTGTTTGTTTTTCTAAGTGGGATGACAGCATCTACCAGAGGTCAGCTACAAACTCCCATGTGTTTTGTTCTACTTGCTAAAATAGTACCATCAAGGCGATTTGAATAGACTTCATACATTCAAAAGAAAACCAATGATTTCGGGGAAAATGAGCTCGTTTGGAGACAAGAATATCAAGAAACAAGTAACTATTATAATGTCAAGAAAAAGTGGCTCTTTTTCAACCACGGTTGCAATGAAACACGACATTTACAAGCGGGTCAGAAACATACTGCGTCTTTATTTTGTTTCGAATTCAAAAAGATCACATAAGCACACGAGAATAGGAAGCAATCTCTTTAAAAGGAATCCTAATCACAGAAGGTTCCCAGTGTTGGTAGGAAAGACGGGCTCCTTACGAGGCGGTGGCATTTGAATATATTCAATTTCAGTTGATGGTTCAAGTTAATCATCTTTTAAATGCATATGGAAACAGCTTCTTTAACACGCACTTGGGCTTTTTGGCGTTGTGGACCAGGCTCGGCTGTCTGCCTCCCGTTTGAATTTCGATTGTAAATTTCAACTGAGAATAGACTATCACTTTCTTCAATCATGCCAGCGCCCAAACAACAGGCAGTCCTTCGGGCTCTCGGTAGAATTGTCAGGGCAATAAGAGAAGATACATTGGAACGTTATTCAGTCGGTAGTCGAGGGGAAATAGCCACAGATTAATGAAACTATTGACAATTTCCATCCGTTGAAAGGCCGAAGTTGGCAATGCCCGGGAGTGAGCGTGGGGAGCCCGGCTGGGCTAGCTGTGGCGAAGGGCGCATTGTGTGCCTTTTCTATGGAAGCGACAATGATGGATAGGAACTCATTGAGGAACCCAGAGGAGTGATTCAGCAACTCGTAAACCAGTGTCACTGTTAGACATGGCCCGAGGTGCTTTTATGATGCCTTATTAGCCCTATCTATACAAGATCGGTCAAAGATATATGACTTTCACGTCCTTTTAATTGACTTTAAACCAAATACAGTTGGGTGCACAATTAGCATGTGTCCTTTCAGTGAAATGGGTGATGTTCATTGGCAAAAAAAAACCCTAAAAGTAATCATTTTGAACCATTCAATCCATAAATGTACTAAATGTTCAGGCACAATGAAAACAATGAGAGTTACTGTTATGTTGGAAAAAATGGGCACCTAAAATTGGCACTCTTCATTGTCTCCCAGTTCCTTCCAGCACATCCTGGCTTTTTCAAAATAAGCCAATCATTTCGAACAGCAATATTTTATCACTGTTCATTTCTAAAGACCATCTAATTTCCGATAGATTTGGAAAAAGTCATTTTGGCTTTTTTTTTCAGCAAAAGGCGATGACAGCTTTTTAAAAAACATTTTCATGTTTTGCCATGTAACCGAGATTATGTTGAACCTGCCAGTCACCACGAGCCTGCCAATTGGATATTGAAGTCACAGAGATCAGAGCTTTGATCTTTTAGCGTTATTAAGTGTATATATATATTTTTTGCACAGTTCAAGGCTAAAACGAGTCTACATTATGCAGTCTTCACACGTTTGTTGCAAAGAACATCAGCAACATTGACAACTTTCTCCAAACGGGAGCGTTTATTTTCAACTTCAATGTATTAACAGGTTTATATTTTTCTCTCTCTCTTGGAACCTCTACAGGAGCAGAAAAAAGACTATGTTCGCCAAGGGAACGCTTTGACAGGTATTCTGCTGCCAAATACTTGCATTGCATTGAGTGGGACCCCCGACGGATGCAAACCCAGAGCCTTTGAACGGGGAGCTGAAGGGCTCCAATGTCGGCTTAGTGAACGATTTAGTCACTGTTTCATTAAGCACTATTTGAACCTTACAACATGTGGTAATTTCTCGGGGCAAGTTAACCGCCGTGTAAAAGGCGGATTATGTGGTAGGGACACAAGAAAATTAGCGAACGGTTAATTTAACTCGTTTCTGGCAGAATTTTCGATACATTCCTAATTGACTGGGGAAGCAGGTGAAGGGAGGCCCAGGGCACATTCAGCCTCGTATTTCGGGGTGGGAAATAAATGAGTCCCTTTTAACTGGCTGTTGACAATCTCTCATTGCAGAAAGACACAGAATAACTATTAGTTTAATTTTTCATTAATTAAATTAGACCCAGTCTCGCAGGTGGAGAGATCAAAGTCACCCCACCAACAAGCATAACCAGGGGGAAAAAAGGCAGCCCCCCCCCTCTCTCCGTTCCCCCTCCCCCCTTTAACTGGGTTGTGGGCCACGGTTTTAAGATTTCAGACCAGCTGCTGGGACTATACAGGTCTTTGTGGGCAATAAATGTAAACCAGAGAGAATGAGAAAACTGTCAAAACAAGGCGCAGAAGAGAAATGCGGCGCTGATTAGCGTCAATCAAGCAGCGCTCAGCAGCCAAGGCGGCAAATAATTAATAGCAATTATTTCTACCTCTTCTCTCCTTCCGTGGCTTGTTATATCGATAATAGCAAGTTTTTCTAAAAGTTTGTGTGATACACCTGACAAACGGTGCCGGCTTTATTGACTGCTCTTTGCATTGTTATTGTCCCAGTTTATTCCTCCCTCTTTGTGTCTTCAGCTCGTGTTAAGGGGGAGGAAAACCCCCCCAAAATTGATACTAATCCTGCAAAGCAGGCCATTGACTCCTTTCAATTTTACTTCTTCTCCAAAGGTGGAAATTGACAATAATACAATTCTTGCAGTGCAGCTTGAGCAAGCAGCGCCTCTGTCTAATCTGGCCAAGCAGACAGTCCATTTCAGAGCGCAGGGCGCACCGCGCCCAGCCATCACGCCGGCCGCTTTGGACGCTTTTTTGTTCGACGATATTGGGATTTTCAAAGTTTCTTAAAGTTAGAGTGCAGGATTGAAAAGGCAGCTTGTAATAAATCAGGCCCTTTGGTTAATAAGGCGCTGGCACACACAATAGAGCCTGAACTTAGTACCTGTGTCTGGTAGGCGAGGTGAAAGATGCAAATGACAGAATATTCGCAAGGAAAAAAATACTCGAATCCTCCAAATGGCCCTTTTGTGAGTTTCTTTAGAAATCAAGCAATTCTGCATGACAAAGAACAATTAATAAGCCGTCTTTTCACGAGCTAGCAGCTGGTACCCCGCCGGGAAAGTAGGGGAAAATCAGAGATGAATGCGCGCAAAAGTTTTATTTTGCGCACCAACATGGACTGTTTGGAAGTGCGGCCACCTGAACAATGTTGATGGAAAAAAGGACACTTGTGAAGGATCAGGAGCTTTTAATAAGCATAAAACATCTCGACTCACTAATGCAGGAGCTTTAGAAAGGCCTTTGGTTGGAGGTGCTGATGTTGGAGATGGTTGGACACGTGGCGGAACAGTTGTCTTGTTGGAGACTGAATTACGCGGCCAGCGCCCGGCTGGCACAGTGTGCTTCTGCACTCTCTGTCATTCCTTTCAAACTAACCTTCTACTTTTTAAAAAAAAGTGTCAAGCAGGATGAAGAATGTCACCTTTGTCCCATTAGTGTGTGTCTCATATTGGTAATATAGCTTAAATTTTTTAAAATAAAGTTACTTTCTGTGCTTGTGTATTTATGTATGAAAGAAGCCGAACCTGGCGTCCTGAGCGGCCCAGCAAATAGAAGTGTTTAGTGTGATTTATACTTTTGTAAGAATCGAAGCTTGTCTCCTCTCTCTAACGTTAATGTCTGGTGCATGCACCGAGCATCTCAAGTGCATCTCCGTTGATGTGATAACCAATGCTAGATAGAGAGAGATGTTTCATATCCGCATGGCATTGCGGCACATTACTTTTCAAATCTGCAGAAAATAATAATAATGCCTGCCAATGTGCGTTTTAACCAATTTTAAATACTTTCGTACAAGAAATGGATTTGTAAGAGAGTATCCCGAACAAAATATTTTTAAAAATTAATTCGCGTTAAACGCAAACGCTACAGACATGATTACAGGAATAGTTGGCCACATTTGAGCCCGTTCGTACAAATACCAGGAGACGGGAGGGATACGGTTTGAATGAAGTGCGAGTGATTTCGGTGCTGAAGTGGTTTATTTAGAACGCTGAAAAAACAAGGACAAAATGGTCACGGTTACAGTGATACTGCTCCTAATCACTGAATAATGCTGCCCTTTGGGACCCTTTGATTCGGATCTTATATAAATGGCGCATTTATTTGACTCTGTGTAAGCTAATATGTGATAGCAAAGTGTGTGACAGCAAAGTGTATGTGTAGAGAGCCACTTAGCGGCACCGTAGTCACATCAATATTGGTGGGGAGGGGCGGGGGGATCTATTTGGGTTTATTCGTTTTGCTGATTAACCTTCTCTTATCAGATTTGGGTTTAAATGGATATCAATTACATCCCATAGAGATGACGAGGCGATGCCGGATTGCATAACGCAGGTATGTTTACCACCCCCTTTCATAGACATTAATCGGCCTTCACTCAGTGAACATGCGTTCATCCCAGTGTAAATGCGTTCTCCCAGTGTACATGCGTTCATCCCAGTGTACATGCATTCGTCCCAGTGTACATGCGTTTATCCCAATGTACATGCAGTTATCCCAGTGTGCATGCAGTTATCCCAATGTACATGCATTCTTCCCAATGCGTTCATCCCAGTGTACATGCATTTGTCCCATTGTACATGCGTTCGTCCCAGTGTACATGCGTTCATCCCAGTGTACATACGTTCATCCTAGATCCCAGTGTACGTGCGTTCGACCCAGTGGACATGCGTTCATCCATTGTACATAATTCATCCCAGTGTACATGCATTCATTCCAACAGCCACTGTCGGGACAACCCTGAGAACAAGGTGCTAATAGTCCTTGCATCATGTGCTCTATCCACTACCATTGACTGCCATTTCAATATGTCCAGGGACGGGTAATACAACCCGAATATAAATGGTTCTGGGGCTTCATATGCGTGATTTAACAAATTAAACCCATTTTTGCCGAAAGCCAAACTATATTTAAGAGGTTTTGAAATCCGTGGTGTATTGGAAGGCTCCGGTTTAGTGCTGGGTGAATGGTGCTGGGTATGGTACCCAACAGCAGAGACCCCGCGTATCCTGCATAATTTGTGAATCACAGTCGTGATTTTGAAAGCATCGTTTTAAAAATAGATTCGCAGCGGAATAATTTCAGAATGAGTTTGAACAAGAGAGGTGGGATTGAGAAAACGTGCGAGAGTTTGTGCTATTGCGAAAACCTAGTGGAGAACTTGGTGGGATTTTTTGCGTTTATAATGTTTAGTACCAAACATGTGCGTGTTTGTGAAAGTGTCTAATGTAGTATGAATGAGTTTGAATGGGCAGGAGTTGCTTACGAGTGCAGGTCGTTATGGGCTGACAATGTTGCAAAGTGTGACTGTTATTGCGCACTCGCCATTGTGTTTAGCTCCACACAAAGATAAACAGAAGTGTGGCGCAGTGAGAAAATATGCCAAGTCAGGGAAATATTTCGCTCGGTGTTACTTATGAGGAGTACCGCAAGCATCGGTAAGAGCCCTCCCAAATTGTGCCGCGGTCCAAGGAGAGCAGGAATTGTCAGAACTCAGAGGGGAAAGAAAGTGCGGACGATGACAGCCAAGGTGTTCAAAATGTAAATGGGATTTCCTCCTTCAAATCATTCCTGGTAAATGGAGACCGGTCGGGACTGCTCTAGATGTGCACTAGGGCAAAAATTACATAGCGAATCAGTTTAGCGATCTGATTGGGACTCCATTATGAGAAGATTGGATTGGATTTGTTTATTGTCACGTGTACCGAGGTACAGTGAAAAGTATTTTTCTGCGAGCAGCTCAACAAATCATTAAGTACATGAGAAGAAAAGGGAATAAAAGAAAATACATAATAGGGCAACACAACATATACAATGTAACTACAAAAGCACTGGCATCGGATAAAGCATACAGGGTGTAGTGTTAATGAAATCAGTCCATAAGAGGGTCATTTAGGAGTCTGGTGACAGTGGGGAAGAAGCTGTTTTTGAGTCTGTTTGTGCGTGTTCTCAGACTTCTGTATCTCCTGCCCGATGAAAGAAGTTGGAAGAGTGAGTAAGCCGGGTGGGAGGGATCTTTGATTATACTGCCCGCTGTCCCCAGGCAGCGGGAGGTGTAGATGGAGTCAATGGATGGGAGGCAGGTTCGTGTGATGGACTGGGCGGTGTTCACGACTCTCTGAAGTTTCTTGCGGTCCTGGGCCGAGCAGTTGCCATACCAGGCTGTGATGCAGCCTGATAGGATGCTTTCTATGGTGCATCTGTAAAAGTTGGTAAGAGTCAATGTGGACATGCCAAATTTCCTTAGTTTCCTGCGGAAGTATAGGCGCTGTTGTGCTTTCTTGGTGGTAGTGTCGACGTGGGTGGACCAGGACAGATTTTTGGAGATGTGCACCCCTAGGAATTTGAAACTGCTAACCATCTCCACCTTGGCCCCGTTGATGCTGACAGGGGTGTGTACAGTACTTTGCTTCCTGAAGTCAATTACCAGCTCTTTTGTTTTGCTGGCATTGAGGGAGAGATTGTTGTCGCTACACCACTCCACTAGGTTCTCTATCTCCCTCCTGTATTCGGACTCATCGTTATTCAAGATCCGGCCCACTATGGTCGTATCGTCAGCAAGCTTGTAGATGGTGTTGGAACCACGTTTTGCCACGCAGTCCTGTGTGTACAGGGAGTAGAGTAGGGGGCTAAGTACGCAGCCTTGCGGGGCGCTGGTGTTGAGGACTATTGTGGAGGAGGTGTTGTTCATTTTACTGATTGTGGTCTGTTGGTCAGAAAATCGAGGATCCAGTTGCAGAGTGGGGAGCCAAGTCCTAGGTTTTGGAGCTTTGATATGAGCTTGGCTGGGATTATGGTGTTGAAGGCGGAGTTGTAGTCAATAAATAGGAGTCTAATGTCGGAGTCCTTGTTTTCAAGATGCTCTAGGGATGAGTGTAGGGCCAGGGAAATGGTGTCTGATGTGGACCGGTTGCAGCGGTATGCGAATTGCAGTGGATCAAGGCATTCTGGGAGTATGGAGGTGATGCGCTTCATGATCAACCTCTCGAAGCACTTCATTACGACTGAAGTCAGGGCCACTGGTCGGTAGTCATTGAGGCACCTTGCCTGGTTCTTCTTTGGTACCGGTATGATGGTGGTCTTCTTGAAGCAGGTGGGGACCTCGGAGTAGAGTAGGGACAGGTTAAAGATGTCCGTGAATACCTCTGCCAGCTGGTCCGCGCAGGCTCTGAGTGCATGACCAGGGATCCCACCTGGGCCCGTCGCCTTCCGAGGGTTCACTTTCAGGAAGGCCAATCTGACTTCGGAAGCTGTGATGGTGGGTATGGGTGAATTATGGGCTGCTGGGGCACTTGCCAGCGGATTGTTGGTTACCTGCTCGAACCGAGCATAGAATGCATTGAGTTCATCGGGGATTGGTGCGCTGCTGCTAGAGATACTGTTCGGCTTCGCTTTGTAGAGATGTGTAACTCTGCAGGAGACCATTTCAACCCAGTTGTGTTTACTAGTGCAGTACAGCTTTTTTAAAAGGGTATTTTATTCCAAACTTATTCAAACGGTTACAAAACATAAACAGTCCGGAGAACATACTCCCCACCACACAACTATACACTTTGCAAAAAAATAAATCCCCATTTCCGCAAGGAACAACTCCTGAAACATGGCCACGAACATCCCACACCGTGCCCCAAAGCTGTCCGCAGAACCCCTCAATTTGTGTTTAATCTTTTCCAGATGGAGAAATTCGTACATGTCTCCCAGTCAGGCCACCACCCCTGGCAGCGCTGCCGACTGCCATTTCAATAGGATCCTTCGCCGGGCAATCAGAGAGGCGAAGGCCACGACATCGGCCTCCCTCACCTCCATCAGCTCCGGCTTTTCTGATGTCCTGAATATCGCCACCAAAGGGTCCGACCCAACCTCCTCCCCCACATTCTTCGTTAGTGCCCCAAACACTCCCGCCCAGAATCGCTCTGGCTTCTCGCAGCCCCAAAACATATGTGTGTTTGCTGGCCCCGCCCACACTTCTCGCACTTGTCTACCACTCCCTTGAAGAACCCACTCATTCTTACTCGAGTCATTTGCTTCCTTTGTGCCACCTTGATCTGTATCGGGCACATCCTTGCGCCGGAGGTGGTTGCATTTACCCTTCATAGTGTCTCACTCTATACTCCCAGTTTATCTGCCCCCCCAGTTCCCCTTCCAACTTCTTCACCACCTGCTCACCTCCCTGCTCTACGAGCCACCTGTATATGTCTCCGATCATGCCCTCCCCTTCCACATCTGGGAGCAGCAGTCGCTCCAACAGGGTATACTTTGGCAACCTGGGGAAAGCTTTCCAAACCTTCCATGCAATGTTCCTTACCTGCAGGTACCTAAACTCACTTCCTCTCAGGAGCTCTACCCTCTCCTTCAATTCATCGATACTGGCAAACCCTTCTTCCAGATACAAATCCCTCACCTTAACCAACCCCACTTTTCTCCACTTCCTAGAGGTGCTATTCATTCTCTCCAGCTCGAATCCATGGTTTTCATACAATGGCATTAACACTGCCATACCCTCTATCTTAAAGTGCCTCCTCAACTGGTTCTGGACCTTCACAGTGGACTGCACCACTGGACTCTCCATGTATTCCCTTGGCATCAGTGGCAACACCGCTGTCACCATAGCCCTCAGCTGGATGCCCTACAGGATTCTTCCTCCCTCCTAACCCATTTTGCCCCCTCTCCTTCCCACCAACATCTCATCTTCTCCACATTCGGTGCCCAATAATAATGCAGCAAGTTTGGCAACGCCAACCCCCCTTCTGCCTCTGTAACAGGGTCCTCTTTGCCCTTGGTACCTTCCCTGCCCCCACAAACTCTGAGATAATCATATCCAGCTTCCAGAAAAGAGCCTTTGGAACAAAAATCGGAAGCGTCTGGAATATGAATAGAAACCTCGGCAGGACGTTCAGCTTCACCACTTGGACCCTCCCTGCCAGAGTCAGATGCAATGTGCCCCACCTCGTCACATCCGCCCTAACCTCCTCCACCAGCTTTGTTAAATTCCATTTATGCAACATGCCCACTCTTCCTGAATCCGCAGACATCTCAACCTATTTCTGGCTACTTTGAATGGTAACCCCCTAGGTTGGCTCTTCGACCCGACTCGTTCACCGGGAACACCTCACTTTTCCCTACGTTCAACTTGTATCCTGAGAAGGCCCCGAAATTCCCTCATAGGGCCATAATCCTCCCCATGCTCTCCAGCAGGTCCGACACGTACAGTAACAGGTCATCCGCATATAGCGACACCTGATGCTCCCTAATCCCCCTCGTAACCCCTTGCCACTCTGCTGACCCCGTAAGGGCCATTGCCATAGGCTCTATAGCTAGCGTGAATCTTCGTGAGCCCAAGTCGTTGTTCCGTCCGCTTAGCTCCGCTGCTGCATATAACAGGCGCACCCACGTCAGAAACTTCGGCCCCAAACCCAAACCTTCCCAGGATGTCAAACAGGTACATAACATAAGAACTAGGAGCAGGAGTAGGCCATCTGGCCCCTCGAGCCTGCTCCACCATTCAATGAGATCATGGCTGATCTTTTGTGGACTCAGCTCCACTTTCCGGCCCGAACACCATAACCCTTAATCCCTTTATCCTTCAAAAAACTATCTATCTTTATCTTAAAAACATTTAATGAATGAGCCTCTACTGCTTCACTGGGCAAGGAATTCCATCGATTCACAACCCTTTGGGTGAAGAAGTTCCTCCTAAACTCAGTCCTAAATCTACTTCCCCTTATTTTGAGGCTATGCCCCCTAGTTCTGCTTTCACCCGCCAGTGGAAACAACCTGCCCGCATCTATCCTATCTATTCCCTTCATAATCTTATATATTTCTATAAGATCCCCCCTCATTCTTCTAAATTCCAACGAGTACAGTCCCAGTCTACTCAACCTCTCCTCATAATCCAACCCCTTCAGCTCTGGGATTAACCTAGTGAATCTCCTCTGCACACCCTCCAGTGCCAGTACATCCTTTCTCAAGTAAGGAGACCAAAACTGAACACAATACTCCAGGTGTGGCCTCACTAACACCTTATACAATTGCAGCAGAACCTCCCTAGTCTTAAACTTCATCCCTCTAGCAATGAAGGACAAAATTCCATTTGCCTTCTTAATCACCTGTTGCACCTGAAAACCAACTTTTTGCGACTCATGCACTAGCACACCCAGGTCTCTCTGCACAGCAGCATGTTTTAATACTTTATCACTGCCACTCCACCTGGTCAAATGCTTTCTCAGTGTCCATGGACATCATTAACTCTGGCACCTGGGCTCTTGCCGGGGTCATAATCACATTTAATAGCATCCTTATATTACTGGAGAGCTGCCTGCCCTTTACGAAGCTTGTTTGGTCCTCGGTGACCAGGCCCTGGACACAACCTTCCAACCTCCCAACAGCGATTATGGGCCTGTACGACCCACATTGTAATGGGTCCTTCCTCTGCTTTGGTATAAATGTGATTGTTGCCTATGTCATTGTCTCCGGAAACTCCTCTTCTCCAATGCCTCATCAGATGCGCTGTCAATTCCGTCGCAAACTCCTCATAAACTTCCATAGGGTAGCCATCCGGCCCCGGGGCCTTTTCTGACTTCATGCCCCTCATACTGCCCAATACCTCCCACAGTCCCAAAGGCTATTCTAGCGCCTACGTCTTCTCTTCCACCAGCTGCAGAAACTTTAGCCCATCCAAAAAACACCCCATGTCCCCTTCTTTATTCCCCGGGTACACCCTGTACAGTTCCTTATAATATTCCCTAAATGTCTCATTTACCCTCCCCGGCTCTGTCACCACCTCCCTTGTCTCTGTCCGTATCCTCAATATTTCCCTAGATGCAGTTTGCCTCTGTAGTTGGTGTGCCAGCATTCGACTTGCCTTCTCCCATACTGTGCCCCCGTTGCCCTATGCAGCTGCCCCACTACCCTCCCCATCGCCAACCTATCAAATTGCCCCTGCAACCTTTTCCTTCTCACCAATCCCTCCGTGGTGGGTGCCCTCGAATACTCCCTGTCCACCTCGGCTATCTCGTTCATTAAATGGCCATACCCCTCCCTCTTTTTCCTATCCTCATGTACATTGAACAAGATAATCTCCCCTCGGAACACTGCCTTCAGTGCCTCCCAAAATGTGGCCACTGACACCTACCCGTTCTGGTTCAACTTCGCATAGTCTTTAATCACCGACCACAACTTATCACAGACCCCTCTGTCTGCCAACAACCCTCCATCCCGCCCATGCTCCCGTCCAGATCTAAGCCGAATCTCTAGCCAGTGGGGCGCATGGTCCAAGATTACTATCCCCGCGTACCCTGCCCCCTTGCTACCTATTGTCGACATCACCGGAGAAAAGAAAGCTTCCACCGAGGAGCAAAAGAAAAAAAAACACCTTCCATTCCCACTCTACCCATTTCTTCCATTACTCCAAAGTGCCGACTCCTCTGTCTCCCCCAGTTTATGCTCCTTAATAAAGTCATTGGCTGTTTCTGGGGCCTCAAAATAATATTCCCAGCCCTCATAGGTCACCCATAGTTTTGCTGGGTAGCACATCCCAAACCTGATCTGCCGTCGATACAGCACCGCCTTGGCCCTATTGAATCCAACACGCGTTTTGCTAATTCAGCTCAAATACCCTGGTATATTCGGACCCTGGTCCCCTTCCATTCGCAGTTCCGCTTCTCCCTGATCCACTGCAAGACCTTCTCTTTTTCCACAAACATGTGGAGTCTTATGATCACCACCCCAGCTCTTGGCTTCTTCCTTAGAGACCTGTGCACTCTATCCATCTCTGGGGCTTGTCCAGCACCTCCTCCGCCACCAGCCCCACCAGCATCCTTGCGACGTACCTCGTGGCACACTTGCATTCCATTTCTTCAGGCAGGTCGATGATACGCAGATTCTGCCTTCTCAACCTATTCTCTTGCTCTTCCCCCTTTGCTCTCAGCGTCTTGCAAAGGTCTCCTCAGAGCCCCAGATCCGCCTCCAATGCCACCACCAACCGCTGTGATCCGACATCACTCTCTCCTTCTCTTGGATCTATGAGCCCTGTGCCTCCAAACACTTTTCAACTCTTTCCATCGAGCCCTTCAGGAGTGCCACAGCCCCCTCGATGGCCTTCAAGCTGTCCTCCTGCATCTCTTTCCTTTGTTGACGGAACTCTTCTCTGCCCTCAACAGCCATCAACTGTTCCATCTGGGGCTTTCCAACCTGCACTGACCCTTCCCCTTCATCATCCTTCCAATAGCTGCTGCGCCATAGGTCTCTTCCAACTCCTTGGCCAGGTATTTCACCTTCTTCTGCTGGGTTTGGTAACCAGCAGACATGCCACATCGAGGGCGGGGGCAACTTCTCTTCTGACCTTTAGCTATACTTTTCCGTCGAAGTTTCTCCCATTTCTGGTTAAAAAGAGCTTGTTTCTATGCCTTCAAGCAGGAGCTGCCATGTGTTTGACCACTCACACCATGGCCACCACCGGAAGTCATTAGTGCAGTATAGCTAGAGTCCAGTGGGAAGTCATATGGAAGTTTCGCTCTTCAAATTCTTAATACTAGCTGAGGATTGGTGATCAGAACTAATTACAATACAAATATTTAATTGGTTTTTAGACACCCGTTATTCCCATGTGCCGAGTGACCTCAAGAGCTCATAGTGTAACAGTGGATTGCACGAGATACAGTTGCCATTTTTGGATCTGTTAGGGACAGGGTAGAGCGGCAAACTGAACGTTTTTTATCTCACCGTCTGTCTCTAAGCCAAAGGGTTTTTCATTTTCAAAATAGGCTGTGGCTGTTTCCCCAAACTTTCTGTTTGTGAAGTCAATGTTCAAGTGACTCACAACAACTCTCATTAGGGTTAAATCAGAAGCATTATTTATTCATACATTCAAACCTGAGGGATGGTCAATGCAACCACACACACACAAAAGGTGCAGGAAAGAAAACAATCTTACAATTAGGAATAATTCAGAAAAAAACAAAGATAGAAATATTAATCCATGAGTATTAGAGTCCAGAATGTCCCTTGAGGGTTCATTTATGTAGGTGTTGTGTTCAGCCAGCTGAAAGGACAAATTGCTGAATTCTTAAAAAACTGGTCATGATGCAACAAGATGAGGTTGGTTCACAGACACTTGGTTTGTTCCAGCAGCAATGGCAGGAATCCTCTAAGTGTGATGATTGGAAGATGTTGGGAAAATTGGATTATAAACATTCTGGACAAATGTACCCATCTGTGTGTACTGATTTATTTTTCTCTAGGACATGTCAAGATGTGGGAGATATTAGAAAATTGGGAGGTTAGGTCCAAGGTGTAGCACACAATTTCGGGATTAAATGGACTGAACGAAAATACTTTAATCCCAGACACAAAGGGATTTGCCCACACCTGGCTGAGTCACATGGTTCCATTCAGATGTAAACCCGTGAGGGAATGCATAAGGTGATTCACCAAGATCCATTCTCTTTTGGGACATTCCTGCTTGACCAGCCATAATCCTCGAACAGAGTCTAATGATCCATTTGTCCATAAATAGAAGATTAGTTGCATATGAATGGCTTAGCTCTGGTCGTTTGTGTAAACAGGAGTGGGCAATCAAGCAGCCCAATTATAGTTGATAAGTTCCAGTCTGAATATTCCAGTGAAGGATCTTTGTTTGAATGGTTGTACAGAGCATAGAGAGAGAGAGAGAATCAATTTGGAACAGGCTAAGGGGGAGGGATGTAAGCAGCCATCGAAGAAACCACAGAGTGAAGGCTTTGGAAAAGGGTTCCAAATGAATGTTCATAGCAGAAGGAAATTTGTTTCTTAAATGCAGATGTTGCCTTTGCCTGTATGCATAAGTGGAACGAGAGCTGTTTTTGCATGCAAACTGTTGTTTGATGGGAACTAGTGTTAAGGTTAAGAAACAGCATGTAATTTGTTATTCTTCGAACTGTGAAGTAAACGTTTAAGTATTTTTAAATATTCTTTTGTTTTAATAAAGCTTGTTTGTAAAATTTAAAAAATGTAGTGGACAATTTAAGGGTTGAAGGCTGGCATTAAAATGTGTTTGTTCGCAGTGGTTAGGAGTTTAACAAGGAATTTTTTGCTTCTAGGAAAAACAGGTGAAATTGCCCCAGGAATGTGTCTCTGAGTCTGGGTTAAGGCCTAATGGTTTGCCTGGAGAAGTCCCTAGGAGTTAAAGTCCTTTGCAGCCTGTAGAGAGAAATTGTCTTTTTTAGCTTGGAGAGATGAGGTCATTGCTTGGTGGAGCCAAGGGATGCAGCGAGACATTTTGAGAAGCTGTGGAGGGAGGCAGTTTTGGAGAAAACTGTAGGGACAGTGTTGGAGACAAGCTTTTGGAAGTGAAGTTTAACCTGGCAACCCTTGTTTGTTAGACCACAAGTAAGAGCAGTATTCTTTCCCAGTAGGGGAGTTTAAGAAAGAGGAGTTGGGGTATTTTGAGGCAGAGCAGTCCTGTCTGAAGACAGAGAAGAGGCTGAACCAACCTAGTTGAAGCAGCGATTTGAAGATCTTCAGCGAGAGTCTGAAGGGGTTCTAACAAGAGCCAGAATCTGTTCTGTACTGCATGTCCTGCTTATTTTTAAGCTGGATTGAGAGCTGCATGTTTATTTTCTTGTTGTTTAATGGGTTGTAGAAAGGGTAATTGTGAGCCGTTCTTTTTTGGGTGTGAAGTTAAAAATGTTTAATATTCTAGTTATAATAAAATTTTGTTTTATAAATACCAAAGCCCTATTTTTTCATGCAGTTATTGCTGGATCCAATTCTGTCTACAGCCGTAAAAGAAACTAAAATATTGGGGTTTTGATCCAGTATCCTAGCCACCTTTGGGGTTTGGTGTGGGATTATAATACAGGGATCAAGACTATGGGGAGGTTTAAACTTGAAGCAGTCTTTGTTGTCATCCTGGAGTCCTGCTTTGGTATTGACAGGCTGGATGTTAACAGAAGATGCCTTTGGGAATCCAGGAATGTAACATTAAAACATTTCAAGGGCTAAAGGAGCTTGGGTCATGTGGTGTTGCCCATTGCTGAGTTAGTTTCAGGTTAACAATCAATTTGTGCCGCTGGTCAAAATCCATTTTTTACCTTAGGAAATAGATGGTGGCTATTAGTGCTTCTGCAGCTATAAGGAGTTTCAATGTCTCTCTAGATGCAAGTCCAAGCTGGAGAGACAGACGCTCTGCTGCCCCCTTGTTTCATTGATTGTAAATGTCACACACAATGATAGGTATGAGATTCCACAAGGATGAGGGTTGAACTTTGTCATGTAATTACTGCTGGAAGTTTCCAGAATCATTGTCAACTTGTAAATCATGTGGCCTGTTGCCAGTGTGTTTTTGGTCCAGCAAAGGTAATTTTTAATTAAGCAGGAAGTAATGTTTGATTTGCACATTTCATGACCTCTCATTTCTTGGACATGACAGATCAGTATCTGCAATATGGCTATTCCTGAAATAGTTGATTTAGTGTTTATACTAGTCTTTCTGAAACACAGCACAATCAAAATAATGGCTCATAACATTTTAGTAGCATCAGTAAGATCTATATGTCAGGTTAAGTTTGCAAAGAACAGCTTCTGTAATTAGTGTACAACTGTTCAACACAATGTTCTATGTAATTCCCCTATAAAATGTTCGACGACCTTAAGACATTTCATTTTATCTGTCTATGTATATAATTAAAATCGTAGAGGAATCTCAAAATGAAATAACTATTTGTATGCTAATATTGCAAATAGTAATCTCTAAACTTTAATTTCCATTTAAACTCAAAATTTACATTGTATAAATTTAGGGTTATTTTAATTAACACTAAATGATCTGTTAGATATGTAGCTGCATGTCCTGCTTCTTGGTAAGACCATGGATCATCTGTGGCCCATCTCCATATATCTACTTTTGCACCATCTCTCCATTTCTTTGGTAACAAAAATACCGATTTAAGATTAACAATTGACCTAACATCAATTTTTGTTTGCTACAGTGAGTTTCAAACTTCTACCACCATTTGTGTACAGAAATGTTTCCTAACTACAGTCCAGAAAGGTCTGGGTGTCTTCAATCAGGAGAACCTGTCTCTATCTCATCAAGTTCCTCTTGATTTATTACCCAAATCATGTCTTAACCTTCTAGATTCCAGGGAATACAACCTTAGTTTGTGTAACCTTGCTCCATCATTTACCCTTTAGAGATCGGGTCTCGTGATACCTGAACTCCAAGAGTTAATTATATTTTTGTGATTTTTGTCCGTGGACCCCAAGTCTTGGACCTCCACTATTTCATATTCGGAATTTATCCTTTTTAGGATCAGAGTGGGTTTCCTCACATGCGCCTATACTGAAATCTATTTGCTACCATTTTGTCTATTCACTTATTCTATTGAATATGTTTTGTAGTTTTATACTTCTCTCTACACTGCTCACAATGTCGCCTGTCTTTATGTTCGCAGCAAACTTGGATATGTGGCTCTCTATCTCATTGTATAAGTTGTTAATAAATACTATTCACTGTAGTTCACAGTGGATAGTTGAGTCCTTCATACAGATCCCTGTGGGATGCCACTAATCACATGCTGCCAACTAGAGTATCCACTTATTATCTTTAAAAAAGTTTGAGAACACGCACCATAGAATCAAAAACAGCTTCTTTACTGTTACCAGACTCCTGAATGACCCTCTTAGGGTCTGAACTGATCTTATGGACTGAACTGATCATCCTACGCATCTTCTCAACACTTGTATTTGCTAATTCTCTCCCTGTCATCTATAAATAGCATAGTGCCTCCCAACAATGTGTCCACTTCACCCACTGTCTATGTTTATGTATCCTCATGTATTTATTTTATGTTCTATGTTTTCATGTATGGAATGATCCATCTGGACTGTATGCAGAAGAATACTTTTCACTGTACCTCGGTACACGTGCCAATAAATCTAAATCTAATCTAATCTACTCTTTATCTCCTTTCATTTCACCAATCTACCAGTTTCATAAACGTAAATAATTTTACCACAGTTCCATGAGTGCAACAGTCTCTAATGAGGGACTTTATCGAATGCCTTTTGAAAGTTCACATTAATAACATCCATAGACATTCTCCTGTTCACTACTTTAGTCAGCTCTTCGGAAAATTCAATCAGCTTCATCAGGTATGATCCAACCTTTACAAATCCATGCTAGCTCTCTCTGGTCATCTCAAATTTTCAAGGTATTCACTCATTTCTACCCTGAGTTTGCCAATTACTATTCCAATCTGAAGGAATGGTTCTGAATTGAAGATTATAGTTATGGCATCTGCAATGTTCTCACCTACTTCCTTTAAAACTCTGAAACGGAAACCACTTGGTCCTTCAGATTTGTCACTCTTTGGTGCTAATAATTTCTTCATTATTGTTAATTCGCTTCCATTAATTTTGGCAAATCACTGTCCCTGATTTAATCTGAGTTTCCTTGGATGTCTGCATGCTGTAAATACTGATGCAAAGTAACTATTTATCACATCTGTCATTTTATTATATTAATTTATATTTCATTTAAACTATAGTTATTTATTTATTTTTAGTTTATATCACCATTGTCAGTTTTTAAGGGGCCTGGTCTGTGATTGGAACCAATCACCCAATTTCCTAATATGTAAGCTAGGAGCACCGTAATGAAAAGTCTCCCCATATATCTCCTCATATACAAGAGATGGCTAGGGAAATTGCAAATGCACTAGTGATAATTTACCAAAATTCACTAGACTCTGGGGTGGTCCCGGTGGATTGGAAATTAGCAAACGTGACACCACTGTTTAAAAAAGGAGGTACGCAGAAAGCGGGTAATTATAGGCCAGTGAGCTTAACTTCGGTAGTAGGAAAGATGCTGGAATCTATCATCAAGGAAGAAATAGCGAGGCATCTGGATGGAAATTGTCCCATTGTGCAGACGCAGCTTGGGTTTATAAAGGGCAGGTCGTGCCTAACTAATTTAGTGGAATTTTTTGAGGACATTACCAGTGCGGTAGATAACGGGGAGCCAATGGATGTGGTATATCTGGATTTCCAGAAAGCCTTTGACAAGGTGCCACACAAAAGGTTGCTGCATCAGATAAAGATGCATGGCATTAAGGGGAAAGTAGTAGCATGGATAGAGGATTGGTTAATTAATAGAAAGCAAAGAGTGGGGATTAATGGGTGTTTCTCTGGTTGGCAATCAGTAGCTAGTGGTGTCCCTCAGGGATCAGTGTTGAGCCCACAATTGTTCACAATTTACATAGATGATTTGGAGTTGGGGACCAAGGGCAATGTGTCCAGGTTTGCAGACGACACTAAGATGAGTGGTAAAGCAAAATGTGCAGAGGATATTGGAAGTCTGCAGAGGGATTTGGATAGGCTAAGTGAATGGGCTAGGGTCTGGCAGATGGAATACAATGTTGACAAATGTGAGGTTATCCGTTTTGGTAGGAGTAACAGCAAAAGGGATTATAATTTAAATGATAAAATATTAAAACATGCTGCTGTGCAGAGACCTGGGTGAGCTAGTGCATGAGTCGCAAAAAGTTGGTTTACAGGTGCAACAGGTGATTAAGAAGGCAAATGGAATTTTGTCCTTCATTGCTAGAGGGATGGAGTTTAAGACTAGGGAGGTTCTGCTACAATTGTATAAGGTGTTAGTGAGGCCACACCTGGAGTATTGTGTTCAGTTTTGGTCTCCTTACTTGAGAAAGGACGTACTGGCACTGGAGGGTGTGCAGAGGAGATTCACTAGGTTAATCCCAGAGCTGAAGGGGTTGGATTACGAGGAGAGGTTGAGTAGACTGTGACTGTACTCGTTGGAATTTAGAAGGATGAGGAGGGATCTTATAGAAACATATAAGATTATGAAGGGAATAGATAGGATAGATGCGGGCAGGTTGTTTCCACTGGCGGGTGAAAGCAGAACTAGGGGGCATAGCCTCAAAATAAGGGGAAGTAGATTTAGGACTGAGTTTAGGAGGAACTTCTTCACCCAAAGGGTTGTGAATCTATGGAATTCCTTGCCCAGTGAAGCAGTAGAGGCTCCTTCATTAAATGTTTTTAAGATAAAGATAGATAGTTTTTTGAAGAATAAAGGGATTAAGGGTTATGGTGTTCAGGCCGGAAAGTGGAGCTGAGTCCACAAAAGATCAGCCATGATCTCATTGAATGGTGGAGCAGGCTCGAGGGGCCAGATGGACTACTCCTGCTCCTAGTTCTTATGTTCTTATATCATAGGCACACAGACAGACATGATTTGAGAAAGCCTGGAATTAGATTTTCTGGAAGTGTTCTGGGGCACAAAAGTGCTACAAACTGAGGAGAGACCACAATTGTAATGGAACCAATGCTGCAGCTGTGCCCTTCTGCCAATTCTCTCCCGGTCATCTATAAACAGCATAGTGTCTCCCAACAATGAGTGAATTGACACTGAAATATTGAATAGCACTAAAAGCAAAGGAACTGGTGGAGTTTCTGCTATGCTTTACATCTATGCCCAAAAGCTTCTCTCAGAAATTTGGAGGGCATCATTGTGATATGGAGAATGAAAATCTGATTATTTCATACCGCCTGGCTTTCCATAATTTTCCATTCCAGGTCGCCTACCCTTTATCTGAAACCCTCGGGCTGATTGCATTTCAGATTTCAGATAATTTTGGTTTTCAAATACCACATATAAAGTTACAATAGGCTAAGTCTAGGCTATCTATAGACTAAAGTAAAATAAAATGGCTAGAAAATTAAGATGCATCACAATAATAAATACAGGATACCTGTAATAAGTTTCTTTTTGACATGTTCAGCACAAACATTGCGAGGTGAACAGCACAGACAAACAATTTGACTTCCCGAACTAAAGTGGATGAGGTTCAAAATAAGTGCGGTTTTTGGGTATGTTCAATTTTTGGATTTACGGATAAAAGATATTTGACCTATATTGATTTATACTCTTGCCCCAATTGTAACTACACCTCCCACAACTAAACCTAACTTGCATTGTTGGTAGCCACCATATTGTGATTGCTTTGCTTAAACAGTTTTGAGGTGATTTGAGGCAGTTAGGCAAATCTTTTGGTATTCAAGCTTTTCTTTGGCTTTTGATATGAAGAAGTGAGTATGGCCAGCAGCTCTATGGTTCCTGCTGCACCATCGGGAGCAGTGGTCACTGCTGCGACTGCATCCAGTACTCAATGGTGAGAAACCATGAAGCTGGAATTAAGGTTAAGGCAGGACAGGTGGGAGTGCAGGGGAGTGGGTGGGGAGTGCAGGGGAGCTGCTGGTGGTCTCTCACCAGGACCCGGGACCAGGCAAGCAGGCAGGCCCTGGCGAGGAGAGGGCAAAGGGGGGAGGGGTGGTGTGGACTTGGCAGGCAAGATGGAGAATGACTGAGGGCAGGTGGGGATGTAAAACAGCACCTGCATGAGAGAGAATGAAGTGACAGAGGGTGATAGTTATTTAGGTGAGTGGATGAATTGATTTTGGATTCAGCAATGTCTTATGTATAGAGGCCAACACACTTCTCTTTAGAAGATAATCAAATTGTAGCAAGGGAGACAGCCAAAATACAAAGTAAATAAATAAATGTTTTAATTGGCTATAGACATATTGTGGTTGGCATGAAGACAAACTAATGGTTTAAAATTGTGTTCTTGAACCTGCAACCTTTATATTCAGGCAAGAGTGCTATCACTGAACCCAGGTGGGTGCAGGGGCCAAAATATTAGCAGCTGCTTGGAGGCGGCTTTGGAGGCAGATGGGCAAGAAATTTCTCAAAAGTTGAATATCTAGTCATCTACCTGTTGTGCTAGAGGTGGGGTCAGACTGGCACTGGATACCCACCTGGCAACAGGCAGTAACCAATTAATGGTCATCAAGTGCTCACTTGGTGAAATTGATGACGCTGTTGAGTTCTTTCTGACGATAGACGGAGCCCTGCAGAGGGCGGGTGTTTGCCTCCTAATGGCAAGTTGGTGTTTTAACCATTTTCTGAAGCATACAGAGGGGATCTTCAGCTTGATTTCCCCCTCCAATCCCTCCACAACTTCACCACCACCCACCTCTCCTGGTGAAGCTGCCAGACTCCCACGGGTGCACACATTGTTTATCCTGCCTTGGGAATCTGTCTGCCTTCCCAAATTGGATGGAGCTTCAGGAAGAAGTCTGTTAATTGGCTGCCCGGGAAGATTGTGCAAGTGGGGTGGTCTCAGACACCATCAGGACTCTCAGGCCCTGATGTCCAGGGATTGTTTAAGTTGTTAAGTTTCTACCCAAGTACTTAGTGTGGTCTGATGGGTTTCTGGGTTTAACAATTACATTTATGGTAAAATGAGAACCGTGCCCATCAAGCAGGAAATTTACATTTGAGATTTTTGAACAGTTGAAATCTTTATTATCAATATTTGGTAATTTTTCTTTCAAAACATTTCCTATTTTGTTGTTCTCAAACATGGCTATAGGTTTTGGGGCCATTTCTCAATATGGGTGTAATTGGTAAATGTAGAAAATCTCCCAATAAAATTCTCACCACTAAAGGAGGCCATTTGATCCATTACACCTGTACTGGCTCTTTGGTAGGCCAGTCCGAATCTGATATCGCGGCTCTGCTCTCATCCTAAAGCTCGGTATTTTTCTATCCTTCAAGTGCGTACTCATTTTTCCCCCTTCAGTCATGACTTCTTAGTGTTCTCTTTACTGGTCTCTGAACTCCACTCACATACAAAGTCCAACTTCCGTTGTATTTTGTATGTAGTCCCTCTCATCTATTAGCCTTGTTCTTGCTATCATTCATCAGACACCCATCCTAACATGCACTGATATCAAGGACATTACCCTTGCTCACTAATAGACGTGAGGCCACATTGCAATCTATGTAATTCTTCTGTATAGATTAATGAATCATAGAAATAATCTAAATAAACAAAGGTTATCAAGTGGTGCAAATGATATTATAAACCAAGAGTGGATTCTGGTGAGTTTAAGTATCAATCATGCAGAATGACAGAGGCCATCCAGTCCATTGCTCATGCGTGGCTCTTTGAAAGAGCAATTTGTCAGATTACCCTGCTCTTTCCCTGTAACCCTGAAAACATTTATTTTTCCAAGTCCATCTCCAATTCCCTTTTTTACAGTTGTTCATTCCTGGTGCTTTCAACAACCTTTCAGGCAGTGCTTTACATAAATGATATAATGCAAGACTTTACTCTGTGTTCCTTTTAACTGGAACCCAGATTGAAGGTCTGGCATGCAAGGAGGAGTCAAAGTAAACTCACCTGATTCATGATTCATTTTATAGATATCAAAACCATAAGTTCAGGGTTATAAAGTTGCAGCATAGCTGGAGTATCACTCTACTTACATGTGGGCGGAGGCAATAGTGGCACTAACAAATGCTATAGAATTGATCTCTCCATGCATTGCCACCTTGACATGGTGGAGAGGCTTGTGCACTCTGATGATCCCTTGAGTGATGCCTTTCGGAGCTCCTTGCTCCTGATCGGGTTACCCATGGTGGCAAGGACAGGGGGAGATGCCACACAAAAATGTGAAGCAAAAAGTCCTCAATGGCAAAACAGGTGAAGGAAGACTGTGGGTACGATTTTCCGGTCTTGTTGCGCTCTCGTTCAAGCGAAGCGAGGCCAGTGAATAGCGGAAGAGGCCGAAAACGAGACCGGCGCCAGGCACCAAACAGTTTGCGATGCAAGCGGCCTGCACCCATAGGCGAAATTGGGATTTCGCCGTAGCATGGAGAGAAACCAATTATCACCACTGAAGCCCCATTTCCATACAATTAATGAGAACCACCCCATATCCAAAGGCCTCTCATCATTCAGCAGCCTCCCCAGCAAGTGCTCACACTGGCGCCGATTAGTACTCCTTTTGAAAAACGTGAACCTGGCAGAAGGGCTTCATTGGGAAGCTAAGGAAGTGAGTAGCCATATTTGCTCACAGGCAAATAGCCCAGGGGTGCTGGGCTTGCTGCCCCTGTGCTTGACTGGGGAGGCACTGGGGGGGGGGGGGGGGTCAACCGCTCATGGAATCACTTTGCCAACCCCTGGATCATGTGTCCCCATTCCAAGAGCAACCCTTGTCCCTGCTCGTCTACCCCACTGAACGCCCATGACCCTCACCGACTACCAAGGGCTCAGGCCGTGCAGCTGAAGGCTGTAACCTCTAGGGCAATCGTGGTTAAGTGACAGTTCACACATCCCAAGTGGATTCCCGTGGGATGGCGGGCCATATAGCATGTGGGAATCGTGATGCCTGGACACTGCCTGAACACTATGGGAGGCTACATCACACACGCAGCAGCCAACACCTGAACACCCAGGGGATGGGACACAGGTCAGGACACATGTCCACGGCCAGAGGGTGGGTGAGTGCCACGGGAAGGGGCCAGCGGCCAGTCCGGTTGATGTGATGAGCGAGTGTCCAGCGTACAGAGTCTGGGATCAGGTGAGGGGAGCCCACTGCGGCTAGGTGTGCGTGGGCAATCACTATTGGCCTTTTGGCTAAGATGAGCGTGAGGTCAGGTGTAATGCCTGGATCTGGTATGTCTCCCTTGTGGGGACCATGAATTGGATTCAATTTGAATTGGTTTTTGGAGCAGGCGAGGAGCTGGATTAGGGGTTTGCCCCTGTCCACACTCTGAGTTCTGGCTTTGCAACTCTGATAAAGTAATTTTAAAAAGTTGTGCGTGGGCAGGGCGTTCTGGCTAAGGGGGTGGGGGGGATCAGTGGGAGAATGGAGGGTCCCAGTGTGTGGGAGCCACTGCTGTTTGTCAGTCTAACACATTCTCCCAATTCCTTACAGGTATTGAATACTACGGCTGGGATGATGGATGTCAAGGTTGCTTTAGTGGTGCTGGTGCTACGCGATGTGGCCAGACGCCGGAGAAGGTGACAGCAGCAGCATTTGCAGATGCTCGAGGCAGCGGCCCACGTGCCGCACTCCGCCCCACACCCTGAGGACCCGGCAGCCCATCAGGCCAGAGAGGGACCCAGACGGGGTGTCCCTCGACGGCCCAAGGTATACAGGCTTCGCGATCATCTGAACAAACGACGGACAGCATGTGCCGCAGGAGGTTCCACCTCAACAAGGAAACGGTGACACACCTGTGCCATATCCTCATGGACTTCGCACCACGTGGAGGAGGGGGACACTTGCTCCTAGTGGCTGTCAAGGTCACCGCAGCTTTGAACTCTCATGCCTCGGGATCATTCCAGGGCTTGAGCGGGGACCTGTGTGGTATCTCAGAGGCCACAGCTCACAGGTGCATCCAGCATATCACGAATACCTTGAATGCCCAGGCGGAAGACGACATAATTTTTAAAAAAAATTTAGAATACCCAATTCATTTTTTTCCAATTAAGGGGCAATTTAGCATGGCCAATCCACCTATCCTGCACATCTTTTGGGTTGTGGGGGCAAAACCCATGTAAACACGGGGAGAATATGCAAACTCCACACGGACAGTGTACCAGAGGCGGGATCGAACCTGGGACCTCGGTGCCGTGAGGCCGCAGTGCTAACCCGCTGTGCTACCGTGCTGCCCACTACATCATTTTGGACATGGACCAGGCTCAGCAAGATGCCCTGGCTGCAGATTTCTCGACCATCACCAGGATGCCCCAGGTCCAGCAGGTAATTGATGCCACGCATGTCGCCCTGCACTCACCGCGTCATCTGGGGGTGCCCTATGTTAACAGAAAGGGGTTTCACTCACTGAACATGCAGCTCATGTGCAACCTCAGATAATAATCTTTTTATTGTCACAAGTAGCCTTGCATTAACACTGCAATGAAGTGACTGTGAAAATCCCCTAGTCGCCACATTCCGGCACCCATTCGGCTACACAGAGGGATAATTCAGCATGTCCAAATTACCAAACTGCACGTCTTTCGGGACTTGTGGGAGGAAAGCGGAGCACCTGGAGGAAACCCACGCAGACACAGGGAGAATGTACAGACTCCACACAGACAGTGATCCAAGCCGGGAATCGAACCTGGGACTTTGGCGCTGTGAAGCCACAGTGCTAACCACAGTGCTAACCACTGTGCTACGATGCTGTGCTAGATCATGATGAAGACCATGCACATGTGAGCACACTTCCCGGGGAGTGTGCACGACAGCTATATCTTGGGTCAGTCGGTCATCCCCGGCCTCTTCGAGGAGTACCCCATGGTGGGCGGCTGGCTCTTGGGGGATAAGAGGTATCTGCTGAGGACCTGGCAGTATGGAGGCTGGAGACCGAAGTGGAGACCTGGTCCAACGATGCCCATGCAGCCATCCGGGCCGTGATTGAGCGGTGCATCGGACTCCTCAAGATGCGGTTCCGATGCCTCGACTGCTCCAGTGATGCACTCCAGTACACTGCCCAGAGGGTCACCCACTTTGTTGTAGTCTACTGTGTACTCCACAACCTCACACAGCAGCGGGGCGACGAGCTGGAAGTTGGTGATGAAAAACATGTGGCTACCTCTGAGGAGGATGATGAGAGGGCCCGGGACAAACAGAGGCTGGAGGACGAGGCCAGGGAAGAACCTGAGGCCTAGTTGGAGGCTGCAGAACACGCAGCAGCGGTGAGGGTCGAGCAAGCCCGGAGGGCCAAGGAGGCTCTCCTACTCACCTACTTCACCTAGGATGTGGCCTGGTCTGTCATCTCAACCTTACCCACCCAGAACCCCCATCTCCCACCCTCCCAGGGTCTGTGTCACATCACTCCAGGATGATGGAACTGTGTTGGCACTGTCAGTGGGTCACTGTTGAGGGCAGGGAGTCATGATAACCCGCAGAGAGCTGAGTGCTGGTGCTCGTCAACCTATGCCATAGTCTGACCCCTGCCTGTCTGCTGAGTGCTCGCTCACACCCATCACCTGCATGCGGTGATGCATTGCGGAAGAAAGTGACAGAGGCTTCCTACTGGTTGTGCACAAGGGTGGTTATTGTTCAATTTCAGGTCCCCACTCTCCCGATGGTGCTGCCCTCCACATCCCCCATACCTTCAGTGATCCTCGATAAGTGAGCCTGGCCCTCCTAGCTCTACCACTATATTTAGGTGTGTCCCCAGGATACACATCTGAGGTGGAGACAGCCAGCTGCTTACCTCATCGCATGGCTTTCGATGCCCCTGGTGGCGTCCTCTCGGGCCGGAGGGCCCCGGCTTACTTGTCGATGGCAAATACACATCTGTACTGCCCTGTCCGGTGTGCTGACCCCGAGATGCGCCCTCATCAAATGCTACGAGTCTGGGTTGACACTCAGTGTCCCCTCCTCCCGGTCGGTTCCCATAGGGCCCTGTGGTTCACCTTGGGATGGAGGGGCAGTTGGTTCGAGCCCCGGCTGCCCCTGCATCGTCTGGCTCTGCCAACCCTGGCAGTTCCCCAATGTCTGCACTATGGTGTTGACGCCCTTGGCGATGCTCCTCAGTGACTCAGCAATGCTCTGCAATGCCCACCTGCGGCAGGGACAAGCTCCGCAGCGCCTTGGCCATGCCCATCTGAGAGCGGGACATGTCCCGCAGAACCTCATCAAAATTGGCCTGGTACTGGGTCACACCCCGCAGCGAGTCGGACATTCTGCCGAGACCCTCAGCCATGGCAGCCACCGACTGAGCAACGCCTTGGACGCCTTCACTCATAGTGCCCACGCCGTCCACCAGGCTCTTTACTGCTGTCACCACCCTAGCAGTGTTTGCCTCAGTGCCGCGCATTGCCGGCGTCATCTCCTGCGGCTGTAGCCTCTGGGACTCTTCCAATCGGCTATGGGCTGCTGGAGTGACGTTGCTATCTCCCTCTGAATGTCCCGGCATTTCAAAGATCCCTGCGGAACACCACTAGTCACAGCCCTCCATTCAGAAAAGTAACCTTCCATTGCCATCCTCTGTCTTCTATGACCAGGCAAGTTCCGTATCCATCTTGCCAGCTCACCTCTGATCCTGTGTGACTTCACCTTCTGTACCAGTTTGCCATGAGGGATCTTGTGAAAGACCTTACTGAAGTCCATGTAGACAACATCCACTGTCCTACCATCATCAATCATCTTTGTCAGAAGAGCTGATACTTTCTGAGAATGCACCATCACAGGAAATATGCTTATCAAGTATAATGCACATGCGTGCAATTCATAGGTTTTTGTTACAAAGGTAGTGCGAAAAATTGTATTCAAATCATTTTTTTCCTAAGTCACAAGTCATTTTTAAAGTAAAGGTCATTGACATGTCCTCTTACTCTTAGCAAGTCAAGTCTCAGTCACTTTATTTTAATGTATTTGAAAATACACATGCTATGCATTCACCCATTCTCCACTGTCACATTGTTGATAGTATAAAGTGTAGTCAAAACTGTATCACCATTCCTCTCTTCAATGAAAAAGAAGTTTGATAAGTTAATTAGGACAAAGTCTTTCTTCCCAACTCCAGCATGAGAAAAATAAAGGTTTCTCTGAAATATACATGCATTACAAAAATGAAGGTTTTATTGACTTTAAAACGAGAAGGACTTCTTTATATTGCCATTGGGAAATTTAAGAGTATTGAATAGTCCAAAAAATGACATTGACATTTTTGACAAGCGATATAGGCACACTGCAATTGACAATGAGGTCTGAAATGATGGTCTCTGTGAAGGCTCACTGATGTGGATGAGAGGAATTGTAGACAGCAACGCGATGTGTTACAGATGATGTTATTGCTCTTTGGCTGCTGCTGGCAATGGCATAATTTATGGACATTATCTTTTTCTTTCTTCACTGTACTCTGCAAATCTAATTGAGATTAAAATGCAAACTAATCTATTCAGAACATAGAAGCTGAAGAAACCTTTACTTTGTTCTGCTTGTTGAGTGAGCAATAATGATCTTGGGAGGCAGGCCTGCTCCTGTTATTAAATGATCTTTGCCCACGTTTCAGACAAAGATTTTATGACATTAGTGAAAGGATAATCGACTGTAAAGTTAATAGTAGCCTAAACATTACAAGGAACTTTTCACAATCATTCATGATAAAAGATTTCAGTTATAATTTTCTAACTAATATCTGAAGTTACTCAGAACTTTAAACGTAAGCACAGGGGAGGTAGTGGTGTAGTGCTCCAGTCACTGGACTGGTGATCCACATACCCAGGATAATATTCTGTTCAAATCCTGCCATGGCAGAGGTGGAAATTGAACCCAATAAATACCTGGAAATAAAAGTCAAATTTTTTGTCATAAGGAAAACAGCTGGTTCACTAATATCCTTTATGGAAAGGAAATTTGCAGTCTCCTCCTCCAACATGGTAGATTCTTAAATGAGGTTAATTCTGAAATGGCCTAGCAAGCACCACCCACTCAGTTGTATCAAAGCCTAAAAGGAAAGCAACCCTGCAGAGTCCTCCTTATGAACATCTGAGGGGTGTCTCACAGACTAGTTAGACAGCTATACTCATGGGATCATACCTTACAGATAGAATTGGTGTCCCAGACACAACTCTCACCAGCAGAGATGGTGGCACAATGGTATCCAGTTTCATGGCTTCAGGTCAAACATGGGCAAACCTCCTGCTGATTACCATGTAGCGTCCATGTTGAAGCATATTGAAGTGGCTCAGTAGCACCACTACTGACCAAGCTGGCTGCTTCTTAAAAGACATAACTGCTGGATTGGGGTCTGCGATAGCTGATGAAGGATCCAACAAGTGGAAAAAACATATTAGACTTCATCCTCACCAACCTGCCTACTGCAGATATCCATGACAGTATCGGTAAGAGTGACCATCCACCGCACAGTCTTTCGGGATACCCTCCATCATGTTGTGTGGGACTATCACCTTGCTAAATGGGATAGATTCAGACTTGGCATCCACAAGGTGCTGTGGGCCATCATCAACATCAAAATTGTACTCAGCCACAAACTGTAACCTAATGACCTGGCATATCCCCCACTCTACCATTACTACCAAGCAGGGGATCAACCCTGGTTAATTGAAGAGTACAGGAGGACATGCCAGGAGCAGTGCCAGGCAACCTGAAAAATGAGGTGTCAACCTAGTGAAAATATAACGTAGGACTACTTGCAAGTCAAACAACATAAGCAGTAAGTGATATACTGAGCAAAGCGATCCCACAACCAACGGATCACATCTGAGCTCTGTAGACCTGCCACATCCAGTCGTGAATGGTGGTGGATATTTAAATAACTTGCTGGAGGAGGAGGCTCCACAATTGTCCCCATTCTCAATAATGGGGGAGTTCAGCACATCAGTGCAAAAGACAAGGCTGAAGCATTCGCAATAATCTTCAGCCATAAGTGCCAAAAAGATGATCCATCTTGGTCTCATCCAGGGGTCCCCAGCATCACAGATGTCAATCTTCAGTCAATTTGATACATCCCACGTGATATCAAGAAATGGCTGAAGGCACTGGATACTGCAAAGGCTATGGGTCCTGACAATATTCCGGCAATAGTACTGAGGACCTGTGCTCCAGAACATATTGCGCTTCTAGCCAAGCTGTTCCAGTACTGCTACAACACTGGCATCTACCCGGCAGTGTGGAAAGTTGTCCAGATATGTCCTGTACACAAAAAGCAGGACAAATCCAACCTGGCCAATTATCACCCTATCAGTCTACACTCTATCATCAGTAAAGTGATGCAGGAGGTCATCAACAGTGCTATCAGGTGTCTTACTTAGCAATAACCTGCTCACTGAAGTTCAGTTTGGGTTTCACCAGTAATTGAGCCAAATCACACTAGTCCTTCACCCCAACTATAACTTTACAGATACATCAAAAGTTGTAAAGATAACACAACTTATACGATCTATCTTATGCTCTGCTACTCAGGTGTAAGTGTGCAGTACATGTGAACTAATAGGTGAACTGTGATCAGACACATCACACTCCCAACGAAATGACAGGTGTAACCAGAGCATATTCCATGGATTTCTCAACAACGCTGTCAGGAAATCCCTGGCGCAATAGAGAATCCCGACAGCGGGGAATCCAGACCATCAATTAAAAGACACTATATTGGATGGTTGGTTCCAGGATTGCCTTGTGCCAGTGGAGGCGGAAAGAGAAACAGAAGGAGGGCCCAGGCGGGTATGTGCCAGTTACATTGGTCCATTGTGAGTGACTAGATGAATTTTCCAGCTCTTCGGAAGTGGCAGGCACCCCAAGTAGCGATCTGAATGAGTGCTCTGATGTCAGAAGTCCAATTTCACCTTTTCTCTTCATTCCCCTCCTCATCCTCCTCTTCATTGGAATTCTTATGAACAGCTTGTTCCTCCCCACCTCTAGCCTTGCTGCTGTGCTGTACATAGCAGACAACAATTCCTCTAGTGGCCCTCAATACGTGAACATGTAATGGCCTCTGGACCTATCTAGTCACCTGAAGCATATCTTGAGCATGCCAAAGGCTAGTTCTTTTTTTAAAAACACATTTTATTCAAACTTGTATCAAATTAGGTTACAGCAAATAAACACCCCGGGAAACATTCTTCCCAACAATCAACTATGCAGTTTGTGCAGATTTTTCTCCTTTTTCAGCCCCCCCCCCCCCACTCCCCATCACCCACCCCCCTGCGACGAACAGCTCCTCAAACACGGTCACAAACATCCCCCACCTTTTCTCAAACTCCCCTGCTGAGTCCCTTAACTCATACTTTATATTCTCTAACCACAGGAAGTCATACAGGTCACCCAACCATACTGCTACCCCCGGTGGCGATGCCGACCGCCACACCAGCAAAATTCATCGCCAAAAATCAGAGAGGCGAAGGCCAAGACATCGGGCCTTCCTCCTCTCCATGAGCTCCGGCTTCTCTGAAACCCCAAATATTGTCACCAAAGGGTCCGGGTCCACTCCCTCCTCCACTATCCTGGCTAAGACCGCAAACACTCCCGCCCAGAATCTTCCCAATTTTTCACAACCCCAAAACATGTGTGCATGATTCCCTGGCCCCCGCCCACACCTCTCACACTCATCTGCTACCCCCTGAAAGAACCCACTCATTCTTGCACAAGAGGAGGTCCCATTTACCCTTCGCAGTGCATCACTCCATACTTCCCAATTGATCTCCATTCCCAACTCCTCTTCCCATTTCTCCTTGATCTTCACCACCTGCTCGCCTCCCTACTCCCCCAGCCACTTATATATATCCCCAATTCTTCCCTCCCCTTCCACATCCGGAAGCAGCAGTCGCTCCAGCATGGTGTATCCCGGCAATCTAGGGAACCCCTTCCAGACCTTTCGTGCAAAGTCCCTAACCTGTAGATACCTGAACTCACTACTCCTCGGCAGCTCTACCCTCTCCCTTAGCTCCTCCAGACTGGCGAACCCTTCCTCCAAATACAAATCCCTCACCTTGACCAGCCCCACTTCCCTCCACCTCCTGTATACACGATCCATCCCCCCCAGCTCAAACCCAGGATTCTCGCACAGCGGCGTTAGCACCGACATCCCTTCCACCCTAAAATGCCTCCTCAGCTGATTCCATATCTTCACCGTGGACTGCACCACTGGGCTCCCTGAATACCTACTCGGAGCCATTGGCAATGCTGCCATCACCATAGCCCTCAAACTAGACCCCTTGGACCCTCCCCGCCAACGTTAAGTGCAGTGTATCCCACCTCTTAAGATCCTCCCTGGCCTCCTCCACCAGCTTCGTTAAGTTCCACTTATGGAGCCCCGTCCATTCCCTCGCTACCTGAATCCCCAAATACCTAAACCTATCCCTCGCTACCGTAAATGACATCCCCCCTAAATTAGCCTGCTGTGCCACCTTATTAACCGGGAATACATAGCTTTTCCCGACATTCAGCTTGTATCCCGAGAACACTCCAAACCTCCCAACAGGCCCATAATCCTTCCCATACTCTCCAACGGATCCGAAACATACAGCAAGAGGTCATCGGCATAGAGCGACACTCTGTCCCCTCATTATCTCCTGCCACTCTGCCGACCCCCTGAGAGCCATCTCCAATGGCTCTATGGCCAGTGCAAACAGCAGCGGCGACAACGGGCACCCCTGCCTCGTACCCCTGTGCAAGTCAAAGCTTCATGAGCTCATATCTGAAAGCACCATGGATCCACCATACCCATCCTCTCCATAAACCCCCCCAGCACCCTTGCCATTCGTACCCTACCCATCGACCTGGGGCTCGATCTATCAACCCTCGACTCCAGGCCACAGTTAAAATCTCCTCCCATGATCAACTAGTACGTGGCCAAATCTGGGATTGCTGCCAGCAACCCCCTCATAAAACCCATATCATCCCAATTTGGGGAATACACATTCGGTGCCCCTTCCAATACTCAACTCACAATCACAAATCTCCCACCTGGATCCCTCACCTCCTTCGCACTCACGAATCCCATTTTTTTGCTCATTAAAATCACCACACTCCTCGATTTCAAATCAAACCCCGAGTGAAAAACCTGCCCAACCCACCCTTTCCTTAACCTAACCTGGTCCTTCACATGGAGGTGTGTCTCCTGCAAAAAGACAACCCCCGCTTCAAAGCTCCTGAGGTGAGCGAACACCCGCGACCTTTTAACAGGCCCATTCAGTCCCCGGACGTTCCACGGTACCAACCTTACCGGAGGCTTGCGCCTCCAATCCCCTCTACCGTCCGTCATCTTCCCCACTTAACTCCTGCCCCTTTAATTCCACTCTGTACCTAGCCCATCCCTGATGGCCCCTTTCTTCACCCTTGACCATGTCAGCTCTCACCCCCTGCCGCGTCACAGAAACCTCTCACCCCGCTTTTCCCCCTCCCCTTCTTCCAGCCCCACTCCCACCCCCCCGGCCACCCCTCTTGGCCTTCTCCCCCACCACCTCACTTCCGTTCACCAGCATAACCTGCTAGCACGGCTGCCCATGCCCAAAGGCACATCCGAATGACCTCGCCCTCTCTCTCTTCCCCCCCCCCCCTCCTCAGCTCAAAGAAGAAGGCCACCTGCTGGCCTTACCCTCCCCCACCCAAACAAGGACTTCTCCTGATCTCCAGGTAGCCTTCTCCAAAAGCAAACAAACAGATGTTAAACACAAACAGTCCCATAAAACAGGAGGGGGGATGGGAACGTCCATCCCCACATAAACCTTTCACCCCTACAACTCCTTACAATCTCAACATTGAACAGAACCCCCCCCCCCCCCCCCCCCCGCCCCAACAAAAAAGGCGAAAATCCCCCAATCCCTACACCCACTTCAAACATGCTCCCGACCATTACATAGTGCCAGCACCCCGGTTCCCAAGCATTGTCCACTCAGTTATCCCACAGTTTATGCTCTTTAATGAAGTCTTCAGCCGCTTCTGTGGTCTCAAAATAATATTCCTGGCCTCCAAACGTCACCCATAATTTTGCCGGGTAGAGCACCGCCTTAGCCTTGTTGAAACCTGCCCGCTGTTTTGCCAACTCAGCTCCGATGTCCTGATAAATCCAGACGTTATTTCCTTCCCAGTCGCAGCTACGCTTCTCCCTGGCCCACTGAATAATTTTCCCTTTCTCCACAAATTTATGGAGTCTGCCAATGGCTAGTTCAATGTCACAGCTGGTTCATATGTGACTATTGTAATGATTTTAGGGTTCATTGGTGAAGTTCTTCAGAGATGCCATGAGCCAAGTTTTAAAGAGGTATCCTCTTTGATCTCTTAAGCGTACTGTTACAGACAGGAGGGGGTTATACTTAAACAGTCCTGACTTCTCTCAACACCCACCTGTAAACAGAAAAGTGCTTTGATTTTGATTTCCCCCATTATAAGTGGTGATATATTTTCCAATCCCGGTGATTTGATGAAATCCAATTTCTATCAACAATCACAGAGCAAACAGGAGATAGGGTAAATTCAAAGTATTAGTTCGCAAGAAGAGGGATAGAGAAAGAAAAGGTTTACAGGGCAAAGACCGCAGAGAAAATAACTATTATTTCAAATGAGTCCAGACTCACAGTCCAATGGTGTATTCTTTTTACAGAAGTCGGCAGGCTGAAGACTGATGCTGGATAATTCACTTATCTAGTGGAGAAGATTTGCATGATAGGATAGCTGTGGAGAGATGAATTAGTCTTGCAGGCACTGGTATAGAAGTTCAGAAGACCCAGCAGAAACATTGTAGATGAAAGCAAAGCATTCACTTGGACCGAGCCCTTGTTCTGAGCTTCTGCTTGCTAGAGGAAAATGGTAGACTTATTGACAGTACATCAAGACATTGTTACAAGTTTCTCCAGGTAGGGGGTCATGTCACATAACTCTCACCTGTCCACTTAGGCTTTGACAAATGGCGTATAATCCTTTGTCTGGATTCTTGATCCTGTTAATGTTTTAACCATCAAGAATTTCAAAGGAGGCTGCAGGGATTCATTTTCCTAGCAGAATAGTAGTCTTCACTGGCCAAGCTCAGGAAATGTAGATGGCCTTTGAATAATTCACTTTCAACTTGGCTTCCAGCGCTCACTGTGTCATTAGTGTTTCTTCAGAGATAACAAGATTAAAATTTCTTTGATATTGTGAGATTAGCTCCTATTGTTCGAAGGTCATAGCCAGAAAGTGGGTGGGATTCTTTGTTGGCTGATGCCAAAATCGGGAAACGTGATTGGGCAGAGAATAGGTTCCAATGCCAAAGTCATGGCACGCGCCGATTTGACCACCGTATCACAATGCCCCATCACCTCAGCAGCGGTGTCAATGCGTTACATAATGCATGTACAGCAAACAACATTTGCATATTATTAGCGGGGCTGACCCTGTATTCACCGAGAGCCGAGTTCCCAACGGCGCGGTTCACTTGTGCTTTTAAAAATCGTGAAATAGGCGTCATGGCTGCTGAGGGAGAGAAAGGGTGTCCAGCATTGCCATAGTGTGCAGACCATTGTGCCGCTGGCCGGGTGGGGGGGACTTCTGCCAGGGCTGGCGAGGGGGGTTGCCAGGAAGTGGGTTGTAGGATCAGGGTGGACAGGCACGAACACCATTGCCGCAGCCGGAAAGACAGCCATGCAGCTGCGCACACCGCGAACAGCCCACTTTGAACTTAGGGCCACTGGTCATATAGCCCCCCCCCCCCCGCCCAGATGTTCCCCCCGAGCTGCCCTCTGGCCCAGCCGACCCATCAGCTGTATGTCAATCACGGACCCAGCGAATCCCGCACAGTTTCTCATTGGAATCGATTGTGTTCCACGTGCCGCCGGTGCTAGTCCCTCCACAGTCGCTGAGTCGGTCCAGGTTAGGTGCCAGTTTTGCTGTTGTGAAAGTTCACGAATCCTGCCCTGGCGTCAACACTTAGTCTCAGGAACGGGAGAATCAAGCCCAGTATCTTTGTTCAGGATTCCTGGCAGACATAGCTTCAGCCTTCTTAAAGTCTTTGTCCAGTTTAAAAAAAAATTAGGATGTACCTAAGTTGATATATATACATTTCATAAAAATATAGTGTGAGGTCTTAGCTCCATCACAGTACTTCCAGAAATGAACAGTTCAAGGCTGTTGGGCTGTCTCAGTATGAAGATATCATGGTAGCTCCCAGGGAATCTAGCATAGATCTGCAAGGACCTTTTCAGCTGAGCAGCGGTGGAATGAAATGCCTTGTGGTTGATGAATACTTTTGGTTGATCTGGAGATGCCCACTTTACCATGCATGTCCAATGGATGGCATCCTGATCCTGTATGAAGCCAGTCAGAGATACAAACCTGAGTGCTTGCTTATTATGGCTGTTGCCCTGGTTTGCTTCCTGGTCCGTTTGTTGTCTTATGTTATTAATGATTCTCTCCCTTTCACTATGTTAGCCGATGTTATTAATGATTCTCACCCTTTGAGTGTTGTTCCTCTCTCCTTTAAATCTGCCACATTCACCCTATCCTCAAACAAACAACGTTGATCCTACCATCCTTACAAACTATCCTTTCATCTCCAACCTTCTTTTCCTCTCCAAAGTATTCCAAAGTACGCTGCTGCTTCCCAAATCCATGGACATCTTGCCCTGACCTTTCTGCTTCTCCCAGCCACTATACACATACAACTCTTATCAAAGTTTCAAGTCACATCCCTCGGGACTGTGACAAATATACTATGCCGCTTCATCCTTCTCGGCCTGTCTGCAGACTTTGACACGATTGGCCATACCATCTTCCTCCAATGCCTCTCCACTGTTGTTTGACTAGGTGGGGGTACACTGACTTTGTTCAATTCCTATCTATCTATCACTTGCAAAGACTTCTCTTCCTGCGCCTCTGTTACCTCTGGTGTGTCCCATGGATCTATTTCTCATCTGCATTCTGCCCTCAATGGCGTCATCTGAAAACACAGCATTACATTTCACATATATGCTGATGACACCCAGCCCTATCTCACTATTGGCTAAATCAGCAGACTATTTGTTTGACAGCCAGATCAGGATGAGCAGAAACTTTAGCGAATTAAACAAAGGGAAGATTATTGCCTTTGGACCCTGTTATAAACTCCACTTCCTAGCTACCAACTTCATCCCCTTCCCTGGAAACTGTAGGTGAACCAGGCTGTTGGCAATTTTAGTGTCAGATTTGATCCCAAGATGATCACATATCCGTGCCATCGCTCAGACTGTCTATTCATACCTTCGCAACATGCTGCAATTCTGCTTCTATCACAGCTCATCTGTTGATGAAACCCTCATCCATGTCTTTGTAGCTCTTTAGAGTGACCACTCCAATGTGCTCATGGTAGGCCTCCTACAGTCTACTCTACATAGCTAGGTGGGAATGTAAGCTCGAAGGACAACATAAAGAGGCTGCAAAGAGACATGAACAAATTATATGAGTGTGCAACAAGGTAGCAGATGGAATATAATGTGGGAAGGTATGAGCTCATTCACTTTGTCAAGAAGGCAGGAAAGCAGAAGAGTTTTTAAAAGGCATCAAACTTTTAAATATTGATGTTCAGTCTATTGGGTGTCCTCATACAAGATGGCACGCAGTCACTGCAAACAGTTAGTACCATAAATTGCGACATATAAATTGAGCCGGTGTATAAGTCAACTCAATTTTTCTGGCCACAAAAATTGCACATACTTGCATATACTCAGGACATAATTTGACCACCCTGCGCCGCACCTGGAGTGATTCAACCACCATTAAGGGGCCAGCACTGGCGTCAAGTGGAACACAATCGATTTCAATGAGAAAAGGTGCCAGATTCGCCAGGTCCACGATTGACACTCAGGAGGCTGACAAGTTGCAACTGCACATACACATTACACTCCCCATGCACACCATCCCAGCCAACAAGATGGCAGCAAGATGCACGGGTCCGAGGTTCACCGACGCGGAACTGGAGACCCTGCTGGATGCTGTGAAGGAAAGGTGGGTGACCCTGTACCCCAGGGTGGGAAGGGGGCTGGCAGCCATGGGCAACACTGTCAGGACCGGTCAGCAGTGCCGGAAAAAACTGCAAGGTCTCCTCAGGGCGACCAGAGTGAGTAGGCAGCTCTGCGCTCCTAGCACAAACCCCCGTCCCACACAACCTTAACCCCCACGCCCAGCGGTGGGTGGCCAACCCCCTACCCTGCACTATGTGCCAGCGCCCATGGCTGGGTGCTCTGGTCCCTGAAGCTACCAGCTTCCCAACCCCTGTGTTGCATGTGTCGGACTGTCTAATACTGAGTGTTTTCCGTATCCCCCCTCCCCCAAAGACTTGCAGCCCTTCCCGCAGCATAGCAAAGGGCCCTGGAGGTGGTCGGCAGGCCCGAAGAAAGGGCAGTTGCTGGGGTGGAGGTCGGCATCGGGCGAGGAAGAGAGACCCCACTGAGTTGCGGTTCGTGAGTGTGACCCTCGCACCACCACCCCGACACCACCCTTACACCCACCCCCACAACACCAACAACCCCAGACCACACCCACCACCAGCCCTACATCCCCTCCCCCCTCCCTAACAAACCCCCACTACGCCCACACACACCCCGGCCCGCGATGCAATCATTCATCTTGTCTTGTGTCTTGCAGGAGCTGCTGGTGATTGGGCAGGCCCTGCTGATGAACTCCGCCCATTACTCCAGCCACAGCCAGAAGCCCAGATGATGAGGATTGCACTGACATGTAAGGGAGCCCTTGACCCACATCCCAGGGCACCTCAAAGTTCGCCCCTCTAGCTCACGGTCTAATTATGCGTTCTGTCTTGTGTCTTGCAGGATCTGCTGGTGATGGGACGGATCCTTCTGGTGTCTCCTGCCCCCAGCCACAGCCAGAGCCTGGGTGCCGAGCAGCGGCGAGGGTGATGCCAACACGGACGGGAGCTCTCAACCCGAGACCCAGGCCGAGTCCAATAATGACACTGACTTCCTGTTCCAGCTGTCTCCAACACCCTCCACCATCTCAGAGACACTCAACTCAGTTGGGCACCTTAGTGAAGAGGCTCCTGGGACACTATCAGGTGCGCACCACACACATGGTCCGATATAGCAGTGCAGGTAGGAATTCCCGAGGGGCAGACGGTCAGAGGGCAGGCCGACCTCAGGGACTAGCTGCTGTCCAGCCAGCTCTGGAACAGACGGTCACATCGATTGTAGCGATGCAGTCACAGATCAGGGACTGCATGAGGGGTGTCAACGAGTATCCAGCAGCTGCAGGTACAGTTCGAGGAGTCTAACCATGTTCAGGAGCAGGAGGTGGTGCCGACCATGCTTGTCACGTAGGCCAACATCGCAAGTGTGGCGTCTGCAGTGGAGGCCTTTGGGGCAACGGTTTCGGCCATGGATCAACATGTCCAAGGCCTGGGGCAATCTGTGCAGGCGGTGGCCGAGGCCCAGGACGGGGCTGCCCTATCACAGGCAACCATGTGTCAGAGCCACCTGGACATTGCAGTGGCGTTCCTGAGCATGGCCCAGTCATAGTGAGCCACACAGAGGGAGGTGGCCTAGTCCCAGAGGGTGATGGCGCAGTCACTGGCTGATGTGGCACAGACCCAGGCAGAGGTGGTACAATCGCTGTTCTCCATGGTGGCGAGCATGCATACCCTGATCAAGACGGCAGCAGCCTCCAGGACTGGCATGCCTGCACGATGGTTAGCACTGTTGCTTCACAGCGCCAGGGTTCCAGGTTCAATTCCCGGCTTGGAACTGCCTGTGCGGAGTCTGCATGTTCTCCCTGTGTCTGCGTGGGTTTCCTCCGGGTGCTCCGGTTTCCATCCACAAGTCTCGAAAGACGTGCTGTTAGGTAATTTAGACATTCTGAATTCTCCCTCTGTGTATTCGAACAGGCGCCTGAATGTGGTGACTTAGGGCTTTTCACAGTAACTTCATTGCAGTGTAAATGTAAGCCTACTTGTGACAATAAAAATTATTTTAAAAAAGGTGGTGGGGGAGCCTCAGGGGTTAGCTTCACTTGCACCCATGTCTCATGGAGTAGCCCGGGGGGCATCAGGCACCCCAGGGGAGGAGGAGGTGATGGGGCCCGTGCCGGTGAGTCCCGCAGGGACACTGCAGCACCTCGAACTCCCCACCCCCCTCCGTCCATGGCACATCACATGGCAGCGGGCAGAACAGGGTGGCACCAAGCCACTTGGGACAACCGAGCAGCATCTGGACCCATCCAGGCCCAGTTGCTCCAGCAGACGGCCATCAAAGGGAACCCAGGTCTCAGGGTGGGAATCACAGCAGGCCACCTCCACTCCTGATATCTCTGTGGATCCACCTAGGCGTAGCGTTAGGGCCTGTAAGGCCAGAAATGTTGACACCAGTTAAGTTGGCATGGTTGCAGGGCACAGTTTAGCGATAGGGGCTAGGGCACAAATCTGTATATATTTGTTCACATTAAACACCTGTGTGCAATGTTACAACCTGATTTGGTGCTTTGTCAGACAGGTGTGAGGGATGGGCTGCTCCGGGCTGGCCACAGAGGGGGCGTGGATGGTGGTGGTGGGGGGCGGGGAATGGCTGAATGTTGGGGGTGGGCTTGGCCCAGGGACCGCGGTTCAGCTAGCGCTCACGTTTCCGGTATCCAACCCCTCCCCCGATAGGTGACATCAGCTGCGTCTGCAATGGATAACCCCTGCCGCACAGGAGCCAACCTCCCAGCTGGGGGGTGGGGGGGAGGGCACCTCGAAGAGGCCAGAAACTGTTGACTGTGCCAGGATGGAGGCATCGTGCACACTTCCTGGGTATCGGCTGCAGACGTTCATGATGCCCATCTGATGATCACACACCAGCTGCATGTTTATTGAGTGGATCCCCTTTCGATTTGTAAAGATCGGCTGGTTATCTGTAGGTCCTCGTAGGGCGACATGCATCCCATCAATCACCCCCTGGACCCGGGGCATCTCAGCGATGGCAGCTCGGTCCATATTGCAGTGTATGTATTGTGCCGACTGGGCATATAGGGCCTTTGTGACGGCGCAGATGCACCTGTGCACCGAGCACAGAGATCCCGGGCAGGTCCCCACTCCGTACCTGGAAGGACTCCGTGGCATAAAAGTTCAAGGTGACGGTCACCTTGATGGCCACTGGGAGCGGGTGTCCTATCCATTCCCCTGCGATGCCAGGTGTGCCATAATCTGGTAGATGTGTCACACTGATTCCCTGCTCAGCCGAGCCTTCGACGGCATGCCCGATCTGGCAGGTCCTCGAAAGACAGGCACTGCTGCTACACGCGATGCCTCATGTGGTGCCTCCTTTGCACCTCCGCGTCCTCCTCCTCAGTCTGTTGGGCAGCGTGTTCTCCATCCTCAGCAGCTGCCTGCTGTTCCTCTGGGGCAGGCCCCAACTGCTGCAGCTTCCTCCTCCTTGAGCAGCTCCAGCTCGTACAGCCGCTGAGCATCCCCCCAGGGCTACGGAGACTAGGAGGAAGGCAAACATTGCTGGTTGAATTCCAATATCCATTGTCTGCAGGGGGTGAAAAGCCGGCATGTTAGCATGCTGTGTACCCCTGTGCCAAACCAGGTCCAATGGGCTACGCGGTGGCCATGTGTGGCACTGCGGACCCTGCCCCGAATATCCGGCCTCCCCTCGCATCCCCGCACCCCTGGCCCCATTTGTGCCCGGCACCCTGCGGGCTTCTGGCCCTGCTGCCCGTCCCGGCTGTCAAGGCCACTGTCAGCTGGCGGCCCTTGCCAGTGGTATGCTTGCGGCCCTCGCCCGGCACCCCAGCCCCTGAAGGGCTTTTGTGGGCATTGCCCTTGGGAAGGCCACGTGATGTCTAGCCGGCGGGTGGCAGTCAGATGGGAGGGGTATGACGGAGGGTGGGATGTGGGGGTGGACGTTGGGGCAGGCGTGGTGGGGTGAACGTTGGGGGCTGGGGTGCGGGAGTGGGGGTACCCATATGGCCAGTTTCACTCTGCAGGACCACGGGCCTGGGATTTGCAGCAAGATGGCTACCTTGCAGGGCACGGCAATGGTGGTCCATGCCTGGACTCTACTCCAGTCCCGTGGGGGGGGTCACCACGGCCTGTTACCCCCCCCCCCCACCCACAAGTCCTGGCAGCCCCCCCCTCCCTCCCCCAGCCAGCCCGGCCAGTGTCAGTGCCTCTATGTGCCCTATCCTACCCTCTCTCACTCCCTCATCAGCCATGGCACTTGTTTCCTGATTTTTAAAAGTACAAGTGAACCTCGCCATCGGGAATTCCCCCCCAGTGGAGGCAAAGGACAACGGAGGCCATGGAGAATACTGGATCAGGCCCACTAATGATATGTAAATGGAATTTACTGTGCGTGCTGAGTGGAACACATTGATGCCGCTGTCGAGGCATCGGAGAATTGCGATTTGGCGTGAGCCCTGCGCCGGCTACAATTTCAGTGTCAAAACCAATTCTCCGCCCAATCACCTTTCCTGATTTTGGTGGCGGCCGACAGAGAATCCTGCCCATTTGGATTTCCAAAAGGCATTTGATAAGGTTCCACATCAAAGCTTTCTTGTTAGCTAACAAGAACCACAAAGTTTACCTGTCTTTTTTGGGTTGACAAGTTATAACTAGTGAAATGCTGGATGGACTGGTGCTGGGTCTTCAACCAATTATGACCATCGGAATAACTTGGATGAATGGACTCAATGCACAGTGGCCAAATTTGCCAATGGCACCCAATATAGGTAGAAAAGTAAGTTGTCAAGAGGAGGTCTGGAGAATAAAATATATAGATTGTCTAAGTGATGAGGAAAAAAATTGATAGATGGAGAATAATCTTGGAAAATGTGAACATGTTCACTTCAGCAGGAAGAATAGAAAAGCAGTATATTATTTGAATGGAGAGATTTTACAGAACTCAGTGGTACAGAGAGATCTGGGTATCCTGGTACATGAATCACAAAAATTAGTATGCAGATTCAGCAAGTGATTAGGAAGGGGAAGGCAAATTGAATGTTGTCATTTATGGCACAAGGAATGGAACATAAAAGTAGGGATGTTTTGCGGCAGATGTATAGAGTCTTGGTGAGACCATATCTGGGGTACTGATCTTTTTTGAAACAGGGCATAATTGAGTTAGAAGCAGTTCAGAGAAGGTTCAATCAACTCATTTCTGGAATGAAGGGCTTATGAAGAAAGCTTGAACAGGCTGGGTCTACACCCATAGGAGTTAAGAAGAATGAGAGGCGATCTTATTGAAACATACAAGATCTCAAAGGGACTTGATAAGTGATTACTAGAACGATGTTTCCACTTGTGGGAAAGGCTAGAACTAGGATATACAATATAAGAATAAGAGGGCTCCTATTTAAGACAAAGATGAGGAGAATTTATTCCCTCAGAGGGTCCTTAGTCGGTGGAATTTACTTCCCCAGAAAACAATGGAGGTTAAGTCATTGGATCTATTCAAGATGAGTTGCAACGATTTGTGATGGACAAGGGAGTCCAGGATTCTGGGGGAAGACCACAGCATGATCTTATTGAATTCCTATGATTTATAATGCCACTCGTCTGCATGGCTGACAAAGTGATATTAAAGTCAATGGTAATTTTCACATCTGATCCTCCGGTAAGGCAAATAGCATGCTGTTTTTTATTGCAAGGGAACTGGAATACAAGAATGAGGATGTATTGTTAGAATTCTACAGGGCTTTGGTGAAAACACAACTGTGCATAGTTTAGCCCTTATTGTTAAGGAAGGATAGACATACATTGGAGGTAATGCACTGAAGGTTGACTAGATTAGTTCCTGGGATTAGAAGGTTGTCCCATGATGAGGGACTGAGTAAATTGATCTGTACTTTCTAGAGACGAGAGGAATGAGAGGTGATTTAATTGAAGCATCAAAATTCTGAGGGAGTTTGGTGGGTGGGTGTGGAGTGATAATTTATCCTGCCTGGTGATCTAGAACACAGGGAGGGGTACAGCCTCAGGGTAAGGGGCAGATCATTTAGGACTGAGATGAGGAGAAATTTCTATGAGAGTGGTGAATCTTTGGAATTTTCTACCCCTGAAACTGTGGATGTTCCATCATAGATTATCATAGAATTTACGGTGCAGAAGGAGGCCATTCGGCCCATCGAGTCTGCACCGGCTCCTGGAAAGAGCACCCTACCCAAGGTCAACACCTCCACCCTATCCCCACAACCCAGTAACCCCACCCAACACTAAAGACAATTTTGGACACTAAGGGCAATTTATCACGGCCAATCCACCTAACCTGCACATCCTTGGACTGTGGGAGGAAACTGGAGCACCCGGAGGAAACCCACGCACACACGGGGAGGATGTGCAGACTCCGCACAGGCAGTGACCCAAGTCGGAATCGAACCTGGGACCCTGGAGCTGTGAAGCAATTGTGCTATCCACAATGCTACCGTGCTGCACTAATCATTGATTATATTAGAATTTAGAAGGGATATGGAGAGCAGATGGGAAAGTTGATTTAAGGTAAAAGACCAACCATGATCATACTGAATAGCAGAGCAGGCTCAAAGGGTCATATGACTTACTCCTCCTGTTCCCATTGATGGAAGAGCCAAATAAGGTGAATGGCAAAATAACCAAAGGCAACATGAGAAAAAGTTTTTTATGCACAGAGGACTGGCATCTGGTGTACACTGTCTGAGAGTGTGTTGGAGGCAGGTTCAATTGAGATTTCCAAAGAACTGGATATTTTGCTGAAGAGAAAACAAACTTCAGGGCTTTGGAGAAAAGGTGGGAGAAAGGAACTAACTGAGCTTTTCTTGCAGAGAGTCAGCCTGGACACGATGGGTTAAACGGCTCCTTCTGTGTTATAACCATCCAATGCTTCCACGATTCTAATTTCTTAAATTTTCATTCTATGTAGACCAGAGGCCATACAAACCTCTGTTGCAGTTCTCCTTACTCACACCAAGCCCCATCACCACTGTGCTCAAAGACCGACAATGGCTACAATGCGCACCACAAAGTACCAGTTTTAAAATTCTTATCCTGGTTTACAAATCCCCCTGTAGTCTCATTCCTCTCTATCCCTGTAATCCCCTACAATCCCACAAATCTCCAAGACTTCTGCACCCATCCAGTTCTGGCCTCTTCAGCATCCCTAATTTTCATTGCTCCAACATTGGTAGCTGCACCCACCTGTCGTTACCCTGAGCTCTGGAATTCCCTCTCTAAACCTCACTGCCCCCCTTTCCTCCTTTAAGACACTCCTTGAAATGTATACCAGGAGCCCTAGTTAATTCATGATTAAGATCTGTATAAAGTCGGCCAGGTTTGTAACTGACAAAGCAGACCCGGCTGGGATCTGATGTATATTGTAAATATAATTGCTTTGCCATAAACCAAGTTTTCTTTTTACTAACTCGATTTGGACTCATTTGTGGTCTATAAAACTGGCGAGGAGGACACAACTGGATTACTGCCGAGGCTGCTACACCATCGGGTGAACCACCTCTTTTACTGTGCTGGACCAAGGCTGGAAGCACAATATGAGCCATGTGCACAGAGTTGGACCTTGCCTCACTATAAATGCGTCACTATAAACACCAATAGAGGCCTGTATGAGTATACCAGACTACCCTTTGGAATGTTGCCAGTCTATGCCATATTCCAGAGGATAATGGAAAACATACTGAGAGGTTTGCCACGAGTGGCACTATATCTGAATGATGTGTTGGTCACAGGGGTAACCGAGCAGGAACATTTAGGTAATCTGGGCGAGGTACTCCATTGTTTTTCGGAGATGAGAGTTCCCTATGGAGAGAAAAATGCATTTTTCACGTGAGGGAAGTGGTCACCTTGGGCTGCCAAGTGGACCGTGAGGGATTAGACAATGATCTCGGAGAAGGTACGAGCTATTCAGCAGGCTCCTACACCTGAAAACACCATGGAGCTGCGGTCTTTTCTGGGATTGGTGAACTATTATAGCAAGTTCATCCCCGGCCTCGTAAGCATGTTAGCCCCCCTATATCATCGTTTTAAAAAGAACCAGGAAAGCAGCAGGAAGCAGCGTTCATGCAGGTAATAAACAATTGACTTCCTCCGGCCTAACACATTATGATCCCGCTAAACAGTTAGTTGTCATGTATGATGTGTCGGCCTGTTGAACTGGCGTCATTTTATCACATTGCATGGAAACTGGCAGCGAGAGGCTGATCATTTTCGCCTCCGGGACACTGCCCGTGGCCGAACGTAATTATATGCAATTCGAGAAAGAAGGTCTGGCAGTTGTCTTCGCTGTGAAGAAATTCCAGCAATGCATGCACGGTCAACATTTCATGATCATCAGCGACCACAAGAATTTGGTCTTATTGAAAAATACAAGGCAATTCCGCCATCGCCTCCGCCAGGATCCAGCATTGGGTCCTCCTGCTGGCTGCATAAGAATATTCGTTTGAACATCGTTCCGGTACCCATATCGCGAATGCGGATGCATTGAGCCGCCTTTACCAACCCACCCTCTTCTCCTCCCTGAATGTACAAGGTAGTAGCCATGCTCAACTTTATGGATTTGTTGCCAGTTACAGAGTCTCAGATCCGTGAGTAGACACAAGCCAACCCAGTCCTTCTGAAAGTTTGACATAACTTTATATGGGGGTCAGCTTAGGCAGTTACCAGGTGGGGTGTGGGCATTCTTGATGAAGATGTCTGAGTTTAGCATGGAGGATGGCATCCTGTTTTGGGGTGCACATGGCATTGTCCCAGGCAAGGGCCAAGACACGATCCTCAGGAATCTTCCCAATGGCACCCGTGGGTGTCCAAAATGAAAATGCTGGCACATAGCTATGTTTGGTGGTCGGGCCTGCACATTAAGATGGAGATAGTGGTCCAGCAGTGCGGCATATGTCAGGAGCACCAGAAGTTTCCGCCAGCCGCCGAAGATTCCGCCAGCCGCCCCCCGTCACCCATGGGAATGGCCGGGGTGACCGTGGGTGGGGTTACATGCCAAATTTACCAGTCCTTTTCAAGACTCAATGTTCGCCCACCTGATAGACGGCTCACTCGAAATGATTGGAAGTCTATTGAATGTCAGCGACAACCTCTCGAGTGAAAGATTGTGCTTGCCCTTCAGTACATACAGTATCCCAGAGGTGTTAGGTACTGACAATGGAACATCTTTTACAAATGAGGAGTTCTCAGGATCACCGAAGGCTAATTGAATCATCCGTATGGCCCTGTATCACCCAGCTTCAAATGGGCTGGCAGAACGTTCAAATGAGGACTAAAAAAGCAGACGTCAGGGTTGATGGACACAAGACTGACCAAGTTCTTGTCCTGGTATTGGACCACTCCACATAGCACGACAGGGGTAGCACCGGCTTCATTGCAGATGGGCTGGAGGCTTTGAACCTATCTTAGTCTGGTTTTCCCTGATATTGGCGGGAAAGTATGCCACAGCCAGGAGCTGCAAGGGTGTTGTTTTTAAAACTTAGAGTACACAATTATTTATTTTTTCAATTAAGGGGCAATTTATCATGGCCAATTCACCTACCGTGCACATCTTTGGGTTGTGGAGGTGAAACCCCCGCAGGCACAGAGAGAATGTGCAAACTCCACACGTACAGTGACGAAGGGCCGAGATTCGAATTTGGGTCCTCAGCGCCGTGAGGCAGCTGTGCTAACTGCGCCACCGAGCCGCCTCAAGCTGCAAGGGCGTTACCCTGTTGGACAAAAAGCGGGCAGACTATTTGTACCAGGTGACGCAGTCTATATTAGAAACTTTGCAGATGGCTCCCAGTGGATCTCCGGGACTATCGTCTGCTAGACAGGATCGGTATCTTACCAAGTTCAGGCACAGTGTCGGAGGTCTCTGACGAGGAGAAAGCAGTGCAGCAGCCTCAGACAGTGCAGACAACACGATGTTCTGATCGAAAACGGCATTCACCGTCCAGATATACACTATCAGATGCAGCAACACGAGTGCAAGAGAATCCGGCGCCCTTATACTTTGCAGTTGTCAGGAGAGTCATTAGACTTTTTGGGGGAGGGTTGTTATAACCTGCAGGGTTGGAGGAATCAGTGTCCTGGTGAGTCTCGGCTCCCTTGCTAAGGGGGCGGGGAACCCCACATCATTCATGTTTGAGATCTGTATAAAGTTGGCCAAGTTTGGAACTGACAGAGCAGACCCAGCTGGGATCTGATGTATATTGTAAATATCATTGCTTTGCAATGAAGCAAGTTTTCTTTTCACCAACACGGTTCAGACTCGCTTGTGGTCGCCAAAAGGCAATAAGTGAGCACCGGGTCAAGCAGGGTGTGTAATTTTCCTCTAGAATGACAGGAACAAGTTTTACACTACAATCTCAGTCTCTGGGACCAATGCCCTTCTGAGAGATTAAAGCTGAATCTCTGTACGCTCTGCTTCCAGTGGCACTGACCCCTTTCTGGCCACCTGGAGCTCCCGCCACAGCACCCCCTTGCTACTGCTGATGGTCCTCCACCTCCCAGTTCCAAGTTAAATCAGCAATGGTGCCACTGACCCTGATATGTATGGGTGAAAATCTCCAAACTGTACAAATAAGTCTCTCGCAAGAAGTATTCTTAGCAAACTGCTATCCAGAGGGAACTAAAAAAAACACTATTTTGGCACACTGATCCATGAAATGCACGATAGCATAGTGGTTAGCACTACTGCTTCACAGCACCAGGGTCCCAGGTTCGATGCCCAGCTTAGGTCACTGTCTGTGTGGAGTCTGCACGTTCTCCCTGTGTCTGCATGGGTTTCCTCCCGGTGTTCCAGTTTCCTCCCACAAGTCCCAAAAGATGTACTGTTAAGTGAATTGGTCATTCTGAATTCTCCCCCTGTGTACCAGAACAGGTGCCGGAATGTAGCGACTAGGGGATTTTCACAGTAACTTCATTGCAGTTTTAATGTAAGCCCACTTGTGACAATAAAGATTATTATAAATGCTCCCCAATCCTGGGTTAATGGCCAAACCTTGGAAATCGAGGACCAGAGCTGTTAAATTTAAATGGCGGTGAAAAATCGCGTTAAAACTGCCTCATTTAAAATATTCTAAATAATAACCCCCCCCCCCCCCCCCGCCCCCCGCTTCCAGGGAGATTATTGAAAAACCCAAGTCTGCTAAAATTGGAAGTGGATACGTCGGGGATGAATTCCTGCATGATTCTCTTGTTTAAAGTTTTAACCCACCCCTGTATTTTTGTTCATCCTGAAGAGCTGAAATGCCCCTGTAGAGGTTACTTTAATTTTGGAAATGGTTTAATGATTAATTTTAATTAAAACCAGAAGCAGCCGGGGTTGAGTTGGGGCAGTTCACTATTTATCATTGTTCAAGAAGAGAAAGGCTGGTAATCTGTAGGGACAGTTCATCAATAATGTTCTTGGCCGGTTTATATATTAATTATATTTCGAGAATGCTGGGCACGGCACTGCCGATACCTTATTTATGGTCCAATTAGTCACGGATGGAAGGTGCTCACAGCAAAAGCCTCCTCTGCAGGGGCCTTGTTTTCTCCACATTACCACATACCTACTCTACGTCTATTTGGCTTTTTCTGCAAAGCTATCAGTTACCTGATAACAAGGCCAGAAACGGCAAACAGCGAGTTGTATGTTTTCCACTAAGTCCACAGATTCAGTCCTTACTCAGCCTCTTTGAATTGGTCACTTAATGCTGTTATTCAAACTGCCCTGACCAGTAGCTAGGAATGGGCGCAAACTCACAGCCCCAAAAGCCTGCTACCGACACATTTATAACTCCCACTGAACCGCAGTCTAGGCTTGCGGGAACAAGTTGCTAAAGTACCAAACATCCAAATTAAGGACGTTCAGGTAATCGGGGCGGCTTTAAGTACCATTAAATCACTGTAACAATTTTACAAGCAGAGGCTGCGTCTCGTGCACCATTCGACAGGCGATGAGCTCTCCTGCTGGGGACTTGGTGACTCACTGGTTCAGCAGCCGCCTCAGAGACACTTGCTATCCACCATTTAATTCACTCTGACCACGAGCATCATCATCGTGGTTGGTTCAGCAGCTCACACGGTAAAACAGCTCCCAAAGAGGAAGGTTGACATTTATCATTTATTGAATCCCGTATGGCAAATGGAATTCCAGAGGAGCTAGAATGGCGAGGGTGTGGGTAAGTCAGAGGACTGCTCCCCAATTGGGATTGGAATATCACTAATAGATTCCATGGTTTCTTCCGCAAGGGCAATATGCTGGATAAATGAAACAACTCACCGTGAACCACGAAGCCCAGACCCAGCATGTTTTGGTTTTACGCTCGATGTAACATTCTCTCACTCCGGTAGTCATTTGAGCCGTCTTGATTTCCCGCCTTTTTTCAATCCAGAAATTCGATTTTAACATCATGCGAAACAGAAAATGTTTTTTTCACCAGTCTTCAAAACGAACCCAATGACTTTAAAATAGATGAAAACATTGTTTTGCTCTCACTAAAACCCCGAATGTGCTGATTATAAGATTCACGAGCAGCCCACAGAAAGGATGCCATAGGGTTATATAATAAAGCAGCACAGTCACCCACTGTATACCAGCTCAGCCTCATTGATTCATCACCTTTCTGAACTCGCTTGTTTGTTTAAAATCGATTTTTCTCCGCCTAGAACTTCGAAACGTGCTGTATTCACATGACCTGATGCTAAATCCAGTTACACACTAAAGGAAACGACATTGGAATGGATCAGTTAATCAGAAACTTAACAGGTGAAACACACAATTCCAAGATTTCCTTTTGGAAATGAGTTAAGAGAGTATGTACAGTATTGGTGCCTCTTGCACACATTGTCCGCCCCTACCTACCCCACCGATAGCAGCTCCGCTTGTTTTTAATTGACCTCAACGTCAGCGGCGGCGTGGGTGTCTTTCTGAACATCTCCGTTCTAACTCATTTTTCTTATTAAAGACAGAGCACCCTTGCTCGAATGCAAGTGGGTGTAATGCATTCCACTGAACCCTGTGATACGAGTAGCTATTGATGTTGCATCCACCCGAGCTCTCTGTGGCTCTGTCCAATTCTAGGTAATTGACAATGCCACTTAATTTAGCTCACTTTACCAGCGACGCTAGTTTTGGGGCGTCATTTCCAGATAACTAATCGGCGACTAAAACAACTGACATTTCTCCATCAATATTAAAATTGTCTGGAGAAAAATATCATATGTAATACATTTCACAATCAACCATTTAAGGTTTTTTTTCTTTATATTTGCGTAGCATATTGAGCATATTATTATTGCAGTAATATAATTAATTGCATTAGCACTGAAATCCAGATGAGAGTAATAAGGTAATTGTTAGGTAATATAAAGATATGTACGTAAACGATCTGAAGATCTAAAATATAATACATTCACCGTTGGGCATAGGAATTATTTTCCAATTCGCTGTGCTTTTGTTTGAGAATTTGCTGATGTTACAGCGATGCCCAGCTTCGTTCATAGCCAGAAGCGATGGCCCAAAGGACTGCCAGTTATTTTTAAAGCCTCCGTTACGTGGCAGAGGAGAAAATCGACGCTGGGTTGGGGGAAAGGGTGGGGGAGTAGGTCCCCTTCCTGTGCTGTGAACATACTAGAATGCCAGCGCCAGCTCCAAACTCCAAAACGGTATCTGCACAGTGGAGCTATCCTAAAGCTATGACTATTAATGCAGTTATCCCAACAGTGGGAGAGAAAAATGTTTTCCCCATAACTTTCAAAGATTATAAAATTCCTGGCACATGCAAGAGCTACCTAGGTACTTTATAATTCCAAAATGATACTGCCATGTCGATGAGCATTAGGCCACAAGAGATAGGAGCAGAAGTAGGCCTTTTGGCCCATTGAATCTGCTCCGCCATTCAATGAGATCATGACTTGTCTGACATGAACATCCTTAACTCCACTTTCCCATCTTATCTCCATAACCCTTGATTCCCTTACTGATTAAAAATGTCTCTCTCAGCCTTGAACATACTCAATGACCCAGCCTCTACAGCTCTCTATGGGCGGCACGGTGGTTAGCAGTGTTGCTTCACAGCACCAGGGACCCTGGTTCGATTCCTGGTTTGGGTCACTGTCTGTGCGGAGTCTGCACGTTCTCCCCATGTTTGCGTGGGTTTCCTCCGGGTGCTCCGGTTTCCTCCCACAAGTCCTGAAAGACGTGCTTGTTAGATGAATTGGACATTGTGAATTCTCCCTCAGTGTACCCGAACAGGCACTGGAATGTGGCGACTAGAGGCTTTGCACATTAACTTAATTTCAGTGTTAATGTAAGCCTACTTGTGACATTAGTTAAAGAATTCCACAGATTCACTACCCTCTCAGTGAAGAAATTTCCCCACATCTCGGTCTTAAATGTGTGACCTCTTACTCTGAGCATTGAGGTGAAAGTACTAGCCAAAGACATTTGTAAAAGTCTTAAAAGTTGAATAGAATTATTAGTTTAAACCTCTGGAACACTGTAATCAAACTAATAATAGTTTGGTGTGGATCTGCCTATACATTGAGGAAGTAATCTTAACATTAGCAACCTTTTACACACTCAAAACTTTGTGCTCATGAAGTATGCTGAACTGTGAAAAAGTCACCATATGCATTGATGGACAATAACAAACCCAGGGATGATTCAATATTTACTCTATAAATTAATTGTGGTCTGTCTCATTTTGAGTTTCAGGAATCATTCCAATTCAAAATCTTTGACATAAGCATAGTAGCACTCACTGGACAAAACACTGTAAAAATGACCGAATAGACACACACCTAAAAGGCGTCAAAGAATCAGAACGTTCTCAAGCTCAGAATTCTACTCAATTCTAAGCTGAGCTTCCAAACCAAATACTGCCCATCACAAAAGTGACGAACTTCCATCCTCACCATATCACCTGGCTCTGTTCCTGCCAGAACGCACTGGTTGCTTCAACTCCCATTCATGCTTTGTCGTTTCTCCAGCATTGAAAAGATCCAATGATCTCTTGGCCAGCCTCTCATCCCCAACATCATAACCTTCAGCTCATCCCAATTTCTGCTGCCTGCATTCTATAACATACCAAATCAAGCAAAACCTATTTTCCCCTATCCTTGCTGACTAACATTGACATCCAGTTGTCAAATACCTTAAATTTAATGAAAATGAAAATCGCTTATTGTCACAAGTAGGCTTCAAATGAAGTTACTGTGAAAAGCCCCTAGTCACCACATTCCGGCGCCTATTTAAATTTCTTCAATTTCAATTATCTCCCTATTTCTGGAACTTGACCTGGTCCCCATACCACACTCCCTTCCCCCAGAATTTCATCCCTCTGACCTCATGTACATTGTCCGCTCCTTTCATTTCAGCATTGACAGACATACCTTCAGCTGTTCAGGCCCCAGCCCCAGGAATGTTATCCTTATAGTCCTCTATCTCTTAACTTCCCTCTTTGCCTCTAAGATCTTGTTCAAACAAACCTGTCGTCACTCTGCCCACTATACCCTTCTTTAAATCAATATTTGTTCCCCTGATGCCTCTATGAAGCATGATGTTGTTTCGATGTTAAAAGTGTTATATCAACTCAAGATATGATATGGATCATTTGTTCCAGATTCTTGTTATTATTTTTTATATGGTTATGGTTGTGTTATTTTGAAACTAGTTGAAATATACATCTTTTTAAATGATATTTAATCTTGATATATATCCTTTCACTGAATATTTGTGAAAATGTTTGTATAATTTCACTAGGATGGGATTCTTTAAGAACCAAGAATTGTCCAAGTGGTTCTATAAATACACATTTAATGATTATGTTCAAAGCTTTGTTTTAAATATCAATATGATTGTGCTGTTTTATGCCAAATACACTACAGTTACACAAGTATGTGACCAGAATTAGATTGAGCACATGGAATCTCCTTTTATGTCAATTCCACTAAAAATTGGACAAGTAAAATACAATGCAGCTAGCACTGTTTTCTCTTCATGTTATGACATAAGACCAACTGAAGCTGGGAACAAATGTAATAAGAACAAATATATTATGAAATTGATTTTTGAAAATATGTTTGAACTTGTTTTATATTGCAATTTAGCTACCAACTCTCAAAAGGTACTACTTTCTCACCCCAATGGCCATATTCATGTAAATAAGCTGGATTTTAAACAACAGTGAGAAGTATACATTTACCGTTGAATCTTTTCAGTTGCTGCAACTTACAGGGGTTGGTCAAATTTCTACTGCACCAACAATTCATATGTTGATGGTGATATTGTGACATCCATTGGTGTTGTGTCATGATGATATTATTCACAAACTTTCCATTATGCCCATTGTGACTCCAGGACTTGACATCATGATATAACATTCAAATTGTACACTCGCATGAAGATCACCAGTGCAAAAAAAATATACAACAGAATGAAAATAACATAATTAATTCCTTAGCAGACATCATTAACAAGAAAAAACACACCATAGTGATCTTAAGAGTGTCATCTAATGTTTAAAGAATGGCTAGAACTTATTTTTACATCAGTGTACAAAATCTATACCACCTGAAACTCCCAATAAATTTATACTTTAAAATAATTAATGGTTATTATTACGCTCACTGTACATAAACTCAATATATACTGGCATATCATTTCTTAAAAATTGTGTGGCAAATCCCACACAACTCTGCACACTAGGGAAGGAGAAAATTGGTGCATGGGCCATATAACTGTATCCCAACACATCACTGATTTAAGGAGAAGGGAAAATATGAAAAATAAGAACAAAAATGATTTAGATGTGCCTGGGACTTATCTAGTAATGTGTGCCTACCATTCATATACTGATCCTTAAGATTATTTCTTGTCTAAAGGAAGTTGATGAATGAGGATGCTCCCTTGTTCAAAAAATTATCAGAAAACCTGAAATTTATAGGAAACTCATTCAGATGAATTCAAGTTCCATTCCAAGCACCAGCATATCATGATGATAAGCTAACTGTACCATTCCTGTTGCGGTGGCTCACTCCCTATCAAATCTTATTGTAGTTTTGAAACCAATCTTTTTCCTCAGCTGGTATCCACATGGACATTTCCAGCAGGAGTTGTTGGACAGCGATCAGGAATAAGAGCATTTGGGAATTTTTGCCTCCCCAAGTAAGGGGCCTGTTCAGTAATAATGAATAGCTCCTTAGATGGGAAAACATTCTCATCTTTAATGTTTTATTCATTGTTACTTGTCATACAATTGCATTTAATAATGATTTGTGTTCATTGTTAGTTAACATATGAGTTACCAATTTCTATCTATACCCACTATGTAATATTTCATTATGTGGTAATTTGGACACCCCACATTTTAGTAAGCATTCCTTTCGGTTGAAATTGTAAAAATAACCAAAGTTCTGCAACAATAATATAATCTACATAACAACAAGCAGACACATCTGTCACAATAATATAATTAAAATTATCTATACAATTGCATCATTAAATACTTACGTTAATATTTTTACGCTATCAAAACCTGGGTTTATATTCTATGTTGATCCCTGGGTTGCCATTCTGTCAGCTGAAATCTGAACTTGTGTTTGAGCATGCGCAATGCAATGGATCTCCCAGCTTAGATCAGTATATTTCCCTTAGTGCAGTAACTGGGAATGAGTCTGTCCTCGGGTTGTGCCAGGATCGATGAGCTTGACTTAATCTCATAACAGATTGGAACCCGCGTTCTAGACGTATTTCGAGGTAAGGCTTCCCTGAGAACCTATTCTTGGTTGTCATTTTGACTACTGAGAGAAGTAGGCCGACAAAATAATCCACTGCTCCATTTTATTGATGTTAAGAATTCAAAACAGTGATTGTTTGAACAAAGATCTATGTTTACCAGTTCAAGAACTCTAATTGTGTCGGTCCTCGAGTTGTTATCATTATTAGTTTCCTTTTTCCATATGATTTTGAACGAAAGAATGAATATACATTGTGGAACATTTAGGAAGTACATTTTCACAGGAAAACCATTTCATTTGGATTCACATTGACCAAACCACAGAAGATCCACTTGTATGGAAATAAATTTGCTGTGGTACACTCCATCAACATTTGAAGTGATGAAGTACTTTTGGAAAGTTTTAAATTTGAAGACATTTTATAATAAATAAAATTAATTAAACCTTCAGGCGTCTGCTGTAAAACTATTTGCTATCGTGTTATATATTCCTTGGTGTGATGCCACATTTTGGAGTTCCAACATATCCACAGCCACACATTCTTGTAACAACATTAGAACAATCTACAGGCTTTATAAATGCTGCTGAGACGTGGTGCAATTGAAGTCATACAGCACTCAGAGATAAATGTTGATATAAAATAAAGGATTAAATATCGTCTTGCTTAGTGATCTTTGCTCAAGACCAACTTCCCATACTGTGGTCTCCAAGCCAACCTGTAGTTTGGTACCTGATACCAGGTGAAAAGGTCATTTATTTCTACTGTGTACATAGGCTACATAATAAACAAGAGAAAAATCAATATCCTCACCACAGAGGCAGAATACCTTAGACTCAGTTTTACTTCAACAAGGTTCTTGTTCTTTAGCTGATGGTGAATGGCAGCAGGAACAATCGTTTGATTGAAACTACTACTTCACAATCTTGGGTGTGGAGGGGGGGGGGGAGAGCGGGGGGGGGGGGGGGGGGAATTGGTGCAGGGGTGCAATCTGCTTTGTTGAACAGACATCACCAGCAAAAATATTACATCCCTGTGTTATTATCCCAGTTGATGTTATAACTGGATGGGAAGATCCCAGAATGGAAATCTGGCTCAAAAGACCATGGGCTAGATTGGATTGGATTGGATTTGTTTATAGTCACGTGTAACGAGGTACAGTGAAATGTATTTTTCTGCAAGCAGCTCAACAGATCATTAAGTACATGGGAAGAAAAGGAAATAAAAGAAATTACATAGTAGGGCAACACAAAGTAGTCTTAGAATTAAATTTTAAAAGATTAGAACGAGTATAAATTAAGTAAAAAGTGGATCTGTTGGGGATAGCTCGCAGAGAGTCGCCTCGCTCCGGCGCCATCTTCTGATTCTTCAGCCATGCTCGTCACAAGAATGCCACAGATGGGACAGGGAACATGTAAATGTCTGTTGACCTCGGGCGGGAATTTCCAGTCAGCGGGCAGGCACGGCTGAAGAATCCCACCCCGTAACTTTATTTTTTCAAAGGAACGAGGAGGAACAGAGCCACAAGACCGCTAATTAGTTTTAACAATAAGAAAAAAACCATTAATTAAACATGAAAAATTGGGCTATGATACTAAACACTTTTACTTCCCAACTTTAGCTCAACAATTACATATAGGTTTTAGGACTAACATGGATTACAATGTACATCTTAATCTACAATGGTCTCATTAACACAAAGTCCCTTTTAAGCACACAAGATGACTATAGGCGAATGCACTTTCCAATCTGAACCCCAAGTTTGTGTCTGTGGATTTCCCCTCAGAATCCTGCCAGATGATTATCACATGCGATTTTCCAAACTTCACTCCCAAAAACACACTTTAAAATCGTCTCTCAAAATAATGATTTCCCTTAGCGGTTTGCATTCTGAAATATAGACCAAATTTTCAAAATGGCACTTTTAAACAAAGTTTCCACTCCACTTTTAACATGGAACCCAGTCCTAGAATTTACACCAAACCCGTTAGGATTTCTTTGTCTTGACTGCTTTGCAAACTGCTCATAATTGCTTTTACTCTTGATTCCCAGACTATATTAAAATAGCATCGGATGTTTGACTTACCCTTTGATGGTTGCAGTCCCAATTTAAACCTGGCTACTGCAATTGTCTCTTTAGCTCAGAACACTTTGTTTACTCTTCATTGAATTCTTCTGACCAATACCGTGGTCTCTGTCCACTTAACTCCAGACTTCTCAAATGCTTCTCTTCATTTCTCTAGTTTCTTTAACTAGCTGTAATTTAGATTTCTGGCATCAGTTTTCTTTTTTAAAAATAATAATCTTTGTTAGTGTCACAAGTAGGCTTACATTAACACTGCAATGACGTTACTGTGAAAATCCCCCAGTCGTCACACTCCGGCGCCTGTTCGGATACATTAAGGGAGAATTTAGAATGTCCAATTCACCTAACAGCACATCTTTCGGGACTTGTGGGAGGAAACCGGAGCACCCAGAGGAAACGCACACAGACATGGGGAGAACATGCACACTCCGCACAGACAGTGAGCCATGTGGGAATTGAACCTGGGACCCTGGCACTGTGAAGCAACAGTGCTAACCACTGTGCTACCATGCTGCTACCTTCTATTTTCTTAACCATATCTCCATAATATGGCTTTTCTTCTAAGAAAGCTGAGAGAGATGTTCCTTCTCTCACCTTCTAAACCAACTGCTTCTGGCAGAGCTGTCAGAGTTGCCTGCTCTCTCACTACCTATCGCCAACTGCGAAAAAATTAGCTAAACTAAAACTGAAAAGCTTCTCTACCTTACAGGGCCCCAGTTGCTAAGCAACCATTGTTGGTTTATTTATTCTTCACAATATAGCCCTCTCTAAGCACAATAGAAACACAGTATGAACTTAACCAACCCCCTCACATGCAAACACCTTTTTCCAGCATGAATCTAACTATATGTTTTACCCTTCCAGGCACAGAAACATAAAATTAAACATACTTAAAGCCTTACCTTATTTCAAATGTTCACCAAAACACATATAAATCCTTTAAAATTACCTTTGTTTTCCGAACTCCTGCTGCAAATCAACAACTAGCACAAGACTAATGTTGCAAAACTGATTGAGTTGCTCTTCTTGTTTGTAGTTACTCCGCCTAGGAAATCTAAATCCAGCAGCAGTTGAACTTACTTGCCTCCTTGCAATCAATGCAAAACCTGGGGGGAAATTACCTTGTCTTACACACACTTTACCCATTTATTTTACAACCGCAGTTTTAAAGCATTCTTCTATTTGAATGATTCTTCGTATTTTACTGAAGATCTGGAGCCCTCAATTTTAACATCTAAGTCAAAATCTATGGCGCTTTTTCTGTTATTAAAAAAAGTCTAGGGGCGGCACGTGGCACAGTGGTTAGCACTGCTGCCTATGGCGCTCAGGAATATCAGCCCTGGGTCACTGTCCGTGTGGAGTTTGCCCATTCTCCCCGTGTTTGCATCGGTTTCACCCCCACAACCCAAAGACGTGCAGGTTAGGTGGATTGGTCCCTTAAATTGCCAAATTGTCCCTTAATTGGAAAAAAAATAATTGGTACTCTGCTTTTTTTTAAAGGCTCAGGGCGTGAAGGACGATCAGACGCAATAAAGTACCAAATTAGATTTAATTCTATTTTTTTATAATGCCAACCATGAAGAAAGATTGGAATTGATTCATTACAACTAAATGGGGTTTTATGCGTTGAATATTGAGTGATTTACGACCAAGCCTACTCAGGGTAAAAGTTCTGCATATGAGGTTTGCTCAAACATTCGATAGCCCTATTTTGGTTGTAAAGAAACTTCGCACCCCTCGCCGCACAGATATTTGAGACTGTGTATGAATATTATGCGTCTACATTCTATTTAATCAGGAAGAGCATTTGTAGCTGATTTTAACATAATTTCAAACTTAGTTGCTATCCACACACACGCGCATAAACTTCCCAATCATCAGTCATTTTATCAAAGTACATTTACCTTTGTATTGCTTCTGACTTGTTTTTAAGTAATCAAGCAATCAATAAGTTAGTCCATAGTTCATAGAAATAGTGTCATTACTTTTCCACCCCCTTTTTTTGCGTAATGAAGTCTGGTGTACTTTCCAGCCTGTGATCACAACATATTTTTCTATGTTTGGGGTGTTATGATATAATCAATCGAATAAATGTGAACTCTTTAAGATTACATTTCTGGCACTGCACACTCTCAGTCTTTTGCAGGCGCTCACTGGGGTTGCAAGATTTTTTTTATTTTTAAAAAAGCAAAACGCCTCTTTGCTGTCTACCAATTAGCGACTTAAAGTTAATCACGTGACAATGTAACAGGTGAGGAGTCTCAGATCAGGTGTCACCTTTCATTCCATGTGTAACTGGGATTTCAAGGTTTCTAGTAGCACTGATTTGACACCAGGTCCCCGTTGATGCTAGATACCATTTCAGCTATGGACGGAGCGGTGGACTACCTTGAGAATGCGTGCCAGTATCAGAGGGCAGAGTACGCTCAGAACCCACCCGCCTGTGTCTACGCCAGGACTCCGCAGCCCTCTCTGCTCAGATCGTGCTTCGGCGATTTGAACGAGCAGAATGTGACGGATTTCACTGGCTACGACGCTGCTCCAGACCCCAAGTGCGGCTACATTTCCCAGCACAACGACTTCAGCACTGGGCGTGGGGATAACCTACAGCCCCAGGGCCGCTACCCCTTCCCTTGGATGAAGAATACAAAATCACACGCTTACTCTTGGAGAGATCAGTGGGAAGGTACGCTCACAAGCTAATCGATGAGTACGTTTAGCCTTTGCTTGAGTTTAATGATAAATACGAACTGGAATGAGCAAACTTTTAATAGCCCTTATCCAGCACTTTTTCGGATGTAATACCACATTGATCATCCAACTAAATCTATATCTACATTTAAAAACATAGTGTATTTGTGTGTTTGTTGACAAGTACCCCGATACATAAATACCAGCGCACACATTACGTACACGTAAATACCTACCCAGATCACATTTTACATTAAGACACAGAGTGTAATAGAAAACCAATTCAAAACACAGGGCAATTACAAATCAATGAAAGTTTCCTTGCAATTGCTCTTATTATTAATACCAAAATTAATTCACGATCCGAAACACCTGGAGTCGAATTACAGCCACATCACACGCCTTGGCCACTCGCCTCTCACCAACCGAGTCAATTCGCTGCCTACATATTTGAGTTGCTTACCTTGTTGAGTTTGATGGTTGCTGTGCAGGTGGGATTAAGGGAGACATGACGGGGCTGGGGGAGGGGGTGGGGGGTGGATTGGGCTGGAATATTGCCACATCTGTACTTTCATTGAGTGTTCTCTCCCACCCCGCAACCCCCTCCCGATTGGAGTGGACAGAATCCACACACAGTGTTCCAATTGTTTTGGGTCTGTGGGACTGAGGCGTGAGGAGAGGGCCCGAAGGCCGCTCTCTCCCAGAATTTCTCATCCGTGTTTTGGCCGATTCTCGTGGTATTAAATTCATTAATGGAAGCATTTCCAACAAGTATTCCCCGGCGTTCGCATGTGTAGTTAGTTCTTCGTTGCAATTGTAGGAATGTCCGGCATATCTGGGCCTATCATGTGCTTATATTCAGTGAATAATAAAGCATGCTAACACCTTTACAGTAACAATGCCATATCAAAAATGTGCAGGAAAGATGAGAAAGGGCTCGACTTATTGTGTAAGAGTAGAATATAGGTGTGCGGGCAAAGAAATTCTTCAACGTTTATCAGCACATCTGTGTATGGACAGAAGGGCGAATTAGGTTGAGACTGCCAATACTAACTAGATACAGAGCCACATTGAACAGACGTATCTGTGTTCTGTCCATGTTGATTTGCCTGTCAGACGATTAGACAAAGTGTTGTGGCGGTATATTTTCTTCAGATTTCATACTGTAGCCATAGTGAATATCATAACATTTCTACGAATTAACTTTCGAATTTAAATCTTAGAGCATTAGATGTTTACAAATTAATATATCACCGAATTCTCTTGCTTCCGTTTCCTTCAGAAATTAGGGCGCTTGGGATTGGACGTTGTTCCATTATTATCTTATTGCCTAGCAGATTAATTTTGGAATAAATACGAGAGAAAATTACCGGCTGCATTTCGCCAAGAAAGATCATTACAGTATCAAGTGTAAGAAATACAGATGGAACATTAATTAATCTGCGTTCGGAATAACCCCAGCAGTTTTCAACACACCGCCACACCGTACACACATGCCTAACAGCCAAAGAAGCGTTTCGATGCAAATGTGCAATCTTAATTACAAGGCCCCAACACATACACTTATGGAAGGCGAGATTCACATGCACTAAATTGAGCTTGATAGCTCAGAATGGGAGGCAATGATTTCACCGGCACACCGGTATGTAACCGAGGAGAGAATGTGGCTCATTATAGAGAAAGGACCTGTTCAGTCCAAAGCATTTCAGTCGCCATTAATATTCAGCTACAGAAGAAGTTAATGGTACATCAACCAGTAAATTTAATATTTGACCAGATTACATGTTAGGATCGGATAAAATCCCGTATTAATTTCGTAACTGAATTATGCACAAGGAGTTTTTAAAAAATGACTATGATGAAAGATACCAGGCCATGTTCACTCCAGCCACTGGTAGATTGTTAACCTTTTCCTCTGTATTCCTCAATTGTAAATTCTGATTTTGAACTTTATTAACCTAAGATCGGTATTTAGAGTTTAATGAGACACATGGGCACACAACATTTCTTTAAGAAGTTCATGGGGACCTGGGAGTTTCAGAGAATTGCCAATAATGTTTGTACACAAAACCCCCATCAAATTAAGGTGGCGCAGTGGGTTAGCACTGCTGCCTCAAGGCGCCAGGGTCCAAGCTTCGATCCCGGCTCTGGGTCACTGTCCGTGTGGAGTTTGCACATTCTCTCCGTGTTTGCGTGGGTTTCACCCCCACAACCCAAAGATGTGCAGGGTAGGTGGATTGGCCACGCTAAATTGTCCCTTAATTGGAAAAAAAATAATTGGGTACTCTAAATTTGTAAAAGGAAACCCTCAAATTCTACATATTCCTCCATAAACTAAAAGGGGATGGATGCACGTCAGTAGTTTTTGTTTTACACCTTCGCAAAACACCAACAATATAGAGAGGAAATGACCTTAGAAAGAAATAGGCCGTCTCGAGAACATAAGAATATGTATCTTTTTTTAAAAATCGAATTATTTGTGATACTTCATGCCTATCTTTATCCTGTACTTTTGTAATGATGTGAAATTTGTTCCGAACTCTACTTGGGCCACATTCTCGCACTGAAGGTTAGCCCATCACGCCTGCTTAACAAACTCTTGTTGCTGTAATATTCAAGAACATTTTAAACCTTTCAAAATGCAACTTTTTCGATTTCACGTTAGCTAAAGGCCCTCAGATCCTGACATGAGGGGACTTGAAAGCACAAACTCCTCTCTCAACTCATTTCATTAGATTGTGTGATATTTGCCAATAATAAACAAGTAAAGGTCACGGATCTGGTGTTTTCTGGTAGGAAACAACTTTACCATGGACGTCGATGAAGGCAAACGGACCCGGACGGCCTATACCAGAGGCCAACTGCTGGAACTGGAGAAGGAGTTCCATTTTAACAAGTACATCTCCAGGCCGAGGCGCATTGAGCTGGCAGCAATGCTGACCCTCACCGAGAGGCACATCAAAATCTGGTTCCAAAACAGGAGGATGAAATGGAAGAAGGAGGAAGCGAAAAGACAGACCAAGACAAATTGCAGCAAACCCGAAGCGGCGCTGGGCGACAAGTGCTCGGGAGAAGCTACGGTAGGGAGTCACTCTGGGGATGCCTTCAAAAACATGGACAATGATTTCTCTGTTACTGGAATCAACAACGATATTGGACTTCTACTAACCTCATAGAATGCAAACTTAGCACGTTCCCTTAGAAGTATGTCAATTATTGATTTTTTAAAAAGAATTCTTTCTCAGGATGTGGGTGTCGCTGGCTAGGCCAAGATTTGTTGTCCATCTCTAATTGCTCCCGAGAAGGCGGTGTCACGCTAGTAAATGTTATAGCATATTTAATAATCTATGAAACAAACCCGTATACATTTTCACTTAAATATTTAATATATTGTAAAAAAAGACAAAATAATCGTTTGACTCCAGAATGCGATTTATTTAAATATTGGACAGTAGAGATTATTTCTGCCTGTCCACTCACCAGGACAGTCCTTTATAACCCACAGACCCGAAGCAATACTAATAGATGTATACAATCAGGAATAAAGTGTTAATCGCTCCTGGATCTTGCATTTTATTTTCTCCTGGCTGAACATTATGCTCAAACAAATAAGAGGACAAAGATTGAAATTTCGCATCGCTTTTGAACACAAGAGTGACCAGAATCGGGTTACAGTAGCTAACTGTCTCCCGTGGATCCCGTAAACGAGTGGTTTTCAAATGAAACCTCAAGTGCAGTCAGCAAGCAGACAGCAGACCAGTAGAAATTACCACAACATTTGTCGATTTGGACTGAAATCTACAACATAATGACATGTTGGGGAATGGTACATGCAGGTTTGCTGTGAAACCAGAAAAAAATATTAATAATTCATCATCGGTGTGCATTGCAATCAGGTATTCACCATTTTATTCAGTCACATTCCTTATAATTTACGATTACAAACTATAATTTTACTAATAATAAAAGCAGCAAATAATTTCATTTAATTTCAAATAGTTTCATGGTGAGAGAACAACGTACAAAAAACACTTACCCGGTAACAGACACATTGTTTTAAGTGATTAACATTAATTTTATTGAATATACATGATGGGATGACTTTTCAGAAGGGAGGCGACCCGAAAGAGAACCAATCCCCCAATGCAGTTCCCCATTTCGGGGCTTCCTGGTGTGTGGGACTCAGATTAGATTCTATTTCCACGTGGCCTAGAGCCGCTAAAAGCACCATTTCATACCAGTCCATTAAACCATTAGAACATTAAATTGAACAAGTCGTGACGCGATTCCTGTACGTAAGGGATTCACCAAACATACTTTGTGAATAAGTAAATGCATTTCGTAAAAAAAAATAAACCCCTGGGCCTCACTGTATCAGTGATATGAATTTCAAATTCATATCATGAATTGGAAATATCAAATATATTAATATGTAAAGACAGGAAAGAAAGTTCTCAATATTGATGATTGATCTCGATATTTCACATTGTGCAATGCAAAGAGTGTGCTAAGATCTGTACTGAAAGAATATGTGCACTGAATTCTCATCGTTAAACACATGAGTAATATGAATGGTGGACACTTGATGTTCGTGTATTGTCTCGCTCGACGCGGCTCACTGACTTTAAGGTGAAATTTAATGAAGCAACATCAGAATGTTTCTTTAGGCAGGGACAACAAGGAACTGCGACTGGAAGACTGCAATGAATTCTTTCCAACCAGAGGTTATACCATAATGACTGCCTATGAGTTATAACAGTTTGGTTAGTGTAGAAGCTGGGACTAAGTTCACCCGGTTTCAATACTTGAAGGAACTTCATGGAAGAGAGAATTTGATGGGGCTCCTCATCCCGCAAGAAATAACACGCTGATTTTTCTGATTTATTCTCTATCACTTCAATTCAATACTTTCACGTTACTGGCTTACACATAGCTGTCTGCGGGTCAGGTAAAGTACTTTCCCAGAGAATGCGAGGCACCCCAATCACTGGATCTGGGCGAGCACTTGAAACCGTCACCCATTTTTCTTCCCTTTTTTATCGAGGGGAGCAAACTGCAACCACGGAAGTTATAAAAATAAATATCCTGCCATACTCCTGAACTAAATCCGGCAAGATACAATCCGGAGAGTTTGAAGAATGGCCGTCTCTTGAGAAACAGGCGTGGCGGTTAAGGCCCCATTAAATCCCACTTAATACTTTAAAGATAGCCCATGGAAAATGGTGACAAGGCAGACAATCGTGCCACTGGATAGCCAAACAGTGGCTACTAGTCAAAGCTAACTCACCTTTAGGATTTCACATACCTTGGCAGCAATCTGTTACTCTTGCAGTTATTAATTAGACTGATATGCCTGGGAGGAAATCGATCAATAACCTTTTCACCCTGGAAGTGGAGTTTCACGGATGTGTGGAGTTTCACGGATGTGTAGAGGCTCCCCCCCCGCCCCCCCCACGTTAGGACTTAAAGCATTCGACTGAATAATTGTTGGGGTTGGTTTAAACATCAAGGGATTTCGGAGTTGTGCTTCCTCCTCTTTTTGCAATTTTATGTCCATTCGCCTTCCCTACAAACATGAACTCGATTCTTGCACACTCCCATGGCTCTGCACGTTTGGAAACCTCGACAGGAATACAATCCAAACAATAGAGTTCTCTCACACACCTTTAGTAGAAATAGCCGGATTCTCTCCAAGAGGAACTCATCATCATGGATTTATTTTTCGCGGCATGAAACAACAAAAGGGACCAGTTAAACTGTCATTTCGATTTATTTCTAAGATCACATGGTTAAAGAAGGAACCAATCCACTCCCCCACGTCCAATCAGTACTCTATTATTTAACAATGGCCGTTTTTAATTACCGATGCAAATTAAATACTTATGCTCACTGCAAAATCTAGAAAGTCTGGCTTTGATATTCTATGGGCACATGTACCAGGATAAGATTTTTAAAAAATATACACACCTGACCCATAGAGTCCCTCCATATATAGATGTAAGCCGTGTATATATTTCACCACGAATTTCAATCCTGTGCTCCCACAGCACTTTTACACACTTCCAGAAATCATCAACAACTTTCCTCTTGAGACTCAAAGTAACTATACATCGAATTATAGAATCGGAATCATAGAATGCTAAAAGCATGAGAGCATTTAGCTTATCATGTCCATGCTGGCTCCCTGGAAGAGAAGCTCACCTAATCCCATTCTTTTGCCCTTTCTCAATACTCTCTGAGTTATTTATCTTAAGATAATAATCCAATTCTCGTTTAAATGCCCTGACTGATTGAATCTACCTCAACTACACTCTCAGGCAGAACATTTCAGATCCTAACCATGCACTGAGCAAAAAAGCTGTTGCCCATGCCACCATTGCTTCTTTTCCCAATTCTTGGCGCCCTCTGGTTCTTGACCCTACTGTGAATGGCAACATTCCTTGTTACCTGCTTTGTCAGTCCCTTCATGATTTTTTAACACCTGTGTCAAATCTCCTTTTAATCATCTCTTTTCCAAAGAGAACAATTCAAGCTCCTCCAATCTATCCATGTAGCTGAAGTTCCTCATCTCTGGAAACATTCTTGTAAATCTTTCCTGCATTCCCCTAATGTTTTCCCATCCTTCCTGAGAATGGGACACAATAGTTTCATCATAACCTCCTTGCTTTCATAAGCAATGCCCCTATTAATAAACCCAGGATCTCGTGTGCTTTTGTAATAACCCTCACAAAGACTCATCAATCTCCCAATGGGGCTCATGGAGTATGAGTTCCCATCGTAACAGGCTGAGGCCCATCCAGCTGGGACTTGTTATTGAGCCCTTTAAAGACGTCCCTGACCAAGGTCAGAAATCCTGGATACCTGTGTTGTGGATGCGGCATTAGAATCAGAGTGCAGAAGGAGGCCATTCAGCCCATCAAATCTGCACTGAACCTTCGAATGAGCACTCTACCAATGCCCACTTCCTCCTATCCCATAACACGATAACCTGACCTGCACATCCCTGGACATTAAGGGACAATTTAGCGTGACCAATCCACCTAACCTGCACATCTTTGGACTGTGGGAGGAAACCGGAGCACCCGGAGAAAACCCACGCAGATACTGGAAGAATGCACAAACTCCACACAGGCAGTGACCCAAGGCTGGAATTGATCCCGGGACCCTGGTGCTATGAGGCAGTTAAACCTTCATCTTTGTGTCTCCTGGATTATTACAGCTTTATTAATTGCTTTCTCAGCCTGCCTTTCCCCCTTTAATGACTTGTGCAGATAAAGCCCCTTGCCCCTCTGCTCCTGCACTCTTTTAAAATTGTACCCTATATTGCCTCTCCTCATTAAGCTTACATCAGGGTTTTTCATTGAAAACAACCAACTTATCACTGACCACTGAATCAACTCATTTGTATGGCTTAGTAGCATACTGTCTGATGTATTTACTCCATGAATTTTTTGAGTTTATTTTTACCTTATCATCAATAAGCTAAGTTACATATAACAGCAGAAATCCATATAATTCCATATAAAATAAAAATGCATTGCTTCCCTGGTTATAGTTACTGGAGCCTATGCCTCTTTCTATTCAACTAAGGTGTGTCATTCAGTAGGGAGGTGGCGGTGTAATGGTATTCTTACTGAACAAGTAACTCAGAGACCCAGGGTAATATTCTTCAGACCTAGGTTCAAATTCCACCATGGCAGATGGCAATGAAACCATTGCCAATGTCGTCAAAACACATCTGGTTCACTATTGTCCTTTAGGGAAGGAAATCTTACATCCTCTGGCCTACAATGCCCCTTTTATTTTTACATGTGACTCCACACCCTCAGCAATGTGGTTGACTCTTAAATGCCCTCTGAAATAGCATAGCAAGCAACTCAGTTGTATCAATATACTAGAGAGTCTATAATAAATGAAACTGGATGGAACATCCAGAATCGACTTTAACACTGGAAGCGACAATAAAAATAATCTTTATTTGTGTCACAAGTAGGCTTACATTAACACTGCAATGAAGTTACTGTGAAAATCCCCTAATCACCACATTCCAGTGCTTGTTTGGGTACACTGAGGGAGAATTCAGAATGTCCAATTCACCTAACAGCACATCTTTCAGGGCTTGTGGGAGGAAACCGGAGCACCCGGAGGAACCCCACGCAGACACGGGGAGAACGTGCAGACTTCGCACAGACTGGTTAACACAATGGTTAACACAGTGCTGTCGTCCTTGCAAAGTCTTCTTTGCTAATATCTGGGTGCTTGTGCTAAAATTGGAAGAGCTGGCCCACAGCCAAACAAGAAAGAATCTAACCATCGCCCTTTGATATTCAATGACATTACCATCATTGCATCCCTCACTATCAACATCCTGGGGGTTACTATTGACCAGAAAGTAAACTGACCTAGCCATATAAATAGGTAAGTTAAAGGTAAAGCCGCCATAGTCCCAGATGACCATAGGCTGCTTTCCTCTTTGAGGGAGAGAGTTGACTGGTGGTGATTTAACCTAATGATCACCACACCTTAGGCAAGGGGCAAGGTTGAGAAGGCAGGCCTTCATGAATAACCTGAGCCAGTGCAGGAATTGAATCTACACTGTTGGCCTTGCTCTGCATTGCAAACCAGCTGTCTAGTCAAGTGAGCTACACAAAGTGAGCTAAAGTAAATACTACCCCATATAAATACTGTGACTATAAGAGAAGGTCAGAGGCTAGGAATCCTGTGGGAAGTAACTCATCTCCTGAATCCCCAAAGTCTGTCCACCATGAACGAGGTACAAGTCAGGAATGTGATGGTATACTCCCCACTTGCCTGGATGAGTGCAGCTCCAGCAACACTTCAGAACTCTGCTCAACATGCTTGAATGGCACCCCTTCCACAAACATTCACTCATTCTACCACCAACACACAGTGGCAGCAGTGTGTATCATCAAGGCTCCTTAGACAGCACCTTCGGAACCCACAACTGCTACTACCTGGAAGGGCAAGTGCAGCAGATACACGGAAACACCACCACCTGCAAGATCTCCTCCAAGCTATATACTATCCTTTATTTTTTTAATTTTAAAAATTACTTTAACAGAGTTACAAAGCCAGAGCTCAGAGTGTGGACAGGGGCAAAACCCTAATCCAGCTCCTTGCCTGCTCCAAAAACCAATTCAAATTGAATCCAATTCATAGTCCCCACAAGAGAGACATACCAGATCCAGGTATTATACCTGACCTCATGCTTATCTTAGCCAAAAGGCCGAGAAACGTTACTACATACCATCCTGACTTGGAACTATATCACTGTTCCTTCACTGCTAGTGGACCAAAATCCTGGTACTCCTTCCCTAACAACACTGTGGGTGTACACCACATTGAACTGCAGTGGTTCAAGAAGGCAGCTCACCACCACCTTAGGGCAATTAGGGATGGGTTAAAATGGTGGCCTAGTCTGCGAAGCTGACAGGCCATGAATAATTTTTTTTAATTTGGAAGCTTGTGTCAAGAATTTTAATGGATGGAAAATCATCATACCTGGATTTCCAATATTTTATTCTGATGTCTGGAGCTCTCGTATTGGAGTGAAATTTCACACATAGCTCATCTAATCTGATCATTGTACTGGATGGCTGTTATATCCATTCAAAATTCCTTATTGATGCTTTTACATGGTATCAATTACCCAAGTATCTGACTACTGGTGACATTTTTAATGCCAGTCGAGTTCTGTGGCTTATTATTAATATTATTATTATTAATATGATCGAGTCAAATTTAGTACTATGCTAGTACTTCGCATAAGAACTCCTAATGCAAAAACATTTCACTGAAATATTTTATAGGGAGAGTTGCTTAATGGTAGCTTTGCACTTTTTGATCTTACTTTCAGATGTAGCCTAGATTGTAGCCTAGATGTAGCCTAGATTGATGCATAGGAGTTTCATTTGTTTGCTAATGAAATGGGTTAATTAGAAGTTCTTCCATAACTTAAATGCAAATTAGATTTCTTGAGGTGCTGCCAATCCCCATTCCAGAATTTGAATTTACCTTGAGTTAATGACATTAAATCAAAGTTATACAGTATTTCCAGGGCACAGGTAGAAGTCAGGGTGCATGGTGGCACTGCTGCCTCATGGTGCCAAGGACCCAGGTTTGATCCTTGCCCCGAGTCACTATCCATGTGGAGATTGCACATTCCCCCCGCGTCTGCGGGGGTCTCAACCCCATAGCTCAGGCTAGGTGGATTGGCCACGCTAAATTGCTACTTAATTGGAAAAATAAAATAAAATTCCCAAGGCAAAAAAACCTAGGTTATGTTGCAATAATCAGGAGTATATTTTCTTTCACACATACATTCTGTCCATGTGAAATAGTTTTGATCTCAATTTGTCAGGAAGGGTGGAATTAGTTAAACAGGATATTTCTAACAACTTTATTAAATAATTATTTACAACTTAGTTAAGAGATAATGTTTTACATGCAAGTCAGAGATACGATTATGGAACAAGATAAACCCTTGTATTTTTTTCATTTCGGGTTTACTATGTATAAAGTACAATACCCATTTGTATCTGAATGCTGGCTTGTCCAGTGACTGAAAGCTGTTGCCAAATAAAAGTTGCAGAACAAGGTTGACTTTTGCCCCCATATCTTGTGTAAACAGAAAAGCCAACACTGTGCAGCTAAAGATAGATGTTAAATATTCAGTTTCACATAGCAACGCTCAACAATACAGGCCATAGCACCTGGAAGGGGATGAATAATTTGATTTGATCATCATATTGAGGAGGACTTAGGGCTTCAAAGTACACTTGCACTAATAGTTTTGAGAACTCTTGAGACTGTTAACGAGGGATAATTCCTAATGTTCAAGGAGATAGCTCTTTGAATATATGCAGCAATGGTACTTTCCCCAGTCAATGAAAGTACAAACCATCAACACATCACTTCTGAACAATGTAAATGCAGGGTATGAAACAAAATAGTGCATTGAATGTGATTTGATAAAGATGTTATCGATCCTTGAAACTGAAAGTTGCTTGCAAATCCAATGGAGGAATATTAATTACTCCAGTGTGAAAAGATTGCATCACAATTGGCTCTATAAAATGTTTCAGTGGAATGTCTTTGTATTAGGAATTATTATGTGAAGCATGAGCATAACTATAAAAGCAAATTACTGCGGGTGCTGGAATCTGAAACAAAAACAGGAAATGCTGGACAACCTCAGCAGGTCTTCAGCATCTGCGGAGAGAGAAGGGAGCTAACGTTTTGAGCCTGGATGACTCTTTTGCATGGCATTGCTCATTGAGCCTGGAAAGTTAAATCATCACAGGGTTGGGGTGCTAGGATATGGAAGTGGAGGAGGGTTATATATCTCCATTGAAAGGCTTTGGAGAGAAGGTTTCAAGAGATTTGCCTCAATATGCTGACTCAAGTATTCTTGGATTGGTTTCTTGAAAAATGTTCTGTTTTTTCACCATTAATGGGCAGTCTTCCCCAGCAATGTGTAGTTCAGAAATTTGACCACATTACACTTGATTTTCAAATCATTAATTTAAACAATTAGAAATTCAATCACAGCTTATGCCTGAAGTTTGCACTGTGCGCTAATAGATGGCAAGATAATTGGACAAAATGGTTGATTCATTAATCCTATAACAGACCAAATGTTAATGGCCCTCCCGCCCCATAACTCTGGCAGGAATCTGAGAGATTAATGTGAAACCAAGATGGGTGCACAGATCCTGACCTGGGAACAGATCTTGGAATTCACATCTAGCCTCATTAGGGATAGAATATCTTCCCACTCCTAACCATTGATATGAAGAAGGAGGAGAACTGCATAAGAGGTGGAGACTCCCTGTTCTGGGTGTTCCTACTTTTGAAGAGTTGATCTACTCTCTGCCTGGAGGTTGGTAACTGTGACTAGGAAAGGGAAACTATCCCACCTCATCCTTCTTGGCCTGTCTGCAGTCTTTGGTGCAGTTAACAATCCCATCACCAAACATCTCTCCCTTGTTATCAAACTTGGTGGGACTGGCTTTATCTGGTTCCATTCTTAGTTATCCAGCCATAGCCACAGAATTAGCTGCAATGGCTCTCTTTCATACTCATGTTCATGCACTGTTAACTTTGGATTTCCCCAATGAGCTATACTTGGTCCCCTCCTATTTTTCACCTACATGCAGCCCTTCAGCACCATTATCCAGATATATGGTGCCAGATGTTACATGTACACTGATGACACCCCTCTTCCTGTTCTGAGGCTGAATCAGACCATCTAAAATGTTGGTGTGTAATTCACCCTAAGATGAGTACCTGACCACATATCTACGCCATCATCAAGGGTCACCTCCATCCACCTCCATAACAATATTCAACTCCAGTCTCACCTCAAATTATCTGCTGCTGACACTGCCATCCATGCCTTTGTTAGCACTAGGCTCTCCTATTCCAATGGTGTTCCACCTTCTACCCTCCGTAAACCTGGCGCCATCCAAAATCTGCTACCTGTTTCATTAATTGCAAGTTGATCCATCTATTGCCTCTGTGTTCGTTGACCTACTTTGTCTCCTGATCTGGCAACACTTAGATTTTAAATTTCTTATTCTTGTTTTCACATCCCTCCATAACCTCACCCTCTGCCCATCCACCACTTCCACCCCAATCATTGTCTGTCGCCCCAGAATTTTCTGAGATATTTGTGTTTACCTGGGCCCATACATATTCCCAATAGTAATCACGCCATCATTGATGGCCAGGCCTTCACCTTGGCCATTAGTCTGAAATTCCTTCTCTAAAACTCTCCACCTCTTTACATCTGCTTTAAGATGTTCCTTCAAACCTACCTCTTTGACAAAGCATTTTGACATCTGGCTTAATGCCTTGTGGTTTCGTTTCAAATTTTGTTTTATTGCTGTTCCTGTGAAGTGCCTTGGGATATTTAACGATGTCAATGGTGCTATATAAATGCAGGTTATGTTGTTAGGATATATGAGGTGTGATGTATCAATTTCCATAAGGATAACCATAACCTCACTGGATGGATTCAAGCCAGTGGATCAGGTTGGACATCTGATAAAGAGTACAAAATTTATAAGATAACCTGTCACTGGGGCAGCAAAGAAGCAGCAGATGTGACTCCTCTTGTGGGGGTGGGGGTGGTGGATTAGAGAGAGGGGTGCAGGCACTCCTTTAGATGAGAGCCAGACATCAGAGTTACCAGCAGCATGAGGTTGGTGAGCATTCGAGGCCCATCTGCGCGCCCTATCCAAATGAAATGCTCTCTTGCTGGCCTGCAAACTCCAGAGGGGTCAGCACCGAATGGCAACAGTAGCCTTACTGCTCGATTCATGGCACACAGAGCTTTTCTCATCCAGTGTAAAAACATACATTAGTTCAACAGCTACATAAATAAATACATTTTTGCAAAAAATACAGGGGACAACTTTTACCTTTCCTGACAGTTTTGTCTTTGAATTTGTACAATGAATTTGAAGAAATAAATCACAAAAAAGTTAAACTAACTTAAGAACATTAGTACATGTGAAATAGTAGCTCATATGGCCCCTCAAGTCTCCGCTATCATTCAATTTCTTTATGGCTGTCCTAACTCAAAAAATTAAAACATGGGGGTACGATGTCACTGCTGTCACTGTGACGTAGTTGAGAGAGGGGCAGGATTGGCAGCTCAATATTCCAGGATACAGGATCTTCGAGCGAGATAGGCAAGGAGGTAAAAAAGAAGGGGTCGCAATTTTGATCAGGGAACCAATTACAGAGTAAGGAGGGACGTCATCTTAAAAGGCTCTTCAACCGATGTCAGGGTGGAACTTAAAAGCCAAAAGGGAGCAATCACATTGCAGGAAATGTTCTATAGGCCCCCTAACAGTCCGAGAGAAATAGAAGTGCAGATATGTAGGCAAATTTCAGAGAAGTGTACAAGTAATCGGGTAGTGATAGTGGGGGATTTCAACTTCCCCAACATTAACGGGGTCGTCATAGTGTGAAAGTGTTAGAGGGAGCGGAATTCTTAAAATGCATTCAAATGATTCTTGAATTTCAGAATCAAGCATTAACCACATTACCAATAGACAACTAAACAAAATATATAGGTAAAAAGTCAAATTGTTATATATATATACACATTTATCTTCATAACTATAACAAACAAACTAACCCCACTATAAACTGACCCACTTAACAGTCAACTGTGTCCAGTTCCTTAACAAATGAGATAAATGGCTGCCATCTCAGGTAGGATTTCCCCACTAACCCCCTGATGACATATTTAATTTTCTTCAAGTGTAGGAATGACATCAAATCACCCAACCGGGTGGATGTTTTAGGCGGAGTGGCCGGCCTCCAACTGAGCAATATTCACCTCGTAACCACCAAAGAGGCAAAGCGAAAACATCCACCCTCATTCGGGCAACATGGTAGCACAGTGGTTAGCACAGTTGCTTCACAGCTCCAAGGTCCCAGGTTCGATTCCTGGATTGGTCACTATCTGTGCAGTGTCTGCGCGTCCTCCCTGTGTCTGCGTGGGTTTCATCCGGGTGCTCCGGTTTCCTCCCACAGTCCAAAGATGTGCAGGTTAGGTGGATTGGCCATGATAAATTGCCCTTAGTGTCCAAAAATGTTGGTTGGGATTACTGGGTTATGGGGATAGGGTGGAGGTGTATGCTTAAGTGGGATGCTCTTTCCAAGGGCCAGTGCAGACTCGATGGGCTGAATGGCCTCCTTCTGCACTGTAGATTCTATGATTCACCCCTGCGTAGAATGCCAGTGAGTCAGAGACCCCAAACATAGCTATTAGTGGACAAGGTTCTCGGGCCACGCATAGAATCTTAGATATCATATCAAAAAAGGAAACCCAGCAGCTGGCAAGTTTAGGATAAGACCAAAACACGTGTGTGCGGTAAGCTTGTGTAAGCGAACAGTGATCACACTTTTCCGCCACGTCTTGAAAGAACCCATTCATCCTCGCCTTAGTCCTATGTATTCTATGGAATACGTTAAACTGAATCAAACTCAGTCTGGTGTAAGGTGAAGTGGAATTCACCCTATAGAGAGTTTCCCTCCAAGCCTCATCAGTAAGCACTGGGCCCAGTTCCCTCTCCCATTTTTCCTTTGCTACTTCCAAAGGGGCAGGATCCGAAGAAAGAATAAGGCCATACAAATTTGAAATAGGTACCCTGCCCTGTAGCACCAAAGACAGCGCCCTCTCCAACATGGGGAAGGAAGAAGAAATTTTACGTGAAAAACCTTGAATTTGAAAAAAAACGAAAAACGTTGGGACTGGACAAATCAAATTTGTCCGTGCGCTTCTCAAAGCTGGCAAATCTCCCTTCCAAACACAAATCCCTGAAATGCACAAGACCTTTTGCCCCCAAGACCTGAACGATGGATCCATGCTTGAAGGCAAAAAGAGATAATTACCACAAATCGGGGCCAACAAGGACAGGGAGAGAAGGTTGAAATGTTGCCCAAACTGTTTCCAAATCCTGAGGGAGGAAATCAGGCCTCGAGGAGATACCTTCAGGGAGGAGGGCAACGGTGCAGTAATTATGACACGAGGAGAGGAGGCGCTGGTGCACTACCGAGCCTCCATTTTGCCCCAAATTTAGTCAGGGTCGCTAAGCTATTGCAGGATTTTCTGAATGTTGGCAGCCCAATAATAAAACAAAAGATTTGGGATGGCCGAACTTCCCGATCCCCTGTCTCTCTGAAGCAGAGTGCTGCGGACTCTGGGACACTTGCCCGCCCTGATCAAAATCAAAATCAATTTGTTCACCATAATATAAAATGATTTTGGCAAAAAAATGGGGATACATTAAAAGAAAAAGAGAAATCTTGGAAGCACATTCATCTCAATGGTTTGGATCCAACCAGCAAGAAACAAAGGACGGTTACCCCATTTATGCAAGTCCGCTTTAAAGTTTAAAAAATATATATTTTTCTTAAGACATTTATAAATAAACATCAAATTGAAACAAGATGAAAAAAGCTAACCAAAAGATAAAAGAAGATCACAACATAACTTAATGAATAGCCACCAACAGCAGCCCACCCTCCCTACTGTACCCCCACCCTCTCTGCCTACACTTTTTCTTGTTAGCCCTAAACCAAGCCACCCCCCCCCTCCCATGCTGGCTTAACTGCCCTGGAAGAAATCAATGAATGGCTTCCATCTCCGGGCGAACCCTTCCATCGACCCCCTTAAGGCAAATTTAATTTTCTCCAGCCTAAGGAAATCTGCGAGGTCTCTCACCCATACCCCCAGTTTCGGAGGCTACCAGAGAAGCAAAGGCCAGAACATCGGCCTCTCCCACCCCCTGAACTCCCGGGTCTTCCAACACTCCAAACACTATCTGCTAAATTGCCCTTAGTGTCCAAAATTGCCCTTAGTGTTGGGTGGAGTCACTGGGTTATGGGGATAGGATGGAGGTGTGGACCTTGGGTCGGGTGCTCTTTCCAAGAGCTGGTGAAGACTCGATGGGCCGAATGGCCTCCTTCTGCACTGTAAATTCTATGTTCACTATGTTCACTATCAATTCTGCACTCGGAACCACCTTCACCCCCAGTACCTCTGACATCACGTCAGCGAACCCCCGCCAAAATCCCTGCTACTTCGGGCAGGGCCAAAACATGTGAACATGATTCGAGGCCCCCCCCGCACACCGCCCACACCTATCCTTCACCCCCTACTCATTCTAGCCACTGTCATATACGCCCTATGGACTACCTTAAATTGAATGAGACTCAGCCTGGTATACGAAGAGGACCCATTCACCCTCCTCAAAGCTTCCTCCCATAACCAGCCTCTAGCTCACCCCCTAGCTCCTCCTCCAACTTTTTCTTAACTACTCCTATTGGGGTGCCCTCCCAGTCCATCAATTCCTTATATGTCTCTGACACCTTGCCCTCTCCAACATCTGTTCTTGACAGCACCTTGTCCTGCAATTCCGGGAGCAGCAGATCAGGAAAGGACGGCACCTGCTTTCTCATGTAGTTCTGCACCTGTAAGTATCGGAACCCATTTCTGCTGGGCAACTCATACTCCTCCACCAGTCCTTCCAAACTCGGGAAGCTGCCCCCACGAACCAGATGCAACTGTACTCTGTATACCATTAGAGATTATTTTACCGTATATTTTTATAGCGAAGAGTCAATTGCATACCCTTTAATTGTTTATGAAGGACGAAATTATGTATCAGCCTTGGCTCAGTGATATACCTCTTGCCTCTGAGTCAGAAAAGTCATGAAATCATGGGCTAAATTCCCCGCCTCATGCCACCGGTAGTGAGTTGCTAATGAGGTGGAGACTCCAGGGGTAGTGAAGGAAACAAAATCGGAGTCAATCCGTTCCTGATGCTCCGGCCCCCGTTGGTGTTGGGATAGAGGTTCGTGTTCCACACCAGCGGGAGGATGTAAATGGGTCATTAAGACTCATTTACATCCACTTTGCGCGGTAGGTACCATATTCTACGGGCCTGCGTGATTCTCTGGTCCTCTGGGCTGGGAATCTCACGGCGACAATTATTACTGGTCCTGACAAACATGTACCTGGTGCAGTGGACCTTGTGGTGGGCCAACTCTTTAAAGGGAGTTGCCACTAAAGTCCATCCAAGGACCACCCTCCCCCAACAATGCAAGATCTGCCCACCACACCAGACCTCTTAACGCCACCCCACCAGAGATTCCCTGAACAAAGTGACCCCCCCCAGCGACCCCATAAAGAGATCTCCCACAGACGCCCCGGAATATAGAGACCTCCCCCCAGGAATCCCCCAGAAGAGAGATCTCTGTTTGGAAGTCCCTAGAAAAGAGACCCCTGTCAGGGGGACTACCCGACACGGTCTCTTTTCTGGGGGATTTCCTGACAGGGGTCTTTCTTGTCATCAGGGGGTGTCTCCATATTTTTGGGGTTTTTGCAGAGGGGTCTCCATATTTAGGGGGTTTGTGCTGGTCTCCATATTTAGGTGGTCTCTGACGGGGTCTCCATATTTAGGTGGTCTCTGATGGGGTCTCCATATTTAGGGGGTTTGTGCTGGTCTCCATATTTAGGTGGTCTCTGACGGGGTCTCCATATTTAGGGGGTTTGTGCTGGTCTCCATATTTAGGTGGTCTCTGACGGGGTCTCCATATTTAGGTGGTCTCTGACAGGGTCTCCTCTTTATTTAGGAAGTCGCTGGGAGAATCTTTTTATTTAGGGGGCTCTGTGGGGGCCTCTTAAGTTGGGGAGTCTCCATAGGTGGTCTATTTACTTAGGGGTCTCTGTGAGGTGTCTCTTTATTTAGGGGGTCTCTGTGGGGGTGGGGGGGGGGGGTGGGGGAAGGGCCACCCCTGTACTGGGGGGAGGGGCAGACCCAGATAATCCGGGGGTGGAGGGCTGAATTGCGCTGCAGGAGTGGTTTGTTGAATTTCGATACGGGATGGGGGGAGGGGTTGGCCAGATGTGGGACCTCACAATTGGGCCGTCAACTCAAAATGGCACGCCAATAACGGGATTCCCTCGCAATCCACGCCATACAAAAGCTTGCTTGACGAAGGATTGGAAATCAGTTCCTCATTGGGAGTGCAAATCAGGTACAATTCAGCTTCGGTGAAACGTACTTTCCCAAACTGAGAATTTCGCCCCATTTTTCTCTCCAGAGACAATCTTGGCTGACAATACAGTACGGTATTTAGAATCATAGAATCATAGAATTTACAGTGAAGAAGGAGGCCAGGCCATTTGGGCCATCGAGTCTGCACCGGCCCTTGGAAACAGCACCTTACCCAAGCCCACAACTCCACCCTACACCCGTAACCTCGCCTAACCTTTTTTGGACACTAAGGGCAATTTATCATGGCCAATCCACCTAACCTGCACATCTTTGGACTGTGGGAGGAAACCGGAGCACCCGGAGGAAACCCACATAGACACAGGAAGAATGTGCAGACTCCGCACAGACAGTGACCCAAGCCGGGAATCGAACCTGGGATCCTGGAGCTGTGAAGCAACTGTGCTAACCACTGTGCTAAGTGTAGCAATGTGAGAACTGCTACCTTCAAAATGAGGGAGGTTATTAAAACCAAGCCTGTCTTATTCAGTCCCGGCTGTCTACGATCAAGTTACTTTGGTTATCCTGAGTTGATGACTGGCTGCTTGCCCAGGTGGACGTAAATTATCCCTTGGAGCTAACTGAAGTACAGTCTCTTAGTGCCTTGCTTATCTCTTATCCCTCAACCGTCACCTACTGTGTGTGGGACCGTCTTGTGTGCAAATGTTCTGTCATATTGGCTCACATTATAACACTCCATAAAATACTGTATGAGCTGTCAAGTGGTTTGGGATGTCATGACCAGAAGAAAGAAATTAAGTAAATTATTTCTTATCTAATTTAAAGAATCATAGAATCCCTACAGTGCACATGGTGGCCATTCAGTCCAATGGATCTGCACCAACCCTCTGAAAGAGCACCCTACCTAGGCCCAATCCCCCACCCTATACCTGTAACTCCACCTAGGGGCAAGTTAGCATAGCCAATCTCCTAACCTGCACATCTTTGGCCACTGGGATGAAACTGGAGCACCTGGAACAAACGCACACAGGCAAGGAAAGTATGTGCAATCTCCACACAGTCACCTGAGGTCAGAATCAAACCCGGGTCTCTTGCGCCGCCGTGCCTCCCAGATAGGGTAAGAAATGTAAAGGTATATTTTAATTTCCTAACAATTGTATACAAAGGGGAATCAAAAGATTTTTAGTGGAGGATTCTGCTCACTGTCCATTCACCTGCAAGGAAAGCTTCTAATGCACATCATGATCCACAACAATATTGCATCTTACCCATTGATACATCAGCAATTGTGCATCTTTTATTCATGCAGAAGGAACGAGTACACACTTTTAACTGATGCACATAGGAACAGGATAGCCTTCATTTCTACACAGTGAAAAATTGTGAGGCATCCCTATAGTAGCATGGCCCCTTTAAGATTTTCAAGCGCATCCGGCAATCATCATCAATTGAGGGGGAAGGAAGGAACAGTTGAGAAAGCAGAGAAGCTCCAACAAGAGTCAGAATCATTTAAACCAACTGGACCTAAGGGATGGAGTCATGGCATCAGTATATCGAATGGCTCCATTTCTCCTTTACTGACCATAGTTTGTGAGCCGACCTTCCAATATCTGTGTGCAGGAACAAGGTCTTTAAGCTTGAAGAGTACTACAGCCAAACCTCTTGATATACAGCGGGAGATTCTGAATAACCTCGGAACAGCCAAGACCCCAGTGGCCTTCAGAGGCAGGAGGCTAACCTGCATTTGGTTATCGTGACAGGAGATAGACCCAGTCTGTTGGGAAGAGACTGATCACAGAAGGTTGGGCAGTGTTCAATCTTTCCTCATAGTACAAACCCCTCATCTCAGGAATCAACCGAGTGAACCTCCTCTGAACTGCCTCCAATGCCACTGCATCTTTCCTCAAATAAGGGGATCAAAACTGCGCACAATACTCCAGGTGCGGTCTCCCCAATGCCTTGTACAGTTGCAACAACACTTCCTTACCTTTATATTCTATTCCTTTAGCTATAAATGCTAACATTCCATTTGATTTCTTTATTATCTGCTGTACCTGCATGCTAGTATTCTGTGACTCATGAATGAGGACTTTCTAGGGCAGCATGGTGGCACAGTGGTTAACACTGCTGCCTACGGCACTGAGGATCCAGGTCCGATCCCGGCCCACTGTCCATGTGGAGTATGCACATTCTCCCAGTGTCTGCGTGGGTTTCACCCCAACAACCCAAAGAAGCAGGTTAGGTGGGTTGGCCATGCTAAATTGCCCCTTAATTGGAAACAATAATTGGGTATTCAAAATTTTTTTTTAAATGAATGAGGACCCCCAGATCCCTCTGCAACAGGGCAGCCTGAAGTCTCTCCCCATTTAGATAGTAAGTTGCCATCCCATTTTTTAGACCAAATGCATGACCTCACACTTATCCACATGAAACTCCATCTGCTACATTTTGGCCCACTGCCCCAGTCTACCTATATCCATTTGTACGGTTCTTATTTCCGCTTTGCAACTTACTGTCCCATCTATTTTTGTGTCATCTGCAAATTTGGCTATAGGACTTTCTATTCCTGTATCCAAGTCATTTATATAGATTGTTAATAGTTGGCGCCCCAAGGACAGAACCCTGTGACCCCACTAGTTACATCTTGCCATCCAGAAAGACTCATTTATCCTGACTGTCTTCTGTCTGTCAGCCAGACTTCTATCCAATCTAATTCTTTATCACTAATCCCATATCTAATCTTGTGAATTAACGTTCTGTACAGTACCTTATCAAAAGCCTCATGGAAGTCCAAATATACTACATTTAGAGGATCCCCATTATCCACTTGGCTTGTTAAATCTTCGACAAACTCTACTAAATTAGTCAAACATGATTTGTCCTTCAACAAACCATCATGACTCTGATGGATAGCGTTTTGACTTTTCAAAGGTCCTGATAGTACTTCCTTGATAATTGATTCCAACAATTTCCCAACAGATGTTAAACTAATGGTCTGTAATTTCCCACATTCTGTCTCCATCCCTTTTTGAATAAGGGCGTTAAGTTAGAATTCTTCACTTAATACTCATACGGGTTCTTGTTAAGTGGGCTCTATGTACCACTTTTAATTACGTCAGGCTGAGTCTTGCACACGTGGAGGTGGAGTTGACCCAATGCAGTGCTTCGCTCCTGAGTCCCCACCCGATTTCAATCCCCAGGTCCTCCTCCCATTTCTTATTTTTTATTGTTGAGTCTGTACGGTGTCGGCCCCTTCTACCAGTCGGTCATACATGTCGCTACAGTTCCCTTTATCTAGGATGCTTGCGTCCAGTAACTCTTCCAGTAATGTCTGCCGTGGCAGTTGTGGGTACGTCCTTGTCTCCTTTCATTGGAAGTTTTTGAGTTGCAGGTACCTTAGCTCGGTCCCCCTGGCTAGCTGGAATTTCTCTGTCAGTTCGTCCAGTGTTGCGACCCTGCCGTCCGTGTATACGTCCCTGACTGTCAGTGTCCCTCTGTCCTGTCCCCACTTTTTAAAGGTGGCGTCAGTCAGTGCTGGTGTGAACCTATGGTTTGTCCGACATTTTGGTCAGGCCAAATTGCTGCCATAGTTGGTTCCAGGACTGGAGGGTGGCTATCACCACCGGGCTGCTGGAGTGTTTTTTGGGTGGGGATGGGAGTGCTGCCATGGCGAGGGCCCGGAGGGAGGTCCCCATCCAGGAGGCCTCTTCCGCGTGCACCCACTCGGCTTCTGGCTCCTTGACCCATCCCCTTATTGACTCGGCTGTCGCCGCCCAGTGGTAGAATTGTAGGTTTGGGAGTGCTAGCACCCCCCTGGATTTTGTTTTTTGTAGGACCTTCTTTGGGATCCTAGCATTCTTCCCCTCCCCCCGCATACGAACGCCATTATTAGTTTGTCTAGTGCTTTGAAAAGGGCCTTGGGGATGTAGATCGGAATGTATCTAAGTAGGAAGAGGTACCTGGGTAGTACGTTCATTTTGGTCATCTGGACTCTCCCTGCGAGGGAGAGTGGGAGTGTGTTCCATCTTTGCAGGTCCTTTTTTCTTCCTCTGTCAGACTGGTGAGGTTCCATTTGTGGATCCCTTTCCAGTCATGGGCTATTTGGATCCCCAGGTAGCGGAATTTGTGTCGGGCTTGTTTAAACGGCAGTCCCGTGAGTGCTGTCCCCCCTCCCCTACTTGTGGGTGTACCGGGAAGATCTCGATTTTGCTCATGATGAGTTTGTAGCACGAGAAGGCACCAAACTCTTTCAGGAGCGTGATGATTCCATCCATGCTGCTTTGTGGGTCCGAAATGTACAGGAGCAGGTCATCTGCATAGACTGAGACTCTGTGCTCTCTGCCGCCCCTTCGGATCCCCTTCCAGGTTTTTGCTGCTCTGAGCACAATTGCTAGTGGCTCGATCGTTAGAGCGAACAGCAGCGGGGACAGTGGGCATCCTTGTCTGGTGCCCTGTGCAGCTGGAAGTGTCGGGAGTTGGTGTTGTTGGTCCATACGCTTGCCATGGGATCGTTGTATAGGAGTTTCCTTGCAACTCTTCTGAAGTAACGGGACAACATTGGCTGTCCTCCAATCCTCTGGGATCTCACTTGTGGCCAATGAGGACACAAAGATTTCTGTCAGAGGCCCAGCAATTTCATCTCTTGCCTCCCTTAGTAATCTGGGATAGATGCCATCTGGCCCTGGGGATTTGTCTACCTTAATGCTTTTTAACACACCTAATACTTCCTCCCTCGTAATAACGACCTGTTTTACACATCCCTCTGAGGCACCACCAATCAACATGTTCCTTTCCTTTGTGAATACCGAGGCAAAATACTCATTAAGGACCTCACCTACTTCCTTTGGTTCTATACATAATTTCTCTCCTTTGTCCTTGAGTGGGCCAACTCTTTCTCTAGTTACCCTCTTGTACCTAATATACGTATAAAATGCCTTGGGATTCTCCTCAATCCTGTCTGCAAAAGACATTTTGTGACGCCTTTTTGCCCTCCTAAATCCCTGCTTGGGCTCTTTTCCACTTTCCTTGTATTCCTCAAGTACTTTAGCTGTTTTTAGTTGCCTATACCTTTTTTCTTTTTGACAATATTCTCAATTTACCTGGTCATCCATGGTTCCCGAAACCTGCCTTTCCTGTCCTTCCTTTTTACCAGCACATGTCTGTCCTGCGCTCCCATCAACTGTTCCTTAAAAGACTCCCACATGCCAAATGTGGATTTACCCTCAAACAGCCTCTCCCAATCAACAGCCTCCAAATCCTGCCTAATCTGGTTGGAGTTAGCCTTCCATCAATTTAGCAATGTAGCGGCTAGATTTGAAATAAATCTTCCATAGAAATTAACCATAATGTAAGAGTCCTTTCTGTTTACTTCCTTTGTTCCCATTTCTTTAATTTTGTTTTATTACGTTTGGTCCATGGACCCATCTTCGGAATGTACTTTTTAAGCAGAAGACACAAAGTGAAGCAGTCTCTTTGTCAGAACATTTTGTTCTCAGGTTTTATGTTCAGAGGGGAGAGACCAGACTCACCAGCGCCAAGTGAATCTTGGGAACCAGCTTTGGAGGAAGTTAGTTCGATTGGCTAACTGGTAACTGGTGGGTTGGCCAGGAACAATGTTCTGCCTGACAACAGTTAGTGATTGGTTCTTGCCAGGTGGTTTATTCAGAGAGAATCTGCCGGAAGCCTCTAGATATTTGAAGGAAGAGGAGTTGTGTTTCTCCCTCTCTGCTGCCAGTTGCCTGCTTTCTCCGTGAGGCTGCAGTGAAGATTATTACAAGCTGAAGGAAAAGAAAGTGCCCAATTTAAGGATTAACCTTGAGAAAGAAGCTTATTGAAAGACATCCATCTGAATCAAAGATCCTTTCTCCTTTAATTTTATTAATATTTACTTTACCTTTCAACCACCCTTTCCCCTCTGTGTTGTTTGCCTATTTGTGTGTAGAGAGTACAGGATAGTTAGGGGGGATTAGGAATCAGATAGCAGATAGCCAGTTGTATTTTTTGCCTCTTCCTGCTTAGATACATTCCAATCTACATCCCCAAGACCCTTTTCAAAGCACTAGACAAACTAATAATGGCGTTCGTATGGGGGTGGGGGGTGGGGGAAGAATGCTAGGATCTCAAAGAAGGTCCTACAAAAAACAAAATCCAGGGGGGTGCTGGCCCTCCCAAACCTACAATTCTACCACTGGGCGGCGACAGCCAAGTGAATAAGGGGATGGGTCAAGGAGCCAGATCCCGAGTGGGTGCATGTGGAAGAGGCCTCCTGGAAGGGGACCTCCCTCTGGGTCATCCCCATGGCGGCAATCCCATCCCCACCCAAAAAACACTCCAGCAGCCCGGTGGTGATAGCCACCCTCCAGTCCTGGAACCAACTATGGCAGCAATTTGGCCTGACCAAAATATAAGACAAACCATAGGTTCACACCAGCGCTGACTGACGCCACCTTTAAAAAGTGGGGACAGGACGGAGGGACACTGACAGTCAGGGACCTATACACGGACGGCAGGATCGCAACACTGGACGAACTGACAGGGAAATTCCAGCTAGCCAGGGGGACCGAGCTAAGGTACCTGCAACTCAGAAACTTCCTACGAAAGGAGGCAAGGACGTACCCACAACTGCCACGGCAGACATTACTGGGAGAGTTACTGGACGCAAGCATCCTAGATAAAGGGAATTGTAGCGACATGTATGACCGACTGGTAGAAAGGGCCGACACCGTACGGGACGCAACAAAACGAAATGGGAGGAGGACCTGGGGATTGAAATAGGGTGGGGTCTCTGGAGCGAAGCGCTGCACAGGGTCAACACCACCTCCACGTGCGCAAGGCTCAGCCTGACGCAGCTAAAAGTGCTACATAAAGCCCACTTAACAAGAACCCGTCTGAGTAGGTTCTTCCCGGAGAAGGAGGATAGATGTGAACGGTGCCAAGGAGGCCAGGCCAACCACGCCCACATGTTCTGGTCTTGCCCCAGACTTGCGGGGTACTGGACAGCCTTCTTCGAGGCAATGTCCAAGGTGGTGGGGGTGAGGGTGGAGCCATGCCCGAAAGTGGCGGTCTTCGGGGTTTCAGATCAGCCAGATGTATTCCTGGGGAGGAGGGCGGACGCCCTTGCCTTTGGCTCCCTGATCGCCCGCCGTAGAATCCTGGTCGGCTGGCGGTCAGCAGCACCACCCAAAGCTGCAGACTGGCTGTCTGACCTCTCAGAATCTCTCCAAATGGAGAAAATCAAATTCGCCATCCGAAGGTCAGACGACGGCTTCCACAGAACGTGGGAGCCATTCACCCAATTGTTCCGGGACCTGTTTGTGGCCAACGAACAAGCAGAAGAATAGCCAGGTAGCCAAGAATCAGGGGAAAGTAGCCGAGGTAGGGGAGGGAGGGATAGACCGGGAGAGGGAGGGGGGGGGGGGGGCAACTAAACCTAAGAGGAAAGAAAGGCGAACCACAGGAGGAGGGGAGGGGGCAGAAGCTGCGTGGAGGGGGGGGGAAGCGGGAAGAGTCAGGGAACAATAGAGGAGAACCAGGGAGGTGGGGGGGGAGGCAGGGAAATGACAGCCGAAAGGAGGACACGGGAAACGATAACAAACTTGGCATCTACAGGAAAAGAGAGCAAGGCGAAAGACGGGACGAACGGCTGAAGCGGAGGTGAGCGCGAGACAACGGTAGCGAAATCCGCCCGGCAGGAGTGACAACACCAACACCAGACCCATTCGAGTATTGCCCTCTGTAATTGTTTTTCCGGCACCCAAATGTATATCTACCTCCCCAGTCTCCACGCCGCCCCCCCCCCCCCCCCCCAACCACACACACACACACAGCCAAACAGATGCCTACTTATGTGTTGTAAATAATTTTGCCAATTGTACAGAGTTGCTGCTGTTGAGCTGGTGCATAATACCCTACCAGTTACTTTATTTTATTTTTTATTTCTTTTTTATTATTATTTTTTTGGTATGTTTGTGTGTGCCCTTCTCTTCTATATATATATCTTATTTTGTGTACATAACAGTAAATATACCTTGTTCAAGAAACCAATAAAAAACATTTATATAAATAAAAAGAAGTGTTGCAAGGTTAATCCGGGTAATTATAGGCCAGTGATCTTGACATCAGTGATAGTGAAATTGTTGGAAAAGATTCTCAGAGATAGGATCTGTGCACATTTGGAAGTGAATGATCTTATTAGCGACAGGCAGCATGGTTTTGTACGAGGGAAGTCATGTCTCACTAATTTGATTGGCTTTTTAGAGGAGGTGACAAAAATGATTGATGAGGGAAGGAATGTGGATGTTGTCTGCATGGACTTTAGTAAAGCATTTGACAAGGTTCCTCATGGGCAGGCTGGTGCAAACGATTAGATCACATGGGGTCAGGGTTGAACTAGTTGGATGGATCCAGAACTGGCTTGGCCATAGAAGACAGAGGGTAGCAGTGGAAGGGTGCTTTTCCAAATGGAGGTCTGTAACTAGTAGTATTCCGCAGGGATCAGTACTGGGACCTCTGCTCTTTGTAATATATGTAAATGACTTGGAAGAAAACGTAGCGGGTCTGATTAGCAAGTTTGCGGATGATACTAAGATCGTAGGAGTTGCGGATAGTGATGGAGATTGTCAGAGAATACAACAGGATATAGATAGGCTGCAAAATTGGGCAGAGAAAAGGCAGATGGAATTTAACCCGGACAAATGCGAGGTGATGCATTTTGGTAGATCCATTTCAGATGGGAGCTATAAAATAAATGGCAGAACCAATAAGAGCATGGAGACACAGAGAGATCTGGGCATGCAGGTCCACAGATCCTTAAAAGTGGCAGCACAGGTGGAAATGGTGGTAAAGAAAGCATATGGCATGCTTGCCTTCATAGGACAGGGTATCAAGTATAAAAGCTCGAAAATTACGTCACTATTATATAGAACGTTGGTTAGGACACATTTGGAATACTGCGTCCAATTCTGGTCACCGCACTACCAGAGGACATGGAGGCTTTGGAGAGAGTGCAGAAAAGGTTTACCAGGATGATGCCTGGTATGGAGGGTAAGCTATGAGGAGAGATTGAATATACTGGGATTGTTCTCCCTACAGAGACGGAGGCTGAGGGGCGACCTGATAGAAGTTTATAAAATTATTAGGGGTATAGATAGGGTGAACAGTTGGAGGCTTTTTCCCAGGGCGGAAATGACAATTACAAGGGGGCACATAAGACCATAAGACCATAAGACCATAAGACATAGGAGCGGAAGTAAGGCCATTCGGCCCATCGAGTCCACTCCGCCATTCAATCATGGCTGATTTCAACTCCATTTACCCGCTCTCTCTCCATAGCCCTTAATTCCTCGAGAAATCAAGAATTTATCAACTTCTGTCTTAAAGACACAACGTCCCGGCCTCCACCGCCCTCTGTGGCAATGAATTCCACAGACCCACCACTCTCTGGCTGAAGAAATTTCTCCTCATCTCTGTTCTAAAGTGACTCCCTTTTATTCTCAGGCTGTGCCCCCGGGTCCTAGTCTCCCATGCTAATGGAAACAACTTCCCTACATCCACCCTATCTAAGCCATTCATTATCTTGTAAGTTTCTATTAGATCTCCCCTCAACCTCCTAAACTCCAATGAATATAATCCCAGGATCCTCAGACGTTCATCGTATGTTAGGCCTACCATTCCTGGGATCATCCGTGTGAATCTCCGCTGGACCCGCTCCAGTGCCAGTATGTCCTTCCTGAGGTGTGGTGCCCAAAATTGCTCACAGTATTCTAAATGGGGCCTAACTAATGCTTTATAAAGCTTCAGAAGTACATCCCTGCTTTTATATTCCAAGCCTCTTGAGATGAATGACAACATTGCATTTGCTTTCTTAATTACGGACTCAACCTGCAAGTTTACCTTTAGAGAATCCTGGACTAGGACACCCAAGTCCCTTTGCACTTCAGCATTATGAATTTTGTCACCGTTTAGAAAATAGTCCATGCTTCTATTCTTTTTTCCAAAGTGCAAGACCTCGCACTTGCCCACGTTGAATTTCATCAGCCATTTCTTGGACCACTCTCCTAAACTGTCTAAATCTTTCTGCAGCCTCCCCACCTCCTCCATACTACCTGCCCCTCCACCTATCTTTGTATCATCGGCAAACTTAGCCAGAATGCCCCCAGTCCCGTCATCTAGATCGTTAATATATAAAGAGAACAGCTGTGGGCCCAACACTGAACCCTGCGGGACACCACTCGTCACCGGTTGCCATTCCGAAAAAGAACCTTTTATCCCAACTCTCTGCCTTCTGCCTGACAGCCAATCGTCAATCCACGTTAGTACCTTGCCTCGAATACCATGGGCCCTTATTTTACTCAGCAGTCTCCCGTGAGGCACCTTATCAAAGGCCTTTTGGAAGTCAAGATAGATAACATCCATTGGCTCTCCTTGGTCTAACCTATTTGTTATCTCTTCAAAGAACTCTAACAGGTTTGTCAGGCACGACCTCCCCTTACTAAATCCATGCTGACTTGTCCTAATCTGACCCTGCACTTCCAAGAATTTAGAAATCTCATCCTTAACAATGGATTCTAGAATCTTGCCAACAACCGAGGTTAGGCTAATTGGCCTATAATTTTCCATCTTTTTCCTTGTTCCCTTCTTGAACAGGGGGGTTACAACAGCGATTTTCCAATCCTCTGGGACTTTCCCGGACTCCAGTGACTTTTGAAAGATCATAACTAACGCCTCCACTATTTCTTCAGCTATCTCCTTTAGAACTCTAGGATGTAGCCCATCTGGGCCCGGAGATTTATCAATTTTTAGACCTCTTAGTTTCTCTAGCACTTTCTCCTTTGTGATGGCTACCATATTCAACTCTGCCCCCTGACTCTCCGGAATTGGTGGGATATTACTCATGTCTTCTACTGTGAAGACTGACGCAAAGTACTTATTTAGTTCCTCAGCTATTTCCTTGTCTCCCATCACAAAACTACCAGCGTCATTTTGGAGCGGCCCAATGTCAACTTTTGCCTCCCGTTTGTTTTTAATGTATTTAAAGAAACTTTTACTATCATTCCTAATGTTACTGGCTAGCCTACCTTCATATTTGATCCTCTCTTTCCTTATTTCTCTCTTTGTTATCCTCTGTTTGTTTTTGTAGCCTTCCCAATCTTCTGACTTCCCACTACTCTTTGCCACATTATAGGCTTTCTCTGTTGCTTTGATGCATTCCCTAACTTCCTTTGTCAGCCATGGCTGCCTAATCCCCCCTCTGATAACCTTTCTTTTCTTTGGGATGAACCTCTGCACTGTGTCCTCAATTACTCCCAGAAACTCCTGCCATTGCTGTTCTACTGTTTTTCCCACTAGGCTCTGCTCCCAGTCGATTTTCGTCAGTTCCTCCCTCATGCCCCTGTAGTTACCTTTATTTAACTGTAACACCTTTACATCTGATTCTACCTTCTTTCTTTCAAATTGGAGATTAAATGCTACCATATTATGATCACTGCCTCCTAAGTGCTCCCTTACTTTAAGATCTTTAATCAAGTCTCATGTTGACAGGATAAACAGTAGCTGATCAATGGGCTACCTTCAAATAAAAGATGATTCGGGAACAGTCAAGGAATATTCCTTCAATGGGAAACGTAGGGCAAACAAATCCAGAGCTCATGTTCAAGGTGAGGGGGGAAAGGTTCAGTGGAGATGTGCGGGGGATGTTTTTTACACAGAGGGTGGTGGTGCCCTGGAATGCACTGCCAAGTGAGGTGGTTGAGGCAGATACGTTAGTGATCTTTAAGACTTATCTGGATAGACACATGAACAGACGGGGTATAGAAGGATACAAGCGGTTGGTCTAGATAGGGCACATGATCGAAGCATGGTTGGAGGGCCAAAAGGCCTGTTCCTGTGCTGTATTGTTCTTTGTTCTTTGTATAGGCACCATTACACCACCCATTAAGGAAGAATCAGCAGTGGCAATGGAGGAAGCCTCAAGAGGAAGTCTTCTGAGTTGTTAAGCAAGCATTACGGTCGTCAAACCTCTTGGTGCACTTTGATCCAGGAAAACTAATTGTGCTGATATGTGATGGTACCCCTTATGATATAGGGGCCTTTTTATCCCACAAAATGGTACATGGTTTGGAATGCCCTTTCGCCTTTGCCTCAAGGACCCTTTCTGAAGCAGAACAAAACTATGTCCAGATTGAGACGGAGGGCTTAGCAGTTATATTCGGTGTGAATAAATTCCACCAATATCTGTATGGTCGACGGTTTGACACAGTGACTGACAAGCCATTTCTAGGCCTGTTAAGGGAAGAAAAGCCCATACTGCTCATAGCCTCGGTGAGGGTGCAGCTTTGGCTCCACTGTTGGCAGCCAAAAACTTTGCTTTTCAGCACTGGCCTGGGACGCAAATTGCTAATTCAGAAGCGTTAAGTTGCCTTTTCCTACTCAAGAGCATTTCCCCACCATCGGTACCCCAGGAAACCATTCTAGCTCTAAACTTCTTAGACAGCCTTCCAGTGTCTGCAGGGCACATTGGCAACTGGACCTAAAGAGACCCTATTCTTCAAAGGTCAAACAAATGATACAGTCTGGCAGGCATTAGGAGAAGTCCAAAAGCTGAGGCCCTGCTTCAATTATCAAGGTGAGTTGGAATGTGAAGATGGCGTAATTCCATGGGTTCACAGATGGTCATCCTGCCTCATGCCAGGGGTTCCTCCTTCAAGAGCTATACAGCGCTCACCCAGGACAGCCAAAGATGAAGATGTTGGTGAGCAGTTACATCTGGTGGTGAGAAATAATCGCAGAACTAGTACAACAGCTCCACCCTTGCCAAATGCAGAAACCTTTGCGCCTTCCACCATCCTTCACCCCTGGGAATGGCCGGGGTCCACATTGATTATGCGGACCTGTTCCTGGGCAAGATATATTTGGTGCTGGTAGATACCAACTCGAAGTGTCTATCAGTTCAGGAGATAGGGACCACTGCCTCGGTGGCCACGGTAGATACCTTGCACTGAGTGTTTGCCATTCATAGGCTTCCAGAGTCAATGGCACGCCCCTTCACCGGTGATGATTTCCAGCGTTTTGTGAAAGCAAATGGCATATGACACATGAGGGCAGCCCCTTATGACGCTGCGTCGAATGGTCTGGCTGAGACTGCCGTTCAAACTATCAAGAATGTCATGAAATAGAAATCCAAAAGATATGAGTTGAGGAACAATAAAGATGTAAATACATTGCTTGGTGTAGTCTATGGGACAACAACTAGTGGGAAGTATGGAGAGGAACAAATTTGCCAGGAAATTACACTGATGTCCAAAATGTATAGAGCACTTCTAATGGTTAATTATCCAAATATAGGGGGCAGAAGCGGCCAAGAGTTCATAAAATGTCGTCAGTGAAATTTACTACAGCAGTATGTTCCCAGTCCAATGAGAAAGGAAGCACTGCTAGACCTGGTTCGTGATCCACTGGTCAAATAGATCAAGAGTCGGTAGGAGTACATTTAGGGGACAGTGATCATTGTATCATAAGGTTTAGGCTGACAATAGAAAAGGACAAAGAACAGTCCTGAGTAAGAAAAAATAATTGGGGAAAGTCAACTTCAATGGGATAAGAACGGATCTGAGCTGGATAAATTTGAGTCTCATGTTGACAGGATAAACAGTAGCTGATCAATGGGCTACCTTCAAATAAAAGATGATTCGGGAACAGTCAAGGAATATTCCTTCAATGGGAAACGTAGGGCAAACAAATCCAGAGCTCCCTGACTGACAATGGAGATAGAAATTAAGATAAAGAAGAAAAAGTGTCCTTATGACAGGTGTCAAGTAGAAACTTCAATTGAAAATCAAAAATCAAGCTGTAGATAGAAGGTTCAAAGGAGACGTGAAAAAGCAAATAAAATAATCAAAGAGGGAGCATGAAAAGAGACTAGTAGCTAACATGAAAGAGAATCCCAAAATTTATATCGGCACATAACTAATAAAGGTCTGGTAAAAGGAAGAGTGCGACTGATGAAGGACCAGAAATGAGGCAGAGGGCATAGCTGAGGTATTAAATGAATACTTTGCGCTTGCTTTTATGAAGGAAGATGATGTCGCCCAGGCCATGGTAAAAGATTAGGTAAATCAGACCCCAGAAGGATTTAAAATTGAAAAAAGAGGTATTGGATAGGTTATTTGTACTTCAAGATGCTAGGGCTTTGGCACTGGATAAGATGGACCCAAGGATAGTGAGGGGCGTGAGAATGGAAATTGCAGAGATCGCAAACATTGTTCAAAAAAGGATGTAAGGACAAGCCCAGTAACTACAGACCGGTCAGTTCAACTTTGATGGTGGGGAAACCTCCAGAAACAATAATTCAGGACAAAATTAGTAGTCACATGGACAAATGGGGGTTAATTAAGAAAAGCTTGCCTGGATTTCTTAAGGGAAAATCTTGTTTGACTAACGTACTGGAGTTTTCTGAAGAGATATCAGTGAGGGTTGATGAGAGTAATGGTGTTGATGTGATATACATGAATTTCCAAAAGATATTTGATACAATGCCACACAACAGACTTGTGAGCAGTTATAGCTCATGGTATAAAAGGGACGGTAGCAAAGTTGCAGATGATATGAAACTTGTAAGGAGGCTTGTGTGTGTATTAACCCCCACAAGACCCACAGGGATACCCAGATTGATCTCCCCAAGGGACTCATGGAATATGAGCTTCCCCGCTAGTGGGCAAATGCTCACCCAGCTGGGGCTCATAACAATCTAGTATCAAAGCTGGGCCAGACAGCAACAGGCATGTCAGCTGTCGCACACGGACTTACCCTGTGTGTGTATTTACTGCCGTGGGCATATTCTTACGGCCTTGAATAAACCAGCATTCACCCTACTGTTCGGCTTTCTGGATCTTTATACTGCCGATGAGGCAAAAGAAACTGTAATTTTGATTCTGAACATCCTACTCGCTCCGGGAAATTGACATGCAGTAACGTGTTGGACCAACTTTTGAAAAATTCTGGCATTTGGGACGTTGGAGGCCTTTAATGCAGGCCTGGAAGATTGGGCCCAGTAGGCTGAGTGAATAAGGTACCTTTTCCAGGCTAACGGCATCAGTGGAGAGGACCGACAGAAGGTAATCCTCCTGACTGCTTGCTGGGCCCCAAACTGTGGCATACTTAAAGCCTCAAGTACCCAGTTGTTCCGGATTCATAATCTTTTTACAAATTGGTGGCGTTTAGATCTAACCATTATGTCCTGAAACCGTCTGTGATTAACGATTCAATACTCCGTGGGAGTCAGTTACGGATTTTTTAACTCAACTCCGTAGGCTGGCTGTGCATTGCGAGTTTGGTCCATCACTTTCAGAGATGTTAAGGGATTGGATGGTGTGCAGAATTAATAACAAGAGGCAAAATTCTCCAGTATCGGCGCAATGGCTGTCGACCGGCGCCAGAAACGGCGCAAATCCCACCTGCATCGCGCCGACCCAAACGTCGCTACGTCTCCGGCCCATAATGGGCTAGCAGCGACGCGACGCTATCAGCGCTGGCTCACGTGGTTCACTCCGTGCGGCGTCATGCACGCCGCACGGCGTGTCGGCTCATAAGACGCGCTGCTCCCCCCACCCGACCAGAAGACCCGACCGGATTGCCGCCCGCCGCTCAGCCCCGAGGTTCCAGCGCGACATTGAGGCGCTCCTGGATGCAGTGGAGCAGAGGAGGGAGGCCCTGTATCCCGGACACTGCCGCAGAGTCGCCCCACGCCACAGCCGGCGTCTGTGGAGGGAGGTGGCAGAGGCCGTCACTGCTGTGGCCCTGACACCACGGACAGGCACCCAGTGCCACAAGAAGGTGAACAACCTTTTCAGGGCAGCCAGGGTGAGCCTCCCCCACTGCCCGATATCCATATCCTCCATATCCCCCTCCCCCATATCCCCCCTCCCCCATATCCCCCATATCACCCCTCCCCCATATCTCCCCTCCCCATATCCTCCATACCCCCCTCCCCATATCCTCCAAATCCCCCCTCGCCCATATCCCCCCTCCCCATATCCCCCCCCATATCCCCCCTCCCCCATATCCCCATATCCCCCTCCCCATATCCCCCATATCGCCCTCCCCATATCCCCCATATCCCCCCTCCCCCATATCCACTATATCCCCCCTGCCCCATATCCCCCCTCCCCCATATGCCCCATATCCACCCTCCCCCATATCCCCTTCCCCATATCCCCATATCCCCATGCCCCATAACCCCCATATCCCCCCATATCCCCCCTCCCCATATACCCCCTCCCCATATCCCCCCTCCCCCATATCCCCTCCCCCATATCCCCCCTCCCCATATCCCCCCTCCCCATATCCCTCATATCCCGCCTCCCCATATCCCCCTTCCCATATCCCCCATATCCCCCCTCCCCCATATTCCCCATATCCCCCTCCCCATATCCCCCATATCCCCCTCCCCATATCCCCCTCCCCCATATCCCCCCTCCCCCATAACCCCCCTCCCCCATATCCCCCCTCCCCCATATCCCCCCTCCCCATATCCCCCTCCCCATATCCCCCCATATCCCCGTCCCCATATCCCCCCTCCCCCATATCCCCTTCCCCATATCCCCCATATCCCGCCTCCCCATATCCCCCTCTCCATATCCCCCTTCCCCCATATCGCCCATAACCCCCCCTCCCCATATCCCCCATATCCCCCTCCCCATATCCCCCCTCCCCAAATCCCCCTCCCCATATCACCCATATCCCCCATATCCCCCCTCCCCCATATCCCCCCTCCCCATATCTCCCTCCCCATATCCCCTCCCCATATCCCCCTCCCCATATCCCCCATATCCCCTCTCCCCCATATCCCCCATATTCCCCCCTCCCCCATATCCCCCATATCCCCCTCCCCCATATCCCCCCTCCCCATATCCCCCTCCCCCATATCCCCCCATATCCCCATCCCCATATCCCCCCTCCCCCATATCCCCCTTCCCCATATCCCCCATATCCCGCCTCCCCATATCCCCCTCTCCATATCCCCCCTCCCCATATCGCCCATAATCCCCCTCCCCATATCCCCCTCCCCATATCCCCCCTCCCCCATATCCCCCATATTCCCACTCCCCATATCCCCCTCCCCATATCCTCCATATCCCTAAATATCCCCCCTCCCCCATATCCCCCTCCCCATATCCCCCTCCCCATATCCCCCATATCCCCCTCCCCCATATCCCCCCTCCCCATATCCCCTCTCCCCCATATCCCCCATATTCCCCCCTCCCATATCCCACATATCCTCCCTCCCCCGTATCCCCGCTCCCCCATATGCCCCCTCCCCATATCCCCCCTCCCCCATATCCCCCCTCCCCCATATCCCCCATATCCCCCCTCCCCATATCCCCCCTCCCCCATATCCCCAAGTGAATCCAGCCCTAACCTTAACCTCTGCAATACACGCGCAACCGATGGCGTGCATTCATATACCTGTCTAACACTGTTGCCTTTTACCCCTGCCACCCCCCCCCCCCGCCACAGGAGAAACGCGCACACAACACCAGGGAGCATGTGAGGACTGGAGGAGGCCCCGCTGATGAGAGGCCACTGACCGAACATGAGGAAAGGGCCCTGGAACTGGCTGGCGGACCTGAGGATCGGGAGGTTGCTGATGCAGAGGTCGGGGGCCCACCAGCAAGTGAGCCACCGACAGCCCTTCCCCATATCCCCCCTCACTCATATCCCCCCTCCCCATATCCCCCTCCCCATATTCCCCATATCCCCCTCCCCATATCCCCCATATCCCCCTCCCCCATATCCCCCATCCCCCATCCCCCCCCTCCCCATATCCCCCATATCTCCCCTCCCCCATATCCCCCCTCCCCCATATCACCTGATCACTGTCTGCGTGTCTAACCATGCATGCTTCATTGTGTATCGCAGGAGCAAACGTCGAGGCACCCATCCCCGCAGATGCAGACCGCCCGCATGATGCCCCTCGGAGACCACGGGAGACGGAGAGACCCGGACCCTCTGGCATGCGACGCCCGCATGATGCCCCTTGGAGACCACAGGAGACGGAGAGACCCGGACCCTCTGGCATGTGACGCCCGCATGATGCCCCTCGGAGACCACGGGAGACGGAGAGACCTGGACCCTCTGGCATGCGACGCCCGCATGATGCCCCTCGGCACCACGGGAGACGGAGAGACCTGGAGCAACAGGGAGACGACGCCCCCGTCTCATGCGGGTGAAGCGACGCAGGCGTGTGCCACCCAGCGACGAGAGGGGCAGCCACAGGCCCCCGTCACAGCCGAGCCACGAAACCACAACCCAGGACACCCCTACCCAGGAAACTGAAATACCGGACAGTGACACAGAGTGGATGGATGGAGACGAACCCCCACCCCAGAGTGCCATGGACTCAGAGTGGGACGAAGAGCACGACACAACGCCACTGCTGTCACCAACACCCTCCACCATCGCAGAGACGCTCACCTCGGTTGGGCACTTTAGTGATGAGGCGTCTGGTACACTCACTGGTGTGCACAACACAGCCGTCCCGGTACAGCAGGTGGAGGTAGGAGCAGCAGAGGGGCCGGGCGGTCGGAGGGCAGCCCAGCCCAAGCGAACATCTGCCGCCCAGATGGATCCTGGGTTCCTGGAGTTACCACACCAACCCATAGATCCGATGCAACCACCGAACCTGGGACGAGCGAAGAGGGTGACGGCCAGCTTGCGGCGGCTGCAGTTGCAGGTGGAGGAGTCCACCCGCGTCCAGGAGCTGTCAGTGGTGCCGGTCATGCGTGCCACCCAGGCCGACACCGCACGGGTGGCGTCCGCGGTGGAGGCAATGGGTGCGACAGTGTCAGACATGGGGAGCGGTTTGCGAGGCCTGGGGCTTTCCGTGCAGGCGGCGTCTGTGGCCCAGGACATGGCTGCCCTCTCACAGGAGGCCATGAGCCAGTGCCAGCGGCAGATGGCAGAGGGGCTCAACTCCGTGGCCCAGTCTCTGCAGGCCATGGCCCAGTCTCAGCAGGCCATGGCCCAGTCTCTGAAGGCCATGGCCCAGTCTCTGAAGGCCATGGCCCAGTCTCAGCACGCCATGGCCCAGTCTCAGCAGTCCATAGCCCAGTCTCTGCAGGCCATGGCCCAGTCTCAGCAGGCCATGGCCCAGTCTCAGCAGGCCATGGCCCAGTCTCTGCAGGCCATGGCCCAGTCTCAGCAGGCCATGGCCCAATCTCAGCAAGCCATCGCTGAGGGCATCGGCACCATTGCCCATGTGCGAGCCGGCGTCGCACAGTCACAGACAGGGATTGCCAACCCCCTGAGCTCCATGGCTGCAAACCTGCAGACCCCTGTCGATACCAGCACGGGCCTCCAGGACTGGCAGCGCCAGATGTCGAGGGGGGGGGGGCGTCGGATGGCCAGTCCGTTCGCACCCCCCACCCATGTAGAGGCCTGGGGGCCATCAGGCACCCCGAGGGAGGAGGAGGTGCTGGGGCCCGTTCTAGGTCCCATTGTAGGGGAGGTCCGGAACACCTCAACACCTCGGGCTCCCCCCCTTCCGTCCCAGGTGCATCGGGTGGGCAACGGGCAGGACAGGCTGGCAGCTCGCCATCCCAGTCGCCCGGGCCGCAACCTGGCCCATCTAGGCCAGGACGCCCCAGGAAATGGCCGCCAAAGGGACCCCGTGTCAGAGGGCAGGAATCACAGGAGTCCACCTCTAGTTCTGCTGTACCGTTTGGGGAACCACCTAGGCATAGTCAAAGGGCCCGTAAGGCCAAACAATTAGACACTGAGTAAGTTGGCACGGGTGGAGGGCACAGATGAGTTTTAGGGGCTAGGGCACGTGCATGAACTCCTTTCGTTATTAAAGTCAATGTTACACCTACAGAAGCTGCCTTTGTGCTCTGTCCAAAGCGTGCGGGGGTGTCATGTACGTTGAGCGCAAGTGTGTGTGTGAGGGGTGGTCTTACCTCAGACCCAGGTGAGTCTGCCCCCTTCCCCCTGGCCGCCATCAACATCCCCCCGGGCAGAGGACCGGACCGTGCGCTGCAGTGTCACAGCCGCATGCAGGGATGGTCCGGGTGGATGGTGGTACTGTGGCCATGGGTCAGACATCGTCCAACGATGTGGAGCCAGGAGCTCGTCGCAGAGCGGGTTGTCATCATCCTCCATGGCCTGCAATAGACACGCGTCCACCCGCAACTGTGTGAGCCCGGCCGTTGTGCCGCAGGTGGATCGGCAATGGGGGGTGGTGTGCATGCGGGTGGGGTTGGGGAGGGGGGTGAGGGTGCTGGGTGGGTGGATGGGTGGGGGGTGTGGGTGGTCGGGTGTTGCCATGGTGTGCGGTCTGTGGCCATACTACCCGATTCCCACACCCATCTAGTCAGTGAAACAGGCGTCTATCAGTCTGTCCCGTGCCCGCTGGCCCAGCCTGTAATGGTGGACAGCCACCCACCCATGTCTAGCCCATCTGCCCTGACCATTGCCCCCATCCCCCTCATCTGGGGAGGACTGCGCCTCTTCCTGCTGCTCCTCCACTCCGCCCTCCTCTGCCTGCGGCACATCGCCCCTCTGCTGGGCTATGTTGTGCAGGACGCAGCACACCACAATGATGCGGCCGACCCCATCTGACCGATACTGGAGGGTAGCCCCCAGAGAGGTCCAGGCACCTGAAACGCATCTTCAGCACGCGAAAGCACCTCTCTATCGCTCCCCTTGTCGCTACATGGGCATCATTGTAGCGGTTCCCCGCCTCATTGCGTGGCCTCTGTATAGGCGTCATCAGCCACGATCGTAATGGGTAGCCCCTGTCGCCCAGCAACCAGCCCCTCAGCTGGGGATGGCATCCCTCGTACATGCCGGGGATGTATGACCGCGACAACACGTATGAGTAGTGTACATTGCCCGGGTAACGGGCGCAGACGTGCAGGATCATCATGCGGTGGTCGCAGACCACCTGTATGTTCATCGAATAGGTCCCCTTCCTATTGGTGAACACGGCCCTGTTATCTGCAGGTGGCCGCACGGCGACGTGCATCCCAACAATCGCGCCCTGGACCATGGGGAACCCGGCCACGGCAGAGAAGCCCACGGCCCGGGCATCTTGGCTGGCCCGGTCCACAGGGAAGTAGATGTAGCGGTGCGCAATGGCATATAGGGAGTCTGTCACTGCCTGGATGCACCGGTGCACCGATATCTGCGATATGCCGGACAGATCCCCACTCGGTGCCTGGAATGACCCCGTTGCATAAATGTTCAGGGCCACCGTAACCTTGACGGACACGAGGAGAGGGTGTCCCCCGCCAATGCCACGCGGTGACAGGTGTGCCAGCAGGTGGCAGATGTGTGCCACGGTTTCCCAGCTCATCCGGAGTCTCCTCCTGCATTCCCGTTCCGTGCAGTCCTGGTACGACAGCCGGGGCCGGTACACATGGGGCGTCCTCGGGTGCCTCCGTTGCCGTGGGGCCGCGACGTCCTCCTCCCCCTCCTCGTCCTGTCGGGCGGGTGTCCCTCCAGCCTGGGCGGCTGCCGCCTGCCCCTATGCGGCAGCCTGCGCTGCCTCTCTGGCACGCTCCTCCTCCTCCTCATCCAGGGCAACATGGACATTAGCGGCGCCCATACCACCTCCTCCCCCCAGCCAGGTGGCATGGACCGCATGGATCTGACTGTTGGAGGCTGGCACCTGGCCAGGTGGACCAACTCACTTGCCCTCGCACCCCCCCCTCCCCGGCACGGACCCCCCCCCGCGTCCCCCTCCCCGGCACGGACCCCCCCATCCCCCTCCCCGGCACGGATCACCCCATCCCCCGTCCTCCTCCCCGGCACGGACCCCCGTCCCCCCCCGTCCCCCTCCCCGGCACGCACCTCCTTGTCCCCCTCCCCAGCACGCACCTCCCCGTCCCCCTCCCCAGCACGGTTCCCCCTCCCCCCCCCCCGTCCCCCTCCCCGGCACGCACCTCCCCGTCCCCCTCCCCGGCACGGATCCCCCCCCCTCCCCTGCACGGACCCCCCCCCCCCGTCCCCGTCCCCCTCCCCGGCACGGACCCCCCGTCCCCCTCCCTGGTACGGACCCCCACCCCACTCCCCGGCACGGACCCCTCCCACCCATCCCCCTCCCCGGCACGCACCTTCCCGTCCCCCTCCCCGGCATGCACCTCCCCGGCACGGACACCCCCCCTCCCCGGCACAGACCCCCCCCCCCCACCCCGGGACGGACCCCCCCCGTCCCCCACCCCGGGACGGACCCCCCCCTCCCTGGCATGGACCCCCCCCATCCCGCACCCCGGCACGGACCCCCCGTCCCCCTCCCCGGCACGGACCGGCCCCCCCCCGTCCCCCTCCCCGGCAGTCATCCTCCCGTCCCCGGCACTCACCCCCCCCCCTCCCGGCACTCCCACGGAGCCCACCCCACTCTACCACCCCCCCCCCCCCAACCCTACACACACCTCTCCCCCACACATACAGACTGCGGCCACGCCATCACCTCTCCAGTGGCCAACCCCCAGGCCGTCACCCACCTCCACACTGGTCGGCGTCAACCATGAGCACTGATTGACGCCGATTTAAAGGTGTTTTGATTTACCACGGGTCACGTCGGCGGGACTTCAGCCCATCCGGACGGGAGAATATCGGCAGCCCCGAAATCCATTGCCTCGCGCCCACCCGTGCCATTCTCCGAGGTGTGCGGCGCGATTGACGCCCCGCCGACTTTTCTCCCTTCGGAGAATTCGGCGGGCGGCGGGGGCGTGATTCACGACGGCCCACGGCGATTTTCCGACCCGGTCTGGGGTCGGAGAATCGCGCCCAAGGTCCCTCAGAGGAAGCTGTTGGCGGAACCCACACATAATTTGAAGAGAGCCATTGAAGTAGCGTTGTCCCGCAAGAACGCGGAGAAGGGAGACCAGGAACTCTGAGCTTCCATGGACTACAGTGTCCATAATGTTGATTGACCCCATACTGGAATCCAGCATCCCCTATGGGCAGTGCTCAACTGACCAGATCACCGCCAAATCAACAACTGGCGGTGCAACACTGCGTCCAGACTCAATGGTCAAAGGCCCCCACAGACCAGTGTGACACCTCCCCAGAGGACGACGGGAGTACCGGCAGAATTGCCAAGCCTGCGGGCATAGAACCGTGGCAACCAAGGCCGCCAGAATCGGCAAAGAACACGCAGCTCTGACCAGATCATGAAGTCACCTCAAGCCAGGGCCTTGCAGTTGAACTCTATTATGACCCCTAAAATGGTACCGAGTTGGATCAAACTGCAGGTAAATGGACGCCCCCTTGTGATGGAGATAGTCACAGGGGCTGTCGTCTCCATCATCAGTCAGCCTACCTTTCGCCGGCTTTGCATGAGAATCCTCCACATGGTACTAAGGCCAGATAGTTTCAGTTTCATAGAATTTGCAGTGCAGAAGGAGGCCAATCGGCCCATCGAGTCTGCACCGGCTCTTTGAAAGAGCACCCTACCCAAGCCCACACCTCCACCCTATCCCCATAACCCAGCAACCCCACTCAATACTAAGGGCAATTTTGGACTCTAAGGGCAATTTAGCGTGGCCAATCCACCTAAGCTGCACATCTTTGGACTGTGGGAGGAAACAGAGCACACGGAGGAAACCCACGCAGACACGGGGAGAACATGCAGACTCCGCACAGACAGTGAACCAAGCCGGGAATCGAACCTGGGACCCTGGAGCTGTTAAGCAGGTGTGCTAACCACCATGCTACCGTGCTGCCCCCAGATTGGCGACATATACTGGGGAAACACTGCGCACTATTGGAACCACCATGATCCAGTAATCGACAGTCAGTAGACAGTTTGGATGCCGTTAATAGTGGTACAGAGGCAAAGACCCAATCTGTTGGGCCCTGATTGGCTGCGAACACGTCTCTTTGATTGGCAGCAGATTTTTCAGATGGGTACCTGAAGCCGACACGAGGTCCTCGGCAAGTATCCGGAGGTATTCCAAGAGGATCTGGGCAAAATAAAAGGAGCTAAGGCACAAATCTAGGTTGTCCCGGAGGTCCAGCCCAGATACTTCACAGCACGAGCGGCCCCCTATGCCTTGCTCACAAAGGTGGACACTGAGTTACGGCACCTGGAGAATTCGGGAATCATGCGCCCATTGTGATTTGCAGAGTGGGCCTATGCAGGGCTTCGAAACTGACTGTAAACAGGGCACCCCACGTGGGCCATTACCCAATGCCACGTGTGGAGGATTTTTGCATGGAAGTAGTTGGGGGCTACTTGTTCACGAAACTGGCTATGAACCACGCATATCTTCAATTGGAATTGATGTATTGCGGAAGTACGTGAGCATAAATACCCATAGGGGATGTTCGAATACACTTGCCTTCCCTTCGGAGTTGTTTCCGATTGTGTAATACTTCAGAGGGAAATGGGAAGGGGAGTTGGGAATGGAGATCAATTGGGGAGTATAGAGTGAGGCACTTTGTTGGGGAAACAGGACCTCCTCTTGTGCAAGGATGAGCCTGATACAGTTTAAGGTGGTGCACAGGGTGCATATGACTCAGGCGAGAATGAGTGGGTTCTTTCAGGGGGTAGCAGATGAGTATGAGAGGTGTGGGTGGGGGCCAGCGAATCATGCGCACATGTTTTGGGGTTGCGAAAAATTGGGAAGATTCCGGGCGGGAGTGTTCGCGGTCTTAGCCAGGATAGTGGAGGAGGGAGTGGACCCGGACCCTTTGATGGCGATATTTGGGGTTTCAGAGAAGCCGGAGCTCATGGAGAGGAGGAAGGCCAATGTCTTGGCCTTCGCCTCTGTGCACGGCGACAAATTTTGCTGGAGTGACAGTCGGCATCGCCACTGGGGGCAGCGGCTTGGTTGGGTGACCCCCACGACTTCCTGCGATTAGGATAAAGTATGAGTTAAGGGGCTCTTCAGGGGGGTTTGAGGAAAGGTGGGGGATGTTTGTGACCGTGTTTGAGGGGCTGTTCGTCGCGGGGGAGAGGTGGGATTAAAAAGGGGAAACATCTGTAGACTGTATAGTTGATCGTTGGGAAGTACGTTTGCCGGGGTATTTATTCAGTGTAACCTGTTTTAATACGTGTTTGTAATAAAATACATTTAAAAGAAAAAGTAATACTTCAGAGGGTGAGAGAAGGCTTCCTCCAGGGGCTACCCAAAGTGGTGGTACATCTGGATGACGTACCCATCATGGGGACCATTGAGAAGGAGCACTTAGATAATCTGGAAAGGTCTCTGGGGAGAGGCAAATGCATCTTTCAAACAAAGGCTGTAATGTACTTGGGTCATTGCGTGGACAAAGATGGCTTGCACCGAGTGGAGGTAAAGGTCCAGGCCATAAAGGAAGCACCAACTCTACAAAACACAATAGAATTGGGGTAGTTTTTGGGACTCATAAACTAGTCTATTCAGAATTTGGTCACCCTGTTGACATCTCTTCACATCTTATTAAAGAAGAACCAAAAGTGGGCTTGGGGAGCTCCACAAGAGGAGACATTCACCAGGGTGAAGAGACAGCTGTTAGCCTTCCAGTTGCTGGCCTAGTATGATCCTTCCTGGCCGCTCGTTCCCACGTGTGACGCCCATCCGTATGGCATCAGAGCAGTGCTGTCCCATCGATGGAGTGCCCTATTGCGTATGCTTCCAGAACCCGGGAAGATGTGGAACGTCGCTATGCCCAATTTGAAAAAGAAGGCTTGGCTATGGTAGATGCAATAAAGAAATTTCACCAATCTCTCTATGGGTGGCATTTCTTCATTATCACACACCATAAGCCACTGCTGGACCTTGAGGAGGACAAGGGGATTCCCCCCCGATACCCTTGGCCTGAATTCAGCACTGGGCTCTATTGCGAGACGTGTATGGCCCAAGGGTCCAAATAGCACATGCTGACACTCTCAGCCGTCTTCCGCTGCCTGTGAGCCCCTCCTTTCCACGAGTGGTGGACAAAGTGGTGGACTTCAGGTTTCATGGATGCTCTGCCAGTAACAGCTGCACAGATTCTCACATGGACTCAGAGAGATGCCACATTGGTGAAACGTTGCCACATTATATTGCATGGCAGATTACAGTGGAACCCCCCAGCATCCCTACGTTATGAACAGTAGGAGCTGAGTGTACAGCATCCTCCTGTGGGGTGTTCATGTGGTCATCTCGTGACCAGGCCAGGAGTCAATCCTGCAGGACCTGTATCGTAGAACATGTTGGTGAGGAGCTATGTCTGGTGGCCAGGGAACAACGGTGACATTGAGTGAGTAGTGAAAAGATGCCCTGTATGTCACCCCTGGGAATGGTCAGGGTGTCCCTGAGTGAATTTACATGCTGACTGTGCCAGACATTTTAAGGGTTTCATGTCTTTGACTCTTGTGGACACCTATTCTAAGTGGCTAGATGTACATAGGATGACCTCCACCACCTCGAGAACCACTATTGAGAAATTAAAGTTCTCGGTTAGTAGCCATGGGATACCAGAGATATCGATTAGAGATAATGGGACCCCGTTCACGAGCGAGGAGTTCTTACTGTTTTGCGCACAAACGGGTAAGACACACCGGTCCACCCTGTATCACCGAGCTTCAAATGGCTTATCAGAAGGGGTGGTACACATGTTTAAATGAGGCATCCGGCAACAGATCATGGGCTCCGTGGATACATGACTGGCGAGGCTCCTTTTTCATTCCAGGACCATGCCACAGGTCATGACAGGTGCAGTACCGGCAGAGCTGCTGATGGCCAGCGCCTCTAAACTCGCTTAAGTTTAACTTTCTCAAGTTTGGGCAGAGAGGCTGAACTACAACAGGATATTCATAAGAAATATCATGACCATAGGATGCCTGGGAGAGGTTTCAACCGGGTGTCGCTGTTCATATCCGGAATTTCAGAATCTGGAATCCCTGCGACCATTGGCTCTCAGGGATCGTATTGGAGAAAACAGGGCCCATATCTTACAAGGTCAGGACTCCACGGAAGACCTTGTGGAGACATGTTGACCACCTTAAAAACAGAGAGCCTGCCGCAGAGGAAAATGCTTCAGGGACATTGGTACCTTCACTGCCTATTAGACCACTCCATACCCAAGGAGTGCAACCCGCCGTGGTCCAAGGCCCAGAGTGTCAAGATGATAACGATTCAGGCTTGAAGATGGACACCAAAGTGTCCGTGCACACAGACCATGTTGTGTCCAGAGCCGGACATCCAGCAGTGTCCCTCCGCCAGTTGCCTCTGAAAAAGCGATCGGCAAATTGCGATACGCCACCCGACCCAGATCCACCCCTGGCAGAAGAACAACCATATACAAAGTGGCGCAGAAGGCCTCCTCAGATGGTTGTGACGAATGTGATATAAAATAGTTAGTTTAAATATTAGTTACAGTAATGTAGATGAAGGCCAGTTTAATTATAGTGAGTTCATAAAGCACAAAGGATTTCAGAAAGCATGGCAAGGAAGGGGGAGGGGTGTCTGGTAAAGGAGGGGCAAAGGATGCTGGGTAACAAGAGGCCCAGGGTTAAGGAATGAGAAGTGAGCCAATTAGGATGTATGTCCAGGTCTGGAGGGGTATAGGATAACCTATGGGAATCGTGTATGTGAAACTTGATGCCATTTGAATGTATTTGCAGAGATCCCTTTGTCTCCGACCTCATTCGTTTTCCAAGGGGTCCAGGAGACAGTTTTCGTGTTCTGTGTCCCTGTGAAGTGAGTCAGCCTTGCAAGTTGGTTAAAATAAATAATACTGTACCTACAAATCCATCTCGAGTTTTATTGAGGCCAGACTGACGGGTAAAGAATTAAATATTGTCATTTGGTGCCGAAAACCCGGGATTTCTCCAGATGGTCACCGACCAACTGCGAAATCAGAATTAGACTGATTTTGGACAGGGAAAGTGGAAAAGGGCCCACAATATCTGTAGCTGGAAAATGACCACGCATTGGTTTTCCCCTCTTCTCATGGTCTGATTGGTCTGGTCACTCGCGGTTGGTACGGAAAGATCGTCTCAATGAAATCAAAGGTCAGTCTGGGGATTAGAAAATTAAACTGATGGGATAGCATAAATTGATGGTTCGGTTTTGGGTTAATTTTGGAATTGATGGGACATCGAATTGATGGTTTAATTCCATGTGTGTGTAGTTTTGGGATTGATGGGACATCGGATGATGGTTTAATTCCATATGTGTGTAGTTTTGGGATTGATGGGACATCGGATGATGGTTTAATTCCAGGTGTGTGTGTTTTGGAAACTATAGTTGATTAAGCTAAAATTGTATACTTGGACTGTAGTGGCGAGAAACGCAGTCTTATGGATTAGTTCGAGATTATGGGGAATTGCTTGGAGAACACGAGTGATCCAGGCACTCCATTGCAAATATTATATGATATTTATCCAGATAAAGTGAGAGATTTTAGGAAAATGTCAGCAACCTTAAGGAAGAAATTGGGTGACGAATGGCCACTAGGGGGCACTAAAGACCTGGACATCATTAAGAAAATTCAGGGAGAAATCTGGAAAAAGAGCCAAAGTATGAAAGCAAAAGAATTAATTGGATTATGGAGACAATATTGTCAAGAGGAAAGGGATAAGATCATGTTATCAAGTTGGCAAGAAAATGCCCTTAAAATGGGGATTCCAATTAGTGAAGGGGGGAACCAGAAAACTCTGGAGATCTTGAAAAAGGAGTGTGCACTCAAAAAACGTGCAAGTAAAGAGAGGGTGAACTCGAGTTTTAAAAATGGGCTACGTAGTTCAATGGCTGGCCTTGCATTGACAGAGGCAGATGATGACCCAGAGAATTGGACCATGTCGGCCAGAGTCCCGACTGCACCAGTAGCATTGTCTGCACTAATTCCGGAACCACCAGGGTATCATAATTTATATCCAGTCTCTGCTCCCCAGATTCAAATCATGCCAGCCTCTCCAACCCCTTCGGTTGATAGCTTGGGTCCTATTTCAGCACCTTCACCGTCTGTTAGAGAAGGGGAGCTCTGTTCAACAAGCCCAGTTAGCTCTAGGACCCGATCTCGGACAATGAGAGAGGGGCCTGATCCTATCCAGAAACAATCACGTATACCATCTAGATCCCTTCAGACCGATATGGTAGGACAGAAAAGTATGAGAACAAAGAAAGAGGATGGGAATGGTTCTGAGGAGGTGGAGCTCCCCCTAGTGGAAGGGAAGGACGTTGAAGTCTTTGAAGAGCCAGAGGAATCCGCTAGAGCGCCCCCTAATGAGACTCTGAGACAGTTGCCGATTAGGAAAATACCAAACCCTGATGCTGCAACAGCAGCCGCCCAGCCCACGATAGACGTTTATTTCCCATCGAGACCCAGTGAGATGATGGCTATTCTGGCTGCAATCCCAGACAGGAAGAAATCGCCTGCTGCTTTCGTGGACTATCTGAGAAGTGCCATCTCAGTTTATCAAGCTGATTCAAGGGACCTCTGGGCCTTAGTCCAGCAGGTTTTAACCCCAGCAGAGTACCACAATCATCTCAATCACTTGAATTATGCTAGCCACACCACACTTCAGCAAGCCCATGCTTTGGACAATGATAGACGGGCACAAATCCTGAATGCGTTGAATGTCACATTTCAAAAGCCCATAAATATTTCTGCTATCTTAGACCTAAAATCTAAGAAGATTGAAGAGCTAGAGGAATTTCTGGAACGTTTTAATGAAATCTACCGTGGGCAGTCAGGCGACTTGCCATACCAAAATGGTCAGAATTCCCCTCAATATTGTGCTATGTTAATGCATTGCCTACCACCTTTCGTGGCTACTGCTGTGAAATGTAATAACATGAATTGGACAGAGAACGACCCTTCTCAGATGGCCAGGGCAGTCAGATTTTATTGGAAGGAGGGTGTAGGCCAGGAAGGAGGCTCAGTTACAAAGATTAAGACTTAGTATGTAATGAAAAAGGATGATCTGAGACCCCAACCAGCGGCAGATACGGTGGCTTACCAGCTGGAACCCCAATATTGTGACCTTGGGTGGGTGGATCAACACGGAGGAGGATATCAAACCCACCCAAATGGACCCTCAGCTCCTCTTTATGGCCCACAGTATGCACCAACAGCTTTACAACTGCCGCCCCCTCTGAGGTGCCATTGGCCTACTGGGAAAAGAGGACGGGGCAGATATAAAGGGAACAATACATGTTTTAATTGCGGTCGTGCAGATCACTGGCATCAGGAATGCCCCTTTAAAAGACGGGCAGCAGAAGGAGACTACCCCCAAAGGAGGGGGTACCCACCAAGGGGAGGACAGATGAGGTACACTGACTTCTCCCAGGTAAATCCTTTCCCAACACAAGATTGGCTAGCTAATTTAGTCATAAGGACTCTCCAATCGGACAGGGAACCTATTATTTCTCTGCAGATAGGAGATCAACACTGCCCATTTATAATCGACACTGTAGCAGCCATGTCTTCGGTGCAATCAGAACTTTGACTACCACTATCCGACCACACGCAGCATTTGTCGGGGTTCCAAGGACAGGTGTGTGAGTATCCTATTTCTGAACCTGTGACAGTCACTTACGAGAATAAGTCTGCGGATCATCAGTTTGTGGTGACTACTGGATTGGACTGTAACTTGTTGGCCCGAGATTTACTGTGTATCTTCCAGCTACAGCTAGAGTGCGGAGACGAAGGGGTAACGGTTCAATCATGGAGGATGAGACAACAGTGCTATATTTCTATCACACCCCAGTGGTGGACGTTAGACATTGAACATTCACTGCACCACGTTACCCTGGCCTATGACAGAACCGGACAGAACAGGGAGTTGGAGGACAATAGGTAATTAATTGGGACCGAATGGCCAGTCAAGATTACAGCCACAGTCACGGGAAAAGAAGGTACAGCCGATTTTGGCCACAGTCAGCTTCTGTAGGCCCTCATATTACACGTCAGGTCCACGACCAGTACCATGCCAAGGATCTGGGGCCTATGGGAAGGAGGGCAGTGGATCATTCAGATCCAACAGAGTACGCACTTCAAGTCATGCCAGACAGCACTTCCATAAAATATTTTGAGGTCCCTGAAACGATTAACACTCGACTTCAGCATCACCTGGGACGTGACGTTTTGGAATATGTCAACCCACAGGTCTGGGCGGAATGCCCATCACAAGTGGGACAGGCAAATGTTACACCTATTAAGGTAACGATTAAGGACCATGTAACGCTGCCTTCCATTCGGCAATACCCCCAAGCTGCCCCATCTAAAGACAAATTAATCCGAGAGCTGTTGCAACAGGGTATTCTGGTCCCTTGCCAATCAGAATGTAACACCCCCATACTTGCTGTGCCTAAACCAGCCAAACCAGACCAGTACCGATTAGTGCAGGATTTACGTTCACCAATGCCATCGCACAGCCGTTACATGCTCTTGTCCCTAATCCTGCCCACATACTGGCTCAAATTCTAGCTCGAGTCCGGGTCTTCGCCATAGTTGACCTCCAACACGCTTTCTTTGCCCTTCCACTTGCATCTGAAAGCCAATATTTGTTTGCCTTCACTTACAATGGACAGCAGTATACCTGGACCCGACAGCTCTTCTCCAGATGTCTGCAGACCCAACTCCAGGCCTTGACATTGGAGCATGGTTCCACTCTAGCGCAGTGTGTAGATGACCTATTGGTAGCGAGTCCCGACGAGCCCAGTAACAGGGATGATGTGATCCAGTTATTAAACCACCTATCCTCGTTGGGTTATGTTGTTTCACAATCAAAGGTCCTGGTGGCTCAGACAAAGGTCAAGTTCTTAGGAGTTTTACTTACAGCCACAGAAAGAAGTCTCGAACCCAGTAGCATTGAACCAATATGCCAATTCCCCGCCCCTACCAAAGCCAAGGAGGTCCGTCATTGGCTGGATATGGTGAATTATTGTAGGCAGTGGATACCAAACATCACTGTCTTTTCAAAGCTGCTGATGCCTTACACTAGTGAAGAGGGGAACTTTACTCTCACCACCGAGGCACTCGAAGCCTTCCGTTGCCTGAAGCAGGCCTTGCTACAAGCACCGGCCCTCGGTAGGCCCCTGTACGACCGACCGTTCCAGATATACTGTACTGTTCTGGAAGGATGTTCAACAGCGGTACTCACCCAGCAACATGGGGATAAGCATGGGGATAGCATATTACTCTTCCAAACTCGATCCAGTGGCGTTGGGCCACCCTGTTTGCACCCAGATCTTGGCAGCGATATACAATAGTTTGCAGGCTGCTGCCAATATAACTCTCCAACAGGATATTACGGTGTATAGCTCCCACTCGGTCATCGCACTACTGGGGCAACTGCAGACTCAGCATCTTACCGCAGCTCGTCAGAATAGGTCTGAAATATGCCTTTTGAACAATCCACGTCTGACATTTAAATACTGTACCACTATCAATCCAGCCTGTTTTCTTAGCCGTCCCCCTGTCCATGAGGACGCACCTGGTCACGACTGTTTAGCCTTGATTCAGGAAACTACCACAATAAGGGACGATCTGAGTGATATTCCGTTAGAACAACCTGACATGATTATGTATGTTGATGGCAGTGCATTAGTAAGCCCCACTGGCCGGAGATTGTCCGGTTACGCAATCGTAGATCAGGATGGTCTGATTCTAGAAGCAGCCGCTTTTCAGACCCCTTATTCAGCCCAACAAGTCAAAGTTTTTGCCCTCACCCGTGCATGTATACTTGGTGTAGATCGTCGGGTAAATATTTATACTGACTCCCGATACGCCTTCGGGGTAGTTCATGACTTCGGGCAGCTCTGGAAGAATAGAGGATTCCTTACCTCGGCCGGCACGGAAATATCTCACCGGGGTTTAGTTAATGACCTACTGCAATCTCTCCTTATGCCACCGCAGATTTCCGTCATTAAATGCCCTGCCCATACAAACGGTAAGACCCCAGTTGACATTGGTAATGAACAAGCAGATTGTGCAGCGCGGACAGCCGTGCAAATTCAGCAAGTGATGGTGCCTAAAATGTTAAGTCAGACTAAACGATCTGCTATAAATAGGTCTGCTTCTGACAAGCCAATGCCAACCATCCAAGACGTCATAAGGTTACAGGAGGACGCTCCTGAGAGTGATAAACAAATGTGGAAACGGTTAGGTTGTACATATGATTCTGTTTCCTCTTTATGGACCACGCCTGCACACCAGACTTGTATGTCTGATGTACTGGCTTTATGGGTCGTTGAATGTGTACACTTTGCAACTCATTGTGGGGCTCGGGGACTAGTGATTTGTTGCTGGACACTTGGTGGCACCCTAAAATGCAGGGGTTGGCCCAGAGTATCAGTAATCGGTGTTTGATTTGTCAGCAATATAACACCGGCAAAGGTATCCCTTGTGGTATGGGGCAAACCCCGTTGCCCAGTGGTCCCGTTGAGACGCTCCAAATGGATTACATTGAGTTAGAAAGGTGTCAATGTTATAAATATGTTTTGGTCATTGTGGATGTGTTCAGCAGATGGGTTGAGGCGTATCCGACTACCGATAATAAAGCTGCTACTGTGGTTAAAGTTCTGATGCGGGAAATCATTCCCCGGTACGGTATACCAGCTCAGTTAAGTTCTGATAACGGGCCTCATTTTATTGGACAAATTAACAAGGGGTTTTGCTCCCAGTTGGGCATACGCCAGCAGTTACACTGTTCGTACACCGCAGGCGGCCTGATTGGTTGAGAGACACAATCAGACCCTCAAAACTAAATTGGCTAAATTAAGAGCAGACACGGGACTGACATGGCTTAAGTTGCTCCCCGTTGCCCTCTTCCAGCTGCAGGTTACACCTGCGGGACCGGCCCGGCTCTCTCCTGCCGAGATCCTTTATGACAGACCCCTTAGAACTCCCTGGAACCTGCATGTTCCCACACTGGTTCAGTTTCACCATATGACTGAAGAAATGACCACCTCTGGTCTAGCCCTCACTAAGGTCCTCAAAGAGCTCCATGGCCAGGTCCACGCGGCTCACCCGCCACCGCCCCCATTACCTAGCTCACTTTCAGTGCAGCCTGGTAGTTACGTCATGGTCAAAAATTGGACTCGGAAAGGGTCGGAGCCACGATGGGAGGAGCCCTTCCAAGTTCTCCTTACCACCTCCACTGCAGTTAAAGTGGAGGGGCGGAGTGCTTGGGTCCACCTCCACCACTGTAAATTGGGTCCACCTCCACCACTGTAAATTGGGTCCATCTCTACCACTGTAAAAAGGTCAGTTACTAACCTGCCTCCCTTCCCCAGTGCTGTTTTACAGGTGTGGAGCATGATGGGGTGGCTACGCACCACCTGTGTAATCTTCGGCCTCGCCTCGCTTGGAGTGACATCGACGACGGACATGGAAAAGGGAAATATCATCTACATCTGTAACCCCAACCAAACTACAAGGACATTTCATTTATGCAGAGGTGACGTTCTTCGCTGCCCCCATATACGAGGGCATGGTATCGACTCATGGAAGGTCATCGGGTTAACGGACAATGCAGGACTCGTGAAGCAATTGCACCGGTCCCGGCGATGGGAAGGGAACATTACATGGACATTGCCTTGTTTTTGGAGTACATGTAAATTTGATTTTGGATGTGTTAATATTGGTGCCATAAAGGTAACATCAGACTGTCAGGAGAAGGTAGGAAGAGGTTGTGAGAGAGAGAGGGGGACTAGAGAGAGGACGGGGCATGTAAGGAGGGGAGTACAACTAGAACATAGGTTATCAGGAGATACACTTAATTCATTTAGGACCCAGACTGAGGGAAACCCGGGTAGTATGAATCTCTTCTACCAGATTTACCACCGCTTGTATGGCCACGGACAGGTTGTCTGCTACCCGAACCCCGCAGCGGTGTCTAGGTTATTTTCTGTTTCACGCTTTGGGGCACTCCCCAAACGGTGGTTCATTGTCAGCGTCCCGAGCCACCGCCCGAGCAAGTCACTCTTCCTTACGATCCGGGTTCAGCACCACCGGCTATTTGCCTTCCCCTTCCTCGGGATAATTCCCACTCACAGTATGATAGGCTGCAACGGTGGAGGGCGTACATACCTAGCCACTTCACTCCCAATAGAGACTCCCGGTCGTACGAGAATTGTTTCAGCAGTGACGGGTACAGCTGTTTGCTGGTAGAGGTGGAAACGAATATAACATGTCTGTTCCCCACCTGTACGGACAGGAGGTGCCATATCACTCAGGCGTCTGGCCAATGCGTCTGTCACAACACCACCTGCGTTCCATTGAACGCCAGCCTCCAGCTCCTTTGTGGCTGGGCGCATGTCTCTCATATCATTGTTGGGACTAGGGCTTTCCGCATTGCTGGGAGGCCCGAATGGGCGTTCCACAGCTGGATAAACTGGGCTACTGGGGGATCCCTACGCAACCGATATACTGATTGTGATGCTAGCCTGTACACGGAGCAAGGATGCTACTTTTTTTTTTAATGGCACAGCGACCAATGTTTTGTCACCCCCATTTCCCTGCCAAATTGCTATCGGGACTCTAGTCCCTACCACAGTCCCCTGCCCCTCGGTGTGGATGCTGCATAATCAGTTAGCATGCCGGGCAGTCTCAGCCGAATTCTGCGAGAACTGGACAAAACCTCAGGTTCTCGCACCCAACCGGGGCCACTCAGCCGGGTGGGGGATTCTGAGCGTCTTGACACTGGGAGGTGTGGGGGGTTCCTTGGCGGTCAGCGATAGGAATTATTTTATTTGTGGCCTTACCATCCTGGGAAACGAAACCTTGGGAGCCCTCGGGGCAATAACCAAGGAATTGTCTCAGCTGCGGTTGTTTGCAATGCAGAACCGGTATGCTCTTGACTATCTTCTGGCCCGTGAGGGTGGGGTATGTGCCATAGTGCAGGGAGTTCAAGACCTAACCGCTAACATCACTAAATTTATGGATCGCATACGGGATCACCTGGACGGAATGCAGGACACTGGCTCTTGGTGTAACTGGGGATTTGGACGTTGGAAGGACTGGTTGATAAATATGGCCATGTATTTAGCAGTGGCACTCGGCTGCATCTTTGTGGGCCTGGCCATCTTTAAATGTGTGATGGGTAGAATGCGGGGTGCACTGGAACAGATAGACGCCCCTAGAATCTTGGCTGTTAGGATCCACAAGGGTGCAGCGCATGAAGGGGGGCTGCAACAGGAAATGGAAATGCAGCGACAAATCTTTTTAGATGAGGGGCCGTAGCTACGGATTGAATAGATAGGTTATCATGAAATGATAAAAGGAGGGAATGACGAATGTGATATAAAATAGTTAGTTTAAATATTAGTTACAGTAATGTAGATGTAGGCCAGTTTAATTCTAGTGAGTTCATAAAGGACAAAGCACAAAGGATTTCAGAAAGCATGGCAAGGAAGGGGGAGGGGTGTCTGGTAGAGGAAGGGAAAAGAATGCTGGGTAACAAGAGGTCCAGGGTTATGGAATGAGAAGTGAGCCAATTAGGATGTATGGTCAGGTCAGGAGGGGTATAGGATGACCTATGGGAATCGTGTATGTGAAACTTGATGCCATGTGAATGTATTTGCAGAGATCCCTTTGTCTCCGACCTCATTCATTTTCCAAGGGGTCCAGGAGACAGTTTCTGTGTTCTGTGTCTCTGTGAAGTGAGTCAGCCTTGCAGGTTGGTTAAAATAAATAATACTGTACCTACAAATCCATCTCGAGTTTTATTGAGGCCAGACTGACGTATAAAGAATTCAATATTGTCAGTTGTAGAGGGGAATCTATTTTTTTTGGGTGGGGGGGGGGGGGGGGGGGGGCGGTGTAATAATCCTCATGGGACCCACAGGGATACCCATGGGGCTCATGGAATATAAACTTTCCCGCTGGTGGAAGGAGGCCCGTCCAGCTGGGGCTCATAATAACCCACTATAAAAGCCGGCCCAGACATGGACCGCCACGATGGTTATCCCAGTGGGACTAATACTGTGTGTGTATTTACTTCCACAGGCAGATTCTTATAGCTGTGAATAAACCAACGTTCACCCTACCATTCGGCTTCCCGGGCCTTGAAAATGTGGAACTGCAAAAGGAGATTGACAAGCTGGTGGAATGGCCAGACACATGGCAGATGAAATTCAATACAGAGAAACGTGAAGTGGTTCATTTTGGTTGAAAGAACATGGAGAGACAATATAACATAGCAGGTAAACTCTAAAATAGGTGGAGGAACAAAGGAACCTGAGTGTAAATGTGTAAAATTCATTGATGGTGACAGGACAGGTTGAGAGAACAGTTAATAAAGCAGACAGTATCCTGGGCTTTATTAATAGGGGTGTAGGGTACAAGAGCAAGCAGGCTATGTAGAATTTGTGTAAGTCAAAGGGCAGCACAGTGGTTAGCACTGCTGCCTCACAGTGCCGAGCACCTGGGTTCGATTCTGATCCTGGGTCACTGTCCATGTGGAGTTTGCTCATTCTCCCCGTGTCTGCGTGGGATCCAAAGATGTGCAGGGTAGGTGGACTGGCCACTCTAAATTGGCCTTTAATTGGAAAAAAAAATAATTCGGTACTCTAAATTTATTTTTAAAAAATAATTTGTGTAAGTCACTAGTTTGTCCTCAGCTAGAGTATTGTGTCCAGTTCTGGATGCCGTATTTAGGAAAGAAACAAAGAAATTGGAGAGAGTGCGGACAAGATTAATGAGAATGGTTTCGGAGATCATAGAATTATAGAATTTACAGTGCAGAAGGAGGCCATTCAGCCCATCGAGTCTGCACCGGCCCTTGGAAAGAGCACCCTACCCAAATCCATGCCTCCACCTTATCCCCGTAACCCAGTAATACCACCTAACCTTTTTTGAACACTAAGGGGCAACTTAGCATGACCGATCCACCTAAACTGCACTTCTTTGGACATAAGATGAGGAACTTCATTTATTTATTTTTAAAAATTTGTTTTTATTCAAAATTTTAAAATAATTTTTACAAACCACTACAAAAAGAAAAGCAACGAAAAGAAAACATAGCAAGGAACTTAATTTATAAAGACAGATTGGAGAGGTTGGGACTGTTTTCCTTTGATTTAGGAAGGCTGAGAGGCTGCAGCAAATGGGTAGGATCCGGAATGCACTGCCTGAACATGTGGTAGAGAAACGGCCAATCAAAGCTTTCAGGAATGAATTAGATTATCATCTGAGAAAGAAGAATGAGCAGGACTTTGGACAGAAGGCGGATGAATAGCTCCCCCTCAGACAGCCAACACTAACAGCAGAGGCCAAATATTCTCCTCCTGTGCTATTACCATTCTATGATTTTATGATTTTAATGATCATCTATCATTTATTTTAAATCCTGCATCGGCACACACTTTCTGCTTGTAAACCTTACTTCCTGATGTCAACAATTTGTTTTGCCACATTCATATCAATTTTCCATTAAAAGTCCGTGTTATTTTCATTATACAGCCACCTATACTCCTACCATCAGTGGCACTACAGAGCTCCCAGCTCCAGTACAAATGTGGGGCACTCCAAATGTCAAGCTACTGATTTACAATTGTTTTCTTTTAAATTTTATTTTGTTTTTGCAATAACTTTGTCCATCATTGTTTGTATCTGTACTGTCCTCAGCAAACCAAATCCAGTTTTCCTGACCTTTGTCCTTCTTGACCTCCTGGCTCCTCTGATCCCTCATTTCTGAGGAAACAATTACCCTGGGGCTATAATTTGTTCATCGTCCACTCACTCATGCAAGGGGAAACAGGCATCAGTCTTCATCTGTCCCTTATTTTTGATTTGCTGACTTCCACCCTATTGTGGAACAACAAGCTCCTATGGTTGTTTCCAGACTTAGACCAGTTCCTTTGGGTCTTCTCTTGCTCTCTTCTGATTCTGCAATTTGCTCATCTTGCTCTCATCCATTTATTCACTATCTCAACCTCTGATCTATCTTTTCCTCGCCAAATCGCTCCACTTTCCCTTGTGAGCCCAACCATTGTAGTTCTCCCTTTACTCTGTCCATATCCCACAGAGCTTCTGACAAGAGAGCAAGACTAACCCACAAAGTAATCCAAGATTAGTATTTTATCCAACCAACTGTAATAATAATCTTTATTAGTGTCACAAGTAGGCTTACAATTCAGAATGTCCAAATTACCTTGTCTTCGGGACTTGGGGGAGGAAACCGGAGCAACCAGAGGAAACCCACGCAGACACAGGGAGAACGTACAGACTCCGGACAGACAGTGACCCAAGCTGGAATCAAACCCGGGTCTCTGGCGCTGTAAAGCAACAGTGCTTACCACTGTGCTACCGTGTCACCCTAATTGTGAGCTAGACCACAAGATTTGCTTGTAGATTCCTGCACTGCAGCGTTTCAAGGTGAAGACCATCATCACCTTCTCACGGGCAATTCAGGATGGGCAAGTAATGGCAGCCCTGTCAACAACATCACACACCCTGAGAATTAACCTAAAAAAGTTGGAGAACAATACACATTGGACAAAAGAACAGCACAAACACAATGACTGACAATTGTGAATATAATATAATAAACACGCAGAAGAGACATAACTCCTGTTTGTGTTCATGAGCAACACCATTGAATATCAATTTGCACTGAATTACAAACAGGTTTCAGCAGTTTTAACACTGTGTAAACAATTAAATACATCTTTCATCAGTGTTTGATGAACATGTGGATCAAACTATTTATGGATCAACACAATTGATTTTATAACATAAGATCATATATTTAATCATTGTATTATAGAATCATAGAATGGTTACGTTATAACCTGCCTGCTTACCATTGGCTGGGGACTAATGACAATCCCACAATCCTGTGGGAGTGAGCTTCCCCAATGAGGGGGGCAGAGAAACCACTAGTAAACTCCTAGTATAAATAAAGCTGGCCAGTTTGGAACCAGGAGGAAGGAGTGTGCAGCAAGGGAAGTTGCTGCTGCTGTTATATATATATGTTACTGTAAATAAATGTTATTACTTTGTATCCTTAAAACTCGTGCTGGATTCGTCGTGGCCCTCACAAAAGGTTACAATACAGAAAGAGGTAAACCTGCCCAAAGACTGGAATTTTCTGGCCATTCATGCAACCGGGATCTTCAGGTCCAGCTGTCAGTGCACCACCTCCATGGGTTTCCTGGCAACAAGGGTGTATTCAACAGGAAACCCGTTGACAATGGTAGGACCAGACGATCCCGCTGCTGCTGTCTTGTGGTGGATATTCATTCAAGACCATTTTGCAGCCATTTAATTTTTTTTTTTTTTTTTAAATTTAGAGTACCAATTCATTTTCCAATTAAGGGGCAATTTAGCGTGGCCAATCCACCTAGCTTGCGCATCTTTGGGTTATGGGGGCGAAACCCACGCAAACACGGGGAGAATGTGCAAACTCCGCACAGCCAGTGACCCAGAGCCGGGATCGAACCTGGGGCCTCGGCGCCATGAGGCAGCAGGGCTAACCCACTGCGCCACCATGCTGCCCTTGCAGCCATAACCTCCACCCCTCACTGCTTACCTGTGGAGGGCAATGCCGTGCCGTGCCTTGAATCGGTTCAGAAATCCGTCGTGGCAAGTAAACTCCATGTGGGCAAGCTTATTTTCCAGGATGACTCACCTTTCCTGGGGGATTGGACTGGAGATAGGAATGTTGTCAGCTCAGGTTGTTTTGAAGTATTTTAGCAGACCTTCTTGAGTGTCTGACTAGGCAGCCATTCTTATCCTCTTCCTTGCTGGAGAGAATACTTGTTTGTCGAAATGTTCCAAGATATTCACCATTTTAAAAATAAATTTAGTGTATCCAATTAATTTTTTCCAATTAAGGGGTAATTTAGCGTGGCTAATCCACCTATCCTGCACATCTTTGGGTTGTGGGGGCGAAACCCACGCAAACACGGGGAGAATGTGCAAACTCCACACGGACAGTGACCCAGAGCCAGGATCAAACCTGAGACCTCAACGCCGTGAGGCAACAGTGCGAACCACTTGCTCCACCGTGCTGCCCTGTTCATCTTATATCTATTAATGGTGGACAGATTTGACTGTGAAATCTCTCTTCCTTCAGAATGTCTGATTTTCATTTCACACTATGCTGGATCACCTTCAGCTTCTCTCTGATTGGCAAGACATTTAACTTTCTCATTGGTTTAGCCTTGCTCGCAGGCTCTGCATCTTCTTTTCATAGGGAGATCTCAATGTCAAATTATGGCTTTCCCAGCACTCCATGATTTTGCACTCTTGTGTGCTCTAACTCTGTTCTGATTGATTGGTGGGGTATTTTGACAGGTTGGCTAATCCAAGCTTGGCTAATCCGGATTTACCAATGTAGAATTTAGGTTTATCATGAACATGGTTCTCTGGGATTCCATAGCACGGTGGCACAGTGGTTAGCATTGCTGCCTCACAGCACCAAGGCTTGTGTTCAATTCTGGCCTGTGTGACTGCGTGGAGTTTGCTCTTTCACCCTGTGTCTGCGTGGGTTTCCTCCAGGTTCTCCGGTTTCTCCCACAGTACAAAGATGGGCAGGTTAGGTGGATTGGTGATACTAAACTGCCCCTTAGTGATCATAGATGTGCAGGTTAGGTGGGGTTACAGGGATAGGGCAGGGAAGGGGGCAAGGTAGGGTGCTCTTTCAGAGGGTCAGTGCAGACTCAATGGGCCAAATGGCCTCCTTCTGCACTGTAGGAATTCTATGATTTTCTATTGTGCCAGTGGGATTGGTTGACAACATTAATATAACCAGCATTATACGTCATCTGAGTTTGACTCATGATTTGACTGACTATTCCTACTTTTCGATTCCCTTTTATGTTAGCTGAAAGTATCTTCTCATACTCTTTCTTAGCTTCTTTTATTTGCTCTTTCTTAACTTTTTCTATTCAAAAGGGGCAGACGCCCTAGCCTTTGCCTCCCTGATCGCCTGCCAAACACTCCTGCTTGGCTGGCGATCGGCAGCACCACCCAAGGCCGCAGACGGTCTGATCCAGCAGAATTTCTCAAACTAGAGAAGATAAAAATCTGCCACTTTCAAAGTTAGTTTAACCTCTTGCCAGAAACAGTAGCAAATTGCCTCATAAAGAAAGTGGTCCTGGCTCTGTTTAGGGTAACCAGTCCGGCCTGCACAGGTCACATCTCCCCCAGACCAGTTCCCATTATTCCAAGAGTCTGAAGCCCTCCCTCCTGCACTATCTCTCCAGTCACATAATCATCTTTCTGTCCTTCTATTTCTGTATTCACATGTGCAGAGTGCCGTGAGTAATCTGGAGATTACAGTTTTTGAGGTTTGCTTCTGAATTTCCGACCTAGCTCCCTAAATTCTGGCTGCAGAGACACATTTCTTTTGCTGCCTATGTCATTGGTACAGATATGGACCACACCTATTGGCTGTTCATCCTTCCCCCTCAGGGTGCTCTACAGCTGTTCAGTGACATCCTTGACCCTGGCACCAAACTAGATTGGCAGGGGGATGAGAACCTGGGGGCAAATTCAGAGCAGGGAACAGGAAATGGAGAATTAGTTAGTGACTGAAAGACAGACGCAGCATAGGTTAAAAAGTGTACAGCACAGGAATTTGGCAGTGTTAAACGGTATATATAAATGCAAGGAGTATAGTAAATAAAGTTGATGAGTTGAGGGCACAGATAAGACACATGCCAACATATCATCACTATAACAGAAACATGGTTTAAGGATGGGCAAAAATGGCACCTCAACACCCATGGATATAGAATATTCAGGAAGGATAGGGAGTGGGTAAAAAAGGTGGGGGGAGGGTAGTAGTATGGTTAAAGAAGCAATCAGATTGTGAGGAGGGATGATATACTAAATGAAGCATCAGATGAGGCCATTTGGGTTGAGCTCAGATATATAAAATTGGGCAGCCACACCTTGCTAGAATTGTACTATTGATCCCCAAATAGGAAGGAAGTTAGAAGTGTAAATATATGAACAGATTTCTGAGAGCAAAACATTAGGGCAGTAATCGTTGATACTTCGACGACCGTAATATCAATTGGGATAAGAAGATCTGTGAGACGGGCCCAGAAGACAGAATTATTGAACTGCATTTCAGAAAACTATTTTAGCCAGCACATAAGACCAACAATAAGGGTTGCAATTCTAGATTTAGTCTTAGGAAATAATGCTGGGCAAGTGGCCGTGTAGCAGTGGAGACCATTTTGGAGATAGTGACCACAATATAGTTACATTGAGCACCATTATGGGAAAGGACCAAAATGGAACAGGAGTAAAAGGTCTAAATTGGGGGAAGACAAATTTTACAAAGCTCAGCGGTGAGCTAGTGTGAGTGGACTGGATTCAGCAGGGCAAAAATGTGTTAAATCAGTGGGAGACATTCACTGGCAAAATTCGAAGGGCACAGTGTATACATGTCCCCACACAAACAACAGACGATACTGCCAAATCTAGAGCCCTCGGTTATCCAGAAGCACACAGGACAAGATAAAGCAAAAAAAGAAAGCTTGTGACAGACACAAAAAACTTAATACTGTAGAAAGCCGAGAGGAATATAGAAAGTACAGGGATAAAAATGGAAATTAGAAAAGCAAAGAGAAGATACAAATAAATATTGGCAGGTAAAACAAAGAAAATCCAAAGATGTTTTACCAATACATTAAGAGCAAGAAACTAGGGAAAGGACAGGGCCTACCAGAGATCTACATGGCAACTCATGGGTTCATTCAGCAGATGTGGGCAGGGTTCTCGTGAGCACTTTGTCTCTGTCTTAACTAAGAAGAGGAATGATGCAGCCATTCTAGTTAAAGTGGAGGTGTGTGAAATATTAGATACAATAAGCATAGTGAGAGAGGAAGTACTGGACTGACATCCTTGAAGGTGGATAAATCATCAGACAAGATGGATTGTATCGCAGGCTGTTGAAGGAAGCCAGTGAGGAAATAACGGATTCTCTGAGGATCATTTTCCAATCCTGATACTATACAAGTGAGGTAACAGAAGATTGGAGGTCTGAGAATGTTGTACCATTATTTGAAAAGATTGTGAGGGATAAGCCAGCCCATTATAGGTCATTCAGTCTGACTTCACCAGTGAGCAAATTATTAGAAACAATTCCGAGAGATAGGATAACTTGTCAATTAGAAAGATGCAGATTGATCAGAGATAGTCAGCATGGTTTTGTTAGGAAGAGATTGAGTCTTGTTAACTTAATAGAATTTTTTGAGGATGTAACAAGGATGATTGATGAGGGATGTTGGGCAGTGGATGTTGGATGCATGAATCGCATTAAGGCATTTAACAAGGTCTCATTAGGCAGACTGGTCAGAAAAGTGAGATCTCATGAGATACAGGGGAAGGTGGCAGGTTGGATCCAAAATTGACTCAGTGACAGGAAACAAAGAGTAATGGTGAATGGATGTTTGTGAATGGAAAATGGTTTCCAGTGGTGTTCCACAAAGTTCAGTGTTGAGGCACTTGTTGTTTGTTGTATATATCAATAATTTACATTTAAATGTGAGAGACATGATTGGGAACTTTACAGATGGCGCTAAAATTGTCAGTGTATACACCCTGCTGGAGCGACTGCTGCTTCCGGATGTGGAAGGGGAGGGAAGAATTGGGGATATATATTAGTGGCTGGGGGAGCAGGGAGGCAGGTGGGTGGTGAAGATCAAGGAGAAATGGGAAGCGGAGTTGGGAATGGAGATCAATTGAGGAGTATGGAGTGAGGCACTGCAAAGGGTAAATGGGATCTCCTCTTATGCAAGGATGAGCCTGATACAGTTTAAGGTGGTGCACAGGGTGCATATGACTTGGGTGAGAATGATTGGGTTCTTTCAGGGGGTAGCAGATGAGTGTGAGAGGTGTGGGCGGGGAGCAGCGAATCATGCGCACATGTTTTGGGGTTGTGAAAAATTGGGACGATTCCGGGCGGGGGTATTCGCGGTCTTCGCCAGGATAGTGGAGGAGGGAGTGGACCCGGACCCTTTGGTGGCGATATTTGGGGTTTCAGAGAAGCCGGGGCTCACAGAGAGGAGGAAGGCCGATGTCTTGGCCTTCGCCTCTCTGATTGCACAGCGGCGTCTTTTGCTGGAGTGGCGGTCGGCATCGCCACCGGGGGTAGCAGCATGGTTGGGTGACTTGTACAACTTCCTGCGGTTCGAGAAGATAAAGTATGAGTTAAGGGGCTCAGCAAGGGAGTTTGAGAAAAGGTGGGGGATGTTTGAGGAGATGTTCGTCGCAGGGGGGGGGGGGGGGGGGGGGGGGTTGATGGGGCGGGGGGGGGGGTGAAAAAGGAGGAAAATCTGTACAAACTGTATCATTGATTGTTGGGAAGATTGTTTTCCGGGGTGTTTATTTACTGTAACCTACTTTGATACAAGTTTGAATAAATGCGTTTAAAACATTTTTTTAAATTGTCGGTGTAGTTGATAGTGAAGAGGATAGTTGCCGACTCTGAATTAAATCAATGGTTTTCACAATGAGTGGTCCGAGAAGTGGCAAATGGAATTCATGAGGTAATGCATTTGGGGAGGGAAACAAAGCAAGGGAACACTCAATACATGGGAAGATATTGAGAGGGGTTGAGGAAGTGAGAGACCTTGGAGTGCATGTCCACAGGTCCTGGAAAGTGGCAGGACAGGTGGGCAAGGTCAAGGAAGCGTATGGAATGCTCTCCTTTAATATGCAATGTAATGAATATAAAAGCAGGGATGTAATAATGGAACTGTATAAAACACTGGTTAGGCCACAGCTAGAGTATTGTGTGCAGTTCTGGTCACCACATTTCAGGAAAGAAATAATTGCGCTGGAGAGAGTGCATAGGAGATTTAAAAGATTGTTGCCAAGACTTGAAAATTGCAGCAATGAGAAGAAATTGGATGGGCTGGGGTTGTTTTCCTTAGAAAAGAGGCGGCTGAGGGGACCTGATTGAGGTGTACAAAATAATGAGGGGCCTAGAAAAGGTAGACAGGAAAGTTGGGGCGGGGGGTGGAGGTGAATAACCAGAGGGCCTAGATTTAAGGTGATTAGTAGAGGGATTAGAGGGGACATGAGGAAAATATTTTTCACGCAGAGGGTGAGAGGTGACTGGAATTCACTGCCTAAGTTGGTGGACATTGAGATGCACTTAGGGGACTCTTACATGTTTCTTCTTGTCTCTCTGGTTGCGAGGTCACCCATTCCCTCTCTGCCTCAACACTCTTAAGCTGCAGGGTGACCACATCTATAACTGTGCTATCCACACAACTCTCAGCCGGGGCGGGGAGGGGGGTTATTTACCCTTGTGCAGTGTGCACGAATGGACACTCCCTCAATATTGGAGTGCCAGGGCTCCACGCCGTTGCTCTGCGCTTTGCGATGCTCTCGCTGCAGGATTAGGCCAATTCGCAGTGGATCGATGTTCCTTTATTATGGGGCAGACCTTTCATTTCGGCTTCGGTGTTAGCGAATAACAGATTTGCATCGGTCTTTTCAGACACAGGAACTACTAGTGGCTTGCTCCTCCTGCCGCACACGCTGCACAAACTCTTTCACATCAGGGATGCCTGTGCCGGACTCATGCGCCCTCTTCTGGCCATCACCTCGCCACATTGAACAACGGTGAGCTGAGACTGGTGAGACCCAATCCGACGCATAGGGGCCAGAGAACTCCTTCATTGCTAATCTACAACTAAACACAACCGGGCCAGTTCGTTTTCTCCCATTTAACAACAGTCCAACTGAAGAAACTCGAGCACAAAAGTATGAAGATGCACAGTACACATTTTAATGACACACATGTCCATGTGCTGTCTGTTTCACAATCACAATTTCCCCCCCATTTCCATGGATACAAAGTCGCAATTTACATTTGCCTTCTGAAATTTACAATATGAAGCAGCGCAAACACATCGCACATTCCACAGCAACACGTCTCTGTGGCTGATAAAATTCGCCTCCTCCTTATTTGGATGAGTGTTGTTTCTTTTACACTTCACATTCACACTACAATAGAACCCACAATACATGTGTCCACTTGGGCGCCTGATCAGCTGTTTGATGCCTCATCTAATTCTTTTGTTGGATTGACTTTGCAAAGCACTAGAGTAAACATAATTTCTAAATGGATTCACCCATTGTATAACTCGATTAATTACATCAATTCGCGTAAAAATCATCGTGAAAGGACAAGGGGCCGTTGCCACATCTATGCAATTAGCCTAAAGTTCCCAGAATGTTGTGATGATTATTGCGCCAGGTACTTAGCAAAATAGTCATCCCCTCCCCGGAACTCTTTCATCGGGAAATAACAAATGTGGTGCTGCAAGGTCAGAGTGTCATGGTTTTGAGAAGCAGACATATCCTCTTTAGTCAGCCAGAAAGATGGCAAGCTCGGCAATGCTGTCGACGGTACAGTTGCTGTCTTGTTGAACAGGAGCGCAGTTTGAGACCTCTCCTCACTGATCGCTCTGCTCCCTATTACTGAGTTAATAATACAGCGTCTATGCAATCAATACAAAATGTATTTTAAACTCAGAAGATCGCTGTAACTCCTGTTAAAACGAAGCCAGATGTGTCCACTGACTCTCATATTAAATTAACTAACACTGTACTTTTTAGCTTGGGTAACGTCCTTTCCTCGATTTGGTAAATTTTCTGTGTGTTACAATGACATTAAACACTTTATTTTCAGACACTGTCAGTCTCTCTTTGCCTATCGCTTTCTCTCCTCTCTGACGATCACTGATCACATCCATTCTGGTGCCTGCCTTCTATTTGCTTACATTCCGATTTACCCCAGAACTGTATTTAACCTGCTGTTTTTCCATATGAAAAGTTTGTCATGAGATGCTACATTTTGCACCATTTGTGGACAGGCTTCAAGTTTCTTCTGACCATTAGAAACGTTTGAAGTCATCGAATCAGCGTTAGGTCCCCGGGTAAGCACCGAGGATGTACAAGACTCATCCGGGGGTAGCAGTAGATCTTCGGGGTACAAGGAAAGCTGCCGCGCTGCTGGTGTGAGTTTAGAGTCGGAAGTACTGAGTTATACTGCTGGCTGCCACTAGCGCCCAGTCCAGAGAAGCAGAGACAGAGGGAGAGAGAAAATCGCTTATTGTCACAAGTAGGCTTCAATGAAGTTACTGTGAAAATCCCCTAGTCGCCACATTCCGGCGCCTGTTCGGGGAGGCTGGTACGGGAATCGAACCGTGCTGCTGGCCTGCCTTGGTCTGCTTTAAAAGCCAGCGATTTAGCCCAGTGTGCTAAACCAGCCCCTCCAGAGAGCTCTCCACATTCCAAGTGCCACTCCACTTGGCCAATAGTTGAGATCCAGCTTTCTAAGAGAGTTCATAGCAAGCTCAATGCTAAATTTATAATGCGTCTACAAGTTCCAACAGATTATTTCAGCACCTTCTAAACCCAGGATTTATACCTGACAGGATTTATATGTTCCTCAGCCAAACCCTACCGATGGTTTGGGTTTAGCCTCCCAGCGAGGAACTGGGGGTGGGGATTGGAGGAAGTCTCATGCTACCTGGATTTAGTACACTAGGGAAATACTTTAGGATCCGATTCCACCCATCAGTGCCAATGCACAGCTCAAATCAATCTGCAGCCCGAAAAACAAGATAAAAGCTATATGCACCTTGGTCACTGCCCGTGTGGAGTTTGCACATTCTCCCCATGTTTGCGTGGGTTTTGCCCCACAGCCCAAAGATTTGCAGGGTAGGTGGATTGGCCACGCTAAATTGCCCCCTAATTGGAAAAATGAATTGCGTACACTAAATGTACAAAATAAATAAATAAAAAGCTATATGCACATGGTCTAGAAATATTAGTCGGAATGTTGAATAAAAACGCAAATAGATGAAGACAGAATGGCGTTGACGTATGATTCCCCAGTTTATATTGAAGAGTTAACCAGTGACCTGGGTCTTAATAGAATGAATTCGATGGATAGAATGGGGTGCAGCCTTTCCTCGTTCCCCTATAGGAAAGACTGCAATGTCCACTTCTGGGCTACATTGAGGAAGGATATGAAGGCAGTGAAGAGAGTACAGAGGAGATTCCCAAGAAGGATTCCAGGGATAAAGAACTGTAGCTATGAGGATAGATTGGAGTTGTTGGGACGGGTTACCTTGGGGAAAAGAAGGCTGAGAGGAGGCTAGATAGAGTAATTCACGATCCTGAAGGGTAGGGAGGGTAAATAGTGAGAATCTGGCACCCCCGCCAAGACAGAATCAAAATAATTGGCAAAGTGTGTAAAAGCGATGTGAGGATTTTTTCCCACCCAGACGGTGTTTGGGGTGTGGAATGAACTTCCTGAGAGGGTGGTGGAGCCAGGTTGGATCGAAGTATTCAGAAGGGGATTGGTTTGCTATTTGAAAAGAGAGAATGTCAAGGTTACTGGGAGACGGCAGGAGAGTGGGATGAGGCAGAATGCTCTTTCAGAGAGACGGTGCAGACTGGATGGGCCGAATGGGAGCCCTTGTTAACTTGTGATCTACAACGAAAATACATTAAAAGACCTTGCTTTTTAAAATGGAGTTAATGGCCCGGAAATGCGGCCACCGACTGTCCTTGGTGAAAACAGACAGTAGGCATTGATCCCAGGCAAGTCGGTGATTCCCTGCAGAAAGAAGGGGCTGAACGATACAATGTGAAGAAGAAAAATGTTCCCAAATGTCCCTGTGTCTGATTAAATTGTTAATTTATTCCTAAATTATCTTGAACTACTAGACTGATCAAACTGGGGGATTAATCAGTATCAGAGTCATTAGGACAATGCCACTGGGGATTAATCCAAGTTTTATTTTCAGGAGCGAGTCCTAGACACAATTCCCACTCAGCATCAAATTACACATACCCCGGAGCTAACCAAACCAGCCCATCTCCCAAACAAACCTGATCGATTATGGTCATAAAATCAAGCTCGCACATTGGAAATTATTGCAAACATCAGTCGTTTTTGTTAAAGATCGGATCGCAAGCCATGGGGGAATGTATCTTACCTTGGAGTCAAGGGTTACATTGATGAAATAATTGTGTTCGCTCACACTCACACGCTCCGTCCACATAGTTTACAAACAAGGAAATAATTCCCCCCCCCCCCCAGCCCAGTTTCAAACATGAATCATATGGAGCAAATGATGCGCCCGGAATAGATGAGTAACACTTCTGCCAGGGCACCTTGAATCTCTCCCAGAGGCTGCCCTCTAATAGTGCCCACTTTGAACAAACGCCAGCTTTGTGCGGGTAGCTAACCTTTTACCCAATATTCGACAAACAAATATTAGGCACGATACCTCCTGTTATCATTGTGACTGCTCATTCTGTCTCTCAGCGCTGGATGACATATGGTCAGGGGGCTGACAATGAGGTGACTGGGAATCCTCAGCAAGCCATCCAGGGACACATATGGTGTGCATTTTCACGCTTTTTATCAGACCCATACCCTGATAAGAAACAAATAAACAAACAGCCCTGTCAATTTGGGAGAGATGTTTCCCCCTCCTTTTACCCATTAGGACCACACAGGGCCACCCTGCTCCTTAGCCACTTTCTTTAATTGCTTTTCCCGGTAGATTTATTCACTCCACCTCCTCCAGCTGCTCCGGCCAATCCCACGTCAGGAATAAGGACGGGAACGTGGGATTCGCAAATAGTCTCCCACCTGGTTATATGTTTCCCCCTCCCCACCCCCCATCGGTCTCAGTGATATTTACATCCAAGCTGCCCCAATAAAATCGAGGCTGTCAGGTGAGGATTTGGCCTTCGCTCATTCGATTCAATGAAGCAGATTAGCTACAAAGAGGCGGCTAATTATGTTTCAGGCGGAAACTCTCCGCCACTCTCCCAAGATCTGCAAGGAAGTTCTCGCACAGGGGAGATGTTTTCCTGCTAAATGTGTGTTATATCGAGCGGCGGTGCAGAGCTGGCTGGAATGGTGATCCCAGCAGGATGCTCATTGGCCATTCTCCGGAGAGACTGGCTGGGGTCCACCCCACAACAATCATCACAACCAGGTCGACCCCCTGCTTCCTGCTCTGTAACGCTGCCGTGCGGGATTCACATCCAGACATCCATTTTGAACAAGGTCACAATGCAGATGGACAATAAACTCCGAGGGACTCCGGGGTGGGGAATGTTGCCGCTTCCTGTTATGGGGAATGGAGTCAACTCCACGGTGTACCCACCACTCAGAAATGTATATAGAGAGAAAAAAATCCCAATGCTGTACCCATAATGTTCAGAATAAACCTTGACGAGGAGAAAGTTAGCGTGAGGTTTATTTGTGATTGATTGGATTGTCATCTTCCAAATATTTATGGGGTTATCATGTCGTCTGCATGTGTAAAGATACAAGTATCAGTGCTAGGCCGGACCCTCTACCTAAACACATCTGCAGTGGCCCAGTGTACAATAACCCTGGCATTATCCCCCTTATCTCGGATGGGACATTCTGCGCCACTGGTTTTGCTAACATGATTGTGAATCAGGACAAAAACATCTCAGTCCCAATTATTACCCCCAGTCTTACTCTGGAGCTCGATGCCAATATTCTACTAACAAGGGCGGAGAGGGGTTTACACCATTCTGCTGTGTCCCTGCCCCTTGACTTCGGAGGCATAGCAGCAGATGCGAGGGACCCTCGAATCCAGGGCAACGAGGACCCCCAGCCACATCACGGCGCAAACTTAGCCTTCGTCCACCCACATAACCCTGAGCATTGTCCCGAGGGGAGGAGGTGGGATGGGGGAATTGGGGGGGGGGGGTTCTCGAACCAAGGTGACCTGCTTCGTGGTGAGCAGTTGGACGCGGGTCAGCAGTATCCAGGGCACTGCTGACTATTGGCCATCCAGCCAGGCGCATTGTGGGTGGGGGGGAGGTGAAATTCCTCCAACTTGCTCCCGATAACTCCGCAGGCCAGTGCACGGAGGGAAATGGAGCATGGGCGAGGTGCAGGGGGCGAGGCAGAGCTGGGAAAAGGCATTTTAGTAGTTTAGCAACAGATGTCACACCTTCGCTTGGCATCCAGTTGGCGCTCCGCTTGATCCATGTGCCGTGTGCACCAGCCCGGCAGTCCATTCAATGCAGAGATCAGCAATGGCTTTCAGAGTGCAGTTAACTCACTCAGTTGGAAACACAGTTTCGCTCGGTCTATCCAATAGAGTACAAACTGGTACTACACCAGGCTCTACTTGTAATATGACTGCACTCTAATCACAACAGTTTATTATCATCCATCCATTTCCTGCAAGGTAACAGAGGTGGAAGTTGAACAGACGTACTTAATTTCCTCATTTGAAAATAGTTGGACAAACTACGCGCGTATACGAACATAAAGAATGAATACCAGACAGACCCGAGAGAAGGAGTGAGAAAAAGTGAAGCAGAATAGAGAAGGCCAAAGGAGTTAGAAAAAGTGGATAGAAAGAGAGGGGACTGAGGCCAAAATCCAGATGCAAAAGAAGCAGAACATTTCCCGTTTGCAAACCGGCTCTGCTGGTCAGCACATTACTGTCGCGATTGCTTTCTAACACGCTCCTGTTTACATCAACAACATTCCCAAGTTGTCCCAGAGAAGGAGGAAAGTGCTGACTGCTCCTTTCGGGGTAATACGGTATCTCACAGAGGCTCCCCAGATTGGCCTCGCAGTTGCCTCCAATGATTTCCTGAGACACATGTGGAAGTAATAGTTGGTCTGTACTCACAGCGCTGAAGATATATTACTGCAGCTAGCGGCTAGAGGCAAGATGAGAAACAGCGCAGAGCAACAAAACCCAGAGCTACCCAACCCTGCTCCTTCCAGTGGTGACCCACACGCCTTTCCAACCCGCACCCTCACCCCCACCCAGACTGATGTCAATATCCCCCTACCCCCATCCACCCCCGCTCGCCCCTCCCCACTCCTCTGGGCTGCCCCCCCCCCCCCCCCCCCCCCCCCCCAGTGATGATCTGTTCCTGCTGAAGAGGAACAGACAGATCCTGCTAGACAAACAAACATTTCAGAACGACCATATCATGCAGTTCCCAGTTGGGATTTCAATCTAAAGAGGCTGTTGTCGGCATCAACTCAGAGCTGGTTAATACCCCCACCCCCCCCCTCACCCCCTCACCCCTCAAGGGCAGAACCAGGTGCCTCCTTATTTCACTGATGGAAGTTGTTGGATGTCATTACTCAAAAGCGACCAGTTCCCCACACGGTGAATAATTACACCCAGTGTTAAAGAATGCCTTCAGTTTTTCTCTAATCCTAAAGCAAACTATTCTTCTCTCCTCGGAGTCTTTGTGGTTGACAAGGCTCAGAAAAATAAACTCTGTGTGTGTGTGTGTGTGTGTGTGACTTTTCTCCCAAAAAAAACTCCCCCAGCCCCCCCTCCCTCCACCCCCACCCCCCGCCCGCCCCCAACTTCAAGCTGTTTGCATTTGAGTGAAACTAACTAACGCTATTCTTTCTGTAAAAGCTACAGTTGGACTGAGCATTTCTGACCAACAATTTAGCATTGGCTCAGTTCGCCCATTCATAATCAGTGAGCGCGTTCTCACAAGGGTTGAGTGTGTGTGTGTGTATGTGTGTGCAAAAGATAAGAAACATTTCCCTCCATATAAAACTTCCTTCAAAAAGCACATATGGCAACTTTCTGAGCAAGGCAGCCCTGGATGTGACTGCGCGCTGTGTGGTTAAGAGTTTAGGAGGCCCAATCTTCCCAGTGTGAGAGCAACGGGACTCCGAGCGCCGGCACAGAACTGCCGACTCTTATTGTGAAGCGACCACAGGGACTTCATTTCCTGACAGTTATTTACTTAAAGCAGATGATTAGTTTTTTGGGAAGGATGGACTGCAACATTGAATCAATTACAAGCTGCAGTTCTTTGCGCCCATTAACAATCTGAGGCCGGCTCCAGTGTTAAGTGTACATGCTGGCCCCGATTGGAAAGATAGTTTGTGGACTTTCCACTTTGAGCAAGGTAAGGGAAAGGGAGTTGGGTGGGTGGGTCGGGGCGGGGGGGGGGGGGGGGATTTATTAAGGGGGAGGTAGTTTGTTTTATCATCTCCTTCTGTAACAGATTTAGCATCGCGTTTGCAGGGCAGGAAGGAGGGGGGGGGGGGGGGGTGGTGAGATTGGCAGCAGAGACCTGCCTTCGCCCAGTCTGGCTGCACACAGACGTCCAGATCCTTGTACAATTCCTCCCACTTCATTCTCTGTCAGCCTCTCCCCTCCAAAAAATACCGCTGCCTTTGGCAAGAGGCGGTGTGTGAAAATTGTGCGTTTCTTTGGAGTTGGATGTGTATGTGGAGTTTGGGAGTGGGTAGCCTATCTGGACTGTAGCATGTTGGTGTTGTACCGCTAACACAGGCGAGATAAGTGTTGTCACGTTAGCCCGCCCGCTGCATTCTCACTTGGACAACCCTTTAAGCTGATGGCTCCATTGCGTAAAGTCTGTAATGACAAACACATTGGCGCTCGCTCTGGAAGCCATCGGGTGCCTGCGTCAGGGATTTAAGGAATTTCGAACGAAATAGAGGCTCCCCCCCCCCCCCCCCCCCCACACTCTCTCTCTCTTTGGGAATACTCCGCTGTCCTGGGATCGAGGAGAGAGAGTGAGATTTGGGGATTGTTGAGGAGATCTGCCATGCGGATGAATGCCATAAACAGGAAGGGAAGAAGAAGTGTGCCAGAAGTGGATAGTGTGTGAAGTGGGAGAGCGGGCGAGAGCTTTCTGAAACTATCGCTGCGGCGGGACGAGGTAGGAACGGGACTCTGATCGATTTCACTGGTGTTCCTCTTTCTCTGTCCATTTCCTACCCGCCTCTTGCTTCATCCCTCGGCTCTGTTTACACTCACAGCCCACTCTCACTATCTCTATTTCTTCACTCAACCCTTTATCCACATCGATGAGAATCGCCAGTAAAAGGCAACTTTCCCTCAATTCCCTTCTTCCCTCCAAGCTCCCACCCCTCCTCCCCACACCCCATCTTTGCCTCTCTTCCTCCCCTCACACGTCTCCCCTCTCTCCCCTCCACAGCCCTCCCCGCTGTAATACATCTGTAATCTATTAACAATTCCTCTTCCACTTCTGCATTGTTCGTTTATTGTGTTGAAAGAATGATCTGACTTCGCAATTCCCCAGCTCCGGTTCTCCAGCCACATGCTCCCACTTTCCCGGGTACCAGATTCCCGGTGCCCACCCCACCCCCCTGTCATTCTTCCCCCTCCCCAGTTTCTGCCGGTTTTTCGCACAGGAGATTGGAAAGCAGCAGCCGGCCGAGCATTTGGCCTGAAGCTGCCCAGCGCAGTCTCCAAGTGTGAGGGCGCAGCGGGAGTGTGGCACTGCCGCCCGGGGCTGTGCCCGCCGCCACTGAGAGGGTTAACGGGGAGCCAGGACGATTAAAGAAAGCTCCCAGAGAGAGCGGGCTATCCGTCATCTGCTGGTATCTGGCACTTTAGGGAGCAGCATTATTTAGATATGTAAAGTCTGAAACAATGGAACTTGTGTAAGCCTATCTTGATAAAACCATTTCTGTCCCAGGGAAATCCTTTCTGTTTGTCTCGGTTTAATCCCTTTAGGCGACTGTTATAAACCAGTACAACCTGGTGTGTGTGTTTTAATTGTCGTGATCATATAGTTTCGTTCTGTGAGAATAGTTCAATCCTTTAACTCCTTGCTGGCTGTGTTGAGTAAGATTCCTAAATCGGACTCACACCAGCGAGTGATCCAAGTGTCGTTCTCAAATGTTGGGACTGGGAGAGGAGATGGGGTTTCTCCTCAACGTATTCAAGTTGGCAGCTCCAAGCAGCCCAGGAGGGCTTTCATTTCACAGACCCTTCCTTCATGTGTAACATGAGAGAGGCGCGCTTTGCCCAATCAGCCCTCCAGGTCTGTAAGGGATTGAGTGTAGGATTTGGTACTGCCCCTGTCACCCTGGCGTCTGCCCCCCGCCCCCTTTGATGGACTCCAGAAGTTGAACATTCAAGGCGGTTCGCACAATCTGATAATCAAACACAGGGATTGTTTTCGACTTTTACTACAGCAAGCAGAGCAGCCGTTTAGATAGATTCAGTCTCCAAATGCACTTGGGGTTATAATCTGCACAGATACTCTGAAGCCCCGTTTGCACAGATATTGTGAAACCCCTTTTACACAAATATTGTGAAACCCCTTTTGCACAAATATTGTGAAACCCCTTTGCACAGATATTGTGAAACCACTTTTGCACAGATATTGTGAAACCCCTTTTGCACAAATATTGTGAAACCCCCTTTGCACAGATATTGTGAAACCACTTTTGCACAGATATAGTGGAGTCCCTTTTGCACAGATATTGTGAAACTACTTTTGCACAGATATTGTGAAACCACTTTTGCACAGATATTGTGAAGCCCCTTTTGCACAGATATTGTGAAGTCCCTTTTGCACAGATATTGTGAAACCACTTTTGCACAGATATAGCGGAGTCCCTTTTGCACAGATATTGTGAAACTACTTTTGCACAGATATTGTGAAACCCCTTTTGCACAAATATTGTGAAACCCCTTTTGCACAGATATTGTGAAACCACTTTTGCACAGATATAGTGGAGTCCCTTTTGCACAGATATTGTGAAACTACTTTTGCACAGATATTGTGAAACCACTTTTGAACAGATATTGCGAAGTCCCTTTTGCACAGATATTGTGAAGTCCCTTTTGCACAGATATTGTGAAGCCCCTTTTGCACAGATATTGTGAAACTACTTTTGCACAGATATTGTGAAGTCCCTTTTGCACAGATATTGTGAAACCACTTTTGCACAGATATAGTGGAGTCTGTTTTGCGCAGATATTGTGAAACCCCTTTTGCACAGATATTGTGAAACCCCTTTTGCACAGATATAGTGGAGTCCCTTTTGCACAGATATTGTGAAACTACTTTTGCACAGATATTGTGAAACCACTTTTGCACAGATATTGTGAAGTCCCTTTTGCACAGATATTGTGAAGCCCCTTTTGCACAGATATTGTGAAGACCCTTTTGCACATATATTGCGAAGCCCCTTTTGCACAGATATTGTGGAATCTGTTTTGCGCAGATATTGTGAAACCCCTTTTGCACAGATATAGTGGAGTCCCTTTTGCACAGATATTGTGAAACCACTTTTGCACAGATATTGTGAAACCCCTTTTGCACAGATATAGTGGAGTCCCTTTTGCACAGATATTGTGAAACCACTTTTGCACAGATATTGTGAAACCACTTTTGCACAGATATTGTGAAACCCCTTTTGCACAGATATAGTGAAGTCCCTTTTGCTCAAATATTGTGAAACCCCTTTTGCACAGATATAGTGGAGTCCCTTTTGCACAGATATTGTGAAGTCCCTTTTGCACAAATATTGTGAAACCCCTTTTGCACAGATATAGTGGAGTCCCTTTTGCACAGATATTGTGAAACCACTTTTGCACAGATATTGTGAAGCCCCTTTTGCACAGATATCGTGAAGCCCCTTTTGCACAGATATCGTGAAGCCCCTTTTGCACAGATATCGTGAAGCCCCTTTTGCACAGATATCGTGAAGCCCCTTTTGCACAGATATCGTGAAGCCCCTTTTTGCACAGATATCGTGAAGCCCCTTTTGCACAGATATCGTGAAGCCCCTTTTGCACAGATATCGTGAAGCCCCTTTTGCACATATATCGTGAAGCCCCTTTTGCACAGATATCGTGAAGTCCCTTTTGCTCAGATATTGTGAAGCCCCTTTTGCACAAATGTTGTGAAGCCCCTTTTGCACAAATATTGTGAAGCCCCTTTTGCACAAATATTGTGAAGCCCCTTTTGCACAGGCCACCTCATCTCTGAACAATCGCTGGCAGACAGGATGCGAATGGCGGGTTAGGGATCAATCTTTTCTACAAATCACCAGCTGCTGGGTTCCAAATCAGGAACCCCAACCTGTACAGGCTTGGATAGCCTAAAGGTGCAACTGAGTGACATCGGCCCCCTCTCGCCCTGCAAGAGTAAAGTTTATAGTTGTGTGGTCACTTTGTACCATGGGTGAAATTAAGTGTTTATCCAGTTTTTTCTTTGTCTTCTTCAAAGGGCACGTTGTTTGCAATTAAGAATATTGACTAAATAACTTAAATGTTGAATACATCACTTTATGTTCATTTCACATCTTGCAACCATTAAATGAGGTTTAAAAGTGTCACAGCATTAAGACAAATGACGGCCTCCCACAGGTTAACACACATGATAGGAAAACTGGTTCTATTTATTTCCCCGAATACTGCTCAAAGCATTTCGAGAACACAATGTGTGTGTGTGCACATACATTCCTAATCAATTAACGTCCACCAACATGATCCCTCGCTCAGCATTTAATTCACTTTCGTAAATCGAATATAAATGTGCATACATGTAAATAAAGTCTCATGCAAGTATCCAGCACTCCTCCCTCTGGACAAGAGTAGAGTTACAGAAGGGATTGAACAAAAAGTAACTAATTTACGCCACTCTCGCTCCCTGCTGACTGCGAATACATGGCAATAACTAGATTTCAGGAAGTGACATTTCCAGGGGGTAATCGAATTGACAAGGATTGTTTCCATCCATTGTTGTCTGTGTGCTATCGCAATGAGATTGTTACTGGTGTCTGTATCGGGGGCGCGATGTCCTCTGTCTTCCGTTTACAAAAACGGACACTAATCATAGACTCTCCAGCTATGGTGTCCTCAATGCTCTGACGAGTTACAACAGATCCGCCAGCGAGACAGAACAGAACGAACACAGACTGCAATAAATGACATAACATTGACAGACAGGTTACTGATATTACCTCGCTGGTGCAGCGATAGCTAGTTTACTAGAAGACTGCACGTGTATACCCGTTTACTCCAGGCAGGTTATTGGGAAACACGAATAATATAAACTTTAATGACATTTAATGGAAATTTTAGAATCTGTGGGCTTTGCTTGCGTGGTGTTCGGGGAATAATATGTTCCCAGATGTACTGGAGAGTCAGGCTTCTGATGGAATCAGTTCTATGGTCAACCCACAGCACCAGGGTCTCCGAAAGTGGTCAGTGTTTGTAAACAATCCTGCTTATTACATGTCCATCCCTTATAGTTCGCCTTCATTTCAGGGTCAGTGTATATCTATAAACTAAAATGGCCATTATTATTTATGCATCGGGCAGCACGGTAGCATTGTGGATAGCACAATTGCTTCACAGCTCCAGGGTCCCAGGTTCGATTCCGGCTTGGGTCACTGTCTGTGCGGAGTCTGCACGTCCTCCCCGTGTCTGCATGGGTTTCCTCCGGGTGCTCCGGTTTCCTCCCACAGTCCAAAAATGTGCAGGTTAGGTGGATTGGCCATGATAAATTGCCCTTAGTGTCCAAAATTGGCCTTAGTGTTGGGTGGGGTTACTGGGTTATGGGGATAGGGTGGAGGTGTTGACCTTGGGTAGGGTGCTCTTTCCAAGAGCCGGTGCAGACTCGATGGGCCAAATGGCCTCCTTCTGCACTGTAAATTCTATGATAATTCTACAATCCTCTCTTGAGCATGCGTTTTAAAGTGGGGGCAATACTCGCACTCATCCAAAACTACAGAATCTCTACAGTACCGAAGGAGCCCATCGAATCTGCAACAGCCCTCTGAAAGACCACTCCAGGCCCACTCCCCACCCTATCCCCATAACCCCACCTAACCTACACATCTTTGGACTGTGGGAGGAAACCGGAGCACCCGGAGGAAACCCACGCACACACGGGGAGATCGTGCAGACTCCGCACAGTCACCCGGGGGCAGAATTGAACCCGAGTCCCTGGAGCCGGGAGGCAGCAGTGCTAACCACAGTTTGTTTTTATCTTAGGTAAGATTGCTCGGTTCCTTAGAAATGATTTTTAAAATATTAGTTTCGGCTTGTTGGGTCTGATGACTGGGATACCCACTTCTGTGGAAAGCCCTCTTTGTGTGCACCCGAAATTCCAAGCAAAGTTTGTTTTTAAAAACTCTCGGTGCAATAGGTTTCCGTTAGAAATCATCTTTTACGAAGGATGAGGATTTTCTGTTTATTGTGCCTGGATAAATCAAAGCCACGTTAATTTGATTAGGTAAATAATCCAAGAAATTATGAAACAAATTTATTATAATTTTGTTCGAGGGAAATGCATTTCGCTTATTGAAACGGGGCGCTTTTTAATGTGTTGCGCTTCACATAACGTCAATGTGGAGATTTTGCTTGTGGACTGGTATTTTTACTGGGTCGGAGTTACACGGATTTACTGGGATAACAATGTAACACGTTGGCGGGTGGATTCCCCTTTCAGAGGCTAAGCTGCAAATACGGTAGCAGAGCCACGTTTTAAAAAGTGCAAAATTACAGTGTGTTGAAAATAAATATATGCGGCAAAATATACAGTTAGAGTAGGATGTTGTGTCTGGGTAAAAACAGTTTGGTGAGTCTACTACTGCAGCCTTTCTAAATGATAGGGTAACTGTTCAGGCAACACCCTGCTGTGTGCAGGCTGATGGTCAATGGAGTCACAGCTCCCCCTCGTGGACAAGCACCCGCACTATCAACAATACGCTGTTCACCCTCTCTCTCCCTTCTCCCGATTTTCCGACCAAATTCTCAATCGGCCGCTTACGGCTTTCTAATGCGAGGAGAAGCTGTTTTTTTGCAGGGGCGAGTGGTTTGGATCTGGAATGTATTGCCCGAGAGTGAGGTGGAGGCTGATTCAACTGTGACTTTCAGAAGAGAATTGGAACATTATAGAATCCTAGAATTTACAGTGCAGAAGGAGGCCATTCGGCCCATCGAGTCTGCACCGACCCTTGGAAAGAGCACCCTGCTCAAGTGCACGCCTCCACCCTATCCCCATAACCCAGTAACCCCACCTTTTTGGACACTAGGGCAACTTATCATGGCCAATCCACCTAACCTGCACATCTTTAGACTGTTGGAGGAAACAGGAGCACCCGGAGGAAACCCACGCAGACACGGGGAGACACTGGGTGGCACGGCAGCGCAGTGGCTAGTACTGTTGCTTGACAGTGCCAGGGACCTGGTTTTGATTCCTGCTTGGGTCACTTTCTATGCGGAGTCTACACGTTCTCCCCGTGTCTGTGTGGGTTTCCTCCGGGTGCCGGGTCTGGTTTCCGCCCACAAGTCCCGAAAGACGTGTTTGTTAGGTGAATTGGACATTCTGAATTCTCCCTCAGTGTACCTGAACAGGCGCCGGAATGTGGCAACTAGAGGCTTTTCACAGTAACTTCATTGGCGTGTTAATATGAGCCTACTTGTGACAATAATGAAGGATATTATCATTATTAATAAAAAAAGTGCAAACTCTACACAGTCACCGAAGGCCAGAATTGAACCCGGGTCCCTGGCACTGTGAAGCAGCCGTGCTAACCACTGTGCCACCATGCCACCTAAAAAGAGAAAAAAACAGCAAGGAAAGGGCAGGCGGGTGAGAGGAGCTGAGTCGCTCGAGCAGTCTGCTTGGACATGATGGGCTGAATGGCCAGCTGCTGCCCGGGAACCATTTTCTAAATGTACATGGTCATACTAAGTACATCTATTTAAATGCTATATTTGATGTTGTTTCAATATCATTAACACTGGATATCATATCATTTGACATTAAATCAATATCATTAACCATGGATGACCAGAGACATTCAGGGTACGATGAGAAGAAAAAGAGGCTTTTAACAAGTATAAAGGGCGCAAATCTGCAGAGGCATTCGTGGAGTACAGAAAGTGCAGGATGGACCTTAAGAAATCAATTAGGAGAGCAAAGAGGGGATATGAAAAAGCTCTGGCTGGTAAAAGTAGGGAAAATCCCAAGATATTCTCTAAGTATATCAATGGGAAGAGGATAAAGAGTAGGGCCCATTAGGGACCAACAGGGAAGTCTGTGGGTGAAGCCAGAGGACATTGAAATGAAATGCAAATTGCTTATTGTCACATGTAGGCTTCAAATGAAGTTACTGTGAAAAGCCCCTAGTCGCCACATTCCGGTGCCTGTTCAGGGAGGCTGGTACGGGAACATTGGGAAGGTGTTAGATGAATATTTCACATTTGTCTTCACCAAAGAGAATGAGGAGGTAGTTATGGAACTCGGGGAGAGCGATTGTGTGGTTCTTGAGCAAATTGTCATAGAAGTGACAAGGTGTTGGAGGGATTGGTGGGCTTAAAAGTGGACAAATCTCCAGGTCGGGATGAATTGTGTCCCAGGATTCTGTGAGAGGTGAGGGAGGAGTTTGCCGGGGCTCTGACCCAAATTTTTAATTCCTCTCTGGCCATAGAGGAGGTGCCAGAGGACTGGAGAACTGCTAATGTGGTCCCACTATTTAAGAAAGGTGTAGAGACAAGCCTGGGAACTACAGACTTGTGAGTCTCATGCCAGTGGTTGGGAAAGTACTGGAGAAGATTCTGAAGGAGATAATCTATCTCCACTTGGAGAGGCAATGTTTGATCAGGGATAGTCAGCATGGCTTTGTCAGAGGGAGGTCATGCCGAACAAATTTGAGTGAATTTTTTGAGCATGTAACCAAGTGTATAGTTGAGGATAGTGCAGTTGATGTAGTTTACATGGAGTTTCAGCAAAGCCTTTGACAAGGTCCTACATGGGAGACTTATTAAGAAGGCAAATGCACATGGGATACAGGGTGATTTGATAAGCTGGATTCATAATTGGCTTAGTGCTAGGAGACAGAGGGTGATGACAGACAGCTACTTTAGTGTCTGAAAGACATTGACCAGTGGTGTACTGCAGGGATCCATGCTGAGCCCCCTAATGTTTGTCATTTATATAAATGACATAGACGCCTATGTGGGGGGCAGGATCAGTATGTTTGTGGAGGACACAAAGATTGACTAGGTGGTTAACAATGAGGTAACCCCCGGGAAATGCCTTTAGATATATGCAGGTGAGGGCTTTTGTGAGGCGACAGGTGAAGGAATTCCCGTTGCTCCCGGCACAAGAAGTTCAAGATAGGGTGATCTCGAGTGTATGGGTCGGGGAGGGCAAGGTGTCGGAAATACACCAGGAGTTGAAAGAAGAGGGGGAAGCGCTGCTAGAAGAGTTGAAGGGTAAATGGGAGGAGGAGCTGGGGGAGGAGATCGAGGAAGGTCTGTGGGCTGATGCCCTAGGTAGGGTTAATTCCTCCTCCTCGTGTGCCAGGCTCAGCCTGATACAATTTAAGGTGGTCCACAGAGTGCACTTGACGGGGGCGAGGTTGAGTAGGTTCTTTGGGGTAGAGGACAGATGTGGAAGGCGCTCAGGGAGCCCGGCGAACCATGTCCATTTGTTTTGGTCATGCCCGGCACTGGAGGGGTTCTGGAGAGGAGTGGCGGGAGCAATATCTCAGGTGGTGAAAGTCCGGGTCAAGCCAAGCTGGGGGCTAGCAATATTTGGAGTAGTGGACGAACCGGGAGTGCTGGAGGCGAAAGAGGCCGGCATTCTAGCCTTTGCGTCCCTAGTAGCCCGGCGAAGGATCTTGCTAATGTGGAAGGAGGCGAAGCCCCCCAGCCTGGAGGCCTGGATAAATTATATGGCTGGGTTCATAAAGTTGGAGAGGATTAAGTTCGCCTTGAGAGGGTCTGCGCAGGGGTTCTACAGGCGGTGGCAACCGTTCCTAGACTATCTCGCGGAGCGTTAGAGGAAGGTCGGTCAGCAGCAGCAGCAACCTTGGGGGGGGGGGGGGGGGTGGAGGGGACGTCCTGGGGGGGGGGGGGGGGGGGGAGGGGGGGGAAGGGGGGACTGCCTGGGAGGGTGGATGAGCAAGAGATAACATGAAGGGTTGGGGAAACTGGAACGTACGGGTGAGGGCCAGTGTACAAAGCTGTGTAAATATATCATTTTGCCATGTATATATCTTGCTCTGCGCGATTTCTCATGTTTCTTTTTTGTTACGAGGGGGGGGTTATTGTTTGTAAGGGAGAAAAATTGTGTTAAAAAACTTTAATAAATATATTTTAAAAAAAACAAACAATGAGGTTGAGGCTAGCTGGGCGGGCTAGCTCACCGAAGCACAGTGAGGGAGGGGTGGGGTGGGGGGGGGGGGGGTGCATATGTTTGGTTTATCAAAGGGATTGGGTTACAGAGTGTTGTTACTAGGGGGCGGGGGGGGAATGTTCTGCTGACGAGGGAGGGATTTGGGCCAAGGGACAGAGAGGAGGTTGGGGGCAGAGGCTGCCTGGAGGTGCGGAGCATGGGCTGGAGGCGGGCCCAAAAAAGGGGATGGCTGATCGGCGAAGGCGGGGGGGGGGGGCAATGAGCCCCCCAACTAGGCTGATGGCCTGGAATGTTCGAGGGTTAAATGGGCTGGTCAAGAGGGCACGTGTGTTCGCGCATCTTAGGCGGATGTGGTAATGTTGTAGGAGACGCACCTTAGAGTAACTGACCAGATTAGATTGAGGAAAGGCTGGGTCAGTCAGGTCTTTCACTCGGGACTGGATTCAAAGACTAGAGGGGTCGCGATCCTGATCAATAAGCGGGTGGTGTTTGAGGCGGGTAGAATAGTCTCGGATGTGGGTGGTTGGTACATTATGGTCAGTGGGAAACTGGAGGGGATGCAGGTGGTATTAGTAAATGTGTATGCGCCAAATTGGGATGATCTGGAGTTTATAAAGAGGATGCTGGGGAGGATACCGGGCCTGGACTTGCACAGGTTGGTCATGGGAGGGGACTTCACCACAGTTAACACATTTATTCTTTGGGGTGGAAGACAGGTGAGCAAAATGTGCGGGAGGACCAGCGAACCATGTCCACATGTTCTGAGCATGTCCGAAGTTTAGGGGATTTTGGCACGGGTTTGCGGATGTCATGTCCACGGTGTTAAAAACAAGGGTGGCGCTGAGTCCAGAGGTGGCGATTTTCGGGGTATCAGAAGACCCGGGAATCCAGGAGGAGAAAGAGGCAGACGTTCTGGCCTTTGCTTCCCCGGTAGCCCGGAGACGGATACTATTAGCTTGGAGGAACTCAAAGCCCCCGAATTCAGAGACCTGGCTATCGGACATGACTAGCTTTCTCTGGAGAAAATCAAGTTCGCCTTGAGAGGGTCACTGTTAGGGTTCGCCCGGGGGTGGCAACCGTTCGTCGACTTCTTCGCGGAAAATTAATCGTCAGCAGAATGGGGTGGGGTGGGGGGGGAGTAGTTAGTTTAGCTTAGAGTAGGGGGTTAATAAAGGTGGGACCTGTAAGGGAGGGAGACGGTTTTTGCATTATGTTTATAGTTTCATGTACATTGTTCATTGTGTTGTTGTTATAATAATAAAAAATACCTCAATAAAATGTTTATAAAAAACAAAACAATGAGGTTGAGTTTCTTGCTTTACAGGAAGACATAGCCGGGATGGTCAAATGGGCGGATAAGTGGCAGATAGAATTTAACCCTGAAAAGTGTGAGGTGATACACTTTGGAAGGAGTAATTTAACAAGGAAGTATACAATGAAAGGTCTGACACTGGGAAGTTCTGAAGAACAAAGAGACCTTGGCGTGTCTGTCCATGGCAGGCAGAAGTGCAGGTTAATAGGGTGGTGAAAAAGGCATACGGGGCACTCGCTTTTATCAATTGGGGCATAGATTACAAAAGCAGGGAGGTCATGATGGATCTGTATAGATCTTTGGTGAGGCCAGAGCTGGAGTACTGTGTGCAATTCTGGTTGCCACATTATAGGAAGGATGTGATTGCACTGGAGGGGGTGCAGAGGAGATTCACCAGAATGTTGCCTAGGCTGGAACATTTAAATTATAAAGGGAGGGTGGATAGGCTTGGGTTGTTTTCATGAAGCAGAGAAGACTGAGGAGTGACCTGATCGCGGTGTATAAGATTACGAGGAGCATGGACAGGGTGGATAGAGGGCAGCTGTTCCCCTTATTTGAAGGGTCAGTTCCGAGGGGACAGAAGTTCAAAGTGAGGGATGGGAGGTTTAGGGGGTATTTGAGGAAAAGCGTTTTCACCCAGAGGGTGGTGGGAATCTGGAACTCACTGCCTGAAAGGGCGGTAGAGACAGGAACTCACGTAACATTTAAGAAGCGTTTAGATGAGCACTTGAATTGTCACAGCATACAAGGCTATGGACCAAGTGCTGGAAAATGGGAGAGTAGAGAGGTGTTTTATGGTCAACGCAGACTCGATTGGCCAAAGGGCCCCTTTCTGGGCTGTAAAACTCAATGGTTCTAAATAAATCAAGCCACAAGTTAGTGTGCTAGTACTAAATTTGCAAACATGAAAATGCAGTTGGCAAAAGCGTTAAGAAGTTGATTAACTAGCCACTGTCCATAACCCTCTATTGTCAGTCCTGCCTGGCCAAACTAAAACACATTTACTAAATCACAACCGCTCAGAAGCAATCCACAATTGAACCAATCTCCCATGGCAACCCCCCCCCCCCCCCACACACCCCCGCCATACTAATCCACAATTCTGCATTCAGGGCAGGAAGTAACAAAACAACAGAATATCGCCTGAATTGAGTATTTACCCGCTAGGCTCTGTAAATCTAGCTGTGATTTTGATCACAGTTTCGTTCTGTGAGTGTGCGCGAAGATCACAGTGAGAGTGGATGTAATGTTGAGCACTCAGGGTGTGGGGAGCTTGTCTTGTCCCCAAGTCCTGTCACTGGGGGTCAGTATGGTATAAGTTTGCCAGGTTTATAGCGGCAGGGATTTTCCTCCTATTCAGCGGTCAGCTGCTGAATAATTACAGATGAAGCACTGTCAAGCAGGACCTATACAGAGATGTACTGAATGGTAATTTGGGTGTTTGTGTGTGTGGGGGGTGGCGGGGGGGGGGGGGGGGGGGGGGCGGGGAGTAGTATTTTTGCTTCAATCTGATGTGTCCCAACAAGCAATCAAGAGGATGAGATGAAATTCACACCCACTTGACACCAGGGAGAGGGGCACTTTTGTCAGTATTTATGATGAAATACAAACCCACCGTAAAAGGATATGATTGTACTGAAAATTCCTAAGATCTCCTTATGCGCCTCAGTGTCAAATTTTGTATGATAATGTTCCTGTCAGGTCCTTAGGATATTTTACAGTGTTGAAGGTACTAGGGAAATTCAAGTTGTTGTTGCTTTATAGTATATTGTTTGAATAATCTAAAGTTGGCACAATCTAATAATTTATGGTATACTTAAATTTCTACCCTTATGCCCCTGATCTCTTTCGTAGCCTACATACTCTTATATTGTTACAAGTGTTATTATAGGAATTGGAGCAATAGAGCGATATAGATACCTCTGTACAGCAAATGTGGTGGCAATCAGAATCTTACCACTGGAGAATATGTCTTGTGTGCTGTATGCAATAAAAACTTCAACAGATTCTTTATTAAACAAGTGTTATGAGCCTGAACCAGATCCCTATGTTTTTGGTACAATCCAGTTAGGGACATTTTGTAAGCAAAGTTTGAGAGTTAAAACACTTACCAAGAAAATAAAGCCACATGATTCTATAGGTTTTGAACAAAGATTAACTTTATGATACAAGGTCAGAAAGATAAAACAATTTACAATATCTAACTTACACGCTAACATTCAAGGTTAATATGAAATACATGCGGATTAACAGACTAACTGTTCAAACTCCCTGCCCTACTAAATAAAAGGCAGATGTGACCAAGGCAGAATCCATGGATCTCTCAACAACCCACCTAGACATCAGTCAACACTGTAAGTCAATCTTGCTAAAACTGTGCCTCTCTCCTGAAGAACTCCAGTCTTCAACTTTGAATATCTTGCCTTGGAATTCCCTCCTAAAATCACCCAAACTCAGGTCACCTCTATGTCGTCCTGCCTCACAAGGCTTCAGTCTTACCATCCAAGATGCCATTCCCCTGGATTCCTGAGTATACGCCCAAGCACCAACTGAGAAGTCAGACGTAAGGGGCGGTATTCTCCATTTCTGAGACTAAGTGTTGGCGCCAACGCAGCATTCATGGACTTTCATACCTACAAAACTGACACCGAACCTGGGTCGATTCAGCAAGTGTGGAGGGGCTTGCACCAGCGCCACGTAAAACACAATCGACCCCAATGCAAAATGGTACGGGATTCGCTGGGCCCGTGATTGACACTGGGAGGCTGACAAGCTGCAGCCGCATATACACACCACTCCCCACACATCCCATCCCAGCCAACAAGGTGGCACTGGTTGTGCTGGAGCACGCCCATATAGCTGATGGGTCGGCAGAGGCCAGAGGGCACCTAGGGGGGTGGCGAGGGGGACACACCCAAACGACCTAAGTTCATGGTGGTCGGTCAGCAGTGTGCGCAGCTGAATGGCTGCATTGTAGGTTACGGTAATGGTTTTCTGTGCCCATCCATCCCAACCCCACAGCCCACCCCTGGCCACTCCCTGCTAATCCCCCCGGCCCTGGCAGAAGCCCCCCCAACCAGCTGTATAACTGTCAGCAAACTATGGCGGTCTCAGAAACTTTCCAGATCCCCGCTATCTCCCTCACCAGCCACGACGCCGGTTTCACGATTTTTATAAGCACAAGTGAACCGCGCCGTCAGGAACTCGGCCCAGTGGAGGCGGAGAATCGTGGCGGCCCCGGGGAATACTGGGTCAGGTCTGCTAATGACATGGAAACGGTGTTCACTGTACGTGTGTTCTGGGCCGCATTGATGCTGCTGTCGAGGTGATGGAGAATTGCGATTTGGCGTCAAATCGGCGGCAGCCGCGATTCTGACGTCGGAACCTACTCTCCACCCAATCGCATTTCCCAATTTCAGCGGCAGCCATAGGAGAATCCCGCCCCAGATCTTTGACTGCACTGAATAGAATATGACTGCTCAAAGGGGTAGGTTCACCCTAAGCATGTGGTCACCAACCTTCTGTTGCCTTCTTCAATCTCCAGGGCTTCTTCTGAGCACACTCCACTTAAAGTTTGCTCTTTTTCTGCTTGGAGCTTCTTTCACTGCTCGTCTTTCTTCTTAAATGGGACCCCTTCCTGCCCTCTCTCCCTGTCCCTTACCTGGAACTTTTTTCGAATATGGTTTTCTGCTCCTGATCACATGAGTTTTTGCTCCGTTTCTTTTTTCTCTCTCTTCACACAGGCACCTTGAGAATGCCAAAACACCGTTCTCCACATACATAGCCCACTCCCGGTCCATGCATGTGCCAAAACCCCTCAGACATGCAGGGATTGCAGTTCCCAGCCTGTGATAACGGCTGTGAATGTGATTGAAAGCTGATGAAAGTTATGGTAAAACCTTGACAATTTTCAGATCTACTTGAACTTTTTTCATTTTTTCATGGGATGTCACTGGCTAGGCCAACATTTATTGTCCATTGGTAATTGACATTGAGGAGGTGGTGCTGAAGCATCTTGAACTGCTGTAGCCCATGTGGTGTAGGTGCACTTACAGAGCTCTTAGGGAGAGAGTTCCAAGTTTTTGACCCAGCAGCTATGAAAGAACTGTGAAACAGTTCCAAATCAGGATGGTGTGTGGCTTGGAGGGAAGCTTGCGGGTGGCAGTGCTTCCATGCATCTGCTGCCCTTGTACTTCTTTGTGCTCGAGGTCACTGGTTTGGAAGGTGTCCTCTGAGGAGTCTTGGAGATTTGCTGCAGTGCCTATTGCGGGTGGTACAGACTGCAGTTGCTGTGTGTCGGTGGTGGAGCGAGTGAATGTGATGGGGGTGGCTAGTCCAACAGATTGCTTTGTCCTGGATGGTGTTGGGCTTTTTGAGTGTTGTGGGAGCTGCCAGGCAAATGGAGAGTATTCCATTACTTCCTGACTTGTGCCTTGGAGAATCAGGATCACTGAACTATTATGTCACAGAATGTACACTTTGGCCCATCGTGTACAGACTGATTCTTCGAATGAGCAACTCACCAAGTTCATTTCCCTGCCTTCGCCCTGTAATCCTGCACATTCTTCCTTTTCAGGTAACAGTCTCATTTTCTTTTCGATGCTTCAATGGAAGCTGACTCCACCACACTGTCAAGTAGCGTATTCCAGACCCCAACCACTCGCTGCGTGAAAAGGTTTCTCTGACATCACTTTTGCTTCTTCTGCCAATTGCTTTAAATCAGTGCCCTCTTGTTCTCAATCCCTTTGTGAGTGGGAACAATTTATCCCTATCCACACTGTCCAAACCCTTCATGATTTTCAACACCTCTATCAAATCTCCTCTCAGCCTCATTTTTGTCCAAGGGAAACAACCCTACCTTCGTCAATCTATCTTCATAACTGAAAACAACCCAGCTTTGAATCCCATTCTCGTGAATCTCTTCCACATCTTTTCTAATGCCTTTACTTCCTTCCTGGGCAGTGGCCAGAACTGAACACACTGCCTTAGCTGAGGCCAACCCCAGTGATTTATTCAAGTTCAACATAACCTCCTTGCTTGAGGACGTTATGGCCCTTTCAATAAAATCTAGGATATTTAAAGCTTATTTACCACTCTCTCCACTTGTCCTGCCACCTTCAATGGTTTATGTGCATTTACACCCAGGTCCCTCTATTCCACACCCTCTTTAAAGTAGTACCGTTTATTTCATACTATCTCTTGGGCAGCACGGTGGCGCAGTGGGTTAGCCCTGTTGCCTCACGGCGCCGAGGTTCCAGGTTCGATTCCAGCTTTGGGTCCATGTGGATTTTGCATATTCTCCCTGTGTTTGTGTAGATTTCACCCCACAACCAAAAAATGTGTGCAAGGTAGGTGAATTGGCCACTCTAAATTGCCCCTTAATTGGAAAATATGAATTGGGTACTCTAAATTTATTTAAATTAAAAAAAAAAATATTGTCTCTTGATGTTCCTGCTACCAAACTGTATTACTTCATGTTTCTCGGCATTGAACGTCACCTGAGTGGCCATTCCACCAACTTGTCTATGTCCGTTTGAAGTTCTATACTGTCCTCTTCACAGTTTACAATACTTCCAGGTTTTGTGTCACTGCACACTTTGAAATTCTGTCCTGTGCACTAAAGCCTCGGTCATTAATATATATCAGGGAAAGCAAGGGTCCAAATGCTGACCCCTGGGAAACTGAACTACAAATCTTCTTCCAGCAGAAACCACATCCAACTACTCTGTCATTTGGCCAATTCCGTATCCATGTCGCCACTGTCCCTTTTATTCCATGAGTTATAACTTTGCTCACCAGTCTGTTGTGCAGTACTGTATCAGTTGCCTTTTGGAAGTCCATGTGCATCACACTAACATGATTACACTCACCAACCCTATCTCTTACCTCTTCAAAACAGTCCAGCAAGTTAGTTGAACATGATTTTCCATTAAGAAATCCATGCTGGATTTCCTCATTAACCTGAATTTCTCCAAGTAACTTGTAATTTTGTCCCGAATTATGATTTCTAGAAGTTTCCCCACTAATTAAGTTAAACTGAAATAAAAACAGAATATGCTGGAAAGTCTCAGCAGGTCAGGTAGCATCTGTGGAGAGAGGGTCACATGGTCTCGAAATGTAAACTCTGTTTCTCTGTCTTTATTTCAGATTTTCAGCATCTGCAGTATTTTGCTTTTACCAAAGCTTTTAAAAATAAAACTTGGAGTACTCAATTCATTTTTTCCAATTAATGGGCAATTTAGCATGGTCAATCCACCTACTTTGCACATCGTTGGGTTGTGGGGGCGAAACCCACACAAACACGGGGAGAATGTGCAAACTCTACATGGAAGTGACCCAGAGCCAGGATTGAACCTGGGACCTTGGCACCGTGAAACTGCAGTGCTACCACTGCAGCACCATGAAATTGCAGTGCTACCACTGCACCACTGTGCTGCCCTCTGTTACCAAAGTTAAACTGGCTGGGCTGTACTGGGTTTGTCTTTAAGTCCTGCTTTGAACAAGACTTCAATGTTTGCAATTCTGCAGTCCTCCAGGATCAACCTTTAGTCTAAGGAAGTCTGAAGAATATAGCCAGTGCCTCTGCAATTTCCATTCTCACTTCCTTCACTATCCTTGGGTGCATCTCATCCAGTTCCGGTGCCTTATCAACTTTGTGTATAGACAGCCTATCCAATGTCTCCATTTCAATTTCAAACCCGTCTGGGGCTGGATTCTCCGGCGGCGGGAAGCTCCGTTTTGCCGGCAGCCCGGTGGTTTCCCGACGGCATGGGGCTGCCCCACATTGGGAAACCTCATTGACCATCCGGCGTAATGGAGCATCCTGCCGACGGGGTGAAACAGAAATGTGGCACGGCAGGGCGGAGAATCCTGCCTCTGGTGTCTGAATTATCTCCTCGTTTACGATGACCTGGGTAGCATTATCTTGGTAAAGACAGATGGAAAGTATTAATTGAACACCTCAGTTATAGGTGCGATTCAGCGACCCCATGGTGCCAGATATGGAGCCGGTGAATCGCGCAAGAATCCCAAATCGGGCTCCACACCGGGTGCCAGGGCGCTCGCAAGTCACCTGACTTGCTCCTTCCGACGCAATCTGAGGGCGAGATCCAGATCTGATATTCAAATGAGGCTAATGGCTAGGGGGTTTCCCATGGGCCTCCCCAAAGTTGGAGGTGGTTAAATAAAGGGGGGCGGGGGGGCGGTTCTGAAAGGGCAGGGAAGATTGGGGCAGCCGGTCAAAATGGCAGGTGGATCAGCGAGGAGCCTTTCTTGCTGGCCAGCAGGATATCCCTCTAAGTGCGGCCTTGGCGAAGAGAATCTCCCCGAGGCCAAAACAAAATGGCAAAGTGCTGTTGAATAGCGGGTGTTTCTTGGCGCTGCAGCCACCGAGGAACAACCCGCTAAATGCACCCGACAGCGGACTTAGTTTGTATTCCGCCCATGCTCTCTGCCCTCATGTGTAAATGCACTTTTTGGTCCCTAATTGGGGGTGGGATTCTGTGATCCTGAGGGTAAGTGTTGACGCCGTCGGAAACGCCGTCGTGTTTCTTGACGGCGTCCACATGGCCTCAGGATCAGCAATTCTGGTCCCTACAGGGGGCCAGCACGGCACTGGAGCGGTTAACGCCGCTCCAGCTGCTGATCCCAGCGTGAATTGGGCGCCGCGGGATCCGTGGATGCGCAGTGGCACCGTCGCCAACGCGCGCATGCGCAGTGGCTTCCTTCAACGCGCCGGCCCCGATGCAACATGTCGCAGGACTACAGGGGCCGGCGCGGAAGAAAGGAGGCTGCCAGCCAGAGAGGCCGGCCTGCCGATTGGTGGGCCCCGATCGCGGGCCAGGCCACATCGGAGCCCCCCGCCGGGGTCGGACATCCCTCTCCCCCCACAGGCCGCCCCCCGACCCCCCTGTGCGAGTTCCCGCCGGCTGAGAGCAGGTGTGGACGGCGCTGGCGGGACTCGGCGTTTTTACGACAGCTGCTCGGCCCATCTGCGTCGAGCGGCCCCCGACCGGCGCCGCACCAACCACGCCGGCGCCAATGGCACCGACTCTCCCATGCCGGCATCGGGGCGGCGTGGAGTGTTTCGCGCCGGTCGCGGGGATTCTCCGGCCGGCCCTGGGCTGAGAGAATCCCGCCCCGGATTTACTCCTTCTTTTCCCACCCTGTATTATTTATATGCCTGTAGAAGATTTCATGTCAGCTGTTGGTCTCTTTAAACTCCCTCTTTGCTTCTCATATTTGCTTCTTCACCTCTCCGCTGAACCTTCTACATTCAGTTTGGTTTTCACTTGTATTTTCTACCTGACACCTGCCATAAGCACATTATTTATTCCTTATCTTAATTGATATCAGCTTTGTCAAGAGGAGATAAGTTACTTGTCTATAAATCGTTTAGTCATTCATCAGAGACACTGGTGTTCACAAACCCGCAGCCAAAGGGTGAAAGCCGCAAGGTCTGAGTGTCTGAACTGGATTACTCAGTGCTCAGGAGTTTATTTCCTCAGATGCTTCAGTCTGCACTCATTACCACAGATGTAATCAGCACCATGGCATTCTTAATCCTTTAGGTGATGGCGTTTTGGTGGGTTTTGGGAGAGGGGGGATAGGGATAGGGAGGGGATGGACAGCGTTGGAGGTTATCTTTGAATCCCTACAGTGAAGAAGGAGGCCATTCAGTCCATTGAGTCTGCACCGACATTCCGAAAGAGCACCTCAACCTTGGCCCACTTCCCACTATCCCTGTAACTCGTAACCCCATCTAATCATTGGACACTAAGGGGCAATTCAGCTTGGCCAGTCCACCTAACTTGCACATCTTTGGACTGTGGGAGGAAATCGGAGCACCCGGAGGAAACCCATGTAGATACGGGGAGAATGTGCAAACTCCACCCAAGGTCAGAATTGACCCTGGTCCCTCGAGCTGTGAGGCAGCAGCGCTTCTTCTCCTAAAGATGACCAGGGCTGAACCTTGGGGGAAATCGCCCTTTGCAGAAGGCTGCTGTGAATAGAGGTCAAGCCTGGAATCTGAACTTAAAAAATGCAAGTCTTATTCTTTCCTTTGCTCCTGTTGCAATAGTTCTAGAGTATTTACACTGTATTATGTCACATCTGGGTTGGTTTAGCACAGGGCTAAATCGCTGGCTTTGAAAGCAGACCAAGGCAGGCCAGCAACACGGTTCAATTCCCGTACCAGCCTCCCCGAACAGGCGCTGGAATGTAGCGACTAGGGGCTTTTCACAGTAACTTCATTTGAAGCCTACTTGTGACAATAAGCAATTTTCATTTCATTTTCAATTAAGAGAGGGGATTATTTTTCCTGGTCATTGCATAATCAAGAGATATTACTTCACCAGAACTTTTAGATCCAGACTATCAGACAATCAAAACAATTTTAAAATCTCTAATATGGTATCTATATATCTTTAATTTACTTTATGATATTATTGCACCAAAATCAAAGCAAAAATGATGATCAGTGAAATGGCTTTATGGATCTATTTCTTAATGTTACCGAGTGATGTGTTGCATCTTCTAGCAGGGAGTGTGGTTTGGTATTTGACTCTTGGAGTTTTAACTACATTTTTCAGCAATTATCAATACAATGCAATGAAATACTTCCTAAAGTCCATTTGTTTGTTTAAGGACTGGAATGATTGGCAGTCCCCTATCCTCTCCCCTCTTATCAAATACTGCTTCATTTTCAGACCCTATTTTGCTTTCCGCTAAAAGATTATTGTGGGGTCACGACTCTTCAAATAAGGAAACCTATTGTGCTACATCCTGGATAGCACTGTACAGTGATAATATGAACGGTGTAAGTTTAAACAACAAATTTTCCAAACATTCCAGTACAAGATGATTACTTTGTAAGCATTTACATTTGAATTTCTGCAACTAGAAAATTTATGGGATGATGTTGAAACGTAAGCGATTTACTTATACAAATCTGCATTTGCACAACAGGTCCTTTGCACAACAGGTCCTTTGCACAACAGGTCCTTTGCACGCAGATATGTTCTTTCGTCCCTGCACAATCATTCACACGTGTCTTCATCACCACATGCATACTTACATATCTCTGTCCCTACACAAGCACAGAATATATGTGTTTATGTACTGCACTTAGTGGGCTGCACAGGCTGATGGTTCCTTATACAAGAATGTCTTGTGGAGAAAGATTAAGTAGCAATCCCAGAGTAAATTATTGTGTTTGCTGAAGTTAGATGCCAGAACGAGCAGGTCAAACAGTGGTGGGTGCTGATGAACCCTGCAAATTTCTACTAGCTATGATATTTGCAATTCAGAAAGTTCTACTGGCAGATCAAACACAATGTAATGACAGCTTTTATCATCTTCAGGCTGCCCAGAATCTGCTCAACTTCCATTTGATTTGCTGTTGATCAACCCAGGGTTTCTAAGTTTGTAGTTAAGTTCAGTTACTCTCGCTGTTTCGCAATTTCCACTTCACATTGTTTAATGTGTGCAGGTGTCTTCCTGAAAAGTGCAACTTTAAACAAAACCATTTTAAACAAATTGCTTTCTATTCTAACCAACATAAAAGCTGTAGTGGACCCTCCCTCTAACTGAACCTCGCATCCATTGTCAATCTTCCCACAAACTGACCCTCCCTTCCTCTCACCACTTCCCCCTCCTGAACCCTCACTGTGAGTAAGGGTTCACAAGATTAGTGGAAAGAGGCAGGGAAAGCAGGTTTGAGCTTCAGGATTGCAGAGGTAAGCTGGAGAGGCAATGTAATGGAGGATCAACGAGGGGGAAGATCAGGGAGAGGGAGGGTCGGCGAGAGGGAGGGTGGGCGTGAGGTAGGGTCAGCGAGAGGGAGGGTTGGCGAGCTGGAGGGTCTGAGAGGGAGGCAATAACCATGAGCAGACGAGGTAGCAAAAAGGCTGCCCCAAAATGGCATTGTTTGGGTCACTTAGCACTGCTGCCTCATAGTGCCAGGGATCCAGGTTCAATTCCGGCCTTGGGTTACTGTCTGTTTGGACACGTTCTCCCTGTGTCTGCGGGGTTTCCTCCGGGTGCTCCGGTTTCCTCCTACAGTCCAAAGATGTGCAGATTAGGTGGATTGGCCATGCTAAATTGCCCCTGAGTGTCCAGGGATGTACAGGTTAGGTGGGGTTACGGGGATAGGGTGGGAGAGTGGACATCTTTCTTTCAGAGGGTTGGTGCAAACACGATGGGCCAAATGGCCTCCTTCTGCACTGTAGAGATTCGATGACACTTGACCTTGTATCAGAATGTTAAAAGAGAAACCTCTGATGCCAAACACAAATACTATTAACTAACGGGTGTTAAAGTGGAACGATTTAAAATGGGGCAACTAAGATGGTGACTTAATGTACTGAACTTCCAGTTTCAAGTTGGAATCAGAACTTGACCTGGCCTGAAGTACTGAGGGAGACCCTGAAAATGGTAGTTTCACAATGTGGCAGTTTGGTATCGCAGGAATTGTGTCCAGTAAACATAATATAGAAACATAGTAAATATATGCCATAAATGGAGGAAAATCGGCCATCTGAGAAAGAGCAGTCAAGCTTAATCCCGCTTTCAGGCTCTTGCTCTCTAGCCTATCCAAGTTCTTTATTTTTTTAAATAAATTTAGATTACCCAATTATAATTTTTTTTCAAATTAAGGGGCAATTTAGCGTGGCCAATCCACCTACCCTGCACATCTTTGGGTTTTGGGTGTGAGACCCACGCAGACACGGGGAGAATGTGCAAACTCCACCTGGACAGTGACCCAGGGCCAGGATTCGAACCTGGGTCCTCAGCGTCGCAGTCCCAGTACTAACCACTGCACCTTGTGCCGCCCCATCCAAGTTCTTTATAAACGCAAAGAAGTGTTTTGCTTTTCCCACCCTTCCAGGCATTGAATTCCAGACCCAACCACCTTTGAGCTGACAAAAATTCTCCTCAACCATCCCCACAAATCCTTTTACCAATTACTTTAAATTTATGCCATCTGGTTACTGATCTTTTTTGGCAAGGGTCCTTTACATTTAATCTCCTTCCCTCATAACTTTCTACACCTCAATTAAACCTCTCCTCAACCCCTGCCTATTCATACTTTCCTCAGAGCTAAAATACTCCATTGTAAACATCATTGTAACTCTGCCCATTCCTCTCTCTGCAGGACAATTGCATAATTTGTGTAGTATGGTGACCAGACTCTATACAGTGCTCCAACTGTGGCCTAACTAGTGTTTTATGCAGTTCTAGCATAACCTCCCTGTTTTTCCATTTTGGTTAAGAAAGGGAAGTATCCTGCATGCTATCTTAACCACCTTTTACATGTACAGGGATCTGTGGACATGCACTCCAAGGTCCCTTTGCACCCTCTATACTGATTGGTATCCTATCCTTCATTGTGTATTCCATTGCTTTGTTGGCCTTCCCAGATACATTAACTTACACTTCCATGGATTGAATTCTATTTCTCCCTTTCCTGTCCACCTATTTAGTTCTTTGATATCTTCTTGCAGTCCACAGCTTTCTTCTTCACAGAAAATCACACAACTATTTTATTTTCATCTACAAACTTCTTAATCATGGCCCCTACGTTTAGTCTAAATCATTGAGCTATACCATGAAAGGGCAGCACGGTGGCACAGCGGTTAGCACTGCATGATCATGGCGCCAAGGACCCAGGTTCGAACCCGGTCCCGGGTCACAGTCTGTGTGGAGTTTGCACATTCTCCCTGTGCCTACATGGGTCTCATCCTCACAGCCCAAAGATGTGCAGGGTAGGTGGATTGGCCACGCTAAAATGCCCCTTAATTGGAAAAAAAAGAATTGGGTACTCTAAATGTATTTACAAAGCTACACATGAAAGCAAAGGACACGATTCTGCTGAACACCAGTGGAATCAGTCTTCCAGTCACAAAAACAATTTTCCCAAAATTGCACAGGGTGCTGGATCAGGCGAGAAAAACTGTGTGAAACTCGTCGGCTTTACAGATGCCTTTTCCCGCCTGATTAAATGGCACTCTGTGCAACTTCAAAGTGCAGGCATAAATCACACAGTCAGTCAAAGTTCCAATAAAGGACCCCTCTCCCTTCATGGAAATCGGACCTCTCCCCCTCCCCCATGGAGATTGAGACCCACCCAACATGCAGAAGGGCAACCAGCCCCACCATGCAAAGAACGGGGAAACCTCCAGGTATCATACATCCATAGGGGCGACCCTGCCCCACACTACCGATATCGGAGCAACCCCCCTCACTGGCACCACACCTCCCTCACTGGCATCGCCCCACCCACTCCCCATCATTGGCACCAAATGCATGCACAATCCCCACCACTCCCCGCACACACGTAACGGACCTCGAATGGGGCTCCCCAAAGGGCCTGCTTCTAGCAGTGTTGGATTGGCAGTGTGAGGGTGCCAGGTTGGCAGTGCCAGGGTGCCAACGAACAATGCCAGTACCTGGCCATGTCCCTCACCACCATGGGGCTATACTTATCCCCACGCCCTTGGCGTGGTCAATAGACTGTCGCTTTTGAAAACCAAGAGTGAATCACATTGATGTGACGTCAGGCCTACTGACGGGGAGGCTCCAGTGTAGCAAGATGTTACAGCAAAAAGCCATTTCAGAATATTTAAATTTATTAAAATTAATGGAAAGTGGGGTCAAGATGTGACCCTGATCGTGCCACTGGCAGGGATGCGGGGGAAGATTTCAAATCGCAAACTTGACGTCGCAAATCCTGTTCTGGCCCACACATTCGATTTTGTGGCCATAACAGGATTTACACCCATGGCGAACGGGCCCACTAAATTCCACCCTTTGCTTCCTCCCACTGAGCCAGTTTTGGATTAGCTTGCCGCTTGCCTGTCTGGTCTGTCACATGGAACCTTGTCAAAAACCTTGCTAAAATCTAATTGATTGTATCAAAATATTATCCTCATTGACCATCCTCCAAACATTCACGAAAATTAATCAGGTATGACCTTCACGTAACAAATCTAAGCTGACTGTCTGTAACCAATCTGTGCCTTACTAATCAACAATTTATATTATCCCTCAGAATTATTTCGGAAATCTACTTGCACCACTCTTTCAGGTAGTTTATTCCAGATCTGAATAACCATTGATGCAAAAAAAATCCTGTATAATGTTGACAATTATTTAAACTCTTTGACTGTTACCTACTTGGCAGAGTAAACAGCCTCTCCCTATTTGCTCGATCAAAACCCCTCATAAATTTGAATACCTCTGTTAAATCTCCTGTTACCATCTCTGCTCTAAGTTAAGAGTCAACCACATGGGAATGGAGTCACATGTAGACCAGACTGGGTGAGGATGGTAGAATTCCTTCTCTAAAGGACATTTGGCGAATCGATGGCCCTGATATCTTCCTGAAGTGCGATGCCCAGAATTGAACACAATACACCAGCTAATCAGAGATTTGTTGATGTTTAGTATAGAATCATAGAATTTATAGTGCAGAAGGAGTCCATTCGGCCCATTGAATCTGCACCAACCCCCCCTGGCACATGGTCCCTTATTTTTGTATTCAATGCCCCTATTTACGAACAAAGCATCCAATACACTTTCTTACGTTTAACTTAATCTTATTGCAATTGGAATCCCATATGTGGCTTTCTATCCTTTCATGACACCAGAAACTGACCGCTTTGCAGCTGATAATCATTAAGGGAAATAAGGAAAACCTTTAGTCAACATTAATATGGAATTAGGGCTTTTAATTCTTCTATCAACACCAATCAGTTTGGAATAAGAGCGCCCTGAGATTCATGCTGGCGAGAACTAAAGTCCCAAAGGGCATGACTACAGCAAGCAGCATCAGAATGAATGGACCCAAGATGTACCACCCATCATCCTCTTCTCTCAATGGGATTCTGACAAATCCATTCACTCAACTTTACATTCTCTGTGGATTTTCTTTTTACATCTATAATGGTCTTGCAATACTCTGCTCATGTAGCTTCGTTTTCCTCTAGAGTGTTGGACAAAGGTCTAGCCAGTGCTCATATTCAGCTTGCAGAATGTGCATTGCCGCACATATCAAATTACAAGCGGATAGAATTACACCAATGGAAAAACTGACCATGCCCTTCCACATCCCTTTAGTGGGCTCTCAACCAACTGATTCCAGCCAGCATTGACATCACAGTCTGCAAATGGTGGGAGACTTGTGGTTGCAGGAAGAAGCAAAAATCCTAAAGAGAATAAGGGCATTCTGCAAAGAAACAACTTTGTGCAGTCAACTGTTTGAATGCGCTGCACTCCGTGATATATGTGTTCAGCATTTCTGAGCTGAGCTGATCTTATCCTACAAACATACATACAGAAAGAGAAAGACATTGAGAGAAGGTACAGTGAGAAAATGTGTAAAATACCTAGTAGAGTAAAATGTAATTAGATTTCGCCGGGTAATGCCTTGTGGAATGCTAAAGAATAACAGCCCAGGTCTGAAATTCTGCACTGGCGTCCAGTAGGAATGTGGGTGTTCCTGGCAATGTAGGCAGGGGTTGTGGGTGTGAGAAAAAGAACGAGACACACTGTGAAATGATCAATGGACAAATCTGGGTTTATTTAATTTTCAAACTGTGGTCACATAAGGTATACATCCTATGCCAATTGTCATGTTCAAACTCCTCACAGTACATCTCCCACGAAAAGGATTGCTTGGAATGGGTAGATTTCCCTTTGATTTTTGGCTGTGATGCCAATAGCATCAAAACCATGCTGATGCGTACTAGTCCAATCAGATTAATCAATGAAGGAAACGTTCCGTTCAGATAAGACCATACAGTGTCTGATGATGGCAAAGCAGTGACCACCCCTGCTCCCCCCCCTCCCCCACCCCCCCAAAAAATCAAAGGACAAATGATTGTTCTTAAGTGGCTAAATGACAGCTGGGGAAGACAGTGGCATAGGGGTAATGTCACTACAAATGGTTGGACATGCGTTCAAACTCCATCACGGTACCTGCTGGAATTTAAATTCCAATTGCAAGGTGTGGAATATAAAGCTTGTCTCAGTCATGGTGATCATGAAATGAACATTGTCTTTAAAACCCACCTGGTTCACTAATGTCCTTTTGGGAAGGAAATCTATTATCCTTACTCAGCCTGGCCTATAAGTGACTCCAGACCCATGGCCCTCTGAAATGACCAAGCAGGCCGCTCAGTTCAAGGGCAAGTAGGAATGGGCAATAAATACTGGCCTTGAGGGCAATGCTCACACCTCATGAAAAACAAATTCTCTCCTGAGCATTGGGCGACTGTTCCAGTTTAGATAACTGAAGATTTTCAGATCTTTCAAGTCAAGGTTTTATGCTGGTAAATTCACAGTACTTGGCATGATTGACTCAAAAGTTGCTACAAGAGTGCATCTCTTGATCAGTGTCTTGAATTGCTTTTCTTTACCTCGCCCTTGAGGTTATATTGCTTTTGCACTGCTAATTACTACAAGCGTGAGTTGATAATGGTGCACCAATGCCAAAGGGGCAACTGGGTTCTCGTGAAGATTGGTTTATCTCCTTACCGAATGAAATTTATGAATAACGGAAGACACTGAACAAACGACAGATGAGGAAAGAGGGCAAATCTGAGTCATATTAAATACAAAAAAATGAAATATAGAGAGGGAAAAAACTTGTGGATTAAGAGAGAGAAATGAAAGGGAAAGGAAAAGTATTTTTTTAAAATCAGAAACCGGAACAATGGGAGCAAGACGCCATTTCTGGGCCTCCGGGATTGAGAACCATGTTGGGATCACGAATCATACCCATACAGCTTGAATTATCAGCCCATAATGTCTGTGGAAAGATAAATTCCTATTAACCAGGTTCATCCAGCAATTTCATGATAAAATTATGTTTTTGGTTTTGGACATGTTCCAAGCAGAGTGGCACAAACCTTCACCTGTAGCAAACTGGAACTCACAGCATTTCTCTTCTTCATCACAAATTGATGTTTCTTCTTACCTATTGGTAATGAAAGACACCATAAACTCACTGTAATTTTTCCAGCATTTCATAGGCCATTGATTTAAGGGAGTGGTATTAGATTTTTGGGAATTTCACAGAAAAATTAAATACAGTGACCCTACAGTGAATTGTTTATTGGTTGCACAAGCAGTACGATCTCTTGGTCACTTGCCCTCAGTTGAAGCTGAATGCTTGGTCGTTCAGGTCTGACCGAGGTCAGTTTAGTTTGGTTCAGTTTTGAGTATTATGGTAAATAACAGATTCCGCAAGACTTTCAAGCCTGCGTTGATTGAAACGATAAGAGCCATGGTACCTACTTAGGCTACTGGCTGTAGTGTATCCAAGTGCAGTATTTCAGGTTCTAAAGGGTGAGCACAGGTCAAACTGAGTGAGGGTAGGGCCCTCACCTGTGAACAGGCTGATTTGGAGACAGATGGCTGTGTCATCCATGTCGGTTCCTATCATAAAGTAGCTGAACAGATCCATTTTCGATTTATAATGGTGCATATTACAAACATTGATAAGGGAAAGTAATTGGATGATAGAAGCTTTCTCTTTCACGGCACTGTCTGCAGATACTGATTTACAAATCAAAATTTAAACAAGAATTGATCTCACTACCCAAAATCCCCCCTTTATTATAACTCTATAATTTCTGAAAATCGGCAGTAACGTCAGGCATTTGGCTGTAAATTCAAATGGTCATGACATGGTATCAAGTGAGTTATTCAGGCTCTTAATGTTTGAGTGTAACATTCTTTGAGCATAGTAATGAACCGTGGATAATCTACCCATGTTTCTGAAATAACGCACAAACTGTCTTCTCTTTCTCCAGTAATTTTCCACAGAAATGGGCATATTCTGGAAAATATTCCTGATAATGGACTGTCTCTTCTTGGAAGTCTTCAAAGGTAACCATCTCAGTATGTGTTCTAAGTGAAAATTCAAAAAATGCATCTTTGGTTGTGCAGTACAATTGAAGATATTAAACTAACATAAAATCTTAATATGAAACAGAAAAAAGAATGCTCCCCCTCCTGTTTGTTGTGGTCCTGGTCTAGTCAGGAATTAAAATCTCCAAGGAGGGTGAGCTTGTCCCTCTTTGAATGAAAGGAGATCGTTTGGTGCAGTTTTTCATAGCATTTCCTCTCTGTGTCAGTGCTTGTTTGATGTGTGGGTAAGCACTGAGGATTGTAGGATCAGATTTGGGAATCATGCGACCAGCTCCATGAGTCAGTTATTAGAATCATAGAATTTACAGTGCAGAAGGAGGCCATTGGGCCCATCGAGTCCGCACGGCCCTTGGAAAGAGCACCCTGCCCAAGCCCACACCTCCACCCTATCCTCATAACCCAGTAACCTCACCCCACTTATTTGGTCACTAAGGGCAATTTAGCATGGCCAATCCACCTAACCTGCACATCTTTGGACTGTGGGAGGAAACCGGGACATCCGGAGGAAACACATGCAGACATGGGGAGGACATGCAGACTCCGCACAGACAGTGACCCAAGCCGGGAATCAAACCTGGGACCCTGGAAATGTGAAGCAACTGTGCTAGCCACGGTGTCACCGTGCTGCCCTATTGATGTCCTTCAGAAGGATTTTTCATCTGGTTATAAGTGGAGGAGAAATTTGGGTGGGATTCTCCAAGGAGGGTGAGCTGGCGACCGGAAAGTCCCACCCGAGATCAATGGACCTTTACATGTTCCACATCCCACCTGTGGTGATCTTGCGGCATGCGTGGCGGAAGAATCCAGCCCAAAATGTCAAACTAACCCTGTCTCCCTTGTCCAAAAACAAGAATAACTCATGGTTGCCTCGGGAGGTGACCATCTTCAAGTAACCTAAGGTTTTCTGCCAGATTGACTACATGAGTTGATTCACCATGTGTTCATTAAGGGCTGAATCAGCAGGTGCCCATATTGAATTTTGTTGGTCACCTGAGTCAAGTTGCCTACAGCCAATGCAACGGCAACTGTGAGGAATTAAAACGGGACTTGCAAGGAGCACTAAAAGTAATGCAAACACCGTAGTCCATTGAGTAGTCGTATTGTTTTGATGGCTTTAGATATTGATCCTTACTTGGCACCCAGCTCTTATCAGAATAATACATGCATTAACAAGAACAATTGTTTCTATTTTCCAAATACATGCTTTGAGCCTTGAGCTTCATCTGGTGGCATAATGTATTGGTAAACTTCTAGATTGTTCTATAGTTACTTATTCAATAATGGCCATAGTGATCTTCCAATTTCAGCCAGGCCATCAGGGGAAGAGTCAAGCAGATACACATTACTGAGATAAGGGGATATATATTGAAAATACTCCCCTGTACCATCCAGCAGAGTGTGACAGAAGCTGATTGGTAGAAATCTACTGCCAGGGCACTCACTCACCCTTTCAGCTTACAAATGGCACTGGCCTTTTCACAAACCAAAGCACAGGGACAACAAATTAATTTTGGAGCCCTGTAAATGATTATTCCTTGTTTAAGCATTCCAATGTTTGGACTGCATTTCATTCTGTTTGTGGTGATATTGAAGCAATTAACCCTGACAGAAGATAATTGAGCACAGCAGAGTATCTGTTTAGTTCTATTAATGATGACCATACTTCTCTTGCCTGCTTTCAGGGCCCCAACTGGCCAACTGCCAAACGTTACCAGATGTTTACCCCAACAAAGTTGAATTAAGAGTTGCTCTCCATACATCATTCAGCCTGAAGTGCTCTGGGGAGAATGAAGTGGATTGGGAATTGCCGTTTGATGAAGTTCATGAGGAGAATATCAGTAGCAAAGACGAAAACAACAACAGCGGAAACTTTGTGAAAACACTTGAGATCTTTAATGCAACAGGAATCTACACTGGCCTGTATACCTGCTATTACCCTGCACTCCAGCTTGATTATGAGATTGAGGGACGAGATATCTATGTTTTTGTTCCAGGTGTGTACATGTGTAATGGAACAGTTTAGGTTTGTACACATGATACCACTATGTTTAACGGACTGTGGCTTCATTAGCTGCTGTTTTCACATCCCTCCCACACTCTGGGCGGGATGTCAATGGGGTTTCCCATTGTGGGGCCGGCCCACGCCGTCGGGAAACCCCCGGGTGCCGGTATAATGGAGAATCCCGGCGGCAGAGGATCTCCGCCTCTTTTTCACCTCAATTCTTCTGAGAGCCCTATGGTGCTGTGGTAAACTTCCAAGGGGACCTTTTTGGTACATTGGCCACGTTACCACTCTGTAAGTGTGAGCTAATCCAGTGAGTGTTGCAAGGATTGCAATTAAGGTCTCGAATGGCCTCACAAGCACACCCTTTCCAGTAAGATTTATTGGACAGTAATCAACAAAAGGGAATGATGGTTAATTCCCTTTTCTTCCTCCACCACTTATAACAACCTGGCTGAGATCAGATAACTCAGATTGCAGATTGAATCTGACACTTGCAAGTGGCTCAATTCCATGCTTGGCCTTGTCTACACTAACTGTCAGGGAGCTCCTACTACCTACTTTTCACTTTGGAATGTTTCTCTATTCATTCATGGTGGGCCTCGCTGGCTGGGCCAGCATTTATTGCCCATGCCTAATTACTGAGTGAATATCAAGAATCAGCCATACTGCTGTGGATCTGGAATCACAGGTAGGCCAGACTCAGGTAAACTTTAGCAGACTAGTCAATTTTAGAGGACCAACTCCAGAAAAAGCTTAAGGCAACATAGGGAGAATGTCACCAAAATCACCCAGGAAAATCAGCATCGAACACAAATTTCCCAGTTTGACTCTTTCAGGATTTTATTGTATCGACTGAAAAGAGAATTTAATTTTAATTGGATCAAACACAAGATGGGGCTTCAAAATTGGTGGCATTACCATTGCATGGTTTTGCTGCTTATACTGCTTCTAACAACAGAGGAAAATAAAGATCAGCAGAGATTTTCTTGAGAGGCTAGGCTGGATGAACCTGGAATGTCACACAAATATATATCTTCACAAATAAGATGCAACAATGTGTTTAAATGATTTACCAACAGTCATCCTTCATCCTCATCATCCATATCTCAACATCCCTATCCTCCCTCCCTAAGTCATAAGTATAGACAAAGGCTAGTGTCCACCATTTGCCTCCCATGCCTGATTGTCTATCCTCCATTCTTCCTGCCTTTAATGTCCTCCAGCTTCTGCTATTAATGTTTCTACGTCTGACCGGCTTTGCCATGTTTCCCCTGGTTACAATGTTCACTCCCCCTCCTAATGTATATCTACTGAAACTAATTGTGAATCTCCACTGACATTTCTGCTAAAACACAGCAGTTTCTAAATACAAGAGTAGGCGATCTGGTCACGCTAATTTTCCGCCAGGCGGGTTAGGTTAAAATGTCTCGGCTGCTTTAAAGTGTTACTTGCGAGATACTGTAAGGTCACATGTCTGTTGCTTAACAAATACAGACTTCAATTCAAAAATCCAAGAGTAACTACAGAAGGGCAGTGGGGTCCGAGGCATCCTTGTTAATTCCAAAGATTTATTTATAAAAGCAACACTTCTTCTAATTAGATTATATCATTCTCCAAAGCTAGTTTATGTAAGAGCTGTGACCTCACCATGTGGAAGGCGAGGACAGTTTGAGTTGGGTGCTTTCCAGCTCTGTGCTTGGCTGCTCAAAGCCAAATATGAGTGACAAGTTGGATGACATAACTTTTTCCTTTTTGTCAAGCTGCACCTCCCTTCTGAAACTTGGCTGTGAGCAACTGAAAGTCATTCAAACCAAGAGAAATTAGTTGATGTCACAACCTTTCAGCTGCCAAACACTTAGCAGTTTGTATTATATGACTTTCTGTAACCATAGCTCTGACTGAAATCCCTGGGGTGTTTTCTTGGTGTGACACTGGTGCAAAGTTTTCTAATCCAGAGTTCATTCTGGTGTTGAATAATGCTGGATTCCCTTCATGTCTCAGCAGTAGAAACAATAAAAAGCTCTTATTGAAAATCTGCAGGGCATTGGGGCTATGTTCTTGTTCTAACAGAAGCAGTTTAATAGTATGTAAGTGACAGTCAGAGAGCAAAGGTGCTAGTGTGAAATGAAAATACTCTCCAGTACAATATAAACGGATTGTAGTCAAATTATTTTTGATGTAGGTTATGGGAGATCTGTGATATTCTGCAGAGTATATCACATGTACATTTAGACTTTATGCATTCATCTTATGCTCTCATTCCTTCAAACATTGCTAAGCAGTTTATTGTTAAATACATTGTTTTCTTTTTAGATCCCAACTATCCATTCATCCCGCCAACGCATTTTGAAAATGTAGTAGTGGCGGCAGTGGGTGCGGTTGCAGAAATCCCATGTCGTGTATCTGATCCAGATGTCCATGTCACTCTGAAGAGTATTGAAACCAAGAACATGATCTCTGCCACCTATCATAATAAAGAAGGATTCAGTGGTCTGTTCAAAGAAGGGACGTATATCTGCATTGCAACGATCAATGGTGTGGAGCACAGATCAATAGAATACATTGTTAATAGATTTAAAGGTGATGCAACACTTGAACTTGTCTTTCATTTGAGCAACACTAGATGTGATGTATTGAATTCTGCTTTCTGGGGTCAAGTTTATTTGTCATTAGGTCAAAATAATCCAATTCAACAGTCAGAGTTAGAGAAATAACAACGCGACTTAATGGAAATGAAACAGAGTCCCATGCCGAGCGCGTTTAGGCGGGTGTTTCCCAGCATTAGCAGTGGTGGGAACGACCTTGCTATTAATCCTCCCCCCCCCCCCCAGTCTTTTTGTCACAAATATAAGTTATATATTTTTCATCTCTGAACAGACAATTGGTATTTCTAAATTAAAAATAAACTTCATTAAAGATGAAAGTCAGTATGCCTATTCCAAAGTACTTGAAAATAACTATTAAAAGTATTGCTATATTTGTTCTCACAGAGATGTATTTTAACATTAACTTTTTGTACCTTATGTTTAGTGGCAAAGATCCTTACAGTTCAAATAGAAGCTGAGAAAACAGTAGTGAAAGTGGGTGAACCCATCGTGGTGACTTGTCTAGTAATAGATAATGAATTAGTGGATATAGACTGGAATTATCCTGGAAAAGATGTAAGTAAAACTGATTTTCCTTTTTTTCTTAAACATTTTGTTGCCTTATGTGGAATCAACATTTGGGAGAACAGTGCTTATCCATCAAATATATTGGAGGTAGAATATTTTTGCAGTGTTTTAGTGGTTAGCCCTGTTGCCACACGGCGCCCGGAACCCAGGTTCGCTTCCAACATTGGCTGACTGTCTGTGTGGAGTTTACATGTCTGTCCACTGCGTGGGCTTCCTCCGGGTTCTCCGGTTTCCTCCCACAGATTAGGTGCATTGACCACGCTGAATTGCCCCTTGTGATCAAGGTAAGGTGGAGTTGCGGGGATAGGATAGGGGAGTGGCCTAAGTAGAGTGATCTATCAGAGGGTTGGTGCAGACTCGATAGGCCTAATGGCCTCCTTCTACACTGTAGGGATTCTATGATTCTATGATACATGATGATATAGACCTGAAGAAAAGTTACTATATGTCAAGAAACCAATTAAGGCATGCGTGATTTTAGATCTAGAATTGTGCAATGAGACAGAATGAATATAAAAACAAAATACCATAGTTGCTGGAGATTTGAAATAAGAACAGAAAGAGCTGGAAAAACTGAGCAGGTCTAGCAGCATTTGTGGACAGACAGCACAATGGCACAATGGTTAGTACTACTGCCTCACACCAGCGACCTGGATTCAATTCTGGCCTTGGGTGACTGTTTGTGTGGAGCTTGTACTTTCTCCCCGTGCATGTGTGGGTTTCCTCCGGGTGCTCTGGTTTCCTCACACAGTCCAAAGTTGTGCAGGTTTGGTGGATTGGCCATGTTAAATTAGTGTCGAGGGATGTGAAGATTAGCTGAGGCTGCGGGGTTAGGGCGGAGGTGAGATACTCTTTTGGAGGGTTTGAGTAAGCCCGATGGGCCGAATGGCCTCTTTCTGCACTGTAGGGATTATCATCATAGATTATCATAGAATTTACAGTGCAGAAGGAGGCCATTTGGCCCATTGAGTCTGCACCGGCTCTTGGAAAGAGCACCCTACCCAAGGTCAACACCTCCACCCTATCCCCAGAACCCAGTAACCCCACCCAACACTAAGGGCAATTTTGGACACTAAGGGCAATTTATCATGGCCAATCCACCTAACCTGCACATCTTTGGACTGTGGGAGGAAACCGGAGCACCCGGAGGAAACCCACGCACACACGGGGAGGATGTGCAGACTCCGCACAGACAGTGACCCAAGCCGGAATCGAACCTGGGACCCTGGAGCTGTGAAGCAATTGTGCTATCCACAATGCTTCCGTGCTGCCCTGCCGCATCGGTCCCGGATTCTATAAGCGTTAGTGATTAAATAATAACCATGTAAGAAAGGAACGTCTTGGGAAGGGTGTTAGAATTTATACTGAATTTGAGAGTGCTTTCACTAACTTGTGAACAAAAATCTTAAAATAAACAATGCAAATTGCTTAAGCATGAGGGGTGAGTTGACAAAAGTTGATTGGGAAACCACATTAATAGATTTGATAACAATCACAAACATTTAAATTAATTTGTAGTGCACAATAAATATACATTTCCTTAAGGTGTAAAACCCCACAGGAAAAGTGGTCCAACTGTGGCTAATAAGATGATTTAATTTAACCTGAGGAAGGAGCATCGCTCGAAAGCTAGTGACATCGAAACAAACCTGTTGGACTTTAACCTGGTGTTGTAGGACTTCTTACTGTGCTCACCCCAGTCCAACGCCGGCATCTCCACATCATGGTTTAATAAATAATATTGAAGGAACATAGGAGCAAGAGTAGGCTGTTTGATCACTTGAACCTGCTCCATCATTCAACTAGATCATGGCTGATCTTCGACCTCAAAGCCATTTCCCCGCACTGTCCTCATATCTCCTGATATATTTCATATCTAGAAATCTAGTGATCCCTGTCTAGATATGAGCAATGACTAAGCTTTACAGATATCTGGCGTGGAAAATTCTAATGATTCCCTTGAGTGATGAAATTCTTCCTAATATCAGTTCTAAAAGGCCTAACCCATATTCTGAGACTGTGACCCATGGGGTGTCATTCTCCGACCACCCGCCGGGTCGGAGAATGGCTGTTGGCCGCCGTGAATCCCGCCCCCGCCCCCGCCGAAGTCTCTGGTACCGGAGATTGGGCGGGGGCGGGAATCGGGCCGCACCGGTTGGCGGGACCCCCCGCTCAATTCTCCGGCACGGATGGGCCGAAGTCCCGCCCAGAAATTGCCTGTCCCGCCGGTGTAAATCAAAGCTGGTATTTACCGGCGGGACCAGGCGGCGTGGGCGGGCTCCGGGGTCCTGGGGGGGGCGCGGGGCGATCTGACCCCGGGGGGTTCCCCCACGTTGGCCTGGCCCGCGATCGGGGCCCACCGATCCGCGGGCGGGCCTGTGCCGTGGGGGCACTCTTTCCCTTCCGCCTCCGCCACGGCCTCCACCATGGCGGAGGCGGAAGGGACTCTCCCCACTGCGCATGCGCGGGAAACTGTTGGCGGCCGCTGACGCTCCCGCGCATGCGCCACATTTCCGCGCCAGCTGGCGGGGCACCAAACGCCATTTCCTCCAGCTGGCGGGGCAACAAACGCCATTTCCGCCAGCTGGCGGCGCGGAAAGCCCTCCGGCGCCGGCCTAGCGCCTCAATGTTGGGGCTCGGCCCCCAAAGATGCGGAGCATTCCGCACCTTTGGGCCGGCGCGATGCCCGTCTGATTGGCGCCGTTTTTGGCGCCAGTCGGCGGACATTGCGCCGTTGGGGGAGAATTTCGCCCATGGTTCTAGACCTCCAAGCCAGGGGAAACATCCATCCTTCATCTACCCTGTTGAGCCCTGTAGGAATTTTGTAAGCTTCATTGAGACTTCTCATTCTTTGAAATTCTAGAAAATATAGGCCCAATCTCCTCAATATCTCCTCATAAAACAATCCTGCCAGCACAGGAATCAGGGGTGGGATACTCTCAGCCCGGGGCCGGGCTGGAGAATCCCCGCGACCGGTGCGAATCGCACCACGCTGCCCCGATGCCGGCACGCAATTCTCTGCAGAGCGGAGAATTGGTGCCATTGGCGCTGGCATGGTTGGCGTGGCGCTGGTCGCGGGCCGCTCTATGCGGCCGGCCGCCGATTCTCAGCCCGGGATGGGCCGAGTGGCCATAGTGAAAACGGCGAGTCCCGCTGGCACTGTCCACACCTTTCTCAGCCGGCGGGACCTCTGCGTGGAAGGGTCAGGGGGGGAGGCCTGTAGAGGGGGCAGGGGGGGTCCGACCCTGGGGGGCCTCCAATGTGGCCTGGCCCGCGATTGGGGCCCACCGATCGGCGGGCGCCGGCCTCTCCTACCTGCCGTACTCTCTAGTCCTGCGTCATGTTGCTTCGGGGCTGGCGCGTTGAAGGAAGCCAATGCGCATGTGCGTGTTGGCGCCGGCGCCACTGCGCAAGCACGGATCCCGTGGCGTCCAGTTCACACCAGGATCAGCAGCTGAAGCAGCGTGAATCGCTCGAGTGCCGTACTGGCCCCTATTAGACGACGGCGTTTACTGCGGCGTGGACACTCTGCCGCAGGATTAGAGAATCCCGCCCCTGTCTCATCAATTGGATTGGATTGGATTGGATTTGTTTATTGTCACGTGTACCGAGGTACAGTGAAAAGTATTTTTCTGCGAGCAGCTCAACAGATCATTAAGTACATGAGAAGAAAAGGGAATAAAAGAAAATACATAATAGGGCAACACAACATATACAATGTAACTACATAAACACCAGCATCGGATGAAGCACACAGGGTGTAGTGTTAATGAAATCAGTCCATAAGAGGGTCATTTAGGAGTCTGGTGACAGTGGGGAAGAAGCTGTTTTTGAGTCTGTTTGTGCGTGTTCTCAGACTTCTGTATCTCCTGCCCGATGGAAGAAGTTGGAAGAGTGAGTAAGCCGGGTGGGAGGGATCTCTGATTATACTGCCCGCTTTCCCCAGGCAGCGGGAGGTGTAGATGGAGTCAATGGAGGGGAGGCAGGTTCGTGTGATGGACTGGGCGGTGTTCACGACTCTCTGAAGTTTCTTGCGGTCCTGGGCCGAGCAGTTGCCATACCAGGCTGTGATGCAGCCCAATAGGATGCTTTCTATGGTGCACCTGTAAAAGTTTAATTCCCTCTATGGCAAGTACTCTTCTTAGGTAAGGAACCAAAACGCTGCACACAATATTCGAGGCGTGGTCATGCGGAGGCTCTAGACAGTTGCCGCAAGACATCTTTAATCCTATGCTCAAATCCTTTTGCAACAAAGGCCAACGTACCATTTGCCTTCCTAATTGTTTGCTGCACTTGCATGTTAGCTTTCAGTGACTTATGAACAAGGACACTTTATTTTAGATGTGAGCTTGGAGCCAGGGGATGGGCAGGAAAGTGGTGGGATGGGCACTCACTCTACTTCGCCCACCGCGGGAAACAGACCCATCTAGGGCATGTAAAATCCAGTCTCATGTATTAATTCTTTAAATGCTAACCATTCCCTGTCTACTGTCATACTGTTTAATGTAATTCCCTTTAATGTAGTTTCCGAATCTAAAACAGCCATTTTCCCCCTTGTACATTTGTAGTTTCCTTTGTTTACATTCAAGATCCCAGTTTTGGATTGAACTACATCACTTTCAAAATGAATGTAAAATTCTACATATTATGGCCACTCTTCCCTAAAGGTTCCTTTACACCAAGATTATTAATTAGTCCTTTCTCACTGCACAGTACTTGATCTAAATTTCGGGCGCAATCAAACGTCCTTGTTGCGCCCAACTTGGATATTTGACGAAGCTGTTAAATCACAGAGATCTGCGAACCTCGGAACCCATCGCAAGATCGAATGAAAACTCATGAGATGTTGCGATCCGGATCTCGTCCAGCAAGATTAGTAAAGAAACACCACAGAAGAAATTAATGGGACTTCAAGTCAACAAATGCCCGAGATCTGAAAGCAATTGGCTTCAGCGGTAGTGGGTGCATTATTTTTGATCTTCCAGACTTATAGATTCTATAATGCTTCCCATGTATTAGAAAGCAGGAAATGTAACCCTACTTTTCATGAAACTTTGGAGAGAGAAAATGGAATTATATGTCACTTAGCCTGATGTCAGAAGTAGGGAAAATATTTTAATCTATTTTAGGGAATTGGAACAGGGCAGTTACTGTGCAGATTCAACATAGATTTATTGAAGGCAAATCAAGTTCACTAATCCACTAAAGCCGAAGGGGCTGTTTAGCACAGGGCTAAATTGCTGGCTTTGAAAGCAGACCAAGGTAGGCCAGCAGTACGGTTCAATTCCTGTACCAGCCTCCCCGAACAGGCGCCAGATTGTGGCGACTGGGGGCTTTTCACAGTAACTTCATTTGAAGCCTACTTGTGCCAATAAGTGATTTTCATTTCATTTTCATGCTTTTTTGTGGATGTAACTAGTTGGAGGAATAAGGGGGAATGAGTGAATGCAGTGTATTAGCATTTTGAAAGTGCATTCAATAAAAAGCCACATAAAATGTTGTTACACAACATTAGGACTTCATATTTTATCTATTCTTTCAAGAGATGTATAACTACCCATGAACTGAGCCCCCATTTTAGAGGGCAGTTAAGAGGCAACCACATTGCTGTGGGTCTGGTGTCACATGCTGACCAGACCAGGTGTGGACAGGAGATTTCGTTCCCTAAAGGACATTCATGAGCCCGATGGATTTGCACGACAATTGATGATAGTTTCATGGTATCATTACTGAGACTAGCTTTCAATTCCAGATTTTTAATTAATCAATCGGATTTGTGAATTGCATTCAAAGTCCACCAGCTGTCATGATGGGATTCAAACCCATATCCCCGGTGTGTTAGCCAGGCTTCTGGGTTACTAGTCCAGTGATACTATCAATAGGCCTTCATTTCCCCAGCGCCATGGAATGGATAATACATTAGAATAAACTAAGGGCCAGTAAATGGACAAAAATCAGAGTGGGAATAATTGAGCCATTTTCAGCGTGGCTGCAACTAGTGGGGTACTGTCAGTTTCAATGCTTGGCCCTGAGCTATTTATAATCGATATCAGTGACTTAGATGAGAGAGAACTGAGTGTAATATACCCATGTTTGCTGACCATACAAATTAGGTGAGAAAGTAAGCTGTTCAGAGGACACAATGAGACTACCACAGGATGGACTGATCAAATGAGTGGGCAAGAACGTGGCCAATGGAATATCAAATGGAGAGATGTGAAGTTATCCATTTTGGGAGGAAAAATAGAAAATCAGAATATTTTTAAATTGTGAAATTAAGATGTTCTCCAACGCAAATCACAGAAAGTTACAATGATAGCATAGGAAGCAATTAGGAAAGGTAAATGTTCTCAGTTAGAAAATAAAAATAAAAATGTCTTGCTGCAACTCTCTACGGGCTTGATCATACCTGTGAATTTTACTGCTCTAGTGCGTCCCACAGTAGGATCACATGGGAAAATCCTGGCTGACACTTCCACTTTAGCACTGCCCTGAACTGGAAACCTTTCACTCTAACATTAATGCTGGTGTATGGTACGCCCAAAGAGATTTCAAATTTGCCCTGAGGCTAAAAAGGAATATTTTGTTTTGGTGCGATACTATTTATTAATTCTGAAGGAGAAATCATAATCATTCACATGGATTCCTTGTTTCATTGCAGAAGGGAACTGAGGCAGAGGAAATTGTTACAGAATTAAGGCAACCAAGCTTCAAAATAAACAAGACTCTGAAAATTGAGAAAGCCACAATGGACGATGCTGGTGTCTATGGATGTTTTGTGACACATGCAACTCAGGATACTATGAATCTGAAACAGGTTCACATCCATGTTACTGGTGGGTACAAATCATTAGTGTTTGACTATTTTTCTATTTTATTTATTCTGGATGCGCACAAACAAAGACATACACATTTAGAATGGGTCTCTTTGAAAGGTTTTTGAATATATTCTCACCTGTCACATAGGAAAAGTTTTGGTTTGATTACCAAATGCTTCAATCACTGTTACAAATGATGTGGGATTCAGATTTGAAATCCCATTAAATGCTGTTTCCAACACTTGGCTCTAAAATCCCGAGACCACCGCCTCAACTTCACCCTTGCACTTGGGGTTGAGCCCAATGAGATTTTGTGACACTCAGTGGGCATGTGGGCAAGGAAAAGACTCTTGCCATTTCTTCTCTTCACATCCATTGGCACTCCCATGTAGTGGAAGCAGATGCTCAGGTGCTGAATGAAAATGTTGCAACATTTTGCTACTTTATCAAACTTTTAAAAATTCAGATTTCCTGCTGCATCCACATAGGTAGCTGAAAAGAAACAGTGCGGAATTCTCCAATCCTGCCTGGAACAGGTTTGGTGGCGGGAGGGGCGAGAGCGGAGAATCTAGCAAGAGTCAAAATGTCGGAAAGCCGCCTATGTAAAATCACGTTGCAGTTCTCCCAATGGCGGGTTACTGGTGGGCTGGTCACTCTGCTGGCAGCTGGCGTGAATCAGGCCTCCCAACCTTTCCTCATGTCAGCGGGAAATCATATCAGTGTCAAACACGATTGCTAAATAGTGGGGTGCACAAGGCAGTCCTCAGTTCGCCACAAACTCCAAGGTGAGTACAACACTGCCAAAATACTGCGCTGCTCTTGATGCACTTTTTACCATTTGGACAGACCAGTTACGGTCCTTCATCTCTATGCCAAGCTAGTCTTCATTTACAGCACCGTGCTGCTGGGCCTATGGACTCTCCTACGTCACTGTCTCGGATCAGTATTGTGCCTCGGGTTGGGGCCTCCTTCCCCCTGGTGCCACATATCAGTATCCATCTGAACAGCATTGTGGAGCCAGGGCAACAAAGGTCCAAAGTTTGACCGGGGGTGGAATGCGCAATGAGGGGGTGGGAGTGGGGGTGGTGGCAGCCTGACGAAGACAAGGTGGGCAATGTGAAGGAAGACTGTGCAAGGAGGGGGAGGGCTAGGCGAGGGATCGCAACGGCAAACAGAGAGGCAAGGAAATGGGTAAAGAAGACAAACAATGGAAGGCGGAGGGAGGACTGAGGAGAGGGAAGCTGGCACCAACAAGGTTGCATGAAAAACTCACAAACAAGGGGGGAGTTAAAGGGATATCACATCATTTATTGGAAGGAGATGGACAAAGATTCCAGATGCGGTGGGTAGAGGTCCAACTGGGGCACGATCAACTTGTAGGTGATGGATTGGGAGGAGGGTGGTTGAATCGAGGAAAATACTTCTTCTTGAGGTTGCTAGCCTTCTTCTTCTGGGTTGTTGACATCCTGCACAGTCTGGTGAAGGCAGGTGGGCTGGAGAAAGTGAAAAGAGTGTGGATTGGTATTTAAATATGGCGGCAGCTCTTTTGAACAGCCCGCTGAGGATAGGTGAACAAATCAGCTGTCTACCCGCCAGGAAAGTCGAAGAGGAACTCGTGTGTGCATAACTAATGAGGTTCCAAGCACAGAATCTGGGGCGGGATCTAGTCGTTGTGCTCAGCTGGACAAGCTCTGCCGAAACAGCCCGCCACGGCACCTAGTCTCAAACTGGGAGAATTCCACCCACTGTATGAAAGTAGGATAACTTTGGGTAAGTGGGATGGAGCCAAAATCAGAACTGACCAATGTTTCGCTCTCTGTTGGCTTGCTGTCTGACTTCTACGAAAAGCAGAGCATTCTCATAACCATCGGAAAGCATACATTCTCCGAATAAATCTAATTGTCAATGCAATATTACAGTGGTTAAACATGGGAATGAACATATGGGGGAGGAACTAAACATATTGACACATTCTCTAACCACACAATCTCCTGGAAAAAGCCATGGGCTAGATTCTCTGTCACCCGACGCTGAAATCATGATCGGCGATCGGGCGGAGAATGGATTCCGACACCGGAACCAGGGCTGGGGCTGGTTACACGTCGGTCCATCATGCCCCGCCTCCTCCAAACTGGCGTGTCGTTTCAACGCCGTTGGCGCAGCATCGGCTGGCCAGCCCGTGATGCTCCACCCCTGATGGGCCAAGTTCCCGATGGCATGGGCCACATGTGGCCCCAGCGGTCGGGACCCCGGCGTGCCAGCTGTGGACAGTGTCCAATGCCGCCACACTCATCCGGGATCTGTGCCGCTGGCCGAAGGGGCTTCTGCTAGCGCTGGGGGGTCTGATGGGAGTAGGCCAGGTTGTGGGCTGTGGGGTCACGGTTGGTGGGTTAGGGTTCGAGCACGACCTGCCATGCTTTACGGCGTGACCGGTGCAGGTCGTCAGCCCTGCACTTGCGCGACCCGGGACTGGGCCATTCTCCGGCCGTTTTTGGCATGATCCGCGGGGGTTGCACGTGGCGCCGGTGCTAGCCCCTCACCGGTACCGTAATCGGTGAGGGGTTTGCACCGACTCATGAACCTCTCGCGGATTCTCCGTTCACGCCGGCACTTAGCCTCGGAAACGGAGAATCCAGCCCCTATTTCTGTCACTAGTGGTAGCTAGTAGAACATGTTAGATCCTCAGTTTAAAATGATAACCATATTGTGGAAAATTACAAGTTTTTCTGGACTGATGTGATTTATTTGCCATTCTCTTCTTTTTGTCATTCCTAGAGAAAGGATTTATCCATTTGCATCCCAACTATGGAACAAAAGAGTTTGCAGATTTATATGAAGTCAAGCAGTTTGTGGTCAACATTGAGGCTTACCCAAAACCCAATGTATGGTGGCTGAAAAACAATATCACCCTGCTTGACGATAACAACGAGGTGATGATCAACACAGTAAAAACCCAGGAAATTAGGTAAAGCAGGAGACACAGCACAACACCATCCCAATATAGTGAACCACACATAACCCATTTTCGTGGAAGAAATCCATGCAAAACTATTTATCTTCTGTATCATTGTAAAGATCACCAGTTAAATAACTATTCCATCTTCATTTATTATTGCATAGGTTCTCAGCTTTCTGTTTCTCTGTAATAACAGGTTATAAACAATCATGCAGTCTAGAAATTCCATTCCTTCTTGGGGCAGGTGTCAAGCTTTAGGTAGTGGGTGAAGAGGAACTTGAGACCTACCCCCAGGAAGGCGCCATGGCAAATTCTAATGGAGAAATAGTGGATGTCTCTTCTGCTGTGGCTCCTCTTTTTCTCTGTCCGTTTCGGCATGTGTCATAGGAACACAAGAAATTTGAGCAGGAGCCATTTCTCCGATCCTTTGGGCCTGCTCCACCATTCACTAACAAAATGGCTAATCTTCTAACTCAACATTATATTCCACATCATCTCCATAATGCCTGATTCCTTTAGTGTCTAAAAACCTACCAATCTCTGTTTCGCATACTTTCAATGACTGTGCATCCACAGTTCTATAGAATTTCAAAGATTTACAGGAAGACATTTCTCCTCGTCTCAGTCCAAAATGGCCGACTGGTTATCCTAAGACAGTGCTTGCTATTTCTAGATTCCCCAACCAATGGAAGCAGCCTCTCAGAATCTACCTAGTAGACCCCTCTCAGAATCTTACTTATTTGAACAAAATCATCGTATTGAATAGCTTAGGCACTGACATTTGCTCAGTGGTAGCGCTCTCACCTCTGAGTCAGAAAGCCATGGGTTCACTCCAGATAATTCAAGGCCAAGTCAAAGTGGACAGCTCAGTGCGGTAATGAGACACCTGCTGCATTGTCGGGTGGTATTGCCTTTCAGATGAGATGTTAAAGTGAGGCCCCGTCTGCCCTCTCTCAGATGGAACATAAAAGATCTCATAGCACTAGTTTAAAGCAGAAAATTCTTGTGGGTCAACGATTATCCCTCAACTAAATAACAGATTATCAGATCATTTATCTGAAATGAAAATAGAAAATGCTGGAAAAACAGAGCAGATCTAGCAGCATCTGTGGAAAGAGAAACAAAGTTGATGTTTTGAGCCCGTTTGACTCTTCTTCATACCGAGTCATATGGACTGATTGCTTTTTGAGAGAAATTGTCTGCCCTGTTTTCCGACATTGAAACAGTGATGCCATCCTGAGCTAGCTCTAAACTGCAGTCTCTCAATTCACTAAGGTTAAGAAAGTGAAATATTTGGTGCCACTTCCAATTACTGACGCTTTACTTATTATCTGCTGCTGACGTTTTCCAGGTATCAAAGTAATTTAACCCTGATTCGTGCAAAGAAACAAGACAGTGGGGCTTACACCATCATTGTTGAAAATGGAGATAATAGTACCGCTTATACATTCTACCTACAGGTTAAAGGTAAGTGCACAAGCTCCATTGTGCCCTTTAACTAGCCAATATTTGTAGAGCACTTCTTTGAAATGCTAGGCTATGTTAACATGAATATTTGGGATAGTGTCACTTGTAAATTTAAAAGATGAAAAACGTAGGTATATAATGCTGAAAATCCTATAAATGCAGACACTGGAAATGTACAACAGACCCAACAGCCTCTCAAAAGGGAAGGAACAAGCTAATGTTTCAGCTATGGACCAATTGTCAGACAAGGTGGGATCGATTTGAACTCTGAACAGGTTGCAGCCAGGCTGGGGTGGGGAGGGGGGGAGGGAGTGCAAAATGCTTTTGCTGGCCTAAGTTTAAGACTTGTTGCCTCAACTACAAGCCATTGATCAGCTGCCCTGCCTGAAACAGCTCGCAGCAAAGGAAAATTTGTCAAAAAGCAGATAAGCCATGGGATAGGGGTTTCAGGATGGTCCCATAGGAAGAAGGGAAGGTGTATATGTTGGGCACCAGAGCAGCAATATTCCTTATGAGGCTTGAAGGAATACTCCTGTTTCTGCAGGTCACGTGTATCAAGGTTTCTGCATACAAACAGGGTCCTATCACTGATTAACACAAATTCATGAGGCCAGCGCCTACTTAATCCTGTAAGTTAAAATCGCAGTTGTCAGGAAAGGGGTGACTGTCAAGCAGGTAATTGAATTGCTCAGCTTTAGTTGCCTATCTGTCTGTTTTTTGCCAAGCAGGTAAAATCAAAATTGATTTTGGCAGGTCCACCGCTTGCTTCTGACAATTGGTCTCATGTTAATCTATCATTTCATTTTCCTTAGCCATTTAAACAGAGGTTAGGTAAACTCTATTAAGTAAAGAACAAAATGTGACAGGAATTTTATTTCATTAATGGAACAGGACCATAGACTATTGTCTAATTGATCTGTGTGCGAAATGCTTGATATTCTGGGCAGGGTTTACCGGGCAACCCGCCGCGTGTTTTTCGACAGCTGAGGCGAACCACCAGCGGAAGTTTCTGGTCCCGCCGTTGTCAATGGCGTTGACTGCACCCCGCGTTGCCGGGAAACCCGTGTGCCATCAGTGGGATCAGAATATTCCGCTGGCATGAACAGCTGGTAAATTCCGCCCACTAAGTTTATGTGTGACACTTTTTAATTTACTGCAATTATTGACAATTCCATGTGTCATCTGTACCTTTATTGATGTTGATGCAGAATATTTTGAAAGTTGCTATGTCTTCTAGTTGTATTTTGGCAGATAAATACAGATTAAGATTTTTCAATCTTTAAAATTTTTGTTTAAAAGTGCCAGCAAAAATCATCAACCTTGTTGATGTCCATCATGGCTCTGCGAGTGGCCAGATAGTTTCATGTTTGGCGGATGGGACGCCCAGCCCAGAGGTCGAATGGCTCATCTGTACAGATCTAAAAAAGTGAGAACTTAACTATTCAATCATGCAGCATATTTGAGTGAGGAAAATATTTTGAATAAAAAAATTAGTTCCATTAATTTTCACTTCTGTTGGAAAACCAAATGAAAAGTTGCGTTTGTATAAAATATTTCCCTCATCGCTTTCAAGTGGCCAATAGATTGTATTTTAAGTGTTTTAAGATACAATAAATTTTCAATGGGTAATGAAATGAAAACAAGCCTTAACATCCTTTATATCTTCCCCTAGATGTGCAAATGACTCGATGCTCTGGAATGTTCTCCACAACAATTCGAGTGATATCAGTATTGAGACCCATCAGACAAGGAAAAATACTGTGGAAAGCAAGCTGACCTTTCAGAAAGTTGATAACACAGTGGCTGTGAGATGCATTGCAAAGAATGAGCTTGCAGTCGTTGCACGTGAAGTCAAACTGGTGGCTCACAGTAAGTAAGGACTTCTGTTACATCCCGTACAATGGGGAATTGTCCCATGAGTGGCATAATGTCTTCCAGTAAATCGCATTGCAGAATGCTTCATTTGGACTAGAATAATTTCAGGTGCATAAATACCATGCAAAGTTGTACACGATTACCTGGGGTTGTAGTTCAGGAAATAACAAAGGTTTGTGAGGTTGTTGCAAAAACGTTGAGTTGCAGAGCTAAGATCATTCAATATAAAACTAGAAATATAAGCCGGACCTTGTACAAGGTTTTGTTTTGTCTACATCTCGAATACTGTGCCTACTTTTGGCCATCCCTGTATAGAAAACAGTCTGGTTGTGGGGTTTGGCAATCAATTCATATCTATTTTAAGGATTTTTGTTATGATAGGTTTCATGAATTGGGACTTTTTAAACTCTGGAAAAGCATTGACTTTGAGGGGATTTGATTGAGCTTTTCAAAATAATGAAGATATAAGATTCTGTCCACTAGACAGGATATTCAATTTGAGCTCATCCAAATTCTACTATCCATAACTGAACTTGCACCAAGTCCCAGTCACACACTCGCTCTGCCCCCAAGCTCACTGACCTACAATGACTCTAGCTACGCTTCAATTTTATTGGAGTTTCACTGCCTGAAGCGGGATTATTATCTACCCGGAAAACCTTGCTTCATCATGCATGTTGTACCATTGCTCAAAATAAACTGCGGTCAAGTCAAAAACTGTTTAAAAAATGCAAGATGACACATTTCCATGCTGTTCTTAAACATGAATTGGGTAAGCCAAATTCTACTGATAGGATAACATCATGGCTTATTAACTCAAAGTTCATTAAATTCTCTTCATAGTAACAGGCAGAATTAATGGATTTGGAAAGCTTGGCCAAATATAAATAGGGCACTTTACAATTTTGGCTGTTGGATAATCACTGATAACTCAGATTCTGCCCAAAATTCAATTTTCTAACTAGTCGTGAACTTACTGATAGTTGGAAGATAATCTTCATCATCTTTAATGAAGGTACCTCAATAAGTGCTTTCAATGCAAAAATACTTATCAACTATAAAGCCCATAATGTTAACCTTCAATAATTTACGTGCTTTGTCAGCCGACAATTTCCTTTGTGAAGCCCAGTGTAGGACTATTCATTAAAACACAAGCTGCTACTGAGCAAGAAATTCATCCAAGAGGCAGAGGTGTCTCATTTGATCCTCAGTTGAACTTCTAATCTCACTTGTACTATCACTAGATCTATTTCCACTTGACTTTGCCCCTGTCTCTGTTTATCTGCTGCTGAAACACTCATCCATACCTTTGTACCTCTAGACTGGTTTTTTTTGCACTGAGTGCTGATTTTTGGTACATTTGAGTGCTATCGTGAAAGTTTGGTGACTGAGAGAGTATAAGGGTTCATTTTTATCGCAAGTCTAGTCTTTCTTTTATTTAGTTAATTAACTTAAAAGTTGCTGTTTGGTTTAGAAGAAGGTGAATTTTCAATCAGCTTTAAACAAAGGTTCTACTTGTAGGTACTTGCAGCTGGAGCTTGTTAATTAGTTAATTGGATTCGGCCAGTTTTCAGAGGCTAGATTCACAGTATCAAAGTGAGCCAGCTACAGTGCAGACTTTGTTTGCACTGAGTGCTGATTTTGGGTGCATTTGAGTGCTACAGTGAGACTTTGGTGACTGAGAGAGTTAGGTGAGGAGGGAGCAAGATGCTCCTTTCATTTCATTTCCTAAAAGAGCGAGAAGGGAGCCAGGAGTTTACAGAGAGTGCAGCTGACTGGGAGCAGAGTCGGAGGGCGGAGTTCCAGTTGGTCCAGAGGGCAGCGATATTCTGTAAGGTAAGAGGGGATGGAGGCTAGGGCAGTTGCATGTTCCTCCTGTAGGATGTGTGGTGAGGGATACCACCGGTGTCCCCGCTGACTATACCTGCGGAAAGTGCACCCAACTCCAGGGATCCCTCATGGCTGTTCCCCTTCAAAACAAGTATATTGTTTTGGATGCTGTTGGGGGGATGACCTACCGGGGGAAGGCACTAGCGGCCAGGTCTCTGGCACTGAGTCTGGCTCTGGGGCTCAGAAGGGAAGGGGGGAGAATAGAAAAGCAATAGTAATAGGAGATTCAATGGTTAGGGGAATAGATAGGAGATTCTGTGGTTGCGAGCGAGACTCCCAGGAGGTATGTTGCCTCCCGGGTGCCAGGGCCAGGGATGTCTCGGATCGTGTCTTCAGGATCCTTAAGGGGGAGGGGGAGTAGCCAGAAGTTGTCATCTCTGGTTTGTTGCCGGTGCCACGAGATAGCGAGGCTAGGAATAGGGAGAGAGTGCAGTTGAACACGTGGCTGCAGGAGGGAGGGTTTCAGGGATTTGGATCATCGGAGCGCATTCTGGGGAAGGTGGGACCTGTACAAGCAGGACGGTTTGCACCTGAACCAGAGGAGCACCAATATCCTGGGAGGGAGGTTTTCTAGTACTCTTCGGGAGTGTTTAAAATAATTTGGCAGGGGAATGGGAACTGGATTTGTAGTCCAGCAACTAAGGTAGCCGATATTCAGGACGCCAAAGCGTGTAATGAGGCAGTGGGGAAGGTAACACTGACAAAGGAGAGTACTTGCAGGCACGGGGATGGGTTGAAGTGTGTATACTTCAAAGCAAGAAGCATCAGGAATAAGGTGGGTGAACTTAAGGCATCGATCGGTACTTGGGACTACGATGTGGTGGCCATCACGGAAACTTGAGTAGAAGAGGTGCAGAAATGGTTGTTGGAGGTTCCTGGTTATAGATGTTTCAATAAGATTAGGGAAGGTGGTAAAAGAGGTGGGGGGTGGCATTGTTAATTAGAGATAGTATAACAGCTGCAGAAAGGTAGTTCGAGGAGGATCTGCCTACTGAGGTAGTATGGGTTGAAGTCAGAAATAGGAAAGGAGCAGTCACCTTGTTGGGAGTTTTCTATAGGCTCCCCAATAGCAGCAGAGATGTGGAGGAACACATTGGGAAACAGATTTTGGAAAGGTGCAGAAGTCACAGGGTAGTAGTCATGGTTGACTTCAACTTCCCAAACATTGAGTGGAAACTCTTTGGATCAAATAGTTTGGATGGGGTAGTGTTTGTGCAGTGTGTCCAGGAAGCTTTTCTAACACAGTATGTAGATTGTCCGACCAGAGGGGAGGCCATATTGGATTTGGTACTTGGTAATGAACCAGGGCAAGTGATAGATTTGTTAGTGGGGAAGCATTTTGGAGATAGTGACCACAATTCTGTAACTTTCACTTTAGTAATGGAGAGGGATAGGTGCGTGCAACAGGGCAAGGTTTACAATTGGGGGAAGGGTAAATATGATGCTGTCAGACAAGAACTAAAGTGCATAAGTTGGGAACATAGGCTGTCAGGGAAGGACACAAGTGAAATGTGGAACTTGTTCAAGGAACAGATACTACGTGTCCTTGATATGCATGTCCCTGTCAGGCAGGGAAGAGATGGTCGAGTGAGGGAACCATGGTTGACAAGAGAGGTTGAATGTCTTGTTAAGAGGAAGAAGGAGACTTATGTAAGACTGAGGAAACAAGGTTCAGACAGGGCATGGAGGGATACAAGATAGCCAGGAGGGAACTGAAGAAAGGGATTAGGAGAGCTAAGAGAGGGCATGAAAAACCTTTGGTAGGTAGGATCAAGGAAAACCCCAAGGCCTTTTACACATATGTGAGAAATATGAGAATTACTAGAGCGAGGGTAGGTCTGATCAAGGACAGTAGCGGGAGATTGTGTATTGAGTCCGAAGAGATAGGAGAGGTCTTGAACGAGTACTTTTCTTCAGTATTTACGAATGAGAGGGGCCATGTTGTTGGAGAGGACAGTGTGAAACAGACTGGTAAGCTCAAGGAGATACTTGTTAGGAAGGAAGATGTGTTGGGCATTTTGAAAATCTTGAGGATAGACAAGTCCCCCGGGACTAATGGGATATATCCAAGGATTCTATGGGAAGCAAGAGATGAAGTTGCAGAGCCATTGACAATGATCTTTTCGTCCTCACTGTCAACAGGGGTGGTACCAGGGGATTGGAGAGTGGCGAATGTTGTGCCCCTGTTCAAAAACGGGAATAGGGATAACCCTGGGAATTACAGGCCAGTTAGTCTTACTTCGGTGGTAGGCAAAGTAATGGAAAGGGTACTGAAGGCTAGGATTTCTGAGCATCTGGAAAGACACTGCTTGATTAGGGATAGTCAGCACGGATTCGTGAGGGTAGGTCTTGCCCCACAAGCCTTATTGAATTCTTTGAGGAGGTGACCAAGCATGTGGATGAAGGTAAAGCAGTGGATGTAGTGTACATGGATTTTAGTAAGGCATTTGATAAGGTTCCCCATGGTAGGCTTATGCAGAAAGTAAGGAGGCATGGGATAGTGGGAAGTTTGGCCAGTGGATAACGTAGTGGCTAACCGATAGAAGTCAGAGAGTGGTGGTGGATGGCAAATATTCAGCCTGGAGCCTAGTTACCAGTGGCGTACCGCAGGGATCAGTTCTGGGTCCTCTGCTGTTTGTGATTTTCATTAATGATTTGGATGAGGGAGTTGAAGGGTGGGTCAGTAAATTTGCAGATGAAGATTGGTGGAGTTGTGGATAGTGAGGAGGGCTGTTGTCGGCTGCAAAGAGACATAGATAGGATGCAGAGCTGGGCTGAGAAGTGGCAGATGGAGTTTAACCCTGAAAAGTGTGAGGTTGTCCATTTTGGAAGGACAAATATGAATGCGGAATACAGGGTTAACGGGAGGGTTCTTGGCAATGTGGAGGAGCAGAGAGATCTTGGGGTCTATATTCATAGATCTTTGAAAGTTGCCACTTAAGTGGCTAGAGCTGTGAAGAAGGCCTGCTAGCGTTCATTAGCAGAGGGATTGAATTTAAGAGCCGTGAGGTGATGATGCCGCTGTACAAAATCTTGGTAAGGCCACATTTCGAGTACTGTGTGCTGTTCTGATCGCCTCATTTTAGGAAGGATGTGGAAGCTTTGGAAAAGATGCAAAGGAGATTTACCAGGATGTTGCCTGGAATGGAGATTAGGTCTTATGAGGAAAGGTTGAGGGTGCTAGACCTTTTCTCATTAGAACGGAGAAGGATGAGGGGGCGACTTGATAGAGGTTTATAAGATGATCAGGGGAATAGATAGAGTAGACAGTCAGAGACTTTTTCCCCGGGTGGAACAAACCATTACAAGGGGACATAAATTTAAGGTGAATGGTGGAAGTTATAGGGGGCATGTCAGAGGTAGGTTCTTTACCCAGATAGGCATGGAATGCACTGCCTGTGGAAGTAGTTGAGTCGGAAACATTAGGGACCTTCAAGCGGCTATTAGATAGGTAGATGGATTACGGTAGAATAATGGGGTGTAGATTAATTTGTTCTTAATCTAGGACAAAAGTTCGGCACAACATCATGGGCTGAAGGGCCTGTTCTGTGCTGTATTTTTCTATGTTCTATGTTCTTCTAATATACTGCTGGTTGGTCTCCTACATTCTACACTTAGTTAACTTGAGGTCATTCAAAACTCTGCTGCCCGTGTTTTAACTCACACCAAATTCCGTTCGCCTATCACCACTATGCTCACTGACCTACATTGGTCCTGGTCAAGCAACAACTTGGGGCGATAGTTTTTGGCGCTGCCGTGGCGGATTCCCCTGAAGTGGATGCGACTCATCAGCCAAAAGTTCATTGATTTTGGCAGGACTGGAAGATTCCACCAGCAGACGGGCGGGATAATTCCTGCCTTGATTTTAAAATTTTCATCCTTATTTCAAAATCCTCCAAAGTCTTCACTATCTCTTTAATCTTTCCCAACCACATCCAAAATGTTTGTGCCCGTCTAATTGCTGACCACTTGTGCATTCCCAATTTAAATTGCTCCATCATTGGTGGCTATCCCTTCAGTCACTTAGTTCCAATCTCTGGTATTCCCTCTCTGTACCTTGTGGCCTCTCACTTTCTTCCTTTAAAACCCTCCTTAAAACCTGTCTCTTCAACCAAGCTTTTGGTCATCTGACCTAATATTTCCATAAGTGGCTCTGTGTCATATTTTGTTTAACAGTGCTCCTGTAAAGTACCTTGGGATGTTTTATTACATAAAGTGCTATACAAATATAATTTGTTGTTGTTTGTCGGTTGCTCTGTTAAGTAGGATAGCTGTTAAAAACTGATGTGCTGAAGTCCTTATGAGGGTTTTACGTGGAAATCAAGGTTCCACGGTTACCTTGGGCAGAATGTTATGCTCCCCTGTGGGCTGATTTGCAGGTGGGGTGCCTGTAAGATTCCTCATGTAGCCTTCCCGCTGCCCTCCTGCCTGTCCCAACCTTTCAACAAATTCATACGGCGAGGGCACCGAATTAATGGCCACTTAAGGGCATTTTATCCTGCGAGAAGAGGTCAGGGACGGACTGGAAAATTAACCTGTTTGAGTCTCGGGCAGGAAAGCCTTGGTAGGCCTCATCATTGTCCTCCTTTTGCGACCAGGCCCCTCAACAGGTCTACAACGCCCTACAGCCTCCCTCACCATCACCCATACCCTTCCTTGCAGGTCTCCCCATCAAGACCCCTGTGCTCCCTTCCTTCTCAGGGTCTCTTCTCCCGTCCCCAACACATCACTCCCTGCATCTTTCTCCATCTTGGTTCTGCCACTTAAACCAGTGGGTCTGCCTGTAGTCCCATCAGTGGCCATCGCCCCCCCCCCCAAAGGCACTGCTGGGGCTACACAGCTATCACCCAATCAGATTGGCTGGAATTGGGACTTCCTCTCAAGTGAGGGGCAGAAGTCCCGGGTTCATCCAGTGAACATATTGCAGCTGATGCTTCAGGTGGTGGCATGGGAAACACTTGGGCTGGATTCTTTGTTCCCCCCCGCTACATGTTTCTCGTTGACACACTGTTCACTGGCGATGGGATTATCTACTCCCGCTGTTTGCCAATGGGATTTCCCATTGAAGCCACCCCGTGCCACCCGAAAACCCACGGGCAGGGCGAGAAAGGAGAATCCCAATGGCCGGAGAATTCCGACCACTGCCACTTGTTAAATTCTTCCCTTTCTCTTTTAATTTTCAGATGAGCCTTTTCAACTTAAAACATTAATAAAATGTATAACACTTGGAATAACAGCCATTTAAAACTTATTTACAGACCTCCATTCTGAACTGACGGTGGCTGCAGCAGTCTTGGTGTTGTTGGTTATTCTGATCATTTCTCTGATAGTGTTCGTTGTAATTTGGAAACAGGTAAATATAGTTTTAAAGCCCATTAATGTTAACATTCTTAAAATGCAATTGAAACAAAAAAAAAATTCAAATAAGTGTAATCTTTGGCATAAATGTGTGCCTTTTACAAAATGACCTGATGACTTTTTTAAGTGTGTAAAGTAAATTAGCTCAATAGGTTAAGCAAATGGCTTGCAATTGGGAAAACAAAGGCCTCTAGACCTTCATTGCAGTGTTAATGTAAGCCTACTTGTAACACTAATAAAGACTATTATTATTATTACGGTTAACAATGTAAGTGGAGTGGGGTTAGGCAATCCCGAAAATTGGTATCCCACACTTTATGGGACGTGGCATGTGGTTGCTACAGGAGTGTCTGGTGAGATCAGGTGTATTAGCTAACCAAGGATTAGATGTGAGATCCAGCTGAGGCTTCTATCCCAGAATCAGGACCTGCAAAACTGAAAATACATTTTTTCAAATGAGAATTTCATAGTGGTCCCATTACAAAGAAGTCCAGGGAGGCAGCTAGAAAACTTTTCTGGAGGGGACCGACATGCCTATCCCCTATTTTGGACCCCCTCAACTGGAATTCCGAACATGAGGAATGCGTCAAAACTACTAAAGTAATTGATCCCACCCTTTACCCCGCAAAATTGGTGGCATCCATGTGGAAGATTGGGAGTAGTTCCAATGCCAATACTTATGCCAAAATTTGCTGTCTCACAATATACAATTTAAGATTTTTTAATAGAATTCTTACAGCAGCCTAATATAATCTCAAAAAATTATATATACAAAAAATGTAATTGTACTTCATTGGAAACATTTTAATCACAGATAATTTGATGGCACAACAGGACACTGATGTTAATGTAAATAATCTTAATGGTGCAAAGTAGATACACTTTAATATGCTTACAATATAGTCTGCTTAAGACTGGAGAAAAAAGAAGATTCTCTCATTCCAGTCTTGATTTATTGTTTTGTACAGAAACCAAGATATGAGATAAGATGGAGAGTCATTGAATCAATAAGTCCAGATGGGCACGAATATATTTATGTTGATCCCATGCAACTTCCCTATGATACACGATGGGAATTTCCAAGGGATGGACTTGTCCTTGGTAAGTCTTCATTGCTTTGGATCTCATAGGATTCTGTTTTTTTTCTGAAAATTTAAGTACCCAATTCTATTTTTTCCAATTAAAGGGCAATTTAGCATGGCCAATCCACCTAACCAGCATATCTTTGGATTGTGGGGGTGCAGACACGAGGAGAATGTGCAAACTCCACAAGGACAGTGACCCAGGGCCGGGATTCGAACCACTGGCCACATGCTGCCCCAGAGGATTGTGTTTTAACCATGAATCCTCCTAGCCAGTAATTGCAATTGTTCAAATGTTAGGTAACAGGGTTGTTGAACTTTTATAAGGCCACAAGGAAACCACACCGAGTAGTTCAAAGAAACTTAGGGTGCGATCTACTGGCCACGTCCTGCCGGAACCGGGGAGCAATGGGGCGAGTAGATCCCGGGAAAGGCCTCCACCTGGATTCCCAACGGCTGTTACGTCTCGCAAGATATCATGATTCGGTCCCACCCACAATGGGGTCACCCGGTATCTACCAGCCTCACTGAGGAGACCCCAGCCGGGCGTCGTTCAGTACTGGTCCCCACAAACGGGGACCAGGCGGAACAGTACCTGGAGGGGTCTCCCAGGCAATCAAAGGTCCCTGGGTGGTCGGCTTCCGGGCAGGGTGGCACCCTGGCACTGCTGGTGCCACCTGGGTACCTTGGCACTGCCAGCCTGACACCCTGGCAGTGCCACCTGGGTGCCAACCTGGAATTGCCCCGGCTCGATCCCGGTCCTGGGTCGCTGTCAGTGTGGAGTTTGCACATTCTCCCCGTGTTTGCGTGGATCTCACCCCACAACCCAAAGATGTGCAGGGTAGGTGAAAATGCCACTCTAAATTGCCCTTAATTGGAAAAGAAAATGGGTGAGGTGAGAATGACTGTCCTTGACATCAAGGCAGCATTTGACCGAGTATAGCGTCAAGGAGCCCTCGCTAAACTGGAGTCAATGGGAATCAGGGGGAAAACTCTCCACTGGGTTGGACTCATACCTGACACAAAGGAAGATGGTTGTGGTGGTTCGAGGTCAATCATCTCAGCTCCAGGATATCACTGCAGGGGTTCCTCAGGGTAGTGTCCTAGCCCCAACCATCTTCAGCTACTTCATCAATGACCTCCCTTCCATCATAAAGTCAAAAGTGGAGATGTTTGCGGATGACTGCACAATGTTCAGCACCATTCGTGGTTCCTCAGATAATGAAGCAGTCCATGTCCAAACGCAGCCGGACCTGGACAATATCCAGGCTTGGGCTGACGAGTGGTAAGTTACATTCGCGCCACACAAGTGCCAGGCAATGACCAACTCCTACGAGAGAGGATCTAAACGTTGCCCCTTGACATTCAATGGCATTACCATCACTGAATCCCCCACAATCAATATCCTGGGGGTTACCATTGATCAGAAACTGAACTGGACTCGCCATATTCGTACTGTGGCTACCAGGGCATGTCAAAGGCTCGGAATCCTATGGTGAGTAACTCACCTCCTGACTCACCAAGGCCTGTCCACCATCTAAAAGGCACAAGTCAGGAGTGTAATGGATGAGTGCAGCTCCAACACTCAAGAAACTCGACACCATCCAGGACAAAGCAGCCCGCTTGATTGCTCCTCCTTCCACAAACATTTAAACCCTCCATCATCGACGAACAGTGGCAGCCGTGTGTACCATCTACAAGATGCACTGCAGTAACTCACCAAGGTTCCTTAGGCAGCACCTTTCAAATCCACAACCACTACCATCTAGAAGGACAAGAGCAGCAGCTACCTGGGGATTCCACCACCTGGAGGTTCCCCTCCAAGACCCTCACCACCCTGACTTGGAAATATATCACTGTTCCTTCACTGTCGCTGGGGCAAAATCCTGGAACTCCCTCCCTCTCAGCACAGTGGGTGTACCTACAGCTGAATGACTGCAGCGGTTCAAGGAGGCAGCTCACCACCACCTTTTGAAGGACAACTCGGAATGGGCAATAAATGCTGGCCTAACCAGCGACGCCCACATCCTGTCAATGAATAAAAATAACTGGAATGGAAATTGATCGTCTTGACTTTTTTGTTCTGTCAGTTTATGATAATGTCCTGAATCATAAATTGTTTATTAAATTATTTTTATCACATTATTCATCATATTATTTGTGCTTTCTTAAGGTCGAATTCTTGGGTCTGGAGCCTTTGGAAAGGTAGTTGAAGGAACTGCATATGGCTTAAGTCGCTCACAGCCTGTTATGAAAGTCGCTGTAAAGATGTTGAAATGTAAGTGAAATCATGTTATAGATTACGCAGCTGGGCTTGGCCTGACGTCAACGTACTTTGAGGGATTCTTAAAAACTGTGGCAATATGGTTGCAATACATTTTTAAGTGGATTTTTTAGTATATGTGATTTTGTTTTGTGAGAGTTGCCAGTTTACAGGGGTAACTGTTTTGTAAAGTACAAGGCCAGCATGGTGGAAAAGACAAATGGAAAACACAGGCTGAGATTTTCCAGCCCCACTCTGGTGGGTCCCAGTCAAAAATCCATTAACTTCGGCACTTGTAAATCCTACCAGTGGGTGGGGACTGGAAGATCCCGCTGATGCGCTTTCTCATGTGTGGGAAATAGAATCATAGAATTTACAGTGCAGAAGGAGACCATTCGGCCCATTGAGTCTGCACCGGCTCTTGGAAAGAGCACCCTTGGAAAGAGACCACGCCTCCACCCTTTCCCCGTAATCCAGTAAACCCACCTAATGTTTTTGGACACTAAGGGCAATTTATCATGGCCAATCCACTTATCTGCACATCTTTGGACCATGGGAGGAAACCGGAGCACCCGGGTGGAAACCCACGCAGACAAGGGGAGGACGTGCAGACTCCACACGGACAGTGGCCCAAGCCGGGAATCGAACCATGGACCCTGCAGCTGTGAAGCAACTGTGCTACAGGCAGAGCTATTTTGAACTGTTGCAGTACACTTTGTCATGGAATTGGCCGAGACTAGAGAGCTGCTATAGCCTAGGACTGGGTTCTCTGTTGCGCTGGCAGCACACCCATGCCGCAGGTTTCCTGGCGGCATGGGGTGGCCACAACAGAACCCCATTGGCAGGTGGCGGGAAAGGAGAATCCCGCTGCCAGCGGAGGCGCGTTGCTGAGGAACACACGGCTGGCGGACCGGTGAATCCCGTCCATAGTGATGGTAAAGGAAGACTGACAAAAGGGAAGGGAAGAAATAATATTAAACGTTCTTTCAAAAAGTTTGCACGTCCTCCTCATGCGTACATGAATTTCCTCCGGGTGCTCCAGTTTCTTCCCACAATCCAAAGACGTGCAGATTAGCTGAATTGGCCATGCTAAATTGCTCCTCAGTGTCTAGGGATGAGCAGGTTAGGTTATGGGATAGGGTGGGGTGGGTGAAGTGGACCAGGTAGTGTGCTCTTTCGGAAGGTCGGTGCAGACTTGATGGGACGAATGACCTCCTGCACTGCAGGGTTTCCCTGATTCTCTGATTATATGTACTTTGCATTTAATGTTATTTGCTTTTAAAAGTAATCTACTTTGATAAATTTGTAGTTTTGTTTTAATAAAACATACATATTCTTGCAAATTTTGAATTGTGTTATTTGTGCAACTTGCCATTTTCACTTAATATTTAATAGCTGACTAGTATTTGAAATGCTTTCACAGCTACAGCCCGATCCAGTGAGAAGCAGGCCCTGATGTCAGAGCTGAAGATAATGACTCACCTGGGCCCACATTTAAACATTGTCAACTTGCTAGGAGCATGTACCAAAGCAGGTGAACTTTGCCTTTCATGGTGTTTCCCCTGCCCCCTCCCCCCCCTCTGTGTATTGTGGTCTGAATCCATCTTTAAAAAAGGATCTGGAAATATTAACAGGCTATCAAGTTGAGATTCAAAATTCCCTTTCAGCCAATCCATCCTTGTATCACTCAACACAATATTGAGTAAAATTTGTTTAATTCTGAAATGCATGGCACTAATTCTATTTTTCTATCCAATAGGTCCTATCTACATTATCACTGAATACTGTTTCTACGGCGATCTGGTAAACTACCTGCATAAGAACAGGGATAGCTTTATAAATCGGTACTCTGAGAAATGCAAAAAGGAAGTGGACATTTTTGGTATAAACCCTGCTGATGAAAGCACAAGAAGGTGAGTCACGTCAATGGCTAAATGGCAATATAGCTCTTATAATCTACTTTTTAATAAGATTATAATAAGATCAATAAAATCAATTCATCATCTGAACAACGTACTCTCTTTAAACAAACTATGGTGTGGCTTGATTATTTTGTGTGCATTAAGAGTAATGTGGGGGACCTGGGCCGAGATTTTCCAGCCTCTCCCTCCCACACTGCAGCGGGTTTTCCAGTGGCATAGGTGGGTCGCCATTGGGCACTTGCGGGATCTTCCGGTCCCGCCAAAGTCAATGACCATTTGCGTTGCCCGCCAGGGTTGGAGGGAGAGGGGTGGGGGGTCACCTTTGGTGGGACTGGAAGACAGGAAGGGCAGGAAGATCCCGTCCCGAGTGAAAGTTCTTCAGAATAGTGTTACACTTAAAAAAAATTCTGAATGCTTTTTTGAAGATATTAAATAAAATAAACGCTATCCAGCAGATGAAGAATGATAAGACATGTGGTTGGGACAACATTCCTGCAGAGATCAATAAAGCTGATGGTCATGAACTCTTGCTCAAATTCTCAGGCTTTTTGGAAAAATCTGGGAAGAAGAGATCATACTGCTCGAATTCTGCAATGCCACCATTGTTTCATTTTTTAAGAAAGGTGATAAATCAATTTGTAAGAACTATAGAGGCACATTCTGTCTGTCCACTGTGAGAAAGATCCTCACACAAATTCTCCTGAACTGCAGCCTACCCCACAGAAAAGCCATAATTCTGGAGTCCCAATGTGGTGTCCGGCCATCTTTGTCGGCTGTCAAAGAAAAGAGTCTGGAACAATGTAAAAAACTCTACATGGTCTTTATTAATCTGTCAAAGGCCTTTGAATCCATCAACCATGAAGCCCTTTGGAAAGTCCTCCAGGGATTTGGATGTCCAGCAAAATCTGTTACTGTCCTGTGACTTCTGCATAGCAGTATGACAGCAACCATCCTTTGCAAGATTGGAAACTGAGCCCTTTCATATCTGGATTGGCATCAAGTAAGGCTGTGTGATTGCACCAACTGTCTTCACTATTTACCTCAGCCTGGTTATGGAACTCACTCCTGATTAACTTCCGCAAGGGGTCATGATTGTGTTTCAACTCACTGGGAAACTTTTCTATTTCCATAGACTGAGAGACAAGACTAAGGTGACTCTCTCGTCCATCCATGACATGAATATGCCAATGATTGTGCTGTTGTGGCCCACACTGCAAGTAACATTCAGAGCACCGTCAAACTTTTCAACTCTGCTACAAAGTGTTTGATCTCTCACTCAACATCAGCAAATCCAAAATCTTCCACCAGCCTTCCCCCAGACAAGCATCTTCAGCTATTGTTATTGATGGGGTGACTTTAGAAGTTGTTGAACACATCCCAATCTCAGAAGTTGTCTTTCTTAAGTGGTCTCCAACTAAATGGAAATTCAGCAGCAGATCAGCCATACCAGCACAGTCTTCCAAAAATTGTGCAACTTGGTCTTGATAACAGAGATCTCCAGAAGAGGACAAATATTTAGTCTACAATGCTATTGTTGCCACTAGCCTTCTATATGGCAGTGGGTCACCATCCAAAGGCACCTCTGGGTGCCTGAGAATTTTCATCAGCCATGTCTCCGCAGGGTCGCAAAGTCAAGTGTAAGATAGGTGAGAAAACTCCAACATCCTTACTGAAACCTACTCCACCAGTCTCACAACCAGGATCATGTGAAATGAACTCCACTGTTCTGGATACGCATCTGAAGCAGATCCCCTTTCCACAATTTAAGGATAGTATTTGGTCTTGAGGTGGCAGAGACTATGGGGCGTCATTCTCCGACTCCCCGCCGGGTCGGAGAATGGCCGTTGGCCGCCGTGAATCCCGCCCCCGCCCCCGCCGAAGTCTCCGAAGGGAGAAAAGTCGGCGGGGCGTTAATGGCGCCGCTGCCGCGGAGAATGTCACGGGTCTGCGCAAGGCAGCCGATTTTCGGCCTGCCGATATTCTCCCTTCCGGATGGGCCGAAGTCCCGTCGACGTGATGACCGTTCACGTCGGCGTGAATCAAACCTCCTATTCATCGGCGTGACCCGGTGCTCCAGGCTCACGCCGACCAGCGAGGAGGTGAGTGACGGCCTGGGGGGTTGGCTCTGGGCAGGAAATGGCGTGGCCGCAGACTGATTGCCTGAGGAGAGGTGTGTCTCGGCTTGTGTGTGTGTGTGTGCGGCCGTGGGGGGGGGGGAGGGGGGGGGGTGGTTAGAGTAGGTTGGGCTCCGGGGGAGTGCCGGGAGGGGGTCCGTGCCGGGGTGGAGGTTGGGGGGGGGGGGGGTCCGTGCCGGGGTGGAGGTTGGGGGGGGGTCCGTGCTGGGGTGGAGGTTGGGGAGGGGGTCCGTGCCGGGTTGGGGGTTGGGGGGTGGGGGTCCGTGCTGGGGTGGAGGTTGGGGAGGGGGTCCGTGCCGGGATGGAGGTTGGGGGTTGGGGGGGGGTCCGTGCTGGGGTGGAGGTTGGGGAGGGGGTCCGTGCCGGGATGGAGGTTGGGGGTTGGGGGGGGTCCGTGCTGGGGTGGAGGTTGGGGAGGGGGTCCGTGCCGGGGTGGAGGTTGGGGGTTGGGGGGGGGTCCGTGCTGGGGTGGAGGTTGGGGAGGGGGTCCGTGCCGGGGTGGAGGTTGGGGGGGGGGCGTGCCGGGGTGGAGGTTGGGGAGGGGGTCCGTGCCGGGGTGGAGGTTGGGGGGGGGGGTCCGTGCCGGGGTGGAGGTTGGGGGGGGGGGGGTCCGTGCCGGGGTGGAGGTTGGGGGTTGGGGAGGGGGTCCGTGCCGGGGTGGAGGTTGGGGAGCGGGTCCGTGCCGGGGTGGAGGTTGGGGGTTGGGGGGGGTGTCCGTGCTGGGGTGGAGGTTGGGGAGGGGGTCCGTGCCGGGGTGGAGGTTGGGGGTTGGGGGGGGGTCCGTACTGGGGTGGAGGTTGGGGAGGGGGTCCGTGCCGGGATGGAGGTTGGGGGTTGGGGGGGGGGGGGGGTCCGTGCTGGGGGAGGAGGTTGGGGAGGGGGTCCGTGCCGGGGTGGAGGTTGGGGGTTGGTCCGTGCTGGGGTGGGTGATGGGAGGGCAAATGAGTTGGTCCACCTGGCCAGGTGCCAGCCTCCAACAGTTGGACCCATGCGGTCCATGCCACCTGGCTGGGGGGAGGAGGGGATATGGGCAATGATGACATGTCGTCGTTCCCCTCCCCCCCACCAGGCCGTCATGTTTTCAGACCATCCAGCGATGTTGGCCGCCGTGGTGGCAGCCGCTCATGTCTATGTTGCCCTGGATGAGGAGGAGGAGGAGGAGGAGCGTGCCAGAGAGGCGGCGCAGGCTGCCGCAGAGGGGCAGGCGGCAGCCGCCCAGGCTGGAGGGACACCTGACCGACAGGACGAGGAGGGGGAGGAGGACGTCGCGGCCCCACGGCAACGGAGGCACCCGAGGGCGCCCCGTGTGTACCGGTCCCGGCAGTCATACCAGGACCTCACGGACCGGGAATGCAGGAGGAGACTCCGGATGAGCCGGGAAACCGTGGCACACATCTGCCACCTGCTGGCACACCTGTCACCGCGTGGCACTGGCGGGGGACACCCTCTCCCCGTGTCCGTCAAGGTTACGGTGGCCCTGAACTTTTATGCAACGGGGTCATTCCAGGCACCGAGTGGGGACCTGTCCGGCATATCGCAGACATCGGTGCATCGGTGCATCCGGGCAGTGACAGATGCCCTTTATGCCATGGCGCACCGCTACATCCGCTTCCCCGTGGACCGGGCCAGCCAAGATGCCCGGGCCGTGGGCTTCTCTGCCATTGCCGGGTTCCCCATGGTCCAGGGCGCGATCGATGGGATGCACGTCGCCGTGCGGCCACCTGCAGATAACAGGGCCGTGTTCACTAATAGGAAGGGGACCTATTCGATGAACGTACAGGTGGTCTGCGACCACCGCATGATGGTCTGCGCCCGTCACCCAGGCAGTGTACACGACTCATTCGTGTTGTCGCGGTCATCCATCCCCGGCATGTACGAGGGACGCCATCCCCGGCTGAGGGGCTGGTTGCTGGGCGACAGGGGCTACCCATTGCGATCGTGGCTGATGACGCCTATACGGAGGCCACGCAATGAGGCGGAGAACCGCTACAATGATGCCCATGTAGCGACAAGGGGAGTGATCGAGAGGTGCTTTGGCGTGCTGAAGATGCGTTTCAGGTGCCTGGACCTCTCTGGGGGCGCCCTCCAGTATCGGTCAGATAGGGTCGGCCGCATCATTGTGGTGTGCTGCGTCCTGCACAACATAGCCCAGCAGAGGGGCGATGTGCCGCAGGCAGAGGAGGGTGGAGTGGAGGAGCAGCAGGAAGAGGCCCAGTCCTCCCCAGATGAGGGGGATGGGGGCAATGGTCAGGGCAGACGGGGTAGACACAGACGGGTGGCTGTCCACCGTTACCGGCTGGCCCAGCGGGCACGGGACAGACTGATAGCCGCCCGCTTCACTGACTAGATGGGCGTGGGAATCGGGTAGTATGGCCACAGACCGCACACCATGACAACAGCCGACCACCCACACCCCCCACCCATCCACCCACCCAGCACCCTCACCCCCCTCCCCAACCCCACACACCCCACCCGCATGCACACCACCCCCCCACCCCCAATTGCCGATCCACCGGCGGCACAACGGGCCGGGCTCACCCAGTTGCGGGTGGACGCGTGTCTATCGCAGGCCATGGAGAATGATGACAACCCGCCTCCGATGAGCTCCTGGCTCTACATCGTTGGACTATGTCTGACCCATGGCCACAGTACCACCATCCACCCGGACCATCCCTGCATGCGGCTGTGACACTGCAGCGCACGGTCCCGTCCTCTGCCCGGGGGATGTTGATGGCGGCCCAGGGGGAAGGGGGCAGACTCACCTGGGGCTGAGGTAAGACCACCCCTCACACACACACTTGCGCTCAACGTACATGACACCCCCCGCACACTTTGGACAGAGCACAAAGGCAGCTTCGGTAGGTGTAACATTGACTTTAATAACCAAAGGAGTTCATGCACGTGCCCTAGCGCCTAAAACTCATCTGTGCCCTGCACCCGTGCCAACTTACTCAGCGTCTAATTGTTTGGCCTTACGGGCCCTTTGACTACGTCTACGTGGTTCCCCAGACGGTACAGCAGAACTGGAGGTGGACTCCTGTGATTCCTGCCCTCTGACACTGGATCCCTTTGGCGGCCGTTTCCTGGGGCGTCCTGGCCTAGATGGGCCAGGCTGCGGCCCGGGCGACTGGGATGGCGAGCTGCCAGCCTGTCCTGCCCGTTGCCCACCCGATGCACCTGGGACGGAAGGGGGGGAGTCCGAGGTGTCGCGGTGTACCGGGACCTCCCCTACAGAGGGAGCCGGGACGGACCACACCACCTCCTCCTCCCTCGGGGTGCCCGATGGCCCCCAGGCCTCTACATGGGTGGGGGATGCGAACGGACTGGCTATCCGATGCGCCCCCGACATCTGGCGCTGCCAGTCCTGGAGGCCCGTGCTGGTATCGACAGGGGTCTGCAGGTTTGCAGCCATGGAGCCCAGGGGGTTGTCGAACCCTGTCTGCGACAGTGCGACGCCAGCTCGCACATGGCCACTGGCGCCGATGCCCTCAGCGATGGTCTGCAGAGACTGGGCCATGGCCTGCAGAGACTGGGCTATGGCCTGCTGAGACTGGGCCATGGCCTGCTGAGACTGGGCCATGGCCTGCTGAGACTGGGCTATGGCGTGCTGAGACTGGGCTATGGCGTTGAGCGCCTCTGCCATCTGGCGCTGGCACTGGCTCATGGCCTCCTGTGAGAGGGCAGCCATTTTCTGGGCCACAGACGCCGCCTGCACGGAAGGCCCCAGGCCTCGCAAACCGTTCCCCATGTCTGACACCGTCGCACCCATTGCCTCCACCGCGGACGCCACCCGTGCGGTGTCAGCCTGGGTGGCACGCATGACCGGGACCACTCCCAGCTCCTGGACGCGGGTGGACTCCTCCACCTGTGACCGCAGCCGCCGCAAGCCACCCGTCACCCTATTCGCTCGTCTCCGTGTCAGTGGTTGCATCGGATCTATGTGTGGGTGTGGTAACTGCAGGAACCCGGGATCCATCTGGGCGGCAGATGTTCGCTTGGCCTGGGCTGCCCTCCGACCGCCCGGTCCCTCTGCTGCTCCTACCTCCACCTGCTGTACCGGGACGGCTGTGTTGTGCGCACCAGTGAGTGTACCAGACGCCTCATCACTAAAGTGCCCAACCGTGGTGAGTGTTTCTGCGATGGTGGAGGGTGTTGGTGACAGCAGTGGCGTTGTGTCGTGCTCTTCGTCCCACTCTGAGTCCATGGCACTTTGGGGTGGGGGTTCGTCTCCACCCATCCACTCTGAGTCACTGTCCGGTATTTCGTCTTCCCGGGTAGGGGTGTCCTGGGTAGTGCTGTCCCGGGTAGTGCTGTCCCGGGTAGTGCTGTCCCGGGTAGGGGTGTCCTGGGTAGTGGTGTCCCGGGTAGGGGTGTCCTGGATAGTGGTGTCCTGGGTAGTGGTGTCCTGGCTCGGGTGTGACGGGGGCCTGTGGCTGCCCCCCTCATCGCTGGGTGGTCGCTCCCGCACGTGACGGGGGTGTCGTCTCCCTGTTGCTCCAGGTCTCTCCGTCTCCCGTGGTGTGCGAGGGGCATCCTGCGGGCGTCGCATGCTGGAGGGTGCGGGTCTCTCTGTCTCCCGTGGTCTCCGAGGGGCATCCTGCGGGCGTCGCATGCTGGAGGGTGTGGGTCTCTCCGTCTCCCGTGGTCTCCGAGGGGCATCCTGCGGGCGTCGCATGCTGGAGGGTGCGGGTCTCTCCGTCTCCTGTGGTCTCCGAGGGGCATCCTGCGGCGGTCTGCATCTGCGGGGATGGGTGCCTGGACGTTTGGTCCTGCGATACACAATGAAGCATGCATGGTTAGACATCAGGCAGTGATCAGGTGATACGGGAGAGGGGGATATAGGGGAGGGGGGATATGGGGACGGGCTGTTGGTGGCTCACTTGCTCATGGGGCCCCGACCTCTGCATCAGCAACCTCCCGGTCCTCAGGTCCGCCAGCCAGTTCCAGGGCCCTTTCCTCGTGTACGGTCAGTGGCCTCTCATCAGCGGGCCCTCCTCCAGTCCTCACATGCTCCCTATTGTTGTGTGCGCGCTTCTCCTGAGGGGGGGGGGGGGGGGGGGTGGTGGCAGGGGTAAAAGGCAACAGTGTTAGGCAGGTATATGAATGCACGCCATCGGTTGCGCGTGCATTGCAGAGGTTAAGGTTAGGGCTGGATTCACTTGGGGATATGGGGGATATGGGGAGGGGGGATATGGGGGAGGGGGGGATATGGGGAGGGGGGATATGGGGGAGGGGGGATATGGGGGAGGGGGGATATGGGGAATATGGGGGAGGGGGGATATGGGGGAGGGGGGATATGGGGGGGATATGGGGGAGGGGGGATATGGGGGTTATGGGGGAGGGGGGATATGGGGAGGGGGGAATATGGGGGATATGGGGGAGGGGGGATATGGGGGAGGGGGGAATATGGGGGATATGGGGGAGGGGGGATATGGGGGATATGGGGGAGGTGGGATATGGGGGAGGGAGGAATATGGGGGATATGGGGAGGGGGGATATGGGGGATATGGGGGAGGGGGGATATGGGGGAGGGGGGATATGGGGGAGGGGGGAATATGGGGGATATGGGGGAGGGGGGATATGGGGGAGGGGGGATATGGGGGAGGGGGAATATGGGGGAGGGGGGATATGGGGGATATGGGGGAGGGGGGATATGGGGAGGGAGGATATGGGGGAGGGGGGAATATGGGGATATGGGGGAGGGGGGAATATGGGGGATATGGTGGAGGGGGGATATGGGGGATATGGGGAGGGGGGATATGGGGGAGGGGGATATGGGGGAGGGGGGATATGGGGGAGGGGGGAATATGGGGGCTATGGGGGAGGGGGGATATGGGGGAGGGGGAATATGGGGGATATGGGGGAGGGGGGATATGGGGGATATGGGGGATATGGGGGAGGGGGGATATGGGGAGGGGGGAATATGGGGGATATGGGGGAGGGGGGATATGGGAGATATGGGGGAGGGGGATATGGGGGAGGGGGGAATATGGGGGAGGGGGGATATGGGAGATATGGGGGAGGGGGGATATGGGGGAGGGGGGGATATGGGGGATATGGGGGAGGGGGGATATGGGGGAGGGGGGGATATGGGGGAGGGGGGATATGGGGGATATGGGGGAGGGGGGATATGGGAGATATGGGGGAGGGGGATATGGGGGAGGGGGGAATATGGGGGATATGGGGGAGGGGGGATATGGGAGATATGGGGGAGGGGGGATATGGGGGAGGGGGGATATGGGGGATATGGGGGAGGGGGGATATGGGGGAGGGGGGGATATGGGAGATATGGGGGAGGGGGATATGGGGGAGGGGGGAATATGGGGGAGGGGGGATATGGGAGATATGGGGGAGGGGGGATATGGGGGAGGGGGGGATATGGGGGATATGGGGGAGGGGGGATATGGGGGAGGGGGGGATATGGGGGAGGGGGGATATGGGGGATATGGGGGAGGGGGGATATGGGAGATATGGGGGAGGGGGATATGGGGGAGGGGGGAATATGGGGGATATGGGGGAGGGGGGATATGGGAGATATGGGGGAGGGGGGATATGGGGGAGGGGGGATATGGGGGATATGGGGGAGGGGGGATATGGGGGAGGGGGGGATATGGGGGAGGGGGGATTTGGGGGAGAGGGGATATGGGGGAGGCTCACCCTGCCTGCTCTGACGAGGTCGTTCACCTTCTTGTGGCACTGGGTGCCTGTCCGTGGTGTTAGGGCCACAGCGGTGATGGCCTCAGCCACCTCCCTCCACAGACGCCGGCTGTGGCGTGGGGCAACTCTGCGGCCGTGCCCGGGATACAGGGCGTCCCTCCTCTGCTCCACCGCATCCAGGAGCGCCTCCACATCGCGTGACTCGAACCTCGGGGCTGAGCGACGGCCAGCCATCAAGTCGGGTGTTGCGGTCGGCTGTTCCGGTCGGGTGGGGGGGAGCTGCGCGGCCTTATGAGCCGTCACGCCGTGCAGCGCGTATGACGCTGCATGGCGTGAACCACTGCGCAAGCGCGGATCCCGTTACGTCGCTGCTAGCCCATTTCGGGCCGCAGACTATCGGCCCATTTTTATGACGTGACGCAAGTGGGATTTGCGCCGTTTTTTGCGCCGATCGGCGGAGTTTCCGCCGATAACGGAGAATTTCGCCCCATGTTTTAAGGACACTCTGAAGGCCTCACTGAAAAGGAACAAAATGGCATTAATGTGCAGGAGAAGCTAATCTTGCCATGTGGTGGAACTTTATCCAATAAGCCACACAAAGTCAGAAACTGAGAAAAAGCATGGTATAAAAGGCTGCCGCCTCTCTATGAGCACATTTTACAGCAAAGACTAATCAGAATGAGAGAGAGTAGAACCTTTTGAACTGCCCTTCTTCATGGCAACTTCTGTTCTCTCTGCCCATGCATCTGTGGCTCCAGAATTAGCCAGCGGAGTCACTTGAGGATACACAAGTCATGAAGCTTGCCAGACATCTTCCTTGTTTCGAGGGACTGTAGACGATGACTTTTATTACGTCCTGAATGGGTTTTTTGAAGTTAGTAGATAAAAAGCATGAAAAATAAATGATTGGTAATTTCAACATTTCTACTTAACTGTTATTAAATTCCATTGAATTATAATTTACCAGGATGCATAGAAATTTAATCGAGTCACTTTCAAGTCCTATAAGCAACTTCAAAACATTTAAATAGTTGCTCCATTCAATTAGTGGCATATCCAGTTCTGAATCAAAGATTTATGGTTACTCGGACACCATTTGAAGATTTCAGCATTTAATCTAGGCTGGGATTCTGCTGGAGTTATGAAGGAGTGTTGTGTTGTTAGATGTTCTATTATTTAAATCAAATGTTAACCAAACCTTGTTCCGATCATGCAAATGGACGTTTCCAATACCATAGCATCATTCAGAGAAGAGTAACAAGTTCCCCTATTGCCATGGTTAACTTTCCCCCTCAACCAACATATTCAGAAAACAAATTAAACTGACCTTTCTTCTCATTGATGTGTATGGGCTCCGGCTATTCTGCTGTTGCATTGACCTACATGATATCTGTCACTGCACTTCAAAGTATTTCATACGGGAGAAATTTCAAAAAGACCCGATGAGGTGCTCCATGTATGCATCTTTTTAAAATTGAATGAAGGACACAAAAAACATATAGAGGGTAAGATTGGTCTTTGCTGTAAAATGTGCTCAACGTGAGGTGGCAGCCTTTTATACCATGGTTAATTTTTTTCTAGCCAGTGTGCTTTGACTGTATTTAGTTCAAATGGGGAATATCAATTTCTCGGTAAAATTGCAGCTAATACAGCAGGGACCATTATCCAGATATATGGGGGAAAAGTGCCCAGCAGGGGCTGTTAAAAAGAACTGAAAACTGTTAAAGATTACTGTGTGACATCCAGAACAAATCTTTGGAATTAGGAAAATTGCTTGTGTGTTGAAGATTCACACCATGTTCTTATTTCTGTAGTTACGTGATCTTGTCCTTTGAGAACAATGGGGACTACATGGATATGAAGCAGGCTGAAAGCACCCAGTATGTGCCAATGTTGGAAAGGAAAGGCAGTTCCAAATACACCGACATTCAGCAGTACATGTATGACCACCCACCATCGCAGAAAAACAAGTCCTTGACAGGTAAGAGCAAGCTATCTGTTTTTGTTCTATTTTATTCAATGATACTCAAAGCATAGTAGACTTGTGAGAAGATATGACTGAAAAAGAAGCCCAGTAACTGACGGGATTTTAAATGACTTTTGAATCAGTGGCCGGAACTCTCTGGACCTCAGGATTCACTTTTCCCACTGGCAGCACACTCCCGCCAGCAGGTTTCACGGCGCATGTGTACAATCATCTGTACAATTGTCTTAAATTCACTGCACCAACAACTTGCACTTATATTGCATCTTTAAAGTAGCAAAAATATCCAAAGATGTTTCACAGGAGCATTATCAAACTAAAATTGACACTGAGCCCCAGAGGAGATATCAGGGCCAAAGACCTAAGACCTTTAAAGGAGCACCTTATAATTGGAAGAATGGTCGAGAGGTGGAGAGATTGGGGATAGGGGGGAGGAGGGGGAGATCAGGCACATCCACCATAGAACATAGAACATAGAACATAGAAAATACAGCACAGAACAGGCCCTTCGGCCCACGATGTTGTGCCGAACCTTTGTCCTAGATTAATCATAGATTATCATTGAATTTACAGTGCAGAAGGAGGCCATTCGGCCCTTTGAGTCTGCACCAGCTCTTGGAAAGAGCACCCTACCCAAACTCAACACCTCCACCCAACACCAAGGGCAATTTGGACATTAAGGGCAATTTATCATTGGCCAATTCACCTAACCCGCACATCTTTGGACTGTGGGAGGAAACCGGAGCACCCGGAGGAAACCCACGCAGACACGGGGAGGACGTGCAGACTCCGCACAGACAATGACCCAAGCTGGAATCGAACCTGGGACCATGGATCTGTGAAGCAATTGTGCTATCCACAATGCTACCGTGCTGCCCTTAAGAACAAATAAATCTACACTATATCATTTTCCCGTAATCCATGTACCTACCCAACAGCTGCTTGAAGGTCCCTAATGTTTCCGACTCAACTACTTCCACAGGCAGTGCATTCCATGCCCCCACTACTCTCTGGGTAAAGAACCTACCTCTGATATCCCTCCTATATCTTCCACCTTTCACCTTAAATTTATGTCCCCTTGTAATGGTGTGTTCCACCTGGGGAAAAAGTCTCTGACTGTCTACTCTATCTATTCCCCTGATCATCTTATAAACCTCTATCAAGTCGCCCCTCATCCTTCTCCGCTCTAATGAGAAAAGGCCTAGCACCCTCAACCTTTCCTCGTAAGACCTACTCTCCATTCCAGGCAACATCCTGGTAAATCTTCTTTGCACCTTTTCCAGAGCTTCCACATCCTTCCTAAAATGAGGCGACCAGAACTGTACACAGTACTCCAAATGTGGCCTTACCAAAGTTTTGTACAGCTGCATCATTACCTCATGGCTCTTAAATTCAATCCCTCTGTTAATGAACGCGAGCACACCATAGGCCTTCTTCACAGCTCTATCCACTTGAGTGGCAACTTTCAAAGATGTATGAACATAGACCCCAAGGTCTCTCTGCTCCTCCACAATGCCAAGAACTCTACCGTTAACCCTGTATTCCGCATTCATATTTGTCCTTCCAAAATGGACAACCTCACACTTTTCAGGGTTAAACTCCATCTGCCACTTCTCAGCCCAGCTCTGCATCCGATCTATGTCTCTTTGCAGCCGACAACAGCCCTCCTTACTATCCACAACTCCACCAATCTTCGTATCGTCTGCAAATTTACTGACCCACCCTTCAACTCCCTCATCCAAGTCATTAATGAAAATCACAAACAGCAGAGGACCCAGAACTGATCCCTGCGGTACACCACTGGTAACTGGGATCCAGGCTGAATATTTGCCATCCACCACCACTCTCTGACTTCTATCGGTTAGCCAGTTCGTTATCCAACTGGCCAAATTTCCCACTATCCCATGCCTCCTTACTTTGTGCAGAAGCCTACCATGGGGAACTTTATCAAATGCCTTACTAAAGTCCATGTACACTACATCCACTGCTTTACCTTCATCCACATGCTTGGTCACCTCCTCAAAGAATTCAATAAGATTTGTAAGGCAAGACCTACCCCTCACAAATCCGTGCTGACTATCCCTAATCAAGCAGTGTCTTTCCAGATGCTCAGAAATCCTAGCCCTCAGTACCCTTTCCATTACTTTGCCTACCACCGAAGTAAGACTAACTGGCCTGTAATTCCCAGGGTTATCCCTATTCCCGTTTTTGCACAGGGGCACGACATTCGCCACTCTCCAATCCCCTGGTACCACCCCTGTTGACAGTGAGGACGAAAAGATAATTGCCAACGGCTCTGCAATTTCATCTCTTGCTTCCCATAGAATCCTTGGATATATCCCGTCAGGCCCGGGGGACTTGTCTATCCTCAAGTTTTTCAAAATGCCCAACACATCTTCCTTCCTAACAAGTATTTCCTCGAGCTTACCAATCTGTTTCACACTGTCCTCTCCAACAATATCGCCCCTCTCATTTGTAAATACAGAAGAAAAGTACTCATTCAAGACCTCTCCTATCTCTTCAGACTCAATACACAATCTCCCGCTACTGTCCTTGATCGGACCTACCCTCGCTCTAGTCATTCTCATATTTCTCACATATGTGTAAAAGGCCTTGGGGTTTTCCTTGATCCTACCCGCCAAAGATTGTTCATGCCCTCTCTTAGCTCTCCTAATCCCTTTCTTCAGTTCCCTCCTGGCTATCTTGTATCCCTCCAATGCCCTGTCTGAACCTTGTTTCCTCAGCCTTACATAAGTCACCTTTTTCCTCTTAACAAGACATTCAACCTCTCTTGTCAACCATGGTTCCCTCACTCGACCATCTCTTCCCTGCCTGACAGGGACATACATATCAAGGACACGTAGCACCTGTTCCTTGAACAAGTTCCACATTTCACTTGTGTCCTTCCCTGCCAGCCTATGTTCCCAACTTACGCACTTCAATTCTTGTCTGACAACATCGTATTTACCCTTCCCCCAATTGTAAACCTTGCCCTGTTGCACGTACCTATCCCTCTCCATTACTAAAGTGAAAGTCACAGAATTGTGGTCACTATCTCCAAAATGCTCCCCCACTAACAAATCTATCACTTGCCCTGGTTCATTACCCAGTACTAAATCCAATATTGCCCCTCCTCTGGTTGGACAATCTACATACTGTGTTAGAAAAGCTTCCTGGACACGCTGCACAAACACCACCCCATCCAAACTATTTGATCTAAAGAGTTTCCACTCAATATTTGGGAAGTTAAAGTTGCCCATGACTTCTACCCTATGACTTCTGCACCTTTCCAAAATCTGTTTCCCAATCTGTTCCTCCACATCTCTGCTACTATTGGGGGCCTATAGAAAACTCCTAACAAGGTGACTGCTCCTTTCCTATTTCTGACTTCAACCCATACTACCTCAATAGGGTGATACTCCTCAAACTGCCTTTCTGCAGCTGTTATACTATCTCTAATTAATAATGCCACCCCCCCACCTCTTTTACCACCCTCCCTAATCTTATTGAAACATCTATAACCAGGGACCTCCAACAACCATTTCTGCCCCTCTTCTATCCAAGTTTCCGTGATGGCCACCACATCGTAGTCCCAAGTACCGATCCATGCCTTAAGTTCACCCACCTTATTCCTGATGCTTCTTGCGTTGAAGTATACACACTTCAACCCATCTCCATGCCTGCAAATACTCTCCTTTGTCAGTGTTCCCTTCCCCACTGCCTCATTACAAGCTTTGGCGTCCTGAATATCGGCTACCTTAGTTGCTGGACTACAAATCCGGTTCCCATTCCCCTGCCAAATTAGTTTAAACCCTCCAGAAGAGTACTAGCAAACCTCCCTCCCAGGATATTGGTGCCCCTCTGGTTCAGATGCAACCCGTCCTGCTTGTACAGGTCCCACCTTCCCCAGAATGCGCTCCAATTATCCAAATACCTGAAGCCCTCCCTCCTACACCATTCCTGCAGCCACGTGTTCAACTGCACTCTCTCCCTATTCCTAGCCTCGCTATCACGTGGCACCGGCAACAAACCAGAGATGACAACTCTGTCTGTCCTGGCTTTCAACTTCCAGCCTAACTCCCTAAACTTGTTTATTACCTCCACACCCCTTTTCCTACCTATGTCGTTGGTACCAATGTGCACCACGACTTCTGGCTGCTCCCCCTCCCCCTTAAGGATCCTGAAGACACGATCCGAGACATCCCTGGCCCTGGCACCCGGGAGGAAACATACCTTCCGGGAGTCTCGCTCGCGACTACAGAATCTCCTATCTATTCCCCTAACCATTGAATCTCCTACAACTATTGCTTTTCTGCTGCCTATATTCCCACTTCCACAAGTTCCATTCACCCATCACCCCAGAGCACGTCGACCTATGCTTCAAGTTGAGCAAGGCCTTGATTTAAAAATTCTCATCCTTGATTTCAATCCTCTGAGATATCTGCACTTTTCCAATTCTGGCCTCTCGTGTGCACCCACCAGTGGTGGGACAATTAAAATTATGGGTGCACACGAGAGGCCAGAATTGGAAAAGTGCAGATATCTCAGAGGATTGAAATCAAGGATGAGAATTTTAAAATCAAGGCCTTGCTCAACTTGAAGCATAGGTCGACGTGCTCTGGGGTGATGGGTGAATGGAACTTGTGGAAGTGGGAATATAGGCAGCAGAATTTTGAATGAGCTTAAGTTTGTGAAGGATGGCAGATGGGAGGCCAGCCTGGAATGCACTAAAATCTAGAGGTAACAAAGGTATGGATGAGGGTTTCAGCAGCAGATAAACTGAGACAGGGGCAAAGTGGGGCTTCTGGCTATTTATATAATGGTTTTTAAAATATGCAACATAATGAAATTTCTAAGAATTTAACGATGTATAGGCTGCATGGAAACTGCTTCACATTTAGTTTCCATTTTTGTTTATGAATAAGAATGTGATTAATGAAATCGCCTTAAAATACATCATTACATTATTTGCAGTTGCTGTTTTTCTCCACTGAGTGCTGCTTCAGGTTCATTCTCACTGGTTACTGGGTAGAGTCACTTCACTTATTCCCAGGTGCAAGAAGTGAAAGGGCAGCTTTTTAACACACGGCACCAACTAGTTCCCCTTCCCTGCTCTTTTTCATTAAATCACTTGCTGCTTTCAATTGCTAATTGGTCTTTGTTAGATAAGTAAATGCAAACTCATGATAATGTCCTACAGCTAACATTTATCATTCATGCCGCAGAGACGACTGAAGCCTGGAATCCTCTCTTAGGTGACAACTCAGACGGCCTCTCTTTCAAGGATCTTATCAGCTTCACCTTCCAAGTTGCGCAAGGAATGGAGTTTCTAGCTTCTAAAAATGTACGTATGGGTTGTTTTGCTCAAACAACTACCAATGCAGACCCACACAAGCTCACATTTGTTTTGACAAAGGATCTAATATGATTTGGCTTTGTGTAGTAAAATTGGTATTTTTCCTCTTTGTTTTTACGCAGTGTGTACATCGCGATCTGGCAGCTCGGAATGTTCTCCTAGCACAAGGAAAGATTGTTAAGATCTGTGACTTTGGTCTGGCACGGGACATCATGCATGACTCGAACTATGTCTCGAAAGGCAGTGTGAGTATCAGACAAGTCATCTTAGAGCTGAAAATGCTTTCTTGATGAATTCTGTAATCTGAAAAGAAAAGTAGAAAGAGTATTCAAACATGGTTGTGTTTTGGACCAGCAATTGTAATATCCCCATTATTGGGTTTTTGTAGTGGCAGCAAGAACATAGTCTGTATTGAACTGCAGCATGTAACTCTTGCAGTATAGGTTCAGACAATTCCAAAGTTAGATTTTAATCCTAGGTTCTAAACTATTGTTTGCTCTCATCTTCTAACTATTGTATAATACCTTGCTAACAGTAGCCTATTAAATGATTATCGTGTCACTTTTAAAGTCATCTTGGACCTATTCAATTTATATTTTCAGACTTTCCTACCAGTGAAATGGATGGCTCCTGAAAGCATATTTGACAACCTATACACTTCGCTAAGTGATGTCTGGTCTTATGGCATTCTTCTGTGGGAAATATTCTCCTTGGGTAGGTGCAAGCTATTTAAATGATATTAATCTCCTTATATTCTAACAATCAATGCTCTTTATGTGAACACCTGTGTGACGGAATCATATTCAATGTATACTCCATATTTTGGGGCGTTAGGACAGGTCAATACTTTGGGAGACAGATCACAGCGGATTCTAGTCGATTGCTACCCTAAGGTCTACATCTTATAATAAAAGCCAGTCAGGAGGCCTAAGAATCCTTGCTGCCTTTCTGCTACCTATCCCATAACGGAGTGCAATTGTATTGCCCTTATCATCGGCCTGACTGAGGGCTGGTAACTCAACATAGCGCATGATTTGAACCTGGGGCATCTGGTCCACAGAGATCAGTTATTACTCCCTTCAGCAGCTGACCCATCCAAAACCTCCCTTTTTGTGAGGGAAACTCCTTGCCATCACTCCATATTGCCTCCTAACGTTCTGGTCAATATAGCCAGTTCACCGTGTTGGTTCTTATCTTACTAAACTGTGCTGTTACCATTTCTAATGGACAATTTAAAAGACTGAAGAACTTGCTTCAAGACATTTTGTGAAAGATTTTTTGATTTAACTAGAAATAGTTTTCAACCGTATTAAATAACTAGGGTGTTAATGTTCAGTATTTCAAATAATAATTTCAATTATTTACATATTAGGTTTCCCTAATTTTGGTAATTCTGTATTTTGTAGTTAATAACTGAGTTCTCGATGAGTGGGCAGCAGGGTAGCATAGTGGTTAGCACTGTGGCTTCACAGTGCCAGGGTCCCAGGTTCGATTCCCTGCTGGGTCACTGTCTGTGTGGAGTCTGCACCTTCTCCCCGTGTCTGCGTGGGTTTCCTCCAGGTGCTCCGGATTCTTCCCACAGTCCAAAGACGTGCAGGTGAGGGGGATTGGCCACACTAAATTGCCCTTAGTGTCCAAAAAGGTTGGGAGGAGTTATTGGGTTAGGGAGATAGGGTGGAAGGGAGGGCTTAAGTGAGTCAGTGCACACTTGATGGGCTGAATGGCCTTCTTCTGCACTGTATGTTCTATGAAACTGTGAATTCAGCTTTAAGTTCATTGGTTAAGACTAGTGTTCCGCGTGATCCGTGGCAACTGCTGAAAAGATTAAAGAAGCCATTTGATGCTTTTAGTGTCACATATGAATTGCTGTTCTAGTGTTTTTTAGGTCCGATAATCTCATCTCTTACGATTTCTAACTGGATTATCTTGGCTGTTTTAGGCGGCACACCATATCCAGGAATGATGGTGGATTCCAACTTTTACAACAAGATAAAGAGTGGATACAGGATGACCAAGCCAGAACATGCTTCTTCTGATGTGTATGTTTATAGCTGACAAGCTGTTGGTTTTTAGTTTCTAAAATGAATTAACACAAAAGATTAAGTGTCTTGAATTTTAAAGTTAATTTTTTGTTTCCCGTTTCAATCCTCCTCCATGTAGCTATGACCTGATGGTAAAGTGTTGGAATAGTGAGCCTGAGAAGCGGCCTTCCTTTACTCACCTGGCTGAAATTGTTGGCAATTTGTTACCAGAGAACTACACAAAGGTATGTTATGTTGCTTGTTGTACACCAGTGTTTCAGTTAGCAGCAGCCATGGTGATCAACGAGGATAGAACCTCTGTTACTGTTAATCCTGAAATGAAACTGTACTCATAAGATAGATACAAATGAGGAAGGCCATTCTCCCCATCTTGATTCATCCACCCTGAAAGATCATAAAATACACCATTACAATATTGAACTGTTTCTTAAATGGTTTCAAGGCTTTTACCCTAAGTAGATGTCCTGTCCATGTGTTGATCTCATTTTGTGAAGAAGAACATCCTTATATATGTCGTAAATTTTCCTTTTAGTATTTTGAATTTGTGTCTCTTTGTCCTACTGTAACCATCTCTGTCCAGCAGCCAATATTTGCTTGGTAGCATATCATTTTCCTTGTTGCACAGAGACCAATCAAGTGACCCATAGAGTTATTGAAAACACTCCATGAACTGACTCAAGACTGCCACTCATTGGGCTAAATCATCAAAACCACATTTCTAACACTTTGTGCCTCAAGGATTCAGGCAACTGCTACCATTTTGAGCCATGTTAAATGTGAGAAAATGGTCTGTTAATGATAACACATCCTGAATAGGTGGAATACTACCTGACTGTAGTAGATGATCTGTCCAGGCATATAATAGGCATCAAATAGGCTAACTCTAGATACTACTCATTGCTACGGACTCAAAAGCAGAGAACCATAGAATTCCTGCAGTGCAGGAAGTCTGCACTGACCCTCTGAAAGGACCCACTCCCTCGCCCTATCCCCGTAACCCCACCTAACTTGCAAATTCTTTGGACACTAAGGATCAATGTAACATGGCCAATCCACCTAACCTGAGCATCTTTGGACTGTGGGAGGAAACTGGGGCACCCAGAGGGTCACGGGGAGAAAGTACAAACTCCACGCAGTCATCCGAGGAATTGAATCCGGGTCCCTGTTGTTATGAGGTAGCAGTGCTAACCACTGTGCCATCATGCTTGTCCTATTTGCCATATTTGTGAATAATGTCAATGATTCATAGGATGTGTCTCATGATGCAGAAGCTCATATAATCCAAACAGGAACTTTGTTTACAAGCCCTATAATAACTATTTTTTTGAACTGAACAGAGCTTCAAACAGATGAACGATGACTTTCTGAAGAGTGACCACCCTGCTGTTGCCCGCATGCGTATAGAATCCAGTGAGTCTTACGTTGGAGTTACCTACACCAATGAAGATAAAAAGAAAGATCGGGAAAGTGGATTTGATGAGCAAAGGCTGAGTGCTGACAGTGGATATATCATCCCTCTGCCTGACATTGACCCAATCACAGACAGCGAACCTGGTTCTTCAAGAAACCGGCACAGGTACAAATATACTAACCTGTACCATGAGGTGAAACAAGTCCTAGATTTCCTAGTGTGGCTGGAATCTCTTAGTTGTTTCACTGTAAATTAGACAAGCCTGTCAGTTGGGCCATTTAATCATGCATTACAACTGATATTTACATCAGTTCCCATAACAGTGCAATGCATCAGGGAGTGGAAAAGGTACATGGACACTCTGTCCTAGGCGGCAGTGATATCCCCCAAGGTTAGGTACAGTTGACTTGGTCTGTGACAGGAGGATGTGACTACAAGGTGTGAAGGCCCAGAAGGTAGCAATGGAGGAGCCTCAGTCCCTGCAATTGTCCAGCAGGTTCTTGCAGCTTTTGTAGAGACGAACAGGGACTGCAGGGTGCATGAGAAAACTGACCATGGTTCAGGGAGCCATTCAAGTGGTGGGGGGAGTGGAGGGGGGGGGGAACAAAGAGGAATGTAGTTGCATAGGGGACATTATTATTCGGGCAATAGACACTTTTCTCTATAGCTGACAGCCTGGCTCATGAAGACTGTGTTGCGTGCTCTGTGTCAGGGTTAAGAACATCTCTTCTGAACTGGGAAGGAACTTAAAGAGTGGGAGAGAATGTATCCAGTTGTTTTGGTGCTTGTAGGTACCAATGACATAGGTAAGATGAAGAAGGAGATTCTGTGCACGGAGTATGAGTAGCTAGGAGCTAAATTAAAAAGCAGAACGACAAAGGTAACCATCTCTAGATTACTACCTGAGCCATCATCAAATTGGCACAGAGTAACTAAGATCAGAAAGCTGAATGTCTGGCTCAAAGATTGGTGTGGGAGAATTGGGTTTCATAGAAACATAGAAAATAGGAGCAGGAGTTGGCCATATAGCCCCTTGAGCCTGCTCCACCATGCTATATGATCATGGCTGATCCTCTATCTCAACGTTATACTCCCACTCTTTCCCCATACCCCTTGACGTTTTTAGTGTCTAGAAATCTATCCATTTCCCTCTTAAATATATTCAGTACCTTGGCTTCCACAGCCTGCTGTGGTAGAGAATTGCACAGGTTCCCCACCCCCTGAGTGAAGAGGTTTCCTCTCACCTCAGCCCTAAATGGCCTAACCCATATCCTGAGACTGAGACCCCTTGTTCTAAACCCCTCCCACCAGGAGGAACATTCCCTACATCCATTCTGTCCACCCTGTCAGAACTTTGTACATTTCAATGAGATCCCCTCTCATTCTGGGAGCAAAGCCTAGTGGGAAAGACAGTAGAACAGCAATGGCAGGAGTTTCTGGGAGTAATTGAGGACACAGTACAGAGGTTCATCCCAAAGAAAAGAAAGGTTATCAGAGGGGGGATTAGGCAGCCATGGCTGACAAAGGAAGTTAGGGAATGCATCAAAGCAAAAGAGAAAGCCTATAATGTGGCAAAGAGTAGTGGGAAGTCAGAAGATTGGGAAGGCTACAAAAACAAACAGAGGATAACAAAGAGAGAAATAAGGAAAGAGAGGATCAAATATGAAGGTAGGCTAGCCAGTAACATTAAGAATGATAGTAAAAGTTTCTTTACATCCATTAAAAACAAACGGGAGGCAAAAGTTGACATTGGGCCGCTCCAAAATGACGCTGGTAATTTTGTGATAGGAGACAAGGAAATAGCTGAGGAACTAAATAAGTACTTTGCGTCAGTCTTCACAGTAGAAGACATGAGTAATATCCCAACAATTCCGGAGAGTCAGGGGGCAGAGTTGAATATGGTAGCCATCACAAAGGAGAAAGTGCGAGAGAAACTAAGAGGTCTAAAAATTGATAAATCTCCGGGCCCAGATGGACTACATCCTAGAGTTCTAAAGGAGATAGCTGAAGAAATAGTGGAGGCTTTAGTTATGATCTTTCAAAAGTCACTGGAGTCAGGGAAAGTCCCAGAGGATTGGAAAATCGCTGTTGTAACCCCCCTGTTCAAGAAGGGAACAAGGAAAAAGATGGAAAATTATAGGCCAATTAGCCTAACCTCGGTTGTTGGCAAGATTCTAGAATCCATTGTTAAAGATGAGATTTCTAAATTCTTGGAAGTGCAGGGTCAGATTAAGACAAGTCAGCATGGATTTAGTAAGGGGAGGTCGTGCCTGACAAACCTGTTAGAGTTCTTTGAAGAGATAACAAATAGGTTAGACCAAGGAGAGCCAATGGATGTTATCTATCTTGACTTCCAAAAGGCCTTTGATAAGGTGCCTCACGGGAGACTGCTGAGTAAAATAAGGGCCCATGGTATTCGAGGCAAGGTACTAACATGGATTGACGATTGGCTGTCAGGCAGAAGGCAGAGAGTTGGGATAAAAGGTTCTTTTTTGGAATGGCAACCGGTGACGAGTGGTGTCCCGCAGGGTTCAGTGTTGGGGCCACAGCTGTTCTCTTTATATATTAACGATCTAGATGACGGGACTGGGGGCATTCTGGCTAAGTTTGCCGATGATACGAAGATAGGTGGAGGGGCAGGTAGTATGGAGGAGGTGGGGAGGCTGCAGAAAGATTTAGACAGTTTAGGAGAGTGGTCCAAGAAATGGCAGATGAAATTCAACGTGGGCAAGTGCGAGGTCTTGCACTTTGGAAAAAAGAATAGAGGCATGGACTATTTTCTAAACGGTGACAAAATTCATAATGCTGAAGTGCAAAGGGACTTGGGAGTCCTAGTCCAGGATTCTCTAAAGGTAAACTTGCAGGTTGAGTCCGTAATTAAGAAAGCAAATGCAATGTTGTCATTCATCTCAAGAGGCTTGGAATATAAAAGCAGGGATGTACTTCTGAAGCTTTATAAAGCATTAGTTAGGCCCCATTTAGAATACTGTGAGCAATTTTGGGCCCCACACCTCAGGAAGGACATACTGGCACTGGAGCGGGTCCAGCGGAGATTCACACGGATGATCCCAGGAATGGTAGGCCTAACATACGATGAACGTCTGAGGATCCTGGGATTATATTCATTGGAGTTTAGGAGGTTGAGGGGAGATCTAATAGAAACTTACAAGATAATGAATGGCTTAGATAGGATGGATGTAGGGAAGTTGTTTCCATTAGCAGGGGAGACTAGGACCCGGGGGCACAGCCTTAGAATAAAAGGGAGTCACTTTAGAACAGAGATGAGGAGAAATTTCTCCAGCCAGAGAGTGGTGGGTCTGTGGAATTCATTGCCACAGAGGGCGGTGGAGGCCGGGACGTTGAGTGTCTTTAAGACAGAAGTTGATAAATTCTTGATTTCTCGAGGAATTAAGGGCTATGGAGAGAGAGCGGGTAAATGGAGTTGAAATCAGCCATGATTGAATGGTGGAGTGGACTCGATGGGCCGAATGGCCTTACTTTCGCTCCTATGTCTTATGGTCTTATTCCTTTAAAGTCCAGTGAATACAAGCCTATTTGACACAATCGCTCCTTGTAAGACAGTCCTGCCATCCCAGAAATCATCCTGGTGAAACTTTGTTGCACTCCCTCTATGGTAAACATATCCTTTCTTAGGTAAGGAGCCCAAAGCTGCACACAATACCCCAGGTCTGGTCTTACCAAGGTCCTGTACAGGGCCAATTCATGAGGCACCAGAACCAGTACTGGGGAAAGAGGAAGCTGTACCATTTTGTCAGTCTTGACTGAACCACATTTGGACAGAGAGAGCTTTAAACTAAACAATGGAGCAGAAGGTTCATGTGAAGGGAGGTTTAGAAAGTTAAAGAGAAAGGACAAGGCAATAGTGCAGGGTAGCGATATGAGTAATGGTGACCAGATTGTAATTGGACACAACCATATCAGGGCACCAGAAAATATGGTAAGACTAGGGAAAATTACTTTAGACAAACAGAGGGGCAGAAGGGTTTGGGTGAATGGAGAATTAGAAATCCAAATATAAAAGTTGAGGCAATAGATGAGTATAGTGATGTGGATAAAGACAATCTGAATGGGACAGGCAGAGACAGAGACTTTAACAGCAATAGTGCAGGGAATAGCAGTCAAAAATAAAAATTGATGTCACTTTATCTGAATATGTGAAGCATCTGCAATTAGATGGATGAACTAGTGGCACATATAGAGACAAATGGTTTAGACCTAATTGAAATTACCAATACAGATGCAAGGTTACAATGTAACCAAGGTTGAAAAAGAAATATTCCAGGACAACATTTTAAAAGGACAGGCAGAATGGAAAAGGAGGATGGTAGCTCTGCTAATAAAGGATGGCTTAAGGACATTAGTGAGAGAGGATTTTGGCGCAGAACACCAGGCAGTAGAATCAGTATGGATGGAGATTAGGACTGGCAAGGGTTAGAAAGCGCTGGTGGGAGTGATTTATGATCCCTTATCAGTAGTTATGGCATTAGACAAGGGCATTAACCAATAAATTATTGGTGTTTGTAACAAGGACAATATAATAGTTGTGTGGGACTTTAATCTTCATATAGACTGGATCAATAAAATTGGCAACTGTGGTTTGTAAGATGAGTTTGCAGAATGGTATTGTGACAGTTTCTTGGAGTAATTGTTTGTGGGGAAAACAAGGGTTAAAGTTATTCTAGATCTAATATTGTGCAATAAGTCAGGGTTAATTAGCAAAATCACAGTAAAAGATCCACTCGGAGATAGAGATCATAATACAATTGAACTCCATTTTGAAGGCAGGATTTTCTGGCTGTTCACGCTGGGAGGATCTTACGGTTCTGCTGATGGCGCACCCCTCCATGGGTTTTGCAGAGGCGAGGGGTGCGTTCAACAGGAAACCCCATTGACAATGGTGAGACCAGACGCTCCCGCTGCTGGCCACTGGCAAGCCACCCTCCATTACTGCATAACATGCCGTGGAGGGGGATGAAAATCCTGCTCATAGTTTGGAAATGACATGGGCAGCACGGTGTCACAGTGTTTAGCACTGCTGCCTCACGCCATTGAGGACCCGGGTTCGATCCTGGCCCTGGTCACTGTCTGTGTGGAGTTTGCACATTCTCCCCGTGTTTACATGGGTCTCACTCCTGTAATAATATACACCAGTATATCATGGTGCAGACACACACTGATGGACACACAGTGGGACCAATCAACATACACAACACCGCTGCCAATCACCAGTGAGAGCACACGCACTATAAAGACAGGGGGCATCAGAGTTCCCGCTCATTCGAGTAGCAGCTAGCTAGGAGCACAGAGCGCACAGCCTGCAACACAGACATTCACCATGTGCTGAGTGCATCAACTGGTTAGGACAAGGCAAAGGTCTTTAGTTAAAGCTAGTATCATATTTACCCACAGTTCAAGTATGTTTAAATAGTTAACCTTTTAATAAAATAGTGTTGCACTACTTCAAGTGTTGGTGACCTGTATGTGATCCAGAACACCCAACACATCAACTCCCACAACCCAAAATGTGCATGGTAGGTGGATTGGCCACGCTAAATTGCTTCTTAATTGGAATTTTTTAAAAGTTTGAAAATGACATAGTCAGAAATAAAAATCTTAAACTCAATCAAAGCCAATTACACAGGTACGAGGGGTGAGCTAGCTAAGGTTTATTGGGTACATATTAGACACGATTTAATGGCCATACTGCACCTGAAAAGCAGCTCGCCGCAGCGCATCGTGGTCGATAAAGGCTGGGAGATCCCGCTCCTGGGATCTACCGGCTCACCATGCCTCGCGAGATCGTATTAGATCTCACGAGATGTTGCGATGTGAATCCCACCTGCAATGGCAGGATCACTTTTTAGCGAGTTTGCATATTAAAGTGAGACAGCTGGCCTGTCTTTATGTGCAGATTCCTGAGTTACTTGAGGCGTGGGTTTTACCTCCCTCACCTCGGAGACCTCGGGCGAGTGCCGTTCAGTACTGGTCTCCACAAACGGGGACCTGAAAGAACGGCAGTCATGGGAGTCTCCCAGGGTATTGGACGCCCCCAGGTGCCACCTGGGCACCCTGGTAATGCCAGCCTGGCACCCTGGCAGTACCACCTTGGTGGCCAGCCTGGCATTGCTAAGGTGCCCAGATGGCACTTCCAGTGGCAGGGCACTGTTACGTTGGCACTGCCAAGATGCCAAACTGGCATTTTTATTGCGGGGGTGCAATTGGGCCGGGGTGCCCTGCGTGGTTGTTGGAGGGGTGCAGGGGAGTCAGGGACCCTCCCATAGTGCATTGGGGCTTGGTGGGGTCGGGGATCCCTTTGAGATCGGGACACCATTTGATCTCTCACTACACAGAGGAGTTCCAGCGAGCGGAACTCCTCAGTGTACAAAACGGGGCTATGTGCGGCCTCGGCCATGCATTCCCCATTGAGGCCCCTTATTAAACGCGAGTTGCGTTTCTCGATGCCGCAAGCGCTGGGAAACATGCGGCTAAACGCGCTTGCTATGGGACTTTGTTCCCATTTAATTAAATCGCGCCCATAGCAAAAGGAATAGTGGTGAATAAATAGTGGGAAAAATTCTACCAATTCAAAATGTGAGAAAGATCCATCTGTTGCTTCCTAAGGAGATTCAGTAAAGTATTAGATTAAGAGAAGAAGCTCATAATGGTTTTTTTTTAAATGTAGTAGGTCTGAAGATTGGGAATGTTATAGAAATCAACAATCAATCCAAATGAGTGTAAACTAGCCAGGAATATAAAAACAGATTATAAGAGCTTTTACAAATATATAAAAACGAAGAGAGTAGCTAAAATAAACATTGGTTCCTTAGTAGTAGAGACAGGAGAAATTATCATGGGTAATGAGGAAATGGCAGAGGCATTGATCAAATATTTTGTGCCTGCCTTCACAGTAAAAGACGCAAGTTACATATCAGAAATAGAGCGCAACACATAGGCTAAAACAATGAGGAATTTAAAGTAGTTAATATCAACAGAGAGAAACATCTGGAGAAACTCAAGGTGTTAAAATTTAATGAATCCCCAATATCTCCAAATAAACAGCTTTAAACCCATGAAAGACCCATTGTAGAAATGCTGTTTGTAGGTTAATTCTCCCCTAAGAAATGTATTGCTTAAATGTTCTGCGAATAATTATAACAATGCCATTGCTTCCGTATCTGATGAGTATTCATTTTCAGATTTCACACAAAACAATTACTGGAAATGGACTGGAATATACAGGAAAGAATCTTAGTTACTCAAGGTGTCAGGGGAAAGTTCACCATCTAGTTTGTTTGATGGTTCAGAGAAAGCATGTTTCAGCTTAACTCTAGGAAGGTTTACAAAATTTGAATATGTATTTTCCTCAATTTTTAAATTTCCCTTCATTTAGGATGCCATGCAACATTCCTGTTTAAAGGGAAGGAAGCAATGTTTCCTAGCCTCTTCAAATATCATGTTGTTAACTCTGGCTAATGGATAATGGCCAAGGAGATGTGCATTTGTTTTACTGAACCTAAACAAGTGGGAGCTCACTATAGAGTGAATCATGACATTCTCATCTCATCATACCGGTCTATGGCTCAGCACAGGGTACACAAACTCATTGTGCCACCAGGATATTTGCATGCATTCCATTCACTTGCCTTGTATTTTGACACTTCCTTTCCTTTCCAGTTCCCAGACGTCCGAAGAAAGTGCTATCGAGACAGGCTCCAGCAGCTCGACTTTTATAAAGCGTGAGGACGAAACCATAGAAGACATGGAAATGATGGATGACGTAGCAATCGATCCCTCAGACCTGGTGGAGGACAGTTTCCTGTAACCAGTTACATTTATTGTGGGAAAATAAACTATTACAGACATGACTTTCTCTATAACCACTTTTTGCAGCATCTCCAAGGAGAGAACTTCGAGGTGGGAACTTGATGGTATATCTCATAGCAGGGGCCAACTTGGAGAGCAATTCTGGAAAACAATATGATTTCTATTGTAGTACATATCATGTGCATATTTCAGTGCATTATTTTTCTATTATGGTACTCTCTATAGTGTTTTTCTTTCAGTGTGTTGCACACTGCCATTCCCATGAACTAAACATGAGGCCATGCAAAGTTAGTTGTGTGTTTCGGAGGTCCTTTGCTGCATGGAAGACGGTTCCTTTATACAAATAATTGACTACATCTATTATTTTAGCAGACTGCTTTGTATGTCCATAATGATAACCATTACTAAGAATGTATGCTGTGTACCTGATGTTGTACTATATCATTATCTCTGAAATAGGAGAAAGACAATGACTATTACTCCCCAGGTGGGTTACATTAAGTTGTTTGTCATTGTATTCAAATTCACCAACGTGTTCTCTTCAGTGCTTACTTCCTACCCATTACGAATCATGATGTCTCTTTTGCAAAGCACAATTTCTGGAAGTTACTACATGTGAAGAACACACCACATCATCAGAAGATTCTATATTTGACTGTTTCACTTGCTTGTGCAAATTCAGGAAAATCATAAAACACAACATAGATGGACCGGGCCTTATTGCATTGTACATTTTAAAGCTCCAATTTTGAATCCACTGGTATCACTGGCCAATGGGTTGAGCCTACGTCTAACTGACCTGTTTGTTCATGCAACTGCCAAATGATTGAAGGATTTACCAAGCTTGGAAAATTGATGTGGTCAAGCACATCATGTACGAAAGCACAGGAGGAATAATGAAGAGAATTGTTGCTGAAGAAGATTTCCTTTCAAGTGAGCTGAAAGAAAAAGCAAAGTGCCTTTTCTTTGAGTCAGGAGCTAATGAACAATCTGGCACCCGAAGAGTTCTTTGCTTTAAACGTAAACAAATTGTGCCAGGACAGCAAGTGTCAAAGACCTTACAAGTCATTCTTGTCTGCAACCATTCCAAACAAGAGGATGCCACAAAACCAAGAATTCCATCTGTAAATATTGTAAATGCTGTCATTTTGACTGATATACTGGAAGCCAATTGGTTTCCATGATTTCCATAAATGTTGATTGAGATGGTGATGTGATATCGCACTGGAATAGGAGAAGAGCACTATAGATAATCCCGATCTGGAGCTGGAGAAATGAAATATATTACAATATATTGTATCGAACTGACGTCTTTACAATGTACTTGTGGTGAACATTGGACTGTCCGATCAAATATGACATCATCATGTTGTGGCAAATGTATTATTGAATGCTATCTTGTAATGACTAGTACATTGAATAATTTGATGTTCATCGCTCATTTAAGAACACAACGTGTTTGTAACATATTCCTGATATTTACAAACAGCAGGATATAACAAGAAAGACTGAGTTTTGTTTGTGGACTGCAAGCGCCAGCCTTTATAATCCATCCAGGATCTGGATTAAGTTTTCTGATTTTCTGTATACAACATAAGTGTGCACATAGATACCATGGAAACTTTCAGAGTTGGTCATTAGTTTAAAATCTTCTAAGAAAGTATTTGTCAACTCAAATCAATTAACAACCATCATCTACATTTACATAATCACGTCCTAACCTGTTGATTTAAATTGAAATTAGTCGTTGAGTTTCCCACATGACTTGCTCCTTATACATATTGTTGCTGAGATAAACTTGAAGATTAGTAAACTCCATTGTGGGAGTCCCTCTTTCTTCATTTGGCTTGCTCCTAATCCAGTGAGACATCACATATGCATATATATCTATTTTTGTATGAACTACGTGCATAATGAGCCTTTCCAACTCCAAGGTGTATTGACTGTCAATAAGGCATCATTGTTACTCAGCTTTTTCTTTTATACTTTCTTGCCTTCTGACATCCAGAGTAAAATGTGTTCCTGCATACACAGCAGATCCACTGGGTGGGACTGATATATTCCAGTTGCTGGGGTACTGCAATATGATATACATTCCATAGCACATTATACTTTCTGTATTAGCCGTGGCATTATGAATAATCAGAGAGGGAAACTGGCAACAAACTACTTTTCCAACTGCTTCCAGTTGTCTAGGCACATATTCTGCCATTAGTGACATTACACATCTATTAATACTCAGGCCAATGTCGTAGATCAGAGCACACTTTCCTCCATATCTAGTATTAAAATAAAAATTACTTCTGTCAAGTGACAATTGGAACACATGTGAAATTTTTGTTATGAAATGTAAGATAAAATGTAAAGAAAATTATACATAATTTTGCAGGCTAAATTGTTCAATGTTCCTATTTGGAGAAGAATTTCAGACAATACCTGAAAAGACCAAACGAATGCAGCAAAGGAATTGATGTGGTATTACCTAGGAAACATGACTTTAGCTTTGAATGGCTTGAATGTTAAAATGTGGTTAAATTTTTATCCAATGGTCTTACTAAGTGACAAGGGGCATTGGGTATATATAATGATGTTATACATCATTTCTGTATATATATATATATATATGTGTATTTCAGTGTAGTCATCTGAGTTACTGCCGTACATTTATGTCTAGCTGTATCACTGCCTATGTTTATATTTTTGACTGTGATGTACTCCACAGGCACGTTACATGTTGCACTTTTGAATGTCTAAAGAAAAGTTATATTTTAAAATTGACAAAAAAAAGTAAAATGATTTTAAAGGGATTGAATTGTGAATGCGTGGCTGGACTGTATGTAGGTTAAAGTCTCAAACATTTTATTATGGTGAAATTACACAAAGTTTTAAAGACCTTTTGTTAAAAAAATCTTTATGTTACATCAAATACACATTGTCTAAACTCAGAATCTCTATTTCAATAAATTCAGATGAATTTACTCATTGAGCTTGTACCATCTTTCCCTCACTCTTATTGTAAAATGAAGGTTATACGCCCCCATTTCTGAGCATTGTGTCATTAGCAAAATTCCTCCAGAATAATGTTACCTCCACAATACCCAACATTTGTGATAGCCAACTAATTGTGACTGAACAATAAAATACATAGTGGGGAGAGGCAAAGCTGTTCCTGCGTGGGTGCCTCATGTACAAAAAAATGTAACGCACAGAATAAAACTTCCCCATTGTTACAGTTCACTTTTCAAATGGCGTTAACCATTTGTTACAACCCCCAAGGAAGTCACGGCGTGCGGACCATCCGGTTCCCATGACTCCACAGAGTACGAACTTCCCCAGTAACGTGGCGGGGCTTCCTCTTTAACAAGGGGAGTCTTGTATAAAACCCCTGACCTGAATGTAGGTCGGGGTGGGAGACCCTTTGGGGAGCAGAGGGAGTTAGTGTATGTGTCAATAAACCAATATTTTTGCATCCTACCCTTCATTCCATGTGTGTTCACTCTGTGCGGATTCTCCACTAGCGATAAGGATCAAGTGGAGCTGCCATCGACGCTAAGTGCTGCGTATGCGGACCACTTTGCATAGGCCTCAGGAGACCTCTCTTCAACCAGCAGAGATGCCTCACATTGGAAAATTAACGCCATATGATGCAGGTACTGATGATTGACGACAGTACATTGAATGAATGCAATACATTTTTCGAACTAACGCTATAATTGGAGATGAACGACAAACTGTAATACTATTCATTGCTTGCGGTGGGCCCAGCTATAGTATAATCAAAAGTCTGACCTATACAGATGCACCTGATACCAGGTGTTTCGCCGTCTTAGCGAGAGAACATTTTAACCTCAGGCCTCTGATAATCGTTCGGCGGTTCCAATTTCACGTGGCCACCCATGCTCAGGCTGAATCCACTACCAAATTTTTGGCCCACCTATGGAAGTTCGCTGAGTCCTGCAAATTCGGAGCGACGTTGATAAAAGCTCTGAGAAACCGTTTGGTCCGTGGAATCCATGACACAGCAACGGCAGCACCTGTGGAAACTCACTTATATTTACAACGGGCAGTTGGGATAGGCATCTCCCTCAAAAGCACTGAACAGAATCCAGGAGCTCCAAGACGTGCCGAGCCTGAACTTAGTCCACCCGAACGAGCGCCCCACGTCCCTTCCACGGCCCGAAGAAGTGGGTCCCCGACTTCGGGTCCAATACCGCAGGGATGCAGGCCACTGCTGCAGAGGCCCAGAGCACCGTCGAGCTGCCTCCCCCAACCAAGAAGACCCGGACAGTGGATACAGGCCAGCAACAGGCCACCAAAACCAAGGCGACAGATGGCCCTGAGAGAGCTAAACCCTCCACCATTCCACCAGGTTTGACCATCCCCCTTGCGACTGGGCATGCTATTTGGATGAAAAGGACAGCTCATATCAGCAGCTACACTGGGAAGTAGCACCTTGGGTGGAACTGATCCGGTCACACTTCAGGGAAACGGGCACTCAATGAGCGGAGGTTTCAGTGCTCAGCTGACGGGCCTTCGACAAAACCTGTGCAGGCATCCAGATGTTGGCTCGACAGGACACCAATGCCTGACTGGCAATGCATACGAGGGAGTAATTGGCAATTACAGGTAGCTCTTTGGGCCCAGTCACATAGGGGCAGCAATCGGCAAATCTACCATTGGTAGTGGTATGCAAAGTTTGACCAAGTTTGTTGGGCCAGACTGGTTGCAGCACCTGCGCTTGGATTGGCAGCGTGTCTGTCGCATGTACCCTCAAAATTCCTCAATGCCTTTAGGGAGGGCCTGGCCACCATAAAAAGGGTAATGGCCAGGATTAGTGTTGATCCATTGGTGCAGCTGCTCTATTCTCGTGCTCGACAAGTCCCGTACGCACTGAGGTCTGAAGTGGATACACAACTGGATCAGTTGGAATGCTTGGGCATCCGGTACAGTTCTTTGACTGGGCAGCCCCAGTCATACCCGTAATGAAGCCTGGTGGCTTTGTATGCCTTTGCGATGACTACAAGATGACGGTCAACTGTGTCTCTCATTTGGACTGTTACCTGGTTCTCCGCATTGAGGATTTATATGCAAAGCTCTGTGGTGGTCACACCTTCGTGAAATTAGACATGAGCCACACATATTCTCGGCTCCCAACGATTTGTGACTATAAATACGCACCAAGGGCTATATGAATATATCCAGTTGCCTTTTGGAGTCTCTTCGGCATGTGCTATCTTCTAACGAGTAATGGAGAACAGCCTGCGGGGATTTCTCCAAGTGGCAGTCTATGTACTGATATGGGCTCCCCAGACCAGGAGCATCTACCAAGTCCTAAGGAATTTTGAGAAGGCCAGCGTTCACCTACGCCAGGAAAAATGTATATTCCACACGGCAGAAGTCATGTATTTAGATACCGTGTGGACCGCCATGGCTTGCACCCATCGAGGACAAGGTGTGAGCCATCCGGCAGGCCTCCGTGTCGAAGGGTCCAACAGAATTTAGTTCTTTCCTAGGGCTCGTAAACTACTATGGGAAATTCATCCCCAACCTGGTGACCTATTAACCCCCCCTCCATCGACTGTTGAAAAAGGGCCAACCATGGGAATGGACTCAATCACAACAAATGGCTTTTTCTGAGATAAAAAGACAGCTCTCATTGTTCAAATTGTTGACCCATTTTGACCCACTCAAACCACTCATACTAACATGTGACATGTCTCCTTATGGGGTTAGGGCCGTCCTTGCCTACCACATGGATGACAGGTTGGAGCGCCACATTATGTTCGCCTCCACGTCGCTTGCCAACACAGAAAGAAACTATGTGCAGATAGAGAAGGAGGGTCTAGCCATTGTTTTTGGGTTGGAGGTTTAACCAGTGTGTCTCCGGACATGCGCTCACAGTGTTCACAAACAACAAGCATCTGTTAGGTCTGTTCAAAGAGGACTGGGTGATCCCTCTCATACCGTCCGCTTGGATTCAGCGTTGGGCCCTTTTTCTGGCTGGAAAGAATACGTACCAGAACATCGTTCGGAGACGAAGATTCCCCATGCAGATGTGTTGAGCTGCCTTCCCCTCCCCACCAGGCCACCTACATTTGCCTCGGCCGCCAAGTTATTGCAACATTACATTTTATGGACTCTCATGGCATCTTGCATTTGAGTTTGGACCCAGACGGACCCGCAGTTGTCCCGCGTCTGACACATCATCTTATATGGGGCCCAGCACTGCACTTTGCCAGATGACCTGAGGGCTGATATGTCCAAGAGTTGAGTGCAAGGACGGCGTTATCCTGTGGGGAACGCGTGTAGTAGTTCTGGAACGTGTGTAGTAGTTCTGGAACGTGAGCACCGCCCGCTCTTACAGGACCTCTACAACAGACACCCGGGAGTATCCAAGATGAAGATGCTGGCCCGCAGTTATGTCTGGTGGCCAGGAATAGAAGCCAACATCAAAATATCTTGGCCCACCATTGTGTACTGTACCAAGAGCACCAGAATTTGCCGCTGACAGCACCGCTGCAGCCTTGGGAATGGCCAGGTTGTCCCTGATCCTGCCTCCACATTGACTCCACGGAGTCGTTCCAGGGCTCCATGTTTCCTGTCATAGTAGCCGCCCACTCCAAGTGGATGAATGTCCACTGGATGCAGGCAACTACCGCAAAGACCACAATCGAATGCCTGTGCCAGATCTTCAGCACTCACGAGATACTTGAGGTGTTAGTCTCAGATAACGGAATGGCTTTCACCAGTGTTGAGTTCAGCTCATCTGTCACCGCCAACAGGATTCGCCACAGAGTGCGTACCACTCCGTACCACCCAGCCTCCATGGATTGGCCGAACGGGGATGCAAAGGTTCAAGCAAGGATGAGGAAGCAGATGTTGGGGTCTTGAGAGACTCGATTGGCCCGGTTCCTCTTCGCTGTCAGACCACGCTGCACGCCACGACAGGGGTTGCACCGTCCAAACTACTGATGGGATGCTGCCTCTGACCTTGACTGAGTTTGGTAACCCCGACATTGGTGGGGAGGTCTGCCATGGCCAGGACAGGTGTGAGGTGGACAAGGTCCATCATACGCCTCTGTGAAGTTTCGTCCCGGGCAATTTAGTACATGAACAGAATTTTGGCGACAGCGCCGCATGAATCCCAGGCATGGTGTCGCAGACCGGACCGGTCTCCTACAAAGTGCGACCACAAGGCCGCGACCAGGCACGTGGACCACCTCCGCAGCTGCGTCCCTGAATTGCTGGACCCACTCCCGACGCCCCCGGTCCAGCATGTTCTGGCGCTCCAGCTCTGCTGACCATTGAGCTCTAGGACGCCGAGATGCAGACCCGTCCGACTCCGATATGGAAATACAGCCGCCGCCACAATCCGCCGAGCTGATTCCCAACACCGTGCCTCCTGCACTAACTCTGCCCAGGCACTCCACACACAAGCGCCAGTCCCCCATTCAGCATATGCCTCCGGACCCCACGCACATATGACACCCAAACACCGTCCCTGGGCAAAGACAATGAGGGGCCCCTCGCGCCAGTTCGCAAATGTGGACGTCACTCTGAACTTGCGGGGGGTGAGGAGCGTTACAACCCCAATGGAGGTCACGTGGTGTGGACCATCTGGTTCCCGTGAGCTCCACAGAGTACGAACGTCCCCAGTAAATGGGTGCCCACATAGTATAAAAACCCCAACCTGAGTGTAGGTCGGGTGGGAGACCCTTCGGGGAGTAGAGAGTTAGTGTACATGTCAATCAACCAGTATTTTTGTATCCTAGCCGTCGTTCCATGTGTGTTCATTCTATGTGCATGGTGGCACAGTGATTAGCACTGCTGCCTCACAGCGCCAGGATCCTCGGTTCAATTCCGGCCTCGGGTGACTGTGTGGAGTCTGCACATTCTCCCCGTGTCTGCATGGGTTTCCTCCGGGTGGTCCGGTTTCCTCCAACAGCTCAAGATGTGCGGGTTAGGTGGATTGGCCATGCTAAAATGCCCCTTAATGTTCAGCGATGTGCAGATTAGGTTATGGGGTTACAGGGATAGGGTGGGATGGACACTCGTAAATGGGCAGAGTTTGGAGATCTTGGGCGAACTCTGTTTAATACTGATCCCACATATGGGGACCAGACAGAATGGCACTTGTCGGGTCCCCGAGTTGATTGGAGGCCCCCAGGTGCTTGGCCTTTGGGCAGGGTGGCACCCAGGCACTGCTGGTGCTACCTGGGTACTGCCATCCTGGCACCCTGTCAGTGCCACCAAGCCAAAGGGTTTAGATCCCAATGCCTTGGTTAGACCTTGGGAGTGCATATTAGAGTGAATCTAGCGGTTTTGCTCTAATATGCAGATATGCTAAAAGGTAATCCGCCCACAATAGGTGGGATCAGCTGGAAGGTGTAGCCATCTGAGATGGCCACTTCCCAATTACAAAATGGATACTTGGCAAAGATTGCAGGGAAAATGGACAATACTGAGAAAGCAAGCAGGTGCAGGGTTTGTCTGTTGATTGGAGCCGCAGCTCCCAGACAAGACCAAAACTGCAAAACCATTACCATACTAATGAGCCATCTCTGGGGGCAAAAGAGTAACATTTAAGTAAACGATATTAAGGCAGACACCCCGGCGCCAGAGGAGACCAGATCAAAGTAGGCCAACGGCCACCTAGGACACTCCCAGCCATCAGGGCACCCACCCCTCTATTGGAGGGAATCGATAGGAACGATTGGGAAACGGCCCAATTAATTGGGGCCAAGTTCAAGGACCGCCCAAAAGCGCGCAAAGCCCCTTTTGGGTATAAGAAGGATCCCCCAAGAGAGAATCGCTCTCCTGGCTCTCACCAAAGAGAGACCTGCCCAACAGCACCATCAGAACAAGTAAGTCCAAGGTCAACGCACGCTACGAGACAGACGCTCTTAGCTGTTATTCCAGATCAGTTCGACACCAGCAGCCTCAGAACCGAACAACGGCCGTTATTCCTCTGACTGAGTGGGCGCCCAAAGCTAAGTATAGGCTTTAGCAGTAGTGATGGTTTAGTTTGTAGAGTTTTATGTATGAGTATATTGGACTGTGTGTGTAAATAAATGAGCATTAAGTTTGAACTTACTAACTGGTGCATCGAATCTTTGATCAGTATTTGGTTTTGAACCTTGTGGTGGTATCAAGAGATGCCTGGCGACTCTAGAGCAAAATGTAATTAGAATTAAGGAAGGCGACCATATTGGCTGCCATCTTCAGAGCCAAATTAAGAGAAACACAATTAGCAACATTTACTGGCGACCTCTGATGGGACTCGACTTAGAAGTGGCCTAGGCACTCTGAGAGAACCCAAATTTGAATTAGAATCCAGTTGGAAACAGAAAAACCACAAGTGTAAGAACAATGCTGATCAAACCTCCAAGATTCTGAAGTGTGTTAATGCAAGCGTACTAACAGGGATATAAGGTAAACCTGAGAGATTTTGTTGCATAAAACTGTCGGGGGTTTTGTAGGCCAGAAATTAGCGTAAGCCCAACCCGTGTTTACATCACCACTTTATCACCCCCTGTTCCAAATTCAGTAGAGAACCCAGATAGAGAAAATGGCAATGAAGGCAATGGAACGCCTTATGAACCCCCAGGAATTCGAGGTCGCAGCGACCAGTAGAGTAGGACAGTGTCCCGTATGGGAAGAGGAAATCAGAAAGTGCCTCAAAGGGAAAGGATGGCCCCTTAGGAGCGAATTCTGCGCGAATGATGAACCAGGTCCCGGGGGTATAGGACATACTTAGTGGGAGAACCTGTCAGAGATCCATAAGAAGAGCTTAGGGACAGCTCGCAAGCCGATGGCAATCATGTCCTGCTTGGCACAATTGCGAGGCACAGAGGATGTCGTTAGAACGCTCCGTAGAGAGATAGAGGAGAGAGACAGAAATAGTGAGAGAGATATGAGCGAGTTTGAGAAAGAGAGTAAAGATTTGAGAGAACAGTTAGCAGCGAGGGACAGAGAGGTGGATGATGCCAAGCGGGCACACCAGTCTTGTCTCGCCCATTTGAGTGGTTTTCAGACCTAGTACGATAAGGCCTACCAGGACACGCAACGTGCGGTCTTGCTAAGACAAGAAACCGAGCAACAGATAGAGAAATTGCAGAAACAGTGCAATGATTTGAAAGCAGCCCAACGAGCACTCCACACTTCCACGACGGAACAAAGGGAGAGCTCAATAGATCACGCAAAGTGCCGGAAGCAAATTGCAAAATTGCAATCTCTGCTTTCTGTCCAGAATGGGTTTCAAAGTACGTTTGGACCCCAATTAGACCAGGAAAACGGCCCCTATTGGCAGGTGTGAAATGAGACTGCACACAGGTACGTACATGGGACATGTATGCAAGAAAAACCCCAAAAGAGGAAAGCACCCCAACCCCCGACTGAACAGGCAGAACACCCCCCCATGAACCCTGTAACCACACACCAGAGGGCTGCAGCAGAAGGAAACGCAGATTTCCTGTATACAACCCCGTTAACCGTGACCCAATTACGGGACGCGTGTGGAAAGATTACACTGTTCCTTCACACATCAGACCCCCACCAGTTTTTCGTTAGAGTTAAACAGCAGGCTACCATGTACGGCCTGGACGAAAAGGAGCAAGTGAAGCTCACAGTTTTAAGCCTCGACCCTTCAGTCGTGGCAGCCCTTCCCGACCCACAGAATGTAGGAGGAGGCACACTCCAAGAGATGCACACAGCGATCCTAGATGCGATCGGCTATAACAGAGGAGACCCGGTAGAAGGCCTAAACAAGTGTAGGCAAAAGAAGACAGAGCGTTTGCTGGACGCTTGTGGATACATTTCACAGCCGTTTTCAGAGAGTTAGCCCGCGCCCATTTGTCTCCAGATAACATGGCCAAATGGACTTGAATCCTGGTCTCTCATGCGACAGACTCAGGACAGAGAGCTTGCGCAAATTACGACCCCTCAGACGAGGCGCACAACAAGTAATGTGTTTTGAAGAGATTGTCCCGCACTTGGGAGCAATCAGTCCAAGGCAAAACCGCATTTATAACACCCAATGAAGAGCAGGCAGATATGAATCCAGTTAAAGCGCACCAGAACCCCGCATGGGTAAATGAGGGCAGGAACAGCCCACCACAGCCAAAATCCCAGGAATGTTACAACTGTGGACAATTAGGACACTTTACACGAGAGTGCACCGCGCCCCAAAAGCAGCAGAGAAACCAACAGACAGGCACCCTAAATAAGAATAGGGCAAAGCCAATCCATAGCGTTAGCGCCCATTCAGAGAACATAGACATGAACGGCACCAACTGACGGTGTTCGGGCTCCCCAACTTGGGTCTGCGACACCCTTTGGGACAAGTCCGGTAGACCGGTCATAGCAGGCAAAGTCCAGGGCCACCCCGTAGAATTTCTTTGGGACACAGGAGGGTCCCGTACCACACTCAATTCCTCCACGATGTTTCAGCAAGACACGTGGCCCACAACAGACACCATCACACTCAGCGGTTTTACAGGTCATTTACAACAAGGACACATCACAGCCCCTGTAGCAATACAAATAGGGAACATTACAACTAAACACCCCGTAGTTTTGGTCGATCTACCCCAGACAGCTGAACACATTCTAGGAATCAAATTTATGAGCTCCCACAACCTCTCTTTTGATCCAGTTAATAAATGTGTATGGAGAATGGCAAAGGCAGCACGTGCCCCCGCCACGCTCACAGTTGGAGACGATGAAAACAGGATTAGCTCAGTAGGAGACTTCTGGTTCGACCCTCGAGCCATTAGTCAGGACAGACAGATTAGGGAAGTCCTACAGCAACACAAAGCTGCATTTGCACAGCACAAGCATGACTGTGGCAAGATAGCTGGCTTGGTGAACATGACAGGTCCCGACCCCAGACCCCAAACGCAGTATGGTTTTCCCCAAGAAGCAGAGGGAGAAATCTCCAAAGTAATAGAGAGTTTGCTTGATCAAGGCGTACTCAGATCAGTAGACTCCACAAACAACGCACCAATTTGGCCCGTAAGGAAACCCGGTGGATCATGGCGACTGACCATTGATTACCGGGAACTGAACAAAGTAACCCCAGTAGCAGCCCCCACCATAGCCACGAGTCCTGAGGCATGCTCAAACAGGGACTCCAGTCAAATTTTTTTCGGTTTTGGACATTAGCAACGGTTTTTGGTCCATTCCATTGGATAAAGCGTGCCAGTACAAATTCACCTTTACATTCCAGGGACAACAACATACATGGACGTGCCTTCCACAACTCCCCCTCCATTTTCCACCGACAGCTGGCAAATGGACTCGCAAAATTTTCCCGCCCCGATTGTCTTGGTCCAGTATGTAGATGACTTGCAACTACAGACAGACACAAAGGGAGAGCACATTTCGCTTCTCGCCGAACTTCTAGCACTCCTAAACGAAATTGGATGTAAAGTCAACCCCAAGAAGGCCCAGATTTTGCAGGAAAAAGTGATTTACTTGGGTACAGTAATCACTCATGGTAAACGCGAGATCGAGCACAAGGGAATTAACTCGTTCATCAAATTGCCCCTTCCCCACAATGTCTCAGCCCTCCGGTCATTTTTAGGACTGGTTGGCTACTGCCGAAACCATATCGATTGTTTCGCCACAAAAGCAGCGCCCCTTTCCGAACTTCTCATGAAACAAGCACCTTGGGAATGGCTTCCACAGCACACGGATGCCGTGGAAGCTTTAAAAAGAGCACTCAGCACAGCCCCCGCACTACAGGTCCCAGATCCACTTTCCCCGTACGCAATTGAAGTTGCAAGCACCGACCGAACCCTTTCGGCCGTGCTCCTCCAGGAACGCCATGACCAATGACGCCCCATGGCATACGCCTCACGCGTGTTAGACCCTGTCGAGCAAGGATTTTCTGCCTGCGAAAGGCACCTGCTCGCAGTTTTTTGGGCAGTACAGTACTTCGCCTACATTACAGGACTCAACCCCATCACCATTCTCACTGAACACACCCCAACACAGCTATTATTAGACGGTCGACTTAAAGATGGCACAGTCAGCCAAATCCGCGCAGCCCGTTGGACCCTTCTTTTACAGGGACCGGACATTACAGTCAAAAGAACCAAGACCCACACTTTCCTAGCCGATAATTTGCAATATGCAGGTACCCCACATGAGTGTGAGATCTTCACCACAAAACACAACACAGGCCCATTTATACCTAAGTCAGCTCCCAGGAAAGCAGGACATACACCCCAGAGACCCCAGCCCACAGACACGTGCACACATCTGAAAATCTATGTGGATGGCTCCTCCACAGTTTTGAATGGAAAGAGAATCACCGGTTGCAGCATTTATGTAGAGGACGTGCAGGGAAGCGCCCTAGATGAGATTTCACTAAAGTTGCCAGGCCATCTAGGCTCGCAGACAGCAGAACTGGCAACCAAAGCTTACATTGTAGACCACCCTGACTCGTTTCCGACCCCAGCAGACATCTATTCGGACAGTTTGTATTTCTGTAATAGCTTAACGGAATTCCTACCCCTGTGGGAAACTAGAGGATTTATTTCCGCAGACGGAAAGCCCCTACCCTCAGCCCCATTACTCCGACATATCCTAGAGACAGCCAAAAATAGGAAATACGGCATTATTAAGGTTCACAGTCATCACTGTTCTTCCTCCCCTGGTAACGTTAAAGCAGAGGCCCTAGCGAAGGCAGGTTCCAGGCATGGTTACTTTTGGAACCCCCCTGAGAGCACCCCAGTACAGGCGGTTCAGGTCTCACAGACAAACATTCAGGATCTAGCAAAGGCCCAGAAGGAAGATGAAGAACTCACAAAAGTTTTAAAAGGAACCTTCCCAGGCCCGTACGACAAGTTTCAAAATGCAATCACCACACACGACGGTGTGATTTTGAAAGAAGGCATTTATGTAGTTCCCAGCCAGGACAGGAAGCAGATTATTTGTCAGTTCCATGACAATCATGGACACCAAGGCATTGAACCCACCCTAGCCCACCTCAGACCTCTCTGCTGGTGGCCTGATTTAAAAGCCGATGTTACTCACTACATTGAAAATTGCTTGATCTGTGCCCAGAACAATCCGGACAGATATGCAAGACAGGCTCAGCTTAGTCACACCCGCCCCGTTAATGGCCACTGAACAAATTTTCAGACAGACTACATAGGACCCCTACCCCCCTGCAGAAATGGTTATAAGTATGCGTTGGTGGTCATCGACACCTTCACAAAATGGGTGGATGCTTTTCCATCCAGAAGGAATACGGCCAAGACAACAACTAAAATACTAACACAGCACACCTTTACAAGATGGGGCTTCCCACGCAGTATAGAGTCCGATCAAGTCTCTCATTTTACAGGACGAGTAATGAAAAACGTCCTCACAATTTTCGGAATTAGGCAAAACATTGCCTCCCACCCCCAGTCAAGCGGCATTGTAGAGAGGATGAATAGGACTTTAAAAGCCACTCAGGAAAATGGTACAACAGAACAACAGCACCTGGGACTCAGTTCTGCCATTTGCATTAATCATATCATAGAATTTACAGTGCAGAAGGAGGCCATTCGGCCCATCGAGTCTGCACCGGCTCTTGGAAAGAGCACCCTACCCAAGGTCAACACCTCCACCCTATCCCCACTACCCAGTAACCCCACACAACACTAAGGGCAATTTTGGACACTAAGGGCAATTTATCATGGCCAATCCACCTAACCTGCACATCTTTGGACTGTGGGAGGAAACCGGAGCACCCGGAGGAAACCCATGCACACACGGGGAGGACGTACAGACTCCGCACAGACAGAGACCCAAGCCAGAATCGAACCTGGGACCCTGGAGCTGTGAAGCAATTGTGCTATCCACAATCCTACCGTGCTGCCCAAAATGTTCTTAATGTTCTTAAGAAACACGGTATCCACGTCCACAGGATACACCCCCCCACACCCTCATGACCGGACGCCCCATGAAAGGGACAGAGTATTTATTAGGACTGGATTTGGCCAGCCCCGCAGTCACCGACCTCACGCATGAAAATGCTGTACAGTAGTTACTTGAGAATATAAAGGCAGCCCAACTCGCAGCAGCTGTGAGACTTGGGACCAGGAGGAAACAAAGCAAGGCTTGTTTCGACAAAAAGGTACACGCCACCGAGTTTGTAGTAGGGCAGCAAGTGATGCTTTCCCTATACAACCCCAGTTCATTCCTTTCCCCAAAAATTTCTGGACCGTACTCCATTTCGGACAAAGTAAGCCCTTCGGTATACTAGATCACATACCCCAATGGCAAGTCTGTGTGGTTTCACATAAACCAACTTAAGGCTTATGGCTCGCAGAACAACCACCACATATTGCTCGCAGCAGCAGACGAGCACGGCCTGCCCTGCCTGAGGAACCCCCTCTGGTCAGCTACACTCGGGTAGAGCACAAACGGCACTGATCACCGTCCTATCCGGGGATTCCACCCATTTCCTACCCGCCGCGGCCCATTTTGGCTCGTTATGTTCAAAATTCCTTTGTTTGTTTTAGGTTGCTTCCGTATGCTATTTACATCCTTAAACACTAGTATGGTAGATCGCACAGGCTGCGCGACAGCTCGCACTATGTCAGTATTCTTCTTGGATGTCTTGTCCCAAATATTTGGTTTAAAAAAAAAATGAGGGAGTCACTGATGGTGACCAATCATAATAGGTAATTGGCAACAAAGGACAGACAGACATACGAGATCTTAAGCAAGATAATAACAGATATTATGCTTGTGTCCATAGAACTCCAGAACCTCAGGAACCCCAGAGGAAGAAAAAGGAAGTAGACAGAAAGACGGAAAGAATAAGACAACCTTCATGTTCACCTAGATCTTAGCAGGGATCCCTTCAGTTGCGCACGAACGCTACCCCCCTGACCCCTATCACACAGGCCGTGAATGATTCCCATCCCTACCGTACACCGTACCCAGAGATAGTTACCGACATCCCGACCTGGTGTGACAAGTTCATAACCTGGTATTCACTATCGTACATAGTAGAATCACTCTTAGTACTGGCGATACTCTGCAGTGTCGTGCAGACACTTAGACTCAGAAAATGGCGAAGGAGAGCCTACCGCTCCCGCACCCTGGTATACACGTTTAGGTCCCCTATTTTTGGACTTCACCAAACCCCCCAACCCCTTGAGTGAATTAAAGTGCATCTGCTTCTCTTTATTTGTGTTTTGTTCAATAAAGAAATGTAAACCTCTGTGCTTGACTGCCAAGCCAGAGAAACTTGTGTTGCTGCTATTTGTACAGTTTAAAGTGTTGTAGATTATTGTTGATTGTTTGAGTGAGGATAGTTTATTGAGGATAGTTAGAGGTTCCAGTTTTTTTATTTTGTAATACATGCCTGAATGTCATAGCGCCCCGCAGAGTTTTATAATGATGTATGTAAGTAAAATGATTTTAGGTAAAAATTGCGTTTCATAGGATAGGGCAGTGTAGAGCCCATGAACTGCTTATGGGTACCCTGCTTGGTCAGAGAACGAAGATGACGCAGTAATGTGATCCTTCACGCTTCGCATTGAGGATCACAAGGAGGTAGTGTAGCCATCTGGGATGGTCGCCTCCCAATTACAAAATGGACACTTTGCAAAGATTGCAGGGAAAATGGACAATACTACGAAAGCAAGCAGGTGCAGGGTTTGTCTGTTGATTGGAGCTGCAGCTCCCAGACAAGACCGAAACTGCAAAACCATTACCATACTAATGAGCCATCCCCGGGGACAAATGAGTAACACTTAAGTAAACGATACCAAGGCAGACACCCTGGCGCCAGAGGAGACCAGAACAAAGCAGGCCAACAGCCACCTAGGACACACCCAGCCATCAGGGCACCCACCCCTCTATTGGAGGGAATCGATAGGAACGATTGGGAAATGGCCCAATTAATTGGGGCCAAGTTCAAGGCCCGCCCAAAAGCGTATATTTTGGGTATAAGAAGGATCCCCCAAGAGAGAATCGCTCTCTTGGCTGCGGCTCTCACCAAGGAGAGACCTGCCCAACAGCAACATCAGAACAAGTAAGTCCAAGGTCACGCATGCTACGAGACAGACGCTCTTAGCTGTTATTCCAGACCAGTTCGACCCCCGCAGCCTCAGAACCGAACAACGGCCATTGTTCCTCTGACTGAGTGGGCGCCCGAAGCTAAGTATAGGCTTTAGCAGTAGTGATAGTTTAGTTTGTAGAGTTTTATGCATGAGTATATTGGACTATGTGTGTAAATAAATGAGCATTGAGTTTGAACTTATCGAGTCTTTGATCAGTATTCGGTTCTGAACCTTGTGGCGGTATCGAGAGATACCTGCCGACTCTAGAGCGAAACGTAATTAGAATTAAGGAAGGCGACCATATTGGCCGCCATCTTCAGAGCCAAATTAAGAGAAACACAATTAGCAACAAAGGGGTGATGCCAAGCTGGCATTTTTCCCATGGGGGTGCCCTGTGTGGGTGAGGGGAGGTATCTAAGGACCCCCTTATAGGTAAGTTGGGGATTTGGGGGTTCGAATGTCATGCCGGGGGGTCACGAGATCAGGGCGGCATTTAAAAATGGCTTCTCTCTCATGCACTTTCACAATCACCCACATACTGTCACACTGATACACTCTCTCTCACATACTCTCACACACTCTCACACACACACACACACGATCTCACACATACACACTCTCTCTCATACACACTCTCACACTCACGCACACACAGTCGCTCACACACACGCTCACACACACACTCTCACGAACATACTCTCTCACATACACGCTCACACACACACATACACTTACACGCTCACGCACACTCATGCACATTCATTCTCACACACACACGCTCATACACACATACACTATTTCATACACATGCTCTCACACACACATGCGCTTTTACACACATACACTCTCTCTCACACACACACACTTTCGCACACACTCTCACACACATGCTCACACACATACAGTCTCTCACATACATTCTCTCACACACATACTCTCACACATGTATGCTCGCACACATACCCACTCTCTCTCACACATACACTCACACACATACTCTCTCACACACACGCTCTCCCACACCCTCTCACACACACTCACACACACATACTCAGACACACGCACACTCTTTCACACACACTCTCTCACACACAGACCTTCGCACATACACTCAAACCTGGACCCTGGAACACCCCAGCAGTTGCGGGGAGGGGTGTCATGTGAGAGTACTTTTAAGAAATGGATGTTTAAGCAATGTACCTTTAAGAAATGCAGTGATGTCAGAGTGGAGCTTGGTTTTAGATCAGCCATTTTGCAGTTTTTAGTTTCAGTTTGAAAAGAGCTTGGGTATGTTCCTCGTTAGTATAGTGGTTAGTATCCCCGCCTGTCATGCGGGAGACCGGGGTTCAATCCCCCGACGGGGAGAGTTTCCCTTTGGATTTCGGCGGCAGCGGTGCGCAGGGGCCTTCTTGGAGGTGAGTAGTGTATTTAAAAAGCCTTACCTTTACAGGAGCAGCCCTTTGGATTTCGGCGGCAGCGGTGCGCAGGGGCCTTCTGGGAGGTGAGTACTTACTTTAAAAAGCCTTGCCTTTACAGGAGCAGCCCTTTGGATTTCGGCGGCAGCGGTGCGCAGGGCCCTTCTTGGAGGTGAGTAGTGTATTTAAAAAGCCTTACCTTTACAGGAGCAGCCCTTTGGATTTCGGCGGCAGCGGTGCGCAGGGGCCTTCTGGGAGGTGAGTACTTACTTTAAAAAGCCTTGCCTTTACAGGAGTAGCCCTTTGGATTTCGGCGGCAGCGGTGCGCAGGGGCCTTCTTGGAGGTGAGTAGTGTATTTAAAAAGCCTTACCTTTACAGGAGCAGCCCTTTGGATTTCGGCGGCAGCGGTGCGCAGGGGCCTTCTGGGAGGTGAGTAGTGTATTTAAAAAGCCTTGCCTGGTCCCGTGTCTGTTCTTCTCTGTTTTATTTGTTTTTATATAAGGCGGGAACCGGAAGTTCGACCCGCGGACCTCTGGCAAGTCCCCCCCCCCCCAACCAATAAATTCTGGTGGAGAGGAAACCCGAGACACTACACATGTAGTGTCTCCCACCCGCCCTCCTCCTCTAACCTAATAATAAGACCCATTGGTGTAAGGTAAGTGCCATATTATATTATTATTATATTATTAACATTGTGCAGGTCAAGGTTCGGAGGTGGAGGAGCAGTCTCTGTCAGCGAGAGAACCTGAGAACATCTAAGACACTCAGAAGGTAAGAAGGTAAGTAAGTGATTTTTACTTATTTTTACTTTTATACCTTTTTTCAAATTGTGTGTGTCGGGGGGAAACTTAAGTGATATCACAGAAAAGCTGTGGCCAGAGTGTCTGGTTGGGATTCTAACCTAAATTTAAAAAAAAATTTGAGTATTTGGGAACTAATTAAACATAATAACTTAATTATAATTTAGAGGATATCTAAGCCAGAGATCGGAGAGTATTATAGTTAGCTATCGCATTTCTATTAGAAATCTAGTGCTAGGAAACAGATAGTTGACAGTAACTTTGAAATTTTAAAAAAAGTATTTAAAAAAAAGACAAATTTTAATTTTAATTAATTGACGCAATGTCAGTTAGAGGGGTGCTGTGCTCTGACTGTGAGATGTGGCAGGTCCGGGAGGCTTCCAGCGTCCCGGGTGGCTTCATCTGCAGAAAGTGCACCCAACTGGAGCTCCTCACAGACCGCATGGTTCGGTTGGAGCAGCAATTGGATGCACTTAGGAGCATGCAGGTGGCGGAAAGCGTCATAGATCGCAGTTATGTAAATGTGGTCACACCCAAGGTGCAGGCAGAGAAATGGGTGACCACCAGAAAGGGCAGGCAGTCAGTGCAGGAATCCCCTGTGGTTGTCCCCCTCTCGAACAGATATACCCCTTTGGATACTGTCGGGGGGGATAGCCTATCAGGGGAAAACAGCAGCAGCCAGAGCAGTGGCACCACGGCTGGCTCTGATGTTCAGAAGGGAGGGTCAAAGCGCAGAAGAGTAATAGTAATAGGGGACTCTATAGTCAGGGGCACAGATAGGCGCTTCTGTGGACGTGAAAGAGACTCCAGGATGGTATGTTGCCTCCCTGGTGCCAGGGTCCAGGATGTCTCCGAACGGGTAGAGGGAATCCTGAAGGGGGAGGGCAAACAGGCAGAGGTCGTTGTACATATTGGTACTAACGACATAGGCAGGAAGGGGCATGAGGTCCTGCAGCAGGTGTTCAGGGAGCTAGGCAGAAAGTTAAAAGACAGGACCTCGAGGGTTGTAATCTCGGGATTACTCCCTGTGCCACGTGCCAGTGAGGCTAGAAATAGGAAGATAGGGCAGATAAACACGTGGCTAAACAGCTGGTGTAGGAGGGAGGGTTTCCGTTATCTGGACCACTGGGAGCTCTTCCGGGGCAGGTGTGACCTATATAAAATGGACGGGTTGCATCTAAACCGGAGAGGCATAAATATCCTGGCCGCGAGGTTTGCTAGTGTCACACGGGAGGGTTTAAACTAGTATGGCAGGGGGGTGGGCACGGGAGCAATAGGTCAGAAGGTGAGAGCATTGAGGGAGAACTAGGGAATAGGGACAGTGTGGCTCTGAGGCAGAGCAGACGGGGAGAAGTTGCTGAACACAGCGGGTCTGGTGGCCTGAAGTGCATATGTTTTAATGCAAGGAGCATTACGGGTAAGGCAGATGAACTTAGAGCTTGGATTACTACTTGGAACTATGATGTTGTTGCCATTACAGAGACCTGGTTGAGGGAAGGGCAGGATTGGCAGCTTAACGTTCCAGGATTTAGATGTTTCAGGCGGGATAGAGGGGGATGTAAAAGGGGAGGCGGAGTTGCGCTACTTGTTCGGGAGAATATCACAGCTATACTGCGAGAGGACACCTCAGAGGGCAGTGAGGCTATTTGGGTAGAGATCAGGAATAAGAAGGGTGCAGTCACAATGTTGGGGGTATACTACAGGCCTCCCAACAGCCAGCGGGAGATAGAGGAGCAGATAGGTAGACAGATTTTGGAAAAGAGTAAAAACAACAGGGTTGTGGTGATGGGAGACTTCAACTTCCCCAATATTGACTGGGACTCACTTAGTGCCAGGGGCTTAGACGGGGCGGAGTTTGTAAGGAGCATCCAGGAGGGCTTCTTAAAACAATATGTAAACAGTCCAACTAGGGAAGGGGCGGTACTGGACCTGGTATTGGGGAATGAGCCCGGCCAGGTGGTAGATGTTTCAGTAGGGGAGCATTTCGGTAACAGTGACCACAATTCAGTAAGTTTTAAGGTACTGGTGGACAAGGATAAGAGTGGTCCGAGGATGAATGTGCTAAATTGGGGGAAGGCTAATTATAACAATATTAGGCGGGAACTGAAGAACATAGATTGGGGGCGGATGTTTGAGGGCAAATCAACATCTGACATGTGGGAGGCTTTCAAGTGTCAGTTGAAAGGAATACAGGACCGGCATGTTCCTGTGAGCAAGAAAGATAAATACGGCAATTTTCGGGAACCTTGGATGACGAGTGATATTGTAGGCCTCGTCAAAAAGAAAAAGGAGGCATTTGTCAGGGCTAAAAGGCTGGGAACAGACGAAGCCTGTGTGGCATATAAGGAAAGTAGGAAGGAACTTAAGCAAGGAGTCAGGAGGGCTAGAAGGGGTCACGAAAAGTCATTGGCAAATAGGGTTAAGGAAAATCCCAAGGCTTTTTACACGTACATAAAAAGCAAGAGGGTAGCCAGGGAAAGGGTTGGCCCACTGAAGGATAGGCAAGGGAATCTATGTGTGGAGCCAGAGGAAATGGGCGAGGTACTAAATGAATACTTTGCATCAGTATTCACCAAAGAGAAGGAATTGGAAGATGTTGAGTCTGGAGAAGGGGGTGTAGATAGCCTGGGTCACATTGTGATCCAAAAAGACGAGGTGTTGGGTGTCTTAAAAAATATTAAGGTAGATAAGTCCCCAGGGCCTGATGGGATCTACCCCAGAATACTGAAGGAGGCTGGAGAGGAAATTGCTGAGGCCTTGACAGAAATCTTTGGATCCTCGCTGTCTTCAGGGGATGTCCCGAGGACTGGAGAATAGCCAATGTTGTTCCTCTGTTTAAGAAGGGTAGCAAGGATAATCCCGGGAACTACAGGCCGGTGAGCCTTACTTCAGTGGTAGGGAAATTATTGGAGAGAATTCTTCGAGACAGGATCTACTCCCATTTGGAAGCAAATGGACGTATTAGTGAGAGGCAGCACGGTTTTGTGAAGGGGAGGTTGTGTCTCACTAACTTGATAGAGTTTTTCGAGGAGGTCACTAAGATGATTGATGCAGGTAGGGCAGTAGATGTTGTCTATATGGACTTCAGTAAGGCCTTTGACAAGGTCCCTCATGGTAGACTAGTACAAAAGGTGAAGTCACACGGGATCAGGGGTGAACTGGCAAGGTGGATACAGAACTGGCTAGGCCATAGAAGGCAGAGGGTAGCAATGGAGGGATGCTTTTCTAATTGGAGGGCTGTGACCAGTGGTGTTCCACAGGGATCAGTGCTGGGACCTTTGCTCTTTGTAGTATATATAAATGATTTGGAGGAAAATGTAACTGGTCTGATTAGTAAGTTTGCAGATGACACAAAGGTTGGTGGAATTGCAGATAGCGATGAGGACTGTCTGAGGATACAGCAGGATTTAGATTGTCTGGAGACTTGGGCGGAGAGATGGCAGATGGAGTTTAATCCGGACAAATGTGAGGTAATGCATTTTGGAAGGTCTAATGCAGGTAGGGAATATACAGTGAATGGTAGAACCCTCAAGAGTATTGAAAGTCAAAGAGATCTAGGAGTACAGGTCCACTGGTCATTGAAAGGGGCAACACAGGTGGAGAAGGTAGTCAAGAAGGCATACGGCATGCTTGCCTTCATTGGCCGGGGCATTGAGTATAAGAATTGGCAAGTCATGTTGCAGCTGTATAGAACCTTAGTTAGGCCACACTTGGAGTATAGTGTTCAACTCTGGTCGCCACACTACCAGAAGGATGTGGAGGCTTTAGAGAGGGTGCAGAAGAGATTTACCAGAATGTTGCCTGGTATGGAGGGCATAAGCTATGAGGAGCGATTGAATAAACTCGGTTTGTTCTCACTGGAACGAAGGAGGTTGAGGGGCGACCTGATAGAGGTATACAAAATTATGAGGGGCATAGACAGAGTGGATAGTCAGAGGCTTTTCCCCAGGGTAGAGGGGTCAATTACTAGGGGGCATAGGTTTAAGGTGAGAGGGGCAAGGTTTAGAGTAGATGTACGAGGCAAGTTTTTTACGCAGAGGGTAGTGGGTGCCTGAAACTCGCTACCGGAGGAGGTAGTGGAAGCAGGGACGATAGGGACATTTAAGGGACATCTTGACAAATATATGAATAGGATGGGAATAGAAGGATACGGACCCAGGAAGTGTAGAAGATTGTAGTTTAGTCGGGCAGTATGGTCGGCACGGGTTTGGAGGGCCGAAGGGCCTGTTCCTGTGCTGTACATTTCTTTGTTCTTTGTTATGTGTCTGTGTTTGCAGTGAGCTGGATCTGCTGCGATCTCTGCCATGAAAGAGGATCATTTGGGTGATTTAAACTCATAAAAGAAAAGCCTTTAACCTGATGTGTTTCTGTTTAAAGGTGTTAAGTCTCATGGATGGTGAAAGGAATAACTGAAGGATTATTTAGTGTTGTAATATTTTCCGGGTTATCTTTGAAGTAAGGGATGTTAAGAGATCCAATGTTTATTTAAGAGGTTAAGTTGAGTTCATGGAATAAACATTGTTTTGTGTTTAAAAAACACTTGTCCATGATTGCTGTATCACACCTGTAGGACAAGCCATGTGCTCGGAAAAGCAACAATAGCATTAAAGGGGGAGGTTGGTTGAACTCCATGATACATTTTGGGGTTCTGAAAACACCTCGCCCATAACAATTGGGGCTCGAGTGGGATAAAAGTCTATCTATTGGATTGGCTTTTGTGAACTTAAAGACAGTGAAGGATTGTTGTTTTTCCGGTGTGGTATTTTAGTTTAAGTGTGTTGTGGACAATGGCTCTTTCAGAGGCTCAGAAGGTTTTGGGGGTGGAGCATGTCACACGTAGGACTTTACGGACAGAAACGAAAAGCAGACTGTTAGATTTGGCAAAAATATTGCAGTTAACATTACCTGACAAAATGCGAAAAGGTGAGTTAATTATGGCGGTGGTTAAGCATTTAAAGTTGCCTGAGATACCGTTTGACTCACTGGAAATGGCAAAAATTCAGTTACAACATGAGAAAGAATTAAAGCAGCTTGCATATGAAAGCGAGAGAGCGGAAAAAGAAAGCGAAGGAGAGAGAGAGGAAAAAGAAAAGGAGAGCGATGAAATGAGAAAAGAAAGAATAGCCCTAGCAGAACAAAAAGAAAAAGAAAGGGAGATACAGATCAGGGAAAAAGATAAAGAGAGGGAGTTTGAACTTCAGAAAATGGCCATGAAACATGACAATCAGTTAAAATTGGCAGACGTAAAGGGAAACATATAGTTGGAGGATAGTGATGAGGATAGTGAGAAAGAGCGTCATAGTCGAAGGCTTGGTGGGAATCTATTTAAATATGTCCAAGCATTGCCAAGGTTTGACGAGAAGGAAGTGGAAGCCTTTTTCATTTCATTTGAGAAGGTAAACAAATGAAATGGCCACAGGACATGTGGGTATTACTGATTCAAACAAAGCTGGTAGGTAGAGCTAGTGAAGTGTTTTTATCGCTACTGGAGGAGGTATCTGGAATGTATGAGGAGGTGAAGAAATCCATCTTAGGTGCATATGAACTAGTGCCTGAAGCTTACAGACAAAGGTTTAGAAATTTAAGGAAAGAATTTGGTCAAACATACATGGAGTTTGAAAGGCTCAAACAGAGTAATTCTGATAGGTGGATAAGGGCTTTGAAAATAGACCAAACGTATGAAGCTCTCAGAGAAATCAGGAGTTTAAAAATTCAATTCCTGATGTAGTGAGAACTCATGTGGAAGAACAGAGGGTTAAAACTGCGGGATTGGCAGCAGAAATGGCAGATGATTATGAATTAGTTCATAAATCAAAGATTGGTTTCCAACATCAGTTTCAGCCGGTGAGGGATAGAAACTGGGGACATGAGAAATACTCAAGTGGTAAAGGTAAAGGTGATCTGATGGAAGACAATAAAGAGAGTGTACCACAGATGAAAAAATAAATCCAGGAGGGTGGAAAAGAAATGAAAAGTTTCAAATGTTTTCACTGTAATAAACTAGGCCATGTAAAATCTCAGTGTTGGTGGTTGACGTAAAGCACTGGAAAGGCTGATGTGGTAAAACAGGATAAGACAGTGGGATTTGTTAGAGTGGTAAAGGAAAGCCCAAGGGAAGCGAAGGAGGTGCAAATGATTGAACAGCCTGTTCAAGAAGTAATTGTTAAGAAGGTGCTGGATGTCTTAAAAAAATGTACTTGTGTGGGTAAAGTTTACTCATGTGTATTAGGAGGAGCAGGTAAAGAAGTCACAATTTTAAGAGATACAGGGGCTAGTCAATCTTTAATGGTAAGAGATGAGGGATTATGTAGTTTGGGAAGAATGTTGCCAGAAAAGGTGGTGATATGTGGAATTCAGGGTGAGAGGAGTAGCATTCCATTATATAAGGTAAGGTTGGGAAGTCCAGTGAAGAGTAGTGAAGTGGTAGTAGGAGTAACAGATAAACTATCTTGTCCAGGAATGCAGTTTATCTTGGGTAATGATATAGCTGGATCGCAGGTGGGAGTGATGCCTACTGTGGTTGATAAGCCAGTGGAAAATCAGACAACTGAAGTGTTGAAGGACGAATATCCTGCTATTTTTCCGGATTGTGTAGTAACTAGGTCGCAAAGTCACAGGTTAAGACAAGAGGAGAAATCAAAGAGTGAAGATGAAGTTGAAGTGCAATTATCAGAAACGATTTTTGATCAGATGGTTGAAAAAGAACAAGAACAGGTGGAGGATGAGGTGGATATTTTTAGTTCAGGAAAATTTGCGGAGTTACAACAGAAAGATGTAGAAATAAAACGGATATATCAGAAAGCATATACGGAAGAGGAATCTGAGAGTATACCAGAGTGTTATTAGCGTAAAAGTGATGTCTTCATGAGAAAATGGAGACCTGTACATATGCAGGCAGATGAAAGTGGGCAGAAGTTCATGAAGTAGTATTGCTGGTAGGGTATAGAAAGGAGGTGTTGCGAGTTGCACATGAGGTACCAGTGGGAGGTCATTTGGGAATAAGAAAAACTCAAGCTAAAATCCCAAAACATTTATATTGGCCCCGACTACATAAAGATGTAGTTAAATTTTGTCAATCATGTCACACATGTCAAGTGATAGGAAAACCTCAAGCAGTGATAAAACCAGCACCCTTAATACCCATTCCAGCATTTGAAGAACCTTTTACGAGGGTCCTAATTGATTGTGTAAGACCACTTCCTAAAACAAAAAGTGGGAATCAATATCTTTTGACTATAATGGATGTGTCTACTAGGTTTCCAGAGGCCATTCCAGTACGTAATATTACAGCTAAAAGGATGTGGAGGAGTTACTTAAATTCTTTACTAGGTATGGACTACCCACAGAAATACAATCGGATCAAGGATCAAATTTTGCTTCAAAGTTATTCAAAGAGGTTATGAATAGCTTAGGAATAAAACAATTTAAATCAACTGCGTACCATCCAGAATCGCAGGGAGCGTTAGAAAGGTGGCATCAGACATTAAAGACAATGTTGAGGGCGTATTGTCAAGATTATCCAGAGGATTGGGATAAAGGAATCCCATTCGTATTATTTGCAATTAGGGATGCACCTAATGAGTCTACCAAATTTAGTCCTTTTGAACTCATTTTTGATCATGAGGTAAGAGGACCACTTAAATTGATTAAGCAAAAATTGGTGTGTGAGAAATCGGAAATTACACTATTGGATTACGTGTCAAATTTTAGGGAACGATTAAATAGAGCAGGTGAATTGGCTAGATAACATTTGAAAGTTGCACAAAATGTGATGAAACGGGTAGCGGACAAGAAATCCAAAGTTCGTAGTTTTGCCAGTGGGGATCAAATTTTAGTGTTGTTACCAGTGGTAGGGGAGCCTTTAAAAGCTAGGTTTTGTGGACCGTATCAGATTGAAAGGAAATTAAGTGAGGTGAATTATGTGATAAAAACACCACATAGAAGGAAGACTCACCGAGTGTGTCATGTGAATATCCTAAAACGCTACTTTGAAAGGGAAGGAGAGAAAAAGGAGGTTTTAACGATTCGAACTCAAAGTGACGAATCAAATCCAGATGACTGTGAATTTAGCATACCTCAAATTAAATTGGAAAATGAGGATGTTCTTAAAAATTGGGATGAATTGTTGAGTTACCTTCCAGAGGAAAAAGAAACTGACCTGAAAGAGTCACATGGGCAAGTTTGTAGAGATAAATTGGGAAGTACTAAAATGGCTATACATGATGTAGATGTGGGAAATGCTGTTCCGATCAAACAACATCCATATAGACTTAACCCTTTAAAATTGGCACAGGTTAACAGAGAGATTGAGAGTATGCTTACAAATGGCATAATTGAAGTGGGTTGCAGCCAATGGAGCTCAGCCAAAGTGATGGTACCTAAACCAGACGGTACCCAACGGTTGTGTGTGGACTATCGAAAGGTGAATACAGTTACAAGAATGGACTCTTATCCTATCCCACGTTTGAAGGATTGCAATGAGAAAGTGGGACAATCTGCTTTCATTTCCAACTTCCTGACATGGAAACAACATTTAAAACATCGTATGGAGTTCTTCGATCGACTTCAGGAGGCGGGTTTGGTGATGAACCTAGCCGAAAGTGAATTTGGAGAAGCCCGAATCACTTTCCTTGTGGAGTTTCCGAAACACTCAACACAACGGGAAATAATGCGATTTCTTGGTATGAGTGGATTTTACCGGAAATTTGTACCAAATTTTAGCATTGTGGTCGCTCCACTGACGGACTTGCTCAAGAAGCGTAACAATTTCCAGTGGACAGCGGAGTGTCAACAGGCATTTGACGGCCTGAAGGCTGTGTTAACCACTGCTCCTGTGTTAGTCATCCCAAATTATACCATTCAAAGTGGCTGTTGATGCGAGTGATGTGGGCGTAGGTGCTTCTACAAAATGACGATGAAGGGCTAGAGCGGCCTGTTGGTTATTTTTCAAAGAAATTGAATTCTCACCAGAAAAAGTATTCGACAATTTAGAAGGCGACTTTGAGTTTGGTGCTGGCTTTGCAACATTTTCACATTTATGTGACCAGCAATCCATCTGACACCATTATATATACTGATCATAATCCTTTGACATTTTGGGAGCGATTCCGGAATATCAATGCAAGGCTGTTTCGCTGGAGTTTATTGTTACAGCCATTTCATTTAAAAATAGTACATGTGGCAGGACGGGAAAATGTGATAGCCGATGCTTTGTCACAAATGTTTGGTTGGGTTGGGTGTTGGGTGGGGTTACTGGGTTATGGGGATAGGGTGGAGGTGTGGACCTTGGGTAGGGTGCTCTTTCCAAGAGCCGGTGCAGACTCGATGGGCCGAATGGCCTCCTTCTGCACTGTAAATTCTATGAAATTCTATGAAATGTGATCAATCGAGAAGGTTTCCGGTTGGAGGAAGAAGAACAAAGAAAAATGGACTATATTATTAGACCTGTTTGAGTGTGTTGTTTTCTTTAAATGAAAATGTATATTTACTGTGTGCATTTCTTAGTGGATGGTGCAAAAGTGAAAAATGAAACCATCTTGAGGTTGATGGTTTATTTATTTTTTCTTGGGGGGAGGTGTCATGTGAGAGTACCTTTAAGAAATGGTTGTTTAAGCAATGTACCTTTAAGAAATGCAGTGATGTCAGAGTGTGTTAACCACTGCTCCTGTGTTAGTCATTGGTTTTAGATCTTGTTAGATCAGCCATTTTGCAGTTTTTAGTTTCAGTTTGAAAAGAGCTTGGGTGTGTGTCTGTGTTTGTAGTGAGCTGGATCTGCTGTGATCTCTGCCATGAAAGACTATCTCTGGATCATTTGGGTGATTTAAACTCATAAAAGTAAAGCCTTTAACCTGATGTGTTTCTGTTTAAAGGTGTTAAGTCTCATGGATGGTGAAAGGAATAACTGAAGGATTATTTAGTGTTGTAATATTTTCGGGGTTATCTTTGAAGTAAGGGGTGTTAAGAGATCCAATGTTTATTTAAAAGGTTAAGTTGAGTTCATGGAATAAACATTGTTTTGTGTTTAAAAACCCACGTGTCCATAATTGTAATCCCACTCCTGGTGAACAAGCCGTGTGCTCGGAAAAGCAACAGTAGCATTAAAGGGGGAGGTTGGTTGAACTCCATGATACATTTTGGGGTTCTGAAAACACCTCGCCCATAACAGGGGCAACATCAACAAGTCGATCTTCCAGATCAGGTGTTCTGGAGGGGTCCACCTTACCTTCCAGCCTCAGAATGTTCCTGCCGATTCATTTACTTTCTCAGAAGGTCCATCTTCCAGTCTCAGAGAGCTCCCAGTGATCCACCTTCATTTTCAGGAGGTCCACCTTCTTCCTTCAATAATGGGTCAGTGATGTTGGGCGTCTTTTCAATGTGGCACCAGGACGCACGCCATCTAGGCCTGCCCCGCCACACAATATGGCATAAAACACCAGAGTACATAATTAGCGTGGTCAGAGCCAGAAGATTTTTCATTTTTTTCCACAGTCCTGTTCCTGTCCTCGCCACGATATTTGGTCTTGAAATGGGAGAATTCCACCCAATGACTTCAACGTTTCCAGATAATCATCTTGGGTGATCTGTAGATAAATATTTATGCCTTATATCACAATCACTAACTTATTGGCCTGGATGCTTTTACATGGTTGTTGACTTCTACCACTATATTGCTGCGAGAAATTGCAGCAACTTTATTCCGGTGAATTTGGCTGCTTTGATTTGAATGATCGCAATTTATTTCAATGCTATTATCTTACTTCAGAATTTGAATGATAGGTGGAAAAAGAATCAGAGGGGAGATGAGAATTTTGTTTGACATAGCAAGGTGTTATGATGAGGCATGCACGCCTGTAAAGAGAATGGAAGCAGGTTAAATAGTAACCTTCCACAGGGAATTGAACATAAATTTGAAAAGGTGAAATGTGCAGGGGTATGGAGCAAGAACTGAGGTGTGAAACTGATTGAGTAGCTCTTTCAAAGAATCAACCCAAAGAAGACGGGTGGAATGGTCTTCCTCGGTGCTGTAAAATGTTGAAGCTTCAGTGTAAAGGTTTTGATGTCTAAATTGTCCAAGTAAATTACTACTTGGCTTCTCCAAAAACTAAACTTGTACAAAAACCTCTAAATGCAGCATTTGAATGGGAACAACAAGCTGGATTCTCCACAGCCCCGCGCCGAAATCACCTTTGTCACTGGGGCGGAGAATCGACCTTAACGCCGGACACCGGCCCCCGGAGTATCGCTCGCCCGCGAATCACGACGCCTGGCTGGGGGGCCATTGCCAGAGACCCTCCCAGCGATACTCCGGTCCCGACCGGCCAAGTTCCTGACACCATTGTTCTAACCACGTCTGGCTTGTTGGGACTCACACACGGCGGCTGCAGACTCAGTACGCAGCTGCCCTGGTGTGGGGCGGAAGGATCAAGCACTGGGGAGGGGCCTTATGGGCGGCCGGGGCAGCGATTGGGTGGGTCAGATGAAGCGGCGTGCGGCAGATCGGTAGGACCTTGTTTCTTGGTCCCGGTCCGCGGTCTGAGTCCGCCATCGTGCTGAGCACGGCCGCAGGAGGCCGCCACTGTGTGCATGCGTGGACTCGGAACCGGAAGTGCGGGGCCCATATCTGCAGCTAAAGCTGCGAGAATCACTCCGGGTCTCTGTCAACCCCCTGAAGGTAAGTGAATTGCTCTATATTTTTTTCAGGAAAGTCTGGAGTGAAACACCAGCGTTTTTATGCCGGTGTGAGGACATAGTCCCATTTTTGGAGAATCCAGCCCAACATTTTTCTGCATCAATTATCCATAGCCATGTATTCAACTGAATAAACATTGTGGAGCACTGAAAGAGTGAACTGATCCATCAGCAAATGTTCTGTACGAATGTAGATCTCCTTAAATTGGGTACTCATTAAAAGACTTTTACTATGAACACCAGCAGAGGACAGCGGATACAAGTGGGCCGAGGTTGCATAATCTTCCTTTAAATCTGTTCATTGTCGCACAGACCATTGGCTCCTGTTCTATCTCATCTCATTCTCCTAACTGATGAATGATGTCCCATTAGGCCCTGTTCTCCGCTTAGTCCCTTTATTCTACTAACTGATTAAATATTGCTACGTACTTATCAGATAGCATCCCTGTGAGAAAACTGCATTGTCTTCTCTGAAGGCATTTCTAATGGTCTGCTCAAAAATGCCTGGTACAGTCCCAACATGAGTAAACTATTGTGAAAAATGGTGTTAACTTCCAATGCAACAAAAGAATTAAAAACGTTTATCGTATATTCAGTGTCTATTGACGCTACTGTGTCAATTTCCTTCACTAAATTCAAATCCACATGGTAGGATTTGAAGTTACAGCTTTGGATAATAAGTTTCAAACACTGAATTAGTAATCCTAAAGCATGGATAAAAGAAAGATCGCACCGTTTATAACCTCAAAACATCACCCAATTCTTCATAGCAAACTTTTGAAGTGTAGTCACTAATTTAAGAGCAATTAGATCACACAAGTAGTGATGAGCTGAATGACCAGATAATCTGTTCTTGATGGTAGATGAAGGATAAATCTCCCACAACTGCTGTTGGGCCAACTGACAAACAGAATCTGGGGTGGGATTCTCCGACCCCCCCACCGGGTCGGAGAATCGCTGGGGGGCGGCGTGGATCCCGCCCCCGCCGAATTCTCCGGCGCCGGAGAATTGGCGGAGGCGGGAATCACGCCGCGCCAGTCGGCGGCCGCTCGCAGCAGCCCCTCCGGCGATTCTGCGGCCCACGATGGGCCGAAGTCCCGCTCATTCTATGCAGGTCCTGCCGGCGTAAATTGGACTAGGTCCCTTACCGGCGCGGCAGGCTTCGGGGTCCTGGGGGGGTGGGGGGGCGGGGGGGGCGCTGGGCGATCTGACCCCGGGGGGTGTTCCCACGGTAGCCTGCCCCGCGATCGGGGCCCACCGATCCACGGGCGGGCCTGTGCCGTCAGGGCACTCTTCCTACGCTCCGACCGTGTAAGCATCCGCGATGGCCGGCGCGAAGGTGAACCCCCCTGCGCATGCGCGGGCATGACGTCAGCAGCCGCTGACGCTCCCGCGCATGTGCAGACCCGCGCCGGCCGGCAGAGTCCCTTCGGCCCCGGCTGGCGCGGCGCCAAAGGCCTTCCACGCCAGCCGGCGGGGCGCAAACCACTCTGGCACTGGCCTAGCCCCTGAAGGTGCGGAGGATTCCGCACCTTTGGGGCGGACCGACGCCAGAGTGGTTCACGCCACTCAGTCCCGCCGGAACCCCCCGCCCCGCCGGGTACGGGAGAATCCCGCCCCTTATTTTCCTCATTCTTTAAGGGGCAAGGCCAGCATTTGTTGCCCATCCCTAATTGCCCTTGAAGCTGGATAGGTTTCTTGGGACTAGAGAAATCTGCTTAATAGCAGCTAACATTAAAAAACGGAACGATAATGAGGCTCACAGACTCTCAGCAATTCCAGGAATGCCAGATGGTCAACTGCTATAACCCATTACCCGTATCAAACTTTCTGTAAGACTGCTTTATGTGAAGACTCTGTTCCTTTTCTGTCTCTCTTCAATAAGTTCAGAATATAGACACTAGTCCTATTTTGTCAAACAGTATGTGCTGATCATGTTGCCATATAGAGCAATATCTGGGGATCAGTTAGTTCAGTTGGCTGGATGGCTGGTTTGTGATGCAGAGCTACGCCAACAGTGCGGGTTCAATTCTCGTATCGGCTTATGTTATCCATGAAGGCCCCAGCTTCTCAACCTTGCCCCTCGCCTGAGGTGTGGTGGCACTCAGTTTAAATTACCACCAGTCAGCTCTCTCTCAAAAAGGGATAGCAGGCTATGGTGTTTGGGGACTATGATGACTTTCATAGAGCACCTCTAAACCTATCTGTTACAAAGTTGCTTTGACAAAATACCTCCCTTTTCAGTGATATTCATATCCAGAAATGTATGGCAGGATTTTACTGAACATTCAGATTATGAAGGAAAAATGACTAGAGCACATTTGCTTATAAATACCTTGTGAGCATAAAAATGAAATTAGGCTCGATGGTGTGGCGTTGTCCCGCCCGACTCGATGATGTAAAAAGGCCATAAATTTCACAAGAGGTCTTTCGCAAGATTAGTGATGCTCGGAACACCTCACGAGATCTCATTACATCTCTAGAGATGTCGTCATCTGGATCTTGTCAAGCGAGGGTGAGATCCAGATTAACATATTTAAATGAGCCACTAGGCCAATTTAAATATGTCTGTACCTGACTATCCTCCCGGGATTGAACATCTGCACCTGGGAGACCTCACCGTGGCGCTGTTTAGCACTGGTCCGCACAAGGCGTAATGGACATGGGGGTGGGTCTCACAGGCTATTGGAGACCCCAAGGTGGTACCCTGGCACCCTGCCAGACTGACACCCTGGCACTGCCAACAGGAATCCTGCACTGTCACCGGGAACCCTGGCAGTACCATGCAGGTACTGCCATGGTGTCCAGGTGGCATTGTCAGGTTGGCAGGGCATTTTCAGGGTGCCATGCTGGTACTGCCATGGTGTCCAGGTGGCATTGTCAGGCTGGCAGGGCATTTTAAGGGTGCCATGGTGGCACTGTCAAGGTGCCCAGGTGCCAGGTTGCCTGTGCCAGGGATCGGGCCTGAGGGTACCCTGCCCTTAAGACCTTAAGAGGTAGGGTGTTGGGGGTGGTGGTGCTTGAGGGCCTCTAAAGAGGTATATCTGGATTTCCAGAAAGCTTTTGACGAGGTGCCACACAAAAGGTTGCTGCATAAGATAAAGATGCATGGTGTTAAGGGTAAAGTAGTAGCATGGATAGAGGATTGGTTAATTAATAGAAAGCAAAGAGTGGGGATTAATGGGTGTTTCTCTGGTTGGCAATCAGTAGCTTGGGTTGTCCCTCAGGGATCAGTGTTGGGCCCACAATTGTTCACAATTTACATAGATGATTTGGAGTTGGGGACCAAGTGCAATGTGTCCAAATTTTCAGACAACACTAAGGTGATTGGTAAAGCAAAACGTGCAGAGGATACTGGAAGTCTGCAGAGGGATTTGGATAGGTTAAGTGAATGGGCTAGGGTCTGGCAGATGGATTACAATGTTGACAAATGTGAGGTTATCCATTTTGGTAGGAAGAACAGCAAAAGGGATTATTGTTTAAATGATAAAATATTAAAACATGCTGCTGTGCAGAGAGACCTGGGTGTCCTAGTGCATGAGTCGCAAAAAGTTGGTTTTCAGGTGCAACAGGTGATTAAGAAGGCAAATGGAATTTTGTCCTTCATTGCTAGAGGGATGGAGTTTAAGACTAGGGAGGTTATGCTGCAATTGTATAAGGTGTTAGTGAGGCCACACATGGAGTATTGTGTTCAGTTTTGGTCTCCTTACCTCAGAAAGGACGTACACGGTGCTGTAGGGTGCGCAGAGGAAATTCATTGGTTAATCCCAGAGTTGAGGAGGTTGGATTACGAGGAGAGGTTGAGTAGACTGGGACTGTGCTCGTTGGAATTTAGAAGGATGAGGGGGCATCTTATAGAAACATATAAAATTATGAAGGGAATAGATAGGATAGATGCGGGCAGGTTGTTTCCACTGGCGGGTGAAAGCAGAACTAGGGGGCATAGTCTCAAAATAAGGGGAAGTAGATTTAGGACTGAGTTTAGGAGGAACTTCTTCACCCAAAGGGTTGTGAATCGAAGGAATTCCTTGCCCAGTGGAGCAGTCGAGGCTCTTTCATTAAATGTTTTCAAGATAAAGATAGATAGTTTTTTGCAGAATAAAGGAATAAAGGGTTATGGTGTTCGGGCAGGAAAGTGGAGCTGAGTCCACAAAAGATCAGCCATGATCTCATTGAATGGTGGAGCAGGCTCGAGGGGCCAGATGGCCTACTCCTGCTCCTAATTCTTATGTTCTTATGTTGGGGGGTTTGGAGACCACGGTGGGGTGGTTGAGGGTGTTTTGAGATCGGGGTGATATTTTTAATGTCTCTTCTTACACTGACGAGCTCAGCTCATTAGTGTAGGAGTGAGGTAAGTGCAGCCTTGATGGGGCATTACTCGTCAAGGCCTGAACAATAAACAGAGTGCCGTTTGATAGCGGGGTTGTTCTTGGCGCTGCAGGTGCTGAGAAACACCCTCATATTCACGCCAAATACGGGGCTCTTTTTCCCACGTTAAATCGCTCCGCCTATCTTTCCGATGCAAACCATCTTGTGCATTTCCAGCATTATTTTTTTTAAAATATAAATGTTTTGTATTGGGTTTTTGAACAAAGTATAATTGCCGTTATGTACACATGATATGATATGTATATATATATAGAAGAAGAGAAGGGCACAAACACACAAATCACAAAGGGAAAAAAAAAAGTAACAACATGAGAGAAATACAAAATCAAATAAAATAACTGGTCGGGTATTATGCACCCGCTCAACAGCAGCAACTCTGTACACTTGGCAAAATTATTTACACACATAAGTAGGCATCTGTTTGTGGGCAGGGTGGGGGGGCGTTCGGAGATTGGGGGGGAGGTAGATATACATTTGGGTGACGGAGAGACAATTACGGAGGGCAATACTCGAATGGGTCTGGTGCTAGTGTTGTCCCTTGCTTCTCCCGGACGCATTTTGCTGCCGTTGTCGTCTCGGGCGCACTTCTGCTTCAGCCGGCCCTCCCGTCTTCTGCCTGCATTCTCCTTTTCCTCTGTTCCTGTGGATGCCAAGTTTGTTAACGTTTCCCTGCCTCCCCACCTCCCTGGCTCTCCTCTATTGTTCCCTGTCTCTTCCCTCTTCCCCCCCTCCCCCTGCCTCTGCCCCCCCCTCCCCCTGTGGTTCGCCTTTCCTTCCTCTTAGATTTAGCAGCCCCCCCCCCCCCCCCCCTTCCCCCTACTGGTCTATCTCTCCTCTCATGCTTTGGCTACTTTCCCCTGATTCTTGGCTACCTGGCTATTCTTCTGTCGGTTTGTTGGCCACAAACAGGTCCCGGAACAATTGGGTGAATGGCTCCCACGTTCTGTGGAAGCCGTCGTCTGACCCTCGGATGCCGAATTTGATTTTCTCCATTTGGAGAGATTCCGAGAGGTCGGACAGCCAGTCTGCAGCTTTGGGTGGTGCTGCTGACCGTCAGTTGAACAGGATTCTACGGCGGGCGATCAGGGAGGCAAAGGCAAGGGCGTCCGCCCTCCTCCCCAGGAATAGATCTGGCTGGTCTGAAACACTGAAGACCGCCACTTTCGGGCATGGCTCCACCCTCACCCCCACCACCTTGGACATTGCCTCGAAGAAGGCTGTCCAGTACCCCGCAAGTCTGGGGCAAGACCAGAACATGTGGGCGTGGTTGGCCTGGCCTCCTTGGCACCGTTCACATCTATCCTCCTTCTCCGGGAAGAACCTACTCATAAGGGTTCTTGTTAAGTGGGAACATTATTGTTTGTATTTTGAACTTGCGCTTTGATAGTTTCCTCTTTTCATATGTGTCTGGTTTTTATTCCAGTAGACGTCTGGTCAGAATCCTGCTCACTAAATCTTGAGACTGATCCGGTGTGTTTGTGAGCAGGGTAATGATCATACAGTGACTATTCAAACTTCAAGCAATAGTGACCTATACCTTTAAATGGGGACGGTCTGGAAAACGTGAGTCATACAGCTTTTGCACTGTAATCATATGATCTTGTGCAATAGATATGTTGTAATGATGCATCTCAACACAATTTATTTAAGTGGATTGTGGTTCTGGCAATGAAGGAGGAAGCTGTGAAATGTGAAGGCAGTGCACCTTTAAATGGCTCATGCTTTAATTCATTCACCCAGAGTAATTCTCATTTTGGAATACTTTCAACGTTAGTTTGTTCATTTGAACATTGTGTGTGGAGTGGATTGCCAAATGATCAGCCGCACAGCTGTTTGTCAGATGCAGTCAGTGATATTAGTAGTGGGAGCCTGTCATTCTCGAAAGAGGGCAGGCTGCTCCAGGATTGCATTAAACAACAACGGCTCTTGGTACTGATGTTTGTCCAAATTACAGAGTTAATTTGGAAGAAACAGCACTGCACTTTTCTCTTTTATTGAAGATGTGGGGTATGGTGATGTAGTGGTCATGGTGACAAACAACCTGAAAAGAGAAAGTTAATTACAACAATTACAAGTGTTGTGATGTGCCTGTGCACAGTTCTGTATATAGTTAGCAAAGCGACCTCCAACCAACTGGTGGCATCAGACATCTATCACGTGATCCGAGGTACCGACCAGTTGGTAGTAAGAAGTACAAGAGGATAGTCCACTTAGAGTAGCTCCAGGAGAATTCACTGAATTTATTTAGTAGCCATTGTCTGTATAATAGACTGTTAATTATCTTTCCACATGTTTATTAATAAATCTCAATTCTAGTTAAAGAACTAGATGTTTTGTGTACTCATTAGAATGGTTACATCACAGAACACAACAACAAGGACACAAGATGCAGCTGCAAGACTATGAAGGAACTGAGCAGGGTGGAGGTTTTCTGACAAAGATATAAGCTGCTGTTTTGTCCATTGTAACTCAGTGTTGAAGGTTGTAGCTATAGTGTAAACATGAAGGTACAATCTTTGTTTACGTGTATGAATATTGATTGGATAATTGTATTAAAGTATCAAATCATGTTAATTTGTGAGTGGTAAATGCAAATGAACTATTATCTGTATAACAGTGTGTAGAATCATATGATTTACTGTGCAGAAGGAGGCCATCGGGTCCACACCAGCCCTTGGAAAGAGCACCTTTTTAAGCCATGCCTTTTCCCTATTCCCGTAACCCAACCTAACCTTTTGGACACTAAGGGGCAATTTAGCATGGCCAATCCACCTTTCCTGCACATCTTTGGACTGTAAGAATGAGGTATTGTAGTTGATCGAGGAGCTTATAGTCCATCTTGTATGGGTATAGCTTCCCTGTTTATGCTTGAATAAAACCGGCGAACAAAGAAACTTGAGTTTCGTTTTGTCTCTGTGGAAATGGAGGATACTGCTTCCCTCCATTTCACAACCCAAAGGCCCTGGTCAATAAGCATGATCATTTGTCCTCGAGAAAAAAAAACTGAAAACTTGTTGCAAAGGTCCAACTGGGGCACTAATGCTTTTCAGAGAATCATAAAATCCCGTGCACAGGGGGCCATTTGGTCCATCGAGTCTGCACCACCCCTCCAAAAGTGCACCCTAACTAGGCCCACTCCCCCACCCTATCCTCATAACCCAGTAACACACCTATCTTTTTTGGGACAATAAAGGACAATTTATCATGGCCAATCCACCTAACCTGCACATCTTTGGACTATGGGAGGAAATCGGAGCACCTGGAGGAAATGAATGCAGACACGAGGAGAAAGTGCAAACTCCATACAGACAGTCACCTGAGGCCATAATTGAACCCGGGTCCCTGTCACTGTGAGGCAGCAGTGCTAACCACTGTGCCACCGTGCCACCCTTTTTAGGGAGGAGAACTGACTGTACCTGTCAGGTCTGGTCTGACCTCTATGTGACTCCTGCCCCATGGTGGCACTGGGGATTATGCCACTGAACCTTCAATTCAGAGGATCCAGCCTATTGCTCTGGGGACACGGGTTTAAACCCCACCACAGCAGCTAGTGGAATTTAAATGTAATTAATAAATCTTGAATATAAAGCTAGCTTCAGTCATTGTGATTCTTTAAGCACTCAGCTGTAATAAAAATTGTTATAAGTAGCCAGCCACCTCCACCTCCATGGGCCAAACTAGGGGTGGGCAATTAATATGACCCAGCTAATGTTGCCCATTTCCTGAACACAAATTTCAAAAAAACATTCACTGTTTCAAAACATGTTCTAAGTGAATGTAATTGGGATGTTACACGGAGTAACTCAGCTGAAGTGACATCATGGTTGTGTTGTAATTCACTGACTGACCGCTAAGAGTCTCATTAGTATATACGTGAATGTTAGAGTCAGGTGACCCCTCAGACTGGCTGGAGAAAGGTTGCTTGTGCTTGAGCTTACTGTTATTCATCTGTAGTTTTGTATAGTTTACCCACAATTGATGTTAATACACTGTTTATAGCTTTAGCTACAAGTGTTCTTGTAATATAAAGCAGGCTTTCCAACAAGAATATTACATGGTACCAGTGATGGATGGTATTAAACACTGAGAAAAAAAACCTAGCAGCCTCCCACAAGGTCCACAGAGATTTGAAGATTTTGCACGCTGCAGGAATGAACCACATGGATTCCTTGAAGCCACCAATGAGTCTCAGATTTTATTTTAATATGGATAGCCAATCTGATCCATATCTCGCACTATTGAGTTATAGCATGTCACCATTGTCACAGGGTAGATCACCAGCAGAGTTACTCATGAATAGAGGTTGCATACCACACTTCCATACTTGACAAAGGAGGAGAATGCAGTGGTGCTGCAGGTAATGCAAAACATTAAAGCAAAACAATAGCAGTTCTATGATCAAGTGTCTAGAAGGTTACCACCTCTGAGTAGTGATGACATTGTGAGAGGAGAAGATTCAGGCAATTGGTCGAGAAAGGCCATTGTACTTGAAGAAGTCACACCTCGTTCCTGCAATGTACAGACAGAAGGCGGGTTGCTTTTAAGAAGAAATCGCCGGGTACTCTTGAAAACCAAAGAAGACTTTCACCACAACGTGATGGATGATGAATCTGCATCAGAATCACTGCAAGCTGCAGTGTCAGATAGTTCAGCAGTTCCTGTGCATGAGAATGTCATGGAGAACTTTGAATTTACAAGTTCTGAGCAGCAAGGTCAAACTTTGAGAAGATCAACCAGAGACAGAAGAAAACCTGATTGACTCAATTTGTAGATTTGGACTATTTATACGTACTATGCTTGCTGTTCATGTATATATAATATATGTATATATTTATATATATTTGTCAAACCAGTTTTAAAAATGAGAAAAAAATAATACTGTTAGACTCACAGGTTCATGATATGTCATGTAAATATACTGATGATAATGTATTAATTTATTCCTTCAAAGGAAAGGGAATGCATTGATATCATGGTTGTGTTGTAATTCACCGGCTGACCATTAGGAGTCTCATTGGTATATATGTGAATGTTAGAGTCTGGTGATGCCTCAGATTAGCTGGAGGAAGCTGGAGAGAGGTTGCATGTGCTTGATCTTACTGTTATTCATCTGTTGTTTTGTGTATAGTTTACCCACGATTAAAGCTCCCATTCGCCTGTCCTAATCGCAGTCCCAACATGAGAAATGAAATACCTTCATGTGCTGATGAGACATGTTTTCTATTTCCCATGCCAGTGTGTTGAGGCCTGTGTGGCTAACATTACTAATTAATGAAATGAAATGAAATGAAAATCGCTTATTGTCATAAGTAGGCTTCAATTAAGTTACTGTGAAAAGCCCCTAGTCGCCACATTCTGGCGCCTGTTCGGGGAGGCTGTTACGGGAATTGAACCGTGCTGCTGGCCTGCCTTGGTCTGCTTTCAAAGTCAGAGATTTAGCCCTGTGCTAAACAGAAGCCAAATTAGTGGTAATTATGTTTGGTTATAAAATAAAATTGCAATTTCAACTGATTCCTTGGTCCGGGGAGAAAAAAATATTGTTAACGATCCACGGATTCGTGGCTGGCTGCTTAAAATTAATTCCATTTTTCGTGAGCATTTGGAAGAGTTGAGGGGGGGTGATTCCCCAGAGCCGTTAGCCCAAGCTGGTATTCCCGCTGCCCCATTGAATCGGGCATGAAGCCCAAAACAGGATTCTCACCAGGCATCAAACCAATTGCGAGTCTCCTGGATCACCTGGAAAACTCCATTGCATCCATTTCAATCTCATTAGCTCGATGGAAGTGGAATGCTGCAGCCTCCCGGGATGCTCCCGCCCACCAGCTGGAAGTCCCACGGGTACAGTGGGGACCAGATGCTGTGGACTCTGAAGGGGAGCAAGGGGGTGAGCACCCTCTCTACACTTAGCTCCAGGGTGCCAAAAGGGCCCTTCAGGGGAGGCGGGGGTCGGGAAGGAGGACTTGGACTGGGCTGGACGGGCTCAGATCAGGGGTCTTTCCCGGGATGGGAACCGTGCAGCAAGTCTTCCATCTGTCGCTTTGAAAACCGTAAAGCTCTCTCCCAGCATGTTAATTTCAATGATCTGATAGATGAAGTTAAAAGATTTCCCTTTGATGTGTTGGAAACCTTTGAAGTTATTTATTCACATTGAATTTCATTTATCTTTAACTTTGTCAAGCTTCTGGGCTTGCTGAGAAGATAAAAGCTTCAAACTACATTGTTTACATTCAATTCCATGGTCCATTACCTTTTACATGCCTCTTGATTGACAGGTCCAGGCTATTTCAAAGGAGGGTTAGTTTTGTTTGTTATTCTAACTCTTAACAGTTCATTAACTCTGAAGTGCTTCTTCTTTGAATAGGTGTTGTTTCTAACTGCAGTTTTTTCATTGAGGTTTGTTCTGAACTACTCCCAGAAAGAGCAGGTATTGTTTTCAACCTTTTTTTCTGCTGGGATTTCCTCTGTTCTGGAGTACTTCCTAGAAAGACCAAGTGCTCTGTCTGAGTGCTGCCCTCTGGTTGCCACTGCCAGGATGCCAGTGGGAAGTGCCAGGTTGGCATTGCCAAAGGTTAGGGCCTGAAGGAGGGACTGGGGGTTGCATGGGCAGCTGCAACAGGTCAGGAGTGGGGTTAAGGGCAGCGAGCAAGGCAGCACACAGCCAGCACAAGACATTCATTGCATAGGGTTTAGTAAGTGAGCTTAGTGACTATCCTTTGCTTCGATATTTTATCCACCTCTTCAGTCACAGTTTTGCCTCTCACTCTCACTGGCTAGTTCGAGGGATAGGACTGTGTCCATGTACCTGAATCCCCCACACTTCCCGTGCTAACAATAGTTCAAACTCCGACTCTTAACTCTATGATCCTTCTGACAGAAGAACGCTGCGCTAAACTGTCGATCGCCCAACTCCCCCTCCTGACTTCCAACTTAGCTGATATTATTTCACGATTCTCTCTCTTCAGGTGTTGTTCCTCTCTCTTTTAAATCTACCGTCATCACACCTTTCCTCAAAAAAACAAGCCTTGACGCCCAGCCCCCTTGCAAACTACCATCTCCAATTTCCATTTCTTCCTCACAGTCCTTCAAGAAGTTGTTGCCTCCCAAATCCATTCCCATCTTGCCTGGAGCTTCATGTTCGAATCCTTTCAATCAGGGTTCCCCCTCACCACAGCATCGAAACAGTTCTTTTCAAAGTCACAAATGACATACTTCGTGACTGAGACAAAAGTAAATGTTTTCTGCTCCTCACTCTCGCCTTGTCTGCAGCCTTTGACATGGTTGATCACACCATCTTCCTCTACGCCTCTCCACTGTCATCCAGCTGGGTGGGACTGCTCTCACCCAGTTCCACTTGCAATGGCATCTCTTCCCTCTCCTGGGCTATTACCTATCCCACAAAGGTCTTTTCTTTTATTCCTTCCTGTTTCTCATTTACATTGTAGACCAGGTAGTCATGAGTACATCGGGATGACAGTAAGTGAGGTGTCAGTAGCGCGGAGTTCTCCCCCAGTATGGGCAGACACAGCCTGTAAGAGCTGTAACGATTGTTGAATAAACCCTTCTGCTTGCTAGTCCCATGCTTCAGTCTATACAACCCAACAACTCCTACATACATGCTACCCCTCAGATACATCTTCAGAAAGAACAGTTTTAGTTCTCACACGTATGCTGACGATGCCCAGTTCTACCTCACAACTACCTCTCTGCACTCCTCCACTATTCCAAAATTATAAGTCTGCTTATCCGATATCCAGGACTGGATCATCGTATCACTACATTATAGAAGGAGACCATTCAGCCCATTAAGTCTGCACCGACCGTCTGAAAGAGAACGTTCCATCGGTCCGCACCCGTGCTCTATATCCCTGTAACCCCAACTAACCTGCACATCCCTGAACCATAAGAGGGAATTCAGCATGGCCAATCCACCTAACCTGCACATCTTTGGGCTGTGGGCGGAAACTGGAGCACCCGGATGAAACTCATGCAGACACGGGGAGAACGTGCAAACTCCACACAGTCCCCCAAGGTCGGAATCAAACCCAGGTCCCTGGTGCTCTGAGGCAGCAGTGCTAACCACTGTGCCGCCGTGCCACCTGATTAGGTAGGGAGACTGAAGCCATTGTTCACAGTACCTTCTCCAAACCCCATTCCCCAATTACCTCCTCCAATTTGAGATTAAGGCAGTCTGTTCACTTTCTTACAACCAATATTTGACCCCGAGGGTGAGCATCATGTTCACGCCATTACCAAGGCCACCTGTTTCCACTGCTGTACCATCACCTGACTTTGTCCCTGTCTCAGCTCATCTGAGATTGACAGGATTGAGTGGATTTTCTGTTGTGGACTCTGAACGCTGAAAATTGGAGTAGGATTGAAAATGTGAACGAGTCAATTTGTTACAGTCCGAGCCAAATCCATTTGTTTCACAAAACTGCTCAGTAAATCATTTGAATGGCTGCGCAGTGATAAGTCATCTTCACAATGTTGACGACAGATTCAGGATGAAATCTGGCAACTTTCTCAGGTAAGAATGCAATAAGGAAGCAGTCCAAAGGAGGGAAATGATGGCCACTTGGAGAGAGTCCTGGTGATTTGGTGAAGGTAGCAGTAGATAAAGGAGGGCACCAGCAGTTTGGGGATTAGGATGAAGTACAATAGATTGGTCTGCTTTGGTTTGGGATCTGTTGTGCTGCTCAGGCTTCAAACAGGCAGAGTCCTGAAGCAGAGCAGCGACAGTATGGAAAGGCTTGTGGGTCTGTGTGGGTTTTCTCGGGGTGCTCTGGTTTTCCCCCACAGTCCCCCCACAGTGTGTAGGTTAAGTGGATTGGGAATATTTACCCCTTAGTGTCCAAATATGTGCAGGTTGGGTGTGGTTTTGGGGTCAAGGGATAAGGTGGGTGAGTGGGCCTAGGTAGGGTACTCTTTCAGCGGATCGGTGCAGTTACCATGGCCGAATGGCCTCTTTCTGCAGTCTAGGGATTCTATGGTTCTATGGTTAAATATTGTGTTTGTTGAGTTGGGACATTTCCATGGCGCAACAGTGCCATCTATTGGTGAGAAAGCTAATTACTCCAGACAGAATATGGGTTGATATTGTGGGCAAAACCTGGCACACACATTCCGATTATTGGGCTCTCATTGAGATAAATACAGAAAATTCTGCAATAACTCAGCAGGACTGCAAGCATCTGTAGAGAGAGAAGTAGAATTAAAGTTTCAAATCTGTATGACTCTTGTTTAGAGCTTTGGCCCTCAGTTCTCACTCCGCCCTGCTTTTTTTTTTACTGCGCTTAGAATCACCCCCTGCTTCTCACTGTTCTCTCACCTTGAATGGTAAGGTTGGGATGACATGAGGTGGAAGGGGTGGGAGGGGTCTTGGGAGTCTGGGGGCAGGGAGGTATGGCCTTGAAGGTGCAACATTGGAGGGTTTGTGGGGAATGCATGGGGAGGTTAGGTGAGGGAGTAGCAGCAGGAAAGGGTTATGTGAAGGGTTGGTGATGTGGGAGGAATGACATGTGAAAGGGAGAGAGGGTTGGCGTGGAAGGGTGGGGAAGGGGTAATGATATGGGAGGGGAAGGGAGTAGCATGGGAGAGGGTGGAACGACATTGGGGAGCAGCCTAGGATGGAGACAGGGGAAGGTATGGGAGAGCGGATGGGTGGTGGAAGGGAGCAGATGGATGGCATGGTGGAGATTATGTGGCATTGGAGGAGGGGGATTATTAATGTTGCAAATGCAGTGACAATTGAATGTATCCTCTAGTTATAATTAAGCGTGGGCGATACTGATTGGGTACAAGGTTAAGGTACAGGAATAAGAACCGGTTTCAACCTGTGTCGGGGAAAATATCTGTTTGGAAAGAGAAAGTAGTCTGAACTTGCAATATAGGGGTTTTGTAAATAAACCTATATTTATTAACCTACTATACCACACTATTGCAGCAGTTCAAGAAGCTTACCACCTCCTTCCAAAGGACAACCAGGGACAGGCAATAAACATTCACATCCCAGAAATGAATAAGAAAAAACAGACAGGCTGCAGCTTCTTCCTTTACCAAAAGCATGTTCAGCACATTTACAGATGTTCCCCTGGGAAGTGCGGAATGGAGATTGGGGATGGGATGTCATGGTATGGATGGAATGGAAGATAAGGATGGTGCAGGAAAAGGGAATAGGATGAGGGATGGGATGGGTGTGATCTGAGTGGGATGAAAGCAATGGGATAGATATTACATGGGAAGGACGGAATGGGGATGTAAAGGAAAACTGTTGCATGAATGGCAGTCAGGGAAAGACTACCCACTATGTTGTGGTAAAAAGATGAAATGGCATCAGATTGCCTTTCATACTTCAAATTTATATTGGCATGTGCATTACATTCATTCATATTGGCACATGCATTATGTCCATTCATATTGATGTGTGCATTATGTCCATTCTTATTGACGGGTACATTATGTCTATTCATATTGGCGGGTACATTATGTCTATTCATATTGATGATTGCATTATGTACATTCATATTGACGAGTGCATTATGTACATTCATGTTGACGGGTACATTATGTCTATTCATATTGACGATTGCATTATGTACATTCATATTGGCTTATGCATTATGTTCATTCATATTGATGAGTGCATTATGTCCATTCATATTGACGGGTACATTATGTCTATTCATATTGACGATTGCATTATGTACATTCATATTGATGGGTACATTATGTCTATTCATATTGATGATTGCGTTATGTACATTCATATTGACGGGTACATTATGTCTATTCATATTGACGATTGCATTATGTACATTCATATTGGCTTGTGCATTATGTCCATTCATATTGACGAGTGCATTATGTCTATTCATATTGACGAGTGCATTATGTACATTCATATTGACGAGTGCATTATGTCTATTCATATTGACGAGTGCAATATGGACATTCATGTTGGCGCGTGCATTATGTCCATTCATATTGACGAGTGCTCTTTGTTCATTCATATTGGCGTGTGTATTATGTCCATTCATATTGATGAGTGCATTATGTCTATTCATGTTAATGAGTGCATTATGCCCATTCATATTGATGAGTGCATGATGTCCATTCATACTGATGAGTGCAATTTGTCCATTCATATTGGCGAGTGCATTATGTCTTTTCATGTTGACGAGTGCATTATGTTAATTCACGTTGACGAGTGCATTATGTACATTTATATTAACGAGTGCACTTTGTCCATTCATATTAACGAGTGCACTTTGTCCATTCATAATGATGAGTCCATTATGTCTATTCATGGTGACGAGTGCACTTTTTCCATTCATATTGATGAGTGCACTTTGTCCATTCTTATTGATGAGTGCGTTATGTCTATTCATATTGACGAGTGCATTATGTGTATTCATGTTGACGAATGCGTTATGTACATTCATAATGGCATGTGCATTATGTCTATTCATGTTGACGTGTGCATTGTGCCCATTCATACTTACATTTGCATTATGACAATTCGTATTCACACGTGCATTATGTCCATTCATACTGACGTGTGCATTACGTCCATTCATATTGGCGTGTGCATTATGTCCATTCATATTGACATGTGCATTACGTCATTCATATTGGCATGTGAATTATGCCTATTCATATTGACAAGTGCATTACGTCTATTTATGTGCATTATGTCTGGAGTGGAAGGCAGTTGGGGCAGCACGGTAGCATTGTGGATAGCACAATTGCTTCACAGCTCCAGGGTCCCAGGTTCAATTCCGGCTTGGGTCACTGTCTGTGCGGAGTCTGCACATCCACCCCGTGTGTGCGTGGGTTTCCTCCGGGTGCTCCGGTTTCCTCCCACAGTCCAAAGATGTGCAGGTTAGGTGGATTGGCCATGATAAATTGCCCTTAGTGTCCAAAATTGCCCTTAGTGTCGGGTGGGGTTACTGGGTTATGGGGATAGGGTGGAGGTGTTGACCTTGGGTAGGGTGCTCTTTCCAAGAGCCGGTGCAGACTCGATGGGCCGAATGGCCTCCTTCGGCACTGTTACAAACAACAACCCCCCCCCGGTAACAAAGAAAAGAAAAACAACTCACGTGGCAAGACATGAACATGGCAAGTCAATAAAATACAGAACTGTGTACATTGGATTCTTCCCGTACATGTCAGTTTCCGGATCATTCATATGCTTTCTTGCTCACATGCCCCCCACAGGAACACCCCCCCCCTCCCTCACCCCCCCCCCCCCCCCCACGAACGATGTCCCCCCCTACCCCCCACCTCCCCCCCCCCCCCCCGGGTTGCTGCTGCTGTCCGACCTTCACCTAACGCTCCGCGAGATGGTCTAGGAACGGTTGCCACCGCCTGTAGAACCCCTGCGCAGACCCTCTCAAGGCAAACTTTATCCTTTCCAACTTGATAAACCCAGCCATATCATTTATCCAGGCCTCCACGCTGGGGGACTTCGCCTCCTTCCACATTAGCAAGATCCTTCGCCGGGCTACTAGGGACGCAAAGGCCAGAATGCCGGCCTCTTTTGCCTCCTGCACTCCCGGCTCGTCCACTACTCCAAATAGTGCTAGCCCCCAGATTGGCTTGACCCGGACTTTCACCACCTTAGATACTGTTCCCGCAACTCCCCTCCAGAACCCCTCCAGTGCCGGGCATGACCTATGGACATGGTTCGCTGGACTTCCTGAGCACCTCCCACATCTGTCCTCCACCCCAAAGAACCTACTCAGCCTCGCCCCCATCATATGCGCTCTATGAACCACCTTAAATTGTATCAGGCTAAGCCTGGCACATGACGACGAGGAATTAACCCTACTTAGGGCATCAGCCCATAGCCCCTCCTCAATCTCCTCCCCCAACTCCTCCTCCCATTTACCCTTCAGCTCCTCTACCAAAGCCTCCCCCTCTTCTTTCATCTCCTGGTATATCGCCAACACCTTGCCCTCCCCGACCCATACGCCTGAGATCACCCTATCTTGAATCCCCTGTGCCGGGAGTAGCGGAAATTCCCTCACCTGCCGCATCACAAACGCCCTCACTTGCATGTACCTGAAAGCTTTCCCGGGGGTAGCCCAAACTTCTCCTCCAGCGCCCCTTAGCTCGCAAACGTCCCGTCAATGAACAGGTCCCCCATTCTTCTAATCCCTACCCGATGCCAGCTCTGAAATCCCCCGTCCATCCTTCCTGGGACAAACCGATGGTTGTCTCTGATCGGGGACCACACCGAGGCTCCCGTCGCACCCCTGTGCCGTCTCCACTGCCCCCAGATCTTTAGCGTTGCCGCCACCATCGGGCTCGTGGTATACCTTGTCAGCGAGAGCGGCAGCGGTGCCGTCACCAGCGCCCCCAGGCTCGTTCCTTTGCAGGACGCCATCTCCAACCTCTTCCACACCGCCCCCTCTCCCTCCATCACCCACTTACGGATCATTGCCACGTTGGCTGCCCAATAATAACCACCCAGATTCGGCAATGCCAACCCTCCTCTATCTCTGCTACTCTCCAAGAACCTCCTCCTTACCCGCGGGGGTCTTGCTCGCCCACACAAATCACGTAATGCTCCTGCTTACCCTCTTAAAAAAGGCCTCAGTAATCACAATTGGGAGGCATTGGAATACAAAAAGAAATCTCGGGAGGACCACCATTTTAATCGACTGTACCCTGCCCGCAGGCAAGAGTGGCAACATGTCCCACCTTTTAAAATCCTCCTCCATCTGTTTCACCAATTGCGTCAAATTGAGTTTATGCAGTGCCCCCCAACTCCTGGCTACCTGAATCCCCAAATATCGAAAGCTCCTTTCCGCCCTCCTCAACGGTAGGTCCTCTATCCCTCTTCCCTGGCCCCCCGGATGGATCACAAAGAGCTCACTCTTTCTCACATTGAGCTTATAGCCCGAAAAGTCTCCAAACCCCCGTAGGATCTGCATTACCTCAACCATCCCCTCCACTGGATCCGTCACATACAGCAACAGGTCGTCTGCGTACAGCGACACTCGATGTTCCTCTCCCCCTCGACCCACCCCCTTCCATTTCCCCGACTTCTGTAACGCCATGGCCAAAGGTTCAATTGCGAATGCGAACAGCAGAGGGGACAGGGGGCACCCCTGCCTCGTCCCTCGATACAACCGGAAATACTCCGACCTCCGCCGATTCGTGACCACACTCGCCACCGGGGCTTTATACAGAGGTTCACTGTAAATTCTATGATAATCTATGGCTGCAAACAGTTTCTCACCAGGTCTGTAATACTTTAATCCTCTGCCTGAATGGCTGAGAAAAAACTCAACTGAGAACACACTTCACAACACAGCGGGTGCCTCTGCACAGAGATCAGGTGAACAGAAAAGTCTGTAAAATTCTCAGGTATGAGCTCCAGTCATACCTTGGTGAGATGGAGGCTCCATCTGGTGGTCAAAGGAGAGAATAGCACCTATCTGAATTTCCTGTGTAAGGATCCATCTAGTGGTTAAATACAGAATGGCACCGACCTGAAGCTCTTGGATAAATCCTTTCCTCAGAGGGTCGCATTAGGTGAAGACCGGCACCTACCACGGCCACAACCTGAGCAGCAAAGATTCATCTCAAACCTTTTCCTTCAATTCCCATTATTTTAATTCTTCCCCTACTCCCTTACCGTGCGTTTGTCTTGTGTGTGTGTGTATAGGTGGGGGGTGGGTCAGGGTTTTGGGAATAGGTCGACCATCGTTCCATTGCTTCCTTTATATGTTCATCTTTTACTCTTGTTATAAATAGTTTGTTAATGTTTTACTTATAGATCTGGTGGCTGTAACTCATTGGCATGTGCATTATGTCCATTCATATTGGCGTGTGCGTTATGTCTAGTTATATTGATGAGTGCATTATGTGCATTCATATCGGTGTGCGCATTATGTCTATTCATATTGATGAGTGCATATGTCTATTCACATTGACCTGTGTGTTATGTCCTTTCATATTGGCACATGCATTACGTCCCTTCATATTGACTTGTGTAATATGTCCATTCACATTGACGAGTGCATTATGTCATTCATATTGGCATGTGCATTATGCCCATTCACATTGACGAGTGCATTAAGTCTATTCATATTGACGAGTGCATTATGTCCATTCATATTGGCATGTGCATTATGCCCATTCACATTGACGAGTGCATTAAGTCTATTCATATTGACGAGTGCATTATGTCCATTCACATTGACCTGTGTGTTATGTCCTTTCATATTGGCACATGCATTACGTCCCTTCATATTGGCGTGTGCATTATGTCCATTCGTATTGGCGTGTGCATTAAGTCTATTCATATTGACGAGTGCATTATGTCTATTCACATTGACCTGTGCGTTACGTCTATTCACATTGACCTGTGCTTTATGTCCTTTCATATTGGCACATGCATTTCGTTCCTTCATGTTGGCGTGTGCATTATGTCTATTCACATTGACCTGTGCGTTATGTCTATTCATATTGACGAGTGCATTACGTACATTCATACTGACGACTGCATTATGTCCATTCATATTGGCGAGTGCATTATGTCCATTCATATTGACGAGTGCATTATGTACATTCATATTGACGACTGCATTATGTCCATTCATATTGACGTGTGCATTATGCCCATTCATATTGGCGAGTGCATTATGTCCATTCATATTGACCTGTGCATTATGCCTATTCACATTGGCATGTGCATTATGCCCATTCATATTGACGACTGCATTATGCCCATTCATGTTGGCGAGTGCATTATGTCCATTCATATCGACCTGTGCATTATGCCTATTCACATTGGCATGTGCATTATGCCCATTCATATTGGCATGTGCATTATGTCCATTCATATTGGCATGTGCATTATGTCTATTCATATTGACGAGTGCATTATGTCTATTCATATTGACCTGTGCATTATGCCTATTCACATTTGCATGTGCATTATGCCCATTCATATTGACGACTGCATTATGCCCATTCATATTGGCGAGTGCATTATGTCCATTCATATTGACCTGTGCATTATGCCTATTCACATTGGCATGTGCATTATGCCCATTCATATTGGCATGTGCATTATGTCCATTCATATTGGCGTGTGCATTATGTCTATTCATATTGATGAGTGCATTATGTCTATTCATATTGACCTGTGCTTTATGTCCTTTCATATTGGCACATGCATTTCGTCCCTTCATATTGGCGTGTACAGTATGTCCATTCATATTGGCGTGTGCATTATGTCCATTCATATTGGCGAGTGCATTATGTCCATTCATATTGAAGACTGCATTATGCCCATTCATATTGGCGAGTGCATTATGTCCATTCATATTGACCTGTGCATTATGCCCATTCATATTGGCATGTGCATTATGTCCATTCATAGTGGCGTGTGCATTATGTCTATTCATATTGATGAGTGCATTATGTCTATTCATATTGACCTGTGCTTTATGTCCTTTCATATTGGCACATGCATTTGGTCCCTTCATATTGGCGTGTACAGTATGTCCATTCATATTGGCGAGTGTATTATTTCCATTCATATTGGCCTGTGCCTTATGTCTATTCACATTGTATGTGCATTATGTCCATTCATATTGATGACTGCATTATGCCCATTCATATTGGCGAGTGCATTATGTCCATTCATATTGACCTGTGCATTATGCCCATTCATATTGGCATGTGCATTATGTCTATTCATATTGATGAGTGCATTATGTCTATTCATATTGGTGAGTGTATTATTTCCATTCATATTGACCTGTGCCTTATGCCCATTCATATTGGCATATGCATTATGTCTATTCATATTGGTGAGTGCATTATGTCCATTCATATTGGCGTGTGCATTATGTCTATTCATGTTGATGAGTGCATTATGTCTATTCATATTGGTGAGTGCATTATGTCCATTCATATTGGCGTGTGCATTATGTCCATTCATATTGATGACTGCATTATGCCCATTCATATTGGTGAGTGCATTATGTCCATTCATATTGACCTGTGCATTATGCCCATTCATATTGGCATGTGCATTATGTCCATTCATATTGGCGTGTGCATTATGTCTGTTCATAATGATGAGTGCATTATGTCTATTCATATTGGTGAGTGTATTATTTCCATTCGTATTGACCTGTGCATTATGCCCATTCATATTGGCATGTGCATTATGCCCATTCATATTGGCATGTGCATTATGTCTATTCATATTGACGTGTGCATTATGTCCATTCATATTGGCATGTGCATTATGTCCATTCATATTGGCGTGTGCATTATGTCTATTCATATTGGTGAGTGCATTATGTCCATTCATATTGGCGTGTGCATTATGTCTATTCATATTGACCTGTGCATTTTGCCCATTCATATTGGCATGTGCATTATGTCCATTCATATTGGTGAGTGTATTATTTCCATTCATATTGACCTGTGCATTATGTCTATTCACATTGCATGTGCATTATGCCCATTCATACTGCTGTGTGCTTTATGTTTATTCACATTGGTGTGTCCATTATTATGTCCATTCATATTGGTGTATGCATTACATCCATTCATATTGGCGTGTGCATTATGTTTATTCATATTGGTGTGTTCATTATTATGTCCATTCTTAATGGTGCGAGCATTACATCCATTCATATTGGCGTATTGATTATTATGTCCATTCATATTGACGAGTGCATTATGTCCATTCACATTGACGAGTGCATTATGTCCATTCATATTGACGAGTGCATTATGTCCATTCATATTGACGAGTGCATTATGTCCATTCACATTGACGAGTGCATTATGTCCATTCATATTGGCGTGTGCATTATGTCTATTCATATTGACGCATGCATTATCTCCATTCATATTGGCATGTTTAACATGTCAATTCATTTTGGCATGTGCATTATGTTCATTCATATTGGTATGTGCATTATGTCTATTCATATTGGTGTGTACATTATGTCCATTCATATTGGCGTGTGCATTATGTCTATTCATATTGACGCATGCATTATCTCCATTCATATTGGCATGTTTAACATGTCACTTCATTTTGGCGTGTGCATTATGTTCATTCATATTGGTATGTGCATTATGAAAAGAAAAAATGAAAATCGCTTATTGTCACAAGTAGGCTTCAAGGAAGTTACTGTGAAAAGCCCCTAGTCACCACATTCCGGCGCCTGTTCGGGGAGGCTGGTACAGGAATTGAACCGTGCTGCTGGCCTACCTTGGTCTGCTTTCAAAGCCAGCGACTTAGCCCTGTGCTAAACAGCCCTGTGCTAAACAGCTAAACAGATTATGTCTATTCATATTGGTGTGTACATTATGTCCATTCATATTGGCGTGTGCATTACGTCTATTCATATTGACCTGTGCATTAATTCTATTCACAATGACCTGTGCATTATGTCCATTTATATTGGCGCATGCATTATGTCCATTCACATTGGCATGTGCATTATGTCTACTCATACTGACGAGTCCATTACGTCCATTCATATTGGCGTGTGCATTATGTTTATTCATATTGGTGTGTTCATTATTATGTCCATTCATATTGTGTGTGCATTACGTCCATTCGTATTGGCGTGTGCATTATGTCCATTAAACATGGTGTATGCAGGGCAGCACGGTGGCGCAGTGGTAGCACTGCAGTCTCACAGCGCCGAGGTCCCAGGTTCCCAACTCTGGGTCACTGTCCGTGTGGAGTTTCCACATTCTCCCCGAGTTTGCATGGGTTTCACCCCACAGCCCAAGTATGTGCAGGGTAGGTGGATTGAACACGCTAAATTGTCCCTTAATTGGAAAAAATGAATTGGGTACTCTAAATTTAAAAAAAATAATTGGTGTGTGCATCATGTCTATTCATATTAGCGTGTGCATTATGTCATTCATATTGGCATGTGCATTATACTAATCTTTATTATAATAATCTTTATAGGCTTAGATTAGCACTGCAATAAAGTTACTGTGAAAATCCCCGAGTTGCCACACTCAGTTGCCTGTTTGGGTACACTGAGGGAGAATTCAGAATGTCCAGTTCACCTAACAGCATGTCTTTTCGGACTTGGGGGAGGTAACCGGAGCACCCGGAGGAAACCCACGCAGACACAGGGAGAACGTGCAGACTCCACACAGACAGTGACCCAAGCCAAGAATCAAACCTGGAACCCTGGCGCTGTGAAGCAACAGTGCCAACCACTGTGCTGCCGTGCCGCCCTATGTCCATTCATAATGGCATGTGCATTATCTCCATTCATATTGACATGTGCATTACATCAATTCATAATTCATTTAGTGGATACTTTCCTCTGCTTTTCATAACTGGGTTTGAAAAAATAAAATGAATTCATATAGGCCTAGAAACATATAATTTGACCTGTTTGAAGGACAAATCAACTTAGCAGTCACAACTTTCCCATTGGATTGTTTTTGTCAAATCTCTTCCCTTTTCTCTGCTGAAGATAATGGAGACCTATAGAGTTTGGCTCAATGGCACCCAACAATCCTATGTATGTTGATCAACTGGCCATGCTTCTGTTGTGTGTAAGTACAGGCAGTGAATGTCAGCAGGTTCTTCCAGAACAATGGCACACACACCCACACTCCCACACAGATACACCGACACACACCCAATCCAGATGTAGAGAGGTAATTGTAACTGCCCATTACTGTTCAAAGAAGTTATCAGTGTTGGAGCCTGACACCCCGTACCTTGTGTGTGTACATTGAATGTGTATCTGCAAACTATTCGCAGGAAGGAAAATTGGTGTATTTGTTGCCAAGGTTGTAGATACTGGACACAGCAAAGGCTGTGGACCCTGACAGCATTGTAGCTGTAGTACTGCAGACTTGTTCAGCCACTCCTCTAGCTGAGCTTTCCAATAGGGCTACAGCATGAGCACGTACCAGACAATGTGAAAAATTGCCCAGGTATGTCCTGCCTGCAAAATGTCAAATCCGGAAAATTACCAACTCATCATTCTACTCTCGATAATTAGCAAAGTGATGGAAAGTGTCATTGACAGTGCTATCAATTAGCAATAGTCTGCTTACTGACACATAGTTTGGGTTCTGCCAGGGTCACTCAGTTCCTGACCTCATTACAGCCTTGGTCCAAATATGGACAAAAGAGCTGAAATTACGAGGTGAGGTGAGATTAGATGAGAGTGACTCCCCCTGACATCAAAGTAGCATTTGACAAAGTAGAGCATCAAGGAGCTTGAGTAAAATTGAAGTCAATGAGAATGAGAGGGAAGACTCTTCACTGGCTGGAGTCATACCTCGTACAAAGGAAGATTGTTGTGATTGTCAGAGGTCAATCATCTTAGTTCCAGGGCATCACTGCAGGAGTTGCTCAGAGTAGTTTCCTAGCACAACCATCTTCAGCTGCTTCATCAATGACCTTCTTTTCATGATAAGGTTTGAAGAAGAGATGTTTGCAGATGATTGCACAATGTTCAATACCATTCGGGCCTCCTTAGATACTGAAACAGTCTGTGTCCATATGCAGCCAGGCACCTTATGAACCTGGACAACATTCAGACTTGGGTTGATAAATGGCAAGTAACATTTGTGCCACACACACGCCAGGAAATGGCTATCAGCAACAAGAGGGAATCTAATCATCTTCCTATGACATTCAATGACATTACCATTGCTGAATTTTCCACTATCAACATCATCGGGATTACTATTAACCAGAAACGGAACTGGATCAATCGTATAAATACAATGGCTGCAAGAGAAGGTCAGGGGGTGAGAATTCTGCAACAACTAACTCCTTCCTGACTCCCCAAAGCCTGTCCTCCATCTACAAAGCACAATCCAGGAATGTGATGAATACACTTTATTTTCCTGGATGAGGGTTGCTCCTACAATACTCAAGAGGCTCAACACCATCCAGGATAAAACTATCTGCTTGATTGGCACCCCATCCACCACTTTTAACATCCACACCCTCCCCCACTGAAACGTATTGGGCTAAATTCCCACTGCCTGCCACCTATAGCAGGGTCCCCAATGCGGCGGAGAATCAGGCGTAACGGAAACAATTGGGATCAGTGCTGAGTTCCGATCCGACTGCAATTCCCTGGTCCCCTGCTGGCGGCGGGATCAGGGATTGCACCCGCGTGCCAGCGGGAGAATATAAATATAGTTAGCGGGCCCGGCATCCTATTCTCCGGCTCTCTGCGATTCTCCAGTCCTTTGGACCGGGAATCACGTGGGCGAGGAGTACCAGAGGTATTACCTAACATGAACATGACGTGGTGGGTCAAGGGGTCACTCCTTCAGGGAGTTGCCACCAAAGTCTATCCAAGGTCCCCCCTCTCTCCCCATGGTGCATGCCCTGCCCACCCTTCCTGATCAGATTGTCCCCCCCTCTCCACTGCCCCCCCCCCCCCCCCCCCCCCACCGAGACCCCGAAAACGGCCCCCCCCATGGCTACTAACTAGGAAACCCCACTCTGGGACTACTAACTAGAGGCCCACCCCCAAGACCTCCTAACTACTGGAACCATAAACAGGGACCACTCACTAGAAGGATCCACACAGGGACCCTCTAACTAGAAAACCCCTCTTCAAGGCCCCTAAATAAGGAATTCCCTACAGGAACCCCCTAACTTAAGGTACCCTCCACAGGGACACTTGCATTCCAAACACGACCCTTCATGCTTGAGTGATTTTGAAGTGTTGAGCTGTAAGTTCACTACACTTAACTCTCTTTGATGTGGTTGATGTTTGTGCATATTGTGGTTTCAACACTTAGACTTACCAATCCATGAAGCAAGGCTCAAAGCTGTTTTGTGGAAGTTGTCAATCACAGCCCCCACTACCAGAAAATGAATGGCTTGCAGCGAATGGATCTGAGGGTTTAAACACAGGTGCCAGCTGTTCTCTTTCCAGGAATGGACACGTGGTGACTCCAGGCAAGTGTTACAGCTGTATTAATTTTCACTGCCCCTGTCAGGATGGCTCTCTGGCTTCCAGGTGGGGTCTTTTTTCTGGGAGTCCTATTGGGGGGTTCCACCTAGTTAGGTGGTCCCTATGGGGGATTTATTAGTTAAGGTGTTCCTGTGGGGGGAGAGTCTCCCTATTTAAGGGGTCTCTGGTGGGGGTCCCTCCAGTTGAGGGTCCCTGGGGGGTATGGGTTGGGTGATCCCCCATACTTGGCGGACAGGGACACGCAGAAAATCTGGGGGTGGGGGGCTACTTTCCGACGCAGGGGTGAAGGGGATTTGCGGGGGCAGACTGATTTGCAGTATGGGGGAGGGGGGTTGGCCGGCCGAGGGACTTGGCTAGCGATGTGTCTGCTCAAAATAGCAGTCTGATAGTGGGAATCCCTCGTATTCCTCGCCGTGCATAAATTTGCAAGGCAAGGGACACTGAATTTCTCAGTGGAGAGTGCAAATCACATGCAAATCAGCTCTGGTGGGGGAACATCGTCTCCCGATCGGAGAAATTCGCCCATTGTGTATCACTTACAAGATGCTCCGTAGGTTTACCAAGGCTCCTTCGACAGCACTGCCCAATTCGTGGTTTCCACCACCTAGAAGGACAAGGGCAATAGATGCATGGGAATATCACCATCTGAAAGTTCCCTTCCAGTCTACACACCATCCTGACTTGGAAATATATCGCCGTTCCTTCGTTGTCACTGGATGAAAATGCTGGAACTCCCGCCCCCTAACAGCACTGTGCTTGTAACCAAACCATATGGACTCAGCGGTTCACGGCAGCAGCTCACCACCAACACGTGAGGCAGCAATAACTACAGCTGGGCCCTCCCGAACTCAGTTCTATTTATTAACGATGACCTATAGAAGTTCCCAATTTGCCACCTTAAATGAACATTCCAGCACAAATCTGTAGGTGCACCACTCTGAACTTTGGACTTTCATCTAAGGAGGAGTGGCAAAGGATAGAAACAAAGAAAATAGTAGCAGGTCATTCAACACCATATTCCCATGCTAGCCCCATACCCTTTGATGCCTTTAGATTCCAGAAATCTACTTCTTTCTTTCTGTGGGATGTGGGAAACCGGCAGGATGCAGCATGAAGGAGCAGGCCATGATCATGGATCCTGCTGATCACCAACCCAGCTTCACTGCTCATGCACAAACTACACTCACAGTGAGCTTTGCGCACGAGCAGTGGGAGAGAGGCCTCATCCAGAATGAAGCCACAGGCAGGGTGAGCTTTAAGCTTTGGGAATGTGAAGCAGAGTGGGGATTTGGTGCTGAGTGGAAAGAGGTGCTCTTTGCTTTTTCTCCTTGTTTGGTAACTTTCTAATCTTCAGAGAGGGGTCTTGCCCTTCTGCAGCTGAGGCTCCAAGGGAGAGAGCTGATTGGCAAGTAGTGGACAAGGTCGGTAAGTCTTTGCAACTTTCATCAACTGTAGTTTGAAAATAAATTTTGTGGTTTATAATATGTAAGGGCTCTAATTGGTAGTAACGAGGACAGGCAAAGAAGGGCCATAGAAAATATCAAGCATCCTTGAAAGCTTTAATTTAAAAGGGTAAGTCATGGCAAGAGAACTCAAAGCCTTGGTTTGTTCCTCTTGCTGCATGTGGGAGGCCGGGAACCTTTCCATGACGTGAGACCAGCATGTGTGCAGGAAGTGGCTCCAGCAACAGCTCCTGGAGCTGGAGCAACGGCAGGGCACTGTGGAGCATCCGTGAGGCAGAGTGTGTCGTGGATAGCACGTATAGAGAGGTGGTCACACAGCAGGCTCAGACTCCACAGGCAGGAAGGGAATGGGTGACCACCAGGCAGACCAAGAGAGCGAGGCAGGCAGTGCAGGAATCTCTATGACCATCTCTCTACAAAACAGATATACCATTTTGGATACTGTTGAGGGGAATGACCTCTCAGGGGAAAACAGCAACAGCCAAATTCGTTGCACCACGGTTGGCTCTGTTACAGAGGGGAGGAGTGCAATAGTTATAGGGAATTTTATTGTAAGGGGAATAGATAGCCATTTTTGTGGCCGCAAATGAGACCCCAGATGGTATGTTGCCTCCCTGGTGCTAGGGTCAAGGATGTCTCGGAGCAGTTATAGGACATTCTGGAGGGGAAGGGTGGACAGCCAGTGGTTGTGGTGCACACCGGTACCAACGACATAGGTAAAAAAAAGGGATGAGGTCCTGGAAGCAGAACATAGGGAGTTAGGAAGAAAGATGAGAAATCGGACCTCAAAGGTAGTGATCTCAGGATTACTACCAGTGCCGCGTGCTAGTCAGAGTAGAAATAGTCAGATGTATCGGATGAGTATGTTGGTGAAGAGATGGTGTGAGGGGGAAGGTTTCAGATTCCTGAGGCATTGGGACAGCGGACAGGCAATGGCAGACATTCAAGGAACGAATAGCTGAACACCAAAAGTTGTTTATTCCTATTTGGTGCAAGACTAGAAAGGGAACTGTGGCTAAACTATGGGTTATAAAGGAAATTAGAGATACCATTAGATTCAAAGAATAGTAAGAAGTCATACAACACCAGGTTAAAGTCCAATGGTATGATTCTCTATTTGGTGACGCCGAAATTGCGAAATGCGATCGGCCGGAGAATCGGCTACGACGCTGAACTCGAGCCTGAAACCGGTTTCGCGCCGATTCGGCATTCTCCGGCCCCGCAAAAATGACGAAATCGCGGCGCCCAGCTCACGACCAGAAAGTACAGTATGCATCTCATTGGCGGTCCTGACAACCGATTCTCCGGGGCCTCAGCGATTCAGCGCCTCAGATGGGCTGAATTCCCAACGGCGTGTTTCTAGTGTGCTATAAAAAATTGTGAACCTGGCCTGCTGGCTGAGGCAGCTGAGAGAGGAAGTAGGAAGTGACATTGGGGGACCGCGGGCTCCGGCTCGGACACCGGGCGTGCTTTCTGCAGGGGCGGGGGTCCCTGTCAGGGCCGGGGGAGGGTAGAGGAAGGGGGGGAACAGGCCGAGCAGCCGGGAACCCCCAACAGGATAGCGGCGATGCCCGGGCTCCGACCGCCATTACGGCAGCCATCTTGCTGGCCAACCACCCCGGCCCCTGGGCGCATGCAGTGAAAATGGCCGTATTGGTGCTCCACCCCATCACCACCCCACCCGACCGGCAACACCGACTGGGGGACCACCCAGGGCCACGCCGACGGCAGCCCCCAGTGAGGGCAGTGCCATCCAATAGTGCCCCTGGCAGTAGGGACGGGCTCCAGGACCGATGGGGCTGGAGTGCGAGGGTGGCGGCATGCGTGGTTGGGGTGCGCGATGACAACCGAGGCCACCATGTAGCCCATAGTACCTGGATGGGTACGGGTGTATGAGCCATGATTACATGTTTGCCTTTTACCACCTGCAGAGAATTATGGCATTTGGATATCAACCTGCGATGTTAGCCGCCTTGCCATGGCCGCTGGCCTGCATGCAGTCCTGTGGCACCATGAGCGGGGGCAGCTCAGCTCAGGCTGGAGGGCCGCCTGTCCGACAGGCCGAGCAGGAGGAGGAAGAGAAGGAGGTGCCAAGGAGACACCAGATGAGACAACGCAACAGCAAGTCCTTTGAGGACCTCCCGGACCGGGCATGCAGATGGACACTGCGGATAAGCAGGGAGACAGCACGACACATCTGCCAGATGATGGCACACCTTGCACTGCATGGGCATGGGGGAGGACACCTGCTCCCGGTGGCCATCAAGGTGGGGGTGACGTTGAACATTTATGCGACGTGATCGTTCCAGTCACCAGGTGGGGACCTGTCCAGCATCTCACAGGCATCGGCGCACAGGTGTATCCATGCCGTCACCGACGCCCTGTATGCACAGGCGGATCGGTACATCCAGTACCCTGTAGACCGCATCTGCCAGGATTCCTGGGCAGCAGGCTTCGCTGCCATCACCGGGATGCCCCGCGGGGGTCCTGGGGGTCATCGATGGGGTGCATGTCGCCCTATGGCCACCGGCGGATAACAGGCCGCTGTTCACCAGGAAGGGCTACCATTCGATGAACATTCAGGTGGTCTGTGACCATAAGTTGCGGATTCTGCACGTCTGTGCCCGATTCCCAGGCAGGGTACATGACTCTTGCATCTTGGTGCACTCCGTGATCCCAGACATATTTGAGGGACACCACCCCAGTTGCGGGGCTGGTTGCTGGGTGACTGGGGTTACCTGTTGCGGTCGTGGCTGAGGATGCCTATACGGAGGCCACAGACCGACGCAGAGACCCACTATAATGTTGCCCATTGTGCGACCAGGGATGTAGTCGATAGGTGCTTTGGGATCCTGAAAATGCGCTTCAGGTGTCTGGACCACTCTGGAGGGGCCCTCCAGTACGAGGCCAGGAGGGTCGGCCGCATTGTTGTGGTCTACTGCGTCCTCCACAACATGGCGCAGCAAGCGGGTGATGTGCTGGAGGACGATGTGGAGGAAGGGCAGACCTCGTCAGACAAGGAGGATGATCGGGAGGGGGACAATGAGCGGGACATGGGGCCTGGTCAGGCACGGGAGGCCGCACAATGGTACCGCCAGGGCCAGCGCTCACGGGATGCCCTCGTCGAGACACGCTTCACCGACTAGGGGGAGGGGGATCGCTGGTCAGGGGCACAGACCACACCCCCTCACCTCCCACACCACCGACCACCCTCACCTCCCACACCACCGACCACCCTCACCTCCCACACCACCGACCACCCTCACCTCCCACACCACCGACCACCCTCACCTCCCACACCACCGACCACCCTCACCTCCCACACCACCGACCACCCTCACCTCCCACACCACCGACCACCCTCACCTCCCCCACCACCGAACACCCTCACCTCCCCCACCACCCAACACCCTCACCTCCCCCACCACCGAACACCCTCACCTCCCACACCACCCAACACCCTCACCTCCCCCACCACCCAACACCCTCACCTCCCCCACCACCGAACACCCTCACCTCCCACACCACCGACCACCCTCACCTCCCCCACCACCCAACACCCTCACCTCCCCCACCACCGACCACCCTCACCTCCCACACCACCGACCACCCTCACCTCCCCCACCACCGACCACCCTCACCTCCCACACCACCGACCACCCTCACCTCCCCCACCACCCAACACCCTCACCTCCCCCACCACCCAACACCCTCACCTCCCACACCACCGACCACCCTCACCTCCCCCACCACCCAACACCCTCACCTCCCCCACCATCCAACACCCTCACCTCCCACACCACCGACCACCCTCACCTCCCCCACCACCCAACACCCTCACCTCCCCCACCACCCAACACCCTCACCTCCCACACCACCGACCACCCTCACCTCCCACACCACCGACCACCCTCACCTCCCACACCACCCAACACCCTCACCTCCCCCACCACCCAACACCCTCACCTCCCACACCACCCAACACCCTCACCTCCCACACCACCGACCACCCTCACCTCCCCCACCACCGAACACCGTCACCTCCCACACCACCGACCACCCTCACCTCCCCCACCACCGAACACCGTCACCTCCCACACCACCGACCACCCTCACCTCCCCCACCACCGAACACCGTCACCTCCCACACCACCGACCACCCTCACCTCCCACACCACCGACCACCCTCACCTCCCACACCACCGACCACCCTCACCTCCCACACCACCGACCACCCTCACCTCCCCCACCACCGAACACCGTCACCTCCCCCACCATCCAACACCCTCACCTCCCACACCACCGACCACCCTCACCTCCCACACCACCGACCACCCTCACCTCCCACACCACCGACCACCCTCACCTCCCACACCACCGACCACCCTCACCTCCCACACCACCCAACACCGTCACCTCCCACACCACCCAACACCCTCACCTCCCCCACCATCCAACACCCTCACCTCCCACACCACCGACCACCCTCACCTCCCACACCACCGACCACCCTCACCTCCCCCACCACCGACCACCCTCACCTCCCACACCACCCAACACCCTCACCTCCCACACCACCCAACACCGTCACCTCCCACACCACCGAACACCCTCACCTCCCCCACCACCCAACACCCTCACCTCCCCCACCATCCAACACCCTCACCTCCCACACCACCGACCACCCTCACCTCCCACACCACCGACCACCCTCACCTCCCCCACCACCGACCACCCTCACCTCCCACACCACCCAACACCCTCACCTCCCACACCACCCAACACCCTCACCTCCCACACCACCGACCACCCTCACCTCCCCCACCACCCAACACCGTCACCTCCCACACCACCGACCACCCTCACCTCCCACACCACCCAACACCGTCACCTCCCACACCACCCAACACCGTCACCTCCCACACCACCGAACACCCTCACCTCCCCCACCACCCAACACCCTCACCTCCCCCACCATCCAACACCCTCACCTCCCACACCACCGACCACCCTCACCTCCCCCACCACCCAACACCGTCACCTCCCACACCACCCAACACCCTCACCTCCCCCACCACCGACCACCCTCACCTCCCACACCACCCAACACCGTCACCTCCCACACCACCCAATACCGTCACCTCCCACACCACCGAACACCCTCACCTCCCCCACCACCCAACACCCTCACCTCCCCCAGCATCCAACACCCTCACCTCCCACACCACCGACCACCCTCACCTCCCACACCACCGACCACCCTCACCTCCCACACCACCGACCACCCTCACCTCCCACACCACCCAACACCGTCACCTCCCACACCACCGAACACCGTCACCTCCCACACCACCGACCACCCTCACCTCCCACACCACCGAACACCCTCACCTCCCCACCACCCAACACCCTCACCTCCCCCACCACCCAACACCCTCACCTCCCCCACCACCCAACACCGTCACCTCCCACACCACCGAACACCCTCACCTCCCACACCACCCAACACCCTCACCTCCCCCACCACCGACCACCCTCACCTCCCACACCACCGACCACCCTCACCTCCCACACCACCGAACACCCTCAACTCACACACCACCCAACACCCTCACCTCCCCCACCACCCAACACCCTCACCTCCCCCACCACCCAACACCCTCACCTCCCCCACCACCCAACACCCTCAATCACACACCACCAAACCACTCGCATGCACACTCCCTCCTTTATATATGTAGCGATATTCAGATATCAATATACATGATCAATGTATGTAAATGTAGTACAGTCATTTCAACATTAGATGGCTCACAGTCAGATACTATAAGAACTGATTTCCCACCTTTTCTAAGTCAGATGACAAGCAGATTCAGAACAGTGAACAAGCAAGATATAGAATAGCTAGAGTGAGAGAAGTTAGAACTAGCTTGTTATAATAGTGTATAGTGATATAGTTATCTGTATTGTACTCTAATTCTTTATTGTTAGTTTAGTATTGAGTAAAAGAACTCACAGTTTATTAATTTATTACTCATTAAATTGTTCATCTTTCAACAAGAAGATTATTGGTCATTTTATCATCCTGGTGGATTCAAGAGAAATATATATATTTTAGATAAGTCATTATTTAAAACATAACAATATATACCTGCGGCCTTATGAGCTGGGGGCACTGGGTTGGCAGTGACAGCAGGTCTGGTCCATGGGATGGAGGATGATGACAGCCCGCTCTGGAGCACAGGCAGTGGCCCAACTCCATCTGAGACTGGAACACATCACTCTGCAACTGTGCACCACCCTGAGGGTCTGTGCCACATCAGACAGTGAGTGGGCCGCGTCCCTCTGGGACTGGATCACCTCCCTCTGTATCTGCGCCACACTAGCCTGTGCCTGGGTATTGCCGCTGCCGCTCTCAGCAATGGCCTGCTGTGACTGGGCCATGCTGTGGAGCGCCACTGCATTCTCCAATTGGCTCTGGGACATGGTTGCCTGCGAGAGGGCAGCCCTGCCCTGGGCCTCAGCCCCCGCCTGCACAGAATGCCCCACGCCTTCGACACGCTGACCCATGACCGACACCATCGCCCCCCATTGCCTCCACCACGGACGTCACCAATGCGGTTTGGCCTGGGTGGCACGCATAACCGGCACCACCCCCTGCTCCTGCACACAGATGGACTCCTCCACCTGCCCCTGCAGGTGCTGGAAGCCGGCCATCATTCCTCCTGTAGACCCTGGCTCTCTGACAGCACCTGCACTACGGGTGGGACTGGATGTTCCAGGAGCCCGGGACCCATCTGTGCAGAAGCTGGTTCCTGGCACCGGCCCCTCAGCAGCTCCTCCCTCCACCTGCTGTACCGGACCCACTGTGTACTGCGCACCAGTGAGTGTCCCAGGAGCCTCTTCACTAATGTGTCCAACCGAGGTGAGAGTCTCTGGGATGGCGGAGGGTGTTGAAGACCATGGTAAGTCAGTGTCATCCTCCGACCGGAACTCCGGGGTCTCCGGAGTCCCGGGCGGAGGGCTGGTGTTCAGGCTGCTCCCCCCTTCGGTGCTCTGCCGTCCGGGGAGCACCAGCTCTGGCACTGGCTGGGGGAGGGAGGAGGGGCACGAATGAACCGGCCCCATCTCCGGCACGTCCTCCCTCCCGGACTGATCCCCTTCCTTCCTTCTTCCCGAACTGGCCGTCCTCCCAGACTGATTCCTCCTCCCTCCCGAATTGAACCCCACCCTTCCTCCCTCTCTCCATCCCATCTGACCACCTCCCTCCTTCCCAGACTGACCCCCTCTCACTTCCTCACATCACCATCCTGGAATGCCCCCTCCCTCCCAGGCTGACCCCCTCCATCCCGGACTGAACCCCTCCCTTCCTCCTGGATTGACTCATCTTCCTCCCAGACTGGCCCCCTCCCTTCCACCCGGGCTTTCCCCTTCCCTCCTCCCTAGCCGGACCAAAACCTTCTTTCATCCCTCCCTCGCTCCCTCCCTTCAGGACTGACCATCTTGCCTCCCTCCCCTCCACACTGACCCCTCTCCCGTCCTCCTGGACTGACCGCCTCCCTCCCTCCAGACTGAACGCCTCCCTTTCTCCCCTCCCTCCCAGACTGACCTCCCTCCTGGACTGACCTCCCTCCATCTCTCCTCGACTGATCCCTCCCTCCTGGACTGGCCACATTCCCTCCCTCCTGGACTGACCCCATCACTCCAGAACTGACCCACCTCACTCCCTCCTGGACACACTGCCCTCCTCCCTCCTGGACTGACTTCACTCCCGGAGTGACTGACCTCCCTCCCTCCCGGACTGACGTCCCTCCCTCCCGGACTGACCTCCCTCCCGGACTGACCTCCCTCTCTCCCGGACTGATCTCCCTCCCGGACTGACCTCCCTACCGGACTGACCTCCCTCTCTCCCGGACTGATCTCCCTCCCGGACTGACCTCCCTCCCGGACTGACCTCCCTCCCGGACAGACATCCCTCCCGGACTGACCTCCCTCCGGGACTGACCTCCCTCCCTCCCGGAGTGACCTCGCACTCTCCTGGACTGACCTCCCTCCCTCCCGGACTGACCTCCCTCCCGGACAGACATCCCTCCCGGACGGACCTCCCTCTGGGACTGACCTCCCTCTGGGACTGACCTCCCTCCCTCCCGGACTGACCTCGATCCCCCCCAGACTGACTTCCCTCCCGAACTGACCACCCTCCCTCCCGGACTGACCTCCCTCCCTCCCGGACTGACCTCCCTCCCTCCCGGACAGACCTCCCTCTCTCCAGGACTGACCACCCTCCCGGACTGACCTCCCTCTCTCCCGGACAGACCTCCCTCCCGGACGGACCACCCTCTGGACTGACCCCACTCTGGGACTGACCTCCCTCCCGGACTGACCTCGATCCCTCCCGTACTGACCTCCCTCTCTCCCGGACTGACCTCCCTCTCTCCCGGACTGACCTCCCTCCCGGACTGACGTCCCTCCGGGACTGACCTCCCTCCCTCCCGGACTGACCTCCCCCCCTCCCGGACTGACCTCCCTACCTCCGGGACTGACCTCCCTCCCTCCCGGACTGACCTCCCTCCCGGACTGACCTCCCTACCTCCGGGACTGACCTCCCTCCCTCCCGGACTGACCTCCCTCCCGGACTGACCTCACTGTCTCCCGGAATGACGTCCCTCTCTCCCGGAATGACCTCCCTCTCTCCCGGACTGACCTCCCTCTCGGACTGACCTTCCGCCTTCCCGGACTGACCTCCCTCTCTCCCGGACTGACCTCCCTCCCTCCCGGACTGACCTTCCTCCCGGGCAGACCTCCCTCCCTCCTGGACTGACCTCCCTCCCGGACTGACCTCCCTCCTGGACTGACCTTCCTCCTTCCCGGACTGACCTTCCTCCTTCCCGGACTGACCTCCCTCTCTCCCGGACTGACCTCCCTCCCTCTTGGACTGACCTCCTTCCCTCCCGGACTGACCTCCCTCCCTCCCGGACTGACCTCCCTCTCTCCCGGACTGACCTCACTCCCGGACTGACCACCCACCCGGACTGACCTCCCTCCCGGACTCTTCTCCCTCCCGGACTAACGTCCCTCCCTCCCGGACTGACCTCCCTCCCGGACTGACCTCCCTCCCTCCCGGACTGACCTCCCTCCCGGACTGACCTCCCTCCCGGACTGACCTCCCTCCCTCCCGGACTGACCTCCCTCCCGGACTGACCTCCCTCCCTCCCGGACTGACCTCCCTCCCTCCCGGACTGACCTCCCTCCCTCCCGGACAGACCTCCCTGCCTCCCAGACTGAGCTCCCTCCCGGACTGACCTCCCTCCCTCCCGGAGTGACCTCCTTCCCTCCCGCACTGACCTCTCTCCTGGACTGACCTCCCTTCCTCCCGGACTGACCTCCCTTCCGGACTGACCTCCCTCCCGCCCGGACTGACCACTCTCCCGGACTGACCTCCCTCCCTCCCGGACTGACCTCCCTCCCGGACTGACCTCCCTCCCGGACTGACCTTCCGCCTTCCCGGACTGACCTCCCTCTCTCCCGGACTGACCTCCCTCTCTCCCGGACTGACCTCCCTCCCTCCCAGACTGACTTCCCTCCCGGACTGACCTCCCTCCCTCCCGGACTGACCACCTTCCCTCCCGGACTGACTTCCCTCCCTCCCGGACTGACCACCTTCCCTCCCGGACTGACTTCCCTCTCTCCCGGACAGACCTCCCTCCCTCCCAGACTGACCTCCCTCCCGGACTGACATCCCTCCCTCCCGGACTGACCTCCTTCCCTCCCTGACTGACCTTCCTCATTCCCGGACTGACCTCCCTCTCTCCCGGACTGACCTCCCTCCCTCTCGGACAGACCTCCCTCCCTCCTGGACTGACCTCCTTCCCTCCCGGGCTGACCTCACTCCCGGACTGACCTCCCTCCCTCCCGGACTGACCTCCTTCCCTGCCGGACTGACTTCCCTCTGTCCCGGACTGACTTCCCTCTCTCCCGGACTGACCTCCCTCCCTCCTGGACTGACCTCCCTCCCTCCCGGACTGACCTCCTTCCCTGCTGGACTGACTTCCCTCTCTCCCGGACTGACTTCCCTCCCTCCCGGACTGACCTCCCTCCCTCCTGGACTGACCTCCCTCCCGGACTGACCTCCCTCACTCCCAGACTGACCTCCCTCCCGGACGGTCCTCCCTCCCTCCCGGACTGACCTCCTTCCCTCCCGGACTGACTTCCCTCTCTCCCGGACTGAACTCCCTCCCTGCCGGACTGACCTTCCTCCTTCCCGGACTGACCTCCCTCTCTCCCGGACTGACCTCCTTCCCTCCCGGACTGACCTCCCTCCCTCCCGGACTGACCTCCCTCCCTCCCGGACTGACCTTCCTCCTTCCCGGACTGACCTCCCTCCCTCCCAGACTGACCTCCCTCCCGGACTGACCTCCCTCCCGGACTGACCTCCCTCTCTCCCGGACTGACCTCCCTCCCGGACTGACCTCCCTCTCTCCCGGACTGAACTCCCTCCCAGACTGACCTCCCTCCCGGACTGACCTCCCTCCCGGACAGACATCCCTCCCGGACTGACCTCCCTCCGGGACTGACCTCCCTCCCTCCCGGAGTGACCTCGCACTCTCCTGGACTGACCTCCCTCCCTCCCGGACTGACCTCCCTCCCGGACAGACATTCCTCCCGGACGGACCTCCCTCTGGGACTGACCTCCCTCCCGGACTGACCTCCCTCCCGAACTGACCTCCCTCCCTCCCGGACTGACCTCCCTCTCTCCCGGACTGACCTCCCTCCCTCCCGGACTGACCTCCATCCCAGACTGACCTCCCTCCCTCCCGGACGGACCACCCTCTGGACTGACCCCACTCTGGGACTGACCTCCCTCCCGGACTGACCTCCCTCTCTCCCGGACTGACCTCCCTCTCTCCCGGACTGACCTCCCTCCCGGACTGACCTCCCTCCGGGACTGACCTCCCTCCCTCCCGGACTGACCTCCCTCCCTCCCGGACTGACCTCCCTACCTCCGGGACTGACCTCCCTCCCTCCCGGACTGACCTCCCTCCCGGACTGACCTCCCTCCCTCCCGGACTGACCTCACTGTCTCCCGGAATGACCTCCCTCCCGGACTGACCTCCCTCCCTCCCGGACTGACTTCCCTCCCTCCCGGACTGACCTCCCTACCTCCGGGACTGACCTCCCTCCCTCCCGGACTGACCTCCCTCCCGGACTGACCTCCCTCCCTCCCGGACTGACCTCACTGTCTCCCGGAATGACCTCCCTCCCTCCCGGACTGATCTCCCTCCCTCCCGGACTGACCTCACTGTCTCCCGGAATGACCTCCCTCCCTCCCGGACTGATCTCCCTCCCTCCCGGACTGACCACCCTCCCGGACTGACCTCCCTCTCGGACTGACCTCCCTCTCTCCCGGACTGACCTCCCTCTCTCACGGACTGACCTCCCTCCCTCCCGGACTGACCTCCCTCCCGGACTGACCTCCCTCTCTCCCGGACTGACCTCCCTCTCTCACGGACTGACCTTCCTCCCTCCCGGACTGACCTCCCTCCCGGACTGACCTCCCTCTCTCCCGGACTGACATCCTTCCCGGACTGACCTCCCTCTCTCCCGGACTGACCTCCCTCTCTCACGGACTGACCTTCCTCCCTCCCGGACTGACCTCCCTCCCGGACTGACCTCCCTCTCTCCCGGACTGACCTCCCTCTCTCACGGACTGACCTCCCTCTCTCCCGGACTGACCTCCCTCTCTCCCGGACTGACCTCCCTCCCTCCCGGACTGACCTTCCTCCCGGGCAGACCTCCCTCCCTCCTGGACTGACCTCCCTCCCGGACTGACCTCCCTCCGGGACTGACCTCCCTCTCACCCAGATTGACCTCCCTCCCGGACGGACCACCTTCCTGGACTGACCCCACTCCGGGACTGACCTCCCTCCCGGACTGACCTCCCTCCCTGCCGGACTGACCTTCCTCCTTCCCGGACTGACCTCCCTCTCTCCCGGACTGACCTCCCTCCCTCTTGGACTGACCTCCCTCTCTCACGGACTGACCTTCCTCCCTCCCGGACTGACCTCCCTCCCGGACTGACCTCCCTCTCTCCCGGACTGACATCCTTCCCGGACTGACCTCCCTCTCTCCCGGACAGACCTCCCTCTCTCACGGACTGACCTTCCTCCCTCCCGGACTGACCTCCCTCCCGGACTGACCTCCCTCTCTCCCGGACTGACCTCCCTCTCTCACGGACTGACCTCCCTCTCTCCCGGACTGACCTCCCTCTCTCCCGGACTGACCTCCCTCCCTCCCGGACTGACCTTCCTCCCGGGCAGACCTCCCTCCCTCCTGGACTGACCTCCCTCCCGGACTGACCTCCCTCCGGGACTGACCTCCCTCTCACCCAGATTGACCTCCCTCCCGGACGGACCACCTTCCTGGACTGACCCCACTCCGGGACTGACCTCCCTCCCGGACTGACCTCCCTCCCTGCCGGACTGACCTTCCTCCTTCCCGGACTGACCTCCCTCTCTCCCGGACTGACCTCCCTCCCTCTTGGACTGACCTCCTTCCCTCCCGGATTGACCTCCCTCCCTCCCGGACTGACCTCCCTCACTCCTGGACTGACCTCCCTCTCTCCCGGACTGACCTCACTCCCGGACTGACCACCCACCCGGACTGACCTCCCTCCCGGACTCTTCTCCCTCCCGGACTGACGTCCCTCCCTCCCGGACTGACCTCCCTCACTCCTGGACTGACCTCCCTCTCTCCCGGACTGACCTCCCTCCCGGACTGACCTCCCTCCCGGACTGACCTTCCTCCCAGACTGACCTCTCTCCCGGACTGACCTCCCTCCCGGACTGACCTCCCTCCCGGACTGACCTCCCTCCTGGACTGACCTCCCTGCCTCCCAGACTGAGCTCCCTCCCGGACTGACCTCCCTCCCTCCCGGAGTGACCTCCTTCCCTCCCGGACTGACCTCCCTCCCGGACTGACCTCCCTCCCTGACTGACCTCCCTCCTGCCCGGACTGAGCTCCCTCCCGGACTGACCTCCCTCCCGGACTGACCTCCCTCCCTGACTGACCTCTCTCCCGGACTGACCTCCCTCCCGGACTGACCTCCCTCCCGGACTGACCTCCCTCCCTCCCGGAGTGACCTCCTTCCCTCCCGCACTGACCTCTCTCCCGGACTGACCTCCCTTCCTCCCGGACTGACCTCCCTTCCGGACTGACCTCCCTCCCGCCCGGACTGACCACTCTCCCGGGCTGACCTCCCTCCCTCCCGGACTGACCTCCCTCCCGGACTGACCTCCCTCCCGGACTGACCTTCCGCCTTCCCGGACTGACCTCCCTCTCTCCCGGACTGACCTCCCTCTCTCCCGGACTGACCTCCCTCCCTCCCAGACTGACTTCCCTCCCGGACTGACCTCCCTCCCTCCCGGACTGACCACCTTCCCTCCCGGACTGACTTCCCTCTCTCCCGGACAGACCTCCCTCCCTCCCAGACTGACCTCCCTCCCGGACTGACATCCCTCCCTCCCGGACTGACCTCCTTCCCTCCCTGACTGACCTCCTTCCCTCCCGGACTGACCTTCCTCATTCCCGGACTGACCTCCCTCTCTCCAGGACTGACCTCCCTCCCTCCCGGACTGACCTCCCTCCCTCCTGGACAGACCACCCTCCCTCCCAGACTGACCTCCCTCCCGGACTGACATCCCTCCCTCCCGGACTGACCTCCTTTCCTCCCTGACTGACCTCCTTCCCTCCCGGACTGACCTTCCTCATTCCCGGACTGACCTCCCTCTCTCCCGGACTGACTTCCCTCTCTCTCGGACTGACCTCCCTCCCTCCTGGACTGACCTCCCTCTCTCCCGGACTGACCTCCCTCCCTCCCGGACTGACCTCCCTCCCGGACTGACGTCCCTCCTTCCTGGACTGACCTCCTTCCCTCCCGGACTGACCTCCCTCCCTCCCGGACTGACCTCCCTCACTCCTGGACTGACCTCCCTCTCTCCCGGACTGACCTCACTCCCGGACTGACCACCCTCCCGGACTGTTCTCCCTCCCGGACTGACGTCCCTCCCTCCCGGACTGACCTCCCTCCCGGACTGACCTCCCTCCCTCCCGGACTGACCTCCTTCCCTCCCGCACTGACCTCCCTCCCGGACTGACCTCCCTCCCGGACTGACCTCCCTCCCTCCCGGACTGACCTCCTTCCCTCCCGCACTGACCTCCCTCCCGGACTGACCTCCCTCCCGGACTGACCTCCCTCCTGGACTGACCTCCCTGCCTCCCAGACGGAGCTCCCTCCCGGACTGACCTCCCTCCCTCCCGGAGTGACCTCTCTCCCGGACTGACCTCCCTTCCTCCCGGACTGACCTCCCTTCCGGACTGACCTCCCTCCCGCCCGGACTGACCTCTCTCCCGGACTGACCTCCCTCCATCCCGGACTGACCTCCCTCCCGGACTGACCTCCCTCCCTCCCGGACTGACCTCCCTCCCTCCTGGACTGACCTCACTGTCTCCCGGACTGACCTCCCTCCCGGAATGACCTCCCTCCCGGACTGATCTCCCTCCCTCCCGGACTGACCTCCCTCCCAGACTGACCTCCCTCCCGGACTGACCTTCCGCCTTCCCGGACTGACCTCCCTCTCTCCCGGACTGACCTCCCTCCCTCCCAGACTGACTTCCCTCCCGGACTGACCACCTTCCCTCCCGGACTGACTTCCCTCCCGGACTGACCTCCCTCCCTCCCGGACTGACCACCTTCCCTCCCGGACTGACTTCCCTCTCTCCCGGACTGACATCCCTCCCTCCCGGACTAACCTCCTTCCCTCCCGGACTGACCTCCTTCCCTCCCGTAATGACCATCCTCCTTCCCGGACTGTCCTCCCTCTCTACCGGACTGACCTCCCTCCCTCCCGGACTGACCTCCCTCCCTCCTGGACTGACCTCCTTCCCTCCCGGGCTGACCTCACTCCCGGACTGACCTCCCTCACGGACTGTTCTCCCTCCCTCCCGGACTGACCTCCCTCCCGGACTGACCTCCCTCCCGGACTGACCTCCCACTCTCCCGGACTGACCTCCCTCCCTCCCGGACTGACCTCCCTCCCGGACTGACATCCCACTCTCCCGGACAGACCTCCCAACCGGACTGACCTCCCTTCCTCCCGCACTGACCTCCCTCCCGGACTGACATCCCACTTCCCGGACTGACCTCCCTCCCTCCCGGACAGACCTCCCAACCGGACTGACCTCCCTCCGGGACTGACCTCCCACTCTCCCGGACTGACCTCCCTCCCTCCCGGACTGACCACCCTCCCACCCAGATTGACATCCCTCCCGGACGGACCACCCTCCTCGACTGACCCCACTCCGGGACTGACCTCCCTCCCGGACTGACCTTGATCCCTCCCGTACTGACCTCCCTCTCTCCGGGACTGACCTCCCTCCCGGACTGACCTCGATCCCTCCCGTACTGACCTCCCTCTCTCCGGGACTGACCTCCCTCCCGGACTGACCTCGATCCCTCCCGTACTGACCTCCCTCTCTCCCGGACTGACATCCCCCGCAGACTGACCTCCCTCCGGGACTGATCTCCCTCCCTCCCGGACTGAACTCGCTCCCTCTTGAACTGACCACCCTCCCTCCCGGACAGACCTCCCTCCCTCCCGGACAGACCTCCCTCCCTCCCGGACTGACCTCCCTCCCTCCCGGACTGACCTCCTTCCCTCCCGCACTGACCTCCCTCCCTCCCGGACTGACCTCCCTCCCTCCCGGACTGACCTCGATCCCTCCCGTACTGACCTCCCTCTCTCCGGGACTGACCTCCCTCCCGGACTGACCTCGATCCCTCCCGTACTGACCTCCCTCTCTCCCGGACTGACATCCCCCGCAGACTGACCTCCCTCCGGGACTGATCTCCCTCCCTCCCGGACTGAACTCGCTCCCTCTTGAACTGACCTCCCTCCCTCCCGGACAGACCTCCCTCCCTCCCGGACTGACCTCCCTCCCTCCCGGACTGACCTCCCTCCTGGACTGACCTCCCTCCCGGACTGACCTCCCTCCTGGACTGACCTCCCTCCCAGACTGAGCTCCCTCCCGGACTGACCTCCCTCCCTCCGGGAGTGACCTCCTTCCCACCCGCACTGACCTCTCTCCCGGACTGACCACCCTCCCTCCCGAACTGACCTCGCTCCCTCCCGGACTGACCTCCCTCCCTCCCGGACTGACCACCCTCCCTCCCGGACTGACCTCCCTTCCGGACTGACCTCCCTTCTTCCCGGACTGACCTCCCTGCCGGACTGACCTCCCTCCCGCCCGGACTGACCTCTCTCCCGGACTGACCTCCCTCCCTCCCGGACTGACCTCCCTCCCTCCCGGACTGATCTCCCTCCCGGACTGACCTCCCTCCCTCCCGGACTGACCTCCCTCCCTCCCGGACTGACCTCCCTCCCGGACTGACCTCCCTCCCTCCCGGACTGACCTCTCTCTCCCGGACTGACCTCCCTCCCTCCCGGACTGATCTCCCTCCCGGACTGACCTCCCTCCCGGACTGACCTCCCTCCCGGACTGACCTCCCTCCCGGACTGACCTCCCTCCCTCCCGCACTGACCTCCCTCCCTCCCGAACTGACCTCCTTCCCGGACTGACCTCCCTCCCGGACTGACCTCCTTCCCGGACTGACCTCACTCCCTCCCGGACTGACCTCCCTCCCTCCTGGACTGACCTCCTTCCCGGACTGACCTCACTCCCTCCCGGACTGACCTCCCTCCCTCCTGGACTGACCTCCTTCCCGGACTGACCTCCCTCCCGGACTGACCTCCCTCCCTCCCGGACTGACCTCCCTCCCGGACTGACCTCCCTCCTGGACTGACCTCCCTCCCTCCCGGACTGACCTCCCTTCCGGACTGACCTCCGTCTCTCCCGGACTGACCTCCCTCCCTCCCGGACTGACCTCGCTCCCGGACTGACCTCCCTCCCTCCCAGACTGACCTCCCTCCCGGACTGACCTCCCTTCCGGACTGACCTCCGTCTCTCCCGGACTGACCTCCCTCACTCCCGGACTTACCTCCCTCCCGGACTGACCTCCCTCCCTCCCGGACTGACCTCCCTCCCTCCAGGACAGACCTCCCTCCCTCCCAGACTGACCTCCCTCCCGGACTGACATCCCTCCCTCCCGGACTGACCTCCTTCCCTCCCTGACTGACCTCCTTCCCTCCCGGACTGACCTTCCTCATTCCCGGACTGACCTCCCTCTCTCCAGGACTGACCTCCCTCCCTCCCGGACTGACCTCCCTCCCTCCTGGACAGACCACCCTCCCTCCCAGACTGACCTCCCTCCCGGACTGACATCCCTCCCTCCCGGACTGACCTCCTTTCCTCCCTGACTGACCTCCTTCCCTCCCGGACTGACCTTCCTCATTCCCGGACTGACCTCCCTCTCTCCCGGACTGACTTCCCTCTCTCTCGGACTGACCTCCCTCCCTCCTGGACTGACCTCCCTCTCTCCCGGACTGACCTCCCTCCCTCCCGGACTGACCTCCCTCCCGGACTGACGTCCCTCCTTCCTGGACTGACCTCCTTCCCTCCCGGACTGACCTCCCTCCCTCCCGGACTGACCTCCCTCACTCCTGGACTGACCTCCCTCTCTCCCGGACTGACCTCACTCCCGGACTGACCACCCTCCCGGACTGTTCTCCCTCCCGGACTGACGTCCCTCCCTCCCGGACTGACCTCCCTCCCGGACTGACCTCCCTCCCTCCCGGACTGACCTCCTTCCCTCCCGCACTGACCTCCCTCCCGGACTGACCTCCCTCCCGGACTGACCTCCCTCCCTCCCGGACTGACCTCCTTCCCTCCCGCACTGACCTCCCTCCCGGACTGACCTCCCTCCCGGACTGACCTCCCTCCCGGACTGACCTCCCTCCTGGACTGACCTCCCTGCCTCCCAGACGGAGCTCCCTCCCGGACTGACCTCCCTCCCTCCCGGAGTGACCTCTCTCCCGGACTGACCTCCCTTCCTCCCGGACTGACCTCCCTTCCGGACTGACCTCCCTCCCGCCCGGACTGACCTCTCTCCCGGACTGACCTCCCTCCATCCCGGACTGACCTCCCTCCCGGACTGACCTCCCTCCCTCCCGGACTGACCTCCCTCCCTCCTGGACTGACCTCACTGTCTCCCGGACTGACCTCCCTCCCGGAATGACCTCCCTCCCGGACTGATCTCCCTCCCTCCCGGACTGACCTCCCTCCCAGACTGACCTCCCTCCCGGACTGACCTTCCGCCTTCCCGGACTGACCTCCCTCTCTCCCGGACTGACCTCCCTCCCTCCCAGACTGACTTCCCTCCCGGACTGACCACCTTCCCTCCCGGACTGACTTCCCTCCCGGACTGACCTCCCTCCCTCCCGGACTGACCACCTTCCCTCCCGGACTGACTTCCCTCTCTCCCGGACTGACATCCCTCCCTCCCGGACTAACCTCCTTCCCTCCCGGACTGACCTCCTTCCCTCCCGTAATGACCATCCTCCTTCCCGGACTGTCCTCCCTCTCTCCCGGACTGACCTCCCTCCCTCCCGGACTGACCTCCCTCCCTCCTGGACTGACCTCCTTCCCTCCCGGGCTGACCTCACTCCCGGACTGACCTCCCTCACGGACTGTTCTCCCTCCCTCCCGGACTGACCTCCCTCCCGGACTGACCTCCCTCCCGGACTGACCTCCCACTCTCCCGGACTGACCTCCCTCCCTCCCGGACTGACCTCCCTCCCGGACTGACATCCCACTCTCCCGGACAGACCTCCCAACCGGACTGACCTCCCTTCCTCCCGCACTGACCTCCCTCCCGGACTGACATCCCACTTCCCGGACTGACCTCCCTCCCTCCCGGACAGACCTCCCAACCGGACTGACCTCCCTCCGGGACTGACCTCCCACTCTCCCGGACTGACCTCCCTCCCTCCCGGACTGACCTCCCTCCCGGACTGACCACCCTCCCACCCAGATTGACATCCCTCCCGGACGGACCACCCTCCTCGACTGACCCCACTCCGGGACTGACCTCCCTCCCGGACTGACCTTGATCCCTCCCGTACTGACCTCCCTCTCTCCGGGACTGACCTCCCTCCCGGACTGACCTCGATCCCTCCCGTACTGACCTCCCTCTCTCCGGGACTGACCTCCCTCCCGGACTGACCTCGATCCCTCCCGTACTGACCTCCCTCTCTCCCGGACTGACATCCCCCGCAGACTGACCTCCCTCCGGGACTGATCTCCCTCCCTCCCGGACTGAACTCGCTCCCTCTTGAACTGACCACCCTCCCTCCCGGACAGACCTCCCTCCCTCCCGGACAGACCTCCCTCCCTCCCGGACTGACCTCCCTCCCTCCCGGACTGACCTCCTTCCCTCCCGCACTGACCTCCCTCCCTCCCGGACTGACCTCCCTCCCTCCCGGACTGACCTCGATCCCTCCCGTACTGACCTCCCTCTCTCCGGGACTGACCTCCCTCCCGGACTGACCTCGATCCCTCCCGTACTGACCTCCCTCTCTCCCGGACTGACATCCCCCGCAGACTGACCTCCCTCCGGGACTGATCTCCCTCCCTCCCGGACTGAACTCGCTCCCTCTTGAACTGACCTCCCTCCCTCCCGGACAGACCTCCCTCCCTCCCGGACTGACCTCCCTCCCTCCCGGACTGACCTCCCTCCTGGACTGACCTCCCTCCCGGACTGACCTCCCTCCTGGACTGACCTCCCTCCCAGACTGAGCTCCCTCCCGGACTGACCTCCCTCCCTCCGGGAGTGACCTCCTTCCCACCCGCACTGACCTCTCTCCCGGACTGACCACCCTCCCTCCCGAACTGACCTCGCTCCCTCCCGGACTGACCTCCCTCCCTCCCGGACTGACCACCCTCCCTCCCGGACTGACCTCCCTTCCGGACTGACCTCCCTTCTTCCCGGACTGACCTCCCTGCCGGACTGACCTCCCTCCCGCCCGGACTGACCTCTCTCCCGGACTGACCTCCCTCCCTCCCGGACTGACCTCCCTCCCTCCCGGACTGATCTCCCTCCCGGACTGACCTCCCTCCCTCCCGGACTGACCTCCCTCCCTCCCGGACTGACCTCCCTCCCGGACTGACCTCCCTCCCTCCCGGACTGACCTCTCTCTCCCGGACTGACCTCCCTCCCTCCCGGACTGATCTCCCTCCCGGACTGACCTCCCTCCCGGACTGACCTCCCTCCCGGACTGACCTCCCTCCCGGACTGACCTCCCTCCCTCCCGCACTGACCTCCCTCCCTCCCGAACTGACCTCCTTCCCGGACTGACCTCCCTCCCGGACTGACCTCCTTCCCGGACTGACCTCTCTCCCGGACTGACCTCACTCCCTCCCGGACTGACCTCCCTCCCTCCTGGACTGACCTCCTTCCCGGACTGACCTCACTCCCTCCCGGACTGACCTCCCTCCCTCCTGGACTGACCTCCTTCCCGGACTGACCTCCCTCCCGGACTGACCTCCCTCCCTCCCGGACTGACCTCCCTCCCGGACTGACCTCTCTCCTGGACTGACCTCCCTCCCTCCCGGACTGACCTCCCTTCCGGACTGACCTCCGTCTCTCCCGGACTGACCTCCCTCCCTCCCGGACTGACCTCGCTCCCGGACTGACCTCCCTCCCTCCCAGACTGACCTCCCTCCCGGACTGACCTCCCTTCCGGACTGACCTCCGTCTCTCCCGGACTGACCTCCCTCACTCCCGGACTTACCTCCCTCCCGGACTGACCTCCCTCCCTCCCGGACTGACCTCCCTCCCTCCAGGACTGACCTCCCTCCCTCCCGGACTGACCTCCCTCCCGGACTGATCTCCGTCTCTCCCGGACTGACCTCCCTCCCTCCCGGACTGACCTCCCTCCCGGACTGACCTCCCTCCCTCCCGGACTGACCTCCCTCCCGGACTGACCTCCCTCCCGGACTGACCTCCCTCCCTCCAGGACTGACCTCCCTCCCTCCCGGACTGACCTCCCTCCCTCCAGGACTGACATCCCTCCCTCCCGGACTGACCTCCCTCCCGGACTGACCTCCGTCTCTCCCGGACTGACCTCCCTCCCTCCCGGACTGACCTCCCTCCCGGACTGACCTCCCTCCCTCCCGGACTGACCTCCCTCCCGGACTGACCTCCCTCCCGGACTGACCTCCCTCCCTCCCGGACTGACCTCCCTCCCGGACTGACCTCCCTCCCGGACTGACCTCCCTCCCTCCCGGACTGACCTCCCTGCCGGACTGACCTCCCTCCCTCCCAGACTGACCTCCCTCCCGGACTGTCCTCCCTCCCTCCCGGACTGACCTCCCTCCCTCCAGGACTGACCTCCCTCCCTCCCGGACTGACCTCCCACCCGGACTGTCCTTCTTCCCTCCCGCACTGACCTTCCTCCCTCCCGGACTGACCTCCCTCCCGGACTGACCTCCCTCCCGGACTGACCTCCCTCCCTCCCGGACTGACCTCCCTCCCGGACTGACCTCCCTCCCTCCCGGACTGACCTCCCTCCCTCCCGGACTGACCCCCCTCCCGGACTGACCTCTCTCCCGGACTGACCGCCCTCCCGGACTGACCTCCCTCCCGGACTGACCTCCCTCCATCCCGGACTGACCTCCCTCCCTCCCGGACTGACCTCCCGCTCTCCCGGACTGACATCCCTCCCGGACTGACCTCCCTCCCTCCCGGACTGACATCCCTCCCTCCCGGACTGACCTCCCTCTCTCCCGGACTGACCTCCCTCCCTCCCAGACTGACTTCCCTCCCGGACTGACCTCCCTCCCTCCCGGACTGACCTCCCTCCCTCCCGGACTGACCTCCCTCCCTCCCGGACTGACCACCCTCCCACCCAGATTGACATCCCTCCCGGACGGACCACCCTCCTGGACTGACCCCACTCCGGGACTAACCTCCCTCCCGGACTGACCTTGATCCCTCCCGTACTGACCTCCCTCTCTCCGGGACTGACCTCCCTCCCGGACTGACCTCGATCCCTCCCGTACTGACCTCCCTGTCTCCGGGACTGACCTCCCTCCCGGACTGACCTCCCTCCCTCCCGGACTGACCTCCTTCCCTCCCGCACTGACCTCCCTCCCTCCCGGACTGACCTCGATCCCTCCCGTACTGACCTCCCTGTCTCCGGGACTGACCTCCCTCCCGGACTGACCTCGATCCCTCCCGTACTGACCTCCCTCTCTCCCGGACTGACATCCCCCGCAGACTGACCTCCCTCCGGGACTGATCTCCCTCCCTCCCGGACTGAACTCGCTCCCTCTTGAACTGACCTCCCTTCCTCCCGGACAGACCTCCCTCCCTCCCGGACTGACCTCCCTCCCTCCCGGACTGACCTCCTTCCCTCCCGCACTGACCTCCCTCCCTCCCGGACTGACCTCCCTCCCTCCCGGACTGACCTCCCTCCTGGACTGACCTCCCTCCCGGACTGACCTTCCTGCCGAACTGACCTCCCTGCCTCCCAGACTGAGCTCCCTCCCGGACTGACCTCCCTCCCTCCGGGAGTGACCTCCTTCCCACCCGCACTGACCTCTGTCCCGGACTGACCACCCTCCCTCCCGAACTGACCTCCCTTCCGGACTGACCACCCTCCCTCCCGGACTGACCTCCCTTCCGGACTGACCCCCCTCCCGCCCGGACTGACCTCTCTCCCGGACTGACCTCCCTTCTTCCCGGACTGACCTCCCTGCCGGACTGACCTCCCTCCCTCCCGGACTGACCTCCCTCCCTCCCGGACTGACCTCCCTCCCTCCCGGACTGACCTCCCTCCCGGACTGACCTCCCTCCCGGACTGACCTCCCTCCCTCCCGGACTGACCTCTCTCTCCCGGACTGACATCTCTCCCTCCCGGACTGACCTCCCTCCCGGACTGACCTCCCTCCCGGACTGACCTCCCTCCGGGACTGACCTCACTCCCTCCCGCACTGACCTCCCTCCCTCCCGGACTGACCTCCTTCCCGGACTGACCTCACTCCCTCCCGGACTGACCTCCCTCCCTCCTGGACTGACCTCCTTCCCGGACTGACCTCACTCCCTCCCGGACTGACCTCCCTCCCTCCTGGACTGACCTCCTTCCCGGACTGACCTCCCTCCCGGACTGACCTCCCTCCCTCCAGGACTGACCTCCCTCCCTCCCGGACTGACCTCCCTCCCGGACTGACCTCCCTCCTGGACAGACCTCCCTCCCTCCCGGACTGACCTCCCTTCCGGACTGACCTCCGTCTCTCCCGGACTGACCTCCCTCCCTCCCGGACTGACCTCCCTCCCGGACTGACCTCCCTCCCTCCCAGACTGACCTCCCTCCCAGACTGACCTCCCTTCCGGACTGACCTCCGTCTCTCCCGGACTGACCTCCCTCCCGGACTGACCTCCCTTCCGGACTGACCTCCGTCTCTCCCGGACTGACCTCCCTCCCTCCCGGACTGACCTCCCTCCCGGACTGACCTCCCTCCCTCCCAGACTGACCTCCCTCCCGGACTGTCCTCCCTCCCTCCCGGACTGACCTCCCTCCCTCCAGGACTGACCTCCCTCCCTCCCGGACTGACCTCCCACCCGGACTGTCCTTTCTCCCTCCCGCACTGACCTTCCTCCCTCCCGGACTGACCTCCCTCCCGGACTGACCTCCCTCCCGGACTGACCTCCTTCCCTCCCGCACTGACCTCCCTCCCTCCCGGACTGACCCCCCTCCCGGACTGACCTCTCTCCCGGACTGACCGCCCTCCCGGACTGACCTCCCTCCCGGACTGACCTCCCTCCCTCCCGGACTGACCTCCCTCCCTCCCGGGCTGACCTTCCGCCTTCCCGGACTTACCTCCCTCTCTCCCGGACTGACCTCCCTCTCTCCCGGACTGACCTCCCTCTCTCCCGGACTGACCTCCCTCCCTCCCAGACTGACTTCCCTCCCGGACTGACCTCCCTCCCTCCCGGACTGACCTCCCTCACTCCCAGACTGACTTCCCTCCCGGACTGACCTCCCTCCCTCCCGGACTGACCACCTTCCCTCCCGGACTGACCTCCCTCCCTCCCGGACTGACCTCCCTCCCTCCCAGACTGACCTCCCTCCCGGACTGACATCCCTCCCTCCCGGACTGACCTCCTTCCCTCCCGGACTGACCTTCCTCCTTCCCGGACTGACTTCCCTCTCTCCCGGACTGACCTCCCTCCCTCCTGGACTGACCTCCCTCCCTCCTGGACTGACCTCCCTCCCTCCCGGACTGACCTCCCTCACGGACTGTTCTCCCTCCCGGACTGACGTCCCTCCCTCCCGGACTGACCTCCCTCCCGGACTGACCTCCCGGACTGACCTCCTTCCCTCCCGCACTGACCTCCCTCCCGGACTGACCTCCTTCCCTCCCGCACTGACCTCCCTCCCGGACTGACATCCCACTCGCCCGGACTGACCTCCCTCCCTGCCGGACAGACCTCCCAACCGGACTGACCTCCCTCCGGGACTGACCTCCCACTCTCCCGGACTGACCTCCCTCCCTCCCGGACAGACCTCCCAACCGGACTGACCTCCCTCCGGGACTGACCTCCCTCCCGGACTGACCTCCCACTCTCCCGGACTGACCTCCCTCCGGGACTGACCTCCCTCCCGGACTGACCTCCCACTCTCCCGGACTGACCTCCCTCCCTCCCGGACTGACCTCCCTCCCGGACTGACCACCCTCCCACCCAGATTCACATCCCTCCCGGACGGACCACCCTCCTGGACTGACCCCACTCCGGGACTGACCTCCCTCCCGGACTGACCTCGATCCCTCCCGTACTGACCTCCCTCTCTCCGGGACTGACCTCCCTCCCGGACTGACCTCGATCCCTCCCGTACTGACCTCCCTCTCTCCCGGACTGACATCCCCCGCAGACTGACCTCCCTCCGGGACTGACCTCCCTCCCACCCGGACTGAACTCGCTCCCTCTTGAACTGACCTCCCTCCCTCCCGGACAGACCTCCCTCCCTCCCGGACTGACCTCCCTCCCTCCCGGACTGACTTCCCTCCCTCCCGGACTGACCTCCCTCCCTCCCGGACTGACCTCCCTCCCTCCCGGACTGACCTCCCTCCCTCCCAGACTGACCTCCCTCCCGGACTGTCCTCCCTCCCTCCTGGACTGACCGCCTTCCCTCCCGGACTGACCTCCCTCCCTCCCGGACTGACCTCCCTCACTCCTGGACTGACCTCCCTCCCGGACTGACCTCCCTCATGGACTGTTCTCCCTCCCGGACTGACGTCCCTCCCGGACTGACCTCCCTCCCTCCCGGACTGACCTCCTTCCCTCCCGCACTGACCTCCCTCCCTCCCGCACTGACCTCCCTCCCTCCCGGACTGACTTCCCTCCTGGACTGACCTCCCTCCCGGACTGACCTCCCTCCTGGACTGACCTCCCTGCCTCCCAGACTGAGCTCCCTCCCGGACTGACCTCCCTCCCTCCCGGAGTGACCTACTTCCCACCCGCACTGACCTCTCTCCCGGACTGACCTCCCTCCCTCCCGGACTGACCTCCCTTCCGGACTGACCTCCCTCCCGCCCGGACTGACCTCTCTCCCGGACTGACCTCCCTCCCTCCCGGACTGAGCTCCCTCCCGGTCTGACCTCCCTCCCTCCCGGAGTGACCTACTTCCCACCCGCACTGACCTCTCTCCCGGACTGACCTCCCTCCCTCCCGGACTGACCTCCCTTCCGGACTGACCTCCCTCCCGCCCGGACTGACCTCTCTCCCGGACTGACCTCCCTCCCTCCCGGACTGACCTCCCTTCCGGACTGACCCCCCTTCTTCCCGGACTGACCTCCCTCCCGGACTGACCTCCCTCTCTCCCGGACTGACCTCCCTCCCTCTCGGACTGATCTCCCTCCCGGACTGACCACCCTCCCGGACTGACCTCCCTCCCTCCCGGACTGACCTCCCTCCCTCCCGGACTGATCTCCCTCCCGGACTGACCTCCCTCCCGGACTGACCTCCCTCCCTCCCGGACTGACCTCTCTCTCCCGGACTGACCTCCCTCCCGGACTGACCTCCCTCCCGGACTGACCTCCCTCCTGGACTGACCTCCCTCCCGGACTGACCTGCCTCCCTCCCGCACTGACCTCCCTACCTCCCGGACTGACCTCCCTCCCTCCCGGACCTCCCTCCCTCCCGGACTGACCTCTCTCCCGGACTGACCTCCCTCCCGGACTGACCTCCGTCTCTCCCGGACTGACCTCCGTCTCTCCCGGACTGACCTCCCTCCCGGACTGACCTCCCTCCCTCCCAGACTGACCTCCCTCCCGGACTGTCCTCCCTCCCTCCCGGACTGACCTCCCTCCCGGACTGACCTCCCTCCCGGACTGACCTCCTTCCCTCCCGCACTGACCTCCCTCCCGGACTGACCTCCTTCCCTCCCGCACTGACCTCCCTCCCGGACTGACATCCCACTCGCCCGGACTGACCTCCCTCCCTGCCGGACAGACCTCCCAACCGGACTGACCTCCCTCCGGGACTGACCTCCCACTCTCCCGGACTGACCTCCCTCCCTCCCGGACTGACCTCCCTCCCGGACTGACCACCCTCCCACCCAGATTCACATCCCTCCCGGACGGACCACCCTCCTGGACTGACCCCACTCCGGGACTGACCTCCCTCCCGGACTGACCTCGATCCCTCCCGTACTGACCTCCCTCTCTCCGGGACTGACCTCCCTCCCGGACTGACCTCGATCCCTCCCGTACTGACCTCCCTCTCTCCCGGACTGACATCCCCCGCAGACTGACCTCCCTCCGGGACTGACCTCCCTCCCACCCGGACTGAACTCGCTCCCTCTTGAACTGACCTCCCTCCCTCCCGGACAGACCTCCCTCCCTCCCGGACTGACCTCCCTCCCTCCCGGACTGACTTCCCTCCCTCCCGGACTGACCTCCTTCCCTCCCGGACTGACCTCCCTCCCTCCCGGACTGACCTCCCTCCCTCCCAGACTGACCTCCCTCCCGGACTGTCCTCCCTCCCTCCTGGACTGACCGCCTTCCCTCCCGGACTGACCTCCCTCCCTCCCGGACTGACCTCCCTCACTCCTGGACTGACCTCCCTCCCGGACTGACCTCCCTCATGGACTGTTCTCCCTCCCGGACTGACGTCCCTCCCGGACTGACCTCCCTCCCTCCCGGACTGACCTCCTTCCCTCCCGCACTGACCTCCCTCCCTCCCGCACTGACCTCCCTCCCTCCCGGACTGACTTCCCTCCTGGACTGACCTCCCTCCCGGACTGACCTCCCTCCTGGACTGACCTCCCTGCCTCCCAGACTGAGCTCCCTCCCGGACTGACCTCCCTCCCTCCCGGAGTGACCTACTTCCCACCCGCACTGACCTCTCTCCCGGACTGACCTCCCTCCCTCCCGGACTGACCTCCCTTCCGGACTGACCTCCCTCCCGCCCGGACTGACCTCTCTCCCGGACTGACCTCCCTCCCTCCCGGACTGAGCTCCCTCCCGGACTGACCTCCCTCCCTCCCGGAGTGACCTACTTCCCACCCGCACTGACCTCTCTCCCGGACTGACCTCCCTCCCTCCCGGACTGACCTCCCTTCCGGACTGACCTCCCTCCCGCCCGGACTGACCTCTCTCCCGGACTGACCTCCCTCCCTCCCGGACTGACCTCCCTTCCGGACTGACCCCCCTTCTTCCCGGACTGACCTCCCTCCCGGACTGACCTCCCTCCCTCCCGGACTGACCTCCCTCCCTCTCGGACTGATCTCCCTCCCGGACTGACCTCCCTCCCGGACTGACCTCCCTCCCTCCCGGACTGACCTCCCTCCCTCCCGGACTGATCTCCCTCCCGGACTGACCTCCCTCCCGGACTGACCTCCCTCCCTCCCGGACTGACCTCTCTCTCCCGGACTGACCTCCCTCCCGGACTGACCTCCCTCCCGGACTGACCTCCCTCCTGGACTGACCTCCCTCCCGGACTGACCTGCCTCCCTCCCGCACTGACCTCCCTACCTCCCGGACTGACCTCCCTCCCTCCCGGACCTCCCTCCCTCCCGGACTGACCTCTCTCCCGGACTGACCTCCCTCCCGGACTGACCTCCGTCTCTCCCGGACTGACCTCCGTCTCTCCCGGACTGACCTCCCTCCCGGACTGACCTCCCTCCCTCCCAGACTGACCTCCCTCCCGGACTGTCCTCCCTCCCTCCCGGACTGATCTCCCTCCCTCCCGGACTGACCTCCCTCCCTCCCGGACTGACCTCCCTCCCTCCAGAACTGACCTCCCTCCCGGACTGTCCACTTCCCTCCCGCACTGACCTTCCTCCCTCCCGGACTGACCTCCCTCCCGGACTGACCTCCCACCCGGACTGTCCTCCTTCCCTCCCGCACTGACCTTCCTCCCTCCCGGACTGACCTCCCTCCCGGACTGACCTCCCTCCCTCCCGGACTGACCTCCTTCCCTCCCGCACTGACCTCCCTCCCTCCCGCACTGACCTCCCTCCCTCCCGGACTGACCTCCCTCCCTCCCGGACTGACCTCCCTCCTGGACTGACCTCCCTCCCGGACTGACCTCCCTCCCGGACTGACCTCCCTCCCGGACTGACCTCCCTCCCGGACTGACCTCCCTCCCTCCCGGACTGACCTCCCTCCCTCCTGGACTGACCTCCCTCCCTCCCGGAGTGACCTACTTCCCACCCGCACTGACCTCTCTCCCGGACTGACCTCCCTCCCTCCCGGACTGACCTCCCTTCCGGACTGACCTCCCTCCCGCCCGGACTGACCTCTCTCCCGGACTGACCTCCCTTCTTCCCGGACTGACCTCCCTCCCGGACTGACCTCCCTCCCTCCCGGACTGACCTCCCTCCCTCCCGGACTGACCTCCCTCCCTCCCGGACTGACCTCCCTCCCTCCCGGACTGACCTCCCTCCCTCCCGGACTGACCTCCCTCCCTCCCGGACTGACCTCCCTCCCTCCCGGACTGACCTCCCTCCCGGACTGACCTCCCTCCCGGACTGACCTCCCTCCCTCCCGGACTGATCTCCCTCCCGGACTGACCTCCCTCCCTCCCGGACTGACCTCCCTCCCGGACTGACCTCCCTCCCGGACTGACCTCCCTCCTGGACTGACCTCCCTCCCTCCCGGACTGACCTCCCTCCCTCCCGCACTGACCTCCCTCCCTCCCGGACTGACCTCCCTCCCGGACTGACCTCCCTCCCTCCCGGACTGACATCTCTCCCTCCCGTCTGACCTCCCTCCCGGACTGACCTCCCTCCCGGAATGACCTCCCTCCCTCCCAGACTGACTTCCCTCCCGGACTGACCTCCCTCCCTCCCGGACTGACCACCTTCCCTCCCGGACTGACTTCCCTCTCTCCCGGACTGACCACCCTCCCTCCCAGACTGACCTCCCTCCCGGACTGACCTCCCTCCCTCCCGGACTGACCTCCTTCCCTCCCGGACTGACCTTCCTCCTTCCCGGACTGACCTCCCTCTCTCCCGAACTGACCTCCCTCCCTCCCGGACTGACCTCCATCCCTCCTGGGCTGACCTCAATCCCGGACTGACCTCCATCCATCCCGGACTGACCTCCCTCACGGAGTGTTCTCCCTCCCGGACTGACGTCCCTCCCTCCCGGACGTCCCTCCCTCCCGGACGTCCCTCCCTCCCGGACTGACCTCCCTCCCGGACTGACCTCCTTCCCTCCCGCACTAACCTCCCTCCCGGACTGACATCCCACTCTCCCGGACTGACCTCCCTCCTTCCCGGACAGACCTCCCTCCCGGACTGACCTCCCTCTCTCCCGGACTGACCTCCCTCCCGGACTGACTTCCCTCTCTCCCGGACTGACATCCCACTCTCCCGGACTGACGTCCCTCCCTCCCGGACAGACCTCCCTCCCTCCCGGACTGACCTCCCTCCCGGACTGACCTCCCTCCCTCCCGGACTGACCTCCCTCCCTCCCGGACTGACCTCCTTCCCTCCCGCACTGACCTCCCTCCCTCCCAGACTGACCTCCCTCCCGGACTGTCCTCCCTCCCGGACTGACCTCCTTCCCTCCCGGACTGACTTCCCTCTCTCCCGGACTGACCTCCCTCCCTCCCAGACTGACCTCCCTCCCGGACTGACATCCCTCCATCCCGGACTGACCTTCCTCCTTCCCGGACTGACCTCACTCTCTACCGGACTGACCTCCCTCCCTCCTGGACTGACCTCCCTCACTCCTGGACTGACCTCCTTCCCTCCCGGACTGACCTCCCTCCCTCCAGGACTGACCTCCCTCACTCCCGGACTGACCTCCATCCATCCCGGACTGACCTCCCTCACGGACTGTTCTCCCTCCCAGACTGATGTCCCTCCCTCCCGGACTGACCTCCCTCCCGGACTGACCTCCCTCCCTCCCGGACTGACTTCCTTCCCTCCCGCACTGACCTCCCTCCCTCCTGGACTGACCTCCCTCCCGGACTGACCTCCCTCCTGGACTGACCTCCCTGCCTTCTAGACTGAGCTCCCTCCCGGACTGACCTCCCTCCCTCCCGGAGTGACCTCCTTCCCTCCCGGACTGACCTCTCTCCCGGACTGACCTCCCTCCCTCCCGGACTGACCTCCCTCCCTCCCGGACTGACCTCCCTCCCTCCCGGACTGACCTCCCTCCCGGACTGACCTCTCTCTCCCGGACTGACATCTCTCCGTCCCGGACTGACCTCCCTCCCGGACTGACCTCCCTCCCTCCCGGACTGACCTCCCTCCCTCCCGCATGACCTCCCTCCCGGACTGACCTCCCTCCCGGACTGACCTCCCTCCCGCACTGACCTCCCTCCCGGACTGACTTCCCTCCCGGACTGACCTCCGCCTCTCCCGGACTGACCTCCCTCCCTCCCGGACTGACCTCCCTCCCGGACTGACCTCCCTCCCTCCCGGACTGACCTCCCTCCCTCCCGGATTGACCTCTCTCGCTCCCGGACTGATCTCCCTCCCTCCCGGACTGACCTCCCTCCCGGACTGACCTCCCTCCCTCCCGGACTGACCTCCAGCTCTCCCGGACTGACCTCCCTCCCTCCCGGACTGTCCTCCCTCCCGGACTGAGCTCCCTCCCTCCCAGACTGACCTCCCTCCCGGACTGTCCTCCCTCCCTCCCGGACTGACCTCCCTCCCTCCAGGACTGACCTCCCTCCCTCCCGGACTGACCTCCCTCCCGGACTGACCTCCCTCCCTCCCGGACTGACCTCCCTCCCTCCCGGACTGACCTCCCTCCCTCCCGGACTGACCTCCCTCCCTCCTGGACTGACCTCCCTCCCTCCCGGACTGACCTCCCTCCCGGACTGACCTCCCTCCCGGACTGACCTCCCTCCCGGACTGACCTCCCTCCCTCCCGGACTGACCTACCTCCCGGACTGACCTCCCATCTCCCGGACTGACCTCTCTCTCTCCCGGACTGACCTCTCTCTCCCGGACTGACCTCCCTCCCGGACTGACCTCTGTCTCTCCCGGAGTGACCTCCCTCCCTCCCAGACTGACCTCCCTCCCTCCTGGACTGACCACCCTCCCTCCCGGACTGACCCCCCTCCCGGACTGACCTCCCTCCCGGACTGACCTCCCTCCCGGACTGACCTCCCTCCCTCCCGGACTGACCTCCCTCCCTCCCGGACTGACCTCCCTCCCGGACTGACCTCCCTCCCGGACTGACCTCCCTCCCGGTCTGACCTACTTCCCTCCGGGCTGACCTCCCTCCTTCCCGGACTGACCTCCCTCCCGGACTGACCTTCCTCCCTCCCGGACTGACCTACCTCCCGGACTGACCTCCCATCTCCCGGACTGACCTCTCTCTCTCCCGGACTGACCTCTCTCTCCCGGACTGACCTCCTTCCCGGACTGACGTCCCTCTCTCCCGGAGTGACCTCCCTCCCTCCCAGACTGACCTCCCTCCAGGACTGACCTCCCTCCCTCCCGGACTGACCTCCCTCCCTCCTGGACTGTCCTCCTTCCCTCCCGCACTGACCTCCCTCCCTCCCGGACGGACCTCCCTCCCTGACCGACCTCCCTCCCGGACTGACCTCTGTCTCTCCCGGAGTGACCTCCCTCCCTCCCAGACTGACCTCCCTCCCGGACTGTCCTCCCTCCCTCCCGGACTGACCTCCCTCCCTCCCGGATTGACCTCCCTCCAGGACTGACCTCCCTCCCTCCCGGACTGACCTCCCTCCCTCCTGGACTGTCCTCCTTCCCTCCCGCACTGACCTCCCTCCCTCCCGGACAGACCTCACTCCCGGACTGACCTCCCTCCCGGACTATTCTCCCTCCCGGACTGACCTCCCTCCCTCCCGGACTGACCCCCCTCCCGGACTGACCTCCCTCCCTCCCAGACTGACCTCCCTCCCGGACTGACCTCCCTCCCTCCCGGACTGACCTCCCTCCCTCCCGGACTGACCTCCCTCCCGGACTGACCTCCCTCCCGGACTGACCTCCCTCCCGGACTGACCTCCCTCCCTCCCGGACTGACCTCCCTCCCTCCCGGACTGACCTCCCTCCCGGACTGACCTTCCTCCCGGTCTGACCTACTTCCCTCCTGCACTGACCTCCCTCCCTCCCGGACTGACCTCCCTCCCTCCCGGACTGACCTCCCTCCCTCCCGGACTGACCTCCCTCCCTCCCGGACTGACCTCCCTCCTGGACTGACCTCCCTCTTCCCCGGACTGACGATCACACTGAGGAAATACGTGTGTCGGTCGGAGGAGGGGAGGGGGCCTTAGAAATCCACGCTGAGGCGTTCAAAGGGGCGGGAGGCCTTCACCAGGTGCGCGCAGTCCGGCCGGCAGAAGTGCGGTTTGCACTCCGCACAGACCTGGCAGTCCTTGGTGATCGTCTTTACTTCCTCGACGGAGTAGGGTAAATTTCGTGCCTTAATGAAGTGGTACAACCGTGTGACCCCTGGGTGACAAAGGCTGTCGTGCAGGGTCCGGAGTCGGTCTACCTGTGCGCTGGCACATGTACCTCGGGATAGGGCGTCTGGGGGCTCGTTGAGTTTGCCAGGGCGATACTTAATCTCGTAGTTATAGGTGGAGAGCTCGATTCTCCACCACAAGATTTTGTCATTTTTGATCTTGCCCCGTTGTGTGTTGTTGAACATGAAGGCTACCGACTGTTGGTCAGTGAGGAGAGTGAATCTCCTGCTGGCCAGGTAATGCCTCCAATGTCACACAGCCTCAACGATAGCCTGAGCCTCCTTTTCGACGGATGAGTGCCGAATTTCGGAGGCATGGAGGGTGCGGGAAAAGAATGCCACGGGCCTGCCTGCCTGGTTGAGGGTGGCGGCAAGGGCGACATCCGATGCGTCGCTTTCTATTTGGAAACGAAGTGTTTCGTCTACAGCGTGCATTCCAGCTTTGGCAATATCAGCTCTGATCCAGGCGAAAGCCTGTTGGGCCTCAGCCGTCAGGGGGAAATGAGTGGACTGTATGAGTGGGCGGGCCTTGTCCGCATAGTTTGGGACCCACTGAGCGTAATACGAGAAGAACCCCAGGCAGCGTTTGAGGGCCTTGGGGCAGTGGGGGAGGGGAAGCTCTCTCCCGGACTGACATCCCACTCTCCCGGACTGACGTCCCTCCCTCCCGGACAGACCTCCCTCCCTCCCGGACTGACCTCCCTCCCGGACTGACCTCCCTCCCTCCCGGACTGACCTCCCTCCCTCCCGGACTGACCTCCTTCCCTCCCGCACTGACCTCCCTCCCTCACAGACTGACCTCCCTCCCGGACTGTCCTCCCTCCCGGACTGACCTCCTTCCCTCCCGGACTGACTTCCCTCTCTCCCGGACTGACCTCCCTCCCTCCCAGACTGACCTCCCTCCCGGACTGACATCCCTCCCTCCTGGACTGACCTTCCTCCTTCCCGGACTGACCTCCCTCTCTACCGGACTGACCTCCCTCCCTCCTGGACTGACCTCCCTCACTCCTGGACTGACCTCCTTCCCTCCCGGACTGACCTCCCTCCCTCCAGGACTGACCTCCCTCACTCCCGGACTGACCTCCATCCATCCCGGACTGACCTCCCTCACGGACTGTTCTCCCTCCCAGACTGATGTCCCTCCCTCCCGGACTGACCTCCCTCCCGGACTGACCTCCCTCCCTCCCGGACTGACTTCCTTCCCTCCCGCACTGACCTCCCTCCCTCCTGGACTGACCTCCCTCCCGGACTGACCTCCCTCCTGGACTGACCTCCCTGCCTCGCAGACTGAGCTCCCTCCCGGACTGACCTCCCTCCCTCCCGGAGTGACCTCCTTCCCTCCCGGACTGACCTCTCTCCCGGACTGACCTCCCTCCCTCCCGGACTGACCTCCCTCCCTCCCGGACTGACCTCCCTCCCTCCCGGACTGACCTCCCTCCCGGACTGACCTCTCTCTCCCGGACTGACATCTCTCCGTCCCGGACTGACCTCCCTCCCGGACTGACCTCCCTCCCTCCCGGACTGACCTCCCTCCCTCCCGCACTGACCTCCCTCCCGGACTGACCTCCCTCCCGGACTGACCTCCCTCCCGCACTGACCTCCCTCCCGGACTGACTTCCCTCCCGGACTGACCTCCGTCTCTCCCGGACTGACCTCCCTCCCTCCCGGACTGACCTCCCTCCCGGACTGACCTCCCTCCCTCCCGGACTGACCTCCCTCCCTCCCGGATTGACCTCCCTCGCTCCCGGACCGACCTCCCTCCCTCCCGGACTGACCTCCCTCCCGGACTGACCTCCCTCCCTCCCGGACTGACCTCCAGCTCTCCCGGACTGACCTCCCTCCCTCCCGGACTGTCCTCCCTCCCGGACTGAGCTCCCTCCCTCCCAGACTGACCTCCCTCCCGGACTGTCCTCCCTCCCTCCCGGACTGACCTCCCTCCCTCCAGGACTGACCTCCCTCCCTCCCGGACTGACCTCCCTCCCGGACTGACCTCCCTCCCTCCCGGACTGACCTCCCTCCCTCCCGGACTGACCTCCCTCCCTCCCGGACTGACCTCCCTCCCTCCTGGACTGACCTCCCTCCCTCCAGGACTGACCTCCCTCCCTCCCGGACTGACCCCCCTCCCGGACTGACCTCCCTCCCGGACTGACCTCCCTCCCGGACTGACCTCCCTCCCTCCCGGACTGACCTACCTCCCGGACTGACCTCCCATCTCCCGGACTGACCTCTCTCTCTCCCGGACTGACCTCTCTCTCCCGGACTGACCTCCCTCCCGGACTGACCTCTGTCTCTCCCGGAGTGACCTCCCTCCCTCCCAGACTGACCTCCCTCCCTCCTGGACTGACCTCCCTCCCTCCCGGACTGACCCCCCTCCCGGACTGACCTCCCTCCCGGACTGACCTCCCTCCCGGACTGACCTCCCTCCCTCCCGGACTGACCTCCCTCCCTCCCGGACTGACCTCCCTCCCGGTCTGACCTACTTCCCTCCGGGCTGACCTCCCTCCTTCCCGGACTGACCTCCCTCCCGGACTGACCTCCCTCCCTCCCGGACTGACCTACCTCCCGGACTGACCTCCCATCTCCCGGACTGACCTCTCTCTCTCCCGGACTGACCTCTCTCTCCCGGACTGACCTCCTTCCCGGACTGACGTCCCTCTCTCCCGGAGTGACCTCCCTCCCTCCCAGACTGACCTCCCTCCAGGACTGACCTCCCTCCCTCCCGGACTGACCTCCCTCCCTCCTGGACTGTCCTCCTTCCCTCCCGCACTGACCTCCCTCCCTCCCGGACGGACCTCCCTCCCTGACCTCCCTCCCTCCCGGACTGACCTCTGTCTCTCCCGGAGTGACCTCCCTCCCTCCCAGACTGACCTCCCTCCCGGACTGTCCTCCCTCCCTCCCGGACTGACCTCCCTCGCTCCCGGATTGACCTCCCTCCCTCCAGGACTGACCTCCCTCCCTCCTGGACTGTCCTCCTTCCCTCCCGCACTGACCTCCCTCCCTCCCGGACAGACCTCACTCCCGGACTGACCTCCCTCCCGGACTATTCTCCCTCCCGGACTGACCTCCCTCCGTCCCGGACTGACCCCCCTCCCGGACTGACCTCCCTCCCTCCCAGACTGACCTCCCTCCCGGACTGACCTCCCTCCCTCCCGGACTGACCTCCCTCCCTCCCGGACTGACCTCCCTCCCGGACTGACCTCCCTCCCGGACTGACCTCCCTCCCGGACTGACCTCCCTCCCGGACTGACCTCCCTCCCTCCCGGACTGACCTCCCTCCCTCCCGGACTGACCTCCCTCCCGGACTGACCTTCCTCCCGGTCTGACCTACTTCCCTCCTGCACTGACCTCCCTCCCTCCCGGACTGACCTCCCTCCCTCCCGGACTGACCTCCCTCCCTCCCGGACTGACCTCCCTCCTGGACTGACCTCCCTCTTCCCCGGACTGACGATCACACTGAGGAAATACGTGTGTCGGTCGGAGGAGGGGAGGGGGCCTTAGAAATCCACGCTGAGGCGTTCAAAGGGGCGGGAGGCCTTCACCAGGTGCGCGCAGTCCGGCCGGCAGAAGTGCGGTTTGCACTCCGCACAGACCTGGCAGTCCTTGGTGATCGTCTTTACTTCCTCGACGGAGTAGGGTAAATTTCGTGCCTTAATGAAGTGGTACAACCGTGTGACCCCTGGGTGACAAAGGCTGTCGTGCAGGGTCCGGAGTCGGTCTACCTGTGCGCTGGCACATGTACCTCGGGATAGGGCGTCTGGGGGCTCGTTGAGTTTGCCAGGGCGATACTTAATCTCGTAGTTATAGGTGGAGAGCTCGATTCTCCACCACAAGATTTTGTCATTTTTGATCTTGCCCCGTTGTGTGTTGTTGAACATGAAGGCTACCGACTGTTGGTCAGTGAGGAGAGTGAATCTCCTGCTGGCCAGGTAATGCCTCCAATGTCACACAGCCTCAACGATAGCCTGAGCCTCCTTTTCGACGGATGAGTGCCGAATTTCGGAGGCATGGAGGGTGCGGGAAAAGAATGCCACGGGCCTGCCTGCCTGGTTGAGGGTGGCGGCAAGGGCGACATCCGATGCGTCGCTTTCTATTTGGAAACGAAGTGTTTCGTCTACAGCGTGCATTCCAGCTTTGGCAATATCAGCTCTGATCCAGGCGAAAGCCTGTTGGGCCTCAGCCGTCAGGGGGAAATGAGTGGACTGTATGAGTGGGCGGGCCTTGTCCGCATAGTTTGGGACCCACTGAGCGTAATACGAGAAGAACCCCAGGCAGCGTTTGAGGGCCTTGGGGCAGTGGGGGAGGGGAAGCTCCATGAGGGGGCGCATGCGGTCGGGATCGGGCCCCAGAACTCCGTTCTGGACCACGTAGTCGAGGATGGCTAAGCGGTTTGAACGGGACACACACTTCTCCTTGTTATACGTGAGGTTGAGGAGAGTGGCGGTGTGGAGAAATTTAGCGAGGTTGGCGTCGTGGTCCTGCTGATCATGGCCGCAGATGGTCACATTGTCTAGTTACGGAAACGTGGCCCGCAAGCTGGTCCATCTCCCTTTGAAAGACCGAAACCCCATTGGTGACGCCGAAGGAAGTGATATAGCCGGCCGTCTGCCTCGAAGGCGGTGTATGGCCGGTCCGATTTACAGATGGGGAGCTGGTGGTTGTAAGCAGATTTCAGGTCCACCGTTGAGAAGACCCGGTACTGTACAATCCGGTTAACCATGTCAGATATGCGTGGGAGGGGGTACGCGTCGAGCTGCGTGTACCTGTTGATGGTCTGGCTGTAGTCCACGACCATTCGGTTTTTCTCCCCAGACTTAACCACTACCACTTGAGCTCTCCAGGAGCTGTTGCTTGCCTCGATGACTCCCTCCCGAAGCAACCGCTGGACCTCGGACCTGATGAAGCTGTACCGTCTGCTCCTGGTGGCGACGGGTTTGCAATCTGGAGTTAGATTGGCAAAGAGGGAAGGAGGATTGACCTTTAGGGTCGCGAGGCCGCACACAGTGAGGGGTGTTAAGGGTCCGCCGAATTTAAGGGTCAGGCTCTGGAGGTTGCCCTGAAAATCCAGGCCAAGGATAAGTGCAGCGCAGAGGTTAGGGAGGACGTAGAGGTGAAAACCGTGGAACTCTACGCCTTGGACTGTGAGCGTGACCGTGCAGTACTCCCGGATCGCCATGCGATGGGATCTGGAGGCCAGGGAGATACTTTGATTGGTAGGATGTACCTGAAGGGAGCAGCGCCTTACTGTATTTGGATGTACAAAGCTCTCGGTGCTCCCAGAGTCCAGTAGGCAGGAGGTCACGTGGCCATTGACTTTCGCGTTGGTGGATGCATTGGTCAGTGTGTGGTCGGGACTGGTCGATTACCATGGATGCGAGTCATGGTTGATCGTCGGGTAGTGAGGCGGCCGCTGACTCGGGGTCCTGAAATGGCGTTGGTCTCCATGTGCTGCGGGGTGGACATGATGGTGGCGCCCGGAGGTCCTGGGGGTCACAAAATGGCGGCACCCATGGAACGCACGTTGCGGGGGTGGAGCAAGATGGCGGCACCCATGAAACGCACGTGTTGTGCGGGGGAGAAGATGGCGGCGCCCATTGCTCGCACATGGCCTCGGGAGGAGGGGAGTATAGCGGCGCCCATTGTCCGTGACCGGCGGAGGTTGGGGCAACCGCTGCTGCTGAGCGGGCCTGGCACACCGCTGCGTAGTGGCCCTTCTTCCCGCAGGCCTTACAAAGGGCAGCACGGGCTGGGCAGCGTTGGCGGGGGTTTCTTTGTTGGCCGCAAAAATAGCATTGGGGCCCGCCGGAGATCACTGGCTGGTGCGTAGCTCAGGCGTATTGGGTGGGTAGCGCCCCCGCTGGGGCGGCTGCCTGTGGGGCCCATGAAGTGTAGGAGGAGTGGGCCACGCGGTTGGGGGCGTAGGACTGTACATTGCGCAGGGCGACCGTCATGGAAAGCGCTAGTGTTTTAGTCTCTGCGAGGTCGCGCGTGGACCCTTCTAGGAGCCTCTGCCTGATAACATCGGACCCAATCCCAGTTACAAAAGCGTCCCTCATGAGGAGATCGGAGTGCTCCTTAGCTGTAACGTCCTGGCAGTCACAGTCCCGAACTAGTGGGATCAAGGCCCTCCAGAAGTCCTCGATTGAATCACCAGGTAGTTGAGTACGCGTTGCGAGCGCGTGTCTGGCGAAGAGCGTGTTCGTCTTCTGCTCACAATTTTCTTTGAGTCGAGTCATAGCATCAGCGTAATTGGGCGCATCCTGGATCAGCGGGAATATTTTAGAGCTGAGTCTGGAGTACAAGATTTGAATCTTCTGAGTCTCTGGAACAGGGGTCGGCGCCGCGTTGATATACGCTTCAAAACAAGCTAGCCAGTGCTGAAAGTCCTTTCTGGCGTCGCTTGCGTGTGGATCCAGCTGCAGGCGATCTGGTTTAATCCGGAGGTTCATCTTCTGAATCAGACACTAATAAATTGAGGCACGATCAATTTGGCTGGAGACGAAGTTGAATTCAAACTGAGGCTTTATTAGTATCTGAAGTGTGGCCTCCTACAGCAGCTGACAAAATGGCTGCGAGCTGAAGGCCACGTATATTTATAACCCGGCTCCTGGGTGGAGCGAGCATGCAGGGGCCCAGGTGAACCTGTAGTGCAGGTTGTACCGTACAACCCTTAATATAAGAACACAGTGGTTTACCACACCTCCCTCCCAGACTGACCTCCCTCTCTCCCGGACTGACCTCCCTCCCGGATGGACCTCCCTCCCTTGCGGACTGACCTCCCTTCCGGACTGACCTCCCTCCCGGACTGACCTCCCTCTCTCCCGGACTGACATCCCTAGCTCCCGGACTGACCTCCCTCCCTCTCTCCCTGTCACCCGGACTGACCTCCCTCCCGGACTGACCTCCATCCCTCTCTCTCTGTCACCCGGACTGACCTCCCTCCCGGACTGACCACCCTCCCTCCCTCCCGGACTGACCTCCCTCTCTCCCGGACTGACCTCCCTCCCACCCGGACTGATCTCCCTCTCTCCCGGACTGACCTCCCTCCCGGACTGACCACCCACCTGGATTGACCTCCCTCCCTCCCGGACTGACCTCCCTCCCTCCCGGACTGACCTCCCTCTCTCCCGGACTGACCTCCCTCTCTCCCGGACTGACCTCCCTCCTGGACTGACCTCCCTCCTGGACTGACCTCCCTCCCTCCCTCCCGGACTGACCTCCCTCCCTCCCGGACTGACCTCCCTCTCTCCCGGACTGACCTCCCTCCCTCCCGGACTGACCTCCCTCTCTCCCGGATTGACCTCCCTCTCTCCCGGACTGACATCCCTCCCGGACTGACCTCCCTCTCTCCTGGACTGACCTCCCTCTCTCCCGGACTGACCACCCTCCCTCCTGGACTGACCTCCCTCCCGGACTGACCTCCCTCTCTCCCGGACTGACCTCCCTCTCTCCCGGACTGACCACCCTCCCTCCCGGACTGACCCCCCTCCGTCTCTCCCGGACTGACCACCCTCCCTCCCGGACTGACCTCCCTCCATCCTGGACTGACCTCCCTTCCTCCCGGACTGACCTCCCTCTCTCCTGGACTGACCTCCCTCTCTCCCGGACTGACCTCCCTCCCGGACTGACCTCCCTCCGTCTCTCCCGGACTGACCACCCTCCCTCCCGGACTGACCTCCCTCCGTCTCTCCCGGACTGACCACCCTCCCTCCCGGACTGACCTCCCTCCATCCTGGACTGACCTCCCTTCCTCCCGGACTGACGTCCCTCTCTCCCGGACTGACCTCCCTCTCTCCCGGACTGACCTCTCTCCCGGACTGACCACCGTCGCGGACTGACCTCCCTCTCTCCCAGGCTGACCTCCCCCACTGACCTCACTCCTGGACTGACCTCCCTCCCAGACTGACCTCCCTCCCTCTCTCTCGGACTGACCTCCCTCTCTCCCGGACTGACCTCCCTCCCTCCCTCCTTCATTGTTGATCACTGCTCCTGTCTCACCCAGCCTGAGTGAGGAAGATTGCGCGAGACCGAGGTTTCGGAATCCCAGAGTGGGTAAGTCCGTCGAGGTTGTCCGGCTGTCGGAGATTCCCACTCTGAGAAAGTCACGGGCATGGAAAGGAGACTGGAATTTTCAGGATGGCCATCTGTAACTCGAGGAATGCCATAGGGATTGGTGCTGGGTCCTCAACTATTTATGATTTATATTAATGACTTGATTAAAGGGACTGACTGTATTGCAGGAAAATTCTCCGACGATACGAGGGAAGATAGGAAATCTTGGTTTGAGGAGGATTCAGTGTCCACAAAAGGATATAGATAGGTTAAGTGACTGGACAAATCAGAAAATGTGAGATTGTCTACACTGCCTGGAGGAATAGAAAATCTGCAGAATGCTGCGTCAGAGGGAGCGGAATGTCCCTTATATCTCAACCACTACAGTCAGCACTCAAAGTAACTTGGAAGGAGAATGGCATTTTGTCCTTTATTGCTAGGAGGATGGAGTCTCAAACTAGGGAAGTCTTACTACTACTGTACAAAGGTATTAGTGAGATGGCAACTCGAGTACTGTGTACAGCTTTGATCACCTTAAGGAGGGGCACATTTGCATTGGGAGTAATTCAGAGAAGGTTCACACGGATGATTCCTCATCAGCCTTATAGGGAAAGCTCGAATGGGTTGGCCCATATTCATTGGGGTTTAGAAGAATTCGAGGTGATCTTATTGAAACATCGAACATCCTGTGGGGACTTGACAGGGTAGATGAGAGGTGGAATCTAGAACTTGGGAGCACAGTTTCAAGCGACGTGGGTCTCCATTTTAAAACAGAGATCAGGAAGAATTTATTTTCTCAGTGGATCATGAGTGTTTAAAATTTTCTTCCACAGAAAGCAGTGGAGACTGAGTCATATGTTCAAGGCTGTTGTAGGCAGGTTTTTTGTTGGCATGGGGAGTCAAGGATTATGGGGATAGGGTTGGGAGACAGGAAATGTAGCTAGTAATGTGGTGTAATCTGCTTTGTGTTTCCATTAATCAATGTTTTCATTTCAGATTTCCAGCATCCATCGTATTAAGTGCAAGACTACCTTGATTCTGCAGCAGTTCCACTTTCTGGCCACAAGGTGATTGTATAGAACAATATTTACAGTCTGAAATTCTGATCACCTTCTTGGCTTTCTGATTCACATGTCAACCGAGATCTTTTTTACAATTTAATTATTTGTTACTATTTTTCTGCACTCAGTTCATTTTCAGCTGTTCTCTCCAGCTGCCCCTTTAACTGTAAACTGTCCCCTGACCTGGATGCTCTATCCCAGGATACTCACACCTCCAATACCTGCCAGGAAGGTTTGAGGCTTTTATGCTTCTTCCCTGAACAGAGACCCAATCAGCCTCCATCGAACACCACCACCCCTCTGCCTGACTGAACGTGTTCTCACATCGAACAACCTCTTCCTGAACTCCACTTTCTCCAAATGAAAGGTGTTGCTATCCACATTTGTCTTAGCTCTGCCTGCCTTTTAGTGGAATGTATTTGGAACTTGCCGTGTTCTAGCCATACTCAAGTCTGCTCCCTCACCTCTTGTTCATTATATTGTGACTGTATCAGTGCCATTCCTGTTCTCATCCTGAATGGGATGTTATCAATGGGCTGTTAGCAATTTGCTTCTAATGTTTCGTTATGCTCTCGATGTAGCATAAGCTGCTTCCTTGATATGCATTCTGACAAAGGAAGGTTCAGACTTGGAGATAGCTTTAACACGTTTATTAAACTATTAACAATTCTCCTACTTGGATTCGACCCGACTGTTAATCCTGTTATCACTACTCAGACTGACGAACCAGTCTGCTACAATCCACGTGGTGGGAGTGATGTTCAATCAACCCTGTGTCTGTACTCACTGAGAGTCTCCACTGGAAAGAGACTGAGCATGTGTGCTGTGTCCTTACATATGGGTTGGTGTAATGCCCTCCTGTGGTAGTGTCACCTCTGTGTGTATATTGGTCGTGTCCTATCTTACTGACCTATTGGTTGACTGTCTGTGTGTCATGTCTCTGGTGTTCCCTCTAGTGTCCAGCTAGGTGTAGTGTATGTACATTAACCCTTTGTGTACTTAGTGATGTATATCACCACATCCCTCCTTTTTTCATGTTACATATTTCCTGTACAGTGTTAAAGAAAATTGAACAAACTAGGTAGATGAGTGATACTCTGTACAAGTTATGATAACAGTGTTCATTAAACAATAAGTCCAAATCATATGCATGAGTCCAAAGTTCATTAATTATTATGGTCGAGTGGCTTTCTTGTTTGGTTGGTGAGTTTGTAATGTTGATGGTGGCATTGCATTGTAAACGCCATCAGTGTCCCTGTGCTGAAGGAACCAAGAAGTGGTCAAATCACTTTGTTGTCAGATTTGGACTCTTTTTTTTTTTCAATGCTTGTGGTGGTAATTCTTGATGGCATCTGTCCTGAAAGCCAGGTTGCCTGTTGGTAGTGCAGCAAACGTGAATTGGTAAGATGCATCATCCTGCCATGGCATGTCATTGTACTGAGCTGAGCAGTAACAGTGTCCCTCATGGGCAGAGTTTGTACCATATCATACCAGTCGTAGTTCCATTGGTGTTGTTTTTGTCGTGCTTGTTGTCGACGTTGTTGCCTCTGGTACGTGTCTTGTTATTGTCTTTGATGTGGTTTTTGTGTTGGTTGGTTTTGTTGTCGTGTTTGCTGCGCTCAAGGACCACACTCTGTGGATAGTACGAGTCCTTCACACAGTTACTCGTGTTAGCGTGCTTTGTGGATCTGCTGTCTCCTTGAACGTGCCGTCACTGAGTTCACGGCGCTCCCCGTCTGGAGTCATGTCCAGCTTACTTGAATCAGCTTTGGCTTGTGGATGCTCCCCGTCTGGAGTCTAATCTGTTTCACCTGAGTCAGTTTTGGTTTGTCGATGCTCCCCGTCTGGAGCCCTTTCTGGTTCACCTGAATCAGTTTTGGTTTCTTGATGCTCCCCGTCCGGAGTCACTGCAGGTTCACTTGAGTCAGCTGAGATTTCTTGATGCTCCCTGTCCGGAGTCATTTCAGGTTCACTTGCACCGTCTGAGGTTTCTTGATGCTCCACGTCCGGAGTCAAAACATTCAGGAATGCATTTGCTTGCGGAGAGGCTTGAGCGAATGAGATTTGAAGTGACGTGGTGTCACCGGAGTCACCAGTAGTCTCACTGTGATTGTCGAGTGCCTCTGTACATTCTAGCTGAGGTCTGTCACGTTGCACATCTTGTATGGGAAGTGGGATGTCGTCGTCACTTGTCGCACATACAGTGAGTAGAGCCTCAGTGTCTTCTTGTCATTCACTTGAGCTGGGTAGACTGTCAGAGTCTTCTTCTGGTGGCTCAAATAATCTGGGTGAACTGTCATAGTCTGCTTGCTGTACACTTGAGCGTGGCAGACTGTCATAGTCTTTCTGTTGTTCACTGGAGCGTGGCAGACTTGCATTGTCTGCTGCTGGTTGCTCAGAGGAGGTTGCTAGACCCTTATGGTCTTGTTCATGCATGGACTGTGCTCTGGAGTCTTGCGTTGCTTCTATCGTGGAGTCTGTCCACGAGCTCACTGTGGAGGCTTGTGTCACTCTAGTCACTTCTTGTTCATGCAAGGGCTGCGCTGTGGAGTCTTGCGATGCTTCTATTGTGGAGTCTGTCCATGAGCTCGCTGTGGAGGCTTGTGTCACTGGAGTCACTTCTTGTGTGGAGACGTGCAGTTGTCTTGCTGTGGAGTCTTTCATCGCTTTCTGTGTGGAGGCTGGGACTCTTTGTGGTGCATGGACCACTCTCTGTGTGGCAGCAGGCCGCTCTCTGTGGGCTTGTACCGCTCTCTGTCTCTTGGTGTCAGGCCGCAGCATAATCCTGCACTCACGAGTCGGGATGTCATATATGCTGGGCTGAAGAGTCCCCAATCCGAAGAACTCGTCGTCGGGGTCATCAACGTGCAACACACCTAGTTGCGGTTCGGATTTGGTACTGGGGTAGCCTCCCAAGGTGAAAGCTTCGTCTGAGTCGTTGTCTTCCAAGACCATCTCATCACGTTTTGTGTTGGAGATGGCATTGGGCTTGCGATGTACAAAGAAGAATTCAAGGTCTGAGTCATAGACTTCAAGGACTGTATCATCTCTTTGGGTGGTGCTAACTGCTTGTTGCAGGGTTCTGCAGAGGTTACTTTCAGCTACTGGTCGAATTTCAGGCATTGTGCTGTCGGTCCAGGTGAAAGAATCTGATTTTGAGGCTTTAAAATTTTTGTGTGTGTGTTTTGGGACATTTCCCCTTTAAGTGGGCGTGGCCCGGGGCCTCTGATGTCATGAAGCATGTGACATAGTGCGTGGGAAGCGATTGCGCATGCGCAGATGGCCGTTCCTTATCTTGGGGCCTTGTTCTCAATTGCGCATGCGCACACGGACCTTCCCGTTCTGTGCGCTCTTCGCGCAACTGTACATGTGCAGCACCTTTTCCAAGATGGCTGCAACTCGAAACTGCCGTTCGTTGCTGCAAGCCTACCTCGCAGTGAGTTTTGGCGCCTCTTTAACCTTTTCTTCTTGTATGTTACTCGCAGAATTCTTGGAATTTGTCCAGGACTGCCTGGTAGTCTTGTTTTGCCCCTTTTAGAGTATTTGAAAGTCTGGAAGATTTCAGCTGCTTCTGGACCCGCGATGGTAAGTAGAAGCTTTATTTTCTCTGCATCCACCACGCCATCTAGGTCAGACGCTACCAGGTAGATCTTGAATCTCTGCCTGAACCAACGCCAGTTTTCACTGAGATTGCCATGAGCTGCTGTGGAAGCGGAATCTCGAACATCATCTTGCCTGGCTGCTGTTGCTGGTAGTCACTGTTTGCTGAGTTTTAACTATATGGATTGAAACAGTTCACTCCTGGAACCATGTTTTGTTATGCTCGCGACGTAGCATAAGCTGCTTCCTTGATGTGCACTCTGACAAAGGAAGGTTCAGACTTTGAGATGGCTTTAACACGTTTATTAAACTATCAACAATTCTCCTACTTGGATTCGACGCTACTGTTAATCCTGTTATCGCTACTCAGACTGACGAACCAGTCTGCTACAATCCACGTGGTGGGAGTGATGTTCAATCAACCCTGTGTCTGTACTCACTGAGAGTCTCCACTGGAAAGAGACTGAGCATGTGTGCTGTGTCCTTATATATGGGTTGGTGTAATGCCTTCCTCCGGTAGTGTCACCTCTGTGTGTATCTTGAATGCCCATTGGTCGTGTCCTATCTTACTGACCTATTGGTTGACTGTCTGTGTGTCATGTCTCTGGTGCTCCCTCTAGTGTCTAGCTAGGTGTAGTGTATATACATCAACCCTTTGTGTACTTACAGTGATGTATAGCATCACAATTTCCACACCTCCCTCAGTTCAATACCGACTTTTCCTTTCTTTAATTTCTCTGTGGTCCATTGCCAGGAATAGGATATCAGCCATTATCCATTAATAGCCCATTGACTCCCATAACTCCCTTCATTATACTTCTTCCCATCCCACTTCATGGAAGGACTCTATCCCATTCTTCCTGTTTTTTCATCCCTGACATGTATGCTCTGACAATGCAACTTTCCATACCAATGCTTCCAACATGTCTTCCTTTTTCCTCAATAGAGAAATTCCGCCCACCACAGTCAACTGGGTCCTAGACTGTGTCTGTTCCATTTCCTGCTCTCACCTCTTCCACTCCCTCCCAGAACCTCTTGTCCTGGCCTTTCACCTACCCCCAACCTCTAAATTCCACCACTTCTGCTGCCTTCAATATGATGTCCCCACCAAACACACCTTCCCCACCCCTCCCCTTTCAACATTCCAAAGGGATCATTCCCCTTGTGACACCCTGGTCCACTCCTCAATTACCCCCAACACCCCCTCCCTTTTGCTTTGCCACTCTATAGACCTCCAGACTCAACATTTAGCCCATCAATTTCAGATCATAACCACTGCCCCCCTTTTGTTTTGGGTGGCAGATGTTGCTGACGGTTTCATTTTTTCCTATTCACACCTCTTCTCAACCAAGGGTAACACTCTGAGGACCGGGTTCAAATCCTACCAGCAGCTGGCGAAAATCTAGAATTAAAAATCTAATGTTGAGCATGAAAAAGTTGTCGATTGTCATTAAAAAAAACCCCGTCTGGTCCACTAATGTCCTTTGGGGAAGGAAATCTGCCATCCTTAACTGGTCTGGCCTCCATGCGACTCGAGATCCACTGCAGTGTGATTGACTCTTAAATGGCTTGGCCAGCCACTCAGTTCAAGGGCCTGGACAATAAATGCTGGTTCAGCCAGTGATGCCCACATCCCATGAACACATTTAAAAAATACCAAGAAGCACTTCTCTATTAGGGAATCAAATTCATCAAACATTTCATTGTCTTTTAACTCAATGAATCAATGCAGTACTCACACCCAGTGCAGCATCTGCCTTGAGCTTTAGGAATGAGTTCCAGCCTTAGTTGCTGAATCTTTCAGAGAACTGATTCCTGCTGCTGTAATTTCTCTGCCCATTTCAAGGCCATTACCCAGCAATGCAAAAATACTGAATTGTGCCTCACTCAACCGCTGGGAATGTCTTCATTAACTTCCATTGGACACTTATTGTTTTCTTTGCTGGGAAACAATCCACAGTTTTAAAAGCAGTTGCTTTAGCAGCTGGGGGTGGCAGCTTGCCAAGCTATTCTGACTAAATGCACAGCCTCCAACATGCTGGAGTTACGCGGAACCTGTGAAGTGCTGGTTTCCTCAGTGAAATCTAAAAGTAAAACAACTATATGTAGGAATTTCTTCTAGTAGTGTTGGGGACTGTGATCGAAGGGCACTGGGTCAGTGGTGCGCTGGCGAGCAGGAGTACCATTCTCCTGAGAGACGATGAGTTGCCCCGGGGGGGCTGCACCTCTATACTGCAGGCCTCTGGAGAAGAGGGAACAGCTTGAAAGAGCGTCATGTTCTGCAGTCACTATCTATGTTCTACAGGATTCTAGCTGAGCTTTCCTGAGAAGCTGCGGAGATGCTAATCCCTAGAACCACAATGGCAAAAAAATCTGAGCTCCTGGCAAAGCTGTCAGATAAACTGCTTTTACTCTTCTGTTTTTCTGCTGCATATTTAATATTTGTTATATTTTAAATCATGACTTATCTAATATATATATTACTCTTGAATCCACCAGGATGATAAAATGACCAATAGTCTTCTTGTTGAAAGATGAACTATTTAATGAGGAAAAAATTAATAATCTGTGAGTCCTTTTACTCTATATTAAACTAACAATAAAGAATTAAAGTACAATACAGATAACTATATCACTATACACTATTACAACAAACTAGTGCTAACTTCTCTCACTCTAGCTATTCTATGTCTTGCTTGTTCACTGTTCTGAATCACATCATCATGTGACTTAGAAAAGGCAGGAAATCAGTTCTTATAGTATCTCACTCTGAGCCATCTAGTATTGAAATGACTGTACTACATTTACATACATTGATCAGGTATATTGATACCTGAATATCACTACAATATTCACCAAATAATTTCAACCATAAATTTGATCCTCACCCTTTGAGGCCCCAGAACAAGTGCATTCACTTCCTGGGACATCACTGCAGGAATTTCACTAAAGCCCAACCATCTTCAGCTGCTTCATCAATGACCTTCCTTCCAACATAAGGTCAGATGTGGGTATGTTCGCTGATGACTGCACAATGTTCAGCACTATTCGCGACTCCTCAGACACTGAATCAGTCTGCGTTCAAATGCAGCAGGACCTGGACAATATCCAGGCTTGGGCTGATACGTGGCAAGTAACATTCGCAGCACACAAGTGTCAGGCAATCACATCTCCTATAAGAGATGCCACCATTCAATGGCACTACTATCACTAAATCCCACATTATCAAGATCCTGGGGGTTACCATTGATCCAAAACTGAACAGAACTAGCCATAGGAATACTGTGGCTACAAGAACAGGTCAGAATAAGTCACCTCCTGACTCCTCAAAACCTCTCCTCCATCTACAGGGCACCAGTCAGGAGTGTGATGGAATACTCCCCACTTGCCTGGATGAGTGCAGCTCCAACGACACTCAAGAAACTCAACACCATCCAGGGCAAAGCAGCTGCTTGATTGCTCCCCCTTCACATTTACTCCCTCCACCACCGATGCACAGTTGCAGTAGTGTGTACCACCTACAAGATACACTGCAGTAACATGCCAAGGTTCTTGCACGACTTCACCCCCACAACCTTGGACATCACATAGAAAAAGGCTGTCCAGAACCCGACAAGTCTGGGGCATGCCCAGAATATGTGGCAGTGGTTGGCCGGGCCTCCCTGGCTCTATTTACATTTGTCCTCTACGTCTGTTGTTCCCCACAACTGGCATGTGCAATGCACTGAGGAACCGTTTCAACCCCCGTGCCCCCATCAGGAGGCTCGGAGGTGTATAGCCCTCGGTAGACAGCCTCAAAAGCTTGGTTGACCTTTTTTGGTTTAGCTACCAGTCCGCTTCTGCTATATTTCAACTGTGCTATCTCCATCATGGCTGCCTGTTTTCTCAGCTGGTGAGCCAGCAGACGTCCAGCCTTTTCTCCGTGTTCACAGTGTCATGTGAGAGTACTTTTAAGAAATGGGTGTTTATAAATGGGTGTGTATATAAATATCTGTAGTGAGAGTACCTTTAAGAAATGAGTGTTTATTACTGCAGTGATGTCAGAGAGTGGGTGGTGCTGGGCTGTCTGCCAGCGTTTTATTTTCGCTTTAGGCTTTTTGCTGCAGGGTGTGTTTTAGTTTTTGAGAAGCTGGAATCACAGCAGGATATTTACAAATCTCTGCAAGCTTATGAATGTTCATTTGGTGTTTTCAAAGTGGTAACTGCTCTCAGTAGTGAATTTAAACCTGATCTCTGTGTTAAAAAGGGTCTTTTGTCTTATGGATGTTCATAAGGAAAGATTAAGAATGACTTGGAGATGACTGCATTCTTTGGGGAATTTATTGGTTTTGAAAGTTGTTAAGATGTTTACTGTGGGTTTATAAAGTGTTAACTGGTTTCATAAATGAACATTGTTTTAATTTAAAAATACTGTAGATCTCTGTTTGCATCACACCTGCAGAGTAAGGCCTGGTGCTCCCCATAACCACAATCTATTAAAAGTTGTGGGTCAGGTGAACTCCATGATACACTTTGGGGTTCTCTAAACCCTGGTCCATAATAAATTGGGGGCTCAAGGGGGATACAAGTCTCTCTATTGGATTGGCTTAGTGAACTTAACGACAGTGAGGGGTAGGCATATTGTAGTTCCTTTTCAGGTGTGGTATTTCAGTTTAAGTAGGGAGTGTGTTGTGGACAATGGCTCTTTCAGAGGCTCTGAACTTTTTGGGGGTGGAGACGGTCACACGCAGTACCTTACGGACAGAGACTAAAAGCAGACTGTTAGATTTGGTAAAAGCATTGCAGTTCACATTACCTGACAAAATGCAAAAAGGTGAGGTATTTATGGCGGTGGCTAAGCATTTAAAATTGCCTGAGATAAAGGCTGACTCATTGGAAATGGCAAAAATTCAGTTACAGATCATGCAACTTGAACATGAAAAAGAATTAAAGCAGCTTGAATACAAAAGAGAGAGAGAGAGGAAAAAGAACGAGAGAGAGAAGAAAGGAAAACAGAAAGAAAAGCCCTAGCAGCACAAAAGGAAAAAGAAAGGGAGATACAGTTCTAGGAAAAAGAAAGAGAAAGGGAGATACAGTTCAAAGAAAAAGAGCGAGAGAAAAAAAAGAGAGAGAGAGAGTTGCAACTTCAGAAAATGGCCATGAAATATGACAGTCAGTTAAAATTGGCGGACGTAAAGGGAAACGTACAGTTGGAGGATAGTGATGAGGACAGTGAGAAAGAGCGTCATAGTCGAAGACTTGGTGGGGATCTATTTAACTATCTCCACGCAGTGCCAAGGTTTGATGAGAAGGCGGTAGAAGCCTTTTTCATTTCATTTGAGAAGGTTGCTAAACAAATGAAATGGCCACAGGACATGTGGGTATTACTGATTCAAACAAAGCTGTTAGGTAGGGCTAGTGAAGTGTTTGCATCACTATCGGAGGAGGTATCTGTGACGTATGAGGAGGTGAAAAAATCCATCTTAGGTGCATATGAACTGCCTGAAAGCTGTGATAACCAATGCTCCTGTGTTGGCGAATTACAAGGGACTCTGTGATCAGATTGAACTAAAGTAGCTGACTTTAAAGAGAAATGCCGAGGTGTAGAGAAATGGATGAATCGTGCAGAGACTGTTTTGTTCAAAGAGACTGTCAATCGAGAAGAATTCCAGCTGGAGGAAGAACAAAAATGGACTATGTTATTAATAAATATTTGCGTGTTGTGTTTTGTTCAAAAAAGAAATGTATATTCACTGTCCATATTTCTTAAAGGGAAGTGAAAAGATGAAAAATGAAATTATTTTGAAGTTGTTGGGGTTGTTTTTTTCTTGGGTGGAGGTGCCATGTGAGAGTACCTTTAAGAAATGGGTGTTTATAAATGGGTGTGTATATAAATATCTGTAGTGAGAGTACCTTTAAGAAATGGGTGTTTATTACTGCAGTGATGTCAGAGAGTGGATGGAGCTACTCTGTCAGCTTTTTACTTTCGCTTGAGGCTTTTTGCTGCAGGGTGTGTTTGGTTTTGTTTTAGTTTTGGAGAAGCTGGAATCACAGCAGGATGTTTATGAATCTCTGCAAGCTTATGAATGTTCATTTGGTGTTTTCAAAGTGGTAACTGCTCTCAGCAGTGAATTTAAACCTGATCTCTGTGTTGAAAAGGGTCTTTTGTCTTATGGATGTTCATAAGGAAAGATTAAGAATGAATTGGAGAGTACTGTATTCTTTGGGGAATTTATTGGTGCTGAAAGTTGTTAAGATGTTTACTGAGGGTTTATAAAGTGTTCACTGGTTTCATAAATAAACATTGTTTTAATTTAAAAGTACTGTAGATCTCTGTTTGTATCACACCTGCAGAGTAAGGCCGTGTGCTCCCCATAACCACAATCTATTAAAAGTTGTGGGTCAGGTGAACTCCATGATACACTTTGGGGTTCTCTAAACCCTGGCCCATAACAGCAGAAGGTCTCCCGTGTCCGGCAGAGTTGGTGCACTGCTTTCCAGGTGGTCAGCAGGTTACAGTCCATTTGCAGTTTTTTCCTCGCTTACAGAAGCTGTACCGTCGGGGTCTCGGAATATTTTCTGTCGACCTCCAGGATGGAGCCGATCAGTTTCTGCCTGGCCACCCTCTCTTCCCTTTCTCTGCTTGCCTTGTAGGCTATAATCTCTCCCGTAATCACTGCCTTCAGTGCCTCCCAAAGCGTGGAAGGTGGGACTTCCCCATTCTGGTTGTTAGTGATGTACTCACCTATGGCCTGTGATGTTTTCTGCCAGAAGACTTTGTTGGCCAAGAGGTCCGTGTCCAACCTCCATGCGGAGCGTTGGGCAATGCCAGTCTCCAACCTCACATCCATGTGGTCGGAGATGACAATCACGGAGTATTCCGCCCTTACTATTTCTGGAAGCACCGATTTCCCCACTGCGAAGAAGTCAATATGGGTGTATACCATGTGCACTGGCGAAAAGAATGAGAATTCCTTCTCATCGGGGTGTAGGAACCACCATGGGTCCATTGTCTCCATCTGCTTCATGAACATTCCCAGTTCCCTAGACATGCCTGTCTTTTTCCCCGTTTTGGGGCTTTTTCAGTCCGTCAGTGGATCCTGCACGGTTGAAATCGCCCCCATGATTAGTCGGTGTGTGTCTATGTCGGGGATTTCTGCCATGGTCTTTTTTATGAAATCCATGTCGCTCTAGTTGGGCATGTACACGTTTACCATAACTACCGGTGCCCCGTCTAGGACACCGCTGACCATAACATACCATCCCCCTGGGTCTTTAACTGTCCTTGTCGCCATAAACATCATCCTCTTGCTCTTCAGTTTTGCTACCCCACCTAGCCCTCATCACATAGCATAAGTGGTATGTCTGTCCCACCCAGCCCTTCCTTATCTGCGGTCGGTCCTTCTCCTCAAGTGTGTCTCTTCTAGGAAGACTATGTCGGCTTTCAAACTTCTTAAATGGACAACGACTCTGAGTCTTTTCACTGGGCCGTTAAATTCCCTGATATTCCAGGTGATAATCCTGGTGGGGTGTTTCTGTCCCCTTACTCCTGCAGGATCACCCATACTTACCTGATGGATGTGCCCCTGCACTCCGGGGTATCCCTTTGTTAGCAGACCATCCAAATTGGCCACGGTCACTGTTCTCACCATGAGGTCTGGCGCCTGCACTCCAGGGTCTCCCAACATGGCCGCCAACCGTGTACACCACATGGGTGAGCCCTGCATTCCAGGGTTTCCCCTGTTTAGGGACCCTCCAAAGTGGCTGCTTACGATGCAATCTTGTTCCCTCAGCCTGCACTTTACCTGCTGAAACCAATCAGACCGTTCTCTTTCTTCTCTTGGTGTTCCCTTGTGTTCCTTCTCCCCCCATCCCCCCTACTATCCTCTCCCCCCCATGTCCCCGTCTCCCCCTTTATGTTCCCCAATTGCCCCTGTGTCCCCCCCACCAGATGCTTCCTCCCTGCCGGCAGGTGAGCCGCGGCCCCCCCTTGCTATCATACTCCCTGCGCTAGCTTTCCCCGCTAGTGTGGTGGCCCCCCTCCTGGGGCTGGTCTCACCCTTGTCTCATGCCCGCTGACTGTCCACTCCTTCTGCCTATGCCTCACCCTCACCCACGTACCACCCACGTACCACGTACCAGAAAACGTACCCCTTCCCTGTGATCCTGTCTTTCTGATCAAAGCGAGGCAGCACAGTCCCAAAGCAAACATATTATGTGTCCATCATATTCCTTTCTTTCCCTCTTTCCTCCTCTGCTTCGCCTTCAGCGTTGCCTTGCCTGCCCCTTGTCCAGGCTGTTCGTCTGCCTCCGCCGTGGTGTTCAAGTAGTGTTCCTTACTCTGGAACATGACCCAGAGCCTGGCTGCGAACAACATTTCAAATTTTACTCCGTTCCTATACAGGGCCATTGGATTTCGCTCTGCATTTTGCCAAGTCAGCCCCAATGTCTTGATAGACACAGATTCTGTGTCCTTCTTAGCTACTCGCCCACCTCAGGATCCTCTCATGATCCTGATATCGATGCAATTTCGCGATAATCGCCCTTGATTGTTCCCCCGCCTTGGGCTTCGGCCGTAGCAACCTGTGCGCTTTGTCGATCTCCGGGGGGGGGGGGGGGGGGGGGATTCCCAGGATTTGGGCCACATAGCTCGTCAGATCCCTGCCCTCGATCCCCTCTGGCACGCCCACAATCCGAATGTTCTGGTGTCGGGATGGATTCTCCTGGTCGTCAGCTTTCCCCTTCAAGCACGCCTGGCGGCCACCACCTTTCGATATCTGCCTCGAAGGCAACAATCCTGTCGCTCTGGTCCGTCAATGCCTCCTCCAGCTCCTGGATTGTTTTTCCCTGCCGTCCTCTCTAGTTTGTGTGTTCTAAGGCAAGTGAATCCCGCGTGTTGGTGGGAATGTTGCATTTATTTAGGGAAGGTTTCAGAGTGTCCTTTTAGCGCTTCCTCTGCCCTCCTAATGATCGCTTGCCAGTGCGGAGCTCAGAGTAGAGCACTTGTTTTGGGAGTCTTGTGTCGGGCATGCGGACAACGTGGCCCATCCATCACAGCTGGTCAAGCATGACCAGTGCCTTGATAATGGAGATATTGGTCTGGGAGAGGACCTTCATGTTGGTACGCCTATCCTGCCAGTGGATTTGCAGGATTTTACAGAGACAGCATTGGTGATATCTCTCCGAGGATTTGAGGTGTCTGCTGTACATTGTCAATGTTTCTGATGCAAACAGGAGAGCGGGGACAACAGCTGCTCTGTAGACCATGAGCTTGGTGTTGGGTTTGAGGTTTTGGTCTTTGAATACTCTGTTCCTCAGGCATCCGAAGACGCATTGGTGCATTGGAGACAATATTGGATTTCATTGTCAATGTCTGCTCGCACCGAGAGGAGCTTCCTGAGGTATGGGAAAAGATCCATATTACCACAATGTGGATCTTGTTGGTTGGGGGCTGTTTTGTGTGGCAGGAGTGAGCTGGTAGAGAACGTTTTTTTCCCGGATGTTTAGTCTTGGGCACATTCTCTCATAAGCCTCGGTGAATGCGTTGATGAAGATTTGTAGCTCGGCCTCTGAGTGTGCGCACACAGGTGTCGTCTGCTTACTGCAGCTCGATGACAGAAGTTGGGGTGGTCTTGGTTCTGGCCAGGAGGGGTCGGAGGTTGAACAGTTTCCCCTTATCCAGAGGTTAGCTCCACTCCAGTGGGAAACGTCAGGGTGACGGGATGGAATGATGCTGCAAGGAAGATGGAGAAGACTGTTGGTGCGATGACGCAGCCCTGTTTGACCCCAGTTTGCACATGGATTAGGTCTGTGTTGGTTCCGTTGGTGAGGATCAAGGCTTGCTTGTCATCGTGGAGCACGTGAAGAATGGCGACAAATTTTATGTGAGCAGCCGAATTTGAGGAAGATGCTCCATAGTTCCTCATAGTTGACAGAGTCCAAGGCCTTTGCGAGATCGAAGAAGACCATGTACAGAGGTTGATGCTGCTCCCTGCACTTTTCCTGGATTTGTCATGTGCTGAAGACTATGGGTGGGATTCTCCGACCCCCCCGCCAGGCCGGAGAATCGCCGGGGGGGCGACGTGAATCCCGCCCCCGCCGGCTGCCGAATTCTCTGGCGCCGGGGTTTTGGCGGGGGCGGGCCTGTGCCGTGCCCATCGATCCACGGGCGGGCCTGTGCCGTGGGGGCACTCTTTCCCTCCGCACCGGCTGCTGTGGACCTCCGCTCTGGCTGGTGCGGAGACGAACCCCCCTACTCATATGCTGACATGACGCCAGCACACGCTGGCGCTTTCGCGCATGCGCCAAATCGCGCCGGCCGGCGGAGGCCCTTCGGCGCCGGTTGGCGCGGCGTCAAGCCCCTTCCACGCCAGTTCCCGTGGGGCTAACCCGGCCGGCGCCGGCCTAGCCCCTGAAGGTGTGGAGGATTCCGCACCTTCCAGGCGGCCCGACGCCGGAGTGGTTCACGCCACTCCTCGGCGCTGGGACCGCCCGCCCCGCCGGGTAGGGGAGAATCCCGCCCCATGTCCATAAGGAGGAGATCGCGAAGCACTTGGAAGTGCATGGTAAAATAGGACTGAGTCAGCATGGCTTTGTCAAAGGGAGGTTGTGTCTAACAAATCTGTTAGAGTTCTTTGAGGAGGTAACAAGCAAGTTAGACAAAGGAGAATCAGTGGACGTGATTTGTTTAGATTTCCAGGCGGCCTTTGACAATGTGCCGCATAGGAGACTGTTAAATAAATTAACAGCCCATGGTGTTAAGGGTAAGATCCTGGCATGGATAGAGGATTGGGTGACTGGCAGAAGGCAAAGAATGGGGATAAAGGGGTCTTTTTCAGGATGGCAGCCGGTGACTAGTGTTGTGCCTCAGGGGTCTGTGCTGGGATCACAACTTTTTACAATATACATTAATGATCTGGAAGAAGGTACTGAAGGCACTGTTGCTAAGTTTGCAGATGATACAAAGATCTGTAGAGGGACAGGTAGCATTGAGGAAGCAAGGGGGCTGCAGAAGGACATGGACAAACTAGGAGAGTGGGCAATGAAGTGGCAAATGAAATACAATGTGGAAAAGTGTGAGGTTCTACACTTTGGAAGGAGGAATCTAGGCATAGACTATTTTCTAAATGGGGAAATGCTTCGGAAAGCAGAAGCACAAAGGGACTTAGGAATTCTTGTTCACGATTCTCTTAAGGTTAACGTGCAGGTTCAGTCGGCAGTTAAGAAGGCAAATGCAATGTTAGCATCCATGTCAAGAGGGCTAGAATACAAGAACAGAGATGTACTTCTGAGGCTGTATAAGGCTCTGGTCAGACCCCATTTGGAGTATTGTGAGCAGTTTTGGGCCCCATTTCTATGGAAGGATGTGCTGGCCTTGGAAAGGGTCCAGAGGAGGTTCACAAGAATGATCCCTGGAATGAAGAACTTGTCGTATGAGGAACGTTTGAGGACTCGGGTCTGTACTCGTTGGAGTTTAGAAGGATGAGAGGGGATCTTATTGAAATGTACAAGATACTGCGAAGCCTGGATAGAGTGAACGTGGAGAGGATGTTTCCACTTGTAGGAAAAACTAGAAGCAGAGGACAACATCTCAGATTGAAGGGACGATCCTTTAAAACAGAGATTTCTTCAGTCAGAGGGTGGTGAATCTGTGGAGCTCTTTGCCGCAGAAGGCTGTGGAGGCCAAATTACCGAGTGTCTTGAAGACCGAGATAGATAGGTTCTTGATTAATAAGGGGATCAGGGGTTATGGGCAGAAGGCAGGAAAATGGGGATGAGAAAATATCAACCATGATTGAATGGCGGAGCAGACTCGATGGGCCAAGTGGCCTAATTCTGCTCCTATGTCTTATGGTCTTATTGAGCCTCTTGATGGGCAGAAACCGCACTGAGACTCAGGGAGGAGCTCTTCAGCCACTGGGAGGAGGTGGTTGAGGAGTATTCTCATGATGACCTTTCCTGTGGTGGACAGTAGGGACATCCCTCTGTAATTTTTGCAGTCAGCCATGTCTCCTTTCTTGAAGATGGTCAAAATTGCGGCATCTCTGAGGTCATCCTGCATGCTCCTTCCAGACAAGGGAAGCCAATCAGAAAGCTACTGATCTTTTCAATGTCTGTTTTTCTAGGCTGTAGGGGTCACCCACTCCCTCTGCTGAAGTGTTATGCCAACCTCATTTCCCACCCATTTGTTTTGGCAAAGTACGCCTGCTCAAGAGTACTTAGCTAGCTGAATTAGCAATGCAGTTGAATTTCAGGTGGTCTTGATGCTGCTTTGTGGCAACTGATAGCAAGGCCTCTTTCTAAGTAATCCTTTCTCGTCTCTGCCATTCAATTGCTAACTTGCCTGAACTTCCCATACACTTCACAAAGGCCTCCCTCGACCAATTTGCTGCCTCCCGCTGTTCTGCCAACTGTCTTATTGCCTCTTACAGAGTCTCCTGTGAATGTCATTATCTAAACTTTGATTAGTCACATTGCAATGCTGGTTCCGTACTCCCTCTGAAAGACAAACCCACCCAGGATGAAGTCAGTTATAAGAGTGAAATGCATACATCCGACCTCTGCATTGATGCTCTTGATGGTTTATAGATACCCCCATTTCCCAAGCTGTTGATTGCTATTAGAAAGCTATGTCTGTGCAAGGTTGTTTTAACTAAAGTAATTATCATCCAAACACTTTCTTTCATGTCTCCTCAAAGACTTAGTAAATTTATTGTGTGTAACTGAGCCATGCAGCCTAAGGAGATGCTAGATTTGATCCTTGTTCTGCATTGAGTTATGATATGAGATAGGATGCGGACTGATCGGACTGAAATGCCCGCTGTTCTTTCTGGTTTGGGAACAATCACTGAGACATATCAATCAAAATACAACAATTCCAGTGCAGATGTATTGAGCATTAGGTGATGGCAGCCTAAGTCTTAGATATGTTGCTCTGATAATATAGCCTATCACTGCCAAGATGCACAGATCAATAATAACCAATTTGGTGGCGTCAGAAGGTGATTGGTTGTGTCCATACCCCAGAAAGTAATTTGAAGAAGTGATAAAGTGAGTAAATTGATGTGGAAAGTAGTTTAATCTGAGTATTAGAATCCTTTAGTGCAGAAGTAGACTATTCGGCCTAGCATATCTGCACCAATCCACTCCACCCTATACCCGTGACCCCATAACCTAACCCAGTGTTTTTCAAACTTTTTTTCCGGGGACCCATTTTTACCAACCGGCCAACCTTCGGGACCCAACCCGGCTGATTTACGCGACCCACGCCGGCCGACCTTCGCGACCCACGCCGGGCAACCTTTGCGACCCAGGCCAGCCGACCTTCGCAATTATGCCGGCTGACCTGCACGACCCACCATTTTCTCTTACCTTGTTTGCTGCTGACAAAAATGGAGGAAATGGTTTTGGGTCCCTTTGCCCTCGTACACGCTCCTCCAATGGAACCTGTTGGATGAAGGTGAAGCCTCCTGGTGCCGGAAAGGATGGAGTCTCCATTTGTCCAAAGTTCTGCATTTTTTTCCTGTAAAATTTTATCAAATAAAACCCCCCTGAACTTAAAAAATAAAATGAAAAAATAAAAATAAAATGAATAAAATAAATGAATAAAGTGAATAAACACCTCCGGAACTTGTAAAACAAAAAGCTGCGACCGTTTAAAAAAAAAGCTGCCGCACTGCGCATGCGTGCCCGATCATCGGCGCGAATGCGTATAGCTCTGCGCACGCGCGCCGATGATCTGGCACACATGCGCAGTGCGGCCGCATTTTTGTTACATGTTCATGGCCATTTTGAAGGCCGTTTGCAGCCGGCATTATTAACAGCCGGCTACTGCGGCTGTTGCGCGCAGATTTGCACGATCGCGACCGCCGCGAGGGATGGCTCCACGACCCTCCCGACACACGCCCCCAACCCACCTGCGGGTCGCGCCCCCGAGTTTGACAATGCCTGACCTAACCTGGACACTAAGTGGCAATTTAGCATGGCCAATCCACCTAACCTGCACATCTTCGGGCTGTGGGAGGAAACCGGAGCACCCAGAGGAAACCACACAGACATGGGAAAATGTACAAACTCCACACAGACAGTCAACCAAGGTTGGAATTGAACCCGGGTCCCTGATGCTGTGAGGCAGCAGTGCTAACCACTGTTCCACCCTCGAACGGGAAGATTGGATGTATCAAGAAGCAATGCAATTGTAGCCATCTTTTTTCAATTTGCAGGCAAAATACAACAGCATGAAGCTAGGAACATGGTAAAGCAAATTGAAATATTGATATTCTGATAGAAAAATTAACTTTCTCCATTGAATAGGCTGCTGATGGAACTTAACATTCCCTTTCAAATCAACACCTACTACTGTAATAACTACTGTAATTAACAGCATTAGGCTATTAATCTTCCTTAACAGGGCTTGCCATTCCAAAATTATTCCTCTGCTCTATTTATGGGAGCCAAACAAGTTAAACATTTAAAATTATTACAGGAGATTTCCAAATTGGTTTCTGCATAAAATGCAGGGTCATATTTTTGCATGGTAAAAGTTGATTTTGCATATTCTTCCAAGTAACGAAAATAACAAGGAAACATCACCTGTTTTAAATAAAACTATAAAGTTACACTTGCATGCTGTGCATACATGGCCTCAGGTGTGAATGGTATCACAATGAGCATTACAATGCCTGCCTGTACAATCTTCAGTACAGTGCGATTTCTCTGTTATTCAGCCAGTAATGTACTAACTCATGCTTTATTTGCATCGTGTCAGAATGTGTTCCCCTTTGTTTTCCATGATAAAATGAAAATTATGCTCGTTGGTTCACAAGCATTTTATTTGCATACATGAAATCTAACTCAGACAGCATAAAGTACACCGAATGAATAAACAACTCTGGTTCACATTGACCAAGAATAGCTTGTGGGCTATGTTCTATTAGATCTCATACATTAACTTTATTTTTTCCAGGATATCAAACTTTGGAATTCTATGTTTAGTTCAGCCCCCCCTTCCTCCTCCTTTCTATTCTAATATCCAATCTCACAATGGCCAACTCAGAACTTTCTGATCTACTTCACCTTCCTTCCATTCTACATTATAGCATGCACTTAGAATTGAACAATGCACATTATTACGTAGACTTAGAGCGTGATTCAGAGGCCTTCAAACTAAGTCCGGTTTCGGGTGGGTTTGATGAGGTGTTTCTCAGTGGCAGCAGTGTTGAGATTCACCTGCTATTCACTGGCACTTTGCCTCAGGGAGTTTCTCTCCCCTGAGGCCAAATTTCAGTTGATTTCCTGCTGATAAGTGCAGATTGGGGCACCATTTTGACTGTCAGCCGTGATCTATGCGCCCCCCCCCCCCCCCGTTTCAGCACCCCCACCCCATTTCCTGAACATCCCCTTCACTTCACGACCTCCTAGTGGCCCCGGAACTCGCCTCACCCCCCTCTAATGGGAAAGGTGCTCCCGGGCTTGACCCCGGCAGTGCCAAGCTGGCACCATTGCACCTTGGCACTGCCAATGTGGCACCCCGGCAGTGGCCACAGGCTCCATGGCAACTCCAGGGCGGCACAACCAGGGTGATTTGGTGGCACTGCCAGGGTGCCAGGCTGGCAGTATCAAAGTGCCCAGCTGGGTGCCGGGGGGTGCCAGGGTACCACCCTGCGCTGTCCCCGACCACCCAGGATTCTCTAATGGCCTGCGAGGCCCCCCGAGGTGCTGACACATCTGGTCGATGTTTGTGGAAACCAACGCTAAACGGCACCATTTTGCGGTATAGCAGGCATGTCTGTTGACTCCCCGGTGTCAGACAGTCGGCCCGGCACGGAGCCCGATTGGCAGCTGTCGTGGGATTCACCTGTCGCGTCAGACTCTGCGCCGGCCAAAACACGAAGGCTGTATTGTGCCCCGAATGTTAATGCATATTTTGCATTTTCTCATAATTGCAAGATGAATATGAATGAGAAGATAACTGAGCCCATCTTAGTTTATCCATCAAGAAAAACACTAGGAGCATGGTCCACTTTTTAGCCTGCAATGGAATCATCCATGGGGAGCATTGGAAACCAGTGAATAGTGGTAAGCACGCACCATGAGATCAAAACAATAGTCACATGCATTTACATGCAGTCACATGCAACATCTTCACAGATATTGGAGCATCAGTGAGACTCAGGGATGGGGACAGAAAATGCGGAGAGCCGTTCAAAAGTTCAATGTCTTTGGCAGGACTGGACAACCTCACCATGACAGGGTTTTGGGAACATGTGGACAACCATGTGGCGGACGGCAGCTTCAAAGTGCCTGAGACCCCTAGAATACACGGTCCAAATGCTAATGAAGTTAGGTTCATGGTGCTTGTAATTACGAGTCGTCGGGCTTTAATTTACAGGATACTCTTATATCCTGGTCCACAGAAATTAGGAGTCAGGCTTTGGAAGCACCTTGATGATAGGCTTCCCACTATTTAGTGTTAGCTGAGGGTCTATCTTCAGCACTTATTTCTAGAACACAAAAGCTAGAAAGATCTTGGGACAGAATTTTACGGTCCCTCCAAAGTTTAATGTCCTCCTTCTCTTGCTAGTCCATTGGGCGGGATTCTCCGACCCCCCGCCAGGTCGGAGAATCCCCGGGGGGAGACGCGAATCCCGCCCCGCCGCCAGTTGCCGTATTCTCCGGTGCCGTTTTTCGGGCGGCGGTGGGATTCCCACCACGCTGGTCGGGGGCCGTTGATAGTGGCCCCCCCCCAGCGATTCTCCGGGCCCCGATGGGCCGAGCGGCCGTCCATTTTTGGCCAGTCAACTCACGCACTGGCGGGACCTGGCAGGTGAGTATGCGGGGGTGGTCCTCCGGGGACCGCGGGGGATCCGTCCCGGGGGGGGGGGGCCCCCACGGTGGCCTCACCCGCAATTGGGGCGCACCGATCTGCGGGCAGGCTTGTTCTGTGGGGGGACTTCTTTCTTTCGTGCCGGGCACCTGTAGGGCTCCGCCATATTGCCCAGTGGTCGGCGGGAAGAAGAGAACCACCTGTGCATGCGCGAAAGTACGTTGGCCGGTCTGTGCATGCACGGAATAACGCCGGGTTGGAGCGGCGCCAACTATTCCGGCATCCACCTAGCCCCCGAAAATGCTGAGAATTCCACAATTTCGGGGGCTGTTGACGCCGGAGGGGTTGGCGCCGGTTTACACTCCGGCGTGGGGACTTAGTCCCCAGAAGGGAGAATCCCGGCCATTGTCTCTCAGAAATCCTATCGCCCCCTCTGGCGTACCAAAATAATATTCATGCTTCTGGAAAGTCACTGAGAGGCGGGCTGGGTCCCGCAATCCAAACTTCACCCCTTTCTTGAAGAGGGCAGCCTTGACCCGATCAAACCCAGCCCTCCTCTCCGGCGGTTTTGCATACTTGATACACCCGTAGTTCATTCCCTTCCCAGGCGCACTTCCTCGTCTACCAAATAATCTTCTCTTTATCCACAATGTGGTGCTTGCCCGCTTGCGGCCTCCGCATCAGTGCCCTGTGCACTCGGTTGACATCCAGGTCAAAGCTCTCCTCCCCATCAACTGCTCCACCATTTTGGCCACATACATGCCGGCCTCCGCACGTTCGATACCTTCAGACATCCCCACGATTCTGAAATTTTGCCTTCTGGAACTGTTCTCCAGATCCTCCATCTTCTCCATCAGCCTCTTCTGAGTCTCCCACATCATCCCCACCACAGTCACCAACAAGGCCAACTCTCCTCGTACTCCCCTCCGCCTCCTCCACTTTCTGGATCGCCCGGCCCTGGAATTCCAGCCTCTGCTCCACTCTCTCAATACCTGCTCTAACCGGCTCCACCAGTTTGGCCAGGTCCTCCATCTTCTGCTGGCTGAAATTAGCAATCAGAAATTCCAGCAGCTACTCCGTTGACCACTGGGCGGGCAGAACGGGCCCTTTGCCCTCTGTCATCTTAATCGGTGGTGCACCGCAAAGACTCTCCTGCTCTAACAGTTCCTTTCTTCTCGACCCACTCCTAGTTTGTGGATCCATCCACCAGTCACACCAGAGGAGTTACATCTTCTCCAGGTATTCCTACACCTCTTTCTACCCAAAGCTTCACCCCTCAGATGGGGAAAGGTCCAAAATATTCCACCTTGAGCGGGAGCTACCAGATGTGTGGCCGCTCACTCCATGGCTGCCACCGGAAGTCAATTGCGAGTAATTAAACCATACCTTTGCCCCATGTTACTTTGAAACATGCAGTGGAACATAGATAGACTGGCAAAATGGGCAGATGCATGCCAGATGAAATTTAATGCAGAGAAGTTTAAAGTATTTTTTTTTTAATCGGAAGAATGAAGAAATGCAGTATAAACTAAACATTACAATCTCAAAGGGAAGTGTAGGGACTATTAGAGCGAAGGCTATATGGTAACAAAATCTCTGAATCTGGCAGACAAGTTGAGAAGGTTGGTTTTAAAAAAATTTGGAATCCTTTGTTTTATTCATTCGAAAGCAAGGAAATTATGCTAAACATTTCTAAAACACTGGTTAGACCTCAGCTGGAAAGGGCGGGATTCTCCGGCCCCCCGCCGGGTCGGAGAATCGCCGGGGGGCGGCGTGAATTCCACCCCCGCCGAATTCTCCGGCACCGGAGATTCGGCGGGGACGGGAATTGCGCCGCGCCGGTTGGCGGCCACCCCCATCATTGATTCTTCGGCCCGTGATGGGCCGAAGTCCCGCTGCTGTAATGCCAGTCCCGCCGGCGTGAATCAAACCACCTACCTTACCAGCGGGACCAGGCGGCGCGAGCGGGCTCTGGGATCCTGGGGGGGGGGGGGGGGGGAACGGGGCGAGCTGGTCCAGGGGGTGCCCCCATGGTGGCCTGGCCCACGATCAGGGCCCACCGATTCGCGTGCGGGTCTGTGCCTTGGGGGCACTCTTTTACTACGCGTCGGCTGTGTAGGTTTTTGCAATGGCCGACGTGTCGGTGATCCCCCCTGCGCATGCGCGGGGATGACGTCAGCAGCCGCTGACGCTCCTGCGGATGCGCAGACGTCCGCCAGCCGGCGGAGTCCCATTGGCCCCGGCTGGCGTGGCGCCAAAGGCCTTCCACGCCAGCCGGCGGGATGGCAATTACTCTGGTGCGGGCCTAGCCCCTAAAGGTGAGGGCTTGGCCCCTAAAGGTGCAGATGTGGGCGGCCCGACGCCGGAGTGGTTCACGCCACTCCATCCCGCCGGGACCCCCCGCCCCGCCGGGTAGGGGAGAATCCCGCCCATGGTGTCAATTCTGAGCATCACACTTTGAAACAAATATCCATAGTGAGGCTGTAGAAGAGATTTACTAGAATTACTAAGAGGGCGGGAGTTCAGTTATGTGGAGAGGCTGGTGCTGTGCTCCTTAGAGAAGGGGTGACAATTTCATAGAGGGGAATGCAGATGCAGATTTAAGGTAATGGGCAAAAAAAATAAGGAAATATATTTTACTGCTGAGAGCTGTTGTGATCTGGAATGCAGTTCTTGAAGTCCAGTGGAAGTTGATTCAACTGCAAAAAACTGGAGGGGAGGCGGTGACGTAGTGGTATTGTCACTGGACTAGCAATCCCGAGACCCAGGGTAATGCTCTGGGGTCCAGGGTTCAAATCCCACCACGGCAGAATAAAAATCTGGAATAAAAGCCTAATGATGACCGTGAAACCATTGTCGATTGTTGTGAAAATTCATCTGGTTTACTAATGTCCTTCAGCTGTGCAGTTGACTCTTACCTGTCTCACCCCTCCACCTAAGCCGCTCAATTCAAGGGCAATTAGGGATGGGCAACAAATGCTGGCCTAGCCAGTGGCACCGCTATCCCAAGAATGAATTTAAAAAAAAGTATTGGATTAATACCCGAGGGGAAAAATATGACTAGTTTATGGAGAGACAGCATAGCAGTGGAACTAACTGTATTAATGTTTCAGAGTGCTTGTACAAGTGCAACGGAAGGATTGGTCTTCTTCTGTACTGTTTCAGTCTATGACTCAATGAATACTGATAAATACATTTCTATTTATAGAGTTGTACAAGGAAAAATAATTCATTCCCTGATAAGTGACTATCCCATCCAGTATTAATTTTGGTCTTTTAGCACTCAGCCATCTTCCCTGTTATACTTGTTGTACTGCTCCTCTCTATAGAGAGGTATGGCAAACCTCACAATGTGTGTCTTTGGTTTTAAACAATTCAATTACTGAATCAATCTTTCCCTAATGTTATCAGTCATGGATAAAAGTTTACCATATCTATGTTGCCCTCTGCTTTTACGCTGACGTGGTTTGTGACTGCTGGTTACATTGCGCTGTTCCACTGAATAAAGGTTAATTTGTTTCCTACAAACTTTCCTTGTCATCCTTTGTGATCATGGCTCCATGGAGATTAGCCCATGTTAATCTACTACACTCCTCCCACTGAGGTGGTACAGATAAGGACGTAAACAAAACACACTGCACATTATCACTGAGGGAAAGCATTAGGGAAACAAACAGTGATTCAGGGGTTTACAAGAGAAACAGAAATTATTGTACCTTAGTGTTTGGTGATAGTTTGTAAGTTTGTTGTTATTACAGACAAAGATGTAAGGATGGTAGTTGCAGTATCTATGAAGAGAGAATATGCATGAAACGACAAGTAGGATGCAATCGATACTCTTTTATTTACTATACACAAATACTCCTTTCCCTGAAGGGTCTCCTGTCTCGACCTGCACCCAGGTTGGGTTTTTATACTGTGAAGGCTCCCGTCGTTAAAGGGGAAGCCTTGCCCAATTACCAGGGATGTTCCTATTCTGTGGGGGTCATGGGGAATGGTCTACACCACATGGCCTCCCTGGGGGTTATAACACCCCTTCCCCCGAAAGTCTGAAGAGGCATCTGTGTCGAAGGACGGCACTCGGGCATTGTCTGCATGGGGTCCAGCAGCCTTTACTGGGCGGGAGAGTGGTGTTTCCACGTGGAGCGAGGTGGGATGGGCGTGGTTGGTTCTGCGACAGGGATGGGTGTGGCGGCTTCTGCTGGCGGCTGGGCCTCCATATTGTAATAGGAGTTTGGGTAGGATGTTTCTTTGTCCAGCATTTCGATGCCCTGGATCTTGACGATTTCGAAACCAGGGCTGGCGGAGGCAGCAGTAGTGATTGTTGTGGCAGCGGGTGTGGCAGAACCTGCAGGGCTGGGACACCCAGGACCGTGCTTGGCACCATAGGGGTGTGGCCGTGGAGATGGTCTACGTGCTGGTTGGGTCCCTGTCTTGTGTTTGCACTGGATAAGAAATCTGCCTGGACTGGGACAATACCACGCCTGGGACCCACATAGCACCTTCGCCAAAATTCTGGACATGCACCGAATCGCCCAGGGTGAAACTGTGCTGGCCTGTGTTTACGTCAGTCTTATCCTGCCCGCGGTGAACCTTTCCAGTAAGGTCAAAGATGACCACGCTCAGCCGGGTGCGGCGGCGATGCCGCATCAACAATTCGGCTGGCGCGACCCACGTTGTGGTGTGTGGCGTGCTCCAGTAACTAAACAGTTGATTGGAGGCCAGCTCATTGGAGGCGAGGTGGTATAGGGCGGTGTGCACGTGGTGGATCCCGTTGGCGGACACGAAGGATCGAAACTCAGTGCTTGTAAAAGCTTTTCCGTTATCAGAGGCGAGCACTTCCGGAATGCTGTGTCTGCTAAATGTCTGGCGCAACCTCTCGACAGTGGCCTACCTGGTGGTTGCCTGCAAGATGCACCTCCAGCCACGTGGGGTGGGCATCGACGATGATGAAGAATAATGCTCCCTGGAAAAGGCGTGCAACGTCTGGGTGGAGGTGGAACCAAGGGTGACCCAGCCATTCCCATGGATGGTGCGGCACCACTAGGGGAAACTTCTGCTGCTCCTGGCTAGGTACACACCTTTTGGTTAACCACTCGACGTCTGCTTCGATCCTGGGGCACCAGACATAGCTACAGGCCAGCATTTTCATTTTTGACACCCCAGGGTGTCCGTTGTGGACTGTTGCTCGTACGTGATGGGGATCTCTGATGTGCCCTAAATCGTCAAAGGCTTGTCCATACACATTGTCAACTGGGCACTGGTATCCCACAAAGCCAACGTCTGGAGGCCTGACCGAATCTTGCCAAAAGTGAGATGGCTGACCATGGAGACAGCTTCGATATCCAGCTCCATCTGGATGGAGTGTCCGTTCACCTGTAAATTCACCTGGAGGGGGCAACCCGTGAGGTCGTCATGCAGTGCAGTTGCTGGTAGGGGGAGTATTCCTCCATTACATAGCAGGCCCGGTCACGTGGGCAGCGAATGCACCCAGCTGAGCGGCGGCGCATGGACCTTTGGGTGCTGTCGATCAGTCCAGTCCTGGCTGCCGGCAGTTGACGGCTCGTCGTCGACATCCGGGTCCTCCTGCTTGGGAGAAAATGCGCGGTGGCTTTCGGGGCCTCTTGTAGGACAGCAATGCCCTGGAGTTCCTTGGCACCCTGCTCGGCACTCGAGTGGGCTATGACATTCTCGACCGTTCATTGCAGGTCCAGGTGGGTCTCAGCCGAAAGTTCTCATTGAGTTGCAGGGTCGTGAAGGCCGCAGACAAAATTAACATGGCGCCAACCTCACAAGTTTCAGCCAGTTTCCTTAATCGGACCAAGAAATTGCTGGTCGATTCGCCCTGGGCGTGAGTGGCAGTATGGAAAATCAACCGGCGAACGATTAGTGGGGTCTGGCACAACCGGGTGGGTGAAGAATTTGATTATGATGTAGGTTGGTTCACCACAAGCCTGAGTAAAACCATCATCTGCCTTTCATCCGCTATAATTGTGTTTTTCCAGAAGAAGTATCACACATGTTCGATTTACTGTTTCCAGTCATCCGTACCTGCCTTGGAACAGTTCCAGCTCCCCAATATGGGGCATCGATGTGGGCGGGAGGGAGGCCCCGGAGGCCGAAATGAGTTGGCCCAATTTAGCAGTACTCGATGCCGATGGCAGCTCCACTTTACCCTCATTGGCAGTGTAGTATCCACGCCGAAAGAATATGCTTCAAATGGCAAGTAGGATGCAAACGATAGTCTTTTATTTACAAGACACAAATATTCCTCCCAACGAAGAGTATCCCTCCCCAACCTGCACCCAGATGTTTTTTTTAATACTGTGAGGGCTCCCCTCATTAAAGGTGAAGCTCAGCCCTATTACCGGGGAAGTTCATATTCTGTGGAGGTCACGGAGTACCGAATGGTCCACGCCCCATGGCCTCCTTGGGGGTGCAGGCAGGGGATTCATATTGCAAGTGAAGTATAGAGGGGATCATAGAAATGTTCATATTTGTGCAAAAGATCTGGTTTCACTAAGAACCTTATCATTTAGTCCTGAACATATATCAGTTTGCCTGATCATGCATCAGCCAGGGGCGCTTCATCACCTTTTCCATCCTCTGAAAGAGTGAAGACTTATCTTCTATTGAAGGTTATGTTTACGAGGTTAGATGTAGAGTCTGGGAGAACACTTGTATGAAGCATAGACACAAGCATGAACTAGTTGGGCTGAATGGCCTATTTCTGTCCAGTACATTCAAGTAGACGATTTATCTCTTTAAATTTTCTATTGTTTTGATGTGGGATTTCTCAACTGGTGCTAAAAGCCGAGAGAGCAAGAGTCATCTCTGGTCTCCCAGCAGCCATTTCTCTATTTGTCCTACTCCCTTTGGTAAGTATGATTGTGCAATTAAATGAAAAGGAAATTATTGGGATGTGGGTATTCCTGGCATGGCAAACATTTATTTTTTATCCTTAGTTCCCCAAAGGTGGACTTTTCTTCTTGAACTGCTGGGAGGTTTGGAATGTCTGAGTTGTCAGCGGTACGTCAACCATGCTAGTATGCAACTGAAGTGGTACATAGTCCAGACTGGATAAGGAACATTTTCCTTCCCTAAAAGATGTCAATGAACTGGGTGGAGGCCATTTTATCTTTAGGCGTCACTATGAAATAGGCGTTATCTGCTCAGCCTCTCCTCTGAGTTTAATTTCCATTGCAGTTAGGTGCTTTCATACCAGCACATCGACATGTCCTCCCTCCAGTAAAACTGCCTTTTGTCATCTAACCTGCACTGCTTGCAGTGGCAGGGTGAAGTGTGGCAGCAAGAATGTTGCTGTTGAACATATTACAAAGAACATTTTTTTTGCTTGGTTCTTCTGTGGGACGTTGGCATTTCTGGCAAAGCCAACATTTGCTGCCCTTCCCTAATTGCCCTTTTGCTGAACATTTTAGAGAGCGGTTAAGAGTCAACCACATTGCTGTGGATCTGGAGTCTCAAGTAAGCCAGACCAGGTAAGGATGGCAGATTTCCTTCCCTAAAGGATATTAGTGAACCAGATGGTTTTTACAATAGTTGTTTCATGGTTACCATTAGTAAGGCTAGCTTTATATTAAAGATCTTATTAATTGAATTTAAATCCCATTAGCTGCAGTGGTGGGATTTGAGCTCATGTCCCTAGAACATTAGTCTGGGCCTCTGAATTATTAGCCCAGGATAATGCCACTTTGCCATATTTCCCCACTCTCTCTGACGGAAAGCAACACCAAGCAGCAGAGCAATAATACAAAAGCTCACTAATCAAGTCAAAACAAGCAGACAGCTAAAAATACTTGGTCCAGATTGAGATATTTTCATTTAATTGGTTACAGATTAGTTCATTAGTTAGTTTGTCAAATTGACATGTAGAAGCCAACTGCCACAATGCTGCCACATGTCGTTTTATGGTCTCACTGTTTTGCCTGGTGGAATCCATATAATTCCATCATCGCTTATTTCTTTGGCTTGAAGTATTTTTTGTGAGCACCTACTGCCATATTAAATATGGATACGTCTCCTGTGAGATGCTCAATTATTCACTAACCTTCCACTCTGAGATAATGTAAGAGCATACCTTCCTGCAGGTCACTGCTACATCCAGACTGTCCATCTCCATAGTGAGGAAGTAGGTTTTGAACCCCAATGTCCACTGGTCTCATGGTATGGGTGGATTTTCCGAAGGAGAAGGGAAAGTCCAATAGCCAGTAAATTTAAACTATTCTCCATTGCATCATCAATTATTATGTTTTGTACCTCAGAGATATGTAGAGACGACACACCCGTTTCTATGTCTAAACAGTAGCTTTATTTACAGTGCTTGTTAAAATGTCTGCAGCTCAAGCTTCCAGCTTACTTTTAGTTTACCCTTCTCAGTAATCACATCCAGACTTGACTAACAGCACACAGAAGAGAGAAGAGTCAACAAACATGCACAATCAAACACCAAACATTTGAATGATTGAATACTACATCTGACAATGTGCTGTTGAGATAACAATTAAAAGAGGGAATTTACTTTAAACAGCCCTCAATTTTCCACTTACATGGAAACCTAGAAAAATAGCAATGGTTAATAAGAACCATCAAAAAATCTCCAAAATAATCCTGAATATTGGCCACATGATGCTTGAAGGCACTGGTTACACTGAAAATTAGATGAAATGCAAATTTGTCAAAACTTAAACCACATGCGTTTCCATTGTGAGGGGACTAAGACCTCACTCGTTTTTAAAAATAAAATATAGGTATTCCTATGGCTATTTATAAAATTTTAAACTAGACAAAGACCTTTTAAAATGGTTGAATCTGTGTCGCCTGAACAAAATCTGTCAGTTTCAAAGGAATTTTCACATTGTTATCTCTGAAGAGACACGAGCGACACATTTTGGTCTACAAAGACAAAATTCAAAGAGAACATCTACATTTATAAGCCAGGCTGACCAACCAAAGCCTGTTCCTCTGCTCGCACAAAGGAGCACGCAATCTTCCTTTCAATTCTTGACGGTTGAGACACTTAACCATCTTGAAGACTGAAACAAAGGATACACATCACGGGCGAAATTCTCCCCCAACGGCGGGATGTCCGCCGACTGGCGCCAAAGACGGCGCCAATCAGACGGGCATCGCGCCGGCCCAAAGGTGGGGATTGCTCCGCATCTTTGGCGGCCTAGCCCCAACATTAAGGGGCTAGGCCGACGCCGGAGGGATTTCCGCCCCGCCAGCTGGCGGAAATGGCGTTTGTTGCCCTGCCAGCTGGCGCGGAAATGCGGCGCATGCGCGGGAGCATCAGCGGCCGCTGTCAGTTTCCCGGCGCATGCGCGGGAGCGTCAGCGGCCGCTGTCAGTTTCCCGCGCATGCGCAGTGGGGAGAGTCTCTTCCGCCTCCGCCATGGTGGAGGCCGTAGCGGAGGCGGAAGGGAAAGAGTGCCCCCACGGCACAGGCCCGCCCGCGGATCGGTGGGCCCCGATCGCGGGCCAGGCCACCGTGGGGGCACCCCCCGGGGTCAGATCGCCCCGTGCCCCCCTCCCCCCCCCCCCCAGGACCCCGGAGCCCGCCCACGCCGCCTGGTCCCGCTGGTAAATACCAGGTTTGATTTACGTCGGCGGGACAGGCAATTCCTGGACGGGACTTCGGCCCATCCGGGCCGGAGAATCCAGCGGGGGGTCCCGCCAACCGGTGCGGCCCGATTCCCGCCCCCGCCCAATCTCCGGTACTGGAGACTTCGGCGGGGGCGGGATTCACGGCGGCCAGAGGCCATTCTCCGACCCGGCAGGGGGTCGGAGAATGACGCCCCACTTGTCAAAGAGAATATGGAGAGGTGGGAATCATGTGAAAGTAACCTCTATCTGATGGAAACAGTTATACTGCCTTGCTGTACTGAAAACTCAGTCTGCCTTTTTATCATCTAACTAGCAGCGGTACAGAAAAGGGGCTCTGCCCAAGCTGAGTACCTGACCCCATCTACACTGTGCACTTATCTCATGGAGTGAAATCAACCCCACTGGAAAAGTGAATTATACAGGATTGGGTTTCAACCTGTTGCCGTCCATGAAGGAATCCCTTGTTGGATTTCAATTCTGGACCTACGTGAAACAATATTCTTTTCTTTGGGATCTTTGCCCTGAAAATCTTTCCTTTCTCTGTCCTTTTATTGCATGAGAGCAAAGGGGCGACGTTTGCGACCTTCCTCCCACATTTGAGCGTGCGCAAATAAACTAACCCTTTGAGTTCATCCTATTTCGGGTTTGCTGTGGGGTTATTAATAGAAATTGAATTATCTCAAAATGATGGGGTTGGGAAATATGCCACCACTTATAAAGGGAGAAATACCTTTTTGTTTATGGACGAGTGGTGAATGGGAAAGTGAGGGCTGTTGAAATTAATTTCCCTCTTTTAATTGCAAAGGAAAAGACTAATGTAGACACGTGCAATTTGTAACAGTATTAATTACAGTCAGTGTAAGCGAAAGGAATGAGATTAATTTCCTTGGGGGCTCTGGAGCATGGACACTGACAATGTTTTGGTTTTTGATCTTTACTTGGTGTATTTCCCAGATTTTGGAGTCTAATTTAATTCTGCAGTTTAAATATGGAAATGGAAATAGTTGCATGGATGTCTCCAACACTACAGAACCCTTTTCATTGGGATCCTCATCCTGGATGCATCTTGTTAATTTGTGAAATTTACAGCAAACCTACCCAGCGATGCATCGTGTATTCACAAGACAAAAGTGGTTCATTATTGCATCTGTCCCAAGACTAATAGCTTTTTTTTATTCAGTCGTGGAATGTGAGCATTACAGTCAAGGCCAACAGTTAATGGTAGTATTCTACCCCAGAATACTGAAAGAGGCTAGAGAGGAAATTGCTGAGGCCTTGACAGAAATCTTTGGATCCTCACTGTCTTCAGGTGATACCCCGGAGGACTGGAGAATAGCCAATGTTGCTCCTTTGTTTAAGAAGGGTAGCAAGGATAATCCAGGGAACTACAGGCCGGTGAGCCTTACTTCAGTGGGAGGGAAATTACTGGAGAGAATTCTTCGAGACAGGATCTACTCCCATTTGGAAGCAAATGGACGTATTAGCGAGAGGCAGCATGGTTTTGTGAGGGAGAGGTCGTGTCTCACTAACTTGATAGAGTTTTTCGAGGAGGTCACAAAGATGATTGATGCAGGTAGGGCAGTGGATGGTGTCTATATGGACTTCAGTAAGGTCTTTGACAAGGTCCCTCATGGCAGACTGGTACAATAGGTGAAGTCACACTGGATCAGAGGTGAACTGGCAAGATGGATACAGAACTGGGTAGGTCATAGAAGGCAGAGAGTAGCAATGGAAGGGTGCTTTTCTGATTGGAGGGCTGTGATTAGTGGTGTTCCGCAGGGTCAGTGCTGGAACCTTTGCTGTTCGTAGTATATATAAATAATTTGGAGGAAAATGTAACTTGTCTGACTAGTAAGTTTGCAGACGCCACAAAGGTTGGTGGAATTGCGGATAGCGATGAGGACTGTCAGAAGATTCAGCAGGATTTAGATTGTTTGGAAACTTGGGCGGAGAGATGGCAGATGGAGTTTAATACGGACAAATGTGAGGTAATGTATTTTGGACAGTCGAATGCAGGTAGGGAATATACAGTGAATGGTAGAAGCCTCAAAAGTATTGACAGTCAGAGAGATCTAGGCGTACAGGTCCACAGGTCACTGAAAGGGGCAACACAGGTGGAGAAGGTAGTCAAGAAGGCACATGGCATGCTTGCCTTCATTGGCCGAGGCATTGAGTATAAAAATTGACAAGTCATGTTGCAGCTGTATAGAACCTTAAGTTAGGCCACACTTGGAGTATCGTGTTCAATTCTGGTCGCCACACTACCAGAAGGATGTGGAGGCTTTAGAGAGGGTGCAGAAGAGATTTACCAGGATGTTGCCTGGTATGGAGGGCATTAGCTATGAGGAGAGCTTGAATAAACGCGGTTTGTCCTACTGGAATGACGGAGGTTGAGAGGCGACCTGATAGAGGTCTACAAAATTATGAGGGCATAGACAGAGTGGATAGTCAGAGGCTTTTTCCCAGGGTAGAGGGGTCAATTACTAGGGGGCATAGGTTTAAGGCGTGAGGGGCAAGGTTTAGAGGAGATGTACGAGGCAAGTGTTTTACACAAGAGGGTAGTAGGTGCCTGGAACTTGCTGCCGGAGGAGGAGGTGGAAGGAGGGACGATAGTGACGTTTAAGGGGCATCTTGACAAATACATGAATAGGATGGGAATAGAGGGATACGGACCCCGGAAGTGCAGAAGATTTTAGTTTAGACGGGCAGCGTGGTCGGCACAGGCTTGGAGGGCCGAAGGACCTGTCCCTGTGCTGTACTTTTCTTTGTTCTTTGTTCTTTCTAATTGCTCTTGAGAAGGTGGTGGTGGTCAAATTGAATACAACTAGATGGCTTGCAGGTCATCTCAAGAGAGCAGTTACTGATCAATCACATTGCTGTGGGGGTATCCTTTACTCGTTCTTGGGATTTGAGCATCACAGGCAATGCCAGAATTTATTATCCAGCCCTAACTGCCCTTGTGAAGCTGGTGGCGAGCCATCTTAAACTGCTGCAGGCCACATGGTATAGTACACCCTGCATTGTTTCTGCACATCCTTTATCTGTAAATCTGAAAGCCAAATGCATCCAAAAACTGAACATTTTTTTGAAAGGACGCCAGCGTGAGCCAATCCTGAACCTCCCCGACCTGTCGCATCAGAAGTCTGCAATCCGAGCAGACCTTGCTGACTGGACCTGAGGAGACATGAACGATGACACAAAAATGATGGTCGGGATTTAACGTGCAAAATCCTGTTTTGGGCGTGCTGCACTGAGAACCCCGGCTATCAAACGGGACTTTGCAGTTTTTTTTGGCCTCGGTCGGGAAAGCCCCACTGAGGCCATACTTGCCTTCATTTCCTGCAATGACGAGCTCGGTTTTTCGACCCCCCTTGGACACCCCACCTCTTAAGGGCAGGGTACCCCTAGGCTCGATCCCTGGCATGGCAACCTGGCACACAGGCACTTTGTCACTGCCAGCTTTGCACTCTAGAAGTGCCCTGCCAACCTGTTAGCGCCACCTGGACACCTTGACCGTACCATGTTGGCACTGCAAGGGTGGCCGTGTGGCAGTGCCAAGGTGCAAGGCTGGCAGTGTCAAGATCCCTGTGTGCTAGTGGGAGTGCCAGGGTATTACCCTGCCCAGAGCCCTGCCACCCAGGAGCCTTCGAATAGCCTGGGAGTCCAACCTGAGATGGCACTGCAAATGGGATTAAGATTGGTAGATCAGGTGCCTTTCATGTGGCAGTGCTGACTCGATGGGCCAAAGGACCTTTTCTGCACTGTATTTTTCTGTGATTCATTCTGTGATTCAGTTGCGTCCCAACAAACTTGGGCCACTGCCATTGACAACCACGAATGGCAGGTGTGCCATCTACTGTCCAAATTGTAGCAGGACCATGGAGGTACCCGTGATTGCCAGAGGCTCTCCATTGCATGTGGCGAGGAGGGCATTGGTGTCCTGGAGGGTCACCGTTGGAGACCGGAGCAAATTTGGTCGAAGGTATCATAGAATTTACAGTGCAAAAGGAGGCCAATCGGCCCATCGGGTCTGTACCGGCCTTTGGAAGCCTACCTAAGCCCACACTGCCATCCTATCCCCGCTACCTATAACCCCACCTAACGTTTTGGACACTAAGGGAAATTTAGCATGGCCAATCCATCTAACCTGCACATTTTTGGAAGGAAACATCTGTGGGAGGAAACCGGAGCACCCGGAGGAAACCCACGCAGACACGGGGAAAACGTGCAGACTCCGCACAGACAGTGACCCAAGCTGGGAATCGAACCTGGGACCCTGGGGCTGTGAAGCAACTGTGCTAACCACTGTGCTACCGTGCCTCCCCGCTGACCATGGATACCTCCACACCCTTGTCCAACTTCATGTGGATGGATTACCCATTCACTTGCAATGAAGGCTGAATGGGGGTGACCGGAGATAAAGTCACGCAATGCAGCCTATGATAGGCCTCTTCCTCATCCATGTAGTAGGCTGGAACCTGGGGCGGTGGTGCGGAGGGCCCTCCCTGGGTCAGCTGCATTGCAGGATTCGGTGACCAGCTGCTGCTGGACGGAACCCATACCCTCTGTCTTCGCGGATGAGGGAGTGCTCTCTGCGGCTTTCTGGGCCTCCATGGCAGCGGTGGCCTATGTCCCTGCGGGAACGTCCCACTGCTAAGGTTCTGCTTCTGGGGCTGGACCCGGGCGGCACGTGGTTTGGTGACTGAGGCTCAGCACTGCCATTCCTCGGAGATTCTGCACCCCTTGCCTCCTTCACTGGGTGCCAAGACCGCGAGGACATGGCACAGGTGCCGCATTCTCCCCTTGTTGAGGAGGAGCCTCCTGCGGCTCACACGCTGTCCCTCATCTGTTCAAACGACCAGCGACGCCTGTACTTCCTGGGCCGTCTTGGGACTCCCCCTTTGGGTCCCTCCCTAGCGTGATGGGCAGCTGGGTCCTCAGGGTGTGGGGTGGGGTTCAGCACATGGGCCGCCGCCTCGAGTATCTTCAGACGCTGCTCCTGCCGCGGCCTCCAGCGGCTGACCACCTGGCCCAGCAGCAACCCCATCGGGGCAAGTTCTGCGGGGTTCAAAATTCCGTCCATAGCATTCAATATCTGTAAAGAGCTGGGAGAGGGTGTTAGACTGACAAACAGGGGTGGCTCCCATCCCGGGAGCCCTCCAGTCCCCCATTGATCCCCCTCCCCCATGCCCGGAACGCCGTGCCGATGGCCATCTGGCTGCAGTGGGCCCCCCTCAGCAGACCCTGGACCCTTTACCCTAGACACCCGCACATAGGTTCACCTGGACTGGGCGCTGGTCCCCTCCCCATTGCACTCACACATCCTCCGGCCATGTCCCTGGAGTCATGTCAGCCCCTGGTTGTTTGGGTGTTGGCTGCTGCATGTGTGGTGTTGCCTCCCTCAGTGTTCAGGCACAGTGTCCAGGCATCATGGTCTGATTGATGCGAAGTGTTTGATTCTGAAACTACTCCCTCAAGGGCAATTCGGGATCAGCAATAAATGCTGGCACAGCAAGCGATGCTCAGGTCCCATGAACAAATGGAAAAAAAAGATTGGGATGCTAGGCAATGATTCCCACATGCTACATGGCCCGCTCACCCACCGGAATCTACTTAGCTTGTGTGAAGTGCTCATTTAAGCACAATTGCCAATTCCTGATAAGCAGTAGCCTTCAGCTGCAAGGCCAGAGGCCTCGGCAGTCGGTGGGGGTTATGGATGGTTGGTGCAGACAGGCAGGGACAAGGGTTGCCCCTGGAATGGGTACACACGATCCAGTGGTTGACATGATGGTGCCACGCATAGTTGCCCACCCCAGCACCTCCCCCCACCAGTGGCGTCCCACCCCTGCGGTGCCCCCCCCCCCCCAGTTGAGGGTCCCCCAACCCCGCCGAGCACTGCAGCGGCAAGCCCAGCGCCCCGCGGCTCTTTGCCTGTGAGCAAAGATGTCTACTCACCTCCTCGGCTCCCCACAGAAGCCTTTCCGCCAGGTTCACGTTTTAAAAAAGATCATTAATCTGCTCCAGCGTGACCACTTGCTGGGGAGGCTGATGAATTATTGGAGGCCGTTGATATGGGGTCACTCCCGTTAATTGTATGGAAATAGGGCCACAGTACGGCGTAATCCCAATTTCGCCTGGGAGAGCAGGCTGGTTGCATCACAAACTGTTTGGCACCTGGCGCGGTTTTTGATTCCAGCCTCTCCCACTATTCACCGGCCTCATTTTGCTTGAGTGAGAGCGTAACGAGGCCTGAGAATCGCGCCCGAAGTGTGGCTTCAATGGAGAAAAACTTGAGGCCAAAAAAAACGGCAAAGTGATGAGGATTTCCAGGGTGTTTTTTGGTGTTTTTTCCGGTTAAAGCGTGTCCCTGTATTTGTAAATATTCAGACAGTAAAGGAAATAGAAGGCTATTACTTATAACACGCTGAAGCCAAAGAGACGTGTGAACATCAAAAACTGATTGACTGGAGATGGTTGTTTAGTGGAGAAGAGATGAAGCATATTTAAAGAATGCCAAATGAAAACTTTTCTTCACTTTGTCTGAGCCCAGGAAGTTGGTGCTGAGCTGAGTTTAGTTGAAATGCCTTCATAGAAGTAAACAACATTGCCCTTGTAGGATTTCTCAATTTGCTCCAGATCTGTTTGTGTCAGTTGGTTTTGCTGTACAGATTGACTCTGCTAGCGGCACTCATTTTGGAGTTGAGAAGTTCGCACACCCTGAGGCCAAACCAGAATCCAAGAAGATAGAGAAAGAGGTGTGGCCTGGGGCTTAAAAACGGGGGCCTGACTGCACGAGATGAGGTACAAGAGGATTCTAACTGTAATTATGTTGTGAATATCTGTTCCAGGATTATTACAGGTTGCAGGGAACTTGTGGGAGGTCTTGTGGTGCAGTGGGCAGTGCTCCCGGCCGCTGAATCCCCACGTCAGGATTTGATTTCCAAGGAAGGTGTGTTCATAATGTGACCAAAACAGATTGAATATCAACCTGCAAATGCTTACACCACATTCGGAGAGATTTCTCGCAAGACATGTGAAGGAAAGGAATTTGGAGCTTCTAGGTCACCACTATTCATAGCTCCAGACTACAACTTGCATGTCAAAAGAGCATGTTGTCACAGGCAACTCGGATTGAACTGTAACACCCCCCCTCTACCACAGGGAATATATTTGGGAATTGCACCTATTGCTCCAAGTCAAACAGACCGTTGCTTGTTTAGTACTGTTGGTTACAAGGAGAATCTGAGAGCTCTCAGTATTACTATGAGTTATTGGTGTAATTTCAGTGAGCGATCTATAATTAGGAACTGCCAGGTCAAATTTCCCCCTGCCTCTGGATCCTGCATTCACTATTGGTTTCTCTTTGCTCTGCTATTCGTTTCCCTTCTTTGAAAGCTCATGATCCTGATTTTCAGAAGATCTTGCAAACAGCTATTGGCATGAAACAAAAAGCCAACATACTCAACTATAGCCAATGTGGCCTTCATAAAGTAATTAGAATAACACTTTCAAAATGTCAGATTGCACTGAAATATAAGCAAAATACTGCAGATGCTGGAAATCTGAAATAAAAACAGAAAATGCTGGAAAGACTCGGCAGGTCAGGTAGCTTTCAGATTACACTGTGGCACCCAGTTTAGTTTCATCATGTAGGGGATCAGATGAGTAGAGCAATGACAGAGGTCACCGCCTCTCTTATAGCTGCTCCCATGTAGATTAGTAGATGTGTTGAGGGAGTGTTCAACAGCATAATTGGAGGAAGTAGAAATTACGCTGATACCCAACATTGTGAATTCACAATTCATTGTGAAATCCCAGTGCTGGGTCCTTCAAATAGGCACTTAAGTGCTTTTAGAAGAGCGACCGCCTCGACAACACTGTAGGCAAACCCGACAGGTACAGGAAAGCAGTGCCACTTGTGTTCAAACCCTGAGACACCATTACATTCCGGTAGGCTCAGGGATAATTGATGGCAATTGGTTCAATAATGAACCCAATAGAGATCCCTCTGCAAGTGGGCTAGTTTGGATATTGGACCATTCCCTCCTCCAGCGTAATCACGGAGGATTTCCCGTTGTTGGAAGATTGATGTGTGTATTCTCCTATCATTAAGTGGAGTCGTTTCCTGTCATGACAGGCTGGATTAAATCCAGCCTAGACTCACGTGTGTCCAGGGACCCACTGATGATCCCTGGTGAAATCCCTGTCGCACTACCTGCAGCTACCATTTCTGGTGGCAGAGCTGGCAAAGGAGAGCCTCTGGCCTCTGATTGGTTGGCAGCTCTCGGGAGGCTTTATGGGGGTCCTAAATCCTGGGGAAGGTTGGCCTGTTTAGTAAAACATTTGCTTAGACGTTCCCTACAGAAACAATGCGGGTTTCCCAATATAGAATCTATAGAATCCCTACAGTGTAGAAGGAGGCCAATCAATTCTCCAATATATAGAAGGGACTTTTGTCAACTCTATTAATTCTGCCGATTGTCTATAAATAAAAACAAGCAATACCGTTTGAGGGTCTAAGGGCTGGAATCTCCCTTCTGGGGACTACGTCCCCACGCCCGTCGGAAAACGGGCGAGAATCACTCCGGACTTTTTCTTCGAAGATCCAGGGTGATTCGCCGTTTTCAAGGAGGCTAGCAGGGCCCAGGGGTGCGTCCCGCTGCTCCGACAGCCGGCGGGGTCCTGCAGTTACGCACGCGTGGCCGCACATACGCGTGCGCGGCTGCGCATACGCACGGCGGCCGTCTTTGTGCTGGCCCCCACGCAACATGGTGGAGCCCTACAGGGGCCCGGCGTGGAGGAAAATAGGCACCCCCCGAAATGAGCATGCCCGCCAATTGGTAGCCCCTGGGGGGGGGGGGGGGGGGGTGGGGGGGTGGGGGTTGGGTGGGGGGGGAGGGGTGGGGGGAGGGGGTGGGGGGGAGGGGTGGGGGGGTTGGAGGGGGTAGGGGGGGTGTTGGAGGGGGGTGGGGGGAGGGGGGGGGGTTGGAGGGGGGTGGGGGGGGAGGGGTGGGTGGGGGGGGGCACCCATACGACCTGTGATGCTAAGCTCCCAGTGGGTAGTCAGCGGCGTGCGCAGCCGCATGGCTGCCTTGCAGGCTGCGGCAATGGTGATCCGTGCCCATCCAACCCGGCCCCACTCCTCGCTGCCCGGCTACTCCCCACCGGCCCCGTCAGATGCCCCCTGACCAGCGACACAACTGTCAGCGCACTATAGCGACGTCGGACACTGTACCACCGCCCACACCCTCAGCAGCCAAGGTGACTGTTTCCTGATTTTAGATACCACACGTGAACCTCGCCATCGGTTATTCCTCCTGGTGGAGGCAGAGCTTCGCAGAAGGCCCAGAAAATGCCGGGTCAGGCATGTTAGTGATATGGCAACGGCCTTTTCTGTACAATATACATGCACGCACCGGCGTGGGGATTAGAACACATTCACGCTGCTGTTGAAGGACCAGGTCATGGCATTCTGTTATACCTCCACAAGGCCAGCGGTGGGGAGGACGACCATGTTGTTGAAGATGTGCTTCAGGTACCTGGATCGATCGGGAGAGCACTGCAGCATCCTGCAGAGTGTGTCTCCCTCATAGTCATTGCATGCTGCACCCTGCACATCCTGGCTCTGGCAAGGGGGTGGTCCCAGTGGAGGCTGAGGAACGTGAGGCAGCTCCACAGGCCAGGGAGGACAGATCTGAGAAAGAGCCTAGAGAAGTGCAAAGTGAGGACATCAACGCGGACGACAGGAACATTCAGAGGGCAGGGACACCAGGGTTGTTTTGATACTACAAATTTTCAGTTGGCATCCAAGGCATCAATGCTCACTTGGCACTGTCTCCTTTGCAAAAAATCATGAAAGTCCATTCCAGCATGCCAGCATCACACAACGTCATAGAGTTACAAGCCTGTGCAGCATCTGCCACCTATTCAAAGTATCCAGCCAACTCAGTCAATTAAAGTAAAGAAAATGTTTCTGATACTTCAGCTGAACATGGGAGGCACGGTGGCGCAGTGGTTAGCACTGCTGCCTCACGGCACCGAGGTCCCAGGTTCGTTCCCGGTCCTTGGTTACTGTCCATGCAGAGTTTGTACATTCTCCCCATGTCTGCGTGGGTCTCGCCCCCACAACCCAAAGATTTCCTGGGGAGGTGGATTGGCCATGCTAAATTGCCCCTTAATTGGATAAAAAACTGGATACTCTAAATTTATTTAAAAAATACTTCATCTGAACAGAAAAAGAAAATATAAATTTGCCATCCCTAACACAAACTTCAAAAGAATGAACAAAAATAATGGCACCCTGACACAACCCTATTGTGCTCAAGGTGCCTTCAACTTATGCCTGTGGGTGTTGAACCTTGGTGCCTCCCTCCCCCCACCGCACAAATATTGGAGGCAGACTGCTGACTCTGTTGACCTGATGGCCATGCTGACCATAAGATCGTATGACGTAGGAGCAGAATAAGTCCATTTGGCCCATTGAGTCTGCTCCACCATTCAACATGGCTTGTATGTTTCTCTTCTCCATTCTCCTGCCTTCTCCCCATAACCCTTTATTAATCAAGAACCTATCTATCTCTGTCTTAAAGACACTCAGTGATTTGGCCTCCAGAGCCTTCTGCGGCAAAGAGTTCCACAGTTTTACCACCCTCTGGCTGAAGAAATTCCTCCTCATCTCAGTTTTCAAGAATCAACTTTTCAGTCTGAGGCTGTGCCTTCGGGTTCTAGTTTTTCCTACTGGTGGAAACATCCTCTCCATGTCCGCTCTATCTAGGCCTCTCAGTATCCTGTAAGTTTCAGTAAGATCCCCCCTCATCCTTCTAAACTCCCAATGAATACAGACCCAGAGTCCTCAACCATTCCTCATACGACAAGTTCTTCATTCCAGGGATCATTCTTGTGAACCTCCTCTGAACCATTTCCAAGGCCAGCTCATCTTTCCTTAGATATGGGCCCAAAAATACTCTCAATACTCCAAAATGGGGTCTGACCAGAGCCTTATACAGCCTCAGAAGTACAGCCCTGCTCTTGTATTCTATCCCTCTCAACATGAATGGTAACATTGCATTTGCCTTCCTAACTACCGACTGAACCTGCATGTTAATCTTAGGAGCCCTGGTTAAAGAATCTCTTAAGTCCCTTTATGCTAACGATTTCCGACACTTTTTCCCATTTAGAAAATAGTCTATGCCTCCATTCTTCCTACCAAAGTACATGACCACATACTTTTCCACATTATATTCCATCTGCCACTCCTTTGACCACTCTTCCAGCCTGTCTAAGTTCTTCTACACCCCTCCTTCCTCAATACTATCTGTCCCTCTGCATATCTTTGCATCATCTGCAAATTTAGCAACCGTGCCCTCAGCTCCTTCTTCCTTGGTAGTTGTCCTCTGGCTGTGGAGCCCGATATGGCTCCGCCTGGGAGGTTGTGTCCAGCCCCATGGCTGCAGACTCCTCAGTCATCGCAGCACCATTAGGGACTAGCCATCAGGTCAACAAAGTCAGCAGTCTGTCTCCAATATTTGTGGCATCGTGGTTAACACTGCTTGAGATGCGCATCACAGCGCCAGGGACCCGGGTTTAATTCCAGCCTTGGGTCATTTTCTGTGTGGAGTTTGCACTTTCTCCCCGTGTCTGTGTGGGTTGGGTTTCCTCCGGGTGCTTCGGTTTCCTCCCATGTCAAAAGATGTGCGGGTTAGGTGAATTGGCCATGCTAAATTGCCCCTTAGTTTCCAGGGATGTGAAGGTTAGACTACGGGGTTATGAGGATAGGGCAGGGTGTACATGGATAGAGTGTTCATTTGAAGGGTTGGTGCATTCTCGGTGAGCCAAATGGCCTCATTCTGCATTATTGAATTCTCTAATTCTATAATCAAGTGCAGCGGCCATTGGCAGAGGGGCGTAGCAGCTGGTGGCCTTGTATGGAACACCCGGAGAGGAGCCCACAGAAACAACAGGCAGCTCATCCACTGGTGTGTGGAGCGTTTCGACCTCCCTGCTCACCATAGCAGAGAGACTAGGTGCCTCATTCATCCCTTACACTGGTGGTGACCTACAGAGGTCCCAGCTGGTGTGCTGGCCTACAAGTCCGAGTGTCACCCCTGGAATACCTGATTCTCCTCCTGGAGTTGCCTCTCCATGCGTGTCACCAACATCCTCAATAACGGAGCCTGTGCGCTTTGTGTTAAGGGCCAACGCAGTACTCATGTTCCATGTGGATGCCTTTCTGACAGACACCATGGCATACAGATCCTCCTCATTGATCTCCATCGGGTCTCCCCGTGCATCCTGTTGGATATCCAGCATCTGCCTCCCGATGGCCGACTCCTGAGACTCATCAGTTGCCTTTGGACTCAGCATGGCCCTGGTCTCCAGCAGTGTTCCCACTGATGGTTCCCTGGGACCTCTGTCTCTGCTATCTTATCGCACAAGTGTCCTATCCATGGTGCCGATGGCTTAGTGCCCGCTGGCATTATCTGTGAGTACCTGCGTGAGTGCCCGGCTCCAAGAGATAGTGTGACACTGATGTAGGAGCGATGTCTTCCTGGGAGCTTAGTGAGGGTCCTTGAAGTCACCTGCGATTCCTGCAGATGACTCATCTGCAGAAGGAAGGCACAAGATTAGTAAATTCAATCATCATCATCAGTATGAGTGCTAGGCAGGCTGAGGGGGCAATGGAGATCTGCTGCATGGTGTCATCTGCATTGCAGCCGCAATGGGCTCTTTTGCTGCAACAGTTCACTTTCTGATGCGAAGAATCCATTTAAAAAATATATATATTTTCATATTTTCCAATAAAGGGGCAATTTAGTGTGGCCAATCCACCTACCCTGCACATCTTTGGGTTGTGGGGATGAAACCCATGTAAACACTGGGATGATAAGAAGAACCCATAATATTTCCTTTACCCATTCACGCATCTGTTACCTGCACACTTGCCTTCATCCAAGACCCCCGCCTCACCATGACCGGGGGATTGCGACGGGTGGTGTCAGCACAGTAGGCCTCAGGAAGGGGAGATGGTTGTTGGCACTCCAGCAACAGTGCATCACTTTCATGTTTTGTTAGTACAAGCAGATTTGAAACTACCCCATTGGTTCTGTAGCCCTTGTGACTTGTCTTCTACTGATGTGGAGATGCCGGCGTTGGACTGGGGTGAGCACTGTAAGAAGTCTTACAACACCAGGTTAAAGTCCAACAGGTTTGTTTCAAATCACTAGCTTTCGGAGCACTGCTTCCTCAGGTGAAATGGAGAGGTAAGTTCCAGAAACATTTATATAGACAAAGTCAAAGATGCAAGATGATACATTGAATGCGAGCATTTGCAGATAATTAAGTCTTTACAGAGCCAGAGAGAGGGGTAACCCCAGGTTAAAGAGGTGTGAATTGTCTCAAGCCAGGACAGTTGGTAGGACATCCTTTCTTGCAGCGTATGAGGTAGTCCGTTGTCGCAGCGTCTGCATGGTCTCGCCAATGTACCAAGCTACAGGACATCCTTTCCTGCAGCGTATGAGGGAGGTCCCGAAGCTTGGTACATTGGCGAGACCATGCAGACGCTGCGACAACGGATGAACGGACATCGCGCTATAATCGCCAGGCTGGAATGTTCCCTTCCAGTCGGGGAACACTTCAGCAGTCAAGGGCATTCAGCCTCTGATCTTCGGGTAAGCGTTCTCCAAGGTGGCCTACAGGACGCGCGACAACGCAGAATCGCAGAGCAGAAACTTACAGCCAAGTTCCGCACACATGAGTACGGCCTCAACCGGGACCTTGGATTAATGTCGCATTACATTCACCCCCCCACCATCTGGCCTGGGCTTGCAAAATCCTACCAACTGTCCTGGTGGGACGGCCTTCTCTAGCCATTGCTGGGCACTAGAATTCCCTGCATGGCACTGGCCTCCTCCACCAGGCCTACCAGGCATTCATCAGAGAGACTGAGGCACATCAGGAAGGCACATTGACCCTGCGACTAGCCCTCCCGCTTCCCATGACCATCAGGTGCTGATACCATTGTCCCACAGCAGGAAAGTTATTGGATGGGATTCTCCCGTTCCCCAGCCGCATATTTCTCAGTGGTGTGCCATTTGCTGGCGGTGGGATTCTATCTTCCCGCCGCTTGATGGGATTTCCCATTGTAACCACCTCGCGCTGTGGGCAGCGATATGCTGCCAGCGGGAAAAGTGAATCGCAATGACCGGACAATTCTGGTCATTATAATGGTTGCAGACAGCTCCTTCAGCCACCCACACAACTCTTGGCAGCCTTCAGGGAGTTACCTGTTCGATTTTTATATACTCCTGCTGGGTTATTAAATACCCCAAGAGATCCGGCATCCAACATGTTCTCACCCCCGCACAGTGCTAGCCCAAACGGCAGGCGCATTTCACGCTGCGCGTTCCTTAATTGGCCATCCAAGGCAATATTGTGTTAAAATGGGAATGTTTTTTTTAATAAAATATTTTATTGAAAATTTTTGGTCAACCATCACAGTACATTGTGTATCCTTTACACAATAATATAACCGTATAAATAACAATGACCTGTTTTATAAACAAAGAATAAATAATATATAACAAAAACTAAAACTAAATGGCAACTGCCTTGTCTCAGATAAACACTCTCCAAAAATATGATTTAACAGTCCAATATACAATTATTTATAGCAACGACCTATACATATTATACATATATATTAACAACCCTGAGAGTCCTTCTGGTTCCTCCTTTCCCCCCCCCCCCCCACCCCCGGGCTGCTGCTGCTACCTTCTTCTTTTCCATTCCCTCTATCTTTCTGTGAGGTATTCGACGAACGGTTGCCAACGCCTGGTGAACCCTTGAGCCAATCCCCTTAGGACAAACTTAATCCGTTCCAGCTTTATAAACCCTGCCATGTCATTTATCCAGGTCTCCACCCCCGGGGGCTTGGCTTCCTTCCACATCAACAGTATCCTGCGCCGGGCTACTAGGGACGCAAAGGCCAAAACATCGGCCTCTCTCGCCTCCTGTACTCCCGGCTCTTGTGCAACCCCAAATATAGCCAACCCCCAGCTTGGTTCGACCCGGACCCCCACTACTTTCGAAAGCACCTTTGTCACCCCCACCCAAAACCCCTGTAGTGCCGGACATGACCAGAACATGTGGGTGTGATTCGCTGGGCTTCTCGAGCATCTCGCACACCTATCCTCTACCCCAAAAAATTTACTGAGCCGTGCTCCAGTCATATGCGCCCTGTGTAACACCTTAAATTGAATCAGGCTTAGCCTGGCACACGAGGACGATGAGTTTACCCTACTTAGGGCATCCGCCCACAGCCCCTCCTCAATCTCCTCCCCCAGCTCTTCTTCCCATTTCCCTTTCAGCTCATCTACCATAATCTCCCCCTCGTCCCTCATTTCCTTATATATATCTGACACCTTACCGTCCCCCACCCATGTCTTCGAGATCACTCTGTCCTGCACCTCATGCGTCAGGAGCTGCGGGAATTCCCTCACCTGTTGCCTCGCAAAAGCCCTCAGTTGCATATACCGGAATGCATTCCCTTGGGGCAACCCATATTTCTCGGTCAGCGCTCCCAGACTTGCGAACTTCCCATCCACAAACAGATCTTTCAGTTGCGTTACTCCTGCTCTTTGCCATATTCCAAATCCCCCATCCATTCTCCCCGGGGCAAACCTATGGTTATTTCTTATCGGGGACCCCACCAAGGCTCCCGTCTTTCCCCTATGCCGTCTCCACTGTCCCCAAATTTTCAAAGTCGCCATCACCACCGGGCTTGTGGTGTATTTCTTTGGTGAGAACACCATAGCTTGTAGGCTAGTCCCCCTACAGGACGCCCTCTCCAAATCTCTTCCACGCCGCTCCCTCCTCTTCTCCCATCCACTTACTCACCATTGAGATATTGGCGGCCCAGTAGTACTCACTTAGGCTCGGTAGTGCCAGCCCCCCCCATCCCTACTACGCTGTAAGAATCCCTTCCTCACTCTCGGGGTCTTCCCGGCCCACACAAAACTCATGATGCTCTTTTCGATCCTTTTGAAAAAAGCCTTCGTGATCACCACCGGGAGGCACTGAAACACAAAGAGGAATCTCGGGAGGACTACCATTTTAACCTGCACCCTCCCTGCCAGTGACAGGGATACCATGTCCCATCTCTTGAAGTCCTCCTCCATTTGTTCCACCAATCGCGTTAAATTTAACCTATGCAATGTACCCCAATTCTTGGCTATCTGGATCCCCAAGTAACGAAAGTCCCTTGTTACCTTCCTCAGCAGAAAGTCCTTTATTTCTCTGCTCTGCTCCCCTGGATGTACCACAAACAACTTACTTTTCCCCATGTTCAGTTTATATCCTGAGAATTCTCCAAACTCCCGAAGTGTCCGCATTATCCCTGGCATCCCCTCCGCCGGGTCCGCTACATATAACAACAAATCATCCGCATACAGAGATACCCGGTGTTCTTCTCCTCCTCTAAGTACTCCCCTCCACTTCTTGGAACCCCTCAATGCTATTGCCAGGGGCTCAATCGCCAGTGCAAACAATAATGGGGACAGGGGGCATCCCTGCCTTGTCCCTCTATGGAGCCACTGGGGCCCTATACAACAGCTGCACCCATCCAACATACTCATCTCCAAAACCAAATCTCCTCAGCACCTCCCACAGATAGTCCCACTCCACTCTATCAAATGCTTTCTCGGCATCCATCGCCACCACTATCTCCGCTTCCCCCTCTGGTGGGGGCATCATCATTACCCCTAGCAGCCTCCGTATATTCGTATTCAGCTGTCTCCCCTTGACAAACCCAGTTTGGTCCTCATGGACCACCCTCGGGACACAATCCTCTATCCTCATTGCCATTACCTTGGCCAGAATCTTAGCGTCTACATTTAGGAGGGAAATAGGTCTATAGGACCCGCATTGCAGCGGGTCCTTTTCCTTCTTTAGAAGAAGCGATATCGTTGCCTCAGACATAGTCGGGGGCAGCTGTCCCCTTTCCTTTGCCTCATTAAAGGTCCTCATCAGTAGCGGGGTGAGCAAGTCCACATATTTCCTGTAAAATTCAACTGGGAATCCATCCGGTCCCGGAGCCTTCCCCGCCTGCATGCTCCTAATTCCTTTCACTACTTCCTCTGTTTCAATCTGTGCTCCCAGTCCCACCCTTTCCTGCTCCTCCACCTTGGGAAATTCCAGCCGGTCCAGAAAGCCCATCATTCTCTCCCTCCCATCCAGGGGTTGAGCTTCGTATAATTTTTTATAAAATGCCTTAAACACTCCATTCACTCTCTCCGCTCCCCGCTCCATCTCTCCTTCCTCATCCCTCACTCCCCCTATTTCCCTCGCTGCTCCCCTTTTCCTCAATTGGTGGGCCAGCAACCTGCTCGCCTTCTCCCCATATTCGTACTGTACACCCTGTGCCTTCCTCCACTGTGCCTCTGCAGTACCCGTTGTCAGCAAGTCAAATTCTACGTGTAGCCTTTGCCTTTCCCTGTACAGTCCCTCCTCCGGTGCCTCCGCATATTGCCTGTCCACCCTCAGAAGTTCTTGCAGCAACCGCTCCCGTTCCCTACTCTCCTGCTTTCCTTTATGTGCCCTTATTGAAATGGCTATAGCCGTGTACTCCGTTCCCCTCACCTTCGGGATCAACGCCCTTCCCAAAACAAAAAAGTCTATTCGCGAATAGACTTTGTGGACATAGGAGAAAAACGAAAACTCCTTACTCCTAGGTCTGCTAAATCTCCACGGGTCTACTCCTCCCATCTGCTCCATAAAATCTTTAAGCACCTTGGCTGCTGCCGGCCTCCTTCCAGTCCTGGACCTCGACCTGTCCAGCCCTGGTTCCAACACCGTATTGAAATCTCCCCCCATTACCAACTTTCCCACCTCTAGGTCCGGGATGCGTCCTAGCATACGCCTCATAAAATTGGCATCATCCCAGTTCGGGGCATATACGTTTACCAAAACCACCGTCTCCCCCTGTAGTTTGCCACTCACCATCACATATCTGCCCCCGCTATCCGCCACTGTAATCTTTGCCTCAAACATTACCCGCTTCCCCACTAATATAGCCACCCCCCTGTTTTTCGCATCTAGCCCCGAATGGAACACCTGCCCCACCCAACCTTTGCGTAGTCTCACCTGGTCTATCAGTTTCAAGTGCGTTTCCTGTAACATAACCACGTCTGCCTTAAGTTTCTTAAGGTGTGCGAGTACCCGTGCCCTCTTTATCGGCCCGTTCAGCCCTCTCACGTTCCACGTGATCAGCCGGGTTGGGGGGCTTTTTACCCCCCCCCTTGTCGATTAGCCATCCCCTTTTTCCAGCTCCTCACCCGGTTCCCACGCAGCTGTGTCCCCCCCCAGGCGGTGCCCCCCCGCCCATCCCACCCCATACCAGCTCCCCCCTCTCCCTAGCAGCAGCAGCCCAATAGTTCCCCCCTCCCACCCCCCCCGCTAGATCCCCCACTAGCGTAGTTACACCCCCCATGTTGCTCCCAGAAGTCAGCAAACTCTGGCCGACCTCGGCTTCCCCCCGTGACCTCGGCTCGCACCGTGCGACGCCCCCTCCTTCCTGCTTCCCTATTCCCGCCATGATTATCATAGCGCGGGAACCGAGCCCGCGCTTCCCCCTTGGCCCTGCCCCCAATGGCCAACGCCCCATCTCCTCCACCTCCTTTCCTCCCCCCACCACCTCCTGTAGAAGAGAGAAAAGTTACCACATCGCAGGATTAATAACATAAAACTCCTCTTTCCCCCCTTTTTACCCCCCTCTTCGCCCCCCATACTCGCCCCACCACTTTGTTTCAAACATTCTTTTTTTTTTTAATAACCCGCTCATTCCAATTTTTCTTCCACGATAAAAGTCCACGCCTCATCCGCCGTCTCAAAGTAGTGGTGCCTCCCTTGATATGTGACCCACAGTCTTGCCGGTTGCAGCATTCCGAATTTTATCTTCTTTTTGTGAAGCACCGCCTTGGCCCGATTAAAGCTCGCCCTCCTTCTCGCCACCTCCGCACTCCAGTCTTGGTATACGCGGATCACCGCGTTCTCCCACTTACTGCTCCGAGTTTTCTTTGCCCATCTAAGGACCATCTCTTTGTCCTTAAAACGGAGGAATCTCACCACGATGGCTCTAGGAATTTCTCCTGCTCTCGGTCCTCGCGCCATCACTCGGTATGCTCCCTCCACCTCCAGCGGACCCGCCGGGGCCTCCGCTCCCATTAACGAGTGCAGCATCGTGCTCACATATGCCCCGACGTCCGCTCCCTCCGCACCTTCAGGAAGACCAAGAATCCTTAGGTTGTTCCTCCTCGTGTTGTTCTCCAGCGCCTCCAGCCTTTCCACACATCGTTTATGGTGTACCTCGTGCATCTCCGTCTTCACCACCAGGCCCTGTATGTCGTCCTCATTCTCGGCAGCCTTTGCCTTCACGACCCGAAGCTCTCGCTCCTGGGTCCCTTCGATCGCCTGTAATATCGGGGCCAACAGCTCCTTCTTCATTTCCTTTTTGAGTTCTTCCACGCAGCGTTTCAAAAACTCGTGTTGTTCAGGGCCCCATATTAAACTGCCACCTTCCGACGCCATCTTGGATTTTACTTGCCTTCCTTGCCGCTGCTCTAAAGGATCCACCGCAATCCGGCCACCTTCCTCTCCTTTTTTCATCCGTATCCAGGGGGGATTCCCTTCTGGTTCACCGCACAGTACTTTTAGCCGTTAAAATTGCCGTTGGGGCTCTTATTAAGAGCCCAAAAGTCCGTTCCACCAGGAGCTGCCGAAACGTGCGACTCAGCTGGTCATCGCCGCACCCGGAAGTCATGGGAATGGTTTTTAAACACACGTCCAGTCATACTGACTTTGGGCTCACCCAGAAGGTAAGATTCAGGCCTATAACTCTATTCTTTCACTGGCGCTGGATCAAAAACCTGAAACTCCTTCCCTCACAGCACTGGGCATACCTACAACACATACACCATAGCGGCTCAAGGAAACAGCATACCACCACCTTCTCAAGGGCTAGCAAGGATGTTAGCCGAGCCAGCAATGCCCACTTCCCATGAACGAATATTAAAAAATGGACCTGCATAAGAATGTAACTTGTTGAGTGCTGATATTAGACATTGCTTCTGTATCATGCATCAGATGGTAGTTTGATATTGGATGGACAGGTGTGATTGAAAGGTGAATAAAGAAATAATAACTTTCAGGAAAACTGTATAATCTCAGCATTCTGACCACAAAAATGTCAAAACAAGTCAGATGGAGAAACGAAGGGACACAATTGATAAGCAAGTGTGCTTCCATCTCTGGGATGCACCTATTTAGGAATCCAGAGTAACCTTTTCAACATCTTTAGCTGTAATGATTCCATGTGAAACAAACTTGGAATATGTTTCTTCGAAGTGTTGGATGCAACATAGAAGGAGATTGCTTTGATAATCTTCCAGTTCCCTGCAACTGAACAGGCACTTGTTCACAGAATCAGACAGAAAGTTAGCTTTTCTGAAAGTACAGTCACTGCTCAGGGCTCATAAGGGCAATTTTAGAACCCAAGCTGCTTCAACCAGTCGAGATTTGCAAAAGATGTTTCAATGCAACATCCGAATATTAGATTCAAAGTTCCCCACCACAGGTACCTAGAACATAGAACATTACAGCGCAGTACAGGCCCTTTGGCCCTCGATGTTGCGCCGATCTGTGAAACCACTCTAAAGCCTATCTACACTATTCCCTTAATGACCATTTGAATGCCCTTAGTGTTGGCGAGTCCACTACTGTTGCAGGCAGGGCATTCCACGCCCTTACTACTCTCTGAGTAAAGAACCTACCTCTGACATCTGTCTTATATCTATCTCCCCTCAATTTAAAGCTATGTCCCCTCGTGCTAGACATCACCATCCGAGGAAAAAGGCTCTCACTGTCCACCCGATCCAATCCTCTGATCATCTTGTATGCCTCAATTAAGTCACCTCTTAACCTTCTCTCTAACGAAAACAGCCTCAAGTCCCTCAGCCTTTCCTCATAAGATCTTCCCTCCATACCAGGCAACATTCTGGTAAACCTCCTCTGCACCCTTTCCAATGCTTCCACATCCTATAATGCGGCGACCAGAATTGCACGCAATACTCCAAATGCGGCCGCACCAGAGTTTTGTACAGCTGCAACATGACCTCATGGCTCCGAAACTCAATCCTTCTACCAATAAAAGCTAACACACCGTACGCCTTCTTAACAACCCTCTCAACCTGGGTGGCAACTTTCAGGGATCTATGTACATGGACACCGAAATCTCTCTGCTCATCCACACTGCCAAGAATCTTACCATTAGCCCAGTACTCTGTCTTCCTGTTATTCCTTCCAAAATGAATCACCTCACACTTTTCTGCATTAAACTCCATTTGCCACCTCTCAGCCCAGTGCTGCAGCTTATCTATATCCTTCTGTAACTTGTAACATCCTTCCGCACTGTCCACAACTCCACCGACTTTAGTGTCATCTGCAAATTTACTCACCCATCCTTCTACGCCCTCCTCCAGATCATTTATAAAAATGACAAACAGCAGTGGCCCCAAAACAGATCCTTGTGATCCACCACTCTTAACTGGCCTCCAGTCTAAACATTTCCCATCAACCACCACCCTTTGTCTTCTTCCAGCTAGCCAATTTCTGAGCCAAACTACTAAATCACCCTGAATCCCATGCCTCCATATTTTCTGCAGTAGCCTACCGTGGGGAACCTTATCAAACGCTTTACTGAAATCCACATCAACTGCTTTACCCTCATCCACCTGTTTGGTCACCTTCTCAAAGAACTCAATAAGTTATGTGAGGCACGACCTACCCTTCACAACACCGTGTTGACTATCTCTAATCAAATTATTCCTTTCCAGATGATTATACATCCTATCTCTTATAAACCTTTCCAAGATTTTGCCCACAATAGATTAGAAAATCTGTCAATTTATTTCAGAAAGCCACCTCCAGTGTTGGGGAAGACTAATTGCTATGGCCAGGAAGCACAAGACTAATGTGCTTATTTCAATTCTACTTGTGAATTTGTTGTTTTCTATTGCCTGGAAGCCAGGCTTCTTTTCTGTATTGAAAAAATAAACAACAGCATTGGGATGAATAGGAGAGTGAAAAATGGCACAGATTCTGTAAGCACCTTGTCACTTAAAATCAAATTCCTTCCTCTTCACAGCGCATTTTGCTCTTCAGCTGAATTTGCATTTATTGGCTCTTTTTCCGTGAACTATCTCAGTGCTTGTGCAAGAAAGAATGTAAGAATTGCAGCTTACATGTAATAGTGACTAAAAACCGCTACAGGTTTATCCACATCTAACAAATGCTATTTGTTCTTTTGTCCATTCCACAACTTCTTTTTAAAAATAAATTCAGAGTATCCAATTCATTTTTTCCAATTAAGGGGCAATTTACCATGGTCAATCCACCTAGCCAGCACATCTTTGAGTTGTGGGGGCGGAACCCACGTAAACACGGGGAGAATGTGCAAACTCCACAGGGACAGTGACCCAGAGCCGGGATCGAACCTGTGACCTCGGCGCCGTGAGACAGCAGTGCTACTTACTGCACCATCGTGCTGACCTCATTCCTCAACCACTTTGATCAGTTTATAATAATAGGCCTTGGTAAATTATATTTAACCTCTTAGGTTCGATAGACCATTGTTACAGTCATTTCTCTAATTAAAATATTAAAGGGCAATATTTTGAGACTTGGTTACTGTTTGTAAGAATGTTAGTTTCAAGATCTGCAGGATGGACCATTAATTCAGACACAATAGAACCTTATTTATGTGAATTTCGGCTGATTTAGCTAATTTGGCTGGATAGCTGGATTGTGATGTTACGCAAGGCCAAAAGCGTGGGTTCAATTCCCATATTGGTTGTGGTTATTCATGAAGGCCCCACCTTCTCAACCTTGCCCTTTGCCTGAGGTGTGGTAATCCTCAGGTTAAATCACCCCCAGATAGCTCTCTCTCTCAAAGGGAAAAGCATTATCTGGGACAATGGCAACTTTACTTTATTTGTGCTAAAAGGGCTCCAAGCATCATCTGTACTCATGGCTTCTGATATAATTCTACTCTGCTTTGAAAACTGCTGCTCAAATTTTAATTGCCCCCAGTACTGCTTGCATGCCCTCAGCTGCTGAAGCATAATTTTGGAATTTTCTCCTGGAGTCCCTCCGCCTTTCTCTCTTACATTCCTCATTTAAAACACTCCTTTTAAAGGAGTGCTTCAAGCTAGCTCTTATAAAAACTTTTAGCCGTCAGCCCTAGTGTAACCTGATGTGGCCTGGTGCTACGCTTGCTTTATAATACTTCTTTGAAGCACCTTAGGACATACATAGGAACATGCATGTAAAATAGAAGGGGGCCATTCAGCCCATTGGGTCTGCTTCGCCATTCATTATGATCATGGCTGATCACACCTTTCCCCCCATATCCCTTGATTCCTTTAGCCCCAAGAACTATATCTAATTCCTTCTTGAAATTACACAACGTTTTGGCCTCAAATACTTTCTGAGGTAGTGAATTCCACAGATTAGCCACTCTGGTGTGGTGATATACCTGTGAATAATATTACATGCACTCAGAAGTGCGACCTCCTACCAACAGGTGGCGTCAAACATCAGTCATGTGACATCTGGCTATCGGCAGAAGGTTGTAAGGCGTACACCAGGACATAAGGGTAGTTCAAGGGGAGTCTAGGTGACTCAGTCAGTAATTTGGTCTGTATTTCATTCTGATTGTTACGTTACCGTGTGTACATCAATACATCATCATTCTAGTTAAGTCACCAGCAGTTTTGTAGATTCATTGCAGAGACAAGGTCATGAAACACAACATGGTACCAAGTGTGTTGAAGATTTGAAGGTAACAACAGAAAAGGCGAAGTTAAATTGGCCAAAGAACAAAAAAAAAAGTATTCTTTGACCGACCTGGTGAACAACGTCCATTTGCGACTCAACGCAATAAACCGACCATTGTAGGTCGCCCAGAGGCTGGCTGGGTACAGCATCCCAAACTTCACCCCCTTCTTAAAGAGGGCAGCCTTCAATCTGTTTCAGCCCGCTCTCCTCTTCGCCAGCTTTATACCCAGGTCCTGGTATACTCGAAGTTCGCTGCCCTCCCAGGTACACCCCCTCATCTGACTGGCCCACCTCAGGATCCGTTTCTTAACAAGAAACCAGTGCAACCACATCACCCTCAGCGGCTCTTTACCTTGTAGCTTCCTCATCAGTGTCCCCCGCCAGGGTCCATTCAAAGACGCCCTCTCTCACCAACCTCTTGGCTACATAAGAGCCAGCGTCCGCTCCCTCAATGGCCTCTGGCAACCCCACAACCCTCAGGTTCTGTCTCCGGGAACAGTTCTCCAAATTCTCCACCTTCTCCTGAAGCCTCTTCTGGGTATCTCGCATCACCCACAACTCGGCTGCCAATGAAGTGAGCTGTTGCTCATGCTCACCCACCGTCTCCTCCACCTTTGGATCACCTGGTTTTGAGACTCCAACCTCAGCTCCACATGGTCGATCACCACCTTAAGTGGATCCACCCTGCTCGCCAGGCCCTCCAGCGACTCCTTTCCCTGCTGGGTGACCTTCTCATTCAAGAAGTCCACCAGCTGATCTATTGACCATTGAGCTGGTAGGGCTGATCCCTTGCCCTCCGCCATCTTCCTCTGGGTCGCAGGAAAAGTTTCTCGCTCCGACAGCTCCTTTCGTCTAAAACCACTTCTGGTCCACGAATCCATCCACCAGTGGAATAAATACTTCCTCCACAACTCCTGCACTTTTTCCATTGAAACATCCATCCATTAATTGGGGAAAAGGCCTAAATACACCACCACAAGCGGGAGCTGCCAAATGTGCGACCGCTCACATCAAGGCCGCCACCGGATGTTCACCAATGAATATAATCCTAACCGATTTAGTCTCTCCTCATATGACAGTCTCACTACTCAAGGAATCAGAGTGGTAACAAAACTGGAGTTTAGAAGGATGAGGGGGGATCTTATTGAAACTTACAGGATATTGTGAGGCCGGGATAGAGTGGATGTGGAAATGATGTTTCCACTTGTAGAAAAAACAAGAACCCGAGGGCACAATCTCTGATTATAGGGACGATCCTTTAAAACAGAGATGAGGAGGAATTTCTTCACTGGTGAATCTTTGCCGCAGAAGGCTGTGAAGGCCAAATCACTGAGTGTCTTTAAGACAGAGATAGATAGGTTCTTGATTAATAAGGGGATTAGGGGTTATGGGGAGAAGGCAGGAGAATGGGAATGAGGAAATATCAGTCATGATTGAATGGTGGAGCAGACTTGATGGGCCGAGTGGCCTATGTCTGCTCCTATGTCTTATAGTCTTATGGTGACAGCAAGAACATCTTTCCTCAGATAAGGGCACCAAAACTGCACACAATACTCCAAGTGTGGCCTCACCAGTGCCCTATGCAATTGCAGTAAATCATCCCTGTTCATATATTCCAACCCTCTTACGATGAAGGTCAACATACCATTTGCCTTCTTTACTGCCTGCTGTATCTGCGCACTTACTTTCAGCAACTGATTCACGAGGACACCAAGGTCTCACCGAGTATCCACCTCCCTCAATTTACACCCATTCAAATAATAATCTGCCTTCCTATTTTTGCGACCGAAGTGGATAACCTCACATTTATCCACATTATACTGCATGTGCCCACTCACTCAGCCTGTCCAAATCCCACTGAAGCATCTCTGCATCCTCCTCACAGCTCATTCTCCCACCCAATGTTGTATCAACTGCAAATTTGGAGATAATATTGTTCTGGGCCAGGGTTTAGGGAACCCCAAAGTGTATTATGGAGTTCACCTGACCCACAACTTTTAATAGATTGTGGTTATGGGGAGCACACGGGTCTATTTTACAGGTGTGGTGCAACAGAGATCTAAAGTACTCTTAAATAAAAATAATTTATTTATGAAACCAGTTAACACTTTATAAAGCCACAGTAAACATCTTAACAACTATCAACACCAATCATCCCCACAGATACAATATTCTATCAGTAACCCTTAATCTTTCCTTGCAACATCCATAAGCCAAATACCCTCTTCAACACAGACATCAGATTTAAATTCTCCACTGAGAGCAGTTATCACTTTTAAATTAGCAAGTGATTTGAAGACATTCCTTTCATGCAGAAAGAAATCAGAATTACACCTGGTTTTGCTGGATGCAGCCCCCAATCTGCAAAATCAAACGAAACGCACTGTAGCTGCCTGCCCAAAAACGAAAGTGAAAGACGGACAGCCCAGCTCCACCCACACTCTGACTACACTGCAGCTATTTGATAAACACCCATTTCTTAAAAGTACACCCACTACAGCTATTTGATAAACACCTATTTCTTAAAGGTACACCCACTGCAGCTATTTGATAAACACCCATTTCTTAAAGGTACTTTCACATGACAATACATATAGTTCCCTTGTCCAAATCATTAATATATGATGTGAACAGTTGGAGTCCTAACACAGGTGCCTGCGGTACCCCACTAGTCACTACCTGCCAATCGGTAAAAGACCCATTCCAGCTTTTTGCTTTCTGTCTGCTAATTGGTTTTCTATCCATTTCAAGACACTACCCGTAATATATAATAATCTTTATTGTCACAAGTAGGCTTACATTAACATTGCAATAAAGTAACTGTGAAAAGCCCCTAGTCGCCACATTCCAGCGCCTATTTGGATACACAGGGAGAATTCAGAATGTTCAAATTACCTAACAGCCCATCTTTCTGAGCTTGTGGGAAGAAGCCGGAGCACCCGGAGGAAACCCACGCAGACATGGGGAGAAGGTGCAGACTCCACACAGACAGTGACCCAAGCCGGGAATCGAATTTTGGATCCTAACGCTGTGAAGCAACAGTGCTAACCACCATGCTACCATGCTGCCTGCTCCCAGGCGCTTTAACTTTACATAGTATTCTGCTATGTGAGACCTTGTCGAAAGCCTCTGAAAGTCTAAGTAAACCACATCCACTGGTTCTCCCTGGTCAACTCTTACTAGTTACATTTTCAAAGAATTCCAGTAGATTTGTAAAGCATGAGTTCCCTTTGGTAAATCCATGCTGACTTTGATTATACATTTTACTGTGTGAAAGGGAGGACACAAGTTGCTTCTGCTGTTGTGGAGATATGAGTTCCTGAATGGTGAATCAGGTTCAGGAGTGTTGAATAAGATGGGCAGAAATTGTGTGCTCTGGGGAATTGTATTGGAGAGGGGAGAGACTCACAGCAGGAAACGGTTGAGTTGGTGCTGGTTGTGGACATGAGGAGGAAATGAATAATAAACCAGTAATGTAGCTAATGCAAAGTTCCTGGGATATTTTGCACTGCAAAGTCATTGAGCAAGTGCAAGCCATTGTTGTTTCTTACAGATAATCTTAACACCTTCATCCAGAAATACTCGGAAATTCGCCGAATGTTATACCCCACTGGTTCTTAAATAGTTGTCGAATGCTGTCAATATTACTCTATCTGGGGACCCATTTCACATGACCCATTTCACATGACCACTCTTCGTGGGAAGAACTTAGTTTAAACAGTCATGTTTAGAACTATTTTAAGGGATTGTTAGCGCCGTGTGGCGGTTATGCAAATACATCTACAGGAACAAAAGCAATAGTGTCGGAGTCAACGAACAGAAGTGTTGCTCCAGTCAGAGTCCTGGAGAAGGGGGGAAGCGCGTCAGAGGCACCACGGAGTAAAACTGGTGTGGGTAGAGGCAGGCGGATCAGAAGTGTGCGTGGCTGGGATTTAGCGAGGCTCCGGGCAGGTAATTCAATGGAATAAAGGTTCAGTCGGCTCCTGCTAGCATGGATCACCGCTGGGCTGCTGCTTTACTGCTCTTACTGATTGTTCATCAAGGTAAAGAGGCGATTGTTTCTGACTTTCGGTATTATTGATCAGTTTATTATTTGTGTGTGAGAGAGAAAGTTGCCTTCCCTTTGATAGTTTGAGTAAGGTGTGTTTTAATTCGGGAGCGATAGAAGTCCCGATAAACGACCCCCACCTTCCCATGCTGATTACACCCGACCGGAGATTGATCCTTCAGACCTTGAGAAGTTCACAAAAGTTGTTGCTTTTGGCATTTGAACAAGTCTGTTGCAGTTACTTTTTTAGATAGCGTACTTTTGGGAAGATGTTGAAACACTGGCCAGTTGAGTTTTAACAATAATTGGAGAACCGTTTACAGATTGTGCTCTGTGAACCTAAGATCTCCGACTACTCCTGTCCATCCCTCATTGACTCTTCCCAATTTTGCCTCCCTTGGTCATCAGTTCAACGTTCCCAAGATTACTGCCCTCTGTGCCGAACGAGACACAGTTCACCGTGAACACACTCACAGAGGGACTGGGGAGTATAGCCTTGATGTATATCTGATCAATGTAATGCTTTTGGTGTACATCTGATGCTTTTGATGTACATCTCATCAATTTGATGTTGCTGGGATAATTCAAAATAAATAATTTTAAGTTACTGAAGTAAGTGGATCGAACACCCGGTGCAAAAATAATTCCTGAAAAAAACAGGAAACTTTAGATAGAGAATGAATTGTGTGGAAAACAGAGGAGGAAAGCAAGATTTCAGTAGTGATTGAAGTTTGTTGTCAATTGATATTCAAAGGAAACAGGGATGTCTTGCTGCGGTTGGGTGATGTTTTGGAAAGGAGTGTGATTGAAGGGGAAATTCCGGTGGATTTAAGATTACGGGCGCTGCTTTGAACTGCTCGCGGTGGCGAGACTTGCGAGTGAAGCTCCCGCCCTCAGAACGTGCAGGCTGCAAGTGACCTGTTTTGCCTGCACCACCAGCGACTTCTTGCACCAATCTGTTATTACAAATAGCAGTTACGGGCGGCAGAGATTTCCTTGGCGCCAGCTAACGTTTTATTCCCGTCATAGTCAGGAGTGTCATTGAAAGCTCTACATTAAAGGCAGAATTGTTCAGGATGTAAAAGTCACCATAGTCTCAAATGACCTAGGCTGTTTCCCTCTTTGAGGGGGAGAGCTGACTGGTAGTGATTTAACCTGAGGGTCATCACACCTCAGGCGAAGGGCAAGGCTGAGAAGGCCTTGATGAATAATCCCAGAATGTACATTTCATGCGGGTGTCTATGTTTCAACACCAACCACTTCCAACCCTTCTTCATCTTATCGAATTAGCATATGCTATTTATTTAGTTCTCCTTTGCGTTTCTAAATGCATCTATTCTATGCTTTAGTTGAACAAGCCATATATTGTAAATTGCTATTGTTTGGTTATGTGTATATATATATATTATAAATATTATTTTATAATCCAATCTGCTCTTGTTGACATGTTTTTTGCAGTAATAATAAGCCACCTGCAGACAGCATCAATGGACATTGAAACAGGTTTTATCTCAGCCAGACCCACTGGGTTTTTTCCCAGCATTTTTTAATTTTTATTTTAAATTTTCACCAAATACAGTGTTTTGGTTTATAAGCAAGTCAGTCGACTACTGGGCACAGTGAGTGAAAACATGCCCCCCTCTCCCCCCCCCCCCCCCCTCCAGCTCATGTAGATGAGCTTTATTGCTCATTTTGGGAAAAATATTTCCATTGGCTGATTAATTGGTGTCAAAGAGGCATAAATTCAGCATTTAGTATTGGAGATAAAAAGGGGAAAGTGGGAAGATTTTCTTCAAAGGAGAGGTTATGATGAGGTGGAATACATTACCACAAATGACAGATGAAGGCAAATCAATAACAACAATTATAAAGAAATTAGTTGAACATTTGAAGAATGAAACTATTAATAAATATGAGGAAATAGAAGTAAAAATGCAACCCAGCAGATAGGTCCTGTAGGAGAACTCGCTCCTGTCATGGCTGTGATCTGGGTGACTAACCTTTTATTTTGTTGAAATTTCTGCTATCCCTCGGCTATAACATTTATCACTTTAACATGCACAGGTTCGCTCTGTCCCCACAAAAATTCCAGTCATCTGGATTTCAGTATCACACATCCACCAATGGACTGACAGACCTTCCTTTAGTTGAGGAGAACATGGCAAAACCATCAAAGATAAAGTACAACTTTTCAACAATGGACACCCCCCCAAAAATTATTTTCTTGGATCGGCTACTTGGATTTCATTATTCCCTAACTTGTTTTTTATCCAATTTTACCAGGGACCACTTTCAGTCCTCCATAAACCGTTTCATTAATAATTCCCATTATTTTTCACAGTTTGATTCTGGCCCTTGATTTCTCGGCCTCATTCCTCGTTCTGTCTTTTGTTCTTGTTCGTTTTGTCTGATTCTCTGACACCTTGCATACATTCCCATCCTCCTGCCATTTTAGTTTAAACATTCCCCAACCACTTTAGCAAACCTTCCCCAGGACATCTGTCCTGGGCCTGCCCACCTGCAACCTGCCCAGTTTTTACCACCTCCCCCAGAACCGGTCCCAATACCTCAGGAATCTGAAACCCTCTGCCTCACACCATCATTTCAGCTATGTATTTATCTGATATATTCTGCTCTTCGTGCCCTAACTCGCACAAGGCACTGGTAGTAATCCTGAGATCACTATCTTTGAGATCCTACTTTTCAACTTACTTCCTAACTCCCTATTTTTTGCTTTTAGTCCTCATCCTTTTCTTACCCATGTTGATTGTACCAATGCATACAATGACTACTGGCTGTTCACCCGCCCTCTCCAGTGTGTCCTGTAGTCACTCTGAGACATTCTTGACCCTAGCTAGCACTAGGGAGGCAACATACCGTTCTGAGTCTTGCTTACGGCCACAGGAATGCCTATCTATTCCCCTTACAATTGATTCCCTTATAACTATTGCATTCCCACATGTTTAATCCTCCCCCAAGGAACAGAACAAGAACAAACCAGGATGCAACAAATTTGATTGTTGCTGCTTTCCCCTGAGAGGCCATTCCTCCCAACAATATCCAAATTGGTATATCTATTTGCAGGGAAGTAGCCAGACGAGATTCCTGCACTGCCTGCTTAGTCCTTTTGCTCTTCTTGGTGGTCATGTATTCCCTTGCTGCCCGTGGAGTCTTAGCCTGCGTTGTGACCATGGCTCTATATGTGCTCTCCAAGACACTCTTCACTCGCGGATGCTCCACAGTGTCCCCAGCCACCGCTCCAGCTCCGAAATCTGGGCTTCCAGGAGCTGCAACTGGAGACATTTCCAGCACACATGCTGGCCCTGGGCACAGGAAATGGTTCCAACATCCCACATAGACCAGGATGAGCACACTACAGCTTGGAGTTCTCCTGCCATGACGTATCCATTTAAACTGAACCTTTTGATCCCTTTCCCAAGGCTCTAGTCAACTTCTCAGATCTCTGATCCTCCCCAAGCCCTGAACTTCCTTAAGATTTCTAATCCTCTTCCTTTGGATCACCACCCTTAAAAACACTGACCTCCCACACTGAGGCCTCTCACCATTCACATCCCTGGACCCTGGGGTGGTCACTCTGATCAAACCTCTATCCCGGGTCTTCAGGGAACATTTCTTTGATCTGAACCTCCGTGATGAACAGTGGGTGCTGTACCCGTAACAAAAGAGGTGGTTGCTGAAGCTGCTGCAGGTTGCAGACAGTCCTCCTGTCTCAGAGGAGGGCAAGAACAGCATTATCAGTGGCTATTGATTGAAAAAGTGACCATAGCCATCAACTGCTTTGTGGCAGGTTCTTTCCAGGTTGGAGAAGCAACATCTCAAACACCTTGTAGCTTTCCATTCACTGTATGGGAGATCACTATGACACTTTATGCAAAGACACATCGTATTCTCTCTTTCCAGAAGGAAGCTGGACCTGCGAGCATACAGCATCTTGAGAATAACAAGTTTCCCATGATTGCATGAACATCCTGAGGATAACAGGTTTCCCATAACTGCATGAACATTACTTTGCAATCGCCGCATATAAATTCAGAGATGCAACTGCATGGGGGTTCACTCCCTCAAAGTCCAACTGGTATGCAACCAATTATAGAGCACCATATAGGTGAATACACGGCATCCTGGCAGTAGTCACAATGTCTTCTGTGCCAGCCTGCTGTACTATTAACATTTGAACCATTAAAAGGAACCAGAGCATGACTGCTGGTGATGAGGGCTAGCCCATAACCCTGATGTGTAACCCAGAACCATGCTGCTGCATATAATTTGATCAAACAGACCATTGGGATACATACTCCTGCTGCCTGTAGTGCAGTAATGCATCGCTCTCAGAGTGCATGCCATGACTTATCATGGCCTACTGCATCTCACAGGATCTCTATGTCATGAGGACTAAGCCTTTCCTACCAGGTAAATAGCAGTTGAGGAGGAGGAAGAGGAGCAGGAAGAGAAGGAGAAGGAAGGAATTAGACAACCAACACAGTCCCTTTCTGTCCAGGCTTCCCGTGATCAGCGTATCTGACTTTGGGTCTACTGAACACAACCATATCTCGGCATTCATCGACTTTCCCACACCTTATCTTCTCTCTATTACTGACCATTGTAGCATCCTCTTGGTCATAATGTTAAATTAAAAACCACCAGAAAATGAACACCCCAAATCAACTTTGTCAGTCAAACCATCTAATATTCCATGCAAAAATCAAATAATCACCCTTGTGCATTCTCTTACTGCTTGCCATCCTGTGTTTTTCCCTATACTAGTGTTCCTACACAGTGCGACAGCAATGGTTGTAGCATAGCAGGTGAAGGCCGCTGGATAACCTCCAGCAACTGTGGCCCGAGAAAGCTTGGCTTCAGACTGAACCAGTTTGGCTTGGCCCCAGAGCACCCCCAGAGTGGAAGTGGTGGGAGGATGAATTCTGACATCCTGAGATAGGGCAGCAGATTCATGCTCCATGCAACCACGGCCACTTTCCTAGGCTAGCACCTCTGTTGGAGGATAGATTGCTCGTCTGCAAACACCTTTGAACACAGCCACAATCAACTGATGGCAGCAGTCTGAGTGTTCATAGCAACAAGTGGATTTGTATTACTTCTGTTGGAGCTTCCACAGCAGCATTCAGGCGCTGGGTCGTTTCTGGTTGTGATACAAAGGAAAATTAAATATCAGCTATCAGACACAGTACCATGGTTGGATCCACATGTGTGGTGATGGAGTTGTTTTCCATGCTGGAAAGTATGGGCTCCAAGCTCAGTGCAAAGCCATGGTTTGTGCCAGACTCCTGCATTCTCATTTACAGTGACAGTAGTCATTCTGACAGCATTGCCAATACATCAAGCATTCCAGTGCTCATATCTATTCTGTGCATCTTGCCATCAATGTTCTCAACTGTGTTTTCAGCAGCAGAACTTGTGGGTGTCATATAATGGAATATGTTACACTAAGTTGCACAAAGGGTTAACTTGAGCAACCTGTGATGCGATAGACAGAAGTGACGTATACTCATGTGATCTGAGAGTCTAGAAGAAAGCAGCATTGAAGGAAAGCTGTTGTGAGGGAGTGTTCTCATTGTTGTAATTATGTTAAGTTAGAATGTCCATAGCTGACAATCTTCAGGACTCCTTGAAACTACTCCAACCCAACTGCGCAATAATATAGTGAGTAACCTGCCCTTCAGAAAACTGGCACCTCAGTCACCCAAGCCACCCCTATCCTGGCTCCATGCCACTTCTTCCCAGTGTCTCATGATGCGGATTCCACCTCTAACCTGCCTTTTAAAGTAGATGCAGTGTCAGAATATGAGCTGGTGGCTTGGTGATTCAGTGACAGTGTTTCCACATCATCAGGTTTTTCTTCCTCTTTCACACCTTGCTCCTGCATAAGTTCCTGGTCTGGTGGCAATTCTTGAGTGACTGAAAGAGATAAGTGGAAGCTCAAATATGTGGTGAGGGGAGAACGGATGGGAACCAATCTCAGGAGAGATTATGGATTGAGATGGAATTGGGATGTGAGAAGAAGAATTAGGTATGAGAACACTGTCACATTTAATGTTCTCAGCCCCAGCACTGGCCACGGCCTTCATTCTGGCCACACCATCTCCTTCAATGGGTTGAGGACCTGGAGCTATGACTGCCCCCACCTCTGGCTGTGTGCCACCTTGGCCTGCAAGAGAGAAAGGAGCGTTTCAGTGATCTGTTTGGGTGACGTGGCTGTCATGGTTAACTAGCCGACAGGATTTGCAAACTGTGAAATGTGGGTGTGAGGCTTGCAGCAGTGCTAGATGTGTGAGGGTGAGGCAAAGCTATGAATATGGGGTTTGAGTCATGTTTGGTACAGGACGTTGGTAGATAAGTGAAAGGGAGTGTGAGGCTAGTAGTGAAGTTGTAAGATTCTTGCATTTGAAGGTGTATTGACCACATGTGTGAGGCCAATGAACTTCTTTCACCATTCAATCCAGGCCTTTGGGACTGAGTTTGAGAGCTTTCTGTTCCTACTGCACAGTGTCTATCTGGGCGGTGTCTTGGACCTCCCTCCCTTCCTGTCCATCACTTTGACTGAGGCTGTGGAAGCGCCATCCCTTTAAGGGGGGGGGGGGGGGGGGTTGATGGACTACTTGACCTGTTTGCAGCCAATCTCTTGGGAGCACGTGAATCCCGGCCAATAGGGAGTTTGCGTGGGGGTCAGGGAGCAGGACCCCGGGTAGTGTGGACCCCGGAGCAGAAGTGTTGAGGCTTGTTATATTGTGTTCTGTGGGCGTTATCTAACTGCCTTTGCCTTTCATCAAAAACTTTGTTAACTACTGGAAATCTCCAGTGTGCAATGAGATAACAGATCGCAGCCAGCAGATGTTGTGAATTGAGCAGGGAGAGGAAGAAGAAGTTGTGAAAGTAGAGAAGGTCCAGTAAGAGTCGGGAATCATTAAACCGTGGATGAAAATGCCTATCATAGGTCAGCGAGACCCATTTGACCAAGGGCTGAGGATTTGAACAGCTTTGCTATTTTTTTTACCGCAAACAAGATTACAGATGAGGACAAGCAGAAGGTGATACCTCTGACAGTTTGCAGGCCCCAAATGTATAATTTAATTAGGAACCTCAAGTCCCCAGAGGCACCCAAATCGAAGACCTTTGACCAGATTATGAAAATGGTCAAAGACCATTTCAACCCAAGGCCCTTGATTATCCCCCAACATTTGAATGGCCTCCTTCTACACTGTAGGAATTCTATGATTCTGTGGTTATAAGTTAACTCTGCAGTGAGGGACCATGAAGATTCTGTCTCAGCCTTCAGAGCCAGGCTTAACCAGATCACTGAGCACTGAAGAGATCAGGACCACGCTTAGTGACATGTTGCACGAGTGACTGATTTGTGGGACCCATAACCTTAATATCTAGAAGAAACTTCTGGCTGAAACCACTATAACACTGGAAAAAACGATCGAGATAGCCCAGATGACAGAGTATGCTGAAAAAAGCACCACTGTCTAGCCTGGAGGAAACATTAAAGAGGATTCGGGATGCAGGGGTCTGCCTCAAACGCGAAAAGTATACTTTCCAGGCCTCAGTTGTGACATATCTAGGATTTTGCGTTGATACAACATGGTAGCATCCTCTGGAAGAAAAGGTCAAGGCCATACACGGAAGTCCCTGCACCCAAAAATGCCAGTGAACTCAAATCCTTCCTCGGTATGGTAAATTGTTATGGAAGGATCATTTTGAATTTTGTCAAATTATTAGCACCATTACACCAGCTACTAAAGAAGAATCTGCAATGGCAATGGAGATAGGCTCAAGAGGAAGCATTCTGAGTTGTGAAGCAAGCATTATAGTCCTCGAACCTCATGGTGCATTTTGACATGAGAAAGCCAATCATGCTGACATACGATGCATCCCCGTAAGGTCTAGGGCAGTTTTATCCCACAAAATGGGGATGGCTTTGAGCATCCTATTGCCTTTGCTCGAGGACCCTTTAAGGAGCAGAACGGAACAATGCCCAGATTGAGAAGGAGGGCTCAGTAGTTATATACGGTGTGAAGAAATTCCACCAATCTGTGTATGGAAGGCAATTTGACATAGTGACCAACCATAAGCCATTTCTGGCCCTTTTAAAGGAAGACAAGCCCCTACCACCCATAGCCTTGGTGAGGATGCAGCATTGAGCCTTGCTGCTGGAGGCCTAGAATTATGCTTTCCGGAACCAGTCCGGCATGCAAATTGCCAATGCGGATGCATTAAGTCACCTGCCATTGCAAAGTTTATTCCGCCTTCACCAGTACCCTAGGAGACCATACTGGCTTTGAACTTCCTAGATACTCTGCCAATGTCCGCCAGACAATCCAAACTGGACCCAAAGAGGCCCCACACTGTCAAAGGTGAAAAGAACAATACAGACCAGGTGGCAGTATGAGAAACCTGAGCAACTTCGCCTATCTGGAGGGTTGACCTGTGAGAATCATGAGTGGTCATTCTGCCTCAAGTCAGGGAGCCCTTCCTACAAGTGCTACATAGCGCCCACCCAGGGCAGACAAAGATGAACATGCTGGCACGCAGTTACATCTAGTGGCCAGTCATGGATAAAGCCATTGAAGAATTGGTGCAACAGTGCCACCCTTGCCAAATGCAGCAGTCCTTGCTGCCATTCGCACGGTAGCATTGTGGATAGCACAATTGCTTCACAGCTCCAGGGTCCCAGGTTCGATTCCGGCTTGGGTCACTGTCTGTGCGGAGTCTGCACATCCTCCCCGTGTGTGCGTGGGTTTCCTCCGGGTGCTCCGGTTTCCTCCCACAGTCCAAAGATGTGCAGGTTAGGTGGATTGGCCATGCTAAATTGCCCTTAGTGTCCAAAATTGCCCATAGTGTTGGGTGGGGTTGCTGGGTTATGGGGATAGAGTGGAGGTGTGGACCTTGAGTAGGTTGCTCTTTCCAAGAGCCGGTGCAGACTCGGTGGGCCGAATGGCCTCCTTCTGCACTGTAAATTCTATGATATTCTATGATCTTCACTCTTTAGAAAAGCCAGGTTACCCATAGACCCGGGTCCATGTTGACTACACGGGCCCTTTTATGGGCATGATGCTTTTAGTCTTGGCGGATTCCCACTCTACGTGGCTATCGGTTCAAGAGATGGGGTCCACAACCTCGGTGGCTATGGGGGATGCCTTGCAAAGAGTGTTTGCCATTTGCGGACTTCACAAGTCCTTTGTGTTGGACAATGGCACACTTTTTACTGGCGATAAATTTCCATGTTTTTGTACAAGAAAATGGCAGATGACACATGAGGATTTCCTCTAATGGATTGGCTGAGAGGATCATCCACACCTTCAAGAAAGCAATGAGAAAACAATAGGATAATGCACTTTGCCAGCTGTTAGCTAATTTCTTGTTGTACATTCAATCTCCCACCCAACAACGGGGGTCATGCCTGCTGAGCCGCTCATGGGCCGACTGTTAAGAACCCGGTCGATATTGTTTCCAAATTTGTCGGGGAGGGTGGAGGCACATCAATGGTCATAGCAGAAAGGTGACAGGTAGTTCCGGGTGCTGTATGCTGTCTCTGTATATGTCTGTATATCTTTAAATATGTAAATACATGATTGGCTAATGTGCAGTCAGTACAGTCAGATGATCACCAGAGGGCAGCACTATCAGGGAGTGTATAAACGAACTCAAGCTGTTTTCCCGCCCTCTTCGTGTGTGTGTTGTAGCTAGAGAACAGAAGTGTAGCAAGCTCAGAGTGTAGAGTATTATATTCATTGTTAATTTAATTCAATCTTAGTTAAATGAACTACTAGTCAAAAAATTAAAGTAAAGAACTCACAAGTATATTATTTTGTTACTCAATAAATAATTTGTCATCAACTGGAAGACTTCGAGTGTTTATCATCAAAGTTAAGTATAGCTCGGCAGGACAAATGAGTAGCATATATATTACACCCCTGTAATATAACAGGTGGGAAACCTGTTTTCGGTCCTTAATTTTGCTTCAGGGTAGTGGGACGGATTATGGCCCACTCAGGTCATATGTGGTCAACGTTAACGGGAAGATCGTCAGAAAGCAAGTTGACCACTTGAGGAGTTGGGAGGTAATAATCCACAGCTTGGAGTCAACAAGCCCCACCAGTATTGTGAACACTCCTGTAATTCTATCTGGTGAAAGGGAGCTAGGGGCTCTTGAATCTACTCAAACAACTGCACCCGCTGAGCCAGTTCACCTGTCATTACAGCGGTGCCTCCTGAGGTGATACCAACTGTTGACAATTCGATTGCCCAGAATGGTGCTGATCCTGTGGAAGGGCTGCGGAGGTCTAGGAGGGCCCGGAAGTTTCTGGATCGATTGAACTTTTGACGGACTCTCTTTCCCCTGTTAACTCTTATAATGTTTGTAACTTCTGTATGTAGTTTTTTTGGGGTAGTTGTAATAAAAGACGTAAGAAGGGAGGGATGTGGTAGCATGGCCCCTTTAAGGGGATGGGCTCAATAGACCATGTGACAGGCTCAGGGCTAATCGCATGGGAGCGTGCAAACCCTGGATAATATGGAATTTGCACGAGACCCTGGGAGCTGGACCCCAGGCAGTGTGGCTTCAGAGCCAAAGTGTTAAGACATGTTATATTATGTTCTGCGTCTGTTACTTAACTACCTTTGCTTTTCACCAATGAACCCCTTTGTTAACTACTGGAAACCTCCAGTGTGCCTCGAGCTACCACATAGGCCCTTAGTGTTACATCAGAGAACCTTGTAGCTACTGTCTGCTCTACTGTGGCGTTCTTGTCTCTTTCTCAGGGAATACTCACTGAAAGAAAGACTTCAAATATATGTTTCAGCGTACTTCCACTTTAGGAGGTGCAGAGTGCCTTTAAATAGTACAGGTAAGCATGCACTCAAGCTAGCTCTCATGATTTTGTGCATGCAACCACTCAACAGCATGCTCAGTGCCGACTACAATCATTTAACTTAGCAGGCAGCATGAAGTTTGCATCCTGCCTTCATCGGAAGCGATGGGCACTGGTCAATTGCACTTTGCAATCCATGTGTGTGTTTGCAACACATCAAATTTCATGACCAAAGTAATTCAATAAACATTAGGGAGGGTTGAATTGCTGCATTTCATTTCTTAATGCTGCAGTATTATCAAAGCTGCTGGTTGTCATGATATGCAGTCACACAACCAATAGGTCATCAGAACAGGACACAACCAACGGGTAATCAGGACACCCAGAGGTGGCATTACCACAAGGGGGCACTACACGACCACTATAAAAGGACTAGGCACACAGGCTCTGCCTCTTCCACCGGCAGAAATCTAGAGAGCAATAGGGTTGATTAACAGCAGCATCACACTCTAGCACGTGGTCTAGAGAGCTTGTATAGTTAGCAGAGTAGACTGAGTTATTAGTCAGATTAGCAGAGTGTCGAACTCATTTAGGAGCATTATTAACCGCTCAGTAAATACGTTGAACTTATCTCAGAGTCTGGAGCATCCTTCAGCAAAGCCTACATTAAGTAGCAGCTTATGTTACAGAACATGGTACAGGAGTGACTGCTCAATCTCCCTTGTTCAACTCAGTAAGGTCAGAGACAACCAACTACCGAATCCAGGCACGATGGACAAGATTCAGGCTCCTCATCAACTCGGGATCACTGGTAATCTTAGTGCTAACTGGCGTTCGTTCAAACAAAAATTCCAACTATACGTGAATGCATCCGACCTAAATGGCGCGACCGATGTTCGGAAGATAGCTCTTCTACTGACCGCTGCGAGTGACCATGCGATAGAGATCTTCAACTCGTTTCAGTACACAGAAGGGCAGGACAAAACGAAATACCAAACCATCCTGGAAAAATTCGACAGCCACTGTGAGGTGGATACGAATGAAATATTTGAATGCTACATCTTTAAGCAGAGGATGCAAGGTAAAGATGAATCCTTCAATAGTTATCTAACTAACCTTAGACTGCTAGTGCAATCCTGCAACTTCGGTGACATAACTGACTCCATGACCAGAGACCAAATCGTTTTTGAAGTCCACTCTGATCCTCTGCGAGAGCAATTGCTGAAAATCAAGCACATGACCTTAAAAGTCGCTATTGAAACGTGCACTGTGAATGAGCATTCAAAAAATCTCTACTCACAATACAAAAATGCTGAGAGTGAAAAACAAGCCTCCCACGAGGTGGAGAGTGTTCAGGCCATCTCCCGGATGCAGCACCTCCACATCTCCGACGGCAGCCATTTTGAGCACTCCTCCCGGGGCCCGGCGCATGCTCAATACGACCGGGAATACGAAGCGGCCGAGAACCGCACTGCGCAGATGCAAACAGCCGAGAAGTGCACCACGCATGTGGAACGATGCACTGAGCAACGTCAGGACGCGTGCAAACAGTGGCACCACCCACTTTAGAAAAGAATGCCCTGCAAGAGGCAAACGCTGATTACACTGTGGGAAACTTAACCACTATGCAGCCCTGTGCATATCTGCACTGCAAGTCAGGAGTCAGTGACCACAATTCAGGCAGGATCGCATCAGAAGTGTGCAACAACGAACGCATGACTCTGATCATGATAGTGCTCCAGATCCAGACGATGATTACCTGGATAACACATACCGAGTAGGCATCATCACGAAGTGCGAATATGCCATACCGGGCACATCGCAAGTCCGGTCAATCCTTGCTGGGGATTCCGAGGACGAATGGAACGCAGTGGTGGATGTCAACCAATGCCTCACCCAGTTCATACTGGACACAGGTGCCTCCGCCAACCTGATCTCGCAGTTGGACTTCACGAGAATCAAGAAGGCTCCCTAAATCCTTCCAGCTGCCTGCAAACTCCAGGACTACAATGGAAACGCAATCAAGGCACTGGGGTCCTGCCATCTGACAGTGTCCAACCAACACATACAGTCAAGTCTATGCTTCGAGATTGTTCAACCAGACAGAGCAACCCTGCTAGGTGCGCACGCCTGCAAGTAACTGACCCTCATCCAAAGGGTATACACCATGACGCCGTCTCATCCAGATCTTCTGGCCAGCATCAATGACATCCTGACCCAGTGCCTAGATGTCTTCAGCGGGATGGGCATACTTCCGTACGAGTACAAGATTCTACTGCCTGATGCCAAACCAGTGGTCCTCGCACCACAAACAGTCCCTGCTCCACTGAGGGAGCGACTGAAAGCAGAGTTTACAAGCCTACAAAAGAAAGGCATCGTCTCTAAGGTCACTGAACCAACCGACTGGGTCAGCTCGATGGTGTGCGTTAAAAAGCCTTCGAGGGACCTACGCATCTGCATCGATCCCAAGGATCTAAACAAAAACATCATGCGGGAACATTACCCAATCCCAAAAAGGGAAGAAATCATGAGCGAGATGGCACAAGCACGCTTCTTCACAAAACTGGACGCATCCCAAGGATTTTGGCAAATTCAACTTGAAGAATCCAGCAGAAGGCTCTGCACCTTCAACATGCCTTTTGGCAGATTCTGCTACAACCGAATGCCATTTGGCATCATCTCGGCATCAGAGATATTCCATCGCATCGTGGAACAGATAATGGAAGGAATAGAAGGGGTTTGTGTCTGCGTTGACGATATCATAATCTAGTCTTCAACTCTGGAGGGACATGTGCCGCAACTAAAGAGGGTATTCCGACGCATACATGAACATAGCCTCAAACAAAACAAAGCCAAGTGCTGTTTTGGGACATCGACGCTGAAGTTCCTGGGTGATCAGATATCGAAACACGGACAAAATAAAAGCCATCGAGGCAATGAAAGTCCCCAAGGACAAGAAAGCAGTACTGTGCTTCCTTGGAGTGGTAAACGTCCAAGACAAATTCATCCCGAATTTGGCCACACACACAATGGCCCTCAGAAAACTGATCAATTTATCAACCGCCTTCGAGTGGAAGACGGAACACCAGACAGAGTGGTTGGAGCTGAAGGCCAAGCTGACCACTGCACCTTCCTTGCATTCTTTGACCCAGACCGGGAAACTAAGATATCGACCGATGCGAGTCAGGATGGCATTGGGGAGGTGCTGCTACAAAAAGACGACACATCATCATGAGTCCCAGTAGCATACGTGTCACGGGCAATGACACCGACTGAGACCAGGTACGCGCAGATTCAAAAGGAGTGTTTAGGTCTTCTCACCAGCATCCTCAAATTCCATGACTACGTCTACGGCCTGCCGACATTTACCGTTGAGAGATCACAGACCTCTGGTCCACATCATCCAAAAGGACCTGAACAACATGACGCCCCGATTGCAAAGGATTCTGCTCAAACCCCGGAGGTACGATTTCAATCTGGTGTACACGCCTGGCAAGGAGCTCATCATTGCCGATGCATTGTCCCGCTCCGTCCCCTCACCGAGTGAGCCACTGGAGATCATCCAGCACATTGAATCGCAGGTGCAAATGTGCGCAAGCACCCTCCCTGCAACAGACGAAAAGCTCGTTCTCATCAGAAAAGAGATGGCCAAAGACCCCCTGTTGCAGCGAGTCATCCACAGCCTCAACAATGGGTGGCCGAAAGGGTAACGCCCTCAATTCTACAACATCAAGGATAACCGAACGCTGATTAACGGCATCCTGCTGCAGATGGACAGAATAGTGATCCCACTGCGTCTCCAGCGCATGGTGCTGCGGCAGTTTCATGAGGGACACCTGGGCATAGAAAAGTGCAGACGCAGTGCCCGACAAGCCATCGACTGGCCCGGCATCAACCAGGAGATCACGGACATGGTCCTGGACTGTGAAACCTGTCAGAGGTTCCAGCCAGCACAGAGCAAGGAGACGCTCCAACAACACAACCTGGAAACCTCTCCACGGTCCAAGGTCGGAATTGACCTATTCCACGCGAATGGCCGCGACTACATCCTAACCATTGATTACTTTTAGAACTATCCGGAGGTGCTGAAGCTGTCCAACCTCACCTCAAGGACCGTCATCAAAGTGTGCAAAGAGACATTCTCGCGGCATGGCATCCTGAATACTGTCATGAGCGAAAATGGCCTGTGTTTCCATAGTTGACAATGGTCCACGTTTGCCAAGAGCTACAACTTCAGACACGTCACCTCCAGTCCGCACTACCCGCAGTCCAACGGCAAAGTCGAAAAGGGGGTGCACATCGTCAAGCAACTCATCCACAAGGCCTCAGACTCCGCCTCCGACATATACCTTGCACTACTAGCGTACCGGGCGACTCCCTTATCAACTGGCATGTCACCAGCTCAACTGCTGATGAACAGGGACCTGCGAACCACACTTCCAGTCCTACACCTGCCCAACCCAGTTCACCTACCGGTACTACAAAAGATGTAACAGCTGCGCAACAGTCAGAAACAGAACTATGACGTACATGCCACTGATCTGGACGTGCTATCCCCAGCAGACACTGTCAGGATCAAGACACCTAATGGTGGGTGGTCTGCCCCGGCTGTCATCGTTCAGCAGGCCGTGCGCAGATCCTACGTGCTAATAATGTCTGACGGCACCATTGTTCGCAGAAATCGAAGGGCACTGCGGAAAATCATACGCCCACAACCAGTTTCCCCTCCACTTCCACTTGTTGAAGTGCCACCTCCAGACACCACAAACCACGAGTCCACCAGTCGTGCCTCCCACACACTTATCAAGACACCGGCATCCCCTCCGCCACCTCTCCGGCGGTCATCGAGGATCAGACGGAAACCCCAGGGACTGGACTTATGAATAGTTGTTTTTTTTACTGTATTTCTGTCCACTGTATATACCAGTCATTCTTAACACTGTCAGCCATAATTCCCATTGCCACATTAGACAGGCACATATACATGTATATATATATAAAAAAAGGGGAGATGTAATGATTTGCAGACACGCAACCAATGGATCATCAGAACAGGACACAACCAATGGCTAATCAGGACACCCAGAGGTGGCATTACCACAAGGGGGCACTACACGACTACTATAAAAAGGACAAGGCACACAGGCTCTGCCTTTTCCACCGGCAGAAACCTAGAGAGCAAGACAGGGTTGATTAACAGCAGCATCACACCCTAGCACGTGGTCTAGAGCAAGCTTATATAGTTAGCAGAGTAGACTGAGTTACTAGAGTCAGATTAGCAGAGTGTCAAACTCATTTAGGAGCATTGTTAATCGCTCAATAAATACGTTGAACTTATCTCAGAGTCTGGAGCATCCTTCAGCAAAGCCTACATCAAGTAGCAGCTTATGTTACTGTAACATAACACAACACTGGTCAGGGATGGGTTTCTCAAACCAATATGAATAAGTGCCAACTGACTGATGACATTCGGTATGGTTCAAGTAGTTCAGTGATTAGGAGCTGATGGAGAATGGATCTGTACACAGTATATTGTTTATAAAGACTGAGTAGACTTTCTGAATCCTTCCATGTGTTCAAATATTTTGTATTTTTTAAATTTGTGCTTGGCATATGAGCAGCCCAAGCTTGGCCAGCATTTATTGCCCAACCCTAATTGCCATGTGAAGGTGGTGGTGAGCTGCTGTCTTGTGTTTCTGCTGTCGGTGTGGTAAAGGTACATGAAAGTGCTGTTGTGGGGGGGGGATTGGACCAATATTTTGACCCCATGCAGTGAAGGTACAGCAATTCAGCTCCTATTCAGGATGGTGTGTAAATTAAAGGGACACTTGCAGGTGGTGGTGTTCCCAAGGGTCTGCTGCCTTCTTCCAGATCAGTGTTTTTCAAACTTTTTTGCCTGGGATCCTTCCTTATCAACCGGCCATCCTTCGGGCCCCACGCTGCCTGAACTTCGCGACCCGCCATTTTGCTTACTTTTAATGTGACAGCTGAGCCTGCATGGTCCTCATGATCTCACTTGCTTTGTCATTCAATGCTACATTTTTGATAATGACTTCAGCTGTTAATTTAAGTTCTCACTGCAACCGTTGAAAATAATCAAGAGGTTTGTCATCGAACTCACCATGCTTAATCTTCAAATGCCTATGACGTTTTGAGGGTTTTAACCTTTAATTTGTTGGCACTTCTGGGCATATAACATACATTGGCTATGCATCCTGAGTTTATTTATCCTCAATAAATCATCTTTATACTGCTTTGTTCCTGTTTTCAGCTTCTTCTTAATGGGTTGTTCACCAGAGACCCTGGAGCTCACACCAGCCCTGCTGGCATCTACAAAATGGAGCAATCTCTCTCGTGCCCAGAGCATGTGACGCCAATGTACAGGGCGCGTGACCTGCTCTGCCGCCGCTTCTGGGGAGAAGACTCCCATCGATTTTCAAAAATAATCTTCTCCTGGGTCAGCACGCTGACGTCAGGAGGTCATGGTCTGCCTCGCTGGGCTCCTGGCCTGTGCTCTGCTGAGGGGGCACGCACACGCGGGTCGGCTGGCATTCTGAAAGCTGGTCAGGGCCGGCATTTTTAAAAGCCGGTTGAGGCCATTGAGCACTTCTTCCCGCGATCGAGAATGCTGCAACAGATGACCCTGTGACCCTCCCGGCAGCTGGCCCCGACCCTCCCACGGGTCACACCCCGTGTTTGAAAATGGCTGTTCTAGATGCTTTTGGCCACAGATTTGGAAGGTTCTGCAAGCTTGCAATTCATGGATAGGCTGCTTATGATTTTCTGAAGTGCACTTTTGATGCATGAGGACTCAGCAAAACCTACCCTTAAGTGAAAAGCTGTTTTTTGTGCAGAAACTGATTTGTGTTCGTATCATGTGGTATATATAGCGCTGAGTAGTGCCTCCCTGTGGCATAAATTGTATAACTTTTAATGATAATGGTAGAACATTTACTACTCTGGGGCGTCATTCTCCGACCCCACAGCGGGTCGGAGAATGGCCGTTGGCCGCCGTGAATCCCGCCCCCGCTGGTTGCCGAAGTCTCCGGTACCGGATATTCGGCGGGGGCGGGAATCGGGCCGCGCCGGTTGGCGGGCCCCCCCGCTGGATTCTCCGGCCCAGATGGGCCGATGTCCCGCCGATAAATTGCCTGTCCCGCCGGCGTGGATTAAACCACCTTTTGAACGGCGGGACAAGGCGGCGTGGGCAGGCTCCGGGGTCCTGGGGGGGGCGCAGGGCGATCTGACCCCGGGGGGTGCCCCCACGGTGGCCTGGCCCGCGATCGGGGCCCACCGGTCTGCGGGCGGGCCTGTGCCGTGGGGGCACTCTTTCCCTTCCGCCTCCGCCACGGTCTCCACCATGGCGGAGGTGGAAGAGACTCCCTCCACTGCGCATGCGTGGGAAACTGTCAGCGGCCGCTGACACTCCCGCGCATGCGCCGCCCGGGGATGTCATTTCCGTGCCAGCTGGCGGGGCAACAAAGGCCGTTTCCGCCAGCTGGCGGGGCGGAAATCCCTCCGGCGTCGGCTTAGTCCCTCAATGTTGGGGCTCGGCCCCCAAAGATGCGGAGCATTCCGCACCTTTGGGGCGGCGCGATGCCCGTCTGATTGGCGCCGTTTTGGGCGCCAGTCGGCGGACATCGCGCCGTTTGGGGAGAATTTCGCCCCTGGTTCTGGACCATTAATATTGGTGAAACTACCTTTGGGTCCACATGAAGTGGTTTCTCTGATTGTAAAAGTAAAGATGAAGCATATTCAAACAGGAAAGGTAGCAAGATTTGAGGCAAATTATTACATTGATGTAAAATATAAAATTAAAATGAAGTTGATCTATAAAGAGAAAGGATGCAGAGTGGTGCAGATAAATAACCATTTACATTGCAAAACATGCCTGGTTATTACTAGCATCGATAGAAAAGAGATTTTGAACAAAATTCTGAGGAGATTTGCACCAAACCGATTCGAATTGAGGTTAAGGGACTTCCAGTGGTGACTATGAAGGAGTAAGTCGCACATTTGGTGGCTCCCGCTCTGGTCGGACGTTTGAACCTTTCCCCCGTTTTTCTACCGGACTTGAATTGTAAAACAGATGTTAGTGGCAATTGTTTACTGAATTCCCACTTCGGTGCATGGAGAGAAGGACCAGAAGTGTTCGTAAGGGCAGAAACAAAAAGATAGAGAAGGCTTGGGCTGTAGCTGCAACAGAAGACAGCATGGCGGAGGTTCGGACCTTGGGCTTGTCGACCCAGCAGTCTATGGAGCAGCTGATGCAAGTCATTCAGGAAGGCTTTGCTGCACAGAAATGGGACTGCTTGGACACGATAAAAGAGTTGATTGAGCAGTTGGAGCATTGATTGGACACCCAGGATCGTGAGATCCAGAAGGTGGAGAAGGCGCTGGCTGAGCAAGACGAGGTGGGGATGCTGAGGGACCAGCAGAACAAGCTCCTGGAGAAGATGGAGGACCTAGAAAATAGGTCCCGCCGGCAGAACCTAAGAATCGTCGCCCTCCTGGAGAGGTCCGAAGGAACGGACGCTGGGGCATACATTGCAGACATGTTTGTGAAGCTGCTGGGGAATGGGGCATTCTCCCAGCCCTTGGAGGTGGATAGGGCTCACAGAGCACTCGCGAGGAAGCCATGAATGGGAGACCCCCGAGGGCAATGGTGGTGAGATTCCACAGGTTCTCGGATAAGGAGCGTATTCTACAATGGGCCAAGCAGACACGGAGCTGTAAATGGGACAATAGCATCCTGCGGGTTAACCGGGACCTGAATGTAGAGGTGGCCAGGAGGAGAGCACGCTTCAACCAGAACAGGTCGATCCTTTTTCAGAAAAAGGTGAAGTTTGGACTGTTATACCCAGCCCGTCTCTGGGTCACGCATGAGGATCAGCACTTCTACTTTGAGTCACCTGAGGACGCGTTGGACTTTGCGAAAAAGAAAGGGCTGGTGATGGATTGAGAACTTTTGAACTTGGCTGCAACGTTCATGTTTTTGTTTTTTAGTTTTTCTCTGTTTTTGTAAAATGTTTCTCGTTTTGCGTTTCATGGAAGATGTTTGTGATGCCGTTTGCATTGATTTGGAACCAGTGGTAGAGCTGAGTGAGTTAAGGTTTTCATTTGCGCTGTTGGGGGATGGAGGTGTGCTTGTTTTGATCTTGGTGTTTTTTCTATTGGGCAATTGTGTGGGGATTGTTTGATGTTGGAGTTTATTCGTATGAGCGGTGGGGAGGGAACAATAGGTGGGAGACTATTTGGCACCGGGGATGGGGGCCACCAAGCTAGCTGGCCGAGCTAGCTTTCGGAAGCGCAGTGGGGGTGAGCATATGTTTGGTTTACTAAAGGGGTTGGGTTACAGGGTGTTGTTACTGGGGGGAGGGGGGAGGTGGGTGAATGTTCTGCTGACGAGGGAGGGACTTGGGCTGAGGGAGAGAGAGGAGGTTGGGGGCGGGGGATGCCTGGGGATGGACCGGTGGAGGCGCGGAGCACGGGCTGGAGGCGGGCCTAAAAAAGGCGATGGCTGATCGGCGGAGTGGGGAGAGGGGGGGGGGGGGGCTGGGGGCGGGGGCAATGAGCCCCCCCAACTAGGCTGATCATCTGGAATGTTCAAGGGTTAAATGGGCCGGTCAAAAGGGCATGTGTGTTCGCGCATCTTAGGGGATTGAAGGCGGACGTGGTAATGTTGCAGGAGGCACACCTTAGAGTAACGGACCAGGTTAGACTGAGGAAAGGCTGGGTCAGTCAGGTCTTTCACTCGGGGCTAGATTCAAAGACTAGAGTGGTCGCGATACTGATCAATAAGCGGGTGGTGTTTGAGGTGGGTAGAATAGTTTTGGATCTGGGAGGTTGGTACATTATGGTCAGTGGGAAGCTAGAGGGGGTGCAGGTGGTATTAGTAAATGTGTATGTGCCAAATTGGGATGATGTGGAGTTTATAAAGAGGATGCTGGGGAGGATACCGGACCTGGACCCGCACAGGTTGGTCATGGGAGAGGACTTCAACACAGTTATAGACCCTGGCTTGGACCGGTCAAGTTTGAAAACGGGCAGGGTGCCAGCAATGGCAAAGGAACTAAAAGGGTTCATGGAGCGGATGGGGGTGGTGGGCGGGGGTGTGTGTGTGTGGATACATGGAGATTTAGGCAGCCGAGGGTGAAAGAGTTCTCCTTCTACTCACGTGCATAAAGTGTACTCCCGGATCGATTTCTTTATTTTGAGCAGGGCCTTGCTGGTTGGGGTGGTGGACACGGGGTACTCGGCGATTACAATCTCCGACCATGCTCCGCACTAGGTTGACCTGCAGGTTAGTAAAGACAGTAACCAGCGCCCGCACTGGAGGTTGGATGTGGGACTTTTGGCGAATGAAGGGGTGTGCGAGCGGCTGCGGAAATGTATTCAGAGCTACCTGCAGGTCATTGACATGGAGGAAATTTCAGCAGCGGTGGTGTGGGAAGCACTGAAGGCGGTGGTCAGTGGGGAACTGATCTCGATCGGGACCCATGGGGAGATGGTGGACAGAGCAGAGACGGACCGACTGGTAAAGGAGATACTACGGATTGATAGGAAGTATGCGGAGACCCCAGGGGCAGGGCTTTTAAGAGAAAGGCGGAGTTTAGCTTGCTGACCATGGGGAGGGCAGTGGAGCAGCTGAGAAAGGCGAGGGGGGCGATCTATGAGTATGGAGCGAAGGCCATAAGAATGCTTGTACAGCAGCTTAGGAAGAGGGAGGCAGCTAGGGAGATAGGGAAAGTAAAGGATGGAGATGGGCACCTGGTTGGTGATTCAGTAGGGGTGAATAAGGCGTTTAGTAATTTCTACAGCAGGCTGTACAGGTCGGAACCCACTACGGGGCCGGAGGGGATGAGGCACTTCTTGGAGGGGCTAAATTTCGCAAAGCTGGACGGGGAGTTGGTAGAAGGGTTGGGAATATAATTATTGGGAAATAGTGGCTATGGATTCATAATTAGTCATTAATTAAAAGGGGACTATATGGAAATTACAATAAGAAAATGGACCATTCCACCCAACCATTCTCCACTAACATTTAATGTGGGCAAATAGTTCTACTCATATATACCCACCCCGATCCCATATCCCCTCAACCCCTTTATTCTTAATTTCTCAATGTCACAATGATGTGACTTGTGCATGAGTGATATCAATCTTCAATTTCATCTGCTGATCAAACATACATGTTTAAATAATATTTGGTTTAAAGCAAGAGAAGACACTGGCTTAAGATGGCTGCCGCAAGTCACCTGACATCTGGCGTTGCAGGTTGGCTAGTTTTCTGTAATTCAGACATGCCATGACACCTTCATGGAATTTCACATCATAGACATACAGAACCATAGAAATGATACAGCACAGAAGAGAGCCATCCTGCCCATCTTGTCCATGCCGACCCAAAGAGACCCCGGTGTCTTTTCAAATCCCATCTTCGTGCACATGGCCCATATCCCTGCAGCTTACAGCACTCAAGGTGCAAATCTAGGTACTTTTTAAAAAGAGTTTAGTCCACCACCAACTTAGGCAGCGAATTCAGACACCCACCACCCTCTGCGTAAAAAACATTTTCCTCATGTCACCTCTACACCTTCTGCCACAGAGCTTGAATCTATGACCCCTGGTTTTTGAACTCTCTGCCAAGAGAAACTGGTTCCTCCTGTCTACTCTATCTCTACTCCTCAATTTGTGTTCCTCAATCATGTCACCCTTTTCTGTTCTAAGGAAAACAACCCTTAATATCATCTGCTCTGCCAGGGTAAGTCAACCTTCTCCTCAGTCTCATCAAAGGAAAATACTGCGGATGCTGGAAATCTGGAACAAAAACAGAAAATTCTGGAAAGACTCAGCAGGTCTGGCAGCATCTGTGAAGAGAGAGAAACAGAATTAATGTTTCAGACCTAAATGATTCTTCTACAGTTCGACGGATCATTTAGATCCCAAACATTAACTCCATTTTGCTCCACAGATGCTGTCAGACCTGTTGCGTTTATTCAGCATTTTCTGGTTTTAATTTCAGTCTCCACTCATACTTTCACAAGGCTCTCCAGGGTAGTCTAAGGGTTACAGTCCACATGACCGGCACATGGGACATCATCACTAAATCTCTCACCCACACTTTAACATCATCATCTCTTGTCACAATCTGCACAAGTTGTGTCTTCAGTCTTTGTCCACTCAGCAGACAAAGAAGCTTATTATCTGCTTTGGTATCCATCCTGCTCACAGTCTGTCCATCTGTCCTTACGCAGGACAAATCGCCCACAACAACAGGGAGAGATCGCAGGCCAGTGGGGGGGATGATCGCAGGCCGGAGGGGGGATGATTGCTCACAACAACAGGGAGAGATCGCAGGCCGGAGGGGGGGGATGATTGCAGGCCGGAGGGGGGGATGATCACTCACAACAACGGAGAGATCGCAGGCCGGTGGGGGGGATGATCGCAGACCAGAGGGGGGATGATTGCTCACAACAACAGGGAGAGATCGCAGGCTGGAGGGGGATGCTGGAGCTCAGGCCACTGACCCTCTTTGAAGAGCAGGTGGCAGAGCTGGCTGGTGAGGACCGACACCATTCCTGCTCCAAAGGGGAGATTGGTGTTTGCCAACAAGCCAGTGACGCCCATCCAGTCGTATCCACCCACTGCCGAAACTATGACTGTTCTTTAATGTTGGTGACTATCCAACCAGTCACTAATGTCTCTCCATTACGGCCACCAACAAGAAGAGGAGGAGGCAGACTGTCCGTCAACTCATCAGCCCCACCCCCTGACTACATCGGATGAGGATTCTGAGGACCCACGAGATGTTGAGCCATCACGGCATTGACCTGCCCTTCACCAGCGCAGAGGCACACATCTCAGTGGGACCTAATTTTAGAGCTGGCTTGATCACAGGTGCAGATTATAGTCCACAGCGGGTGCTGGCTATGACATCAAGGTCCCCTCTGTCTATGAAGCCATCAACTCTAGCCTCTCAGGCTGAGGAGGGTGCATCTGACCCATAGTTAGCCAGGGCCCCCCAGGCCTCAGACCTCTAGAGGATGCCCGTCAAGGTCAGCATGAACGATAGGACATAGCAGTCAGCAGGCTGTCTGCACGTTTGCTGTGGATGTCAGGGATGCTCCTAGATGTAGCGATAAGGTAAGAAAAAGTTACAAAATTTTGAGATCATAGAAATGATACAGGCATTCGCGCTCTATATACTATGCACATATGTAAATAAATTTTATCTCTGAACTTCTCATTTGGTGAATGGCTCTTCTATCTGATGTAATGTTCTGAGGTTACACAAGTGTAACGGATGCCACCCATCCTCACATATCTTCCATTGTCTGCTTCAGGTTTATGGCATGTCACACCATCTCATTACAATGTGCTGCCATTCTGTGCACGGCAGGACCATGAGTAAGGCCTCTAGCTCCAGCAAGATTGTGGTTGGGCAATGTATATCTGAGACTTGTGCCAGTGGATCATATCATGTATGCTCATGAAGATAGATGTTGCAGTCGGGTCTATTCACCCAGTCAATATGGACCTTATAGGTTTTAATGTTGAGTCACGTTGGAGTCAATCTCTCTCGATGAATTTTTCAATAACCTCCATGTAATAGGTGTCAGGTTTGCTTGGGGTTTACATATGTACCAATATTTGGGGAATTTTATGTATTCCTGGATACCTGTAGTATAATGTCATGCCCATGTTTACAGCTGGACATCAGCCCCATAATAAAGTCAGGTGGCACGGTAGCACAGTGGTTAGCACTACTGCTTCACTGCGCCAGGGTCCGAGGTTCGATTCCCGGCTTGGGTCACTGTCTGTGAGGAATCTGCACGTTCTCCCTGTGTCTGTGGATTTACTCCGGGTGCTCCGGTTTCCTCCCACAAGTCCTGAAAGACGTGCCGTTAGGTAATTTGGACATTCTGAATTCTCCCTCTGTGTGTCCAAACAGACGCTGGAATGTGGTGACTAGGGGCTTTTCACAGTAACTTAATTGCAGTGTGAATGTAAGCCTACTTGTGACAATAAAGATTATTAAAATCGTCCCCACTTGTTTACCTGCATAAGAATGAGCTATAGACTTAGGTAACACTTGGTGACCCCTGAAATGCTTGCTGAGGACAATGACTGCACGATCAGAGGTGTCCAAGATCCTAGATGTTGGACTATTACATGGGAGGATGCATTCTGCAACTGAAAGTCTGGCGAGCGTGTCTTTTCCAAATCCCTGAGGCAGCTCTGATTAGCTGATCATGGGAATGCCATCAGTTTGCCTGGTTTCCGTGTGGATATCTGAGACTTCCGAAATGAAATTCTGAGCCCTCAAATGAGATCAGAGCTGAGCTACAGCACATCTGATTTGTGGTCTTTATTATTAGTGAATTACCTAATTAATACGTAGATTTGGTGTCTGCATTTTCAGGCCCATATATGCAAAGATGACGGAAGTTCGGATTCTCCAGACAAAGGCAGGGTCAGAAGTGATTGTCAGGTGATCAGCTGAAGCTCTCACAGTGCACACAAAGGTGACCTGACTCATTAGCCCCCATTGACGCCCTGACTCACTATCCACATTGATGACTGAGGGTGACAGAACACCCTAAAGAACAATCTCATGGTGCAGGCTCAGTATGATGATGAGGCCTGAACACTAATCTTGCAGGAGGGGGGGATGTGGGGGGATGCCGTAATGTGGATTCAGATTAGATCTCAGAGATCAAAGTGAGATATGATGAGTGGTGCTCCAGGCATACTGTCACGGGGGCACTGGGGTTTGTGACATGAATCCAAGGTCCCGGTTGAGGCTGTACTCGTGTGCGGAACTTGGCTATAAGTTTCTGCTCGGCGATTCTGTGTTGTCACGTGTCCTGAAGGCCGCCTTGGAGAACGCTTGGACATCGCGCGACAATCGCCAGGCAGGAATGTTCCCTTCCAGTCGGAGAACATTCAGTCCCTGACACGAAGGGCAATTTAGCATGACCAATCCACCTAATGCACATCTTTGGACTGGGAGAGGAAACCAGAGCACCCGGAGGAAACCCACGCAGACACGGAGAGATCGTACAGACTCCACACAGACAGTGACCCAAGCCGAGAATCAAGCCTGGGACCCAGGAGCTGTGAAGCAACAGTGCTAACCACTGTGCTACCATGCCGCCCGTAGATTATATTACTACGCACAAATTGCCTCTTTTGAATAGGGAATATCTGTCAAGAATATTAAAGTACATTTCCAACTGAGACAATATACTTGGGTTGTAGCTTCTAAAGTTGACGTTTGTGGGTGCCTCGAGGCAATAAGCAGATAGACTGGTGCTGAGACACAGCTTTTAAATAAGGGAATGAAATTACATATTTAAGTGTCGATGAAGCACGAAATGGAACAGTGCACCAAAGCGTCTGGTTCCATGTCGAAAATTATCTGAGTTTGTCATTTCAGTGATGTGAGCGATTTAATCCATAGCCTGCGATTGAAAAAAGAAAGGCATGCATTTATAAAGTCCTTTTCAGGACCACCAGATTTCCCAAAGTACTTTAAAGCCTATATGTAGTCTAATTATGGCAACGGTTATTGGGGGGTAGATGGGAATGTGGAACTCGAAACACAAGCAGATCGACCATGATCTTATTGAATGGCGGAGCATGTTCGAGGGGCCGAATGGCCTGCTAATACTCCTATTTTGTATGGTCGTATGTTCATACTGCAATGTGCAAATGCAATGTTTTCTGTCATCTAATATACTGTTTGTATTATACGAGGGAGATAGGATAATAATCTTTATTGTCACACATAGGCTTACATTAACACTGCAATGAAGTTACTGTGAAAATCCCCTCGTCGCCACATCCCAGCACCTGTTCGGGTACACCGAGGGAGAATTCAGAATGTCCAATTCACCTAACAAGCATGTCTTTCGAGACTTGCGGGAGGAAACCAAAGCACCTGGAGGAAACCCACGCAGACACGGGTAAACGTGCAGACACCACACAGACAGTAATTAAGCACAATACTGAAAATATAAATTGGTCGATTATACATTTGAGGTAGTGCTAGTTCCAACACGGTAGCACAGTGAGTAGCACTGTTACTTCACAGCTCCAGGGTCCCAGGTTTGATTCCCGGCTCGGGTCACTGTCTGTGTGGGGTCTGCACGTTTACCCGTGTCTGCGTGGGTTTCCTCCAGGTGCCGGGTCCGGTTTCCTCCCGCAAGTCCCGAAAGACGTGTTTGTTAGGTGAATTGGACATTCTGAATTCTCCCTCTGTGTACCTGAACAGGCACTGGAATCTGGCGACTAGGGAATTTTCACAGTATCTTCATTGCAGTGTTAATGTAAGCCTACTTGTGACAATAAAAATTATTATAATAAATTAAACCAACCTCTGTTTTATTCTGGTGTTGATTTGGCTGCATGTCAGTAGAATCTAGAAACAGTAACCAAATCTTCCCTCATCCTGTTACCGCAACATACGAACATAACCATGTATTTCTAACCACCCTTTGTCCAAATCAGTTATTCAATTGGAACAGTATGACACGTGTTAGTTTAAGTGCCTTTTGTGTGTATGTGCCATGCAGATGAAAATAAACCACTATTTCGCTAAACTGATGAAAACCAACAATATAAATATGTCAGAACCCAAGACACATGATGGTTCAATGGCCTGAGGCAGTTGTCAGTTAGGGATCCGTGAACCCAGTAATAGAACAAAGAACAAAGAAAAGTACAGCACAGGTCCGTATCCCTCTATTCCCATCCTATTCATGTATTTGTCAAGATGCCCCTTAAACTTCACTACCGTCCCTGCTACCACCACCTCTTCCGGCAGTGAGTTTCAGGCACCCACTACCCTCTGTGTAAAAAAACTTGCCTCGTAGATCTCCTCTAAACCTTGCCCCTCGTAACTTAAACCTATGCCCCCTAGTAATTGACCCCTCTACCCTGGGGAAAAGCCTCTGACTATCCACTCTGTCTATGCCCCTCATAATTTTGTAGACCTCTATCAGGTCGCCCCTCAGCCTCCTTCGTTCCAGTGAGAACAAACCAATTTCATTCAACCTCTCCTCATAGCTAATGCCCTCCATACCAGGCAACATCCTGGTAAATCACTTCTGCACCCTATTTAAAGCCTCAGAAAAGCACCCTTCCATTGCTACTCTCTGCCTTCTAGGACCTAGCCAGTTCTGTATCCACCTTGCCAACTCACCCCTGATCCTGTGTGACTTCACCTTTTGTACCAGTCTACCATGAGAGATCTTGTCAAAGGCCTTACTGAAGTCCATATAGACAACATCCACTGCCCTACCTGCATCAATTATCTTTGTGACCTCCTCGAGAAACTCTATCAAGTTAGTGAGACACGACCTCTCCCTCGCTAATACGTCCATTTGTTTCCAAATGGGAGTAGATCCTGTCTCGAAGAATTCTCTCCAGTAATTTCCCTACCACTGACGTAAGGCTCACCGGCCTGTAATTCCCTGGATTATCCTTGCTAACCTTCTTAAACAAAGGAACAACATTGGCTATTCGCCAGTCCTCTGGGACATCACCTGAAGACAGTGAGGATCCAAAGATTTCTGTCAAGGCCTCAGCAATTTCCTCTCTAGCCTCCTTCAGTATTCTGGGTAGATCCCATCAGGCCCTGGGGACTTATCTACCTTAATATTTTTCAAGATGCCCAACACCTCGTCTTTTTGGATCTCAATGTGACCCAGGCTATCTACACACCCTTCTCCAGACTCAACATCCACTAATTCCTTCTCTTTGGTGAATACTGATGCAAAGTATTCATTTAGTACCTCGCCCATTTCCTCTGGCTCCACACATAGATTCCCTTGCCTGTCCTTCAGTGGGCCAACCCTTTCCCTGGCTACCCTCTTGCTTTTTATGTACGTGTAAAAAGCCTTGGGATTTTCCTTAACCCTATTTGCCAATGACTTTTTGTGACCCCCTTCTAGCCCTCCTGACTCATTGCTTAGGATCCTTCCTACTTTCCTTATATTCCACACAGGCTTCGTCTGTTCCCAGCCTTCTAGCCCTGACAAATGCCTCCTTTTTCTTTTTGACGAGGCCTAAATATCTCTCATTATCCAAGGTTCCCGAAATTTGCCGTATTTATCCTGCTTCCGCACAGGAACATGCCGGTCCTGAATTCCTTTCAACTGACATTTGAAAGCCTCCCACATGTCAGATGTTGATTTACCCTCAAAACATCCGCCTCCAATCTAGGTTCTTCAGTTCCCGCCTAATATTGTTGTAATTAGCCTTCCCCCAATTTAGCACATTCACCCTAGGACCACTCTTATCCTTGTCCACCAGCACTTTAAAACTTACTGAATTGTGGTCACTGTTCCAGAAATGCTCCCCTACTGAAACTTCTACCACCTGGTCGGGCTCATTCCCGAATACCAGGTCCAGTACAGCCCCTTCCCCAGTTGGACTGTCTGCATATTGTTTTAAGAAGCCCTCCTGGATGCTCCTGAGAAACTCTGCCCCGTCTAAGCCCCTAGCATTAAGTGAGTCCCAGTCAATATTGGGGAAGTTGAAGTCTCCCATCAGAACAACCCTGTTGTTTTTGCTCGTTTCCAAAATCTGTCTATCTATCTGCTCCTCTTTCTCCCACTGGCTGTTGGGAGGCCTGTAGTAAACCCCCAACATTGTGACTGCGCCCTTCTTATTCCTGATCTCTACCCATATAGCCTCGCTGCCCTCTGAGGTGTCCTCCCGTAGTACAGCTGTGATATTCTCCCTAACCTGCAGTGCAACTCCGCCACCCCTTTTACATCCCCCTCTATCCCGCCTGAAACATCTAAATCCTGGAACGTTTAGCTGCCAACCCTGTCCTTCCCTCAACCAGGTTTCTGTTATCGCAACAACATCATAGTTCCAAGTACTAACCCAAGCTCTAAGTTCATCTGCCTTACCCGTAATACTTCTTGCATTAAAACATATGCACTTCAGGCACCAAACCCGCTGTTTTCAGCAACATCTCCCTGTCTGCTCTTCCTCAGAGCCATACTGGCCCTATTCCCTAGTTCTCCCTCAATGCTTTCACCTTCTGACCTATTGCTCCGGTACCCAACCACCTGCCATACTAGTTTAAACCCTCCCGTGTGACACTCAAACCTCACGGTCAGGATATTTATGCCTCTCCAGTTTAGATGCAACTCGTCCTTCTTATACAGGTCACACCTGCCCCGGAAGAGCTCCCAGTGGTCCAGATAACGGAAATCCTCCCTCCTACACCAGCTGTTTAGCCACGTGTTTAGCTGCTCTATCTTCCTATTTCTAGCCTCACTGGCACGTGGCACAGGGAGTAACCCTAGAGGTCCTATCTTTTAACTTTCTGCCTAGCTCCCTGAACTCCTGCTGCAGGACCTCATGCCACTTCCTGCCTATGTCGTTAGTACCAATATGCCTCTGCCTGTTTGCCCTCCCCTTCAGGATGCCCGGTACCCGTTCGGAGACATTCTGGACCCTGGCACCAGGGAGCAACATACCATTCTGGAGTCTCTTTCACATCCACAGAAGCGCCTATCTGTGCCCCTGACTATAGAGTCTCCTATGACTATTGCTTTTCTGCACTGGCTGCTGCTGTTTTCCCCTGATAGGCTATCCCCCCCGACAGTATCCAAAGGGGTATACCTGTTCGAGAGGGGGACAACCACAGGGGATTCCTGCACAGACTGCCTGCCGCTTCTGGTGGTCACCCATTTCTCTGCCTGCACCTTGGGTGTGACCCCATTTATATAACTGCTATCTATGACGCTTTCCACCACCTGCATGCTCCTAAGTGCATCCAACTGCTGCTCCAACTGAACCATGCGGTCTGTGAGGAGTCCCAGTTGAGTGCACTTTCTGCAGATGAAGCCATCTGGGACGCTGGAAGCCTCCCGGACCTGCCACATCTCACAGTCAGAGCACTGCATCCCTCTAATTGACATTGCATCAATTAATTAGTAAATTAAATTTTAAATTTTTTTTTAAAAGTTACTGTCGACTATATGTTTCCTAGCACTAGATTTCTACTATAAATGTGAAAGCTAAATACAGTACTCTCCGATCTCTGGCTTAGATACCCCTCTAAATTATAATTAAGTAATTATATTTAATCCCAAAAAACTTCACATTACTATATTGCAATGTTTACGTACACAACAACTTTCACCTAATGTTAATAAAAGTAAAGTCATATTTACTTAGAATCAGAAACATTGTAAATATATAATATAAATATATCTAAATTCCGACTGTATCAGAGGATTTGTTGAGACTCAGTTGGTAGCACATTTGCCACCGAAGTATATCATTTTGAATTCAAGTCCACCGAAAAATCAAAACATCAAAGATATAATTCCAGTGGAGTACTGAGGACACTGTCAGAGCTTGTGTCTTTTGGATAGATGCTAAACCAAGTCCTGTCTGTTCTCTTGGGTGAGTATAAAAGATCCATGGTATTATTTCAAAGAAGAGCAGGAGAGTTATCTTGGTGTCCTGGCCAATATTTATCCCTCGATCAAGTTCACAGAAACAGATTATCTGATCATTCTTACATTACTGTTTGGGGGAGTTTGGTGCCCACAAAATGGCTACTCAGTTTCCTACAGTGCAAAAAATGACTACACTTCACAAAGTATTTCATTGGCTGTAAAGCGCGTTGGGACATCTGGTGATCACTAGAGTCACAAAATAAAAGCAAATATTTTCTTTTTTTTATTTAGTTATTCTTTTTTACGATTTAAAACCAAGCCAGTGTGTGGCATGTGGGGGTCTCATCTGGAGAGTCGGAAGTATGTGGGATAAATAGAAATTAGCCAGATATGTTGCAGACCGGTTTGGCAACAGAAATTAGAAGGTGATGATGAATGGTGAAGGGTCTGCAGGAAGGCAGAGTCATGTTGAGTTCCACTTCGAGTTTCTATTTTGGGTGCCCTGGGATCGCGACCATAATGGAGGGAAATAGAATCTTATTATGAAATGTATTGATGGCACTGATGTGTTGGGTGTTCTGGATCACATACAGGTCACCAACACTTGAAGTAGTGCAACACTATTTTATTAAAAGGTTAACTATTTAAACACACTTGAACTGTGGGTAAATACGATACTAGCTTTAACTAAAAACCTTTGCCTTGTCCTAACCAGTTGATGCACTCAGCATATGGTGAATGTCTGTGTTGCAGGCTGTGAGCTCTGTGCTCCTAGCTAGTTGCTACTCGAATGAGCAGGAACTCTGATGTCAACTGTCTTTATAGTGCGTGTGCTCTCACTGGTGATTGGCTGTGGTGTTGTGTATGTTGATTGGCCCCACTGTGTGTCCATCAGTGTGTGTCTGCACCATGATATACTGGTGTATATTATGACAGGCACCAAGCTGTGTGACCAGTTGAGCAGCACTAGAGAGCTCAATACCAGTGAAATCACTGTGAATACATTTGAATCGTTCTGGTACAGTATGGCGAGTTGGTTTTTAAGCAAAGCACGTGCACGCTAATTAGGGAACATAAAATGTACATATAATAAATAAGTGTTCATTGCCAAATCCCCAAAAAGAAAGAGGATTTGGGTGCAATTCAATTTTCTAATCAGTCAGAAGCTGTTTTCAATCAAGGCTAATTGAGGAGTGAGAGACAAGTTGCCCCCAGCTGACCGCCACCTGCCGACAGGGCATCATACGGTCCACCCAAGGGCAACACCCACAGTAGCCCCCATAGGGGGGTGCCGGATGGGAGTCACAGGGTGTACCGCTAGTATGAGTAGCGCCAGCCGATGGCACCCCTGGCAGCAGGGACAGGTGCCAGGGCCAGAGGCCCTCACCGAGCACCAACGGGGCCAGGGGTGGGGGGGATGGGGAGGTGGGGAGGGGGACATGTGGGACAGAGTCCGCAGTGCCAACTGGGCCACTGTGAAGCCCGTTGGACCTGGTTGGGAACGGGGGTACGCACCATGCTAACATGTCGGCCTTTCACCCCCTGCAGACAATGGATATTTGAATGCAACCAGCAATGGTGGCCTTTCTCATTGTCGCCGCAGCCCTGGGTGATGCCCTGTGGCTGTACGAGCTGGAGCTGCTCGAGGAGGAGGAAGCTGCAGCAGGGGAGCCTGCCTCAGAGGAACAGGAGGCAGCCACTGAGGATGGAGAGCCGGCTGCCCAACAGACCGAGGAGGAGGAGGTGCAGCGGAGGCACCTCATAAGGCTTTGTGTGTACCAGCAGCGCCTGACATTTGAGGACCTGTTCATTGAAGACTCTGGCTGAGCAGGGGGCAGTGCGATATATCAGACAGATCATGACGCATCTGGCACCGCAGAGGAATGGGGGAGGACACGTGCTCCCGGTGGCCATCAAGGTTACAGTCGCCCTGAACTTTTACGCAATGGGGTCCTTCCAGGTGCCGAGTGGGGATCTGCCCGCGATCTCTGAGCTCAGTGCACAGATGCATCCGAGCCGCCATCGAGGCCATACATGCTCAGTTGGCACAATACATCCATTTCAATGTGGACTGAGCCAAGCAGGATTCAGTGTGGTTCACCACCATCGCCGAGATGTACTGGGGGTGATCGAGGGGATGCATGTCCCCCTACGAGCACCTGTAGATGACAAACTGATCTACACAAACCGAAAGAGGCTGCACTTAACATGCAGCTGGTGTGTGACTTGAGATGCACATCATGCACATCTGTGCCCGTTATCCTGGCACTGTTATGTTCTTATGTACCCGGCCTCTATGGGGTGCACCCCTAGATAGGGGGTTGGCTCCTAGCGACAGAGGTTACCCACTGCAGTTGTAGCTGATGTCACCTATCCAGAGGCTGTAGACCGATGCGGAGACCCACTACAATGACCCCTGATCAGCGACCAGGGGCATGATCGAACGGTGCTTCAGCTTCCTGAAGATGTGGTTCAGGCGCCTGGACTGCTCTGGAGGGACCCTCCAGTATAGCTCTAGGAGAGTCTACCACATTGTGGTGGCTTGCTACGTCCTCTACAACATAGCACAGCAGAGGGGCGACGCGCTGGAGGAGGAGGATGACACCCAGTCCTCGACCGGCGAGGAGGATGCAGGGGGAGGGTGAGGAAGGGCAGGACATAGGACCTGGGCAGGCAAGGGAGGCTGCACAACATGTGCACCAGGGCCAACGCGCACGGGACACTCTGATCGCCTCCAGGTTAACTGACTAGGGGGAGGACTTGCCAGGGCATCCCCCATCCCCCCCCCCCCCATCCCCCCCCCCCCCCCCCCCCCCCCGGGCAACTTCCCCCCGCCACCCCCCCCTCGAAACTCCCTCCGTGACCCCTACCTGCCACACTACAGACTGTGGGCCCTGGGTTGGCAGTAATACCGGGTCTAGTCCACGGGATGGAGGATGATGATGACCCGCTCTGCGATGATCCACTTCATTTGACAATGTCTGACTCCTACCCTCAGTAGCATTTTGGCACTTTCCATCATCCACCTGAGTGATCCCTGCATGCGAGCTGGCCATTCTATCACACGGTCCCATCATTTCCATGGGGTAGTCGAGGTGGGACACCAGAGCGGTGAGCACTGGCTGAATCACAGTCCCGAGCCAAGCCTACCCCCAATGTGCCTATTCCCCCACCTCTGCACCCCTTCTGCGGCCATCTTAGACCACCACCAGTCACACCCATCTGACAGAGCAACAAGGCAGGTTGTAATATTGTACACAGGTGTTTAATGTGAAAACATATATACAGGTACATGCCTCGTCCCATTGCTAAACTGTGTCCTGCACCCATGTCAACTTGACTGATATCTACTTCCTGGCCTTAAGGGCCCTAACGCTATGTCTAGGTGGATCCCCAGCCGGTACATCAGGAGTGGAGGCGGCCTGCTACGATTCCCGCTGTGACCACGTTCCACATTTGGAGGCCTTCTTTTTGGGCGACCAGGCCTGGATGGGCCCAGCTGTTGCTCCTGTGTCCCAGGTGGCGGGGGTGGGGTGGGGGTGTGTGTCCAAGGTGCTGTGGTGTTCTGGCATCGACCCTGCGGGAGTCACTGGCACGGGCCCCAACTCCTCCTCCTCCCTCGGGGTGCCCGATGGCCCTCAAGCTACTACATGGGAAGGGGGTGTGAGTGGAGCTAACCCATAGGCTCTCCCGCCACCTGCCGCTGCCAGTCCTGGAGGTCCGCTGCCATCTCAGCCAGCGTCTGCATGCTCGCGGCTATGGGGCCATAGGGAGTGGACCACCTCCATTTGAGACTGCGCCACGTCACGCTGTGACTGGGCCACCACCTTCTGGGATTGTGCCACATCAGCCAGTGACTGAGCTATCTCCCTCTGGGACTGGGCCACCTCCATGGTCAGTAGTGGGAGTTGTGGGTGGTCGGTCGGGCAGGGAGGTAGAGGCTAGCTTGGTCCTGGTATGGGAACACAAGGCCCAGGGGTTTGCTTGGCGGACCCGCACACGTCTTTCCCCCGCCCTCCCCCTGAGCCCAGAGGCAACCTGCCCAGAACTCCTGGGCTCATTGCCTGTGAGTAAGCATGGCTGCTCACGTCCTCGGCTCCCTGCAGCAGCAACCTGCAATGTTCACGTTTTTCAAAAGGAGTACTAATAGCCGCCAGTGTGACCACTTGCTGGGGAGGCCTCTGAATGACGTGAGGCCGTTGGATATGGGGTGGCTCCCATTAATTATATGGAAATAGGGCTTAATTGGTGATAATTGGTTTCTTTCCCGTTAGTTTGGCGCCTGGCGCAGTTCTCGTTTTTGGCCTCTCCCGCTATTCATCTGCCTTGTTTCACTTGAGCGAGAGCGCAACGAGGCTGGAGAATCACACCCATGTCTTTCATAAGAATAAGACATACTAGCTCAAGATGGACTAAAGATGAATTATGAAAGGTGTCTAGCTGTCTATGGAACAATATCTCAGCATGAAACAGGGCCTTCAGTCGAAGATGGATTAAAACATGGGAAATGTTAAACGGCTCTTTATTTGTTCATACAGAGCAGGTTATTTAACATTAAATGTGATTACAGAATTAGGGGTAGGATTTTAAGGATGGCATGTGATTGTAACATGCAACTGCGACTTTCGAACTCCCGCTGCCATTTAATGCTCACTTAAATATTGATGTGTTTGCCCTTGGAATGAAGTCTAGCACGTGAGACCTGTTAGCCAATCTGATTGGCCAACAGCTCGCCAACTCGGCCAAGCACAGTGTTGCAGAGGCCAGAAGTGGTACTTTCCCACCCTCCGCACTTTCCCCAGCCTAAAAATTGAGGTTGGTCATTTAAGGCCCTTTAATAGGTGAAAGGGTGGGATTCCTGCCTGAGGCCCTGTCCGCTCAAACGTGAAATTATGTCTGCGTTTGGGTGGGTGGGGGAATTCCATCCATTCCGTTTCACACTCCCTCTCAGAAACCACTTGGTAGCAGCGAAACATTCTGCCCTAGAAGACACATGTAAAATGGGAATGGCTCAATATTAACTATGCATGACATGAAACTCCAATCTTGAGGAGCTCCTCGGCAGTATCGAACCTCGCTGTCAGTGAATGTGGGTCTTGATATTATGCATCCAATTTAACTCGCATATCAATTCCAACCAATGGTGAGTGGGCCCGATTTAATTTTTAAAATCAAAAAGATTGGTTCCACAATAAATCTCTCGATTTCACAAAGGAGATGGATAAATTTTAAAAAGAAATTTGAACTTCTAGTTAATAGCTGAAAAGATAACGCACAATTTCACATTTTAAGACATTTACTGTAACAAAAGCCTAAAAGCAATATTGACTAAACTGTATTTATGTAGGTACTTTATACTTTGGTCTACAAAACCGAACTTTTAACAGAATTGAAAGGACAAACACAAACTCGTGTACATTACACTGTCCTTTGAGTAAACATTCAAAACTCCCACAATCACTCCAAATTAACTTTTAGTTCCTGAGGATTTATTTCCAACATTTCCCTTTCCCAGTCTGGAAACTTTTAACTTCAGGGGCGGGATTCTCCGACCCCCCGCCAGGTCGGAGAACTGCTGGGAGGTGGTGTGAATCCCGCTCCCGCCGGCTGCCGAATTCCCCGGCGCCGGGGTTTTGGAGGGGGCGGGAATCGCGGCGCGCCGGTCGGCGGCTGCTGCCAGCGGCCCCCCGGCGTTTCTCCGGCCCGCGATGTGCCGAGTGGCCACCCGCTTTCGGCGGAGGATTCCGCACCTTCGGGGCGACCTGATGCCGGAGTGGTTCACGCCACTCCTCGGCGCCGGATTGGCCCGCCCCGCCGGTTCACGGAGAATCCCGCCCCAGGACTATATTTCATGGTATGAGTTTTCCTGGAGACTTCTCTCTCTAGCTACAGCCAGGCAAATTTTCCAGCCTTGTTTTAACTCACCACAAATTTCATCATTTCAATCTTTGCCTGAGTTTTCATCTTCATGTGAACCACAGAAACTTTGTATTTAGGTTGTGATGCAATTTAGCTCTCTTTCATGTTGGAGCTAAATTGACAGTATAAAGCACAGCAGTTTACAATCCAATTTTCTGGGACCTTGGAGAATCATAGTCTCTGCACTGTTCACACAGGTTGCTGCTATTGTCACTAAGCAGAAACAGCTTGCACCTTCTTCAAGGTAAATCAGTCTGCCTTTGATCCCTAACAATAAATACACCTACATTGGAATTCTCCGCTGTCAGGATTCTCTGTTCCCACCAACAGCGCACTCATGCACGTGGGATTACCAGTGGCGGAGATGGCTACAATGGGAAATCCCATTGACAATCGGTGGGAACAGAGAATCCCACCGCCAGCGAACGGTGCTCTGCCAAGAAACACTCGGTTGGGGACCAGAGGATCCAGCCCCCAGTCTTGCTGTCAGGCACACATCGGAACAGGTCATATGACCACACCTCTTCATTTTATGTAAATTAAAAACACAGTCCCAAAACCTAACTCTCTGATAAACTTCATAATTGTAAGAATGATATAGGGAACTTCAATTGCTTCTTCAATGTCTTCTGTGCCATTTGTTGGTTTTGCTCAACATTCTGCCATTGGTTTTCCTGCCAATGCTTTCTTTAATCTGTGTTATTGTTGCCAATAAAGTCACTGTAAACAGTGACAAGTAAGGTATTCCTTTGGGAGTTGACAGCATGATTTTGTAGCGTAAGAAAAATTCATGAGAGGCCAAAGGTCATTAAGTTCAATGATACCAAACAGAAAATGCTGGAAACTCTCAGCAGGTCTGGCAGCATCTGTAGAGAGAGAAAAGAGATGATGTTTTGAGTCCAGGTGACCCTTTGTCAAAGCTTCAAGACAGAGAAAGTGGGAATATTTATCTTGTGGGATGAGAGAATGAAAGATAAGTCATAGCCACAGAAACCAAGGGAACAGAGTGCTAATTGCCACAGAAACCAAGGGGAAAGAGTGCTAATGGCAGTCCCCAGAGAGAACAAAAGGTGCGAAAGGCCAAACAGCAGAGAAACTAACATCAGAAGGTAAACTGTGACAGATGTAGATATGGGGGAGGGAAAGGGGGAAGCAAAGGGGAGAAAAGGTAAGGAAACGGGGATATGATATTGGGGGAATATATATAAAGAAAGACAAGAAATAAATAAATGGTAACAACAGTTAAAATGAAATGGGATGAAAACAAATGGGTCGTGGTGGGGTAGAGCTAATCATCTGAAGTTATTGAATTTGATGTTGAGACCGGAAGGCTGCAGTGTGCCGAACTGGAAGATGAGATGTTGTTCCTCCAGTTTGTGTTGAGCTCCACTGGATTGTTGCAGCAGGCCAAGGACAGACATGTGGGCATGGGAGCAAAAATGTGTTCCTTCTTCCTTAACCGTGATTTTCCATCTACAATTGTCTACCCTCGCCCCCCTCCCCTCCCTCCCAGAACAAGGATAGAGTCCCCCTCGTTCTCACATTTCACCCCACCAGCCTCTGTATGCTCCGCCATTTGCGCCAACTCCAGCGTGATTCCACCACCAAACACATCTTATCTTCATCCCTCTGTCAGCATTCCGCAGAGATCGTTCCCTCCGGGATAATCTAGTCCACTCCTCCACCATACCCAACACCTCTCCCATCACCCATGGCAGCTTCTCATGTAATCGCAGAAGGTGTAACACCTGACCCTTTACCTCTTCCATGCTTAATATCCCAGGCCCAAAACACTCATTCCAGGTTAAGCAGCGTTTCACTTGCACCTCTTTCAATTTGGTCTATTGCATTCGCTGCTCCTAATGTGGTCTCCTCTATATCGGAGAGACCAAACGCAGACTGGGTGATCGCTTTGCTGAGCACCTTCGGTCTGTGCGCATTCAGGACCCTGACCTTCCTGTTGCTTTACCATTTTAATACAAGACCCTGCTCCCATGCCCACATATCTGTCCTTGGCCTGCTGCAATGTTCCAGTGAAGCTCAACGCAAACTGGAGGAACAACATCCCATCTTCCAGTTAGGCATGCTGCAGCCTTCCAGTCTCAATATCAAATTCAGTAACTTCAGATGATTAGCTCAACCTCACCTCGACCTCTTTGTTTTCATCCCATTTCATTTTAACTGTCTTTTACCATTTATTTATTTCTTGTCTTTCTTTATATATATTCCCTCTCCCTATCTTATCCCCCTTAACTTTACTCCCCTTTGCTTCCCCCTTCCCCTCCCCCCACATCTATATCTGTCACAGTTTACCCTCTGATGTTAGTTTCTCTGCTGTTTGGCCTTTCACACCTTTCATTCTCTCTGGGCAATGCCATTAGCACTCTGTTCCTTTGGTTACTGTGGCTATTAGCACTATGTTCCCTTGATTTCTGTGGCTATGGCTCATCTTTCATTCTCTCACCCTACAGTATAAATATTTCCCACTTTCTATGTCATTCAGCTTTGACAAAGGGTCATCTGGACTCGAAACATTAGCTCTTTTCTCTCCCCACAGATGCTGCCAGACCTGTTGAGATATTCCAGCATTTTCTGTTTGGTTTCAGATTCCAGCATCCGCAGTAATTTGCTTTTATCCAAGTTTAATGATATATTTGGTTGGCCATTAATCCTGGGATCTGTATTTTAAACACCAACTTCAGATGATTAGCTCCACCCCACCTCGACCAATTTGTTTTCATCCCATTTCATTTTAATTGTCTTTTACCTTTTCTTTCTGTATTGTCTTTCTTTATATATATTTAACCCCCCCTATCTTATCCACCTTTCCTTCCCCTTTCTCCCCTTTGCTTCCCCTTCTCCTCCCAGACATCTACATCTGTCACAATTTACCCTCCGATGTTAGTTTCTCTGCTGTTTGACCTTTCTCACCTTTTGTTCTCTCTGGGGTTCCTGTGGCTATTAGCACCCCGTTTCCCTTGGTTTCTGTGGCTATGCCATCTTTCATTCTCACTCCACAGATACATATTTCCCACTTTCTCTGTCTTATAGCTTTGACAAAGGGTCATCCGGACTCAAAACGTTTTTCTTTTCTCTCCCTGCAGATGCTGCCGGACCTGCTGAGATTTTCCAGCACTTTCTCTTTGGTTTCAGATTCCAGCATCCACAGTAATTTGCTTTTACCTGTGTTTCTTGATCATTTCACACCATTAAAGGTCTTATCGCTTCCACTAGCCAACAATAATTGCCTCAGAGTAGTACCATATACTGCAGGTCATATTGCAGACAATATCTGGATAAAATAAATTCTTACAGTGGAAGAAAGGCTAACATAGTATGAAGATTTCATGTTGCTGTATTCTTCCAACCTGGATCAAGGGATATCAGCCACATCAAGCAATGTGTAGCACACACAGTTTGAAGCAGCTAACAAATGATTATGCTTTCAAGGGCCAACGTCTTCATCAGGTCGGCACAGTAGCGCAGTGGTTAGCACTGTTGCTTCACAGCTCCAGGGTCCCAGGTTCGATTCCCGGCTTGGGTCACTGTTTGTGCGGAGTCTGCACGTTCTCCTCGTGTCTGCGTGGGTTTCCTCCAGGTGCTTCCGTTCCCTCCCACCAAGTCCTGAAAGACGTCCTTGTTTGGCGAATTGGACAATCTGAATTCCCCCTCTGTATACCCGAACAGATGCCGGAATGTGGCAATGAGGGGATTTTCACAGTAACTTCACTGCAGCGTTAATGTACGCCTACTTGTGACAATAAAAAAGATGATGAATTATTAGCACTTTTCCTGTTGAAAAGGGGATATGTTGGATCAGACTATCCATTTGCACTGGTGTTGGAATTCCCCTGAGTGAAGAACATCATAGATGACACCAACGTACACATTAGGGGCGGGATTCTCCAACCCCTCGCTGGGTCGGAGATTCGCCGGGGTGGCGGCGTGAATCCTGCCCCACCGCTCTGATGCCGGCTGCCGAATGGTCCGGAGCCGGTTTTTGGGCGGGGGCGGAGATCGCCCGGAGGGGCCCCCACGGTGGCCTGGCCCGTGATCGGGGCCCACCAATCTGCGGGCGGGCCTGTGCTGTGGGGGCACTCTTTCCCTCCACGCCGGCCTATGTAAGGCTCCGCGCTGGCCGGCACGGAGAAGAAACACCCTGCGCATGCCCAGGAAACATGCCAGCGGTTCTGGGCATGCACCGGAACACGCTGGCTGTCCTGCGCATGCGCCAACATGCGCCAGGCGGCGGAGGCCCTTTGGCGCCGGTTGGTGCGGCGCCAACCCCTCCAGCGCCGGCCTAGCCCCCGGAAGTGCGGAGGATTCCGCACCTTCTGGGCGGCCCAATGCCGAAGTGGTTCACGCCACTCTTTGGCGCCGCCCCGCCAATTGCGGGAGAATCCCGACCTAGGCCTCTTCATTCCAATTCCATGGCCCAGGTGCCAAATTTGGCTCTTTTGTTACTGTTAGTAGATCATGCTTTCAAGGCTGATTCGAGTAATTGAGTGCAGGTTCTAAGCTGCCACTCCATTGCAGTACCGAAGGAGTGCCACCAAATTTGAGAGCTGTTTTTTGGACTAGAAAAAATGCAGGGATGCTCTTGGGTTATGAAAGGCACTATGTGAATGCAAGTCCTTCCTTTACATGAACAGAAATGGCTGAAATGTCCATGATATTTCCTCCGAGTGCCCTAACTTCGACAACTGATTGTCAGAAACCCTCAAGATTAGCTGTAAAAAGTGGTTTCTGCTGCTTTGACATCATTTCTCCAGCGTTTTCATTGATCTTCAGCCAAAGTTATGAGGGAAGTTGTGAAATCCATAAAGTCTAATGCCACTGATTTACACTCAATTAATCTTTGTCTGCTATTTAATCACAAAAGCAGCATTCAGCATGTTAGTGGCCTTCTATCAGACAACAGTAATAATGCCTTTACTGTGCTACAAACAACCGCTGAGAAATTGAAGAAATACTGGGTGGATGATTCTTTGGGACCAGGACCTCCCTCTGCATCCACAGTTGCTGACCCCATTGAGACATTCCCTGATATCAAACGACCTGCTCAGCCTGGATATATCAGCACCTGTTTATTACTTCTCTCTGCCATCTCCAACTTCAAGAACTTAGGTGTGATGAGAGAGTATGTTCAAAAGTGCAATGGTTGTTCATAATGCTTTTCACCTTTGAAGATCAGGAAGCATTTATGCTGAACTTAATATTCAGCAAATTAAATACTGGGGGGTTGTGAGTCCCGGTTTCGAGACTAAGTGCTCCCACCAGCGGGAAAATCGGAGTGTAGCTGTGCTGGAGGTAGGCGCATTGCTGAGATGCGATTCTTCAGCATGGTAACCCCCATTGACAAGTGGAGCACCCCCAGCCTCATTGCACAGGGGTATCATCCCTCCACTATGGAAATAACGTCACCCCTCCAACACCACACATGTATGAGTGACCCACCACTTCCCCCCAGCCCCCCCTTCCTCGGATCCCCCAACAGGCCTGGCCATAAGGCTCCCCCTTCAGGCTCCATGCTTGGCATTGCCAACTGTGCACTGCCCACTGGCACTGACAACTTGACAGTGATAGCCTGGTCTAGTAAGTTGGAACCTGAGGGGGGGGGAGGGGGGGGGGTCAAGGAGGTAAGTCCATGCCAATGTGCCCCTCTGCCGCTGCCAGCCTGCGGAGGGAGGTTCTCCCAAGGATCCTCAGTATTGGGTGGACACAGGCTGCAGGTGAGGAATTGAGCTCAGAACTCTCCCCCATACTGACGGTCCTGTGTCTGGACTACCTCTTCTAGCCCTGAGCAACCCTGGGTTAGAAAAGAGGAACTGAAAGCACTTAGCATTTTTGAAATTGCCAGCATCTGTCAATCAGAACAAGGATGTTTCTAAGCATTGTGGTTAGTGCAATAGTCCACACAGGACCTACGGGATGGGAATGATTATCTCTCCCATGGTCTACTAGGGGCAGAGGATCTCTCAATCTTTGTATAAAAGTTTGGGCAGTGAGGCACCGACCAGAACAGGAACCCGGTAGCGTTAAAAGAATGGGGTTGAGTGAGTAAATGTGAACAAAGGGAAAGTACTTCAGTCTTCCTGGATTTTATCTTCAATGAACTGCCTGATGTGCTCATCAGCTGGCATGCAGAGCAGTTCAAAGTGAGAAGGCCACTTAATATTTTTCACAGTTCACAGACAGCGATGATGATTTTGAACAGTGATCTTCAGGTTGCCCAGGGCTGGAAGAGGCAATTCAGCCACGGGACCCTCATCTGGGAGGGGGGGGGAGAGCCCAGAGTTCAACCCCTCACATGCAGCCCAAGCGCACCCAACACTCAGGACCCTACCTCTGCAGCCTGACAGTGGCAGAGAGGCACATGTGCAATGGACTTACCTCCTTGACTGCCCTTAGAGTCGATTGCGCCAGGTCTGCACTTGTCAAGCACTGCACCAAATTCCACCCAGTGGAGTTCCCACTGGTAGGGAGGGGGAGGGGGGGGCGGGGCGGTGAAGGGGGGGAGGGGCAGGGGTATTGGAGCATAGTGAGAGGGCTAAGCATCAGGGTTAAAGCCCACTAATGATATTGAAAACAGGAGATTTACATAATTCTAGGCTTCCTGCCCGCTCTGGGTGGGAAGCCCGTTTTGTCTGGAGGAGCAGGACCGGAGACTCGTGACGAGTTTGCCACCTGCTGCCGATCTCGTTTTTGAGCCAACATGGGATTCTTCGCCCGATTGGGATTCCCGATTTCAGTATGCGGGAATGGAGATTCACCCCCAGGGTAAAGTTCACGTTCAAGTAAATTGTACGTAACTTCTAGGTTAAGCAGGTTTGAGAGCCAAGTGACCTTTTCCATCCTTTGCTTTCTAATTTTCAACTATTAAAGGACCAAAATAATCATTTGCAATGTAAATGGTATCTACCCAAGTGTGACGTGTCAGAATTGAGAACACGTGTAGCACGCTTGCTAAGCTACTTCAGGTTTAGGCATTGTGGTAGTCTGTGTTAGGAGGATTACGGTACCTAGTAATGCCGGAATACCATTGGTGGAGAATGTACTTGTTCCCATTGGATAAGCTTGTATGTTAGCTCCGCCCTGCAAGGTGGGGTATAAGAGCCCGTGCTGCCCCAGCAGCTTTCTTCTGTACCTGCGCTGCTGGGGGAAACATCTAGTGTATTAAAGCCTTCAATTGTCTCCAGTCTCGTTTCTGAGGTTATTGATTGTGCATCAAGTTAATACGCTAGATTTAAAAGAATGGAGCTCCGAATCAAGTCGGAATGTCTGCAACTCAGCCCCCACGCAGCAAACTCAGCAGCAACCTTCAAGCACTGGCTGGCGTGTTTCAACGGATATCTCGGAACGGCCGAAAACACACCCACGGGAGAACAGAAACTGCAAGTCCTGCACTCGAGGGTGAGCCCAGAAATCTACACCCTCATCGAGGACGCGGACGATTTTGATGCAGCAATGGAGCTGCTGAAAGGACATTAGATTCGCCCTGTAAACCAGGTCTACGCCCGACATCTGCTGGCGATGAGGCGACAAATCCCTGGGGAATCGCTGGAAGAATTCTACTGTGCGCTCCTGGTGTTGGGGAGAAACTGCAGCTGCCCGCAAGTTTCGGCGTGCGACCACATAGAACTTTTGATCCGGGGCCTTTGCAATGTCTGCTTTGATGCGGCTGAAGGTATGCAGGTATGCTGTCCTCCCAAATCCGCCAGCGATTGCTGGTGAAAGACACACCAGGCCTCAAGGAGGCACAGGCTTTTGCCGGCTCTCTGGATATGGCCTCCCGAAAGGCCCGCGCTTACGACCCTGAGGCATCTCCCATCCCCCCACAAGCTTGTGCTGCAAGACGGCCTGGCAACCCCGGGGGGCCCCACTGCTATTTTTGCGGGCAGGCCAAGCACCCCCGACAGCGCTGTCCAGCCCGTGCATCCACCTGCAAGGGATGCGGTAAAAAGGGCCACTTTGTGGCGGTATGCCAGGCCCGGGCGGTCGCTGCGGTCTCCGGTGGCGAATGCGGACCGCCACCACAATCCTCTCCACGGTCTCCATGCGGCCAGCGGGCGCCGCCATCTTCCTCCTTCAGGGCCCCGGGCGCCGCCATCTTGTCCCGCGGATGTGCAATCAATGGACGTCGCCATCTTGGATGGACTCCCAGGACCCCAGCTCGGCTGACCACACACCGCCCGAAGAGAACATTCAACTGCTGCCACAAGTTGCCTCGGTGACCCTGAACCAGTCTCGGCCCCGAACACTATCGACTGCTACGACGGCGGTGCTTATCAATGGGCATGAAACGTCCTGCCTAATTGACTCTGCGAGCACGGAGAGCTTCATATCCCCCAACACGGTAAGACGCTGTTCTCTCCCCGTCCACCCCGTTAATCAAAAAATCTCCCTGGCCTCCGGATCTCACTCAGTAGAGATCAAGGGGTTTTGTGCAGCTAACCTCACAGTCCAAGGAAGGGAGTTCAAAAACTACCGACTCTACGTCCTTCCCCACCACTGCACGGCCACACTCCTAGGATTGGATTTTCAGTGTAACCTCCAAAGTCTAACGTTCAAAATTCAGCAGCCCTATACCCCCCCTCACTGTCTGCAGCCTCGTGACCCTCAAGGTCGATCCGCCCTCCCTGTTTGCGAACCTCACCCCAGATTGCAAACCCGTCGCCACCAGGAGCAGACGGTATAGTGCCCAGGACCGGATCTTTATTAGGTCAGAGGCCCAACGGTTGCTGAAGGAAGGTGTCATTGAGGCTAGCAACAGCCCCTGGAGAGCTCAAGTAGTGGTGGGAAAGACTGGGAAGAAGCATACGATGGTCATCGACTACAGTCAGACCATCAACAGGTTTACGCAGCTCACCGCGTACCCTCTCCGCGGCATATCCGACCTGGTCAACAGGATCACGCATTACAAGGTCTTCTCCACGATGGATCTTAGGTCCGCCTACCACCGGCTCCCCATCCGCACTAGTGACCGCAAATACACTGCCTTCTAAGCAGATGGGCGGCTCTACCACTTCTTAAGGGTTCCCTTCGGTATCACTAACGGGGTCTTGGTCTTCCAACGAGAGATGGACCGAATGGTTGACCGGTGCGGTTTACGGGCCACATTCGCGTACCTCGATAACATCATCCATCTGCGGCCACGACAAGCAAGACCACGAACCTCCACAAATTCCTCTAAACCGCAAAAATCCTTAACCTGACGTATAACAAGGATGAATGCGTGTTTAGCACCGACCGCCTAGCCATCCTCGGCTACGTAGTGCGTAATGGAGTGATAGGCCCTGACCCTGAATGCATGCGCCCCCTCATGGAGTTCCCCCTCCCGCACTGCTCCAAGGCCCTGAAGCGCTACCTAGGCATTTTTTCTTACTATGCCCAGTGGGTCCCCAACTATGCGGACAAGGCTCGTCCACTGATCCAATCCACAGCTATTCCCCTGTCGATAGAGGCCCGCCAGGCCTTCAGCCGCATCAAAGCAGACATTGCAAAGGCCACGATACACGCCATCGACGAGTCCCTCCCCTTCCAGGTCGAGAGCGACACGTCCGACTTAGCTCTGGCGGCCACCTTCAACCAAGAGGGCAGACCCGTTGCCTTCTTCTCACGCACCCTCCACGTCTCCGATATCCGCCATTCCTCAGTCGAAAAGGAGGCCCAGGCCATAGTAGAAGCTGTGCGACATTGGAGGCATTACCTGGCCGGCAGGAGATTCACTCTCCTCACTGACCAACGGTTGGTTGCTTTCATGTTCGATAATGCACAGCGGGGCAAGATAAAAAACGACAAGATCTTACGGTGGAGGATCGAACTCTCCACCTACAACTATGAGATCTTGTATCGTCCCAGGAAGCTAAACGAGCCTCCTGATGCCCTATCCCGCGGCACATGTGCCAACGCACAAGTGGACCGCCTCTGAGCCCTCCACGAGGACCTCTGCCTTCCGGGGGTCACTCGATTTTTCCACTTCATCAAGACCTGCAACCTGCCCTACTCCATCGAGGAGGTCAGGATAGCCACCAGGAATTGCCAAATCTGCGCGGAGTGCAAGCCGCACTTCTATAGACTAGACAAAGCGCACCTGATAAAGGCTTCCCGTCCCTTGGAATGCCTCAGTATGGACTGCAAAGGCCCCCTCCCCTCCACCAACCGCAACACGTACTTCCTGAACATGATTGACGAGTGCTCCCGGTTCCCATTCGCCATCCCCTGCCCAGACATGACCGTGACCACTGTCATAAAAGCCCTCCAAGGTATCTTTACAGGTTTCCCCTGTTGCTAACTTTTGGTTTGTTCAATTGGCTCTGTTTTATAACCTTTGCTCTCAAGTTGCCAGGTATCTTTATGATACCGCCACAAGGTTCAAGTCCAAGTAATGATCAATAACTCAATACACCGATTAGTAAGATTCAAATCAAAGCACATTTATTATACACAGTAATTGCTTATCATTCACAAATTCTACGTCTAAGCTACTTCTACAACTAACAGGCCTATACTTAACTTCGGACTGGCCCACCAGATCAGGGGAACAAATGGCCTTTCGTTCGGGTTCTGAGTCTGCGGGATTCGAAGTTGGTACGGAATGGTAGCTAGGAGCGCCTATCGTAGCGAGCGTTGACTTAAGACTTACGGTCTCTCGGCGGCAGCTGCACCGGTCACTGTCAAGGGTTGGTTCGCGTTGCTGAGTGACCCGGTCAAGAAGAATGATTTGAACTTGGGGCTTAACTCTTATAGTCCCCAGGGGCTTCCCACCTTTCGGGGCGGACCCTGTACCTGGTTCTAGGTGATTGGACTTTGTTCCATTCGCTTGGTTCGATTTCTCCAATACTGGAGCGGTTCCCTGATTGATGGGCGGTCTTGAGGTATTCGTTGACCTCTTTTGTGTTGGCTCCTGCTGGCGCCGGGGAGTCTGGCTTAGCTTTGTTTGTCCTAAATGTTGCGATTGTTCCCGGGGATTGCTTATTAGTATGTAGATGGCTGCTACTTTTTTATGGTCGCTGGTATCAATGCTGTCTGGGCTTTTGCAGAGTTAAATACACAGTAAACCTGCACCTGCTGGTTTCTGCCTGTGTTGGCTGAATTTCCCTTCAGCCTTTGCTGTTCTCCATTTTAAATCGGGAGTTGGCCAACTTAGGTGGCTACACTCCCTCCTTGTGATCCTAACGCGAAGCGTGAAGGATCACATAACTGCGTTGTTTTTCATTCCCTGACCCGGCAAGCACTCTTCTTATGGCCCCTACACTGACCATAACTATGCAAAAAAATTTTTAACTGACAATTCTAAGGGGCGCTATGTCAAAACAGGGACATGCATTACAAAACAAGAAAATCGGAACCTCTAACTATCCTTAATAAACTACACTCACTTAAACATTTCATAACTCTAGCTTCCTAAACCATACAAACAAAATCATAGCAGTATTATACACATTTTTCCTGGCTTGGCAGTCAAGCTCAGGATTGTACAATTGCTCATGAACATTTCTTTATTTACAACAGAAACGCAAACGACTGTTCTTTATAATAGATCGCGGGTGTTGGGGGTCTGGTCATATCCGAAAATAGGGGATCTTGTCCTATATACCGGGGTGCGAGCGTGGTAGGCTCTCCTTCTCCATTTTCTCAGACGGATAGTCTGCACGATGCAGCAGAGTATCGCCAATACCAATAAGGATTCTATCACGTAGGACCGGGAATACCAGGTTATAAACCTGTCACACCAAGATGGTGTGGTGTCGCTGGTGACTGGGCTCTGGGTATTGTGGGGAAGTGAATAATTAACAGCTGGGGGGGGTGGGGTTGAGGTCAGGGGATTCGCGTTCACGCGCAACCAAATGTCCATTATAACGATGAGCAAAGCGGAGGATGTCCTCATGGTTCTTCTTATTTCACTTCTCTTCTCTTCTCTGTTCCTGGAGCTTCTGAAGTTCTGTGGAATCAAGCATAGTGTCTGTTACTATCTTGGTTTAATATCTCGTATGATAGCCTGTCTGTCCTTTAGTGCCAATTACTCCCTTTATAATTGGTCACTATGTGTGACTCCCTCATTTCTTTTTCAAAAACTGAATTTCAGGACAAGACACACTTATAAATACTGAACCAGTGCGAGCTGTCTCGCAGGCTGTGCGATTTACCATCCAAATGTTTGAGGATGTAAATAGCAGAGGGTTGGCAACCTAAGGGTCACCTGAAAACAAAACAAAACTTTTTGAACCAAACTTTTCCGAAATGAGGTGCGTATGGGCCGCGACGGGTAAGAGTTGGATGGAGTCCCCGGGTAGGACGGCGACCAATGCCGTGTGTTCCCTACCCGAGCATAGCTGACCAGAGGGGGGTTCCCAGGCAGGGTGGGTCCCAATGCCGTTTCTCCACTGCCTGAGCAACCGACAAGAACGGGCAAGAAATGGAGTCATCGTGGGGGGTTGTCGTATTGGTTCTTCCTTCGAACCAGAAGGGCAGTTACGAACGGGGGTCTGTCGACAGACGAGTTCCTCTGAACTGGCGTCTGGGACATTAGCACGTCTCTGCGGGCAAGTTCTCTGATGTTTCGGCCGAAAGGGCTTGGGGCGTTTGGAAAAAAAAAATTCCAGTCTGACATACAACATTTCGGCGGGAGAATCAGCTGGTGAGTCAGTTTCAGCGGGAGCATTGCGGAAGTGGCTGCTGGGAGGTAAGTCAACCTTTAAAAGCACTTGTCTTTGCAGGGGCAGGCCAGTCGATTTCGGCGGGAGAACAGCTGGTGAGTCAGTTTCAGCAGGAGCATTGCGGAAGTGGCTGCTGGGAGGTAAGTCAACCTTTAAAAGCACTTGTCTTTGCAGGGGAAGGCCAGTCGATTTCGGCGGGGGTGGAGCTGGTGAGTCAGTTTCAGCGGGAGCATTGCGGAAGTGGTTGCTGGGAGGTAAGTCTGTCCTTTAAAAGCACTTGTCTTTGCAGGGGCAGGCCAGTCGATTTCGGCGGGAGAATCAGCTGGTGAGTCAGTTTCAGCGGGAGCATTGCGGAAGTGGCTGCTGGGAGGTAAGTCAACCTTTAAAAGCACTTGTCATTGCAGGGGCAGGCCAGTCGATTTCGGCGGGAGAACAGCTGGTGAGTCAGTTTCAGCGGGAGCATTGCGGAAGTGGTTGCTGGGAGGTAAGTCTGTCCTTTAAAAGCACTTGTCTTTGCAGGGGCAGGCCAGTCGATTTCGGCGGGAGAATCAGCTGGTGAGTCAGTTTCAGCGGGAGCATTGCGGAAGTGGCTGCTGGGAGGTAAGTCAACCTTTAAAAGCACTTGTCTTTGCAGGGGCAGGCCAGTCGATTTCGGCGGGAGTGGAGCTGGCTGGTTAGTCAATTTCAGCAGGAGCTGAGAATTTTTCTTTTTTTTTTAAATTAGTTTTTTAGGCGGGAACAGGAAGTCGACTCGCGGACGTATGGGAAGACCCTCACCAATAAATTCTGGTGGAGAGGAAACCCGAGACACTACACGTGTAGTGTCTCCCACCCGCCCTCCTCCTCTAACCTAATAATAAAACCCATTTGTCTGAGGTAAGTACCATATTTTATTATATTATTATTATTTTTTATAAACATTTAATTTAGTTGTTAGCCAGATCTTGGTAGAAAGTAAGAGGAATGGCAGGGAAGGGAGTGCAATGTTCCTCCTGCAGGATGTTTGAGGTGAGGGATGCAGTTAGTGTCCCTGCTGATTTTACCTGCAGGAAGTGCTGCCATCTCCAGCTCCTCCAAGACCGAGTTAGGGAACTGGAGCTGGAGTTGGAAGAACTTCGGATCATTCGGGAGGCAGAAGGGGCCATAGATAGCAGCTTCAGGGAATTAGTTACACCAAAGATTGGAGATAGGTGGGTAACTGTAAGAGGGACTGGGAAAAAGCAGTCAGTGCAGGGATCCCCTGCGGTCGTTCCCCTGAGAAACAAGTATACCGCTTTGGATACTTGTGGGGACGACGACTTACCAGGGGTAAGCCATGTGGTACGGGCCTCTGGCACGGAGTCTGTCCCTGTTGCTCAGAAGGGAAGGGGGGAGAGGAGCAGAGCATTAGTAATTGGGGACTCTATAGTCAGGGGCACAGATAGGAGATTTTGTGGGAGCGTGAGAGACTCATGTTTGGTATGTTGCCTCCCAGGTGCAAGGGTACGTGATGTCTCGGATCGTGTTTTCCGGTTCCTTAGGGGGGAGGGGGAGCAGCCCCAAGTCGTGGTCCACATTGGCACTAACGACATAGGTAGGAAAGGGGACAAGGATGTCAGGCAGGCTTTCAGGGAGCTAGGATGGAAGCTCAGAACTAGAACAAACAGAGTTGTTATCTCTGGGTTGTTGCCCGTGCCACGTGATAGTGAGATGAGGAATAGGGAGAGAGAACATTTAAACACGTGGCTACAGGGATGGTGCAGGCGGGAGGGATTCAGATTTCTGGATAACTGGGGCTCTTTCTGGGGAAGGTGGGACCTCTACAGACAGGATGGTCTACATCTGAACCTGAGGGGCACAAATATCCTGGGGGGGAGATTTGTTAGTGCTCTTTGGAGGGGTTTAAACTAATGCAGCAGGGGCATGGGAACCTGGATTGTAGTTTTAGGGTAAGGGAGAATGAGAGTATAGAGGTCAGGAGAACAGATTTGACGTCGCAGGAGGGGGCCAGTGTTCAGGTAGGTGGTTTGAAGTGTGTCTACTTCAATGCCAGGAGTATACGGAACAAGGTAGGGGAACTGGCAGCATGGGTTGGTACCTGGGACTTCGATGTTGTGGCCATTTCGGAGACATGGATAGAGCAGGGACAGGAATGGATGTTGCAGGTTCCGGGGTTTAGGTGTTTTAGTAAGCTCAGAGAAGGAGGCAAAAGAGGGGGAGGTGTGGCGCTGCTAGTCAAGAGCAGTATTACGGTGGCGGAGAGGATGCTAGATGGGGACTCTTCTTCCGAGGTAGTATGGGCTGAAGTTAGAAACAGGAAAGGAGAGGTCACCCTGTTGGGAGTTTTTTATAGGCCTCCTAATAGTTCTAGGGATGTAGAGGAAAGGATGGCGAAGATGATTCTGGATATGAGCGAAAGTAACAGGGTAGTTATTATGGGAGACTTTAACTTTCCAAATATTGACTGGAAAAGATATAGTTCAAGTACAATAGATGGGTCGTTTTTTGTACAGTGTGTGCAGGAGGGTTTCCTGAAACAATATGTTGACAGGCCAACAAGAGGCGAGGCCACGTTGGATTTGGTTTTGGGTAATGAACCAGGCCAGGTGTTGGATTTGGAGGTAGGAGAGCACTTTGGGGACAGTGACCACAATTCGGTGACGTTTACGTTAATGATGGAAAGGGATAAGTATACACCGCAGGGCAAGAGTTATAGCTGGGGGAAGGGCAATTATGATGCCATTAGACGTGACTTGGGGGGGATAAGGTGGAGAAGTAGGCTGCAAGTGTTGGGCACACTGGATAAGTGGGGCTTGTTCAAGGATCAGCTACTGCGTGTTCTTGATAAGTATGTACCGGTCAGACAGGGAGGAAGGCGTCGAGCGAGGGAACCGTGGTTTACCAAGGAAGTGGAATCTCTTGTTAAGAGGAAGAAGGAGGCCTATGTGAAGATGAAGTGTGAAGGTTCGGTTGGGGCGATGGATAGTTACAAGGTAGCGAGGAAGGATCTAAAGAGAGAGCTAAGACGAGCAAGGAGGGGACATGAGAAGTATTTGGCAGGAAGGATCAAGGAAAACCCAAAAGCTTTCTATAGGTATGTCAGGAATAAGCGAATGACTAGGGAAAGAGTAGGACCAGTCAAGGACAGGGATGGGAAATTGTGTGTGGAGTCTGAAGAGATAGGCGAGATACTAAATGAATATTTTTCGTCAGTATTCACTCAGGAAAAAGATAATGTTGTGGAGGAGAATGCTGAGCCCCAGGCTAATAGAATAGATGGCATTGAGGTACGTAGGGAAGAGGTGTTGGCAATTCTGGACAGGCTGAAAATAGATAAGTCCCCGGGACCTGATGGGATTTATCCTAGGATTCTCTGGGAGGCCAGGGAAGAGATTGCTGGACCTTTGGCTTTGATTTTTATGTCATCATTGGCTACAGGAATAGTGCCAGAGGACTGGAGGACAGCAAATGTGGTCCCTTTGTTCAAAAAGGGGAGCAGAGACAACCCCGGCAACTATAGACCGGTGAGCCTCACGTCTGTAGTGGGTAAAGTCTTGGAGGGGATTATAAGAGACAAGATTTATAATCATCAAGATAGGAATAATATGAGCAGGGATAGCCAGCATGGCTTTGTGAAGGGTAGGTCATGCCTCACAAACCTTATTGAGTTCTTTGAGAAGGTGACTGAACAGGTAGACGAGGGTAGAGCAGTTGATGTGGTGAATATGGATTTCAGCAAAGCGTTTGATAAGGTTCCTCACGGTAGGCTATTGCAAAAAATACGGAGGCTGGGGATTGAGGGTGATTTAGAGATGTGGATCAGAAATTGGCTAGCTGAAAGAAGACAGAGGGTGGTGGTTGATGGGAAATGTTCAGAATGGAGTACAGTCACAAGTGGAGTACCACAAGGATCTGTTCTGGGGCCGTTGCTGTTTGTCATTTTTATCAATGACCTAGAGGAAGGCGCAGAAGGGTGGGTGAGTAAATTTGCAGACGATACTAAAGTCGGTGGTGTTGTCGATAGAGTGGAAGGATGTAGCAGGTTACAGAGGGATATAGATAAGCTGCAGAGCTGGGCTGAGAGGTGGCAAATGGAGTTTAATGTAGAGAAGTGTGAGGTGATTCACTTTGGAAGGAATAACAGGAATGCGGAATATTTGGCTAATGGTAAAGTTCTTGAAAGTGTGGATGAGCAGAGGGATCTAGGTGTCCATGTACATAGATCCCTGAAAGTTGCCACCCAGGTTGATAGGGTTGTGAAGAAGGCCTATGGAGTGTTGGCCTTTATTGGTAGAGGGATTGAGTTCCGGAGTCGGGAGGTCATGTTGCAGCTGTACAGAACTCTGGTACGGCCGCATTTGGAGTATTGCGTACAGTTCTGGTCACCGCATTATAGGAAGGACGTGGAGGCTTTGGAGCGGGTGCAGAGGAGATTTACCAGGATGTTGCCTGGTATGGAGGGAAAATCTTATGAGGAAAGGCTGATGGACTTGAGGTTGTTTTCGTTGGAGAGAAGAAGGTTAAGAGGAGACTTAATAGAGGCATACAAAATGATCAGGGGGTTGGATAGGGTGGACAGTGAGAGCCTTCTCCCGCGGATGGATATGGCTGGCACGAGGGGACTTAACTTTAAACTGAGGGGTAATAGATATAGGACAGAGGTCAGAGGTAGGTTCTTTACGCAAAGAGTAGTGAGGCTGTGGAATGCCCTACCTGCTACAGTAGTGAACTCGCCAACATTGAGGGCATTTAAAAGTTTATTGGATAAACATATGGATGATAATGGCATAGTGTAAGTTAGATGGCTTTTGTTTCGGTGCAACATCGTGGGCCGAAGGGCCTGTACTGCGCTGTATTGTTCTATGTTCTATGTTCTATTTAACAGTACAAGTACAAACAACACCAAACATACTGCAGGTTCCATCAGAAAGGACACCGTTTTCTCCCAATCGGTTCCTTTCAAAACATCATCTGGACACCTCAGTTATCGGTTGCGAACAGGGTCGCAAAGCGGTTCTCGTTTTGGGAGTCAGACTCAAGGTCGTCATCTTCTCCCGGATGCCAAACTCTTGAATGTATCAGGGCTGATAGGGCTGCCTGGTATGATTTTGGATCGCTCTCGTCATTCTGGACGAGTCTGTACGAATTATCTCTGTGCCAATAGGTGGTGTCTAGTTGTGTGGGGACGGAATCGGGGTCGTCATTGTAGGTAGGTGGTCGGTGGTGGGGCTTGTTTAGGAAAGTGATCGTGAAGGGATCACTCGAATCGTGGTCAGATTCGCTGGGTGTGGGTCGTGTTGCATGGGGAGAGTAGGGAGGCGTGCTGTGGCTATCGTCCAAGTCACAGTCGCTGTCGCTGCAGTCTGTGGGCGTTCCGGGGCAGAGTCTATAGTTCGGGGGTGGAGTCGGGGTTGAGTCCGTGGCTGGGCTGGACGTGTTGGGGGAGGGTAGGGTTACGTTGGCTGTGGGCGGGGCGTGGTGTGCTGCGTCGAGCATGACGTGGTGTGCGTGGTTAAACTGTGTTCCATATGCCTTTAGCTGGTTGATATGGAACCACGCAGTCTTTTCGTTGGGGTACTTTATCTTGTAGATGGATGGGCTTACTTTGTCCGCAATGGAGTACGGACCCAAGTACTTTGGTGACAGGAATGTGCTGGGGTTGTATACAGAGAGCATGACTTGCTGTCCTACACTGAACTCTGTCGCATGCACTGTCTTTATCGAAACAGGCCTTGCTCTGTTTCTTTCTTGTGCCCAATTTCACTGCGGCTGCTAGCTGAGCCGTTTAACATTCTCCACTAATTGTTTGACTGCGTTCTTGTGTGTGAGGGCCGTCACTTCGGGGCTGGTCAAGTCTAAGCCTAATAAAAATTCTGTGCCTTTCATGTGGCGTCCAGTCATGAGGGTGTGTGGGGTGTAACCTGTGGATGTGGAAACTGTGTTGCGCAAAAACATCAGCGCAAAAGGGAGGACTGAGTCCCAAGTGGTGTTGTTTTGCTGGACCATTTTTCTGAGGGTGGATTTTAGGGTCCGATTCATGCGCTCCACGATACCACTCGACTGGGGGTGGTATGCAATGTGGAATTTTGGGGTAATGCCAAATATCGCGAGGACGTTCTTCATGACACGTCCCGTAAAATGGGAACCTTGGTCGGATTCAATGCTGCGGGGGAGTCCCCATCTTGTAAAGATGTGGTGGGTTAGGATCTTGGCTGTGGCCTTTGCCGTGTTAGTTCTGGATGGGAATGCTTCCACCCATTTTGTAAACGTGTCTATCATCACGAGTACATATTTATAACCATTCCTGCAAGGGGGCAATGGTCCAATATAATCAATCTGGAGGTTAGTCCAGGGGCCATTAACGGGTCGGGTGTGACTGAGTTGAGCCTTTTTGGCATATCTGTCCGGATTATTCTGGGCAGAGATAAGACAACTCTCAACGTAGTGAGTAACATCTTCTTTTAAACTCGGCCACCAGCAGAGCTGCCTGAGGTGGGCTGTAGTGGGATCGATTCCCTGATGTCCATGACTGTCATGGAACAAACAAATCAGTTGATTCCTGTCCTGTTCAGGAACCACATAAAGGGTGTCTTTTAACACCACACTGTCATGTGTGGTTAGAGCATTTTTAAACCTCTCGTAGGGTGCTGGATAGTTTCCTTTTAAAATCTCCCTGAGATTGCTGTCCTGCTTCTGGGCCTGCACTAAATCCTCAATATTAGTCTGCGAGACCTGAACTGCATTCACTGGTGCGCTTTTGGGGGGTGTCCAAAAATGTCCATGCCTGGAACCTGCTTTAGGCAGTGCGTCGGCTTTTACATTTCCAGGGAGGGAGGAACGATGGTGACTACGAACGTTGACTATTCCAAAAGTCCTGTTCTGTGCTCTCTCTAAAATGTGACGGAGTAATGGGGCTGAGGGAAGGGGTTTTCCGTCTGCGGAAACAAATCCTCTTGCTTTCCACAGGGGTAGGAATTCCGTAAGACTGTTGCAGAAATAGAGGCTGTCCGAGTACATGTCTGCTGGACTGGGGAAGGAATCTGGGTGTTCCACTATGTATGCGATGGCCGCAGGTTCTGCTGACTGTGCGCCTAAGTGTCCTGGAAGTTTTATTGCTATTCTAGGGCGCATCCTCGACCTAAATGCTGCATCCTGTTATGCGCTTCCCTTCTAATATTGTGGAAGACGCATCCACATATATTCTAACGGGTTCTCATGTGTCTGTGTGTTTGGGGCTCTGGGTTGAACTACCTATCTTTCTGGAGGGTGTTTTCGCAATAAAGGGGCCTGTGTTGTGGTGTGGAGAGATAATTTCACATTCATGGGGGGCTCCGGGGTACTGTAGGTTGTCGGCTAAAAAGGTGTGGGTCTTTGTCCTTTTAACAGTGATGTCCCGTCCCTGCAAAAGAAGGGTCCATCTAGCTGCTCTAATCAGGCTGTCTGTACCGTCCTTGAGTCGTCCGTCCAGTAAAAGTTGGGTGGGGGTGTGTTCCGTGAGGATTGTGATGGGGTTCAGTCTGGTTATGTAAGAAAAATACTGTACTGCCCAGAATACTGCGAGCAGGTGCCTCTCACAGGCTGAAAATCTCTGCTCCACAGCATCTAAAACTCTGGAGGCGTAAGCCACGGGCCCTAACTGTTCGTGCCGTTCCTGGAGGAGTACGGCCGAGAGGGTGTGGTCTGTGCTTGCTACCTCTATAGCGTAAGGGGAAAGCGGGCCTGGAACTTGTAGTGCGGGGGCTGCTATGAGTGCCTGTTTTAAAGATGCTGCGGAAGCCATTCCCAGGGGGCTCCTTTCTTTAGGAGGTCTGAGAGGGGTGCTGCCTTGCTGGCGAAACCGTCAATGTGGTTTCGGCAGTAGCCAACCAGTCCTAAAAACGACCGGAGGGCTGAAACGTTCTTGGGGAGGGGCAATTTAGCAATCGAGTCAATTCTTTTATGTTCAATCTCGCGTTTACCGTGCGTGATAATTGTTCCCAAATATATCACCTTATCTTCCAAAATCTGGGCCTTTTTGGGGGTTAACTTTACAACCAATTGAATGTAAGAGTTCCAGGAGTTCGGACAAAAGCTCAATGTGCTCTTCCTTGGTGTCTGTCTGCAGTAGTAGGTCGTCTACGTACTGGACCAGACATCCGGGGCCAGAGAATTTGGCTAAACCATTTGCCAGCTGTCGGTGGAAAATGGAGGGGGAGTTGTAGAATCCTTGTGGAAGGCATGTCCCCGTTAAAGGTGAAGGCAAATTTGTACTGGCACGCCTTTGCCAATGGAATGGACCAGAATCAATTACTGACATCCAAAACCGTGAAGTATCGGGAATTGAGTCCCTGCTTGAGCATGGTCTCGGGACTTGTTGCTCCTGTGGGGGCTGCTGTGGGGATGATTTTGTTGAGTTCCCGGTAATCGATGGTCAGTCGCCATGGTCCATCGGGCTTTCTCACTGGCCAAATTGGGGCATTATTAGTGGAGGCTACTGATCTAAGTACGTCCTGCTCTAATAAGCTGTCGATTACTTTAGTGATTTCTCCCTCTGCCTCTTGGGGAAATCCATACTGCTTTTGGGGTCTAGGGTCAGGTCCTGTGATTTGTATGGAACCAGTCATCCGTCCACAGTCATGTTTGTGGGTCGCGAATGCTGTCCTGTTCTTTTGGAAAACTGCCCTAACCTGCTTGCCCGTGCTAAGCATGGTCGGGTTAAAGCAAAATTTGCCTACTGCGCTAATTTTGTTCACGTATTCACCTATGTTGAGCGTTGCGGGGGCTCTTGCGGATTTTGCCATTCTCCAGACACACTGGTTGACTGGATCAAATGATAGGTTGTGGGAATTCATAAAATCGATTCCCAGAATGTGTTCTGCTGTGTGGGGCAGATCGACTAAGACTACGGGGTGCTTGATGGTGATGTTACCGATTTGAATGGGTACAGGGGCTGTGATGTGTCCCTGCTGTGAGTGGCCTGTAAAGCCGCTGAGGGTGATAGTGGCTGTAGTGGGCCACATGTCCTTTTGGAACATGGTGGAGGAATTTATTGTGGTGCGGGACCCTCCTGTGTCCCATAGAAACTCGATGGGCTGTCCCCGAATTCATCCGGACCTATCCCAAAGGGTGTCGCAGACCCAACTGGGGGAGCCCGTACACCGTCAGTCCGTTCCGTTCAGGTCCGTCTGATCTGAACGGGTGCTCACACTATGTATGGGCTCTGTGTTATTCTTACTTAGAGTGCCCGTCTGCTGGGCTCTCTGTGGCTTTCGTGGGGCATTGCATTCCCTTGCGAAGTGTCCTAAATGGCCACAGTTGTAACACTCCTGTGACTTTTGTGGGGGACTGTTCTTTCCTTCATTTACCCATGCGGGGTTCTGGTGTGTTTTCACTGCTTGTATGTCTGCTCCTGCCTGCTTTTCTTCAGGATTTTAAACTGCGGGTTTGTTTTGTACAGACTGCTCCCAGGTGCGGGACAATCTTTTTACGACCCAATTCTCGTTATGAGCCTCCTCTGAGGGATCATAATTCGCACAAGCTTTTTGTCCTGTTTCTGTGACATGGGAGATAAGGCTGCGGGTCCATTTGGCCATGTTGTCTGGGGACAAATGGCGGGGTCTAAGTCTCCAAAAACTGCTGCAAAATGGATCCACAGGCATCCAGCAAACGCTGTGGGGTGCTCGGTTCTCTTTTGCCTGCATTTGTTGAGGCCATCTACGGGGCCACCCCGGTTATACCCGATCGCGTCTAGGACCGCGGTATGCATTTCTGCAAGGGTGCCTCCTCCTACATTCTGTGGGTCGGGAATGGCTGCTACGACCGAAGGGTCTAAACTCAAAACTGTGAGCTTTACATGCTCTCACTCATCCAGGCCGTACATGGTCGCCTGATGCTTTACTCTGGCAAAGAAATGGTGGGGGTCTGAGGTGGGGAGGAACGGTGTGATTTTCTCGCACACATCCCGTAATTGGGTCACTGTTAAGGGGGTGGTATACAAAAATTCTGTGTCGTCCGATGTGGCTGTGCGGTGGGTGGTTACGGGGTTCATTGGAGCCTGAACTATCTGCTCTGTGGGGGGTTGGGGCGCTTTCCTCTTCTGTGGCTTTCCCTGCGCACATGTTCCCTGAACATATCTCTGCGCTGTCCCGTTTAACTCTTCCCAATCAGGGCTGTCTTCCTCGTCTAATTTTGCTCCAAAGGTTTCCTGGAATCCTTTTTGAACTGAAAGCAGCGATTGCAGCGTCCGGCACTTTGTGTGGTCTAGTGAGCTTTGTCTTTGCTCTGTGGTGGCAACATGGAGTGCTCTTAACGCTGCCTTCAGGTCACTACACTGCCATTGCAATGCTTCTACCTGCTTCTCGGTTTCTTCACGTACCAGGACTGCATGTTGCGTGTCCTGATAGGCCTTTTCATACTGGGACTGGAAGCTGCTTAAGTGCGCCAGACAAGACTGGTGAGCCCACTTGGCATCATCCACCTCTCCATCTTTTGCTGCCAACTTCCTCCTCAACTCTACGTTCTCTCTTTCTCCTCACTAACATCAACCTTACTCATTCGATGTATGCCTTCTACCTCTTTCCGGAGCGTCCTAACGACCTCCTCTGTGCCTCGCAATTGTGCCAAGCAGGACACGATTGCCATCGGCTTGCGAGCTTTCCCTAAGCTCTTCTTGTGAATCTCACTCAGGTTCTCCCACCAAGTATGTCCTATATTCCCGGGACCTGTTTCCTCGTTGTTACAGAATTCGCTCCAAAGGGGCAATCCTTTCCCTTTGAGGTACTTCCTAATTTCTTCCTCCCATATGGGACATTGTCCTACTCTACTGCTGCCGGTCACTGCGACTGCAAATTCCTCTGGGTACATGAGGCGCTGCATTGCCTGCATTGCCATCTTTCTTATCTGGATGCTTCTTTTAAATTTGGATCAAAGGGGACTAAGGCGGTGCTGTAAATACGGGTACGGCTTTCGCGAATTTCCGAAGTACAAGCTCCCGACAGTTTTGTCGCAACAAAAAGTCTATCCGTATTACCTTATCGCCCTGTTAGTTACGCATGCATACACACACTTCCGAATTATGAGGATTGCTCAGAACTGCTTGAACACTTGTGGTTTTCTGTTCCTAATTGGATCTCTAATTCAAATTTTTGGGCTCTCCCGGAGTGGTTAAGCCACTTCTAGATCAGGTCCCGGCGGAGTCGCCAGTAATATGTTGTTAACTTTTGGATGGTTCAATTGGCTCTGTTTTATAACCTTTGCTCTTGAGTCGCCAGGTATCTTTATGATACTGCCACGAGGTTCAAGTCCAAGTAATGATCAATAACTCAATACACCGATTAGTAAGATTCAAATCAAAGCACATTTATTATACACAGTAATCGCTACCCATGCACAAATTCTACGTCTAAGCTACTTCTACAACTAACAGGCCTATACTTAACTTCGGACTGGCCCACCAGGTCAGGGGAACAAATGGCCTTTCGTTCGGGTTCTGAGTCTGCGGGATTCGAAGTTGGTACGGATTGGTAGCTAGGAGCGCCTATCTCGTAGCGAGCGTTGACTTAACACTTACGGTCTCTCGGCGGCAGCTGCACCGGTCACTGTCAAGGGTTGGTTCGCGTTGCTGAGTGACCCGGCCAAGAAGAATGATTTGAACTTGGGGCTTAGCTTTTATAGTCCCCAGGGGCTTCCTGCCTTTTGGGTCGGACCCTGTACCTGGTTCTAGGTGATTGGATTTGTTCCAATCGCTTGGTTCGATTTCTCCAATACTGGAGCGGTTCCCTGATCGATGGGCGGTCTTGAGGTGTTCGTTGACCTCTTTTGTGTTGGCTCCTGCTGGCGCCGGGGAGTCTGGCTTAGCTCTGTTTGTCCTAAATGTTGCGATTGTTCCCGGGGATTGCTCATCAGTATGTAGATGGCTGCTACATTGTTATGCTGATGGTCGCTGGTATTGATGCTGTCTGGGCTTTTGCAGAGTTAAATACATAGTAAACCTGCACCTGCTGGTTTCTGCCTGTGTTGGCTGAATTTCCCTTCAGCCTTTGCTGTTCTCCATTTTAAATCGGGAGTTGGCCAACTTAGGTGGCTACACCCCGCCTACATACACAGTGATAGGGGGTCCTCCTTTATGAGCGACAAACTGCGTGAATTCCTGCTCAGCAAAGGCATTGCCTCGAGCAGGACGACCAGTTACAACTCCCGGGGAAACGGACAGGTAGAGAGGGAGAACGGAACGGTCTGGAAGACTGTCCTACTGGCCCTGCGGTCCAGGAATCTCCCAGTCTCCCGCTGGCAGGAAGTCCTCCCGGATGCCGTCCACTCCATCCAATAGTCACTGCTGTGTACCACGACCAACCAAACACTTCACGAACGTCTCCTTGTCTTCCCCAGGAAGTCCTCCTCTGGGATCTCGCTCCCGACCTGGCTGGCAGCTCCCGGACCCGTGGTGCTCGGAAAACACGTGTGGGCGCACAAATCGGACCTATTGGTCGAGAGGGTCCATCTCCTCCACGCTAACCCTCAGTAAGCCTATGTGACGTTCCCCGACGGTCGACAGGATACCGTCTCCCTACGGGACCTGTCGCCTGCTGGATCCCCACACACCCCCCCGCCACCAGCCCCACCCTCCCTCCCACCGGCGAACCCCACAGCCGCCCCCTTCCTAGGTGGATCGGTTCTTCTACCGGCCCCATCTAGGACCTTCCCACCGGCGCACCCCACAGCTGCCCCCTTCCCAGGTCATTCGGCCCTTCCACCAGCCACGTCTAGGGGTGATGAATCCGCCACAGAAGCCGAAACCACGCTCCCGGAGTCACAGACGCCCGAACCTCCACCGACATCACCATCAAAGATATGACGATCGCAGAGGACGACCAGGGCCCCCGATCGACTAATTGCTTCCTTTTGAAATGTACATTACTGTTGTAAATAGTTAAAAGCTGTAATGAAGCAAAACGCTGTACGGAGGCATTACGGTACCTTCATAACTATAACTTCTACCACTTTTACCACGTTGTAATACAAAGCCACTACCCCCGCCGGACTCTTTTTTAACAGGGGGTGAATATGGTAGTCTGTGTTAGGAGGATTACGGTACCTAGTAATGCCGGAATACCATGGGTGGAGAATGTACTTGTTCCCATTGGATAAGCTTGCACGTTAGCTCCGCCTTGCAAGGCGGGGTATAAGAGTCCGTGCTGCCCCAGCAGCCTTCTTCTGTACCTGCGCTGCTGGGGGAAACATCTAGCGTATTAAAGCCGTCAATTGTCTCCAATCTCGTTTCTGAGGTTATTGATTGTGCATCAGGCATGAAGTTCTTTGCATGTCTTAATCTGTGCTAGTATGAACAGTATTAATAAGCCAGCTGTAGATATTGCTTACCCCCAGGGAATCGATCTAAATCTGTGTAGCATCGTGGCAATACGTGAACAAATCTTTCCTCCTTAGAGACTAAATAATGGAACAATATTTTACATTCATCCTTCTGTCAAAGTGTCCTGCGAATCCACTGCTAAAATATTTGTAAATATTAATGGTTAAACTTCACAAAAGTCATTGTAAAATCCATTAGGCATTTTTTACAAGTAAATACCCCTCTTGATTTATGAGTCTCGGTTTCAAACCCTCCTGGTTGTTTGGCGGGGGCAATGTGTGCAGACCTGGAGAGATAAGATGACAGGAGCTCACATGACAGCTCTGTACCTTGCCATTTGTACTTGCTCCTCTTCACTCCCAGAGGAGAGTTTGATATAAATAAGTGACACATCCCAATGACATCAATGGTGCACAAATGCCATTTCAGCCATGAGCCCGACTATGACCCTATATTCATTTGATAAATGCCTGCGGCAAGAGTCTTGCAGGCCAATTAAGTTCTTCTGATCATAATTTTTAAAGTTTCTTGTGATTCAAGAGGAGCAGGATAATCTTGTGCCTCTCCGGCTCCAGCCATCCAAATCCCCCACTCCATCTCCCACGATCGTGCACTTGCCAAACTGCTCCCAATTGCTACTGGCTGAGGACCTTTTGTGGCCTGGTGGCAGCCTGACCCTTCACCAATTTATGACGTGTCTGCGAACGGTAAGGTAATTTCCTTCAACTTTTGGCAGGAGTCAATGTCGGGGCCTGGGATCTAGGAGTTAAAATCTAGCTGGAGAGTTCAGCACCACATTCTGCTCCACAGCCTTGATTTGGTTTGTGATTTAAAAGCAATCCTATCTTCTCACAGCTATCAGAATAGAATGTTAGCTAGTCTTGAGTTTCTGTACCATTGTTGCCAATTGCAGGTTTCAAAAAGTGCCACCAGAAAGCTTTGGGACACTGTAAATGGCTAAAATAGGTTAGGGCTTGTTGTGCATCAGACGTTTGCAATGGGTTGTACATTTTGTTTAGATAAACCAGCAGAAAAGGAAACTATGATCCTCAACTGTGTATTATAATGTTAAAAAAAACATTTTGTGGTGTGACTGCCATAGCAAAATGTGAATGACGTATGTGCTTAAATATCATGTGGAAAGCAAAACCGTTTATTTGCAGTGATCACTTAATGTTAGCCCTGACTATATATTGCTCAGTATATTATGGAACCTGTTTGGAAATAGCACATGAAATGAAGGAGAAGTTTCTATGGGAAGAATATCTGCTTACTCCTACCTCTCTAATGACCTGTGAAATAAAAAAAATTAACTGATCAGAAATAAAACATCTGTAGAATATTAAATAGCTGCTCTCAGTAACAACATTCTTGTACTTCTTGTGCAGGTCTGTCTATACCTTTGATTCAACCAAAGAATGGCACGTTGATTAAGAAAAAAGGTGATCGCATTAGTCTTCAATGTACAGACTCATCTGGCGTAAGATGGATAACTCCATCAAGTGCAAAAAAAAACATCAATCAAAACAGAGTCACTATCAAGTCAGCAGACCCAAAGCATACAGGCCAATACATATGCCAAAATCGCATTTCTTTTGAGAACAGCTCACTTTACATATTTGTGGAAGGTAACTATGTCCTATTAACAATGGTCTTTTGTTGAATGATTTCCGAAAGGTAACCATCTTTGTACCACAGGCGTATTGGGTTGAGTTCAGTCTGCCAGTGTAAATCCGTGTACTTTCATTTGCAAAAGAAGAATTCTAACACCTTCAGCTTCTGTACCTCCACATTCCACCTTGTCTGTCAAGCATGTATGTCAAAAAATTGTGTTGATGTGGCGATGCCGGCGTTGGACTGGGAGCACAGTAAGAAGTCTTACAACACCAGATTAAAGTCCAACAGGTTTGTTTCGAATCACTAGCTTTCGAAGCACAGCTCCTTCCTCAGGTGAATGAGCTCATTCACCTGAGGAAGGAGCTGTGCTTCGAAAGCTAGTGATTCGAAACAAACCTGTTGGACTTTAATCTGGTGTTGTAAGACTTCTTACTAAAGAATTGTGTGGGTGCAGTTCTTAAATTTCTGCACATTATGTGTCGGGACAGTAAACTGAAGTGAAAAATGTATATTTAAGATTCAACATCAAATACCAGACCTACCAGCACAGGGCGTATGCGTTCCCAAAATCTCTGTGCATGAACAGTCAAACACAATTACTAGAACTTTATGCATAAAGCCAGCAATCAAACTTTGTGCATATTCACAATTCCACATGGAAATAGAAGCAAATTTAGAGGCATCCTGTGCTGATATTTTCTGTTAACTGTTGAAGGCAGGAGAACTGCAGATTTCTGTCCAGCAAATGCTGGCACCCAGACATGTATGAAAGTAACACGAGTATTCTTTAACCCGCAATAAAGCACCTTGGAATGTTTCTCTACATTAAAGGTGTTACAATAACGCAGGTTGTTGTTGCTATTGGTCAACTGACAGAAGGTGGGTGTTTAGAAAGCCAGTAGATGGCCACGCAGTACCTCACCAACAGACTGACCTGTCTGACATTCCTTCAGCGCTCCCTGTCTTTCAAGCTGTTCAAATAGGGGGAGTGTCATTTGGAGACCTGTTAGTGCCAGAGTAAATAAAATTTTAAAAATTGACAAAGAAAAATCTAATAACCTAATTGCTGGTCACGATTCTGGGCAGTTTGGGCAATAAAAACTTTCCTCCACCTGCTTCCAGAAATGTTTTTGTGTAAACTAATGGGGATAATGCCTGAGAGGGCACACTCTATAATCTCTGAAATCATCTCATGCAGCACCATTTCCTGTTTGATAGCAGCTAGCAAACAGGGTGTTAGGTCACTCCCTTATGTGTTACTAGCATCAGCAAAAGCTGTCGAAAGTGATGTTGCATCAGGCTGGGATCCAGCTGGGACCTAGGATCCAGCAGCCCTCCAATTAGGGTCGGCATGGTAGCACAGTGGTTAGCACAGTTGCTTCCCAGCTCCAGGGTCTCAGGTTTGATGCCCGGCTTGGGTCACTGTCTGTGCAGACTCTGCACGTTCTCCCCGTGTTTGCGTGGGTTTCGTCCGGGTGCATCGGTTTCCTCCCACAGCCCAAAGGTGTGCAGGTTAGGTGGATTGGCCATGCTAAATTGCCCTTAGTGTCAGAAAAGGTTAGGTGGGGTTACTGGGTTACGGGGACAGGGTGGGCTGAAGTGGGGTGTACTTTCCAAGGGCCGGTGCAGACTTGAGGGGCTGAATGGCCTCCTTCTGAACTGTAAATTCTATGATTTAATGAAACTACTGAAGGCAGTGGATACTGCAAAGTCTATGGGCTCTGATAATATCCCAGCTCACCATCACCTCAAAGGAAGTTAGGGCTGGCAATAAATGCTGCCTCGCCAGTGATGTCCACATCCCTTGAATGAATAAGAAAAAAACATGGTTGTTTCTTCCTTTCTCAATTTGGGACAGAAACAAATAGCAGCCAAAGAGTGATACTCATATCCATTGCTGCAACTTTAACATAACTCAGCATTGTGGGCTGGGTTCTCCACAGGCTCGCTCCGAAATTGCGTTCGACGCGGGGGCGGAGAATCCAATTTCACGCCGAAATTGGGCCTGGCGCCGGTCCGACGATTCTCCGGGACACGAGAATCGGCATGATTGCGGAGTACTCCATACGGCTGGGTGCCCATTGCCAGAGGCCCGCCCAGCGATCCTCCGCTCCCGACTGGCCAAGTTCCCGATGGTGTGGTTCTAACCCTCTATCGCCGGTCGGGATGCTCGCGTGGTGGTTGTGGACTCAGTCCAGGCCGTCCTGGTTGGGGGGGGGGGGGGGGGATCGAACACCAGGGGGACCTTATAGGCGGCCGGGGGACAGATCGTGCGGTCAGATCTTCAGGCATGCGGCCGATCGGGGTGGTCTACATATTTAATCTGCCTCCGTGGTCCGAGTCCACCATGCGCTCGGCTGCTGGAGGCTGCCGCCATGTGCATGTGCAAACTCAAAACCGGAAATGCGCGGTCCCGTATCCGCAGCTAAAGCTGCGTGAACAACTCTGGGTCCCTGCTAGCCCCTTGTGGGTCAGTGAATCGGCTCCACTTTTTCCCAGCGATCTTCAGAGTGAAACGCCAGCGTTTTTACTTTGGCGTGGGGACATCGTCCCATTTTGGGAGAATCCAGCCCTGTGTATCTCGAAAATGAAGCACATCTATTCTCTATTTCTGTGGCTGAATTGCCACATATGGCGAATGACAAGCATATTGGACAACACTGTATCAGCTCATCCTGAGATACAATAGGGCACATGGAGGGAGATAGCATATAAAACTAAACTCACTGACAACTTAAACTCTGTGACTAGTAGATCTTTTTGAGCCACTTAATTTCTTTTCAATTTACCTATTCATGAAATCGTCATAATTTAGCTATGTATCCAGGAGCACTGATTAGTATTTCACATTGTGCTGATTAATAATCTTTGCTTTGACAGCCACAGTTTATATAGTCATGAAACCAGAGTGCTGATGGTATTGTAGCTTTGCATATCTGAGCATTTTGAAACCATTTTCTGTTTCAAAGTTAATATTTTCTATGTTTTTTTTAAGACGCTAAGAATTTGTTTGTGACTCCGTCGCTGCGGCAGATGTTTATTGGTGGAACAGAAGGGGCTGAGGCTATCATTCCTTGTCGAGTTACAACCCCACAGATTGAAAACATCGGGCTGGAGAGAGTTACAGGTGGGCCCATGCCCAAAAACCTGACCTATACCTCTGACATCTACACTGGCATAAGAATCACCAATCTGAAAAGATCTTTTGAAGGGTATTATGTGTGCACTGCTGTACTCAATGGAATAGTGAAAAAATCAGCAAAGTTTAAACTGCAGATAATACCAGGTAATTAAGACTTTAGATCATTGTTGCATTAATCCAATTTACAAGAAACAAAATCTACAATAAAAATTCCTAATTGGAGGTAGGCCAATTTCAATGGGCTGAGGATGGATATGTCTCAGGTAAATTGGAGTCAAAGTTAGGCAGATAAGACTGTCAAGGAAAGTGTTGCTTTTAAAGAGGAGATTGTTCGGGTATTGTCCAGCTACATTCCCATGACAGGAAAAAGTGGAGCTCCCTGGATGACAGTTGACGTGGTGTACACAGACTTCCAAAAGGCCTTTGATAATGTCTCTCATATAAGTATGTCAACAAAGTTAAAATTCATGGAATAAAAAGGGCAGTGACTGTATGAATACAAAGTTGGCTAAGTGACATAAAATGTTTTCCTTTAGACTGGAGGAAGGTATTCCTCAGGGTTTGGTATCAGGACCACATTAATATATATTAATGACCTAGACTTGAGTGTACAGGACACAATTTCAAAATTTGCTGATTACACAAAACCTGGGAGTTTAGTGGACGTTAAGGTGGATAATAGACTTCATGAGGACACAGCCAGGCTGATGGAATGGGTGGGCAGGTGGCAGATGAAACTTAATGCAGAGAAATGTGAACTGATACATTTTGGTCGGTAGAATGAGGAGAGGCAATAGGATCTAAAACACACAATTCTAGAAAGAAGATCAATCATTGAAGATGGTAGGGCAGGTTGAGCATATACTAAACCTGGGCTTTATAATTCGAAGCCTACAGAAGTAGGGAGGCTATGATGAACTAATTTGGGGGAAGCACGGGAGCATAGTGGTCAGCAAAATTGATTCACAGCTCCAGGGTCCCAGGTTCGATTCCCGGCTTGGGTCACTATCTGTGCGGAGTCTTCACGTTCTCCCCGTGTCTGCTTGGGTTTCCTCCGGGTGCTCCGTTTTCCTCCCGCAATCCAAAGATGTGCAGGTTAGGTGGATTGGCCATGTTAAATTGTCCCTAAGTGTCCAAAATTGCCCTTAGTGTTGGGTGGGATTATTGAGTTATGGGGATAGGGTGGAGGAGTGGGCTTGGGAAGGGTGCTCTTTCAAAGAGCCGGTGCAGACTCGATGGGCCGAATGGCCTCTTCTGCACTGTAAATTCTATGATTTCAAGTGGATGCCAGACAGGTCTATGTGAGAACAAGGTTGAGATTTTTTTATTCAAATGAGGTTATTGGATGTCAGGTCATATTTGCAGATTGAATAGGGGTGATCCATAAAATGATCACACAATCTACATTTCATCTCGGCAGTGTAGAGCAGACTGCATTGTGAGCAATAAACTAAATTGAAAGAAGTGCACATAAATTGCTGGGTGGAAATTGGAAGCAAAATTGATAAAATGTTCAATTTTAAACAAACAGGAATGTCACCACTACAGTTATCAATACCCTGGTAGAACTGAAGCAAGGAATGAGTGGAGTTAAATAAATTGTTCACTTTGAGGCAGAGGAGGGTGGTGGTTAATGGGGTCAAGTTAGGCAGAAGCAGAAAGATCACAGATGTCCTGGTAGGGGTTGAAAATATAGAGTTTGGCCACCTATGTTGAAAAGGAGATAGTTAGGGACAGGAAATTGGAAACTATTAACGTGGTGGATGACATCAGGAGTATCTGGGAAGTCTTGCTAAAACTATACAAGGCAGTAGTTAGGTCACACCCGGAATACTGTGACCAGTTTTGGTTCCCTTATCCAAGGAAAAATGTGCTGCCATTGAAGGCAGTCCAGAGAAGGTTAACTAGGATGATCTTGGGTATAGCAGAGGGGCACCAATGTTATATACTTACCCCCCCTGGCTCACTGTGAGGTGCAGTGCATCAGGGTTACGTTGTAAGATACTTACACCTACCCACGCCCGGCTGAATCCCGGCCAAGTGGGCCGAAGCATCACGGAAGCATTGAGAAGCAGGTGGTCAAATGACCCATTTGCATTCTGCCGATGTTGCGGGGCATATAGCTCGCTGCTGCTGCCGATGGGGGAACGGAGCAACAGAACAATACCGATCATGTTTTTTGCTCCATGTGGGATTCTCCGCTGCACCTGGAACTCCACTACCGGCGACGAGTGGAGTAGAATTCACTCCACTGTCTATGTTCGCAATTTTGGAGCCAAATCCCCTTGGATTCCAGGATTTGTAGTGGAATAGACTGGCCCAGTGTCATACAAGGTCAAGACCAGGGAGAGGACTGTATAAAAACATGTGGACCATCTCAGGAGCAGGAAACCTCTACTACAGAAATTACTCCGAGTGGGGTGGCACTCTCAATGTCCGTTGAACCTACCTGCAGGCAGGGGATTCACCCATATCAAACTCAAGAATCAACCCTCAAGAGGACGATGACGCGGGCTCAGATCAATGCCGAGGATCAGCACCTGTCAGCTATATATCGTTTTGAAATTGATAAACGTACACCAATGGCATTGCTTCCAAACCATTTCTTTTCTGAGGTCTTAATTAGATCCTGTAAGTCAGGCAATCTGTAAGCTGCAACTTTACGAATTACAATATATGCCTTCTTGTGTGGCCGAGGAGAGGTGGGCAGCAGGTAGCTAAAAAGGAAGAGAAAGTCTGAAGCAGGTATCAACTGTCATTTTTTAAGGAAGTATAACATAGCTTAAAGTCTTCACTATTTATAATGGGGCTATTTAGGTGCCTATGTCGGGGTAGATGTTTCAGTAACAAGCAGTGTAGGAAGATGATTTCTGTGCTGCTTCTCTTCTGCTAACAGTTACATGAAAAGAACTGCACCCAGTTATATCCCTCAGATTTTCCTAGCCCTTGTTTATTCTTGTTGTAAGAAGGGTGCCAGAGTCCACCTTCTGATACTGATTATGCTAGACAGCGGGATACATTGCTCCACCTGGCAATTTGTGTTGTATGCTGTATGTCATATAGAATTGTGGCTAGCCCAGTGTCAAATTATTGCTTGCTCTCTACTTCTTTTGTTGTTAGAAGTTGATTTGGCCATGCAACAGAGAGCATGAAGGAAATGGGTTGTTCATTGAGTTCCACAGCAGGACAGAAAACACAGGACCAAATCCGATTCAATTTGGAGCCTGGAACAGAGACTTGGAAGGGCAGCAGTTTGTCCCTGGGCCATTTATTGTTTGCTTGTTTTACCGAAATGGAATGTGTTGATAATAGAGCTGGCGTGAATAAGTCACAGGATCTGGTCTACATCCCACATGGACTTCTGTGTGTAATTCACAACTCTGCTGCTCTTGCATTTTAAGCTCATCTCACCTCTTAGTTACCTATTATATTTGCCTGGCTTCCCATCATTATTCTCTGTACAAATTGTATACAATTTGGGGGACATGATCTAAAACTACATTTTCACAGAGACTTGTCTGATATGTTATTGGTGGAAGTAACGTTGCAGAGAAATAGCCTATTAGATATTTGTGCCAGGCATAGGATAGAGATAGCCAGAAGTAATTTTGTCAAGATCAAGAATATGTTAACAACTTTGTAACAAGGAAAACAATCTCATAAGATGCTACACTCATCCACTTTCCTGCATGCCTCAGAAACCTGGCCAATAAATAAAAACCAGTGCAATAAAATGGAGGCCTTTGAAATGTGGTTCAAGATTTTCCAGCCCCACTGCAATGCGTCCCTCCGCGATGGAGACTGTGAGAAAATCAAATGACCATTGTCTTCGGTAGTACTGGAAGATCCTGGCGGTCGGTGGATCAAGAAACTCCCTCCCGAGGATGTTGAGACATGTGCTAAAAATTCCATATACGGGTTATAAGACCAATAAGGTGTTTAAAAAAAACAAGAATAAAAAGAACTCTAAAAAGCGACATCCAGATCAGAAAATATCAGTATTCCGGCCATTTGACCCGAGCTAAAGGCTGCACAGATCTCTTCTTTGGGAGCTGAAGGAGAAGTTGACCTTGGCATAGTTGGATAATGGAACATCGCAGAGTGGTTGCAAACGATCTACCGTGGGTGTGTGAGGATCACACAAGACAGATGACAGTGATATACCATGACAGCAGGTCAACAAGCAGAAGCTAAAGGAAGCCAGGCAAAGATGAGGGGCAGGGTTGGGATATCTACTCTATTGAATTTGAACAGTTTTTTGAATGAGTTTGAAGGATATACATTTACAAGATAGGATACACATTTACAAGTTGGAATTGGTTGTGTATTTGCACGTTGTGGTGCAATATTACAGATTCTAGTCTGCTTCTCATTTGCTTATGAATTTTTCTTTTGCATCCTGTGTTATTAACTGAATCGCACTGCATCTTCTGAGATGTGCAAAATAATTAAGATTTCCTGATTTGGTCTTCGCTTCCTTGCAATGTTACATAAACGACAGGTCTCTGTTAAAAATGGGCTTCACTTAGCTTTTAAAATGTGTAGAATTGGCATTAATTTCCAATTGCCAATAACATAGGCCTTTTTTTGCAAACAATATACTTTATTCATAAAATTTGTAAAAGTAGATCACAGTTCAAATTTGGCATTACAAAAAGTGCAATAGAGTTTAGTTTATTTCAATACAGTACACACTATCCCTCACACTTTCATTACTGGTTGTATTTATAATGTACATTCATATTTCATTTCAAACATTCTATGGTGCGTACAGCTTGAGAGATTTTACATGGGCTCCAGTACCTTGGTTTACTATGGTGTGAGGGCCTTTCCCCATTGGGTCTTTGCAATGGCTGCCCAAAGCTTTAGTGCATCTGTCAGCATTGGAATGTGCCAGATTGAAACACTTAGTCATCACCAGCTCTCTGCAGTGGAAGCTGAGCTTATTGGCATTCTTAGCTGATACTTGCAGTGTCACCGAATGTGGGGAGTGTTGCACCAATCAGAGCCCCGGTGTTAGATATGGACTCAGACATGTCTCAAATTCGAAAAGCATTGTGAATTTTTAAAATAATTCTGTCCAGGTTCTTTGCCTCTCAGTGGCAACCTAATTTACATAGGTTCCAGGCTTGTCTACTCAACCTCATGTCATTAGCCAAAACTTTACAACTCTTCATGCCAGCAGGATATTCTGGCCCCACCGATGGAGGCTTTACACCACAACCACTTGACTCTGTTGTAGGGGTGCCAATCTCACTTGGTAATATTAAAGAGACATTCCAGTTGTGATTTATTTTCTCTGGACCTTATCTTTTAAAAAATAAATTTAGTGTACCCAATTAATTTATTCCAATTAAGGGGCAATTTAGCGTGGCCATTCCACCTATCCTGCACATCTTTGGGTTGTGGGGGCAAAACCCACGCAAACACGGGGAGAATGTGCAAACTCTACACGGACAGTGACCCAGAGCCGGGATCGAACCTGGGACCTTGGCGCCGTGGGGCAGCAGTGCTAACCACTGCACCAACATGCTGCCCCTTTCTCTGGAGCTTATTAGTGAGTAATATAACATTTTAGAAAAGGAACGTTGGTAGAGATTGCACATTTAACCTGTTGGGTATGATACTGGCAGGACCACTTTGTGTGAAAAAGCTGTTGCTGCCTTGAGGTAAAGACAAAAAGAAAAGTACTTTTCTTGCAGATATTGGAGACATTTCTTTGCATGAGAAGAGTGTGTGAATTAGACCCTAAAAAATCTCTATCAGAAGGAAACACAATTTCTGTCACACGTGTCTGCACAATACTGAGTTGAGGAAGTTTGCTCTCTCGTGAATTTTTCAGTTTAAATCAGCAAAATGTATTGTGGAATATGCAGGCTTTCAATATTTTCAGCCTTAAATGTTGATTTCCACACTTGAGATACAAAACCTATTCTTCAGCAAATATTTTGTAATAATTAATATAAATATTTAATTCTGTTAGTTGAATAAATATTTAATTGCTTGAAACAAAAGATGAAGATCGCAGTGCTTTGCAAATTCAAATATAAAGTGTTATTTGTTGTTTCCCAATGGGATGAACATTCATTGCTTTGGAGCAGAAAGAGGCAGTTATTGGTGCATTATTCTATGTCAGCAATAATAACTCCCAAATAAAGTGTTCTTGTAATGTTTTAGTCCCCAAGAGAGCCCCAGGAATCACCGTGGAGATAAATAAGGAGTTGCTGAAGGAAGGAGAGAAGTTTGAGATGGAGTGCAAAATAAGAAATGTAAACCACGCAGTAACTGTGAATTGGATTCATCCGCAAAGTTCGGTAAGTGTATTTAACATTTGCCTGTAATGAACACAGAAAGCACTGTAAAACCCAGCATCCGTGGAGCGAAGAACAAAATAAAATTAACCATTGCCCAAGTTACGCTTATGAAACAACATTGTTGCTGCTCGCGCTAATGATGGCTCGTGTCATACACGTGGAAAACAGTCCAGTTATGTGAAGCCACATAAGTGGTGGGGATGAGGGTTCTGGCCTGTTCTCTCACTCGGCCTCGGTCATTTTGTGCCTCAGTGACTTGCATTTCGGTTCAGCACCTGGATCAGCAGTGGTCGCGAACCACACTTTGAGAAGCACTGGGCCAGACCACATCTGGGGCGGGATTCTGCGCCGGCAGGATTCTCCGTTTTGCCGGCGCCCGGGGGTTTCCCAATGGCGTGGGCCTGTCCCACAATGGGAAACCCCATTGACCGTCCAGCGTAACGGAGAATCCCGCCGGCGGGTCGGGGCAGAAATGTGGCACGGTGGGGCGGAGAATCCAGCCTCTAGAGTACTGTGTACAGTTCTGGGCGGGGATGGGTTTGATTAAACAGGCATGTTGCCCCCAGCGAGGATCCGTGCGGGCCAGTAAGATCGTGGGAGAGGGCAAAATTGGAAACTGCGCCGGGTGCTGAGCGGTTTGCAATCTAACCGACACGCTCCCATTGGCGGGATCGGATCCCACCTCGATGTGCGTGGAGCTACTTGAGACCAATTAAGGGCAATCCCCATCACATTAGTTTCAAAGAACAAAGAACAAAGAAAAATTACAGCACAGGAACAGGCCATTCCGCCCTCCAAGCCTACGCCGATCCATATCCTCTATCTAAAACTGTTGCCTATTTTCTAATGATCTGTATGCCTCTGCTCCTTGCCCATTCATGTATCTGTCTAGCTACATCTTAAATGACGTTATCATGCCCGCCTCTACCTCCGCCGGCAATGCGTTCCAGGCACCCATCACCCTCTGCGTAAAGTACTTTCCACGCATTTTAGTCCCCAAGAGAACTTTCTTAAACTTTTCCCCTCTCACCTTGAACTCGTTAGCAAGATGGAAGCTTAATCTAATGGCCTCCCGTGATCTAACCAGCTCACCAGTGCAAGGTCACGTGGGCGCCAATTAATACTGTCCCAAACAAATCTGGACCAGTCGTCACGGCACCTCTGGGTTTTCCCAGGCCATTGGAGACCCTTAGGTGGTCAGGCACAGGCAAACTGACACCCTGAATCTCCCTCTCACACCTGGGCACCTTTGCACTGCCAGGCTGGCACCTTGGCACTGCCAACTTGGCACTGCCCCAGGGTGCCAGTGCCATGGGCCAGGGCCTGATTGGGGCCATGCCCATGAAAGGAGGGATGATGGAGGGTATGAGGGGTAGGGGGTTGAACAGCGAGGGATGGCCTGAAAAGGTGAGGGGGCCATCAGCGATCCCATAGTATCCTCACTTGGGGGTTGTGTGTGGTCAGGCCCATGTGTATGAGTGGTGACATTGCCCATGGGTGGGGGGTGTCAGGGACACTCAAGCTCACTTAAAGATCGGGGCACCCTTTCAAAATGGTGGCCCGATCTCCGAGGAGCCGATCTGACCAGTGTGCTTAGCTCACTAGTGGTGAAAATCATTTGAAGTGTAGGCTAGTCCGGAAAGGAACTCCCCGTGGGCTGTGATCTACCTGAGTGGGGGAGAGACCCATAGCATGAGGTCAGCCGGGTGTTTCTGGGGTCTCGGAGCGCTGAGAAACCCCGCTCTCTAACGGCCATCAGGGTAGATTGGGGTCCTCAGTGTGGCACTACCAGTGTGCCCAGATGGCACCAGCAGTGCCAAGGTACCACCCTGCACAGAGGGCATGCACCGGGGGCCTCCAATTGCTTCGGGCCTCCAATTGCATTCCATCTGGTCCCTGTTTGTGGAGACCAGTACTGAACAGCACTCATCCAAGATCTCCAAGGCGAGGGAGTTAGATCTCAACACCCTGATTAGATGTTGGGAATGCATATCAGAGTGAAAATAGCTGTCTCGCTCTAATATGCAGATTTGCCAGAAAGTGATCCTGCCCACATTGGGCGGGATTCACATCGTGACATCTCTCTAGATCGCCTTAAATCTAACAGTGCGTGGTGAGCTGGGTAGATCCTGGATGTGGATCTACCAGTCACGTTGCGTCGTGCCGCGCTGCTTTTTGAGCGCAATGTAAACGGTAGATCGCGCCCATGATCTGTGAAAGGATGTATTGACCTTGGAAGAAGTGTAGCTCGAATTCACCAGAATGCTTCCAGGCTGAGATTAGACAGGAGAAATGATGTAAACTGAGTTTCTTTTCTCTGGAATAAAACAAAGTTAATATCTATTATGATTGAAGTTAATAGGGTTTTGAAAGAAATTGATAAACTAGATAGAAATAAACTTTTTCATTGGTTGGGCTATCGAGGATAAGGGCTCATGGCCTTAAACTCAGAGCCAGATCATTTTGGAGAGAAGCTAGGAAAAACTCCTTCACATAAAAGAGTGGTAGAAGTATGGGACTCTCCAACAAAAAGAAAACAGTAGATGCTAGCTCAATTCATAACTTTCAATTTGAAACTGAGATTTTTGCTAGCCAACGATATTAAGGAAGCAATGCAATAGGAGTTGGGATACAGATCAGCCAAACTGCCTTTGTTACAATGTACATGGATTGCTAAAAACTCCAGCCCTTCTTGAATCAATCATTCCTTGTGGTGACCATGTACTGATATAAAAATAAATGATGTGAAAAAAAAGAGGCAAAAATGTTTTGCTGCAACTGGGAAAAAAACAAGCTGGTTAAATGAGGGGAACATCCCTGCCACAGATTGATTACAAAACCATTGAGTAAGACATATGCTTACTGTACCTTGTGAAATTGCGGATGATTTAAAGATGATTCATCAAAAGCTTTAAAACATTTTCCTGCTTTCTTCTTGCAGATTAAAGGGTAAAAGGTAGAAACCAATATCTTGACTAGAATTGATGACAGGTCTTCATGATGGGCCTTTGCAAGTGGAGACAAGCAGATCATAGATTAATGATGCAGATTATAAACATTAAGATGAGGAATGAGGGGATGGAGAGCACTGGGTGTTTATGTCACTATTGTTGACGGTTGTATTGGCCAGTCACAGGGCTGCACAATAAATGAGGTGGAAATGGAGTTGTTGAGCTGAACCTAGAGAGATGAGCCACAATTTTAACTGACCTGCCTAGTTTATGTATTGGACGACCTCTTTATACCATGATACTTTCCATTGACTTCAAAACAACTTATGCAACTGTTTTTATGTTTTTTCCACTCTTATGAACTTGCCGCACTCCCTTCCCACAATGTAACAGGGAATTAGTCAGCACCATGAGCTTCAGGCAATGTTGCAGAATTGTTTCTTAAAGGAACGTTGTTATGTAACTAATCAATGATGACTGAATCTCATTCTTTTGGTATCTTTTGTAAGGGCCACGAAGAATCCAGCACGAGTTTAAGGATACAAAGTAACAACATTTATTTACAATAACATATATATATAACAGCAGCAGCAACTTCCCTTGCTGCACACTCCTTCCTGCTGGTTCCTAAACTGGCCAGCTTTATTTATACTTAGAGTTTACTAATGGTTTCTCTGCCCCCCTCATTGGGGAAGCTCATACTCCCACAGGATTGTGGGATTGTCATTAGTCCCCAGCCAATGGTAAGCAGGCAGGTTATAACATCCCTCCCCCCCCCCAAAGTCCAAGGAATCCACCGAAGACCCTGGCAAAGGAGGGCGTCGGACTCGTTTTGCCGCAGGCCGGACACCATTTGCACGCGGCGCTGAATCAGGCAGCGTGTAACGAGACGGAGACCGGCGCTTCCGTGATGAACGGCGTAACGGTTGTACATCCACGGCCCGTGGACCCGAGGATTCCCCCTCTGATGCGTCCTGTGTCTTGTAGAGGGTGCCATCTCCGCTACTCCACTACTGGGCCGATATCTGGGGTTTGAATATCTGTGTGTGTCTCTCTCCAGCTGGCACTGAAACTTCAGAGGCCAGGGGATGTCGCACTGGGACACTTCCACTGAAGAGAGCACTGATTCAAGCCTGCCGTTTATTCCTAACCGACAGCCTGAGACTTATATCACACAGATCTCCAGACCCCTACCAATACCCAGGTGATTCTCTCTCTTGCCGGTGGTGCAACACCCACCCGGTTCCTACTCCACTAGAGTAGCTTTCCCAAGAGAGAGAATAGGACACTGCTGTTTATTTCCTAACCAGCAGTCTGTCCTGAGTGAATCGCTCAAGATGACCCTCGATTCTTGAACCCGGAATTAAGGTGAGGAGTATTTTAACAATGACTTGGTCAGAGATCGCTGGTGAAAGATTGAAGAATTTAAACGACTCCAATTATCATCAAATCAAGGTTTATTGCAAAACCCAGGTCAAAATCATCAACAGAAGAAACACAATAAAATCTTATGCTCTAATACAAACTAAGTCTATTCAAAAGTAATATAGCGGACACAACGAAAATTCTTATGATTACACAGTTTTTAGCAATATCACAAGGCACAAAACAAGTTCCCTTCCCCAAAGCCTCAACCACTATTAAAGTCAAGGGAGTTTCGCAAGCTGCTGCAGGGTACTTACGGTCACAGGCTGCAGAGGTCAAGTCAGGGGTGCAGAGGTCGAGCCAAGAACGAAGAGCCCCCCAATCGAAAACACAGCCCCTTTTATATTGTTTTACCTGGCTTTGTCCTGTGATCGGCCAGCCCCTTTTGCATTGAAAAAGGTAAGATTTAAAGTTCCCGCTGGTCCTGCCCCCTTTGAGCCGGTCAGACCTGTCGAGATGGGAGTACCTCCCCTAGGTCCGCCTCCAGTCTGTTTTTTTGAGATAACGAGGTTGAGCTCCCTTGAAGATTTTCAAAGACTTCCATCTGCTCCGGAGATAGCTGCTATGTTGATGGGGTGCTAATTGGATTCTGCTCTGGTGGAGGCAAAGTCATTTACATTTGCATGGGGCTATGACCATCCCATTGTCCTGCTTGCAGGCAGGCCCCCTGTGTATTCCCGTGCCCCTTGGTCTGTGTTTTGATCTTATCTCGTTGTCTGGCTCCTTCTTCCTTGTAGCTCCTAGGGGGGGGTTTGTAAATACTTATGTCCCTACTCAGCTCAGCGGACCAGGCCTGCTGGGAAAACTGGTTACGTTCTCTTGGCTGAAAAGTCAGTTTACAGTCTCTGAGTTTTTATGCTTGGGCAGTTCCAAAAGGGCCGAATTGCCCGAAAACCTTACAGATGCCCCTTCGATACGTCCCTACCTGCTTGGACCGTATCGACACAGGTGAAGGGCAATTATTTCCTCTTGTGTGGACCGTAGGCCCCCCCCAACAACATGCGAAATTACAAGTCCCAAGACAGTTCCGTTAATCTAGGCTACCCCTGATTTCAATGAAAGGGAAAGACAAGACCATACTTAATTCAAGCAGACAGTAACATATACACATTTCACCGGAACCCCAAACGTAAGGGTCCCTGTACATATATCACAATCAAGTACACATTTCACCGGAACCCCAAACGTAAGGGTCCCTGTACATATATCACAATCAAGTAACTGAAACCCGCGAATCCATACAACTATTTACAATTGCATCTGTTTATTTCACCAAGGATCCTCCTTTCTTGGCTGCACTTCGCTTCTTCCCGTTGAGGGCTCTTCATTTATCCTCCATCGTCGATACCTACAGCTGAGAGGTTTAGTCCAACTGAGGCGACAGCATAATGTACCCCCTGTACAACATTTCCTTTGTGGGGGCAAACACTAAACCATTCTCAGGCCCCCCCCTGGTGGTGATCGGACAGTTGTGAGGGTCGATCGGTTGGGCTGTGGGCAGGGGTCGCTTTACCTGAACCAGCAGTTCGGTAGCTTTTACAGTCATCCCTTCCCTGGGCGTTACACATCCCTCCCCAGTGCGGTCAATTTATCCCGTTCCCTGGGTTCTGCCACCACCTTACAAAAGTGATTAATGCCCCTTGTGGACATGCCTTGGTAGATCCCCATAAACACAAATAAATGCCCTGGTCAGAAGCCCACCCCTTATCCCCGCAAACGGTGATCCTACCCGGTGACCCCGTGATGGTCCGTTAGGTGTTGGTGTCCAGGCGTTCCCAGTCCGAGGACCGATCCCTCATGTCCAGCCTCAGCTTCCTGGGCCACCACCATCTCCCCAAAGGAACGTCCCCCTCACAGGTTAAACACACCCGCCTGCCCTCAGTCACCCTAACCCGGTCAGTCGAAGGACTCTTCTGTCTCGCCTCTGCGGAGTTCTCCCGGTCCCACCATCGCCAGGATCAGCAAACTCCACATCGTCGGGTGCCCCATCTGTAAGAAAAACAAAACACATCCTTGCCTCCACAGAACTACCTACCTTGAAGTGCATGGGTTCTATCCAGCGGCGGCAGCAGCTCCCGCTTTGAAGTTGCCGCAGCCTGTCTGTGATTCTGTGTTTACAGCCCGGCTCCCCAGGGTCCTAGTGCCTGCCGCTATCCGGCGGCAGCAGCAGCTCCCGCTTTGAAGTTGCCGCAGCCTGTCTGTGATTCTGTGTTTACAGCCCGGCTGCACCAGGGTCCTAGTGCCTGGTGCTTCATCATTTTACCATTGCACCAGGCGCTTCTGTGTTCCCACGATCCTAAATACTTCACACACAACTACACACAAATTAGAACTAACAGGGGGGGAATGCTATATACAATGCCACCCGTCTCCGGGTGGCCAAATTAAAACTGTGCCCCGCTAAACTGGGGCAGTTCACCTGTTTGGTCCAACGGCTCGGGCCAGACCGTCCCCTCCCGGGGGTTCGGGCTGCCCCTTGCCTCTCCTTCCCCAACAGGGTTCGGGGATCCCTCAGCGCTCCCTTCTACTCGGGCCCCCTTACTGCGGGACCGGGTTCTAGGGAGGTGTGATGGGGACCATCTTAGAGGGGGCTTGGAGACCCGATTGCTCCTTTGTCCCCTGACTGGTTCCCAAACCCAAGGTGATACCTCCACTTCCTCCGCCTCCTTAGCCTCTATACTAAGGCAGGCCACCTGACCCACAGGTAGGGGCTTGGGAATCGTTACTGTCCCTGGGCTGGGTGCTTGCAGCACTGTCGGTCTCTTTGGGACTGCCCCTTCGATACAGCACCTTGTCACCGGTTGTGTGACCGTGGAGTCAGGGACCTCCCCCACCGTCGTTAATTCTACGGGGGGTTTCTCCACTATCACCCCCAGTCTTCCCCCCACCTTGCTCTTTCTTGTCCTTATGGGGTGGAACAATTTAAATTGACTGATGTGGCGTTCGCATGGGTCCCACCTTAAGGGATTTAAACTGCAAATAGCTCCTGAGGCAGCCTCCAGAATGGGACCCTGCACCTGGACCGGACCAGGGTCTGGGGCTAGAACTACCCCTGCGCTCCCTTTTTCCTGAGGCTGCTCCCTGGGTAGTCATACGGGTTCTTGTGGTGTGGGTGCGGGCAGGCCCTGGCCCGTTGCCATTGCCACCTGTCCTGAGCCTTGCAAAAGGGCTAAAATTTTACTTATCTCGATGGTTCCCGGGGCAGCTGCTCCTGCCGCCGGGGTCTGACTTTCTACTGCGGGAGCCCTCTCCTGCTTGCTAGGGTTTTTACATTCCCTCTTGAAATGCCCGGCCTTCCCACACCCGTAGCATACCGGTTTCTCGTCGGAGGTCCGGGTGCCCTCATGCTTCCACTCTCTCTTAGGGGCTGCTGGCGCGATTTCATGCACCCTACCCTTAAGGGGCTTGTCCTCACCCCTCTCCCCATTACGATATGCAAGGGTGAGTTTTCTAAGGACCTCTTCCTCATTAAGGTCCGGACTCTGCGGGTCGAACCAGTGTTCGGCCTTTGCCCTAACGTGAGGGAGACAGTTAGCTACGAGGGTCTTCAGCCAGTGGGCGGTTCTTTCCCCTAAATTCCGTCTATCCCCGGGAACCCCGCATGCCTCCATATAGACAGTCCACAGTCTGTCTGCGAACATGGTGGGAGATTCCCCTGGTTGCTGCTTGGTTTCCCCCACCCTCATGAAAGGGCTCCCCAGATTCAAGCTCATCGCCTCCAGAACAGCAGTCTGTGCTGCCGCCCATGTGTCAGGTCTTCCCCCATTCCCAGAGGTCACTGTCCTGCATAGCTGTGCATCTAGGGTCATCAGGAGCATCCTTATCTGCTCCCCCTCGTCGCAGTCATTAATGCTGGCTGCCTGCTCCACCTCCATAAAATGAAGCGACGGATCCCCTTTTGGAGTTAGCCTGGGAACGTGGGCCACCATCCCCCTGAGCGCGGGTGCCCCATGAGGAATGATAATGTCGCCCTCAACCGGTCCCCTATTCGCCAGCCCCGCCGGGGGACCATACCTTCTTTGTCTGACAGGGCACATCCGCCCTACCTGGGGTTCCTGCTCCTCCTCCCCACTGTCCAGCTCTCTTGCCCCGTTGGGTAGCCCCCCTGTCCCCGGGCTAACTACCCATATAGGAGACGCCGCTATCTGGGGATACACCACTGACCCCCCTTGGACCTGCCCCTGACCGGGCGGTCCAAACCCTACCTGCTGACCCGGCCCCATCACCGGCATCCCAGGCAGCGGTCTGTCCCCATCCCATGGGGACCCACATACGAAACCAGGCGGACACGCCGCCAGCTGGGGGTACCCTGCCGACCCCCCTTGGACTTGCCCCTGAACGTGCAGTCCGATCCCCCCCTGCCGACCCGGACACGATCCCGGTGCCTCAGGAGGCGGTCTATTCCCCTTGGCCTGTGGGGAATCATCCGCTGCGAGGAGCACCTTGCCCCTTGGGGACCCCCCTGGACCTACCAGGTGTATCTGTCCCCTGACCTTGGACAAGGCCTCCTCCAACTCCGTTATTCGTGCCTGGCACGGCCCATGGGCACAGTCCCCTACTTCCTCACGAGCCACTCGGTACGCTGCCTGGATGTCCCGGAACTTCCCCTCCAGCTTCCTACACTGCTCTGTACTCCGAGCATAGAGTTCCTGGAGCCTCCGTTCCTTTTCTTTACCCTCCACTATCTGGCAGTGGAGATAGTCCTTCTCACACCGGTTAGACTCGCTTTCCTGTTTCATTTCTGCCATTTCTTCCCGCAGTCGTTCCGCTGCGCTAGCGCTGTCCCCTGCGCTGGCCCTCACTTCTCTCAACTCCTGCTCTAACTCTTCGACCCTATCCTCTGTCTTGACTACCTGCTCGGACAGGCAAACCTGCCAAACTGCCTTCTCCAAGTGCCTTTTGTGCGCCTTGCTTTCTGTCCATGCAGCCGCTGCCATTACCGGTTGCTCCGCATTGATCAATTCTGAAACCCAAGGTTTGGTGAGGTTGACCTTTTGCCACAAATACGAGGATATTCTCTCCTCCATTTTGCTTCGTTCCCTCACCCCCTCTGCCAAGTCACATACTCCAAACCACCGGGGTCCTGCCGCGGTCGCCATTGTAGAGGGTGCCATCTCCGCTACTCCACTACTGGGCCGATATCTGGGGTTTGAATATCTGTGTGTGTCTCTCTCCAGCTGGCACTGAAACTTCAGAGGCCAGGGGATGTCGCACTGGGACACTTCCACTGAAGAGAGCACTGATTCAAGCCTGCCGTTTATTCCTAACCGACAGCCTGAGACTTATATCACACAGATCTCCAGACCCCTACCAATACCCAGGTGATTCTCTCTCTTGCCGGTGGTGCAACACCCACCCGGTTCCTACTCCACTAGAGTAGCTTTCCCAAGAGAGAGAATAGGACACTGCTGTTTATTTCCTAACCAGCAGTCTGTCCTGAGTGAATCGCTCAAGATGACCCTCGATTCTTGAACCCGGAATTAAGGTGAGGAGTATTTTAACAATGACTTGGTCAGAGATCGCTGGTGAAAGATTGAAGAATTTAAACGACTCCAATTATCATCAAATCAAGGTTTATTGCAAAACCCAGGTCAAAATCATCAACAGAAGAAACACAATAAAATCTTATGCTCTAATACAAACTAAGTCTATTCAAAAGTAATATAGCGGACACAACGAAAATTCTTATGATTACACAGTTTTTAGCAATATCACAAGGCACAAAACAAGTTCCCTTCCCCAAAGCCTCAACCACTATTAAAGTCAAGGGAGTTTCGCAAGCTGCTGCAGGGTACTTACGGTCACAGGCTGCAGAGGTCAAGTCAGGGGTGCAGAGGTCGAGCCAAGAACGAAGAGCCCCCCAATCGAAAACACAGCCCCTTTTATATTGTTTTACCTGGCTTTGTCCTGTGATCGGCCAGCCCCTTTTGCATTGAAAAAGGTAAGATTTAAAGTTCCCGCTGGTCCTGCCCCCTTTGAGCCGGTCAGACCTGTCGAGATGGGAGTACCTCCCCTAGGTCCGCCTCCAGTCTGTTTTTTTGAGATAACGAGGTTGAGCTCCCTTGAAGATTTTCAAAGACTTCCATCTGCTCCGGAGATAGCTGCTATGTTGATGGGGTGTTGATTGGATTCTGCTCTGGTGGAGGCAAAGTCATTTACATTTGCATGGGGCTATGACCATCCCATTGTCCTGCTTGCAGGCAGGCCCCCTGTGTATTCCCGTGCCCCTTGGTCTGTGTTTTGATCTTATCTCGTTGTCTGGCTCCTTCTTCCTTGTAGCTCCTAGGGGGGGGTTTGTAAATACTTATGTCCCTACTCAGCTCAGCGGACCAGGCCTGCTGGGAAAACTGGTGACGTTCTCTTGGCTGAAAAGTCAGTTTACAGTCTCTGAGTTTTTATGCTTGGGCAGTTCCAAAAGGGCCGAATTGCCCGAAAACCTTACAGTCTCCATCTCAGAGTCAGAGTCTGCTGCCTCCGCCATGTCAGCATCTCTATCTCCATTCGGTTCTGTAACGACCTGCGCAGGCTTTGAGTGAGGCACCAGTGGAAGATTGTGAGGACTACCTTCCCTTGTCTCTGGTCTCTGCGGCTATAGAAATGAGCTCCGGGGGCGGGGAATCTTTTGAGGGGATAGTCTTCTGGACCGAACGTGGTCTACATGTTTGCGCTGGAGACGACCCTGGGCTTGCACCTGGTACGATATCGGGCCCGTTTGGCGAAAGATTACGCCAGGAACCCACTGGGCACCACCAGCAAAATTCCGAACGAACAGTGGGTCACCGGGCGTAAACTGCCGAATCGGCCGATGCTGAGAAAATCCCTGTCCCTGCTGTTCTTGTGTGCGGCGTACTTTTGCGCCAATGTCCGGGAAAACCATACTAAGGCGGGTGCGAAGTCTCCGGCCCATTAGGAGTTCTGCGGGAGCTACTCCAGTCACCGCATGGGGGGTGGTCCTATACGTAAACAAAAAGCGAGCCAGTCTCGTGCGCGCTCTGCCAACCCATTTGAAGCCGCATGGTATGGGGCAGTGCAGATATGGTGTATGCGGTTCATCTTCATGAACCTCGCAAACTCCTCACTCGTGGATGGAGTGCCGTTATCCGTGACCAGCACCTCGGGGAGGCCATGCGTGCGAAAGGACAAACGCATCTTTTCAATTGTTGCGCAGGACGTTGTCCCCTGCATCTTATGCACCTCTAGCCATTTAGACTGGGCGTCGATCAATAGAAGGAACATGGATCCTTAAAAAGGGCCTGCGAAATATGCATGCAAGCGTGCCCAAGGCCGCCCTGGCCATTCCCAGTGATGTAGGGGCGCGGCCGGCGGAAGCTTCTGATGCTCCTGGCAAATGGAGCAGTTTTGGGCCACCTTCTCAATGTCGGTTCGAGGCCTGGCCACCAGACATAACTCCGGGCCAACATTTTCATTTTGGTCACACCTAGATGCCCATTGTGCAAGTCTGTTAGTATCAGCTCCTGGCCTTTTTCTGGGACAATCACACGCGTCCCCCACAAAGGGATGCCGTCTTCCACACTGAATTCTGACAGCTTGGAGGAAAATGCCCGCAACTCGCCTGGGAGCTGTCTATGCTGCCCACCATACAGGACTATGTGCCGAACCTTTGACAGGACTGGCTCCGTCTGGGTCCACTCACGGATCTGTGATGCCGTGACAGGCAAGGTTTCCATAAAATTTAGGGTTGCAACCACCTCACTGGTCGTGGGGGTCGACATGGGGCCGGTCGATAAAGGCAATCGGCTCAGTGCGTCGGCATTTGCTATCTGCGTTCCTGGTTTGTGCTCCAGAGAATACTCGTATGCAGCAAGCAACAAAGCCCAGCGCGGGATCCGTGCGGAAGCAATGGGCGGTATTGGCTTATCCTCTCTGAAAAGTCCCAGCAGAGGCTTATGATCAGTCACGATAGTGAAATGGCGGCCATACACGTACTGGTGGAAGCGTTTCACCGCAAAAACCACTGCCAGGCCCTCCTTCTCGATCTGCGCGTACTTTTTGTCCGCTGCAGTCAATGTGCGGGAGGCGAAAGCTATCGGTCGCTCGGCCCCGTTCTCCATCTTGTGGGACAGGACGGCCCCAATACCATGCGGGGATGCATCACATGTGACGAGCAAAGGCTTTCCAGGATCATAGTGGGTTAGTAACCCAGACGACGACAATTGTTGCTTTACCCGCCGGAAAGCGGTTTCTTGCGGCTGACCCCAAACCCAGGTGTGATTTTCCTTTAGCAGGAGGTGCAACGGGGCCAGCGTAGTTGCCAGATTGGGGAGGAACTTCCTGTAATAGTTTACGAGACCGAAAAAAGAACGAAGATGCGAAGTGTCAGTCGGGGCGGGGGCCTGTTGAATCGCACGCACCTTTTCTGCGACGGGGTGCAAACCTTCGCGGTCCACCCGATAACCCAGGTAGACTACTTCCTTTGCCTGAAATATGCACTTTGTGCGACGTAAACGGACTCTAGCCTCCGAAAAGCGTCTAAGGACAGCCTCCAGATTTTCCAAATGTTCCTGCTCCGACGTCCCTGTAATCAAAACGTCAGCTAAGTAGACAGCAACACGTGGTAAACCTCTCAAAATGCCCTCCATAACACGTTGAAAAATAGTGCAGGCAGAGGATACTCCAAAGGGCAACCATGTATATTCATACAGGCCCCGGTGTGTATTAATCGTTACATATGGTCGGGAGGCAGGGTCCAGCTCCAACTGCAGGTAGGCGTGACTCATATCTAATTTTGTGAACGAGAGTCCACCTGCAAGCTTTGCGTAGAGATCCTCTATGCGAGGCATTGGATATCGGTCGAGTCGGGAAGCCGTATTCACTGTAAGTCGCCACACAAGCGAACTGTGCCATCTGGCTTCATTACAGGTACAATTGGTGCTGCCCAATCAGCAAAACGGACGGGCCTGATAATACCCAAACTCTCCAAACGAGTGAACTCCCCTTCTACCTTCTCAAGCAAGGTGTACGGCACCGGGCGCGCCCGGAAATAGCGTGGCGTGGCTCCTGGTTCGACTTGGATACGGGCTACGGCCCCTTTTATTTTCCCCAAACCAGGCTGGAATGCATCTGGGTATCGTCCTAGCACCTCAGTCAACCCTTCAGAAATTGTTTGGAGAATGTGCTGCCATTGCAACCGCAAATGGCGCAACCAGTCCCGACCCAACAGACTGGGCCCATGGCCGCGCACCACGATAAGTGGGAAACACCCCTCCTGGCGCACATAAACAACAGGGGTCATTGTAGTTCCTGCAATGTCCAGTGGTTCCCCCGTGTAGGTGGCCAACCTGGCCTGTGAGTCGGTTAATGTAAGGGTCTGTATACCCTGCTTGATGCGGTCAAATGTCCTCTGGGCGATCACGGAGACCGCTGCGCCAGTGTCCAACTCCATCTCAAGCGGATGACCATTGACCCGTACTGTCACCTTAATGGGGGCCACACGGGGAGCTGCCACACAATGCAGCTGCAGGCAGTCGTCCTCCGTCTCCACGTCCTCAGGAGTAGTCACCGCAGGTTCATCCATATGGAAGGTACGGCCCCTGGGCTGGTCCCAGTTACGGCCACTGGGCTGGTCCCAGTTTCGGTCGGAACGGCGGCGCCACTGGCGCCCCCAGGACTGGCGTCCGCGACGGGGTTGGCGCCTACAAGTTTGACACGGCCATGGCTCCTCATCCATTGGTTCTGGAGAAGGCTCCCTTCGGGGAGGAATGTCCGACGGCCCCTGCCGTCAGTCCAGACGTCGCCTCGCCCAAGGTACCGCAGGAGCGCGGGGGGACGTTTTCGGATGGAAGGGGTTGCGCCCCAAGGCATGCACTTCCATTCCCTGTAGCTCCTGCACTCCTCGTTCTGTGCTCTCTCGGGACAATACTATTTGAATTGCCTGTTGAAATGTCAATGTTGGCTCAGCTAACAACTTTCTCTGGGTGGCCGCATTGTTAATACCGCAAACCAAACGGTCGCGTAACATTTCTGACAAGGTCTCACCATAGTCACAGCACTCCGCAATCCTGCATAGCCTGGATAGAAAATCGGCAAGGGATTCTCCAGGGGTCCTCTCAGCGGTATTAAACCGGTAACGCTGGACTATCGTGGACGGGGTTGGGTTAAAATGTTGCCCCACTATATTCACAAGTTCATCAAACGTTTTGGTGTCCGGCGCAGCTGGGTACGTAAGGCTCCTAATCACCCCAAACGTATGCGGGCCGCAGGCAATGAGCAATATGACCACCTGGCGCTCGTTTTCGGTGATATTGTTTGCCCGGAAATAGTAACGCATCCGTTGTGCGTACTGGTTCCAGCTTTCCAGCGCAGCATCAAAAACATCCAAACGTCCGTACAGAGGCATGGTGTAATAGAAAACAACTTCCAACCTGTATCCAACAAAAAATCCAGGGAGGTGGCTTCAGCAGTGTAGACAGCTATTCACTTTAACCCTCGTTGCCAGTTTTGTAAGGGCCACGAAGAATCCAGCACGAGTTTAAGGATACAAAGTAATAACATTTATTTACAATAACATATATAACAGCAGCATCAACTTCCCTTGCTGCACACTCCTTCCTGCTGGTTCCTAAACTGGCCAGCTTTATTTATACTTGGAGTTTACTAATGGTTTCTCCACCCCCTCATTGGGGAAGCTCATACTCCCACAGGATTGTGGGATTGTCATTAGTCCCCAGCCAATGGTAAGCAGGCACGTTATAACAGTATCCAAACACCAATCTTCCAATCTTTACTGTGTCGCTCTCATTCATAGCACCACACCCTTACTTCGTCAGGCTGATGTTCCCATTATGAGAAGAAATGCAGTGGTGCTTTACTAACTGTAGGCAGACGAATAACATCCCACTATTACATTTAATTCCTTCACCGCGGACTAGTCCCGCAATCAGCTTAAACCTCTGGCATAGCTAAGATTTTGATGAGGCAGTGGAGTTTAACCAAGTGCCCACCTGTAAACTAGTAGAGCTCAGGTTGCTCTTCTTAACTGAAATAATGAGAAAGTTACAAAATTATCACATTGTTCCGATTCTCTCATGGAGACTGATACAATTCGATTTCAATTTTAAAGTAACAACTGGAGCTGGTATTTTTTTGCATTGTAGAAACATGGAAGGTGAGCTACTGAACAGAAAAGCACATAACTTTTAAAATTTGAAGAATTAAAGTGATTATTGAAATAAAAAGTAAAGCTTAAAACACACAGGATAAAAGATACACAGCTAGAAAAGATCTTAGAAGATAACCCCCTCAGAAATGCCTTTCAAAAGGTACACAATGAAACTAACATTTTGGCAACAGCCCTTATAAATTCATAACTGTAAAAATCGAGGAAATATTATCCAAATCAAGAATTTGCCTTTCATAACATACCAAAGTACATTCTACACCTTTCCAGAGCCAGACACGCTGACATGGTTTCTCCAAAGACCGATTCAAACAAAATGCTCCACAAGTTGCTTTTCTCAATTCACAGCTTTTCAGCAACTCCAGTACAAAGAAGCTGGTCTTCAGTGGGGTTCCCCTCCAGCTGCTCCACTCCAGCTGAAAATCTGTCCTTGTAGACACATTTCCCCCTTTCATGTTCTCGCTGTTCATTGTCTTCACAAATCCCTTTAAACTTTACACTTCCTTCATTTTGGATCAATAAAATTTAAAATGTCTGCTTCTGCTTACTCACAGCTCCTGTAATGTGCAAATGTTTCTTGTCACCTTTTGAACTTCTTTAAAAATGCAATAATCACATTACAATTTCAGTACTTTACCCCAAATGTAAATTTCAAACTGTTACAACCCCCACGGAGGCCTTGGAATGTGGACATAGGAGTGGAAGTAAGGCCATTCGGCCCATCGAGTCCACTCCACCATTCAATCATGGCTGATTTCAACTCCATTTACCCGCTCTCTCTCCATAGCCCTTAATTCCTCGAGAAATCGAGAATTTATCAACTTCTGTCTTAAAGACACTCAACGTCCCGGCCTCCACCGCCGTCTGTGGCAATGAATTCCACAGACCCACCACTCTCTGGCTGAAGAAATTTCTCCTCATCTCTGTTCTAAAGTGACTCCCTTTTATTCTCAGGCTGTGCCCCCGGGTCCTAGTCTCCCCTGCTAATGGAAACAACTTCCCTACATCCACCCTATCTAAGCCATTCATTATCTTGTAAGTTTCTATTAGATCTCCCCTCAACCTCCTAAACTCCAATGAATATAATCTCAGGATCCTCAGACATTCATCGTATGTTAGGCCTACCATTCCTGGGATCATGCGTGTGAATCTCCGCTGGACCCGCCAGTATGTCCTTCCTGAGGTGTGGGGCCCAAAATTGCTCACAGTATTCTAAATGGGGCCTAACTAATGCATTATAAAGATTCAGAAGTACATCCCTGCTTTTATATTCCAAGCCTCTTGAGATGAATGACAACATTGCATTTGCTTTCTTAATTACGGACTCGACCTGCAAGTTTACCTTTAGAGAATCCTGGACTAGGACTCCCAAGTCCCTTTGCACTTCAGCATTATGAATTTTGTCACCGTTTAGAAAATAGTCCACGCCTCTATTTTTTCCAAAGTGCAAGACCTCGCACTTGCCCACGTTAAATTTCATCAGCCATTTCTTGGACCACTCTCCTAAACTGTCTAAATCTTTCTGAAGCCTCCCCACCTCCTCCATACTACCTGCCCCTCCACCTATCTTCGTATCATCGGCAAACTTAGCCAGAATGCCCTCAGTCCCGTCATCTAGATCGTTAATATATAAAGAGAACAGCTGTGGCCCCAACACTGAACCCTGCGGGACACCACTCGTCACCGGTTGCCATTCCGAAAAAGAACCTTTTATCCCAACTCTCTGCCTTCTGCCTGACAGCCAATCGTCAATCCATGTTAGTACCTTGCCTCGAATACCATGGGCCCTTATTTTACTCAGCAGTCTCCCGTGAGGCACCTTATCAAAGGCCTTTTGGAAGTCAAGATAGATAACATCCATTGGCTCTCCTTGGTCTAACCTATTTGTTATCTCTTCAAAGAACTCTAACAGGTTTGTCAGGCACGACCTCCCCTTACTAACTCCATGCTGACTTGTCCTAATCCGACCCTGCACTTCCAAGAATTTAGAAATCTCATCCTTAACAATGGATTCTAGAATCTTGCCAACAACCGAGGTTAGGCTAATTAGCCTATAATTTTCCATCTTTTTCCTTGTTCCCTTCTTGAACAGGGGGGTTACAACAGCGATTTTCCAATCCTCTGGTACTTTCCCTGACTCCAGTGACTGTTGAAACATCATCACCGACGCCTCCACTATTTCTTCAGCTATCTCCTTTAGAACAGGGACTATCCAGTTCCCTGTGACCTCCACAGAATACAAACTTCCCTGGTATGAGGAAAGCCCTCATAGTATAAAAACTTGGGTTGAGAAACCCTTTGGGGAGTGGAGAGTCATTGTGTACTTTGAATAAACCTATATTGTTGTGTTGTAGTCAATATTTTCCTGCTTCTGTAGTAGAAAGATTCAACAACGCTTGTTGAGACAAAATAACAAGGCTTTATTTATGAAGAGACTGCATGCAGTAATGGTTGAAACTTGAGGTCAGAGAGCAGTTAGTGAAACTGCTGATTCCTTCTCAAGTCCGCACTTTTACAGAAAATCAGTTCAGTATTTATACATTATCATTATCAAGATTGCGTGACTACAGCTTATTCAGGAATTTGATCGGAGGTAGAAACGGAAGCAATGCCTGCTGACCTTATTGGGCTCTTTGTCACATCACTCATACCATTATCTTGTCCTTGGAGGGAACATTGAGAGGTCGGAGGAGACTTATTTCTTCCTGACCTTATCTTGTCTTATTCCTACGGCGCTGGGTTATGACGAGTTAGTCTTATCAGGAGTTGCCGAGGTCCGGTATTTTGGAATGGCTTGACTTCTCTGATCTTATTCATACTTCAAGTTATGCAGAGTTGGCCTTATCAGTCTTACAGGGGTCTGAAATGGTTAGGGCAGCATTTCTTACATTGTATCAAATATTTTGTCCAGTCTTCCCATTGACCAGTTTTCCCATCATGCCATTACTTTATTCGTACCATATCACATTTCCTCCTTTTGTCATATCATGACAACTAGTTAAATAGGTATATCCATGACTCGATTGAAAATGCATTTACACAAGCAACCAAGCAATCCTATCCCTACTAACAGAAGTAGTAACAGCATGAAGGCCTTAAAGATCCAGTCAAATAATCTGTGACCCAACCACCCTAGCCAACCCGGCGCGTTATATTCACTGCCAATTCAGCGGCAATCTCTTGAATTTGAGCAGCCTGTCTCTTAATATGGTCAGCCAGTTTAGTGATATTTTCAGAGCCATCTGGAATATAAGTACAGCACTCCTGACCTACGTTAGCGCACGTTCCTCCCTGCGAGGCTAACAGATAATCCAAAACCTGTCGATTTTGTAATGCCACGGTCCGGACAGCCACTAGCTCAGCTGAGACCTCAGCCAGTGCCTGTCCAGTTTCCCTGGCTTCTGCTGCCGTTACGTTCGCCAGTTGTTCCAATGCTGAGGCCATGTTGATCAGTTCGTTGGTTGCCTTGCCCGTTCCATACAAGGGAAAGGCCATCATAAAGAACTGTTCCGTTTTAGAAATAGTCCTTTTTGCTCGCAAGGGGGAGTGCTTAAGGGTGGGTAGGTGACGCATTTGAGGTATGACATATCCCAAAAAGCAGGATCCTGTCCAATCAATGAGAAGCCACGGAAATGCTTTAGTGCCGCATATGAAATAGGTCCCATTATAGGCCGTAAAATCATCAGCTAATGTCATCCGGGGGATTGGGGATCCTGTCCCCATGAACTGTTAGAGATTATATTCCACACCCTGGACCAATCACAGTTAAACATGCCCTTGCTGGATATGCCTGGTACTGGTCCTTGCCAGTCAACTGTAAGGTTGCACCTACTTTGCCCCATTAACTTTCCTTTCCCTGATTTATTAAAACACATGGAACCTTGAACATTATACGAGTGGACAGTGAGGGAGGGTGGAGTCAAGGCATGATTATAGGTAGGTTGGTACGAAGCTGAAAATGTAGTCATGTCATAGCCAGCAGATCTGCATATTTCCATATCCCCTCTATCTCCCCTGCTCCCTGTTTGATTTTGTCGTAAAATCCATTCAACCGTCCAGCAAGGATTGGAGAGGTATTCCTTCCCTCGAATGGACGGGGATGTGGGTACAAACCCAACACTTGCTTACATTCAATTTTTCGGCATAAAGATATGACATATTTAAATAGGTATTGGAAGGCAGGTCTCGTTTAGTTCATTTTTTTTACTACCGAGTGGCCATTAAGGCTAAATAGTCCAGAGAGTCCAAAAATTATACTGAAGGTCTTCATTCTGTGTTCTCGTCTGGGTTGGAGACTATCTTCTTGCAATCGGATAGATGTATCCAACTTGAACGTCCTTCAAGCTTGACGGACGTCGGTGTAGTCAGTAGTACGAGGAAGTGTCCGCTCCAGCATTGTCCTAGTTTCTTTCTGTCCAAGTTTTTCACCAACACGTGGTCTCCGGGTTTGATCACTGGATATCGAGGGACGGCTGTCCCTGCCGTTACTGGGAGATGTGCCTGTTTCACCTGTGAGTGGAGAAACTTCAGAGAAAGTGTTACTTGCTTTAAATAGTTCTGCATTTGTTCCATCACATGGAGGTCTACTCCCTCTAGGGGTTTTTCATCGGCATCCCAGGGAGTCCTCATTGGCCGACCATAGACTATCTCTGCAGCTGACAGTCCGGTCCGCGAATGGGGAGTCACTCGCATGTGAAACAGTGCCAATGGTAATACTTTTAGCCAATTTAACCCAGTTTCTTCAGTTAATTTAGATAATTTTTCTTTTAAAGTCCCGTTGGCTCCACAATTCCTGCAGCCTTCGGGTGATACGCGCAGTGCAGTTGCTGTTTAATTACGAGTGCTTCGCACAATTCAGTATTGATCCGAGCCACAAAATGTGGTCCATTGTCTGAGCTCACCATTTTGGGTACCCCAAAACGAGGAATGACCTCCGTTAACAACAACTTCACCACCGTATGTGCCGTACAATTAGTGGTGGGGAAGGCTTCAATCCATTCACTAAACACATCGATTATTACTAAACAATATTTATAGCACTGTGCTTTTGGCAATTCGATAAAATCAAACTGTATACAGGCAAAAGGGCCACCTGGCAAGGGAGTGGTTCCTGGAGGGCATTTAATGCCTTTACCCTTATTATGTTTCATGCAAATGACGCATCGATCCAGCCGCGTTTGTGCTGCTGTATTCAAATCTGGGTGCCACCAAGTTTTTAGGAGTAGCTGTACCATTCCCTCCTTGCCAAGAATGGTACAAGAATGCAAATAATCAATAAGTACCGGCAATAAAGAATTCTGAATACAAACTTGACCAACGGGAGTAAGCCAGAGGTCTCGGGTCAAGGAGTGTGAACACCCCATTGACTTCCATAGTGTGCGCTCGGAATCAGAGGCGTCCCTCTGTAAATTTTGACCTTCAGTTATCTCTGGCATGCCCTTCGTTCCTAATGCAGGTACCTGGTTTAGAGCCTGATTAGCCCCACTGGGAACAATCAGAGAGGCTGATATAGCCGCAGCCTTAGCAGCTGAATCAGCACGGGCATTTCCTAATTGAACAGGAGTGTCCCCCTTTGAGTGCGCTGCACATTTAATAATTGCCAATTTATGGGGAAGCTGAATAGCATCGAGGAGATTTTTAACCCAAAGAGCATTTTGAATGGGAGCTCCCGCAGAGGTGAGAAAGCCTCGCTGTTGCCAGAGGCGGCCAAAATCATGGGTCACGCCAAAGGCATACCTAGAATCAGTGTAAACATTAGTACTTTTATCTGTGGCCAAAATACATGCTCGAGTAAGGGCGAATAGCTCGGCTTTTTGTGCAGAGGCAGGGGTCTGGAAGGCTGCTGCTTCCTGCACGTCAGTGTCGGTTACCACGGCATATCCCAACTGGGATGCCAGTGAGAGAAATGGAGGAACTGCCATCAACATAAAAAATTAGATCTGGATTATCAATAGGTCGGTCCACTAAATCCGGGTAAGGAAGTGATTCTGAAGCAAACAATCGTGTGGCGGGTCCGCAAGGTAACCGGGGGGCTGATCGAGGAACACAGCAGGATTTAAGGTAGAACAGCAATGAAAAGAGAGGTAGGGGTTTTGCAATAGTGAAACCTCATAGCAGCTCAAGCGTGCTTGTGTCAGATGCTGGGTTTGCTGAGACGTTAGGAGAGCCACAATAGAGTGCGAGGTCTGCACTTGTACTGGCTGGTGAAGGGTCAGATTAGAGGCTGACTGTGCTAACCATGTTAGCCCCTCTCTACCTACTGTTATAAAAGGGCCAACCATGGGATTGGGCCCAGACTCAGTGGACAGCTTTCTCTGAAGTAAAGTGGCAACTTTCATCCTCCAAACTGTTGACCCATTTTGACCCATCCAACCCACTCCTTCTGACATGCGATACCACTCCTTATGGGGTTGGGGCCATCCTTGCCCACTGCATGTCGATGGTTCGGAGCATCCCACAGCATTCGTGTTCAGGACACTTGCTGATGCAGAGAGGAACTGCGCGCAGATCGAGAAGGAGGGTCTGGCCGTCGCCTTTGAAGTGAAAATATTCCATCACTATGTCTACGGGCGTACGTTTGCAGTGTTCATAGGCCGTAAGCCCCTATTGGGTCTGTTCAAGGAAGATCAGGCAGTTCCCCACATAGCATCCGCTGTTATCCGGCTTTGGGCCCCGTTACTGGCCATATTCATGTATACGCTGGAACACCATTCAGGGGCAAAGATTTCCCACATTGACACTTGAGCCGCCTTCTCCTCCCCAATAGGCTGCCGATGCCAGCATCAGCTGCCAAAATTGTCGTGCCCTCCATTTCATGGACTCCTTGCCGATCACAGCATCTTGCATCCAAAGTTGGCTGCAAGTCGGGGAGGGGAGAGTTAAGTGTATACTTTGAATAAATCTCAATTGTTTCTTCCAGCCAACCGTTCCATTTCTATTCACTCTGCGCGAATTCTATACAAGCCTATTCTGTTTAGCTATAAACTAAAACCCACTGTAAGGCCTCATTACAATACAAAGAGGCCTTTACTCTTTCATCCCTTAGATGCCACAGACAATTTGACTCAAAAACCTCTCCTTTGTTTAATCCTGGACACACAGACACAGCTTTCCTTATCTACACAGAATATATTGATAATGCCGCCCAAAAATATGAAATAAATGCATATCATAATGGAGCTTCCAGTGACATGGCAAGTTTTCGCAGTTTAAGATTTTACTTAAAACCAAACTAAAATCATCATTGACTAAACACGATTTTTGCAGGCAAATTATGCTTTGAACCTCAGAACCAGTGGACTGACAGTAGGATTTCACAATCCACTAGGTAATTTGAACATTCTGAATTCTCCCTCCGTGTACCCGAACAGACGCCGGAATGTGGCGACTAGGGGCTTTTCACATTAACTTCATTGCAGTGTTAATGTAAGCCTACTTGTGACAATAAAGATTATTATCTCCCTGATACGGGCTTTACATTAAAATCAGTGTTACTGGTTAATGAACAACAAATATGTTCATATATTACTTTATGATTATAATGGAGAAATTAAAGCAAGTTAATGATGCAAATGAAAAATCTGACCATATTAACTGCAAAAACAGAAATTGCTGGAAATACAGATCAGAGGATGCCGGAGTAATTCAGCAAGTCTGCCAGCATCTATTAGGAGAGAAACAGTTAATGCTTTGAGTCCTTTGACTCTTTATTAGAACTGGCAGCAGCGTTAACATTTCAGGTCAATGACCTTTCAACCATACGGACTTTCAGGCTATCTATTTTCTGTTTTACTCTTTTGTTTTGTATCTTGCTGTAACTTGTTTAACTTTCAATCTACAAGCAAATAGGGAAGGTATACAGTTAAGTTCTTGGACTGACCACTCAATTACTATCAGTTTCTAAGAGGTTACTTATATTGCAATGAAGGTAATATGCCAAAAGTTTTGATTTATTATGCAATTGGCCACACAGAAGCATAAATATATTATGACTGAAGTCTAGAACTTTGTGCTTGAAGAAAGTTAATGACTTAGGCTACCAGACTTAACTGGAATTTTAATTTGCATGATTTATCACAGCGTGGAACTACAGGGATTTATGAAAATCATCCATAAATTAAGCCAAGAAATTCTGCAAAACAGAATATAGTAAAGAATTATGTTGCTGAGTCCAAGCTTTGACAAGAGGATGTTAAGTGTAGTTCACTATTATTCCGAAAATAACTGACTGCTTGAAATAAAATTATTCTCTCTCATGTATTACTTCCAGGCAGCTGAAGTGAAAAAGTCATCCAACAACTTTCCTGACTACTATCAAGCTGTACAAGTATTGTGTATTGATTCAGTGACAGTCAATGACACCGGACGTTTCATATGTTTTGCCAAAAATGGTTTTGGCGTGTCAAATATTTCAGTGTTTCTACAGGTTGTAGGTAAAATACCTCATTACATTTCTGAAAAAGATAAATGTTACTGAAATAGTGGATTCTGAGTTTGTATGATCTGGTTAAAAAAGGCCTATGTAAAGTGTTTTTTTCGCACAACACAATTTCTGTGATGTAACTAAGGTATGAAGTTATCCAAAGTTCACTTGAAAACTTAATTCAGTCACAAACTAACTCTGCAGAATAAGGCTTTATTTGTTATAGTTAATTGTTATCCTGTGGGCTAATATAGCTCGGATATTACTGTGACTGGTTAGGTTGACTCTCTAGCACAGAAGCATGTCATTTGGCTCAACTGGTCTATGTCTTCATTTATGCTCCACACAAGCCTCCTTCCACCTGTCTTCACTTAACCTTTAACATTCTTTTATACTCCCTTCTCCCTTATGTCTTACCTAGCCATTAAATCATTTAAGGAGAAGCGCAGTGTGCAGTGTACAAAACATAACACGTCAGTGTTAAATTTCTCTCTGGTGTTTAGAAACATACGGCGCGATTCTCCTAAAAATTGACTACGGGCACGATTCTGCGACACTGTTCCGCCAGGCAAAGATCTGGGGGCAACAGGTGAATCATGTGAAAGCCCCAAATCGGGCTCCCCGCCAGGCTGATTGTGAGTCATTTGACTTGCTCCGCCCAGTGTGGTCTGGATCTCGCTGAACTTCATTTCTCCAGAAAATGTTGCGTTGATGCGAAGCAAGTTCAAATTTTCACTGATGCAAACATGACAATGTGATTAGGAATCAAATAGTTAAACGTTCTGCTCCATGAAGCTCTGACTTGATTGCTAAGTTCCTGGTTGTACTGTCCTTGAGGCTTCTTCTTCCAGTTGCCACTGGTGCAGTACAACTCACAACGTAATAATTAAATAGAGCTAGAGTATAATTGTATATCATTGCACCATCATAAGCAAATACTATTAACACAATACATGCATACAGTTTTCTGGTGTTTTTTCTTAAATAAATTTAAAATAGAATTATTTTATCTATTATAATTAGCGCAGAAAGATTTTCAAAAGTTGCTTTTATAAGTACTGTTAAATGTCTGACATGATCTTTTGTCTTTCCTTTATATGGTTTCAACCAGCTGAAGGATTTATAAAGTTGTTACCTGCAGAGAGCAGTGTGCATCATGTAAATATTGGAAACAACCTTGTGCTAAAAGTGGAGTTTGATGCCTATCCAGCTCCTGAACAACAGTATTGGATTCACATGAATGAGACATTACTCAACACATCGGATCATTTTATTAAACCTGCAAACGTTGAAAACAGGTACCAAATATCCAAATATGATTGCACACAAGTAAAACAAATGTATAATACTTTCTAGTTAGAATGTTTTTTTAATACCATGAATGGCAATAGTTGACATTGATTTGCTAGTTGCTTTATCTTTGTACTGTTAGATGATAGTGACAATGACATTTTCCCAGTTGGTAAACGATCTTGATGTTGGTCCGAAAAATGGGTCAGGAACTTGAGAGTGGTTATGTTGGGACATTACTGAATGCTTCCAGGAAGCACCAATAAAGAAGTCTCATCTGGGGCCCCTACGGTGGCAGGAAGCCTTGTGAAATGGGAGGCCTATTGGTGATGCCTAGTCAGCAACCCTAATGGTTGCTCAGACAGGCAGGAGATGATGAGGGTATCTCACAATGGAAATGCCCATCACAGGATTGAAGAAGTTTAAAAATTCCTTCTGGTCACAGCTGTCTGACCATCATTGTAGAGGAGGTATTCCTTGACAGAATGAATTACTTTGTGTTTGATGCTTTGGCTATCACATCCCAGAGGTACCATGCTGCGCTGATAAAAAGCAGTCATCCGTGGCCCTCTAGTCCCCCAAATGGAGTCTAACTCAAGTTAAGTTGTTGCACTTCAGCATCAGTGGAGCCTGAGCACTATTAGGAGGACCCTGTGGCAGTGGCATTTCTCTTCCAACTGGTCCGATAGTGGGACTGACTGACCACTTGCCATGGTCCTCCGGCCTGATTTCTTTTACTCCTAGTCCCAGCACATAACCAGTTTCTATGGAAATGGGAAAGTTCTGTCCACGAGTGAACAATCACCCTTCTCATATCACCATAGGCTAATCTGATCATTCAAAATTATTAGGGTGACTTCTGTGATCAGTAGCAAACAAATGTCACCAGCTTTTGCTACATCTGCACTGGTCCATAGACTTTCTACAAGCTTTTGCAGTTGAAACTCTTCTGTGATAAATATCCAAGAAGTGCAGCATGCTTTACAGAGCATTTGAGCCCTATGTGAAGAGGACAAGCAATTGTTTATCTCCTTTACCAATCAGATTGAAGAATCCCCAACCAGCAGAATAGTCACAAATAAAAAGAGTAAAATAGATTGGAATAAAAGAGAGAGATAAAAGAAAGAGAGAGAAAAAGTTCAAAAAATTGATCTATATTTTAAAAGAAAAGAATCAACAATAATTTAAGTCTGAAGGAATCATTCTCCACATCTATAAAAGGTTTGTGCCAGCAAGACTCTTTGACAGCAACTTCATTTTTATTTCCATTACAATATCTGATTCAATAATTCACAATCATTATTTTGTATGGATATTATTGAAAGAAATTTATGTGCCAAACTCACGACAAATATAATGTTGTTTCTATTAATGTGTTTTGATCTATCAGTCACTGTTCTATTATTACCATACATTCATAGATACATTAGTGAACTCCATCTGGTTCGAGTAAAGGGAACAGAAGGTGGAACTTATACATTTTTTGCTTCGAATTCTGATTCAAACTCATCAGTTTCATTTGACGTGCACATAACTAGTAAGTTGAACAAATGGTTTGAAGTATGTCATGTGACAAATGTTAGGAAGAAATCATTGGTTCATTTAGGTCTGAATTTCTTCTCCCTGGTCTGGAGTAGAGTTGGGATCATTTCCAGCTGTGCAAACCCGACGTGGGAAAAATTTCCCAGAAAGATAATTGGTTCTTTGGGGGGGGGGTGGGGGGGGGGGGGGGTAAGGTGTTGTTATGGTTGTTATTGCTGGCAGCCAGGTGGAAATGGAAAAATTGAATTTGTGGCCTGCAACCCTGGAGAGAGGTTGGAGGATGTTGGGTGTGGATGTGGAATGGGTCAAAGGCCAGGCTTGCTGTACCAGCACTTCGTCAAGGCTACGGAATAAGCAACAAGACAAAATGTAGCCCTCACCCTTTATCCTACCCATGCCAACCCATTCCACCATGTACCCCCACCTAAATGGATCCTCATAACCTCCATGACAACTTCTACCCTCAATGTCAACCTATGACCCTCTATGTATCCCATGACCCCTCATACCCTTCATGCCAATCTATACCCTTCCACCCACTCTCATAACCCTTTACAGCCCCATATGCCAACTATGTACCAAACTATTCCTCCCATCCAACACTCTTTGCCTGTACATCGACCTTGCCAACTCACCCAGTTTCAACCATGGGAAGATCTCAGGACTCATGCTGATATTGAATAATGTTTTCTACTGTCTATTGCTGAACTCGCTATTTAAAAAGAAACTTTCAATGATAAGAAAAACATTCACTATATTTAAATTTCTTTAATCCCTTATGAAAACCAAGCATTTATATTTATAGTCCCATCTGAAAGAATGCCATGGGGAGTCCAATTCAAGTTGGATAGAGTTGGGCCATTACATCAGATGAAGATCGGAGGTGGCCACATGGGTTGCCAAGTGCTGAGGCCAGCTGTTTAAAAGGCTCATCTTTGATCTCTGAAATTTTGTCCCAGTTCTTTCCTTAAATGTTAGGCCCTCTGGCCCTCACACCGCATTACACCCTCACCCACTCCCCTTGCCGCCACATTACCTCCACTAGCCATCATGCCCACCCTCCATCATTTGCGCATATGCCCACAATACCCATTTACTCAGTATCCACAATCGGAAGATCTCGGGAGCCATGTTGAGATAAAATAAAGGTTTCACTATCTATTACAGAATTATCTGGATTGGAAAAAAAAATCCCATTTATGAAAGCCCATTCAAAACTCTTAAAATTAATTCCTTATAAATTTAAACAAGATTTGTATTCCTAGCCCCACCTCAAAAACAATTAGTCTTCTAATAACTTCTTTGAACTATAAATCAGGCCGTGAAGTTCGGACCAATACTGAGATAATTATAGGTTACAGAAAACAGCCAAGCTTTAATAATGACACAATGATATCCCCCAGGAAAATTTCAACAAACAGCTTTTGTTTCTATTAGAACAGATTGTTATTCAACACTCACTGACACAGACTGTTTTTCAAAACATTTAACAGGCTGGGATTTAAATAACTTCATACCTTTTTTTAACCTGCCACTGACAAATGTTGGCTGCTTTTTTAATTTTTAAAGGGATGAAGATTAAATAACTCCACAGATTGACAATTCTACTGATCTCTCTGCTCTTCAGGAGCATTTGCTTCAACTCTGAAAAATTGTGCCTCCCATATCATGAGCTGAGGCCCTTGATTCTAAGTGCAATGTTTATAAACATTTTTGTTATGATTGACAGCTCTTAATCAAATTAAAGCAGCGAAGTGGTTTCACTTACTCTTTTGTAACACACTGAAAGCACTTAACATTGTTGATGTGGTGAGCAGCTGCCAATCATAACAAGAATGTTTATAAACATTTCCCTCAGAATCAAGGGGAGAGTACTTCAGATGCATTCATGTGTCAGGAGAAAGATAAAGAAACAAAACTTTTGGCAGCTGTGTTGAAACCATTAAGCTGTCAATCAAAGGCTTGAAAGGCATTGCTCTGTGAAATTGAAAAAATGAAATGAAATGAAAATCGCTTATTGTCACAAGTAGGCTTCAAATGAAGTTACTGTGAAAACCCCCTAGTCGCCACATTCCGGCGCCTGTTCGGGGAGGCTGGTACGGGAATGAAATTGAATGAATGCTTATCATCTCAAAGGAATGAGGGGATTTCAAGCTTTTGAAGTGTTGTGGGCATTCACTGAAGGCTGGGACAATTCAAAAAGCTACAGTTTTACAATCTTGGACTGAGGGAGCAGGTGTGAGAAAGGGAAAAATCATCTTGACTGGAATCTTCAATGAACTACCTGATCTGTTCTGCAAGTGCCAGGAAGAGTAGTTCAGACTGAGAAGGCCACTTCAGCATTTAAACAGATCAAACCAGGACGAATAATTTACACAGAGAGCTGCCTGAGATCACCATGCCAATAGTGATCTTCAGGTTGTCCAGTGGTGGAAGGAGCAGTCCAGACACTGGACCCCCATCCCGGGGAGGTCCACCCCTTACCCACAGCCTGAGCCCACCCAATCCCCAGGACTCTTGGGAGACCTTCCTTCTGCAGCCTGGCAGCGGCAGAGAGGCATCGGAGTAATGGACTCATCTCCTTGCACCCCGACGGGATCCATCACATCAGGACAGCGCTTGTCACTACTAGCACCAAAGCCTGCCCGGTGGAGTTCCTGCTGTGAGGGGTGGAGCGTAATGGAGGGAGAGCAGATTCAGGCTTTCAGCCCTGTTAATGATATTGAAATGCATGCAAAGCAACTGTTTGCATGTTCCCGTGGCACAGGGCAGGATGCCCGCCACAGCTAGGGTCTGTTGCTCGGTGGCGATCCCGTTTTTCGGCAGCGCAATCAATCCCGTGGATTTCCAGATGGTGTGGAGGTGGCCACAATGGGAAACTCCAATGGCCGGTTGCCAGTATGGAGAATCCCACCCGTGGTCTCACCTGTGGAACTGAAATAACCTCCTGACTTTTGTGATCAATTCTTTCACAATAAATAATAACATTCTATTAGTTTTCTTAATTTTTGAACTCAATGCTGAGTCCAAATGACCCTACTGAGTTTGGGTTTCCCTCATGTGTGGGTCACCACCCCCTTTCCGCTTCCGGCATAAACAGGATTGTCGGAAATGGGGCGGGACTTCTGAATCTAGGTGTCATCTGTAATTTGTAAAGCTCCTGGGAATCTCCATGATACTGTGAAAATCTGGCTCTAACAGTCTATCCACTGTTAGCACAGCTGCTTGGGACATTATTTACAAAATGAATATCTTGCACTTTCTTCCTAGTAAAACAACCTGGGCCTCACTTTAGTCTTTAACAACCAAACCATCCAGGCTTGGTGTCAGCAGAATTCAAAGCAGGTCATATGGCCCCTTCATTTTTCCATGAAGACATGATCGCAGAACATAATGATCCTATTATCCAAATCACCTGACTCGCTCCACCCAGCGCAAGCTGGATCGCCCTCGCGAATGGCTCATTGAAATATCTGGATGTTGGATTCACCCGGTGCCCGAGGCTCACCGGCCATGCCTGGGAGACTCACCAGGGTGCCACTTAGTACTGGTTCACACAGTGTGGTCCCTCCCGGTGTAACAGGATCTGGGGGTATCCCACAGGCCATCGGAGACCACGGGTTGTCGGGGACAGGGCATGGTGGTGCTCTGGCACTTTCCCTGGCATCAGGGCACCATGGCACTGACACCCAGGCATCATGGCACTGCCAGGATGCCCAGGTGCAAGGTTGGCACTGGCAGGGGCTAGACCCAGGAGGGTGCCAAGTAGAGGGAGAGAGTGAGGGGGGCATTCCCGTGAGCCATCCATAGTTGGGGGGTGTCGTATTGCAGGGGGGGGCCAGAAAGGGAGGGGAGGGAAGATCGGTGTTGCCGGACAAAATGGCGCTCCGATCTGTGAGGAGCCTTTCCTCCAAGTGTACCCTCAGCAGGGAGAAATGCCCCGAGGCCAAAAAAACGGCTAAGTACTGTTGGATAGTGAGATGTTTCTTGGCGTTGCAGCTACCGAGAAACGGGGTGCTAAACGTGCCTTTGAGCGGACTTTAACTTCAGCCCGCTGAATCACGCCAAGGTTAAAGCTCCAGAATCTGGGCCGGGATTCTCCCCTACCCGGCGGGGCGGGGGGTCTTGGCGGGATGGAGTGGCGGGAACCACTCCGGCGTTGGGCTGCCCCAAAGGTGCGGATTTCTCCGGCCTGCGCTGAAGTGGTTGGCGCGCCGCCGGCCGGCGGGAAAGGCCATCGGCGCCATGCCAGCCGGGGGCGAAGGGACTCCGCCGGCCGGCGGAAGCCCACACATGCGCGGGAGCGTCAGCGACTGCTGATGTCATCCCCGCGCATGCGCATTGGGGGGTCACTTCCGCATCGGCCATCGTGGAGGCTATGGCCGAGGCGGAAGGAAAAGAGTGCCCCCATGGCACAGGCCCGCTCGCCGATCGGTGGGCCCCGATCGCGGACCAGGCCACCGTGGGGTCACCCCCTGGGGCCAGATTGCCCCGCGCCCCCCAGGACCCCGCCCGCGCCGCCAGTCCCGCTGGTAAGGTAGGTGGTTTGATTCAGGCTGGCGGGACTGGCATGACAGCAGCGGGACTTCGGCCCATCGCGGGCCGGAGAATCGCCGGGGGGGGGGCCCGCCGACCGGCGCGCGCGATTCCCACCCCGCCGAATGTTCGGTGCCGGAGAATCCGGCCGCCGGCGGGGGCGCGCCAACCACTCCAGCGCAGGCCGGAGAAATCCGCACCTTTGGGGCGTAATTCATGCCGCCCCCTGGCAATTCTCCGACCCGGCGGGGGTTCGGAGAATCCCGCCCCTGAAATGTGAGGGTCCATTTCTTTTGTAAAGGTAGGAATCCCATTTGTTACTTATCAACCCATTGGAAAATTACTTGGTCAGGATTCTCCGAACCTCTGCGCTGAAATCGCGCTCACCGCGGGGGCGGAGAATGGAGCATCAGACCGCGATTGGGTCCGACGCCAAGACGTGAACCTCTAGCGACTGGAGAATCGGCGCCAGCCATGCGCGCGGCAGACGCGGTGCCGGTCAGGGGCCGTTGAAAGAGGCCCCCGCGGTGATTCTCCGTGGTCAACCGGCCAAGTTCCCGCTGGCATGGTTCACGAATGGTTCCACCCGACGGTAGCTTGGCGTCACGTCTGCCGTGACCGTCCTGGCGGGGGGGATCAGTCTCCGGGGTGGGGTGTGTGGCCTCCATGATGACCAATCGGCGGGCGGGATCTGGGGGTAGGCCCTACCTTCTTCCGCGCCGGCCCGCTGTGTGGGTCCGCCATGGCGCGTGGGGCCGGTGCGGAAGCGGCCGCCGAGCGGACCCGCGGCCGGAGGTGCAGGGCTGCGTATCGTCAGCCGGAGCTGCGTGGAACACTCCGGCGCCATGCTGGCCCCCTGTGGGTCATGGAATCGCTGGGCCAAGAGGCCCGTTGACGCCGGCGTGAAACACTCCGGTGTTTACTCCGGTGTCAATACTTAGCCGCCTTTTTGAAGAATCCCGGCCCTTGATTCCATTTGAACTTTGAAAAGTACTGAGGAATGAATTTTAAATTCCTTCAGCTAATTCTACCAGCATCCTTCAAAGAAAAGTTTTACTGCATGGAGTCACATTTGACTTAACTTTTTGAACTTTTCCACGATCAGTGATCGGTGCTGGATCCACTGTTATTTGTGATTTATATTAATGATTTGGATGAGAATTTAGGAGGCATGGTTAGTAAGTTTGCAGATGACACCAAGATTGGTGGCACAGTGGATAGTGAAGAAGGTTATCTAGGATTACAACGGGATCTTGATCAATTAGGCCAGTGGGCCGACGAATGGCAGATGGAGTTTAATTTAGATAAATGTGAGGTGATGCATTTTGGCAGATCGAATCAGGCCAGGACCTACTCAGTTAATGGTATGGCGTTGGGGAGAGTTATAGAACAAAGAGATCTAGGAGTACAGGTTCATAGCTCCTTGAAGGTGGAGTCGCAGGTGGACAGGGTGGTGAAGAAGGCATTCGGCATGCTTGGTTTTATTGGTCAGAACATTGAATACAGGAGTTGGGACGTCTTGTTGAAGTTGTACAAGACATTGGTATGGCCACACTTGGAATACTGTGTGCAGTTCTGGTCACCCTATTATAGAAAGGATATTATTAAACTAGAAAGAGTGCAGAAAAGATTTACTAGGATGTTACCGGGACTTGATGGTTCGAGTTATAAGGAGAGGCTGGATAGACTGGGACTTTTTTCCCTGGAGCGTAGGAGGCTCAGGGGTGATCTTATAGAGGTCTATAAAATAATGAGGGGCATAGATAAGGTAGATAGTCAACATCTTTTCCCAAAGGTAGGGGAGTCTAAAACTAGAGGGCATAGGTTTAAGGTGAGAGGGGAGAGATTCAGAAGGGCCCAGAGGGGCAATTTCTTCACTCAGAGGGTAGTGAGTGTCTGGAATGTGCTGCCAGAGGTAGTAGTAGAGGCGGGTACAATTGTATCTTTTAAAAAGCATTTAGATAGTTACATGGGTAAGATGGGTATAGAGGGTTATGGGCCAAGTGCGGGCAACTGGGACTAGCTTAATGGTAAAAACTGGGCGGCATGGACTGGTTGGGCCGAAGGGCCTGTTTCCATGCTGTAAACTTCTATGATTCTATGATACGTCCCCTGCTGACACAAACTATTTGGAGCCTGTCTTCTCCTTTATACTTTTTCCTCAACTCTGGTATCTCCTTTCCGTTCCAATGGTTAAAAAAGTCACAAAATATATATTAACAATCCTACCATTTTGCTGTCCTCAGACACCACCTCCCAGTATCAGTGGTAAATGATCCAACTTGCATATTAACTCTTCCTTCCTCCTGATAGACTTATAAAATACTTCATTTTTATGTCCCATGAGATTGTCCTCTGCAACTCATCAGTTAACGGTGCTTCTCCATCTGATAATATGGCCCCTATTCCATTACTTCCTTCTACATTTTATAATTTTCTGTACATTTTCTTTCACCTTAATATCTTCCATGACTTTCTCATTTATAATGATAGCATATGATGAACATCATAACAGATCATGGATATTATTTGATATAATATGTAATGAGTATATAATATGTATTTACCGCATGGCCCTAATCTTGTTTTGTAATTATCTAGATTTGTAAATGACTTACATAGGTTATGTGTGCCACATCTGTCTCATGGAGCAATATGAATTACAGTAAAAAAAAAACTGCGATTTAATCCTCACCATTGTACATGCAATTTTTCAGTAAACCTGAATTATTCATGAACATAATATGCAACATTGACTCTCAGATATGTTCAATGAGCTGTCAAGAATATCAGTAATGTCATCTATTCTGCTTCAATGCAGGCAGCCCCGAGATAATTACTGTTGAAGAATCCAAGCCGGGTAAAGTTCGCTGTGTAGCAAGAGGGTTTCCAAAGCCAAAAATAAAGTGGCTTCATTGCCCTGGACCACAGAAACGGTGAGGAATCTGGGATGTAATTTGCCTTATTTAAATAATGGAAGTAAAGCTTAAGGATGTTCTTGCATTTCTGTTCAGAACAATAGGATTTACAATGAAGTTGTAAATGTCCAATGTTTTTGGTCAAGATACTGTAAGAATACTCTGAGAGGCTTGTTGTATATCTGTAATTGGCTTACTTGTATGAAGCACATCAGCAGAGAAAACAGAGTTATTAGTGCAAAGAAGCATGGAAGTAAAAGATCCAAGGGTGCCAAATTTTGCTTTCCCCCCCCATCCCACACCCATCATTATCTGTCATTATCTGTCCCTCCAGGAAAAGGCGGCCCACAACTGCAGGGAGCGGGAGAAGACCTGTATCCCCTCACTGTCGCAGAGCAGAGGGCGATGGACCTGGTCGGTGGAACCCCCGCCCCCCCCCCCATACCATGCCTACTTGCGACCTAACCATGCGTCTTGTCTTGTGCCTTGCAGGATCACCTGGCGATGAGTCGGGTCCATCTGAGGTCCCCTGCCGCAACCCCTTGACTCACCTGGCGATGAGGCGGGACCTGCCGCTGTCCCTACCCCCAATCACAGCCCTACAACACCTCAGAGTACATGCCGGAGACAACACTTACATCTCTTCACTGCTGTCACCAGCATCCACCATCCCAGAGACACTCGCCTCAGTTACGCTTGTTAGTGAAGTGGCTCCTGGGACACTATGTTGTGCGTACTACACACATGCAGTGGTACATTAGGTGAAAGTAGGAACCCCGCGGGGGCAACGGTCAGAGGACAGCCCGACCCCAGGGACTAGCTGCCATCCAGATGGTTCTTGGGCTTCTGGAAAGAGTGGTCCCATCAATGTAGGAGATGCAGGCGCAGTGTCAAGGACTACATGAGGGGCTGTCAGCAACCATCCAGCACCTGCAGGTGCTATTGGAGGAGTGCAACCGCCTAAAGGAGCAGGGGGCAGAGCTGACCATGCGTGCTACCCAGGCCTCGGTTGGCGTCCACGCTGGAGGCCTTCGATGCAAAGGTATCGGCCATGGGTCAAAATGTCCAAGGCCTGGGGCACTCTGTTGGGTGTGGCCGAAGCACAGGACAGGGCGGTCCTGTCACAGGCGGCCAAGTACCAAGGCCACATGGACATTACAGCGTGGTACAGAGCTTGGCCCAGTCAGAATGGGTCTTGGCTGTGGGCATCGAGGGCATTGGCCTGGTGCTGGCTGACCTGATCTGGTCTCTGAGTGACATGGCACAGTCCCAGAGGGACGTGGCACAGTCCCTGTGCTCCATGGCTGAGAACATTGAGACCCTGGTAAAGGCAAGAGCAGGCCTCCAGGACTGGCAGCCCTGGATGTCAGGGGAGCCCATGGAGCCTGCTCCGGCCGCATCCCTGCACGTCCATCCCAACAGTGAGGCGTGATTCTTGGTGGCGGAGGGTGGCTACTGTTGGCCAGCGGTGGGATCTTCTGGTCTTGCCAGTGTCAATGGGATTACCCATTGAATCTACCCCACGTCGCGAGGAAACCCATGGCGGGGGGTGCGTCGTTGGCGGGACCAGAAGGTCCTGCCAGAGTGAACAGCTGGAAGATCCCGCCCAATGATTTAACAATCCACAGTCACAAACACCAAGCAAATAGTTGTGCATTTGAATTACTGTCACCTACTTTTGAAAGTTGCTGCCAGTCATACTATAATTAACTATGTGATGCAGTAGATTTTTGTTTGAATGGCACTGATTTCCTTTTGCACCTGCCAATCTGAAACACAATTGACCAATTTTCGCAATGTTTGTATTGTACTGGGCTGTAGTTTTGTATTTGAATACATGCAATTGTTAAATGCTTCGTCTGGCATTTCTGTCACAGATCTTCGATGGGAACCCCTGCAGAAAAACTTCAGAAAGGCCTATTTAACCTTTGCTTCAGGTTGTCTGCTGACCTTTCACCTAAATTAATGTCCAACAGGTTTGTTTCGATGTCACTAGCTTTCGGAGCGCTGCTCCTTCCTCAGGTGCGGAAGGAGCAGTGCTCCGAAAGCTAAATTAATGTGTTAGGGGAGGGAGATGGTGGTAACTTGATGTAAATTCTCTCCCTTATTTATTGTCACTTAATTAAAGGAAATGTTATCCAAGCTAAAATTAAACAACAATTCTTAATTTCGGCAACTTATCATTGACAATAAAAATATTTGGACTACACTACCCCAAGGAGTTGTGGATGACATGTCATTGAATATATTCAAGGCGGAAGTAGATAGGTTTTTGGATACTGAGCGAATTGAAGGGAATGGGGACAGAATGGGAAGGTGGAGTTGAGATCGGCCATGATCTAGTTGAATAGTGCAGCATGCTTGAAGGGCCAAATGGATTACTTCTGCTCCTATTTCTGATGTTCTTATTACAGGTGCTCAGACACACCTACAACAACAGAAGAACTACATGGGACAAACAGAATAATAGTTCAGCCCCGTTTTGGAAGGACTGAAGTAGAAAGCATTCTCAACACTAATGAACTGGACAGCAACATTACGGTGGAATGCCTGTCATCCAACAGTGTTGGCGAGAATCGTGCAATCTATCAGATAAAAGGAGGTAATAAAATTAATAAAATTATGAATGAAAATACATATCAAACCCAGGTAAACTAGTGCTTTTGCGTTAAAATACTGGGAATAGATTAAAGCTACTTTCTGACATGTCTTAGTGATTTATTTGCGCATTAAATTTGCAGTTTATAATATTAGCAACTAGGTGAAGAAAGAGGTTTCAATGTTATTTTGGCACAGTGCATTTTGTTATGTCTGGCAATCCCTGAACAATTTAATACAGTACATTTCCCTGACACTTAACTCTGCTGCTCTGTGGACTTGCAGATATTTTCAGTCCTCTCCTTTTAAGGTGTTGCTGCAAGCCCACATCAGTAGTTGACCTAGTGGATTTCTCACCCTCCCTGACGCTGTCTGTGAACATGACAATTAGTGCCAACTGCTTGCCCCTTCTATTTGAATGAGGTTGGCTGCTGGCACCTTTGGGTGGGTGAAATGGTTACTCTGCCTGCCCAATGTATGCAAGAGATAAAAGTCCACCTGTTGAGTGCTATTAACTGTGCAGAGTACAATCATTGTCAGGGTTTATATTTCTCACTGGGATTTGGAGAAAGGTTCACCTGTGATTAAGCTGAATTAAAAAATGCATTTCTTGCTAAACTCCTTGTGAATAAATAAGTACTTGTAGCTAGTCATTAATATTTTGGTGTTCTGATGATGAGGTACAAAGTTTTTAGAGTTTAGAGTCCTGGGGATCGAGACTACTGTCCATAGGCCAAAAGTTTACGTTCTCCATGGTGCGTTCTGAGCTGGGGTGGTGGTGGTGGGGGCGGCTGGGGGGGGGGGGGGGGGCGTTGGCGGCATTAGATTGCATAGACGGGATTCCTTCTGGGATTCCGCCTCCTCTGACCGAGATACAGCTTTATGGTGGGGTGGACAGGGCTGCCCATGCCACTTAAAGGCCTATTCCCACCCAGCCACAATTTTTAGGCTGGTGGGCACCAGTAAGATAAGGGTGCGAGGCAGAAAATGTTTCCACCCTCGATCACTGGTGGGAAGATGGGGGGTAGAGTGGATGCGCCTCAATCGGTAGGACCCTTCAATTTGAGATGTCCTTCCCTCAGAGACCTGGGAGCTCCAGCCATCCCTCCCCCACAGCCTGCACTCAACCAATAGTGAAATCACTCCCCCCACCCCCCACCCCCCCTCCCCACCCCCAGAGAATCCCCTACCCTCCTGCTGCCGGGACCTCTGCTAATTACCTAAAGTGTAGTCCTGGGACTTAGCTCAAGCATAGAGCTGCAGAACCTCTTCTGACGAATCAGATTGGCCGACAGCCCTCTAAGGCGGGATCTCCATCCAAGGGTGGCAAGAAGATTTATCTGTTGCCAATCAATGCTCAATTGAGTGTAAAATGGCAGGAGAACTTTCAGAGTTGGCTGGGGACGTGTTCCCTGCTGACTCTGTGGATGGTGGGTGCCGAGCACTCCCATCTTGAAAGTTCAGGCCATAGAGTGGTTTGGGGGAGCTTTAGAACTAGATTTTTCCACAGATGGCAGAACCTGATGTTGGGCGTATATAAAGGTGGTGAATGTGCCCATGTCATCAGCACACCCAACAGCTTGACCTTCTAAGGGGTGGCCTCCTAACTGTCCACCTCCATGCTGAATGTCCTACTAAGGATGATGAATAGGCTCCAGATGATACAGACCCAATCAGATGACCTGCAGTGATGTCTGGCAGGCAGCCCCACCAGGAGTTATAAATTAAAGAGGCCTGAAGCCATTTGGATGAACAGGTTGATGGGAAACTCCTCCACAGGCCTATTCACTGATGGGGCCCTCCGCACATGGTGTGGGGCTGCCCTGACAGCAGTAAAGTACCGTGCTAGTGCGGAATGATCCCCAAATGAACTAATTGACTGCCTGCCTCCATAGAGCAGGCAGACAAACTGATTCCAAGGCCACAGCTAGGAAGGTTCCCCAGAAATGCAAATGAATCAGGGAGCCATCCCGATTTAGCTTCCACCTATTTTCATCCCCACCTCCCCTAACCATCACCAAACCAAACTCCACAGTGCTGGGTGTGGTGGTATGTATTAGGGGTAATACGGTACACCACGTGTCGACAGGCTATTGGTGGAGGGATGCCAGGTCCTGATAGGATCTGCCACCTACTGGACTCCACCCAGAAATGCCGTTATAAGAACCCAGCTTTTCCCTCCATTTCCCTCAGCAGCTGCATTCTGTAACCACGCTGCTGGGGATAAAGTTCTGCTTAATAAAGCCTTCAATTGACATTACCTCAACCTGCCTCGCGTCATATTGACGGTGCTGCAATTTATTAAGCAACTGTTCGGTTTTCCCGACTATATCCATAGCGACAGGGGGTCCTCCTTTATGAGTGACGAACTGCGTCAATTCCTGCTCAGCAGGGGCATAGCCTCGAGCAGGACGACCAGTTACAACCCCCGGGGGAACGGGCAGGTAGAAAGGGAGAATGGAACGGTCTGGAAGGCCGTCCTGCTGGCCCTCCGGTCTAGGAGTCTCCTAATTTCCCACTGGCAGGAAGTCCTCCCGGATGCCCTTCACTCTATCCGGTCCCTGCTGTGCACCACCACGAATCAAACGCCTCACGAGCACCTCCTCCTCCTTCCTAGGAAGTCCTCCTCTGGAACGCCACTTCCGACCTGGCTAGCAGCTCCGGGACCCATTCTGCTCCGGAAACATGTGCGGGCGCACAAGTCAGATCCGTTGGTGGAGCGGGTGCATCTCCTTCACGCCAACCCGCAATATGCCTATGTGGAGTACCCCGATGGCCGACAGGACACGGTCTCCCTGCGAGATCTGGCGCCCGCCGGAGCTACCCACACCTCCCCCAACGCCAATCACCACCACCTCACTCCCGCCGGTTCATCCCACAGCCACCCCCTTCCCGGGGGGTTCGGTTCTCCTCCCAGACCCGCCCAGGAGTAAGGACACAGGGGACAGCGCTACGCTCCCAGAGCCGATGGGACTCGAGCCAGAGCCATCACCACCACGCCTGAGACGATCAGAAAGGACGACCAGGGCGCCCATCCAGCTCATCGAATCACTTTAACTCTCAACGTTTTCAGTTATTGTGTCTTGTTATAGTTATGACATCATGCCGACCCTGTTTGGCCCGTTGGCCCAGTTTTCAGTTATTGTGTCTTGTTATAGTTATGGCATCATGCCGACCCTGTTTGGCCCGTTGGCCCAGTTGAAGCGATAATTTTGTGTTTTGTTCAAAGTTATGGCACAGTACCGACTCTGTAAACCCCTACCACCATGCGAACCACCATCCCGCCGGGTTCTTTTTCAACAAGGGGTGAATGTGATGGTATGTATTAGGGGTAATACGGTACACCACGTGTCAACAGGCTATTGGTGGAGGGATGCCAGGTCCTGATAGGATTGCCACCTACTGGACTCCACCCAGAAATGCCGGTATAAGAACCCAGCTTTTCCCTCAGCAGCTGCATTCTGTAACCACGCTGCTGGGGATAAGGTTCTGCTTAATAAAGCCTTCAATTGGCATTACCTCAACCTGCCTTGCGTCATATTGACGGTGCTACACTGGGAAAATCCTATCCATTAATGCCAAGCCAGTGAAACTTTTACAAATCTAATGTAACTTTTAATAACAGATGAGGGTGGGATCCGAACACACACAATCAAAGCAGCCATCTTCGAACAGTCTGGCTGAATGAGCAGTCCAGATATTTCAACAGGGCATGAAGAAACAAACTCCAGGCTCTGTTGAAATAAAGCTGGCATGGTTTCTATTCAATTACCAAACTACGTCATGTATTACAACTGGAGTAGTGCTGGCCAAATTGCTGATGGACTCCTACGCCTCTGGACCAGCTTAGGTTTGATGTCCCAAACCTTGGCGGGAAGGTGGAAAAGAAGTAGGACCTCCAGAAGAGGTAGCACGATCATTGAACATGTGACAGAGGGTTTAGCCCAGGGGACGCCGTCGACGTTCAGAATTTTGGGGACGGCACCCAGTGGATTCCAGGGACCATAGTGGAGAGAACGGGACCAATCTCATACACCGTCAAGATGAGGGAACGTGCTAAAACATGTGGACTACCTTAAGGGCGTGTAGCCCGCCCTAGAGGGGGCCATGGCAGACGAATGGGACCCTCGACCTCCCCCTTCTGCCATTATTTAGTCAAGAAGCACTTTGCACTAGAGACCTGTGCCTGGGCCAACAGTACGCGGACGGCTCGGCATCAGGCATGGACACAGAATCTTCTCAAAGGACATTGTGGTCAGAGACAGCCTCCGATAGGGCACCATCTGCATTTGTGTGAACAAGGCGCTCCCCGACACGATACTTGACCCCCCCCCCCCCCACCTCTAACCCGGCCCCACAGCCGCTAGAAATAGCCACGGGTGAAATGGCAAAGGAGACCCTCTCTGCAACACTCTGCAGGGGAACCTTCAGACTTTGAGGGGGAGAGGTGTAATACCCCTCTTGAGACCCACGGGAACACCCCAATTGATCTCCCTGTGGGCTCATGGAATATAAACTCCCCTGCTAGTGGGCAGAGGCCTACCAGCTGAGGCTCATAACATTGCCTTACAAAAGCCGGCCCAGGGCGGCATGGTGCCACAGTGGTCAGCACAGCTGCCTCACGGCACTGAGGACCTGGGTTCAATCCCAGCCCCGGGTCACTGTCTGTGTGGAGTTTGCACATTCTCCCCGTGTCTGTGTGGGTCTCACCCCCACAACCCAAAGATATGCAAGGTAGGCCACGCTAAATTGTCCCTTAATTGGAAATAAATAAAAAATAAATAAAATAAAAACCAGCCTGACTGGAACCAGCATCTGTGGTAGTTCCAGTTGGGAGGGGACCTTTGGATTGTAAACTGCGTTGCCGCCTTTGCTTTTGTTGCCGAATTAAACTTTGTTTGAACTTATCTTCTCGGGCCTCCTGAACTTTTATATAACTCATGAATTTTACCACCGCAAATTTTGGTCCCTTAATAGCATTAAACAAACTTGGTTCCTTATCAGTAGTTTCTGTTTCAATTTTTCAATACTGCCTAAAAGTAAATAAACCCGGACTTCTGTTCATTGGTTCAGATAGATATTCCTCCTTGCATCTTGTCGACCTTGGTTTAATGCACACCGCCTTGAAGTGACAGCAGTCAAATAGATTGGATTGCGAAGGTTACAGAATTAGCTAATGAGGGTGATTTTCCCAGAATATATACTCTTATTCATAAGTGGTAAAGCAATTTTTCTTCTTTACTTCTTTCAGGAATACCAAAGCCACATCACCTCTTTACCCCTCTGTTGACCCTGTTTGCAGCAGCAGCTGGTGTACTGTGTGTCATTTTAGTCATTCTGTTTTACAAATACCAACAGGTAAAGTGCACTAAGATTTCTAATACTTCACTCACTGAGTTGCTGTGTACGTTATGAAGATTAACATTAATATGATTGCAATTGTTTTTAGAAACCCAGGTACCAAATTCAGTGGAAGGTAGTTGAGGGAATACACGGGAATAACTACACGTACATCGATCCAACACAGTTACCGTATGATGATAAATGGGAATTCCCCAGGGATAAGCTGCGTTTTGGTTAGTTGATATTTTGCTTGGTTTACATGAATTATTCTCACATGAAGAGTTCAATTAACCTGTGTTAAATTAACAATAAACCCATTAAAACATGAATCTTCAACAAAAACCCAATGCTTTGCTATTTTGCCAAACTATCGATCTTGACTTAGAAATAGAATCTAGAATGTTCAGAGCATTTCACCAGGATGAGGCCTGTGAATGGATTCTCTGGATTGAGTGGGGAGAGCAGGTTTGAGTTTGGGGGAATATGCTTTCAGGATAGTGCACATGCAGGGGTATCAGCAGACACTCTACAAGATCATAAAGTCAGAGTAATAGAAGAATGTGTTTGGCACTATTGGGACAGAACATGTAGAAAGGATTATTGGCATAAATTGAGTGAAGTGTATTGTTGAGTGAAGAAAGAAAGGAAATAAGACTGAACCAGCAAAAGAAAATACAGAACAAAATGGAGGCAGAGATTATGATCTAAAGTTTAACTTAACGTTGAGTCCCCAATGCTACAGAGAGCCAAGACACAAGATGAGGTGCTGTTCCTAAAGCTTGCAATGAATTTTGTTGGCATGCCATAACAGGCCATGGATAAAAAGGTCAGAGAGGGAGCGAGGTGGAGAATTAAAATGACCAAACACAAGCAGCGAATACAGAGAACTAAATTGAAAGAAATACAAGTAAATCACTCTTTCACCTGCAAAGAATGTTTAGGACTTTGAACAGGGAGAAGGTAAAAGGGCAGGTGTTGCATGTCCTGTGCTTATATGGAAAGTTGTCACAAGAAAGGGTGTTGGGCTTGATTGAGGAATTGAGGAATGGACCAGGGTGTCATGGACAAAATGATCTCTTCACAATTCTGTAAGGGAGGGGAAGATGTGTTTGGTGGTGGCATTGCACTGGAAGTAGCAGAAATGGAGGTGGATGCTCCATTGAACAATGAGGCTGGTGGGGTCGAAGATGAGGACAAGGGGAATCCAATTGTGGTTCTCTTAGGGAGGAGAAGGGGTGAGAGTTGAAGTGCAGGATATAGAAGGGATATATGGGAGTGTCCGTCAACTATAGTTGGAGGATAATCCTCAGCTGAGGAAAAAGGAAGACATATCGGAAGAGTGAGTGTGGAAGGTCGCATTGTCTGAGTAGATGTGTCAGAAAGCAGGTTATTCAGGCAAATAAAGTTATTGGGGCAGAGCAGGTGGAGGGGACTAACATAACAGTATTATCAGAACAGACTTCATAAAGGAGTTATCAAGGCAGAGCACACAGATGTTATCATAGGATATTGTTTTATGATTCAGGATGAACTGGGTTGAGTATGTTATTAGGATACCTTATAGAAGGGTCATAGTGGGATTATCAGTCATTTTGCAGAATGATTGTCAGACCTGGTTCAGAGAGATCCACGAGGCAATTTCTAGTCATTTCAATGGCCGGAACTTTCCAAAAATTGCAGAGTTCTGGATCAGGCAAGAAAGTTGAGTGAAACGTGTGCTTTCACAGCTGCCTTTTCTAGTCAAATCAAACAGCACTCTGTGCAATTTTGATGTGCTGGTGAGGTGGAGAGATGGTGGGCTTAACTTGCCGGCAAAGTTGATATTCAGAGATCAGAGTGGCCTTTTTAATGGACGCCCCACCACAAAGTGAAGTGAAAGAACCTCCTCTCCCTCCCTCCAGAGACACCAGGCACCCCAACAGACAAGGCAACACCCAACCCTCCAACACAAGGGCCAACTCCACACACCCCCGGCCACTTGATGGTCAGGTCACATCTCCCCTCCCACACCATGTAGGCATTCGGGTGACCTGAACCACCTCACCCTCATCCTTGCCAGCAGTGGGGCATCCCTCATTCTAAGTGCCCCCCCCCCTCTAATGCAGGCCCAGTCCCCACCCACCACTATCGTTCCTCCCCACCACATAACACCTCCCCCCCAGGGCTCTCCAGGTCACTGCCTCTGGGCTGTGCCAGGGCACTGCTCTGCCATGTCCCTCACCACCTGGGAGCTATACTCACCTTGGAGCCACCGGCATGGTCCTCACGGCCGGTTTCCGTGTTTGGAAACCAGTAGTGTTTCCTGCCAGCATTACGTTAGGTCACACTGGCAGGGGCGAATATCTGACCATCCAAGAAGCAACTGTGTTAAGCCATTTATGAACAACAAAATCGATTCACATTCATGGTAATCAAATTGACACCCTGGTTGGTTGGGGGCCATAACGGGATTTGCACCCACGGCAAACGGGCCCTGAAAAGTTTGCCGAAAATTTTTTCAATAACTAGCATTAGTTTAAAAACTTGCAATATATCTGTTTATACCACAATAAATTCAGTTTACCTCATTGTCAAAGATGAAATTACTGTCTTGTGAATAAGCAGTACAACTTTAAGTTTTTATAACTTGATTATTCAACATGCAGATATGATGAAAATGCTTTGTATTCCCAGGTAAAACCCTTGGTGCTGGAGCCTTTGGGAAGGTTGTGGAAGCTTCTGTTTATGGGTTGACTAAGACTGACTCCATCATTACTGTGGCAGTAAAGATGCTGAAGCGTAAGTATATATGATACATGTTTTGTGTGAAATGTAGGTTGACGTTCCAACATCAGCTGGGTGACAACTACAAATCTGTCTTTGCAGCAAGTGCCCACTCCACAGAGAAGGAAGCCCTGATGTCAGAACTGAAAGTCTTGAGTCATCTTGGGCAGCACATCAATATTGTCAATCTGCTTGGAGCATGCACCGTAGGAGGTCAGTTCATATAACTCAAGTGAACCATATTTGTACTTTTTGTCTAAATTAAGTTACCTTTCAGAGTAGCAAAATTGCTAGCTGTTGTTCAATGGGAGCACTGCTGTTTCTGAATTCAATGGTTGTGGATACAAGTCTCACACTGCAGCACAACATCCAGGATTTGAGGCAGCACGGTAGCACAAATGGATAGCACTGTGGCTTCACAGCGCTAGGGTCCCAGGTTCGATTCCCTGCTGGTCATTGTCTGTGCGAAGTCTGCACGTTCTCCCTGTGTCTGTATGGGTTTCCTCCGGGTGCTCCATTTTCCTCCCACAGTCCAAAGACGTGCAGGTTAGGCGGATTGGCCATGATAAATTGCCCTTAGTGACCAAAAAGGTTAGGAGGGGTTATTGGGTTACGTGGATAGGGTGGAAGTGAGCGTTTAAGTGGGTCGGTGCAGACTCGATGGGCTGAATGGCTTCCTTCTGCACTGTATGTTCAATGTTCTATGGTTACATTCCAGAAGACAGCTGATTGATGGAGGTGTCGCCTTTGAGATATGTTGAACCGAGGCCCTTGTCTCCTCTCTCCCTCAGATGAAGGTAAAAGGTCCCATGTAATTATTCAAAGAATAGCAGAAGAGTTCCCTTCCCAGTGTATTTACCCCTCAATCAACATTACCATCTGGTCATTGTCACATCATTGCTGCTTGTAGGGAGTTGCTGTGCTCAGATTGGCTGCAATGTTCTCTACAGTCTACACTATAATAGTAACCACACTTCTAAAGTACTTGTTGGCTGCAAAGGACTGCGGAGTCCTGAGGCTATGAACGGTGCTCTATAAATAAAGCTTACAGCTCAATATCCCCTTAATACCCTCACATAACAAAACCTGGCTGAGTCTTGGAAGTTTCAGTTGATGCCACATTCAGTTTTTGGAGAGAGTTGGAGAGAATTATTCGTAATTTTGCTTTTTATTAGTGAATAATTCCTAAATCAAAGCGCCAAAATATGGATCAGTAATTAAGGATAGATGCAAATCAATGAGAGAATAGATTTAAACTTTGCAGGGCTAATGTTATGAATGTATGCTTATATTGGAAAGTGTCACTTAATGCTATTGCATGCAGGAATTCACAAGTATACTCCCCAAAGATTTCAGTGATTATAATGGTGCAAAGTCTTGTACCTTAACTTTGCTACTATGTGAACTTGATTTTCCATTATATTCAGGGAGTGCACGTTTTGTACATTGGACCTTTGCCAGTAACCCTGCAGTTAGACAGTGACAGAGATTCTGCTTGTTGTACACCCATTCTGATTAACCTCTCTACTGAAATTAATGAATCGATAAAGGGCCATTGACTACTGATGCTCACTTTTCATGCACCCCCGCACCCCCCAACCCCTCTCTCCACTGAAAATGAAAATCTGGCCCTCGGCCTGAAGGAATTTACTGCAATATCCAAACATTCCACCTCCTCTCACAAACTCGAAGAATCAGGCAGCATTTGATTGCACACAATAGAGGATGGAATGTTACACTCCTCGCCATCAGTTTCCCTGACCTCCCTGCGGATGGGAGGGGTGAGGCTAGTAAAATGCAGTGTGAGGTCCACCTGCTGCCTACCTGCCCACTGCTGACCTACAGCCAATTTTATGGGGCCAGTGAGGCATTGGGCAGCCTGCCCACCCCTGAGGCCCAATTAATGACCATGTAAGTGCCTCGTCCCCTTCGCACCACAGTGCTGGGCAAATGGATGGGGTATCTTCTTTAGGGGTGCTCAGTGTCAGGCAGAGGCACCCCTCAAGGCCATGCACCGATCTTAACCTCCTCCGGCCCCGGCCTCTCCAACCGGTCACCTCAATCTCCTCACTTCCCTCCCTGGGAGCTGCTAGCCAGACCCTGCCCGTACAATTCAGTCCAGCCCCCTTTAGATCCACGTCTTTGGGGACTGATTCGTGTCCCAGCAGTGGCCACTCCTTGAACTAGGAGGGGGTTTAATCAGTAGGAGGTCGGGGTGGTCCAGTGGTTTTTGGGAAGGTCCGATGATAGTTTGGCAGTCCAGTGGCAGTCAGATTGTGCTTCTAATGGAATCTGATTGATATCCAGGGGAATCCAGTGGTGGTAGGAGGAGGGAGCAGACAGATCATGTGGTTGGGCTTGGAGGTAACAATTCTGCTCCACCTAGTTTACAAACAGTGATGTAGAAGTGCTAACCTCATGGATTCAGCCCTTCTTGCCTCCATTTAGCTGCTGAGTTTATCAAGGCCTAGTTAAAAATACAATCATTATGAAGGCAGGCATTTCAATATAATATTTAAATGACCAACCCGCTTTCTGGATGTGGATTGGCCACCAACATCTCACCTTGCCATGTTAAAAATGGGAATGGGCAGGTTCAGTCCTTGTGCCAGATGTTGTGCAGTATAACTCCTGGGCCGATCCAACCAGTATTTTTGGGAATTAAGACTCAGCCCAAGCTTTCCGAATATTGAAATTAAAAATGTTTCTGAGGTGTCCAGAGAGTACAATGGAGATATCCAGTTGTTTCATTCCACTTTGCTCCAGAGTCAATTTGGGCATTGACTGTGGATTTATACAATCAGTATAGTGTCGGTATGATGCAAGAAATCATAGTGCACAGCTGTTAATGTAAATTAACCCACAGTTTGAACTGTTAAAGTATAAAAGCAAATTACCGCGGATGTTGGAATCTGAAACTAAAACACAAAATCCTGGACAATCTCAGCAGGTCTGACAGCATCTGTGGAGAGAGAAGGGAGCTAATGTTTCGAGTCCAGGTGACTCTTTGTCAAAACTTTGCTAAAGCATAATTTTGGCTTACTTGCAGCATCAAAAAACATTATAATTAAAGATTTATTAAGAAGATCAATAAAGAGACAAATGTACACAATTATTCCAAAAGGCATTTGGCAGGAAAATTTGTTTGCAGCACTGCTCAGACTATGTTGATTCCCCAGGGGCAGATAGGCAGAAGCACAAGCCCGTTACCTGCTTGGTCAGCATGTTTTCTCCAATGATATCAATGTCGGAACGTGCAAGTAAACTGAACCCTGCTCTTTAGTTGCTGGTCCGGTAATAACATAGAACATGGTGTTCCTAATAGTAGTAATGGGTATGAATACATTGCAGTCCCTGGATAATAACACCCACTGATGTCTCAAAGGTATTGTTACTGTAACCACTGCTTCTCCTTTTTAACTTGAACAAGACTTTGATGAGTTAACTACGTGCTCAAATTTTGGTTTGGCTGGGATCCTAGAATATTTGGTTAACATTTAGTGGTTTACTCAATGTCAAATTCAAAACATTGCAATGGAGGTCTTTAGTAGGTAATAAACATCAAGTCAGTCTGTAGTTTCAAATATGTTTATTCTACTTTTACCTTTTGAATTTGGGTTTATTACCATGTGTACTGTGGTGAAACCACTATGTTGTATTGTGCTGCCACAGTATTACGTGTTGTACAGTATTACCACTGTATTACATGTTGTACGGTTTTGGCTCTGCCCGTGGCTCCTCCCCCTAGGGCCTGGGTATATAGGCTGCCGACCTTTCACAATGCCTCATTCTGGGGCACACTGCCAGTTCTGCTGTAAGTCAATTAAATCGATAGTTAATTCACTCTGCGTTCTCCGTCTTGATTGATGGCATATCATGTACTAAAGTGCAGTGAAAGGTATTGTTCTGCGTACAGTCCAGACAGAACGTCCCACACATGAAATAACATAGGATAGATACACAATGTAAATACATAGACAAAGGCAGCGGGTGAAGCATACAGGAGTGTGTCGTGTTGGGTGTTCTGCTATACAGACGAACCAACACGGTTGCAGATGGTACAACTCTGTTTTATTACTATCAATAACAACATCTGTAAACATATGACTGTGGTTCGTTCTTTACCCTTTAACTTGTGGACCCAGCCCTAACACTATCTCAGAGAGGCACTCAGCACATGGCGTATGTCTGAGTGGCTTGCTGTGAGCTCTGTGCCCTGACCTGTCTCCTGCTGGAATGAGCGGGAACTGTGGTGTTCCCCGTTTTATAGTGTGTGTGCTCTTGCTTGTGATTGGCTGTGATGTTGCGTGTGTGTTGATTGGTCCGTTGATCTGTCCATCAGTGTGTATGTGTTTGCACCATGATGTTTATCTGAATATCATGACAGAGTGCAGTACAACTCAGTTGGAAAGATAAGTGGTGAGATCAGTTCAGTCCATAAGAGGGTCATTCAGGAGTCTGGCAACAGCGGGCAAGAAGCTGTTTTTGAATCTATTTGTGCGTGTTCTCAGACTTCTGTATCTCCAGCCTGATGGAAGAGATTGGAAGAGAGAATAACCCGGGTGGGAGAGGTCTTTGATTATGCTGCCCGCTTTCCCCAGGCAGTGGGAGGTGTAGACTGAGTCAATGGATGGGAGGCGGTTTACATTTGTTTACACTTGTGCGTTCTTCACCTCGCCACAGTCAATCTGTAACTGGATCAACACCGACGATCAAAGGAAGCATGTCTGCTTGGGCAAGAGGCAGTAGCAAGGAGTGCAACAAACTTTCCAAACGTGACATTGAAATGTAATATTTCCTAGAAGAAACAGCCTAACTTGTGATTGCCAAGATTGTCTGTCCTGTTTGTATTTTTATCAGAGCATGGCACCTACAGGAAATGCCCAAGAAAGAGGGCGGGATTCTCCTGTCCCCCGCCGGGCAGGAGAATTGCCGGGGGGTGGCGTGAATCCCGCCCCGCTGCCCTGACGCAGGCTGCCGAATTCTCTGGCGCCGGTTTTTGGCGGGGGCGGGAATCACGGCGCGCCGGTCAGGGGCCATTGGCAGCGGTCCCCCCGGCGATTCGCCACTCCGCGATGGGCCAAGCGGCCGCCGGTTTTCTGCCAGTCCCGCCAGAGTAAATTACACAAGGTTCTTACCGGCGGGACCTGGCTCTGCGGGCGGCCTGTGGAGTCCTCGGGGGGGGGGGGGGGGGGGCGCGAGGGGATCTGGCCCCAGGGGGGCCCCCACGGTGGCCTGGCCTGCGATTGAGGCCCAGCGATCTGCGGGCGGGCCTGTGCTGCGGGGGCACTCTTTCCCTCCGCGCCGGTCGCTGTAAAGCTCCGCATGGCCGGTGCGGAGAAGAAACCCCCTGCGCATGCGCAGGAATCACGCCAGCGGTTCTGGGAACATGCTGGCGTCCCTGCGCATGCACTAACTCGCGCCGGCCGGCGGAGGCCCTTCAGCGCTGGTTGGCGTGGCGCCAATCACTCCAACGCCGGCCTAGCCCCCGAAGGTGCGGAGGATTCTGCACTGTTGCTAACTTTCAGGTTGGTTCAATTGCTCTGTTTTAATACCTTTGCTCTCGAGTCGCCAGATATCTTCATAACGCCACGAGGTTCAAGTCCGAGTAATGATCAATAACTCAATACACCGATTAGTAAGATTCAAATCAAAGCACATTTATTATACACAGTAATCGCTACTCATGCACAAATTCTACGTCTAAGCTACTTCTACAACTAACAGGCCTATACTTAACTTCGGACTGGCCCACCAGGTCAGGGGAACAAATGGCCTTTCGTTCGGGTTCTGAGTCTGCGGGATTCGAAGTTGGTACGGATTGGTAGCTAGGAGCGCCTGTCTCGTAGCGAGCGTTGAATTAAGACTTACTTCTGTCGGCGGTCACTGCACCGGTCACGGTCAATGTTGGTTCGTGTTGCTGGGTGACTCGGGCAGGACGAAGAGAGAGATTTGAACTTGGGGCTTAACTCTTATAGTCCCCAGGGGCTTCCCGTCTTTCGGGGCGGACCCTGTACCTGGTCACAAGTGATTGGACTTTGTCCCAATCGCTTGGTTCGATTTCTCCAATACTGGAGCGGTTCCCTGATCGATGGGCGGTCTTGAGGTGTTCGTTCACCTCCTTTGTGTTGGCTCCTGCTGGCGCCGGGGAGTCTGGCTTTGCTTTGTGTGTCCCAAATGTTACTTATTGTTCCTGGGGATTGCTCATCAGTATGTAGATGGCTGCTACATTGTTATGCTGATGGTCGCTGGTATCGATGTTTTCTGGCCTTTTGCAGAGTTAAATACACAGCAGACCTGCACCTGCTGGTTTCTGTCTGTGTTGGCTGACTTTCCCATCAGCCTTTGCCGTTCGCCATTTTAAATCGGGAGTTGGCCAATTTAGGTGGCTACAGCACCTTCCGGGCGGCCCGACGCCGGAGTGGCTCACGCCACTCTTTGGCGCCTGTACGGCCCGCCCGCCGGATGCCAGAGAACCCCGGCCAGAATGTTTAGATTTAAAGAGAAGAGTGGCTTTTCTATGGGGCATCCTCTCCCGGAATTCATCCAACCTCCCACCATAACTTCAATGTACGTTTATCACCAATCCCTGGAGTAATAGCATAAATGACTTAAAACGACCATTACTTTGTTTCCCCAGAATTAACGACAAACGTATGATGGTCGATTGGGAGAATATCATGGAAATTGTTCTGTAACATCTTCACAATCCTTTGACTTTCCGCATGCATTCTGATTAAAGTTTTAAAATCTAACTAAAAGAGAACTACAGGGGCTGACCAGTGTACACACTGCATTGTTTGTCTGCATTCCATGTGACTGTCAAAATTTTTGACCTGCTAAGTGATCTTAAAGGTATTTTGATACGTGACCCCAGCACATCGACATGGGGTTCCACAAGCCTTGTATGCCTTTCCTCCTAGTTCATGTTTAGTTGTAACTCTGCTCCTGAAAGAAACCCCCCCCCCCATCTCCGCCTTTAAACTGGATACCAATAACAACTTGTGCGACCCAACAAAAGCACTTTTCTTTTTGACTCGGTCAGGTTTCTGGAGGTCACCAGTCTTTTGTGGGAGGCCCATGCACTAGTCGTTAATTGCTCGCCTTTTGTGTAAAGCCACATGAGAAAATTACACAATGAATTTCTAAACTAGGAAACTAATATTCTATTTAAATGGAGTACAAATTGGTCATCAGCCTTACTTGAGAACAATCGAAAAGGCCAATTGTAATTTTTGACGACTCATTTTAGGGATGTCAACCGCCCTGAAACTTCCGAAATCATTCCTTGGTTGACCTCAAATTAGTCAACTTAGGGCAGCACGGTGGCGCAGTGGGTTAGCCCTGCTGCCTCACGGCACCGAGGTCCCAGGTTCGATCCTGGCTCTGAGTCACTGTCCGTGTGGAGTTTGCACATTCTCCCCCTGTTTGCGTGGGTTTCGCCCCCACAATCCAAAGATGTGCAGGGTAGGTGGATTGGCCACGCTAAATTGCCCCTTAATTGGAAAAAATGAATTGGGTGCTCTTAATTTTTTTAAAAAATTAGTCAACTTGCTAATTTCCACAAATAATGCTGACCAATGTTCCCATTTACTGCTATCACTTCATGACTGCCAGATTCGAACGTGTGTGCAAAAGGGATTTTGTTCATTTTCTTATGTTATTATTCACCTGTTAACCATTCTGGTGGCAAAATTTACAATATCTAATCAGCAGGAAGTGATATATTTATAATCTTGATATATGAGAACACAGCAATGGGCTGAATAAAGCCGGGGTATGGGGGCATTGGATCCCCCCACTCTACCCTTCCTGAAACAAAGTCGGTGTAGAGCTGACCTCGTCCTCACTGGCTTGTCCTGCATCAATAACAGGCTGCAGGCAGGCTTAAAAAGGGCCAAATTGGACTTCAAGACCTCACTTGGGAGGAATTACCGCCCTCTGGAGCTGCTGGCCAATCAGATTGGGTGTCTGCTCCATCAGTCCCAGCAATGCCAATCGTGCATTAATGGCCACTGCTGGAACTGCAAGAAGAGGTGCAAGAAGGCCCATGGATCTCGAGGGAGAGAGCTGATGAGGGGATTGGGGGCGGGCGGGGGGGGGGGGGGTGGTTGAGTTTAAGGCCCCATCTTCGATGGACAGACTTCTCTGATCTGCAAAGAGTAGCCCCTGAAGATTGACCCCACCCACTTCCTTACTGCCCTTTGATGAACGTTGTTTAAAAAGCAGGCTGCCCACTGCCCACTCCCAATGTTTAATTCCGCAGGGTAGTCTATTATCAGGGTTAATTGGCTTGTCAACAAACCCAATTGACCTTTGAGTACCTATTTAAATATAGCAGGTGAGCTGCTGCTTTCAGTGCCCCCCCCCCCGTCCCATATTATGGGGTTGTGCTTGGGGTTAAGTGGGAAGGTGGTGGGTGGGCACTCGCCCTATTTAACACGCTCCCCCCCCTCATCAGAGACGCATCTGGCGGGGGCACATAACATGCAGCTCAATAATGAATGGAAGTACACAATTTTTCATGGCTTCAGTTAACCCTGAAAAATTCTCCTGTAAATTATAAATAGACTTACCATATTGTTTCAGGTCCAGTTCTGGTAATCACTGAATACTGCTGTTTTGGTGACCTTTTGAACTTTCTGAGGAGGAAACGGGATTCATTTGTTTGGCCAGAAAATGGAGAACAGAACCTGGAGAAGACACAATATAAGAATATTCCAAATCTGAGGTAAACAAAAAATTAACACTATAACCCTCTCTGTTAAGTTATTGCATGTGCATGTTTAATTGTTTTCTGCTATAATGAAATTCTACACCACAGGGTCCCATATTCAAGACTTTATCATAATATCTGTTATGTTTTGAGATCATCACACAGAAATATTCAAATTTAAAAAACCTCCACCCTCCAATGTTTCCACATTAATTGCTGGCCGAACATCAGCGCCGAACCAACCACTATGCTCTGCCCCTCCCCGCTGGCGGTGGTATTGGCTTTCTCGCCCGCACGCCAACGGGAGGATGCTAATGGATGCAAATGAGTGCTAATGATCCATTTGCATCCACTTAGCAGGTCCGGCACCAGAGTCCCCGGACCCTCGCAATTCTCTGATTCTCCAGGCCAGGAATGATCATAGATCGTAGAATCTACAATGCAGAAGGAGGCCATTGAGGCCATCGAATCTGCACTGGCCCTTGGAAAGAGCAGCCCACTTAAACTCAAGCTTCCAACTATCCCCGTAACCCAGTAACCCCATCTAACCTTTTCGACACTCAGGGGCAATTTAGCATGGCCAATCCACCTAACCTGCACATCTTTGGTCTGTGGGAGGAAACCAGAGCACCCGCTGGAAAACCACGCAGACTGTCACCCGAGGCCGGAGTTGAACCTGGGTCCCTGGTGCTGTGAGGCAGCAGTGCTAACCACTGAGCCACCGTGCCGCTCCTAATCACATGGGCGGGATTCACTGCAGCTATCATCAAATGTGTACCTTGCGTGGTGGACCAAGGGGGTGACTCCTTAAGGAAGTTCTCCCCCAAAAGTCTGGCTAAGGATCTCAACCCTCCCACCACTGCATCCCCTCCCGGTGAACCCCTAAAATGGGAGATCCCCCTCAGGGACTCATTAACTAAAGAACTCCCCACACTCACTCTCTAAATAGGGAGTCCTTGTGGAGGGCTCCCTAACTAAACGTCCCCCCCGAGACCCCCTAAAACGGGAGGCCTCCCAGGGAACCCCTAACTAAAGGAGCCCCCCACAGAGACACGCTAACTACACAAACTCCCCAAGGGACCCCCTAACTAAAGGAGCCCCACCAGAGAAGCCCTAAATAGAGAAATTCCCCAAGGGACCCCCTCACTAAAGAAACACAAAGATCCCCTAAATAAGGAGACCCCAACACGGACCCCCACTAAATCTCCCCGATATCCCCGAACTAAAGTGACCCCCCGTAGGGACCCCTTAACTAAGCAGTCCTGCTCGGACTGGGCCACCTCCCTCTGTGTCTGCGCCACATCAACCAGCACCTGGGCAATTCTGCCAATGCTCTCAGCCATGGCCCGCTGTGACTGGGCCATGCTCAGGAGCGCCGCTGCAAAGTCTTGGTGGCTCTGGCACATGGTTGCCTGTGAGAGGGCAGCCCTGTCCTGGGCTTCGGCCACTGCCTGCACGGATTGCCCCGGGCCTTGGACATGCTGATCCATAACCAAAACCCCCGCCCCCAAGGCTTCCACCAGGGATACCACCCCTGCAATGTTGGCCTGGGTGGCACGTATGGTCGGCACCACCTGCCGCACCTGCATGCAGTTGGGCCTCTCCACCTGCACCTGCAGGTGCTGTTTGCTCGCCGGCGTCCCCTCATGTAGTCCCTGGCTCTGCAACTGCATCTCCACAATCGATGGGACCAACCGTTTCAGAAGCCCAAAACCTGTCTGGATGGCAGCTAGTCCCTAGCCCTCCGACGATCCTACTCCTCTTGAGTTCCTATCTCCACCTGCTGTACCAGATCAGCTGTGTGGTGTGCATCAGATAGTGTCCCCAGGAGCCTCTTCACTAAAGTGTCCAACCGAGGTGAGTGTCTCTGGGATGGTGGAGGGTTTTGGAGACAGCTGTGACGGGAAATATGTGTAATCCTCAAACTCGAGGTCCGGGGTGTCTTGGATCTTGGGTCTGTGGCTCGTGTCCTTGTCGGTGTCCTCATCGCTGGTCTGCACCTGGGGTTGTGGCTGTGGCTTTGAGCGGGGACACCAGAAGGTCCAGCCCCATCACCAGCAAGTGCTGCAAGACACAAGATAAGACGCATGATTAGACTGCAGGCCGGGGGAGGCATGGGGGGGGGTATGTTGGGGTGTGTGGGGGGAGGGGGGTATGTTTGGGAGCGGCGAGTAGTGGTGGTGGTGGAGTGGGGGTGAGGGAGTGGTATGAAGGTGGTGTGGGGGTGGTGTTGGGCCGGCGTTGACACACATGTCGCGGGGAACTGCAACTCAGCAAGATTTCACTTCCTCGCCCGACGCTGACCTCCATCTCAGTGACTGCCCTTTCCTCGGGCCCACTGACCACGTCCAGTGGCCGCTACTCTGCCGCGGTGAGGGCTGCAGGTCTTCCAGTCCCCCTCTGGTCTTTTCCCGCTACTGGCGATTATCAGCGACCTCCTCTAGGGGGGCGGAAACAGAAGACGCAGAGTTTTAGACAGTCCGACGCTGGCTAGCTGGTGGCTTCAGTGGCTTGGGCATCCGGCCATGGCAGCCTGTATGGGTGCCGGATTGTGATGCAGGGTGGGGGTTCGGACGCCCTCCGCATGGGGGGCTGGGGTAATACGTGTGTGGGATGGAGGTTGGTGCCAGGGACACAGTGCTGCCTACTCACCTGGCCGCCCTGAGGAGGTCGTGTGGTTTCTTACCGCACTGCTGGCCAGTCCGGTTGATGTCGCTGACGGCGCTGACAGCCTCTGCCACTTTGTGCCCAGGCATGGTGAATGGTGGCGGCTGGCAGTCCTTTCAAAGAACAAAGAAAAGTACAGCACAGGAACAGGCCCTTCGGCCCTCCAAGCCCTTGACGACCATGCTGCCGGACTAAACTACAATCTTCTACACTTCCGGGGTCTGTATCCCTCTATTCCCATCCTATTCATGTATTTGTCAAGATGCCCCTTAAACGTCACTATCGTCCCTTCTTCCACCACCTCCTCCGGTAGTGAGTTCCAGACACCCACTACCATCTGTGTAAAAACCTTGCCTCGTACATTTACTCTAAACCTTGCCCCTCGCACCTTAAACCTAAGCCCCCCAGTAATTGACCCCGCTACCCTGGGAAAAGCCTCTGACTATCCACTCTCTCTATGCCTCTCATAATTTTGTAGACCTCTATCAGGTCGCCCCTCATCCTCCGTCGTTCCAGTGAGAACAAACCGAGTTTATTCAACTGCTCCTCATAGCTAATGCCCTCCATACCAGGCAACATTCTGGTAAATCTCTTCTGCACCCTCCCTAAAGCCTCCACATCCTTCTGGTAGTGTGGCAACCAGAATTGAACACTATACTCCAAGTGTGGCCTAACTAAGGTTCTATACATCTGCAACATGACTTGCCAATTCTTATACTCAATGCCCTGGCCAATGAAGGCAAGCATGCCGTATGCCTTCTTAACTACCTTCTCCACCTGTGTTGCCCCTTTCAGTGACCTGTGGACCTGTACACCTAGATCTCTCTGACTTTCAATACTCTTGAGAGTTCTACCATTCACTGTATATTCTCTGCCTGCATTAGACAATCCAAAATGCATTACCTCACATTTGTCCGGATTAAACTCCATCTATCATCTCTCCGCCCAAGTCTCCAAACAATCTAAATCCTGATGTATCCTCTGACAGTCCTCATCGCTATCCGCAATTCCACCAACCTTTGTGTCGTCTGCAAACTTACTAATCAGACCAGTTACATTTTCCTCCAAATCATTTATATATACTACAAACAGCAAAGGTCCCAGCACTGATCCCTGCGGAACACCACTAGTCACAGCCCTCCAATTAGAAAAGCATCCTTCCATTGCTACTCTCTGCCTTCTATGACCTAGCCAGTTCTGTATCCACCTTGCCAGCTCACCCCTGATCCCATGTGACTTCACCTTTTGTACTAGTCTACAATGAGGGTGCTTGTCAAAAGCCTTACTGAAGTCCATATAGACACCATCCACTGCCCTACCTTTCCCAGCCAGCATACATGATTGCCTGCCTCTCCTCCATGGCGCCCAGCAGGGTCTCGAGCTCGGCGTCCAAAAAACAGGATGCCGCTCTCCTTGCTGCCATCTTGTTGGCTGGAATGGTGAGTGTGGGGAGTGAAGTGTGTATATGCGGCTGCAGCTTTTTGGCTTCCTGAGTGTAAATCACGAATCCGGCGAATTCCACACCGTTTCCCATTGGAATCGTTTCCCACGTGGCGCCAATGCTAGCCCCTTAACAGTCACCGAATCTGTCAGTTTTGCTGTCATAGAAGTCCACGAATCCTGCTCCGGCATCAACACTTTGCCTTAGGAACGGAGAATCCAGCCGCATAACTTTGTTCAGGGCAATTTGAAATAAAAATAAAACTACACAGGGGTTAATAAAAAATGTTGTGCTTGCTACTAGTAACAGAATTCATAGCATTAACAATATGTATAATTCAGCTTCAAATGGTGGTCGGTGTCATACTAACTCACTCTGCACTGAATCAGTCGTTCATCAATGCATGTTTGTTGCAAGCAAATTTCAAAATTAGATGCTGACTCAAGACTCGTTGATATGCCAACAAATTTATTGTTCAGAAAAATACGCGGATGAGTTATTTGATGCATATTGGTAGGGTAGACAAGTGGAACTTTTGTTTCTTTTATTTCTGCTGACTTAAGAACTCAGGATATATGTTGCTTTTAAAGAAGCCATTTGTCAAGATAGACGAAGAGCAGTGTCACTGTGAATTTGCTCAGTCGCTTCTCAAAATTGCATTGGGCCCTGTTGATATCCCATTTAATTTTAATGACATCCTGGGGTCAAACCGGTGTTTTGCAACAGGATTTCAGCATAGCTCTTGACAACTTGAACAGAATTGTTTGCATAGGATGCCAAATAAACTTCCAGGAATAGTGACCCCATTGTATTATAGGATTGCTCCCTAAGGCAGCAGACCTGGAATGGACCCCTTCATTACTTAAAGTGCCGTTAGTGGCAAATATAAACAGCAGCTGTCGATTTAGGTAGGTTTAGTCAGTTATTTTCGAGGTCTAGTTAGGGTGAGCTCTGAGCCTGTCTGTACAGGACAATGGGATCTTTTTTTTGTACTGTGCGGAACTTCTCCCAATGTAGGAGAAGATTGATAACCCAAAGGCAGCTCAGCATGTGCATATTTATCTAATTTTCCTTAAAATTGCACTAGTCCCAATCACTGTATGCGGCAAAGTATTCTAAAGACATTCCTTCTAACTTTCTTATTCTATTGGTGAAAATTCTAACTGGTGAACCCTGCTATGGGCAGCACAGTAGCACAAGTGGATAGCACTGTGGCTTCACAGCGCCAGGGTCCCAGGTTCGATTCCCCGCTAGATCACTGTCTGTGCGGAGTCTGCACGTTCTCTATGTGTCTGCGTGGGTTTCCTCCGGGTGCTCTGGTTTCCTCCCACAGTCCAAAGGCTAGGTGGATTGGCCATGCTAAATTGCCTGAGTGTCCAAAAAGGTTAGGAGGGGTTATTGGGTTACGGAGATTTGATTTGATTTGATTTATTATTGTCACATGTATTAGCATACAGTGAAAAGTATTGTTTATTGCATGCTGTACAAACAATGCATACCGTACATAGGGAAGGAAGGAGAGACTGCGGAATATAATGTTACAGTTATAGCAAGGTGTAGAGAAAAGATCAACTTAATTCGAGGTATGACCATTCAAAAGTCTGATGGCAGTAGGGAAGAAGCTGTTCTTGAATTGGTTGGTACGTGACCTCAAACTTTGGTATCTTTTTCCTGACGGAAGAAGGTAGAAGAGAGTATGTCCAGGGTGCGTGGGGTCCTTAATTATGCTGGCTGCCTTTCTGAGGCAGCGGGAATTATAGATAGAGTCAATGGATGGGAGGCTGGTTTGCGTGATGGATTGGGCTATATTCACGACCTTTTGTAGTTTCCTGCGGTCTTGGGCAGAACAGGCTCCATACCAAGCTGTGATACAACCAGAAAGAATGCTTTCTATGGTGCATCTGTAGAGGTTTGTGAGGGCCGTAGCTGACATGCCAAATTTCCTTAGTCTTCTGAGAAAGTAGAGCCGTTGGTGAGCTTTCTTAACTATAGTGTCGGCATGGGGGGACCAGGACAGGCTGTTGGTGATCTGTATACCTAAAAACTTGAAGCTCTTGACCCTTTCTACTTCATTCCCATTGATGTAGACAGGGGCATGTCCTCCACTATGCTTCCTGAAGTCGATGACAATCTCCTTCGTTTTGTTGACATTGAGGGAGAGATTATTGTCGTCGCACCAGTTCACCAGATTCTCTATCTCATTCCTATACTCTGTCTCGTCATTGTTTGAAATCCGACCCACTACAGTGGTGTCATAAGCAAATTTGAAAATCGAGTTGGAAGGGAATTTGGCCACACAGTCATAGGTGTACAAGGAGTATAGTAGGGGGCTGAGGACACAGCCTTGTGGGGCACCGGTGTTGAGGATGATCGTGGAGGAGGTGTTGTTGCCTATCTTTACTGATTGTGGCCTGTGCGTTAGAAAGTTCAGGATACAGTCGCCGAGGGAGGAGCCGAGGCCAAGGTCACGGAGTTTGGAGATGAGTTTTGTAGGAATGATGGTGTTGAAGGCTAAGCTGTAGTCGATAAATAGGAGTCTGACACAGGTGTCTTTGTTATCTAGGTGTTCCAGGGTAGAGTGCAGGGCCATGGGGATGGCGTCTGCTGTGGACATGTTGCAGCGGTAGGCGGACTGTAGTGGATCAAGGCAATCTGGGAGGCTGAAGTTGATTCGTACCATGACTAACCTTTTGAAGCACTTCATGATGATGGATGTGGAGGTTATTGGGTGATGATGATGGATAGGGTGGAGGTGAGGGCTTGGGTGGGTCGGTGCAGACTCGATGGGCCGAATGGCCTTCTTCTGCACTGTATGTTCTATGTAACCAATGGGACCTCTGGAAGCTGCTTTTAAAATTCCCAAAACTTGGAAATCTTTTAATATATTGTAAAGTCAGAAGAAACAGTAGTAGGCGTGATCTACCAGCTGCGATGCATTGACAAAGTCTCGCATGTAAAGTTAAAGAGCACGGGCTTAGGGGTAGTGTATTGAGATGGATAGAAAATGTGTTGGCAGACAGGAAACAAACAGTCGGAATTAACGGGTCTTTTTCAAATTGGCAGGCAGTGACTAGTGGGATACTGCAGAGGTCGATACTAGGACCCTACCAGCTATTCACAATATATATTATAATTTAGATGAGGGAACAAAATGTCATTCTCCAAATTTGCTGAGGACACCCAAGTTGGGTGGGCGGGTGAACTGTGAGGAGGAAGCAGAGATCCTTCAGTGTGATTTGGACAAGTTGAGTGAATGGGCAAATGAATGGCAGATGCAGTATAATTTGGAAAAATACGAGTTTATCCACTTTGGTAGCAAAAACAAGAAGGCAGACTATTATCTGAATGGCCATAATTTAGGAGATGGGAATGTGCAAAAAGACCTGGGTGTCCTCATACAGCAGTCACTGAAGGTAAGCATGCAGGTGTAGCAGGCTGTAAAGAAGTCAAATTATATGCTGGTGTTCATTGCAAGAGGATTCGAGTACAGGAGCAGGGATGTCTTGCTGCAATTATTCAGGGCCTTGGAAAGGCCACACCTGGCATAATGTGTGTAGTTTTGGTCTCCTTATCTGAGGGAGGATATTCTAGCTGTAGAGGGACTGCAGCGAAGGTTTACCAGACTGATTCCTGAGGTGGCGGGACTGACATATAAGGAGAGTTTGAGTCGGTTAGGATTGTATTCGCTGGAGTTCAGAAGAAAGAGGGGGGATCTCATAGAAACCTATAAAATTCTAAGAGGACTAGGTAGGGTAGATGCAAGAAGAATGTTTTCGATGGTGGGGTGTCCATAACCGGGGGTCACAGTCTGAGGATACGGGGTAGGCCATTTAGGACAGAGATTAGATATTTCTTCACCCAGACAGTGGTGAACCTGTGGAATTTGTTACCACAGGAAGTAGTTCAGGCGAAAACATTTTGTATGTTTTCAAGAAGCAGTCAGATATTGCTCTTGGGCCGAAGGGAATCAAAAGATATGGGGTGAAAGCAAGATTAGACTTTTGAATTGGATGATCAGCCATGATCAAAATGAATTTCGGAACAGGTTCAAGGGCTAAATGGCCACCTCCTGCCCCTGTTTTCGATATTTCTAAGAAAGGTGGTGCGGCCGGTAGATGCCGGGAGATCCTTCTTCCGGTATCTACCCGGCTCGCCACACCTCGCGAGATCGAACACGATCTTGCGAGATATTGAGATATGAATCCCATGGCAGCGATGGTCCATGTGGGAGGTGCTCTGCGCATGTGAGGTGGGGTGTGGGTGGCCCGAGGAACCCCTTATAGGAGAGTTAGGGTTTTGGGGCGGGGTCTGGGTGCTGGATAGGGGGTTGAGAGGTTAGGAAGCCATTTAAAAATGGCGTCCCGATCTCTTCCTGAATTGAAGAGATCTGGCGAGCCGAGTTCCTCGTAAATAGAACTAAGTGCGGCCTCAGCGGGGAGTTCTCCACTGAGGCTCCGAATTGCAAGAGTCCCAATAGAGAACATTTTTATTGCGCTCCCTTCTAAAACAATTAATTTTATATTATAAGGAAATCTATTTTATTTTTCCATTTCACACTTCAATCTCCCTCACCTCTTCTTTCAACTATTTCAGACCACTAGAATTCTTGATTCACTTCATATTCATTGCATCCTAATTTGCAGGTATTGTTCACAGTTTGTGGACTGGTATGTATATACGTTTTCCTGGCTTTATAGACTTTGTTCACAGTTTACAAACTGCTTTGTGTACACTTTTGAATAGGCAAATGATCGCACAAGGTTCCAAAATCCAAGCAATCCTTCTCAGCACCTGAAAACAAAAATACTATTGGTTTACTTCAGTGTTTGTTGCAAGTTCATAACCCATTGATTTATTTACATTTATTCTTTGCTTACTATAGCAACAGTTCTGGATCATACATGGAAATGAAACCAAGTAGTGTAACATCTCCACAAAAAAAGGCAGACAAAAGAAAATTCCCGAGCAAGGGTAAGTTATCTGTGATGTGAGAGGGCTACCCATCATTGTAATATTTTTGCAGTGTGATTAAATGAGTTGCGAATGTGCAGAGCAAAACAAGTCATTAATCAGGCATCAAGTTCAATGTTACAGAAAGAAAATGGTTCATGAATGATACAATGTCCCTGAACACAGGAGCTGAGGATGTGGGAATATTTACTGGTCTTATTTTGTCATTACCCATGATCTAATCAATGGGGACATGAGTCTGATGAGTGGTGCACAGCTCTGTAGAAGGTTCATACGGACATTAACTGCATTTCTCTCCCTGCAGATGCTGCAAGACCTGCTGAGTTTATCCAGCCCTTTCTGTTGTTATTTGTGTGGTGCACAGTGGCTGGAACATGGCCCGACCTGCATTTCACCAGCCCACTGCTTGCCCTCACTTTTGGAACTGTCCATATATATGAGTGGGCAAATGGGTGGTAATGAAGGAAGGACATCATTCAGTACATTTTCTGTGATTACTGCCCGAGCAGCGTGTTTTGGAGATAACTTCAATGCTGAAAGTTCTCAAAAAGGAATGTGCAATCTCCCACCCCATGAAACTTCTGATTTATTTTTTAAAAAAGCAGCCCCTTTTTTTTTAGCAAATCCACCAACAATTTGCCTTTTCCGTCTGCTGCACCCAGTGCCAAAGGCCTGCAGTTCCATTTGTCTGTCTTTCCAGATGGGCAGCTTAAAACAGGCAGGAATCTCATTGGAAAATTGCCAGAATCATGACCAATTCTCCTGGGTCAGGAGAGGGGAGGATGGATGGGTGGATGTCGACTTCATGCGATGTTTTCACCAAAGTGGAAAATCTCATATTCTGACTTAAGCCCTGATTCAAACTTTCAAGGATTTCCATTTAAAAATAAATATTTGCATTTATAGAGCTTTTCATGATCACCAGACATCTCAAAGCACTTGACAATCAATCAAGTACATTTTTGGATTATTGTTGTGCAAAATATGACAGATAACCTGAGCTCAGCAAACTGCCACAAACAGTTGTAATGACCAGATTGTCGTGATGTCGACAATAAATATTGGCCAGCACACTGGGGATAATTCCCCTGCCCTTGTTCAAAATAGTACCATGTTTTATTTTTACATCCACCCAAACAGGCAGATGTGGGCTTGGTTTAACATCTCGTTTGAAATACCCGCCTCTAAAAGTACAGCGCTCCCTCAGCACTGCCCTGGAATGGCAACCTTGATTTCTCTGCTGCATCCCTGGATTGAGACTCAAAACAAAGTCCTCATGATAGAGGCAAATGTGCTAACACCTGGACCACAGCTGACATGTAACTGGTGCTTTGGGGACATGAGTTCAAATTCCACCATGATAGCGGTTGAAATTTGAATCCAATTAACAAATCTAGAATTGGAAGCTAGTCTCAGTAATGCTGACCGCGAAACGACCATTGATTGTTGGAAAAAAACATCTGGTTCACTAAGTCTATTTAAGGAAGGAAGTCGGCAATCCTTGCCTGATTTGGCCTACATGTGACTCCAGACCCACAACAACGTGGTTGACTCTTAACTGCTCCACGAAATGGTGTGGCAAACCACTCAATTCAAAGTTAATTAGGGATGGGCAACAAATGCTGGCCTTCTCAGCTTCACCTACTTTCCAGGAAATAATTTTTAAAAAACACTGCAGCAGCTGTGTTGCAACAGCAGGATAAAACAGAAAGCGGTTTTGAAAATGTCAACTTAGTTTTTTCTGCTGCACGTGCATTGCTGTAATATTGATCTTCATTTTACATGTAGATCACAGGTCTAGGGAGGCAACGTTTGGTTTGAAAGCAAAGACCATCCTTCCATGCAAGTAACTTATGGCCATGGTTATATGGCCCCTCCTGCGTAGCAGGATATTACGGTCCCACTGAACTGAATGGCGATCAAAATGGCTGGAATCATAGAATTTGCAGTGCTGAAGGAGGCCATTCGGCCCTTCAAGTCTGCACCAGCCCTTGGAAAGAGCACCGCACTTAAGCCCACGCCTCCACCCTATCCCGGCAACCCCGTAACCCCACCCAACCTTTTTGGACACTAAGGGCAATTTAGCATGGCCAATCCACCTATCCTGCTCATCTTTGGACTGTGGGAGGGAACCGGAGCACCCGGAGGAAACCCACGCAGACACGGGGAGAACGTACAGACAGTGATGGAAGCCGGGAATCGAACCTGGGACCTTGGAGCTGTGAAGCAACTGTGCTAACCACTGGGCTAAGGTGCTGCCATTCGCTGGTGTGGTGGGGGGTGGGTGCGATGGCCGGGGCGGAGGGGAGACACACAACAGGCCAGCGTCGAGCTGTGAAACCTTGGCCAAATCCTGGCCGGTATGGTTGATGAAACTGATATTGGAAGCTGTGAAAGAATACCTAAATGTTACAATCCCAGTTGATGAACATGGATACTATCGAATGACATAAATGTGACACACAAATTGTGGCTGGGATTCGTCGATTTGAGTTCGTCCCACCATTGCCCCAGGGCAACGGAAAATTTGATGCTCGGCCAAAACTCCATTCACTGCAGGGGGACTAGAGAATCATAGAACATAGAGTGCAGAAGGAGACAATTCGGCCCATTGAGTCTGCATCGACCCATTTAAGCCCTATTCCCATAATCCCGTCGGCATGAACGGATGGAGAATTACGGCCTGTATCTTTAAATTTAAGAGTTATGTAAAGATGCCAGGAAATTGGAAAAGTATGCAAAGAACTAATATTTGCATACATCTGATTTGCAAATGCGTGGATTTCGCTGTACCTGTATTTTCAGAGGTGGAAAAGTTCAGAAACTGGTTGCCTTGTTACTTGCTTAACAGCAGCAATTACACTTCTAACTATCCCATTGGCTGTAATGAACTTTGGGATGCCCTGAGGTTGTGAGAAATAGGCCGTTTTCCCAATGTTGCCAAATCCCAAGACCAAATATAAAAATTACCCTGTAAATTATGCAATAATTATTTTGGATTATGCAGTATATGCATTTTTAATGATTATTTTGAATTAACATCAAATACTTTTTTTTACTAGAATCATACAGTGACAAAGAAAACAACAATGATGTCACTGAAGAGGATAACTTGGCTCTGGAAATTGAAGACCTTCTCATCTTTTCCTATCAGGTTGCAAAGGGAATGAACTTCCTTTCCTCTAAGAATGTAAGCTTGCGTTACTCAAGAAACTGTTAGTTGAAGATGATTTCAAATTCACCGGGCGGAATTTTATGGTGCCTCCCGCTGGTGCGATTTTCCAGTCCGGCTGAAGTCAATGGCCTTTTGAATGGCTCGCCACATTTTCCCGCCCCGCTCCTGCCACGACAGGACCATAAAATTCCATCCATAATTTTCCTTAAGTTATTATTATTGATTTTTTGTTTTGTTTTACAGTATGTTAAATTATATATTTAATTAATTACAGTGCATTCACAGAGACTTGGCCGCAAGAAATATTCTTCTAACCAATGGACAGATTGCAAAAATATGCGATTTCGGGCTGGCTAGAGATATCAGGAATGATTCGAATTATGTGGTGAAAGGCAATGTAAGTCACTCTGGAGAGCTGGCCACTGGTTTATGGCATAATCACTTTGCAGCACAAAGGCCATCAGAACATCTAATACATAACACTGGGGACTCAATCGCATATCAACTCCCGACCACCAAGAACTCAGTGAGATGTTAACACTGAGCCATCAGGGACTGAAGCACACGTCATAACATTTGGTCCTTCTAAGCTTCTACATAGTCATCTCTTAAATTGTTTGCCGGTAGTAGTGATCTTGATTAACTTGCCCTCCTGTCCTCTTGTCTGAAACACCTTGCCATATCTGAGATACCCTTTAAAACACTCTGGTTGGAATCAGCATCTCAACTTGCTCAGGAATCACTGGTAAAAATCTTCTACACTACAGTGCATCAATATATGAATATTTGACAATTAGGTTTCAATTACATTTTGTGCTGATGATGTTGAAAATATGATGATTGTATCCTCAAATTGGCTTTTAGTTGAATGATCTGTTTTAAATCCAGGCTCGTCTTCCTGTGAAATGGATGGCTCCGGAGAGTATTTTTGACTGTGTGTACACATTTGAGAGTGATGTCTGGTCTTATGGCATTTTATTGTGGGAAATCTTTTCATTAGGTACGTCTGCATCCCTTCTATCTTTTCAATTTAGTCCTAACTGCATTAATTGTAAGTGAGTGTATACAAATCTGTGGTAAATTGTTTAACATCCTTTCACTCTAGGGAGCAGCCCTTATCCTGGCATTCCTGTGGACAACAAATTCTACAAAATGATCAAGGAAGGCTACAGGATGCTGAGTCCTGAACTTACGTCTGCTGAGTTGTAAGTAATTGATTTTCTCAAACTAGTTACAACACAAACTGCCCTTTTAGTCAATATCCCTTCTCTTTGTGTGTAAGGGCTTGCTCTGACAACAGCTTGATATGTTGCCAGACTTCAGTAGTAACCATTATGTAGCTTGTCAATGAGCCAAAGTGTGCACGTGCATGATACTTAATGGTTTGGTACTGGAGATCAGAGCTTTTGTTTAGAGGATGGGAAATCATGTTGTTCTACATCATTTAAGTCAGGTGTTACAGCTTCAACTTCTAGCCAGCTGTCAGATACAAAAATGGTAAAATTTGCTTACGAGTTGTGCGTGTGATTTGAGGTGCCAGTTGACTACAAATGCTGTACATAATTCTCCTTTTGCTTGTGTTCCCTTGTGATCATTACAAATGGGGGCACGCTGAAGATAAAATGTACAAAACAATGGCTAGCTTGTTCAACCATCCAAATCAATGTGACATGATAATATTCTTATCACAGTGAAGTTACTTAATAAGTGTCATGCTAACAGGAACATTTCAATGTTATTTTGGTTAAATAGTCGATTCTCTAATTTAAATGGTTATGGTTCCAAACCCTGCTCCGGGACAGAGCACATAATCAGTGTAATACTGAAGACAACTCTGTTATTGGGGTCAGCTCTGCTGTTCCAATAAGGGCCTATCTACTTAGGTGTATTCAAAAGACTGCAGGTAAGATTCACCCATTGCCATCACTTACACTCATCACTAAGGATTTAATGTAACAAAAAGCAGACTAACTGCCAAAATTTGCTGCCACATTTACCCACGTAGCAACAATGTTCTCCTGCCGGAACTGAATTGCACTAGTTTTAGGATCCCCTTGCAGTCGTAAAGTGAGACGCAATTCAACATTCCACACCATGCAAATTTATACATGGTGTGAAACACGAGGGATTCACAGGCAATCCCACTATTGGGCTGCCGTTTTGAGTGGGCGGCCCAATAGCGAAGTCCCACAGTCACCCCCCCGCAACGCAAATCTGTCCCGACCCCCCCACCCCGGATTGCCTGGGTGCCCCTCCCACTCCCAAGCAGGGGGTGACCCGGCCATCCCTCCTAGGGACCTCTGTAATAGGGAGCACATCCAGGGACCCCTGTAATAGGTGGACCTCCCCACAGGGATCCCTGTAATAGGAGCAAGTGAGTGATGACGTCAGTATATGTGCCCAATGTCTTCTCACATCATTTCACAGCCTTCCGGGTCTGCACCTGAACTTTGGATGTAAAATTCTGGTCCTTGTTATTTAATTTTATCTTTATCCACAGAACTGATTAATTAATTAAACACTGCTTGTATTATATGATAAATGATCAAAATGGCGCTAGTTTTCATGATAATCAATTGATGTAGACTTACTTATAAATTTACTCATTAAAATTAAATTAAAAGTTTACCAGTCTACTGTTTACCACACTCTGCATGAGTCCTTTCTCTGGAGAAGAGGTAGCTAAGTGGTAACCTGATAGAAATCATTAAGCTAAGGGAAGTTTATGATAGAATCAACAGGCTAATTGTGGAGAATCTTGCCACTTTTTAGCAAAACTAGAGGTCATAAATGAAAGATAATCATTAGTCAGTTAAATAGAGAATTCAGGAGAAATTTATCTATCCAAAGAGTGATAAGATAGTGAAACACACTACCACAAGTAATAGCTGAGATCAATAATATAGATGCATGATCTTTTAAATTCATTTATGGGATGTGGCATCGCTGGCTAGGTGAGCATTTATTGCCCATCCCTCGTTGCCCTTAAGAAGGTAGTGGTGAGCTGCCTTCTTGAACCACTGTAGTCCATGTGGTGTGGGTACACCCACGGTGCTGTTAGGGAGGGATTGCCCGGATTCTGACCCAGGAGAAACCAGCTAAGCATTATGAGGGAGAAGGGAATAAAAAGGATATGCTGATGACGTTAGATGAAGAGAGGTGGGAGAGGTTCATGTGGACATTCCCCTTTAGACCTGTTGTGCCAATGCTGCGGACTTGATGGAATTGATTTGATTCATTGAGCTTCGAGAATGAGTTCCGTACCTTCCTTTTAGAAAATAGTTGGTAATCTGACAAAATCAGAACAACAGGAGAGAGAAAAAATAAATTGAAAATGCTAAATACTTCCATCATAAATTCAAACAAAAACTCTGTCGCTTTTTCTCCTCTGACCTTCTCAGGCACCTTTTGAACACTGCTTCAATGGAAGTTTTTTCTCTCAAGGTTCAAGAATTAACACGCAAACAAGTAAAAACCAAAATAAAAACTTCCATTATGGCCTGTGCATTGAGTCACACCAAACTACTGTCTTTCGTTAACTTGTTTCCCCTTTAATGTTACTGTTTATTGAGCAATATTTCAATCTCACAGGTATGAAGTCATGAACGCTTGCTGGGATTCTGATGCTTTAAGAAGACCTACATTTGACCAAGTAGTGGAGATGATTGAAGAGCAGCTGTCAGACACCTCAAAACATGTAAGCAGTACAGTGTGTGGGTCCAGCAGTGTGGTGACTACAATATGTGTGGGCAGATATCACCCAGAGTGGTTGGTTATTTCCTGAATGTGGTAGCTGCTAGATAAGTTATATCCAGCCGCAGCCTGTTTGTGGAACTCTGCCATCAGCAGTAAATTAAAGTTACAATTTCCAATTGCATAACAAAACCAAAAATATCAAGCTAAAAAAAACATAAGGCTGCATGCAAGTTCAACAGTGAACTGATAGTTCCAGGTCACTACAATGTGCGAAAGTGCTTCTGAGTATCAAAGACTGTGGCAATAGCTGACTTTCTAGCATCAGGGATTATAAATGCTCTGAAATGTACCCTGGCCTTGTAGTAAGTATTACGCTTACTATTGAATCATGTATTGCCTGTTCACTTGAGGCAGAGGGCTTGTTGTTAACCTGACGGTGGTTCCCAAGTCAAGGGGTAAGATGGGGTCCGGGGGGGAGGTGGGGGGGGGGGGGGGGGGAGTTGAGGGGGGATCTTGGCTGACTCTTAATTTGCCACTTTAGTGGCTCATTTTGCCACTTGACAGATCACCAATCCACCAACTTCCCTGATGCCGGAAATCGACATGATAGCAGGAAGACATCAGCAACCCTACCTGGTGTCCTCCCCTCTCATTTTACAGGGCCTCTTGCCTCCAGGCCACTTGCCAAAGGGTCAGGAAAATTCCAGTCCTGGATTTCATGCTTCCAAGTTGCACAGCATGTAATCTCAGCTTTATTGAGATGGACAATGTGCATTTGAAAATTGGAACTGTCCATGGCGAATGCTGCACATAAAACAAGGGTAGCCACAAATGCAGTAACGCATCACTGAACTTACTGCTGGGTACAGGAGCCAGCTGGAGCATCATTCCTTTCACTGCAGTGGGAGGAAGAAATCTGCAGCTTTTACCCAGAAGACGTATTTGGAAGTACAGGAGTATTGCCCTGCAGGTTATGCATGCAATACACGAAACAGTTTAATGACCTTACCAGGTCAGGGAGAGTGAATACATTTGCTAATGTGCTTTACGCCTTCCACTTACCCAGTCTTGCAAAGTGTTCTCCATCACATCACTCCTCACATCCCATTCAACACTCAATAGTACCCAAGCTTCATTTCCTATTCACTTCTTCATCTCCCCATTTATCCATCCACTCACCCAAATTCTTATGCATAGTAGATGTCTCATAGCCATACTGCATTGCATCCATTGGGTGAATACCTAACATTCACTCACTCGTGGTCTGTTTCTCCAAAGAGAGAACAAAAATGCAGAAAGAGGAGAGGACCAGAAGTATATTTCACAAATAATCCATTGCAAATAGTTCAGCTAACAGATGAAAAGGAGGCTATCCCAAAGATAAGTGACACATCTGGCACATCCATCAGTCACAGGAACTCACAGATAGCTGGTATTAAAATATCTTTGAAACAAACGTTATTTCAACAATGAGTGAACTACAGAAAGTCTGAGTTATGGTGATTGCCTAAATTGTGACTTTGTCACAACAAAAACATATCCCCTTATCTCCAGGCATTGACATATACAGCAGGTGGAACAGGACATGCATGAAAACAATTCCTTAGCATGTTCACTGTCACAGGACATGCAGCCTTATACCGATAGAGACACTTGCACTTTTGATGGATCCCTTTAACAGGTTTGGGTTTTCACCTGATGATATACACCTCACAAGTGAGCACGAGCAGTGGCTGGGACAGAGCTGTGGTCACCTTCTTTTCGAAACTCTGCTCAGGTGGGCACTAATACTAGACCCTGAGTTTATTGTTGAGAAGGAAGATGGTAGATGTACATCAGGGGCGGGATTCTCTCATCCTGCAGCAGAGTGTCCATGCCATCGTAAACGCCGTCGTGTTTTTCGACAGCGTGAACGGGCCGCTGCCAGGAGTAATTCTGGCCCCGACAGGGGGCCAGCACGGCGCTGGGGCAGTTCACGCGTCTCCAGCTGCTGACTCCCGCGTGAACTGGGCGCCGCAGGATCTGCGCATGCGCAGTGGCGCCGGCGCCAACACGCACATGCGCAGTGGCGCCGGCGGTAACGTGCACATGCGTGGTGGCCTCCTTCAACGCGCCGGCCTCGACGCAACATGGCGCAGGAGTACAGGGGCCGGCACATAGGAAAGGAGGCCAGGGGACAGAGAGGCCAACCCGCCGATCAGTGGGACCCGATCACGGGTAAGGCCGCATCGGAGGCCCCCCCCCCACCGGGGTGGAGCCCCCACAGGCCGCCATCCGACCCTTGCACGCAGAGTTCTCGCCGGCTGCAAGAAGGTGTGGACAGCGCTGACGGGACTCGTTTTTTTCCCCACAGCCGCTCGGCCCATCCGGGCCGTAGAACCGGCGGACCGGCCGCGTAGAACGGCCCGCGACCGGTGCTGCGCCAACCACGCCGGCGCCAATGGTGCCGATTCTCCGCTCTGCGGAGAATCACATGCCGGCGTCGGTGCGGCGTGGCCCGGTCACTGGGATTCTCCGGCCCGGCCCAGGGCTGGGAGAATCCCGCCCCAGATACTGACAGACATAGCAGGAACCTTCCCCACAACAATGGAGAAGGTGGAGGAGTATAATTCGATAACTTGCAGATTGGTGATGCAGTGAATTGTGAGAATGTTTACCACAGAGTGAGAGCCTGCCTGCATGGAGCTTCAAGAACCACTCTCAAAAGAGTACCACCTTAAATAGGATGGCAGATATTTTTTATTGCCGTACAGTACATCACTGATTTTTATCAGCTGTTCTGCAGCACAGTAGTAGGAGGGATCTGGTAGTGACCTAGGACAGGAAAGGAGATCTGAACTTGGGGACTCCACCCAAAGCAATTCCACTTTTCAGCCACTCACTCTCATCCAGAACCAAAACTGCCACTTAATCTCCTGATATCCGAGTCTGATCGCCACTTCTCAAAGGTGCAGGTGGAGCAGTCTTTGGTGGAGCTCGCAGGGGCTACACAATCTAGAGAGTCCAGGTCAAAAGCACATCAGCAGTCAGGGCAGGGATCTGCATAGTTAGCCTCTACTCAGCTAAAACCACATGGGATGTATAATGTAGCCATTAGGAAGCTTACATTCAGGAAATTGTTTTTCATCAACAGTTCGCACTTACTTCCATTTCTGTGCCATTATTGTGACCTGAATGTCAATTCTCCCTTTCACTTTGATAATGAATGTTAATATATAATGGAACCCATTGGCTAGATGTGTAACGGGAAGAACAGTGGTTGAAGGACTATTTGCTACAAAGGAAGGAGGAGGTAAGTGGCTCTTGAAGCAAGTCGCAGGATTTAATTTCTTGTGTTTGACATGAATGTTTATGACTTAAAGCATTCCTGACGTATGGACAGCCATGTAAATGGCTGCATTGCAGGCCTCATATTCATCCTACTCTTCCTCTAAATTCCTTTCATCTGAAGATGAGCAATGAGCTCTATTATCCTCCCCTACCTGCAATTCTCTTTGCGATGCAATCTTGTGTAGGTGCAGCACATCACAATTATTCTGGGCACTTTTGCTGATAAGTACTGAAGGGTGTCCCAGACCTATCCGGCACCTAAAAAACATCTTGAGCTAAGTTAAAATGGGTATTCCTCATCTCTTCCGAGCCAGACCATAAATCTGCTTCCTCGAATGAAAAGGTTTAGCACATATTGGACTGCCGCAGTATGAATGCTCTGAGGTAATCTGGCGCAGACTTCCATGAATCTCTTCTTGTAGATTCTCACCAGGTGTGCATGGATAGAATGTGGTCTATAAAACTGTTGTGGTGCTCAGGTTGTCACGTATGTTTAATCAATGGTACCCCTTCAGCCAGAGAGGTGAATCTGAGTACCTAGTCATTCTGGTGATAATCATAGGAGAAGTTTGGATAACTCCCAACCCTGGTAAACAATCTGTTCATCACTTGCCTCATGCGTTATTATGCAGCCATTTTGAACAATCTTGAGATGTCTCTAGTGGATTCAAAGAACAACAAAGAACAAAGAAATGTACAGCACAGGAACAGGCCCTTCGGCCCTCCAAGCCCGTGCCGACCATGCTGCCCGACTAAACTACAATCTTCTACACTTCCTGGGTCCGTATCCCTCTATTCCCATCCTATTCATGTATTTGTCAAGTTGCCCCTTAAATGTTACTATCGTCCCTGCTTCCACCACCTCCTCCGGTAGCGAGTTCCAGGCACCCACTACCCTCTGTGTAAAAAACTTGCCTCGTACATCTACTCTAAACCTTGCCCCTCTCACCTTAATCCTATGCCCCCTAGTAATTGACCCCTCTACCCTGGGGAAAAGCCTCTGACTATCCACTCTGTCTATGCCCCTCATAATTTTGTAGACCTCTATCAGGTCGCCCCTCAACTTCTTTCGTTCCAGTGAGAACAAACCAAGTTTATTCAACCTCTTCTCATAGCTAATGCCCTCCATACCAGGCAACATTCTGGTAAATCTCTTCTGCACCCTCTCTAAAGCCTCCACATCCTTCTGGTAGTGTGGCGACCAGAATTGAACACTATACTCCAAATGTGGCCTAACTAAGGTTCTATACAGTTGTAACATGACTTGCCAATTCTTATACTCAATGCCCCGGCCAATGAAGGCAAGCATGCCGTATGCCTTCTTGACTACCTTCTCCACCTGTGTTGCCCCTTTCAGTGACCTGTGGACCTGTACTCCTAGATCTCTCTGACTTTCAATACTCTTGAGGGTTCTACCATTCACTGTATATTCCCTACCTGCATTAGGCCTTCTAAAATGCATTACCTCACATTTGTCCGGATTAAACTCCATCTGCCATCTCTCCGCCCAAGTCTCCAAACAATCTAAATCCTGCTGTATCCTCTGACAGTCCTCATCGCTATCTGCAATTCCACTAACCTTTGTGTCGTCTGCAAACTTACTAATCAGACCAGTTACATTTTCCTCCAAATCATTTATATATACTACAAACAGCAAAGGTCCCAGCACTGATCCCTGCGGAACACCACTGGTCACAGCCCTCCAATTAGAAAAGCATCCTTCCATTGCTACTCTCTGCCTTCTATGACCTAGTCAGTTCTGTATCCACCTTGCCAGCTCACCCCTGATCCCGTGTGACTTCACCTTTTGTACTAGTCTACCATGAGGGACCTTGTCAAAGGCCTTACTGAAGTCCATATAGACAACATCCACTGCCCTACCTGCATCAATCATCTTTGTGACCGCCCCGAAAAACTCTATCAAGTTAATGAGACACAACCTCCCCTTCACAAAACCATGCTGCCTCTCACTAATACGTCCATTTGTTTCCAAATGGGAGTAGATCCTGTCTCGAAGAATTCTCTCCAGTAATTTCCCTACCACTGAAGTAAGGCTCACCGGCCTGTAGTTCCCTGGATTATCCTTGCTACCCTTCTTAAACAGAGGAACAACATTGGCTATTCTCCAGTCCTCCGGGACATCACCTGAAGACAGTGAGGATCCAAAGATTTCTGTCAAGGCCTCAGCAATTTCCTCTCCAGCCTCCTTCAGTATTCTGGGGTAGATCCCATCAGGCCCTGGGGACTTATCTACCTTAGTATTTTTTAAGACGCCCAACACCTCGTCTTTTTGGATCTCAATGTGACCCAGGCTATCTACACATCCTTCTCCAGACTCAACATATACCAATTCCTTCTCTTTGGTGAATACTGATGCAAAGTATTCATTTAGTACCTCGCCCATTTCCTCTGGCTCCACACATAGATTCCCTTGCCTATCCTTCAGTGGGCCAACCCTCTTGCTTTTTATGTACGTGTAAAAAGCCTTGGGATTTTCCTTAACCCTATTTGCCAATGACTTTTCGTGACCCCTTCTAGCCCTCCTGACTCCTTGTTTAAGTTCCTTCCTACTTTCCTTATATTCCACACAGGCTTCGCCTGTTCCCAGCCTTTTAGCCCTGACAAATGCCTCCTTTTTTTTTTTGACGAGGCCTACAATATCTCTCGTTATCCAAGGTTCCCGAAAATTGCCGTATTTATCCTTCTTCCTCACAGGAACATGCCGGTCCTGAATTCCTTTCAACTGACATTTGAAAGCCTCCCACATGTCAGATGTTGATTTGCCCTCAAACATCTGTCCCCAATCTAGGTTCTTCAGTTCCCGCCTAATATTGTTATAATTAGCCTTCCCCCAATTTAGCACATTCACCCTAGGACCACTCTTATCCTTGTCCACCAGCACTTTAAAACTTAATGAATTGTGGTCATGTTCCCGGAAATGCTCCCCTACTGAAACTTCTACCACCTGGCCGGGCTCATTCCCCAATACCAGGTCCAGTACCGCCCCTTCCTAGTTGGACTGTCTACATATTGTTTTAAGAAGCCCTCCTGGATGCTCCTTACAAACTCTGCCCCGTCTAAGCCCCTGGCACTAAGTGAGTCCCAGTCAATATTGGGGAAGTTGAAGTCTCCCATCACCACAACCCTATTGTTTTTACTCTTTTCCAAAATCTGTCTACCTAGCTGCTCCTCTATCTCCCGCTGACTATTGGGAGGCCTGTAGTAAACCCCCAACATTGTGACTGCACCCTTCTTTTTCCTGATCTCTACCCATATAGCCTCACTGCCCTCTGAGGCGTCCTCCCGTAGTACAGCTGTGATATACTCCCTACCCAGTAGCGCAACTCCGCCACCCCTTTTACATCCCCCTCTATCCCGCCTGAAACATCTAAGTCCTGGAACGTTTAGCTGCCAATCCTGCCCTTCCCTCAACCAGGTCTCTGTAATGGCAACAACATCATAGTTCCAAGTACTAATCCAAGCTCTAAGTTTATCTGCCTTACCCGTAATACTTCTTGCATTAAAACATATGCACTTCAGGCCACCGGACCCGCTGTGTTCAGCAACTTCGCCCTGTCTGCTCTGCCTCAGAGCCACACTGTCCCTATTCCCTAGTTCTCCCTCAATGCTCTCACCTTCTGACCTATTGCTCCCGTGCCCACCCCCCTGCCGTACTAGTTTAAACTTCTCTGGACCCTTTCCAAAGCCTGCACATCCTTCCTTAGATACGGGGCCCAAAACTGCTCACAATACTCCAAATGGGGTCTGATCAGAGCCTTAGGATAAAAGCAAATTTCTGCGAACTCAAAACGTTAGCTCTTTTCTCTCCCTACAGATGCTGCCAGACTTGCTGAGATTTTCCAGCATTTTCTCTTTCTCTTCTGACCAGACCCTTATACAGCCTCAGAAGTACATTTCTGGTCTTGTATTCTCGCCCTCTTGACATGAATGCTAACATTGCATTTGCCTTCTTAACTGCTGACTGAACCTGCACATTAAACTTTAGAGAATCGTGAACAAGGACTCCCAAGTCCCTTTTTGCTTCTGCTTTCCGAAGCTTTTCCCCATTTAGAAAATAGTATATGCCTAAATTCTTCTTTCCAAAGTGCATAACCTCAAACTTTTCCACATTGTATTTCATTTGCAACTTCATGGCCCACTCTCCTAGCTTGTCCGAGTCTTCTTCTTTAAGGCTAGATCTGTCAACAAAATCCTGCACATTAGAATAATGTGACATTGGCCACTGCCAAGATTGAAATTTGTAAGTATCTTTCATTATAATTATGATTTTACCCAGGATTTGCAGCAGCCACTTACATCGGGCTGGGATTTTCCCACCCTGGCATGGTTGGTCTTGCTGTGGCGGATGTGGTGAACCAGCCATAAGTCCATTAACTTTGGGGGGATCAGAATACCCTGCTCTCGGGAGGGGCTGGAAAACCCTGTCCGATGTGCCTTTCCATTTCTGATCCAGTTCTTTTAGGAATCATTTGTGCTGTGTGGTAACACACAGATTTTCAAATTTTATATGGGCTTAAATTCAATGCTGTGTGTTAGAACATTGTGCCCCACTACAGAATTCTGATATAGCACTGATTTGGTGATGTGAATCTAACTTTCCTCTGCCTGCAAGATTTCCAAGCCAAAACCTCCGGGTGCTCCGGTTTCCTCCCACAGTCCAAAGACGTGCAGGTTAAGTGGTTGGCCATGATAAATTGCCCTTAGTGACCAAAAAGGTTAGGAAGGATTATTGGGGTTACAGGGATAGGGTGGAAGTGAGGGCTTAAGTGGGTCGGTGCAGACTCGATGGGCCGAATGGCCTCCTTCTGCACGATATGTTCTATGTTCTAACATGGTTCCTTGTTGGCACAAATCTACACTGAGAATGTGCCAATAATTTGACACTGGCTTAAAATTAGCGATACCACTCAGACAGGCTATAAAGATCATTGTTATGGAAAAGCAGACGCCACACTATTGCGACAAGGAATACACTTGGTTTGGAGGGTATGTTCTTGGGAGGTGGGTGTGGGGGGGTGGGGAGGGGGCGTAGCAGTAGCACAAACCTCCCTCTGTACCAGCCATTCCTACTTCAGTTTGTGATGATATTTCTCAGCTCAGTTGAAGCATAAGTAAACAGCTGACCATTGGATCATATAGTTTTAAGTTGAGTGAGTATTACGAATACAGAAAGACGGTTAATTTTATGTTCACTTTTGTGGCTCTTTCCCTTTGTTTTCCCATGTAGACCTGAAAGCTGTACATCACTGTAGGCCAGTGAAATCATTAACAATCAGGACTTCTTTTACCCATTCATCCTCTCAGAATTGGGCTGATACAAAAGCTTGTGTACTGACAGCAAGACATGCACATAAAGAAACAGATATGCACCAGCTCTACAAATACATGTTATCAATTGATGATCCATTTCCCCCCTTGTTTTTACAGAAGTATTCCAACTTGGAGTCTAATTTTACCACCAGGCTTAAGTTCTCCAGCCATTCCTCACGCCTTAATTCAGCCGGCAGCAGCAACGCTTCCGATCAACCATTACTAATGAATGACAACGTGTTCTTTGAAGATGAAAACAAACAGATCCAAAATTGACTTTGAGCAAAGGAAAGTCCAAAATACTTGCATCCTGCTGAAACTAGTATACAGACAAATGACTGAATGTGTATTTTATTAACAGTTTTATGTATGCTGGAATCATGAATTTTCTTGGAAACTACTGTACCATGGTCCTGTGTGGCTAAGTTATATCTTCTGGGATAACATACACCAGAGTGATTGTTTATTACTGTTGCAAGACTATTGGAGGGTGTTTTCCAGATGGGTAACACATCCTTATTTTGTAGAAAATGGCATTGAAAATGTTATTTTTGAACTATATGCAATTGTGTTTATCATTTATTTTACTGCAACGAATACTTGCATCAAAACAAGATTCTAATGAACTAGCTAATTTAGCTGATGAATTATAAATGATCAGACTGAATTTACAGGACGCGTCTAGCAACCAGTTAGCTCTTTAAGATGGACGGATCAGCACCTGAGATGGAATAGAACCAATTGTCTCATCTCACTGCCTAGCTTTTATTTTCTGCATTATGTACTTTTTTTTGTTCTGTAACATGTTCTGTTGCTGAGTTGGGCCCAGAGCCAATAGTTCCTCAGTTCAAAGTGCCTGAGTGAAAAAGGAATGCGCCAAATTTTAGACATGACTTTGTAACCTTCATAGACAATGTTTGTTGACATTGTTATTACAAGGACGCAATCATATCTAAATTGAAACGCTGGGAGTTCAGTCTTCTACAGTTGATTGATAAATGTATATATAATATATTCTACTTGGTTGTTTGGCTCTGGCACTGCAGTTGGTGAATCTAATGCCTAATTGGAAATCACATTAATACCATAATTTGGAAAAGTGGCAAAACGGGTTTTATATTCATTCATGGCATTGCTGTCTTGGCCAGAATTTATTGCCCATTCCTAACTGCCTAATAAATGAGGAATTCCTCTTCCAAAGATCTAACTAAATATCAGTGTTGACAGCTACTGTCATAGGTTGCCAAGCTCAGCAGCGGATGAGAGTGAATAATGGTATAAATCCTGTCAGGACTCTTTTGACATCAACATTATCCCACACAATTTACATTTGAAATTACATAACAACATCCATGTTTGCTGATAATAACTAACGGTTAAAACATGACAGCAGAAATTAAAGTTCAAAGCACCTTTTTGGCGGTTTTCCTTTAGCCACTGTGCCAATGCTGATGGTCTTTAATTAAGTCGTTGTTGCTTAAGGAAGTTAGCCTGGAATCCAGTCGGCCAGATCTTTGTTTGGAATCGGTTATAAATACACAATTAATTTTACTTTTTAACTTAACTTTCACTGCACAGAAACTGTAACCATATTTCAATAAGCTAAACTGGTCAGGCTATAGTGGCTTCAGAGAAAAGTAATCCCAATACATGCATGCAATGGAAAACTGTTGGAATGCTGTTGTACTGTTGGCATTTGGTTTAAGACAGGAAACAGTCTTGTGAGTTCTCTGTCTCCCCAGGTGAGTGTTTCAGTGGTGAGCTGTTGCTGGCAGCAGGATTCTCCATTTCACCGCTGGCCAATGAAGTTTCCCATTGTAGCCACCCCACTGCACCGGGAAACCGGTTGGCGGGGCTGTGCTGCCCGCGGAACTGAGAATCCCACTAGCGGAGAATTCAACTTGGTGATATAGTTTGCACCATGAAATTGTAGAGTAATCTTAGAACAGGTCATTTGCTTCCCAAGTCAGAAATATGACAGATATGAATTAGCCAAAATGGTAGAAGAGATGTGATCACTTTTGATTCTTCCTATTGAAATGAATGAATGGGAAATACTGCACCTCGGTGCACAAAGTCCCAATGAGTTCCCAAAAGGCAAAAGCTCCATACCTCGCACATAAATTCAATAGATGTACCCTTCTATTCTTGAATTCTAGGCTTAAGGCTCAATCTAAATGTGTATTACCGCGTTATGTGTGAGATAGTAAAGCATTGCATGCACATGCGTGATGTATGTTTATGTTTATTGTTCATTGGACGAGTCAATTAAAAGTGATTAACGTTGACTTTAAAGTTGCAAGTCCTCATGACAAAAACATTAAGACAAACGTTTTTAAATATGGATCATCGTAGCATTTATAAATATCAGTGTACCTAATATTTATGGAGCAATTTGGATGTCTGAATTGCATGAACAGTGAGGCCCGAGACTACCCCTTTATTAAGCCTCTATGGAACCCCCAAAAAAATTGAAGTTTAGAAGAATGAAAGATGCTCTTATTGAAACATGTAAAAGCCTTAGGGGACTTGCCAGAGTGGAATGTTGAAAGAATGTTTCCCCCTGTGGGAGAGTCTAGATATCGGGGACATGATTTAAATTAAGGAGGCCCCTAATTAAGGTGGCGATGAGAGGAACTTTTTAGTAAGAGGGTTGTGATTCTTTGGAAATCTCTTCCCCAGAGAGAGGTGGAGAAAGGGTCAATGAATATTTTTCAGGCAGAGGTAGATAGATTCTTGATGAACAAGGGAATAAAGCATATAAATGCTACAATGATCCACATGTAGATCTGAGGCTACAATCTAATCAGCTACGATCTTATTGCGTGCTGGAGCAGGATTGCGGGCTGCATAGCCTAAACCTCCTCCTAATTTTTGGCCGGGATTCTCTATTCCCAACTACTAAGATCGGGAATCCCAATCGGGCAGAGAATCCAATGCCGGGCAAAAAACGGGTTCGGCATCAGGTGGCTGACGGCCATAGAGGGCTTACCACCCTCCGCATGGGAGAATGCGAACAGGTGATTTGCATTCATTAGAATGCAATTAACAGGCTGGAAGCCTGAATTTTCCACCTCCTCCCCTGTGCCTGCCTCCCGTCCCTACCCCCATTATGCTATGGCCCCCACAGCGGGAACTCTACTGGGCAGGCTTTAGGTGTAAGTATTGCCAAGCACAGTCATGGAGTGAGGGGGGCACAGGGCATCAATCCATTGCTCATGTGCTCCTCTGCCACTGTCAGGCTACAGAGGGAGGGTCCCCCAAGGGTTCTGGGGCTGGGAGCGCTCGGGCTGTGGACAAGGTGTTGACCCCAGGACCCTTACCCAGGATGGGGTCCCGGGTCTGGACTACCCCTTCCATCCCTGGGTAATTTGAAGATCACTCTTTGCCTGGTGATCTTAGGCAGCCCTCTGTTCAATATCTTCATCCTGGTCTGACCTGTTTAAACTCTGAAGTGACCACTTCAACAATGATAACTGGAAAAGAGGTAGTGAAACCATTTAGCTGCTTTGAAGTGGGCAGCAGCTGTCAATCATAACAAGAATTATAATTTATAAACATTGTGGTTAGTATCAATGAAATATTAATATAATATCAATACTTGGAATGCATTCAAGTGTGAAGAGAAAGATAAATAAATAAACATCCTGGCAGCTGCGTTTAAACCATTAAGCTGTCAATTATAGGCTTGTTAAAGGTACTGCACTGTGAAATTGAATGCATGCTTGGCATTTCAAAGAATCTCAGGGGATTTTAAGGATTTTCAGGTATAGGCTTTCTAGGAAAGCTCTGACACTTCAAAAACCAGCATTTTCAAAATAATAGTGTTGAGGGAGCAGATGTGAGGAAAAGGAAAGTCTTCCTGGTTTAAACTTCAATTAACAGCTGTCAGGCAGAGTAGTTCAGAGTGAGAAGGCCACTTCAGAGTTTAAACAGGTCAGATCAGGATGAAGATTTTGAACAGAGGACTGCCTAAGATCATCGTGCAAAGAGTGATCTTCAGGTTGCCCAGGGCTGGAAGGGTCCAGGTACAGGACCCCCATCCTGGGGGAGGGTCCTGTGGTCAATCCCTGACTCACAGCCCAAGCCCATCCAATTCCCAGGACCCATGAAGAACCCCCTCTGTAGCCAGCAACAGCAAAGGGGGGCGCATGAGCAATGGGCTGAACCCCTTGGACTCACTCACAGTCAATCATGCCAGGCTAGGGAGACATTGCCAGGGTGTCAGTGTCATTGTGTCAGGGACAGTGCACTGTTAGGGAGCAGGGACTGAAGTGGGGGTCTGGGAAGGGTTGGGTGAAGGGGTATTGATGTGTGTGTAATGTGTTACGTGGTGGGTGGGGAGGATACCCTTCCTTGATGAGGGGTTGGGACTGCTTCCCTTGTCAGCGGGGATCAACATTTGCATTATGGGCAGGGGGAGGGCCTGCCCTGGACGCTGGGATTGGGGCGTCCATTCAAAATGACGACCTGACCCCAGCAACTGCAGCGAAACTGGCGTGTTCAGCACTATGCATAGTTTTACATAGTTAAACCATGAGAATACCACCCTGGCAATGCTCCTAGCACCCACGGGACACAATCCCGATTCTCCTCGGTCAACTAGAATCTGGAACATAGATTTCCGGCCTGTATATTCGTATATATGGAATGTGCTCCAGAGAGGTGCCCAGTTCATCCGAAGATTGGGTTGCTGTTTTGTTATACTTTTTTATTGCACAGGTGATCAGATAAATTGCCTTTACACAGTGGTTGGGGTTTTCCACCCTCCGCCTCCACACCTCCGCAAGTGTTTTCTGGCAGTGGAAGTGGTCTGCCATTTCACATTGTCGCAGCGGGTTTCTGGTATCTTAAAAGAATGTACTATTGGACCAGGCATCCATAGTGATGCAATGATATTGTGCTGTTGCTCCTTTGAAGACTGTTTTGCAATGTCGTACTTTAGTAAAGGACCCTCTTGTTTTTCTGTATTTATTTATGTAGCGATGATTGGTTTAGATTACAGTCTGTTGGAAAATATCCAAATTCCTAGCTTAGAAAATGTGTCGGGTAATCTATTGCTGGGTAGAATTCAAACATGAGTGCACTAATGGGTTCAGAAACTACTTTTGCACAGTGCAATTTTGTCTGAATTAACACATTTGTTTAAAAATTTTGTCAAAGATATTTAACTTCTCTGCTAATTAACAGACAAAAGACACCAACAGATTTGTGTAGTAGCATCCCATACTTAACCCAAGGTCTTTAGATGGAGAATGCATTAAAAAGCAGGAGCTAAGTTGTCTGATATAACTGATGTATGCTACATATTATGGAAATATGTCTTGGACGTTAGTGCAAAGAAGGCAATAGTGAATCAGTCACCTGTTTTAACTATTGCCCCATTTTCCTTTCTGCTGATGCCACTAATCTAAGACAAGTTCATTATGTGTACCTTTCCTTCTGTAGTCTGATGACCATATTACTAATAGCACAACATGGCAGCTCTGCCTGAAAAGTGTTAGGATATTTGCGTAGCATTTTTACTCCGAGCAATGTAGTATATTTTCCTTTGACAGTTCTAGCTGAAAATGCCCATTATCCAAAATTAATATTGTCTCAAGCAGCCTGCAAATCAAAATCTAAACATTTAGATGTCCACCAGGAGCTGTGGTGATTATTTGGCTCAGTGGTTACCAGCATTCGGATTTCACTTTTTCTTTTGCTATGCTTTTTATTGATTGGCATGCAGGCACTGGCCTTCTGAGAGCCAGGGTGCAGCTGACTGGTGTGTCCAGTCTGCAAATGTACCACGGTGTCAGGGAATGTTTGCTGATCAGAACTGATCAGATTGTCCACTGCCAGTTCCAGTGCCCCAACACAAGCGCGCAATCAGTCGTTGTGGCGGCCTGCACTCTTTTAGGATACCCCTCTGCTCCACAGCCCCAGTGATAGCTTCTGACCAAAGGAGTTCGAGATAGCGAGTAACCCTCGCAGAAAAAAACATTTCACTGCTTCTCCTTGATAGGCAATCCTTGTACCAACTGGGCAAACACTGCTCCCAGTTACTACCTATAATAAACTATGGCCACTGATCAATCTTGAGGCTGGTGCCTGTCTAATGTTAGTCGCTGTCAACAGAAATAAAAGTACAACTAATTCAATGACAAGGAAATATTTGTTTCCGATGGACAGTTTGACCTTTCTGTATATGTTGTACATTGCATTTTTTAAACTTATACAGCTACTGTATGTTATACATGGTATAATTTGGAATATTGTTTTCACAGAGATGTTTAAATAAAAGACACTTGTTGTGAAGGAAGTATGTTGTGCGTGTTCATTAAACTTGCAGTTTTTGTCAGAATGGTGTGCCACAACTTTGTTATTGACACAGTATCCAGTTTTACTCCGCTCAGGTGTAAATGCTGATATCAAAACAGACCTCGGAACCCTTGGCAAAATTCCTCAGTACGTGCTGTCTCTTACAAACAAACAGATGGTTTGTGAATCGGCCACCAATTCTTTTGCAGCTGTATATTTTATATGGAACCGATTTCTGTGACTTCACATGACCTTCAACTACTTCACAGGCCCCATTAAATGTGTCCATTTATAGATACATTTTTAAAATCTTTGTTTCCGACATCATTCCTTAAATCAGAGAGTTGATATGCATTCTATTCCCGTGATTACACTGAGGCTGCTATTGAACATGCTGCTGGCAGGAATACAAGAGTAACACACAGGACTTAATTTTCCTACTTTGTCACCGTGCAGTAGAGACTGGCCTCTGCTTGCTGAGTTCCTTTGACAATATGTCACTGGACCTGGAACTTGCCATGTAGTGAAATACTGCTGAGAGGGTATTTTCTGTCTCAGCAATTATGCAGTGCTATTATGTCCAGTGTGTTTCAGCAAGACTGTCCTACGAGAAGTGCGTCAGACACCGTTTGATCACTCCCTCGTTTACTTTAAATAATGTGAAAACTGCACCCACTATTGTAAATGGTGAGCTGTTTCCCATCAGAAGGACTCCGCATTATGCCAGTGCTTAAAAAAGTGGATGTCAATTTTCTTTCAAATAGCCTGAATGAACATCATATGAGCAGCTGTAATATTTCAGGGGGCCTCCTGAAATCTGAGACCAATCTAGTTTGCATTAGATTGGCCTGGTATTTTTGGGGCAGTTTCACTTTTATTGCTGGGTGAAAAATGGATGATCGTGAATTGACAGCCCGGCTTACACCTTGCCTCATTTTCCATTGACGTCAATCAGAGCATCACAGACTGCATGCACTTAACCTGGTCACACAGATGGTCCATCAGCCATAATGGACATCTGGGGATGGGCAATAAAAGCCAGCCTTGCCAGCAATGCCCAGAATTGGAAAGCAAACCTTGAACGTCTAGTTCCAGCTCTATTTCTCACAAGGTAGAGATTCTATTCAATTAAATATCGAACTGGTTTGTGACCAGATCAGCTTGTCATTCATTGCCTTGCAATAAGTATGTGCCACTTTCATGCTGCAGCAGTCCTTAATGCCTTTTCCTCTTCACCCTGGGTGACAGCCTGGCTGCTGAGTGACAGCGGTTACCCCATCACTAACTGGCTCATGGCTCTTGCCAGGTATCTAGACATGGATGTTGAGCACCAATATAATCAGAGACACAAAACAAGGGCTCTGATGTAGCCAAAGGGACCAATTTGGGGCACTAATTTCTCCAATGTGATGGGGCATGTGTTAAGTACAGTGCCCTCGCTGTGCCTGAAAACAGGTTTTAGCTCTCAGTCCTTTTCTCGAGGACATGGCAGTTGCTATTAAACTGGTTCATGTTCACACAACAATAGGGCTTTACATTCAACCAATATTTAGCCCATTCTCCAGAACTCTACTTACTTCAAAGCTGCTTAACGATCTGACAATTCCATTTTTTCTTGTGTCAAAAGAAACTTTGGACTATCAGAAGCATGTATACAGAAAGCTTATCCCAGTAATGCTTTCAAGTTAAATGGTTAACTCCGAGAAGAATGAATGGGTCTCAGTTTAGATCTATGGGTCAGCACAACCTGAAACTGCAGCCAACGCTTTGAATCTAACCCTCATTTCCAACAAAGTCAGGTTGAAACTTGAATTTGTTGTTCTATTGTACAATTGAAATTAAAGTGGGAAACATGCGGCTCAACACGTTGGTTAGATCAGGCCCTAAATGTGAGCCCAAAGCTTGAAGAATTGATTTGACACTGCAAAAGGTGTCTTTCAGCAATGGTGACTCAATGCAGAATCAACAAAGCCCATCGAATACTGAATTAGTTAACCGAAGCAATAGAAAAAGTCATAAAATATCATACTCAAAATGTATGGTGATCTAATCAGACCACACTTTCCTTACTCTGTTCAATTCTGATTGTAGACAGTGCATAATATCAACTGGGTGCCATCCTATAGGAAGTCAGATGCTGACTACATATCGCCTGAAAGTTATTTTTCACTTGCTGTCTTGAATGTCTTTATCGGATGAAAAGTCTCACACAATATGAATGATACCTAGCTTTTAAAAGGGCCATTTCTTTGTCCCTCCCCCAGGCCTGTTTAACTTTCTCTATTAAAAAAATGTGAAAACAGGATTCTTTATGCCATGCGTGACAGCTTGAGGCTTCTTGTATAACATAAGGGGTTTATTGAAAGCAACAGAAAGGTTAACTATATACAGGCACAGAAGTCTCTCAAACAGGTCTTTATTCTCTGATTCTTGGGCCCACAGTGCCCTGGCCCCTGCTCCCAGAGCCCTGCTCTTTTTCCCCATTGGTTGGGGTTTGCGCGCATGATAGGCTCCATGCTACCCACGTGGCCCACGGGGGATTGCCTCTTAAAGGGGCCATGCTACCACACAATGGAAAAACATGTTCGTTAAAAGCTTTGCCAGTCAAGATCAGTGTAAATGTCTCATGTGGTTAACAATACATCTTCCAATTCTTTTTCTGGATGCTCCAGTGCTTGCTAATAACCTTGTGCTGGTTAGGTACTATTGTACTCCATGGAAGCTTTATGTTCAAGCAAATTTGTGCAACATCTTGCAGTGTTCAGTGCAACGCATTGCCAGCACTACCACCTGTGCCCATAGCCTCCAGGACAGCTGCAATCGTCTATGGACCTGCTGGGGTGTCACTGACATCCCCCTCTGAATAGCATGGTCGCTCCCTATCGACTGCATCAGCTCCGGGTAAACCTGGTCCAGAGGCTCAGCAACTGACTGGGACCCACTGGGTCCTGGGATCCAGCAGACCTCTGACTGCTGTCTCGCCTGGCTGTTCGTGCCATCGCCTGATATACATCAGCAACTGTGTGTTGCTCACCAGAATGTGCCCCCGGAGCCTGACCACTACTGCCGCCCAATGAGGTGTATATCTCTAGACTGGTGGAGTGTGGGGATGACAGCTGTGCCGTGAATATGGTGGTTCCCCTCCAAGGTGTTCTCTTGGTTGGGTGGGGGAGGAGACCAACCCGGATGGGCTGGTACTGTCGGATGGAGATCCTGTGGGAGAATGGACATGTGGTCAGTGGGAGGGGACGGTGCCAGGCACATGGTCGGGGTGGGTATGGGGGGTTGGCGGCGGGTGGTGCTGGTGCCACCAGACTCACAATTCGGGGATGCAGACCTGGCCAGATTGAACTCCACATGGTTGGTGCCATTCCACCCGTGCGGCCGGTGGAGTTCATTGATCACCTTACGGCACTAGGTGCCGGTCCTTCTGGTGACGTTCCCTGAGCTGACGGTAGCTGCCACTTCCTCCCAGGGGGCTCTTGCTGCCCTCTGGCGGACCCTTCGGGGGAACAGGCCATCCCATTTGGTCTCGACCGTGTCCAACAATCTCGCCAGTTCGGCATCTCCGAATTGTGAGTCTGGTCTCCTTGGTGCCATGGCTGCGTGCTGTGTGAGGTTTGGTTTCCAGGATGGGTTTAAGTGCTACTCTCCCTTGTTAGTGGAGAGCTGGCAGGCGCGGTCCTGCGAGTCAGTCGGTGGGACCATCATTTGCGGCGTGAAGCCCACGGGGCCCCGTTAAGTGGAACAAGCAGTTCCTGCTGGCACCACATTTTGAAACTTTTTCATTAACTCACGCCTTATGTTTCAGATGTTCCCATTGGCATCCTGGGACGATCCTGCAGCATAGAATTTAAGGATGATAAAGCTATTAACGTCGTAGGCAGGGTGGGACAAACATTGAAATTGGGATGCCGATCTGCTGGAAGCACGGAGTGCCGTGATGGCTTCATTATAAACCTCAACTAACACTGCTATTTAATCAATGTTTGCAGCATAGCTTCTGAAGACTGGTATTTCTCAACTGGTTCTTCATTTCTTCCAGAAAGCTCGGAAGGAGCATAAGACCATAAAACATAGGAGCAGAATTAGGCCACTCGGCTGATCGGGTCTGCTCCGCCATTCAATTATGGCTGATATTTTTCTCATCCCCATTCTCCTGCCTTCTCCCCATAACCCCTGATCCCCTTATTGATCAAAAACCTTGTGGGAAACTGTTATAACCCACAAGTAGCCTAGGGGTGAGAACAATTAACTTCCCTGTGACATTTGCAGGATATGAGCTCCCCCATTAAGGGGGCAGGGAACCTCTAACAATGTATAATTGTACCATGTATAAAACCGGCCAGTTAGGCATCAGCTGGGGAGAGACCCATTTGGGGTCTACCGTGTGCTGTATATAATTGCTATTGTAAATTAACGAAGTTGTTCGAAACTACTCGGTGTGGACTCGTTTTAGGCCTTATAAAAGAAAACCATTGTTCGCTATCTGAAATAGGGGGCAGGATATTAATATACCAGAATTGCAATACTACAATATATAGGACCCCAAACTAAATAGTAAAATTACCTCTACGACCAGCGGGAGTTAATAGTGGCACTGCTGTGACCAGATGCATCTCCAATGGCCCCAACTTGAGGTTCCTTTTTGTCCCTAACCCTTGCCTTGCACCATTACCCTTTTTGTTAGATAGTCTATCCTTCCTTGCAGACTTTCCTTTTTATTCTTCCCCTTCCCCCCTTTTCTTGCCTCTAAAATTCGTTATGTTTTCCAGTTCTTAAAAAAGGTCACCAATATGAAATGCTAACTGTGTTTCTTGCTCTCCCCACAAGTACTGCCTGACCTTCTGAGAGTTTCAGTAGTTTCTGATTCATTTGCATGATTAAAATTGGATGAGGCCCAATAGGAGCAGGGATGGTGATGCTTGATTTTCCTGTATGTGTCTGGTTGAGGTGGTGCAGGCAGCACACAGACATACTGCTACCTGCCATCTTCATGCTTGTGGCGTGCAACACAAAGTTAAACAGAGTGCAGGCTGCACACTCAGCAAGGGCCCTAGGCTTGTGTGAGGCTCAAATTAGACTGCCTCTCTTAAATGGAAGAATCACTCTGGAAATTGACTTTCTCAGGAGGAAAAAAACAGGAACAATGGAACAACAAGCCAAAGGGAAGACTGCCAGGTTGTCTGAGGCAGGGCATGGTTAACAGAGTACTCATCTTTCTACATTGCCGTAGGAGGGCAGGAGGATTAGAAACAAATGGGAACAGATAGCCATGGATGACAATGCAAGTACTCTTCTGTGTGGGCAGCACGGTAGCACAAGTGGTTAGCACTGTGGCTTCACAGCGCCGGGGTACCCAGGTTCGATTCCCCGCTGGGTCACTGTCTGTGTGGAGTCTGCACGTTCTCCCCGTGTCTGCGTGGGTTTCCTCCGGGTGCTCCGGTTTCCTCCCACAGTCCAAAGACGTGCAGGTTAGGTGGCCATGATAAATTGCCCTTCGTGACCTAATCGTGAAGATTAGGAGGGGTTCTTGGGTTACGGGGATGTGAGGGCTTAAGTGGGTCGGTGCAGACTCGATGGGCCGAATGGCCTCCTTCTGCACTGTATGTTCTATGTTCTATATTCTACGTGTGGTTGTACTTGTGCAGTGCTCCCCCAATGGCTGGTGTATATAACTGGTGTAAGGCCCCTATTTTCCAGTGGGAGAGACTGTCCTTAACCTTGGAGGACAACTTAGAGCAATTCTGCTCTTAAAAGGCTTTGATTTGACTGCATCATATCGGTATGGGCAACAGTATTCCAGGCTGGCTGGATGACTGGTAATACCAAGGACACTGGATGAACAGCAGTGGTGGGCAGAGGAATTCCATCTCCATGAGAGAGGACAGCCATATTGTGCTCCATGGATCCACTGCCACCTGGCCAACACAGCACCTCAATAATCCTATTAATTTGCTGGACCGCTGTGAGACTCTGCAAGTTCCTTTGAGCACTGAGATCTGCATCCATGATGGCAACAGTCTAAACCGGCATGGCACCAAGCTGACTTGTAAGAGAGCAGTTCCACTGCATCACTACATCTCTGTGCAAAGCTGATGCTGGGGCCCTCTGTGCTCTTTGACTTTGCACACATGTTTTTGGAAAAGCTGTCCAGCATATTAAACATATTAAACATTTCATTTTGCATGCTGATCAGCTTTCTACTGTAGCCACTCAAATGAGGTGCGCATATGAGTCCTCCACTGCAGAACTCGTATGCAACCCCTCCTTTTCTTGGAATGTGGGCATCACTGGGGAGGCCGGCATTTGTTGCCCATACATAATTTCCCTTGAACTGAGTGGCTTGCTGGTTTATTTCCGATGAGCTTTGAACCTATGTTCCAGACCATCTCCCCCTGCTGCATGCCACTCATGCTCAGAATCTCATCATGTGCTGATCCCACCTTTAAGCTAGCCTCTGAATTATGTACGGTATCATTGTCTGAACTGTGGCTGGTAGTGTTTCTTCATCACCAGTGTCTTAATGCTGTTCCACCAATTACTCTTCCATGATTTCTTGGTTAGTTCTTCAGTATCTGAAAGGAGAAAGGCACAAGGGCAGGGTAGTAGTGAGGTGAGTGGAGAACTAGGACATGCATGCTTACATCTTCACCAGCTTGTATATCAGGAGAGATTGTGGAATGAGGGAGAGATGAGATGTGAGAAGGAAAATCGGATCTGAGGATACTGTCATTTTCAATGTTTTCAGCTTCACTTAAGGCCACAGCCTCAGCAACTGGCATCCTAATACTGACCAGTGCGGGTGAAAATGTGCAGGCACACTTCAACCTCTCATGTGAGTACCTACTGCCTCCAGTTGAGTGTCACCTTGTCCTTCAAAGGCAAGGTTATTAAGTATCATGTTTGGCTGCTATAGCTGTCATTGTCGAATTGCTAGAAGTGTGCGTAAACTGAGATATTAATATGAGGCTTGCAGCAGTACTGAGTGTGTGAGGGTGAGGTGAAGCTATAAATGTTAGGTATGAGTTGTAATTAATGGCGTTGGTTGCGAAGTGAGTGATGGAGATGAGGTGCATTGAGCTGTGACAGAGACTGGTGATGCAGTTAGTGGAATATAGCATTTGAAGATGAATTTACCAACCTTGACCCAGTCCCGGGAGATTAGTGATCATCTTGTTGAACTGAATCCAAGATCTCAGAACCTGATGCCTGACATTGACCTCCATGGCTATCTGTCCCCACTGCTTTTGGAGCAGAGTTTGGGGATGCTATGATGTTCACTGCAATGTTGAATAACAAATGGGCAAAGAATGCACCATTTAATTCCAATCCCCTCATCCATTTTCCCCCAGAAGTGGCCCCAAATCTGTTTTTGATTTCATTTTTGTTGAGCTCACAGGAGCAGGATTTTTCCTTTGGCTCTGGTAGAACACTGTGGGCTGCTCCATGCTTCAGGCCCCTCCGTGGTCTCCTTTGGACCTAACTACTCACTGGCCAGCTTGGCACTCTTGCCAACCAGAATGCTTCCACTGTCTAACTGGAGATCCAGAGTGGGTTGGCTGCTCAGGGCTTTCAGCTCATCAGAGCAATACTAATGGAGACTATGACTCAAAATAATTCAGGCCTGTTTGCTGATCAAATGGCCCGATGGCTAAAGTATTCCCCTAAGTGTGGATACATTAAGTTGAGTTTCATTTATGCCATGCTCCCAAATGCTGATTCCTATTTATCATATCCAATATATCTGCTGAGGCCACCATCAACCAATTTAGTTGGTTAAAGGTGACTCCTGATGTTGTAGTTGCAATGTGTGTCAGCTGTCACTCTTGTTGATAATATTCTTGTTTCTGATCTATAACGTTAGTTCAAATCCCACTCCCGAGCTTGAGTGTAGTGAAAGTCACCATAGTCCAAGGACCATAGCCTTTTGAGAGAGCTGATTAGTGGTGATTTAATCTGAGAGTCACCACACCTCAGGTCATGTTGAGAAGGCAGGGCCTTCATGGATGACATCAGTCGGTATGGGAACTGAACCCACGCTGTTGACGTCCCTCCGCATCACGAACCAGCCGTCCAACCAACTGAGCTAAACAACCGCCAGTACCGATGAATGGTAGCGCTGTTAGAGGTTTGGGCCTTTGGATGAGACATTATGCTGAATGTCCTCCAAGGTGGATGTAACATAACCAATAGCACTATTTGAAGAGAGCAGAGGAGTTACTCCTGGTGTCCTGGTTAATAGTTATTCCTCAAACAGCATCACAAAACAGATTATCTGGTCTTTATCAGATTAATGTTTGTGGGAGTTTGCTGTGCACAAATTGGTTGCTGTGTTTCGTACACCACAACAGTGACTACACAAAAAAGTACTTTCGGAGGCACAGTGGTTAAGACTGCTGCCTCACAGTGCCAGGGACCTGGGTTCAACTCCAGCCTTGGTTCACTGCGTGTGGTTTGAATATGCTTCCCATGTCTGCGTGGGTTTCCTGTGGGTGCTCCAGTTTCCTTCCACAGTCCAAAGATGTGCAGGTTGGGTGGATTAGCCATGATAAATTGATCCTGAGTGTCCAAAGATGTGCAGGCTAGGTTGGGTTACAGAAATGGGACAGGGGAGTGGGCTGAGGTAGCTGCTCTTTCGGAGGGTCGGTGAAGCTTCGATGGGCCAAATGGCACCCTTCTGCACTGTAGGGATTCTATGTACTTCATTGGCTGGAAGGAACTTTGGGATATCCAATGATTGGGAATGGCACTTTCAATGCAAGTTTTTCTCTTTTGCCAGCGAGTTCCAGGTTGTTGCCCAGGATGCCTTTGTAAAGATACCGAAAGGTAACCTGGGCTGTAGATAGGACTTTCAACTGAATAGTGAGGGGGAGGGTTCAGTTGCATGGAGAATTAGAAACTCAAAATTAAAGGAGAGTCTAGAAGTGCAGGTAATGATGAGGACTTTCAACTAGTTAAAGAAGCCGAGGGCTCAGGAGAGGTTAGTAAAGATTCCAGACCACGTAATAGAACAGAGTATAGAAGGTGGGAGGAATGTAACCTCAGGCAGAACAAAAAAGGTGACAAATATGAAAAAGGAGATGGTCAATGCAGGACTGAGGGTGTTGTACCTAAATGCGCGCAGTATACGGAACAAAGTAAATGAGCTTGTTGCGCACATTGAAATTGGCCGGTATGATGTTGTGCGCATCACAGAGACGTGGCTGCAAGGGAATCAGGGCTGGAGTCTAAATATCCAAGGATATATGTCCTATCAAAAAAGGACAGGCAGATGGACAAAGGGGGCAGGGTTGCATTGTTAGTAAGGAATGAAGTTAAATCGATAGCAAGAAGTGATAAAGGATCAGAAGGCATGGAATCTCTGTGGGTAGAGATGAAGAATCACAAAGACCCTGATGGGAGTGATGTACAGCCCCTCTAGCAGTAGTCAGGATGTGAGGCGGAAAATAAATCAGTAGATGGAAAAGGCATATAAAAAAGGCAATATTACAATAATCATGGGGGACATCAATATGCAAGTGGACTGGGAAAATCAGGTTGGTAGTGGATCCCAAGAAAAGGAATTTGTAGAATGTCTAATAGATTTTTTTTGGAGCAGCTTGTGACAGAGTCTACTAGGGAACAGGCAATACTGGATTTTGTGATGTGTAATGAGGCAGACGTGATTAGGGAACTTAAAGCGAAGGAACGCTTAGGGAGCAGTGACCATAATATCATATCATAGAGTATCATAAAATTTACAGTGCAGAAGGAGGCCATTCGGTGCATCGAGTCTGCACCGGCCCTTGGAAAGAGCACCCTACCCAAGCCCATACCCCCAACCTATCCCCGTAACCCAGTAACTCCACCCAACCCAACCCATTTGGACACTCAGGGCAATTTAGCATGGCCAATCCACCTAACGTGTTCATTTTTGGAATATGATAGAATTTACCCTGCAGTTTGAGAGGGAGAAGCTGGAATCAGATGTAATGGTATGACAATTAAATAAGGGTAACTACAAAGACATGAGGGAGGAGCTGGCCAGAGTTGATTGGAAAGGGAGCCTAGCAGGTAAGACAGTGGGACAGCAATGGCAGGAGTTTTGGGGGGTTATTCAGAAGGCACAACAGAAATTCATCCCAAGGAGGAGGAAACATGCTAAGTGGAGGATGAGGCATCCATGGTTGACGAGGGAAGTCAAGGAAAAAGAAAATGCATACAAAGTGGTGAGGATTAGAGGGAAGCCGGAGGATTGGGAAGCCTTTAAAAGTGAGTTGAGGACGACTAAAAAAGCAATAAGGGGGGAGAGAAGATGAAATATGAGTGTAAGCTAGCTAGCAATATAAAAGAACATAGGAAGAGTTTTTTTCAATATATAAAAGGTAAGAGAGAGGCATAAATAGACATTGAACCACTGCAAAAGGCAGCTGGAGAAGTAATAATAGGAAACAACGAAATGGCAGAGGAACTGAATAGTTACATTGCATCAGTCTTCATGATGGAAGATATCAGTGGAATGCTGGAGCTCCAGGAGAACCAGGGGCAGAGGTGAGTGCAGTGACCATTACTAAGGAGAAGGTTCTGGGGAAACTGAAAGGTCTGAAGGTGGATAAATCACCTGGACCGGATGGACTACACCTCAGGGTTCTGAAGGAGATAGCTGAGGAGATTGTGGAGGCATTGGTGATGATCTTTCAGGAATCACATGGAGGCTGGGAGGGTCCCAGAGAATTGGTAAGTAGCTCATGTAACACCGCTGTTTAGGAAGGGTGGGAGGCAGAAGATGGGAAATTATAGGCCAGTTAGCCTGATTTTGGCCATTGGCAAGATTTTAGAGTCCATTATCAAATATGAGACCGCGTTCCTCATCTATCTTGGTTTTTTATTCTTGGCTTACTCTTCGTTGCTGGTCTCGAATAGGCTTTGGAACAGGCCGACAAACTGCCCCCAGGTATCCAGGAAGCCTCCCTCTGACCTCGGATGGCGTACTTAATCTTCTCCAGGTGGAGAAATTCCGAGAGGTCAGCGAGCCAGTCTGCAGCTTTGGGTGGTGCTGCCGATCGCCAGCCGAGCAGGATTCTCCGGCATGTGAATAGGGAAGCGAATGCAAGGGCGTTGGCCCCCTTCCCCATGTGTAGTTCTGGCTGCTCCGATACCCTGAGGATTGCCACTGTTGGGCATGGCTTCACCCTCACCCCCACAATCTTGGATATTGCCTCAGAGAAGGCTGTCCAGAAACCAGCAGGGGGTGGAGGGGGTGGGGGTGGGGGGAACGGGTGGGTGGGGGGGGGGGACAGAGATGGAAGGAAGGTGGGGAAACCACAAGAGAAGAGGAGGGAGGGGGTGGCTATGCCCCCCCCTTTCCCGGAAAGTAAAAGAAAAACACAGCTGAAGCCAAAGGTGGGGGGAGGAAGGGAGGGGGGGAGGAAGAGATGGGGGGACAACGGGGAAGGGGGAGGAACTATAGACCGATCCAGAGGGCAGTGAAGTGTACATAGGGTCAGTTAAATGAAGGACCAAATAAACCTCTCTGTACAATGAACTAAATTAGCAGGCAAGAAAAATGTGATGTATATATACAACTGTTTATAAATATTAGAAATGCCAATAAAAAGATTTTTAAAAAAAGATGAGATCGCGGAGTACTTGGAAGTGCCTGATAAAATAGGACTGAGTCAGCACGGCTTCATCAAGGGGAAGTCATGTCTGACAAATCTGTTATAGTTCTTTGAGGGAGTAACAAGGAAGTCAGACAAAGGAAACCAGTGGACATGATTTATTTAGATTTCCAGAAGGCCTTCGACTAGGTGCTGTATAGGAGACTGTTAAATAGGTTAAGAGCCCATGGTGTTAAGGATACGATCCTAGCATGGATAGAGGATTGGCTGACTGGCAGAAGACAGGGAGTGGGGATAATGGGGTCTTTTTCACGATGGCAGCTGGTGACTAGTGGCGTGCCTCAGGGGACTGTGCTGGGACCACAACTTTTCACAATATACATTAATGATCTGGAAGAAGGAATTGAAGGCACTGTTGCTAGGTTTGCAGATGGTACAAAGATCTGTAGAGGGACAGGTAGTATTGAGGAAGCAAGGGGGCTGCAGAAGGACTTGGCCAGGCTAGGAGAGTGGGCAAAACATTGACAGATGGAATACAATGTGGAAAAATGTGAGGTTATGCACTTTGGAAGGAGGAATGGAGGCATAGATTATTTTCTAAATGGGGAATTGCTTAGGAAATCAGAAGAACAAAGGGACTTGGAGTCCTTGTTCAAGATTCTCTCAAGGTTAACGTGTAGGTTTAGTCAGCAGTTAGGAAGGCAAATGCAATGTTACCATTCATATCGAGAGGGCTAGAATACAAGACCAGGGACACATTTGTGTATAAGATTCTGGTCAGACGCCATTTGGAGTACTGTAAGCAGTATTGGGCCCCGTATCTAAGGAAGGATGCGCTGGCCTTGAAAAGGGTGAGCTCTGGAATGAAGAGCTTGTTATATGAGGAACGGTTGAGGACCCTGGGTTTGAACTCACTGGGAGTTTAGAAGGATGAAGGGGATCTTATTGAAACTTACGGGGTGCTGCGAGGCCTTAATAGAGTGGACGTCGGGAGGATGTTTTCACTAGTAGGAAAAACTAGAACCAGAGGGCACAGCCTCAGACTAAAGGGGCAAACCTTTAAAACAGAGATGAGGAGGAATTTCTTCAGCCAGAGGGTGGTGAATCTGTGGAACTCTTTGCTGCAGAAGGCTGTGGAGGCCAAATCACTGAGTGTCTTTAAGACATAGATAGATAGGATGTTGATTAATAAGAGGATCAGGGGTTATGGGGAGAAGGCAGGAGAATGGAGGTGAAAAAAGTATCAGACATGATTGAATGGCGGAGCAGACTCGATGAGCCGAGTGGCCTAATTCTGCTCCTATGTCTTATGATGTGGAGATGCCGGCGTTGGACTGGGGTGAGCACAGTACGAAGTCTTACAACACCAGGTTAAAGTCCAACAGGTTTGTTTCGATGTCACTAGCTTTCGGAGCGCTGCTCCTTCCTCAGGTGAATGAAGAGGTCTGTTCCAGAAACACATATATAGACAAATTCAAAGATGCCAAACAATGCTAGGAATGCGAGCATTAGTAGGTGATTAAATCTTTACAGATCCAGAGATGGTTTTTAAAGAGGTGTGAATTGTATCAAGCCAGGACAGTTGGTAGGATTTTGCAGGCCAGATGGTGGGGGATGAATGTAATGTGACATGAATCCCAGGTCCCGGTTGAGACCGCACTCATGTGTGCGGAACTTGGCTATAAGTTTCTGCTTGGCGATTCTGCGTTGTCGCGGGTCCTGAAGGCCGCCTTGGAGAACGCTTACCCGGAGATCAGAGGCTGAATGCCCTTGACTGCTGAAGTGTTCCCCGACTGGAAGGGAACATTCCTGCCTGGTGATTGTTGCGCGATGTCCGTTCATTCGTTGTCGCAGCGTCTGCATGGTCTCGCGTGGTACATTGGCGAGACCATGCAGACGCTGCGACAACGAATGAACGGACATCGCGCAACAATCACCAGGCAGGAATGTTCCCTTCCAGTCGGGGAACACTTCAGCAGTCAAGGGCATTCAGCCTCTGATCTCCGGGTAAGCGTTCTCCAAGGCGGCCTTCAGGACCCGCGACAACGCAGAATCGCCGAGCAGAAACTTATAGCCAAGTTCCGCACACATGAGTGCGGCCTCAACCGGGACCTGGGATTCATGTCACATTACATTCATCCCCCACCATCTGGCCTGCAAAATCCTACCAACTGTCCTGGCTTGATACAATTCACACCTCTTTAAAAACCATCTCTGGATCTGTAAAGATTTAATCACCTACTAATGCTCGCATTCCTAGCATTGTTTGGCATCTTTGAATTTGTCTATATATGTGTTTCTGGAACAGACCTCTTCATTCACCTGAGGAAGGAGCAGCGCTCCGGAAGCCTATGTCTTATGGTCTTATGGCAGAAGGCAGGTTGTGATCAAAAACAGGATTTTCAGAGCACTGCGATTTTCAGGACGCCATCTTGCCTGGCAGACACAGCCAAAATCAGGCCTCGTGTCTGATTGACATCTTGTAATAAAACAGTGGGCCCTTCGAGCCACAGCTTGGTTTACAATGGAATTACAAAACTGTGACGTTAATTGCTGTTTTTCTATTCATAGCAGCAGCTCCTGAAAGCATGCAACATGTGATGGGGAAATATGTCCCTTCCTCCCTGGGATCAGCTGTCTCCGTTTTAACCGTACTCGAATAACAGCAGCTTTTAGGTTAGTACCACAAACAGAAAACTAAAATATTTCGACACTAAAAAACAACAAATCTGACGAATTGGCCAATAAACCAACAAACGGTACATAGGAAAAAAGAGAAAGCTAAAGGGCATTCAAGGCCACAGTGCTATTCCAGTGAGAAGTACAAGTGACAAGGCAGCTTTGGAATAGAAATATGGCCTGCAGTTCTGGCTAAATGATTCCAAGAAGCTTGGGAGCCATTGCAGGTGCCAAAGTGGACCAACCTACAATTCTGCTTCACTGGGAGCTGACTTGTTCGGTTAATGGTAATGACCTCTGTGGCCCATTCAGGTCTCTCAATTCAGGCAAAGGGATTGGTTTCCTTGTCCCTCTGAAAAACATGTTCACAGATGTCTGAGCCGTAGAGATTCTTATGATGAGCGATCTTGAGGTTCATAGCACTGAATGAATATCATAATGTAATCATGGAAACCATTTATAAAGTAATAGATGTCTTGGGAATGAGGAGTGATGATATGAGCAAGATTTTCTCTTCACTGTCAGGTTGGACAGTAGTGGGAAATGTTCCTGTTCGCAGATCCAGTTGACTTCAATATGCAATCATTAGCAAAGTGATGGTACAATCAAGCGGCAAGGCCAATTTAGTTCAGTTTTTTGTAATAGCAATGTTTATTAGTGTCACAAGTAAGCTTACATTAACACTGCAATGAAATTACTGTGAAAAGCCCCTGGTCGCCACACTCCGGCGCCTGTTCGGGTACACTGAGGGAGAATTCAGAATGTCCAATTTGTCATGATATTCAAACACACACATCATGATGGACACACTAACAGGCAAATCAGAGTACACAACACCACAACCAATCACAGACAAGAACACCAACCACATAAAAAGCACGAGCACGACACCTGGTGGTCAGTAGGTCTGGGGAGAAGGGAACAAGAAAGAGCTGTTAAAACACCACAAGCAGGGAACCCCCCCACGTGCAGAGTGCAAAGACCAAACTGTAAATAGTAAGTTTAAATAAAGAAGCGTTGTACCATATGCAACTGTGTTGGCTCATCTGTGTGTCAGAACACCCAACACCACATGGTACAGGAGTGGATCGATACCTGCCTGCTAACCTGCCATTCTGGACATGGACCACACCGGCAAACCGCAGCCGATGCAAGTCACGGGGAACCTAGGTACCAACTGGAAGCTCTACAGGCAGCGATTTGACCTGTACATCCGTGCCACCGAAAAACAGAATGTCTCGGATGACTCGAAGATTGCAATGCTCCTCTTCTACGCAGGTCCGCACGCAACCGACGTCTTCAACTCACCGGTGTTCGAAGAAGGCGAAAACCAAGCCAAATATGACGCGGTCATCCTCAAACTGGACCAGCACTTTCAAGTTGAAGTAAATGAAAGTTTTGAAAGATACATCTTTCAGCAACGCCTGCAAGGTAAGGAGGAGCTTTTTCAACCCTTTTTGACGCACCTCCGGATTCTAGCGCAGTCCTGCGGTTACGGCACCACCACAGAGTCCATGATCAGGGACCAGATTGTTTTTGGCGTTGCCTCTGGTGGCCTACGCCAGCAGCTTCTTAAAATGAAAAGCCTCACCTTAGCGTCTGCTGTGGAAGCCTGTGTCCTCCATGAAAATGCTACCTGCCGTTTTGCCCGATTTCAGGCGTCCGAGTTGGCACGGAGGGGGTCCCCAGCCGTCGAATCGGCAAGCCAGGCCGCCCACGACGTCGAACGCATCCAGGCCGTCGATTACTTCACGACCCACGGCCCGAACGACAGCGGCCGCTTCCCGCGCTTTTCGCGGTCTCCCGCGCAGGTGCGCGCCAAAAATAACGGCCACAACGAGGGACGCACTGCGCAGGCGCGCCCACCGCAAGATCGCACTGCGCATGCGCAGTGGCGCAACGAACGCCGTGACGTCATGACGTGCGGCAATTGTGGAGCTCTACACTTAAAAGGGCAATGTCCTGCAAAAAAACGACAGTGCCACAGATGTGGCACGATGGGCCACTACGCAGCCCACTGTCGTTCGGCTCAACCCATGGATCCGGCGCATCCTCGACAACCTCGCAGACGAGTCAGGACCGTCCAGCCCACGCATCAAGACTTCCAGTTAAGTGATGCAGATGACCAGGATGCCTTCCGAGTTTCCGTCGTTGATGTCAACAAGGTCAATGCCATCAATCCAGCCGATGAGTGGTGTGCCACCCTGACGGTCAACCGATCGCGCGTCGCCTTCCGTCTGGACACCGGCGCATCCGCCAACCTGATTGCTTACTCTGCAGTCCAGGCCATGAAGGTCAAACCACCCATCACGCCATCCCGGCTCAAGATGGTTGACTATAACGGGAACGTCATCCCGTCCATAGGATCTTGCCAGCTACAGGTGACTCACAAGAGGTACACGGCCACACTCCCCTTCGAAGTTGTCGGCTCATCAAAGGACTCGTTACTGGGCGCACAGGCGTGTAAGGTCCTTCACCTGGTACAGCGCATTATGTCTCTCTCTCCAGATGAGATATCCGACTTCCCGGATGCTGAGTTCCACGCAAATCTCCATTCCCTCCTTGCTCACAACCAGGAGGTTTTTGAAGGCATGGGGACATTGCCATACACGTACAAGATTCGACTCAGACCGGACGCCATCCCTGTCGTTCACGCACCTCGCAGGGTTCCTGCGCCACTCAAAGACCGCCTCAAGGCACAACTGCAGATTCTTCAGGACCAAGGGGTCCTATCCAAGGTCACGGAGCCCACGCCATGGGTCAGCTCCATGGTCTGTGTAAAGAAGCCCTCTGGCGAGCTCCGTATATGTATAGATCCAAAAGATCTGAATAACAACATCATGCGGGAACACTATCCCATCCCGAAACGAGAAGACCTCACCAGCGAGATGGCGCGAGCCAAAATATTCACTAAATTGGATGCGTCCAAAGGATTCTGGCAGATCCAACTGGACCCGGCCAGCCGAAGACTATGCACATTCAACACCCCTTTTGGCAGATTCTGCTACAACCGGATGCCATTCGGCATCATTTCGGCATCTGAAGTATTCCACCGCATTATGGAGCAGATGATGGAAGGCATCGAAGGGGTACGTGTATATGTGGACGATATCATCATTTGGTCCACCACTCCGCAGGAACACATGCATCGTCTACGATGTGTCTTTACCCGCATACGACAAAATGGCCTGCGTCTCAACCGTGCGAAGTGTGCCTTCGGCCAGACGGAGCTGAAATTCCTCGGGGACCACATCTCAAGGTCAGGGGTCCGTCCCGATGCAGACAAGGTTAGCGCCATCACAGCCATGCCACGACCGGCTGACAAGAAGGCTGTCTTAAGATTCCTGGGCATGGTCAACTTCCTTGGGAAGTTCATTCCCAACCTGGCTTCTCATACAACAAATATGCCCCATCTCGTAAAAAAATCGACAGAATTCAACTGGCACCAATCGCATCAGCGGGAATGGGAGGAGCTCAAGCACAAACTGGTCACGGCACCAGTGCTGGCCTTCTTTGACACGACTCGCCCTACAAAGATCTCAACAGACGCCAGCCAATCTGGTATTGGAGCGGTACTCCTGCAAAAAGACAGCACGTCATCATGGGCCCCGGTTGCGTATGCCTCACGAGCCATGACCCCTACCGAACAGCGCTACGCGCAAATCGAAAAAGAATGCCTGGGCTTGTTAACTGGACTGGACAAGTTCCACGACTATGTGTATGGCCTGCCACGATTTACGGTCGAAACTGACCACCGCCCCCTGGTCAACATCATTAACAAAGACCTGAACGACATGACTCCTCGCCTCCAGCGCATCTTACTTAAACTCAGGAGGTACGATTTTGAACTGATCTACACTCCGGGGAAGGAACTCATCGTGGCGGACACTCTTTCCCGAGCAGTGAGCACACCACCAGATGCGGAGGGGTTCGTGCGTCAAATTGAGGCACACGTAACTCTGACAGCAGCAAATCTGCCAGCTGATGATCCTAGTCTGGCCCACATACGCGCAGAGACGGCGACTGACCCCCTTCTGCAGCGAGTGATGCGCCACATGACGGAAGGGTGGCTAAAAGGGCAGTGCCCCCAGTTTTATAATGTGCGAGATGATCTCACCAACATAGACGGGGTCCTTATGAAATCGCACAGGATCGTTATTCCGCACAGCGTGCGCCAGATGATTCTTCATCAACTACACGAAGGCCACTTGGGCGTCGAAAAATGCAGACGAAGGGCCCGGGAGGCGGTATATTGGCCGGGTATTAATGAAGACATAGCCAACATGGTGCTCAACTGCACAACCTGTCAGAGGTTTCAGCCGGCGCAACCTCCGGAAACACTTCTACCACACGAGATGGTGACGTCCCCCTGGGCGAAGGTGGGTGTTGACCTATTTCACGCGCTCGGCAGAGATTACATTGTTATTATAGACTACTTCTCAAACTACCCGGAAGTCATGCCTCTCCATGATCTGACGTCGTCCGCAGTCATTGGGGCCTGCAAGGAAACGTTTGCTCGCTATGGCATTCCAAGGACTGTCATGTCAGACAATGGACCTTGTTTTGCCAGCCGTGAATGGTCGTCCTTTGCCGCAGCATATGGTTTCACTCATGTGACATCCAGCCCTCTGCATCCACAATCGAACGGGAAGGCTGAAAAGGGTGTCCACATCGCCAAGCGGCTCCTGTGCAAGGCGGCTGCTGCCGGATCGGACTTTAACCTTGCCTTGCTGGCCTATCGATCGGCCCCGTTATCCACGGGTCTCTCGCCAGCGCAGCTACTAATGGGTCGCTCCCTCAGGACGACGGTACCGTCCATCCTGGCACCAACAACAGACCATGAGGCGGTTCTTCGGAACATGCAACTGCAGCGTGATCGCCAGAAAAGTCGGTACGACACACGAGCGACGGACCTGCCCCCCCCTGTCCTCCGGAGACAAAGTACGCGTCCATCAACTGTATGGTGGCTGGTCAGCACCGGCCGAAGTCCTCCGACAAGTGGCTCCCCGCTCGTTCCTGGTTCGCATGCCGGATGGTTCCGTGCGTCGCCGCAATCGGCGCGCCCTTCGCCGACTTCCACGCTCACAGCCACACAGCACGCACACGCCAGATCCTCAACAGGCTTCCGAGGATGACTTTGTGGAGCTACCGCACATCACGCCCTTTCCATCGCCACCCATGGCCATGCCTGCACAGCAGCCGGTGGTTCTTGATCCACCCTTGAGGCGGTCAACCCGAACTCGTCGCAAGCCCATTAGACTGGACTTATAATACCGTTCATATGTTTAACAAGTTGCACAATTTTACATGATAACCTGTTGTTGTTTATCGTTCCAGATGTCGTCTGACTGGACAACTGTTCAAGTTTTTTTTCTTCTTCTCTCGTTCGTATTTCTGTTATGTTATGGTACAACTTGGTTCATGTGACGCACCCGACATCGCCCCATGTACATAGTTCCGTCATATGCACATGCTGCACACGACACACACACACTCCTAGATGCACTCACGACACGATCATATTTATCACCACGTAGGCACATATCTTTGTAAAAAGGGGGGATGTCATGATATTCAAACACACACATCATGATGGACACACTAACAGGCAAATCAGAGTACACAACACCACAACCAATCACAGACAAGAACACCAACCACATAAAAAGCACGAGCACGACACCTGGTGGTCAGTAGGTCTGGGGAGAAGGGAACAAGAAAGAGCTGTTAAAACACCACAAGCAGGGAACCCCCACGTGCAGAGTGCAAAGACCAAACTGTAAATAGTAAGTTTAAATAAAGAAGCGTTGTACCATATGCAACTGTGTTGGCTCATCTGTGTGTCAGAACACCCAACACCACACAATTCACTTAACAAGCACGGCTTTCGGGACTTGTGGGAGGACACCGAGCACCCGGAGGAAACCCACGCAGACAGAGGGAGAATGTGCAGACTCCGTACAGACAGTGACCCAAGACGGAAATTGAACCTGGGACCCTGGCGCTGTGAAACAACAGTGCTAACCACTGTGCTACCATGCCGCCCACAGCTAGTTTATGCAGAGCAAGGCCAACAGCGTGGGTTCAATTCTCGTACTGGCTGAGGTTATTCATTCAGGCCCTGCCTTCTCAACTCAGGTTAAGTCACCACCAGGCAGCTCTCCTGCTCAAAGGGGGAAGCAGCCTACGATCCTCAGAGACTATGGTGATATTACTTTTACTTACCTACCCATTGATGCTTGGGCTCCACCATGGCCACTTCGGTCATTATCTCATTACAACCTATTCCTAACGTGGGAAAAAAAAGCTGAACCCAAGAGGTGAGGTGAGAGTGACTGCCCGCTTCATCAAGGCAGCAAGTCGCACAGCATGTGGCATTACGATGCCTTAGAAAAGTTGGAGTCAATGTGAATCGGAGGAAGCTCTCCACTAGTTGGAGTCATATGTGGTACAATGGAAGATGGTTGTGGTTGTGGGAGGTCAATCATTTCAGTCCAAGGACATCGCTGCAGGAGTTCCTCAGGGTAGTGTCCTAGGCCCAACCATCTGCTTCATCAATGATCTTCCCTCCATCATTGGGTCAGAATTGAGGATGTTCGCTGATGATTTCACAATGTTCAGTACCATTCATGACTCCTCAGATACTGAAGCAGACTGTGTCCATATGCAACAAAGCCTTGGGCTGATAAGTGGTAACTAACATTTGTGCCATACAAGTACCAGGCAATGACCATCTCCAATAAGAGAGAATTTAATAATCTCCCCATGACATTCAATGGTGTTACCATCACTGAATCCCCAACTATCAACATCCAGGGGTTACCAGTGGCCAGAAACTAAATTGGACCAGCCATATAAATACCGTGACTACAAGAACAGCTCAGAGGCTGGGAATTCTGTGACAAGTAACTCAACTTCTCACTCCATAAATCCTGTCCACCATCTAGAAGGACAAATTAGGAGTGCGATGGAGTGCGAATGGGTCAGCATGGTTGCACAGTGATTAGCACTGATGCCTCACAGAGTTAGGTACCCGGGTTCAATTCCAGCCGTGGGTGACCGTCTGTGTGGAGTTTGCACTTACTCCCCGTGTCTGCGTGGGTTTCCTCCGGATGCTCCGGTTTCTTTCCACAATCCAAAGGTGAGCAGGGTAAGTAGATTGCCCATGCTAAATTGCCCCCTAGTGTACAAAAAGGTAAGGTGGAGTTGTGGGGATATAGGGTTGGGGAGACTGGAGATATGTTGAAAAATAACTTTGCATCAGTATTTACAGTGGAGGACGATTGTACTGAATCAGAGGTAGAGGCTGGAATTTTCCAGTCATTGAGATTCTCGTTTCCGCTGGCAGTGCACCCTGGCCCACGGGTTTCCCAACAGCATTGGGTCACTTCAATGGTGAGACTTCATTGACAAGCGGTAGGAAGAGAGAATCCCACAGCCAGCAAATGGTGCTCCCCCAGGAAACACGCGGCTGAGGGCAGCAAATGGTGCTCCCCCAGGAAACACGCGGCTGAGGGCAGCAAATGGTGCTTCCCCCAGGAAACACGCGGCTAAGGGCAACAAATGGTGACCCCCCCACGAAACACGCGGCTGAGGGCAGCAAATGGTGCTTCCCCGGGAAACATACGGCTGAGGGCAGCAAATGGTGCTTCCCCCAGGAAACACGCGGCTGAGGGCAGCAAATGGTGACCCCCCCAGGAAACACACAGCTGAGGGCAGCAAATGGTGTGCCCCCAGGAAACACACAGCTGAGGGCAGCAAATGGTGCTTCCCCCAGGAAACACGCGGCTGAGGGCAGCAAATGGTGTGCCCCCAGGAAACACACAGCTGAGGGCAGCAAATGGTGCTTCCCCAGGAAACACACGGCTGAGGGCAGCAAATAGTGACCCCCCCCCCAGGAAACACACAGCTGAGGGCAGCAAATGGTGCTTCCCCCAGGAAACATACGGCTGAGGGCAGCAAATGGTGACCCCCCCACGAAACACACGGCTGAGGGCAGCAAATAGTGACCCCCCCAGGAAACACATGGCTGAGGGCAGCAAATGGTGCGCCCCCAGGAAACACACAGCTGAGGGCAGCAAATGGTGCGCCCCCAGGAAACACATGGCTGAGGGCAGCAAATGGTGCTTCCCCCAGGAAACACGCGGCTGAGGGCAGCAAATGGTGACCCCCCCAGGAAACACACAGCTGAGGGCAGCAAATAGTGACCCCCCCAGGAAACACACAGCTGAGGGCAGCAAATGGTGCGCCCCCCGGAAACATACGGCTGAGGGCAGCAAATGGTGCCCCCCCAGGAAACACACGGCTGAGGGCAGCAAATGGTGCGCCCCCAGGAAACACATGGCTGAGGGTAGCAAATGGCGCGCCCCCGGGAAACACACGGCTGAGGGCAGCAAATGGTGCTCCCCCAGGAAACACATGGCTGAGGGCAGCAAATGGTGCGCCCACAGGAAACACACGGCTGAGGGCAGCAAATGGTGCTCCCCCAGGAAACACATGGCTGAGGGCAGCAAATGGTGCGCCCACAGGAAACACACAGCTGAGGGCAGCAAATGGTGCTTCCCCCAGGAAACACGCGGCTGAGGGCAGCAAATGGTGACCCCCCCAGGAAACACACAGCTGAGGGCAGCAAATAGTGACCCCCCCAGGAAACACACAGCTGAGGGCAGCAAATGGTGCGCCCCCCGGAAACATACGGCTGAGGGCAGCAAATGGTGCCCCCCCAGGAAACACACGGCTGAGGGCAGCAAATGGTGCGCCACCAGGAAACACATGGCTGAGGGCAGCAAATGGTGCGCCCCCAGGAAACACACGGCTGAGGGCAGCAAATGGTGCTCCCCCAGGAAACACATGGCTGAGGGCAGCAAATGGTGCGCCCCCAGGAAACACACGGCTGAGGGCAGCAAATGGTGGGCCCCCGGGAAACACACGGCTGAGGGCAGCAAATGGTGCTCCCCCAGGAAACACATGGCTGAGGGCAGCAAATGGTGCGCCCACAGGAAACACACAGCTGAGGGCAGCAAATGGTGCTCCCCCAGGAAACACATGGCTGAGGGCAGCAAATGGTGCTCCCCCAGGAAACACATGGCTGAGGGCAGCAAATGGTGCTCCCCCAGGAAACACATGGCTGAGGGCAGCAAATAGTGACCCCCCCAGGAAACACATGGCTGAGGGCAGCAAATGGTGCGCCCCCAGGAAACACATGGCTGAGGGCAGCAAATGGTGAGCCCACAGGAAACACACAGCTGAGGGCAGCAAATAGTGAGCCCACAGGAAACGCACAGCTGAGGGCAGCAAATAGTGCGCCCCCAGGAAACATATGGCTGAGGGCAGCAAATGGTGCGCCCACAGGAAACACACAGCTGAGGGCAGCAAATGGTGAGCCCACAGGAAACACACAGCTGAGGGCAGCAAATGGTGCGCCCCCAGGAAACACATGGCTGAGGGCAGCAAATGGTGAGCCCACAGGAAACACATGGCTGAGGGCAGCAAATGGTGCGCCCCCAGGAAACACATGGCTGAGGGCAGCAGATGGTGAGCCCACAGGAAACACACGGCTGAGGGCAGCAAATGGTGAGCCCACAGGAAACACATGGCTGAGGGCAGCAAATGGTGAGCCCACAGGAAACACAAGGCTGAAGGCAGCAAATGGTGCGCCCCCAGGAAAAACATGGCTGAGGGCAGCAAATGGTGGGCCCTCAGGAAACACACGGCTGAGGGCAGCAAATGGCGCGCCCACAGGAAACACACAGCTGAGGGCAGCAAATGGTGTGCCCCCAGGAAACACATGGCTGAGGGCAACAAATGGTGCTCCCCCTGGAAACACAAGGATGAACCTTTCCAGTCCTTTCTCACCCACCTCCGCATCCTTGCGCAGTCCTGTAATTACGGGCCCACCTCCAACTCCATGATACGCGACCAGATCGTTTTGGGTGTTCAGTCGGACCCCCTACGCCAGTAGCTCCTCAAGGTAAAGCAGATCACCCTAGCGACCGCCATCGAGACCTGCATGCTACACGAACACGCCACTAGTCGGTATTCCCACATCCAAGCGGCTGAAATGGTGCGGCAAGGTCCCCACGAGGCAGAACGGGTCCAAGCAATCGAGCAACTCCAGGGCCTCAGCCTGGATGAGGGTGGCCATTTTGCGCGCTTTTCGCGGACTCCCGCAATTGTGCGCACCGAATGAGGGGACGGCAATGTCAACAAACGTACTGCGTAGGCGCGCACCACGTACGGCCGCACCGCGCATGCGCGGTGGCGCAGTGAACGTACTGACACTACAACGTGCGGCAACTGTGGCTCCGCCCACTTAAAGCGGCAATGCCCTGCCAAATCCCGACAATGCCTGAGGTGTGGCAAACCTGGACACTATGCTGCCGATCAGCTCGGCCAGCCAATTCGTATCGCCAGACTCGCAGGAATTTCCGGGCCATTCAACCCACGGTCACCGAGCCCGATGCGGACCTACTACCCGATATTGACACCGAGGACCCGAAGGCACCTTTTCGAATCGGTAGCGTTACAAAAAACAGGGTGTCCCCGAAGCAAAGAATCCAGCCTCTATCGGTATACAGCATCGATCCAGACGACGAGTGGTGTGCCACCCTTACGGTCAACCAGAATTCGTCGCCCACCTCAGAGACTTAATTTATGAACTTTGTGGACTTATAGACTCTCTGAATTGTTTCGTTGCTTTGTTTGATCGTTTCCCTGGTTTGTATATAGTGTTGATCTCGTTACTCTTGTTGCATACTGCTTCTCTGCACCTCGCACCTTCCCATGTAAATAACTTAGTTCTCATGTACGTAGTCCTGTAAATATGTCTTCACACCCCACACGTAGTTAGGAACATTCCCACCATACATTATTTATTGCCACACACATACATTCTTTTATAAAAGGGGGATGTCATAATATACACCAGTATATCATGGTGCAGATACACACACACTGATGGACACACAGCAAGACCAATCAACACACACAACACCGCAGCCAATCACCAGTTAGAGCACACTCACTATAAAGACAGGAGGCATCAGAGTTCCCGCTCATTCGGGATGCAGCCTCCTACAAGGACAAAGCTTACAGCTGACAGCACAGATCCTCACCATGTGCTGAGTGCATTGACTGGTTCGGACAGGCATAGGTCTTTAGTTTAATCTAACATCGTGTTAACCCACAGTGAAAGGATGTTCAACAGTTTCTAACTTAATAAAATAGTGTTGCACTATTTTAAGTGTTGGTGGCCTGTACGTGTTCCACGGTTCCAGAGCACCCAACACATCATAGATGTGCGGGTCTTCTGACTTCTGTATCTTCTGCCTGATGGAATGGTCTGGAAGCGGGCAAAGCCTGGGTGAGGGATCTCTGACAATGCTGTCTGCCTTTCTGAGGCAGTGGGAGGTGTAGACAGATTCAATGAGAGAGTGGCAAGCTTGTGTGATACATCGGGCTGAGTTCACCACACTCTGCAGTTTCTTGCGATCTTGGGCCGAGCAGTTGCCATACCAAGTTCTAATGCAGCTGGATAGGATGCTCTCTATGGCACATCTGTAGAAGTTTGTGAGAGTTGATGCAGACATGCCGAATTTCTTTAACTTCCGTAGGAAGTAGAGACGTTATTGGGCTTTCTTGACTGTTGTGTCAATGTGAGTGGACCAGGGCAGACTGTTGGTGATGGTGACCCTCAGGAACTTAAAGCTATCGACCAACTCCACTTCGGAGCCATTGATGTAGATGGAGGTGTGTGTCGCGCTACGCTTCCTGAAGTCAATGATCAGTTCCTTGGTCTTTCCAGCATTTAGAGAGAGGTTGTTTTCGGTACAGCATGCTAAGTGATCTATCTCCCTTCTATAGTCTGATTCGTCGTTGTTTGAGATATGATCCACCACAATCGTATCATCTGCAAACTTATAGATTGAATTGGAGTTGAATCTCGCCACACAGTCGTGTACAGGGAGTACAGTAGAGGACTGAGCGAACATCCTTGTGGGGCCCGGGTGTTGAGGACGATTGTGGAGGAGGTGTTGTTACCTATCCTAACAAATTGTGGCCTGTTGGTGAGGAAGTCAAGGATCCAGCTGCACAGGGAGGGGTCAAGTCCAATGTTGCAGAGTTTGCTTATTAGTCTTGTTGGGATAATGGTGTTGAAGGTGGAGCTTTAGGTCAGGATTCTCCCTTCTGGGGACTAAGTCCCCACGCTGACAGGAGAACCGGCGGCAACCACTCCGGCGTCAACAGCCCCCGAAAGTGCGGCATTCTCCACGCCTTCGGGGGCCAGGTGGACGATGGAGGGGTTGGTGCCGCTCCAACCGGTGGTGAAGGGATGGTATGAGTTCGCGCAAGCGCCGAAGGGCCAGCGTGATCTCGCGCATGCGCGGAACCGCCGGCGTGGTTCCGCGCATGTGCAGACCGGCAGGCATATTTTGGCGCATGCCCTCTTCTCTTCTCTGTTCTCTTCTCTGCGCTGACCATGGCGGAGCCCTACAGGGGCCGGCGCGGAAGGAAGAAATGCCCCCAGGGAACAGGCCCGCCCGCAGATCGGTGGGCCCTGATTGCGGGCCAGGCCACCGTGGGCGGCTCCCCCTGGTGTCGGATCCCCCCGCGCCCCCCGAGGACCACCCCCGCCGACTTACCTGCCAGGTCCCGCCGGTGTGTGAGTTGAGTGATTCACGCCGGCGGGACTGGCCAAATACGGGCGGCCGCTCGGCCAATCGGGGCCCAGAGAATTGCTTGGGGGGCCGCTGCCAACGGCATTGCATGAATACCTCCCCCGCCCGATAAACGTCGCCGGAGAATAAGGCAGCCGGCGTTCTTCTTTGGTACTGGTATTATGGTGATCTTCTTGAAGCAGGCAGGGACCTCGGAGCGGAGAAGTGAGGTGTTGAAGATTCCTGCGAATACAATCGCAGGCTCTGAGTGCTCGCCCAGGGACTCCTTCGGGGCCCATCGCTTTCCGCCGGTTTACTTTCAAGAAGGCAGCTTTTACCTCCGAGGCTGTCATAGTGGGTATGGGTGTGTCTAAGGCTGTTGTGGCGGGTGGCACTAATGTATTGGCTGACTGTTCAAAGCGGGCATAGAACTTGTTCAGTTCATGATTAAGGAGGAAAGTAATCACACCAGAGTGTGAAACATCCCCAGGACCAGGGCTTAATGGAGCAGGTGAGAAGATCCTTGATGCTTCGATACAGAAAGTGAAGGCTGCTGGGACGGCACCGGTTCTTATACTCCCCTCTCAGGGCGGAGCTATGTACAACAGCCAATGGTAGACTCCTGCGTCTAACCAATGGTCATCCACCTCTTAGGTACCGCAATACCTGGTACTACCACATTCACCCCCAGTTAAAAAAAGAGCCCGGCGGGGGTGGTGGCCAGCGTTAATAGTCGCCTTTCGCATGGTATGACCAGGTATGGAGGTACCGTGATGTTGGGGGTAATAACAAAGTGTTCATGGTGCCGCATTCAGTTGATCGGGTGGCCTGGTCGTCCTTCTGGAGCGTCTGGGCCTCGGCGGTGATTCTGATGGGGGTCCCGGCGGTTGCGACTCCGGGAGCGTGATGTCGTCCTCCCTGGCAGCTTCGTCACCCCTAGACGGCGCTGTTGGGGCAAAAGGTGGACAGGGGGGGAAGGCGGCTGTAGGGGGCATCGGTGTGTGGTTGGGTCTAGGCAGGAGTGGCGGGAGTACTAACCCTCCAGTCAGGTGCTGTGGGGAGGGTGGGGGTGGGGGTAATGGTTCGGGTGCGCCTGGGGCTCCAGCGGGCGCCAGATCCCGAAGGGAGACTGTGTCCTGCCGGCCGTCAGGGAACGCTACGTAGGCGTACTGGGGGTTGGCGTGCAGCAGGTGGACCCTCTCGACCAACGGGTCCGACTTGTGCGCCCTCACATGTTTCCGAAGCAGGATGGGTCTGGGTGTCGCTAGCCAGGTTGGGAGCGAGGTCCCGGAGATGGACTTCCTGGGGAAAACAAGGAGACGTTCATGAGGTGTCTGATTTGTGGTTGTACAGAGCAGTGACCGGATGGCGTGGAGGGCCACCGGGAGGACTTCCTGCCAGCGGGAGACTGGGAGATTCCTGGACCGTAGGGCCAGCAGGACGGTCTTCCAGACTGTCCCGTTCTCCCTCTCTACCTGTCCGTTACCCCGGGGGTTGTAACTGGTCGTCCTGCTCGAGGCGATGCCCTTGCTGAGCAGGAATTGACGCAGTTCGTCACTCATAAAGGAGGACCCCTATCACTGTGTATGTACACGGGGAAACCGAACAGTGTAAAGATACCCTGGAGGGCCTTGATGACGGTGGTTGTGGTCATGTTGGGGCAGGGGATGGCGAATGGGAACCGGGAGTACTCGTCAATCATGTTAAGGAAATACGTGTTGCGGTCGGTGGAGGGGAGGGGGCCTTTGAAATCCATACTGAGGCGTTCAAAGGGATGGGAAGCCTTTATCAGGTGCGCTCTCTCTGGCCGGTAGAAGTGCGGTTTGCACTCCGCGCAGATTTGGCAGTCCCTGGTGACTGTCCTGACGTCCTCGATGGAGTAGGGCAGGTTGCGGGTGTTGATAAAATGAAAAAAACGAGTGACCCCCGGGTGGCAGAGCTCCTCATGGAGGGATCGGAGGCGGTCCACTTGTGCGGAGGCACAAGTGCCGCGGGACAGGGCATCAGGAGGCTCGTTCAGCTTCCCCTGACGGTACAAAATCTCGTAATTGAAGGTGGAGAGTTCGATCCTCCACCGCAAGATCTTGTCATTCTTAATCTTGCCCCGTTGTGCATTCTCGAACATGAAGGCAACCGACCGTTGGTCCGTGAGGAGAGTGAATCTCCTACCAGCCAGGTAATGACTCCAGTGTCGCACAGCTTCTACTATGGCCTGGGCCTCCTTTTCGCCCGAGGAGTGGCGAATTTCGGAAGCATGGAGAGTGCGGGAGAAGAAAGCCACAGGCCTGCCCGCTTGGTTGAGGGTGTCCGCCAGAGCTACGTTGGACACATCGCACTCGACCTGGAAGGGGACGGACTCGTCGATGGCGCGCATCGAGGCTTTTGCAATGTCTACTTTGATGCGGCTGAAGGCCTGGCGGGCCTCCGTCGACAGGGGGAAGGTTGTGGTCTGGATCAGGAGTCGGGCCTTGTCGGCGTAATTAGGGACCCATTGTGCATAATAGCTAAAGAAGCCGAGGCAGCGCTTTAGGGCCTTGGGGCAGTGAGGGAGGGGGAACTCCATGAGGGGGCGCATGCACTCAGGGTCGGGGCCTGTGACTCCACTTCGCACTACGTAGCCTAGGATGGCTAGACGGTCGGTGCTAAACACGCATTTATCCTTATTGTATGTCAAATTAAGGATTTTCGCGGTCTGGAGAAATTTGCAGAGGTTGGTGTCGTGGTCCTGCTGGTCATGGTCGCAGATGGTGACGTTATCCAGATACGGGAACGTTGCGTGTAAGCCGTACCGGTCAACCATTCGGTCCATCTCTCGCTGGAAGACCGAGACCCCGTTCGTGACACCGAAGGGAACTCTTAAAAAGTGATAGAGCCGCCCATCTGCTTCGAAGGCAGTGTACTTGCGGTCACTATTACGGAGGGGTAGCTGGTGGTAGGTGGACTTGAGATCCACAGTGGAGAAAACCTTGTATTGCATGATCCTGTTCACCAGGTCGGCTATACGGGGGAGAGGGTACGCATCCAGCTGTGTAAACCTGTTGATGGTCTGACTGTAGTCAATGACCATCCTGTTTCTCCCTTTCTTTACCACCACTGCTTGAGCTCTCCAGGGACTGTTGCTCGCTTCGATGACCCCTTCCCTCAGCAGCCTTTGGACCTCTGACCTGATGAAGGTCCGGTGCTGGGCACTGTACTGCCTGCTCCTGGTGGCGACGGGTTTGCAATCCGGGGTGAGGTTCGCAAACAGGAAAGGCGGGACGGCCTTAAGGGTCGTGAGGCCGCAGACAGTAAGGGGGGGTATAGGGCCGTCGAATTTAAAGGTCAGGCTTTGCAGATGGCACTGGAAATCCAGCCCAAGGAGGGTGGCTGCGCAGAGGTGCGGCAGGACGTACAGGCGGAAATTGCGGAATTCCCTGCCTTGGACAGTGAGGTTCGCGAGGCAGAACCCCTTTATCTCCACCGAGTGTGACCCGGAGGCCAGGGAGATCCTTTGATTTACGGGATGGGTGACAAGAGAACAGCGCCTTACTGTGTCGGGGTGAATAAAGCTTTCCGTGCTCCCAGAGTCAATCATGCAAGACGTCTCGTGGCAGTTGATGGAGATCGTCGTTGTAGCTGTTGCAAGGATCCAGGGCCGACTCTGGTCCAGAGTCACCGAGGCCAGCTGAAGTAGTTGAGGGTTCTGGTCGGGCAGCGTGTAGTCCGCTGTGCTGGGGGCCTGGGGCCCCATCCAAGATGGCGTCACCCATGGGTCGCACATGGTGTCCGGGGATGAAGAAGATGGTGGCGGCGAGGGACAAAATGGCGGCGCCCACCCGTCCAGCGTAGTGTCCGGGGGGCAAAATGGCCACGCCCGTGGGTCGCACGTGGCCTTAGATTAGGGGGGTGGTGGTGAGCACTGGGCAGTCGCGGCCTGAAGGGGGGGGTTGCCGATAGTCGCTGGAGATCGCGGCCACGGCGCAGGCCTGGCAGACCCCCACATAGTGGCCCTTCTTGCCGCACCCTTTGCAGGTGGCGGCGCGGGCCGGGCAGCGCGGGCGGGGATGATTTGCATGCCCGGAGAAGAAACAGCGGGGTCCGGCGGCGTTAGCGGGCCATCTCACTGCGCAGGCTTGCGGGGTCAGGGGGAAGGTCTGAGGGGCTGCCGCTGCGGGGTGCCACACAGCCCAGGTGGCCGCCGCGCGGTCGGGTGCAAAGGACAGCGCGTTTTTATAGGCAATGTCCATGGACCCGTGCCTCTGTAAGTCCCAGCGTGTCCCTTTCTAGGAGCCTTCTGCGGATATGGGGGAGGTCATACCTGCCACGAAAGCTACCCTGATCAAAAGTTCCGTGTGCTCGCTCCCCGAAACTGGCGGGCAGCCACAGTTTTGGCCCAGCACCAGCAGCGCAAGGTAGAAATCTTCCAATGTTTCCTCGGGGTTTTGCCGCCTAGTCGCCAGCAGGTGACGAGCGTAGACCTGGTTCACAGGTCGGATATAGTGTCCTTCTAGCAGCTCGATCGCGGCAGCATAATTCTTCGCCTCCTCGATAAGAGGGTAGATCCCAGGGCTGACCCGTGAGCGTAGGAGGTGCATCTTTTGTCCTTCCGTGGGGGTGTCGGCGGCCATGTCGAGGTAGCCCTTAAAGCATGCCAGCCAATGTTTAAAAATAGCAGCAGAATTGTCCGCATGGGGGCTGAGCTGAAGGCACTCCGGTTTGATACGGAGATCCATCCTTCCAACTGAAGTTGTAGCAGATTAAATTGATGCCCAATCAATTACTCTCAAGACAAAGTGATTCATAACTGAAGGCTTTAATCTGCTAAAACTCTTCCCCAGCAGCTTCGATACAGAAAGTGAAGGCTGCTGGGATGGCACCGGTTCTTATACTCCGCCTCTTAGGGCGGAGCTATGTACAACAGCCAATGGTAGACTCCTGGGTCTAACCAATGGTCATCCACCTCTTAGGTACCGCAATACCTGGTACTACCACAATCCTCGAACTATAATCTTCCAAAGTTCTCTCAATTTGAGAGCTGTTCCACTGAATTTGTACATTATGCATTTCACTCGGGCATTTTAAGAAAAATGAGAGCAAAATCAATATATCATAGAGTAGTTTGCCGAACATCAGTTGCTGAGAACTTACTAGGGTTTGTGATTAAGGATAAACATTCTGAACAGTTTAAATATTTTCAGCTGATCAGAAGGAGCCAACATGAATTTATAAAGTGTTGTTCATGTGCGATGGACTTGATAAAACATTTCAAGAGGTGACCAGTGTCAGCTGTAGTACAGTTCGTAGCACTCTCAAATCCAAATCAGTCAGTGATGGATTAAAGTTCGATTCCAGAATGTGATCATAAAAAAGCAAGGCCAACACTCCAGTACAAAAACCGAGGAGAGCTGAAGTGTTGAAGCTGCTATCTTTCAGATGAGACATTGGGCTAGATTCTCCATCGCATCTGGAACTCTGCTACCAGTGGCGGGTGGCGGAGAATCCAGTGTCGGGCAGAAAACAGGATAGGTGACCAGTACCGATCCTGTTCTGATGCTCCAGTCCCCCGCCGGTGTTGTAATCGAGGTTTACCCCCCACCGGGGACAGCGGGAGAATGCAAATGGGTCTTGCCAGGCACCATATTTTCAGGGCCCTCATGATTTTCTGGACATTTGGGCCGGGATTCACGTGGGCGAGAATTGGTGCAGATATGAACAAACGTGGCCCCGACATGGTGGACCTCGAAGTGGGCCAAGCGGATAACTCTTGAAGGGAGTTGCCCCCAAAGTCCATCGGAGGGCTACCCTCCCCACCACAATGCAAGACCTGCCCACCCCAACCCCAATTAGGAGCCCCCCACCAGAGACTCCCAATGAGAGATGCCCCCATCAGAGACTCTCTAATTAGAAAGACTCGCACCAGAGACCCCATAAGAGAGGCCCCTGCCTGGACGCGCCTCATAAGGGCGAACCCTGCCTAGAAACCTCCATAAGAGATACCCATACGTGGAAGCCCCCCAGAAGACACACACCTGCCTGGAAACTGGAAAGCAATCCAGAGGCAGTGAAAAAAGAACCACTGCTTTAATATTCACCTGTACAATACTCCAGCTGGCTCAGGTAGTGGAAGAAGCACCTGTGAATTTCTGGAATGAGAAAACCAGTCAGCTGTGTTTAAACCCCCTCAGATCTTTGATCTGCAAGCCATTCATTCAGCTCTCTGTGTACTTAATTTCCCTAGGTGGCGATTGACAGCTTCCTCACACACGCAGCTGTCTGCATTGTTTTATTCATCTTCCTTCATGCTTGAGTTGTTTTGAAGTACTCAGCTGTGAAACTACAGGAAGCACTTAACTCTCTTTGTTGTGGTCCAGCAGCTGTCAATCATAGTGTGATGTTTATAAACATTGAGGGGGCATATGTGTGGGAAGGGAACCCAGAAAATCCAGGGGAGGAGGGCTGAATCGTGGGTGGGGGGGTGGGGGGGGGGCGGTGGAGGATGGGGGCTGTATTGCATTGCTGGGATGGGGGGGTCTGTATTGCGTTGTGAGGGGAGCCCAGCAGCAGGACCTCATTATTAGATGGCCTGCTCAAAGTGATTGCATGATAGTGGGGTTCCCTAGGGAATACCTTGCAATCCTTGCATAAATTTGTATGGCAAGGGGTTGGGACTTGCTTCCTGATTTGCTCTACCATCTCTGAAGGCAGAACAGCAGCTTACTAGGGTGGTGAAGAAGGCATATGGGACACGTGCTTTTATCAATCGGCGCATCGATTACAAAAGCAAGGAGTTAAGATGGAGTTGTACAGAATTGTGGTGCAGCCAGAGCTGGAGTACTGTGTGCAATTCTGGTTGCCACAATGTAGGCAGTATATAATTGCACTGGAGGGGGTGCAGAGGAAATTCACCACAATGTTGCCTTGGATGGAATATTTCAGTTATAAAGAGACGTTGGATGGGCTTGGGTTGTTTTTCTGGAGCATAGAAGACTGAGGGGTGACCTGATCGAAGTGTACAAGATTATGAGGGACATGGACAGGGTGGATAGGGAACAGCTGTTCCCCTTATTTGAAGGGTCATTTACGCGAGGACACAAGTTCAAGGTGAGGGGGGGAAAAACATTTTTACCCAGAGAGTGGTGATGGTCTGGAATGCACTGCCTGGGAGGGTGGTAGAGACGAGTTGCTTCACATCCTTTAAAAAGTACCCGGATGAGTACTTGGCTCGTCTTAACATTCAAGGCTCTGGGGCAAGTGCTGGCAAGTGGGATTAGATGGGCAGGGCAGAGCCTTTCATGTGTTGGTGCAGACTCAATGGGTCTAAGGGCCTTTTCTACACTCTGGTATTCTGTGATTCTGAGGTTTGATTCAGCTCCACCGCTCCCAAACGGAGAATTTGGACCCCAAAAGGAGGATCCTGACCATTAAAACAAGGGCCTTTCTTCCCTCTCAAGAGGGGATGAAGATGATGGCGCTATATTGGAGATGAGCAGGGGAGATATCCCTCATCTTCTGGCCAATAATCGTCACTTAATTAATTAGCTGCTGCCTTTCCTACGTTACAACAGTGATTGCACTTCGCAAGTACTTCATTGGCTGAAAAACGCTTAAGAACGTTCTGTAGTCGTGAATTGTTCCTTTCTTTTTTAAAGTACTGGACAGGTGAATGTCTGCATGTTATTTGTATCAACTTCCAGAAGGCATTTGATAAAGTTCTCTTAAAAGACTGCGAGCTAAAGATGAAGCTCATGCAATTGAAGACAAATTATTGACCTTGTCAGGAAATTGGCTGAGTGGAAGAAGACAGAGGGGGCGTGATCTACCGGCTGTGATGCACCTGAAAGCCAGCACAATGCAGCCGGTAGATGCTGGGAGATCCCTCTTCTGGGATCTACCCAGCTCACCACGCTTCCCAAGATCTTACACGATTTTGTGTGAGACGTCGCGTTCTGAATCCCACTCATTGTAGGTGGGATCACTATTTTGCAAATTTGCATATAAGAGCGAGACAGCTAGTCTCACTTTAATATGCATTCCCACGATCTACTGAGGCCCTAGGATCTCACCCCTTTGCCTCTGAGACTTTGGGTGAGCACCATTCAGTGCTGGTCTCCAGAAAAGGGGACCAGATGGAATGGCAGTCATTGGGGGTCTCCCAGGGGATTGGAGGCTCCCAGGTGCTTGCCCTCAAGGCAGGCTGGCACCCTGGGACTGCCAACCTGATGCTGTCAGCCTGGCACCATAAGCAATGCCACCTGTGGGCCAGCCTGGCACTGCCAAGGTGTCCAGGTGGTAGGAATATGCCAGGTGCCAGACTGACATTTTTCCTGTACTGGGGATTGGGCCCAGAAGTGCCCTGTGCAGGTGTAGTGTGTTTTGGGGTGCCTGGTGCATGAGGACCTCCTTATGGGTGAGTTTTGAGGCACTGGGGGGGTATTTGGGGGTCGCATTGTGGGGGGGGCCGAGAGATTGGGAAGCTATTTAGAAATGGCATCCCAATCTCTCCCTTCACTGCGGAGTTCCGGCGAGCCCAGCTCCTCAGTTCAGGAAATGAGACCAAGTACAGCCTTGGCCGTGCATTCCACACTTAAACCCCCACTCTACCCGATTGGCTGTTCCACAGTGTTTGTTTCTCAGAGCTCTGAGCACCAGGGAACACCCAACTAACCACATGCTACGGGACTCTGTTCCCATTCGAGGAGATCACACCCAGAGAGTAGAGATAGTGGGTAGGTATTCGGATCAACAGAATGCGACTGGTGGCGTCCTGCAAGGGTTTATGTTGGAAACTCAACTATTCGCCCCATTTATTAAGAACTTTAATGATAAATAGAAAGCCACATATCCCGGTTTTCCAATGACACAATGATAGCAGAATTTAAGCAGTGTAGCTGGAAGCATATACATACAAAGATCTATTAATAGATTAAGGAAATGGGTAGAACTGTGGAAAATAGATTTCTATGTAAGCAAATTGAGCCAAGAGCTTTGAGCAAAAAGGGATAGTACAGGGTGCTTCCCCATTAGTCAAAAGTTTGAAGCAGTGAAGGTACAAAGAGACTTTGGAGAACACATACATATAGATCATTAAAATGTCACAAACAAATACAGGAAATGATCAAAGAGCCTAATGTAACACTGGCTTTTATTTTTTGAAAAATATTTTAATTGGGATTTTTAACATTTAGTAACAAGGGGCGGGATTCACCCCTACCCGGCGGGGCGGGGGGTCCCGGCAGGACGGAGTGGCGTGAACCACTCTGGTGTTGGGCTACCCCAAAGGTGCGGAATCCTCTGCACCTTCAGCCCGCACCGGAGTGGTTTGCGCCCTGCCGGCCGGCGGGAAAGGGGCTTGGCGCCATGCCAACCGGCGCCGAAGGACCTCCAACGGCCGGCGTGAGTCGGCGCATGCGTGGGAGCGGCAGCACGTGCTGGCATCATCCCCGCGCATGCGCAGAGGGATTCGCTTCCACACCGGGAATGGCGGAGGACCGCCTCCAGTGCGGAAGGATAGAGTGCCCCCACGGCACAGGCCCGCCTGCGAATCGGTGGGCCCCGATCGCGGGCCTGGCCACCATGGGGGCACCTCCCGGGGCCAGATCCCCCCGCAACCCCCCAAGAACCTCGGAGCCCCCCCGCGCCGCCAGGTCCCGCCGGTAAGGGACCTACTCTAATTTACGCCAGCGGGACTGGCAACGAACAGGCGGGACTTCGGCCCATCGCGGGCCGGAGAATTCGGGCAGCCCCACAGCTCAATGAGTCGCACCGGACCTCGCCATTTTCCGAGGCGGGCGGCGCGACTCACGGCCGGGCAATTTTTTTTGGGGGGGCGGGAGAATTTGGAGGACAGCGGGGGCGGGATTCATGCCGACCCCCGGCGATTCTCTGACCCGGCGGGGGGTAGGAGAATCCCGCCCAAGATCTATACACAAAAAAAAGAGACAGAGCCTTTGGCAAAGACACAACAGAAGAAACCAATCAACAGAAAGATCAGAAACATCTGGACAGCAGGTTATCTTTTCCTGTGACCCTGGCTCCTATGCTCACACTGTCCCTTTTACATTTGTATTTACAATCATAGAAGCACAGAAAAAATAGGAGCAGGAGGAGGCCATTCAGCCCTTCAACCCGCTTTGCCATTCATTATGATCATGGCTGATCGACCAACTTGGTAGCCTCATCCTGCTTTCCCACATATTCTTTGATCTCCTTGCTATATCTAACTGCTTCTTGAAAACATACAATGTTTTGGACTCAACTATTTCCTGTGGTAAAAAATTCCACAGGTTCACCACTCTCTGGGTGAAGGAATTTCTCCTTATCTCTGTCCTAAATGGTCTCCCCCATATCCTCATGCTATGATCCCCTGGTTCTGGACACACCCACCAACAGAAACATCCTTTGCCCATCTACCCTGTCCAGTCCTGTAGAATTTTATATGTTTCTATGAGATCCCCCCTCATTCTTCTGAACTCCAGCGAATACAATCCTAACTGATTCAATCTTCCTCATACTTCAGTACTGCCATCCCAGGAATCAGTCTGGTAAACCTGAGCTGCAATCCCTCTATAGCTAGAATATCCTTCCTCAGATAAGGAGACCAAAACTACACACATTATTCCAGGTGTGGCCTCACAAGGCCTTGTATAATTGTAGCATAATATCCCTGCTCCTGTACCCAAATCCTCTCGCAATGAAGGCCAGCATACCATTTGCCTTCTTTACCTCCTGCTGTACCTCCATGCTTACCTTCAGTGACTGGTGTACAATGTTGCTAACTTTCCGGTTGGTTCAATTGCTCTGTTTTATTACCTTTGCTCTCGAGTCGCCAGGTATCTTTATGCTACCGCCACGAGGTTCAAGTCCAAGTAATGATCAATAACTCAATACACCGATTAGTAAGATTCAAATCAAAGCACATTTATTATACACAGTAATCGCTACTCATGCACAAATTCTACGTCTAAGCTACTTCTACAACTAACGGGCCTATACTTAACTTCGGACTGGCCTACCAGGTCAGGGGAACAAATGGCCTTTCGTTCGTGTTCTGAGTCTGCGGGATTCGAAGTTGGTTCGGATTGGTAGCTAGGAGCGCCTGTCTCGTAGCGAGCGTTGAATTAAGACTTACTTCTTTCGGTGGTCACTGCACCGGTCACGGTCAAGGTTGGTTCGCGTTGCTGGGTGACCTGAGCAGGACGAAGAGAGAGAGATTTGAACTTGGGGCTTAACTCTTATAGTCCCCAGAGGCTTCCCGCCTTTCAGGGCGGACCCTGTACCTGGTTCTCGGTGATTGGACTTCGTTCCAATCGCTTGGTTCGATTTCTCCAATACTGGAGCGGTTCCCTGATCGATGGGCGGTCTTGAGGTGTTCGTTAACCTCTTTTGTGTTGGCTCCTGCTGGCGCCGGGGAGTCTGGCTTAGTTTTCAGTGTCCCAAATGTTGCCATTTTCCCTGGGGATTGCTCATCAGTATGTAGATGGCTGCTACATTGTTATGCTGATCGTAGCTGGTGTCGATGCTGTCTGGGCTTTTGCAGAGTTAAATACACAGCCAACCTGCACCTGCTGGTTTCTGCCTGTGTTGGCTGACTTTCCCATCAGCCTTTGCCGTTCGCCATTTTAAATCGGGAGCTGGCCAACTTAGGTGGCGACAACAAGAACACCCAGGTCTCGTTGCACATTCCCCTCTCCTAATTTATGGCCATTCAGATAATAGTCTGCCTTCTTGTTTTTGCTACCAATGTGGATAACCCCACATTTCTTTTCTTTTCTTTGATCTTTACCAAGTTTTTCTTTTTTTCTTTGTTCTTTACTGAGTAAGGGTAGAAGTTTTTTTTATTACTTAGGGCATCACGATCGGCATAGGCTTGGAGAGCCAAACGGCCTGTTCCTGCGCTGCACTTTTCTTTGTTCTTGTTAAAATTATATTGCATCTGCCAGTAATTTACCCACTCACTCAACTTGTCCTAATCACACTGAAGGATCTCTGCATCCTCCTCAAACCTCACCCTCCCACCCAACTTGGTGTCATCTACAAAGTTGGAGATATGGGGCTGGATCCTCCTTCCTGCCGTGCCAGATTTCTGGTTCAGCACGACGGCGGGATGCTCCGTTTTGCCGGCTGGTCAATGGGGTTTCCCATTGTGGGGCAACCCCACGCCATCTAGAAACCCCCGGGCTGCTGGCAAAATGGAGCAGCTCGACGGCGGAGAGTCCAATCCATGACATTTTGTTCCCTCATCTAAATCATTAATATATATTGTGAATAGCTGGGGTCCGAGCACCGATCGTTGCAACGCCTCATTAGTCACTGCCTGTCAATTTGAAAAGGACCCGTTAATTCCTACTCTTTGTTTCCTGTCTGCCAACCAGTTTTCTATCCACCTCAATACACAATCCCCAATCATATGCACTTTAATTTTACATGCCTTTTTTTTATGCGGGACTTTGTCAAAAGCATTCTTAAAGTCAATGACAGAACTCTTTACTTTATTTGTATTGACATTGTTTTTATGGGGGGGGGGTAGTCTTGTTCCCCCTTTGAGGTTTTGAGGGAGGTTAGGATGGTCCACATCCTTGGTTTCCATGTGGGAGAAGTCTGTGTCCCCTCTGGTAAATGGCCTCCCTCCCCATCTCTCATCTGCTGTACGCAATCTCCCTTTTGTCCCGGCAGTACTCCCTGCCCTCCTCTATCGGCCCTCCTTTCCTCTTCCTCCCCCCCCCCTCCTTATCCGCCCACCCCCACTTCCTCTCCTACACGTGGTGTCCACCTTCACTGGTGTGAACCTATGGTCGTGGCAGATGGGGTCCTCTATGGACATACCACCGAGCTTGAAGTGGCACCTAAACTGGTTCCAGGTCTTTAGTGTAGCCACAACCACCGGGCTCCTGGAGTGTGTGTGTGTGTGTGTGGGAAGGCTGGGAGTGGGCGGTGGCCAGTGCTCGGAGAGACATCCCCATGCAGGAGGCTTCCTTCATTCGGACCCAGTCCCTCTTTGGTTCCCACAGCCACCCCCTCACCCTCTCCACTTTTGCCGCCCAGTGTTGGAACAGGAGGTTTAGTAGGACCAAGCCTCCCATGTGTTGCCCTGACTGCCAGACTGCTAGAAATTCTCCCCCCCCCCCCACCCCCCCCACCCCCGGACAAAGGCCACGACTTGTCGATCATGGTGAAGAAGAATTTGTGGATTGAGAGTGATCTGAATACGAAAAGGAACCTCCATCTGTAATCTTCCTGCGAACAAAAGAGAAAGTAAGCCCCACCTTTGCAGGTCCCTCTCCACCAGATTGGAGAGGTTCCATTTTTGGAGCCTCATCCAGTTATAGACTATTTGTATCCCCAGGTACCTGAACCTGGTTTGGGTCACTTTGAACGGTAGTTCTTCCAGCTTCGCTCTTCCCTCTTGGGGGGTCACTCGGAAGATTTCGCTCTTTCCCAGGTTGAGTTTGTAACCTGAGAAGGCATCAAACTCAGGAGTCCGGTTATCTTTCCCATGTTGACCAGGGGGTTCAACATTTCGAGGAGCAAGTCATCCGCATAGAGTGAGAATCTGTGCTCCCTGCCCTCTCTTCGAATGCTCGTCCATCACTCTGCCGACCTAAGGGCGATGGCCAGTGGCTCGATTTCCAGTGCAAACAGGAGTGGGGATAAGGGACACCCCTGCCTCATTCCCCTGTGAAGCCGAAAGTACTTGTAGCTGGTGGCGTTCATCTGCATGCTTACTATGAGAGTGCTGTACAGGAGCTTCACCCAAGCGGTGAACCCTGCTCCAAACTGTTCAAGCACCTCAATGAAGTACCTCCATCATACTCAACTGAAGGCTTTCTCAGCTTTCAAGGAGACAATTACCTCTGGTGCCCTCTCCCCGGATGGAGCCATTATCAGCATTCAGCAGGCGTTGGATGTTCGCTGTTAGTTGTCGGCCCTTGGCAAACCCGGTCTGATCTTCTGCGATCACTTCTGGAAGGAAGCTCTCCAGGCACCTCACCAGAGCTTTCGTGAAGACTTTTGTATCAGTGTTTAAGACAGAGATGGGTTTGTGTGATCCGCACTCTGTCGTGTCTTTGTCCTTTTTGGGGATCTGTGTGATCGAGGCCTGGGCCAGCGTTGGCGGCAGGGCCGCCATCAACAATGAGTTGTTGAACATCTCCTGCAAGTGGGGGACCAGTGTTCCAGCAAATACTTTGCAGAAGTCTACCGGGAACCCATCTGGTCCCGGCGCTTTCCCTGACTGCATGGAATTAATGCATAGCCCAGCCTTCGCTTCCAGCCCTTGTTTCCTGTTCTCCCCCCACTTGCTTCATCTCTGAGCCGCCCATGCCTGGCAGAACTGACGGACTGCCTTCCTTGTGGGGAGCATATGAAATTCCGACTGCAGCATTTTTCTCTCCGGCAGCAGTTCCACAGTTGGGGCCGAGGAGTACCGTAGATCCACCTCCAGTATGGAGTCGATCAGCTGCTGCTTGGTTGGCCTCTCTTTCTTGTCCATAAGGGCCCTATAAGATATAATTTCCCCCCGATCACGGACTTCAGTGCCTCCCAGAATGTGGAAAGTGCGACCTTCCCGGTCTGGCTGCAGGTTACATACCCGGCGATGGCTTGGGATATTTGTGTACAGAATTCCCTATCAACGAGGAGAGCTGTATCCAGCTTCCATGAGAGGCATTGGGCCCGGCCCTTTTCCAACCTCATGTCCATGTAATGTGGCGTGTCATCGGAGATTACAATCACGGAGTAGTCTGCCTTTGTTCCCCATGGAAGCACCATTTTCCCTGCGACAAAAAAGTCTATATGCGTATAGGTTTTGCGCACGTGGGAGAAGGAGAATTCTTTTTCTCTCAGGTGATTGAACCTCCACGGGTCCACCCCCCCCCCCCCCCCCCCCCATCTGCTCCATGTCGTGTTGTTCACCTGGGGTGACACGGACTACAACTGGATGCAGTTGAACTGTAAAGCAGACACCAAACTTAGACGTTGGTTCAATATGATTTATTGAACATCTGTAACAATGCACACAGCTTGCTTGGGTTGACATTCTATTATTCTAAGTGTGCTAACTCTAACTAACTTGACTAGGCTAGCTCTGAGCCATGTGTAGAAGGTGCTAACTGATATATACACCCTGACTGTCACTACAGTTGTCACCAGTGGAAAGAGGTGGAGTGCTGATGCTCGTGTGTTTTATAGTTGGATGCCCCCCTCTAGTGTTCTGTCTGGTGATTGGTTGTGTTCTGTCCTGTGTGTTGATTGGCTAACCTGGGTGTCTGTCACTGCCTGTCTTTACCTCATGATGTGTATGAGTGCATATTATGACACTCCATAAAGGTGTTTCATCCCCGTGCCATACCTGACATGGTTCCTGTCCTGGAGCTGGATCTACCCATTGTCAGATCCTGCACGTAGTTAAGGACCCCCACCCCATGTTAGGCTGTTGGGTGTCTGAGTCAGGGGTTTCGGGCATTGTTTTCTTCGTGAACTCTACATTGTCCAAGGTCGGGCATATATTCTTACCAAGACAACTGCAGCCCTTTCCAGGGTCCCGCTGACCGTAACGAATCGGCACCCTGGGTCCATCTAAGTGCTCGTTGCTGTGAATGAGACTGTCCTGTTGACAAGTATGGTCAACACCCGTGCTCTAGTGTCGAAACTTGCATTGAAATGTTTGTCCCACCCATCCCTTCCTTAACCACAGATGGTCCCTTTCTCTTCGGTATGTCTCCCGTAGGAAGGCTATGTCCACCCTCAAACTCTAGTGATGGGCGAGGACTCCAGGTCTTTCATCGGCCCATTCAGGCCCTTCACATTCCATGTTACTATCTGGATTGGGGGGGGGGATGCTGTCCCCCACTTCTGTGGGGTCAGCCATACCCACTTAGTGTGTCTCGCCCTGTTCATCCAGGCCTGCACTTGTTCACGGGAGGTGATGATGCACATCATTTTGTCCATCAGCACCTAGGTATGTACTGGGAACTCGACAGGGTTGATCCTCGCTGGGTCTGTGCCTCCACATGTGTTTCCCTGTTCCGAGGCTGAGATTTCCCTCCCCTCCCCTCTCCTGGCTTTTCGGCTGGGTAGCTGATTCTTTCCCATCTTGGTTCGCAGTGTGGTCAATGGAGGGTTAGTTTGGGGGATTTTCTGTACTTCTGGTGCCCGTTTGTTGGAGTTAAACGGCCTTAGTCAATGTTCTTAGATGAGAGTCACTTTGCGTGTGACTGCTCAACTCATGGCAGCCACAGGAAGTCCAATACTGGCTTTGTATCTTGAGGAATAGAATACAAGGAAGAAGAAGTCATGCTTCAGCTATACAAAGCCCTAGTTAGACCACACCAAGAGCACTCTAAGAAGTTCTGGTCACCACACCTAAGGAAGGATATATTAGCCATGGAGGACTGCAATGTAGATGTACCAGATTGGTACCTGGAATCCAAGGGTTAAATTACAATGAGAGATTAGAAAACCCAAGGTTGTATTAACTGGAATTAGAAGGTTAATGGGTGACTTGATCAATGTTTTCTGGAAATTAAGGAAACTACATAAAGAAGATAGAGAGAAACTATTTGTGCTAATTGGGATGTCTACGATTGGGGCATATTATTAAAATTAGAGCCAGATCTTTTGGGACTGGCATGAGGAAACACATCTGAACAAAATAGTTTGTAGTAAATCAATTGTAAATCTTAAAACTGAATTTGATAGACTTATCTTCACCAAAGGTATTACACACAGAGGCAAAAGGTCCCAGATTAACCATGCCTTCATTGAATGGCAGAAAATGCTCAAGGGGCTAGATTGCTGACTCCTGTTTTTATGGGCAGAATTATGCACACCCTGGCAGATTGGATTGCAAGCAGAGAAGGGGCTTGTAAAATGCCATTGTTACCTGTCCCCGTATACTGCAAGGCCTGGATAGAGTGGATGTGGAGAGGATGTTTCCACTTGTAGGAAAAACTAGAAGCAGAGACCACAATCTCAGACTAAAGGGACAATCCTTTAAAACTGAGATTAGGAGGAATTTCTTCAGCCAGAGGGTGGTGAATCTGTGGAACTGTTTGCCGCAGAAGGCTGTGGAGGCCAAATCACTGAGTGTCTTTAAGACAGAGATAGGTAGGTTCTTGATTAATAACGGGATCAGAGGTTGTGGGGAGAAGGCAGGAGAATGGGGATGAGAAAAATATCAGTCATGGTGGAGCAGATTCGATGGGCCAAGTGGCCTAATTCTGCTCCTATGCCTTATGCTCTTACGGTGCCTATCTGCCCGTACCTGCACCTGTCCCAATTTTAAGAGACATTGAATTATGGGCCACTTCCAGCCTCTGCCACTGTCTCACAGGCAGTGGGTGGGTTGAGGCAAGCATTGGGTCAGAAGCCTGGCGGTAACATTGCTTGAGCATTAGGTGGGAAAGAGGCAGGTGTGCCCCTTTCGTGGGCCCCCTACTTTGATTTGAGGCTCCCCCTCCTACCAACTCCAGACATTCTCTCGCTTCCCTTCGTCCCTGCACTGTCCCGATGGGCGTCGGAATCAATAGTGACACAGAGATAATAGGACACCAGCTTGTTCAGCTGTTTAATAACCTGCAATTAAAAATGTGATCTAAAAAAAACTTTCCCCTTTTAAAACTCAATAACAAGTATTTTCGTATGGTGATGACAATGCAAATGTGTTCCCTTAATTGATGATCAACTGGATCTTGTGAAACTGTGAACTTCATTACCAGTTATGATTTATTAGTTCACTTCTTTCCACTGTGGCGGTTTCTGGTTTGTGGTTTGTTTTAACATTGCACCCTCTGCTCTAGCCAAGGAAAAGAGCAAGAAAGGCTGACCACAACATGGAACAGAGACTGTTTACTATTCCATAATATGGTTAAGAATTTGAAAAAGAAGGAACTAAAATCGCCTGGCTCGCTAAGTTTGGAAATAGAACTCCATTTATGTAGTTGCATTATAACTACATGGACCAATGTTATCTTGATAGTAAATAATAGTTCAAAATGGAAAACAAACCAGTCATTTAAAGGCATTAGAATTAAAATGGTGCACAGCCATATCGTATCACAAAAGAACAGAATTGTTACAGCGCAGCAAGAGGTCATTCAACCCATCCTGTCTGCATCGGCTTTCCGAATGAGCATGTCACCTCACATAATTCTTCCGACTTCTCCCAGTAAGCCTGCAGATTGTGTATTTTCAAATAATCATCTAATTTCACCTTGAATGCCTCGATTATACAAGCTTCCACCACAATCTGAGGCAGTGCTTTGCAGACACTAAACACTCACTGTGGAAAAGATTTTTCTTATATCACTTTTACTTCTCTTGCTAATTGTTTTAAAACTGTGACCTTGCATTCTTGATCCTTTCACAAGTGAGAACAGTTTCTACAGTTTCCCGTACCAGCCTCCCCGAACAGGCGCCGGAATGTGGCGACTAGGGGCGTTTCACAGTAACTTAATTTGAAGCCTACTTGTGACAATAAGCGATTTTCATTTTCATTTTCATCTTTCCCTGTCTAATATGCCCAGATCTCTCATGATTTTGAACACCTACATCAATCTCTTCTCAGCCTTCTTTTTTCCAAGGAAAAGAGTCCCAATTTCTCCGATCTTACTTCATAGGTGAAGTTCATCATCCCTGGAACCATTCTCATAAACTTCTTCTGCACTCTCTCCAATGCCTTTGCAACCTTCCTGTAGTGTATTACCCAGAACTGCACACAATACTCCAGCTGAAGTCTAACTTGAGTTTTATACAAGTTCAACATCGGCTCCTTGCTCTAGTATTCTATGCCCTGTTAATAAATTCTAGGACACTGTATGCTGTATTAACTACTCTCTCAACCTTTCCTGCCACCTTCAATGATTTATGTACATTTACACCCAGGTCCCACTGCTTCTGCACTTCTTAAAGTGGTACCCTGTATTTTATATTGTCTTCCCATGTTCTTCCTCCCAAAATGTATCATTTCACATTACCCTGTATAGAACTTCATCTGCCACTTGTCCGCCCACTCCACCAACTTGTCTATGCTTTTTGTAGTTTGACATTACCCTACTCTATGTTAACAATGCTTTCAAGTTATATGTAATTCTTGAATTTAGATGGGAAATGCAAGCTTCCTTTTAATAAGAATCTTTTATTGGTGGAGGTGGACAAACGTTAGTTGTACAAGCTTTTAACAGGCATGTTTGCAAAGTATTTCCAACTACAAATGCAAACTGGAAACAACAGCTCGTGGACACTGTAAATTATGTGTATGCTAAATAAATTAAGTGTTCTCAGGTCAGAGGTTTGTTTGACCTAGAGGTATATTGAGTTGGATGATCAGCCACGATCATAATGAATGGCGGAGTAGGCTCGAAGGGCCAAACGATCTCCTCCTGTTCCTATTTTCTATGTACCAATGTTTATAATCTAGCTGTAGAAAGATATTTTTTAGTCACAAACTTAATTCATATTAAATTGCTGCTTCTGGTGTAGGCAAACTTGTGCTCTTTTGATACTGCCTTATGTTATGCCATTTAGATGTGATTTTGCATCAGAAATTGTTCTTTTATCACAGATCTGGAAAAATCCATAATTCGGCGGCTGATGCTGTTTACCCGAGACTGAACAGCAATGATTTTCAATGATAACTGCAATGATTTCAGGTTGGATGCCACAATTCATCCTTCTGTAAGAATACTCATCATTTTATACCTCGAAGAAAGTTGAGGCTAAAAGCAAGTTACGAATTTTTGGCATGAATAACATTGGTTTTAGTTGTTTTATAAATGCAAATTTAATTTAAATATTACAGAGAAATATGACAAGAAATATTACTTTTAGTTTTTGCAGGATGAATAATTACAGTTGATAACCAATATTATGGGTCGTCAATCAATGGTTGTAATCTTTCCCAACATTACGAATGTCAATCAATGGTTGTAATCTTTCCCAACATTACGAGTGTCAATCTGTGGTTGTAATCTTTCCCAACATTACGAGTGTCAATCAGTGGTTGTAATCTTTCCCAACATTACAAATGTCAATCAACGGTTGTAATCTTTCCCAACATTACGAATGTCAATCAATGGTTGCAATCTTTCCCAACATTACGAATGTCAATCAATGGTTGTAATCTTTCCCAACATTACGAGTGTCAATCTGTGGTTGTAATCTTTCCCAACATTACGAGTGTCAATCAGTGGTTGTAATCTTTCCCAACATTACAAATGTCAATCAACGGTTGTAATCTTTCCCAACATTACGAATGTCAATCAATGGTTGTAATCTTTCCCAACATTACGAATGTCAATCAACGGTTGTAATCTTTCCCAACATCCCGAATGTCAATCAACGGTTGTAATCTTTCCCAACATTATGAATGTGAATCAATGGTTGTAATCTTTCCCAACATTACGAATGTCAATCAATGGTTGTAATATTTCCCAACATTACAAATGTCAATCAATGGTTGTAATCTTTCCCAACATTACGAATGTCAATCAATGGTTGTAATCTTTCCCAACATTACAAATGTCAATCAATGGTTGTAATCTTTCCCAACATTACGAATGTCAATCAATGGTTGTAATCTTTCCCAACATTACAAATGTCAATCAACGGTTGTAATCTTTCCCAACATTACGAGTGTCAATCAATGGTTGTAATCTTTCCCAACATTACGAGTGTCAATCAATGGTTGTAATCTTTCCCAACATTACGAGTGTCAATTAATGGTTGTAATCTTTCTCAACATTACGAGTGTCAATCAATGGTTGAAATTATTTACTATTCAATCAATTGACCAAAATATTGCTGTGTGATCTTATTAATTGTCTTATTTATATCTTTTAAATACGCTCAATTCAAAAGATTCAAGTATTGGATCACAGTAAAACAAAAATATCCACAAGAGAATTGGGCAGGATGTTCTGGCCATTCCTTTGCTGGGATGTTCCGGTCCCGCTGACGGCAACCTCCCCCTCACCCCCTTTCCCCATTGTGGGTTCCCTGGTGGTGGAGGGTGCAAACAATATGAAACTCTGTTGATAGTGGAGGGATCAGAAAACCCTCCAGCCAAAAGGGCTGCCTCAGCCGCTGCAAAACACGCTGCAGAGGGCCTCCAATGGCTTTGAGACATGGATATCTGTTGAAATGGTCATTAACAGGCTGCTCAACCACAAACGTGTTGCTCTGATGTGGACCATTTGGAAGTGGGCTTTAGAAAACAGCTGTCTATCTGGCATTGCAATCTTGGTTGGCAACAGTCATTTATTGAATTAGAGTCAGACACCTTCACAAAACTGAGCCTCATCTTGCGTTAAGAATCTGTTATTACTAATTTTCATAGTTTGATGGTTCAGCTCGGTATGTTGGTATTTAGGCCGGGATTCTCCATTGCGAGTCCACCTCGCTACTGCTGCCAGCGAGAATGGAGAATTTGTCGCCCAGCCGAATCTCCATTCACTGCAGCGAGACTGGTGAATCCCACCAACGTGAAGGAACGGAAAATCCTGCCCATAATCTTTTAAATCTTAAGCTTCAGTCATTATTTATAGGCACCGAATAAATTGATATTGTGAAATATAACATTGGTTTGTTGAGTACTTTGGTTTACCTTAGCCTAATGATAGCTTGAAATGTCGAACATTTCCTCTGTGGCTAAACTGTCAAATTCTGAAAGCACATTTAAGTGGGATTATTGGAAGACTGGATTACTATGCAGTTTCCCTCAACTAATCCTTTTCTAGGTAGATTTCCAGTGCATTTTCATGTATTTAGTTTTAAATTTAGAGGAAAAGAAATCAAATCATAAATGCAACATTGAACTGACACAGAAGTTGTGTTTAACTTACAAACTTGACAAATCAGAGACATATTTCCAATGAGGTTTTAACAAAAAAGTCAAGCTCACTGGGACCAAACAATTAAATGGGACATTGTATGTGTTTGGGCCTAAAATCTAATCTTGTAATTGCATTTTTCAACATCTATCATGTTCGTGTTATCCTGAGCACTGAGGCATGACAAGGGTGGTGAGGTAATAGCCAAACGATTCTTTCATGCAAGTCAGTACAAGAAACTTCTTTTATCTTGTTGTAAAATCTGGTTACTGCACACAGAATCCATAGAATTCCTACAGTGCAGAAGGAGACCATTCAGCCCATCAGGTCTGCACTGACTCTCCGAAAGAGCACTCTACCTAGGTCCACTCCCCCGCCCTATCTGTAACCCTGCGCATTGATCATGGCCAATCCGCCTAACCTGCACATCTTTGTGACCGTGGGAGGAAACTGGAGCTCCCAGAGGAAACTCACACAGACACTGGGAGAACGCTCACACCCCACACAGTGAGCCAAGGCCAGAATTGAACCCAGGTCCCTAGCACTGTGAGGCAGCAGTGCTAACCACTGTGCCACCGTGCAGCCCAGAGATACATGTGAATACAGTATCATTAGTCATGTATCTAATAGGAAAGCAACAGTTTAAGTGTTCTGAAATTAATCCCTTCTGCAGATAAGCAAAAAGATGAACAGGCCAAATATTTTCAAACACTAAAACGAAATATTTCAGTTTGAATTTCATAACATTTATTCCATTACCAATCACCTTTCATGTCATATTTGTCTTCAAATCTCTTCCCGTGAATCCTTAAATATTCCATCTAATACTTTAGTTATTATAAAAGCTATTAATTCCATGAGATGGCAGGTCTCCTAGTGCAAGGGTAGTGTCCCTGCCTCTGAGCAAGAAATTCTGAGTTTGTGCCCACCCAGGACTTGGTGGCCGTGGAAGGTGCATTGATTACCGACCTATAAATCCTTCCAATATGCCTATGGTAAGCAGTAAGGGTGCAAGAGGTTTCTGGCCAGCCAGAAAAGTTTGGTATTCACAGTACAATAGCCTCCCAGTGTTAAACTCACCTGCAATTAGCTGATTCATGTTAAAGTAGAAGCTGCAAGAAGTGAAATCCTCTTGGCAATTTCTTCATTTGGAGGCCAGTCAGTTATTCTGGGTTACAGTTTCCCTACTTAACACCATTTAAAATTAAACTTACTTCAGAGCACAGACGCAAACAAAAAGTCAGTAAGCCCAATCTACAATTGAAAATGTTAAAGGTACAACGCGAAAGTGGGGATGTTAGCAATTTCCACCAGCTTGAAGACATCAGCACATCTTGTTTGTTGAACTCTATGCCCTGTACCTGTACTATTATTATTGCCATCATGTGGAGATGCCGGCTACTGGGGTGAGCACAGTACGAAGTCTTACAACACCAGGTTAAAGTCCAACAGGTTTGTTTCGATGTCACTAGCTTTCGGAGCGCTGCTCCTTTCTCAGGTGAATGAAGAGGTATGTTCCAGAAACAAATATATAGACAAATTCAAAGCTGCCAGACAATGCTTGGAATGCGAGCTTTAGCAGGTGATTAAATCTTTACAGATCCAGAGATGGGGTAACCTCAGGTTAAAGAGGTGTGAATTGTGTCAAGCTAGTGACATCGAAACAAACCTGTTGGACTTTAACCTGGTGTTGTAAGACTTCGTACTATTATTATTGCTACTGGAACTGTTGAGGGTAGAGTTATTTCATAATGAATTAAATATTAGAGCCCAAGCTCTTTCAAGGGGTTGTACTCCGTCGCAGGTGTCCTCCTCACTTCAAGGGACTGCAAAGGAAAAAGGATATCCACCGGTTGTGCTTCAAGAGAGTGATAACCATCAAGGTCCAATTGTTCTATAACAATCACGTGTTCCTGGATATTTTATACTTACTGCCTTGTAGCACTTGCCAGGTGTAATCATCTCTAGATCTTTAGCTGAGACATGAGAAAGGTATTAGATTTAAAGGTTAAAGGAACTTTAATTCAACAGAAATATTTTATACTGAATAGAATCAGATTTAAATGCTTTCATTATTGTCAGAGCAAACATTCAATATAGATATGTTCAGGTTCCTTTTGATCCTATTCATTGTGAAATGCATTAACAAATACATTTGTTCATGTGCTCAATTACTTCACATCATCGGCTAAGGCAATTCTGAATTTACGCTATCAACCAATTCATCTTTAACATACTCTCAGTTTGGGTTTGGGCTTGATAAATGGTGGCAGCCCTTTGTTTTCGCTGTTGCAAAAGCACAGAACTCCTGCATCATTGCTAACGGTGGGATGATAAAATAAGTACTTTCTCGTAGGATTTCAGCACGTACATTATCATGTTGACTTATTCTGTATTGTCTCTTGACATTCTGTGTCATGGAACGAACAGACTAGACTTTGTATGTCCAATGCACTTGCATATAAAAGCTGCAGCTGAGATTGAAGTCAGAATCTGTGAAGATTTGTAATTGAACGTTTCCTTCTGAATATTTGCTTTGCCACATTGTTACCCTACGTCAATGCTCTAAGGATTGTGGTAAAACAGCTGAATCACAGCACATACCTTGTGTAATGCGGATTAAGTCATTTTCATTGAAGCTTTGTTTGCTGGACCTTATCTCCTGCCAATATCCTTTTGAGGGAAATGAAAACCCTGCATAATTACAGCCTGAGTCTTTAAAAACTATTTTGGTTTAAATAACATTAACTAAAGTGAGCAAAATGCTCAACTTATTCTAAAATTGATAAATAAATTGTTTTTTGCAAATTCTTCAAAGCAGCTCTTTATTGGCAGTAGCCTTGTGCTTCTGCTACTTACAAATTAATTATTCATGAAATCTTGAGCCTAGTTAGAAAGCCTTTTCCAATGATATTCTATTATTATCTCTCATTTTCTGTCCCTGTGCCTGGGGTAGTGCAATATCCTGGACTCATCACCTCGTTAAAACCTCACAGGAATGGTGACTTTCAGTGTGTGCCTGATTAATGAGTGTCTGTGTGCTATTAGATGTGGGGGTCCATTGCCGAATATCTGCTTATAACAGAGATAACAGAAAGGAACAGTGACGTTAATTCTAAGATCCATTTGGTGCAAATTTCAGATTAGTAGTGCTGTTTGGTTGGATGCAACATGAGCGGTTTGAAGTCGAAAGTGGTGCAAGAGACAACCTTCTGGAGCTAGATGCCCTGAACATCATATTGGTGATGGGCTCGGGGGAATGATGGGAATGTTCACCATAACAATGACTGGACCCAGAACGTCTGCAGGATGGTTGCTGCGAGATAAAGGCTTAAACAGGTACAATGATCCCTCAAAGAGCAGAACATAGGACTTCTGAAGATGTGATTCAGATGCCTGGACCACCCAGGTTGCTCTCTGCAATATGTATCAGAGAGTGTTTCCCACATGATCACAATTTGCTGTGCCTTTTACGATCTGGCTATGTTAATAGTTGAGACCTTCTGTGATGAACGTAGAAATTGTTATATATTGTATTTTATATTTATTGCAGTAATATTATTAAAAAACCTAGGTTAAGGTATCCAGACTGTTATGTCCACTAAAGCTGTAATTAAGGAGTAATAAAAGGTGAAGTAATGATTCATTCTAACCATTTATTTGTTTACATATAGAGGGCTAATGCAATATTGATATGAATGCTAGAGATTCCCTGGAGAGTAGATATTTTATGAGAGATTGTATTTGAATGAAATTAAAAATGAAAATCGCTTATTGTCACAAGTAGGCTTCAAATGAAGTTACTGTGAAAAGCCCCTAGTCGCCACATTCCGGCGCCTGTTCGGGGAGGCTGTTAAGGGAATTGAACCGTGCTGCTGGCCTGCCTTGGTCTGCTTTCAAAGCCAGCGATTTAGCCCTGTGCAAACAGCCCCTCGCTAAACAGGTCCTCACTAAACAGGTCATGTGACATCTTAGTGGGATGCAGATTATGTAATTAATGGGTAGAGCCAGGTCTGTGAATAGTTTTTTTCTATCGAGTTTGAGTCTGACAAGACAGAAGGATTTTAAGTTAAATAGCAGTTTTGCTAAATGCTGCTAGGTTTAGCAGAGGTTTGCTACTTCTGCTCATGAAAGGATCTCTCTCCAAAGCTAAGCAAGAAATCTGTTTGTTAACTTTATTAATAAATGGCATTTGAACTGTATTGGGTTGCTTCATTGGTGTTCATAGCAGGTACAAATGCAAGTTTAAGTTTTTCTTTGTGTTTAAGAGCCATTTAACTAACAATTATAAAGATATTTCTTGATGTTAATGTGGTTAATTCTGTGTTTAAAGTTTGTTTAAATATAAAAGATACCTATTGGTCAGAGTCATTATTCTTGGGGTGAAGTATCCTTTCCTCACAGTTTTACAAATGTTAAAAAGATGTTAGGTACTGGTCCGGTATCCTAACAGATGTTAGGTACTGGTCCGGTATATTAACAAAATTGGGGGCTTGTCCAGGATTAAAAAGTGTGATTCCTAGTTTGTTTTGGGATTACTAAACTAAATGACAATGTGAGGAACTGATACTTTATTTGGGTGTTGATACTCTTTTCAGTTTAAATAGGGAGTGACTGGTAAAATGGCTCTTTTGGTGGCTCGGAGTTTGCTGGGCATGGAAGAGGTCACTCTGGTTGCTTTACAAAGGGTGGTTAAAACAAAGTTTCTGGATTTTGTAGTCGAGCTGCAGCTGAAGGGGTGAGAAAGGTGGAGATAATTCAAACAATAGCTCATCATTTAACTTTGCCAGAGGCACTGGGCTGGATTCTCCGATTCTGTGGCTATGTCTGCAGGATCCACCTGGTTTCTCCAAAGGTCTACAAAGTGACCAAAAAGTCAGCGGCGCCCTCCCACTGATCCTCCGCCTGGTGGGGGGCTAGCAGTTGCGCCGCATAAAGCCCCCCCTGGCTTTACCTGCGGATATGACCACACACTGGTCGGCTCCCGTGGCAGCGCATGCGCATGGCAATGGCCTGCGGCGGATGCACTGTACAACATGGTGCCAGCCACGCACGGACCCGGCATGCCAAAGACTGCCCCCTGGAACTGCCCTCGCCACCCCTGGACCACCCCCACCAGTCCCCCCAGCCCCCACCATAGCCCCCCTGCCAGCGGAATGACCCATTCTGTGGCACCGCTGGACACAGTCCGCAGCCGCCACGCGAGGTCTCCGAAAGTTGTGAGGACACGCGCCCCACGCCGTCGGGGACTTGGCCCATCCGGGGCAGAGCATCGGGGGACGGTGCAGGTGACGTCCTGATGCTGTCCCAACGGTGTGCTGCGTTCCAGCATAAAATCGCATTTCCCGGCCGATCGCCAAATGCGATTTCGGCACTGGCGATCTGAGAATCCCGCCCAATGTATAAATCATTAGAATTAGCTAAAATTCAATTACAAATGGAACAATTAGAAATGCAGGAAAAAGACATAGATAAAAAAAATAGAACTGACACAGCTCGAATTGGAATTGAAAGCAAAGAGAAAGGACATAGAGAGAATGGCAATTGCAGAAGAAAAGGAAAGAAAGAAACAGGCAATGGCAGAAGAAAAAGGAAAAAGAGAGAGAATTTGAACTTTGGAAAATGGAACTGCAAAGAGATGATTAACTTAAAATGTTGGTGTCAAATGCAGAGATTGAGGAAAGTTCAGAGGAGTAGTAACCCCAGTGGGTCAAAAGCCTGATGAGGATATGTTTCAATATATTAAAACACTACCAAGGTTTGATGAGAAAGATGTTGAAGCCTTTTTTAAATCTCATTTGAGAAAGTAGCTAAACAATTGAATTAGCCAAAATCTATATAGGTTTTGTGGTTCAAACAAAGTTAGTAGGTAAAGCAAGTGAAGTGTTTGCATCATTATCAGAGGAAGTATCTAGGGATTCTGATGAGATGACAAAAGCCATTTTATATGGATTAGAACTAGTGCTTGAAGCCGACAGACAGATGTTTAGAAATCTAACGAAAGAAGCAGGTCAGACATATATAGAATCCGAAAGAATCAAACAAAATTATTTTGAAAGGTGAATAAGAGCATTAAAAATAGACCTGGCGCGTGAAACTCTGAGGCAAACGGTTATTTTGTTGGAATTGAAAGATTCACTTCCCGAAGTAGTGAGAACTCAGCAAAGAGTTAAGACTGCTAGATAGGCAGCAGAAATGGCAGATGATTTTGAATTTGTTCATAAATCAAGGTTTGGTTTTTGACATCAATTTTAATCTCTGAGGGATAGAATCTGGGAAAATGAGAAATCCACAAGTGGTCAATGCAAAGGATGTCTAGTTGGAGATATTAAGGAGAATTTTCCTCAGGTTAAAAAGGAAACTTATGAGGATGGAAGAGAGATAAGAAAATTGAAATGTTTTCATTGCAATAATATTGTACACACAAAGTCGCAGTGTTGGCGGCTTAAGAAAAGTAGTGGGAAGACAGACTCTTTAAAACACGTTAGGCCAGTGGGGTAGATTAAAGTGGTATAAAAACACCATGGTTGCAGCTGAAGAGGTGCAAAAGAGTGTACGGCCAGTTCAGAGGTTGGCTGATAAGCTGGAGTCAGATCTTCTAAAAAAAATTATTTGCAAGGGTAAGGTTTACTCATTTGTACAAGGTGGAGTAGGTAAGGAGGTTAGGATCTTAAGGGATACAGGAGCAAGTCAATCTTTAATGGTGAGAGATAAGGAGATATGTAGTTCAGAAGGCGAATTGCCAGAAAAAGTGGCAATACTGGTGAAGTGAGTTGTATTCCATTAGGCAAGGTAAGGTTACCGAATCCGGTGAAAAGTGGTGAAGTGGTGGTCGGAATAATAGATAAATTACCTTTTTAAGGAGTGCAGTTTATCCTGGGCAATGATATAGTTGAATCACAGATGGGAGTGATGCCTATTATGGTTGATAAGCCAGAGGAAAGTCAAACAACTGAGGTGTTCGCCGTGGTCCCTGGTTTGATCCTGGCTCTGGGTCACAATCCGTGTGGAGCTTGAACATTCTCCCCGTGTTTGCATGGTTTCACCCCCACAACCCAAAGATGTGCAGGGTAGGTAGATTGGCCACGTTAAATTGCCCCTTAATTGTAAAAAATGAATTGGGTACTCTAAATTTAAAAAAAAAACAACTGAGGTGTTGCAAGAAGCATGGGCGGGATTCTCTCAGCCCGGGGCCAGGCCGGAATATCGCCACGACCGGCGCAAATCGTGCCATGCCGCTCCGATGCCGGGACGTGATTCTCTGCAGAGTGGAGAATCGGTGCCATTGGCGCCGGCACAATTGGGCGCCGGCCGGGGGCCACTCTACGGGGCCCACCCTGCGATTCTCCGCCCGGGATGGGCCAAATAGCCGTACCAAAAAACCCCGAGTCCCGCCGCCGCCATTTTACCCTGGTCTTACCTGGCGGGATCTCGGCATGGAAGGATCCGGGGGCGGCCTGTGGGGAGGGAGGGGGTTCCGACCCTGGGGGGGGGGGGGGCCTCCGCTGTGGCCTGCCCCGCGATCAAGGCCCACCGATCGGCGGGACGGTCTCTCGTGCTGAGGGCCTCCTTTGTTCCGCGCCGGCCCCTGTAGCCCTATGCCATGTTGCTTCGGGGCCGGCGCGGTGAAGGGAGACACCACGCATGCGCAGAAATCGCGCCGGCCCCACCGGGCATGCGTGGACCGGTGGCGCTCATCTGATGCTGGGATCGGCAGCTGGAGCGGCGTGGGTCACTCCAGATGGCCAGAATTGCTGATCCTGAGGCCATGTTGACGCCGTTGGGAAACGCGATAGCGTTTACGATGGCGTCAATCCTTAGCCTCAGGATCAGAGAATCCCGCCCCATATTTGGGGTGTTTCCAATTTGTATGGTAACAAGATCACAAAGCCACAGGTTGAGACAAGAAGAGAAGAAATCAAGGATTAAAGTTAGGGAGGCTGAAGTTTAGTTATCGGAAACAAACTTTGATCAGATGGCTGATAAAGAACAAGAATGGGTGGAGGATGAAGCGGACATCTTTATTTCAGGCAAATTGGTAGAATTACAACAGAAAGATTCAGAGATAAAGCAGTTGTATAAGAACACATACACGGGGCAGCATGGTGGCGCAATGCTAGCACTGCTGTCTACGGCGCTGAGGACCCGGGTTCGATCCCGGCTCTGGGTCACTGCCCGTGTTGAGTTTGTACATTCTCCCCGTGTCTGTGTGGGTTTCGCCCCCGCAACCCAAAGATGTGCAGGTCAGGTGGATTGGCCACGCTAAATTGCCCCTTAATTGGAAAAAATTAATTGGGTACTCTAAACATACACATAAATAGAATCTGCATGTATACCAGAGTGCATTAGTAATAATGCATTAATGAGAAAATGGAGACCTTTACATATTCTGGCAGATGAGAAATGGGCAGATGTTCATCAAATTTAATACTGAGTTATAGAAAGGAGATTTTGCGAGTAGCTCATGAGGTTCCAGAATGTAGTCATTTAGGAGTAAGGACAACTCAATCAAAAATACAAAGATATTTTTATTGACCTGGACAGCTTAAAGATGTAATGGAATTTTGCATTAACTGTCATACATGTCAGGTGACAGAAAAACCTCAAGCGGGGATCAAACCAGCAACCTTAATATCCATTCCCTAGGGTAGAGGACATACCTCTGCACCCAGACTCCTCGAATCAAGACCTCGAGGGCATGGTGGTTGAGTTGGGGCACAGACTCCTTTTGAGGCAGTTAGCCTTTTTGTTTTGGGTTTCAGACATCCTGCATGGTCTTGTGAAGACTGTTGGGCTGGAGAGAATGATATGGGTGTGCTGGACTGGTGTATACACATGGTGCCCAGACCTTCAACCCCCCCCCCCCCCCCAGCTGACGGTGGGCTGATGAATCAGCTCCCGGCCCACTAGGTAATTTGGAGATATTCTCGCTTGCACATAATTAATGAGGTTGCAAGCATGGACATGGGAGCAAGTACCCGCTATTCCTGCCAGCAGGAACGGCACCATCAGAACTGCCCGCCAATGAACTTAGCAAACTATCTGGAGAATTCTACCATTGTTACCATCAAAGCTTTTCTTTATCTAAGAACACAATAATGTGATGTTCTATATAATTTAACTGCTAGGGTATTTATAAAATGGTGACCCTGCAATATATTACTGCAACTATCTCTGAATTAATTTAAAGGAAGTGTGAACGCCTAGTTTTGAGCATTGAATCTATTTAAGTAATTGCCTAAAATATATTTAATGTTTTTATCTGTTGCATTTCTTACTTGGTATGTAACACACTGTTCATTTTTCATCAAATATGTTGTTACCATATCAAAGTTTTTTTTAATAATGTCAGAACAGGAATGCATCTACAATTCTTCTCAGCCTTTTATTACTTTTAGAGTTAGCTTGTAATGAATTTATTCACAGTGCATTAAACCATCTCAATCTAACCTTTTTGCATTGATCATACAAGGAATATGTTATTTATCTGTTGCCATTGTCAATGACTAACCCAAAATGATAGTCTATGAAGAATAAATATTTTCAAAATAATCTATTTAATCAATGATAATTAAGCTACAATGATTATTCTTAATTAGACATGAAAGCTTTTGATAAACTGCCATGCAACAGGTTAGTGTGCAAAATTAAAATACATGGGAATGGGGTAATATATTAGCATGGAGTGAGAATTTATTAGCAGACAAGAAACAGAGAGTAGGAATAAATCAGTCTTTTTCGAAATGGCTGGCAATGAGGAGTGGGGTCCCATACGGATCAGTGCTTGGGCCCCAGCTATTCACAACATCATTTGGATGAGGGGACCAAAAGAAATATTTGCAAGTTTGCTAAAGACATGAAACTTGGAGGGAATGTGAGTTGTGAGGAAGATGGTAAGAGGCTACAAGGTGATTTAGATAAGTTGAGTGAGTGAGCAAATACGTGGTAGAATGTGAATAAATGTGAATTTATCCATTTCTGACAGAGAATCACAATGGCAGATTATTATTTAAATGGTGATAGATTGGGAAATGTTGATGTACAAAGGAACCTGAGTGTACACCAGCCATGGAAAGCAAGCATGCAGGTACAGTAAGCAGTTAGGAAGGTAAATAGTACGTTGGCCTTCATTGCAAGATGACTTGAGTACAGGAGCAAAGATGTCTGTACAGGGCTTGGTGAGACCATCCCAGGAGTATTGTGTACAGTTTTGATCTCCTTACCTAAGGAAGGATATACTTGCCATAGAGGAAGTCCAGTGAACGTTCACCAGACTGATTCCTTGGATGGCAGGATTTTCATATGAGGAGAGATTGGGTTGACTGGAATTTAGAATAATGAGAAGGGATCTGATTGAAATGTATAAAATTCTGACAGGGCTGGACAGATTGAATGTTGCTTCCCCTGGCTGGTGTGGTGGTCTAGAACGAGGGATCAGAGTCTGAGAACACGGGGTAGACCATTTAGGACTGAGATGAGGAGAAATATCTTCACTCAGAGGGTGGTGAACTGCTGGAATTCTCTGCCACAGAAGGCTGTGGAGGCCAAATCACCAAATATATTTAAGAAGGAATTAGATAGATTTCTAGACTTTGAAGGCGTCAAAGGATATAGGGAGAGTGCAGGTGTATGGTGTCTAGATAAAGATTCAACCATGGCCACATTGAATGGTGGAGCAGGTTCAAAGGGATGAATGGTCTACTCCTGCTCCTAATTTCAATATTTTTACTTTGATTTGACACCTCCCAATGAATAGTTAAATGGTTCAATGATCTGGTACTTCCCGCAGAGTGCTATCCTTGGAGAGAACATGATCCAGAGATAGGGGTAAGTTTCTAATCCATGTTCTCTGCAAGTGAACTTCCCATGAAGTCATCCCTGTGAAATGGGTTATTCTGGATTCTAATCGGGTCAATTCATCTGTTGAAGGAGGCAAATAAATATCACCAAAATGATCAGAATAGAATACTCTGCCAAACTTCTCCCTGATTAATTATTATTATTGAGGAAAGCTTCAGATATCTGAATGACTTCCTTCCAACTCAGTGATTTGTCTGAATTGTTCAATTTTGAGATTCCCAAAAGTTTAGCTAAAATGCTTCTGCCTTGTTGCAATATTTTAAATTTCAACGTAGTTGCTGGGGCACTTCTGTCTAATAATTGCCATTTCTCTTTAAATTATTGAGTTCATCGAGCATCACAATAAGCAGTGACAAACAAATCTGTGAACAAAGCTGGAGCAGCATATAATTCACTATATAATCTCCCGAAATCAAGTTGTCTGCAAGTGCTGTGTAGTCTTTGTAAACACAGGGAACAGAAGCTCGCAATGGGATTAGACTGAAGTTAGTGCTTGAATGGCTGATTACAGTAGTTCAGCAGTTACAAAGAGGAAGCAAGAAGCTTGTCGAAATGGCAGAAAAATGTACCCAAACTTCCATGAACCACAGCTGCTCGGGAAATGGACACCCTTCTGTGGTTTGATGTTCTCTGTTTTAGGGAAGTGCACCACTGCACACTATGTAACGCTCTCTTACATTAAGATCACCCATCTGCAATCTACCCAAACATGAAGACCACAACCATCCTAAGAATAACTATTATCTTATCTGGAGAGTTACAAGGCTTCCTTCTATCTTGTATTACTATCCAGCTTATTTGCGCAACAAAGGACCCTTGCATAACTGCGTTGAAAAAAAATAAAACAAGCAGTTAGAAAACAATTCTTCTGCAACATTTTTGGATAAACACAAATCTTCTGCAATCAATCCAAAGCCAGGCGTTTCTTCTCCCTCAGTATTTTCATTCTCTGCGTTGTTTTTCACTTTTCATTACCTTGTAATTGATCAGTTAAAGTGACTATATTCGGTTCAAATATTCCAAACATTCTACTTGGAAAGAAAAGGGCAGCATTCTCTACATTGAAACAAAGAGCTTCTACATCTGAGTTTCATATATTGTGAAAAATGATGTTACAAAGTTTTAATAGTCAGGCAAATTCACTAAAAAGCTGTGATTTCATAGAAGTGGATCTGTGTTTAATCAATAGAACTTTGCCAAGACCCAAACATCTTATCACTCACCCTTCCCCTTCAGGAGCAGTATAATGCACAAAGAGGAAATACTATGATTCCCAAGCGCACTGTTTAATCCCCAAGGGGTCTGACACGTATCTTAAAACATGATACATGAAAAAGTTATTTCAAGCTGAAAGTCATTGTGTAGTTGAGGAGCGACAAAATGGATGTAAAAGTGGAGTTTAACTGGAAAATACTGCTGACAACCAGTGCTGTGCATTGATTAGTAGCTGCAAACCTGTTTTATTGTCTCAGATGTTTCCAAATTGAAGGTAATTAAATCTTAATATTCTTTTTAAATACAAAGTGTGTCTGGATCCAGATATGGTATACAGATGGATTCAAAATAAGTCAAATGGATATACTGCAGGTATATTTTTCAGAGGTATGTGATTGAATGCAAAACTACAAGGTATATATAGTTCTGTGAGTGAAGATATTGTGGAATTCATATTCAAGAATTTAATTCTTCAATTAAAATCACGCAAATGTAACTAGGATACCGAATGCCTGGTTCATAACTATCTCTTGAAACTGCACTGTCCTGAACTAACAGTTCTTACATGGACTGTTGGGGCTTTCTACCAAATGATAAGTTCTGCAGTAAATGTTCTCCTCCCAGGAAGAGCGATCCTTCCACCTTGACAGCTGTCCCGAAAGATGTGACTGGCCCAGGATCCACTCTAACTAAACCATGTATCCCATCCCAGGGCCTCCCAGTTCTGTTTTTGTAGCAGTCTGGAAATGAACAATAGGTAACCTACCAGCCTGATTTAAGTAACATTGGAAGTCCCATTTTAATTGGGTCTCAGGCCGACCTGTTCCAGTGGAGACATTTTCCCATTATCCCATCACTACAAAGGAAATTGAATGTGCTATAAAATGGGTGGCTACTTACCTGCCTTGTGCTGACCCATGGGTCTCCGTCCAATGAAGAATGGGCTGGGAATAATCAAGGAAAAATAATAGGTTTGAGCTCACATCAAATATCTTGCTTTTAAAAAAAATAATTTTATTGAGGTTTTCACAAAATACCAACAACAAAATGAAGAAGGAACCCAATAGAATTAAATACAGAACAAAATAAAACAACCCCCGTGCCCCCCTCCCCCCTATACATAAATAATAAATTAACAGCCCAAATTAACACATAGCAAATATATACACCCCGTCAGATCCCCCAGTATAGACAAACAAAAATGAAATAGAACCCCCCCCCCCCCCCCCCCCCCCCCCCCGCCCCCCGGGTTGCTGCTGCTGCTGACCATTGTCTACCGTTCTGCCAGGAAGTCCAAGAACGGTTGCCACCGCCTGAAAAACCTTTGCACCGATCCCCTGAAGGCAAATTTCACCCTCTCCAATTTAATAAACCCCGCCATATCGTTGATCCAGGATTCCACGCTTGGGGGCCTCGCATCCTTCCACTGAAGAAGAATCCTTCGCCGGGCTACCAGGGACGCAAAGGCCAGAATACCGGCCTCTTTCGCCTCCTGCACTCCCGGCTCCCCTGCAACCCCAAATATTGCGAGCCCCCAGCCTGGTTTGACCCTGGATCCTACCACCCTCGACACCGTCCTTGCTACGCCCTTCCAAAATTCCTCCAGCGCTGGGCATGCCTAGAACATATGGGTGTGATTTGCTGGCCTCCCTGAGCACCTAACACACCTGTCCTCACCCCCAAAAAACCAGCTCATCCTTGTCTCGGTCATGTGTGCCCTGTGCAGCACCTTAAACTGAATGAGGCTGAGCCTCGCGCACGAAGAGGAAGAGTTCACCCTCCCAAGGGCATCTGCCCACGTCCCCTCCTCGAGCTCCTCCCCCAACTCCTCCTCCCACTTACCTTTCACCTCTACCACCGAAGCCTCCTCCTACTCTTGCATCACCTGGAAGTTGCCGAGATCTTTCCCTCTCCAACCCCCCCCCCCTGAGAGCACCCTGTCCTGCACTGTGCGTGGCTGCAACCACAGGAATTCCACCACTTGCCGCCTGGCAAACGCCCTTACCTGTAAATACCTAAAGGTGATCCCCGGGGGGAGCCCGTACTTCTCCTCCAGCTCACCCAGGCTCGCGAAATTCCCATCCACAAACAGGTCCCCCAACCTTCTTATCCCTGCCCTGTGCCACGCCAAAAACCCTCCATCTATTCTCCCTGGTGGTTCCCCCGTATTGGGGTCCACACCGAGGCCCCCACATCCCCCCTGTGCCGCCTCCATTATCCCCAGATTTTGAGGGGAGCCGCCACCACCGGCTCGTGGTATACCTCATTGGAGGGAGCGGCAGCGGTGCCGTTGCCAGCGCCTCCAGACTCGTACCCTCACAAGACGCCGTCTCCAGCCTCTTCCATGCAGCCCCCTCCCCCTCCATCACCCACTTGCGCACCATTGCCGCATTGGCGCCCAATAGTACCCACAGAGGTTGGGCAGTGCCAACCCCCCCATCCCTACTCCGCTCCAGGTCACCCTTCTCACCCTCGGAGTACCTCGCGCCCACACAAACCCCATTATGCTCCTGTTGACCCGCCTAAAGAAGGCCTTCGGGATAAGAATGGGGAGGCACTGGAACAGGAACAAAACCTTGGGAGCACCGTCATCTTGACTGACTGCACCCTACCCACCAAGGACAGCGGCAACGAGTCCCACCTCTTGAACTGGGGCAGCACGGTAGCCTTGTGGATAGCACAATTGCTTCACAGCTCCAGGGTCCCAGGTTCGATTCTGGCTTGGGTCACTGTCTGTGCGGAGTCTGCACATCCTCCCCGTGTGTGCGTGGGTTTCCTCCGGGTGCTCCGGTTTCCTCCCACAGTCCAAAGATGTGCGGGTTAGGTGGATTGGCCATGATAAATTGCCCTTAGTGTCCAAAATTGCCCTTAGTGTTGGGTGGGGTTACTGGGTTATGGGGATAGGGTGGCGGTGTTGACCTTGGGTAGGGTGCTCTTTCCAAGAGCCGGTGCAGACTCGATGGGCTGAATGGCCTCCTTCTGCACTGTAAAATTCTATGATTCTATGAAACTCCTCCTCCACTTGCTCCACCAGCCTCGTGAAATTAAGTCTATGCAGGGCCCCCCAACTCCTGGCCACCTGGGCCCCCAAATACCTGAAGCCAATCCCACTCTCCTGGTCCCCTGGGTGAACCACGAACAACTCGCTCTTCCCCATGTTGAGCTTGTACCCTGAGAAATCCCCAAACTCCCTGAGGATCCTCATTACCTCCAGCATTCCCCCCACCAGGTCCGCCACATATAGCAGCAAATCGTCCGCATAGAGCAACACCCTACACTCCTCCCCATCCCGCACTAACCCCCTCCAGTTCCTCAACTCCCTCAGTACCATAGCCAGGGGTTCAATCGCCAGTGCGAAGAGCAGGGGGGAGAGGGGACACCCCTGCCTCGTCCCTCGATGCAACGAAAGTACTCAGACCTCCTCTTGTTCGTGGCCACACTCGCCATCGGGACCTCGTACAGCAGCCTAACCCACCTGACAAACCCCTCTCCAAACCCGAACCTCTTCAGCACCTCCCACAAGTACCACCACTCTACCCTATCAAAGGCCTTCTCAGCGTCCATCGCCACCACTATCTCCGCCTTCCCCTCCCTCGCCGGCATCATAATAACGTTCAGGAGCCTCTGCACATTCGTGTTCAACTGTCTCCCCTTCACGAACCCCGTCTGGTCTTCGTGGATGACCTGCGGCACACAATCCTCAATTCTCGTGGCTAAGACCTTCGCCAGCACCTTGGCATCTACGTTTAATAACGAAATCGGCCTGTAAGACCCACACTGCAGGGGATCCATGTCCCGCTTCAGGATCAAGGAGATCAGTGCCCGGGACATCGTCGGGGGCAAAGCCTCCCCCTCCCTTGCCTCATTGAAGGTCCTAACTAGCAACGGGCCCAACAGGTCCACATATTGTTTGTAGAATTCGACCGGGAAACCATCCGGCCCCGGTGCCTTCCCCGCCTGCATGCTCCCTATCCCTTTGGCGAGCTCCTCCAGCCCAATCGGGGCCCCCAATCCCGCCATCAGTCCCTCCTCCACCTTCGGAAACCTCAATTGGTCCAGAAAGCGGCCCATTCCTCCCTCCTCCAGTGTGGGCTCGGACCGATATAGTTCTGTAGCCACCTAAATTGGCCAACTCCCGATTTAAAATGGCGAACGGCAAAGGCTGATGGGAAAGTCAGCCAACAAGACAGAAACCGGCAGGTGCAGGTTTGCTGTGTATTAAAACTCTGCAAAAGGCCAGACAACATCGATACCAGCGACCATCAGCATAACAATGTAGCAGCCATCTACATACTGATGAGCAATCCCCGGGAACAATAAATAACATTTTGGACACACAAAGCAAAGCCAGACTCCCCGGCGCCAGCAGGAGCCAACACAAAGGAGGTGAACGAACACCTCAAGACTGCCCATCGATCAGGGAACCGCTCCAGTATTGGAAAAATCGAACCAAGCAATTGGGACAAAGCCCAATCACTTGGGACCAGGTACAGGGTCCGCCCCGAAAGGCGGGAAGCCCCTGGGGACTATAAGAGTTAAGCCCCAAGTTCAAATCACTCTCTTCACCTCTTCGTCCTGCCCGGGTCACCCAGCAACACCAACCAACATTGACCGTGACCGGTGCAGTGACCACCGAATGAAGTAAGTCTTAAGTCAACGCTCGCTACGAGATAGGCGCTCCTAGCTACCAGTCCGTACCAACTTTGAATCCCGCAGACTCAGAACCCGAACGAAAGGCCATTTGTTCCCCTGACCTGGTGGGCCAGTCCGAAGTTAAGTATAGGCCTGTTAGTTGTAGAAGTAGCTTAGACGTAGAATTTGTGCATGAGTAGCGATTACTGTGTATAATAAATGTGCTTTGATTTGAATCTTACTAATCGGTGTATTGAGTTATTGATCATTACGTGGACTTGAACCTCGTGGCGGTATCATAAAGATACCTGGCGACTCGAGAGCAAAGGTTATAAAACAGAGCCAATTGAACCAAGGAGAAAGTTAGCAACAGTTCCTCATAAACGTCCCTGAAGACCCCATTGATGCCAACCCCACTCCGCACCACACGCCCTCCCCTATCCTTAACTCCCCCGATCTCCCTAGCTGCATCCCGCTTCCGAAGCTGATGCGCCAGCATCCGACTTGCCTTTTCCCCATACTCATAAATCGCCACCTGGGCCTTCCTCCACTGCGCCTCCACCTTCCTGGTGGTCAACAGGTTGAATTTGCCCTGGAAGCTACGCCTCTCCCTCAACAGTCCCTCCTCAGGCACCTCCGCATACCTCCTGTCTACCCTCACCATCTCCCCCACCAGCCTCTCCCTCTCCCTCTGCTCACTCCTCTCCTTGTGGTCCCTAATGGAGATCAGCTCTCCCCTAACCACCGCCTTCAGCACCTCCCAGACCATCCCCACTCGGACCTCCCCGTTATCGTTGGCCGCCAGGTATCTCTCTATGCTTCCTCGGACCCGCTCGCTCACCTCCTCGTCCGCCAACAGCCCCACCTCCAAGCGCCACAACGGGCTCTCCTCCCCCAGCTTTAGGTCTACCCAATGCGGGCCGTGATCCAAAATGGCTATCGTCGAGTACTCGGTATCCTCTACTCTTGCTATCAGCGCCCTACTCATAATAAAAAAGTCGATCCGGGAATAGGCCTCATGAACATGCGAGAAGAGTGAAAATTCCCTAGCCCCCGGCCTTGCAAATCTCCAAGGGTCCACCCCTCCCATCTGGTCCATAAACCCCCTCAGCACTTTAGCCGCCGCCGACCTCCTACCCGTCCTAGACCTGCCGGATCCAACACCGTGTTAAAGTCCCCCCCCCCCCATTATCAGGCCCCCCACTTCCAAGTCCGGGATCCGAACCAACATGCGCCGCATAAAACCCGCATCGTCCCAGTTCGGGGCGTACACGTGGACCAGCACCACCCTCTCCCCTTGCAGCTTACCACTTACCATTACGTACCTGCCGCCATTGTCTGCCACAATGCTCGACGCCTCAAACGACACCCTCTTCCCCACCAAGATCGCCACCCCTCGATTTTTGGCATCCAGCCCCGAATGAAACACCTGGCCTACTCACCCCTTCCTCAATCTTACCTGGTCTGCCACCTTCAAGTGTGTCTCCTGGAGCATGACCACATCCACCTTCAGTCCCTTCAGGTGCGTGAACACCCAGGCCCGCTTCACCGGCCCGTTCAGTCCCCTTACATTCCAGGTTATCAGCCGGATCAGGGGGCTACCCGCCGACTAGCCATAACCCCTCCTCGGCCAGCCACGCGCCCGCACCCCACGCCCGGCCCGTTCCCCACGGCGGCAGACCCCAGTCCCAACCCCCTCTACTCGCTCCAGCTCCCCCTTGACCATACCAGCAGCAACCCGGTTCCCAACTACCCACCCCCCCACCCCCTTCCCCCCCCCCCTGCCCCCCCAGCTAGGACCCCTCCGAGCTGCTTTGCTTCCCCCATTGCACTCCCGCAAGTCAGCTGACTCCTGCTGACCACGGCCACTCCCGCCTCTCCTTCGACTCCTCCCATTGTGGGACATGCCCTCCTCCTCCATTACCCATCAGCAGGCTCTCCGCCTCCCCCTGCCATCCCAAGCGCGGGAAACAACCCTCGCTTCCCCACCTTCAGTGCGGGAAAAAGCCCGTGCTTTCCACCTGCCCGGCCCCGCCACCTCTGATGGAGCTCCTTTTACAGGCCCAGTCCCCTCACCCCCGACTCGGGCCCCATCCTCCTCCGCGGGGCCCTATCCCCCCTACCGGCCATCCACCCCTACTCCATTTACTTACCCCCCTCCAAGAGCCCACCCGACAGACCCAACCGAAAAAGTGCCCAACCCACCCTAACAACCCACACCGAATCAAAAAGAAACAAGAGCAAAGAACCCCCCCCTCAAAACCAACAGCAATCCCCGACCACCCATCCCGACCCTCAGTTTGTGTCCAGCTTCTCGGCCTGAACAAAGGCCCACACCTCCTCCGGGGACTCAAAATAATGGTGCCGGTCCTTGTAGGTGACCCACAGTCGCCCCGGCTGCAGCATGCCAAACTTCATCCCCTTCCTGTACAGCACCGCCTTCGCCCGGTTGTACCCGGCCCTCCTCTTCGCCACCTCCGCACTCCAGTCCTGGTATATTCGAACCTCCGCGTTCTCCCACCCGCTGCTCCTCTCTTTCTTGGCCCACCTGAGCACGCACTCCCGATCAGCGAACCGCTGAAACCGCACCAGCACCACCCGCGACGGCTCGTTAGCCTTGGGCCTCCTTGCCAGCACTCTATGGGCCCCTTCCAGCTCCAGGGGCCCCTGGAAGGACCCCGCTCCCATCAGTGAGTTTAACATGGTGACCACATAGGCCCCACACATCCGACCGCTCCAGCCCTTCTGGGAGGCCCAGGATCCGCAAATTCTTCCGCTTCGACCGATTCTCCATCTCCTCGAACCGTTCCTGCCATTTCTTGTGGAGCGCCTCGTGCGCCTCCACCTTTACCGCAAGGCCTAAGATCTCGTCCTCGTTGTCGGAGATCTTTGTCGGACCTCACGGATCGCCACCCCCTGGGCCGTCTGGGTCTCCAGCAGATTGTCGATAGAAGCCTTCATCGGCTCCAGCAGGTCTGCTTTCAGCTCCCTGAAGCAGCGCTGGATAACCTCCTGCTGCTCCTGCGCCCACTGCATCCAGGCTGCCTGGTCCTCGCCCGCCGCCATCTTGCTCTTCTTCCCTTACACTTTCTTTGGGTTCACCACCACTTTTTTAGTCGCCCCGCTCCTGGTCCAAGCCACACACTGTCGGGGGAATATTACAATCTTCTTCCCACACCGGGAAATGTCGAAAAAATTCCGTTGGGGGCCCTGAAAAGAGCCCAAAAGTCCGTTCCAAGCGGGAGCTGCCGAACGTGCGACTTAGCTCTGCATGGCCGCAACCGGAAGTCTCATCAAATATCTTTCAAACTGCAAACCCACTTTCATGCACTGAATGTATGAGTGAAGCTGGTATACTCATAACTTCAGAATAAAATTGCAGGGCACATTGGGGGGTTGGAATGCAGTTTTGTTCTGCCACATCCCCTCTCAAGATGACTCTTACATTTTGAAAAGATAAACTGAAAGTTGGCATTGCTGTGATGATGATTTGACCTTGCTTCGAGTGTGCTGATTGAATCTGTTGGCCGCAGCTTTGGGGTATCCTGAAAGCAGATAAAACAAGGCCTTTCTATATTGGGTGAACCAATCCTGAGGCAGCTTGGTGAATTGTGAGGTTGCTTTTTTGATGGGAAAAAAATGATTTGTCTTCACACAGTGTTGCAAAATGTCACTTAAAAAGTATGAGTCAGTTTTGCACTATAATAGTTCTTAAAATGTTGGGCCGGGTTGCATTTAATCCTTAAAACTATCACTGGGGAAGCAGTTATTCTCCAAAATTGAATTTTCAACAGTTCAGACATATTGGTTGCAATCAGAAACGCATCAATCAATTTGCGTGAAGGTATATCTACTTAAAAACTACTTGCATGGTTATCATACCCTCAGTATGATCTAACAATGCAGTAAAAAGGCAGGATTTTCTCCTGGGCATGTTGTCTGAACCAAATGGGTACCCTGGCCGATTATCCATGATCCAGACCAAGGAGCTACCTTCCTGGAGGTGTCCTCCTAATTGGCTAATTAAGGACAGTAGGCAGGTGACTGATACTGCTGTTCCAGTGCTCGAGCTAGAATATGTTCCCATGATTGGAAATGAGTTTATATTTAGTGCTGTTCCACCAAAGGGAAAATAACGGCAATGGTTGGCATTTCGGTGACAGTGTCACGGTCGGAGTTCATGAGCTTTTAGTGTCCATATTCAGCATGTTCTGTATGGAAAGAGGTGTGCTATTTCCTACTCTTGGAGTTTGTGTTCCAATTAAATAGCCAGAAGCAAGCTTTATGTGAGTTTAAAATTAAAATATTAATTGTTCTTACACACTTATCCTGAAGTAACATTGCTTGATATGCTTGGTCTTGCATGTGTGCGTGTACACACACACACACACACACACTCACACATGCACACGCACACTCTCACACACATGCACACTCTCACACACACACATGATTTTCTTTTGTGCAGTATTTTTTTTAATAAATATTTTATTGAAAATCTTTGGTCAACCAACACAGTACATTGTGCACCCTTTACACAATATTATAACAACACAAATAACAATGACCTATTTTACAAACAAAAAATGAATAAATAATAAATAACAAAAATGAAAACTAACCCTAATTGGCAACTGCCTTATCACAAGTAACACTCTCCAAAAATATAATTTAACAGTCCAATATATAATTATCTGTCGCAACGACCTATACATATTATACAGTATATATTAACAACCCTGAGAGTCCTTCTGGTTCCTCCTCCCCCCGCCCCCCCCCCCCTCCCCCCCTCCCCCCCCCCCCCCCCCGATCCTGGGCTGCTGCTGCTGCCTTCTTTTTTCCATTCCATCTATCTTTCTGCGAGGCATATGATGAACGGTTGCCACCGCCTGGTGAACCCTTGAGCCGACCCCCTTAGAACGAACTTAATCCGCTCTAGCTTTATAAACCCTGCCATGTCATTTATCCAGGTCTCCACCCCCGGGGGCTTGGCTTCTTTCCACATTAACAATATCCTGCGCCGGGCTACTAGGGACGCAAAGGCCAAAACATCGGCCTCTCTCGCCTCCTGCACTCCCGGCTCTTGTGTAACCCCAAATATAGCCAACCCCCAGCTTGGTTCGACCCGGACCCCCACTACTTTTGAAAGCACCTTTGTCACCCCCATCCAAAACCCCTGTAGTGCCGGGCATGACCAAAACATATGGGTATGATTCGCTGGGCTTCTCGAGCACCTCGCACACCTATCCTCCACCCCAAAAAATTTACTGAGCCGTGCTCCAGTCATATGCGCCCTGTGTAATACCTTAAACTGAATCAGGCTTAGCCTGGCACACGAGGACGACGAGTTTACCCTGCTTAGGGCATCTGCCCACAGCCCCTCCTCGATCTCCTCCCCCAGCTCTTCTTCCCATTTCCCTTTTAGTTCATCTACCATAGTCTCCCCTTCGTCCCTCATTTCCCTATATATATCTGACACCTTACCATCCCCCACCCATGTCTTTGAGATCACTCTGTCCTGCACCTCTTGTGTCGGGAGCTGCGGGAATTCCTTCACCTGTTGCCTCGCAAAAGCCCTCAGTTGCATATACCTGAATGCATTCCCTTGGGGCAACCCATATTTCTCGGTCAGCGCTCCCAGACTCGCAAACTTCCCATCCACAAACAGATCTTTCAGTTGCGTTATTCCTGCTCTTTGCCACATTCCATATCCCCCATCCATTCCCCCCGGGGCAAACCTATGGTTGTTTCTTATTGGGGACCCCCCCCAAGGCTCTAGTCTTTCCCCTATGCCGTCTCCACTGTCCCCAAATCTTCAGTGTAGCCACCACCACCGGGCTTGTGGTGTAGTTCCTCGGTGAGAACGGCAATGGGGCTGTCACCATAGCCTGTAGGCTAGTCCCCCGACAGGACGCCCTCTCTAATCTCTTCCACGCCGCTCCCTCCTCCTCTCCCATCCACTTACTCACTATTGAAATATTAGCGGCCCAATAATACTCACTTAGGCTCGGTACTGCCAGCCCCCCCCTATCCCTGCTACGCTGTAAGAATCCCTTCCTCACTCTCGGGGTCTTCCCGGCCCACACAAAACCCATGATGCTCTTTTCAATCCTTTTAAAAAAAGCCTTCGTGATCACCACCGGGAGGTACTGAAACACAAAGAGGAATCTCGGGAGGACCACCATCTTAACCGCCTGCACCCTCCCTGCCAGTGACAGGGATACCATATCCCATCTCTTGAAATCCTCCTCCATTTGTTCCACCAACCGCGTTAAATTTAACCTATGCAATGTGCCCCAATTCTTGGCTATCTGGATCCCCAGGTAACGAAAGTCCCTTGTTACCTTCCTAAACGGTAGGTCCTCTATTTCTCTACTCTGCTCCCCTGGATGCACCACAAACAACTCACTTTTCCCCATGTTCAATTTATACCCTGAAAAATCCCCAAACTCCCCAAGTATCCGCATTATTTCTGGCATCCCCTCCGCCGGGTCTGCCACGTATAGTAGCAAATCGTCCGCATACAAAGATACCCGGTGTTCTTCTCCTCCTCTAAGTACTCCCCTCCACTTCTTGGAACCCCTCAACGCTATCGCCAGGGGCTCAATCGCCAGTGCAAACAATAATGGGGACAATAATGGAGACTGCCTTGTCCCTCTATGGAGCCGAAAATATGCAGATCCCCGTCCGTTCGTGACCACGCTCGCCATCGGGGCCCTATACAACAGCTGCTCCCATCTAACATACCCCTCTCCAAAACCAAATCTCCTCAACACCTCCCACAAATAATCCCACTCCACTCTATCAAATGCTTTCTCGGCATCCATCGCCACTACTATCTCCGTTTCCCCCTCTGGTGGGGCCACCATCATTACCCCTAACAGCCTCCGTATATTCGTGTTCAGCTGTCTCCCCTTCACAAACCCAGTTTGGTCCTCGTGGACCACCCCCGGGACACATTCCTCTATTCTCATTGCCATTACCTTGGCCAGGATCTTGGCATCTACATTTAGGAGGGAAATAGGTCTATAGGACCCGCATTGTAGCGGGTCCTTTTCCTTCTTTAAGAGAAGCGATATTGTTGCTTCAGACATAGTCGGGGGCAGTTGTCCCCTTTCCTTTGCCTCATTAAAGGTCCTCGTCAATACCGGGGCGAGCAAGTCCACATATTTTCTATAGAATTCGACTGGGAATCCATCCGGTCCCGGGGCCTTTCCCGCCTGCATGCTCCTAATTCCTTTCACCACTTCTTCTACCTCGATCTGTGCTCCCAGTCCCACCCTTTCCTGCTCTTCCACCTTGGGAAATTCCAGCCGATCCAAGAAGCCCATCATTCTCTTCCTCCCATCCGGGGGTTGAGCTTCATATAATTTTTTGTAAAATGTCTTGAACACTCCATTCACTCTCTCCGCTCCCCGCTCCATATCTCCTTCCTCATCCCTCACTCCCCCTATTTCCCTCGCTGCTCCCCTTTTCCTCAATTGGTGTGCCAGCAACCTGCTCGCCTTCTCCCCATATTCGTACTGTACACCCTGTGCCTTCCTCCATTGTGCCTCTGCAGTGCCCGTAGTCAGCAAGTCAAATTCTACATGTAGCCTTTGCCTTTCCCTCTACAGTCCCTCCTCCGGTGCTTCCGCATATTGTCTGTCCACCCTCAAAAGTTCTTGCAGCAACCGCTCCCGTTCCTTACTCTCCTGCTTCCCTTTATGTGCCCTTATTGATATCAGCTCCCCTCTAACCACCGCCTTCAACGCCTCCCAGACCACTCCCACCTGGACCTCCCCATTATCATTGAGTTCCAAGTACTTTTCAATGCACCCCCTCACCCTTAGACACACCCCCTCATCTGCCATTAGTCCCATGTCCATTCTCCAGGGTGGGCGCCCTCCTGTTTCCTCCCCTATCTCCAAGTCTACCCAGTGTGGAGCGTGATTCGAAATGGCTATAGCCGTATACTCCGTTCCCCTCACCTTCGGGATCAACGCCCTTCCCAGCACAAAAAAGTCTATTCGCGAGTAGACTTTATGGACATAGGAGAAAAACGAGAACTCCTTACTCCTAGGTCTGCTAAATCTCCACGGGTCTACACCTCCCATCTGCTCCATAAAATCTTTAAGTACCTTGGCTGCTGCCGGCCTCCTTCCAGTCCTGGACTTCGACCTATCCAGCCCTGGTTCCAACACCGTATTAAAATCTCCCCCCATTATCAGCTTTCCCATCTCTAGGTCCGGAATGCGTCCTAGCATCCGCCTCATAAAATTGGCATCATCCCAGTTCGGGGCATATACGTTTACCAAAACCACCGTCTCCCCCTGTAGTTTGCCACTCACCATCACGTATCTGCCCCCGTTATCCGCCACTATAGTCTTTGCCTCGAACATTACCCGCTTCCCCACTAATATAGCCACCCCCCTTTTTTCGCATCTAGCCCCGAATGGAACACCTGCCCCACCCATCCTTTGCGTAGCCTAACCTGGTCTATCAGTTTCAGGTGCGTTTCCTGTAACATAGCCACATCTGCCTTAAGTTTCTTAAGGTGTGCGAGTACCCGTGCCCTCTTTATCGGCCCGTTCAGCCCTCTCACGTTCCACGTGATCAGCCGGGTTGGGGGGCTTCCTACCCCCCCCCTTGTCGATTAGCCATCCCCTTTTTCCAGCTCCTCACCCGGTTCCCACGCAGCTGTATCTCCCCCAGGTGGTGCCCCCCCGCCCATCCCCTCCCATACCAGCTCCCCGCTCTCCCTAGCAGCAGCAACCCAGTAATTCCCCCCTCCCACCCCCCCCCGCTAGATCCCCCGCTAGTGTAATTACTCCCCCCATGTTGCTCCCAGAAGTCAGCAAACTCTGGCCGACTTCGGCTTCCCCCCGTGACCTCGGCTCGCACCGTGCGACGCCCCCTCCTTCCTGCTTCTCTATTCCCGCCATGATTATCATAGCGCGGGAACCAAGCCCGCGCTTCTCCCTTGGCCCCGCCCCCAATGGCCAACGCCCCATCTCCTCCACCTCCCCTCCTCCCCCCATCACCACCTGTGAAAGAGAGAAAAGTTACCACATTGCAGGATTAGTACATAAAACTCCTCTTTCCCCCCTTTTTAACCCCCCTCTTCGCCCCCCACATTCGCCCCACCACTTTGTTCAAACGTTCTTTTTAATAACCCGCTCATTCCAGTTTTTCTTCCACAATAAAAGTCCACGCTTCATCCGCCGTCTCAAAGTAATGGTGCCTCCCTCGATATGTGACCCACAGTCTTGCCGGTTGCAGCATTCCAAATTTTATCTTCTTTTTATGAAGCACCGCCTTGGCCCGATTAAAGCTCGCCCTCCTTCTCGCCACCTCCGCACTCCAGTCTTGATAAACGTGGATCACCGCGTTCTCCCATTTACTGCTCCGAGTTTTCTTTGCCCATCTAAGGACCATTTCTCTATCCTTAAAACGCAGGAATCTCACCACTGTGGCTCTGGGAATTTCTCCTGCTCTCGGTCCTCGCGCCATCACTCGGTATGCTCCCTCCACCTCCAATGGACCCGCCGGGGCCTCCGCTTCCATTAATGAGTGCAGCAACGTGCTCACATATGCCCCGACGTCCGCTCCCTCCGCACCTTCAGGAAGACCAAGAATCCTCAGGTTGTTCCTCCTTGCGTTGTTCTCCAGTGCCTCCAACCTTTCCACACATCGTTTCTGATGTGCCTCATGCGTCTCCGTCTTCACCACCAGGCCCTGTATGTCGTCCTCATTCTCGGCTGCCTTTGCCTTCACGACCCGAAGCTCCCGCTCCTGGGTCTTTTGTTCCTCCTTTAGCCCTTCGATCGCCTGTCGTATCGGGGCCAACAGCTCTTTCTTCATTTCCTTTTTGAGCTCTTCCACACAGCATTTCAAGAACTCTTGTTGTTCAGGGCCCCATGTTAAACTGCCACCTTCCGACGCCATCTTGGTTTTTGCTTGCCTTCCTTGCCGCTGTTCTAAAGGATCCACTGCAATCCGGCCACTTTCTCCTCCTTTTTTCATCCGTATCCAGGGGGGATTCCCTTCTGGTTTACCGCACAGTGTTTTTAGCCGTCAAACTTGCCGTTGGGGCTCCTATCAAGAGCCCAAAAGTCCGTTTCACCGGGAGCTGCCGAAACGTGCGACTCAGCTGGTCATCGCCGCACCCGGAAACTCTTTTGTGCAGTATTAAACATGGGGTTGAATTTTATGTGCCCATGGTGAGCGTGTTTTCTGTGGTGGGGGGGCATGTAAAATAGGCTGGGTTTCAATTCTACCTGCTTCATGTCCACCTCTAAGCTCTCCTCCATAATAAGAGGGGACAGCGGGCGCCAAAATTGGCAGTCCACCGCCATACTTAAATGGATAATCAAGGTTCAATCTGGCTTTCTATCAAGCCAATTGGCCTTGATAATGTGCTCTTCATGCCAGAAAACATTTGGCATGAGCAGCTGGGCAAGAGCGGGATGCCCGATATTTAAAATCATATGCTTACAGGGTGGGAATTGGATGGGGGGGATCCCGCTTTGGTGGCTCCTCTTTGCTAAATTGTCGGGCAGCGCCTTAGATCGATATACCCTTTCCTTCCTATCCATTCCCTCCCTCAAATCGACCCCTTCTCCACCACCCATCTCCCTAACCTACAAAAACCCCTCCCATCGCAAGAACCCGGATTTACCTGCGCTTGGGTTCAATGGGCCTTGGTCTTCCTCGTCTCTTGTAGTTCCGGCAGGTGATACTGATGCCTTTTTGGGGCTGCCAGAACTGGTGGAAAATCTGATTGGCTGGCAGGTCCAGAAGGTCGGGCCTCCTCCCTAATGATGTCTCGCTTGGTCCTTGTTAGTCTACCCCGCAGCACATTATGGCTGTGGGGCGGGGCAGCGTGGGGCATGTTGGCTCCACACCAATTTGGTTTTTGGAGCGGGTGGCACTCACACACCCCACCATTGTATTATTCAGCAAATGGAGACAGGCAGTCTGGAAACTGCATCGTCTTCAAGTGTTGGCCCATCCTTAAGTAACAAAATGTGTGAATTCCACAAATGGCTGTGAGATGCTCCTAACTTTGTCCATAATTAATTATTTGCCAGAGACTTGATACTGCCTGAAAATGTTTATAATTTGTGACAGCCATCTTAACAGCTAATGTACGTGCAGTGTTTCACAAATATTGACTGAAAATTCATAATATGACATGCCTGTGTTGGGCATGACTGGCTGTAGTTTGTTTTTGCAAAAATCTGTAACATCTTGACAGTTGATAGAGCTTTTGTGAGAAAAGTAGGTTTATGATGCTTTCAAATTTGTTAATGCCTAACAGATATTAATTTTGCTTTGCATTCAATCAGCACATAACTGTTTTCTCTGCAACAATGGGCTGCGTTCTCCTGCCTCGCTTGCCACAAGAATGCCATGGGTGAACACTACAATGGAGAAATCCATTGACCTCGGGCGGGGTTCTCCGGTCGCCGGGCGGATGCGGCTGGAGAATCCCGCCCAACCTTTACAAATTAAGTATAAGTGAGTATTTTCTGAACATCTTTTTCAATAGAATTGCAATGTACTAGATATTAACTGGCATTAATAGTATGTTTTCTGAACTTTGGCTTCATATTTGTAAATAATAAACAAATAATTCACTTTTAAAAACAGAATTATATTTTAGGATTATTTGGTGTGGGCATGATTTTTCCTTCTGAATCAAATTTGCACAGTCAACAAAATGCAGTCAGTAGCACAAAACAATATTGGCCGGAATTCTCCGGCTGTTGGGATTCTCTGTTCCCGCTGGCAGCGCACCCACGCGCTGTATTTCCCGGCGGTGTGGGATGGCTTCAATGGGAAATCCCATTGACACCAGCGAACGGCACACACCGAGAAACATGTGCTGGAGGGCAGGAACATCCTGCCCATTATCTTTGAATGTGTGGGGCTAGATTCTCCATTCTGGTGACTAATTGTTCCCATCAGAGTAGAATCACTCCTGGTCTCCGCTGAAGCTAGGAGAGGTGCCAAGGAGCAATTCCTGATGTAGTGCGAACTCATGTGGAAGGACAGAGGGTTAAAACTGAGAGATTAGATGCCCCATCAGGCCCCCCCATCAGAGACCCCCAACAGAGACCCCCAATTGAGATCCCCATCAGAATCCCTCAGCCCCCACATCAGACCCCCCCATCTGAGACCACAAACAAAGACCCCCATCAGACCCGCCTCCATCAGAACCCCCATCAGACTTTCCCATCAGAGACTACTGTCTGAAAAATGAAGAGCAGTCCAGGCAATGTTTGAAAAATCACTGCATTTTCCACTTACCCTTTTCTAACATCTGCTGCCTCAGACAGAAGTGTTTAAAGCAACAACTGTTACAAGTGCCAGAGGCCTCCTTGAAAGCCAGTACATTTCAAAGGGTGTGAAATCTCTTGACAGCCTTCGAAATGCAAATCTCCCATTCAATTTAAACAGCTATACATTGCATTAGCCAGTGATTGACAATTTTATTACTCCAGAGACAGCTGCTTGGTGGATTGTTTATTGATTTTTTTCCTGCACACTTGAATGCAACACTATTAGTCTGCTTTGATGCTCACCGCAATGTTTATAAACACTCTTGCTATGATTGATAGCCCCTCACCACATCAAAGAACTAAATGGTTCCTGCTGTGAAAAAGAGGAAGTCAAAGCACTTTATAGAGAAAGATAGATTTGCAAGTTTACGGCATTTTCCGCGGTCACCGGAAGTTTCGATGCATAGAGTTATAAAGTTAATGGGCCCTTAGGCCCACTGGGTCTGCGCTGGCCATCAAACACCTATCTATTCTAATCCCATTTACCAGCACTTGGTCTCCAGCCTTGAATGCCAATGAAGTGCACTCCAAGTGCAGTCTTTGTTGTAATGTAGGAATGTGAATAAGCAAATCAAAAAACCAATTAGAAGGTTCAAAACAGTTCCATCCTGAGAGTGCCTGTGTGGTGGTCAATTCTATGCTAATTATATTTTTGCCATTACTGAGATGCACCGTAATTTGTCAAGTTATCGTTACTTTTCTCAGTGGAATGTCTGAATCTGCAACAGGGTACCAAAGAGGTAAAGCATTCTTTCATAATTTGGGCTCCCTTGACATATTGAGCTTGATTGAATGTACAAATACACACAAGAAGGAAATAGGAAGAGTACAGGGCCATCGTGTTCCAATCAAGAAAAAGGGTGGGACCAACAAATCCAGTGAACCCTGGATAGCGAGGGATATACAGCATTGGACGTGGCAGATGTTAAGGACGCAAAATAGCAGAAGCCCTAGAGGTGTATAGATTGTGCAAAAAGGAACGTAAAAGGAAATTAGGAGATCGATAAGGGGATATAAAAGGATACTGGCAGGTAAAATAAAGGGAAATTCTAAGTTGTTTTACAAGTACATTCAGGGTAAAAGGATAACAAGGGAAATAGTAGGGCCCATTAAGGACCACATTGGTAATTTGTGTGTGGAGCCGGAGGCTGTAGGTGGGGTTCTAAATGAATACTTGGCCTCAGTGTTCACACGTGAGAGGGATGGTGTGGGGATAGAAATCAGGGAGAAGGACTGTGACAAAATTAAAGAAATTAACATAGACAGAGAGGAGGTTCTAAGTGGCCTGGTAGGCTTAAAAGTAGACAAATCTCCAGAGTTGGATGAAATGTTTCCCAGACTGTTGAGTGGGGCAAGGGAGGAAGTAACAGGGGCGCAGGTAATAATTTTCAATTCCTCTTTGGCCACAGGAGAGGTGCAGGAGGATTGGAGGATTCCCAATGTGGGACCATTATTCAAGATGGGAGGATGGGATAAACCAGGAAACTACAGGCCAGTCAGTCTAACCTCAATGGTGGCACAATAATTGGAAGCAACTCTGAGAGACAGAATTAATCTGCATTTGGAGAGGCCGGGATTAATCAAGAACAGTCAGCGTGGTTTTGTTAAGGGACGGTCATGTCTGACCAACTTGATTGAGTTTTTCGAAGAGGTGACCAGGTGTGTAAATGAGAGCAATGTATTTGATGTAGTCTACTTGGACTTCAGCAAGGCTTTCGATAAGGTCCCACATGGGAGACTGATAGTGAAGGTAAGAGCCCATGGGATCCAAGGTCATTTGGCAAATTGGATCCAGAATTGGCTGCGTGGCAGGAAGCAGACGGTGATGGTCAAGGGGTGTTTTTCTGACAGAAAGCTTGTGTCCAGTGGAGTCCCACTGGGATCAGTGTTGGGACCCTTGCTGTTTGTGGTTTATATAAATGATTAGGATGTACATGTGGGAGGGTTGATCGGTAAGTTCGCGGATGATACAAAAATTGGTGGATAGAGGTGGGCTGATCGGATGGGCTGATTAGTGGCAAATGGAATTAAATCCGGCTAAGTTCGAAGTGGCGCAATTGGGTAGGATATCAAGGCAAGGGAATACATGATAAACGGCAGCCTCCTAGGAAGCACCAAGCATCAGAGGGACCTTGGGGTGCATGTACACTGGGCCATTAAGGAGGCACGGCAGGTGGATACAGCAGTTAAGAAGACATATGGTGCACTTGCCTTTATTAGCTGAGGCATAGAACTTGAGCAGAGACGTTGTGTGGAATTCCCCGCACTTCCGGGAGCTAGGTGGACGCCGGAGGGGTTGGCGCTGCAGCAGCCAGTGCCGAAGGGACGGCCCGAGTTTGCGCAGGTGCCTAAGGGCCGGCGTGATCTCGCGCATGCGCGGAACCGCCGGCGTGTTTTGCCACATGCGCAGGGGGGGTTCTCTTCTCACCGCCGGCCATGGCGGAGCCCTACAGGAAGGAAGGAGTGCCCCACGGCACAGGCCTGCCCGCAGATCGGTGGGCCCCGATCGCGGGCCAGGCCACCGTGGGGGCCCTCCCCCGAGGTCGGATCCCCCGCCCCCCCCCTCCCCGAGGATCACCCCCGCCGACTTACCTGCCAGGTCCCGCCATGTGGGACCGTGCCTAACCCCCGCCGGCGGGGCTGGCCAAAACCGGACAGCTGCTCGACCCATCAGGGCCCAGAGAATTGTTGGGGGGGGGGCACTGGCAGCGCCCCTCGACCGGCGTGGCATGAACCCTGCCCCCCCCCGAAAAACAGTGCCGGAGAATACGGCAGCCGGCATCGGGGCGGTGGGGTGGGATTCGCGCCACCCCCGGGGATTCTCCGAGCCGGTGAGAGGTCAGAGAATCCCGCTGGTTATGTTGGATAGGTCACAGCTAGAGTATTGTGTGCTGTTCTGGGATCCACATTATAGGAGGGATATGAGAGCACTAGAAGGGTGCAGGGGAGATTTACCAGGATGTTGTCTGGCCTGGAGAGTTTTAACTGGGGCTGTTTAGCACAGGGCTAAATCGCTGGCTTTGAAAGCAGACCAAGGCAGGCCAGCAGCATGGTTCAATTCCCGTAACAGCCTCCCCGAACAGGTGCCGGAATGTGGCAACTAGGGGCTTTTCACAGTAACTTAATTGAAGCCTACTTGTGACAATAAGTGATTTTCATTTCATTTCAAATGAAAGGAAGATCGAAATACCCTGTGTGTGATTGTGGAAGTCAAGCAGGCAGCAAAAAGGGATCACAGCTGGGGGGGAATAAAACTGAAATCTCTCCATCAAAGCACAGAACAGCCAAATCGCAGAATCAGCTAGTCGCCTGCAGTAGTCAACTATTCTGGAATCTATTTGTAACAGCTGTAACACTTCATCGTCTGCTCTACACAACTCCAGGATTGTTCCGTATATCTTTTTATTTACATTTATCTACTATTGGACTCAATTCTTACTTCTAATCCATAAGAATGTAGATGCATGTGTTTTAACATTTTTCCTTATCTATTTTTTTTTTAAATTTAGAGTACCCAATTCATTTTTTTCCAATTAAGGGGCAATTTAGTGTGGCCAATCCACCTACCCTGCACATCTTTGGGTTGTGGGGGCGAAACCCATGCAAACATGGGGAGAATGTGCAAACTCCACACTGACAGTGACGCAGAGCCGGGATCGAACCTGGGACCTCGTCGCCGTGAGGCAGCAGTGCTAACTCACTGCGCCACCATGCTGCCCTTTTTCCTTATCTATTTAATAGTTAATAAACTTAGTCTGTCTTAACTCAAGAAAGCCTGGTTAAATTGGTTCTTTTTTAAACGTAACTATTGGATCGGGAAAAGGTATCCAGGCCAAAGGAAATCTTGTTCGACTCAACCTTGTTTGGGTTGAATAACGACATGGAGCCAGCCATCCGTCCTCATCCGAGTCTCTATCAATTTGGGGGCATCGCAGCCAGACATGATAGACTGAGGGTCCCTCCTGGCTTAACAACCTCTGACGAACCTCACCTGTGGCTGGTCACAATACAGGAAAGGATCCCATTCAAATAAAGACCTAGCTGTAAATGCCAAGAATTTCCAAATTCTCATTCAAAAACAGAAAATGCTGGAAAATCTCAGCAGGTCTTACAGCATCTGTGGAGAGAGATCATCGCTCACGCTTCGAGTCGGCATGACTCTTTGCAAAGCTGTGTTCTAGTTCTCCTGGTTGTACCTATGGCCCCAATTTATGCTGGTACTGAACAAGCAGGGAGCTTACTGGGCAGCTGACAGGTAAGTTGTTGCCCCATGGAACTATGTGTTTGTCATCTGTCGCGACGTATTTTTGAAACAATGCTGCTCTTTTTCTGGCTGATCACATGCATCAAGTACAGTGTGGTTTGCTAGCCATAACACCAAACTTCCGTGTCAAATCCCCAACCCAACCACAAAAGAGACATAATGGTGCATAAAAATACCACAAAGATGGTCAATGAGCACATGTTTGGCAATTGTCATTTTGGTATCTATAAGACAGAGATCATGAGAGAAGCGTAGGATAGGCTAAATGCTGAAATTATTTGTCACACTCTAGGTAACCGCTGTGTGATGTTGCCAATGTAATTTCAGGTGACAATATCTGAAAAGAATGGTGATGGTAGGCAAGTCGGAAAATAGCTGGGATCTTATGGTTTACATCCAGGGGAGCAAAAATCTGCTTTAATGTAGCACCTTTAATGCAAAAAAAAGTTCCAATGCTTCACAGAGGATTAATCAATAGGCCAGAAGTCTCCAGCCATTGGGATTCTATTTATCCCCTGGCAGTGCACCCCCGCCCATAGGTTTCCCGGCAGCTTGGGGTGGCTTCAATGGGAAATCCCTTTGACAAGCAGCAGGGAAGAGAATCTAGCCGCTAGTGAACCGCTTCCTGCCTCCATCTCCATGCTGCACTTGTCTTCATGCACACCACTGAGCTGTTGGACCCATGGACATTCCTGTGCCACTGTCTCAGCATACTACTGTACCTGGGGTTGGGGAGTGCAGTGGCATCCTTTCCCCTGATGCCACACGCCAGTGTCTATCTGGACAGCACTGTGCTGGGGTAGTCATGCAGCCACCGCAACAAAGGTCCAAAGTTCGACCGCTGCAAAGAAGAGGTCAAAGGGGTACCACACCGTTTACTGGAAGGAGATGCACAAAGACTCCAGATGTGGTGGGTAGAGATCCTAGTGGGGAATGGGCGCCTCACAGGTGATGGGCTCAGGAGGAGAGTGGTTGAATCGAGAAATAAACTTCTTGACATTGCTAGCCTTTTCCCTCTGGATTGACGACATCCTGAACGGTCTGGTGAAGACAGATAGACTGGAGAGAGTAATATGAGCATGTTGGACTGGTGTTTAAATATGGCGCTGGGATCTTTGAACGTGCCAGCTGATGGCGGACAGGCGAATCAGCCGCCAGACCACCAGGTGACATGGAGGATAATCCTCCTGTGCATAATTAATGAGATTTGAAGCACAGAATCTGACATAGGATTCCAACACTCTGACCGGTGGGAAAGGTGCCGCCGGAGTGACCCGCCACCACACTTAGACCGGCATTGAGTTCTTCTAATCTCTTAAGGTCAGCTTCAACCTTCTGATGCAGGGCATAGGGAACTGGGCTGGCTCTAAAAACTTGGGTGTCGAATCTGGATTGACTTAAATTTTGGCTTTGACATCTTTAATCTGGCCTAGTGTGCTGTGAAAAATGTCCTCACATCTTCGCAGGACATCTTGAATGAGACCATTGGAAATTTAAAACATTTCCAGCCAAATTAGTTTCATTTGCTGCAATGAGACCCTTCCCATGAAGCTAGGCCTGTGGCCTTCCACAACAACCAGGGATAGATGGTCTCTGGATTGTCGACATCCTGAGCGGTCTTGCTCTTTAGAAGTCACTTGTGTGTTGGTGGTTCCAAGGATTTTCAAGGTCCCCCAGTGCAAATGTAAAGCTTGGCTGTGGTGCTGCTCAAATTTAAAGTTTGAGCTCCATCACGAACATACTTGATGGTCTGATCCCGCACATCGTCAACAAGGCCGGTGTCAACTTCCATTTTCAAAGGTTTGCCGTTCACACTTCGGATAATTTCAATTGGGGCTGTCGTGTTTAACTGGGCTGCTTTCAAATGGTTCATTGCGTCCTCCTCTTCAGAGCTCTGCTCCACTAAGTTCAGTGGTGCTGTGGACTGCTGCAGCAATTGTTTTTTATTGTATTGGGGCACTTTGTCTTGCAACAAAGTGCTTGAATATGGCCCCTACGATTACAATCAAAACACACAAACTCTCGACAATGGTAACAGTCCGCCTCTAGTCTTTGGTTGATGCTCTGTTCTTTTCCTAGTCCTTTGACTCCGATCCAGTCCCGAGGACAGTGTCTGGATCTCTGCTGTACCTGTTGACCCTGCCGCACACCTTACGACCGTGCCGTCCATATTTGATTGACGTCCCTTTCAGCGATGCTTTGCAGCTCAGGACCGTCTTTTTCAGTGCACTCCGTCACCTGAGCTATCTTGATCGCTTTTTCCAACGTTATGGTCGTTTCAGTCAGGAGTTTCTTTTGGATGTTGAGATTATGGATTCCACAAACCAACCGGTTGGGCAGAATATTTATAAACACGGTCCCGAACTTGCAGTGCTCAGCGAGCTGCCGAAGCCTGGCTATGAAGGCGGCGATGGACTGTTCAAGGCCCCCATCAGCGGAGTTGAATTTATAATGTTGGAGGATAATTGAGATCTTGGGTTAAAATGTTACTTGACCAGCTTGACTATCTGATTAAAGGTCTTTGAGTCAGGTGCCTCTGGGAGCATGAGGTTCCTTATTAAATTATACATTTGTGGCCCATAAACTGTCAAACGTATCATCTTCCGCTTGTCTTCCCCTGAGATATCATTTGCAGTGAAGAAATAACGGAACTGTTCAATGTATTGACTCCAATCTTCAGTCTCTTCGTCAACCGAGTCTAATTTACCGATAATAGAAATTTTTACTCACATCTTGATCATAGATTATCATAGAATTTACAGTGCAGAAGGAGGCCATTCAGCCCATCGAGTCTGCACCGGCTCTTAGAAAGAGCACCCTTACCAAGGTCAACACCGCCACCCTATCCCCATAACCCAGTAACCCCACCCAACACTAAGGGCAATTTTGGACACTAAGGGCAATTTATCATGGCCAATCCACCTAATCCGCACATCTTTGGACTGTGGGAGGAAACCGGAGCACCCGGAGGAAACCCACGCACACACGGGGAGGATGTGCAGACTCCGCACAGACAGTGACCCAAGCCAGAATCGAACCTGGGACCCTGGAGCTGTGAAGCAATTGTGCTATCCACAAGGCTACCGTGCTGCCCACATTGATGCTTTCCAACTTCTGTTGGCCCTTCTCCCTTTTCAATTGTTCCTTCCTTCCTCATTCGAATCACAAAGTACTGCAGGCTGCAATGGGACCTTTTACCTCATCGCCAACGTGGTGGCACGTGAAACAGTCCAGAAGCTTTTCGTGGTAACAACAGGGTTTACTAACAAAAGACAAAGTCTGGTATGTATACAGAGCAGAATAGGGTGGGTTTTGTCTCTTTGGTTCCATGGCCCACACTTCCCAGGCCCCTGATCCCAGCTCCATGTGCATACTTGCTATTGGCCAGGGTTCATTTGCTCCCGCGCGATTGGCCCCCTTAAAGGGGCCGCACCACCACATTGAGCTAGGCTAATTTTTGATCTGCAAGGGAGTCAAGGATGATGTAAGGGTGGGGCAGGCAGGAAAGTGAAATTAAGGCCACAATCAGATAGGCCATGATCTTATTGAATGGTGGAGCAAGCCTGATAGGCTTAATTACCAACCTATTTCTTTTGATCATATTATTCACCCCAACCTATCCACTAGGTTAGGCATGGTGTCAGTATCTGAGCTGGTGAATGTGAAATCAAGTGATGCTAGTCTTCAATGTCTTCTTGTTGGTCCTCAACTGCTTGGCTATTTGCTGCACTTTGGGATCTGACAGGAAAAATGCACAAGATTGGTGTGGTGAGAGGAAGGGTGGAATAAGAGCTCCATGTTTACAAAATCTACCGTTTGTTAATCAGAAGAGAGCGTGGGATGAGCGGGAAATGAGATGTGAGAAGGGAGATTCGGTATGAGAATGCCATCCCTCTTTCAGCCTCACTTTGGATGACAACCTCAACAATTAGCATTCCAAGAATGGCCAGTATCACCTCCTCTGTGAGCTTGAGGAAATGCACGCACACCTGTCCTCCTCTGGTTAGATCCTGCTGTCTCTGCTTGTGTGCTGATTAGTCCTGCAGGGGCGAGGGAGATGTGTCAGTGGATGTGGTGCAATATGCTTAGCTAATGCAGTGGTCATGGTAGAATGGCAATGTATGTAAATATGAGTTATGAGAGTGAGGCTTTTAATGGCGCTAGTTATGTGAGGGTGAGGTGAAGCATATGAATGTTGGACATGAGACCTGATTGCTGGAGATTGTTTGTAAGTGAGTGCTGAGGCTGTAGTGAATTCAATAGTGCCTGAGGCTACTGGTGCAGTTGGTGTGATATGGCTTTTGAAGCTGCATTCACTGACTTTGACCACTTATATGAGGCCATTGAACATTGTGTGGCATGCTCCGTTTGTAACTATACACAAACAACAATTATTAGGATACAAAGGTAGTTTTAAGAGATCTATCTTTCATAGAATCATAGAATCCCTACAGTGCAGAGGGAGGCCATTCAGTCCATCAAGTCTGCACCGACCGTCTGAAAGAGTACTCTACCCAAGCTCACTCCCTTGCCCTAATCTAATAACCCCTTAACCTAACCTACACATCTTTTTTTGGACACTAAGAGGCAATTAAGCATAGTCAAGCCACCTGTAGCGTACATACTACCACACCACCCAGCCTGCACATCTTTGGACTGTGGGAAGAAACCGGAGCACCCAGAGGAAATCCATGCAGATACGAGGCTTAAGGTGGCGGCCCATGTGTAGGGCCCTGCCCCACACCCTGAGGACCCAGCCACCCACAAAGCCAGAGAGGGACCCAGAGTGGGAGGCTGGTGACGGGCCCAAGGTGTACAGGTGTTGCTGGTTTTTCGAACAGATGACGGATAGCGTGTGCTGCAGGAGGCTATGCCTCAACAAGCAGACGGTGCGGCACCTGTGCCATGTCATTGCAGACTTTGCACCACATGGAGGAGGAGGATACCTGCTCCCGGTGCCCGTCAAGGTTAATGCTGCCCTGAACTTGCACGCCTCAGGGTCATTCCAGGATTCGAGCTGGGACCTGTGTGGCACCTCACAAGTTGCAGCCCATAAGTGTTTGACAAGACTGCAAACTATATAAACTTTGACATGGTCCACGCCCAACAAGATGCCTGGGCAGCAGATTCTCCACCATCGCCGGGATGCCCAGGTCCAGGGGATAATAGATGGCATGCATGTCACCCTGCGTGCACAGGACCATCAGCGACTGCCCTACATGAACAGGAAGGGGTTCCACTCCCTGAATGACCAGCTCGTGTGCGACCACCACATGAAGATCATGCACGTGTGTGCTCGCTTTTCAGGGAGTGTGCACGACAGCTACATCCTGGGACAGTCGGACACCTCCAGCCTCTTCAAGGACCACCCCAGGTTGGCCAATTGGCTCTTGGGGGATAAGCGGTACCCTCTGAGGATCTGGATAATGACACCAGGCAGGATGCCGGTGACCGATGCAGAGACCTGATACAACGAGGCCCATGCGGCCACCTGGGCTGTCATTGAGCAGTACCTCGGACTCCTCAAAATGCGGTTCCAATGCCTCGACCGTTCTGGTGGTGCACTGCAGTGCACCCTCCCAGAGGGGTGCCCGCTGTGTGGTGGCTCTCCACAACCTAACACAGCAGTGTGGCGACGTGCTGGAGGTGGAGGGGGAGGAACATGCGTTCACCTCCAAGGAGGAGGACACGAGGCACCAGACCAAGATGGGCTGGAGGACAAGCCCGGGGTGGACTCGCTGGACCAGCCAGAAGATGGAGGATAGGCAGCAATTGCGAGGGTCTGGAAAGCCCAGCAGGCTGGAGAGGCCCTCATCTTCGCCCACAAAAGACGTTGCATCATCCATCATTGCGACCCCTCCCCCTTCCTCCTTCCCCCTCACCCCTCCCTACCCCACCTTCCCCCCTCTTCCCTCCCCCTCCCTTCCCCTTCCCCCTCTCATTCCCACTCCCTCTTTCCCACCCACTCGCCCCTCATTTCAGGAACAACATTTCAGGATTGCATTGAAGCATGGCGACTCTTTGCGAGCTCTCCCCCACAGATCCTGTTCCTACATCTCTGATAATTGTACTAATCTATTAAAACTTAATTCTACAACTGATACTATCTCTAACCATGCTCTTTTATATTTGCTTTGATGTTTGGAGATCCTCCTATGTCCATGGGCCGACCCATATGACCTGGCGTGATCCGACCTAACAAGACATGTTCGGCGACCCGACCCTGACCTCAACCTGGAAACGGAAGAGGCCTAATGCAGAGGCCCCACCCCGACCTCACATAGGAATCGACCTGACACCTGGAGCACCCAACCAGGCCTACGAAGCGCCCGAGCCGGCTCCCGGAAAGCATGGCCCGGACCCGACAACGAGACCCGGCCTAACCCAACCCCGAGAGACCCTTCCCTGCACCCCGGCTCAGTGGCAGGAGGAGAAGAGGAGAATCAACGAATAGGCCCGACCAAGACTGGATCGAGCCCTAATCGCAGGAACGCCCGTTCCGACCACCAACGCTGGAACCGACCACATGGCCCGGCCCAACCTGACCCAGGAAGACCCTGCCAGCGAAGCAGAGCCGGTCTAAACACCCCCAAAACAGCAAAGACCCCACACAAGAACCCAAACACGCCGAAAGGTAGACCCGTCCTCACAACATCGCGAAGCCCGAATAGATCAAGAACATGACCCCCCCAGTGACCCCAAAATCTCATCCAGCACCTGGGACCCCGCCAGACACAACCACTTAACTTCCACAAGTATGCCACCACCGTCACAGACTTAATCGGTAAAGACTTAAACTAAAAATGTGAGAAGTTCATAAAAATAATCATGAAACTTTTCGAGCCCTATAACAAGTCCCAGGCATTCATTCTTGATTTGTGCATAGCTGCGCTCCAAGTCCATCATGGCCCTCGAAGCATATGCTCCTGGCAGTCAATCTCCATTCGCACTCTGTTGCAGGAGTACCGCCCCGATCCCATCCTGAGATGCATCCGTGGAGATTTTGGTCTCCTTGGTTGGGCAGGAAAAAGCCAGGACAGGCATCATTGTTAGTGAAACACATAGTGCTTTCCATTCCTGTTCGTGCTTCAGTGACCACTGAAAGACCACATCCTTTTGAATGGACTCCCTGAGCTGCGGCGTCTTGGAGCCAAGGTTGGGTATGAACTTTCCCACAAAGTTGATCATGCCCAGAATTAGTAGTACGCCCTTTTTATTCGTGGGCCACGGCATCTTAATGATGGCCTTGATCTTCTCATCATCTGATTGCACCCCCTTTGAATATTTTGTATCTCCTAGAAAGGGGATGGTATCCATGCCGATTTGGAATTTTGCCTGATTGAGTTTGAGGCCATTCTTGCTCACTCTTTGAAGAACTTGAAAGAGTCTTGCATCATACTCCTCATGCATGGACCACCAGATTATAATGTCGTCAACATATACACGAACACCTGGCAGTCCTGTCACTACCTGCTCCATGGCCTGATGAAAGATTTATGATGCAGAGATAGTACCGAACGGCATCCGCTGAAAGCAGTACCGAACGAAGGGCGTGTTGAAGGTGCACAGCCTTGTGCTCACCTCATCGGGCTTGAGCTCATCAGGGGTGAGGGGACTGGGCCTGTAAAAGGAGCTGCGTCAGAGGTGGCGGGGCCGGGTAGGTGGAAAGCGCGGGCTTTTTCCCGCGCTGAAGACTGGAGGGGGCGGGGCCGGGTTGCTGCTGCTTAAGGGCAGCACGGTAGCATTGTGGTTAGCACAATTGCTTCACAGCTCCAGGGTCCCAGGTTCGATTCCGGCTTGGGTCACTGTCTGTGCGGAGTCTGCACACCCTCCTCGTGTGTGCGTGGGTTTCCTCCGGGTGCTCCGGTTTCCTCCCACAGTCCAAAGATGTGCAGGTTAGGTGGATTGGCCATGATAAATTGCCCTTAGTGTCCAAAATTGCCCTTAGTGTTGGGTGGAGGTGTTGACTTTCGGTAGGGTGCTCTTTCCAAGAGCCGGTGCAGACTCAATGGGCCGAATGGCCTCCTTCTGCACTGTAAATTCAATGATAATCTATGATTAATCTAGGACAAAGGTTCGGCACAACATCGTGGGCCGAAGGGCCTGTTCTGTGCTGTATTTTTCTAAGTTCTATGTTCTATGAGCTGCCAGAAGTACTGTGATGCATCCAGCTTGCTGAAGCACGTTGCTCCAGCCATTTCGCACACAATGTCCTCCCTTTTTGGGATGGGGTAGTGCTCCCTTTTGATGCTTGCGTTAAGGTCCTTGGGGTCCAAGCACATTCTCAGGTCCTCATTACGTTTCTTCATGCATACCATTGAGTTTACCCAGTCAGTGGGTTCTTCTATGTGCCTAATGACATCCAGGGTTGTCGTCCACTGCAGCACAGCCTTGAGTTTCTCCCTCAGCAGGGCAGGAACCCGCCTGGGTGCATGCACCACCTGAATCGTGTCCTTCTTTAGTTATATGCAGTAGGTGAACGGTAGGGTAATACCTCCTGAAATACCTCCGGATGTGAATTGGAGATAGTCTCCACTGAGATGTGTCGGGGGTGTGGCATGCAATCTATGGTGCACGCCCTCTTGACGAACCCAAGCTCTTCACAGGCCTGCACCCCAATAAGCGACTCACGCTCCCTCTCTATCATGGAGAATCGTATTTTGTGCGTTACCTCTTTGACAGTGACATCCAGCTCGCATTCTCCCAAGGTTGGAATCCGATGGCCATTGTAGCCCTTCAGAATCATTTCTGACAGAGCAATGTGAGGTACAATCTTTAACCTCTGCACCACCGAGACCGGCATCAGGTTTGCTCTCGCTACCGTATCAAGTTTGCACTTGGTGGCCATTCCATTGAGCATTACTAGAATTGTCCACCTGTCTTCGATGGTTCCCACATTTGCCTCACTGTGACTGCAGACTGTAAGCGTCACTTCTTTCATCGGGCCGGCCGAGTCGCTCGACTCATTCTTTATGACCATATCCACATTGGCCCGGTAGTTGGCCCTCTTGTCCTTATCTGGACTCTTCTCTTTGCCTGATCAACTGTGCATTGGTGAGCGAAATGACCCTTCCTGCCACGCTTGTAACAATTTCTTCTGAAAGCAGGGCAACGCCGCGGCGAATGCATGTTGCCACAATTTTGGCACCAAATGGTGGATGGGGCTTGTTGCACAAAATGGCCACCCCCTCAAGGCCACGTTTCTTCTGATGTCTCGTATCGATGTGCTCAAAATGACCGCCCCCATCGGGACCAAGTTTCTTCCAACAGTGCATAGCGGTGCGCTCAAAATGGCCACCTGCACCGGGAGCACGTTTTATATTCAGCTGCATACCAGTGCGCTCAACATGGCCACCTGTATAGAGACCATGTTTCTTACTGAACTGCGTCACAGCATTTGTGGCACCAGTATTGCTTCCCGAATTGGCACCAACACTTATTGTGCTGAAGGTCCCGATCCACAGAGAGCTCACTTGCCTGGTACGTTCTGATGGTGGCATCCAGCTTGAGGTTGTCTTCCTTTCACACCCATTCTCAGAGCGCAACATCCGAGATCCCATAAACGATTTGGTCCCGGATCATTGACGATTGCAACTGTCCATGAGTGGGCCTTTAATTGCAGATCCGTCGCAAAGTTGTCAAAGGATTTCTTGCCTTTGTTGGCGCGGGAACGGAACACATTTCGTTCAAAAGTTTAATTTTTCTTAGGAAAAGAGTGGTGATCAAAATGTTGAACCACCTCCTCATAGCTCTATTCTTTGTTCTCAGACCCAAACAAATTGTACAGTTGATGCACTTGAGGACCTGCTGTCGTTAGCAGTAACACGTGCCTTTCATCAGGCAGCACACGTAGGCCATGGGCCAAAAGAAAGAGTTCAAAGTGCTGTTTAAAACTGTGCCAGTTTGAATCCAGATTGCCCAGACTTGAAGCCGGAGGGATATCTTCAAAGCATCCATCTTGCACTTCACCTGTCTTGCATGGAGTCTCAAATCCTCAGATCACCAGGTTGGTAGAGCAGTTGTTCGTTTAGTTTCTTCTATTCCGCCGCGTGGTTTGTCTTTTTGTGGTTACTTCTGGTTCTTCAGCACGCCTGATACCAGGAAGTGTTCTATGGCTCCCCTGATCATGAAGGCACACATAGAACATGAAGATGGAGTTGTAATAAGTATTTATTCTTGACACGCAGAATGGTAACCATGCAATTCTCTGTACAAACAATTATGTCTACGTTACTGTGATGCTAAGGAAAGATGTTGTGGTAAACCACTGTTAGTGTATTATATGTATTGTGGTAAACTGTTACTGTACTACATGTATTGTGGTAAACCACTGCCTGATAGCTCCTCTCGGGCTCGGTATAAAGGTGGCTGACCTCTGGCCCTACCCCAGTTCGGGATCAGTGGCCAGGAGGCTTTCTGTTTAGCTCATTAAAGCCACAGTTTTGTTCACTACTCGTCTTGTGTTAATTGATGGCACATCAATTTAATAAGCTAAACTTTTAAGATGAATTCATCACTCAAGCCTGATCGCCTGGAGTTGGACCCACAAGCAGCCGACGCCACTGCGACATTCGAGCACTGGCTAAGCTGCTTCGAAGCTGACCTCGGATCCTCCACCGACGACGTCACCAACCTCCAAAAGCTTCAAATACTCAACGCACGGGTGAGCTCGCAAGTTTTCCTTCTTATCAGAGATGCCCCCTCGTATACGGAGGTGATAATGCTGATGAAGGGACAGTACGTAAAGGCAGTAAACGAGGTGTACGCCAGGCACCTCCTTGCCACGAGGCGACAACGCCCCGGAGAATCACAAGCCGAATTCCAGCGTACCTTGCGGGGAATCGGCCGGAACTGTGCTTGCCAGGCGGTATCGGCTGTCCAACATACGAAGCTGCTGATCAGGGCCGCCTATGTCGCGGGCATTAAATCCAATTACATCCGCCAGCGCTTGCGAGAAGGGGGTACACTCGGCCTCCCAGAGACAGTGCAGCTCTCACACTCGCTGGAAGTGGCTTTCCAGAACATGGAGGCCTACAACTCCGACCACACGGCACCCAACACTGGAAGCCCAAAATGCTACTTTTGCAGCCAGGGTAAGCACCCCAGACAACGCTGCCCTGCACGGAACGTGATTTGCAAACGTGAAACGTGATTTGCAACGGGTGTGGGAGGAAGGGCCACCTCGTCAAAGTCTGCCAGGCCCGACCGGTCCCTAAAGTTCCTAGGCCCAGCAGCGCTGCCTGTTGTCTGTTGGGACCGCCCCCATCTGCCACGCCACCCACCATGTGCGACCCATGGGCGCCACCATCTTCGCTGCCACCCGCCATGTGCAACCCATGGGGGCTGCCATCTTTGCCGCCATCTTTGATTCCACCCGCCACACGTGACCCATGGGGGCCGCCTTTTTTGACGCCAGCCGCAACGTGTGACGCATTGGGGCCGCCATTGTGGAACCACTCCGCCGCCTCCCAGGACCCCTGCTCACCCGGTCGTACGCTGGCCACAGCTACCTCCGACAGGTCCACCCACCACCTTCCGAAGCTCGCCTCCATCACACTCGACCAGTCTTGACCTCATCATCTCATGAAATCCACGATGACCGTCCGGATCAACGGGCAGAAGACGGCTTGCCTCTTTGACTCCGGAAGCACAGACAGCTTTATCCACCCAGATACTGTAAGGTGCTGCTCCCTCCCAATTTTACTCACGATCCAGAAAATCTCCCTGGCTTCCGGATCACATTCCGTAGAAATCCGGGGGTACTGTGTCGCGACCCTTTCGGTACAAGGCGTAGAGTACACTAACTTTAAGCTCTACATCCTCCCCCATCTCTGTGCTGCCCTATTACTGGGGCTCGACTTTCAGTGCCACCTCCACAGCCTTACCTTAAAGTTCGGTGGACCACTGCCCCTCTCAACGTCTGTAGCCTCACGACCCTTAAGGTCGCCCCACCCTCGCTCTTCGCTAACCTCACCCCGGACTGTAAGCCCATCGCCACTAGGAGCAGACGATACAGGGCCCTGGACGGGGCCTTTATCAGGTCGGAGGTCCAGCGACTCCTACGAGAGGGGATGATTGAGGCTAGTACCAGCCCCTGGAGAGCCCAAGTGGTGGTCGTCAAGACTGGGTAGAAGCACCGGATGGTCATCGACTACAGTCAGAGGATCAACCGGTACACGTAGCTCGATGCGTACCCACTCCGCCGCATATCTGACATGGTCAATCAGATTGCGCAGTATCGAGTCTTCTCCACAGTTGACTTGAAGTCCGCATACCACCAGCTCCCTATCCGCCCAGAGGACCGCCAATGCACTGCCTTCGAGGCTGATGGCCGCCTCTACCACTTCCTCAGGGTTCCCTTCGGCGTCACCAATGGGGTCTCGGTCTTCCAGCGAGAAATGGACCGAATGGTTGACCAGTACGGGCTGCGGGCCATGTTCCCGTATCTAGATAATGTCACCATCTGCGGCCATGACCAGCAGGACCATGACGCAAACCTCCGGCATTTCCTCCACACCGCTAAGCTCCTTAACCTCACATAAAATAAGGAGAAATATGTTTTCCGCACAACCCGCCGAGCCATCCTTGGCTACGTTGTGGAAAACGGAGTCCTGGGGTCCGACCTCGAACGCATGCGCCCCCTCCTGGAACTTCCCCTCCCCCACTGCCTCAAGGCCCTGAAGAGATGCCTGGGGTTCTTCTCTTATTCTGCCCAGTGGGTCCCCAATTATACGGACAAGGCCCGTCCACTCATTAAATCCACTATTTTCCCCTGATGGCTGAAGCCCGCCTGGCCTTCAACCGCATCAAGGCAGACATTGCCAAAGCCGCGATGCACGCTGTGGACGATCCATTCCGTTCCAGGTGGAGAGCGACGCGTCGGACTTTGCCCTGGCCGCTACCCTCAACCAGGCGGGCAGGCCCGTGGCTTTCTTCTCCCGTACCCTCCATGCCTCCGAAATTCGAAAGTCCTCATCAAAAAGGAAGCCCAGGCCATTGTAGAAGCTGTGCGACATTGGAGGCATTACCTGGCCGGCAGGCGATTCACTCTCCTCACTGACCAACGGTCGGTTGCCTTCGTGTTTAACAATACACAGCGGGGTAAAATCAAGAACGACAAGATTCTGAGGTGGAGGATCGAGCTCTCCACCTACAACTACGATATCTTGCACCGACCTGGGAGGCTCAATGAGCCCCAGATGCCCTATCCTGCGGTACATGTGCCAGCGCACAAGTAGACCGACTTCGGGCCCTCCACAATGACCTCTGTCACCCGGGGGTCACCCTTTTTTTTCATTTTATCAAGGCTCGCAACCTGTCTTACTCCATCGAGGAGGTCAGGTCTGCCAGGTCTGCGTGGAGTGCAAACCGCACTTCTATCGGCCCGACAGAGCACACCTGGTAAAGGCCTCCCGCCCCTTTGAGCGCATCAGCATCGACTTCAAAGGGCCCCTCCTCGCCACTGACCGTAACGTGTACTTCCTCAACGTTGTTGACGAGTACTCACGATTCCCCTTTGCCATCCCTTGCCCTGACATGACCTCTGCCACCGTCATCCAGGCCCTGCACAGTCTCTTCACATTGTTCGGTTTCCCCACCTACATCCGCAGTGATCGGGGTTCCTCCATCATGAACAACGAGTTGCGTCAGTTCCTGCTTAGCAAGGGCATCGCCTCAAGCAGAACGACCAGCTACAACCCCCGGGGAAACGGACAGGTGGAGAGGGAGAACGCGATGGCCTGGAAGGCCGTCCTTCTGGTCCTACGGTCTAGAAGTCTCCCACTGGCAGGAGGTCCTTCCTAATGTGCTCCACTCCATCCGGTCGCTCCTGTGCACTGCCACAAATGAGACCCCCCATGAACGTATGTTTGCCTTCCCAAGAAGTCCACCTCAGGGGTCTCGCTCCCGTCCTGCTGACAGTCCCAGGGCCCGTCCTTCTCCGGAAGCCTGCGAGGAGTCATAAATCAGATCCACTCGTCGAGAAGGTCCTGCTCCTCCATGCCAACCCACAATATCCCACATGGCACATCAGGACGGGCGGCAGGACACAGTCTCCCTCCAGGATTTGGCACCTGCAGGTTCCCCAGCGACCATCATCACCACCCCCGACCCTACACCGCGCCCGCCCCCCCCCCCCCCACCCCCCCCCCCCCCCCCCCCCCCCCCCGCCCCCCCACCGACTCAACTACTGGGCGAAGAAGAAGACAACACGCTCCCGGACGCGCAGGTCTCGACACCAGTGCACACACCACAGCGGGGACTGAGGTGATCATGGCGGAAGGTCAAAGCCCCCGACAAACTCGACCTTTAAGTCCACTTCACCCCCGCTGGACTCTTTTTTTTTAACAGGGGGTGAATGTGGTAAACCACTATTAGTGTATTAGATGTATTGTGGTAAACTGTTACTGTACTACATGTATTGTGGTAAACCACAGCCTGATGGCTCCGCCTCCCCTCAGGCTCGGTATAAAGGTGGCTGACCTCTGGGCCTGCCCCAGTTCGGGATCAGGAGCCAGGAGGCTTTCTGTTTAACTTATTAAAGCCACAGTTTTGTTCACTACTCATCTTGTGTTAATTGATGTCTCATCAGATGTGACCGTCCCATTGTCCATCTTACTACCAGGTGCCCCTGTCTCGTCCATCCCCCGGTATATATATGTCTCTATAGGTGTCTGGTTCCAGCTGCTGACGGGAGTTCATAACTGTCACAGCATGTATTGATCAGTGGCTATGTACAGTAGTGCTGTTTTATACAAATATATATATTGGTGCAACTATGTACAATACATAGATATGCTTATGCGCATATCACCACACATACTCCAGAATGCCTTGATCCACTGCAATTCGCCTATTGCCACAATTGATCCACAGCAGAAGCTATCTCCTTGGCCCTACACTCATCCCTGGAGTATCTTGACAACAAGGACTCCTACGTCAGACTCCTGTTCATTGACTACAGCTCCGCCTTCAACACCATAATCCCAGCCAATCTCATATCCAAACTCTAAAACATAGGACTCGCTCCTCCCTCTGCAACTGGATCCTCAACTTCCTGACCCATAGGCCACAATCAGTAAGGATAAACAACACCTCCTCCATGATAGTCCTCAATACTGGGGCCCTGCAAGGTTGCATATGTAGCCTCCTACTACACGCTTTATACACACGTGACTGTGTGGCAAAATGTGGCTCCAACTCCATCTACAAGTTTGCTGATGTCACGACCGTAGTGGGCCGGATCTCAAAAAACGACGAGTCCGAATCCAGGAGGGAGATAGAGAACCTAGTGGAGTGGTGTAACGACAACAATCTCTCCCTCAATACCAGCAAAACTAAAGAGCTGGGGCGAGATTCTCTGACCCCCCGCCGGGTCGTAGAATCGCCGAGGGCTGGCGTGAATCCCGCCCCCGCCGGTTGCCGAATTCTCCGGCACCGGATATTCGGCGGGGGCGGGAATCGCGCCACGCCGGTTGGCGGGCCCCCCCCCCCGGCGGTTCTCTGGCCCGGATGGGCCGAAGTCCCGCTGCTAGAATGCCTGTCCCGCCGGTGTGGATTAAACCACCTCTCTTACCGGCGGGACAAGGCGGCGCGGGCGGGCTCCAGGGTCCTGGGGGGGGCGCGGGGCGATCTGGCCCCGGGGGGTGCCCCCACGGTGGCCTGGCCCGCGATCGGGGCCCACCGATCCGCGGGTGGACCTGTGCCGTGGGGGCACTCTTTTCCTTGATGGAGACCGTGGCGAAGGCGGAAGAGACTCCCTCCACAGCGCATGCGCGGGGATGCCATGAGCGGCCGCTGACGCTCCTGCGCATGCGCCGTCCGGCAATGTCATTTCCCCGCCAGCTGGTGGGGCACCAAAGGCCTTTCCTGTCAGTTTGCGGGGCGGAAATCAGTCCGGCACGGGCCCAGCCCCTCAAGATTAGGGCTCAGCTGGTCAAGATGCGGAGGATTCCGCACCTTTGGGGCGGCGCGATGCCGGACTGATTTGCGCCGTTTTTGGCGCCGGTCGGTGGATATCGCGCCGATTACGGAGAATTTCGCCCCTGGTCATTGACTTCAGGAAGCAAAGTATTACACACACCTCTGTCTGCATCAATGGTGCTGAGGTGGAGATGGTTGACAGCTTCAAATTCCTAGGTGTGCACATCACCAACAAACTGTCCTGATCCATCCAAGTCAACATTACCACCAAGAAAGCACAACAGCGCTTATACTTCCTCAGGAAACTAACGAAATTTGGCATGTCCACATTGACTCTTACCAATTTTTACAGGACCACCATAGAAAGCATCCTATCTGGCTGCATCACAGCCTGGTGTAGCCAGTTAAAATGGCTAACTCCCGATTAGAATGGCCAAACCCCGATTTAAAATGGCAAACGGAAGAGGTGATGGGAAAATCAGCCAACAGGACTCAAACAGGCAGCTGCAGGTAAAACTGTGTATTCGCATCTGGGGAGGCCAGACAGAATCGATACCTGCAGCCATCAGCATAACAACACACCAGCCATCTGAATATTAAGTAGCAATCCCCGGGAACAATGTGCAACAAATTAGACACACAAAGCCAACCCAGACTTTTTGGCGCCAGCAGGAGCCTACACAAAGAGAGGTGAATGACCACCCCAAAACCGCCCATCGATCAAGGAATGCCTCCAGCATTGGAGAATATTGAACCAAGTGGATTGGGACTTGGAACCAGGTACAGGGTCCGCCGCGAAAGGCGGGAAGCCCCTGGGGACTATAAGAATAGAGTCCAAGTTCAAATCGCCCCTTCTTCTCCTCTCTCCATCCATCGAGATCCTTCTGCTGACCTTCTGCAACAGCCGCTAAAATCGTAAGTCTTACTTCAATGCTCGCTACGAGATAGGCGCTCCTGGCTATCGACCTGTACCAGCTTTGAATCCCGCAGGCTCAGAACCCATACGAAGGGCCATTTGTTTCCCTGACCTGGTGGGCCATTCCCAAAGTTAAGTATTGGCCTGTTACTTGTAGGAAGTAGCTTACAAGTAGAATTAATGTATAAGTATTGATTACGGTATATAATAAATGTGCGTTGATTTAACTCTTACTAAGCGTGTGTTGGATTATTGATCATTACTCGGACTTGAACCACGTGGCGGTATCAGAAAGATACCTGGCGACTCAAGAGCAAAGGTGATAGAAAAGAGCAATTAAACTAAGGCTAAAACGAGCTACACTGGTATGGCAACTGCTCGGCCCAAGGCCGGAAGAAACGACAGAGAGTCGTGAACACAGCCCAGTCCATCACACGAACCTGTCTCCCATCCATTGACTCCATCTACACCTCCCGCTGCCTGGGGAAAGCGGGCAGCATAATCAAAGACCCCTCCCACCCGGCTTACTCACTCTTCCAACTTCTTCGGGCAGGAGATACAAAGGTCTGAGAACACACACCAACAGATTCAAAGACAGCCTCTTCCCCGCTGTTACCAGACTCCTGAATGACCCTCTTATGGACTGAACTGATCTCTCCATGTATCTTCTACTGTTGTAATACGAGACACCATATGCTTCACCCGATGTCTATGTCTACGTTGTGTATTTACCATCTGTCCTATGTTTTTTTCATGTATGGAACGATCTGCCTGAATTGTATGCAGAACAAGCATTTCACTGTACTTCGGTACAGGTGACAATAAATCTAAATCCCCACCCTCCCAGGGTCTGTGTAACATCACTCCAGGGTGCTGGGACTTTGTCAGTACTGTCAATGGGTCACTGTGGAGGGCAACGGGATGATGATAACTCACTGAGAACTGAGCACTGGTGCTCCTCAATCCTGTCAGCTGAGTGCTCCCTCACACCCATCACCTGCAAGAAAGTACCTCAGGTGCAAAGTTTTTTAATGCTGTGCATATGTGTCCCCAACTGCCCCTTGCTCCCAATGGTGCTGCCCCAGCCCTGTGGCTGACCCTCCAAGCCCTTTGGGGCAACAGGGCATCCCATCTGGTCTCAACTGTGTCCAACAATCTGGCCAGGTCGGCATCCCCGTATCGTCGGGCTGGTCTCCTCAGTGGCATGGCTGTGAGCTGTGAGGGGTTTGCTCTGCAGGATCAGTTTAAGTGCTGCTCCCCCTTGTTGGTGGGGAGCTGGCGGGTGCGGTCCCAGTGGACTAGTCGGTGGGGCCGTCATTTGCGACGTGAAACCCGTGGGGCCTCGTTAAGTGGACAAATTAACATTTGATCCCGGGGACTGCCTCGCTGGGTCGAGTGTCGGGAAGTTTGCGGCAGTTCCCGCTCGCTACTGCACTGAGAAACTGCTACATTAAATCGCATCCCATATGTTTGAGTCGAGGAAACCCGATAGTAGATTCCGGAGATGGGAGGAGTAAGGGGTAGTTGTAATGAAATATTTGTTTGTGGAGTGCCGATTTGTGAGCTTTGAAGAATTGGTAGCAAAATTTGGGCTTTTACAAATGGAGAAATTTGAATATTTGCAGATGTAACTTTGCAAAAAAGATTTTCCATCTTTTACAGTGTTCCTGCCTTCCTTGTTATTGGAGAAGATTCTGTTGTTAACAGGGAAGAAGGAAGGAAACAATCAGGGATTTATGGGAGGCTTATATTAGAGGAGATTGCATCCTTGGTTGGGATCAAAACCAAGTGGGAAGAAGAACTGAAATTTAAACTGGAAGATGGTGCGAGATTCTCCGAAGGATAAACGCAACATCATCATGTGCTAGGTTAGAATTAATACAATTGAAGAGTGTGCAGAGAGCCCATTTGACCAAATCCAAGATGTGTAGGATATTTGTGGAAGTGACAGATCAGTGCGAACGGTGTGGAATGGACCCGGTTAATCCAGTACATATGGTTTGGGTATGTCCTAAACTCGTGGAAGTTTGGGTCTCCTTCTTCAGCACCATGTCGGCCATTCTACAAATCAAGTTGAATCCCTGACGTCTAGTAGCAATATTTTGGGTATCAAATTTGTCAAAGCTACAGACAGGGCCGGGGGCTGATGTTCTCTTCCTCACCTCACTAATTGCTCGTAGGCTGATACTAATGAGGTGGAGGTCATCTTCTCCAGCCAGTGCCTTAATACGGCTTGGAGATCTTATGGAATTTTTATATCGTAGTGACCCATTTGCATCCACTTACCGGCCCGGCACCAGATTCTCTGGCCCCTTGTGATTCTCCGGTCCTCTGGGCTGGGAATCACATGGGTGGGGACTTCTACAGATATCATCAAATGTGAACCTAGCATGGTGGCCCCTGCGGTGGGACAAGTGGATAACTCGAGTTACCTCCAAAGTCCATCTGAAGGACACCCTCCCTCCCACAATGCATAACCTGTCCACCCCTCCCCTATCAAAACCCCCCCACCATCCTCCACCAGCGATCTCCTAAAACAGGTGATTCTCCCCATGGACTCCCTCAATAGGGAGAAACACCCAGAGACCCCCTGAAATTGGATACCCTCCTGAGACTCCTGAATTAAAAGGACCCCCCATGGGGACCCCTTCACTAAAGGGACCCTCCACATCAAAGAGAGTTAAGTGCATTCAAATCCCCCTTTTTGAGCTGAGCTGGAAAATGACAGCACTTAACTCTCTTTGATGTGGTTGATGTTAGTAAATATTGTCATTACAGCACTTCAGAGTTACTCATTGATGAAAGGAGATGAATGAAGCAATGCTCACAGCTGTTTTGTGGACGTTCAATCACAGCCCACTACGAGAAATGAATAAATGGCTTGCAGCTAAAGGATCTGAAGGGTTTAAACACTTTTATCTTTCCAGGAACGGACACGTGGTGCTTCTAGGTGAGTGTTACAACAGTAGTTATTTTTTTAACTGTCCCTGTCTGGACTTCTTTCTAGCTTCCAGACAGGGGTCTCTTTCCTTGGGTTTCTGTGAGGAGGGTCCTTTAGTTACGGTGTCTTTGGGGAGACCCTTTAGGTAGAAGGTCTTGGAGGGTCCCATTAGTTAGGGGGTATGTGGGGATCCCTTTAATTAGGGGATCCTGTGGGGGTTCTCCCTACTCAGGGCATCCCTGGGGTCTCCTTATTTAGGGGGATTCTGGGGGGTCTACCTATTTAGGGAGTCCCAATGGGGGTACCTTTAATTAGGGGGTCCCTGGGGGTTTCCGGATATAGGGGATCCTGGGGGCAGGTAGGGTCATTCCTATACTTGGGGGAAGGGGGGGGGGATGCAGAAAATCCAGGAGTGGGGGCTGATTAAAGTTATGGGGTGGGGCGGATGGGAGGTGCTGCTTTGAATGTGGGGGTGGTGGTGGTGGGCCATGGGATCTCGATATATAGTTGCCACTCGAAATGGCGGCCAAACTGCGGATTCCCTTGGATTCCTCGTAGTCCTTGCCATGCATAAATTTGCAAGACGAGGAATAGTGAATTGTTTCATGATCTGCGCTCCCAATCCAATTCACCCTCGGCGAGAGAACCGAGGACTGGTTTCTCCGATTCTGCGGATAAGTGTCAACGGCAGTGAGGGAACTGTGGCGCTTTACGATGCCAAAATCGGCGCCGAACCCTCACCGATCCTGGGACCAGTGAGGTACTAGCAGCTGTGCCGGATAAAACTCCCGGATCCCGCACCAAAAATGGCCAGAGAATGGCCGAGTCCGTGGCCGCACATGCGCACGGTGAAGACCTGCAGCGCCGGCCGTGCATGAACCTGACCTGCCAAATACTGCCCAACAGGACAACCCCTGGCTATCCCCTGGCCATCCCCCATCAGTCCCCCCAGCCCTCATGAAAGCCCCCCGCCAGCAGCACGGCTCCCGGCCGGACTGTGGTGGCGCTGGACACAATGCAAACTGCACTTCTACCGGCCAGAGAGGGCGCACCTGATAAAGGCTTCCCGTCCCTTTGAACGCCTCAGCATGGACTTCAAAGGTCCCCTCCCCTCCACTGACCGCAACACGTACTTCCTGAACGTGATTGACGAGTACTCCCGGTTCCCATTCGCCATCCCCTGCCCAGACATGACCACAACCACCGTCATCAAGGCCCTCCAGTGTGTCTTTACACTGTTCGGTTTCCCTGCGTACATACACAGCGATAGGGGGTCCTCCTTTATGAGCGTCCTTGAACTGCGTCAATTCCTGCTCAGCAAGGGCATCGCCTCGAGCAGGACGACCAGTTACAACCCCCGGGGAAACGGGCAGGTAGAGAGGGAGAATGGAACAGTCTGGAAGACCGTCCTACTGGCCCTACGGTCTAGGAATCTCCCAGTCTCCCACGGGCAAGAAGTCCTCCCGGTGGCCCTTCGTGCCATCCGGTCACTGCTCTGTACAGTCACAAATCAGACACCTCACGAGCGTCTTCTTGTCTTCCCCAGGAAATCCTCCTCCGGGACCTCGCTCCCAACCTGGCTAGCAACACCCGGACCCATCCTGCTTCGGAAGCACGTGGGAGTGCACAAGTCGGACCCGTTGGTCGTGAGGGTCCACCTGCTGTACGCTAACCCCCAGTACGCCTACGTGGCGTTCCCCGAAGGCAGGCAAGACACAGTCTCCCTTTGGAACCCCACGCGCTCCTGACCCATTACCCCCACCTCCACCACCCCCGCAGCAGTGGGAGGGCTCAGTACTCCCGCCACTCCGGCCCTGGCCCGGCCACTCATCGGTGCCCCCTACAGGTTCCCCCCCCACCCCCCACCAGGCCAACCGCTTGCCCCAACAGCGCCGCCCAGGGGTGACGAAGCTGCCGAGGAGGCCGAAACTATGCTCCCGGAGTCGCAACCACCAGGATCACCACCGAAGCTCTGATGCTCCAGGAGGACGATCAGACCACCAGAGCTACTTATTGCTTCATCCTGACTCTCACAATAAATGAACATTTTGATCAAATCCTCGATTGTACAGTGCCTCAATACCTGGTCCGACCATGTGAAGGGCTATTTTTTTTTCCACTGGCCACCTCCCCCGCCGGACTCCTTCTTAACAGGGGGTGAATGTGGTAATACCAGGTATTGCGGTACCTGAGAGGCCGACGCCATTGGTTGAGACCCTGGAGTTTACCGTTGGCAGTGTGAAGTAGCTCCGCCCTGAAGGCGGGTATAAGAGATGGTGCCGTCCCAGCAGCCTTCACTTTCTGTTACGAAGCTGCTGGGGATCAGTTCTAGTGCATTAAAGCCTCAGTTACTGAATACCTTCGTCTCGAGTATATTGATTGCGCATCAATACCTAGGCCCACTCTCCCGCCCTATCCCTGTAACCCCACCTAATCTGCACATCTTTGCATTGTGGGAAGGAAACCGGAGAATCCGGAGGAAATCCACTCTGACACAGGGAAAACGTGAAAACTTTACATCATCACCCAAGCTGGAATCAAACCCGGGTCCCTGGTGCTGTGAGACAGCAGTTCTAACCACCGTGCCACCTTGCTTTGGAACCATTATCTATATTCGGATGATTTTTGTTCTGACTGCCTTTTTCACTTTTTGACCTTGTGGTTGCATGTGGTATAGATCAATCTACGATTAAGAAAAATAAGGGCACAGTTTCTAAGGAAATGGTGCAAAGAGTGGTATTATAAATTTAGTCAGTTGGTTACACTTAGACATGATTAGTCACTGTTGGTGGGTTTTTAGCAATCTCCTGACAGCTCTGTGCACAGATGTTTTTGCTAATGTCGGACCACTCCTGATATATTCCATTTTAAAAAGATATTCCTTTGTAATGTAATGATTGTTACAGCTTTCCCTCAACATCTTTATTTGTGTTCCCAGCCAGATACCAGGCCGCATCTCTTCAATCAATTAGTATGTCCTAGTTTAGTAAGTAACTTCAGAGTCAGTGTACTACCTTAACCTAAGAATACCGGCTTTTCAGGAACAACAGTTATTTGGAATTTGCTTCCACAATATATCCTTTAATCCTTGACAAGTCAGTGTACCTTAAATTCAGCTTTCTTTTGAATGTATGTCAGTCACAGAATCGAGTTTTTCCATTCTGACAACCAAGGGACTGTCGCTGCTCTTTTAGCCAATTAATCTCTGCATCACATTCTAAGGGCTGCATAACACTCATAAAAATGTACTAAAAAGGAAACTTTTTCTTGGTTCCCCACCGATTTTGTCTCCGTACCATTTCTTTTCCTAAATGCAGTTGTTTATCCTGATCAAACATGGATTATGATTGTATTCATATGTAAATTACCATCATTGACTGCCTATCATTGGAATTCCTGTGACTGTGCTCCACATCTATTTATAATAATAATCTTTATTGTCACAAGTAGGCTTACATTAACACTGCAATAAAGTTAATGTGAAAAGCCCCTAGTCGCCACATTCCGGCGCCTGTTTGGGTACGCAGAGGGAGAATTCAGAATGTCCAATTCACCTAACAGCACGTCTTTCTGGACTTGTGAGAGGAAACCGGAGCACCCGGAGAAAACCCACGCAGCCACAGGGATAACATGGTAAAACATCTCAAAGCTTGTCATAGAACCATAGGATTCCTGCAGTGCAGAAGGAGGCCACTCGGCACATCGGCCAAAGGAGTGCAATCAGAGAACAATTAACACTGAAACTCAGAAAGAGTGGTTAGCATTGCTGCCTCACAGCGCCAGGGACCCGGGTTCGATTCCTGCCTTGAGTGACTGTGCGGAGTTAGCACTTTCTCCCTGTGTCTGCGTGGGGTTCCTCCGGGTGCTCCGGTGTAGCGCACAAAGACTCACGAGAGACGAATAGAGATGAAGTCGATGAGGCTTTATTAAGCGTGACTTGTTCCCCGCAGTTCAGTAGCAGACTGGCCTGCGGGGGAGAACTCCTGGTTCTTATACTCCGCCTTCAGGGCGGAGCTAGAGGTCAACAGCCAACCAGGACCCGGGATCTGTCAGCCAATGACATCACGGCTTCACAGTCCCACATGACCCCTAATGCATACTACCACATTCACCCCTTGTTAAAAATGAACCCGGCGGGGTGGTGCTTCGCATGGTGGTAAGGGTTTACAAGGCTGGTCCTGGGAGGAAAACGTTTGCATGTCATCACAGTATGTACAGAGGTTTTTTTTGTTTTGAACTATTTACAGTAAAAAGGGGGAAAAAGAAAGAGTTCTCGTTAAAGTCCACAACATTGTAGTGTTACATCCGTGCCACGAGTCGGTCGGGCGGTCTGGTCGTTCTTGTCGATCGCCTCGGCCCCAGTGGTGGTGCTTGTTCCAGTTTGTCGTCTCCGGGAGCCTTACGGTTTCTGCTTCAGCTTCACTTCTGGTCGGACCTGGGAGGAGGACCGATCCTCCCGGGAAAGGGGCGCTCGCGGGGTGCGCTGGTGGCAGGGAGGGGGTGATTGGTGTCGGGGGGGTGTGCGTGTTGCCGGCGGGCGCCAGATCTCGCAGGGAGACCGTGTCCTGTCGGCCGTCGGGGTACTCCACGTAAGCGTACTGCGGATTTGCGTGGAGGAGGTGAACCCTCTCGACCAACGGGTCCGACTTGTGCGCCCGCACATGTTTTCGGAGCAAGATGGGTCCTGGGACCGCCAGCCAGGTCGGCAGCGACGTTCCAGAGGAGGACTTCCTGGGGAAGACCAGGAGGCGCTCATGAGGCGTTTGGTTAGTGCTAGTACACAGTAGCGACCGGATGGAGTGGAGAGCGTCCGGGAGGACCTCCTGCCACCGTGAAACTGGGAGGTCCCTGGACCGTAGGGACAGTAGGACGGTCTTCCAGACCGTGCCGTTCTCCCTCTCTACTTGCCCGTTCGCCCGGGGGTTGTAGCTGGTCGTCCTGCTCGAGGCTATACCGTTGCTGAGCAGGAACTGGCGCAGCTCGTCACTCATGAAGGAGGACCCCCTGTCGCTGTGGACGTATGCGGGGCAACCGAACAGTGTGAATATGGTGTTAAGGGCTTTAATGACTGTGGCCGCTGTCATGTCAGGGCAGGGGATGGCGAAGGGGAAACGGGAATACTCGTCCACCACATTCAGGAAGTATGTGTTGCGGTCGGTGGAGGGGAGGGGCCCTTTGAAATCCAGACTAAGGCGTTCAAAGGGACGGGAAGCCTTGATCAGGTGCGCACCATCCGGCCTGAAAAAGTGCGGTTTGCACTCTGCGCAGATGTGGCAGTTCCTTGTGACTGTACGGACCTCCTCCACAGAGTAGGGGAGGTTGCGGGACTTTATAAAGTGGTAGAACCGAGTGACCCCCGGGTGGCAGAGGTCCTCGTGGAGGGTTTGGAGGCGGTTAATTTGTGCGTTGGCACATGTGCCGCGGGATAGGGCATCGGACGGCTCGTCCAGCTTTCCGGGACGGTACAGGATCTCATAGTTGAAGGTGGAGAGCTCGATCCTCCACCTTAAGATCTTGTCGTTTTTAATTTTGCTCCGCTGTGCATTATTGAACATGAAGGCTACCGACCGTTGGTCCGTGAGGAGAGTGAATCTCCTGCCGGCCAGGTAATGCCTCCAATGTCGCACAGCTTCCACTATGGCTTGGGCTTCCTTTTCCACTGAGGAGTGGCGGATTTCTGAAGCGTGGAGGGTTCGGGAGAAAAAGGCCACGGGCCTGCCCGGTTGGTTAAGGGTGGCCGCTAGAGTTACATCGGAGGTGTCGCTCTCGACCTGGAAGGGGAGGGACTCGTCGATGGCGCGCATCGTGGCCTTTGCGATATCCGCTTTGATGCGGCTGAAGGCCTGGCAAGCCTCTGTCGACAGAGGGAAGGTCGTGGTCTGTATTAGGGGGCGGGCCTTGTCTGCGTACTGGGGGACCCACTGGGTGTAATATGAAAAGAACCCCAGGCAGCGTTTTAGGGCTTTTGAGCAGTGCGGGAGGGGAAATTCCATGAGGGGGCGCATGCGTTCGGGGTCGGGGCCTATTATCCCATTGCGCACTACATATCCCAAGATGGCTAGCCGGTTTGTGCTAAAAACGCACTTGTCCTCGTTGTATGTGAGGTTCACGGCTTTAGCGGTCTGGAGGAATTTTTGGAGGTTGGCGTCGTGGTCCTGCTGATCGTGGCCGCAGATGGTTACATTGTCGAGGTACGGGAACGTGGCCTGCAACCCGTGTTGATCAACCATTCGGTCCATCTCTCGTTGGAAGACCGAGACCCCGTTTGTGACGCCAAATGGGACTCTTAGGAAGTGGTATAATCGCTCGTCTGCCTCGAAGGCTGTGTACTTACGGTCACTTGGGCGGATGGGGAGCTGATGGTAGGCGGACTTGAGGTCCACGGTGGAGAAGACCTTATATTGGGCAATCCGATTGACCATGTCGGATATGCGGGGGAGAGGGTACGCATCTAGTTGTGTGTACCTGTTGATGGTCTGGCTATAGTCTATGACCATCCTTTGCTTCTCCCCTGTCTTTACTACTACCACCTGTGCTCTCCAGGGACTGTTGCTGGCCTGGATTATGCCTTCCTTCAGTAGCCGCTGGACTTCGGACCGAATGAATGTCCGGTCCTGGGCGCTGTACCGTCTGCTCCTAGTGGCGACGGGTTTGCAATCCGGGGTGAGGTTTGCAAACAAGGATGGGGGCTCAACCTTGAGGGTTGCGAGGCCGCAGATAGTGAGTGGGGGTATTGGGCCGCCGAATTGGAAGGTCAGGCTCTGCAGATTGCACTGGAAGTCTAATCCCAGTAATGTGGGCGCGCAGAGTTGGGGAAGGACGTAGAGCCTGTAGCTTTTAAACTCCCTCCCTTGCACCGTTAGGGTCACTATGCAGACGCCTTTAATCTGTACGGAGTGGGATCCTGCAGCTAGGGAAATCTTTTGCGCACTGGGACGGATGGTCAAAAAACAGCGTCTTACCGTGTCGGGGTGGATGAAGCTTTCCGTGCTCCTGGAGTCGACCAGGCATGGTGTCTCGTGCCCGTTTATCAGCACCGTTGTTGTCGTCGTCTGGAGCGTCCGGGGCCGTGCTTGGTCCAGCGTCATTGAGGCCAGACGTGATAGTAGTGCTTGAGCGTCTTCCTCGAACCCCGTGGAGCCGTCGACACTGGGGTCCGTTGTTGCCGTCCAAGATGGCGGCGGGGGTGAACAAGATGGCGGCGGGGGTGAACAAAATGGCCGCCCCCATGCATCGCACATGGCTGGGGGGGTCACAAGATGGCGGCGGGGGTGGACAAAATGGTCGTCCCCATGCGTCGCACAGGTCTGGGGGTCCCAAGATGGCGGCGCCCCTCCTCCCCTCGTGGTGGCCGGGACCCAAAATGGCAGCGCCTGCGGGTCGCACATGGGGCGCTGGGGGGGTTGGGGAGCGTTAGAAACACGCAGGTCACCTTGTTCTCCGGGGACAGCGGTGGCCGGGACCCAAACTGGCTGCGCCTGCGGGTCGTACATGGGGCGCTGGACAGCGGTGGCTGGGACCCAAACTGGTTGCGCCTGCGGGTCGTACATGGGGCGCTGGGGGGGGGAGGCTGGGGAGCGTTAGAAGCGCGCAGGACTCCATGTTCTCCGGGGACAGCGGCGACCTCCCGGGACCGGCACACAGCCGCGAAATGGCCCTTTTTCCCGCAGCTCTTACAAATCGCTGCGCGGGCCGGGCAGCGCTGCCGGGGGTGTTTCGCCTGGCCGCAGAAATAGCAGCGGGCTCCCCCGGGACGACTTGGCGTCTGAACCGCGCAAGCCCGTGGGGTGGGGGGAGGGGGGGTGTTTGTCGCGATGGGGGTCCACGGAGCCCAAGGGGCTGCCGCACGGTCGGGGCCGTAGGCGCGGGCGTTTCGCGCGGCCACATCCAGGGAGGCTGCAAGGGCCCGTGCCTCTGAGAGTCCTAGTGACTCTTTTTCTAAAAGTCTTTGGCGGATTTGGGAAGAGTTCATACCAGCCACAAAAGCATCACGCATTAACATGTCCGTGTGTTCCATCGCGTTTACCGTCGGGCAGCTGCAGGCCCGTCTCAAAATTAGTAGCGCGGCATAGAATTCATCTATCGATTCTCCGGGACTTTGCCGTCTCGTTGCGAGTTGGTAGCGTGCGTAGATCTGGTTCACTGGGCGAACATAGATGCTCTTTAGTGCTGCGAACGCCGTCTGGAAATCCTCTGCGTCTTCGATGAGAGGGAAAATTTCCGGGCTTACCCTCGAGTGCAGGACCTGTAGTTTCTGGTCTTCTGTGACCCGGCCGGGGGCCGTTCTGAGGTAGGCCTCGAGACAAGTCTGCCAGTGTTTGAAAACTGCTGCTGAGTTCACTGCGTGGGGGCTGATCCTCAGGCATTCCGGGATGATCCTGAGCTCCATATCCTTTAAGCACGCTTAATAAATTGTAGCGCACAAAGACTCACGAGAGACGAATAGAGATGAAGTCGATGAGGCTTTATTAAGCGTGACTTGTTCCCCACAGTTCAGTAGCAGACTGGCCTGCGGGGGAGAACTCCTGGTTCTTATACTCCGCCTTCAGGGCGGAGCTAGAGGTCAACAGCCAACCAGGACCCGGGATCTGTCAGCCAATGACATCACGGCTTCACAGTCCCACATGACCCCTAATGCATACTACCACATTCACCCCTTGTTAAAAATGAACCCGGCGGGGTGGTGCTTCGCATGGTGGTAAGGGTTTACAAGGCTGGTCCTGGGAGGAAAACGTTTGCATGTCATCACAGTATGTACAGAGGTTTTTTTTGTTTTGAACTATTTACAGTAAAAAGGGGGAAAAAGAAAGAGTTCTCGTTAAAGTCCACAACATTGTAGTGTTACATCCGTGCCACGAGTCGGTCGCGTGGTCTGGTCGTCCTCGTCGATCGCCTCGGCCCCGGTGGTGGTGCTTGTTCCCGTGTTGTCGTCTCCGGGAAATGGGTACGCAGAGGGAGAATTGTTCTTTGGACATCTTTGGACTGTGGGAGGAAACCGGAGCACCCGGAGAAAACCCACGCAGCCACAGGGATAACATGGTAAAACATCTCAAAGCTTGTCATAGAACCATAGAATTTCTGCAGTGCAGAAGAAGGCCACTCGGCACATCGCCCAAAGGAGTGCAATCAGAGAACAATTAACACTGAAACTCAGAAGGAGTGGTTAGCATTGCTGCCTCACAGCGCCAGGGACCCGGGTTCGATTCCCGCCTTGAGTGACTGTGCGGAGTTAGCACTTTCTCCCCGTGTCTGCGTGGGGTTCCTCCGGGTGCTCCGGTTTCCTCCCACAGTCCAAAGATGTGCAGGTTAGGTGGATTAGCCATGATAAAATTGCCCTTTGGTGTCCTAAAAGGTTAGCTGGGATTACGGGGAAAGAACAGGGTAGTGGGCCTAGGTAGGATGCTCTTTCAGAGGGTTGGTGCAGACTTGATGGGCTGAATGGCCTCCTTCTTCTCTGTGCGGATTCCATGATTCTATGCTTAGGGCAGGTGACTAAAAACTTGGACAGAGAAGTATGTTGAAAGGAGCAGCTCAAAGAGGAGAATGGTGCAGATTTCAGATTGATGGTAATTCTTCTGGGAATTTCTGTATTGGTTTAGGGGATTGTACTTCATTCTAAGCTGGCCTCTCTTTTTGTTTCCATCTTTTATTGTCCAGAGTAATGATTCCCCTTTTATTCAATAGCCAGCAGGATTTTGGTCTAAAACTTGCAATATTGAGCAGTGTGGGGGTAACTTTAAGGATCAGAGGCAGTGGATGTCCTCCCATTCCATGTGGTGTCAGCTCTTGCAGGACTTGGCAAAGGTGGTCCACCGTCCCACGGGACAGATGGAGCCTTCTCCGGTACTGAGGCACTGACATCTGTAGGTAGGGTGTCTGACGGCGGAAAATCATTTGCTGGTAATGTGTCCTCTCGCATCACTCTGCGTGGCTATGCCTTCTCCGTGTGTGTGCTCCATTTTGTCCTGCGGGGATACAGATTGGGAGTCCTGCCAGCCCAGATGGTCGAGAAGTGGCATGTGAGGGACTGCAGTGGGAGCAGGGATGTGAGGAGCAAAGTGGAGACTAGGGGGCATCACAGGAATTGGGGAAGGAGGGGGGAAATGGGCCTTGTAACAGGTGGGCAACCGTGAGGTGACTGGGTGAGATACCGCTGAGGAGGTGCGAGGGGTGGGTGAAGAACTGCAGCGAAAAACTGGAGGTGGCAGACTTACGCCGGCCGCGCGAAAACGGTCATTCATTTTTTTTGGCATTGCTGCCTTGTTCTCTTCTGCAGAAAGCTGGCACTTACTAAGACAGCCATAGTCTCCCAGGTGGGGGTGGTTGGAGGGACATTTTCTGGATTGCGGATACACAAGGTCCCATACAGTTTTCAATGGCCCCCGACTGACGTGGCACGATCCCGCGAGCACCGGAAAATTGGCGCCGGAGAATCGGCAAGGAGGCGTCGTGGCGTGATTCTCGCGCCCCCCCCCCGCCCCCCCGCCCCCCCCCCCGCCCCCCCCCCCCCCCCCCCCGACCCCCCCCCCCCCCCGGGGATTCTCTGATCCGGCGAAGAAGATTGAGGGTTTAAATCCCTCAAAACGTCAAAAACATTTGGCACGTTCGAGGACAAACCTCTTTATTTTTTTCAATGGATGCAATGAGATCTTAAATCATTGGCTGATGTCAGTATCAGAAATGTAGCATTGAATATCAAAGCAAGTGAGATGATGAGGACCAAGCAGGCTCACCTGTCACATTAAAGGTAAGTGAAAATGGTTGGTCGCAAAGGTTGGCTGGTGTGGGTCACAAAGGTCGGAGCATCGCACTTCTGTGTCAAACCGGCGCTTACCGCGATTTTGGCATCGAGAGATATTCTCCGCCTGATCGCATGCACTGATTTCCCCATCGGCCAACGGAGTATCCCACCCGTGATCACTGAGGCATTGCCAGTGTCAGGTGCAAAATGGAAACGACTTGTCGAAGAGACAGAAAAAGATGAGGTGCTTTAGATGGTAATACAAAACCTTAACAATGGTTGACCTAAAGGTTCATGCACAAAATATCATGAAATCAGGCCTGAGCTAAGTGTATTAAATGGGCTACAATTAAGACAAGAAAGAATTGTGATTCCGTAGTCTCTACGCAGCGATTTGCTAAAACAAATTCATGAGGGTCACCTCGGGATTAAGAAGCGAAAACAGAGAGCCAGGGAACTGGGCAGGATTCACCATTGCCCGTCACTGATATTGTTTTTCTATCCCCTGCCCCCTCTGAAATGGCGTCATCGCGTTGTGCGGCGCACGCCGTTGGAACGGCGTTAGCATGTCACCTGAAGGCCCTCCCCCGATGCTCGGCCCGCTATGTGCCGTGTTCCCGACCGCGAGGTTGATGTGTGATTTCAGCAGTCGGGAACCCAGCGTGGCGGCTGCGGACTGTGTACAGCATCGCCACAGTCGGCCAGGAGCTGTGCTTCTGGCCAGGAGGGGCTCCTGTGAGGGCTGGGGGGACTGGTGGGGGGTGGCCAGGTGGGAGCATTTGGCAGGTCAGGTCCGCGCATGGCCGGCGCCATGTTTTACGGCACAACCGCTGCAGGTCATCGCCGTGTGCTTGCATGGCCACAGACCCGGCCATTCTCCAGCCGTTTATATCGTGGGAGTCGGGGTTTTACCCGGCGCGGCTGCTAGCCCCTCACCGGTCGCAGGATTGCGGTGGCTTCAGCGCCGATTGTGATGTCATAAAACGGCACAGTTCCCACACCTCAAAAATGGTGAATCCAGCCCACTGTGTATTGGCCTGGTATAAACAAGGATATACAAGACATGATGAACAAAGTGAAACGTGGCAGACGTATCAGCACCAGCAAGCGAAAGAACCAATGAACATAGCTGAAATACCACTAGCTCCGTGGCAAACGTTGGAATGGATTTATTCTACCTCAATGGCAAGAAATATTTGATAGTTGTTGACTATTCGAAGCAATAAACCTGAGGATGACAAAAGGGAATATGATACTGCTCCTTTTCTATCACAGGAAGATTTTAATGCAGGGATATTTTTAACCTGGGAATCCATTTAATGAAATGCTGATGGGAAAAAAATGAGGAGCTTCCCACACCAATCTTAGTGGGCAGGTTAATGTGATGTGTTCCAGGGTATGGGACTCATGGGGCTGGATTCTCCGCACCCTGATGCCAAAATCACGTCCGGTTCCTCGATTCCCTGGTCCCTGAAAAGCGGCGTAATCGGGGAGTACGTCACACCGCATATCCCTTACCTGCGGCCATTGCCAGAGGCCCGCCCCGCTACTCTCCGTCCCCGATAGGCTGAAGTCCCGACGGCGTGGACCACACATGGTCCTGCCGTTCGGGATACTCGAGTGGCGGCTGTGGACTCAGTCCATGGCCGCCATGGTCGGGGGCGGGCCAATTGGAGGGCAGGGGGGGCATCATATGCAACCGGGCTGTTTTTGAACGGGCGGTCCGGGTCGGGCGCATGGCCGATCGGGGGCACTATTTACGCGATCCAGCTCCGCGGTCTGAGTCCATCATGGAGCTCGGCATGGCTGCTGGAGGCCGCCGCCGTGCGTATGTGCGGCCTCTGACTGGAAGTCCGGGGGGCCGTATCTAGCACAGTGGGCTAAACAGCTGTGATGCGACCATCACTCGAGACGGGAGTAGAAGTAAACTGTGGCTTTAATCAACTTAGAACTGTGACTGATCCAATACTGAGAACCACCTACAGGTTGACTGCTCTTTCTACCTCCCTTCAAGGGGAGGAGACATGGGCGGAGCCCATACATGCCCCAACATGTTCCTCTATGGACAATGCCATACAATGGTCCATTGGAGGAACCCACAAGGGCAACAGCACAGCACAGATACAAATACAATGGTGGATTATTGGCCTAATACATTCAAAACATTCATCCCCTATTAAAAAAATGAAGTCCAGCGGGGATGACGGGTTCATAAGTTCAGCCGGTCCGCCGCACGGATTGTGCGCTGTGATCGCCGAAGCTCTGGCGTTGTCGCTGGCCTGGGTGGCGAGCTCGTCTGTGCTGGCATCGGTACTGGGGGCACCGGTGCGGGTACAGAAGTGGACTCCGAGAGCGTCTCTTCTGGAGTTTCATTCCTGTGAATCGGTGAAGGGGGGATGGCGGGCGGGAGGGAGCGCGGGAGCCATATAGGGGCGGGGGCGCTGGTCATGGTAGGTTGGGCGGGATATGGTGGGGGGGGCGGTGGTGGTGGTGGTGGTGGAACCGACGGGCGCCAGGTCCAGGAGGGAGACCGTATCTTGTCGGCCATCAGGGTGTTCGATATAAGCGTACTGAGGGTTTGAGTGTAGGAGCTGGACCCTCTCTACCAGAAGATCGGCTTTATGGCTCCTGACGTGTTTTCTGAGTAGGACTGGCCCCAGTGTCTTCAGCCAGGATGGAAGCGAGGCCCCTGAGGTGGATCTCCTGGGGAAAACAAATAGGCGATCATCAGGGGTCTTGTTTGTGGCCGTGCAAAGTAGGGACCTAATAGAGTGGAGTGCTTCGGGGAGGACCTCCTGCCAGTGGGGGACTGGGAGATTCCTGGACCGCAGGGTCAGTTGGACGGTCTTCCAGACCGTCGCGCTCTCCCTCTCCACTTGCCCGTTTCCCCTGGGGTTATAACTGGTAGTCCTGCTCGAGGCGATGTCCTTACTGACACGGGTACTGACGCAGTTCGTCGCTCATGAACGACGAGCCCCGGTCACTGTGAACAGAATTGGGGAAACCAAACAGGGTGAAGACACTATGTAGGGCTTTAATGACGGTGGACGTGGTCATGGCAGGGCAAGGGATTGCAAAGGGGAAGCGGGAGAACTCATTAATAATGTTGAGGAAATATGTATTGCAGCAATTGGAGGGGAGGGGCCCTTTGAAATCGATACTGAGGCACTCAAAGGGCCGGGATGCCTTTACCAGGTGGGCCTTATCCGGTAGATAGAAGTGCGGTTTACACTCCGCACAGATCTGGCAGCCCCTGGTCATGGCTCTGACCTCCTCGGTGGAGTAGGGTAGGTTGCGGGCTTTGATATAGTGGATAAGCCGGGTGACCCCCTGGTGGCAGAGGTCATCGTGGATAGCCGGCAGTCGGTCATCTTGCGTGCTGGCGCATGTACCGCGGGACAGGGCATCTGGGGGCTTGTTGAGCTTCCCAGGACGATATACTATGTCGTAATTATAGGTGGAGAGTTTGATCCCCCACCTCAAGATCTTATCGTTCTTGATTTTGCCCCGTTGTGTATTATCAAACATGAAAGCTACCGATCGTTGGTCGGTGACGAGGGTAAACCTCCTACCAGCGAGGTAGTGCCTCCAGTGGCCCATAGGAGGAGCCCACAAGGGCAACAGCATAGCACAGATACAAATACAAGGGCAACAGCACAGATACAAATACAATGGTGGATTATTGGCCTAATACATTCACCGCAAGCTGGCTTGTAATACTGAACAAGGCCAGCAGCGTGGGTTCAATTCCCCTACCGGCCTCCCCGAACAGGCGCCGGAATGTGGTGACTGGGGGCTTTTCACGGTAACTTCATTGAAGCCTACTTGGGACAACAAGTGATTATTATTATTATTATCTGCAGCTGGAGCCGCGAGCCCCATGACGACTCCCTGCTAGCCCCATGCAGGGCTGTGAATATGTGGCCTTTTGACTTCAGTTTTTCTGGCCATCCTTAACTTCCACTTTTGAACAAGTGTCCGCATTCCCCATGCCCTGTGTGCAATTGTTTGTCCACCATTTTGGAGGGAGCTCCAAGCCAGGGAACATGATATTGGATCAGTGATGAGGTGTTGGTCGTTCCTGCTACAGGCAGCTCACGATCTTGTTGATCTGGATAGTGGGTTAATGTTACTCAGAAGGTCTGACAAAGGGCCGGATTCACCGTTTTTGAGACTACGTGTTGTTGCCAGCAGCGGCTGTGTGGCGTTTTACGAAAAATACATTGGCGCAGCACCTACACTGATTCAGCTACTTTAAATGGGTTAGCACCGGCAATCAATTCCAGGAAAAACGATGCCGGATTCGTCGGGTCTGCGATTGACGCACATGAGGCTCACACACCTCATGGGGTACGGGCCTCTGGCACGGAGTCTGTCCCTGTTGCTCAGAAGGGAAGGGGGGAGAGGAGCAGAGCATTAGTAATTGGGGACTCTATAGTCAGGGGCACAGATAGGAGATTTTGTAGGAGCGTGAGAGACTCGCGTTTGGTATGTTGCCTCCCAGGTGCAAGGGTACGTGATGTCTCGGATCGTGTTTTCCGGGTCCTTAGGGGGGAGGGGGAGCAGCCCCAAGTCGTGGTCCACATTGGCACTAACAACATAGGTAGGAAAGGGGACAAGGATGTCAGGCAGGCTTTCAGGGAGCTAGGATGGAAGCTCAGAACTAGAACAAACAGAGTTGTTATCTCTGGGTTGTTGCCCGTGCCACGTGATAGTGAGATGAGGAATAGGGAGAGAGAGCATTTAAACACGTGGCTACAGGGATGGTGCAGGCGGGAGGGATTCAGATTTTTGGATAACTGGGGCTCTTTCTGGGGAAGATGGGACGTCTACAGACAGGATGGTCTACATCTGAACCTGAGGGGCACAAATATCCTGGGGGGGAGATTTGTTAGTGCTCTTTGGGGGGGTTTAAACTAATGCAGCAGGGGCATGGGAACCTGGATTGTAGTTTTAGGGTAAGGGAGAATGAGAGTATAGAGGTCAGGAGCACAGATTTGACGTCGCAGGAGGGGGCCAGTGTTCAGGTAGGTGGTTTGAAGTGTGTCTACTTCAATGCAAGGAGTATACGAAACAAGGTAGGGGAACTGGCAGCATGGGTTGGTACCTGGGACTTCGATGTTGTGGCCATTTCGGAGACATGGATAGAGCAGGGACAGGAATGGATGTTGCAGGTTCCGGGGTTTAGGTGTTTTAGTAAGCTCAGAGAAGGAGGCAAAAGAGGAGGAGGTGTGGCGCTCCTAGTCAAGAGCAGTATTACGGTGGCGGAGAGGATGCTAGATGGGGACTCTTCTTCCGAGGTAGTATGGGCTGAAGTTAGAAACAGGAAAGGAGAGGTCACCCTGTTGGGAGTTTTTTATAGACCTCCTAATAGTTCTAGAGATGTAGAGGAAAGGATGGCGAAGATGATTCTGGATATGAGTGAAAGTAACAGGGTAGTTATTATGGGAGACTTTAACTTTCCAAATATTGACTGGAAAAGATATAGTTCGAGTACAATAGATGGGTCGTTTTTTGTACAGTGTGTGCAGGAGGGTTTCCTGAAACAATATGTTGACAGGCCAACAAGAGGCGAGGCCACGTTGGATTTGGTTTTGGGTAATGAACCAGGCCAGGTGTTGGATTTGGAGGTAGGAGAGCACTTTGGGGACAGTGACCACAATTCGGTGACGTTTACGTTAATGATGGAAAGGGATAAGTATACACCGCAGGGCAAGAGTTATAGCTGGGGGAAGGGCAATTATGATGCCATTAGACGTGACTTGGGGGGGATAAGGTGGAGAAGTAGGCTTCAAGTGTTGGGCACACTGGATAAGTGGGGCTTGTTCAAGGATCAGCTACTGCGTGTTCTGGATAAGTATGTACCGGTCAGACAGGGAGGAAGGCGTCAAGCGAGGGAACCGTGGTTTACCAAGGAAGTGGAATCTCTTGTTAAGAGGAAGAAGGAGGCCTATGTGAAGATGAAGTGTGAAGTTTCGGTTGGGGCGATGGATAGTTACAAGGTAGCGAGGAAGGATCTAAAGAGAGAGCTAAGACGAGCAAGGAGGGGACATGAGAAGTATTTGGCAGGAAGGATCAAGGAAAACCCAAAAGCTTTCTATAGGTATGTCAGGAATAAGCGAATGACGAGGGAAAGAGTAGGACCAGTCAAGGACAGGGATGGGAAATTGTGTGTGGAGTCTGAAGAGATAGGCGAGATACTAAATGAATATTTTTCGTCAGTATTCACTCAGGAAAAAGATAATGTTGTGGAGGAGAATGCTGAGCCCCAGGCTAATAGAATAGATGGCATTGAGGTACGTAGGGAAGAGGTGTTGGCAATTCTGGACAGGCTGAAAATAGATAAGTCCCCGGGACCTGATGGGATTTATCCTCGGATTCTCTGGGAGGCCAGGGAAGAGATTGCTGGACCTTTGGCTTTGATTTTTATGTCGTCATTGGCTACAGGAATAGTGCCAGAGGACTGGAGGACAGCGAATGTGGTCCCTTTGTTCAAAAAGGGGAGCAGAGACAACCCCGGCAACTATAGACCGGTGAGCCTCACGTCTGTAGTGGGTAAAGTCTTGGAGGGGATTATAAGAGACAAGATTTATAATCATCTAGATAGGAATAATATGATCAGGGATAGTCAGCATGGCTTTGTGAAGGGTAGGTCATGCCTCACAAACCTTATTGAGTTCTTTGAGAAGGTGACTGAACAGGTAGACGAGGGTAGAGCAGTTGATGTGGTGTATATGGATTTCAGCAAAGCGTTTGATAAGGTTCCCCACGGTAGGCTATTGCAAAAAATACGGAGGCTGGGGATTGAGGGTGATTTAGAGATGTGGATCAGAAATTGGCTAGCTGAAAGAAGACAGAGGGTGGTGGATGATGGGATATGTTCAGAATGGAGTACAGTCACAAGTGGAGTACCACAAGGATCTGTTCTGGGGCCGTTGCTGTTTGTCATTTTTATCAATGACCTAGAGGAAGGCGCAGAAGGGTGGGTGAGTAAATTTGCAGACGATACTAAAGTCGGTGGTGTTGTCGATAGTGTGGAAGGATGTAGCAGGTTACAAAGGGATATAGATAAGCTGCAGAGCTGGGCTGAGAGGTGGCAAATGGAGTTTAATGTAGAGAAGTGTGAGGTGATTCACTTTGGAAGGAATAACAGGAATGCGGAATATTTGGCTAATGGTAAAGTTCTTGAAAGTGTGGATGAGCAGAGGGATCTAGGTGTCCATGTACATAGATCCCTGAAAGTTGCCACCCAGGTTGATAGGGTTGTGAAAAAGGCCTATGGAGTGTTGGCCTTTATTGGTAGAGGGATTGAGTTCCGGAGTCGGGAGGTCATGTTGCAGCTGTACAGAACTCTGGTACGGCCGCATTTGGAGTATTGCGTACAGTTCTGGTCACCGCATTATAGGAAGGACGTGGAGGCTTTGGAGCGGGTGCAGAGGCGATTTACCAGGATGTTGCCTGGTATGGAGGGAAAATCTTATGAGGAAAGGCTGATGGACTTGAGGTTGTTTTCGTTGGAGAGAAGAAGGTTAAGAGGAGACTTAATAGAGGCATACAAAATGATCAGGGGGTTGGATAGGGTGGACAGTGAGAGCCTTCTCCCGCGGATGGATATGGCTGGCACGAGGGGACATAACTTTAAACTGAGGGGTAATAGATATAGGACAGAGGTCAGAGGTAGGTTCTTTACGCAAAGAGTAGTGAGGCCGTGGAATGCCCTACCTGCTACAGTAGTGAACTCGCCAACATTGAGGGCATTTAAAAGTTTATTGGATAAACATATGGATGATAATGGCATAGTGTAGGTTAGATGGCTTTTGTTTCGGTGCAACATCGTGGGCCGAAGGGCCTGTACTGCGCTGTATTGTTCTATGTTCTATGTTCTACACCGCAGCTGCACTTAAACGGTCCCTCCCCCCACACACACGTCCCAGTCAACAAGATGGCTACAAGAAGCAGCGCCATGGTTCAGCGATCCTGATCTGGACACCCTCATGGACACAGTGGAGGAGAGAATTTGACCTTGTAGCCAGGCCCGGGAGGAAGGCGGCCAGGTGCCGCCGTTCGCTGTGCCTGGGCGCAGGTGGCAGAGGCGTTCAGCGCCATGGGCAACGTCATCTGGACTGGCATGCAGTGCCGGAGGAAACTGCACAACCGCCTCAGGCAGCCAGGGTGAGTCGGCTGCCCCGTGCCCTTGGCACTAACACACTAACACTGGGCAGCACGGTAGTATAGCGGTTAGCGCAATTGCTTCACAGCTCCAGGGTCCCAGGTTCGATTCCCGGCTGGGTCACTGTGTGTGCGGAGTCTGCACGTTCTCCCCGTGTGTGCGTGGGTTTCCTCCGGGTGCTCCGGTTTCCTCCCACAGTCCAAACATGTGCAGGTTAGGTGGATTGGCCATGCTAAAATTGCCCTTAGTGTCCAAAATTGCCCTTAGTGTTGGTTGAGTGGGGTTACTGGGTTATGGGGATAGGGTGGTATGGGCTTGGGTAGGGTGCCCTTTCCAAGAGCTGGTGCAGACTCGATGGGCCGAATGGCCTCCTTCTGCACTGTAAATTCTATGAAATTCTATGAAACACCCGCAACAAGGCCCCTGCCCCAGGGGTTGGCCGAACCCCCACCTTGCCCCACATGCCAGCAACCATGCCATCTGCCATGGCCGGGTGCCCTGGTCATTGAGGGCACCAGCTACCCAACCCCTGGGCTGCATGTGTTGGACTTTCTAACGGTTTTGTTACATGTGTTCCCCTCCCTCCCCAGGAGAAGGCCGCACACAACCGCCGGGAGCGGGAGAAAACCAGACGGGACCAGCAGAACTGCGGCCCCTCACCATGGCAGAGCAGAGGGCACTGGATGTAGCTCGTGGCCAAGAGAAAAGGGAGATCACCTGAGTGGAGTGCGGTCACAGGCGAGCAAGTGAGACCCCGCTGAGTTGTGGTTGCCCATGATACATATGTCGGGACCCCCCCCTCACACACTCCTCACCCCCACAGCCCCTCACCCCCACACCACCCTCACCCCCACACACCTGTCACCCCACACCACCCTCACCCTCACACCACCCACGCCCCACATCCCCCTCACCACCCCCCCCCCCCCCCCTCAATATCTGCACCCCTTCTTCCCTCCGGCCTGCTGTCTAATCATACATATTGTCTTGTAGGACCTGCCGGAGATGGGGCCGATCCATCTGGTGTCACCCAGCCAGTGCCAGAGAGAGGGTGCCCCCTAGAAGTCGAGCACCGATGGGGACAGCAGCCCGAACACCAGCCCTCCGCCCGAGACTCAGGACACCCCGGAGGATGACACTGACTTACCATCACAGCTGTCTCCAACACCCTCCGCCATCCCAGAGACTCTCACCTCGATTGGACACTTTAGTGATGAGGCTCCTGGAACACTATCTGGTGCGCACCACACATCTCACCCAGTACAGCGGATGGAGGTACGAACACCAGGAGGCCGGACGGTCGGACGGCAGGCCGGCCCCAGGAACCAGCTGCCGCCCAGACGGGTCCCGGACTTCTGGAACAGCCACAGTGCAGATGCACTCAGAGACGCAGGGACCACAAGAGGGGATGACGGCAGGCATCCAGCTCCTGCAGGCGCAGGTGGAGGTGTCCAGCTGCGTGTAGGAGCATGGGGTGGTGCCGGTCATGCGTGCCACCCAGGCCGACACCGCACAGGTGGCATCCGCGGTGGAGGCATTGGGGGCAATGGTGTCGGCTATGGATCAGCGTGTCGAAGGCCTGGGGCACTCTGTGCAGACGGTGGCCGAGGCCCAGGACAGAGCTGCCCTCTCACAGGCAGCCATGTGCCAGAGCCACCTGGACATTGCAGCAGCGCTCCTCCGCATGGCCCAGTCACAGCAGGCCATGGCTGGGAATGCCAGTGGCATTGCCCAGGCGGGGTGGCCCAGTCCCAAAGGAAGGTGACAGAGGTGGCCCAGTCACTGACTGACGTGGTGCAGTCCCAGACGGAGATGGTCCTCTCCCTGTGTTCCATGGCCGTGAGCTTGCAGACGCTGGTCGAGACCAGAGCGGGCCTCCAGGACTGGCAACGCCAGGTGGCGGGGGGCCACCGGGGATGGCTCTGCTCGCACCCCCGCCCAATGGACCATCGGGGACCTGGAGGGGGAGGAGGTGCTGGGGCCTGTGCTGGTGACTCCCGCGATGGAGGTGCCGGAACACCGCAGTACTTCGGACTCTCCCCTCCTGTCCCTGGTGCATCTGGTGGGCAATGGGCAGAAGAGAGTGGCAGAATGCAACCCGGACCACCCGAGCAGCTGCCGGGCCCATCCAGGCTGGGTCGCCCCAGGCGATGCCCGCCAACAGGGTCCCTTGTCACAACAGTCTGCCTCCACTCCTGCTGTACCGTCTGGGGAACCACCTAGGCACAGTGTTAGGGCTCGTACAGCCAGAAGGTTAGAAGCCACTTAGGTTGGCACAGGTGCACGTAGTTTAGTTATAGGGGCTAGGGCACCGGCAGTGTATATATCTCCGCACAATAAGCACCTGTTAACACTGTTAAAACCTGCCTCGGTGCTCTGTCGGATGGGTGTGGATATGGGCTGGACCGGGCTGGCTGGAGGAGGGTGGCGGGGGCGGGGACCAGTGCAGGCCCTGTGGGAGGGCCATGCTCCCACCTCCGCACCTCCCCCCCCCCCCCCCCCAACCCCCCCACCCCTGTGCTACGTCCGTCTCCAGATCTCCACCCCAGGGATTCGACGGGACCGTGTGATGGACTGGCCAGCATGCAGAGATCACCCAGGTGGAAGGTGCTACTGTGGGCATGAACCAGACGTTATCAGACGATGTGGAGCACCAGAGCTCATCGCAGAGCGGGTCATCATCATCCTGCATCCCATTAACCAGACCCGCTGTCACTGCAAATCCAGGGCCCCCAGCTCGTAGCGCCTCAGGTGTCATGATATTCAAGTGAACATCACAGCACATACACACATACATAGTGATGGACAGATCAACGGACCAATTAGCACACACAACACGACAGCCAATCACAGACAGAGCATACACAGTACAAAACAAGGAACACGACACTTCCTGGGCAGTCCAGCAGGAGACGGCTCAGGGCAAGGACCTCCAAGCCAGACACTCGGACAGTCACCATGTGCTGAGTACCAGAGTTTGTTATATAAATAGTTAAAAGAAATAAAACTGCGTTGAACCAATCGCAACAGTGTTGGTTCGTCTGTGTCTCAGAGTACCCAACACTTCATGGTACCAGAAGTGAATTAAAACCTACCCACAAATCTGCCATCCTGCGCCATGGACACCGTCAACACACCGCAGCCGTTGCAAGTCACTGGGAACCTTGGCGTAAATTGGACGCTGTTCAAAAATCGCTTCCAGCTCTTTCTGGAAGCCAACGAAAAACAGAGCGCCTTGGACAAAAGAAAGATCGCCATCCTCCTCAACACCACAGGTCAGCACGCCATCCATGTCTACAACTCCCTGGTGTTCGCGGAAGGCGAGGACAAATCTAAATACGACACGGTCCTCCTCAAGCTCGACCAACACTTCAATGTTGAGATCAATGAGAACTTTGAGAGGTATGTCCTCCAGCAACGCCTGCAAGGTAAGGATGAGCTCTTTCAGTCATTCCTGACTCATCTCCGCATACTCGCGCAGTCCTGCGGTTACGACACCACCTCAGAGTCCATGATCCGGGACCAGATCGTTTTTGGGGTTGCCTCGGGCAGCCTACGCCAGCAGCTTCTAAAAATAAAAGGCCTGACCTTAGCATCTGCAGTTGAAGCCTGTGTCCTGCACGAGAACGCGACTAGCCACTATGCCCAATTTCAGGCGACCGAATCGACGCGGAGGGGGTCCTACGCGACCGGATCGGCGAGCCAGGTGCCCCACGAGGCTGAACGGGTCCAGGGGATCGAGTTTCTCTCGGCCCGCGGCCCGGACAAGGGCGGGCGTTTCGCGCGCTTTTCGAGGCCTCCCGCGCTTGTGCGTGCCAAAACCTACAGCAACACTGAGGGACGTGATGCGCAGGCGCGCTCAACGCAAGACCGAACTGTACATGCGCAGTGGCGCAACGAACGCCATGACGTCACGACGTGTGGCAACTGTGGAGCTGCACATTTAAAAGGGCAATGTCCCACAAAAACCCGACAATGCCTACGCTGTGGCAAGGTGGGCCACTACGCTGCTTACTGTCGAGCAGCTCAACCTGTCGATCTTCCACATCTCCGACAACCTTGCAGGAACGTGCGGACCATTCAGCCTCCACATTACGACATCCAGACCGACGACACAGATGACCGAGACGCCTTCCGGGTTGCGGTCATTGATGGGAACCGAGTCAACACAATCAATCCGGGTGATGAATGGTGTGCCACACTGACGGTCAACCGATCGCCGATCACTTTCCGCCTGGACACTGGCGCCTCCGCCAACCTCATAGCATGGTCAGCCTTCTACGCCATGAAGGTCAGACCACCAATCCGGCCATCCCGGTGCAGGATGGTCGACTAAAACGGGAACGTTATCCCGGCTATGGGATCCTGCCAGCTCCAGGTGACACACAACACCCACATGGCCACAATCTCGTTCGAGATAGTCGGCTCATCGAAGGACTCCCTGCTGGGCGCACAGGCATGCAAGGCTCTCCACCTCGTGCAACGAGTCCACTCTCTCTCTCCAGGCAGCACATCTGACTTCCCGGATGCAGAGTTCAACGCACAGCTCCAATTGCTCCTCGCCCTCAACCAGGAGGCATTCGAGGGCATGGGAACACTGCCATACACCTACCGAATTCGCCTCAAACCAGACGCTGTCCCGGTCATTCACGCACCTCGCAGAGTCCCTGCGCCACTCAAAGACCGCCTCAAGCAGCAGCTGCAGAATCTCCAGGACCAAGGGGTCCTATCCAGGGTCACGGAGCCCACGCCGTGGGTCAGCTCCATGGTGTGTCAAGATGCCCTCCGGCGAGCTCCGCATATGTATTGACCCAAAAGACCTCAATAACAATATCATGAGGGAACATTATCCCATACCCAAACGGGAGGAGATCACCAGTGAAATGGCCCAAACGAAAATATTTACGAAACTGGATGCCTCTAAGGGGTTTTGGCAGAACCAACTCGATCCGTCCAGCCGAAAGCTGTGCACCTTCAACATCCCTTTTGGCAGGTTCTGCTACAACCGGATGCCATTTGGCATCATCTCGGCATCCGAGGTCTTCCATAGGATCATGGAGCAGATGATGGAAGGCATCGAAGGGGTGCGCGTATATGTGGACGATGTCATCATCTGGTCCCCCACACCACAGGAGCACATATATCGTCTCCAACGCGTTTTTGCCCGCATACGGGAAAACGGCCTGCGCCTCAACCGAGCCAAGTGCGCCTTTGGCCAGACCGAATTGAAGTTCCTGGGGGACCATATCTCCCGGTCAGGGGTCCGTCCGGATGCAGACAAGGTGAGCGCCATCACAGCCATGCCGCAACCGGCCGACAAGAAAGCAGTGCTACGCTTCCTTGGCATGGTCAACTTCCTTCATTCCCAACCTTGCCTCCCACACGACGGCTCTGCGCCACCTCGTCAAAAAGTCCACAGAGTTCCAGTGGCAACACACACACCAGCTGGAATGGGAGGAGCTCAAACGCAAACTCACTACGGCACCGGTATTGGCGTTCTTTGGCACATCTCGTGCCACCAAAATCTCGACTGATGCCAGCCAATCCGGCATTGGAGCAGTGCTCCTGCTGCGTCTGTGTCTCAGAGTACCCAACACTTCATCAGGTATGTATAACGGAGGGTTATAACATTGGGGAGTGTGGCTCCGGGATGTGGTGGTGTCCGTGCCCCTGGCCAGCATCCACCCCCCCACCCCTCCCCAAACCCCTCCCCCAAATCGGTTAACCTGGAGGCAATCAGAGCGCCCCGTGCGCGTTGGCCCAGATGACGACGTTGTGCGGCCTTCCCTGCCTGCCTGGGTCCCATATCCTGCTCATCATCCCCCTACCCCGCATCCTCCTCATCGGATGAGGCCTGCCCTTTCTCCTCATCCTCCTCCTCTGGCACTTCGCCCCTCTGCTGCCCGATGTTGTGGAGGATGCAGCAGGCCACCAGGATGCTGGCGACCCTCTCAGTCTTGTACTGGAGGGCCCCTCCAGAGTGGGCGAAGCACCTGAAGCACCTCGTCAGGAGGTCGAAGCACCGCTCGATCACACTTCTGGTCGCTGTATGGGCGTCAATGGAGCGGGTCTCCACATCGATGTGTGGCCTCCGGATATGTGTCATCAGCCACAGCCGCAGCGAGTAACCCCTGTCACCCAGGAGCTAACCCCTCAGCCGGGGGGTGCCCTCGAACATGTCAGGAATCACCGAGTGTGGCAGGATGAAGGAGACGTGCACACTGCCTGGGTATCGGGTGCAGAGGTACACGGTGAGCAGCTGATGGTCACAGACCAGCTGGATGTTCATTGAGTGCTACCCCCTTTGGTTAGTGTAGAGTGGCCTGTTATCCTGTAGGGTGACATGCATTCCGTCTATTGCCCCCTGGACCCGGGATAGCCCAGTGATGGCAGCGAATCCTGCTGCCCTGGCATCCTGGTGTGCTTGGTCCAGATGGAAATGGATGTAATGATCCACCTGGGAAAATAGGGCGTCCTTAACGGCGCGGATGCACTTGAGCGCAGAGGTCTGTAAGATACCGGAAAGGTCCCCACTCGGCGACTGGAAAGATCCCGTTGCATAGAGGTTTGGGGCGACTGTCAGCTTGACGGTCACCGGAGGCGGGTGCCTTCCTGCGGTGCCAGGTGTACCATCATCTAGCAGATGTGTCGCACTGTCTCTCTGCTCAGAGAGTCTTCGACGGCATTCCCGGTCCGGCAGACCCTCAAATGACAGGCAGTGCCGGTACAAACAAAGCATCGTGGGACGCCTTCTTGGCACCTCGTCCCCATCGCCCTGTTGGGTGGCTGGCCCTCCAGCCTGTGCGTCCACCACCTGCCCCTCTGCAGCCCTTCTGCTGCAGCCCATTCCGCTGCTGCAGCTTCCCCCTACTCTCCAAGCGGCCCCCGCTCAAGTAGACGCAGGGCATCTCACAGAGCTGCAACCATCAGCACGGCGGGCAGCATTAATGGCTGAACGCAGGGGGTGGAAGGCCAACATGTGAGCATGGCGCATACTCCCATACCCAGCCAAGTTCCATGGGCTACATGGTGGCCTCAGTTGGCATTGTGGACTCTGCCCATGCATGCCCCTCCCCCACACCCCTGCCCCGTCGGTATCCGACAAAGTCGGTGCCCCCAGTCCTAGCATCCAGTGGCGGTCGGTTGAGCGAGGTGTTTTAGGCCAGAGGGGTTCGCGCTGTGGCGGGAGTGGTCGGTGGTACGAGCGTGGGCGCACCCATATGGCCGGGGTCACTGTGCAGAACAAATGGCTGAAGTGGGTGGTCAGTGAGCGCGCAGCAAGATGGTCGCAGTAATGGCGGTCGGTGCCTGGGCACCGCCCCAGGCTCATTGGGGTCACCCCGGCTGCTCGGACAGTCCCCCTCTCCCCCTTTCCTCCCTCAGCTCTGGCAGGATGCCCCCCACCACAGCCAGCATGGCCAGTGTCTGGGCCGGAAGCCCACAGTCACTCCACGCCATTTCCTACCTCCTCTCTCTCACTCAGCAGCCACAACGCCAGGTTCACAACTTTTGAAACCACAAGTGAACAACGCCATTGTGAACTCGGCTCATTGGAGGCGGTGAATCTTGGAGGCCCCGAAGAATAGGGTGCCAGGCCCGCTAATGATATGCCTACTGTACGTTTACCCCGCGTGGCAAGCGACACATTTTCGGGGTGCCGGAACATCCTGATTTGGCGTCAAACCGGCGCTTACCGCGATTTTGGCATTGGAAGCTATTCTCCGCCCAATCGCATTCCCCGGTTTCGGCCTCGGCAAGTGGAGAATCCGACTTTAGTCTCAGGAAGAGAGAATCCAGCCCACTGTTGAGTTTGTCAGCTATGGGCAGCACGGTGGTGCAGTGGGTTAGCCCTGCTGTCTCACAGTGCCGAGGTCCCAGGTTCGATCCCAACTTTGGGTCACTGTCTGTGTGGAGTTTGCACATTCTCCCCGTGTTTGCGTGGGTTTCGCCACCACAACCCAAAAGGTGTGCCAGCTAGGTGGATTGGCCACACTAAATTGCCCCTTAATTGGAAAAATTAAAATTTAAAAAGGAAAAAAACAAAGTTTGTCAGCTTGAGATTGTGACCTTTCTCCTCTATCTCCACTCTGTTTTCTAATATCCCATACATGTATTGCCTTAATGCAAACTCCCCTCCCACCCCAGGCCGTCTGTCTTTTGTTCTTAAAATTGCTAAATTTTGTTGAAATCTCTCACAGCTACTCTTTAATATTTAACACATTCTCCATCCCTTCAGTTCTGGCGAAGAGCCAAAAGGACTTGAAATGTTAACTCTAGCTTTCTCTCCTTACAGATACTGCCAGATCTGGTGTGTTTTTCCAGCATCCTGTGTTGTGGTTGTTGGGGCTGTTAGCCTTCACTGTGTACAGTTCCTTGATATCACATGGATTATGAATCAGCCCCAGGCTGAGACCAAGATGAATCAGCCACTTAATTTCTGTCTGAACATGGTTGGAAACTCTTCAGCCTTGCCTTCTGCACTCATGTTCATGGAGTCTTCTCGGTTAATTGTTTAATTGCCCAATATTCGTGACTGCATGTGGTCGGACGGCAGAGCTTTGATCTGATCTGTTGACTGTGGAATCTCTTAGTTCTGTCTAAAGCATGCTACTTCCGCTGTTCAACACACATATGGCTCTGTGTTCAGCTCCACCAGGCTTGCATGTCCTGACTCACTGAAGCCATTCCACTATATGAAAGCCACAGGTCAGGAGTGCGATAGAATACACTCAACTTACCTGCATGAATGCAGTTCCAAATAGACGCAAGACATTCATTACCGTCCAGGAAAAAATAGCCCACTTGGTTAGGATCCCATCCGCAATAGCAGTGCGTGCCGTCTAAAAGATGCGTTGCAGCAACTGACCATGGCCCCTTTGAGAGCAAGATTTAAAAGGATAATGAAGACTAACATGTGACCGAAACTCCGAAGATAGACTCAAAGCAAAATAAGAAAGCAGAAGAGTTTGTATCAATGAGACTGAAAGAAAAGCTTCAGCATTTGACAATCGGCTTATGTCTGATTTCATCGTCTGGCTTAGGAATGCGTTTCTTCCTTATAGATATCTGCAGCACACTCTGACTGTATTGTATTCAATCACTAGGAGGGCTTCTCGTGGAGCAGTGAGCATAAAGCAACCCCATTGCTGACGTCAATTCTCCACATTACTTGAGGACACTTTCTGTGAATTAGTTTATTCACCAGCATAAAGAAAATGGAGCTAGACAGTGAATTAATAACAGCATTGAAATTTTCAGCAGCATTTCTCTATATGAATTCAACTTCCCAGCCAGACTTTTCAATTCTTGTTGGTTAAATTCGGCTGGTCCAGTTTCTGATCCTATTCTCCCATTTCCTTTATGTCCCACAGTTCCTGTAATTCCACAATGTAACATTGTTGTTGTGACTTCCACTTCAAGTAGTGCCAATGATTTGATCCTTCCTGCAGTGATTTGCAAAATAATCAGCTGGACCTGAACTGTGTCTTAAGACTGAACACAGATATTTGTCTGGTTTCATATGCCCTTTTTCTGGGACTGAAATGTTTCACTAGAACACATGCAACTTCCAGACTCATTGACAAAAGCAGAGTGGTTCATCAACCAAATTGTAATGATCACATCACAATGTTAACAAGAACAATTCTGTCGAGACTTGGATGGATAGTGAAGTGGCAAGGAGAGCAGTGGATGGGAAATGAACAGGGATAGGTGTGTGCTGAAGGGAGGGATTGGCGGGGAATGGAGAACGGATTGGGTGTGTGCTGAAGGGAGGGATTGGACGTGTGCTGAGGGAGGGGACTGGGTGGGGAATGGAGAGGGGACTGCGTGTGTGCTGAGGGAGGGGACTGGGTGGGGAATGGAGAAGGGCTGCATGTGAGCAGAAGGAGGGGATTGGGTGGGGAATGGAGAGGGGTTTGCGTGTGTGCTGAAGGAGGGGGCTGGGTGTGTACTGAAGGAGGGGGCTGGGTGTGTACTGAAGGAAGGGGCTGGGTGTGTACTGAAGGAGGGGACTGAGTGTGTACTGAAGGAGGGGACTGGGTGTGTACTGAAGGAGGGGGCTGGGTGTGTACTGAAGGAGGGAACTGGATGTGTACTGAAGGAGGAGACTGGGTGTGTGCTGAAGGAGGGGACTGGGTGTGTACTGAAGGAAGGGGCTGGGTGTGTACTGAAGGAGGGGACTGAGTGTGTACTGAAGGAGGGGACTGAGTGTGTACTGAAGGAGGGGACTGGGTGTGTACTGAAGGAGGGGGCTGGGTGTGTACTGAAGGAGGGAACTGGATGTGTACTGAAGGAGGAGACTGGGTGTGTGCTGAAGGAGGGGGATGGGTGTGTACTGAAGGAGGAGACTGGGTGTGTGCTGAAGGAGGGGACTGGGTGTGTACTGAAGGAGGGGGATGGGTGTGTACTGAAGGAGGGGATGCGTGTGTACTGAAGGAGGGGATTGGGTGTGTACTGAAGGAAGGGGCTGGGTGTGTACTGAAGGAGGGGACTGAGTGTGTACTGAAGGAGGGGATTGGGTGTGTACTGAAGGAGGGGACTGGGTGTGTACTGAAGGAGGGGGCTGGGTGTGTACTGAAGGAGAGGACTGAGTGTGTACTGAAGTAGGGGACTGGGTGTGTACTGAAGGAGGAGACTGGATGTGTGCTGAAGGAGGGGACTGCGTGTGTACTGAAGGAGGAGACTGGATGTGTGCTGAAGGAGGGGACTGCGTGTGTACTGAAGGAGGAGATGAGTGTGTACTGAAGGAGGGGATTGGGTGTGTACTGAAGGAGGAGACTGGGTGTGTGCTGAAGGAGGGGACTGCGTGTGTATTGAAGAAGGGGGTAGGGTGTGTACTGAAGGAGGGGACTGAGTGTGTACTGAAGGAGGGGACTGCGTGTGTACTGAAGGAGGGGACTGCGTGTGTACTGAAGGAGGTGATTGGGTGTGTGCTTAAGGGGGATTGGATTGACGACAAAGGGGATTTGGGTGATGAGTGAAAGGGATTGAGTGGGTATTGAAGGGATTAAGGGGCAATTGGGGATCCGGAGGTAGGTTTGCTGGAGCCTCAGTTCTTGTCCTTGTCCAACAGATTGAGAGCGAGGACTGTGGGGAGGATGAGCCAGCTGATCGCAGCACCATGGTACAAGGAGCTATTCAAGTGGGGGGAGAGAAATTAAATATCGTCATTGTTGTGTTATGTACTCTGGGATAACACAGGCTGCTGCTCGATGCAGCTTTGACCAAAAGACACTCCAGACTTTGAAGTAAGTTCAATGTGATTTATTGAACCATTAGCACAGTTCTCTATGAGTTCGACTCTCCTGCTAATCTTGCTATAGTAACTCAGTCTAACTAACCAGTCTGCTCTAAGCCACGTGGTGGGTGTGATGCTTCTGATCTGCCCCTGTCCTACTCTCTAAGTGTCGCCTGTGGAAAGAGACAGAGCATGTGTGCCCTGTCCTTATATATGGGTTGTGTAATGCCCCCTTGTGGTAGTGTCACCTCTGAGTGTCTTGACTGCCCATTGGTCGTGTCCCATTCTATGTGTTCATTAGCTGTATGTCTGTATGTCATGACGTCTCTGGTGCTCCCTCTAGTGTTTACTTAGTCATAGTGTATTTACATTAACCCCTTGTGTATTTACAGTGATGCATATCACCACATTGCCCCTTTTTTCGTGTTACATATTTTCTGTACAGTGTTAAAGAAAATTGAACAAAAACAGGTAAATAAGTGATGAAAGCAAATTACTGCGGATGCTGGAATCTGAAACAAAAGAGAAAATGCTGGGAAATCTCAGCAAGTCTGGCAGCATCTGTAGGGAGAGAAAAGAGCGAACGTTTTGAGTCCGATGACTCTTTGATAAAGTCATCGGACTCAAAACGTTCGCTCTTTTCTCTCCCTACAGATGCTGCCAAACTTGCTGAGATTTTCCAGCATTTTCTCTTTCATTAAATAAGTGATGACATGTACAAGTTATGATGACTGTGATGACGATACAAGATCAAAGAATAGTTATGATGAAATTGAGGATTATACAATACCAAATAATAGTTATGATCCAAAGTTCATGAATTTACATGGTCGAGTGGCTTTCTTGTGCTGTTATGGAAGTGTCGATGTTGATGTTGTCATTCCCTTGTGAATGCCATCAGTGTCCTGATGTGTACGTAACCAAGAAGTCATCAGGAGGTGTTTAAATGGTCAAATCACTTAATTGTCTGAGGTGGACTCTTTTCTTTTTATGCATGTGGTAGCAATTCTTGATGACATCCTTCCTGAAAGCTGGTTTGCTTGTCCGTAGTGTAGCAAACGTGAATTGGTAAGATGCATTGACATGCCATGGTATGCTTGCACTCTCGCCATTGTTCTGAGCTGAGCAGTAACATTGTCCTTCATGGGCAGAGTTGTACCATGTCGTACCAGTTGTTGTTCTATTGTTGTTGTCATTGTTGTTATTGACGTGCTTGTTGTGTTTGTTGCGCTCAATGACCACACCGAGTGGAGAATTCGAGTCCATCACAAAGTTACTTGTGTCAGTATCCTTGTGGCTGCTGTTTCATTGAGCGTACCATCTCTGATTCCTCGGCGCTCCCCTTCTGGAGTCATGTCCGGTTCACTGGAATCATCTTTGGCTTGTCGATGCTCCCCGTCTGGAGTCATTTCAGGTTCTTGTGGAGAGGCCCGAGTAGATGAGGTTTGAATTAACGTGGTGTCACTGGAGTCACTAATCGCCTCACTTTGATTGTTGAGTGCCTCTGTACATACTAGCTGAGATCTGTCAGTCTCGCTGAGATGTCGCACGTCTTGTATGGGAATTGTGAAGCCTTTGTCACTTGTCGCACAGACAGTGGGTAGACCTTCAGTGTCTTCTTGTCGGTTAGTTGAGCTGGGTAGACTGTCAGAGTCTTCTTCTGGTGGCTCAAATAATCTGGGTAGACTGTCATAATCTTTTTGTTGTTCACGTGAGCGTGGTAGACTATCATAGCCGTCTTGCTGTGCACTTGTGCGTGGCAGACTTGCATCGTCTGCTGCTGGTTGCTCAGATAAGGTTGCTAGACCTTCATGTTCATGCAAGGACTGCGCTCTGGAGTCTTGTGTTGCTTCCATCTTGGAGTCTGTCAACAAGCTCGCTGTGGAGGCTTGTATCGCTCTTTCTGTGGAGTCTGGCATCGTTCTCTGTGTGGAGTCGTGCAGTGGTCTCGCTGTGGAGTCTTTCTGTGTTCTCTTCGCAGTAGTTTTCAAACTTGTCCAGGACTGTCTGGAAGTCTCTCTTGTCCTGCCCTTTGGAGTACTTGAAGGAGTTGAAGATTTCTGTTGCATTTTCACCCGCAATGGTTAGTAGAAGATCTATCTTCTCAGCATCGGCCACGCCATTTAGGTCGGCTGCTTCCAGGTAAAGCTGAAATCTCTGCTTGAATGCACGCCAGTTGGCACTTAGATTGCCGTGGTACCTGAGCTGCTGAGGAACCGGAATTTTGATCATCTTGCCTGGGTGCTGTTGCTGGTAGTCACAGGTCTTGCTGAGTTGAACTATATAGATTGAACAGGCACTACTGGTATCATGTTGTGTTATGTACTCTGGGATAACACAGGCTGCAACTCGATGCAGCTTTGACCAAAAGACACTCCAGACTTTGAAGTAAGATCAATGTGATTTATTGAACCATTAGCACAGTTCTCTATGAGTTTGACTCTCCTGCTAATCTTGCTATAGTAACTCAGTCTAACTAACCAGTCTCCTCTAAGCCACGTGGTGGGTGTGATGCTTCTGATCTGCCCCTGTCCTACTCTCCAAGTGTCGCCTGTGGAAAGAGACAGAGCATGTGTGCCCTATCCTTATATATGGGTTGTGTAATGCCCGCTTGTGGTAATGTCACCTCTGGGTGTCTTGACTGCCCATTGGTCGTGTCCTATTCTATGTGTTCATTAGCTGTATGTCTGTATGTCATGACGTCTCTGGTGCTCCCTCTAGTGTTTACTTAGTCTTAGTGTATTTACATTAACCCCTTGTGTATTTACGGTGATGCATATCACCACAGTCATAATCAGGAATAGTATAGTTTGGGGCACAGTTACTGTTCTCTGTGACCAGGATCAGGAGTTGCAAAGGTTGTGTTGCCTACCTGGTGCTTGATATATCATCCGGGTTGCAGAGGAGCTTGGAGTGGGAGGGTAAAGATCCAGTTGTCGTGATCCACGTAGGTAGCACCATCACAAGTAGAACAAGAATAAAGGTTCTGCTGAAGGAATATGAGCAGCTAGGTGCTAAATTAAAAAGCAGAATTTAAAAGGTAAGAATCTCTGGATTATTACTTAAACCACGAGCTAATTGGCACAGGGCCATAAGATTAAAGAGGTAAATGCGTGGCTCAAAGGTTGGTGTGGGAGAGATGGGTTTGAATTCATGGGACACTGGCACCAGTACTGGGGAAGGAGGAAGCTGTTCCAACGGGACGGTCTTCACCTCAATTAAGCTGGGATCAGAGTCCTGGTGAATTGCAGAACTAGGGCTGTAGGTAGGTCATTAAACCAAATAGTAGGGAGGAGGGATTGAGAATTAGAAAAGTTAAAGGAGAAGGTGGAATGAAGGTTAATGATGAGGACTTTAAACTAGTTAAAGAGGCCGAAGACTCAGGAGAGGTTAGTAAAGTTTCCAGAATACGTAATAGAACAGAATAGAACAGCCGCGTGGGTTTCCTCCGGGTGCTCCGGTTTCCTCCCACAGTCCAAAGATGTGCAGGGTAGGTGGATTGGCCATGATAAATTGCCCTTAGTGTCCAAAATTGCCCTTGGTGTTGGGTGGAGGTGTTGAGTTTGGGTGGGGTGCTCTTTCCAAGAGCCGGTGCAGACTCAGAGGGTCGAATGGCCTCCTTCTGCACTGTAAATTCAATGATAATCTATGATTAATCTAGGACAAAGGTTCGGCACAACATCGTGGGCCGAAAGGCCTGTTCTGTGCTGTATTTTTCAATGCTTTATCTAAGAAAGAAAGCACAGGAAATACTTCAGGCACAGGAAAAAAGGGGCAACTATGTGAAGGGGGGCAGGCGCCGCAGGACCGAGGGTGTTGTACCTAAATGCACACAGTATATAAAATATATATAAATGAGCTTGTTGTGCACATTGAGATTGGCCAGTACGATGTTGTGGGCACCACTGAGACGTGGCTGCAAGGGGGTCAGGGCTGGGATCTAAATATCCAGGGATATGTGTCCTATCGAAAGGACAGGCAGATGGGAAGAGGGAGCAGGGTTGCATTGTCAGTAATAAATGAACTTAAATCAATAGCAAGAAGCGATATAGGGTTGGAAGGCATAGAGTTGAGGAATTGCAAAGAAAAAAGACTCAAATGGGAGATTTGTACAGGCACCGTAGAAGTAGTCAGGATGTGGGGCAGAAAATAAATCAGGCGATAGTAAAGGCATATAAGAAAGGCAATATTACAATAATCATGGGGGACTTCAATCTACAGGTGAACTGGGAAAATCAGGATGGTAGCAGATCCCAAGAAAAGGAATTTGTGGAATGTCTACGAGATGGGTTTTTGGAGCAGCTTGTGGTACTGCCCACTAGGGAACCGGGAATTCTGGATTTGGTGATGTGTAATGAGGCAGCTTGATTAGGGAACGAAAAGTGAATGAACCCTTAGGGGACAGTGACCACAATATGATAAAATTCACCCTGCAGTTTGAGAGAGAGAAGCTAGAATCAGATGTAATGATTTTACAATTAAGTAAAGGTGATTACAAAGACATGAGGGAGAATCTGGCCAGAGTTGATTGGAAGAGGAGTCTAGCAGGAAAGACAGTGGAACAGCAATGGCAGGAGTTTTTTGGTGTTACTCAGGAGGTGCAACAGAAATTCATCCCAAGGAGAAGGAAACGTGCTAAGGGGAGGAGAAGGCCACCATGCCTGGCAAGGGAAGACAAGGACAGTGCAAAAACAAAGGAAAAAGCGAGGATTAGTGGGAAGCCAGACGATTGGGAAGCCTTTCAAAGCAAGTAGAGGATAACTAAAAAAGCAATAAGGGGGAGAAGATATAGTGTAAGTTATCTAGTAATATAAAAGAAAATAGCAAGAGTTTTTTTGATATACAAAAAGTAAGAGAGAGGCAAGAATGGACATTGGACCACTGGAAAATGAGGTTTGAGAAGTAGGAATAGGAAACAAAGAAATGGCAGAGGAACTGAATAGGTACTTTGCATCAGTCTTCACAGTGGAAGACACCAGTGGCATACCAGAGAGTCAGAGGGCGAAGATGAGTGTACTGGCCATCACTAAGGAGAAGGTGCTGGGGAAACTGAAAGGTCTGAAGGTGGATAAATCACCCAGACTGAATGTACTATACCCCAGGATTCTGAAGGAGATAGCTGAGGAAATTGTGAAGGCATTGGTGGTGATCTTTCCGGAACCACTGGAGACAGGGAGGGTCTCAGAGGATTGGAAAATGGCTAATATAACACCCCTGTTTAAGAAGGGAGGGAGGCAGAAGACAGGAAATTACAGACCAATTAGTCTGACTTCAGTTGTTGGTAAGATTTTAGAGTCTATTATTAAGGTTGAGATTGTGGAGTACTTAGAAGTGCATGGTAAAATAGGACTGAGTCAGCATGGATTCATCAAAGGGAGGTCATGCCTGACAAATCTGTTAAATTCTTTGAGGAGGTAACGAGGAAGTTAGGCAAAGGAGAACCAGTGAACATGATACTTTTGGATTTCCAGAAAGCCTTTGACAAGGTGCCGTACAGGAGGCTGCCAAATAAGATAAAGGCTCATGGTGTTGGGGACAAGTACTGGCATGGATAGAGGATTGGCTGACTGGCAGAAGGCAGGGAGTGGGGATAAAGGGAACTTTTTCAGGATGGCAGCTGGTGACTAGTGGTGTTCCATAGGGGTCAGTGTTGGGACCACAGCTATTCACGATATACATTAATGATCTGGAAGAAGGAACTGAGGGCATTATTGCTAAGTTTGCAGATGAAGCAAAGATATGCAGCAGGACAGTTAGTGTTGAGGAAGCAGGGAGGCTGCAGTAGAACTTGGACAGGCTAGGAGAGTGGGCAAAGAAGTGGCAGATGGAATACAGTATGGAGAAGTGTGAGGTTATGCACTTTGGAAGGAAGAATAGAGGCATAGACTATTTTCTAAATGGTAAAAGGCTTCGGAAATCAGAAGCACAAAGGGACTTAGTAGTTGTAGTTCAGGATTCTCTTAAGGTTAACATGCAGATTCAGTTGGCAGTTAGGAAGGCAAATGCAATGTTAGCATTCATGTCGAGAGGGCTAGAATACAAGAGCGGGGATGTACTGTAGAGGATATATAAGAAATATTGAAACATAGAAAATTGAAGCAGGAGAAGGCCATTTGGTCTTTGGAGCTGCTAGCAATTCATTATGATTATGGCTGATCATTAAGTTCGATACCCTAATCCTGCCTTCCCCCATATCACTTGATCCTTTTCGCCCCAAGAGCTATATCTATTTCCTTCTTGAAATTACAGAACATTTGTCCTCAACTACTTTCTGTGGTAGCGAATTCCACATATTCACCACTCTCTGGGTGAAGAAATTTCTCCTCAGCTCAGTCTTAAAAGGTTTACCCTGTATCCTCAAACTATGACCCTTAGTTCTGGACTCCCCCAACATCGGGAGCATTCATTCTGAATCTACCCTGTCTAATCCAGGTAGAATTTTATAAGTTTCAATGAGATCCCCTCTCACTCTTCTAAACTCCAATGAATATAATCCTAATCAATTTAGTCTCTCATTTGACCATCCCTTCATTCCAGGAATCAGCCTGGTAAACCTTCGCTGCATCCCCTCCATAGCAAGAACATCCTTCCTCAGATAAGGACACCAAAACTGCACACAATACTCCAGGTGTGATCTCACCAATGCCCTATACAATTGCAGTAAACCATCTCTATTCCTATACTCAAATCCTCTCGCTATGATGGCCAACATACCATTTGCCTTCTTTACCGCCTGCTGTACCTTTCAGCGACTGATGCACAAGAACACCAAGGTCTCACTGAGTATCCACCTCTCTCAATTTACACCTATTCAAATAATAACCTGCCTTCCTATTTTTGCTACCGAAGCGGATAACCTCACATTTATCCACATCATACTGCATCTGCCATGCATGTCCCCACTCACTCAGCCTGCCCAAATCCCACTGAAGATCTCTGCATCCTCCTCACAGCTCACCCTTCCACCCAACTTTGTATCATCTGCAAATTTGAAGATAATACATTTATTTCCCTCATCCAAATAATTAATATATAATGTGAACAGTTGGGGTCCTGGCACAGATCCCTGCGGTACCCCACTCGTCACTGCCTGTCAATCAGAAAAACATCCATTTATTCCAACTTTCTGTTTCCTGGCCAACCAACTTTTTATCCATCTCAAGTCACGACACGTAATCCCATGCGCTTTAACTTTACATATTAATCTGCTACGTGAGGCCTTCTCGAATCCTTCTGAAAGTCTAAATAAACCCCATCCACCAGTTCTCCCTGGTCAAATCTACCAGTTACATCTTCAAAGAATACTAGTAGGTTTGTCAAGCATGATTTTCTTTTTGTAAATCCATGCTGACTTTGTCCGATTCCACCACTGCGTTCCAAATGTTGTGCTATGAAATCCTTGATAATGGGACTCCAGCAAATTCCCTACTACCGACATTAGGCTCTCTGGTCTATAGTTCCCATTTTCTCTCTACCTCCCTCTTTGAATAGCAGGGTTACGTTTGCTACTCTCCAAAATGTAGGAACCATTCCAGAGTCCAAAGAATTTTGGAAAATGACCACCAATGGATCTACTATTTCTAGGCCTACTTCCTTAAGTACTCTGGGATGAAGATTATCAGGCCCTGGTGATTTGTCCACCTTCAATCCCATTAATTTCCCGAAAACCATTTCTTTACTATTACTAATTTCCTTCAGCTAAAACTTTCACTAAAACTTGTGCTTCTCAGAACTTACACTACATTATTCATGTCTTCCTTTGTGAAGACAGAAGCACAGTAGGAATTTAGTTCCTCAGCCATTTCTTTGTTCCCTATTATAAATTCCCTTGTTTCTGACTGTTACGGGCCTACATTAGTTTTTGTGAATCTTTTTCTCTTTACATACCGATAGAAACTTTTTATGTTCCCCGCTAGTTTACTTTCAAATTGTACTTTCCCCTTCTTAATCAATTCCTTGGTCTGCCTTTGCTGAATTTTAAACTGTTCCCAATCCTCAGGCTTATTGCTTTTTCTTGCTAATTTGTAAGTCTCTTCTTTGAATCGAATACTATCTCTAATTTCCCTTGTAAGTAATGGTTTGGCCACAGTTCCCTTTCTATTCTTGCGCCAAATAGAAATAAACTTTTGGAGTTCACCTATGCATTCCTTGAATGCCTGCCATTGCCTGCTCGCTGTCCTTCCATCAGTAATATTTCCCAGCCTGTCATTGCCAGTTCATGCTTCATACCATTAACTTTATTGAGGTTCAGAACTTTGGTCTCAGAATCAACTAAATCACTATTCACCTTGATAAAGAATCCAAACATATTATGGTCAATTATCTCCAAGTGTTCTCTCACAATTGGATTGCCAACTAATACTTTCTCATTACATCCCAGTCCAAGATGGCCTGTTCCCTTGTTGGTTCCTCGTGTGACTGATGGCTGATGCCCGGCCAGTACACAGCCTCTCGGGCCCTCCGCCTGCACTTTTCAACTCCGAGATGGCCTTCGTGCAGTTGATCGAGGACAAGCCGGTGCCTGCTGTGTGAGATGACGATCCAGTCCAACTTCAAGAGGACACCATCAATGACGGCTGCGTTGTCCCGGACGTTGTAAAATTGTGGGCACTGCCCCTTGAGCCACCCTTCCGTCATGTGACGCATCAATGTACTGGTCCAGAAAACCATCCTGTTTGCACTCCAGAAATTACTCCTCTATTGTACTGTGACTAATTTGAGTCACCCAATCTATATGTAGTTTAAAGTCACCCATAATCACAGATGTTCCTTTATCACATGCATCTCTGATTTCCTGTCTAGTACTATTCCCAATATTACCACTGCAGTTTGGTGGTCTGTATACCACCCCAACAAATGTTTTTTGCCCCTTGATGTTTCTTAACTCCACCCAGACAGATTCCACATCATCTGTACTAATATCTTTCCTCAATATTGTATCAATATCTTCTTTAATCAACAATGCAACTTTTCCTTTCTGTCTGTCCTTCCTAAAAACTGAACAGCCCTTAATGTTTAGTTCCCAACCTTGGTCATCTTGACAGCCATGTCTCCGTAATCCCAACTATATCATATCCCTTTACATCTATCTGCGCAACTAATTCATCCATTTTATTTTGAAGGCCCTGCATGTTCAGGTACAAAACTTTAAGGCTAGTTCTTTTAACGTACCATGTCCCTTCCCTACTATTTTTTACACAAACAGTGGGCGGGATTCTCCCATCGGGCGGCTAAGTGTTGACACCGGCGTAAAAACGGGAGTGTTTTACCCCGGCGTCAACAGGCCTCCCGGTGCCCGATTCTCTGGGCCATGGGGGCCAGCACGGCACTGGAGCGACCCACGTCAACTGGGCACCATGGGGTCTGCGCATGCGTAGTGGCTTTCTTCTGCGCGCCAGCCCTGACGCCAAATGGTGTAGGGCTGCAGGAGCCGGTGCGGAAGAAAGGAGGCCCCCAGCCTGAGAGGCCGGCCCGCCGATCGGTGGGCCTCGATCGCGGGCTAGGCCACAACAGAGGCCCCCCCTGGGGTCGAACCCGGCGTGGCACGATTCGCACGGCGCCCCGGGGATTCTCCGACCCGGCGGGGGGTCGGAGAATCCCGCACAGTATCTATTTATCTGATACAGGCCCTTGATTTCTCTACCACTTTTCGTATTCTCCTTTCTGTCTTTTTCTCTTGTTCTTGATTTCCCCTGCTCTGAATCTTTACATAGGTTCCCATCTCCCTGCCATATTAGTTTGAACTCTCCCCAACTGCTCTATCAAGTACCCTCCCCCCAACCCCCCAAGGAAATCAGTCCTGGACAAAAGAGAAAATGCTGGAAAATCTCAGCAGGTCTGGCAGCATCTGTAGGGCGAGAAAAGAACTGACGTTTCGAGTCCGATGACTCTTTGTCAAAGTCATCGGACTCAAAACTTTAGCTCTTTTCTCGCCCAACAGATGCTGCCAGACATGCTGAGATTTTCCAGCATTTTCTCTTTTGTTTCAGATTCCACCATCCACAGTAATTTGGTTTTATTTACATCAGTCCCGGTCCTGCCCAGGTGTAACCCGTTGTCATGCGAGAGTGTCTTTAAGAACTGGATGTTTAAGCAATGTACCTTTAACAGAACAATGATGTCATAGAGTGGGTGGAGCTCAGCTCAGTTCAGCCATTTTGCAGGTTTTTAGTTTCAGTTTAAAAGCAGTGTGTGTGTGTCTGTGTGTTTCCAGAGAGCTGCAAATTTTGCAGTTTGGTTTTTCAGTTTGAAAAGTGCCTGGCTGGTTTTGCTGAAAGCAGCTATAAAGTGCCTGGCTGGTTTTGCTGAGAGCAGTTTAAAAGTGCCTGTCTGTTCTGCTGGAGCTGAAGGCAACCAAGCTAATATATCTCTGCCATTCTACAGAAAATATATATATCCTTTACCTGATGTGATACTGTTTAAAGGTGTTAAGTCTCTTGGAAGTTTGAAGGAACATTGTAAGGAATTATTTACTGTTGCAATATTTTCTGAGTTATCTTTGAAGTAAGGGGTGTTAAGAGATCTAATGTTTATTTAAGATGTTAAGTTGAGTTCATGGAATAAACAGTGTTTTGTGTTAAAAACCCCACGTGTCCATAATTGTAATACCACACCTAGGGAACAAGCCGTGAGCTCGGAAAAGCAACAAATCCATTAAAGGGAGAGGTTGGTTGAACTCCATGATACATTTTGAGGTTCTGAAAATGCCTCGCCCATAACACCCATCCAGTTTGTACAGGTCCCACCTCCCCCAGAACTGGTCCCAATGCCCCAGGAATCTGAAACCCTCCCCCTCACACCATCTCTTCAGCCACGTATTCATCCGATACATCTGACTATTTCTACTCTGACCAGCACGTGGCACTGGTAGTAATCCTGAGATCACTACCTTAGAGGTCCAACTTCTCAACTTTCTTTTTAACTCCCTATATTCTGCTTCCAGGACCTCATCCCTTTTATTTACCTATGTTGTTGGTACCGATGTGCATCACGACCACTGGTGTTCACCCTCCCCCCTCCAGAATGTACTGTAACTGCTCCGAGACTCCTTGGACGGGATTCTCTAATAATGGGGCTATGTCCTGTTATGGGCCAGGGTTTAGAGAACCCCAAAGTGTATCATGGAGTTCACCTGACCCACAACTTTTAATAGATTGTGGTATGGGGAGCACACGACCCACTCTACAGGTGTGTACAGCAGAAATGGAAAAGTATTTTTAAAAAGAAAACAATGTTTATTCTATGAACTCAAGTTAACCTTTTTAAAACATACAGTGAACATCTTAGCAACCATTAATTCAAATACAACCCCAAAAGAATACAACACTAAGTAATGCTTAATAACTTCCCAAACAACATCCGGAAGACAGAAGAAACACCTTTGAACAGAAGCACATTAGGTTCACATTCACTGCTGAGAACATTTATAATTCTGAATTCACCAAATGATCAAGAGATAGTCTTTTGATGGCAGAGAGAACAGCAATACACCTGCTTGGTCTGGCTTCAGCTCCAACACTGAAAACGAAACTAAAACACACCCTGCAGCCTGTTCAAAAATGAAAGTAAAAAGCTGACAGACAGCCCAGCTCCACCCACTCTCTGACATCACTGTAGTAACAAATACCCATTTCTTAAAGGTACTCTCACCACGGATATTTATATACACACCCATTTATAAACACCCATTTCTTAAAGGTACTCTCACTACAGATATTTATATACACACCCATTTATAAACACCCATTTCTTAAAGGTACTCTCACATGACAGTCCCCACGGCGGCATGAAAACCGGCCCCAACGTCTCCGGCGTCAACGGCCCCCGAAAGTGAGGAATTCTCACCTTCCTAGGGGGCTAAGTTGGCGCCGGAGTGGTCCCTGCAGCTCCATATGGCGCGGAGCGACCTGCGCGAGTTTGCGTATACGCAGAACGGCCGGCGTATTTCTGCGCATGCGCGGGGGTTTCCTTCTCCGTGCCGGCCCCTGGGCAATATGGCGGAGCCCTATAGGGGCCCAGCGTGGGGTAAAGTAGGCCCCCAAGGAACCAGCCCGCCCGCCGATCAGTAGGCCCCGATCACGGGCCAAGGTTGGATCCCCCCGGGTCGGATCCCCCCGCCCCCCCTCCAGGACGACCCCCGCACACTCACGTTCCAGGTCCCGCCGTGTGGGAGCTGAGTAATCCACTTCGGCGGGATTCGGCCCAACTCGTCGGCCATTCGGCCCATCAGGGCTCAGAGAATCGCCGGGGGGGGGGGGCGCTGTCAACGGCTCCCGAACGGCGTGGCGACAATCCCGCGGGCACCCGAAAAACGGCACCGGAGAATGGGGAAGCCGGCGGCGGGCGCGAGAATCCCGGCCCTTGGCCTTAGCACCAGGGATGCAACATACTCTCCTGGAACCTCATTTGCGGCCAAAGAAACGCCGATCCATTCCTCTTACAATTGAACCCCCATAACTATTGCATTCCCACACATTTTACTCCTCCTCTCTGCAGCAGAACCAACCATAGTGCAATGAATTTGGCTGTTGCTGCTTTTCCCTGAGAGGTCATTCCCCTCAACAGTGTCCAAAATGGTATATCTGTTTTGCTGGGGAACAGCCCTGGGAGATTCCTGCACTGCCTGCCTAGCTCTCTTGGTCTGCCTGGTGGTCACCCATTCCCTTCCTGCCTGTGGAGTAAGAGCCTGCGGTGTGACCACCTCTCTGTATGAGCTATCCACGACACAATCTGCCTTGCGGTTGCTCCACAGTGTCCCCAGCTGTTGCTCCAGCGCAATTAGGGATGGGCAATAAATGTTAGCCAGTGACTCCCACAACCCGCAAATTAATTTTGAACAAACTGCATGGAATTCCCTCACTAATTAAATTCTCGGTTTTAAGTATTCAGTTTCGCTGCACTCAATCTTCAGCTGCTACCATCATGCAAATCCATCTGAATTGGTTGCTGAGTGAAGGCGGGAGTTACGACAACTCTCCTGAGGATCTTAATGAGAAGGCGATATTGCAAATGTTGTTTGCTGCTTTTCATCGTAGTTTTGCTGCTTTTCATCGTAGTTTTGCTTATCTGATTCATCACTACATCCTCCTTTGCAAATAAACTTGGTAAAATGCCACACATTATTATGCTGGCAACATGTTGAAGTTACATTTCTATCCGCGTATTGTCATTAATCAACATGAGCAGACAGGTACAGTCACCCAACAGCTCAACTTGTGAAAAACATCTGGCAGGTGGTAACGGCGGTAAATGGATATGTGACAGGATACTGGGAAATATCTCGGTGAATACTTAATGTGGTAGGAAAAGTGGTTCCTCCTATCTCCCTAATTATATGGTTGTTTGTGCACAAAGGTGGATGCATATAATTACTTACCGTAAGAAAAATAGAACACAATCCTATCACCAGTGCAAACCTTAAATTACTTCTGCACATTACTTCTGGGGCAGCACGGTAGCCTTGTGGATAGCACAATTGCTTCACAGCTCCAGGGTCCCAGGTTCGATTCCGGCTTGGGTCACTGTCTGTGCGGAGTCTGCACATCCTCCCCGTGCGTGCGTGGGTTTCCTCCGGGTGCTCCGGTTTCCTCCCACAGTCCAAAGATGTGCAGGTTAGGTGGTTTGGCCATGATAAATTGCCCTTAGTGTCCAAAGTTGCCCTTAGTGTTGGTTGGGGTTACTGGGTTATGGGGATAGGGTGGCGGTGTTGGCCTTGGGTAGGGTGCTCTTTCCAAGAGCTGGTGCAGACTCGATGGGCCGAATGGGCCTCCCCTCTATGCAAAGCTATATTTCTTAGAAATAAAATTAATGACTACACTTTGACCACTAAAGCGATGGAGCATCTTCTCTAAAAGAGAATTGTAGTCTGCAGTTTAAAGTTAAATCACATACACCCACCATGTGATCGTAAACATCAATGAGAAATAGATTTCTGTGCATTCCGTTGTAAATAGCTTCTCACTACTTATGTCATTTAAGCTAAAATTTTGATACCACATGAATATAAATCCCTCCCCGATGGTGAATTTGGTGGCAAGGTGATTTTTTTTTCATGTTTTTATTGTCATTTTCAATTTTACACAGTGAAACCTATGTGTCCGATATTTACAATTTATACATTTTCTTAGGTATATACATCTTTTTTGATATGTCTTCTCCCCCCCTTCCCCCCTCCCTACTGCCCCTCCCTATCCCCTCCTTGGTATGCCCCTCTTCCGCCCTGAGTGTTCTCTCGCTGAGCTCCTGTCCTTCCCTTTTTTTCCCTCCTTCTGTCATTTTTGTTGCAGGCCTTGTGGGTTCGGTGGGTGTTGGGGGGGGGGGGGGGGCTTCCTGCCCCCCTCCTCCTCCATGCTTCTCCCTGTGGTTCCCCTGAGTTTCCTCCTCATATCCTCCCCCTTTCCCCTTTTGTATCTCCTGGCTTGTGTGTTTGTGTCTGCTCTCATCCATTTCTCCCTCTTTCCTTCGTCACTGTTGGCCTCGAACAGGTCTTGGAACAGGCCGACGAATTGCCCCCACACTTCGTGGAAGCCTTTTTCCAACCCTCGGATGGCATACTTGATCTTCACCAGGTGGAGAAATTCAGACAGGTCTGCCAGCCAGTCTGCAGCTGTGGGTGGTGCTGCTGTTTGCCAGCCAAGCAGGATTCTCCGGCGTGCGATTAGGTAAGCGAATGCAAGGGCGTCAGCCCTCTTCCCCATATGTAGTTCTGGCTGGTCTGATACCCCGAAGACTGCCACCCTCGGGCATGGCTCCACCCTCACCCCCACAACCTTGGACATTGCCTCGAAGAAAGCTGTCCAGACCACGACAAGTCTAGGGCAGGCCCAGAACATGTGGGCGTGGTTGGCCGGGCCTCCCTGGCACAATTATCTTCCACCTCCAGGAAGAACCTGCTCATTTGGTGTTCTCTGTGCACCACTTTAAACTGCATGATGCTGAGCCATCCATAGGAGAAGGTGGAGTTGGCCCTGCTCAGTGCCTCACTCCAGAGTCCCCAGCCCGCTTCCATCCCCAATTTGTTCCATTTTCAAGGAACAAAGAACAATACAGCACAAGAACAGGCCCTTCGGCCTTCCAAGCCTGTATCGGTCACGATACCAACGTTTGCCAAAGCCCTCAGCACTTCCTTGTGCCATATCCCTCTATACCCATCCTGTGTTTTTCAAGATGCCTTTTGAACTCCATAATGTATCTGCTTCCACAACCTTCGCTGGCAAACTGTTCCAGGCACTCACCACCCTTTGCGTAAAATACCTGCCTCACAAATCCCCTCTAAACTTTGCCCCACAGACCTTAAACCTATGCCCCATGGTGACTGACTCTTCCACCCTGGGGAAGAGTGCCGGCCCATCCACTCTATCCATGCCCCCCACAATCTTGCAGACCTCTATCATGTCACCCCTCAATCTCCGTCTTTCTAATGAAAATAGTCCGAGTCTATTCAGCCTCTCCGCAAAGCTAACACCCTCCAGACCAGGCAACATACTGGCAAACCTCCTCTGCACCCTCTCCAAAGCCTCCACATCCTTCTGGCAGTGTGGTGACCAGAATTGCGCGCAATATTTCAAGTGCGGCCATAGCAAGGTTCTATACAACTGTAGCATAACTTGCCAGTTTTTATACTCAATTCCCCGTCCAATGAAGGCAAGCATTCCGTATGCTTTCTTGACTACCTTGTCCACTTGTATTGCCACCTTCAAAGATCTGTGGACCTGCACGCCCAGATCTCACTGACTGTATATATTCCTAAGAGTTTTACATTTACGGTATATTTCCCCTCTATGTTAGACCTACAAAAATGCATTACCTTACACTTGTCCAGATTAAACTCCATTTGCCATTACTCTGTCCAAGTCTCCAACCTATCTATGTCCTGCTGTACCCTCTGACAATCCTTAACACTATCTGCCACTCCATCAACTTTGGTGTCATTCGCAAACTTTACTAATCAAACCGGCTACATTTTCCTCCAAATCGTTTATGTATACTACAAACAACAGAGGCCAAAGCACAGATCCCTGTGACACCACGAGTCACAACCTTCAATTCAGAAAACACCCTGGCTTCGTCCAGTGGTAGTCTCGCCCTGTCCAGTAGCTGTCCATAGATGTTCCCATAGTTCCCCCCTTCCTTACTGCCCATGTCCTCTAATAGTGTGGTTCCCGGGGCCCTGGGGTATCCACCGTCTCATGGATGTGAGGTTGGAGATGGGCCGTGTCCAAACGCAGCCAGCCTTTTCTCCGTGCTCGTAAAAGGTCAACTGTGTCTGGCGGAGTTGATGTACTGCTTTCCTGGTGGATAGCAGGTTAAAGTCCATTTGTAGCTTTTTCCTCAATGCCAGAAGCTCTATTGCCGGGGCCTTGGTGTACTTTCTGTCGACCTCTAGGATGAGTCGATCTGTTGTTACCTGGCCTCACTCTCTTCCCTGTCTCTGTGAGCCTTGTAGGCCATAATTTCTCCCCTGATCACAGCCTTCAGTGCCTCCCAGAACGTGGAAGGTGAAGCTTCCCCGTTCCCGCTCTTAGTAACGTACTCGCCTATGGCCTGTGATGTTTTGGCAGAAGGCCTTGTCAGCCAAGAGGGCTGTGTCCAGTCTCCACGTGGGGCGTTGGGCACTGCCCGTCTCCAACCTCACATCAATGAAGTGTGGAGCGTGGTTGGAGATGACTATCGTGGAATATTCCGCTCTTACTATTCCTGGAAGCAACGATTTCCCCACTGCAAAGAAGTCGATCCAGGTGCATACCTTGTGGACCGATGAGACGAATGAGAATTCCTTCTCAACTGGGTCCAGGAACCTCCGTGGGTTCACCACCCCCATCTGCTCCATGAATGCTCCCAGTTCCCTAGCCATGCCTGTCTTTTTCCGTGTTCGGGGGTTTGATCGGTCAGTTAGCGGGTCCAGTACACAGTTAAAGTTGCCACCCATGATCAGTCTGTGTGTGTCAATCACCGGGATTTCCGCCATGGTCTTTTTCATAAAGTCTGAGTCATCCCAGTTGGGCAAGTACACATTTACCAGGAATACCGGTGCGCAGTCTAGCACACCGCTGACTATGACGTACCGTCCCCCTTGGTCTGTAACATTCCTTGTTTCTGTGAACCTCGTCCTCTTGCTAATCAGTATGGCTACTCCCCAAGCCATCGTCCCGCAGCATGAATGGTACGTATGTCCCACCCAGCCCTTCCTTACCAGCAGTCGGTCTTTCTCCCTCAGGTGCGTCTCCTGCAGGAAGACTATGTCAGCTTCAGGCTTCTCAGATGTGTGAAGACCCTGGATCTTTTCACCGGGCCGTTAAGTCCCCTAACGTTCCAGTTGATGATCCTGATGAGGGGATTCTGTCCCCCGTTCCTGCGGGATCAACCATACTTACCTGGTGGACGCACCCCTGCACTCCGGGGTTTCCCTTTATTAGGGGGCCATCCAAAATGGACACGGTCGCCGTTCTCACCATGAGGTCGGGTCCCTGTGCTCCAGGGATTCCCTTAGTCCATGGGGGAACCCAACATGGCCACCAACTGTGTGTATGCCACATGGGTGCGGCCCTGCACTCTGAAGTCTTGCTTTGTTTAGGGACCCTCCAAAGTGGCTGCTTGCAGCACCATCTTGTTTCCTCGGCCTGCTCCCTGCCTGCCAAAGCCAATCCGAGTATCAACTCTTTTTCTCCGTCCTGTTTCCGATGTATTCTTTGTTTTCCTCCTGCCCCATCATCCCCCCCTCCCTGCGTCTCCCCCTCCCCATTCACCCCCCCTGCATTCCCCTTCCCTGCGCCCCCCCCCCTCCCCACACACACACACACACATTGGCCAGGTGCTCACTCTCTGCAGAGAGGTGGCCGTGACACTCCTTACTGCCTGTCTTCCTGTGCTAGCCTTCCCTGTTATTACGATGGCTCCCCTCCCCGGACTGGTCTAGCACTTTGCCTTTGCCCGCCGGATGTCTGTTTTTCCTGTCTGCCCCCTCACTTGCGTTTCCCTGTCCTCGTTCTCGCCTGTGACCGGTCTTTCTGATCAGAACGAGGCAGTAGTCTCGTGCAAACATATAACATTGTCTACGAATCTTTGATTCTATTTCTTTCAGCGACCTTCCTCCGAGCCGCCTTCATCGCTGCCTCGCTTGCTCTTTATCCAGGCGGCTGACCCGTCCGAAGTCGTGTGCCTCCGCCGGGGTATTGAAATAGTATTCCTTGCTCTGGTGCATGGTTCAGAGTCTGGGTGGGAATAACATGCCGAAACATACCCACATTTATAAATCGCCAACTTTGTCTGATTAAACTCGGCCTTTATTTTTGCCAGCTCTACCCCAATGTCCTGATAGATACGGTTTCTATGTCCTTCCCATGTCCTCGCTTTTGTCTGTCTAGCCCACCGCAGGATCCTCTCACGGTCTTGGTATCGGTGCAGCTTCGCTATGATCGCTCTCAGCTGCTCCCCATGCCTTGGGCTTCGGTCTGGGCGGTGTGTGTGCCCTGCTGAGATCTGGGGGGTTGGGGAAGCTGTCCCTCCCGATGAGGTTGCCCAGCATTTGGGCGATAAAGTCTGTCAAGTTTCTGTCCTCGATGCCTTCCGGCAGTCCCATGATCCGTACGTTCTGCTGTCGGGACCTGTTTTCCTGGTCCTTGGCCTTCCCCTTCAAGTTCCCCTGGGCCACCACCAACCTTTTCACCTCTGCTTCCAGAGCGACGATCCTGTGGGACCCTGAGGCTAGTAGTGAAAAATGTAAACCAAGTGAGTTTCACACTCTTCTAATTCTTTGAACCTAACTGCTGAGTTGTTTACTCTATTGACTTCAAAATTCTTTATTGCAAACATCGATATAATCCTGGAATCGAGCTCAAACAGTGGCCACCCATAATAATTATCAAAACAAAGATCGTGGCTTCCTTGACTGCAGACAAATAAAGAAAAATTGATACTGAATGTCAATGGACCAATGTTTTCTGTTAGTGAGCACAATGGGGGAATCTGAAATGTCAAGAGAAAATTGCTGTTTTCAAGGAATGTAATATCAGGCAACATTATCCGATGGAACACTTGGCAAATCTGACAGCCTCATGCGTCAGGTGAGAATCGTTTGAGTAAACTCACTGAACCAAAACATTATTGGGCAACAGTCTTTGTTCAAAACTGCAAATCATCTTCTGTCAGTCAGGAGGTGAATAAAAAGGAACGCCATCCCTGTCGTCCCACTCGTGTCCTTAACAGCAGTCACTCTTCCTCGCATTAATGGAGGAAAACTCCCATAAAACAGTTGAAATAAATTCAGTGCGGCCAATTTAATTCCCTAAAGGTGTTGAGTGAGAGGTTTAAAAGTTGTATTCTGGAAGCTAACATAAAACATCTCCTGTGTTCATTTCTACTAGCAGATGTTACAGAGGCAGCTGTTAATGTGGTTTGAAGCTTGAAAATGTCTCCTGCTGCAATCATAGAATCAAATAATTGTATAGTTTAAAACAGGGCTGTCGTACCCTCAATAACGCCACAAGAGTGTAGAATGATAAATGAAGGCTTTAATAAGCAGAGAACTAGTCAGTGACCGAGACGTGTGCTTACTGAGTGCCACCTACAGGGCATCACCTTATATACGGCTCCCTGGTGGGCGGAGCTAGAGGCAGAATCCCCCAGGGTTCAAAATCCAGTCTTAAAGGGGCATCACCTACATGGTGTTAAGGGTACAGTAACCATTCATCACATTCACCCCCTGTTTAAAAATAACGCAAAGTCCATCGGGGGTGAAGTGGAATCACATGTCTAGTCTTTTCAGTGACTGGATCGTCCTCGTCAACCTTCTCAGCTCAGGCGGTGGTGTGGCGGACACGGATGTCTTTGGTGAGAGTACATCCGGGAGCACGGTGGTCGGAGCTTTGGTCCGGGTCAGGGTAGGGGGTCAGGCAGCAGGGGGAATAGCTGGGCAAATAGCTGGGGCTTGGGATAGCGGTGCTGGCGCTGGCGGGGAGTGTGGGGGGGTGCGCTAGGGGGGTGCGCGGTCGGTGTCTACCGACAGGGCAGGGGTCCCTGGGGGGGCATCAGTGGGGAACCAGCAGGCGCCAGGTCCCGCGCGAGGGGGGGGGGGCGCGTCAGTAGTGGGGGAACCAGCAGGTGCCAGATCCCGGAGGTAAACCGTGTCTTGCCTGCCGTCGGGGTGCTCGACGTAGGCGAATCGGGGGTTCGCATGTAGCAGTCGAACCCTCTCGACCAGGGAGTCTGTTTTATGGCTCCTCGCATGCCTCCGGAGAAGAACAGGTCCCGGAGTCATCAGCCAAGCCAAGGTGGAAGCGAGACCCCGGAGGTGGACTTCCTGGGGAATACAAACAAGTGGTTGTGAGGGGTCTCATTCGTGGCCGTGCAGAGGAGTGACCTAATGGAGTGTAGGGCATCGGGTAGGACCACCTGCCAGCGGGGTGGTTGGGAGACTTCTCGACCGTAGGGCCAGAAGGACAGCTTTCCAAACTGTTGCGTTCTCCCTCTCCACCTGCCCGTTTCCCCGCAGTTATAACTGGTCGTTCTGCTCGAGGCGATGCTCTTGCTGGGCAGATACTGACGCAGTTCATCGCTCTTGAACGATGTACCCCGGTCGCTGTGGATATAAGCGGGGAAACCAAACAGGGTGAAGATGCTGTGCAGTGCCTTTATCACGGTGGCCGAGGTCATGTCGGGGCAGGGAATGGCGAATGGGAGACGGGAGAACTCGTCGATGAGGGTTAGGTAGTAAATATTGCGGTTGGTGGACGGGAGGGGGCCTTTGAAGTCCACGCTTAGTCGCTCAAAGGGCCCCGAGGCCTTTACAAGGCGAGCCTTGTCCGGCTGGTAGAAGTGCGGTTTGCACTCTGCACAGATCTGGCAAGCCCTGGTCATGGCCTTGACCTCCTTGGTGGAGTACGGTAGGTTGCGGGACTTGATAAAGTGGCGAGCTGGGTGACAGAGGTCAGCGTGGATAGCCCGCAGGCGATCCTCCTGCGCGTTGGCGCATGTGCCGTGGGACAGGGCATCTTGGGGCTCGTTGAGCGCCCCAGGACGATACTTGATATCGTACGTGCAGGTGGAGAGTTCGATCCTGCACCTCAAGATTTTATCATTTTTAATTTTGCCCCGTTGTGCGTTATCAAACATGAAGGCTACCGACCGTTGGTCGGTAACGAGGGTGAACCTCCTACTGGCTAGGTATTGCCTCCAGTGCCGCACAGCCTCCACAATGGCTTGTGCCTCTTTTTTGACTGCAGAGTGCCGAATCTCGGAGGCGGTGAGTGTCCGGGAGAAGAATGTTACTGGCCTGCCTGCTTGGTTGAGGGTAGTAGCCAGGGCGATGTGTGACGCATCGCTCTCTACTTGGAAAGGAATGGTTTCGTCCGCCGCGTGCATAGCGGCCTTGATGATGTCCCCACGGTAGGCTATTGCAGAAAATACGGAGGCTGGGGATTGAGGGTGATTTAGAGATGTGGATCAGAAATTGGCTAGCTGAAAGAAGACAGAGGGTGGTGGTTGATGGGAAATGTTCAGAATGGAGTTCAGTCACAAGTGGAGTACCACAAGGATCTGTTCTGGGGCCGTTGCTGTTTGTCATTTTTATCAATGACCTAGAGGAAGGCGCAGAAGGGTGGGTGAGTAAATTTGCAGACGATACTAAAGTCGGTGGTGTTGTCGATAGTGTGGAAGGAAGTAGCAGGTTACAGAGGGATATAGATAAGCTGCAGAGCTGGGCTGAGAGGTGGCAAATGGAGTTTAATGTAGAGAAGTGTGAGGTGATTCACTTTGGAAGGAATAACAGGAATGTGGAATATTTGGCTAATGGAAAAGTTCTTGAAAGTGTGGATGAGCAGAGGGATCTAGGTGACCATGTACATAGATCTCTGAAAGTTGCCACCCAGGTTGATAGGGTGGTGAAGAAGGCCTATGGAGTGTTGGCCTTTATTGGTAGAGGGATTGAGTTCCGGAGTCAGGAGGTCATGTTGCAGCTGTACAGAACTCTGGTACGGCCGCATTTGGAGTATTGCGTACAGTTCTGGTCACCGCATTATAGGAAGGACGTGGAGGCTTTGGAGCGGGTGCAGAGGAGATTTACCAGGATGTTGCCTGGTATGGAGGGAAAATCTTATGAGGAAAGGCTGATGGACTTGAGGTTGTTTTCGTTGGAGAGAAGAAGGTTAAGAGGAGACTTAATAGAGGCATACAAAATGATTAGGGGGTTGGATAGGGTGGACAGTGAGAGCCTTCTCCCGCGGATGGAAATGGCTGGCACGAGGGGACATAACTTTAAACTGAGGGGTAATAGATATAGGACAGAGGTCAGAGGTAGGTTCTTTACGCAAAGAGTAGTGAGGCCGTGGAATGCCCTACCTGCTACAGTAGTGAACTCGCCAACATTGAGGGCATTTAAAAGTTTATTGGATAAACATATGGGTGATAATGGTATAGTGTAGGTTAGATGGCTTTTGTTTCGGTGCAACATCGTGGGCCGAAGGGCCTGTACTGCTCTGTATTGTTCTATGTTCTATGTTCTATGTCGGCCTTGATGCGACTGAAGGCTGACCGGGCCTCAGCCATCAGGGGAAATGTTGTGGTCTTTATGAGTGGACGGGCTTCGTCCGCATATCTGGGGACCCACTGGGCGTAATAGGAGAAAAACCCCAAGCACCGTTTGAGGGCCTTGAGGCTACGGGGAAGGGGAAGTTCCTTAAGGGGGCGCATGCAGTCGGGGTCGGGACCTAGGATCCCGTTTTTCACGACGTAGCCGAGGATGGCTGGTCGGGTTGTGTGGAAAATGCATTTTTCCTCGTTGTAGGTCAGGTTGAGGGCCCGGGCGGTCTGGAGGAACTTTTCAAGGTTCGCGTTGTGGTCCTCCTGATCATGGCCGCAGATGGTGACAGTTTTTTCTTGAGCTGTCTCTTGTTCTTTTACCAAACGCAGTGGGGACGATTTTGGGCCCGTTTTTGCCGTGAGCGCCAAGGCCGAGGTGGGAGCAAATTCCCGCGAGAATTGATAACATGATTCTCAATGGCGATATCTCATTTTCTGTTTTTCCCCAACACTCGATGGTGACCTGATTTCAATCCATTTTAATATAACTAAAGGGCTTCCCTGCAATATGTTCCCCCTACTCAACCCTCGCCGATATGATGTCACATCGGTGAGGTTTACAAAAGGTATTTAAAAACATGGAATAGTTGAAGGGAACCTACCGAGGGCACAAAGGTAAGTAAAGACCCTGGTGGGAGAGGAATATGCCCGGGCAGTGCCCTGGCACTGTGTACGGAGTCAGAGTCGCCTGCAGCACTTTGTTTCTTTAAGTGCTGCAGCATCTGGCGGAAATAGCCGACCGTACACCTGAGAAGCTGCGCGCTGGTTTTCTCACCAGAACCATCACTCAGAGAAAAATTCAGACCATTTCACTCAATATACTGTAACTTTCTTGGAGGTGCAACCACTGTTGGATTACCATTCCATACCCACTTACCTGCGACAGACATTTTCCTTGCCTGTCTCTCACCCAACCTTCCTGAGTCAGGCCGTGTGAGACACAGGCAGCACAGCTGCCCATGTGGCCCAGGGTCGACGTCTAAGAGAGGTCAGAACAAAGGCACCGCCCTCTTTTTTACTGCACTAGCTGCCGTAAAGCAAATAAGTTCAAAGGTCCCATTGAAAATGGCAGGCCAGGGAGAAGGCAAGTGTTAGAGTAAGTGGATAGAATTTGGGGGGGGAGGTGGGAGAGCGGGTTTGGACATCAAGGGGTTGGACATTCGGAGGGGCTGTGGGGGGAGTTGGACATTATGGGAGGGGGGGAGGTTGTACATTGGGTAGGGGTGTGGTTGGCTTGGGGGGGCCAGGTTGGAGGTGAGGGGGGGATTGGACATCTGGAGAGGGTGTGGGGTTCGGACACCGTAGGATGTAGGGGTGTCGGGCTCCGGGGGGGGGGGGGGGTCACGTGGAGAGGTCGTACATGAGAGGAGTTGGGGAATACAAGGGTGGGGGTCCATCCAGGCCGGGGGGGCCAGGTCGGGGTGGGGTCAGGCTGGGTCAGGGTGCTCAGATTGGATTGGGGGTCAGGTTGGGTTGGGGGTGGACCAGCTGGGTTGGAGGTTCGGATCAGGTCATGTTGGTGGGTGGAGGTCCTGTGCCCGTGGGTCATTGGAAGGGTGGAGGAGTGCCATGGGAGGTCAAGGGGTAGGGAATACCATGGGCAGTGGTTAGCCAGAAGGGGTAAGGAGTCCCCTTGGGGGTTGGTGGCATGAGGGGAGTCCCGTGCAGGGATTGGACTGGGTGCTTAAAATAGTTGCACAGAAGTTAGAAGAGGTAGAAGTTAGAAGTTAGTTGATAGCGGAACCAACAAAAGTTAACAAAGTAAATTACACTTCCAGATCCTTCCCTGGGGTGTGCAATCGCCGAGGAGGAGTTATTGCTTCTCGACAATTGATGAGCAAATGATTATCTGGGAAGTTCTGAGAGGGACTCCCCAGCACATCTTTGGAGTGCCTCCCAAAATCTGACACTGGGGAGCTAAGAAGTTACGGCCAAATCTGTGACCTCTTGTTAATGATCCTTCAGCCATTAGAAACAGTTTCTCCTTCTTTATTCTATCCAAACACGTATTGATTTTTAACACCTCTGTTAAACCTCTCTGAGGTTCCCCTGCTTTAAATAGAACAATCCCACCTTCTCCAGTCTATCCACATAACTCTAATCCCTCATCTCTGGAACCATTCTGGTAGGTTTGTTTCCTGCTCTCTCGAAAGCCATCTCAGCCTCCCTAAAATGTGATGTCCAGAATTGGACACATCATTTCAGCTGGATCAAACTAATGTTTTATGTAGGTTCAGCATAACTTCCTGACCTTTGTACTCTATCTCTATTTATAAAGCCCAGAATTCCATCTGCTTTATTAATTACTGTGTCACTGTTGTAACCCCAATGGAGGTGCCGGGATCAGGACAGTACATTTCCCATAAGAATAGGAACTTCCCCTTTAAGGGAGGGGCACTTCCCCTTTAAGGGTTCGTGGCTTCCCCTCTTCAAGGGGAGGTCCAGCTGTATAAAACCCCCAGCCTAGATGGAGGTCGGGGAAGGAGACCCTTAGCGGAGTGGAAGAGTTTCAGAATTATATGAAATCATACAATCATTACAGTGCAGAAGGAGGCCATTTGGCCCATCGTGTCTGCACCAGCCCTTGGAAAGAACCCTCACCGCCACCCTATCCCAGTAACCCCACCCAACCTTTTTGGACACTAAAGGCAATTTAGCATGAGCAATCCACCTAACCGGCACATCTTTGGACTGTGGGAGGAAACCGGAGCACCTGGAGGAAACCCACGCAGACATGGGGAGAAAGTGCAGACTCCGCACAGACAGTGACCCAAGCCGGGATTCGAACCTGGGATCCTGGAGCTGTGAAGCAACTGTGCTATCCACTGTGCTACCGTGCTGCCCTTGTTCGTAGTTTCTACTGTCAACTATGCATTCTACTTATCATGGATTCAACACTGGCAATGATGGTTCAGTGAAGCTGCCGTCGACACCAGTTGCTACGTGCCGGTCTACGTCACCTAGGCTTCCGGAGGCCCACTACTAACCACCAAAATGCCACACATAGGACAGCTGGAAACCTTTCACACAGGTACCGGCAATTGGGGGCACTATGTGGAACGCATGAACTATTTTTTTTTTAACAAATGCAATTACTGGTGATGAAAGACAAACTGTGATATTACTAACAGCTTGCAGAGGCCCACATTCAGTGTGATAAAGAGCCTGACTCACCCGGACACCCCAGATGCCTGGGGCTGGATTCACCATTTTTGAGCCCAAGTGTGGAGGATCTGTGGTGTTTTACGTCAAAAAAATCGGCGGCGCCCCCTCACCCATCCTGCGACCGGTGAAGGGCTAGCAGTCGCACCGTGTAAAACCTCCGGCTCCCACAATAAAAATGCCTGGAGAATGGCCGGGTCCGTGGCCGCACATGAGACAACCTGCAGCGGTCGCGCTGTAAAACATGGCGGTGGCCGTGCGCGGACCTGACCTGCCAGATAGTTCCACCCTGGCCACCCCCTGACCCCCCCCCCGCCCCCGACTCACCCCCCCCACCCCCCCACCAGTCAAAAGGGATTTTGGCGTCAAACGGGATTCTCCACCCAATCGTCGAATACGAAATCGGCATCGGGAATGGTAAATCCTGCCCCTGGTCATTCACTGCCCTGGTGACCCTAGTGGGGAAGCATTTCGATCCGAAACCACCGCTCATCATGCACCGTTTCCAGTTCCACATGGCTGCTCAGGCCCTAGGCGAGTCAGTGCTGACTTCCTGGCCCGCCTCCGAAGACTGGCTGAGACTTGTGAATTTGGAGAGAAATGGAATGAGACGCTACGATACTGCTAGGTGTGTAGATGTTGCAATGCAGCCACGCAATGGAAATTACTAGCTGAGGCCCACCTGGACCTTGCAACATACGGTGGAGATAGCCACCTGCAGAAAAAATGCCAAAAAAGGGGTCCAGGAACTCCAGGGACTGGCAGTGCTCAGCCTGGGACTCCAAAGCAAGTGCCAATCACACTCGACTAGAACTGAGGAGGCCGCCCGCCAACAACGGGACATCTACTGGAGGAACACGGGCTACAGTCATAGAGGTTGGGAATGCCACCAGACATACTCCTCTGATCAGGAGGAACTGGAATACAATTACCAGCCAACGGGGTCCAAAACAGGCCACAGAAACCGGGGAAACAGGAGGCCCCAAGAGGAACAGCCCATCCGCAGTCATGCCTAGCATCACCTAGCATAGTGATCACCGCATTCTATCCATTATAGTTCCTTTAACGTAATTAACATCCTTATGACAGACCAAAGTTTTTAAAAAAAAGTATTCTTTCACCTTCTGTGACTTCAAACTCACCTTATACAGTAAAGTATCTTATTAATGGAACTAACAGCTTCATGACAAACCAAAGTTAAAAAATATATATCCTTTCATTTTATTCATGATGTGGAGATGCAGGTGTTGGACTGGGGGTGGCACAGTAAGAAGGCTTACAAAAAAAGGTTAAAGTCCAACAGGTTTGTTTCGAATCACTAGCTTTCGGAGCGCTGCTCCTTCCTCAGGTGAGTCACCTGGTGTTGTAAGACTTCTTACTGTTTCATTTATTTGGCATGTTAAACATAGTTGAAAATGCAAACCATAATATATAATAAATAATAATCATAATAATATAAAACATTAACCAACAAAAAATATGTCTCCTGATGTCTCCTGCTAGATAGAAAAATTTCCTCGCAAATAAAAAGGTTTAAAAAAACTCCCCTAAATTCCAGGTAAGTTGTCCAAATTCACACTATAGCTGCATTTTTCATTCAGCAGCTCCAGTGCAGGGTTTCAAGCTGTTATACAAAATCGGCCGGGTGTTTGAAAGCGGTGTGTTTCCAGCGCGCTTGCCTGTACGCCTGCGCTTCTGGGTCATCACAGTGCGCATGTGCGGTGCACCAGCTGGCCAGAGAGGAAGTTATGCACCAATACTGTTGGGTAATCTTATAGCTTGCAGTTTCCTAGGCCTGGATTCTCCCCTCTGGGGACTAAGTCCCCACGCCGGCGGGAAAACCGGCGCAAATCACTCCGGCGTCAACAGCCCCCGAAAGTGAGGAATTCTCCGCATTTTCGGGTGCTAGGTGTATGCCGGAGGGGTTGGCGCCGCTCCAGCTGGCGCCAAAGGGCTAGCACGAGTTCACGCATGCGCGGAACGGCCGGTGTGATCGCGCGCATGCGCAGACCGGCCACCGTATTTTCGCACATGCTTCCTAGAGTTGAGGAAGTGAACAATGAGTATAACGATACACAGTGACAATGGGGGTTCTCTTCTCCGCGCCAGCCCCCGGGCAATATGGCGGAGCCCTACTGGAGCCCGGCGCGGAAAAAAGAAGTGCCCCACGGAACAAGCCCGCCCACAGATCGGTGGGCCCCAATCGCAGGCCAGGCAACAGTGGGAGCCCCCCTGGGGTCAGATACTCCCGCATCCCAGAGGACCGCCCCCGCATACTCACCTGCCAGGTTCCGCCGGTGCGTGAGGTGAGTGATTCACACCGACGGGGCTGGCCAAAACTGGACGGCCGCTTGGCCCATCGGGGCCTGGAGAATCGCTGGGGGCGGGGGGGGGGGGGCTGTCAATGGCCCCCGACCGGCGTGCCGGGAATCTCGCCGTCGCCCGAAAAACGGCGGCGGAGAATACGGCAGCCGGCACCAGGGCGGCGGGGTGTGATTCACGCCTCATCCCAGGGATCTCTGACCCGGCGGGGTCAGGGAATCACGCCCCTAATGTGTGACCTTGTTGAGAATATGTTTCAGGATTCTGTAGGTAGAGTGGACAAAACGGACCTGAGCATAGAATCTCTACATGCAGAAGGAGGACATTCAGCCCATCGAGTCTGCACCGACTGTCTGAAAGAGTACCCTACTTAGGCCGAAGTCCCCACCCTATCCGCATAGCCCGTAACCCCACCTATCCTTTTGGACACAAAGGGGCAATTTAGCTTGACCAATCCACCTAACCTGCACATCTTTGGGCTGTGGGAGGAAACCAATGTACCTGGAGGACACCCACACAGACACAAAGAGAATGTACAAACTCCACACAGTCACTCAAGGCAGGAATTAAACCTGGGTCCCGAGTGCTGTGAGGCAGCAGTGCTAACCACTGTGCCATCCTCTCCCCCTTGGGGCTGTAGTCCCCTGTGCGCCACCGGTGGTTTCGGGCTCGTCAGGTGCACGCCATGAAGGGCCTGTTGTGATTCAGGCTGGTATGCTCTCAAACCGATGTGAATGTACAATCCAAGAGAGATTAAGGAGATAATCATGCTGAAGGTCTAATAACGACATATAAATTGATGCGAATGGAGATCCTTTTAAAGTCGGGATTCCCGTTACATCACGGATGGGGATGGGGTGGGGGTGGGGGTGGGGGGGGGGGTAAGAGCTGTTTTGGGGCTCCCACACGATTCTCCATCCCCTCAGCCAGCCCTTTCTTCCCCAGACTGTAGTCAGCTCCAAGCCCTCTACCAGAAGTAGGCATACATTTATGAGTTGTTAATAAAGATATGCTACAGTCGAAAGAACCTGCTTCGCTGTGCCCAAAGCACGTGTCTTCATGAAATATACATTGCAGATTCCAACTGGGAGCATCAGATCATTGAATCACCACTTTGGTGCCTTCAACAAGTTTCTGGGCACAATGGGCATCCTGCGTGCAGGTACTGCTCGCTGTTGGAAGCATGGGAATTAAGAATTAATCCTACAGTGTCACCAATAATTAATGTTACAAACCCCACTGGTAAATATCCAGAGCCAGTTCCATGCATTTCGTGCTTTAATGTATCAGCATGTGGACCAGTATTTTGTGGTTAATATACTTCCTAGAGTTGAGGAAGTGAACAATGAATATAACGATACACAATGACTAATGACTACTTGCATTTTTCATCTTGCAAAGTAGGTATGCAAAATTATCTTTATCGATTTCTTTCCACACCGATGTTTTCATTCACTCTGAAAGTATCACATTGTTTATTGTGAGACCTGCAGGCTTTCAAAGCACTAGCTCATCTCCCAAGCCACTGTACACAAATAGTCAAGGCCAATCTGAATTTTCCAAGTCACGCAAGGGTAGGTGTAGTGAAGCGATCACTTTTGGAGATGGGGAGAAGGTAAATCAAAGGTTTGGAAGAGATAGAATGTGGAGAAGGAGATAGCAAGGTAGATGAGGAGTGGAAAGGATTGGAGGCAGTGAGGGGAGGACTATGGAACAGAGAATATAGAAGAGGCCCCCCCGGAGATTGATCCCCCCCCCCCACCTTCCAGGACAGCCACCGCAGCCGCGACGCCGAGCTCCCGCCGGGTGGAACCATACGTGACCTACGCCGGTGGGAACTCAGCTGGTCGACCGCGGAGAATCGCCGCGGGGGTCTCTTTCAACGGCCCCCGACCAGCACCGCGTCGATCGCGCGCGCGTGGCTGGCGGCGATTCTCTGATCGCCGGAGAACCGCGTCCCGCTGTCGGACCAGCGTTGCGGGGCGTCTCGGCGGCAACTCGGAGAATCCCAGCCATAATGTCAGGTAAATTACAATCGCTTAAGGTTTAGAATATTTTGCCCCTCACTGCGTTACCAAGGGACATAATATTATGCGGTGACCACTCTTTAATTTTAGTTGATATGGTCAATTTCACATTGTAAAAGAGAATTCAAAATGAAGGACATATTCATTTCAAGCAGAATATTAGGGTGAGGGGATAGTTAGACCTATATGCAACAGGTTGGAAGGTCTAATACAGGTAGGGAATATACGTGAATGGTAGAACCCTCAAGAGTATTGACAGTCAGAGAGATCTAGATGTACAGGCCCACAGGTCACTGAAAGGGGCAACACAGGTGGAGAGGTAGTCAAGAAGGCATACGGCATGCTTGCCTTCATTGGCCGGGGCATTGAGTATAAGAATTGACAAGTCATGTTGCAGCTGTATAGAACCTTAGTTAGGCCATACTTGGAGTATAGTGTTCAATTCTGGTCGCCACACTACCAGAAGGATGTGGAGGCTTTAGAGAGGGTGCAGAAGAGATTTACCAGGATGTTTCCTGGTATGGAGGGCATTAGCTATGAGGTGAGGTTGAATAAACTCGGTTTGTTCTCACTGGAGCAACGGAGGTTGAGGGGCGACCTGATAGAGGTCTACAAAATTATGAGGGGCATAGACAGAATGGATGGTCAGAGACTTTTTCCCAGGGTAGAGAGGTCAATTACTAGGGGGCATAGGTTTATGATGCCAGGGGCAAGGTTTAAAGGAGATGTACGAGGCAAGTTTTTTACACAGAGGGTAGTGGGTGCCTGGAACTCGCTACCGGAGGAGGTGGTGGAAGCAGGGACGATAGTGACATTTAAGGGGCATCTTGAAAAATACATGAATAGGATGGGAATAGAGGGATACGGTCCCCGGAAGTGTAGACGATGTTTGCGGATGACGGTACAATGTTCAACACCATTCACGACTCCTCAGATAATGAAGCAGATCATGTCCAAATGCAGCAAGACCTGGACAATATCCAGGCTTGGGCTGACAAGTGGCAAGTTACATTTGCGCCACACAAGTGCCAGGCAATGGCCATCTCCTACAAGAGAGGATCTAACCATCGCCCCATGACATTCAATGGCATTACCATTGCTGAATCCTCCACAATCAACATCCTTGTGGTTACCTTTGATCATAAACTGAACTGGACTAGCTACATTAATATTGTGGCTTCCAGGGCAGATCAAAGGCTAGGAATCATACGGCGAGTAACTCACCTCCTGACTCCCCATCTACACGCCGTTCATTCAGTGTCGCTAGACAACACCCTGGAACTCCCTCCCTAACAGCACAGTGGGTGTACCTACACCTCAAGGACTGCAGTGGTTCAAGAAGGCAACTCACCACCTTCCTCTGAAGGGCAACTAGGGATGGGCAATAAATGCTGGCCTAAGCAGTGATTCCCACATCCCGCAAATGAATAAAAAAGTTACACTGTACTTAACTGTGCCGATTAGAGAAAAAAAACAACACAACAAAAACGAGCAAGAAATAACAGCAGGTAAAAAGACTGGTAGATGTCCGTACAGATATTTACACACAATTGCTTTCCCTCCTGCTGTGGCCGTGTCCATCCTTTGAACAGTGTACCTTTGTTGCCGTTCCCAGTTTGACCCAGGCGTGTATTTACGGATGTCATTTTACAGTTTTAGCCCCTTGTCCCTCTCGATTTCCTTGTGTGTGCTGCCCCCCATCCCCATCCCTTCCTTCCTCTTTCTTTTTCATCTCTATCCCGTGACTAATTTGTGTTTTCCCCCCCTTCCCTCCCCCCTTACTCTATTGAATGCTGGCTACGAACAGATCCTGGAACAAGTTGGTGAACAGCTTCCACATCCTGATGACCCCTGATGGCAAATTGTATTTTTTCCATTTTGAGTAGTTCCACCTGGTCGGGACTGCCAGTCTGCAGCCTTGGGTGGTGCTGCTGATCGCTAGCCGAGCAGGATTCTCCAGCGGGCAATCAGCGAGGCAAAGGCTATGGTGTCGGCCCTCCTCCCCATGAAGAGTTCTGGCTGGTCTGAGACCCCGAAGAGTGCCACTTTGGGGCATGGCTCCACCCTCACTCCCACAACCCTGGACATTGCCTCAAAAAAGACTGTCCAGTGCCCAGCAAGTCTTGGTTAGGCCCAGAGCATGTGGGTGTGGTTGGCCGGGCCTCCCTGACACCGTCCACACTAGTCCTCCACCTCCGGAGGAACCTACTCATGCATATTCTGGTTACGTGCGTTCTGTGCACCATCTTCAGCTGCGTTAGGCTGAGCCCTGCGTACGTGGAGGTGAAGGTGACCCTGTGCAGTGCTTCAATCCACAGTCCTCACCCTACTTCTATGTCTAGTTACCCCTCCCATTTTTCCCTTGTCTCGTCCAAGGGGGGAGGGTACCTCCTTCAACATTCGCCTGTACAGTTCCCCACAGTTTCCCTTACCTAGGTCACCCGCCTCCAGCAGTTCTTCTACTAACGAATGTCCTGGTATCTGGGAGTACATCATCGTTTCCTTACGGAGGAGGTTTTTGACCTGTATGTTTCTTATCTCATTTCCTTTTGGCAATTGGAACCTCTCCATGAGTTCCTCCCAGGGTCGCGACTCTATCGCATCGCCCATGTACATGCCGCTAACCGTCAGTATCCCCTCATCCTCACTCCACCTTTTGAAGATGGTGTCCATTTGTGCTGTAGTAAACCTGTGGTTGTTGCAGATGGGGCCATAGTGGACATTTCGATTAGGCCAAAGCGCTGTCTCATCTGTTGCCATGTTCGGAGCATGGCTACCACCACTGGGCTTCTCTCGAGTGCTTGATTGGGGCGGGGTGGGGGGGGGGGGTGGGGGGGGGGGGGGTTGTGACTAGGGCATGGAATGATGTCACTATGCAGGAACTCTCCTCCATCTTCATCTATTCAGCTCCTAGTTCCTTCACCCATCTCCTCACTCTTTCTGTTGTGACTGCCTAGTGATGCAATTGTAGGCTTGGGAGGCCCAGGCCTTCCATGTTTATTTTCCTTTGTAGGACCTTCTTTTGGATCATCGGGTTTGTCTCCCACTCCCCACCCCACACACACACAAACGCAGATGTCATGATTAACTTGCCAAATGTGTTAAAGAAGGCTTTGGGGAAGTAGATCGGGAGGGATTTGAACAGGAAGAGGAACCCAGGCAGTACGTTGATATTGATCATCTGTACTCTCCCTGCCAGTGAGAGTGGGAGTGTTCCCCACCTCTGCAGGTCCATTTTAACTTCCTCCACCAGACTCGTCAGGTTCCATTTATGGATCCGTGCCCAGTAGTGGGCTATTTGGATCCTCAGGTAGTGGAATTTGGTCTGGGCTTGTTTGAACAGCAGTCCCTCCAGCTCTGTCCCTACCCTTGCGGGTTCACCGGGAAGATCTCACTTTTGCTCAGGTTAAGTTTGTAACCTGAGAAGGCTCCAAACTCTTTCAGGAGTTTCATTATCCCTTCCATGGTGGCCTGTGGGTTAGAGATGTGGAGGAGCAGATCATCTGCATCGAGTGAAACGCTGTGCTCTCTGTCCCCTCGCTGGATACTTCTCCAGCCCTTTGTCGTTCTGTGGGCGATCACCAGTGTCTCAATTGCCAGTGCAAACTGCAGCGGCGATAATGGGCATCCTTGCCTCGTGCCTCTGTGCAGGTGGAAGTATTCAGAGCTGGTAGTTTTTGTCTGTACGCTCGCCATGGGAGCGTTGTACAGGAGTTTCACCCAGGAGGTGAACTCTGGCCCGAACTCAAACTGTTCCAGGACCTCTATGCGGTAATTCCACTCGACTCTGTCAACGTCCTTTTCTGCTTCCAGGGAGACGATCACTTCTGGTGTTCTCTCCCCGGATGGGAACATTATCATGTTCAGCAGGCGCCTGATGTTAGCTGCTCCATGACTGCCCCTGGTACATAGCTCTCCAGCTGCTTTGCCAGGGCTTGTACGACTCACTTTTCATCGGGTCCTTGTCCTTTTTGGGTATCATCGATATTGAGACTTGTGCCAGTGTCGGTGGCAGGGTACCCCTAACTAGTGAGTCTGCAAACATCTCCCGCAAGCGCAGTGCCAGTGCTGCCGCAAATGTTTTGCAGAAGTCTGCCGGGAATTTATCTGGCCCCAATGCCTTCCCCGCAGTCATGGAGTTGATACTCTCTATGACTTCCCCCCATTCTCATGGCGCTTCCCGGCCCTGTCTCTTCTCTTCCCCCACAATCGGCATAACTAGTTGGTCGAGGAACTGCTTTATCCCTGAGTCCTCCTCAGGAGATGTACAGTCCCCGGTAGAAGGTCGCGAAGGTCTTGTTGACATTTCCGGCATGGCGACGAGCCTGCCACTAAACCTGGGCTATCTCCCTCGTGGCTGCCTGCTTTCTCAGCTGGTGAGCCAGTAGTCGGCTGGCTTTGTCTCCGTGATCGTAGACGGTTCTCCGTGTCTGGTGGAGCTGGTGCATTGCTTTCCCAGTGGAGAGCAGGTCAAAATCCATCTGTAGCTTCTTCCTCTCCGCCAGTAGTTCTGCGGTGGGGTACGGAGTCGACTAGCCACCCTCTCCTTCCTATCTTTGTGTGCCTTGGAAGCAATCATTTCCCCCCTTATCACTGCCTTCAATGCCTCCCAGAACGTGGAGGGTGAGACCTCCCCATTCTGTTTGTTGGTAACGTATCCGGCTATGGCCTGTGATAGTCATTTGCAGAATGCCTTATAGCTAGCATGGCCGTGTCCAGCCTCTGTGGAGGGGTTTTGTGCCCGGCCCATCTCCAACCTCACGACCACATGATGTGGAGCGTGGTCGGAGATTACTATTGCAGAGTACTCCGCACCTACCGCCCCTGGAAGCACTGCTTTCCCCACTACAAAGAAGTCAATCCTCGTATATACCCTGTCTACCTGGGAAAAGGAGAACTCCTTCTCCCCTGGGTGTGTGAACCTCCACATGCCCATTGCCCCTATCTGTTCCATGAACACACCCAGTTCCTTCGCCATATTTGACATTTTCACCAATTTGGGGTTTGATTTGTCTGTCCATGGGTCCTGTATGCAATTAAAATCCCCTCCAATGATAAGTCGGTGTATGTCTATGTCGGGGATTTCCGTCATGGTTTTCTTTACGAATTCCGCTTCATCCCAGTTGGGAGCGTACACGTTAACAAGGACCACTGGAGTCCCTTCTGGAACACCACTAACCATGATGTACCGTCCTCCTTGGTCCGTAACCACCATTGCCACTGTGAATGCTGTCCTCTTATGGGGCAGTAGGGCCACCACCCACCAGCTCTCATCCCATAGCACGAATGGTACGTCTGTCACACCCAACTCTTTCTTACCTGCAGTCGGTCCTTCTCACTCAGGTAGGTCACCTGGAGGAAGACTATGGGTTTTCATACTTTTCAGATGGACGAAGACTATACATCTTTTCACTGCGCCGTTGAGTCCCCTGACATCCCAGGTGACTATTCTAATGGGGGGTTACTGTCCCCTCCCCTCCTGCAGAATCAACCATACTTACCTTGTGGCTGTGCCCCTGCATCCGGGGTTTCCCTTTGTCCAGGGCCCACCCAGGATGACCACCATCTATGTGTGCACCATGTCGGTAAGCCCCATGCATTCCGGGGTTTCTCCTTGTTTGAGGGCCCTCCAAAGTGGCTGCTTCCAGTGCCTTTGTTTTCCGTGCTGCTGTGAGTGAACTGTGGTAACCAGCCTAATGTCCTTCCTCCCCCGTGTCGCTCGGCTTTCCCCGGATCTGACACCCTTCCCCCTTTCCCTCTCCTCTTCCCAATGAGATACCCCTCCAACCTTTCCTCCTCTGTTTACCCCCCTTATCAGCCCCCCTCCAGAATATTCTCCCCCCTGTCGCCAGGCACCCTCTCCCCGTCGGGAGCTACACGCCCCCTTCATTCGTATTTCCTTGTGTTGGCTCACCTGCTAGGGTAGTGCCCCTCCCCGGGGTCGATCTATACCTCGCCTGACCATTGCATGTCTCTTCCCCCCTTTTCCTCCTCCTCACCCCCTCCTTTGTCTTATTGCTCTCACCCCCTCACCCTTCCTTTCTGGGACTCAACGTCAGCTTTGAAGATGAGGCGGTTCAGTCCCATGCAAATTATCTCTATTTTATTGTTGTTGACTGATACAATTAAGTGTCTGGTTCACTGTTGGTTCCATTGTATTCCCAGCCCATGCTTGTGCATCTGTGTCCGCCGGTGCGGTGAAATAGTGCTCCCTGCCCTGGAACGTCACTCAGAGGTGGCGGGCTACAGCATCCCAAACCGCATATTGTTCTTATAAAGGGCTGCCTTGACTGTGTTAAATTCCGTCCTGCGCTTGGCCAGGTCTGTCCAATGTCCTGGTACACCCGGATCGAGTATCCCTCTCATTTGCAGGACCGTGTATGTCTTGCCTAAATCAGGATCTGTTCCCGGTCTTGGTACTAGTGCAGTTGGACAATGATGGCCCGCGGCTGTTCCCCGGCCATGGGCATCGACCGGAGTGACCTGTGGGCTCCATCCATTTCTGGAGGGTTGGAGAAGCTTTCCCTTCCAACCAGTTTGCCCAGCATCTGGACCACATGCTCCGTGGGTCCTGCCCTCGGTGCCCTCCAGTGGGCCCACAATGCGGAGGTTATGGCGGCACGATCAGTTTTCTTGATACTCAACCTTCCCCCTTAGTGTCCCTTGTCACGCCACCTATCTTGTCATCTCAGTCACCAATGAGACAATCCGGTCAATCTGGTCGGTCGGGGCCTTCTCCAGCTCTCTGATCATCTCCTTCCGCATCTCCAGCCCCGTTCTGGTTTTTCCTGCGCTACTTCCAGGGTGACCAGTGCCTCCACTACCGTCACTTTAACCATCGCCACTATTTCAGGTTTGATGGCATCCTTGAGCTCTTGGAGATCCTGTGTTAGGAATTTCCTCCATTTGTTCATCGGGAGGTCGCCCGGGATATGTTCTGGTGATCTATCCCGTTCGGGTGTGGCCGAGATCTCGCCGCCAGCATGTTCATCATTGCCCTAGTCTTTCTCTCCCGGCTTTTACTGCCTCTGCCGTCTCTTCGGCTCCTTGGGTTGTTGTTGCTTGTCTTGTTTCGTTTGTAGTGGTGGTGTTGGACTGGGGTAGGTTTTTTTCCCTGGGTTTAGCGGGCTATTTTGGGGTAAAGGTTCCTAATTTTGAATTTCCAGGAGAGCCACCTTTCGTGCGCCTGCTCAGCCCATCCGGAAGTCTCGTTGAGCTGTCTTCTTGATCCGCTGCAGTCCGTCTGGTGGAAAGCCACTCACAGTGCTATTAAGGACTGGGTTCCAGGATTTTTACCCAGCCACAGTGAAGGAATGGTGATATCTTCTTGCCATTAAACAAAGCATTTAAGATGATTTTCCACTTTTTTTTTGTCAGGGAGGTTTGGCGAAGGGTGTAAGAAGTTTAAATCATGTTTCACACCAACCTAAACATGTGACATGATTTTCCCCATCCCCCATCAGTGACACTGAGGGTGGGATTCTCTCAGCCTCGGGCCGGGCCGGGGAATCCTCGCGACCGGCGCGAATCGCGCCGCGCTGCCCCGACTCTGGCACGCGATTCTCTGCAGAGTGGAGAATCGGTGCCATTGGCGGCGGCATGGTTGGCGTGGCGCCGGTCTGGGGCACTCTATCGGCCGGCCCGCCATTTCTCGGCCCGGGATGGGCCGAGCGGCCGTATAAAAATGCCGAATCCTGCCGGTGCCGTCCACACCTGCTCTCAGCCGGCGGGAACTCGCCGTGGAAGGGTCAGGGGGCGGCCTGTGGGGGGGGGGGGGGGGGGGGGGGTGTCTGACCCTGGGGGGTACCTCCGATATGGCCTGGCCCGCGATCGGTGCCCACCGATCGGCAGGCCGGCCTCTCTGGCTGGGGGCCTCCTTTCTTCCGCGCCGGCCCCTGTAGTCCTACACCATGCTGCGTCAGGGCCGGTGCGTTGAAGGAAACCATTGCGCATGCGCGCATTGGCGCCGGTGCCACTGCACATGCGCGGATACCGCGGCGCCTAGTTGACGCCGGGATCAGCAGCTGGAGAGGCGTGAACTGCTCCAGTGCCATGTAGGGGCCAGAATTACTGATCCTGAGTCCGTGTTGACGCCGTCGAGAAACACTTAGCCTCAGGATCACAGAATCCCGCCCAGTGTGTTTCCTGATGTTCAGTGATAGGAACCTCATTTGAATATGTTATCATCTCATTATCAGACCTCTGCACCTGACTAATTACATTTACTAATTACTAATTTAACCCTCTCCAATTTAAGAAAGTCCATTCATGTCGGCATGAGGGCAGAATAAACCCGACTGGTCTCCCAAGGTATATCCTAGCAAGCAGACATCCCCGAGGAGCTCAGGTGAGTGCATCGCTCAGGGGGTGAGGGTTAAGCCAGGACACTGTCATGATATGCAAACATGCAACCAATGAACACTCAGAATAGGACACAACCAATGCGCAGTCAGGACACTCAGAGGTTCCATCACTACAAGGGGGCATGACATAAACACTATAAAAGGGATGAGGCACTCACACCCTGCCTCTTTCCACAGACAGACATCTAGAGAGTTAGACAGGGTTGATCAGCAGCATCACACCCCAGCACGTGGCTTAGAGCAAGCTGGTACAGTTAGACTGAGTTACTACAGTTAGATTCGCAGAGAGTCGAACTCATTTGAGAACTGTGTTAATAGTTCAATAAATATGTTGAACTCATTTCAGAGTCTGGAGCATCCTTTAGTTAAGACTGCATCAAGTAGCAGCCTGTGTTATCCGAAGCAGCATAACACAACAGACGCTACTCGGGCACTGCCTGAGCACTGCTTCCTGGCACTGTGGCGGCACTGTCTAGCACTGGCAGTGGCCAGGCAGTGCCGGGGGCATTGCCCAGGCAGATGTGGGGGGGGGGGGTTCATGGTGAACAACTGTGTGTTGAGGAGGCCTTTAAAAATGGCACCCTGATCATCGAGAGATAGGGTCAATCAGAGCCTGCCCCGCCAGTGATACATCGTGGGACCCGCCTCTTTATGTTTTTCTGACATAAAGGATACAGCGGAGAAAGCTGCCATTCAATTCAATTCAATTCAAGAGCTTCTTCATTCACAGTTTCCTTTCGCCATTTCAAACTAATGCTCAAAACTAGATTTGGTGCACATCCCACTTGATTGTGATTAATGTTCATTCCGTATCTGCGCATCAAATTTTTGACCCTGACAAAGCTGACAGCTGAAAAAGTTACAGCACTTCAACCCACTAAAGACAGAACAGCACCGTATTGCTGCCCAGGAAGAAAGAAAAGCAGGGCCAGCTCGCTCAATTCAGCGCTCCTTCTCTGTCACTCGTGCAATAAATTCTCCCCTTTCCTCTCCCGTACACTCCACAATCTCTTGCCTCCACTTCCCTTCCCCTCCATTCTGTTTCCCCCCTCCCCTTTCCCTTCAACCTCCCCTCCACCTCTTTCCACTTTCTCCCATTCCTTTCTCCCTTCCGTTCCTCATTCCCACCCCTTTCCCCTTTCCCTCCACCTTCCCTCTTCCTTTGCTGATACAAAAGTAAAAACAGAAGGTTTGAACAGATTTTAAACTCCTCAGAGTGCATCAAACTACTGTAATGGTCAGGAAAAAGAGGATCGTTTTGGGGAAAAAAGTACAGAATGTAAAGCTGTACATTTTTAAAAGAGTTTCACAAGGATGAAGGAGAGTAGGAGAATTGATCCCCAGTCACTTAAACTCGTAAACACAGTTGGAAAACAGCTTGAGACCAAATTTAATGATCCCAGTCAATCTCCAGAATGCATTAATGAGAAAGAGTTAAGAAAATAAATAAACAAATGCACTTGACCACCTGTTTCCATTCATCCTTTAGATGGAATCTATTTATAAATTGCTTTGATAGAGTATTCATTAATAAACAGATTCATTCAACAAAACACCACTTGCAGCATGAGAAAGCCAGATGTTCAGGGATATTCTGGTGCAATTCAGTTCCATGCTTTTTTCACACAATTGTTTCGCCTCATTATTTTGTTTTCCCTCTGTAGTGTTTTTCCTTTACACATTTAGGTTGAGTATGTCTGCAGCCTCAGCGTGTCATCTGTGTCCATAGCACTAATGTCTCACATCAACAAAAGATGGCTGACTTCCTGTTCCTGTGCAGCTGTTGTTTGCAAGTGAATCAAGTTAAGCCTTTCTGTCAGCAAGATTTTAATCATTGAAACTTACTGTATTAAATTACATTCCACTGATTAAGCAATTATTATCCTGCCATCATAGAATGGTGTTAATCAGCTTTTAAACTATTCCATAAACGTCCGATTTAAGAGATGCAAAACAATGTCTATGATTCAAAAAGTTAACATACAATGGGACAAGAAAAAATTGTATGATTTCATGAGCAACAAATGAAGAGGGCACTCAGAAGCCACACTGTGTTAATTCAATGCTATTACAATTATGCAACTCTTCCTTGATGCTTTCCCGTGCCTGGTTAATGCTCTGTAACAAGAAAGCTGAAAAAAGGAAAAAGAACTGCCATCCGACTGAGGAGGCTTCATGCCAATCCATATCTAACAGCCTGCTCTGAAAGCTCTGCTCATAGTTTGACAGCAGTGACAATTTCCACCACAGCCACTGAGACAATAACATTCTAAATAAAATGGCCCACAACATTCTAAAGATAATTCTATTTGCCTTATCTCCCAATATTAACCGATCCCTTGAAAAAAAAAAATCCAGCATCCGGATCGAGATCCACATCTTTGCCAAAATCTAATCAGTTCTTCCTTAGACCATACCCTATCTGTCCCAAATTTCATTGAAATCCATCCTTTAGTTTTTGAGGAATATTAATTACAGACGAACAGGCTAACCAGAGCGAAAACAATGTTACAATCTGATCAGTCATGGTCTTAACAAATGGTCAGCTGCTAATTCATAATAATGTTTGTGTGTTCATATGTTCGTATGTAAGTATATGCCCAATCTAGGCGAATATATTCATAAGTTAGGATATATTTTGAAGGTGATTACAGGTTCTTGTATGTTGCTGACCACCCTGATGTAGTTTATATTTACTTCCTTGTCATTATGAAAAAAAAACTTTTGCACGTGGCAGCTTTGTGAAATTTGCAATGGTCTGTTAGGAAGATGGAGGGGAAGGCAGAAGTTAAGTTAATCATTGTTAGCATTTTAAAATTATTTTAACGATCATATCGTAGCTGTGTTCACCTTAAGCTTAATTTGAATTCTAATTCTACTGCTGCATGTTCAAACAAGCTAAATTATCGGTTGTTATTTCATTTAGCAAAACCGACTCTAAGGTCATCACCCAGGTTAGGAGGTGTCTCAGTGTGTAGTGCCCTGGCCTGGGAGCCAGAAGCTCTATGTTCCAGTCCTACTCCCTGACTTTTTGGCTGTGTAAGGAGTGTGCTCGATGTGGTTCAACAATCGACTTGTGAATCCTTTGAACATTTCCTCACTATTTCGCAAAGGGAGAAAGATTCTATGCGAAGACATGGAACAAAGATCATCCAAATTATAACATACTGAAGGAGAAATTCAGACAACACAGAACTTATAGTGCAGAAGAAGGCCACTCAGCCCATCTAGTCTGCACCGGCCCCCAGAAAGAGCACCCCACCCAAGCACACGCCTCCACCCCACCCCCGCAACACAGTAACCCCACCCAACCTTTTTGGACACAAAGGGCAATTTAGCATGGACAATCCACCTAACCTGCTCATCTATGGACTCTGGGAGGAAACGGGGGCACCCGGAGGAAACCCACGCAGACATAGGGAGAACGTGCAGACTCTGCACAGACAGTGACCCAAACCGGGAATCGAACCTGGGACCCTGGAGCTGTGAAACAACTGTGCTAACCACTGTGCTGCCCATAGTTGCTTATTAAAGCAAGACAAATCATGTCCTTAATATTGTTAATATTATTAATATTGTTAATAGGGGCTGGTTTAGCACAGTGGGCTAAATAGCTGGCTTGCAATGCAGACCAATGCCAGCAGCGCGGGTTCAATTCCTGTACCGGCCCCCCCGAACAGGCACCGGAATGTGGCGACTAGGGGCTTTTCACAGTAACTTCATTAAGGCCTACTTGTGACAATAAGCGATTATTATTATTATCCTTTCAGAAGTTTGAATTCCCATTCCTCTTATATACTTTGCATGATAAATAAATAGATCTTAAAACCCTTGACGTCTTGAATCCTCTAAAACACTAATCATTCACAAAGGGTTCATTTGACTCATTCCTGGGAGGAAGGGCTCAGCAAATGAAGAAAGGTTGAATGGGTTGGGTCTATACCCATTGGAGTTTTGAATAATGAGATGCTATCTTATTAAAATATAATATATCTTAAGGGGACTTATCGAGGGATACCAGGAGGATGTTTCCTCTATGGGGGAGGCTCAAACTAGGGGACACAATGGGCGCGATTTAACAGAAACATTTCAAAGTGTCATTTTGGACGCGTTTGGCAGGATGTTTCTCGACGGCCGCAATGGTGAGATCATAGCCTGTATTCAATGGGACTTGTTGTATTACATGATCGTAATATGTCGTTACTCTGCTTTACTTCCAGAATGATCCGATGGTTAGATTCAATGAAACTGCCAATTTTCAATTCAAAGCAAAATAGATTTAATGAATAACAAATGAAATAATGTTGAGTTTGTTCACTCTTTCAGAATTATGACTGATGATTAATTATATTTAACTACACGTGCTAACTATGCTATATCTCTCTTACACTCTGCTGTCTAGTCACTGCTGGTTCGAACAGACCCAAGATCTTCTTTTTAAAAACATTTAGAGTACACAATTCATTTTTTCCAATTAAAGGGCAATTTAGCCTGGCCAATCCACCTGCTCTGCACATTTTTGGGTTATGGGGCGAAACCCAGGCAAACACGGGGAGAATGTGCAAACTCCATATGGACAGTGACCCAGAATCAAACCTGGGACCTCAGCACCATGAGGCAGCAATGTTACCAGTGCGCCACCATGCTGCCCTGATGCAAAATCTTCTGAGTTCAGTTTATATACCTGAATCTAGTGCTGCCATTGTTATGGGCCAGGGTTTAGAGAATCCCAAAGTGTATCATGAAGTTCACCTGACCCACAACTTTTACTAGATTGTGGCATGGGGAGCACACGGCCCACTCTACAGGTGTGGTACAGCAGAAATAGAAAAGTATTTTTTAAAAGCAAAACAATGTTTATTCTATGAACTCAAGTTAACCTTTTTAAAACATACAGTGAACATCTTAGCAACCATCAATTCAAATACAACCCCCAAAGAATACAGCACTAAGTAATGCTTAAAGCTTTCCTTTTAACATCCATACGACTTAAAACATCTTTTACCAGAAGCACATCAGGTTGAAATCACTACTGTTATTAGTTTTAAATCACCAGGATCGAATTACAGTCTTTAGATTACAGAGCGAGATTCATACACCTTCTGGCTGTTACTGCAGCTATCCAGCTCTGAAAGCGAAACTAAAACACACCCTGCAGCAAACAGCCTAAAACAAAACTAAAAAGCTGACAGACAGCCCAGCACCACCCACTCTCTGACATCACTGCAGTAATAAACACCCATTTCTTAAAGGTACTCTCATTACAGATACTTATATACACACCTATTTATAAACACCCATTTCTTAAAGGTATTCTCACATGACACCTCCCCCCAAGAAAAAAAAACCCATCAACTTCAAGATGGTATCATTTTTCACCTTTTCACTATACTTTAAGAAATGCACACAGTAAATATACTTTTTTGTTTCAGAAAAACAACACATGCAAACAGGTATAATAATATAGTTCATTTTTTTTTCGTTCTTCTTCCTCCAACTAAAATCCTTCTCAATTGACAGTCTCTTTGAACAAGACGGTCTCTGCACTATCCGTCCTTTTCTCTACACCTCGGCATTTATCTTTAAAGTCAGATACTTTAATTCAATTTGATCACAGAGTCCCTTGTAATTCTCCAACACAGGAGCATTGGTTATCACAGCTTTCAGGCCGTCAAATGCCTATTGAAAGTCTGCTGTCCACTGAAATTTTCGATGTTTTTTCAGCAAGTCCGTCAGTGGAGCAACCACACTACAAAACTCTTGTACAAATGTTCGATCAAATCCACTCATGCCAAGAAATCGCATTATTTCCCTTTTTCTTGAAGGTATTGGAAACTCCTCAAGGAAAGTGACTTGGCCTTTTCCAAATTCACTTTTGGCTAGGTTTATACCAAACCCGCCTCCTGAAGTCGATTGAATAACTCCATCAGATGTTTTAAATGTTCTGTCCATGTCTGGCTGAAAATTACCAGATCGTCGATGTATACGGCACAATTGGGTAATCCTGAAACAACTTTGTTAGTGAACCGTTGAAATGTGGCTGGGGCATTTTTCATGCCAAATGGCAAAACTTTGAATTGGTATATACCATCTGGAGTCACAAAAGCTGAAATCTCCTTTGCCCTTTCGGATAAAGGTACCTGCCAGTAACCTTTAAGTAAATCCAGTTTAGAAATAAAAGCTGATTGTCCCACTTTCTCAATGCAATCCTCCAAACGTGGGATAGGATAAGAGTTCATTCTTGTAACTGCATTACCCTTTCTATAGTCCACACACAACCGGTGGGCACCGTCTGGTTTAGGTACCATCACTATGCGTGAGCTCCATTGGCTGCAACCCACTTCAATTATGCAATTTTTAAGCATACTCTCAATCTCTTTGTTAACCTGTGCCAATTTTAAAGGGTTAAATCTGTATGGATGTTGTTTGATTGGAACAACATTTCCCACATCTACATCATGTATAGCCATTTTAGTACGTCCCAATTTACCACTACAAACTTGCCCATGTGATATCAATAACTCTTTCAGGTCAGTCCGTTTTTCCTCTGGAAGGTAACTCAACAATTTATCCCAATTTTTAAGAACATCCTCATTTGCTAATTTAATTTGAGGTATGTCAAATTCACAGTCATCTGGATTTGGTTCGTCACTTTGAGTTAGAATCATTAAAACCTCCTCCTTCTCTCTCCTTCCCTTTCAAGTACCTTTTAAACATATTCACATGACACCCTTGGTGAGTTTTCCTTCTATCTGGTGTTTTTACCACATAATTCACCTTGCTTAATTTCCTTTCAATCTGATAAGGTCCACAAAACCTGGCTTTTAAAGGTTCACCTCCCACTGGTAACAACACTAAAACTTTATCTTCACTGGCAAAACTATGAGCTTTGGATTTCTTGTCTGCTACCCGTTTCATCACATTTTGTGCAACTTTTAAATGTTGTCCAGCCAATTCACCTGCTCTATTTAATCGTTCCCTAAAATTTGACACGTAATCCAATAATGTAATTTCCGATTACTCACCCACCAATGTTTCCTTAATCAATTTAAGTGGTCCCCTTACATCATGACCAAAAATTAATTCAAATGACTCAATTTGGTTGACTCATTAGGTGCATCCCTAATTACAAATAGTACGAATGGAATTCCTTTATCCCAATCCTCTGGATAATCTTGACAATAAGCCCTCAACATTGTCTTTAATGTCTGATGCCACCTTTCTAACGCTACCTGCGATTCTGGATGGTACGCAGTTGATTTAAATTGTTTTATTCCTAAGCTATCCATAACTTCTTTGAATAACCTTGAGGTAAAATTTGATCCTTGATCCGATTGTATTTCTGTGGGTAGTCCATATCTGGTAAAGAATTTAAGTAACTCCTCCACAATCCTTTTAGCTGTAATATTACGTACTGGAATGGCCTCTGGAAACCTAGTAGACACATCCATTATCGTCAAAAGATATTGATTCCCACTTTTTGTTATAGGAAGTCGTCCTACGCAATCAATTGTAAAAGGTTCCTCAAATGCTGGATTGGGTATTAAGGGTGTAGGTTTTATCACTGCTTGAGGTTTCCCTATCACTTGACATGTGTGGCATGATTGACAAAAGTTAACTACATCTTTATGTAGTCCAGGTCAATAAAAATGTTCCTGGGTTTTAGCTTGAGTTTTCCTTATTCCCAAATGACCTCCCACTGGTTCCTCATGTGCAACTCACAACACCTCCTTTATATACCCTACCGGCAATACTACTTGATGAACTTCTGCCCACTTTTCATCCAGCTGCATATCTAAAGGTCTCCATTTTCTCATCAAGACATCACTTTTACGGTAATAACACTCTGGTAGACACTCAGATTCCTCTTCCATGTATGCTTTCTGATACATCCGTTTTATTTCTATATCTTTTTGTTGCAATTCCGCCAATTTTCCTGAACTAAAAATATCCGCCTCATCCTCCACCTGTTCTTTTCCAACCATCTGATCAAAAATCGTTTCTGATAATTGCACGTCACCTTAATCTTCACTCTTTGATTTCTCCTCTTGTCTTAGCCTGTGACTTTGCGATCTTGTTACTACACAATCTGGAAAAATCCCAGGATATTCGTCCTTCAACACTTCAGTTGTCTGATTTTCCACTGGCTTATCAACAACAGTAGGCATCACTCCCACCTGCAATCCAGCTATATCATTACCCAAGATAAACTGTATTCCTGGACAAGATAGTTTCTCTATTACTCCTACTACCACTTCACCACTCTTCACTGGACTTTCTAACCTTACCTTATATAATGGAACACTACTCTCTCACCCCGAATTCGACATATTACCACCTTTTCTGGCAACATTCTTCTCAAACTACATAACTCCTCATCTCTTACCATTAAGGATTGACTAGCTCCCGTATCTCTTAAAATTGTGACTTCTTTACCTGCTCCTCCTGATACACATGAGTAAACTTTACCCACACAAGTAAATTCTTTAGAGATCTGGCACCTTCTTATAAATCACCTCTTGACCAGCCTGTACAAACATTTGCACCTCCTTCGCTTCACTTGGGCTTTCCTTTCCCACTTCAACAAACCCCACCGTCTTAACCTTTTTTACCACATCAGCCTTCCCAGTGCTTTTCTTCAACCACAAACACTGTGACTTTACATGGCCTAGTTTATTACAGTGAAAACATTTGAAACTTTTCATTTCTTTCCCACCCTCCTGGATTTCTTTTTTAATCTGAGGTACACTCTCCTTATTATCTCCCATCAGATCACCTTTACCTTTACCACTTGAGTATTTCTCATGTCCCCAGTTTTTATCCCTCACAGGCTGAAATTGAGGTTGAAAACCAAGCTTTGATTTATGAACTAATTCATAATCATCTGCCATTTTTGCTGCTAACCTCGCAATTTTAACCCTCGGTTCTTCCACATGTGTTCTCACTACATCAGGAATTGAATTTTTAAACTCCTCCAAAAGTATAATTTCTCTGAGAGTTTCATACGTTTGGTCTATTTTCAAAGCCCTTATCCACCTATCAAAATTACTCTGTTTGAGTCTTTCAAACTCCATGTATGTTTGACCAAATTCTTTCCTTAAATTTCTAAACCTTTGTCTGTAGGCTTCAGGCACTAGTTCATATGTATCTCAGGTGGATTTTTTCACCTCCTCATATGTCCCAGATACCTCCTCCGGTAGTGATGCAAACACTTCACTAGCCCTACCTACCAGCTTTGTTTGAATCAGTAATACCCACATCTCCTGTCGCCATTTCATTTGTTTAGCTACCTTCTCAAATGAAAAGAAAAAGGCTTCTACCTCCCTCTCATCAAACCTTGGCAATGCTTGGACATATTTAAATAGATCCCCACCAAGCCTTCGACTATGATGCTCTTTATCACTATCATCATCACAATCAACTAACTGTACGCTTCCCTTTACGTCTGCCAATTTTAACTGACTGTCATGTTTCATGGCCATTTTCTGAAGTTCAAATTCTCTCTCTTTATCTTTTTCCCTGATCTGTATCTCCCTTTCTCTTTCTGTTTGTTCTGCTAGGGCTATTCTTTCTGTTTTCCTTTCTTCTCTCTCTTTTTCCTCTCTCTCTCTTTCTCGTACTCTTTCTCTTTCTTTTTCCTCTCTCTCTCTTCCTCATTCTCTTGCTTTTTCCTGACTCTCTCTTTCACTTTGGAAACACCATTTGACTTCAAGCTAAGATTTTGATTAGAGAAACCTTAAACATTTCCATTTACCTGAAATTTAAGTTTCCATAGCAACAGAGGCAGTGAGTTTGACCTGGACACAGTGCCAAAAGCAATTTAGTATTCTCTAACGAGTGGTCAAATTTTCAAACACCACATTCCACCAACTGCAACTCTAGTCTCACGCACTGCTCAATACACTACACCCATCACATATCCATTCACAATTTCTGTTGTCAGGACTCAAACCTACCAAAAATGTACTTTACCTCACCTTTACACACTTCACATTGTTATACACCTCACACCCTCGACACAGTGACAGCCAGTCAACTATACCACCTGCACCATTCAAACACATTGCATGGCACGCAGCCACACACTTCCCTCTCTCTGCAGTGCAAGTTGGTGCATGATGAGGGACAGGCATGGATGTGTGTCCTCAGCCCAGTGGAGATATGAGTGTCTGCCTTCACTGGAGTTACCATGGCTAATGATAGGCTGAAGGGATTGAAGGTGATGGCATGTTTCATCCTGCTCTTTCTTCTCACATCTCAATTCCTTCTCATTTCACAATTTCTTCTAATTTCTGCAGAAGGTGTAGGCACGTTTTCCATGCTTCCACCACTCGAATACTACCCCTGTGTCATTCTTTACTCAGGCAACCAAGAACTGCCACAGGGCCATGTAGGAGTATGAAGATGTTGATGAAACATTGGCAGGCGGTCTCATATTCCCAGCCACTACCCCAGAAACTGGCACTGTGCAAATTTTAAAAAGATAGCTTAGAGATGGGTTCTGCCTGTGGTGAGTTACTGGGCACCATGCCCAATAGTCATCTGGCATGTGGATGGATTCATGAATAGGGGGGAAATAGAGGGATACAGACTGAGTAAGGGCAGAAGGTTTTTTTTTAGTTAGGACATCATGATCGGCACAGGCTTGGAGGGTCGAACGGCCTGTTCCTGTGCTGTACTTTTCTTTGTTCTTTGATAGTCAGCAGAAAGGATAGCATAGGTGCCAGCTTGCCAGTAGGTAAGATTGCATACGAGATCTGCCACAGAGGACTCAGATGAGGGAGTTCATGGAGATGCACACAGGAAAAGGTTTATGAACATGCCCACAGAACCTCTTGGTGTATTGACAAGCTTGCCAGAAAGTTGGCTGTCATCATCAAGGGGTATGGAGGAATCCAGCATCAAGTTGGCACATTGCTTTCCAGAGAGCATGGAGCACAACATTTCCAGGGTGTAAGTGGTGACCAGGTCCATGAAAACACCTGAGGATCCAGCCATGATGCAGCAGTTTATGGCCAAAATTCGAGAAACCACCCAACCTCTGGGCGCTGCAGGTACCAGTGCCCAAAGGGGCTTGAAGGGTCTCACAACAGTTCCCCAATCTGTCCTAAAACAGATTACTAGAATTGTAGAGGCTTCATCCCAGGGAAGTGGCAATGGCTCCATGGAACGCAAACATTCTGTCCTTTCTCAGGTTGGCAACACTTATCTTCCTACCACTGCTGCTCCGCAGTGCCCTTGTTAATGCCTGTCTGCATGAAAACCCAGAATACTGCTGCTCATACCTAGATGGTGCAGTCAGAAGCTGGACCACTTAGAACCAGAGATGCTTGAGGTTGTCCTGCAAGGTCATCTACAATCTGTCCCATGAAAGCCAGCCGTGCTGCAGTCACTGAGATAGTAGCTGCTAGGAGTACTAGGACAGAGAAAGGCAAACGGAAGTTAGGCACTAAGGGAATGCAGAAGGATGATTATTTGATGCTTGAAATGATTGCTTTTTGGTGGTTTTTATTTCAGTATTGTAGCCAAGTGCATACTATGATGGTCAGTAAGAGTCAATAAGGGAAAATAAGGTGTGGCACTTTTGTTGAATGGGAATATTGATTGTGTTCACTGGGTTAATGATCGGTTGAGCTGATCATGGACAATTTGATAGAAATGAGGTGCCCATTTTCAACTCCCTTCTTGCTGCTTACCATCTTCTGTCTCCTCATTATGACAAATCTATGCAAAATACAGCAGACCACCAACTTCAGTGATGAGGAAGCTTCTAGAAACAATAATTGAGGACAAAATTAATAGTCACTTGGAAAAATATGAGTTATATAAGGAATTTGCTTGGATTTGCTCATGGAAAATTATATTTAACTGACTTGTTGGAGTCTTATGAAGAGCTAACAGAGAAGGTTGATAAGGGCAATGCTGTTGATGTGGTGTACAAGGACTTTCAAAGGGCATTTGCACAACAGACCTGTGAGCAAAGTTATAGCTCATGGAATATAAAGGACAATAGCAACATAGATATGAAACTAGCTGAGTGATAGGAAACAGGTTAATGGATGTTTTGTGGGCATGAGGAAAGTTTGTAATGAAGTTCCCCAAGCGTCAGTATTGGGACCCTTGCCTTTCTTGATAAGTAGTCATGGAATAGAGCTAGATGTACAATGTCAAAATTTGAGAATGATATGAAACTTGGATGTATTCTGGACTGTGAGGGGGCTAGTGTTGAACTTCAAAATGACATAGACAAGTTGATGGAAAGGGTGGACAGATGTCAGATGAAGTTTAATGTGCAAAAATGTGAAGTGACTCATTTTAGTAGGAAGAACATGGAGAGACAATCTAAAATAAAGTGTACAACTCTAAGTGCCGGTGGGGGGGAGCAGAGAGACCTGGTTGTAGATGTGCATACTGTGGTAGTATGTATTGGGGGTCATGTGGGACTGGAAGCCCTAATGTCATTGGCTGACAGATCCCGGGTCCTGGTTGGCCGTTGACCTCATACTCCGCCCTGAAGGCGAAGTATAAGAAGCCGGTGCCTTCCCCCGCAGGCCAGTTTACTATCGGGCTGCTGGGGAACAGACACGCTTAATAAAGCCTCATCGACTTCACTCTATTTGTCTCACGGAGTCTTTGTGCGCCACACATACACCATTAAATGTGGTCGAACAAGTTGAGAGCATGATTAATAAAGCACACAGTACCCTAGGTTTTGTTAATAGGGGCATGGAGTACAAGAGCAGGGACATTATGTTGAACTTGTTTACGTTACTTGTTCAGCCTCAGTTGCAGAATTGCATCCAGTTCTGGGTAGCGCACTTTCGGAAACATGTTAGGCATTGGAGAGAGTTCAGAAAAGATTCAGAAGAAAGTTTTTCAGGGATGAGGAACTTCAGTTATGAAGATTGATTGAAGAGGTTGGTGCCGTTTTCGCTGAAGAGAAGGCTGAGAGGAGAACATGATAGAGGTATTCAAAATCATGAGAAGTTTGGATAGAGTAGATAGGGAGAAACTTCGCACTCGTGAATGTATCGAGAACAAAAGGGCACAGATTTAAAGTAATTGCCTGGAGAAGGAAAAGCAACATGAGGAAACACTTTTCCATGTAGCAAGCAATTAGGATCTGGAATGCACTGGCTTACAGTGTGGTGGAGGCAGGTTTAACTGAAGCATTCAAAAGGGAATTCGATTATATTCTGAAAAGGAAGAACGTGCAAGAGTATGAAGAAAAAGTGGAAAATTGGCATTAGGAGAGTTGTTCATTCAAAGAGCAACTTTGGCAGGATGGGCTAAATGACCTCCTTTTGTGTAACAATTCTGTGAATTATGATACATGGGCCAGAATCTTATGTTTCCCTCCGCAGTTTATTAATTTGGGGAAGCGTGAAATTGCAGAAACAGATGCCTTCTGGATTCCTGCACACCCCGCCTTTGCAAGGATTTAATGCTGGGGCTTGCAAGGCCTTCTACCAAAAGCCCGCCCTTGATCCAATTGAAATCTTTAAGTGCCAATTATTGATCACTTAAGAGCTGTTTCCCGCCCAGTCTCTATTTTGAGGCTAGCGGACAAATTGAAGCTCTGTGAGGGAAACACAGAAATTGTTTAGGGCACCCTCCCCTTAAGGCCTATGACCTGCAGACCTTCCTTCCTACAGTTTATCCTTCGAGATCTCAATTGCCCCCCTCGCAACCCCCAGGCCATTCCTATCCTCCCCGTCCACACACTTACCTGAGTTTCTGGGGCTTAGTTTCATGCAATTCTTCTTCCAGCTACAGCCATGCTGTTGCAGGCGGAACAGGGGAGCTGCCAGCCAATCTGACTGGCCAACAGTTCTCCAAGGCGGGGCTTCTTCCCGATGAGGGGGTGAAAGTCCTGCCTAATACAAATCAACATTCATTGCAGCGGGACAGTTGGTGTCGGTGGGGATGTATTCAACAAGTCCCCACCACTCTACGAATTGAGGCCATGCTCTATGAGTTCTGCAGAGTTCCTCCAAACTGGTCCAGGCAGTAGAGGCATTCACCCCAATGTTCTACTAGGTGACAGCATGACTCTCATTATCTTCATGTCACCTATGTGTGTTTGTGTTGTGCACCAGAATCATGAATCCTATGGTCACTGAATAGCCCTTGTCTCCAGTAGCCATTTGCTGATTTGACTACATGTCTCAATAAAGAGAGTGCAGTGGGTTGGTGAAGGATAAAGACATTGTGACTCCTGCCAGGATATTGGGCATTTACTTGCTAGACGTGCTGATCATGATCACACACCAACTGCAGATTCAGGGAGTGGAACCCTTTGCAGTTTCATAGAATCCGTAGAATTCCTAAAGTGCAGAAGGAGGCCATTCAGCCCATCGAGTCTGTACCAACCCTCCGAAAAAGCACCCCACCTAGGCCACTCCTTCGCCATATCCCCATATACCTGCGCCTTGATCATGGTCAGTCCACCTAACCTGCATATCTTTGGGTTGTGCGGGTGAGACCCACGCAGACACGGGGAGAATGTGCAAACTCCACACCTACAGTCACGCGAGGTGGGAATTGAACCCAGGTCCCTGTTGCAGTGAAGCTTTTCCCAATTTTAATGTGGCGGTTGGCAAAGCCACATGTGTGCAATCAATGGCATCAGAGGGAATCCTGCTATCTGTGGGCAGCACAGTAGCACAGTGGTTAGCACTGTTGCTTCACAGCTCCAGGGTCCTAGGTTCGATTCCTGGCTTGGGTCACTGGCTGTGCGAAGTCTGCACGTTCTACCCGTATCTGCGTGGGCTTCCTCCGGGTGCTCCGGCTTCCTGCCATAGTCCAAAGATGTGCAGGTTAGGTGGATTGGCCATGCTAAAATTGCCCTTAGGTCAGGTGAGGTTACTGGTTTACGGGGATAGGATGGGGGTGTGGGCTTAAGTAGGGTTCTCTTTCCAAGAGCTGGTGCAGACCCAATGGGCTGAATGGCCTCCTTCTGCACTGTAAATTCGATGATTCTATCCTGGCAAAGTTACATGCATGCCCTGCCTGCCTCTCTCTGGTCACCACTCCGGAGCGTCAGTGACCTCCCTTTTAAAGTAGTGGATGGCAACATGTGAGATTTTGTGGATTTGCCTACTCCAGCCTGGGTGGACCATTATGCAAAGATGTTTCTTACGATGGTAACCATCACAGCCACTGGTTCTCGCCCTGTTGTGAAACTACAGATCAGCCGGCAGCAGGCGACAAGTTTCAGTGAGGAAACCCTTAAATAAAATGGAAACATTGCAATGAAGCCCCTGGGTGGATAATGCTTCTCGTCCTCCTCTGCCTCCCTTGATTGTTCCCATGATTGGGAATAAATGAGCAGAACCTTTGAACTGATAATCAAGGTTTCATCGCTTGTCACACAACTGCCTGTCAATGTCATCAACTTTAAATAGCACAAAAGTCACAGGCTCTTCTACAAACTCGCCAGTCGCCAGTGGAAACTAATCAGCTATTAATCTGAAAGTAGTTGTTGTTCTTGTTAAACAGCTTTAGTGGTTGGTCCTTCCTGCTACTCAATGCATGTTTCTAAGAGAGGGCTTTATAACAAAGAACAAAGAACAAAGAAATGTACAGCACAGGAACAGGCCCTTCGGCCCTCCAAGCCCGTGCCGACCATGCTGCCCGACTAAACTACAATCTTCTACACTTCCTGGGTCCGTATCCTTCTATTCCCATCCTATTCATATATTTGTCAAGATGCCCCTTAAATGTCACTATCGTCCCTGCTTCCACCACCTCCTCCGGTAGCGAGTTCCAGGCACCCACTACCCTCTACGTAAAAAACTTGCCTCGTACATCTACTCTAAACCTTGCCCCTCTCACCTTAAACCTATACCCCCTAGTAATTGACCCCTCTACCCTGGGGAAAAGCCTCTGACTATCCACTCTGTCTATGCCCCTCATAATTTTGTATACCTCTATCAGGTCTCCCCTCAACCTCCTTCGTTCCAGTGAGAACAAACCGAGTTTATTCAATCGCTCCTCATAGCTAATGCCCTCCATACCAGGCAACATTCTGGTAAATCTCTTCTGCACCCTCTCTAAAGCCTCCACATCCTTCTGGTAGTGTGGCGACCAGAATTGAACACTATACTCCAAGTGTGGCCTAACTAAGGTTCTATACAGCTGCAACATGACTTGCCAATTCTTATACTCAATGCCCCGACCAATGAAGGCAAGCATGCCGTATGCCTTCTTGACTACCCTCTCCACCTGTGTTGCCCCTTTCAATGACCTGTGGACCTGTACTCCTAGATCTCTTTGACTTTCAATACTCTTGAGGGTTCTACCATTCACTGTATATTCCCTACCTGCATTAGACCTTCTAAAATGCATTACCTCACATTTGTCCGGATTAAACTCCATCTGCCATCTCTCCGCCCAAGTCTCCAGACAATCTAAATCCTGCTGTATCCTCCGACAGTCCTCATTGCTATCCGCAATTCCACCAACCTTTGTGTCGTCTGCAAACTTACTAATCAGACCAGTTACATTTTCCTCCAAATCATTTATATATACTACAAAGAGCAAAGGTCCCAGCACTGATCCCTGTGGAACACCACTGGTCACAGCCCTCCAATTAGAAAAGCATCCCTCCATTGCTACTCTCTGCCTTCTATGGCCTAGCCAGTTCTGTATCCACCTTGCCAGCTCACCCCCGATCCCGTGTGACTTCACCTTTTGTACTAGTCTACCATGAGGGACCTTGTCAAAGGCCTTACTGAAGTCCATATAGACAACATCTACTGCCCTACCTGCATCAATCATCTTAGTGACCTCCTCGAAAAACTCTATCAAGTTAGTGAGACACGACCTCCCCTTCACAAAACCGTGCTGCCTCTCACTAATACGTCCATTTGCTTCCAAATGGGAGTAGATCCTGTCTCGAAGAATTCTCTCCAGTAATTTCCCTACCACTGAAGTAAGGCTCACCGGCCTGTAGTTCCCGGGATTATCCTTGCTACCCTTCTTAAACAGAGGAACAACATTGGCTATTCTCCAGTCCTCCGGGACATCCCCTGAAGACAGCGAGGATCCAAAGATTTCTGTCAAGGCCTCAGCAATTTCCTCTCCAGCCTCCTTCAGTATTCTGGGGTAGATCCCATCAGGCCCTGGGGACTTATTTACCTTAATATTTTTTAAGACACTAAACACCTCGTCTTTTTGGATCACAATGTGACCCAGGCTATCTACACCCCCTTCTCCAGACTCAACATCTACCAATTCCTTCTCTTTGGTGAATACTGATGCAAAGTATTCATTTAGTACCTCGCCCATTTCCTCTGGCTCCACACATAGATTCCCTTGCCTATCCTTCAGTGGGCCAACCCTTTCCCTGGCTACCCTCTTGCTTTTTATGTACGTGTAAAAAGCTTGGGATTTTCCTTAACCCTATTTGCCAATGACTTTTCGTGACCCCTTCTAGCCCTCCTGACTCCTTGCTTAAGTTCCTTCCTACTTTCCTTATATTCCACGCAGGCTTCGTCTGTTCCCAGCCTTTTAGCCCTGACAAATGCCTCCTTTTTCTTTTTGACGAGGCCTACAATATCACTCGTCATCCAAGGTTCCCGAAAATTGCCGTATTTATCTTTCTTCCTCACAGGAACATGCCGGTACTGTATTCCTTTCAACTGCCACTTGAAAGCCTCCCACATGTCAGATGTTGATTTGCCCTCAAACATCCGCCCCCAATCTATGTTCTTCAGTTCCCGCCTAATATTGTTATAATTAGCCTTCCCCCAATTTAGCACATTCGTCCTCGGACCACTCTTATCCTTGTCCACCAGTACTTTAAAACTTACTGAATTGTGGTCACTGTTACCGAAATGCTCCCCTACTGAAACATCTACCACCTGGCCGGGCTCATTCCCCAATACCAGGTCCAGTACCGCCCCTTCCCTAGTTGGACTGTCTACATATTGTTTTAAGAAGCCCTCCTGGATGCTCCTTACAAACTCTGCCCCATCTAAGCCCCTGGCACTAAGTGAGTCCCAGTCAATATTGGGGAAGTTGAAGCCTCCCATCACCACAACCCTGTTGTTTTTACTCTTTTCTAAAAAATCTGTCTACCCATCTGCTCCTCTATCTCCCGCTGGCTGTTGGGAGGCCTGTAGTATACCCCCAACATTGTGACTGCACCCTTCTTATTCCTGATCTCTACCCATATAGCCTCACTGCCCTCTGAGGTGTCCTCTCGCAGTACAGCTGTGATATTCTCCCGAACAAGTAGCGCAACTCCGCCTCCCCTTTTACATCCCCCTCTATCCCGCCTGAAACATCTAAATCCTGGAACGTTTAGCTGCCAATCCTGCCCTTCCCTCAACCAGGTCTCTGTAATGGCAACAACATCATAGTTCCAAGTACTAATCCAAGCTCTAAGTTCATCTGCCTTACCCGTAATGCTCCTTGCATGAAAACATATGCACTTCAGGCCACCAGACCCGCTGTGTTCAGCAGCTTCTCCCCGTCTGCTCTGCCTCAGAGCCCCACTGTCCCTATTCCCTCGTTCTCCCTCAATGCTCTCACCTTCTGACCTATTGCTCCCGTGCCCACCCCCCTGCCATACTAGTTTAAACCCTCCCGTGTGACACTAGCAAACCTCGCGGCCAGGATATTTATCTTGAATGTTGAAGTCGAAAATGACAGTGTTAGTGTCAAACACGCTAACTGACGTCACAGTATGCCTACTTTTCATACCTCTTCTGGCACGCATTCCCATCGTGCATATTAATGCCCTCATCAAAATGGAATCTGGCGGGCCCGCACTGGAAGTGTGCATGCGTGACATCGACACCAGTTTGCATCTAAATGTTAAGCTTTTCTGCAGTGTTTAAAATTAAGGTGCTACAGAACAACTGGATACTATAAACACCTTTTGAATTCAGAACTCAGCTTAAATGCCCCATTTACACTGCAGCAATTTAATCAAATAGGGGAAGCAATGATCAAAATTTGTATTGCATCCATAGCCAGGGACAATTTCCAAATAAAACATGGAAACCACTCACAAAGAATTGTTTAAATCTTGCACCCTCTAGTGACTACTGATGGAAAAATCTAAATGCAGTTTTCCAGTGACAATCCTATCTACTCTAAAGGGTATTTTTGACTTTGAAGTTTTACAACGCCAAAATCAGCGCTGACTCCTCACCAATCCTGCGACAGGTCAGAGGCTAGCAGGCACACCATGTAAAACTCCTGGCTCCCACGACAAAAACGGCTAGAGGATGGCCGGGTCCGCGGCAGTGCATGCGCACAACAACAACCTGCAACGGTTGTGCCATAAAACATGGCGCAGGCTGTTTGCAGACTCAAACTGCCATATACTGCCCCCCCTGGCCACCCCCAGGCCACCCCCCCCACAAGTCCCTCCAGCCCTCATGGAAACCACCTCCGGCCAGCAGCATGGCTCCCGGCCGACTGTGGCAGTGCTGGACACAGTCCGCAGCCGCCCCGCAAGGTTCCCGACTGCTGAGACCACACATCTCCCGCCTCAAACTGGCGCTGCCCCCGATTTGGGTGTCGGTTGGTAGGCAATGGTGAATCCCACCCAACTTGCTTTACCTATTACCCATGTCAAACGTATCCCCAATTCAGCTGATCAGTTGGTAATTCTTGGTCACCTTAATTCTTTATGATAAAATCATAACACATTTGCAAAGATATCTGTGTAGATATCAGGCAGCACGGTAGCACAGGTGATTAGTACTGTGGCTTCAGAGCGCCAGGGTCCCCGGTTCAATTCCCTGCTATGTCACTGTCTGTGCAGAGTCTGCACGTTCTCCCCGTGTCTGCGTGGGTTTCCTCCGGGTGCTCCGGTTTCCTCGTGCAGGTTGGGTGGATTGGCCATGATAAATTGCCCTTGGTGACTGTTATAACCTGCCTACTGACGATTGGCTGGGGACTAATGATTATCCCACAATCCTATGGGAGTATGAACTTCCCCAATGAGGGGGGCGGAGAAACTCCTACTATAAATAAGCTGGCCAGTCCAGGAACCAGGAGGAAGGAGAAGGTAGCAAGGGAAGTTACTGCTACTACTATGTATATATTGTTATAGTAAATAAACTTTATTATTTTGTATCCTTAAAACTCGTGCTGGATTCTTCGGGGCCTTTACAAAACTGGCGACGAAGGTAAAAGTGAATAGCTGTCTACACTGCTGAAGCCACCTCCCTGGATTTTTGATGGATACAGGTTGGAAGTTGTTTTCTATTGTACCATGCCTCTGTACGGACGTTTGGATGTTTTTGATGCTGCGCTGGAAAGCTGGAACCAGTACACGCAACGGATGCGTTACTATTTCCGGGCAAACAATATCACTGAAAACGAGCGCCAGGTGGTCATATTGCTCACCGCCTGCGGGCCGCATACGTTTGGGGTGATTAGGAGCCTTACGTACCCAGCTGCGCCGGACACCAAAACGTTTGACGAACTTGTGAATATAGTGGGGCAACACTTTAACCCAACCCCGTCCACGATAGTCCAGCGTTACCGGTTTAATACCGCTGAGAGGACCCCTGGAGAATCCCTTGCCGATTTTTTATCCAGGCTACGCGGGATTGCGGAATACTGTGACTATAGTGAGACCTTGTCAGAAATGTTACGCGACCGTTTGGTTTGCGGTATTAACAATGCGGCCACCCAGAGAAAGTAGTTAGCGGAGCCAACATTGACTTTTCAACAGGCAATACAAATAGTCTTGTCCCGAGAGAGCGCAGAGCGAGGAGTACAGGAGCTACAGGGAATGGAAGTGCATGCCTTGGGGCGAAACCCTTTCCGCCCAAAAACATCCCCCCGCACTCCTGCGGTACCTTGGGCGAGGCAACGACCAGACCGACGCCAGTGGCCATCGGACATTCCTCCCCGAAGGGAGCCTTCTCCAGAGCCAATGGATGAGGAGCCATGTCCGTGTCAGACTTGTAGGCGCCGACCCCGTCGCGGACGGCGGTCCTGGGGACGCCAGAGGCGCCGTCGTTCCGACCGAAACTGGGACCAGCTCAGGGGCCGAAACTGGGACCAGCCCAGGGGCCGTAACTGGGACCAGCCCAGAGGCCGTACCTTCCATGTGGATGAACCTGCGGTGACCACTCCTGAGGACGTGGAGACGGAGGACGACTGCCTGCAGCTGCATTGTGTGGCAGCTCCCCGTGTGGCCCCCATTAAGGTGACAGTACGGGTCAATGGCCACCCGCTGGAGATGGAGTTGGATACTGGCGCAGCGGTCTCCGTGATCGCCCAGAGGACATTCGACCGCATCAAGCAGGGTATACAGACCCTTACACTAACTGACTCACAGGCCAGGTTGGCCACCTACACGGGGGAACCACTGGACATTGCAGGAACTACAATGACCCCTGTTGTCTATGGACGCCAGGAGGGGCGTTTCCCACTTATCGTAGGGCGTGGCCATGGGCCCAGCCTGTTGGGTCGGGACTGGTTGCGCCATTTGCGGTTGCAATGGCAGCACATCCTCCAAACAGTTTCTGGAGGGTTGACTGAGGTGCTAGGACGATACCCAGAGGTATTCCAGCCTGGTCTGGGAAAAATAAAAGGGGCCATAGCCCGTATCCAAGTTGAACCAGGAGCCACACCGCGCTATTTCCGGGCGCGCCCAGTGCCTTACGCTTTGCTCGAGAAGGTAGAAGGGGAGCTCACTCGTTTGGAGAGTTTGGGTATTATCAGGCCTGTCCGTTTTGCTGACTGGGCAGCACCAATTGTGCCAGTAATGAAGCCAGATGCCACAGTTCGCTTGTGTGGCGACTATAAACTTACAGTGAATACAGTTTCCCGACTCGACCGATACCCAATGCCTCGCATAGAGGATCTCTACGCGAAACTTGCAGGCGGACTCTCATTCACAAAATTAGATATGAGTCACGCCTACCTGCAGTTGGAGCTGGACCCTGCCTCCCGACCATATGTAACAATTAACACACACCGGGGCCTGTATGAATATACACGGTTGCCCTTTGGAGTATCCTCTGCCTGCGCAATTTTTCAACGTGTTATGGAGGGCATTTTGAGAGGTTTACCGCGTGTGGCTGTCTACCTAGATGACGTGTTGATTACAGGGACGTCGGAGCAAGAGCATTTCGAAAATCTGGAGGCTGTCCTTAAACGCCTTTCGGAGGCTGGAGTCCGTTTACGTCACACAAAGTGCGTATTTCAGGCAAAAGAAGTAGTCTACCTAGGTTATCGGGTGGACCGCGAGGGTCTGCACCCCGTCGCAGAGAAGGTGCGTGCAATTCAACATGCCCCCACCCCGACTGACACTTCGCATCTTCGTTCTTTTCTCGGTCTCGTAAACTATTACGGGAAGTTCCTCCCCAATCTGGCAACTACGCTGGCCCCCTTACACCTGCTGCTAAAGAAAAATCACACCTGGGTTTGGGGTCAGCCGCAAGAAACCGCTTTCCGGCGGGTAAAGCAACAATTGTCGTCGTCTGGGTTACTAACCCACTATGATCCGGGAAAGCCTTTGCTCGTCACATGTGATGCATCCCCGTATGGTATTGGGGCTGTCCTGTCCCACAAGATGGAGAACGGGGCCGAGCGACCGATAGCTTTCGCCTCCCGCACATTGACTGCAGCGGAGAAGAAGTACGCGCAGATCGAGAAGGAGGGCCTGGCAGTGGTTTTCGCGGTGAAACGCTTCCACCAGTATGTGTACGGCCGCCATTTCACTATCGTGACTGATCATAAGCCCCTGCTGGGACTCTTCAGAGAGGATAAGCCGATACCGCCCATTGCTTCTGCACGGATCCAGCGCTGGGCTTTGTTGCTTGCTGCATATGAGTATTCTCTGGAGCACAAACCAGGTACGCAGATAGCAAATGCCGACGCACTGAGCCGATTGCCTTTATCGACCGGCCCCATGTCGACCCCCACGACCGGTGAGGTGGTCGCAACCCTAAATTTTATGGACACCTTGCCTGTCACGGCATCACAGATCCGTGAGTGGACCCAGACGGAGCCAGTCCTGTCAAAGGTTCGGCACATAGTCCTGTATGGTGGGCAGCATAGACAGCTCCCAGGCGAGTTACGGGCATTTTCCTCCAAGCTGTCAGAGTTCAGCGTGGAAGACGGCATCCTCTTGTGGGGGACGCGTGTGGTTGTCCCGGAAAAAGGCCAGGAGCTGATATTATCAGACTTGCACAATGGGCATCCGGGCGTGACCAAGATGAAAATGTTGGCCCGGAGTTATGTCTGGTGGCCAGGCCTCGACACCGACATTGAGAAGGAGGCCCAAAACTGCTCCATTTGCCAGGAGCATCAGAAGCTTCCGCCGGCCGCGCCCCTACATCACTGGGAATGGCCAGGGCGGCCTTGGGCACGCTTACATGCAGATTTCGCAGGCCCTTTTCAGGGATCCATGTTCCTCCTACTAATTGACGCCCAGTCCAAATGGCTGGAGGTGCATAAGATGCAGGGGACAACGTCCTGCGCAACAATTGAAAAAATGCGTTTATCATTTAGCACGCATGGCCTCCCCGAGGTGCTGGTCACGGATAATGGCACTCCATTCACGAGTGAGGAGTTTGCTAGGTTTACAAAGATGAACGGCATCCGCCATATCCGCACTGCCCCTTACCACCCGGCTTCAAATGGGTTGGCAGAGCGTGCAGTGCAAACATTCAAAAGAGGCCTAAAGAAGCAGTCTTCCGGATCAATGGACACGAGACTGGCTCGGTTTTTGTTTACGTACAGGACCACCCCCCATACAGTGACTGGGGTAGCTCCCGCAGAACTCCTAATGGGCCGGAGACTTCGCACCCGCCTTAGTATGGTCTTCCCGGACATTGGCGCAAAAGTACGCCGCACACAAGAACGGCAGGGACCGGGATTGTCTCAGCATCGTCCGATTCGGCAGTTTGCGCCCGGTGACCCAGTATTCGTGCGGAATTTTGCTGGTGGTGCCCAATGGGTTCCTGGGGTAATCTTTCGCCAAACGGGCCCTATATCGTACCAAGTGCAAGCCCAGGGTCGTCTCCAGCGAAAACATGTAGACCACGTCCGGTCCAGAAGATCATCCCCGCAAAAGATTCCCCGCCCCCGGAGCTCAGTTCAACAGCGGCAAAGACCAGAAACAAGGGAAGGTAGTCCTCCAAATCTTCCACTGGTGCCTCACTCAAAGCCTGCGCAGGTCGTGACGGGACCGAATGGGGACAGAGACGCTGACATGACGGAGGCAGCAGACTCTGACTCCGAGATGGAGACACAGGATGAATCAGAGGGGGAATCCTCGGGTCCACAGGCCGTGGATGTACAACCGCGCCGTTCATCACGGAAGCGCCGGTCTCCGTCTCGTTATACGCTGCCTGATCCAGCGCCGCGTGCAAATGGCGTCCGGCCTGTGGCCAAACGAGTTCGACGCCTTCCTTCGCCAGGGCCTACGGTGGATTCCTTGGACTTTGGGGGGGGAGGGATGTTATAACCTGCCTACTGACGATTGGCTGGGGACTAATGATTATCCCACAATCCTATGGGAGTATGAACTTCCCCAATGAGGGGGGCGGAGAAACTCCTACTATAAATAAGCTGGCCAGTCCAGGAACCAGGAGGAAGGAGAAGGTAGCAAGGGAAGTTACTGCTACTACTATGTATATATTGTTATAGTAAATAAACTTTATTATTTTGTATCCTTAAAACTCGTGCTGGATTCCAAAAAATGTTAGATGGGGTTATTGAGTTACGGGGATAAGGCGGAAGTGAGGGCTTAAGTGGGTCGGTGCAGACTCGATGGGCCGAATGGCCTCCTTCTGCACTGTATGTTCTATGTTCTCGACATGCAAAAAGCCCATCGCAATTGATCTTCTTAATTACAGTGACTGCCAAACTATCCAGTAACACAACTACCTGGAATAATTTATTCATTTAATTGTAATCAATTGCTAATGTAGGAATGCCAAAAGATTAGTATTAGGGGAGTGTATATTAGGGAGGTGTTTTATTTTCCTCGGTTACAGGATAAGTATTAATTAAGGAAGCTGAAAGATATATCACTGGCTAAACCAGTAACCCAATTTAATAGTTATCAGAATGGACATAAAACTGTGCAGGGTTACTCTTCCTGGTGACTGAGGTGTCCCTTAAACGTCACTATTATCCCTGCTTCCACCACCTCCTCCGGCAGCGAGTTCCAGGCACCCGCTACCCTCTGTGTAAAAAAACTTGCCTCGTGCATCTCCTCTAACCCTTGCCCCTCGCACCTTAAACCTATGCCCCCTAGTGATTGACCCCACTGGGAAAAAGCCTCTGACTATCCACTCTGTCTATGCCCCTCATAATTTTGTAAACCTCTATCAGGTCGCCCCTCAACCTCCGTCGTTCCAGTGGGAACAAACCGTGTTTATTAAACATCTCCTCATAGCTAATGCCCTTCATACCAGGCAACATCCTGGTAAATCTCTTCTGCACCCTCTCTAAAGCCTGCACATCCTTCTGGTAGTGTGGCGACCAGAATTGAACACTATACTCCAAGTGTGGCCTAACTAAGGTTCTGTACAGCTGCAACATGACTTGCCAATTTTTGTACTCAATATTGCGGCCAATGAAGGCAAACATGCCTTCTTGACGACCTTCTCCACCTGTGTTGCCCCTTTCCGTGACCTGTTGTCCTGTACACCTAGATCTCTCTGACTGTCAATACTCTTGAGGGTTCTACCATTCACTGTATATTCCCTTCCTGTATTATACCTTCCAAAATGCATGACCTCACATTTGTCCGGATTAAACTCCATCTGCCATCTCTCCGCCAAGTCTGTAAATTGTGCTGTAAATTCTAATGTAATGGTATGTAGTTAATGCTAATCTGGAAGGAAAGCACTGCTGCCTCACAGGGATCCGGGTTTGTTTCCAGCCTTGGGTGACTGTGTGGGATTTGCATGTTCTCCCCGTGTCTGCATAGATTCCTCCGGGTGCTCTGGCTTCCTCCCACAGTGCAAAGATGTACAGGTTAGGTGGATTGGCCATGGTTAATGTGTGGGGTTATGGAGAATAGGGCTGGCGAGTGGGCTAGGTACAGTGATTTTTCGAGGGTCGGTGCAGTCTCGATTGGTTGCATAGCCTCCTTCTGCATTATAGGAATTCAATGCTTAATCAGTGTCACTTTCATTAATCCCAAGGCTGTCAACAACTTTTGCATTGGCTTAAAATAAGAATGGACACAGAATAAAGTGAAGCAGGAAATGGGTACCTGAGTTTATGTAGATGCAAAGTGGTGGCAGCCTTCTGTCTCATAAGAGAATGGTTTGTGCCGTGGTGGTTAACTCCGTTTTCAGCATCATCTGCTGCTTCTCAGGACCCCACACTGGAATGGCAGTCTGCTGTATTTGTGGCAGAAGAAGACAGTGGGCTGAGAAGGTGCATGATTCACGTGTCTCTGTTTTCTCTTAGCCATCTTCTGGGCCAGCTGAGCTGTTTGTTTCTGTTTGTCTCTTCCAGTCACCTTCCAAACAGTCAGCCTCCAGAGGTCAAGGCAGCTAGCGACTGCCTCCCAGTTGGCACGGTCAATGTCCGCAATCTTCATAACCTGCTTGTAGGTGTCCGTTTAGCGGAGGCTTGGACACCGAGGATATTTTGGTCCAGTGGCCAATCCACCATATAGAAGGCAAAGGTTGATCTATCCAATCAATGTGGCAGAGCTAGTACGAACATCATTGGCTTCACATTGGGTCTATGCTGATGGAATGAGCATACTCATATGGCATTGGGACCGTTTTGGGGGATGGTGGGACCTGTACAAGGCAGACAGTTTGCACCTGAACTAAAATGGGACCAGTGTCCCTGCAGGGAGGTTTGCTCGTGCTGTTGGGGAGGGTTTAAACAAACTTGGCAGGGGCCTGGGATCCTGAGCGAAAGTTCAGCAGGGATAGATGCACAGCCAAAATTAAAAGAGACATCAAGTGAGTCAGGAAGCCATAGGTTATCTAGACCAGTTAAGTCACAAGGGAGTTTGGCAAGATTGGATGGTATTTATTTTAATTCAAGGAGTCTGATGAAAAAAGCAGATGGATTGAGGGCACAAATTAAAACTTGGAGAGATGATGTCATTGCTGTCACTGGGATATGGTTGAGAGAAGGGCAGGGATGGCAGCTGAATATTACAGGATACAGGGGGTGGGATTCTCCGCTTGCCGACGCCAATTTCGTAATCGGTGATCGGGTGGAGAATCTCTTTTTATGACCGAGTCAGGGGCAGCGCCTGTTTTTGGATGATCTGCCCCCTCCAAAATGTTGTGTCCAGCGCCGCCACAGTGACTAGTGGGAGGTGTTCCGGGGGTGGAGAGGGGGGTTCCAGGGGGGCACTGTCTGGCTGGTTGGGTTCGTGTGCAACCGATGCCATGTTGTACGGCACGAACGCTGCAGTTCGTCGTCGTGCACATGCACAACCACGGAAACGGCCATTCTCCTGCCGTTATTGGCATGGGAGCGGGGAGTTTTACCCGGCGCCGCTGCGAGCCCCTCACCGCTGCTGGAATTGGCGAGGCTTCAGCACCGATTTTGGTGTCATAAAATGCCACAGTTCCCATGCCGGCGTCAGCACTTAGCCGCAAAATCGGAGAATCCAGCCCAGGAACTTCAGGTGAGATAGGGAAGGAGATAAAAGAGGAGGGGCTGTCACACTTTTGATCAGGGAATCTATTATAGCAGTAAGGAGGGATGGCATATAGGAAGGCTCTTCAACTGAAGCCATTTAGGTAGATCTAACAAACCAAAAAGGAGCAATCACATTTTTGGGAGTGTTTTATAGGACCCCGAACAGTCCGAGAAAAATAGCAGAACAGATCTGTAGGCAAATTTCAGAGAAGTGTAAAAGTAATAGTGTAGTGACAGTGGGGGATTCCAACTTTCCCAATATTAACTGGGGTAGCCATAGTGTAAAAGATTTAGAGGGATCTGAATTCTTAAAATGCACCCAGGAAAACCTTTTAATCCAGAACGTAGAATGTCCTACAAGAGAGGGGGATGTATTAGACTTAATTATAGGTGATGAAGCCGGGCAAATGGTTGAAGTTTCAGTGGAGGAGCATTTTGCAGACAGTGATCTAATTCTGTTGGATTCAAGATTGTTATGGGAAAGGACAAGGATGGGCCTGAGATCAAAGTTCAAAACTGGGGTAAGGCCAATTTTAATAAGAATCAGATATGATTTGGCCAGAGTGAACTGGAAGCAGACACTTTTAGATAAATCAGTTACAGAACAGTGGGACACATTCAAGAAGGAAATACAGGGCCAACTTGTTCCAATCAAGAAAAAGGTGGGACCAACAAATCCAGTGAACCATGGCTATCGAAGTATATACAGCATTGGATAAGGAGAAAAAGGGAGGCTTATGGCGGATATTGAGGGTTCAAAACAGCAGAAGCCCTAGAGACGTCTGTAATATGCAAAAGGGAACTTACAAAAGGAAATTAGGAGAGAAAAAGGGAACATGAATGGATACTGGCAGATAAAATAAAGGAAAATCCAAAATTGTTTTACAAGTACATTAAGGGTAAAAGGATAACTAGGGAAAGAGAAGGGCCGATAAAGCCCACAGTACTGTGTGTGTGGAGCCCAAGGACATAGATAGGGTTCTAAATGAAATCTTTGTGTTGGTGATCACTCATGAGAGGGACGGTGTGGGTATAGAAATAAGGGAGAAGGACTGTGATAAAATTAAAGAGATTAACATAAACAGAGGGACAGTTTTGAGTGGTCAGGCAGGCTTAAAAGTAGACACGTCTCTCGAGCCAGGTGAAATATATCCCTGGCTGTTGAGTGAGGCAAGAGAGGAAGTAGTAGGGACGCTGGTAATAAATTTCAAATCCTCTTTGGCCACAGGAGAGGTGTCGGAGGACTGGAGGATTCCCAATGTGGTACCATTATTCAAGAAGGGAGGAAGGGATAAATCAGGAAACTACAGGCCAGTCAGTCTAACCCCAGTGGTGCAGCAATAATTGGAAGCACTTCTGAGAGGCAGAATTAATCTGCATTTGGAGAGGCCGGGATTAATCAAGAACAGTCAGCGTGGTTTTGAAAAGGGGAGGTCATATCTGACCAACTTGATTGCATTTTTCAGAGGCGACCAGGTGAGTAGGTGAGGGAAATGCATTTGGCTTGTAGTCTACTTGGACTTAAGCAAGGCATTTGATAAGGTTCCACATGGGAGACTGATGGCAAAGACCAGAGCCCATGTGTCATGAGAATGTCACTTTAAGAAATGTTTGGCTGCTCATGTTACTGAAGTGATGTCAGAGTGTGGGTGGAGATGAGCTCTGGTTCTGCTTTTTAGTTTCACTTTGAGAAAAGCTTGGGTGTGTGTATCTGTCTGTTTTGTTTTTCAATGTGTTGCAGCTGAAGTCAGACAAAGCAGCTGTACTGGTGATCTCTGCCATGAAGGACTATTTCTTAATCATTTGGTGAATTCAGAATTATAAATGTTTTCAGTATTGAATGTAAACCCTGATGTGCTTCTGTTTAGAGGTTTGTTAAGTCTCCTGGGTGTTAAAAGGACAGCATACAGATTACTTAGTGTTGTATTCTTTGGGGGGGGGGGGTGTATTTGAATTAATGGTTGCTAAGATATTCAGTTTGTTTTAAAAAGGTTAGCTTGAGTTCATAGAATAAACATTGTTTTGTTTAAAAAATACTGGTCCATTTCTGCTCTACCACACCTGTAGAGTGAGCCGTGTGCTCCCCATACCACAATCTATTAAAAGTTGTGGGTAAGGGGAACTCCATGATACACTTTGGGATTCTCTAAACCCTGACCCATAACAATTAGGGGCTCGTCCGGGATAAAAGTCTACCTATTCGATTGGCTTAGTGAACTTAAAGACAGTGAGGGGTGAGCATATTGTGGTTGCTTTTCAGGTGTGGTATTTTAGTTTAAGTGGGGAGTGTGTTGCGGACAATGGCTCTTTCAGAGGCTCAGAAGGTTTTGGGGGTGGAGACGGTCACAGGCAGTACCTTACTTACGGACAGAGACTAAAATCAGACTGTTAGATTTGATAAAAACATTGCAGTTATCAATACCTGACAAAATGCAAAAAGATTCTCGAATACCTGACCCATAACACATGGGATTCAAGGAAATTTGGCAAATTGGATCCAGAATTGGCTGAGTGGCAGGAAGCAGAGGGTGATGGTTGAGGGGTGTTTTTCTGACATAATGCCTGTGTCCAGTGGGGTCCCGCAAGGAACAGTGTAGGGACCCTTGCTGTTTCTGGTTTATATAATTGATTTAGAATGTCGGATGGTTGATCAGTGAGTTCATGGATGATACAAAAATTGGTGGGGTGGTGAATAGTGAGGGTAGTCTTTGATTACAGGAGGATATAGACGGACTGGTCAGATGGGCTGATCTGTGGCAAATGGCATTTAATCTGGATAAGTGTGAGGTGATGCACTTGGGCGAGACAAACAAGGCAAGGGAATACATGATAAATGGCAGGACCCTGGTAAGCACTGGGTATCAGAGGGAACTTGGTGTGCATGTACACCGGTCCCTTAAGGTAGAAGGGCAGGTGGATACAATGGTTAAGAAGACAGGGGTACCGTTGGCTGATACTGCCCTTGCCAGCAGCACACTCAGCAGCCCCTACCTGATGCCCCTGTCGGGGCTACAGTGGGGATTGCCCTGGGTGGGCGCTCGGCGGGTGATGGGGTGGGGTTATGGGGGAGGGTTGGGCGCAGGGGTGAGGGCACCCATATGGCCGGTGTCACTCTGCAGAACCAGGGGCCAAAGTACGTGCTCAGTGGGGTGTGCAGCTGGATGGCTGCCTTGCAGGCCAGGCCAATGGCAGTCCGTGACTGGACACTACCCCAGTTCTGTGGGGTGTCACCCTGGCCACTCGGATGTTCCCCCATCACCCCCAATCTCCAGCCCTGGCAGCCCCCCCCCCCCCCCCCCCCCCCCCCCCGCAGCCAGCCCAGCCAGTGTCCGGCCCAGCAGTCCACAACCTTGTCTCTCCATGTCCTACATCTCCTCTCTCCCTCATCAGCCACGACGCCGGTTTCACGATTTTTAAAAGCACAAGCGAACAGTGCCATCGGGGACTTGGCCCATTGGAGGCCAAGGGGTCAGGACCACTAATAACATGGAAACGGTATTCACTGTACGTGCGTTCCGGACCACATTGATGTCGCTGTCAAGGTGATGGAAAATTGTGATTTGGTATCAAATCGGCGCCCACCATGATTTTGGTGTTTCATGATTTTGGATTCAGCTAACGGAGAATCCCGCCCCATGTCCTCCTGCTGGAGGAGAACTGCAGCCGATTTATATTTCCCCGGGAGCTCAAATTAAGAAACAATTCCATATCCTTTGCCATGCAAATTTATGCAGAGCGATGAATACTAGGGTCTTCTGAGGGAATACAGCTATTAGGCTGCCATCTTCAGCGGAGTCCCGCAGCGAGTCACTGCCCCCCCCCCGCCCCCCGCCCCCCCCCCCCCCCCACACCGCAAATCAACCCTCCCATCGCTCCCCTCCTGCATTGTGAAGCAGCCCCCACCCCTCATTGCCTGGCTACCCCCCCTTTCCCCAAGTACAGGGGTGACCCGATTGACCCTCACCCAGAACTCCCTAACTAGGGAGACCCCCCCAGGGAACACCTTAATAGGGAGACACCCCCAGGGATCCCCTTAATAGGGACATTGCCCCAGGGACCCCCTTAATAGGGAAACCACCCCCTGGACCCCAAATCTGAAAGACTGAAGGAAACACAACCGAGACCCAGTAACTAGAGGGCCCCTCACAGAGAGCCCCTGACTGAAGGACTACCCCCCCCCCCCACAGAGATTGCTGAACTAGAGGGACCCCCACAGAGACCCCTAACTAAAAGGACCCCCACATTGACTCCCTGACTAAAGGGAGACCCCCCACAACCCCAATCACTCAGTGCATCCCAATCATTCAAGCGTATGATTGCAATACACTTACTGCTCTTTGAAGTGGTTGGTGTTTGTAAAGATTGGTGTTTCAATACTTAGAGTCGCTCGTCCATGAAGGGAGATGAATGAATCACAGCTGCAAATCATAGCCCACTACTAGAAATGAATGATTGACTTGCAGCTAATGGATCTGAGGGGTTGAAATGCAGGTCAAGACTGTTCTCCTTTGGGGAATGGACACATGGAGCTTCCAGGTAAGTGTTACAGCTGTAGTATTTTGCATGTCCCTTGTATGGACTGCACTCAAGCTTCTAGACAGGAGTTTATTTTCTTGTGGGTGGGGGGGGTGGGTTTCTGTGGGTGTCCCTTTAGTCAGGGGGTCCCTTTGGGGGATCTCTTTAGTTAGGGGGTCTCTCTGGAGCGTCCCTTTATTTAGGGGGTCGCTGTGGGGATCCCTTTAGTTCGGGGGTCCCTTTGGGGGAATCCCTTTATTTTGGGGGTTTCTGTGGGGATCCCTTTGGTTAGGGGGTCTCTGGGGGGTTCCTCTGGTTAGGGGGTATCTGTGAGAGGTTCCTTCAGATGGGGGTGCTGGGGCAATACCTTTAGTTAGGGGTCTCTCTGGTGGTCCGTCTAGTTAGGAGTCTTTGTGGGAGGGGGGTCCTTTAGGTAGGGAATCCCTGTGGGGTGTCCATCTAGTTCAGGGTCTATGTGGGGGTTCGTTCAGTTAGGGGATCCTAAGGAGGTCCCTTAAGTTAGGGGATCTGTGTAGGGGCCCCTCTAGTTATGGGCTCCCTGTGGGAGGCGGGGTTCCTTTAGTTTGGGGGTCCCTGGGGGGGGGGGGATTCATCTATTTGAGGGGTCTCTGTGGGGTGTTCCTTCAGTTAGGGGGTCCCGGGGTGGGGGTTACCTTTTAAGGGGGCTTTAGAGGGGTTTCATCATTAAGAGGGTCCCTGTGGGGTCTATGTATTAAGGGGTCTCTTGGGGGTTCTCCCATTTTTGGAGTCTCTGGGAAGGGGTGTGAGGGGGGGGGGGGTGTCTGGTAGAGGAGGGGTGGGTGGGTAATGAATTGTGGGGAGGAGAGTGGCCCTTGATGGACTTTGGAGGAACTCCCTGAAGTGTTCACCCCCCTTGGCCCACCGAGAGGACCACTGTGCCAGACTCACGTTTGCTGAGAACTGTAGTAATCCCCGCCCACATGATTCCCAGCCCAGGGGACCAGAGAATCACTGAGGGCCAGAGATTCGGGTGCCGGGCCCACTAAACGATGTGAATGGGTCATTTAGACCCATTTGCCTTCATTAACATCCTCCCACAAGCGTTTGTGAGAATTCACCCCAGAGTGAATCCCGCCGCTGGGGATCGGAGCAATGGGCGCAATTCTCCACTCCCACGCCGAAGTGGCCGCGCCGTCGTGAACGCCGTCGAGGTACACGACGGCGCGGAACGGCCCCGGTCCTGACCGATTCAGGCCCTGACAATTGGCCAGGATCGGGGCCGCGTCATCTACATGCGCCAGGCCTTGTCGCCCGCCTAAAAGCGGCGCCGCATAGATGACGCGGCCGGCGCAGCATAACGGGTGTCAGCCGTGCATGCGCGGGTTGGCCGGCGCCGCATAACGGGCATCATCCGCGCATGCGCGGGTTGCCATCCTCTCTAAATCCGCCCCGCAAGAAGATGGGGGACGGATCTTGCGGGGCTGCGGAAGGAAGGAGGTCCTCCTTCAGAGAGGACGGCCCGACGATCGGTGGGCACCGATCGCGGGCCACCCCACATTTCAGGTAAAGTCCGGTGCAGGATCCCCCTTGCCCCCCGCAGGCTGCCCCCCCAGCGTTCACACACCGCCCACGACTGCAGCAACCAGGTGTGGACGGCGCCGGGGGGAACCCGCCGTTTTGGCCTGGCCGCTCGGCCCAACCGGGCCTCAGAATAGCGGGGGTGCCGGAGAATCGCCATTTTGGGTGTCTCCAGCGATTCTCCAGCCTGCAGCCCGCGAAACTCGACCGGGCCGTTCCCCCCGCTTGGGAGAATCGCGGGAGGGCGTTGGACCGGCATCCCCTGAAATTCTGGCGGCCCAGGCGATTCTCCCAACCGGCGTGGGAGTGGAGAATCGCGCCCTATGTGTTTGGATTGGCACCCGCCGCGTCAGGCACCGATCCTGATTTTTCGATTCTCCTTCCCATTGGGAAACGTGCTTTGAGTGTTCCAGCACAGATAATTCACCACAGAGTGAATTTGGAGCTTTGTTGTGCTTTGTTGTTATACCAGTATTATCCACTAGGGGTCACCATTAAATCATTCTTCAAGTTGTGCAATGAAACCAATACTGCATAAAAGTGGCACAATGCACATCGATGTAGTAATGGGACAGCCTATATCTAATTAGTGCTGGTGTTGATCCCACAGCTACACCCATAGGATCCAGATCTTAGATGTTCAAAGTGGTCACCTCCTTGACTATGATAATTATATGTCTAACAATGATTGAAGGATCTCTTGAAATAACTTGTCAGTAATGAGTGGGGCAGGAGTTAGAACATAGAACGTGCGGAAGGAGACCATTCGGCCCATTGAGTCTGCACCGACCCACCTAAGCCCTCACTTCCGCCCCATCCCTGCAACCCAATAACCCCGTTTGACGATGTGGACGCCCTTTTCCGCTTTGCCATTGGATTAGGGGTGCAGGGGACTGGATGTCACATGCACAAAGTTGTACCTGCTGGCAAAGTTGGACCATTCCTGGCTCGCGAAGCAGGGGCCATTGTCCGACATCACAGTGAGTGGGATGCTGTGACGAGCAAAGGTCTCCTTGCAGGCACGGATGATCACCGATGATGTGATGTCGTGCAGGCGTATGACCTCCGGGTAGTTCGAAAAATAGTCTACAATCAGAACATAGTCCCTGCCGAGTGCATGGAACAGGTCAACGCCTACCTTAGACCAAGGGGACATGACCAACTCATGGGGCTGTAGGGTCTCACGTGGTTGGGCCGGCTGGAACCGCTGACAGGTGGGGCAGTTGAGCACTGTGTTGGCGATGTCCTCATTGATGCCAGGCCAGTACCCAGCCTCTCGGGCCCTCCATCAGCACTTCTCCACGCCAAGATGGCCCTCGTGTAGCTGTTCCAAAACGAGCTGGCGCATGCTGTGCGGGATCACGATGCGGTCCAGCTTCAGGAGGACACCATCGACTACTGCTAGATCGTCTCTGATATTGTAGAACTGCGGGCATTGGCCCTTGAGCCACCCGTCCGTCATGTGGCGCATGACACGCTGTAGTAGGGGGTCAGCCGCAGTCTCGCGGCGAATGTGGATAAGGCGTTCATCCGTGGCCGGCAGATTGGAGGCCGTGAAGGCCACATGGGCGTCAACCTGGCAGATGAACCCCTCTGGGTCACACAGGGTGTTGACTGCCATGGACAGAGCGTCTGCTATGATCAGGTCCTTGCCTGGGGTGTATAGGAGCTGGAAATCGTACCGCCGGAGTTTAATCAAAATGCGCTGGAGGCGAGGGGGTCATATCATTCAGGTCTTTTTGTATAATGTTGACCAGCGGGCGATGGTCGGTCCCGACAGTGAATTGGGGGAGGCCGTACACGTAATCATGAAATTTGTCGACCCCAGTCAACAGGCCCAGGCACTCCTTTTCGATCTGCGCATAGCGCTGTTCCGTGGGGGTCATGGCACATGACGCATATGCAACGGGGGCCCATGATGAGGTCTCATCGTGTTGCAGGAGCACTGCCCCAATGCCGGATTGGCTGGCATCCGTTGAAATTTTTGTTTCCTTCGTGGGATCAAAAAATGCCAAAACCGGGCTAAGCTTGGTCTTAAGCTCCTCCCATTCGCGCTCGTGGACGGCAAGCCATTGGAAGTCTGTCGTCTTCCTGACCAGGCTCCGGAGAGCTGTGGTATGGGAGGCAAGGTTGGGGATGAACTTCCCCAGGAAGTTGACCATGCCCAAAAATCGGAGGACCACCTTCATATCCGCTGGCTTCTGCATGGCCGTGATAGTTGCCACCTTGTCCGCATCCGGCCGCACACCCAACCGGGAGATGTGGTCCCCTAGGAACCTGAGTTCCGTCTGGCCGAAGGAACATTTGGCTCTTTTGAGGCGAAGGCCTTGGTCCCGTATTCGTTTGAAAACGCGCTGGAGGCGACTGATATGCTCCTGCAAATGATGATGTCGTCAACATAGACGCGCGCACCCTCAATGCCCTCCATCAGTTGCTCCATGATCCGGTGGAATACTTCTGATGCCGATATAATCCCAAACGGCATCCTGTTGTAGCAGTATCTGCCAAACGGGGTATTAAAGGTACACAGCTTTCTGCTGGACCAGTCTAGTTGAATTTGCCAGAATCCTTTTGAGGCGTCAAGTTTGGTGAAGATGTTGGCCCGAGCATTTTCGCACGTGATCTCCTCGCGTTTGGGGATAGGGTAATGCTCCCTCATTATGTTGCGATTCAGATACTTTGGGTCAATGCAGATTCTGAGCTCGCCGGAAGGCTTCTTTACGCACACCATGGAACTGACCCAGTCGGTTGGTTCCGTCACTCTGGAGAGCACTCCTTGGTCCTGGAGGTCCTGCAGCTGCTGCTTGAGGCGGTCCTTGAGGGGTGCTGGGACTCTGCGAGGTGCATGAACCACAGGCGTGGCATCTTGTTTGAGCAATATTTTGTAAGTGTATGGAAGCGTGCCCATGCCTTCAAAAACGTTGCGGTGCTGGTCGATGATGGCATTGAGTTGCGCCCTGAAGTCCACATCCTGGACAGCAGACGTGTCCTCTGGAGAGAGTGTACTTGTTGAATGAGGTCTAGGAGTTTGCACGCCTGTGCGCGTAGCAGAGAGTCCTTCGAGGAGCCCACGATCTCGAAGGGAAGGATGGCTTTTCGCGAGTTGTGCGTCACTTCGAGTTGGCATGAACCAGTAGCAGGAATGACATTGCCATTGTAGTCCACTAGTTGGCAGGTCGACGGAAAAATGGTTGGTTTAACCCCAAGGGTCTGAAAGCTGACCACGCTAGGAGATTAGCGGAAGCACCAGTGTCCAGGCGGAATCATATCTGGGATCGGTTGACTGTCAGGGTGGCACACCACTCGTCATCTGGATCAATGCTGTGCACCAACAGCGGCTGGTGGTTTTGATTCGGGGACAGCCTGTTTTTTGTTATAACAGCGACTCGAAGAGGCTCCCTCGGGTCCTTGGTGTCACTGGTCTGCGGGAAGTCCGAATCGGACTCGGTTTATGGGTAGGTAACTGCTTGTTGCAGGATTCTTCGGAGGTTTATTCCATTTCCTGGTTCAATTTGAAGCATTGTGCTGTCATTCCAAGTGAAGGAAGGTTGTTTTACAGCTTTAAAAGATTTTTTTATTTGATTTGGGACGTTTCCCCTTTAAATGGGCGTGGTCCGGGGCCTCTGACATCACGACACGCGTGATGTAGCACGTAGGAGGCGTTTGCACATGCGCAGATCACGGTTCCTTTACTGATGGCCGTTTTCGTGAGTGCGCATGCGTGGCGTCGCACAACTGTGCAAGTGCAGTCCCTTTAGAAAGATGGCCGCCGACCAAAATCGTTCCCTGCTGCGGGATTTTGCTGCGGGATTTCGGCCTCGAGGTGAGTACTGGCGCTTCTCTTACCTTTCCTTGCTGGTTGGAGTGTGTTTTCCTCACAGTATTTGCTGAATTTGTCCAGGACTGCCTGGAAGTCGCTCCTGTTTTGCCCCTTGGAGAACTTGAATTAAAAAAAAAAGATTTCTTCTGCTCTGGCACCGGTGATGGTGAGGAGAAGCTCTGTTTTTTCAGTATCGGCCACGTCTTCTAGTTCGGCTGCCAGCAGGAAGCTTTCAAACTTTTGCCGGAATGCCCGCCAGTTTTCCCGGAGATCGCCGTGGCACTGGAGCTGCTGCGGAACCCAGACCTTGAACATTTTGCCTGGGTATCGTTGCTGGTTGTCACTGTACACTGAGGTGCCGGCGATGCGGAGCGGCCCACCGATCCGCGGGCGGGCCCGTGCCGTGGGGGCACTCTTTTCCTTCCGCCTTCGCCATGGTCTCCACCATGGCGGAGGCGGAAGAGACCCCCTCCACTGCGCATGCGCGGGGATGCCGTGAGCGGCTGCTGACGCTCCCGCGCATGCGCCGCCCGGCAATGTAATTTCCGCACCAGCTGGCGGGGCACCAAAGGCCTTTCCCGCCAGCTGGCGGGGCGGAAATCAGTCCGGCGCGGGCCTAGCCCCTCAAGGTTAGGACTCGGCCCCTCAAGATGCGGAGGATTCCGCACCTTTGGGGCGGCACGATGCCGCACTGATTCGCGCCGTTTTTGCCGCCGGTCGGCGGACATCGCGCCGATTGCGGAGAATTTCGCCCAATTTCATTTATTCTATCACGTCCCTTCATTTGGGCACACTCCATAATCATCGAACGATGTAGCACAGGGGAAAATAATACACAACAAAAACAGCAAAATGTACTGTCTTGTCATTTTTGTTCTGTAGATCTGAGTCATTTCAAATACATTTACCAACTTTTATTCAGTCAAACAGTTCTGCAATCCAGTTATTAAGAATACCTGCGGGATGTATATTCTCCAAATATTTTCTCAGAGCCTTACAGCACAAAAGGAGACCTCTCGGCCCATTTTGCAGTATCTCCAAGTCTCTACGAGTGGGATTCTCCGCCAGCTGATGCTGGAATCGGGAAACGTGATGTAGCGCACAAAGACTCCATGAGACGAATAGAGTGAAGTCGATGAGGCTTTATTAAGCGTGTCTGTTCCCCCGCAGCTCGATAGTAAACTGGCCTGTGGGGGCAGACTCCGGCTTCTTATACTCCGCCTTCAGGGCGGAGCTTGAGGTCAACGGCCAACCAGGACCCGGGATCTGTCAGCCAATGACATTAGGGCTTCCAGTCCCACATGACCCCCAATACATACTACCACATTCACCCCTTGTCAAAAATGAACCCGGCGGGGTGATGCTTCATATGGTGGTAAGGGTTTACAGGGCTGGTCCTGGGAGGATAGAACATTCACATGGCAATACAGTATTGGACAATTTCGTCCTGTTGCAACTATTTACAGAGGGTATAGGAAAGAAAAGCAAAATGTTCTTTGAACAGTCCATCTTTGTTTTACATCGACGCCACGAGTCGGTCGGGCGGTCTGGTCGTCCGTGTCGATCGCCTCGGCCCCGGCGGTGGTGGTGGAGCTTGTACCAGTGTTGTCGCCTCCAGGAGCCGTACGGTTTCAGCTGTCGGTGCAAAGGGGAGGGGGACCGATCCTCCTGGGAAGGGGGCGGTCGCGGGGTGCGGCGGTGGCAGGAAGGGGGGGGGTTGGGTTGATGGTGTCGGGGGGGTGTGCGTGTTGCCGGCGGGCGCCAGATCCCGCAGGGAGACCGTGTCCTGTCGGCCGTCGGGGTACTCCACGTAGGCGTACTGGGGGTTTGCGTGGAGGAGGTGAACCCTTTCGACCAACGGGTCCGCCTTATGTGCCCGCACATGCTTTCGGAGCAGGATGGGTCCTGGGGCCGCCAGCCAGGTCGGCAGCGACGTTCCAGAGGAGGACCTCCTAGGGAAGACAAGGAGACGCTCGTGAGGCATTTGAATAGTGCTCGTACATAATAACGACCGGATGGAATGGAGAGCGTCCGGGAGGACCTCCTGCCACCGTGAAACTGGGAGATCCCTGGACCGTAGGGCCAGTAGGACGGCCTTCCAGACCGTGCCGTTCTCCCTTTCTACTTGCCCGTTCCCCCGGGGGTTGTAGCTGGTCGTCCTGCTTGAGGCTATGCCCTTGCTGAGCAGGAACTGGCGCAGCTCGTCACTCATGAAAGAGGACCCCCTGTCGCTGTGGACGTATGCGGGGTAACCGAACAGTGTGAAGATGCTGTTCAGGGCTTTAATGACTGTGGCCGCGGTCATGTCAGAGCAGGGAATGGCAAAAGGGAAGCGGGAGTATTCGTCCACTACATTAAGAAAATATGCGTTGCGGTCGGTGGAGGGGAGGGGCCCTTTGAAATCGAGACTGAGGCGTTCAAAGGGGCGGGAAGCCTTAATCAGGTGCGCTCCATCTGGCCTGAAAAAATGCGGCTTGCATTCCGCGCAGATGTGGCAGTCCCTTGTGACTGTACGGACCTCCTCTAAAGAGTATGGGAGATTGCGAGACTTGATGAAGTGGTAAAACCGAGTGACCCCCGGGTGGCAGAGGTCCTCGTGGAGGGTTTGGAGGCGGTCAATTTGTGCGTTGGCACATGTGCCGCGGGATAGGGCATCGGATGGCTCGTTCAGCTTTCCGGGACGGTACAAGATCTCATAGTTGAAGGTGGAGAACTCGATCCTCCGCAGGGAGACCGTGTCCTGTCGGCCGTCGGGGTATGCCACGTAGGCGTATTGAGGGTTCGCTTGGAGGAGATGAACCCTCTCGACCAACGGGTCCGATTTGTGCGTCCGCACATGCTTGCGGAGCAGGATGGGTCCCGGGGCTGCCAGCCAGGTCGGGAGTGAAGTTCCGGCGGAGGACTTCCTAGGGAAGACAAGGAGGCGTTCGTGAGGTGTTTGATTTTTCGTGGTACAAAGCAGCGACCGGATGGAGTGGAGGACGTCCGGGAGGACTTCCTGCCAGCGGGAAACTGTGAGACCTCTGGACCGTAGGGCCAGCAGGACGGTCTGGAAGACCGTTCTGTTCTCCCTCTCTACCTGACCGTTCCCCCGGGGGTTGTAACTGGTCGTCCTGCTCGAGGCGATGCCCTTGCTGAGCAGGAATTGACACAGTTCGACGCTCATGAAGGAGGACCCCCTATCGCTATGTATGTAGGCGGGGAAACCGAACAGTATAAAGATGGTGCAGAGGGCTTTAATGACCGTGGCCGTGATCATGTCGGGGCAGAGGATGGCGAATGGGAACCGGGAGCACTCGTCAACCATGTTCAGGAAGTACGTGTTGCGGTCGGTGGAGGGGAGGGGGCCTTTGAAGTCCAGACTGAGGCGCTCAAAGGGATGGGAAGCCTTTATAAGGTGCGCTTTATCTGGCCTGTAGAAGTGCGGCTTGCACTCTGCGCAGATTTGGCAGTTACTGGTGGCTGTTCTGACCTCCTCGATGGAGTAGGGCAGGTTGCGGGTCTTCACAAAGTGAGAGAACTGAGTGACCCCCGGGTGGCAGAGGTCCTCGTGGAGGGTTCGGAGACAGTCCACTTGTGCGTTGGCACATGTGCCATGGGATAGGGCATCGGAAGGCTCGTTCAGCTTTCCGGGACGATACAAGATCTCATAGTTAGAGGTGGAGAGTTCGATCCTCCACCGGAAGATCTTGTCGTTCTTGATCTTGCCCCGCTGTGCATTATCGAACATGAAAGCTATCGACCGTTGGTCAGTGAGGAGAGTGAATCTCCTGCCGGCCAGGTAATGGCTCCAATGTCGCACAGCTTCCACTATGGCTTGGGCTTCCTTTTCCACTGAGGAGTGGCGGATTTCTGAGGCGTGGAGGGTTCGGGAGAAAAAGGCCACGGGTCTGCCCGCTTGGTTAAGGGTGACCGCTAGAGCTACGTCGGAGGCGTCGCTCTCGACCTGGAAGGGGAGGGACTCGTCGATGGCGCGCATCGTGGCCTTTGCGATATCCGCTTTGATGCGGCTGAAGGCCTGGCAAGCCTCTGTCGACAGAGGGAAGGTCATGGTCTGTATTAGGGGGCGGGCCTTGTCTGCGTACTGGGGGACCCACTGGGCGTAGTACGAAAAGAACCCCAAGCAGCGTTTCAGGGCTTTTGGGCAGTGCGGGAGGGGAAATTCCATGAGTGCGCGCATACGTTCGGGGCGGGGCCTATTATCCCATTGCGTACTATGTAGCCCAGAATGGCTAGCCGGTCGGTGCTAAAAACGCACTTGTCCTCGTTGTACGTGAGGTTCAAGGCTTTGGCGGTCTGGAGGAATTTCTGGAGGTTGGCGTCGTGGTCCTGCTGATCGTGGCCGCAGATGGTTACATTGTCGAGATACGGGAACGTGGCCCGCAACCCATGTTGATCAACCATTCGGTCCATCTCCCGTTGGAAGACCGAGACCCCGTTTGTGACGCCAAAAGGGACCCGTAGGAAATGGTATAATCGCCCGTCTGCCTCGAAGGCTGTGTACTTGCAGTCACTTGGGCGGATGGGGAGCTGATGGTAGGCGGACCTGAGGTCCACGGTGGAGAAGACTTTATATTGGGCAATCCGATTGACCATGTCGGATATGCGGGGGAGAGGGTACGCGTCTAGTTGTGTGTACCTGTTGATGGTCTGGCTATAGTCAATGACCATCCTTTGTTTCACCCCTGTCTTCACTACTACCACCTGCGCTCTCCAGGGACTGTTGCTGGCCTGGATTATGCCCTCCTTTAGTAGCCGCTGGACTTCGGACCGAATGAAGGTCCGGTCCTGGGCGCTGTACCGTCTGCTCCTAGTGGCGACGGGTTTGCAATCCGGGGTGAGGTTCGCAAACAAGGACGGGGGTTGCACCTTGAGGGTAGCGAGGCCGCAGATAGTGAGTGGGGGTATGGGGCCGCCGAATTTGAACGTAAGGCTCTGTAGATTACATTGGAAATCTAATCCCAGCAAGGTGGGGGCACAGAGTTGGGGAAGGACGTTAAGTTTGTAGTTTTTGAACTCCCTCCCCTGCACCGTAAGGGTAACTATGCAGAATCCCTGGATCTGTACGGAGTGGGATCCTGCAGCTAGGCAAATCTTTTGTGCGCTGGGATAGGTGGTCAAGGAACAGCGTCTTACCGTGTCGGGGTGTATAAAGCTTTCCGTGCTCCCGGAGTCGACTAGGCATGGCGTCTCGTGGCCATTAATTAGGACCGTTGTCGTCGTCGTCTGGAGTGTCCGGGGCCGAGCCTGATCGAGCGTAATCGAAGCGAGCCGTGGTTGTAGTAGTGGAGTGGGGTCCGTTGTTGCCGTCCAAGATGGCGTCGGGATGGACAAAATGGCCGCCCCCCATACATCGCACGTGGCTGGGGGGTCACAAGATGGCGGCGGGGTGGACAAAATGGCCGCCCCCATGCGTCGTACAGGTCTGGGGCGGTCCAAGATGGCGGCGCCCCTCCTCCCCTCGTGGTGGTCGGGACCCAAAATGGCGGCGTCTGCGGGTCGCACATCGGCGCCCCTCCTCCCCTCGTGGTGGTCGGGACCCAAAATGGCGTCGTCTGCGGGTCGCACATGGTGTGCTGGGGGGGCTGGGGAGCGCTAGGACCGCGAGCGCTAGGACCGCGCGGAGCTCCCTCACCGCGAGCGCTAGGACCGCGAGCGCTAGGACCGCGCGGAGCTCCCTCACCGGGGACAGCGGTGGTCGGGGCCCAAGTCGGCGGCGCCGGCGGGTCAGGCGTGGGGCCGCGAGCGCAAGGACCGCGAGGAGCTCCCTCACCGGGGACAGCGGTGGTCGGGGTCCAAGTAGGTGGCGCCGGCGCGTCAGGCGTGGGGCGCGGGACGGGGGTTAGGGTGGCATTAGGGACGCGAAAAACTCCCTCCTCTCCGTGGAGAGTGTTGGCCGGGACCCAAAGCGGTAGCGCCGGCGGCGGGTCATACATGGGCTGCGGGGAGGGGGGTTGGGGAGTGTAGGCGGCGTGCAGGGCTCCCAGTTCTCCAGGGACCGCGGTGGTCGGGACCCAGAGCGGCTGCGCCTGCGGGTCGTACATGGCGTGCTGGGGGGGTTGGGGCGCATAGACTGCTTGCAGGGCTCCCTGTGCTCCCGGGATGGCGGCGCCCTCGCGGGACCGGCACACAACCGCATAATGGCCCTTTTTTCCGCAGCTTTTGCAGATGGCTGCGCGGGCCGGGCAGCGCTGTCGGGGGTGTTTCGCCTGGCCGCAGAAATAACAGCGGGCGCCCCCGGTACGACTCGGCGTTTGGACTGCGCAAGCCTGTGGGGTGTCCGGGGGGGGGTAGGGGGTTTGCCGCGACGGGTACGTACGGGGCCCAATGGCCTGCCGCGCGGTCGGGGCCGTAGGCGCGGGTATTACGCGCGGCCACGTCTAGGGAGGCTGCTAGGGCCCGTGCCTCAGAGTCCTAGCGACTCTTTTTCTAGAAGTCTTTGGCGGATTTGTGAGGATTGCATACCTGCCACAAAAGCATCGCGCATTAACATGTCCGTGTGTTCGTTTGCGTTCACCGACGGGCAGCTGCAGGCTCGTCCCAAAATCAGCAGCGCGGCGTAGAACTCGTCCATCGATTCTCCGGGAGCTTGCCGTCTCGTCGCGAGCTGGTAGCGAACGTAGATTTGGTTAACTGGGCGAACGTAGAGACTTCTGAGTGCTGCGAACGCCGTCTGGAAATCGTCGGTGTCTTCAATGAGGGTGAAAATCTCCGTGCTCACCCTCGAGTGCAGGACCTGCAGTTTTTGTTCGTCTGAGACTCGGCTGGTGGTCATTCTGATGTAGACCTCGAAGCAAGTCTGCCAGTGTTTGAAGGCTGCTGCCGCGTTCACTGCGTGGGGGCTGATCCTCAGGCATTCCGGAATGATCCTGAGCTCCATAGTCCTTTTTAGGCACGCTTAATAAATTGTAGCGCACAAAGACTCCGTGAGACGAATAGAGTGAAGTCGATGAGGCTTTATTAAGTGTGTCTGTTCCCCCGCAGCTCGATAGTAAACTGGCCTGCGGGGGAAGACTCCGGCTTCTTATACTCCGCCTTCAGGGCGGAGCTTGAGGTCAACGGCCAACCAGGACCCGGGATCTGTCAGCCAATGACATTAGGGCTTCCAGTCCCACATGACCCAATACATACTACCACACGTGATTGGGTGGAGAATCGGTTCCGATGCCAAAATCCTGGCAGGCGCCGGTTTCAATGCCAAATCGCAATTCTCTGATGCCCCGACAGCGGCGTCAATACGTTCTAGAACGCACGTACAATAAACACCCTTGGCATGTCATTAGCGGGCTTGACCCGGTATTCTCCGGGGCCTCCGCGATTCTCCGCCTCCACTGTCGTGAATTCCCGATAGCGAGGTTCACTTGTCCTCATAAAAATCGTTAAATTGTCGCTGTGGGGGATGAGGGAGAGCGAGGAGGTAGGATACGGAGAGGCGAGGCCGTGGCTGCCAGTTTGTGATTCAGGCCAGGCTGGTTGGGTTGGGGGCTCCTGCCAGGGCCCGGGGGGGGAGAGGTGGTTACGGGGGAACGGGCCGTGTGACCAGGGTGACTGGGTGGTGCCCAGGCATAGACTGCCATTGCCGCGGCCTGTAAGGTAGCCGACTTGCTGCGCACCCCACTGACCATCTGCATCGGCCCCCGGTCCTGCAGAGTGACACCGGCTGTATGTGTGGCCGCACCCCACCGCCCCGCATACACCCTCCAACCCCCACCACCCCCCACACTCCAGCCCCCATCCTGCCAACTCCTCCAACCCTTCCCCCAGCCTCCAGCCCACGCACTCCAGCCCCACCCTCCACTCCCCCAACCTGCACCAAACCCTCCAACATCCCAAACCCCCCACCCCCCATCCCCCCCTGCAACTGACCAGCACCCGCCGGTGGCACATCAGGTGGCCCACCCAGTACAACGCCCACTGTAGCCCCAATGGAGGTGCCGGACGGGGGCGGGAAGCATACCATGGACTAGGATAGCTCCAGCCAACGCCATCCCTGGCAGCAGGGATGGGTGCCAGGGCCAGAGGCCCCCACGGTTCTGGCCACTGAAGGGTCCCAGGGTGCAGAGATTGCGGGGGATGGGCGGAACATGCGGGGGCAGAACCTGTAGTGCCTACCAGGGCCACCATGTAGCCCTTTGGATCTGGTTGGGCACGGGGCTACGCACCATGCTAACATGTCGGCCTTTAACCCTCTGCAGACAATGGATATTGGAATGCAACCAGCAATGGTGGCCTCCCTGCTAGTCGCCGCAGCCCTGGGTGATGCCCTGTGGCTGTACGAGCTGGAGCTGCACGAGGAGGAGGAAGCTGCAGAAGCGGAGCGTGCAGGAGCGGAACGGGAGTCAGCCACTGAGGGTTTAGAGCCGACCACCCAACAAGCTGATGAGGAGGAGGAGATGCAAAGGATGCACCACGAGGCCTCATATGTACCGACTCATCAGCCATTCGAGGACCTACCGGACCCACCGGTATGGGGGAGGACACCCACACCTGGCGGCTGTCAAGGCGACGATTGCCCTGAACTTTTACGCCACTGATTGCTTCCAGGTGCCGAGTGGGGACCTGTCGGGGATCTCACAGACCTCGGTGCACAGGTGCATCCGTGCTGTCACAGAGGCCTAAAATGCCCAGGCGGCACACTACATCCATTTCAATGTGGACCGAGCCCAGCAGGATGCCTGGGCAGCGTGCGTCACCGCCATCGATGGGATGACCCGGGTCCAGGGGGTGATAGACGGGATGCATGTCCACCTACGAGCACCTGCAGATGACAGGCCGCTCCACACAAACCAAAAGGGGCTACACTCGATGAACGTGCATCTGATATGTGACCATCAGCTACGCATCATGCATGTCTGTGCCTGATACCCAGGCAGTATGCATGGCACCTTCATTCTGGCAGACTCGAAGATTCCTGGCATGTTTGAAATGCCCCACTGTCTGGGGGGCTGGCTCCTGGGCAACAGGGCTTATCCACTGTGGGCGTGGTTGATGACACCTATCCGGAGGTCACAGGCAGACGTGGAAGCCCGCTACAACGACACCAATGCAGCGACCAGGTCCATGATCGAGAGCTGCTTCGGGCTCCTGAAGATGCTGTTCAGGTGCCTGGAACGCACTTGAAGGGCCCTCCAGAGTAGCGCTGGGTGGGTCGCCCGCATCATGGTGGCCTGCTGCGTCCTCCACAACATTGCGCAGCAGAGGGATGACGTGTTGGAGGATGAGGGGGAAGGGCAGACCTTGTCCGACGAGGAGGATGTGGAGGAGGTCGAGGGTCAACAGGTCATGGTGCCCAGCCAGGCACAGGAGGCCACATGATGTGTGTGCCAGGGCCAAAGTGCATGGGACTCTCTGATCGCCTCCAGGTTCACCGACTTGGTGGGGGGTGAGGGGGTGGGGGAGTTGGGGGGGGGGAGGTGATGGAAGGGAGGGACCGGCCAGGTGCATGGACACTGCATCTCACCCCAATACCCTTCTCACTCCCATCCCCCTGCCATCCCCGCCTGCATCTCCCTCCGTGCTGCATACCTGTCGCACTATGGGGTGGGGGCCCTGGGTTGGCAGTAACAGCAGGTCTGGTCAATGGGATGGAGGATGATGACAACCCGCTCCGAGATGAGCTCTGGTGCTCCACATCATTTGGCAACTTCTGACTCCTGTCCATGGCAACACTTTCCACGTCCACTTGAGTGATCCCTGCATGTAAGCTGGCCATTCATCACAGGGTCCCATCGAATCCCTTGGGTAGCGGTGATGGAGATGGTCGCTGGGGGGGGGGGTTGTGTGGAGCCCAGGCCACCCACAGGGTCTGCCCGTTCCCCCCAACCTCTGCTCATTTCCTCCCAACCCCCGACCAGCCCAGACCAGCCTACCCCTCTCACACCCATTGGACAGAGCATCGAAGCAGGTTGTGACGGTGATAACATCTGTTTAATGTGAACGAATATATAAAGGTTTGTGCCCTAGTCCCTATAACGAAACTATGCGCTGCACCCGTACCAACTTAACTGGTGCCTAACTTCCTGGCCTTATGGGCCCTAACGCTACACCTAGGTGGTTCCCCAGATGGTACAGCAGGAGTGGAGCGGCCTGCTGTGATTCCTGCCCTGCGACCTGGGTCCCTGTTGGCGGCCATCTTCTGGGGTTGACCTGGCTTGGCTGGGCCCGGCTGATGCTCAGGTGTCCCGGGTGGCATGGTGCCGCTCTGTTCTGCCCGCTGCGCAACTGGCGAATCTGGCACTATTTCTCATTGGAATTGAATGTGTTCCACATGACACTGGTGCTAGCCCCTTAACAGGAGCAGAATCGGTCCAGGTGTGGCATCAGTTTTGCTGCTGTGAAAGTCCACAATTCTGCATTGGCGTCAACACTTAGGGCTGGCTTCTCCACACCCCGACACCGAGTTTGCATCCGGCGCCGGGCGGAGAACCCGTTTCCGTGCATGGAATCGGGACCGGCGCCAGTTCCACGATTCTCCGGGCCCCGAAACTTGGAGAGTATGCTGCGCCACGTATCCCCTACCTGCGGCCATTCCTGGAAGCCCGCCCCGCCATTCTCCGCCCCCAACCGGCCGAATTCCCGATGGTGTGGATCGAACATGGTCCTGCTAGGGATACTAGCGTGGTGGCTGCGGACTCAGCACTGGCCTAACCATCCGGGTCGGGCGTGCGACTGATCGGGGGCACTATTTCGGAGGTCCAGCTCCGCGATCTGAGTCTGTCATGGAGCACGGCGCGGACGGTGGAGGCTGCCGTCATGCGCATGCGCAGCCTCTGACCGGGATGTGTGGGGGCCTGTACCTGTAGCAAAAGCTGCGAGCTTCCAGATGGTTCACTGCTAGCCCCCTGCAGGGCTATGAATATATGGCCCCTTCATGCCAGTTTTGGTGTGAAAGGTGACAGTTTTTACGACGGCGTAGGGACATAGTCCCCAAGATGGAGAATATAGCCCTTAGTCTCAGGAACGGACAAACGTGCCATAAGTGTTGACGCTGGGTAAGGATTTGTGGACTTTCATGGCAGCAAAACAGGCGCCGAACCCGGACAGATTCAGTGACTGTGGAGGGGCTAGCACCGGCGCCACGTGGAACACAATCAATTCCAATGAAAAACAGAGAGGGATTCATTGGTGTTATGAGCCAGGGTTTAGAGAACCCCAAAGTGTATCATGAAGTTCACCTGACCCACAACTTTTAATAGGTTGTGGTATGAAGCGTGCACGACCCACTCTACAGGTGTGATACAGCAGAAATGGAAAAGTATTTATTAAAGCAAAACAATGTTTATTCTATGAACTCAAGTTAACCTTTTTAAAACATACAGTTAACATCTTAGCAACCATCAATTCAAATACAACGCCCAAAGAATGCAACACAATGTAATCCTTAATAACTTCCCAAACAACATCCAGAAGACAGCAAAAACACCTTTCAACAGAAGCACATTAGGTTTACATTTACTACATAGAACATTTATAATTCTGAATTCACCAAATGATCAAGAGATAGTCTTTTCATGGCAGAGAGATCAACATTACAGCTGCTGTGTCTGGCTTCAGCTCCAACACTGAAAACAAAACTAAAACACACCCTGCAGCAAACAGCCTAAAACGAAAGTAAAACGCTGACAGACAGCCCAGCTCCACCCACACTCTGACATCACTTAAACACCCATTTCTTAAAGGTACTCTCACATGACACCTCCCCCCAAGAAAAAAAAAACCCCATCAACTTCAAGATGGTTTCATTTTTCACCTTTTCACTATCCTTTCAGAAATGCACACAGTAAATATACTTTTTTGTTTCAAAAAAACAGCACACGCAAACAGGAATAATAATATAGTCCATTTCTTTTTTCTTCTTCCTCCAACTGGAATCCTTCTCGAATGACAGTCTCTTTGAACAAGAAGGTCTCTGCACGATTCATCCATTTCTCTATGCCTCGGCATTTCTCTTTAAAGTCAGATACTTTAGTTCAATCTGATCACAGAGTCCCTTGTAATTCTCCAACACAGGAGCATTGGTTATCACAGCTTTCAGGCTGTCAAATGCCTGTTGAAAGTCCGCTGTCCACTGAAATTTTCGACGTTTCTTCAGCAAGTCCATCAGTGGAGCAATCACACTACAAACCTTTTGCACAAATGTTCGATCAAATCCACTCATGCTAAGAAACCGCATTATTTCCCTTTGTCTTGAGGGTATCGGAGACTCATCAAGCAAAGTGAATTGGCCTTTTCCAAATTCACTTTTGGCTAGGTTTATCACCAAACCTGCCTCCTGAAGTCGATCGAATAACTCCATCAGATGTTATAAATGTTCTTTCCATGTCTGGCTGAAAATTACCAGATCGCCGATGTATACCGCACAATTGGGTAATCCTGAAACAACTTTGTTAGTTAACTGTTGAAATGTGGCTGGTGAGTTTTTCAAGCTAAATGGCATAACTTTGAATACCATCTGGTGTCACAAAAGCTGAAATCTCCTTCGCCCTTTCGGATAAAGGTACCTGCCACTAACCTTTAAGTAAACCCAGTTTGGAAATAAAAGCTGATTGTCCCACTTTCTCAATGCAATCCTCCAAATGTGGAATAGGATAAGAGTCCGTTCTTGTAACTGCATTAACCTCTCTATAGTCCACACACAACCATTGGTTACCATCTGGTTTAGGTACCAACACTATGGGTGAGCTCCATTGGCTGCAACCCACTTCAATTATGCCATTTTTAAGCATACTCTCAATCTCTTTGTTAACCTGTGCCAATTTTAACGGGTTAAGTCTATATGGGTGTTGTTTGATTGGAACAGCATTTCCCACATCTACATCATGCATAGCCATTTTAGTACTTCACAATTTACCTCCACAAAGTTGCCCATGTGATATCAATAACTCCTTCAGGTCAGTCCGTTTTTCCGCTGGAAGGTAACTCAACAATTTATCCCAATTTTTAAGAACATCCTCATTTTCCAATTTAATTTGAGGTATGTCAAATTCACAGTCATCTGGATTTGGTTCGTCACTTTGCGTTAGAATCATTAAAACCTCCTCCTTTTCCTCTCCTTCCCTTTCAAAGTACCTTTTAAGCATATTCACATGACACACTCGGTAAGACTTCCTTCTACCTGGTGTTTTTACCACATAATTCACCGTACTTAATTTCCTTCCAATCTGATAAGGTCCACAAAACCTAGTTTTTAAAGGCTCACCTACCACTGGTAACAACACTAAAACTTTATCTCCAACTGGCAAAACTACGAACTTTGGATCTCTTGTCCGCGACCTGTTTCATCACGTTTTGTGCAACTTTTAAATGTTGTCCAGCCAATTCACCTGCTCTATTTAATCGTTCCCTAAAAGTTGACACGTAATCCAAGAATGTAAATTCTGATTTCTCACTCAGCAATTTTTCCTTAATCAATTTAAGTGGTCCTCTTACCACATGACCAAAAATTAGTTCAAAAGGACTGAATTTGGTTGACTCATTAGGTGCATCCCTAATTGCAAACAGTATGAATGGAATTCCTTTATCCCAATCCTCTGGATAATCTTGGCAATAAGCCCTCAACATTGTCTTTAATGTTTGATGCCACCTTTCTAACGCTCCCTGAGTTTCTAGATGGCATGCAGTTGATTTAAATTGTTTTATTCCTAAGCTATCCATAACCTCTTTGCGTAACCTTGAGGTAACATTCGATACTTGATCCGATTGTATTTCTGTGGGTAGTCCATATCTGGTAAAGAAGTTAAGTAACTCCTCCACAATCTTTTTAGCTGTAATATTACATACTGGAATGGCCTCTGGAAACCTTGTAGACACATCCATTATAGTCAAAAGATATTGATTCCCACTTTTCGTTTTCGGAAGCGGTCCTTCGCAATCAATTAGGACCCTTGTAAAAGGTTCCTCAAATGCTGGAATGGGTATTAAGGGCATTGGTTTTATCACTGTTTGAGGTTTCCCTATCACTTGACATGTGTGACATGATTGACAAAATTTACCTACATCTTTATGTAGTCCAGGCCAATAAAAATGTTTCTGAATTTTAGCTTCAGTTTTCCTTATTCCCAAATGACCTCCCACTGGTACCTCTTGTGCCACTCACAACACCTCCTTTCGATACCCTACCAGCAATACTACTTGATGAACTTCTGCCCACTTTCCATCCGCCTGCATATGTAAAGGTCTCCATTTTCTCATCAAGACATCACTTTTACGATATTAACACTCTTGTACAGACGCAGATTCCTCTTCCATGCATGCTTTCTGATACATCCCTTTTATTTCTTCATCTTTCTGGTATAACTCCGCCAATTTTCCTGAACCAAAACTATCCGCCTCATCCTCCACCTGTTCTTGTTCTTTTTCAACCATGCAATCAAAAATCGTTCCTGATAATTGCACTTCAACTTCATCTTCACTCTTTGATTTCTCCTCTTGTCTTAACCTGTGACTTTGCGACCTTGTTACTGCACAAAATCCCAGGATATTCATCCTTCAACACTTCAGTTGTCTGATTTTCCACTGGCGTATCAACCACAGTAGGCATCACTCCCACCTGCGCTACAGCTATATCATTACTGAAGATAAACTGTATTCCTGGACGAGATAGTTTTTCTATTACTCCTACTACCCCTTCACCACTTTTCACTGGACTTTCCAACCTTATCTTATATAATTGAACACTACTCCTCTCACCCTGAATTCCACATATTACTACCTTTTCTGGCAACATTCTTCCCAAACTACATAACTCCTCATCTCTTACCATTAAAGATTGACTAGCTCCAGTATCTCTTCAAATTGTGATTTCTTTACCTACTCCTCCTAATACACGTGAGTAAACTTTACCCACACAAGTAAATTCTTTAAAGAGATCTGGCACCTTCTTATCAATCACCTCTTGATCAGGCTGTACAATCTTTTGCACTTCCTTCGCTTCCCTTGGGCTTTCCTTTACCACTTTAACAAACCCCACTGTCTTATCCTGTTTTACCACATCAGCCTTCCCAGTGCTTTTCTTCCACCACCAACACTCTGACTATACATGGCCTAGTTTATTACAGTGAAAACATTTGAAACTTTTCATTTCTTTTCCACCTCCTGGATTTCTTTTTTAATCTGAGGTACACTCTCCTTATTATCTCCCATCAGATCACCTTTACTTTTCCCACTTGAGTATGTCTCATGTCCCCAGTTTCTATCCCTCACAGGCTGAAACTGATGTCGGAAACCAAACTTTGATTCATGAACTAATTCATAATCATCTGCCATTTCTGCTGCTAATCTCGCAGTTTTAACCCTATGCTCTTCCACATGTGTTCTCACTACATCAGGAATTGAATTTTTAAACTCCTCCAAAAGTATAATTTCTCTGAGAGCTTCATATGTTTGGTCTATTTTCAAAGCCCTTATCCACCTATCAAAATTACTCTGTTTGATCCTTTCAAACTCCATGTATGTTTGACCAAATTCTTTCCTTAAATTTCTAAACCTTTGTCTGTAGGCTTCAGGCACTAGTTCATATGCACCTAAGATAGATTTTTCACCTCCTCATACGTCCCAGATACCGCCCTACAGCTTTGTTTGAATCAGTAATACCCACATGTCCAGTGGCCATTTCATTTGTTTAGCTACCTTCTCAAATGAAATTAAAAAGGCTTCTACGTCCTTCTCATCAAACCTTGGCAATGCTTGGACATATTTAAATAGATCCCCACCAAGCCTTCGACTATGACGCTCTTTCTCACTATCCTCATCACTATCATCGAACTGTACGCTTCCGTTTATGCCTGCCAATTTTAACTGACTGTCATGTTTCATGGCCATTTTCTGAAGTTCAAACTCTCTCTTTATCTTTTTCCCTGATCTGTATCTCCCTTTCTCTTTCTTTTTCTTCTCTATCTCTTTCGTATTCAAGCTGCTTTAATTCTTTCTCATATTCCATTTGTTTAATTTGCAACTGAATTTTTGCCATTTCAAATGAGTCAAACTGTATCTCAGCAACTTTAAATGCTTAGCCACCACCATAATTACCTCACCTTTTCGCATTTTGTCAGGTAATGTTAACTGCAATGTTTTTGCCAAATCTAACAGTCTGCTTTTAGTCTCTGTCCGTAAGGTACTGCATGTGACCGTCTCCACCCCCAAAAACTTCAGAGCCTCTGAAAGAGCCATTGTCCACAACACACTCCCGACTTAAACTAAAATACCACACCTGAAAAGCAACCACAATATGTTCACCCTCACTGTCTTTAAGTTCACTAAGCCAATCCAATAGATAGACTTTTATCCCCCTTGAGCCCCCAATTTGTCATGGGCCAGGGTTTAGAGAACCCCAAAGTGTATCATGGAGTTCACCTGACCCACAACTTGTAATAGATTGTCGTATGTGGAGCACACGACCCACTCTACTGGTATGGTACAGCAGAAATGGAAAAGTATTTTTTAAAGTGAAACAATGTTTATTTTATGAACTCAAGTTAACCTTTTTAAAACATACAGTGAACATCTTAGCAACCATCAATTCAAATACAACCCCCAAAGAATATAACACTAAGTAATCCTTAATAGCTTCCCAAACAACATCCAGAAGACAGAAGAAACACCTTTCAACAGAAGCACATTAGGTTTTCATTTACTACTGAGAACATTTATAATTCTGAATTCACCAAATGATCAAGAGATAGTCTTTTCATGGCAGAAGGATCAACAGTACAGTTGCTCTGCCTGGCTTCAGCTCCCACACTGAAAACTAAACTGAAACACACCCTGCAGCAAACAGCCTAAAACGAAAGTAAAAAGCTGATGGACAGCCCATCTCCACCCACTCTCTGACATCACTGCAGTAGTAAACACCCATTTCTTAAAGGTACTCTCACTACAAATATATATATATATACACACCCATTTATAAATACCCATTTCTTAAAGGTTCTCTCACATGACAGTTGGGTCCATGATTGACACTCGGGACGCTGACAAGCTGCAGCCACATATACACATTTCACTCCCCACACACACTATCCTAGCCAATACATGGCAGTGATTGTGCTGGAGCGCGCCCATACAGCTGGAACCAGAGGGCACCTAGGAGGGAGTCCTGGGAAACAGCCATACGACCCATGGCCCTAAGTTCCCAGTGGGCTGTCAGCAGCATGCGCAGCTGCATGGCTGACTTGCAGTCCGTGGCAATGGTGTTCCATGCCCGTCCAATCCGACCTCACAGCCCACCTCCTGGCTATCCCCCGGAATCCCCTGGCGCTGGCAGAAGCCTTCTGGTGAGCGGCACAACTGTCATCAAACTATGGTGATGTTGGACACTTTCTGTACACTCTCTTTCTCCCTCAGCAGCCACGATGCCAGTTTCACGATTTTTAAAAGCTCAAATGAACAGGAACTCGGTCCATCAGAGGCGGGAATCACGAAGGCCCTGGAGAATAGCTGGTCAGGCCCGTTAATTATATGCAAACGATGTTTACTGTCCATGCATTCTGGAAAGCATTGACGCCGCTGTCGAGGTGACGGAGAATTGTGATAGGCCTGCCCTATTTTGGCGTCGGAACCTATTCTCCGCCCAATCGCGTTTCCTGATTTTGGCAACAGTCAACGGAGAATCCCGCCGTGAAATCAAGTGTGGTGCGGAGAATTGCCCACAATGTCCCATTCAAGGCCTAACCATTGTTTTATAAAGGTTAAAAGCAAAATACTGCAGGTGCTGGAAATCTGAAATAAAAACAGAAATAGCTGGATAAATTCAGCAGTTCTGGGAGCATCTGTGGCCAGGGAAACAGACTTAATGTTTTGAGTCCATACGACACTCCTGCAGAATTATTTTATAAAGGTTAATGGCTTAATTGCTCTTATGCCCTATGCCTGTATTTATAAAACCAAAGAACAAACAAAGAACAAAGAAATGTACAGCACAGGAACAGGCCCTTCGGCCCTCCAAGCCCGTGCCGACCATACTGCCCGACTAAACTACAATCTTCTACACTTCCTGGGTCCGTATCCTTCTATTCCCATCCTATTCATATATTTGTCAAGATGCCCCTTAAATGTCCCTATCGTCCCTGCTTCCACTACCTCCTCCGGTAGCGAGTTCCAGGTACCCACTACCCTCTGCGTAAAAAACTTGCCTTGTACATCTACTCTAAACCTTGCCCCTCTCACCTTAAACCTATGCCCCCTAGTAATTGACCCCTCTACCCTGGGGAAAAGCCTCTGACTATCCACTCTGTCTATGCCCCTCATAATTTTGTATACCTCTATCAGGTCGCCCCTCAACCTCCTTCGTTCCAGTGAGAACAAACCGAGTTTATTCAATCGCTCCTCATAGCTTATGCCCTCCATACCAGGCAACATTCTGGTAAATCTCTTCTGCACCCTCTCTAAAGCCTCCACATCCTTCTGGTAGTGTGGCGACCAGAATTGAACACTATACTCCAAGTGTGGCCTAACTAAGGTTCTATACAGCTGCAACATGACTTGCCAATTCTTATACTCAATGCCCCGGCCAATGAAGGCAAGCATGCCGTATGCCTTCTTGACTACCTTCTCCACCTGTGTTGCCCCTTTCAATGACCTGTGGACCTGTACTCCTAGATCTCTTTGACTTTCAATACTCTTGAGGGTTCTACCATTCACTGTATATTCCCTACCTGCATTAGCCCTTCGAAAATGCATTACCTCACATTTGTCCGGATTAAACTCCATCTGCCATCTCTCCGCCCAAGTCTCCAGACAATCTAAATCCTGCTGTATCCTCAGACAGTCCTCATCGCTATCCGCAATTCCACCAACCTTTGTGTCGTCTGCAAACTTACTAATCAGACCAGTTACATTTTCCTCCAAATCATTTATATATACTACAAAGAGCAAAGGTCCCAGCACTGATCCCTGTGGAACACCACTGGTCACAGCCCTCCAATTAGAAAAGCATCCCTCCATTGCTACCCTCTGCCTTCTATGGCCTAGTCAGTTCTGTATCCACCTTGCCAGTTCACCCCTGATCCCGTGTGACTTCACCTTTTGTACTAGTCTACCATGAGGGACCTTGTCAAAGGCCTTACTGAAGTCCATATAGACAACATCTACTGCCCTACCTGCATCAATCATCTTAGTGACCTCCTCGAAAAACTCTATCAAGTTAGTGAGACACGACCTCCCCTTCACAAAACCGTGCTGTCTCTCACTAATACGTCCATTTGCTTCCAAATGGGAGTAGATCCTGTCTCGAAGAATTCTCTCCAGTAATTTCCCTACCACTGAAGTAAGGCTCACCGGCCTGTAGTTCCCGGGATTATCCTTGCTACCCTTCTTAAACAGAGGAACAACATTGGCTATTCTCCAGTCCTCCGGGACATCCCCTGAAGACAGCGAGGATCCAAAGATTTCTGTCAAGGCCTCAGCAATTTCCTCTCCAGCCTCCTTCAGTATTCTGGGGATCCTATTGTGCAACAAGACTGGACTCACTAAAGGCTGAGACAAAATGTTATTCCTGTGTGTTGTATATTTAAAACAATAATTAATGAAGTCTTTTGGGGAGGCTGAGTAATTTGGTCTATATTCACTGTAGTTTAGAAGATGATCCGATTGACACAGGTAAGATTCTGAAGGGTTTTGACAAGAGAGACACTGAAAGGTTGTTTCCCCTGTCTGTGGAATCCAGAACGCAGGAGAAGCGGTCGATCATTTGGGACTGAGATGCAGAGAAATTTCTTTCCGGAAAGGGTGATGAATCTTTGGAATTCTCAACGCCAGGGTGTTGAACATAGTTAAGGCTGGGACATAGACCGACTTTTGGTCTCTCAGGGAATCAAGGGATATGGGGAGCAGGTGGGAAAATGGAGTTGAAGCTCAAGACCAGTCATGATTGTAATGAATGATGGAGCAGGCTCGACTGGCCATGTGATCTACTCCTGCTCCTACCTCTTGTCTTCTCCATAAATCGCTTAAGAAACACTTTAAGTGTTTTCACACTATTAAAATATGTATGTCTCTGTCAAGCAAGAAATAGAAACATAGCAATAAGTGATGTAGTCTGTGGTAGCGTAGCCCCTTTACGGGGCGGTCTTTCACGGTCCACGTGACCCGCTCAGTGCCTATCACGTGGGTATGTGCGAACCCCAACCAAGGCTGGAAAAGGACGGGGCCCTGGGAGAAGGACCCGGGCAGTCTGGACCAGGGAGTCAACAGTAATGACCTGTATGTGATACCTCTGTGCCTCAATATAGTTAGACCCCATTGTTTCCAATAAAACCTTTTGTTACACAAGTAGCCTCCTCGGTGATACCTTGAGTTATTACATTGGCATCGGGAGTAAATCAGACAATGGCCGCAAGTCTCAAAATTCACGGAGGAAGAGGTTGCATCGGAAATCCCCAAGAAACAGAAAAGACCAGGTCGGCAGAAAAACAATGATTGAGAAACAAGGCCTGTGATAGGGAAACTCGATCTGTTCAACCAGGGGGCCGAAGTTTGGAGCCAATATATCGAGAGGCTCCGGTATTTGTTTTAGTGCAAATGTGATCATGGGGGAAAATAAGCAAAAGGTAATTTTGTTAAAGTTTGAGGGCCCCAGATCTTCTGCCTCATTCAGAATTTAACATCCCCGGAGACCCCAAACATTAAGGGGGCGATTGGATGGCCCAGTCGCGCCCGGCTCGGTGATGTGACAAGACCATTAAATCTCACGAGAAGCTTCTTGTGAGATTTCCGATGCACGGAACACCTCGCGAGATCTAATGAGATCTCACGAGACGTCGTGATCAGGCTCTCACCCTTGCCAGGTGAGATCCAGGTGAACATATTTAAATGAGCCATTAGACTCATTTAAATATATCGCCAACCAATTCCCCCGGGGCACGGGATCGAACATCTGCACCTGGGAGATCTCGCCATGGCACCGTTTAGCACTGGACCACACAAATGTGGATCAGGCATAAAGGCACCTGGGGGGTCTCCCAGGCCATTGGAGGCCCCTGGGTGGTCAGGCTCTGGGCAGGGTGCACCCTGGCTCTCCTGCTTCGCACTGCCAGCTAGGCACCTTGGCACTGGCACCCTAGCACCATGGTAGTGCCGCCCTGACTCTGCCAGAGTGCCCATATGGCACTGCCAAGCTAGCAGGGCACTGCCAGACTGCCAGGCTGGCAGTGCCAAGGAGCCCGGGTGCCAGGTTGCCCAGCCCATGTTCGGGCCAGGGGGTACACTTTAAGGTGGGGTGAGAGAGGGCTCGAGGACCCCCTAAGAGGCATGTTGGAACAGTGGAGGGGGTGGGGATCCTGATGGGAGATGAGAGATTGGGGCGGCACTTAAAAATGACTCCAGATCTTTTCCGGCACTGGCAAGAAGTGAGATAAGTGCGGGGCATTCCAACTGAGGCCAGAAAACAACAGAGTCCCGTTTGACAGCTGGGTGGTTCTCGGCACTGCAAGTGCAGAGAATGGCCATGCTTTATGTACCCAAAACAGGACTCTGCTTTTTGGATGTTAAATCGTGCCCTGGGGATTGTCAAAGATATTGAGAACCTGGTTTGTCAGTGTGACTTCTGTCAGTCATAGCAAACCTTGCCCCCTGCGGCCGATCTGCATCTATGGGAGCAGCTTGGCTATCTTTGGACAATGTTACACATTGATCTCGCTGGTCCCTTGCTGGGACTGGTGGATGCCTACTCCAAGTGGTTGGACATCCAGGAGATGAGGTCCACAACCTCAGCGGCCATCATCAAAACCCTGAGGGACAATTTCACCATTCATGGCTTTCTTGAGGTATTGGTTTCCGATAATGACATAGCTTTCACGGGGGAGGACTTCCAACAATTTGTGCAAACCAATTTCATCGCCCCTTATCACCCTGCCTCGAATGGCCTGCAGAAACAACAGTACAAGCTTTTATATCTGCGATCAAAAACCAATCAGCTAGACTGTTGTGCCCCAGGTTAGATAACTTCCTCCTCTCCTACAGTACCACCCTTCACATCACTGCTGACAAGGCAGGCCTCGCTATAGAAGTATCATATGATTCAGAGAACGGCAAGGGATCATTTAAAATCAGCAATCTAGTTTTTGTAAGGAACTTTGCATCAGGACCATTGTGGATATCAGGGAAAATTGTGGCAAAATCTGATTTTGTCTCATACCTGGCGGACTTATAAGGAAGCACGTAGACCATATAAGGAACCAAGAGGCCGCGGCTCCAATGACTGAATAGGTGGTTCTGGTGGGCAATATTAACCCCTCCCTTCGCCGGAGCTTGAAGCAAGGGAACTGGGGTGGTTCAGAAGAGGCCCCTCCCCCCGAAGGCATTGGAGATGGGTTCGCTCCCAACACATCTGTCGAAATCTTGAAGCAAACTCCTGCTGTTGTCGAAGACACTACCTCACTGGCGGAGGAACCAGGCCTGAGAAGTCCCCTGACAGATAGACTTTGTGAAGGACTGTACTGTATTGCCCACCATGGTGATTCCACCCTCATTTGTACATAGTTAACTGTAATAACCTGTATTATATATGTGCGTGCCGAAGGACTTTAGTTGGGTGGGGTGGGGGTGGGGGGGGGGGGATGTGATAGCGTTTCCCCTTTAAGGGACAAACTTTCGCAGGCCACATGACCCACTTGAGGACTATTGAGTGGGAGCATGCAACACCCAACCAATGGGGAAAAAGCGCAGGACCCTGCAAGCAGAGTCCTGAACAGGTGAACCCCGAAGTCAAGGAGTAGAGACCTGTATGTGATACCTCTGAGCCTGTATATAGTTAGACCTCATTGTTGTTTCCAATACACCGCTTCATTGAACAAGAAGCTTCTTCAATGATACCTTGTGCTTTTATCTAGCCTCTCAAAACCATTCTACCACTCAGTGAGATCATCACTGACCTGCAGCCTAACTCCACACATCCACTGCATAACTATTATCTTATAGTATTTGAATAACATTTACTTGTGATTTTCAGTCACTTTAGAACAGGGTTTTTCAAACTCAGGGTCGAGACCCACGAGTGGGTCGAGGGTGGGTGTCGGGATGGTCGCCGAGTGATCAGTGTCGCACAATCCCGAACGCGGGAGAAGTGTCCAATGGCCGCGATCGGTTTTAAGAATGCTAGCAGCGACTGGCCTTTAAATACAAACGATGGACTCTTCCCGCCAGAAGCTGTGGCAGAGAGCAAGAGCAAGTCAAGAGTGCAGCACGTACACTGGCACCACGTGCCCTGTACGCTCATTATTTGGACACAAAATCATGAAGGAAAGATTGCTCCCTTTGTAGCTGCCAACAAGCAAGCAACAGGTCTGTGTGAAGAACTGAAGATGCGTCATTTTGTAATAAAGAAGAGAGGGGCAGAGTCACAAACAGAATAGGATCTCACAACTGAATCTGCTAGAGAGAGCTTCTCAGGAGAGTCCAGGGAAGGACAAAGCAGTGCTGGTGTGAGGTACACCGAGGGCTTCTGCTGTATACGGAACAAAGAAAAAAACTGAAGACGGGTCAAAAGCAGTCTAAAAATAATTTATTGAGGTGAAGCTTTTTAATTGTTGCCAGTGAAAATCAGGATGCAAAGCCCTTGTGTGTTATATGCAGGGGTGCTGGTAAATGAACATTTAAAACCCTCAAAACCTCAAAGGCATGACGAGTTTGAGGACAAACCTTTTGATTTTTTCAAGCGAGAACTTAAATCGTCAGCTGAAGTCTTTAGCAGGAATGTAACATTGAATGAGAAAGCAAGTGAGATTGTGAGGATCAAGCAGGTTCTCCTGTTTCACTAAGGGTAAGAAATAACGGTGGGCCACATAGGTCGACCTGTGTGGGTCTTGAACTGGCCTGGGTTGCGAAGATGAACTGGCATTGGTCGTGAAGGTTGGCCAGTAAGGGTCCCGAAGGTTAGCCAGTTGGTAAAAGTGGGTTCCGGGAAAAAAAGTTTGAAAAACACTGCTTTAGTATACATTACAGTGGACACAAATTTAGTTTGAGTGAGAAGCAATTCAGGTCTTACCCAACTTTTGTCATATAAATCTGGTGCCAAGCCCGGAACAGACCCCCAAACAAATGGAGTGGGATTACCTTTGTCAAACAGTCTTGATTCTCTTTATGTCAGGGTTGGGTCAAAAACATTCAGTACCATCTGCATAGTTGTAATGTGACTACATCCTTAGTGGAAAATATCGCTTACCAGAAAAAAACAAGAAGATGGAATCTCATTATATAAATTATAGTGAGGAATTCTTTACTGAAAATCTTTGTGACCTTCATATTCTTGTTTTTCAGCATAGACTTGGCTCCCCACACTGGCCCTTATCTACACAGAGAGCTACTCTGCAATTAAAACGTGTATTTGTATTGGAGTCATTCCTTTTATCACAAAAACAGAGCAAGATGAAGTTCTGACCGGATTTACAAGCTCAATTCTTGGAGTGAAAAGAAATCCAAGTTCAAATGAAACATTAAAACAAAAAGTGAAATTGGAGCAATTTTTTCTGGGCAAAAAATCATGCAACTTTGAGTCAGTAAATTACTGATGTACCTGATGTGTGCAATGTTGTGTATTATGAAGAATGGATTGATAGTGCACCCATGTGCTCATTTGAATTATATTTTGTACACATTATTAAAATACATTCCAACATGTCCTGGCTCCATTATCAGAAATAAATTTGATTTACATGTCGTCAACTCCAGCGTGATGCCACCACCAAACACATCTCCCCTTCACTCCCTTTGTCAGCATTCCGCAGAGACCGTTCCCTCGGAGATAATCTAGTCCACACCTCCATCATACCCAACCCCTCTCCCATCAGCCTTGGCACCTTCCCATGCAATCGCAGAAGGTGTACCACCTGCACCTTTACCTCTTCCATGCTTAACATCCCAGATCCAAAACACTCATTCCAGGTTAAGCAGTGTTTCACTTGCACCTCTTCCAATTTGGTCTATTGCATTCGCTGCTCCCAATGTGGTCTCCTCTATCTCGGAGAGACCAAACGCAGACTGGGTGATTGCTTTGCTGAACACCTTCGGTCTGTGTGCATTCAGGACCCTGACCTTCCTGTTGCTTGCCATTTTAACACAAGACCCTGCTCCCATGCCCACATGTCTGTCCTTGGCCTGCTACAATGTTCCAGTGAAGCTCAACGGAAACTGGAGGAACAACATCTCATCTTCCGGTTTGGCACGCTACATACAGCCTTCCGGTCTCAACATCGAATTCAACAACTTCAGATGATTAGCTCTACCCCACCTCAACCCCTTTGTATTCATCCCATTTAATTTTAACTGTCTTTTACCATTTATTTATTTTTTTGTCTTTCTTTATATATATTTACCCCACCCCACCTTATCCCCCCTTTCTTTACCTTTTCTCCCCTTTGCTTCCCCCTCCCTCCCCCCCACATCTACATCTGTCGCAGTTTACCCTCTGATGTTAATTTCTCTGCTGTTTGGCCTTTCACACCTTTTGTTCTCTCTGGGGACTGCCATTAGCACTCTTTCCATTGGTTTCTGTGGCTATGACTCATCTTTCATTCCCTCACTCCACAGTATAAATATTTACATAGATACATAGATACAAAGAAGATAGGAGCAGGAGGAGGCCTTTTGGCCCTTCAAGCCTGCTCCACCATTCATCACGATCATGGCTGATCATCCAACTCAATAGCCTAATCCTGCTTTCTCCCCATAGCCCATTCTCCCCAAGTGCTATATCTAGCCGCCTCTTGAATATATTCAATGTTTTAGCTTCAACTACTTTCTGTGGTAATGAATTCCACAGGCTCACCACTCTTTGGGAGGAGAAATGTCTCCTTATCTCTGTCCGACATGGTTTACCCTGAATCCTCAGACTATGACCCCTGGTTCTGGACACTCCCATCGTTGGTAACATCCTCCCTGCATCTACCCTGTCGAGTCCCGTTAAAATTTTATAAGTCTCTATGAGATCCCCCTCATTCTTCTGAACTCCAGGGCAGCACGGTGGCGCAGTGGGTTAGCCCTGCTGCCTCACGGCGACGAGGTCCCAGGTTCGATCCCGGCTCTGGGTCACTGTGTGTGTGGCGTTTGCACATTCTGCCCGTGTTTGTGTGGGTTTCGCCCCCACAACCCAAAAGATGTGCAGGGTAGGTGAATTGGCCATGCTAAATTGCCCCTTAATTTGAAAAAAATGAATTGGATACTCTAAATTTATTAAAAATTTTTTTTTTTTTTTTAATTCTTTGAACTCCAGCGAGAACAATCCCAACCTAGTCAATCTCTCCTTATATGACAATCCTGCCATCCCTAGAATCAGTCTGGTAAACCTTTGCTGCACTCCCTCGAGAGCAAGAACATCCTTCCTCAGAGAAGGAGACCAAAACAGCATACAATACTCCAGGTGTGGCCTCACCAAGGCCCTGTATAATTGCAGCAACACATCCCTGCTTCTATACTCGATATCTCTTGCAATAAAGGCCAACATACCATTAGCCTTCTTTACCGCCTGCTGCACCTGCATGATTACCTTCAGCGACTGGTGCACAAGGACACCCAGGTCCCACTGCACACTCCCCTCTCCCAATTTACAACTATTCAGGTAGTAATCTGCCTTCCTGATTTTGCTTCCAAAGTGAATAACCTCGCACTTATCCAAATTATACTACATCTGCCATTGATTTGCCCACCCGCCCAACCTGTCCAGATCACGCTGTAGGATCCCTGCAACCTCGTCACAATTCACCCTCCCACCTAACTTGGTATCATATGCAAACTTTGAGATGTTACATTTTGTTCCCTCATCCAAATCATTAATATATATTGTGAATAGCCGGAGTCCCAGCACCGATCCCTGTGGTACCCCATTAGTTACTGCCTGCCAATTTGAAAAGGACCCATTAATCCCTACTCTTTGTTTTCCTCTCTGCAACCAGTTTTCTATCCACCTAAATACATTTCCCCCAATCCCATGTGCTTTAATTTTGCACAATAATCTCTTATGCGGGACTTTGTCAAACGCCTTCTGAAAGTCCAAAATACCACATCGACTGGCTCCCCCTTGTCAACTGTACTGGTTACATTTTCAAAGAATTCCAACAGATTTGTCAAGTATGATTTTCCCTTCTTAAATCCATGCTGACTCTGACTGATCATGCCACTGCTTTCTAAATGTTCCGCTATAAATTCCTTGATAATGGATTCAAGCATTTTCCTGACTACTGGTATTGGGCTTACTGGTCTATAATTCCCTGCCTTCTCTCTACCTCCCTTTTTGAATATTGGAGTGACGTGAGCTGCCCACCAATTTGCAGGGACAGTTCCAAAGTCTATAGAATCCTGGAAGATGACCACCAATGCATCCACTATTTCCAGAGTCACCTCCTTAAGCACTCTGGGATGCAGATTCTCAGGCCCTGGAGATTTATCCGCCTTCAATCCCATCAATTTTCCCAGCATCATTTCTCTACTAATGTTGATCTCCCTCAGTTCTTCCCTCTCACTAAACCTTTCATTCTCCAACATGTCTGGTATCTGATTTGTGTTCTCTTTTGTGAAGACAGAACCAAAGTATGTATTCAATTTCTCAGCCATTTCTTTGTCCCTTATTATGCATTCCCCTGTTTCTGTCTGTAGGGGGCCTACATTTCTCTTTACCAATCTCTTTCTCTTCACAGATCTATAGAAACTCGTAGTGTCAGTCTTTATGTTCCCTGCAAGCTTCCTTTCGTACTGTACTTTCCCCTTCTTAATCAATCCCTTTGTCCTTCTTTACTGAATTCTAAACTGCTCCCAATCCTCAGACCTATTATTTTTCTTGGCCAACCTGTATGCTTTTTCCTTGTATCGGATACTATTTCTAATTTCCTTTGTAAGCCATGGATTGGCCCTCTTCCCCCTTTGCTTTTGTGCCAGACAGGAACAAATAGCTGCTGTAGTTCCCCCATGCATTCCTTGACTGTTTGCCATTGTCCATCCATTATCATCCCTTTAAGTAACTCTCCCCAATCTATCAAGGCCAACTCATGCCTCATATCTTCATAGTTCCCTTTATTAAGATTCAGCACCTAGTCTCTGAATCAACTACTTCACTCTCCATCTTGATAAAAAATTCTATCATGTTATGATCGCTCATCCCCAAGGGGTCTCGTACAGCTAGATTTGCAATGATTCCCTTCTCATTACACAGTACACAGTCTAAGATGGCCTGCTCTCTAGTTGGTTCCTCCACATATTGCTCAAGAAAACCATCCCGTATACACTCCTACTTTCTATAACTTTTAGCTTTGACAAAGGGTCATCTGGACTCAAAACGTTAACTCTTTTCTCTCCCTACAGATGCTGCCAGGCCTGCTGAGATTTTCCAGCATTTTCTCTTTGGTTTGGGATTTAGTAGCTGTTGGGTTATTAATTAGCTCAGGGTGAAACTTCCTCCCCGGTCTGGGGGGAAACATAGAAAATAGGAGAAGGAGAAGGTCATCTAGTCCATCAAGACTGTTCCACCATTCAACATGATCATGGCTGATCCTCTATCTTAACGCTATGCGCCCGCTCTCCCTCCATACCCCTTGCCACCTTTAGAGCCTAGAAATCGATCTATTTCCTTCTTAAATATATTCAATGGCTTGGCCTCCTCAGCCTGTTATGGTAGAGAACTCCACAGGTGCACCACTCTCTGAGTGAAGGAATTTCTCCTCATTTCAGCCTGGAATGACATACCCCATATCCTAAGATGGTGACCCTTTGCCGAGGCCTCCGAGCCAGGCAAAACATTACCTCTGCACCTAGTCTGCCCAGCCCTGTCAGAATTTTACACGTTTCAATGACATCTCCTCTCATTCTTCTAAACTCCAGTGAATACAGTCCTCGTTGACCCCATGTCTCCTCATAAGGCAATCCTACCACCCCAGGAATCAGTCTGGTGAACCTTCACTGCACTCCATCTGTGGCAAGTACATCTTTTCTTAGGTAAGGATGCCAAGACTGTGCACAATACTCCAAGTGTGGTCCCACAAAGGCCTTGTACAACTACATTCTTGCTCCTATATTCAAGTTCTCTTTCATTGAATGCTAACATATCATTTGTCTTCATAACTGCTTGCTATACCTGCATACTTTTTCAGTGATTAGTGTTAAAGGACACCCAGGTTTTTCCCAATCGATCACTGTTTAAATAATACTTGGCCATTCTGTTTTTCCTACCAAAGTGGATAACTTCATACTTCTCCATGTTATACTGCATCTGCCATGTATTTGCTCACTCACTCAACTTGTCTAAATTGCCTTGAAGCCTCTTTACTTCCTCCTCTCCACTCACAATTCCACCTAGTTTTGTGTCATCAGCAAACTTGGAAATATTACATTTGATTCCCTCATCCAATTCACTGATATATATTATGAATAGCTGGGTGCAAGAACTGATCCCTGTAATATCCCACTAGTCACCGTCTTCCATTCCAACCCCCTCCCCCCCATTTATTCCTACTCTGCAAACCAATTCTCAATCCCACGTCTGAGAGCTACTGGCCCATCAAATGGCCTCAGTTGGCCCAAGGGTGGGGTGGCCACCTGAGACCTCGGTCGCTGCTGGTAAAATATTAGAAAAGACAGGTGGGTGATGGGCATGGCAACTCTCCAAGGCACCTGATTGACAGTTGACCTCACCAGTCAACCCACTCCTGGGATGGTGACAGGGACACAAAATCCCACCATTGATGTGAGCTGCAAACATAGATATACTATTCCCTGTTCCTTCATCAAAGTTATTGATATCTATGGTAAAGAAAAACTGGAGGCCATGTACAGATCCCTGGGGAACATGAATCATCATATTTGACCAATCAGAACACATTTACTTTGGATATCCTCTCTGTCTCTGACCTCCCAATCAACTTATGACCCATGTTGTGTGCTTACCTCCAATTTGGTTTGCTTTAATTTTTGCTGGTAAACTTTCAGGCAGCACCTTATCAAATGCCTTTTGGAAGCTCATAGAGGCAAAATCCAATGATATGTCTTTATCTACCATGTTAGTGCCCTTCTCAAAACATTCAACTAGATTAATTAAACATGGTGTACCCCACACTTTAAACATGGTTTACCATGCTGACTCAAATCAACTCAAACTTGTGCAGCTACTAAGTTATATGGGCTACAGTGACAGGCCTTATTAATTTACCCATGGTTAATCCTAGAAAGTTCTGTCGCCATCTGGCTTTTCTCACCCTCCCTTCTTAAATAATGGAATGACAGTTACAATTTTTCAATTCAGCAATGCAGTTCCAGAATTAAGAATATCTTGGAAAATTATGGCTGATGTATCTGTAATATTCAATCCACTTCCTTTAATATACTGGGGTGAAAAACATCAGAGCTTGGAGGATTGCCCATCTTAAGTCCCACTATTTTCTTCATGGTTAATGGGAACCAGAGAAGCAGGTCAGCATGTGAGGAGAAGGTAGAGGTTCATAGGATGAACAGGCAGGGCCAGTCTAACAACTACGGAGGGGTAACAAAGCGTAAAAAGTTAAAATATAAGGTGACGGAGGACTGGAAGTTGGGGATGAGGCTGAGTGTTATCAGAGATTAATGAAGGTGGTCAGAATGTGTGAAAAGCGTAGTGCACAAGAAAATCCTGCAAGGGAAAGACAAATCAGTAGGTCATATTAAAAACCGTGTATTTAACTCCGCGCAGTATTTGGAATAAGGTCAATGAGCTGACGGCACAAGTATAGACAAATGGGTATGATTTGGTGAGGGTCACTGAAACATGGTTGCAGGAGGACCGGGACTGGGAGTTAAATGTCCCAGGTACTCAGTGTTCTGAAAGGATAGACAGGATGGAACAGGAGGTGGAGTTGCTTTATTGGTTAAAGATGACATCAAAGCTGTATTCAGAAATGATATTGGCACTAAGGGCCATGATGTTGCAGCAATATGGGTAGAAATAAAGTAATAAGGGAAAAAACTCCGTGGAAGGAGCAATTTACAGGCCCTCGAGCAATACTTCCAAAGTGACACATAGTATAAACCAAGAAATAACGAGGGCTTGTTAGAAGGGCAAAACATTAATCATGGGTGATTTTAACATACATATTGACTGGATTAATCAAATTTGCAAGGGTAGCCTCAAGGGAGAATTCTTAGAGTGCATGAGGGATTGTTTCTTAGAGCAATATGTTATGGAGCCAACCAATAGCAGGCTATTTTAGATTTACTATTATATATCGAAGAAGAGTTGATAAAAAGTCTTGTCGTTGAGGATCCTCTTGGAAGGAGTGATCACAGCACGTTAAATTTTCAAATTCAGATTGAGCGAGAAAGACAAAGTGCCATACTAGAGTTTTAGCATTGGGTAGAGATAATTATACAGGTTTGAGGAAAGATTTATGGCTACTAAAGAGGATTAAACATTTTTTTTCATATGGACTTTGAATGGTTAGTTATCTGATTGATAATTTTATGATGTCCTAAAATGAGTGCATTTTTAAAAAGTTTTTGGTTATGGATGTTTGTTTATGCTGTCAGTTTCATGATTGAATGCCTACAGTGCTGAAGGAGCTCCTTTAGCTCATCGTGCCTGCACCGACCCGCTGAAAAAGCACCCTGCCTAGGTCCATTTCCCCCACCCTATCCCTGTAACCCCAACTAACCTGCCCATCTTTGGACACTAAGGGGCAATTTAGCATGGCCAATCCACCTAACCTGCATATCTTTGGACTATGAGAGGAAACCGGAGCTGTCGGATGAAATCCATGGAGACACGGGGAGAAAGTACAAACATCACAACACAGTCACCCAAGGGTGGAATTGAACCCGGATCCCGAGTGCTGTGAGCCAGCAGTGTTAGCCACCGTGTCACCCAATTTTGCCCAAGAATTTAAAAAAATTTCCAGTGTTGTTTTTGGCCTCATAATTTCTGCACATATTGGATACTTGGTGATTTAGGGTATAAGGGTACAAAGGGAGAATGGAAGGTGGTTGGGGTATGGTGACAGCAATGAGGAGTGAGGGCACTAAGGGGCCTAACAGTTATGACCAGAACTGGGCTCTTGTTTCAGACAATGGAGTGGGCCTTCCAATGTGCCCATCTCGGACCTGTTTCAGAAGGCAGTGGCCCTGACTCCATCTTGCCCGTGACTCTATGGGAGGAAAGTAACATGGTCATACGGGTTCAAGCAGGAGGTGGGAACACAACATCAAGAAATGGCCTTATACTAGATTCCTGCCTCAAAAGACAAATTCCAACCCGAGGTCTTCATTTAACAAGATTGCCATTTCCTCCTTATTGACTAGTTTCATCTGTGCCTGTCTTTAGTGGGCTGACATTCCCCTTAATATTATCCTTCTCTTAGCATATTGATAAAATCATGCTGTCAGCTTTGATCTGCTTGTAAAAGTCTTATTCCAATTTCTACACTTTCTTTGTATCCCTTTGTTGTTTTTGATAGCTCTTCCAGTCCATTTAGTTCAGTTGACTGCACATCTGGGTTCATGATACAGAGCAAGGTCAACAGCGTGGGTTCAATTCCCATACCGGCTGAGGTTAATCATGAAGGCGCGCCTTCTCAGCCTTGCCCCTTGCCTGAGGTGTGGTGCTCCTCAGGTTAAATCACCACCAATCAGATCTCCTTCTCAAAGGGGAAAGCAGCCTATGATCATCTGGGACTATGGGGACTTTTCTTTACAAGCACAAGCTTCCACTTTGGGTCTTCTTCTTGCTTGTGCCTCTTGCTCCTTCAACCTCCCTGTTTCCCTTCATCCTACACTGGCTGTCAGGTCCCCTTAATCAGAAACTGTTTGTACGAGGTGACCCAAAAACACACTGAGACCAGTCATATCCGAGGTCTGTTCTGTGGCTCTCTCTGGTACCAATACAGTATCCATCCTTTACCTCACCTTTGCAGCCTGCCGTCTTCCTGGTTCATGCAGACCGTACCTTTGCCCCAATGCCCTCCAGTGTAGCTCTTTTCAAATTGTTGTTTCTGCTTCACACCCACCGCACCATACCCCCGCCAACTCAGAGCTACCTTATTCCCCAAGTAACCACGCCCCAACGTTTCAGCACTTTGACCTTCCTTGACCTGAATAGCCCATCTCCCCTTCATGTGGTTAGTCACTTGACTTTCTTCCCCCTTCAATTCCCCTCAAAGTACCCTCATCTGGGAATTATGTTTCACCTTCTTAACACTGAGCATCAGTTAAGACAACTGAATTCTATAACCCCACTACATTCAACATCATTTAATTCCCCAATCCTAAACTCACAATCTTTCTCTGCACAAATGATCCCCTATGCCTCCAAATAACTGAATGGATGATTGCTATATTTGCTGATGACACAAAGATAGATAGGAAAGTAAATTGTGAAGAGGACCTAAGGATGCAAGGGTGGCACTGTGGCACTGTGGTTTCTGCCTCACGCTGCCTCATAGTGCTAGAACCCGGGTTCAATTCCAGCCTTGGGTGACTGTCTGTGTGGAGTTTACACTTTCTCCCCATGTCTGCATGGATTTCCTCCTAGTGCTCAGGTTTCCTCTCATAAAATCATAGAATCATAGAATTTAAGTGCAGAAGGAGGCTATTCGGCCCATCGAGTCTGTACTGGCCCTTTTAAAGAGCACCCCATTTAAGCCCACACTTTCAACCTATCCGCGTAACCCGGTAACCCCACCCAACCCTTTTGGACACTAAGGGCAATTTAGCATGGCCAATCCACATAACATTCATATCATTGGACTGTGGGAGGAAACTGGAGCGCACGGAGGAAACCCAAGCTGACATGGGGAGAACGTGCAGACTCCACACAGACAGTGACCCAAGCTGGGAATCACACCTGGGACCCTGGAGCTGTGAGGCAACTGTGCTAACCACTGTGCTACCGTGCTGCTCTCACAGTCCAAAGATTGGACGGATTGGGCGGATTGGCCATGATCAACGCGTGGGATCAAGGGGATAGGCGGAGGAATGGGCCTAGTTAGGTTGTTCTTATGGAGGGTCGGTGCAGACCCAATGGGCCGAATGGCCACCTTCTGCACTATAGGGATTCTATGATTAAGGAATTTGTGAGGGGATTTAGATAGACAACTTTAGTGGGTAAAATGTGACAGATGGACTACAATGTGGGAAAATGTGAATCTGTTCGCTTTGACAGTAAGAATAAAAATGCAGCATATTATTTAAATGGACATAGATTGCAGAACTCTGAGGTACAGAAGGACCTGCGTGTCCTGGTACATGAATCACAAGAGATTAGTACGCAAATACAGCAAGTAATTAGAAAGGCGAATGGGATGTTGCTGTTCACTGCAAGGGGAGTGAAATATAAAAGTCAGGATGTTTTGCTACCATTTTATAGGGTATTGGTGAGACCACATTTACAGAAGTGTATAAAATTTGGATCTTCTTATTTAAGAAAATAGATAATTGCATTAGAAGCAGTTCAGAGAAGGTTCACTCGGCTGATACCTGGAATGAGGTGGTTATTCTATGAAGAAAGGTTGGATAGGCTGTGCCTGTATCCACTGGAGTTTAGAAGAATGTGAGGCGAGCTTATTGAAACATATGAGATCATGAAGGGACTTGACAGGGTTGATGCTGAAAAGGCATTACCTGTTGTGGGAGAGATTAGAAATAGGGGATGCAATTTAAAAATAAAGAGCTGGATTCTCCGTTCCTGAGACTGTGTTGACGCCGGCGCAGGACTCGTGGAGTTCCACAACTGCAAAACTGCCACCGCACCTGGACTGATTCGGCTAATGTCAAGGGACTAACAATGGCGCCAGGTGGAACACAATCGAGAAACAGTGCCGGATTTGGCGGTTTTGTGATTGACACTCAGGAGGCTGACAAGCTGAAGCCGCATATACACACTTCAATCCCCACACATACCTTTCCAGCCAACAAGATGGCAGCAAGGAGAGCGGCACCCTGTTTTGCGGACACCGTGCTACAGACCCTCCCAGAAGCGGTGGAGGGGAGATGGACCAACCTGTAGGCTGGCCCAGGAAGGAGGCTGCCAGCTGCCACCCTATGTCGTGCCTGGGCACAGGTGGAAGAGGCGGTCAGCGGCACCAGCAATACTGTCCGGACCAGCCAGCAGTGCCGTAAAAAACTGCACAACCTCCTCAGATCAGCCAAGGAGAGTAGGCAGCACTGTGCCCCTGGCACTAACCCCATCCCAGACATCCTAACCCTACCACCATCCCCCCCACCACCCCGCTCACAACCCGGAGGGTGGCCAAACCCCCACCCTGAACCACATGCTGGTACCCGATTTCGGAGTCAGCCACTGGAGAATCCCGCTGAAAGGGTCTCCTATTTAAGATGGAGATCAGAATCATTCATTTTCTCGCAGAGGGTTGTGAGCTTTTGGAACTCTGTTCCTGGGATGCCACCGTGTAGGCAGGGTCATTGAATATTTTTAAGGTTGTGTTATATATATTCTTCGTTAACTAGAGAGTTAAAGAATATCGTTGGCAGGAGGGATAGTGAAGTTACGACCACAGTTGTATGGGCCATGATCGTATTGAATGGTGGAACAGGTTCGAGGGGCCAGATGACCTATTCCTGCTCCTAATTCACCGAGCAGCACATTGCTCCTGTTCCTCCCTCACCAGCCAGCTTCTTGGATTCACACACCTATTTCAGCCCTTTATCTCACCCCACAAATAAATAGCTCATACTCAGCTTTTAGAACATTAAGCATCTCGCTCGCCCCTGCCCCTGAACCCTGAATGACATTCAAACCTTCCATTCCTAGCTTTTGTGCACTTGCCCCATCATGTGCAGCATTAGAGTTCCCTCTTACCCATCAAGGAGCACTTCACACCCAACTTAATAAAAATAATTTTGGTTGTCACCCTTATCCAGTGAACAGTATCTTGACCCGCACTATGTAGCAAGTGCAGAATCTTGCAAGCTTCCTTCGCTGCCCCAACTAATATATCAGCAGCACTCTTGTCCAGCTATGTTGCACTCCAAATCCAATTTTCCCATTCATTGTAGAGCCTGGGCGGGATTCTCCCTTCCTCGATGCCAATTTCGTAATTGGCAATTGGGCGGAGAATCCCTTTTGACTCCGAAATTGGGGGGCTGCGCCTGTTTGATGCAGGTTTTGGATGCTCCGCCCCCTCCGAAACAGCGTCATCACAACGCTCGCCGCACGCCGTTAGGACGGCCTTGGCGTGCCACCTGAAGGCCCTACCCCAATGCTCCGCCCTGATGGACTGCGTTCCCGACCGCACGGTTGACGTGTGCTCTCAGCAGTCGGGAACCCGGCGTGGCGGCTGCAGAATGTGTCCAGCACCGCCACAGTCGGGCGGGAGCTGTGCTGCCGGCTGCGGAGGCTTCTGCGAGGGCTGGGGGGGGGTGGTAGGGGGTGCCAGGGGGTGGCCAGGGGGTAGCCAGGGGGCACTATCTGGCAGGTTGGGTCCGCGCACGGCCGGGGCTATGTTTTACGCCGCGACCGCTGCAAGTTGTAAGTCGTCGCCGTGCGCATGCGCGGTCACGGACCCGGCCATTCTCCAGCCGTTTATAGCATGGGAGCTGGGAGTTTTATGCGGCGCGGCTGCTAGCCTCTCACCGGTCGCAGGACCCGTGAGGGGCACTGCCGATTTTTTTCACATAAAAAGCCACAGATCCTCTGCACTTAGACTCAGAAACGGAGAATCCAGCCTCCTATATCCTATTTTCACCACTTTTTCATCCCTCCCTAACCTGCTCATCTCCCATTAAACAATCCCTTGTCTGCTTTTCCCCAGACATGTTGAATAGCACTTGGTAACGCAACAGTTTCCTCAAATTAGACCAGCGCTTCAGAATTTTCACCTCGAACCAGCCTTTTCGGCTTCCTCTCTCATGAGCAGTTTTTTGGCTCCTGCCTCCCCCTCACTGACAACAAATCACCATGCATCAATCATCCAAAACTCCAACTCACCTTCCCTCTCGATCTCCCCATCTCTCTGAATTTCCCTATCCATTTCCCCCATCTGTCTCCCCTCCCTAACCACTGCATCATTCCTTAATTCCCCTCCAACTCCTGCAGCCATTTACATTCCCACAACTTATTCCTCTCCTTCCTCCTGCTGCTCTAGCTCTATCGTTTGAACACTTTAACAGTACTCTCTCTGCTCCTCAGAACTCCTCCTCCTCTCTCTTCCCACATCTCCCTCTCCTTCTCTCTCCAGTCTCTCTTTGTTCCTGATCCTATCTGCCTCCACTCCTCACTGCAGAGTTCAGTTACTCCCCCTCCAATCCTTCATGATCTAACTATTTATCTTCCCATGTACAAGGCCATGAGTTGTAAAACTCTGGTAGAATGGATAACTCATTATAAAAGGATGGCAATTATCCATACATACACAGATTAAAAATATATTTACAGTATGAGACATTACATGAAGCAGGTGACTCGGAACTTAAACAGGAAAACAACAGCACGGCTCACTCTTGAGGTTTTCCAAAGTCAAGCTCGTTTCTACAATACTGTTCTATATTTAGCCATTCTCTAGTTACAGTGGAGTAGCAGGAGTTATTTTTAAATTGATTTTTTAGACCTTTATGAAGTCAAATCAGGATAAGCAAGTGCAGATCACATGTTACATTCTAAAGGATACAGGATATCCTGCGTAAAATATGGGTAAGCACGATTGAAAAATGAATTTGGTTCCCATACTTTCTGATGACTAATTGTACTAAGATGTTCAAAGGTTCGACAAAAAAACCTGGCTGCCTGTTTTCATGGTTAGGAGGAGAGTGGGTGCATTTCTACATTGAAGGCGCTGTAAAAATACAGGGTATTGTACTGTGGATTTCACACGGCCAAAGGCTGAGAAATTGGATCACGCGTGGTTTTGGATGTGAACCCGGTGCACAAGTGCCAAATGAAGTCAGTGAAAAGACCCCATCAGATTGGTCCACCAGCTTCATTATGATAGTCAGCATTCATGGCCCCAATGGCAGCTCACTGGGTGCAAAGGGCAGCAGGGCTGAATTGTTCAGAGATTGACTGAGGTGCAAAGGAAAATTCAGGGGCAGCAGTTGAAAGCGGAGTAAGTGACATCCTGCAGCATGAATCCAGAGTTGGGAGCAGGACTCCTGCTTACCTGTGGGATCATTGCCTCCAGACCTCCCTGCTTTGGCTGCTGAATGCCTGAAGGAACTGATTCACAGCACGTGCTGTGGTAATTCGCTGATGTTGGACCTCTGATTTGCATATGCAATGGTCCTACATGCTAGCTTCGAGCTCAACCCCTGAGCACCTGTTAAGTTGCCTTAACCAACTTGATCATCAGAAATTTGCACCTCCAAAAGAAGGCCCTCCAGCTTTGGACTTCTCTTTCAAAGTCTCCTTTTCCTGTTTCTCCATATTATCAATGATACAAGAATCAATATTATTTCAAACTTGTTGCTCTTGTTCCTCCAAAACTCCAAGTATTGTATTCAACGCTATATCTCTTCTTCTTGCATCGCTACCGTGTCAAGTCAATCACCACACACATATATTTCTCCTCTCCTATCGCAACGGGATTTTAAAGCCTAGGTTTGGCAACAATGGACCAGAATTTCTTGATGTATTCTGCCAAATTCTCTTAATATTGACCTCCACCATTTTCCTATTTTCTTCCTAATAATTTAAAGAAATAACATCTGGGCCGGGATTCTCCCCTACCCGGCGGGGCGGGGGAATCCGGCGTAATGGAGTGGCGTGAACCAATCCGGCGTCGGGCCGCCTCAAAGGTGCAGAATTCTCCACACATTTAGGGACCAAGCCCTCACCTTGAGGGGCTAGGGCTGCGCCGGAGTGATTTCCGCCCCGCCGGCTGGCGGGAAAGGTCTTTGGCGACACGCCAACCAGCGGCGAAAGGACTTCGCCGGGCGACGCATGCGTGGGAGCATCAGCGGACGCTCACGACATCCCCGCGCATGCGCAGTGGAGGGGGTCTCTTCCGCCTCCGCCATAGTGAAGACCATGGCGAAGGTGGAAGAAAAAGAGTGCCCCCACGGCACAGGCTCGCCCGCCAATCGGTGGGCCCCGATCGCGGGGCAGGTCACCGTGGGGGCACCCCCGGGGCCAGGTCACCCCGCGCCACCCCCAGGACCCCGGAGCCCGCCCGCGCCGTCTGCTCCTGCCGGGAAGGTAGGTGGTTCAATCGACGCCGGCTGGCGAGGGTTGACAGCGGCGGGACTTCGGCCCATCATGGGCTGGAGAATCGCCGGGGGGAGCCGGCCGACTGGCGCGGCGCGATTCCCGCCCCCGCCGATTCTCTGGTAGCGGAGAATTCGGGATACGGCGGGGGCGAGATTCACGCCAGCCACTGGCGATTCCCCGGCCCGGCGGGGGGTCGGACAATCGCGCCCCTGATAAGTATTATCAAGCCTGTTGGAGTCTCAGAAGACTGTTGTGTGCAAAAGGTAAGGGGTGAGAATTTGGGGTCCGATGCAGCAGCCTCTTTGGGCACAATGATTACATTTTAGAGCTCCAAAATGGCGCGCACAGTGCACACATTTTTGGGGAGAATCCTGCTAGATGTGATACAGGTGAAGGTGTTATCATGCTTGCAGTGAACATCCACCGGAACAATGAAGAACAGGCAGATCATGACATTGATCAGTGTTGTAAGGCTCCTTCCTGTTGATATGCTTTTTTCCCCTTTCTTGATTTTGATCCATGGATGTTTAACAGACATATATCTTTAAGTTGAACAGGGGAGGTGAGGAACTCAAAAGTTACAAAAGAGAACACCGTGCGAGCCTTCGGATAGCAGAACTCAAGACTTTTCGGCACCTGAGAGATCGGAGGGACTTGGTTTGATTGGTTGGCTGGTGACCAATGGATTGGTTAAAAGACCGTATTCTGCCCTGTAACAGGCAGTCATTGGATCCTGCCCAAGGGGGATGATGTTTTTTCAGAACACCAAGGAAGGACAATTGGGGTTCTGCACACTCAGAGGAAAGGATCTATCTCTCTCTCTCTCTTTCTCCAGGAAGCTGCATAGCTACACAGAGACCTGGATGAATCTACAGTGAAAATCATTATAGACTGAAGACTGGAACACAGTATCATAGTGGTTAGCACTGTTTCTTCACAACTCCAGAGACACAGGTTCAATTCTCGGCTTGGGTCACTGTCTGTGCGGAATCTGCACGTTCTCCCCGTGTCTGCGTGGGTTTCCTCCGGGTGCTCCGGTTTCCTCCCACATGTCCCAAAAGACGTGCAGGTTAGGTGAATTGGACATTCTGAATTCTCCCTCAGTGTACCCGAACAGTCACCGGGTCACCGGAATGTGGTGACTAGGGGATTTTCACAGTAACTTCATTGCAGTGTTAATGTAAGCCTACTTGTGACAATAAAAATTATTATTGAAAGCCTAAATTGAAGAAAAGTGTGCTGGAAGACCAGCATCTGAAACAAAGACTTTTATCCTTTTACTTGTTACTTTCACCCCTCTTTTCCCTCTGTTTGTCTGTCCTGTGTGTGGAGAGGGTGGGACGAATTTAAGTGGGGGTGGGGGTGGGGTTACGGATTGGACAATTGTTAACCTGCTGTATTTGCTGCATGTTTAATTACAGTTATTGTTGTTAATAAAATGAATTGTGTCTAAATTTACAAACCTGGTGACTGTAATTATTGGGCGGCCAATTGGCCAAAGTCTTCAGAGGCTGGATTCTTTGCTTCTGGGGCTATGTCCCCATGCTGTCATGGGAACGGTGGCGTTTTACGGCAAAAAGAATGGTGTAAAACACCGACCGATTCCCCGTTTTGCTGGGGCTAGCATGCCAGCAGTATAGAGTACCCGGCTGTACCTGCCGATATGGCCCAGAGAATTACCGTGTCCGTGGCCACACATGTGCACGGCGGCGGCCTGCAGTGGCCGTGCCGTGCTACATGGAGGAGACCGCTTGCGGACCCAGCCCGCGAAATAATACCCCCCCTTTTGCTGGCTCATGTGCCCTCGACCACCCCCCCCACAATGCCCCCAGTCCCTAATAATGTCACCCCCTGCCCGCGGATTGGCCCTCCCCCGACTGTGGAGGTGCTGGACTGAGTCCGCAGCTGCCACGGCAAGTTCCCAACGAATGAGACCACACGCGACCGACGGCATCGGGAACTCAGCCGGCCGGGGGCGGAGCATCGGTGAGCGGGCCTCAGGCAATGTCCTGAGACCATCGATACGTGGCGCGGCGTACTCAGAGAGGGGATGGTGCATCGCGCAAGTGGCGCCGCCCCGATTTGGTCGAGAACTTGAATCTTCGGCCGATCGCCGAGCACAATTTTGGCATCGGCGACCGGAGAATCCAACCTGAGGTGTTTTTCTAAGAATTATTTATTAATTTCAATTGTGTTGCAACTCCGGGTCAAGTGGGCTGGAACTGACCGCACACAGGCCCAGGTTCATAACAGTGTGCAATGCTCATTTAACACCAACGGTCTCAGTTTGGAGCTCAACACTCCAACTAACCCGCTGGGTCACTGTCTGTGCGGAGTCTGCATGTTCTCCATGTGTCTGCGTGGGTTTCCTCCGGGTGCTCCGGTTTCCTCCCACAGTCCAAAGATGTGCAGGTTAGGTGGATTGGCCATGATAAATTGCCCTTAGTGACCAAAAGATTTATGAGGAGTTATTGGGTTACGGGGATAGCGTGGAAGTGAGGGCTTAAGTGGGTCAGTGCAAACTCGATGGGCTGAATAGCCTCCTTCTCCACTGTATATTCTTATGTTCTATGTTCTAACACCCTCTTTTAACCCTGCACCACTGAACCCATTTTCAGCAGCAGCAAAAACCCCTCACCATTGCTACAGCGATCATACACTACTTACAGGTGAGTTGTTGGTTGATTCAGTAAGGGCATGTTCATTGAAATCTGTCACCTGCTGCAGCCACAGCTGCAACTTTAGGGCAGGTCAAGGACCGCACTGCGGTAAAGGTGCCAGTGACAATGGGTGTTTATGCATCTGGCTCCTTGGAGCTGGAGATACGAGACAAGTCTCACCCAGTGTTGTATAAGGGAGGTCCCTGAGGTACTGCACTCAATGAAAATTAGCTACCTTTATTCTCTGTTTTCAGAGAGTAAAAAGGGAACAATAATGGCGAGTCGAAAAAGATTCAGCTGCAGATTACACTGCCTTGGCAACAGTCTAGGCTGGCCAGCTGACAGGAAAGAGCAAAGGACCTAATGGAATGGTAGTGCTATGAGGATGAATACTATTATCTTAAGAACATTGGGCAGCATGGTGGCACAGTGGTGAGCACAGCTTCCTCACAGTGCCAGAGACCCGGGTTGAATTCTGGCCTGGGGTGATTGTCTGTGTGGCGTTTGTACATTCTCCTCATGTCTGTGTGGGTTTCCTCTGGGTACTCCAGTTTCCTCCCACAGTCCAAAGATGTGCAGGTTAGGTGGATTGGCCATGCTAAAAATTGCCCTTTAGTGTTCAAAGATATACAGGTTAGGTGGGGTGATGGGGATAGGATGGGAGAATGGGCCGAGGTGGAGTGCTCTTTCAAAGAGTCGGTGCAGATTCGATGGGTCAAATGGCCTCCTTCTGCACTGTAGGAATTGTATGGATTCTATTCAATGGAACATCAGAACATATGAAGTAGGAGGTCACATGCCCACCCAAGTTGATTCAATACGTCCATGATCCATCTTTGACTACACGTCCACACTTCTGCCCAAATCCCAGATAGTTTGATTCCTTTAGAGTCCAAAAATCTCATTATTTCAGTATTGAATTATTGAATGACTGAGCATCCACATCCCTCTGAGGTAGAGTTTTCCAAAGATTCACATCTCCCTGCGTGAAGTCATTTCTCGCAGTCTCAAATGGCCAATGCCATATCTTGAGAATGTATTGTTAATTAACTAATTATTGTACTTAACTGTATGCAGGTGCTGGGCACCCATAAAAAGAAACCTACTGAAGCTGTGGAGGGTGGTTCAGAGATGCATGCTTGTAACTGCTATCTTTGTAAATAAATGCTAACAAGTGTTTAGAGATTGGCTGCAGTTTTATTCTTCACCATGTGGCTTTTTGGAGTACCAGATATGTCTATAGTTCCAACCTTTATTTTCAGGAACAATGTGACTGCCTTTATACTATCAAAGCCTCTCAGAATCTAAAAAGTTTCAATGTGATCACCACCCATTCATTTAAACTCCAGTGGGTCCTATTCGGAAACCAAAGGCAATTTTAAGGGATTCATATTTGTTGTGCAAACATTAGAAATAAGATATAGTTTTAGGTAGGTTTAATTTAATGTTTCTGAGCCTGGAAGGGTAAAACCTGTAGTTAGATTCATGCTGGACAAAGAGTATTTTTATGTGTGTGGTGTTCGTTAAGTTCCAACTGTGATAGAGAGAGCTATGGCATGAAGAATAAATATAGTTGCTTAGCAACTAGAGGCCATTGTAAGAAAGAAAACCTTTTCTTTATCCTTTAGTTTCTAGAGCTACAGGAATTGATGACAGGCAGCTAGAGAAGGAACATCTCAATGTTGCTGGAAGAAAAGCCATACAATGGAATAATGGTTATTAAAGACAGTGCCAGCAATTTAAAGGACATCAACTTAAGGAAACTAAAGAAATGAAGAGAAGTTTCCAGGGAACCTGAAGCTAAAGGGATAAAGAGGAACTGGGAGCAGAACAGAGTACTCTTCATATCAAATCACAGAACTGTAAAGGAGATAGCTAGTGAGAAGTCAGAAAGATATTGAAGTGGTTCTAAGGTTTGTGATATATTTCTACAGTTTATGAGACATCAATCAAACTAATTGTGGAGAAATTGGTGGTGGGATATCGGAATTGTTGTACATAAAAGCAGTCAAGACAAAAAAAATCCTAAAAGGGGTTGGTGTAAAACCTGGAGTGAATTCGCTGGTAGAAGAGGAATGGGAGCTCTGTTCACAAGAGTATTTTGGAAAATGTGGACTGGACTTTGGAATGCAACTGCTAATAGAAAGCATGATTACAAGAGAAGGTTTTAAAGCATGTTTTGGGAGTGGAGTTTGGAAACTCTCATATGCTAATCATCTGGGAGGAGAAAGCCATCAACACTAACTCAGGCTTTGGAAAGGAGTGTGTATTTGACTACTGTCATCTTGGGCATGTCAAGGGACTTTATGTGTCAATAAGATCATTCGAACAGCACATGTACTGTGTCATCTGTGTTTATCTTACAACTTGTGTGTAATTGTTACCCCAAGAGGGGAGCAAAGGAGTGTTATACTATAATCCATTTTTTAAAGTTTAATAAATGTATTTTTTCCTGTTAAAACTAATTAGTGGGCCTGTGACTCTGTTCCTCCATGGTTGATTTGAAAAAGTAAAGGTTTCCAGGGGTCCATTCTTGGATCATCTCGTCCAGTTATAACATCATTTGGGATCGTAACAAAAGCCAGGGCTCTTGCGGGATTTAAAAAAATGGAGAAATGGTAATTGGATGCTGATTAGTAATAATTTGTTCGGAAATTATGAACCATGGAGATGGAGTTACTGGATGCAGAACTTCATTTCAGTGTTATTGTTAAATTGTGGAAACTTTGCAGCCTTAAAGAAGTATAAGTGGGGTGCTGACGAACTTGACAAAATGAATTGGAGTTACGGCAAGATATATTGTGCAGGTTTGAATCAAAAATAGCATTGGAAATTGCTAAGACTTTTTTAAAGATAGAATTTAGATCTAACTGGTTTACAGAAAGTAACCAAAAGTCAGTTAACTGAATTAACAGATAAATTTGAATTGGGATTACCTGTATGGATAAGGAAAGCTGAGATCATTTAAGCATGGTGAAACATTTTAAAATTGCAACGGTTGCCTGATAGACCAAGTTCTCCAAAAAGTGAGGCAATTGAATTTGCTAAAATTCAATGATAAAAATAAATAGAAATGAAGAAGTTAGAAATGCAGGAAAATAAATGGAAAGAGAGTGAGCTTTTCAAAGGGAATTTAAAATGGAGACGTTAGCAATGACAGAAAGGGAAAAGGAGAAAGAGAGAGAATTTCAATTTAAATGTGGGAAGTGAAAAAAGAGACATTAGAGCAGGTTAAGGAAGGAAATAGTTCTCGACATGGAACTAATGGGAAAAGATTTAAATTTATACAAGCTCTTCCAAACTTTAAGGAAAATGATGTGGAAGCATTCTTTATTTCTTTTTAAAAGATAGCTAAACAGATGAAATGGCAAAAAGAAATTTGTACATTACTTTCACAAAGTAAACTGGTAGGTTCAGCTAGTGAGATGTATGCATCATTGTCAGAAAAGATATCTGTAGATTATGATGTAGTAAAGAAAGCTATCCTTAGTGGATATGAGTTGGTTCCTGAACCATACAGGCAGAAATTTCGAAACACGAGAAAATAGCCGGGACAAATACATATTGAATTCAAGAGGTGGAAGGAAAATAATTTTGACCTTTGGACATGGGTGTTAAAGAGAGAGAGAACATATAAAGCCCTTAGAGAGGTGGGTCTTTTAGACTAATTTAACAATTCACTTCTGTTAGTTTTTGGATGCATGTTGAGGACCAAAAAGTTAAAACTGCTAGACAGGTAGCAGAGTTAGCTGATGATTATGTCCAATTCACCTAACACTTTCAGGACTACCACAGTGTCCTCTTAGCCAACATTAAAAGGAAAATCCACTACACAAAAAAACATTCCAAATCAACTTTATCCAACAAACCATCTATCAATATGTCACTGTCAAACTCAATGTAAACTTCTTCCATATTATGGTCACACTTTACTAGAAGGTCCCTTACCATGAGATTACTAATTAACCATGTCTCAATAGAAGACACAATTTAAAATAGTTTCTTCGCAGTCTGGTTCTACAATGTATTTTTGAGAGGAAATTGTCTCAAAAACATTCCATGAAATCCTTCTCCAAGCTACTTTTGAGAATTTGATTTATAGTCTCAATGAAGGTTAATGACCCCCTGATTATGACATTACCTTTGTTGCAAGCTTTTTTAAAAATTGACAAATCATCAGCTTTATCTTCACTTTCCCACCCATTTCTCATGTTCCTTAAAGTTGCAACATCAGCCAACAAACGCGAATCATAGTTGGTGTATGAATGCAGTTGGCTACTCAGTTTATGCTGGGCATATGCTCTGCAGCAAACCATGTGCCAATGTGTTGCTGCACTCCTCCATGCTCTTTGGCATTGGTTTCAGGTTTTCTGTAAGGATTCCCAATGTACCAAACATTTAATTGTCCAGAGCTGTCAGTGTTCTTCTGTAGGCTGCCCCACCAAAATCCTTACTTGAAATCTCTGAGGTGGAACCCTATCCAATATTGCTCTCCATCGAGCTGGCGGGTGTGCCCCTGCCACGGCTGCAGGCCACTCGTGACCAATGTTTCACCATGTGCAGGTCTTGCCTCAAATCTATTCTCTAAGGTATGCACAGTGTCAGGATCAGAGCTGGTGACTGTGAGTTTGCAATCAAGTGACGGTTTTGTGTCTTCATCGTCATTCTCTTCTTATTGTTCTTCCACTGCCTGACCAGATTGCACTTCTTTGTGATGAGAAAGGAAAGGATTACAAGCGTAATGTTGTAAGGCAGAATGGGGATGGGGGAGCAGGGGGATGAGAATGTAGGAAGTAATTGTTGACACCATCCACAGCTTGCAAATCAGAAAAGAGCATGGGATGATAAGGGGAGGGGGGTGATGCTGGAATTAGAGAAGGAGGAATAGATTCATTTTTAATGGTTTCAGCCTCATCGTTGGCCAGAGCTTTAGCCATGGCCATTTAGAATTTTTTTTGGGGGGGGATATGGCTATCACTTGTGGGTCAGCATTTACTGCCTATCTTAATTGCCCTTGAGAAGGTGGTGGTGAGCCATCTTCTTGAACCACTGCAGTCCATGTGGTGTAGGTACACTCACAGTCCTATTAGTGTGGGAGTCCCAGGATTTGAACCCAGCAACAGTGAAGGAACGACGGTATATTTCCAAGACAGGGCGGTGTATGACTTGGAGGTGAACTTGCAGGTGGTGATTTTCCCATGTATCTGCCCATATCGATAATGGCCAGTACTGTGTCCTCCACAGGAGGGTTAGCACATGCTGCTGCAGTTGTCTGCCTCAGCTTTACTCCAGCATTCCGATCATGCACCACCTTGTCCTGTAAGAGAGAGGTAAATGTGTCAGTGACTGTGCACCAATCTGTTTGGGTGATGAAACTGTGAGTAACTGGCAGAGTGTGCAAGTTGCGAGTTCTGTCGATGAGGTTTGTAATGACGCTAGATGTGTAAGAGTGGTGTGAAGAATAGGAATGTTATGTATGGGTCATTGTTGATAGAGGTTGTTGGTAGATAAATGAAGGTGCTGTGGCGATTTGAGTAGTGTGTGAGGTTAGTCATGCAGCTGGTTATTTATGATGTGGAGATGCCGGCATTGGACTGGGTGAGCACAGTAAGAAGTCTTACAACACCAGGTTAAAGTCCAACAGGTTTGTTTTGAATCACTAGCTTTCGGAGCACTGCTCCTTCCTCAAGTGAATCTCAACTGAGGAAGGAGCTGTGCCCCGAAAGCTAGTGATTCAAAACAAACCTGTTGGACTTTAACCTGGTGTTGTAAGACTTCTTACTGGTTATTTATGGCATTTGAGGATTAATTCACTGAGATTGATCACTTGTGTTAGGTGATTGAACTTTTTGTATTCAAATCCTTGAGACTTGACTTCATTGACCTTCATTACTATCTGTTCCAAATGTCTTCTCAATGTGTGCCTGAAGGGCTTCTGCCCCCCTTGAGGATACAGGACATCTCTCTTACGTCCCACTTTTCCCACAACCACCCCATTCCACATTCTTCATCCTTTCCCAGGTCAGATTCACTTCCTGCATGAGTGTCAGCACCTGCCGTAGCCACAATACATCTTTGATTTAAGCATCGCACATAACTTAAGTGGTGCAAGGAACTTATGATTTTGAGTCTCCTGTTGATGCATGAATCCAATTAATTGAATAATTAATGCTGGCTGCAAGCAGTCATCATTCAAATGACCATGCAGCATGATGTCGGAGTGCTACCTACATCCCATGGAATAATTCTTCCTCGTGGTCCCCCGTCGATTTTGGGGGCTATCCAATTTTTTGCTCTAGTTGTTTTGGGTGGGTCAGGAACAAAGGAAATGCGCAGATTAAGAAGTGTCATTTTTAAACTGAGACAGGCATGGACAATTCTTAAAAACTTTAAGAATAATGTTTTACATCTCTTTAGCGGCTGACTGTGAGATTCTGGATATTGTAGAAAAGAATTGCTTCCCTCCACACCCATGCACAGTTCCTGCTTTTGACAGAGTGACGCGCTCATCCAATAGAGTTTAGAATCTGCCAAGGTTCAGGGAGTTTATTGTCCGGATACCTTCAATTCTCTAATGCTGGTCCGACTTAGGTCACAGCTTCCCAGAATGTGCGCACACACGATAAACCCCACACTTATGCTGTTCAGAAATCTACTGACGAGGAAATCATGGCAATGTTAAACATAGATTCAAATATTTAATTAAAGTTCATCGGCACAGGGCAGCCATGGTGTGAGTGGTTGTGCATTTGGTAGCTCCTGCTCGAGGCGGTGTTTTTGGACCTTTCCCTGGTTAATGGGTTGAGATTCGGATGCAAAAATGTGCAGGAGTGTTACTAGGAGAGAGTGACCCATCGGTGAATGGAGTTGAGAACCAGAAGTGGTCGTAAGAGAGTGGAACAGATAACAAAACTTGGTGTGGTGGCTGTGACACAGGTGGAGATGCAGGGTCAGGGATCGGCCCGGCCGGTTCAATGGTCAACGGAGCATTTGGTGGACTTCCTGAATAAGAAGTTCACTCAGCAACGAATGGAGAACCTGGAGGACCTGGCCAGGGCACTAGATCCGATTCAGGCGGGGATCGACCGTGTGGAGGTGAGGCTGGAGGCCCAGGGCCAGGCGGTCCAGAAGTTGGAGGAGGCAGTGGTTGAACATGAGGAGGCGCTTGCCTCGATGGCAGCGGAGATGGGGCTGATGCAGGACCAGCAGAGACGGCTACAGGAGAAGGCCGACGACCTGGAGAACTGGTCGTGAAGGCAGCACCTGAGAATCGAGGGCCTGCTGGAGGGAATCAAGAGTGCGGACACCGGCGCATATGTGGGGAATATGCTGGAGAAGCTGCTGGGAGAGGGAGCATTCACACAACCTCTGGAAGTGGGCTGAGCGCACAGGGCGCTAATGAGGAACTGCAGGCGAATGAGGCACCGAGGGCGATGGTCGGGTGACTGCACCGATTCCTGGGCAAGGAGCAGATTTTGAGGAGTACCAGGCAGACGAGGCGCTGCACCTGGGAGGGCAGTGAACTTCGGGTATACCAGGACCTGGGTACAGAGTCGGCCAAGAGGCGGGCAAATTTTAACAAGGTCAAGTGAAGGGGGAGAAGTTCGGGATGTTGTGCCCGGCGTGCGTATGGGTGACCTATGAAGACCGGGAACTGTATTTTGGGATGTCAGAGAAGAGGATGGAATTTGTCAGAGACAATGGACTGGAAGGAGAAGGAGGACATTGAACTCTGGTGGAGAGGCCTTTGTACTGTATTTTGGGGGGTGGGTTGGGTTACTGTTCTACTGTGTTTGTGTTTGGGACCATTGTTTCGCTCTGGGTTTGTTTCTGTTCTTTGGTGGGGGATGGTGGGATGTTATTTTCGATTGGACTTGGGTGGGGTTGTTTCGTTTGCACTAGCAAGGTGGGTGAGCGGGGGGGGGAGGGGAATCAGTGGGGGGTATCATAGTATCATACAATTTACAGTGCAGAAGGAGGCTATTTGGCCCATTGAGTCTGCATTGGCGCTTGGAAAGAGCACCCTACCTAAGCCCACATCCCCACACTATCCCCGTAACCCAGTAACCCCACCCAACCAAACCCAACCTTTTTGGACACTAAACGCAATTTATCATGGCCAATCCACCTAACCTGCACATTTTTGGACTGTGGGAGGAAACCGGAGCACTCGGTGGAAACCCACGCACACACGGGGAGGATGTGCAGACACCACACAGACAGTGACCCAAGCTAGGAATCGAACCTGAGACCCTGGAGCTGTGAAGCAACTGTGCTAACCACTGTGCTACCGTACCCTCCAAGGAAGCTAGGCGCCATGGGCGGGAGCCATCAGCTAGCAGGGGGGGCTAGGTCACGGAAGCACAGTGGGGGGTGAGCAGGTGGTTAGTGGGAGGATGGGGTTTAGCCCCCAGCACCCCCCCCGACCAGTCTGATCATGTGGAAAGTGCGAGGATTGAATGGGCCAGTCAAAAGGGCCCGCGTGTTCGCACATTTAAAAAGTTCGAAGGCGGACGTTGCTATGTTGCAGGAGAGACATCTGAAGGTGGGGGACCAGACTAGACTGAGGAAGGGGTGGGTAAGGCAGGTATTTCACTCGGGAGTGGACTCTAAAATGAGGGGGGGGGGGGAGTGACGATTTTGATGAACAAGCGGGTGGCGTTTGAAGTGGGAAGTATATTGGCTGACTTTGGGAGGCGATTTGTCATGGCAAGTGGGGAACTGGAGGGGTTGCTGGTGGTACTGGCAAATATCTATGCCCCAAACTGGGATGATGTGGATTTTATGAAGATCTCTGACCTGGACTCTCATCGGCAGGTTATGGGGGGGGGGATTTCAATGAAGTTTTGGATCCGAGGCTGGACCGGTCGAATTTGAGGTCGGGGAGGGTGTTAGCGGTAGCAAAGGAGCTAAAGGGGCTCATGGAGCACATGGCGGGAGGTTGATCCAGGGAGATTTGGGAGGCCGAGGGTGGAAGAGTTTGCATTCTTCTCCCCTGCACAAGGTGTAACCCCATATTGACCTTTTTGTATTTGACAGGCTGTTGCTGGCGAGGGTGGTGGATGCCGAGTATTCGGCGATAGTGGTGTCGGCCCATGTCCCGCACTTGGTGGATCTGTGGGTGATCAAAGGGGGGGAGCCAGCGCCTGCAATGGAGATTGGACCTGGGACTGTTGGTGGAGGAAGTTGAGCGGGTGAGGAAGGCCATCCAGCAGGGGTACATGGAAATTAATGATACGGGGGAGGTCTCGGAAGGTACGGTATGAGAGACACTGAAGGCAGTGGTTAGGGGGAAGTTTATATCAATTTGGGTACAGAGGGCGAAGGCGGAGCAGGCGGCGATGGAAAGGCTAGTGGAGGAAATCCTGCAGGTAGATAGGAGATATGCAGACGCCCTTGAGGCGGGGCTGTTAAACGAGCGGCAGAGGGTGCAAATGGAGTTTGGGTTAGTATCTACGTGTAAGGCGGGTGGGGCAGTTGAGAATGGTGAGAGAGGCGGTGTATGAATATGGAGAGAAGGCGAGCAGGATGCTAGTGCACCAGTTGAGGAAGCAGGAGGCAGCTCGGGAAAGTGAAGGACACAGGAGGGAAGATGGTATTGGACCCGACGGAGTGAATGGGGTGTTTAGGAATTTTATAGTAAGCTGTACGAGTCGGAACCCCCAGCCGGGCCAAGGCGATGAGGCAGTTCTTAGAGGGATTGGAGTTCCCGAAGGTGGAGGAGGAGCTGGTTGAGGGCCTGGGGGCCCCAATTGGGGTGCTAGAAGTGGTGGAGTAGTTGGAGGTGATGCAATCGGGCAAAGCCCCTGGGCCGGATGGGTACCCGGTGCAATTCTACAAGATATTTTCGGGGGTACTGGGGCCATTGGTGGTCCGGGCTTTTAACGAAGCAAGGGAGCTGGAAGGCTTCGATCTCCCTCATTTTGACGCAGGGAAAAAGATCCGGAACAATGTGGGTCATACAGACCGATTTCCCTGCTAAATGTAGATGCCAAACTGTTGGCCAAGATCCTGGCCTAGAGATTAGAGGATTGTGTGCCCGGGGTGATACGGGAGGACCAGACGGGGTTTGTGAAGGGGAGGCACCTGGTGACCAACATCAGGAGGTTACTTAACATAATTATGATGCTCCCGGAGGGGTGAGAGGTAGAGGTAGTGGTCGCTAAGAATGCAGACAACGCCTTTGATCGGGTGGAGTGGGACTATCTGTGGGAGGTCCTGGGGTGGTTTGGGTTTGGGCAAGGGTTTGTGGACTGGTTGCTATACTAGACACCGGTGATGAGTGTGCGGACAAACCGGATCAGTTCAGGATATTTCGGACTACATCGGGGAACAAGGCAAGTGTGTCCACTCTCCCCACTGCTGTTTGCCCTGGCTATAGTCACTGGCGATGGCACTGAGAGCGTCAAGGGGCTGGCGGGAGATAGTACGGGGGGGGTGGAACGTAGGTCTCCCTATACGCAGATGATCTACATCTGTATGTTTCAGACACGCTGGGGGGGGGGACAGGAGGGATTTTGGGGATATTAGAGGAATTCGGCTGTTTTTCTGGGTATAAATTGAATATGGACAGGAGCAAGATCTTTGCGATTCAGGCGAGGGGGCAGGAGAAGAGATTGGGGGATATGCCGTTCAAAGTGGTGGGGGGGAGCTTTCGGTATTTGGGTATCTGGGGGCGTGGGAGTGGGAGTAGTTATACAAGTGAAATCTGGGAAGGTTGATAGAGCAAATGATTGGGGACGTTCGGGGGTGGGATGTGCTCCCGTTGTCACTGGATGGGAGGGTGCAAACAGTGAAAATGACGGTGCTCCCGAGGTTTCTATTTGTTTTCCAGAGCCTTCCAATTTTTATCCCCAAGGTGTTTTAAAAAAAGTTAACGCGGTGATCTTGGGGTTTGTGTGGGTGGGTGAAGAAGGTGCTGCTGGAGCGGGGGCGGGGTGGGGGGGGGGGGGGGGGGAGGCTGGTGCTTCTGAACTTTATTAATTATTACTGGGCAGCAAATATAGCAATGGTCAGGAAGTGGGTGGTGGGGGAGGGGTCGATATGGGAGCGGATGGAGACGGCCACATGTAGGGGCACAAGTTTAGGGGCACTGTTAACAGCACCTCTGCCGTTCTTGCCAGCCAGGTGCTCCACAAGCCCGGTGGTAGTGGCGGCCCTGAGATTGTGGGGAAGGTGGCGGCAGCGCATGGGGCTGAAGGGGCGTCGGTGTGGGCACCGATATGTGATAATCACCGGATTGCGCCGGAGGGGCTGGATGGGGGTTCTGGAGGTGGCAGCGAGCAGGGATCGAGAGATTCAGGGATCTTTTTATTGATGAAGACTTCCCCAGCTTGGAAGAGTTGGAGGAGGAGTTCGAGCTGCCAGGCAGGAATGGGTTAGGGTATCTGCAGGTGAGGGACTTTGTGCGGAGGCAGGTTTCGACCTTCCCGTATCTGCCGCCCCAGGGGCTACAAGATAAGGTGGTGTCGAGAGCAGGAGTGGGGGAGCGAAAGATCTTGGAGATCTATAAGGAGCTGATGGAGTGGGAGGGAGCCCCGATAGGGGAGGTGAAGAAAAAGTGGGAAGAGGAGCTGGATTTGGGAGTTGGAGGCTGGATTATGGGAGGAGGCCCTTAGGCGTGACAATGCATCCTCCTCATGTGCCAGGCTCAGCCTGACAAATTCAAGGTGGTCCACAGGGCACACATGACTGTGGCCCGGATCTGTAGGTTTTTTGAAGGGGTGGAGGACTGGTGTGGGCGATGTGCGGGTGGGCCTGGGGGTCACATCCACATGTTCTGGATATGTCCAAAGCTTCGGGGATTCTGGCAGGGGTTTGCTGATGTCATGTCAGGAGTACTAAAGGCAATGGTGGTTCCGAGTCCAGAGGTGGTGATTTTTGGCATGTCAGAAGATCCAGGAACCCAGGCGGGTGAGAGAGGCCGATATCCTGGCCTTTGCCCCCTGGTGGCCCGAAGACGGATGGAGGGACTCGGAACCCCTAATGTCGGGGGAATGGGCTAAATACATGGCGAGATTTCTCAGACTTGAGAAAGTTAAGTTTGTCCTTAGGGGATTGTTGCAGTGGTTTGCCCGGAGGTGGCAGCCTGTTTATGTAAGCCATGTTGGCTGGGGTTTGGTTGTTGGGTGGGGGGGGGGGGGGTATTTTGTGTTTTGTTACTGTTAAATACCTTGCCTAAAAATTGTTAAAATTATAAATGCCGATTAAAATATTTTCAAAAAAAAAGTTAATTGCCACAATTCTCTGTTCCTGAGGCTAAGTGTTGTACCTGGGCAGGATTTGTGGACTTCCACGACAGCAGAACTCGTACCACACCTGGACCGATTTAGCGATTGTCTGCTGACTGATGCCACATGGAAAACAATTGATTCCAATGAGAAATGGTGCCGGATCCACCAGGTCCGTGATTGACACTTGGGAGGCTGACAAGCTGCAGCCACATATACACACTTAACTCCCCACACACACTCATCCCAGCCAATAAGGTGGCACTGGTTGTGCTGAAGCATGCCCATCCCGCTGATGGGTCGGCTGGGGCCAGAGGGCACCTAGGGGGTTGGTCTGGGGGCTATCCATACGACCCATGGCTTGAAGTTCCCAGTGGGCAGTCAGCGGTGTGTGCAGCTGCATGGCTGCCTTGCAGGATTCGGCAATGGTATTCTGTGTCCGTCCACCCCAACCCCACAGTCCACCTCCTGGCCATTTCCTGCTACTCCCCTTGGCCCTGGCAGAAGCCCTCCGGCCAGCGGCATGACTGTCAGTAAACTAGGCAATGTTGGGCACTTTCCATACCCCCACTCTCTCTCTCAGCAGCTACAATGCCTGTTTTGTGATTTTTAAAAGCATAAGTGAACCTTGCCATCGGGAATTCGTCCCAGTGGAGGCGGAGAAATGTGAAGGCCCCGGAGAATACTGGGTCAGGCCCGCTAATAATATGCCAAAGGCGTTTACTGTATGTGCATCTGGAACACATTGATGCCGCTGTCGGGGCACCAGAGAATTGTGATTTGCCGTGAAACCTGCCCTTGCTATAATTTTGGCGTCGGCACAGATTCTCCGCCCAATCGCATTTCCCGGTTCCGGCGTCGACCGACGGAGAAGCCCGCCCCATAACTTTGCATTGTAATAATATACTATTTAATATTTATGTTGATATTGGTTGTGTATTCCTGGCAGCTCTGTTGTAAACATAATCAAATGTCATTTGGCGCACAGTCCCTGAATAGACATCTAGGTCACTAGTGCCTTTCACTAACACAATGACATTTCCAACATTTTTTTTGTAAATAAGCTGTAATTGATGTACGGGTACCATTGTGCCTCTGGAAATTTCACTCTTTATCTGTCCGGAATATCAGGAGGCTATTGTATCACGTTAGTTCAGTTTGCTCCTGCCCTCACCCGGTGAACCTGTGCATTTTTCATGTTACATGATGTGACCCAAAAACCTTCCATAAGCACGTACATATGAACATATGAATTAGGAGCATAAGTAGGTCATTGGGACCCTCAAGCCTTTTCCACCATTCAATAAGATCATGGCTGATATGATTGTGACCTCAACATCACTTTCCCGCCGAGCCCCTAAACCCTTACGCTCCCTTGTTAGTCAATGATCGATCTACCTCTGCATCAAAATACTCAAACGATCCTGCCTCCATCTCTCTCTGGAAAGACTCACGGCTCTCTGAGAGAAAACATTTTTCCTCATCTCCGTCCTAATTGAGAGACCTTTCATTTTTAAATTGTGTCCCCTAGTTCTGGTCTCTCCCACAGGGGATCCACTCAACATCCACTCTGTCAAGTCCCTTCAGGATCCTACATGTTTTAATAAAATCTCATCTTTCTAAACTCCGATGGATACAGGGATAGCCTGTCCAACCTTTTCTCATAAGAGATCCTCTGTTCTGTAATCTCTGTCCATTTAGATATAGAATGTAAATAGTAGGTGGGTAGTAGGAGATGGATCCTATTAGGGACAAATAGAATGACATGTGCTTAGAGGTAAAGGTAAAGTCACCATGGTCCCAGATGACCATAGGCCGCTTTCCCCTTTGAGGAGGAGAGGTGACTGATGGTGATTTAACCTAAGGATCACCACACCTTAGATAAGGGTTGAGAAGGCGGGGCTTTCATGAATAACCTTAGCTGGTACAGGAAATGAACCCACACTGCTGGCCTTGCTCAACATCACAAACCAGCTGTCTACACAAGTGAGCTAAACTTGGAGGTGTAGGCAAAGCTAAAATACTTATGGTATTTACTAAGGAAGAGGAATCTGGCAAAGTATTGGTCAGAGTGGAGATGTACCAGTCATGGGTGCAGTGAAAATTGATAGGCAGAATCCCTGACCCGAAATGTTTGACATCATTTGAATTCAACAGCACTCGTTTGCACTCATTTAAGATATCAATTTCACACATTTGGTATAAATTATGCACAAAAATAAACAGTAGCTATCATTTGACATCAATTGTCCTCAACAACAATCATTAGCTATCACTTAACATTACATTTAGCATAAGTGACATCAATGTGATCAATTGGCCACAGCACTCAAACAATTGTGATTAGCAACATCACTTAAGACAAAAATGATCATAGAGTTTATTTTCCATATTCTTGAATTTCAAGAGCTACAAACATCAGGGGGGGATTCTAGGTCCCACTAGTCCTGTTTACTGGCAGGCGCCTCTCTCCCCCTCCCCCCACCCCCACGCCCCACCCCGCTGGCAACGGGATTCTCTGTTCCGGCAGATGGCCAATGGGGTTTCCTATTGTGGCCATCCCACGCTGTCGGGAAACCCGCAGGTGTGGGTGTGCTGCCGGCAAAACGGAGGAGCCCGTCAGTGGAGAATCCACCCCAGAAAACTAAACTACCTTAGAAAAAGCTGACTCTGTTTTTATGAGGTATTTTTATGTTTTCTTTATCACTTATAACTCGTGCAGAACAACCCTGCCCATTGTCACCTCCCACCTCCTCCCCAAGCTGTGTCCACACCTCGCCCCGAACCACAAAACCCTGGATTGCAGCAGTTCTGTCCCATCAGCCCCTGAGAGAAATTGGGCTGGATTCTCCCTTCCTGAGCCGAAGTGTTGAAGCCAATGGAGGATCCATGGAGTTCCACAACGGGAAAATCGGCGCCACACACGCACCGATTCTGCTACCCGAGGAGGTCTAGCACCGGCGCAGCCTGGAACACCGCAGAACACACAAAACATGGTGGGGGAATCGGCGGGTCTGTGATGGACATGCGCAGAGCTGACAAGCTGCAGCTGCGCGTACACTATACACCCCCTACACACACACCGATCGCGCATGAAAGATGATGCTGGTTGTACTGGACCGTGTATCTGTCCACCCTGATCCCACAGCCCACCTCCAGGCCACCCCCCCCCACTACTCCGCCCAGCCCTGGTAGAAGCCCCCCAGCCAGTGGCTCAACTGTCGGCGATGTATGGCAGTGCTGGACACTGTCCATAAGCCCTCTCTCTCCTTCCGCAGCCATCATGCCAGATTGTTGCTTGTTGAGACCACACATGGACCGCGCTATCGGGAACTCAGCCCATCGGAGGAGGAGCATCGCGGGTGGGCCCGATAATGAGGTGCGAATGCGGTTGGATCCACGTGCGCCGCTCGTCGCAATGACGCTGATTTGGAGGGGAAGGAGCATCGCGACCCTACGTCAAAGGTGCCTGCCGCAATTTTGGCATTGGGAGCTATTCTCCGCCCGATCGCCGTTCCCAGTTTCGCCATCGGGCAATGGAGAATCCCGCCCATTTGCTTTCTTCCACACACTTTCCCCCTTATCCCACCTTGCCCCCCACCCTGGTGAAATTTTCTTCCACCCATCCCTCCAACTTACAAAAGTCAAGCTTTTCAGGTAGGGTGAGCCAACAGAAGGTAGTATTAGGTCTTACGACCAAAAGCTTGGACAATCATGTTAAATGGGTTTTAAAAATTCAAGGAACATCATGGACCGCAACCCCCCATACACACACAGATTGCAGAGTTCTTTTCCTCCCTCCCTACCTGCTCTCACTCTCCCTACTCCCTCCTTCTCTGCTGTTTCCTCCCCCACTTCCATTATTCCTCTCCCCATTCCCCATTTATTCCCCTTCCCTTTCCGCTCTTTCCCCCTCTCCCCCTTTAGCCCTCCTTCACACACACCCACACCCCTCCCCCCAACCAATTAAACGGTTTCCATTGACAAGACTGGTTGGAAAGAGTTGAGCAGGCCCCAAGCCTGGAGATTGGCAGGCAGGGGGCGAGTCTGGAGGGATGGGGAGAGGCTGGATGGATGGGGAGTGGATGGAGGGAGGGGAAGAGGCTGAAGGGAGGGGATGAGACTGGAGGGAAGGGATGAGGCTGGAGGGAGGGCAGAGTGTGGGGATTAGAAGCCGAGAGAGGTGAGAGTTTGGACAGGACCGGAAGATCCTTTAAGGAGTCAATGATTTGCTGCATCCACTGTGGGGAAACCCGTTGCAGGGGGGTTGGGGGGATGGTGGGGGGGTGGAGGGGGGGTGGAGGGGGGGTACGGAGGGGTTGCCGTGGTAAGTAGGAATCTCGTCCTATGCCTTCTCACTTTCTCGGGTTGATACTGCTGTCTCACTAGCTGCCCTGGGATGCAGCCAATTGCAAGGCCTCGTCCTCTGCTGGCACCAAATGCCTATAGCCAGAGATGCTTCTACCTGTCTTCAGCCATTCCTTGTAATGCCAGCAGAAGGAGGGACAGTCTTAATTTTCACACACAGAATAGCAGAAAGCACAAGACTGGTGCAGCTGATAGCCCTTTGATCCATGATTGGGTGCTCCCGAATGCCTCCTGCATATGCTCACTCTCCAGGTATGTGGATGGGAGTGAGAAAAATCAGACAGATGCTGATTGTCAAGATGCCAGCGTGTATCAGAAGGGATCTGCTGCTGCCTCACCCCGTTGCTGCTGCCTGGTTGATCTCTCTCTCTCTCTCTCCCCATCCTGTGCACCACCCCTCTTTACCACAAGGAAGCCCCCAAAGTGGAGGGAATTTGTTGGATTCACCCTGGCTGAATGAAGGAGGTCATTGACCCATTTATAGTGCTCCACAATGGATGAGGAGGAAGGGAGGTGACCCCACAGCTGCTGTTTTCCTCTGAAATCTCTGCCCAGGCTTGCTTGGCCAAAGGGGCTGATCCCTTCTTGCCTTCCCTTTGGAAGAGGGCATCCCAATGCCTTTCCCTTGCAGGCTGGAGGAGAATCTACAGGGAGGAATCGCACAACCGGGAGGCCGCCCAGCGTCTTCCCTCATGGCACGTTTGCTGCAGCCTCTTGATCAGCTTCTTGATCCCTGATCTGAGCCTCACGGATTCTGAAGGATTCCCTACACCAGGCACAGAGGTGGAGAGGTGTGCTCTGAAGGAAGTGCCCTTTCTGGAGTGCTGCTGCGATGATGACAATCTGAATGACAGGACTGAATGCAGGGCTGCCAGGCCTTTAAAGACAGCACCAGCAAGGCCTCGGTATCAGGTGACACCTCACGGTCCATCTCCCCTCCAGTATTTGTCAGGCTATATGCCTCCAAGCGTTAATAGGCTGGCCATGGCATGATCATAATTGGATGGTCCGCATTTCTCTTGTGTGGTGACAGCACCTGTTTCTAGGACCACCACCAAGAGCCATGTCACACGCTCTTGTGGGCAAACCCAAGCTGCTTTCTAACTTGTGTGCTTAAAGCATTTGGCTGTCAAGTGGAGATCATCATATTTACATAATGGCCACAGTCCAACTTTCAACGTCATTAAGTTGGAAGGAATAGGTGCTGGAAATATGAAATGAACACAATGCTTTCAGTGTGGTTGTTAAATAAAACCATGTTGCACTTGAGACTGGTTCCTAGAAAATAAATGACTGATACAAGCATCTGTGGTGAGGGATTAACAATGTAACTTCCACAGCAGAGGCTCAATGAGATTAGTAACAATGATGGGATCTAATCACTGCAGAATAAAAACAAATAAAACATGGAGGTCATGCAACAGCTGCCTGCCTTGAGTTACAGCCAGATACAACATTTCAGACCAAGATGTATTTCCGATGATAGACAACCTGCAGAGGGACCCCGTTACAAACATTCAGTACAACACCGGTGAAACCCGGAGCAAATGGGGAAAACATAACTCCATGGTTCTGATTCTCTTTTCCAATTGCAAATATACAAGCGGGAGTAAAATGGTGGGCAGGATTTCAACTTGAGGGCTGTGTGTATTAATGTTGGGCTGGAATTTAATTTGTGTAGTACCATCTCAGACACCAATACAGAGACTTACTGCCACTCCCTGCGATTGCTTTGTATTGCTACCCACTTTCTGCACAGCTGGTGTGGCATTGCTGCTGTAGAATGGCTCATGCAGTGGTGCCCTCTGTCAGTGCTGAAAGACCTGGAATGGATGCCATCCTATTATCACACAACCAATCTGACTGTTGCAACAGCAGGTTTAGAAACTTGGACCACACAAGATCAGCCCACATATTGATACATCACTCAATAAAGATCAGCCCTGTGCTACAAGACTTGCTCCTCAACGTGTGCTAATTGCAGCTGAGGTGATTTTTTTCAGTAAGTTGTGATGAGGTAAAGTTGGTAGAAGCACATTGCTGAATTTTTGGAGATGGTTACAGCCTGTTTCTGTCTACCTGACCCAGGTTTGGAAGCAGTTGTTGCATTGCCTCCTGGTCTGTAACATGACCTGGAAATGGAACGGATAGGAGAGATGGGAATCTCTACATTGAGGGATGGAGGAGGAGAAGGAGGAAGAACAGCACGAGGCAGTGAGGAGGCATCCTGCATGCTGTGTCAGTGAGACAGTAAATTGAGGCACTCTGCTTCGACCTCAACAACTTCCTAATCCCAACATGGGATCACCATTCATCAAGATCACTTCAATTTCACACTCCCCATGACAACATCCCCATTGCCAACATTAAACAATAAAAGCCACCAACAAAAACCTTCACAAAATAATCTTTATTCAGAACATAGGAACAGGCGGAGGCCATTTAGCTCATTGAGCATGCTCCGCCATTCATTTAGATCGTGGCTGATAAGCTATCCCAGTTCTGCTTTGACGCACAATCTCCATATTCCTTGATGTCATTAGTCTCCAGACATCTATTGATTTCCATCTTGAACATGCTCAATAATTGAGCTTCCACAGCCCTCTAACGTAGAGAATTCCAAAGTGTCACCACACTCTAAGTGAAAATTCTTTCTCAACCCAGCCTGAAATGTGTCATGTGAGAGTCCCTTTAAGAAAAGTGTGTTTTATCAAACGGCTGCAGTGATGTTGTATGGGTGGAGCTGGAATGTGATTCTGCTTTTTACTTTCATTTTGAGCTGTAAGCTCTTTTTGGCTCTGTGTTTTAGTTTTGCTTTCAGTTGGAGAGCTGCATTCAAACCAAACAGATGTATACTGGTCTCTCTCTTGTATGTTAAACAAGGTGTATTTGGATCCTCACTGTCTTCAGGAGATGTCCTGGAGGACTGGAGAATAGCCAATGTTGTTCCTTTGTTTAGGAAGGATAGCAAGGATAATCCAGGGAACTACAGGTCGGTGAGCCTTACGTCAGTTGTAGGGAAATTACTGGAGAGAATTCTTCGAGATAGAATCTACTCCCATTTGGAAGCAAGTATACGTATCAGCGAGATGCAGCACGGTTTTGTGAAGGGGATGTCGTGTCTCACTAACTTGATAGAGTTTTTTGAGGAGGTCACAAAGATGATTGATGCAGGTAGGGCAGTGGATGTTGTCTATATGGACTTCAGTAAGGCCTTTGACAAGGTCCCTCATGGCAGACTGGTACAAATGGTGAGGTCACACGGGATCAGGGGTGAGCTGGCAAGGTGGATACAGAACTGGCTAGGTCATAGAAGGCAGAGAGTAGCAATGGAAGGATGCTTTTCTAATTGGAGGGCTGTGACTAGTGGTGTTCCACAGGGATCAGTGCTGGGACCTTTGCTGTTTGTAGTATATATAAATGATTTGGAGGAAAATGTAACTGGTCTGATTAGTAAGTTTGCAGACGACACAAAGGTTGGTGGAATTGTGGATAACGATGAGGACTGTCAGAGGATACAGCAGGATTTAGATTGTTTGGAGACTTGGGCGGAGAGATGGCAGATGGAGTTTAATCCGGACAAATGTGAGGTAATGCACTTTGGAATGTCTAATGCAGGTAGGGAATATACAGTGAATGGTAGAACCCTCAAGAGTATTGAAAGTCAAAGAGATCTAGGAGTACAGGTCCACAGGTCACTGAAAGGGGCAACACAGGTGGAGAAGGTAGTCAAGAAGGCATACGGCATGCTTGCCTTCATTGGCCGGGGCATTGAATATAAGAATTGGCAAGTCATGTTGCAGCTGTATAGAACCTTAGTTAGGCCACACTTGGAGTATAGTGTTCAATTCTGGTCGCCACACTACCAGAAGGATGTGGAGGCTTTAGAGAGGGTGCAGAAGAGATTTACCAGAATGTTGCCTGGTATGGAGGGCATTAGCTATGAGGAGCGGTTGAATTAACTCGGTTTGTTCTCACTGGAATGAAGGAGGTTGAGGAGCGAGCTGATAGAGGTCTACAAAATTATGAGGGGCATAGACAGAGTGGATAGTCAGAGGCTTTTCCCCGGGGTAGAGGGGTCAATTACTAGGTGAGAGGGGCAAGGTTTAGAGTTTTTTACGCAGAGGGTAGTGGGTGCCTGGAACTCGCTACCGGAGGAGGTGGTGGAAGCAGGGACGATAGTGACATTTAAGGGGCATCTTGACAAATACATGAATAGGATGGGAATAGAGGGATACGGACCCAGGAAGTGTAGAAGATTGTAGTTTAGTCGGGCAGCATGGTCGGCACGGGCTTGGAGGGCCGAAGGGCCTGTTCCTGTACTGTACATTTCTTTGTTCTTTGTTCTTTACATTTTTTCTGGACCTCGCGAGCCCAATGACAGCTCCATGGTCCTAGACGACTACGACCCGGATGAACCTTTCATGTTGCACATTGGCGACCCCCGCATTGAATCCGACGCAGATGCGGATTCACTTTTCGGATTTGAGGATCTTCAACCCAGCAGATATGACGTCCCAACTCATCAGTGCAGGATGATGCTGCAGCCTGAAATTAAGAGACAGAAAGCGGTACAAGCCCACAGAGAGCGAGCTGCTGCCACACAGAGCGTGGTCCACGCCCCGCTCAGGGTACCCGACTCTACGAAAGAAGACATGCAAGACTCCACACCGTAGTCCTTCCAGGAACAAGACGTGACTCCAGTGTCACAAGACTCCACAGCAAGCTCGTGGACAGACTCCACAATTGCAGAAACGCATGACTCCGATGCGCAGTCCTTTCAGGAACAAGACCATGAGGGTCTAGCAACCTCCTCTGACCAACTAGCGGCAGACGATGCAAGTCTGCCATGCTCACGTAAACAGCAAGAAGGCTATAACAGTCTACCATGCTCCACTGCACAGCAGGACGACCATGACAGTCTATCATGCTACAATGAAGGGCACAGCGTTGATGACTGTTCAAGCCCAAATGAAGACAAGCCAAAGGAATCGCCTCTTCCAAGCCCGAAGAAAAAAGGATTATACGCTGACCTTCAGGATCATTCTAGCCGAAGGGATATTAATAATGCTGCACAGTCACAGAAGGAATCTGAGGACATGCTAAAGAAATTGCTTGTATGTCTAACTTGCAAGGAGCAGACTGAAAATTGCCATTGCTTTAATACGGATCGAAAAAATGGACAAGACATTGATCATCATTTAATGGAAATAACACAACCTGAATCATATCTACAGCAGGGACAACTGTCTCCCTTCAACACAAAACCACAAAGTCCCAACTACAGAGACCAGCAGTTTGTCAGTAATGACTCTTCAACCCCTGATGGGAATATTAATCGCATTGAACCTCTGCACACTCCACTGATAAATGAGCAGAACATTGGAGCAAGAATCCTGAGGACACCGACATCGAGTAGCCAGATAAAGCACTTAAAACCCGCAGCAGTTTCAAGTGAACCAATTGTGCTTTCCAGTGATGGTGAAGATGCAGATAAGGTCGACCCGATTATCCATTGTACCACATTAACTCCAGAGATTAAGCATTTATGTCTGGGGAGTAGAATGTGGCAATTGAGAACAGTAAAAGAGAGACTGTGACTGTGCCAGTCCCAGCTAAATCAGAGCCAGAGACTATGAAGGCATGTACATTAGAAAAGGATGCATATGAAATAACTGAGAAGAAAATTGAAACGGACTGTTCTTTGGAAACTAGTACAATGACGAAAGAAACGTTGGATCTAACATTTGCTGCCCTACATATGGGAGAAATTGAGGGAAATGAACAAGGTTCTGTAATGTCGGGGGGAAGATTTAAAATTCCAAAGAAGAAAAGCCCAAATGAAGGACAACGTCAAGACAATGGCAGTCCACCCACATTGTTTGCACCACCAGATGCAAACTCTGACAATTTACCCAACCCTAGTGAACAGCAAGTAGCCACTGAGGATCTACCCACGGTCTGTGAAACGAGTGACGACAGCATCCCACTTCCCATGCAAAAGGTGCAAAGTGACAGACCTCAGCTAGTGCGTACAGAGACACTCGACAATCACTGTGAGACCACTGGTGACTCCGGTGACACCACACTACTTCCACCCTCAATTGCTCGAACGTCTCCACTAGTCAATGCATTCCTGCATGTTCCGACTCCAGACGTGCAGCTTCAAAACTCTCAGCTGACTCCAGTGAACCTGCTAAGACTCCGGACGGGGAGCATCAACAAAAAACAGACCAGACTCCAGATGGGGAGCAACCAAACGGCGACTCTGATTCACGTAAGCCAGACTTTACTCCAGACAGGCAGTGTCGCTACCTCAGTGATGGCACGCTCAGGGTGACAGCAGATGCCACAACGACAGGAGATGGATCACGTGACAATCACACTGGGTCAGCAATAACAAGCAGCAGCTACAGTCCAAGAGGAATACACCAATTTTCACCACAGCTATGTCCACACATTTGTTCCACACCGACAGTGCGGCCAATGACAGCTCATGCTGGACAAACCTAGTATTCAAGCCTGCAGCAGCCAGCAGTCCATGCAGCATATTCTCAAACAGGCCAGCACTACGGATTGCCCACTAATGGAATCAAGACCGAAGGAGGACTACCGCAAGCACAATCTGCACTACAGACTGGATGCCTTAGTTACTGCCCAGGATTTGCTGCATCACAGCCTGGCCAGACGGCATATTCCTATCAGATGCAAGGTTCTAGTTTCACACCATCACCAGACATTGATGCGAGCAGCAATTCTGTCTCCAAATCGACATGCTTCAACGCTTCTCAGCAGAATCACCCTTCCAGCACAGCACGTGGCCAGAACCAGTATGCACAGTCTCATCCGACTTCAACATCTGGCACATCCATGACCTCGAATGATACTGTTGATGGTACCTCTTCAATGTCAACGACCTATCAACTACAAGATGCCATCCGACAGCACCACCACAAACATAAAAAGAAAAAAAGAAAAAGACTCCAAAGCGGACAGTGCAGTGATTCGACCACTTCTTGGTTCCTGTTGGTGGCGTTCATAACCAAGAGAGACATTTGACCATGATGTTTGATGGTTTATGGACTCACATGAATGATTTGGACTTATCGTTTAATCACCGTTCCCATGACTTGTATATACCTTACCTTCTCTACCTGTTCTTTGTTCAGTTTTTCTTAAAGTGTACAGAAAATATGAACATATAAAAAGGGGAGGATGTGGTGATGTGCATCACTGTAAATACATGTAAGCTAGACAGACACTAGAGGGAGCACCAGAAACATCACACACACACACTCAATCAATAGATAGGTTACATGGGAGGCGACCAATGGACATTCACGATACACAAGGAGGTGACACGACCACAGGGGGGCATTACACCAATCCATACATAAAGGACACCACACACATGATCAGCCCCTTCGGCTGGTGGAGACAGTCAGTGAGGAGAGGCACAGGGTTGATTCTTTATCACACCCACCATGTGGAAGATAGCAGCTGGTTAGTCAGTTTAGGTAGCTACAATAGGATTAGCAGTAGTGTCGAACTCAAGTTATAAAGTGTACATAGTGTAAATAAATGAGTTGAAGTTATTTACACATCTCAACCTTCCTTGACAAATGCAACACAAGGAAGCCGCTTATGTTCTAAAGGAAACATAACAAAACATGTGCCACATCAGTCAGTGACTGGGCCACCTCCCTCTGGGACTGGGTCACCTCCCTCTGGGACTGGGTCACCTCCCTCTGGGACTGGGTCACCTCCCTCTGGGACTGGGTCACCTCCCTCTGGGACTGGACCACCCCGCCCAGTGTCTGCGCCACGTCGGCCAGCACCTGGGCAATGCCGCCGACATTCCCAGCCATGGCCTGCTGTGACTGGGTCATGCTGATGAGTGCCTTTGCGATGTCCAAGTGGCTCTGGCACATGGCTGCCTGTGAGAGGGCAGCCCTGTCCTGGGCCTCAGCCTGCACAAAGTTCCCCGTGCCTTTGACACGCTGAAACCATCACCCACAATGCTTTCATCGCGGACGCCACCCATGCGGTGTCGGCTTGGATGGCATGCATGTCCAGCACCACGCCATGGTCCTGCACACAGATGGACTCCTCCACCTGCACCGGCAGGTGCTGGATGCGTGCCGTCATGCTCTCTTGTGATCCCTGCGTCTCTGACCGAATCTGCACTGTGGCTGGGACTGGATGTTCCAAAAGCCCAGGACCCGTCTGGGCGACAGCTGGCTCCTGACGTCGGCCAGCCCTCCGACCGTCCGGCCCCTCAGCTGCTCCTACCTCCACCTGCTGTACCGGATGCGGTGTGTGGTGCGCACCAGATAGTGTTCCAGGAGCCTCTTCACTAATGTGCCCAACCGAGGTGATAGTCTCTTGTATGGTGGAGGGTGTTGGAGACAGCTGTGATGGATCATTAGTGTCATCCTTCGACCCGGGCTCTGGGGTGTCCTGAGTCTTGGGCGGAGGGCTGGTGTTCGGGCTGCTGTCCCCATCAGTGCTCAACTGTCTGGGGGGCACGAGATCTGGCACTGGCTGGGGGCAGGTCAGGTGGTGAGGGGTGAGGGGGGTGCGGATTGAGGGGTTGAGGGGGTTGCGGGTTGAGGGGAGTGAGGGGGGTGAGGGTGTGTGTGGATTTCGGGGGGTGTTGGGGGGGGCGGGGGGGAGTGTCCACACATTTGTCATGGGGATCCACCAATAAGCAGGGTCTCACTTCCTCGCCCGCCGTTGAACTCCACCTCGGTGACCTCCCTTTCCTTCGGGCCGCTGACCACATCCAGTGCCCTCTGCTCGGGAATGGTGAGGGGCCGCAGTTCTGCTGGTCCCCCTCCGGCCTTCTCCCGCTCCCGGCGGTTGAGCGCGGCCTTCTCCTGGGGGTGGGGGAGGGGGGCAAACATAAACAACGACAATGTTCGATGGTCTGACGCATGTAGCCCAGGGGTTGGGTAGGTGGTGGCCTCAGTGACCAGGGCATCTGGCCATGGTGGCCAGCATAGGTGCTGGCATGTGGGGCAGGGTGTGGGGTTTGGCTGTCCCCGGGGAGGAGGGGCCGGGTTACGGGTGTGTGAGGGGGGGGCGGAGTTAGTGCCAGTGAAACGGAGCAGCCGTCTCACCCACGGCCGTCCTGAGGAGATCGTGGAGTTTCTTGCAGCACTGCATGCCAGTCTGGGCGACGTTGCTAACGATGCTGACCACCTCTGCCACCTGTGCCCAGGCACAGCGAACGGCGGCACCTGGCTGCCTTCCTCCCGGGCCGGGGTACAGGGTCATCCTTCTCTCTTCCACTGCGTCCATGAGGGTGCACAGCTCAGCATCCCTGAACCGTGGCACTGCTCTCCTTCCAGCCATCTTGCTGACTGGGACGGTGTGTGGGGGGGAGGGACAGTTTAAGTGCGACTGCGGCGTGTGAGCCTCATGTGCGCCAATCACGGAGCCGGTGAATCCGGCAACGTTTTCCATGGAATTGATTGCGTTCCACGTGGCGATGGTGCGAGCCCATTTAAAGTAGCTGAATTGGTGCAGCTGTTGCGCTGTTTTTTCTGCAGTAAAACGCCACTGTTCCCATGACGGCGTCGGCACAGTCTCAAAATCGGAGAATCCAGCCCTTAGCCTCAGTAATGGAGAATCCCGCCCAAGGAGCCTGCAAAGGTATACAAGTAGGTTGAGTGAATGTGAAGAAAATTGGCAGATTGAATATAATGTGTGAAAATATTCTCTTTGGCAGGAAGAATAGAAAAGCAGCATATTATTTAAATGGAGAGAGGTTGGAAAACTCTGAGGTACAGAGGGATCTGGGTGTCCTGGTTGATGAATCACAAAACGTTAGTATGCAGGAAGAGCAAGTGATTAGGAGGGCAAACGGAATGTTGTTGTTTATTGCAAAGGGAATGGAATATAAAAGTAGGGATGTTTTCCTATATTTGTTCAGGGCATTTGTGAGACCACATCTGGAATACTGTGCACGGTTTTGGTCTCCTTATTTAAGAAAGGACATAAATGCAATAGAAGCAGTTCAGAAAAGATTCACTTGACGGATATCTGGGGTAGGGAGATTATTTTATGAGGAAAAGTTGGATAGGCTGTACAATTGGAGTTTAGAAGGTGAGAGATGGTCTTATTGAGAACTATAAGTTCCTGAGGAGTTGACAAGGTGAATGCTGAAAACATGTATACCCTTGTGAGAGAGACTAGAACAAGGGGACACAGTTTAAGTATAAAGTTCTCCCATTTGAAACAGAGATTAGGAGAATTATTTTCTCTCAGAGGATTGTTAGCCTTTGGAACTCTCTTCCCCAGTCAGTGGAGAGGCAGGATCATTGAATATTTTTCAGACAGAGATAGATAGATTTCTGACTAACAAGGGAATCAATGGTTACTGGGGTTAGGTGGGAATGTGGAGTTTGGCTATAATCAGATCAGCCATGATCCTATGGAATGAGAAAGCAGGCTCAAGGAGTAGGATGGCTTACTCCTGCTCCTGAATCATATGTTTTATATGTATGTTCATGTTGAGAATGGAGATAAGGCAGTCACATACTGATAATCTGGATAGTTTCTGTGGCACCAGAACCATGGGCTGTGTCAACTATGTGTCCAACTCATTCAAGGGCTCAGAGGATCTCCTGCCTTCAGTATTTGGGTCTCCCTGTTGTGGTGTAATGCTTACATCCTGCAAGAAAGAGGCCAATCTGTCAGCGATTGACTGGTTTGGGTGATGTGGCTGCCTCAGCTGAATAGGTAGGTATGATCCTGCCAACATTGGAATGTGTCCTTTAGTGATGCTCAGTATGTAAATATTAGGCCAAAGTTCTGACTGTTGAGTGAGTATTGTTGGATGAGTGAACGTGATGTAGTGGGTATTAGATGTCATGTAAAGATGCAGTCACTCACCTTGACCATATATTTGAGGCCACTGGACGAGATTCTCCAACCCCAAAGCCATGTGTTTCTCAGCGGCACGCTGCTCGCTGGCAATGGAATTTTATCTCCTCGCCACTTGTCAAAGGCATTTCCTATTGAAACCAAACCACGCCGCTGTTAAACCGGCAACAGAGAAAGTGAATCCCGACGACTGGAGAATTCCAGCATTGTATTTGTTCTGTGATATCCTGGGAACCAGACTATGAGCATTCACCATGTTGGCCAAAGGCTCCCACTCCCTTTTATGGTTGATGTGTGAATGTGATCTGCCCATGCAGAGAACTAAAATTCCAGATTTTTAATATATAAGGAATGAAGGTTTATGGGGATAAGGCAGGAATGTGGAGTTGAGGGCCATCATATCAGATCAATCATTATCTCACTGAATGGGGAGCAGACTTGTCGAGCCAAATAGTCTACTTCTGCTTCTACACCTTATGGTTTATGGTCTTGCTGGCGTCCACCTCACTCACCAAAGTCTCCAAGACAGTGTCACTGAACCTGGGTGTGCTGTGCCATTATGATTCCTGAAATCTTGCAAGTTGAATTTCCAGCAACCTTCAGTTCAGGAGTGCAGTCTCCCTTTAATAGAGGGTGAGCCTTTAAGAATAGCAGGCTGGCTGCACCGTGTGGTCTGTAAACAGTGCTGCCAGCCCTCCCTGCAGAGTGAAGAAGTAGCAGGCAGCACGGAGACTAGAAAAATAGTGCAGGAGTCGCTCAGGATAACATTAAAATTATTCAGATTTAGATTTATTGTCACATGTACCGAGGTACAGTGAAAAGTATTGTCTTGTGTACAGTCCAGGGAGATCTCTCCATACAGGTGGTGGGTACACCAAGTTTGTGTGTTGCCCATCTTGATCTGAACAGATGCAGGCCCATTGCAATTCTGGGCCTCAAAAAATAGGGCTATCCAATGTCTTACTCCTTATGCTACAAGGTGTCTGATGCCTGATCTCATTGTTCAGGTTTTTGTTGGCTGAATCCCCTTACAGATGTAAGTCTAGTCGTTTCAATTTCAGAATCACCCTGTTACAAATGGGTACATTTTTAAATGCAGCTGTTAAGTATAATGTAGTTTCCTCCATCTGCTAAAATCTATATCCACTTCTGGAATATTTCGAAAATAGGCTAATACCCGACATTGTATATTCCATGGAAATGTCAACACATCTGACAACATCTGTGGAGAGAGAATCAGTTAGGGTTTCAGGTCATGAATCTTTTGTCATAGCTGACAATACTTTGAGATATTAGAACTTTTAAACAAGGAAGGAAAGAGGCTGAGGCACTATCGCCCCTTTTATAATTTAATCTTTCCTGCCTTTCACCCAATCACAGCCTTCCTTTTTGTTCTTTCGTAACCCCCAACACCTTTCCGAGCTGAAACCTGTGCCATGGATGTAAGGATTAACTTATGAAGAATGAAGAAAACTGGGAGAAAGCATGAAACTATCACAAAAATGAATCTGAACTGATGATAAACTTTAGGATCTAGTGTAATTTTGTGTGGAATATTCTCTTTCAAAATTAAAAGAAAATATTTTGCTTTATTAATTAAACCATATAAATTGATTGACAATTATAGCTTGCAATTTATTAATGAGATTTGCTTAATAGTGCCCCAAATTTGGTGATACGTTTGAACAAGTATGTTAAATTGTACATGGTGTGACAAGACAGATTATACATGGTGAGATGGGAGGAAGTTTATAGGGACTGCTTTCTTCTTTTGTTCCTCAGTTTTAGAGATTGAATTTTCTGATGACTTGTTTGTTCAAACTGCTCCTGATGCTAAGTTTCATGAGTCATGGCAGAGATATACAGAAGGAACGTGGTTAGGGGATTGCACAAATCACGAAAGGTCACCTAAGCAGGTGCCTGTGGGTTCAACCACTCTACTTACCAGGCTGAAAACTGTACATGGTAAATGGGGTATTAAGTGCTGAAGAATAAAGAAAGCTGGGGGAAAGTGTGAAGTAGAAAAATAAAATCTAAACTAATTATAAAGAACAATATCCTTAACTTATGAATGTAGCTTATCGCTGCGTGGGCAATTCTATTTATATGTTAAAAAGAAATGTTTCACTTTGTTCATAGAAATACATAATTTGATTGACGATTATAGCTTACAATTTATTAACAAGGCTTACTTAATATTGCAACAAAATTGATGGATTATTTGAACAATGTGTGTTGATTTTAGTGCATGGCCAAAGATAAGTTTTATTCGCCAAGTCCTCTGGCAACACTGACCTTTGTCCCCAGTGAATTAGACACTTGCATATGCTTAATGTTGGACTTCACGCTCTGTCTTTGTACAAATACTGTGAGAAGTAGTTTATACACTGAGCATGTTTTCCTGAAGAAAGGGGATCCTTGGAGTTGCTTCCATAAACATGGGTGCCACATTCAGCAGGCAACAGAAATATTTGTTCTGGAAGGGATCTTTAGGCAAATAAACTCAAGGTGATATTTTTTCACATAAAACATGAACTCCAGTAGCTCAAAGTCACAGGAACAGAAGTGGGATTTAAATAAATGGAGCAGTAGCCACAGTTTTAAAAGATATGTTTACATTATTAGTCTCATTAGTACCACTGTTGGTCTTTGCCTATTATTTCTTTTATTTAAGGGCATCTGGCTGAATGTTCGGCCATACTGTTCCGTTTTCTTTGCACTTAATCTTTCCTAACAGGAAACAGGATAACAGGAAAAGTTGATTCATTTTAAAGAGTAATGAGTTTTACTTACGCTGATAAAACAGCAATGAACACCTGCAAAGTTAATCCCTCATTTTTTTAACAAATATTTCATCAGAAAAATTATTTCACAGTAAAATGGAAGAATATACACTCTAATTAAATCTCTGCTGAATATTGAAAATTGATTTTAAATAAAAGCTACATCTTTTACTCTGGGCAATAACCCGGGAAAACATATCTATCTGACACATAATTGTATTCCATGGAAAAGTCAATGTTTCGTAACATTAGAACTTAGAAGGTGGATATTATGAAATGCACACAGAAAAATATGACTAAGCAGCGAACAAGGTTTGCCATTGTGTAACAACAATGTGTTTCAGCAGTGGATATGATCGACCTGCTTTCTGTCAGCTGAAGGAACATTTTTCACTCTCAGGAAAGGTTATGCCGTTGATGAAACATTTGACTATCTAACAGCCCAAAGATCAAATGATAGCAGTAACCTTTTAATAGGAAGACAGAATGGAGTGCAGAATCCTCAGTGGGTTTTTGAGCCCAGACACGGCATGTGGAGGCAATACATGGCAAAAGCAAACGGCATGAGGATTGATAAAAATATGTCCTCAGGCTCACTTGCACCTTTACCTCACTGTATGGGAGGCCCCAAATTTATCCCCTACCTTACAGTCAGTCCATGCTCAGGTACACCCTGAAAGGAACTTGGAGCAGACTATGGGGGTTACAGGCATGGACAAGGTCCTGCTCTTTCTGCTGTAAGTGGTTTTCAACATAAATGTCAAAACATTGCCTTAATTTGGTGCCTGTGGAAGCCACTCAAGATTCCTGTTATGAGATGCCTAATTTGTGAAAGGGGTTCTTTGCTGATATGATTTCCTAATTTGGTTCGACAAGAAATCTACAGCGGGATTCTCCGTTCCTGAGACTTAAGTGTTGACACTGGGGCAGGATTCGTGGCCTTCTATAACAGCAACAGTGGCGCCTGGACACGTTCAGTCACCGTTGAGGGGCTACCACCGGCACCACATGAAACAAAATCGATTCCGATAAGAAATGGCGCTGGATTTGCAATTGACACTAAGGAGGCTGACAAGCTGCAGCTACATATACACTGATGCACTATCAATTACCACAAAGACGAGAGTAATGGAATAATCGAGGCTTTATTGAGCAAAGATGTTGTGCCTCCTGTAGCTGGAACCAGAATGGCTGCAGCACCGGCGAGCACACACATTTATACGCCGCCTACTGGGCGGAGCCAGCAGGCAGGGATTTACCCATGTACCTCTACTATACGGGCAGTGCCGTAATACATGTAATACAACTAGTGGTGACTACCACATTCACCCCTGTTAAAAAAAGAGTCCGGCGGGGGTGGTGGAAAACATTATCTGTCGGGGGCCTTGACCCTCCTCTGCGATCGCCTCAGTCCTGGTGGTGATGTGGCCGCTGACTTGGGCACCTGCGACTCCAGGAGCGTGTTGCCCTCGTCTTCGTCACCCCTGAGTGGAACCAGTGGGAGGACGGATCCTACTGGGGCGGGGGCTGCTGTGAGGTTCGCTGGAGGGAGGGTGAGTGGCACATGGGTGAATGCGGCAACCGGGGTGAGGGGGGGTGCGGTGTCAGGTCGTGGGTTGTGGGTGGGAAACTGTGTCCTGGCGCTCGTCGGGGTGTGCTATGTAGGCGTACTGCGGGTTCTCATGTAGGAGGTGGACTTTTTCAACCAAGGGGTCCGACTTATGGGTCCACACATGCGACCGAAGGAGGACGGGTCCAGGAACTGTCAGCCATGTTGGGAGTGAGACCCCAGAGATGGACTTCCTGGTGAAGGCAAACACACGTTCGTGAGGGGTCTCGTTGGTCGCGGTGCAGAGGAGCGATCGGATGGAGTGGGGCGCGTCGGGGAGGACCTCCTGCCAGCGGGAGACCGGGAGATTTTTAGACCGCAGGCCAGCAGGACGGCCTTCCAGACCGTCCCATTCTCCCTCTCCACCTGCCCGTTTCCCCGGGGTTGTAGCTGGTCGTCCTGCTCGAGGCAATGCCCTTGCTGAGCAGGAACTGACGCAGCTCATCGCTCATAAAAGAGGAACACCGATCGCTGTGGATGTAGGTGAGGAAACCGAACAGAGTGAAGATGCTGTGGAGGGCTTTAATTACCGTGGCAGAAGTCATATCGAGGCATGGGATGGCGAAAGGGAACCGGGAGTACTCATCAATCACGTTCAGAAAGTACGTGTTGCGGTCGGTGGAGGGGGAGGGGCACTTTGAAGTCCATGTTGAGGCGCTCAAAGGGGCGGGAGGCCTTCACCAGGTGCGCTCGATCTGGCCGGTAGAAGTGCGGCTTGCACTCTGCGCAGACCTGGAAGTCTTTGGTTCCAGCTGCAGGAGGTACAACATATTTGCTCAATAAATTAATGCACTATCAATTGCCACAAAGACAAGAGTAGTGGAATAATCGAGGCTTTATTGAGCAAAGATGTTGTGCCTCCTGTAGCTGGAACCAGGATGGCTGCAGCACCGGCGAGCACACACATTTATACGCCGCCTACTGGGCGGAGCCAGCAGGCAGGGATTTACCCATGTACCTCTACTATATGGGCAGTGCCGTAATACATGTAATACAACTAGTGGTGACTACACCCCATCCCAACCAACAAGATGGCAGCGAGGAGAGCCGCCCCGAGATTCATGGGTGGTGAGCTTGAGACCCTCCTGGATGCTGTGGAGGAGAGGTGGGCAACCCTATACCCCGGTCCAGGGAGGAGGCTGCCAACTGCCACCATTTGCCAAGCCTGGGCAGAGGCCATCTGCGCCATGAGCAATGCCAACCAGTCTGGCCAGCAGTGCCGTAGGAAACAGCACAACCTCCTCAGAGCGGCCAGGGTGAGTGGGCAACACCCATAGTACCAACCACAGTACCACACATCCATAACTCTACCGCCCCCTCCCACCCGGAGGGTAGCCAAACCCCCATTCTGCAACACATGCTGGCACCCATATCAGCTGCCATGGCCGGGTGCCCTGATGAATGAAACCACTAGTTGCCCACCCACTGGGCTGCATGTGTCGGACTGACTAACACGGTCCGTTTTCTGTCTTCCCCCTGCCAGGAGAAGGTCGCCCATAACCACCGGGAGCGGGGGAAGATTGGAGGGGAATCGCCGGACCAACAGCCCCTCATCGGCAGAGTAGAGGCCCTGGACATGGTCGGTGGGCCTGAGGAATGGGAGGTCACCAGGGTGGAGATCGGCCTTAGACGAGGAAGTGAGTTGATGTTCCCCTTGACATGTGTTGCCACAGCTCCCAACAAGACCCTCACACCACCCTCACTCCCACACCACCCTCAACCCCCCCCCCCACACTACCCCCACCCACCCGCCCCACTCATCCCCACATTCCCCACTCCTCCTCGACTTGCGGTTTAACCATGCGTCCTGGCTTCTGTCCTGCTGGACCTACTGGTGGCAGGGTGGGTCCTTCTGGTGTCCCACAGCCACAGCCAAAGCTGTGCCAAGCAGCGACAAGGTTGATATCAACATGGAAGGGAACCATGTACCCAAGACCCAGGACACCCCGGAGCTCGAGACCGATGGTGACACTGTATTCCCATCACAGCCGTCTCCAACACGCTCCACCATCCCAGAGACACTCATCTTGGTTGGGCACTTTAGTGAGTGGCTCCTCGGACACTATCTGGTGCTCACCACACAAATGCTCCAGTACATCAGGTGGAGATAGGAACCTCTGAGGGGGCGGACGGTCGGAGGGTGGGCCGAACACAGGAAGTGGCAACACAACATATGGCCGGTGGCACTCTGCAGATCCAGGGGCCAAGGTGAGTGGTCTGTGGGGTGCGCAGCAAGATGACTGCCTTGCAGGCTGATGCATGATCAATTACTGATGCACGATCAATTGTACAAAGACTCAGGTTGGATACAACTGTGTCTTTATTGCAGTAAGATGTGTGGCCTCCCACAGCAGCTGGCGAAATGGCTGCTGAATAGAGGACACGCATATTTATACTCCTCCTACTGGGCGGAGCCAGCAGGCAGGGGCTACCGGCGAACCTGTAGTACAGGTCCTACCTTACATCACCCAATACAGGTGTGACAGTGGTTTACCACATTCACCCCCTGTTAAAAATGAATCCGGCGGGGGGTGGTGGAGAACTATATACAGCAGTGAATTTATGTACAGTGTTTTATGGGGAGAGAAAAAAAATGTCTGGTGCCTTGACGTTCCGCTGGGAGCGACGTAACGGTGGCGGCGATGTCGATGCTGGCGGCGTCGGTGCTGGCGTGATGTCGGGTGACCCCGGGAGCCTGCCAAAATCCTCTTCATCCTCTTGTGTGGGCAGGGGAAGGAAGGATGGTCCTTGTGGGGTTAATGGTGGGAGCGCCGGGGGAGTGGAGGGTGACGCCGGGCCGGGGAAGTGTGTATGAGTGGAACCTACTGGTGCCAGGTTCCTGAGGGAGACAGTATCTTGGCGGCCGTCGGGATACACCACATAGGCATACTGGGGGTTGGTATGGAGCAAGTGCACCCTATCCACCAACGGGTCCGCTTTCTGGAGTCAGACGTGCCTATGGAGCAGGACCGGTCCTGGAGCTGCGAGCCAAGTCGGGAGCGACCCGGATGTGGACTTCCTGGCCAAGGCAAAAAGACGTTCATGGGGTGTGTTATTCGTAGCAGTGCACAGTAGCAACCGGATGAAGTGTAGAGCATCAGGGAGGACCTCCTGCCAGCAAGGGGCTGCTGGGAGGTTCCTGGACCGTAGGGCCAGTTGGACGACCCTCCAAACCGTCCCGTTCTCCCTCTCTACCTGCCTGTTTCCCCGGGAGTTATAGCTGGTCGTCCTGCTCGAGGCGGTACCCCTGCTGAGCAGGAACTGACGCAGCTCATCACTCATGAATGGGGATCCCCTGTCACTGTGGAAGCCGAACAGAGCGAAGATTGTGTTGAGGGCCTTGATGACGGTGGCAGACATCATATCGGGACATGGGATGGCGAAGGGGAACCTGGAGTACTCATCGACCACACTGAGAATATACGTGTTACGGTCGGTGGAGAGGAGGGGCCCTTTGAAGTCCACGCTGAGGCATTCAAATGGGCGGGAGGCTTTCACCAGGCACTCACGGTCCGGCCGGTAGAATTGTGGCTTGCACTCCGCACAGACCTGGCAGTCCCTGGTGACTGTCCTTACTTCCTCGACGGAGTAGGGCAGATTGCGAACCTTGACAAGATGGTACAATCGTGTGACCCCCGGATGACAAAGGCTGTCGTGTAGGGCCCGGAGTCGGTCTACATGTGCACTGGCACATGTACCTCGGGATAGGGCGTCTGGGGGCTCGTTGAGTTTGCCGGGGCGTTACAGAATCTCGTAGTTATAGGTGGAGAGCGCGATCCTCCACCGCAAGATTTTATCATTTTTGATCTTGCCCCGCTGTGTGTTGTTGAGCATGAAGCCTACCAACCATTGGTCAGTGAGGAGAGTGAATCTCCTGCCGGCCAGGTAATGCCTCCAATGCCGCACAGCTTCAACGATAGCTTGGGCCTCTTTTGCGATGGATGAGTGCCGAATTTCTGATGCATGAAGTGTGCGGGAGAAGAATGTCACGGGTCTGCCTGCCTGATTGAGGGTGGCTGCTAGGGCGACGTCCGATGTGTCGCTTTCTACTTGGAAGGGCAGTGTCTCGTCTACTGCGTGCATCCCGGCCTTGGCAATATCAGCTCTGATACGGGCGAAGGCCTGTTGTGCCTCGGCCATCAGGGGAAAGTGAGTGGACTGTATGAGTGGGCGGGCCTTGTCTGCGTAGCTTGGGACCCACTGGGCATCATAAGAGAAGAACCCCAAGCAACGTTTGAGGGCCTTGGGGCAGTGGGGGAGGGGGAGTTCCATGAGTGGGCGCATGCGGTCGGGATCGGGCCCCAGAACTCCGTTCTGGACTATATAGCCGAGGGTGGCTAAGCGGGTCGTGCTGAACACACACTTCTTGTTGTAAGTGAGGTTGAGGAGAGTGGTGGTGCGGAGAAATTTGGCAAGGTTGGCGTCATGGTCCTGCTGATCGTGGCAGCAGATGGTGACATTGTCAAGGTACGGGAAAGTTCCTCGCAGCCCCTACCGGTCGACCATTTGGTCCATTTCCCGTTGGAAAACCGAGACCCTGAGAAGTGGTAAAGGCGGCCATCTGCCTCGAAGGCAGTGTATGGGCGGTCCGCCTTACGGATGGGGAGCTGGTGGTAGGAGGATTTAAGGTCCACAGTTGAGAAGACCCGGCACTGTGCAATCTGACTGACCATATCAGATATGCGTGGGAGGGGGTACGCGTCGAGCTGCGTGTACCTATTGATGGTCTGGCTGTAGTCAATGACCATTCTGTGTTTCTCCCCAGTTTTCACCACTACCACTTGGGCTCTCCAGGGGCTGTTGCTGGCCTCGATGATGTCTTCCCGAAGCAGTCGCTGGACTTCAGACCTGATGAAGGTCCTGTCCTGGGCGCTGTACCATCTGCTCCTGGTGGCGACGGGTTTGCAATCTGGGGTTAAGTTTGCAAATAGGGAAGGTGGGTCGACCTTTAGGGTCGCGAGGCCGCACACAGTAAGGGGTGGTAGGGGCCCGCCGAATTTCAATGTTAGGCTCTGGAGGTTGCACTGGAAGTCCAGGCCGAGTAGCAAGGCAGCGCAGAGGTTGGGGAGGATGTAGAGGCGGAAGCCGGTAAACCCCACGCACTGGACAGTGAGAGTGGCTATGCAGTACCCCCGGATCGCCACGGAGTGGAACCCGGAGGCCAGGGAGATTCTCTGATTGGCGGGGTGTACCGCGAAGGAGCAGCGCCTTACCGTATCGGGATGAATGAAGCTCTCGGTGATCCCGGAGTCCAGCAGGCAGGAGATCTCGTGCCATTGATTTTCACGTTTGTAGAGGCGGTTGCTAGGTTGTGTGGGCGAGACTGGTCAATCGTGACCGAGGCGAGACGCGACTGATCGTCGATGGTGGCAGACGATGGGGTGCCCGGGGGGCATGGGTCCTGTTAAGATGGTGGTGCCCACGGGCTGCACGTGCTGTGGGGGAGACAAGATGGCGCCGCTTGATGTTCCTAGGGAGGACAAGATGGCTGCACCCACAGGCTGCGCGTGGTGGGGGTTGAACAAGATGGCGAAGCCCATGGGCCACACGTGGTCCGAGGAGTGGAAGATGGCAGCGCCCACTGGCCGTGCGTGGTCCGAGGAGGGGAAGATGGCGGCGCCCACTGGCCGTACGGGTGGGGGGTGTCGGAACAATAGCGGCGACTGAACAGGCCTGGCATATCGCCGTAAAGTGCCCCTTCTTGTCGCAGGCCTTGCAAAGGGCGCTCCGGGCCGGGAAGCGTTGTCGGGGGTGTTTTGGCTGCCCACAGAAGTAACAGTTGGGGCCCCTGTGGTTGGTTGGCTGCCGCGCGGCACAGGCGTGGGGTTGGCTGAGTGGGGTCCCCGATGGGGCGGCTGTCTGCAGAGTCCACGATGCGTAGGAGTGGTGGGCCGCGCAGCCAGGGGTGTAGGCCTGGATGTTGTGCGAGGTGACCGTCAGCGAGAGCGCAAGCTTTTTGGTTGCCGCGAGGTCGAGCGTGGCCCCTTCTAAAAGGCATTGGCGGATGTAATCTGACCCTATCCCCGTAACAAAAGCATCCCTCATAAGCAAGTTCGAGTGTTCCATGGCCGTGACGGCCTGACAGTCACAGTCTCTGACTAGGGTAATTAGAACACGCCAGAAGTCTTCTACTGACTCACCAGGGAGTTGACTGCGCGTGGAGAGGATGTGTCTGGCGTAAAGCGTGTTAGTCCGCTGAGCGTAGTTTTCTTTCAGTAGCGCCATGGCTTTGTCGTAGTTCGGCGCATCCTGGATAAGCGGAAAGACGTTGGAGCTCAGCCGCGTGTAGAGGATTTGAATCTTCTGAGCTTCCGGAATTGGGTCTGGAGCAGACCTGATGTAAGCTTCGAAACAGGCTAGTCAATGTTCAAAGTCCTTTTTGGCGTTGCCCGATTGCGGGTCCAGCTGCAGGCGATCCGGCTTGATGCGGAGGTCCATCTTCTGAAAAACTTTAGTGTAATAAATTGATGCACAATCAATTACACAAAGACGAGAGTTGAATGCAACTGAGGCTTTATTACGCCAAGATGTGTGGCCTGCTACAGCAGCTGGCGAAATGGCTGCTGTACGGGAGCACACATATTTATACTCCGCCTACTGGGTGGAGCCAGCAGGCAGGGAACTAAACCCGTACCTGTAGTACAGGGCCTTACCACAAATCCCCTAATATATACATCAGTGGTGACTACCACACAGGCCATGGCAATGGCATTCCATGCCTCGACACCGCCCCAGTCCCGTGGGGGGCGGTGGGGAGTGGGGGGGGGGGGGGGCGGTGGGGGGGGGGGGGTCACCCCCCGGGGGAGGGGGGGTCATCCCGGCCCCATGGCCCTTCCTCCCGTCACCAACCCACACCCCCATCCAGCCGGAGCAGTGACAGGACCAGCAGCATGGCCGCACCTCTGTGTCGTACCTCCTCTCCCTCCCTCCCTCATCAGCCACGGCACCTGCTTCTTGATTTTTAAAAGCACAAATGGACCTCGCCGTCGGGAATGCACCCCGGTGAAGGTGGAGAATCGCGGAGGGCCCAGAGAATACCGGTTGAGGCCCCCTAATGATATGCCAATGGTGTTTATTGTATATGCAAAGTCGAATGCATTGACGCTGCTGTCGAGCACTGGAGAATTGTGATTTGGTGTGAAACCGACATCAGCCACGATTTCAGCGTCAAAACCGATTCTCCGCCCAATTGTCCGATTCTGGCGTTAGTCTACAGAGAATCCTGCCCCTAATACTTGCTTTAGACACAGGTAGTTACAAATGGCCTTCTTTGAGGGTGGTGCGGCTTCCTGGGAGGCTGGGATTTGCTTCTTTACCTCTCTGGTACATGGGGGCCGGGGGATAGGTTGGGTTCTGTGCCCTGGTCGAATTCCTGTTGTTCGCCTGAGGGATGGGTCACCTTCTTGTTGATTGAGTGGCCTATTCTCCTCTTCACTGGTGGGACAGGCCTGGTAGTCTTTTCCTCTCAGTTTTTCTTTCTTTTCTGCTTTCGGAGACTCTGGCTTGACCATAGTCTGAACATGATGTTGTTGTTGTTGCTGGTCCTCTCTTCACAATTGTATGGAATGATTTTGGTTCTGCCCAGGGCCTGTTTTGGGTGTTTAGTTGCATTGTGTGGTATGTAACTCCCCTTAGATCTGAGGCTTCTGTGTATTCTCTTTTGTTTTTGCATGGGTGGGTATGAGAAATCCGCTCCTGGCTCCTGCATGGGTAAAGATAGGTCTAAGGAGGAGGCTGTGATAGGTTGTTGGTGCCATTGGCACTGTGGGAGTTGAGGGGGATGTGCATTGGCTGGCGCCCAATCATGGTGCGGGAGGCTTATCCTGAATTCTCGTGTTGATTGGGTTTGTGCGGCATGGGAGGGTGTGCACTTTTTACCACTTTGTCATGTTTTCATGATCCTATCTTGTTTCTCCCTCCATCTCTTGTCGGGTGATATGGGAATCTAGTTTTATCTAATTTATTGAGCAAGTTGCGATGTCGTTCTCCTGGTCCATTCTTTACTCATGTAGATCAAGCCATTCTTGTTTTTTTTTCTCTCCTTGCTTCCAGCGATGTATTGCATTATTCTCCAAAATGTAAAACCTCAATAAACATACTTAAAAAAATGGCCCCACAATTTTGACATGGAGACCAATTCGGGTGCAGGCCATCCCACTGTTAAATTGCTTTGCACTCAGTTCATGGTTAAAAAAATGGGCTTAATGCATACTAATGTCTACCCCTTTAGTCTAATTCATACTCCTTGGGGTTGACCTTGGATGTTGGCAGTAACATAAATTAGGCAACAATAAATCTGCAGATCATTTTATACAGTTTTGTTTTCTATTGATGTCACAATGATAATATCAGGTTAAGTGCAAAATGGTTGGTAATTTTCTATCACCTGCTTTCTGTCACTGCCAAAGACCAATTTCATTCCCTTTAACTTTAACGGACTCTTTCTCCCTTTCACTCAGATGCCAGCTACTGGTCAAGTGTGAAGGGCCTGCACCCTCAGACATACTGTGATGCCCATTATTTTACATCACTGTTGAAATATATGTAAGTAGAATACTTAAGTTATTTTACATTGTGTAAAGGCAATTGTTTGCTTATATGAGGTTATTGGAATGATTTTACAGAGATTTTGTGCAGAGGTCAATTGATTATCTGTCCATAGAGAGAAAAACATCTGGGGTCATTTGATGCCTCTGGCTAAATTTCTGATAACCTTGTGTAGTTTCCTGCTGGGAGCATTCTGAAAATCTTCACTTCAAAACGATGCTGTACAAAATGGGTATGAACAGGATAATGGAGTCTTAGCCTAAGGGAGCTCCCCAGTCGCAATACTCCGATTGTTGGCATACCAGATATTATGCGTTGCAATGAGGAATCTCTCCTCTGCTTTGAGAAAGGCTGAGATGTATGTGAATATAAAATTAGATCATATGTGCGTGTGCAAACAGATATATCTGTCCTGTGATCTCTTAAGCAATAAGGATGTTTCTGCAATTCAACCTCCAATCTTCAGTGGTATCGCATACAACATATCTCAGGAATCCTCATCATGCAGCTATTGATTGTTCGCCCATTATTTTAATACCCATGTTATTGATCATGGATTTAACATTACACATTGAAGGTGATTCCATAACCTGGCTTTTAAAATAATGGATGCAGAATCACTAGCTGCATGCTGACGATTATATATCCATCAGCGGTTGGAGGCGTCGCATGTGACCTAATCTACAAACTGACTGAGTGACCTGCTTCCATTTGCACTTCATGTGATCTGCTTTTCTCAAAATTACAACTGCATCCTGTGTCCTGTTAAACTTGATGCAGCGTTAGGAAGGCAGAGGAGGAAATACACAGATGAAAATTATGCATGGAAGGCATCTCCTATAGAAAAAACACCACACACACACGAACGCACACATGAATGCACGAACGCACACGCCACACATTCCAGTGCTTCCACGACACATGTTGTCCTTTCACAGGACTTGCAAACAGTTGTCCCCCTCAACCTTCCCTTCTCCCTCCAATTTATTCTTGTTTTTTACAAAGCTGAGCTTGTGTTACCAATCTGCTGTTTGCTGATTTAGTTTGACTTCTTTCCGGCTCTTTTCATCCCTGGCGCTGTATACGCCTCGTCTTCACATAAATTTCTCAGTAAGAAAAAATGTAATTGCTTTGGACTTTTAATTCTCAAATCATTTTTGGAGAAATATCCATTGTTAGATGTAACTGAATCATGTTTTCCAATGTCCGTTCAGGTTTTTATACTAAATCATTGCGATGAAACAGGAGGCGTACATGATAGTGGAACTGTTGTTTAAATTCTTATCATTTTTTTAAACCCCAGATGGTGAAACCTATACAGCAAATCGTCATTTCAGCTGAGAAACAAATGAAAGCCAGCCATCTGTTTTAGGACTGCAGGAGACTGGGAGTAATCTAATGGGAATAAAGTCACCTATTGTAACCCTCTTCCCATCCACGAGAGACATCAAGCATCCAGGAAAGGTCAGCAAGTCTGCTCATGTGAGTGTGTAATATGAGAGTCAGCCTTCAGGTGAGGCAGCTCAGAGATTGGTCTTGTGCACAATGGGTCATTTGAAATAATGCCTGAGTGGCTGTAAGAAGTTCCTCTCTCGGGATGGTGGGACACCTTAACCCAGACACAGTACTATCTGTTGATGCTGCTGAATTAAATGACCTGAACAGAAACCAGCTTCAGGAATAGGGGGCTGGATTCTCTGATTTCCAGGCAATGTCCGGAGGATCCATGGCGTTTTACGTCAAAGCAATCGGCGGCACCCCAGCGCCGATCCTCCGACTGGTGAGGGGGCGAGCTGCCGCGGCTACGTAAAACGCCCAGTCGCCACGACAAAAAAAGACGGAGAGAATAGCTGGATCCATGGCCGCGCATGCGCACTGTTCCTCGATGGCGCTGTTTTGGAGGGGGCGGAACACTTGAAAACAGGTGCCGCCCCCGATTCCATCGTTAAGAAGGGATTCTCTGCCCAATCGGCGAATATGAAATCGGCGTCAAGGAACGGAGAATCCCACGCAGGTTACATAGTTCAGCAACAAGATAACAAAGTTCATCAATGAAATACCTTGGGCTGGATTCTCCATTCCTGAGATTAAGTGTTGATGCCAGGGCAGGAATCACAGCAAAACAGGCGCCAAACCGAGACCGATACAGCGAATGTGGAGGGGCTAGCACCGGTGCCACGTGGAACACAATCAATTTCAATGATAATTGGTGCCGGATTCGCCTAGTCTGTAATTGACACTCGGGAGGCTGACAAGCTGCAGCCATAGGGGCTCATTTAGCACAGTGGGCTAAATAGCTGGCTTGTAATGCAGAACAATGTCAGCAGCGCGGGTTCGATTCCCGTACAGGCCTCCCCGAACAGGCGCCGGAATGTGGCAACTAGGGGCTTTTCACAGTAACTTCATTGAAGCTTACTTGTGACAATAAGCGATTATTATTATTATATGCACACTTCACCCCCCACACACACCAGCCCAGCCAACAAGATGGCACTGGTTGTGCTGGAGCATGCCCATCCCACTGATGGGTCAGCTGGAGCTAGAGGGCACCAAGGGGAGTGCCTGGGGGACACCTATGCAACCTGTGGCCCCAAGTTCCCAGTGGGCAGTCAGTGGCGTGCACAGCTGCATGGCTGCCTTGCAGGCCGTGGGAATGGTGTTCCGTGACCATCCACCCCGACCCCACCTCATGGCCACCCCCCTGCTACTCCCCCCGGCACTGGCAGAAGCCCTCCAGCCAGCGACACAATTGTTAGCAAGCTATGCCGATATTGGACACTTTCTGTAGCCCCTCTCTTTCCCTCAGCAGCCATGACGCCGGTTTCATGATTTTTAAAGGCACAAGTGAACCGCGCCGTTGGGAACGCGGCCCAGCATAAGCAGAGAATCGTGGATGCCCCGGAAAATACCGGGTCAGGCCTGCTAATGATATGCAAACGGTATTTACTGTACATGCATTCCGAACCGCATTGACGCCACTATCAAAGTGACAGAGAATTGCGATTTGCCATCAAATCAGCGGCCACCGCGATTTTGGCGTCGGAACCTATTCTCCGCCCAATTGCGTTGCCTGATTTCAGCGTCAGCCAATGGAGAATCCTGTCCCTTATGTATAATCGACATTGGGCAGCACCGTAGCACAGTGGTCAGCACTGTTGCTTCACAGTGCCAGGGTCCTGGGTTCGATTCCCGCTTCTGGCTGTGCGGAGTCTCCACGTTCTCTCCGTGTCGGTGTGGGTTTCTGTTGGGTGCTCCAGTTTCCTCCCACAGTCCACAGATGTGCGGGTTAGGTGGGTTGGTCAGCTATATTGCCCCATGGTATCCAAAGGTTAAGTGGGGTTGGTGGGTTACAGGGTAAGGGTGGAGTTGTGAGTTTAGGTAGGGTGCTCTTTCAGGGGCTGGTGTAGATTCGATGGGCTGAATGGCCTCCTTCAGCACTATAAATTCTATGTTCTCAATGGACACTGATGTAAGACTGTGCTGTCATAGATAACTGCAGTGTATCTATTGACATAAGAAACACATGATTCAAGATCATGCTGGTTACTAATCTTCTGTGAAAAGTAGTGACCTTAAGTAATGGCTTGGTCAAGGACCATTCTGGGGAATGTTGAAACTTGCTGTGCTGCAGAGATGAGAAATAAATCTGTCTCTCTAATTACTCAGAGTGGGCTCCTGAATTCATGGGCATGTGCTCAATTGCTTTATTACAATTGTACGATGAATATTGATACTAAAGTGGCGTAAAGTCTAGGTAAACAGGATGGCTAGGTTTAACAACTCCCCCGCAGTAAGTTACCCCAGCTTTCACAGCCCTAGTACATGGCCTGGAAACTTGTCGTGACTTCCAGCACTGTTACCACAGATCCCAGGGTCCATCAGAGCAAGGTTGTGATAGACCTCGTATAGTCCAATTCCAATTCTCCACCGCACCTAGTGACACTCAGGCAGGCTTTCATCTGTTTCCAGAGCTAGTTATCCATGGAACAGGTCACTGGTCTGCAGCCAGAAGCTTATAGTTTGAGGGGTGCCACTCCACATCAAGCGTGGCTGACCAGGGATCTCTACTGCTCTTACCGCCAGCTAATGGCGTGCTTGGAAGGATTTGCCGGTTGAAATTTAACTTGTTTGACTGCATTATAAATGCCCCTTCTCTGGTCATCAAGTGCTGGGATGGGATTCGAACCCGGAGCTTCTGGTTCAGAAGCAGAGATACTACCCACTGCACCATCATGTGTAGTGCTGGAAAGAAATCTTTCAAATTTGATTGCACAAGGAAGATCACCTACTTGTGGCCACTTTTGTTCCATAAAGGATTCATTACATAAGGGCTTGGTCTGGTCACTGTGGAGTCAGGGCAGTGGACAGGAGTTCCAATTGATCTGCCTCCAGCAGGAGGAGTAGGGAAATCAGTCTGCAGTGCCTTCCTCGTGGCACTGTCTTACTTTATCTCACTGCTCAGTTAGTGGAGATGCAACAACTACAGTGATTTAACTAGTTTGACTGCATTATAAATATATACAGTGACTTTTCACAGGTTGGCTTTGAAGGGATGCTCAGTTGAGCAAGTATGCTGGGTATGGTCTGCTAAGGCGAGATGGGCAACATCAGCCTCAAGCTTTATTAGAAAGACTAATGATGTCAAGTATGAGTGATCTAAATATAATTGGACATGCACTTGATTAAGGCAGGTGACACGGTGGCACAGTGGTTAGCACTGCTGCCTCAGTATCAGGAACCCAGGTTTGAATCCGGCCTTGGGTAACTTCTGTGTGGAGTTTGCATGTTCTCCCCGTGTCTATGTGGGTTTCCCCTGGATGGTCCGGTTTCCTCCCTCAGTTCAAAGATGTACAAATTAGTGGATTGGCCGTGCTAAATTGCCCCTTAGTGTCCAATGATACAGGTTAGGTGGGGATAGCATGGGGGAGTGGGGCTGGGTAGGGTGCTCTTTCAGAAGGCCAGTGCGGACTTGATGGGCCAAATGGCCTCCTTCTGCACTGTAGAGATTCTATGAAGAAAAAGTTGCAGGGCTATGGAGAAAGTGCCACAGACTGGGAATAATTTGAATAGCTCTTTCAAAGAGCTGGCACAGGCATGATGGATACATTGCCTCCTTGTGTGTTGTAATGACTAAATTTTAGGCATTAATTCTTCATACAAGACCAAACTACAGGTGTTGTTGATGCTGCAAGCTGCATTCTATTTATTCTGACAATACAGCTGACAGATCTTCTTCACGTCCTTAAAATCTGCAAAGGAAGTATATGAAGACTACTTACAGATGTTATTATAATCGTGCCTCCTTTGACAGGAAACAATTCCTCTTATAATATTCTCCGCTCTTGTGACGCATATACAATGGCAACAGTAACAACAACAGCAGCCTTTGGACTCTGAGCACTTAAAGCATGATTTCCTTTGATGTTTCAGAGCAGATAAATAAGAATATTTCTGGTACCGTTTGGCTGTGTGATCTTAGATAGTGGTGTTGTCCACAGAGGGAAGAAAAGCTCTGGCAAACCCTGAGATAATGAAGAAAGTGACTCATCAACAACAAAACCAATCAAAGGATCGAACTTTCCTTTGGCCACAAAAGTAGATTTAAAATCCTACTTCCACTGCTTTCCCATATTTTGTTTCCGCAAGTATTGAAAGGTACATCACATCACAATTTAGGATTGGAATCCCTCACCCTCATGCATTCAGCTCACTGGCTGGGAGGGGCAGCCAGGCCTCCTGCCTCACTCTTGCCAACGCAAATTTTAAATTGTTAAACGTCCTGGCCATTGGTTGAGCCTTCCACTGTCACTCTCAGGTGGGTTTGCCATTCACTAGGCCACTTGCCTGCCCAGTAGTTAAAACTCTCTCATATGGGTGGCAAAGTAGCATGGTGGTTCGCACTGTTGCTTCACAGCGGGTTCGATTCCCGGTTTGGGTCACTGTCTGTGTGGAGCAAGCATGTTCTCCCCGTGTCTGCGTGGATTTCCTCCAGGTACTTTGGTTTCCTCACAAAGATGTGCAGGCTAGGTGGATTGGCCAGCTAAATTACCCCGTAGTGTTCAAATGGTTAGGTGGGGTTACTGGGTTACAGGGATAGGGTGGAAGTGTGGGCTTAAGTAGGCTGCTCTTTCAAGGGCCGGTGTAGACTCGATGGGCCGAATGGCCTCCTTCTGCACTGTAAATTCTATGATTCTATGACTCAATTCAGCTCAGTTAAGCTCGCCCAACCTCAACCCACCCACTACAGTCCACTGGCAATGAGAGGGACAGTGGAAAGCTCTGAAACAAACATCAACTAATACATGTTTTGTTTAACTTATTCAGTTTGCAACCAATCTGATCAAGTGTTTAAACCACAACTGAGTAAAACAATCAGCTTGAAAAAGTAAACCAGAGAAACACACGGAAGCATTGACATCATATGGCTGCTGGTAATATTTCAGGAGTTATTCAGTCAGGCAGTGTCGAGCTATATTACACACTGGTACTTTGCTCTAAGCAGTTAAACTAAATGTCTTGAACATACATTCTGCCAGTAAAAACGTGAAAGCAATTCACTGAATCACCTTAAAAAGTTCCAAAGTTTAGTTTTACACTGATGGTACAAAGCTGAAGCAGCATGAGACAACAATGGGTGGGATTGTCCGGTCCGCCAGCCGCTGGCTTCTCGGCTGTGTTCGCTGGCAGCGGGATTCTATCTTTCTGCTGATTGTCATGGGATTTCCCATTGTAACCACCCCACACCGCCGGGAAACCCACGGGCGGGGGCGCGCTGCCAGCAGGAAAAGTCAATCGCAACGACCGTAGAATTCCAGCCATTATATTTATTATACTGTTTATTCCGGTTAGACTTATATCATTGCAGTGATCTGGATTAAATACAGTTTGGTGAAGTTAAATGGTAGTTATCCTGCTCATTCTGCATCAATGACACAAAACTGCTTCTTATTGAGAAGAGACATTCAACATAGCTGTCCAATAAAGTACCAATGAAGATAAGCTGCAGTAAACAAGAGTAACTGAAGCTGTAACATAAGCACTAAAGTGTACTGCAGAAATCCCAGTTGGATGTAATAAAACATGTTTTCAGGTTATTTCCTCATGCCCCCAATTAACACTGACATTAACACCCTGGCTGGCTCATATATCGAATAACTGCTTCAAAAGTCATGCTGATGTCGTTTGCAGGTTACTGACAGTTTTATTTTCAAACCAGACAGTCAGAGGAGAGGTCCCGGGCAGTTGGCTGTTTTGAGAATTGTCCATGCCCATAGATTATCTGCATCTTAATTAGAGGCTGCAGGAAAAACATGGGTGGGATTCTCCGTCGACCGATGGCAAAATCAGGAAAGGCAATGAGGCGGAGAATCAGTTTTGACACCGAATTCATGGCGGGCACTGGGTTCACACCAAATTGCAATTCTCCGGTGCCTCGACAGCTGCGTCAATGCATTCCACTCCGCACGTACAGAAAACGGCATTGATATATCATCAACAGCCTGACCCGGTATTCTCCGGGGCCTCCGAGATTCTCCGCCTCCACCATGGGGAATTCCCGACGAAGTGGTTCACTTGTTCTTTTAAAAATTGGGAAACAGGCAGCGTGGCTGCTGAGGGGAGACAGGGGGTACAGAAAATGTCCAACAAGTGTAGGTCGTGCCTCACAGACCTTATTGAGTTCTTTGAGAAGGTGACCAAACAGGTGGATGAGGGTAAAGCAGTTGATGTGGTGTATATGGATTTCAGTAAAGCGTTTGATAAGGTTCCCCACGGTAGGCTACTGCAGAAAATACGGAGGTATGGGATTCAGGGTGATTTAGCAGTTTGGATCAGAAATTGGCTAGCTGGAAGAAGACAAAGAGTGGTGGTTGATGGGAAATGTTCAGACTGGAGTCCAGTTACGGGTGGCGTACCACAAGGATCTGTTTTGGGGCCACTGCTGTTTGTCATTTTTATAAATAACCTGGAGGAGGGCGTAGAAGGATGGGTGAGTAAATTTGCAGATGACACTAAAGTCGGTGGAGTTGTGGACAGTGCGGAAGGATGTTACAAGTTACAGAGGGACATAGATAAGATGCAGCGCTGGGCTGAGAGGTGGCAAATGGAGTTTAATGCAGAAAAGTGTGAGGTGATTCATTTTGGAAGGAATAACAGGAAGACAGAGTACTGGGCTAATGGTAAGATTCTTGGCAGTGTGGATGAGTAGAGAGATCTCGGTGTCCATGTACATAGATCCCTGAAAGTTGCCACCCAGGTTGAGAGGGTTGTTAAGAAGGCGTACGGTGCATTAGCTTTTATTGGTAAAGGGGTTGAGTTTCGGAGCCATGAGGTCATGTTGCAGCTGTACAAAACTCTGATGCGGCCGCATTTGGAGTATTGCGTGCAATTCTGGTTGCCGCATTATAGGGACGATGTGGAAGCATTGGAAAGGGTGCAGAGGAGATTTACCAGAATGTTGCCTGGTATGGAGGGAAGATCTTATGAGGAAAGGCTGAGGGACATGAGGCTGTTTTCGTTAGAGAGAAGGTTAAGAGGTGACTTAATTGAGGCATACAAGATGATCAGAGGATTGGATAGGGTGGACAGTGAGAGCCTTTTTCCTCGGATGGTGATGTCTAGCACAAGGGGACATAGCTTTAAATTGAGGGGAAATAGATATAGGACAGATGTCAGAGGTAAGTTCTTTACTCAGAGAGTAGTAAGGGCGTGGAATGCCCTGCCTGCAACAGTAGTGGACTCGCCAACACTAAGGACATTCAAATGGTTATTGGATAGACGTATGGACGATAAGGGAATAGTGTAGATGGGTTTTAGAGTGGTTTCACAGGTTGGTGCAACATCGAGGGCCGAAGGGCCTGTACTGCGCTGTAATACTCTATGTTCTCTGTTCTAACTACGTCACAGTTTGCTGCTGGCTGGGAGGCTTCTGCCAGAGCTGGGGGGAGTAGTGGAGGGTGACCAGGAGGTGGGCTGTGAGGTCGGGGTGAACGGAAACGGAACACCATTGCCGAATCCTGCAAGGCAGCCATGCAGCTGAGCATGCCGTTGACTGCCCACTGTGAATATGTGCCAGGGGTCGTATGAATGTCCCCCCAGCCCACTCCCCCCTAGGTTCCCTTGGGTCCCAGCCTACCCATCAATGGGAGGGGTAAGCTCCAATGCAACCAGTGCCATCTTGTTGACTGGAAAGAGTGTGTGTGGGGAGTGAAGTGTGCATATGCGGCTGCAGCTTGTTAGCCTACCAAGTGTCAATCTTGAACCTGGTGAATCCGGCACCGTTTCTCATTGGAATCGATTGTGTTCCATGTGGCGCCAGTGTTAGCCCCTCCACAGTCATTGAATTGGTCCAGGTGTGGTCCTGCTTAGCTATCACGAATCTTGCCCCAGCATCAACACTTAGTCCCAGGAACAGAGAATCTCGCCCCATCTTCAAAATACTCTTGCCTTGGAGTGAATTTTGGCTACAGTGCTCATGACATTGGGTTTTACTCACCGGGAGGCTCGGGAACATGTACGGTGTCAGCTCTAGTTGGTCACACATTTCCCCCTGAGTCAGAGGATAACAGGGATCTAAGCCCCTCACCAGACAGGAAGATCCCATGGCGTTATTTTGAAAAGTGACCCAGCTTCCTGCCTCCTGTCCTGGAGACTTCATAGGCTGGATTATCCGATTTTACAGCTCTGTCTGGAGGAAGAATCCCGGTGGGGGGCTGGCAGCCGTGCCACGTAAAGGCTTTATCTGCAGATACGGACGCAGAATGGCTGGGTCTGTGGCCACGCATGTGCACGGTGGCAGCCTGCGGCGGTGCGCCGTACAACATGGTGGTGCCCCCCCCCACCACCACCTCGTATGGAGGCGCTGAACACAGTCCACAGCTGCTAAACGAGGTCGTATTAAATTGAGAGGACACGCGACTGATGCCGTCGGGAAGTCAGCCATCGGGGGCGGAGCATTGGCGGAGGACCTCAGGTGACGTCCTGAGGCCATCGTAATGGCGTGCAGTATACTTCTCGAGTACGCCGTTTTTGAGGGTGCAGAGCATCCGAAAAACGGCGCCGCCCCCGATTCCGCCGTAAAAGCGTATTCTCTGGCAAATCGTCGAACGTGATTTCGTCGTCAGCAATCGGAACTTCCCGCCCCATGTATTCCTCCTCATAAGAGAGCAATCAAATTTAAAAAAAAAAATAAAATGCTGCAAATATTCAGCAGCTCAGCCAATATCTGTGAGAGAAGCAGAGGCCCAGATTTTTGCCATGACAAAGGTGCTCTCTGTCACAGCAAAAATGCTAGATATGGGCAAAATTTCAGAAACCATCACCCGATTGTGGCATGTTCCATTTTCACGGGTGGAGGGGGTGCGGATTTTGAAAGGCCAGGAATGTGGGACTAGATTCTCTACACCCCGACGGCGAAATCGCGTTTGGCGACAGGGCGGAGAATCCGATTTCCCGCACGAAATGTGGACCGGTGCCGGTTCCGCTATTCTCCGCTCCCCGAAAAGTACCACCGCTTCAGAACATTGCATGAGGCATGCCCCTCTATTCTCCGTCCCGACAGGCCGAATTCCTGACGGCATGGTTCTAATTTGGTCCTGCTGTTCGGGATCCTCGCGTGGCAGCTGCAGACTCAGTCCAGGGCCGCTACAGTCGGGGGAGGGCATCGGAGGGCAGGGGGGGGGCTTCATTTGGGACTGGGGCAATGTGTGCGGGCAGTCCGGGTCGGGTGAGCGGCCGACGCAGGGCACTATTTCGGCGGTCCTGATCCACGGGCTGAGTCCGCCATGTATCGTAGAATTTACAGTGCAGAAGGAGGCCATTCGGCCCATCGAGTCTGCACCGGCTCTTGGAAAGAGCACTCTACCCAAAGCCAACACCTCCACCCTATCCCCATAACCCAGTAACCCCCCCCAACACTAAGGACAATTTGGACACTAAGGGCAATTTATCATGGCCAATCTACCCAACCTGCACACCTTTGGACTGTGGGAGGAAACCGGAGCACCCGGAGGAAACCCATGCAGGCACGGGGAGGATGTGCAGACTCTGCACAGACAGTGACCCAAGACGGAATCGAACCTGGGACCCTGGAGCTGTGAAGCAATTGTGCTATCCACAATGCTAGCGTGCTGCCCACATGGAGCATGGCGCGGCCGCTGGAGGTTGCCAGCGTGCGCATGCGCGGCCTCTGACCCGGAAGTGCGAGGGGCCATATGTGCAGCTGGAGCTACGAGCTTCACGACAGCTGCCTGCTAGCCCCCTGCAAGATGGTGAATCTGTGGCCTTTTGATGCCAGTTTTCGGGCGTGAAAGACAGTTTTCACGATGGCATGGAGACATAGTCCCAAAAACGGAGAATCCAGCCCGTGGATTCAGATCAGAAGAGGTGAGAGCTGGTGTGAACTTGGTGATTCATTTGAGATTGCTCAGGTACCCTTTTGGATATGGTCCTGGGGTACCTTTGGGAGAGGTAAAGCACCCTATGGGATTGTTAAAAGTGAATATGATAGGGCAGCACTCAGCGCATTGGTTAGCACGGCTGCCTCACGGCGGCGAGGTCCCAGGTTCGATCCTGGCTCTGGGTCACTGTCCGTGTGGAGTTTACACATTCTCCCCATGTTTACGTGGGTTTCGCCCACACAACCCAAAGATGTGCAGGGCAGGTGGATTGGCCACACTAAATTGCCCCTTAATTGGAAAAAAATGAATTGCGTACCCTAACTTTATGAAACAAAAGTGAATATGATTATGCAATTTCAATGCAAAAATACATTGGATCTGTCTCGGAACTGTCGAAGAGCTGTCAGCTGTCAAAAAACGGTCAATCTGTTGCAAAACTGTCAAAGCTCTCAAGGAGCTGTAAAATCATACTAGGGGAGTTGGCATGGAGGTGGGGGGGTGCAAATGGTGGTGGGAGAATGGCATGTGTTGGCATAGGTTGGCACTAAGTTGGGGCTATAAGAGGCCATAGGGATGTTTGCTGAAATGACACGAGAATCCAGTCTGATGAATACGGCACTGGAAGCATTAATGCTGGTGGGCAGGAGGAAAGACAGTTTGTTACCTCCAGGGACCAGGAGCCCCTCAACGATCACCCTAGAAGGGATTGAGGAGGTGGGTAGGAAGTTAACTCCTGGAGTCTGGACTCGAGGACCTGGCAACAGTGCCACAAGAGCCTAATGACCACAGATGGGTGGACAACCTCAGTGAATGCATTGTTATGAGATCTCCTACCGAGCACACCACTTACTTCTCACACTGCTCAATGCACCACACCTCCAACGCTCACACAGCAACTCTCGCTGCCATTCAGATCTCATGCCTAATATCCAGATACACTACCTCACCCACACACACCCACCAATTCTACCAGCAACACATCCACCTCTTACGGCCTCTTTATACCTCCAGCTATTCAGTTGTGGCAGGCACAACTCCCAAACCCAGTGGTTCACAATCACTGACAGTCACCATTCTTTGTTGCAGGAAAATGTGGGGGATAAGGACACCTGTATCTCCTGTGCTCTGTGGAAGACATGGTTCTCTGCATCATGGGACCAACTGCCAAAGGGCCCAAAGCATTCAATCCCACTGAGGTTATCTAAGAACTGTCACCTGCTCAACCCAAGCAGAAATGGAAAGGGAAACAGCACTGCACCAATGAAGAAGCACCATTAATGAACTGACACCTGCAGCCACCAGCTGAGGCACTGGAACCGCACTTACCTTGGCTACTAGTATAGAGTTGGGATCAGCACATGATGAGTTACTGGTGAGGAGCAGGTGGCAAGCACGCCATGGCTGAAGAATGGTTCATTTTCTCACTGAAGGGTGTGGTGACAGATAAGTACTACTTCAGAGGACTTACATGAGGGGTGGAATGCAGGAAAGCACTGAATGGGCATGCACACCTAGATGCAGGTGTATTGGTTGCTCTGCCAGGCAGCCTCCTGTCACTTTTAAGGAACGTGGAAGAAGTGGGCTTCAAATGGCAAAGGGGATGGTAGAGAAGTTGCCCTCTCCAAAGCCACTGCTTCATCTCCCTGTGGTGTTGCAGGTCCAGAAGCTCTGCCATTGCTGCAGTCATACCTAATTCAGACTTTTTGTGGACAAGTCACCTCTCTGCCATCTATGAGAGGATGTGACAACACTCTCCGATAAATGGATCAAAACACCTCCAAAAACACTCAAGAATCCTTAGAGACACTTTCCAATGTTCTGTAAACAAGATGGCCAGCCATTTAAATAGAACTATAGATGGGCTCGTGTTGCAGCTTCATATTTTCTTACTGTAAGCGTTGCCAAAACCTGCATTGGCCAAATTTGGAATCCTGCCGTCTCATCAACCAGCTAGAAGTCTCGCTATGGGAATGAGTTTTGTGGCCTTTGTCTTTTAACCAGGGAATGGCTTTGGAGATAAACATAGTAAGATGGACTTGTGGGAATCTAAGGAACATGTGGGTCATTCAATTTTTTCAAGCTGAAGAACCTGAAAGAACACCTTTCTTAAATTTCACAGGCAGGTTTCAGGTTAGTCAAACAGCTCCCACTTTGAAATGCTTTAGATACCAACCTCATCCCCAGTACTAACAATGAAGAATCCAAACAATCTTACCTATTCATATGCAGGAAAACACACAGTGGGACTGAGGAGCCATGTGTGAACATTTACATCTGCACATATTGTTTTGCAGACATGAAGGCAGCTAAATTGGGGAGCAAAGTGTCCATTTCAAAGTGAAAGCATTGTTGTCTATTAAAATTACTGGCTCGATATCAAACAGTATGTTATCTGTGTAAAAAAACTAGCGTGCGTTAAGCATTTTAGTCAAGGATTTAAGTTTAAATGTCGACAATAAATAGTTAATAATAATCTTTATTATTGTCACACGTAGGCTTACATTAACGCTGCCGTGAAGTTACTACGAAAAATCACCTAGTCGCCACATTCCGGAGCCTGAGGGAGAATTCAGAATGTCCAATTCACCTAACACGCACATCTTTCGGGACTTGTGGGAGGAAACCGGAGCACCCGGAGGAAACCCACACAGACACGGGGACAATGTTCAGACTCCACACAGACAGTGACCCAAGCTGGGAATCGAACCTGGGACCCTGGCGCTGTGAAGCAGCAGTGCTAACCACTATGCTACCGTGCCGCCCTTAGAAGTTGGATGAGGAGAGTACAGGCTCCACTGAGATTTGAACTTGGATCGTTGGATTCAAAGTCCAGTGTGCTCACTGTTACACCATGATGTGGGATAATTAATGCTGCCGTTGAGACACAAAATTGGGATACAGGGGAAGGGATTTTCTGGCCCATCAGGCCAGTGGATCAAACCGTCCAGAGAAAGGCGACCTCTTGGGGCCGGTTCCCCGGTGGTGGGACGGGCGAGCCATGCATAGCACCGTTGACATCGGCAGGACCAGAAGATCCTGCTGGCAGCCAATGGCAAGCCACCTCTGCTGTTGGGGAGGGGCCAGAAAATCCCACCCAGGGTTTCAATTCATGAGGAACTGGTCCAGCGTTGTGGAAAGAGACAGTTGTTCTGCCAGAGCAAACTCCACAGAAATCAGATTAGGACAAATATCCTGGTGAATTAATTAACTAGGACAGTGGGTAGAGCTTTAAAATAATAAGGGGGATAAGGAGAAATTCAGGAAATGTTGAATTTATAAATCTGAAAGGGAAAGTCAAGGCTCAAGTAAACTATGGTGATGTTGGACACCTTCCGTACCTCCTTACTCCCCATCCTGTGATGGGTCAGCTGGGGCCAGAGGGGTGGCCTGGAGGAAACCCACATGACCTGTGGCTCTAAATTCACAGTGGGCAGTCAACGGCATGCTCAGCTGCATGGCTGCCATGCCAGCTGCGGCAATGGTGTTCAGTGCCCGTCCACCCTAACCCCACAGCCCACCTTCTGGCCACCCTCCGCTACTCACGACCGGCCCTGGCAGAAGTCACCCGCCCAGCGACACGACTGTTAGCAAACTATGGTGATGTTGGACACCCTCCGTACCTCATCTCTCTCCCTCATTAGCCACGGTGCCTTTCTCACGATATTTAAAAGCACAAATGAACCTCGTCATCGGGAATTCGCTCCGGTTGAGGCAGAGAATTGAAGAGGCCCTGGAGAACACCGGGTCAGGCCCGCTAATAATATGCCAACGGCGTTTACTGTGTGTGCAGAGTACATTGACTGCGCTGTCGAGGTACCGGAGAATTGCGATTTGGCGGGAAACCTGCGCCCTTCATGATTTTGGCGTCAAAGCTGATTCTCTGCCCAATCACGTTTCCCGATTCTGGCGTCAGCCGACAGAGAATCCTGCCTGAGGTATTGTGACAAGATGCAGGGTAAATGAATTGTTGGCACAAATAAAGATCGGTTTTATCTATAACCATTGCTACAATGCAGCGTGACTAATGATGGGGCATTAGATATTATTTTAGAAAAGAAAGGCAAGTTGAGAAAAGGGCATGGGGCAGTCCCAGTATTAAAGGATAAGATAAAGGCTGTTGTGAGAAAGGATCTGAGCTCAGAAAATCAGGTTTAGCATCAATATGGGTGGGGTTAATAAATAACGCAAAGCAGGAGACACTGGTGGGACTAGTTTACAGGCCTCTAACAGAATCACAGGGCTAGATTTAGTGGCAAGGCCACAGATGCCAGTGTGACTTTGGAAGCAGGTGTTGCTTCCTCTCTGTTGTGCAGAGACAGATGCAAACCCACGATGGTCAACCAATGAACTCACAAAAGGCATAGAGACCATCCAATCGAAGGCTTGAGGTGAGAATTCAGGTGTGAAAGTCAGCGTTAGCTGATGGCGCGGGAGGTGCTGGCACCATATTTAAAGGGCTGCCGGCTCTGCATTCACTGATGCCTGTACAAAGGGGAACATTTCTTGACTGCTGCCTGCAAACAACCGAGGAGCTGACCAGTAATCTGCAACAAGAATGACACATTTGGAACACACCAGGTGGACCTATGGTGCAGTGATGTCTCCCTGTGCGTTCTCCTCCAAGCTGAAAGGATTGACGGGAGGTCTTCTTCCCTCGGGACTGCATGAGGACAGGACCCACTCCCTGACCGAGAAAGCTGTAATGGAGATTGCAGAGGTCGTCAGCAACAGTGGTGCCACACAGTGAACCTGGATACAGAACCGCAACACATCAATGACTTCCTTTAGTTTGGACTTCTAGCCAAACCTGGCTGAACCCATTTTACGACACAAGATAAAGGCTCATTGGGGTGGGGAGTAAGAAATTAATGTGGATAAAGGAGTGATGAAAGGGGAGAAAAATATGGTGTAAGAATAAATGTGTCATTTTCAAAATGACAGTATTTAAGTAGTGGTTCTAAGGCTCCATACTTGGGCCTTGACTATTTGCAATCTATATTGAGGACACAGTACAGATGTTCATCCCAAAGAAAAGAAAGGTTATCAGAGGGGGGATTAGGCAGCCATGGCTGACAAAGGAAGTTAGGGAATGCATCAAAGCAAAACAGAACGCCTATAATGTGGCAAAGAGTAGTGGGAAGTCAGAAGATTGGGAAGGCTACAAAAACAAACAGAGGATAACAAAGAGAGAAATAAGGAGAGAGAGGATCAAATATGAAGGTAGGCTAGCCAGTAACATTAGGAATGATAGTAAAAGTTTATTTAAATACATTAAAAACAAACAGGAGGCAAAAGTTGACATTGGGCCGCTCCAAAATGACGCTGGTAATTTTGTGATGGGAGACAAGGAAATAGCTGAGGAACTAAACAAGTACTTTGCGTCAGTCTTCACAGTAGAAGACATGAGTAATATCCCAACAATTCCGGAGAGTCAGAGGGCAGAGTTGAATATGGTAGCCATCACGAAGGAGAAAGTGCTAGAGAAACTAAGAGGTCTAAAAATTGATAAATCTCCGGGCCCAGGTGGACTACATCCAAGAGTTCTAAAGGAGATAGCTGAAGAAATAGTGGATGCGTTAGTTATGATCTTTCAAAAGTCACTGGAGTCAGGGAAAGTCCCAGAGGATTGGAAAATCGCTGTTGTAAGCCCCCTGTTCAAGAAGGGAACAAGGAAAAAGATGGAAAATTATAGGCCAATTAGCCTAACCTCGGTTGTTGGCAAGATTCTAGAATCCATTGTTAAGGATGAGATTTCTAAATTCTTGGAAGTACAGGGTCAGATTAGGACAAGTCAGCATGGATTTAGTAAGGGGAGGTCGTGCCTGACAAACCTGTTAGAGTTCTTTGAAGAGATAACAAATAGGTTAGACCAAGGAGAGCCAATGGATGTTATCTACCTTGACTTCCAAAAGGCCTTTGATAAGGTGCCTCAAGGGAGACTGCTGAGTAAAATAAGGGCCCACGGTATTCGAGGCAAGGTACTAACATGGATTGACGATTGGCTGTCAGGCAGAAGGCAGAGAGTTGGGATAAAAGGTTCTTTTTCGGAATGGCAACCGGTGATGAGTGGTGTCCCGCAGGGTTCAGTGTTGGGGCCACAGCTGTTCTCTTTATATATTAACGATCTAGATGACGGGACTGGGGGAATTCTGGCTAAGTTTGCCGATGATACAAAGATAGGTGGAGGGGCAGGTAGTATGGAGGAGGTGGGGAGGCTGCAGAAAGATTTGGACAGTTTAGGAGAGTGGTCCAAGAAATGGCTGATGAAATTCAACGTGGGCAAGTGCGAGGTCTTGCACTTTGGAAAAAAGAATAGAGGCATGGACTATTTTCTAAACGGTGACAAAATTCATAATGCTGACGTGCAAAGGGACTTGGGAGTCCTAGTCCAGGATTCTCTAAAGGTAAACTTGCAGGTTGAGTCCGTAATTAAGAAAGCAAATGCAATGTTGTTATTCATCTCAAGAGGCTTGGAATATAAAAGCAGGGATGTACTTCTGAAGCTTTATAAAGCATTAGTTAGGCCCCATTTAGAATACTGTGAGCAATTTTGGGCCCCACAACTCAGGAAGGACATACTGGCACTGGAGTGGGTCCAGCGGAGATTCACACGGATGATCCCAGGAATGGTAGGCCTAACATACGATGAACGTCTGAGGATCCTGGGATTATATTCATTGGAGTTTAGGAGGTTGAGGGGAGATCTAATAGAAACTTACAAGATAATGAATGGCTTAGATAGGGTGGATGTTGGGAAGTTGTTTCCATTAGCAGGGGAGACTAGGACCCGGGGGCACAGCCTTAGAATAAAAGGGAGTCACTTTAGAACAGAGATGAGGAGAAATTTCTTCAGCCAGAGAGTGGTGGGTCTGTGGAATTCATTGCCACAGAGGGCGGTGGAGGCCGGGACGTTGAGTGTCTTTAAGACAGAAGTTGATAAATTCTTGATTCCTCGAGGAATTAAGGGCTATGGAGAGAGAGCGGGTAAATGGAGTTGAAATCAGCCATGATTGAATGGTGGAGTGGACTCGATGGGCCGAATGGCCTTACTTCCGCTCCTATGTCTTATGGTCTTATGGTCTTATGGTCTTATTGATACCGAACTGAGGGGATAAATTTAAGTTTGCTGAAATGCAGGAGGGAAAGTAAACTACGAAGAGGACTCAAAGAGGTTCCAAAGGGTAATAGACAATTGGACAAGAAGATAGTAGATGAAGTTTAATGTGGGGAAAGGTGAGATTATTCAGCTAGCCTTGAAAAATGAAGTAGCAAGATACTTTTTGAAAGGTGAAGGACTGGTATTTAAAGGGATTTTGAGGACCTTGCTCATGAGTAATAGAAATTTAACATACAGTACTATAAACAATGAGGGAAGCAAGTTGCAGGTTAGTCTTTATTATAAGGGCGTTGGAGTGTAAGAGCAAGGAAGTCTTGCTGTTGTTGTCGAGGTCTTTGGTGAGAACATACCTGAAGTACGTGTACAGTAGGGTCTCCTTACCTAACAAAGGATTTACATACTTAGACGGGCTACAACAAATATTTCCCAGGTTGATTCCTGGCGTGAGGATGCAGTCCTATGAGGAGAGAGAGTGTGAAATGGACCTATTCTCTGGAGTTTAGGAAAATGAGAGGTGATCTAATTGAAACATATTGGGAGCGATTCAACCAAAAACTTACGTCCGGGTTCAGGCGTGTTTAGGGAGTGTTTCTCAGTGGCTGTAACGCCGAGAGACTCCCTGCTATTCAATGGCAATTTGCCATTTTTCTTTTGGCCTTGGAGAGTTTCTTTCGCCCGAGGCAGTACTTAGGGTGATTTCCTGCTGGCGAGCTTCAGGAAAGTCTCCTTGCAGATTGGGGAGCCACTTTGGAAGGCTGGCGCGATCGTCCCTTGCCACTTTCAGGACCCTCCATTTTTGACAACCCCCAACCTTGGGGTGGCCCCCGGGCACACCCCCTCACCCCCCACACCTAGCAAGGCCCCCGGGCCTGATCCCTTGCAGTGCCAGCCTGGCACCCTGTCAGTGCACCACCACATTGGCAGTGCCAAGCTGCCAGGGTGCAAGAGGGTGAGCCAGGGTGACACCCTGCCTGTCCCCAACAACACACCAGTCTCTAATGGCCTGGGAGACCACCCCCAGGTCCAATTACGATTGGTCACGTTTGTGTGAATGAGTACTGAATGGCGCCCTAGCGCAACTATTGAGCTCCCGGCACGGGGAGCATCCACGAATGCATATTTAAATGAGTCTAATGGCTCATGAATCAAAAATGTAAGGGCAAAATTAGAAGTAAGTGGAAATAAGGGAATAAACATGGAATAAACAGGAAGGGCCTTTACATACCTCTCTTTACATACCTTTACATAGGGCATCCTGGTATCGTAGTGGTTAGCAGGGCAGCGCGGTAGCATAGTGGTAAGTAGGGCAGAGCGGTAGCATAGTGGTTAGCAAGGGCAGCACGGTAGCATAGTGGGGAGCACAATTGCTTCACAGTTCCAGGGTCCCAGGTTTGATTCCCGGCTGGGTCACTGTCTGTGCGGAAGCTGCATATTCTCCCTGTGTCTGCGTTGGTTTCCTCCGGGTGCTCCGGTTTCCTCCCACAGTCCAAAGATGTGCGGGTTAGGTGGATTGGCCATGCTAAAGTGCCCTTAGTGTCCAAAGAAAAGGTTACTGGGTTACGGGGATAGGGTAGATAGGTGGGCTTGAGTAGGGTGCTCTTTGTAAGGGACAGTGCAGACTCGATGGGCCTAATGGCCTCCTTCTGCACTGTAAATTCTATGATTCTATGATACTCCCTAAAAGACAAGCTTCAGGGCACGGACATTTCATTATGAGGTATGTAAGACATAAATCGCAAACACATATCTATCCCCAGTATATCGGTTTCCATCCTAATCTCTACATTGGTAACTGGTCAGCCCTTAAACACGTGACAAAGCATCCACAATCACGTTATCCTTTCCAGGAATGTGTACAATTTTAACATTGAACCAGTGTAATAATAAACTGCAACGGAATAACCTTGCGTCCCGGGTTTGGAAGTTCTCTATAAACGCAAGTGGGATTATGGTCTGTGTCAACAAGTTTTGTTTATTGTCATGTCGGACATAAACCTCAAAATGCTGCAGGGCTAGTAGCAAGGCTAAGGCGCCTTTTTCAATGATGGTATACTTTCTCTGGCACAGATTTTCAGTCTCTAACTGAGCCAGTTTCTATGGTTTTAGCCGAGACGGATGTGGCTTTATTGGTTCAGAGTTTCTTATGTCCACACCATGAGTAGCTATCAGAGTGTCTCCTGGTGTTTCCCTACAACTCTGTTCATAGTCTTTCTGTCTCCCTTGTAATGCAGTCAGTCTTTTCTGATTGTCCAATAAATGTTTATCCAAATTTCGAGGATCTCCTGCAAGTAAACTGCAACTATTATTGTCAATGCTGAGAGAAATATTGGATTCCTGTTTAATCAATAAACACTCTTCAACCTCATCAGCTTTACGTTCTCTCTTGTCCTTCACATGGTTACCTTCAGCAACAGGTGCAGCTGAGTGTTCAATCCTCTCAGAGTTGGTTGATTTATATGCGCCATTCTTTGTTTTACAGCTTTTACTTTCACATCGGAGTTTCCATAATCACAATTGGTGCTTTCCAGATTTCAATTGTTCCTCTTTACTTTCAGAATCAAACAATGGCGCATCATTTGTGCGATGAACTTTCTGTTTTTTGTTGACAGATATGGTGGCAGAGCCACCACATGGTTCTCCACCCATCTTCCCCTTAATCGTTTACAAAGAATTGATTACTGATTAGTTCATCTCTTTTGCTATTTCCTTCCTCTACCTTGCAGAGGCACTGTGGACCTTCACAACGATGTGAGGTTAGCCAGCCTTCCGTTTGGTATCACTATCTTCTTCCTGACTAACTGATGCTATGTCATTATGTGTACTTTCCTTCAAAGCAAGTATGCTCTGGGAAATATTTGCACCTGAAGTGAATGCCAATGGGTTTACTGCAAGCGGCTGTAACTTTTTACCATTAGAAAAAAGAAATCACTTTCTTCTCCCGACTTGAAGTCTTCTTCACCAGATTTGGAAGAATTACTTACCATTTGTTCAAGATTAGTTTGTGACAGGTTTACTCAGTAACATCTGTTTATCGTTACTTCACAATCAGATAAAAATTCCTGACGTCTTTAGCCCTTGGCTGCCCAATAATTACAGTCACCCGGTTTGTAAATGTAAACACGATTACTGTTTATTTATATCATGATCTACCATGAAATATGCAGTAAATACAACTGGTTAATGACAAGCTATATCTCCTACCCACTTTAACTGTTCCAGCCTCTATACAGACACTCAAGACAGGCAAACAGAGTGGGGTGGAAAGGGGTAAAAATAATAAGGATGAAGGTCAAAAGTCTCAAAAGTTTATTCTTTAATAATAATAATAATAAGAATAATAATAGCTTATTGTCACAAGTAGGCTTCAATGAAGTTACTGTGAAAAGCCCCTAGTCGCTACATTCCGGCGCCCATTCGGGGAGGCTGGTACGGGAATTGAACCCATGCGGCTGGCCTTGTTCTGCATTACAAGCCAGCTGTTTAGCCCACTGTGCTAAACCAGCCCCTGTTTAGCACTGATTAAAGTATCTGGCTTACACCTGGCAATGGTCTTCTTTACAGTCATTAATTCAGGGTCCCCGCAGGTTAGAAAATGCAGTGCCCACAGGCAGCAGACTTTCTGGAGGGACACTTTAGTTCTTATCAAACTGGGCCTTCAGCTCGAAGTTCACATTTACGCCTATACCTTTCTTTTTTTTTTAAATAAATGTGGAGTACCCAATTAATTTTTTCCAATTAAGGGGCAATTTTAGCATGGCCAATCCACCTACCCTGCACATCTTTGTGGGGGCAAAACCCATGCAAACACGGAGAGAATGTGCAAACTCCACACGGACAGTGACCGAGAGCCGGGATCGAATCTGGGACCTCAGTGCCATGAGGCAGCAGGGCTAACCCACTGCACCACCGTGCTGCCCTTCTGCCTGTACCTTTCTTCAGAAACAGTTTATTTTACATCAAACCTTGCTTCCAGCTCATGGCTTGACTTCAGACCTCTGCAGTCTCAAGAGAACGGCACCCAGACTTGCTGGGGAGAGAGAGTCAGCCCTCACATGGTCTCCTGAAGAGAGTTTAGCTGGATCTTTTCAGAGAGAGTTAGTTAAATCAAAACTAAAAGCTCGTTATGTCTCTGAACCATTTCAGTGGGATAAAAAACAATCACTACCTGTTACCGGGCAGAGAACAGCCTTCTGGGCTCATTCATTGGCCACCACCCAAATCAATCAAACCGAGACCTCACTGATACCGGCCAGTCTACAATCATCAGTTTTAACCAGCACAGCCTTCTGGATTCTTCTGTTTGAATTAAAGGCACAGGCCACTTACAGGCCACTGGCCTGAAAATGACAGGTCCATTAATCATCCATGAATCAAAAATGAACAGCAAAAATAAAACAAAGGGGGAAGAAGGGAATAAACAGGTAATAAACAGGAAGGATACTGACAAGATGTATAAAATTATAAGGGCATAGGTAGAGTAGAGAGGAAGAAATGTTTCTCCTTGGTGGAGAGGTCAATGACTAGGGGGCATAGATTTAATGTACGGGGCAAGAGGTTAAGAGGAAATGTGAGGGAAACATTTTCACCCAGAGAGTGGTGCGAGTCTGGAATTCATGGTCTGAAAGGGTGGTGGAGGCAGAGACCCTCATAACATTTAAAACATCGGGCAGCACGGTGGTGCAGTGGCTAGCACTGCTTCCTTATGATGCTGAGAACCTGGATTTGATCACGGCCCCGCGTCACTGTCCATGCAGAGTTTGCACATACTCCCCGTGTCTGTATGAATCTCACCCCCACAACCCAAAAAGATGTCCAGGTTAGGTGAATTGACCACGCGGAATTGCCCCTTGATTGGAAAAAAAGAATTGGATACTCTAAATTTATTTTTTAAAACTGCTTAGATGTGCACTATATGCCATGGCCAAGTGATCGAAAATAGGATTGGAATTCTTAGGTGGTTGTTTTTGACAAGCGCAGACACAATGGGCCAAAGGCTCTTCTCTGTGCTGGAGACCTCTAAGACTATAAATGCTTCCCTGGCAGTTGTTTCACTGATTGATGCCCTGAGGTAAGTTTTGAAAGGAAGGCAAGAAGTATGGTTTACAATTGAAGGGAAGAGGTGGGAGGAATTGATGCAGGCAACTAGTGACCACCAGAAGTGTAATTGAGCAGGGTTTTTTAGAATGCAGATCGCGACCCACGGGCAGGTGTCGAGAGAGTTGCGGAGCGATCGGTTGTGGCGTTCCCACGGTGATCCTGAAGCAGCCATTAGACATGGCTCGTATGGTCCTTGATCAGCGGTCTGCTGGAAAACTGAAATGCATCTCACTTAATGATAACACAGTGGCTTGCCGAATTTGTGATATTGCTGAGAATTTAGAAGCCCATCTCATTTCTTGTTTAAAGTCAGCACAGGAGTTCATAGAATCATAGAATCATAGAATTTACAGTGCAGAAGGAGGCCATTCAGCCCATCGAGTCTGCACCAGCCCTTGGAAAGAGCACCCTACATAAGCCCACACTTCCACCCTATCCCCGTAACCCAGTAACCCCACCTAACCTTGTTGGAAACTAAGAGCAATTCTGCATGGCCAATCCGCCTAACCTGCACATCTTTAGACTGTGGGAGGAAACCGGAGCACCTGGAGGAAACCTATGCAGACACGGGGAGAACGTGCAGACTCCGTACAGACCGTGAGCCAAGCCAGGAATCCAACCTGGGACCCTGCAGCTGTGAAGCAACTGTGCTAACCACTGTGCTGCCATGCCGTCCTCCGAGTTCTGAATACAACTGGATGAATGTACAAATGTTTCAGATTGTGCAACCTAGCTAGTCTATGTAAGGTATGTTTGGCGCAATGAATTTGTTAAGCATTAACAATCAGCATGACTGACGCACAGATTTTTGAAGCATTGAATAGTTACGTACTTGGAAAGTGCGTGCTCAACTGGGTTCATTGCAGAGGAATCAAAAGCGGTGGGACAGCCAAATTACTGGGTAAAACAGTGGAGTTATCATCAGGATTAAGGAGGCAGCTAGTCAGAACATTGTTTGGAATAACTGTTTTATTCACCATGAGGCATTGGCAATGAAAGGAATTCCATCCTATCTTGAAGTGGTGTTGAAAGGAATTGTGAAAGTTGTGTTTTTCATTAAATAAAGCACACTCAGTACCAGGCATTCTGAGGCTCTGTTTCCGATATGGGGGCCGAGCACACCCATTTATTGTTCCACACAGTGGTACGTTGGCTGTCAAGGGGTCAGGAGTTTGGTAGATTTTACGAACAGAGAACATAGAACATAGAACATAGAAAATACAGCACAGAACAGGCCCTTCGGCCCACGATGTTGTGCCGAACCTTTGTCCTAGATTAATCATAGATTATCATTGAATTTACAGTGCAGAAGGAGGCCATTCGGCCCTTTGAGTCTGCACCGGCTCTTGGAAAGAGCACCCTACCCAAACTCAACACCTTCACCCAACACCAAGGGCAATTTGGACATTAAGGGCAATTTATCATTGGCCAATTCACCTAACCTGCACATCTTTGGATTGTGGGAGGAAACCGGAGCACCCGGAGGAAACCCACGCAGACACGGGGAGGACGTGCAGACTCCGCACAGTCAGTGACCCAAGCCGGAATCGAACCTGGGACCCTGGAGCTGTGAAGCAATTGTGCTATCCACAATGCTACCGTGCTGCCCTTGAGAACAAATAAATCTACACTATATCATTTAACCGTAATCCATGTACCTATCCAATAGCTGCTTGAAGGTCCCTAATGTTTCCGACTCAACTACTTCCACAGGCAGTGCATTCCATGCCCCCACTACTCTCTGGGTAAAGAACCTACCTCTGATATCCCTCCTATATCTTCCACCTTTCACCTTAAATTTATGTCCCCTTGTAATGGTTTGTTCCACCCGGGGAAAAAGTCTCTGACTGTCTACTCTATCTATTCCCCTGATCATCTTATAAACCTCTATCAAGTCGCCCCTCATCCTTCTCCGTTCTAATGAGAAAAGGCCTAGCACCCTCAACCTTTCCTCGTAAGACCTACTCTCCATTCCAGGCAACATCCTGGTAAATCTTCTTTGCACCTTTTCCAAAGCTTCCACATCCTTCCTAAAATGAGGCGACCAGAACTGTACACAGTACTCCAAATGTGGCCTTACCAAAGTTTTGTACAGCTGCATCATCACCTCACGGCTCTTAAATTCAATCCCTCTGTTAATGAACGCGAGCACACCATAGGCCTTCTTCACAGCTCTATCCACTTGAGTGGCAACTTTCAAAGATGTATGAAGATAGACCCCAAGATCTCTCTGCTCCTCCACATTGCCAAGAACTCTACCGTTAACCCTGTATTCCGCATTCATATTTGTCCTTCCAAAATGGACAACCTCACACTTTTCAGGGTTAAACTCCATCTGCCACTTCTCAGCCCAGCTCTGCATCCTATCTATGTCTCTTTGCAGCCGACAACAGCCCTCCTTGAAATTTTTTTCCTCTGGCTGATTCATTTGGTTATGAAACTTGGATGCAAACTTGTCTTAACTAGCAGACATTTTTTCAATTCTAAACATACTTAACCTCAAGTTGCAAGGGAAGGATGATGATTGCTTTCAGTGCTGTGAAGCAATAGATGCTTCCCAAAAGTCATGGAAAGTTTGGCCACACACCTACTAGATGTTTCCCTTACCACTAGGACACAGTGTTAGTAAGGGAACTGTCAATAGAATGGCAAGCCTCATTTAGTTGCATTTAGCTACACTGATCAACAGTTTTTGTCACTACTTTTCAGAGAAGATGTTTCAGATTTAGAAAGAGAAGAGTTGGATAAAAGATCCCTTTGAGTTTGAGATCACAGAGTCAATTATTATCTTACAGCTGACTCCAAGTGAAGAGATTGAACTTCTGCGCCTCACCTGCTGTCAGCATTCTGGAGTAGCATCTCCGAGGCGTATCCAGTGCTGAGTGAAACAAGCATTTTGTAGCTATTGCCCTTCACAACAACCTATGTGTGTGAGGTTGGATTTTCTGTCCTCACAACGATGAAGATGGCTAAAGGGAACCAACAAAATCTGCACCTGATATGCATTTTCCTCTCTTCCTATGAACCTGATTGGAATGAGATCGTGAGGACCAAGCAGGCTCACCTGTCACATTAAATGGGTCGCAAAGGTGGCCCGATTGGTAAAAGTGGGACCTGGGAAAAAAGTTTGAAAACACTGCTATGGAGTCTCGAAGAACACGTCTGTCCTTCCTTGCTGCACAATGGGATAAGAAAAACATAATTTCATGGCAGTTGCTTGTTAGGCTGCAGGAAACACAAAACACACCATAATCTGAGTGGAGCAGACAGTGCTCAGCACTGGCAAACTTTACAGAGGCAAATTTTCCAAGGGCAGTTAGGGATGGGCTACAAATGCTAGCCGAGCTAGCGATGCGCACATGCTTTAAAATAATTTAAAAAAAATTAAAGTCAGCTTATCTCAACTGTGATGGCATTGAGTGTGAAACCTTTTCGTCAGACCAGGTTTGTTGGAAATTTAGTGCTAAACTGCTCTATGTGGAAAACTGTTTCTGTTGCATTTTTTCCAGCATTCCGGTAAGAATCAAACCATCTTGCTGTCTCAAGGCAAACAAACAGCTTTATAGATCGCAAGGGAAATGGCTTCTCTTGAGAAAAACTATTTTTAACAGACATTAATTAAAAACTTCCTCTTGCTTCTTCGTGACTGGATTCACTGTGCAACAGATCAATCTAAAGGAAGTCACAGACTGGAAAAGGAAGGTAAACTGTGGCTGAAATATTCAGTAGTTCTGGTATTTATATAAAACTCAAGACTGTTCACACGGATATCTAATTAAATAGCTAACCTTGCCAACCTACAAAAGATTTAGATCTACTAAATTGGCCTGAATCAACTTATTGAATAGTATTGAAAATGTAGGGGTCCACAACACTTTGCATTACATAGTGGGTTGTGTAGTCCGTGCTGATTGCTGATAGCGGAGTTTCAGATGTGGCAGAGAATCCAGCGTCGGCTACCAAACACGATCGCTACCCTTCCGATGTTCCGCTCCCCTGCTGGCGCAGAGCACGAACCTTGATGACATCACCAAAGAGGGACCGGGACATCGGAAAGGTGCCAGTGGGAGAATGCAGATGGGTCAAATTAGTCTGGTGGGCCAAGGGGGTAACTCTTTCAGGGAGTTGTACAACCATTCGATGCGTGCGCGGAAGGTGATGGACGCCACTTTGTGGACCTCCAGCCACTTTGAATAATAATTATCACTTATTGTCACAAGTAGGCTTCAATGAAGTTACTGTGAAAAGCCCCCAGTCGCCACATTCCGGCGCCTGTTCGGGGAGGCAGGTATGGGAATTGAACCCGCGCTACTGCCTTATTCTGCATTACAAGCCAGAATGCACATCCACCAAGATGAGAAACATGGATCCTAAAAACTGACCAGCGAAATCCGCATGAACGTGAGTTCAGGGATATCCGCGCCACTCCCATGTGTGCAGCGGTGTCGCTGCCGGAAGCTTTTGATGTCTTGACAAACAGTACACGGCCACCAGATGTAACTCCGGCCAGTATGGGCGGCACAGTGGCTCACAGCGCCTGGGACCCAGATTCGATTCCCGGCTTGGTTGACTGTCTGTGTGGAGTCTGCACGTTCTCCCCGTGTCTGTGTGTTCCCTCCGGGTGCTCCGGTTTCATCCCACAGTCCAAAGATGTGCAGGTTAGGTGGATTGGACATGATAAATTTCCCTTAGTGTCCAAAAAGGTTAGGTGGGGTTACTGGGTTACGGGGACAGGGTGGGCTGAAGTAGGGTGCTCTTTCCAAGAGCCGGTGCAGACTCGATGGGCTGAATGGCCTCCTTCAACACTGTAAATTCTATGATTCAATTCTTGGAAACAATCAGCTGTGTTTAAACCCCCTCAAGTCTTTGATCTGCAAATCATTCATTTATTTTTCATTGATATTCATATAACTAGGCTTTGATTGGCAGCTTCCACAGGCACACAGCTGTCAGCATTGTTCTGTTCACATTCCTTCACAGTTGAATGACTCTGATGTGCTCTAACCGCAATGTTTATAAACATGAAGCATTGATTGGCAACTCTTAGACCATTTCAAACAGTTAAATGCTGTCAATCTGCAGCTGATCACTCAAAATTACTCAAGCATGGAGGGAGGTGAATTGATAACACTTAATTCTGTTTAAAGTGGTCCAGGACCTTCGGGGGACATCCTGACAGGAGTCACTTTTCTGGGGATCCTGTGGGGTGGGGGAGTGGTCCTAATTTATGGTGTATCTGTGAGGCTCTCATTATTTGGGGATCTCTATTGGGGGATCTCCTTATTTAGGGGTCTCTGGGGTGTGCCTTTATTTAGGGGGTCTCTGGTGGGGGTCTCTTTATATAAGATGGGCGGGATTCACCGTTCCCCCTCCGAACACGTCATTGCGTCGCGCGCATGCGCCGTTGGGATGGCCTTAGTGCATCACCAGATGGCCCTCCCCTGATGCTCCGCCCCCATTGGGCCAAGTTCCCGACCGCTGGGTGACGTGTGATCTCAGCAGTCGGGAACCCAGCATAGTGGCTGCGGACTGTGTCCAGCGCCGCCACAGTTGGGCGGGAACCGCGTTGCCGGCCGGGGAGGATTCTGCGAGGGCTGGGCGGACTGGTGGGGGGTGTGGCCGGGGGGCACTGTCTGGCAGAGTCCGTGCATGGCTAGTGCCAGTGGGCGGCGCTAATTTTTTCATGTAAAACGCCACAGATCCTCCACAATTAGCCTCAAAAACAGTGAATCCAGCTCCAGGTCTCTGTGGGGGGTGTCTTATTTAGGGGGTTTCTTGGGATCTCATTATTTAAGGGGTTTCTAGAGGGTCTCTTTATTTAGTGGGTCTCTGTGGACCAGGGGGTGGCGGGTTGGATAACCATGGTCCCAAAAGATGTGTTTGTTAGGTGAATTGGACATTCAAAATTTTCCCTCTGTGTACCCGAACAGGCGTCGGAATGTGTGTGGGCGGGGAGGGGAGGGGGAGATGGCCCTGGCTTTTCACAGTATCTTCATTGCAGTGTTAATGTAAGCCTACTTATGACACTAATAAAGATTATTATTAGCAGGCCCTGCGCCCTTTGCTCCGCGCCTGTGATTCACTGGTCCCCGCTGCCAGGAATCACGTGGACAAGGTTCACTTGTGATCTCTACCATCGTGGCCCTGACGTGGTGTAGCTCACGGTGGGCCAAGGGGGTAATCGTTGCCTGACGGGTGTAACCCGCGGTGGGCCAAGGGGGTAACTGTTGCCTCATTGGCCCACTGCGAGGTCCACCAAGCCAGGGCCATGATAGTAGAAACCAGCCGGGGCCACCCCCCCCATGACCAGCTGGGGCTACCTCTCACCCCTCCCCCACTACCAGCCTGGGCCAACTGCCCCCCACCCCCCACCCCTCCAATGTAAAAGCCGGTAGCAGCAGTTGGCCGCTTCTCTCCCGATCGGGACCACCGCAGGAATGGTGCGACAGATCGCTCCCGATACCTGCCCATGACCCTCACTTTGAAAAACCCTGCAGTAGAGTATTAGTGCAGTGACCCTACGCTACAATCGCCCCTCATGGGTCAAGTCACAAGGAAATTCAGCCAGGCAAATAGTCATTTGTGGTACAAAAAATATTCTTGGCTGATCCTGGTCCAGAGTGGAAATGTAGGCAGGAAGCCATTGTGCTGGCTTCCCACAACTTGCCTTCACTTCAGGGATGCTCCACTTGAAGTGACTGCAGGTGCTGAACATGTCTGCCCAAATATGCACATACATATTCAAATATCATGGTAATGATGAAAATGTTTTAAAAACATGTTTCCTGTCATTAACGACACTGGATGCAGAAAATGCTGGAGAAGAAGTGTTAACATTTAAATCTCCAAAGGGAGTGTAATTGAAAGCAGGAAAATAGTTATTTTGTTTTCAAATGACTTGGAGGCAGCTGACCCCTGTCCATTGCTCCAGGTGTTCATGGACAGTTGCACTTGACCTTTCAGCTCGGGTTTGCGGTAGTTTTTAATGACTTAGACCTGGAAATAAAACTTGGGCCCATTATTCCTCCACACATATCCGATGTTTGGTTATGCTCTGGTTAGCTGAGGTCATTTAAAAAATGATCACCAGCATAGTTTCTTTCCTCATTCCCAATAATCTTCGGATCTCATTGGGAGGGATTCTCCGTAGCCTGATACCAAAATCGGGAATGGTGATCGGGCTCCCGGCGTCGGTATTGACTCCGGCGCCGGAATCGGGGCAGGCGCCAGTTTGACCCCGGTTTACGATGCTCTGTCCCCTCCAAATCGGCATTATCGGGACGGGATGCTCCGCCTCTGATGGGCCGAGTTCCCAATGGCGCGGGCCACTGTAGTCCCAGCGGTCGTGAGCCTGGCGTGCCGGCGTGCAGACAGTGTCCAGTGCCATCACACTCGGCCAGGATCCATGTGGCTGGTTAGGTGGCTTCTGCTAGGGCAGCGGGGAGTGGTGGGGGTAGCCAGGGGGCGGGCTGTGGTGTCGCGGTGGGCGGGTATGCAGTCCAGCATGGCCGGCAGCATGTTTTCCGGCACGTGTGTGGGGGGGGTTTAGGCATGCGCGGCTGCAGCTTGTCAGCCCTGCGCATGCGCAGCCCGGGACCCGGCGATTCTCTGGCCATTTTCTGCGCGATATGCGGGTGTTTCACACAGCGCCGGTGCTAGCACCTCACCGATGTCGGAATGTTTTATTGCACCAGAAACTCATTATTTTAGCTTGAACAGTCTGCTTTGTAGCTGGAATTCAAAATACTGGAATTACAAAACAACGGGCACAATTCAAATGAGAAAGTGTCATTTTGGGGGCGTTTGGCCTCAACTGTTTACAATCTAAATAAATCATCTGCTCGCAGGGACAGAGAGTAACAGCAAAATTTGAAGATGATACTAAAATAGGTGGGAAAGCAGGCAACAAAGAGGATGTACAGATAACGATGAGGACTGTCAGAGGATACAGCAGGATTTAGATTGTTTGGAGACTTGGGCGGAGAGATGGCAGATGGAGTTTAATCCGGACAAATGTGAGGTAATGCATTTTGGAAGGTCTAATGCAGGTAGGGAATATACAGTGAATGGTAGAACCCTCAAGAGTATTGAAAGTCAAAGAGATCTAGGAGTACAGGTCCACAGGTCATTGAAAGGGGCAACACAGATGGAGAAGGTAGTCAAGAAGGCATACGGCACGCTTGCCTTCATTGGCCAGGGCATTGAGTATAAGAATTGGCAAGTCATGTTGCAGCTGTATAGAACCTTAGTTAGGCCACACTTGGAGTATAGTGTTCAATTCTGGTCGTCACACTACCAGAAGGATGTGGAGGCTTTAGAGAGGGTGCAGAAGAGATTTACCAGAATGTTGCCTGGTATGGAGGGCATAAGCTATGAGGAGCGATTGAATAAACTCGGTTTGTTCTCACTGGAACGAAGGAGGTTGAGGGGCGACCTGATAGAGGTATACAAAATTATGAGGGGCATAGACAGAGTGGATAGTCAGAGGCTTTTCCCCAGGGTAGAGGGGTCAATTACTAGGGGGCATAGGTTTAAGGTGAGAGGGGCAAGGTTTAGAGTAGATGTACGAGGCAAGTTTTTTACGCAGAGGGTAGTGGGTGCCTGGAACTCACTACCGGAGGAGGTAGTGGAAGCAGGGACGATAGGGACATTTAAGGGGCATCTTGACAAATATATGAATAGGATGGGAATAGAAGGATACGGACCCAGGAAGTGTAGAAGATTGTAGTTTAGTCGGGCAGTATGGTCGGCACGGGCTTGGAGGGCCGAAGGGCCTGTTCCTGTGCTGTACATTTCTTTGTTCTTTGTTCTTTGTTCTTTGTAGATAGGCTAGGAGATTGGGCCAAATTTTAGCAGATGGAGTTCAATGTGGATCGGTGTGAGGTTGGCTGAAAAAATAGTCAGGAAAATTATTATCTAGATGGAAAGTGTTATATTACTAGATCTGGTAATATGTATCTGGTTGCTGTTGATGCAAATTGTCTGATGGTATGATCCTGAAGAAATCATGAGTCTTCAACTTAAAGCAAACTAATTTATTAAAGTAACGATTAATTATATTTGAGTTCGACACTCTGCAGAACTATCTCTAGAATTCAAGTAATTGTTAACTGATTCACAACTATAAATACTAACTATACTGAGGGCCAACTATCATACACAACTGCTTACTATACACATTTGGGTTGAAAGAGACCAAGATCCTTTGGGAGCTATTAGGTGTACTGGGATCTAGTGGTGCCCTCTAGTGGTAGTGTTCCAGTTAGATGTTTTAATTAACCCATTAGTTATCCACATGTGTACATATCATTATAGAAAGCAGATTCAAAATGTGTCTGGGCAGAGGGACATGGGTGTCGTTGTTCATGAATTGCAGAAAGTCTGTATGCAGGGACAAAATGTAATAAGACAGGCAAATGGAATGTTCCAAAAGGACTGAAGTATAAAAGGAGAGAGGTTTTGTTGCAGTTCTATAGGGTGTTGGTGAGGCCACATCTGGAGAATTGTGTCCAGTTTTGGTCTCCTTATTTCAGGAAGGATGTGGCGGCATTGGAAGCAGTTCAGAGGAGCTTCACCAGATTGATTCCTGGGATGAAAGGGTTGATGTATGAGGAGAGATTGAACAGTTTGGGCTTATACTCGCTGGAGTTTAGAAGGATGAGAGGGGATTTGATCACGGTATATAAAATACTAAAAGGATTGATAAAGTAAATGTAGACCAAGGGCTGGTTTCTCCGCTCCCCAACGCTGAAATCACGTTCAGCGACGGGGCAGAGAATCCATTTTGGCATTGAACTTGGGAGCAGCGCGGTTTTTAAATTCTCCACCCCCCCGAAAGCCCCCCCCGCATGAGTATCCACCGGCTCAGGCCATTGCCTGAGCCCGCAGCGCAAAGCTCCGTTGCCGACTAGCCGAATTCCCGTCGGTGTGGCTTACGTGTGCTCAGACTCAGTCCGGGGCCACTCGGGAATTGGGGGACAGCCGGTCGACGGGTGGGGGGGGGACTTAATTCGGGGCTGGGGGCAATATGGGCTAGTGGTCCGTGGCGCACGAGCGGCAGATGCGGAGCACTACTTTGCCCATCCAGGTGTGCATGTGCGGCCTTTGACGCGGAAGTGCTGGGGGCCGTATTGGCAGCTAGAGCTGTGAGTTCTACAACGGCTCCCTGCTAGCCCCCAGCAAAACAGGGAATCTGTGGCCTTTTGACGCCAGTTTTCCTGGCGTAAAAGACCACAGTTAGCACAACGGCGTGGGGACTTAGTCCCAAAAGCGGAGAATCCAGCTCCAAATGTTTCCGTAGAATGAGAAGTCACAGATATAGGTTGAGAGGTGGTAGATTTAAACCTGAGATGAGGAGGCACTACTTCTCGCAGAGGGTGGTGAATTTGTGGAACTCACTACCCCATAGTGCAATGGAGTCCAAATCATTAAATGGTTTCAAGAAGGAGATACATATATTTCTGATTAAAAAACGGTTAAAGGGATATGGGGAACAGGTAGGGAGATGGATTTGAGACCAGGAATCTGATTGAATGATGGAACAGGCTCGAAGGGTTGAATTGCCTACTTCTGCTCCTAATTCCTGTGTCCCTATGACTGCACAGCTGATTGGAGGAGTCCCAAAGGCTTTGGCCACAGGAGATGGTACTGATAATGTGTGGCACTGAGGCCAACACTGCCAGGGTGGCGATGGCAATGGAAAGCCTGGAGCCCAACGTCTACGTCTTGAGTGGTGGTGCCCAAGGCATGGCTCAGTCTGTGACGACCATGGCAAAGGGTCTCAACATCATGTCCCAGTCACTGAGGGACCTGTCCCAAATGGAGCTAGGCATTGCCTCTGATGTGCAAACTGGGGGCACACCTAGACGTAGCACTAGAGCACAAAAGATCAAGAATAGTGAGGAGCACTGAGTGGTGTCATATGAGAGGACCTTTCAGAAATGGGTGTTTAAGAACTGTACCTTTAAGAAATGGATGTTTATCAGTGATGTCAGAGTGTGGGTGGAGCTGGGCTGTCTGTCAGCTTTTTACTTTCGTTTGAGGCTGTTTGCTGCAGGGTGTGTTTTAGTTTCGTTTTGGAGCTGAAGCCAGACAAAGCAGGTGTACTGCTGTTCTCTTTACCATGAAAAGATTATCTCTTGATCATTTGGTCAATTCAGAATTATAAATGCTCTCAGTAGTCAATGTAAACTTAATGTGCTTCTGTAAAAGGTGTTTCTTTTGTCTTCTGGATGTTGTTTGGGAAGTTATTAAGGATTACTTAGTGTTGTATTCTTTGGGGGTTGTATTTGAATTGATGTTCACTGTATGTTTTCAAAAGGTTAACTTGAGTTCATAGAATAAACAATGTTTTGCTTTAAAAAAATACTTTTCGATTTCTGCTGTACCACACCACACACGTGTGTTCCCCATACCACAATCTATTAAAAGTTGTGGGTCAGGTGAACTCCATGATACACTTTGGGGTTCTCTAAACCCTGGGCCATAATAAATTAGGGGCTCGTCCGGGATAAAAGTCTATCTATTGGATTGGCTTAAAGACAGTGAACTTAAAGACAGTGAGCGGTGAGCATATTGTGGTTGCTTATCAGGTGTGGTATTCTAGTTTAAGTGGGGAGTGTGTTGTGGACAATGACTCTTTCAGAGGCTCTGAAGTTTTTGGGGGTGGAGACAGTCACACGCAGTACCTTATGGACAGTGCTAAAAGCAGACTGTTAGATTTGGCAAAAACATTGCAGTTAACATTACCTGACAAAATGTGAAAGGAGGAGGTAATTATGGCAGTGGCTATGCATTTAAAGTTGCCTGAGATACAGTTTGACTCATTGGAAATGGCAAAAATTCTGTTATATATTAAGCAAATGGAATATGAGAAAGAATTAAAGCAGCTTGAATACGAAAGAGCGGCAAAAGAAAGAGGGAGAGACGAAAAAGCAAAAGAGAGAGTAGAAAGGAGAAAAGAAGAATAGCCCCAGCAGAACAAAAAGAAAGAGAAAGGGAGCTACAGATCAGGGAAAATGATAAAGCGAGAGTTTGAACTTCAGAAAATGGCCATGAAACATGACATTCATACTGTTTGCAATTAGGAATGCACCTAATAAGTCAATCAAATTTAGTCCTTTTGAACTAATTTTTGGTCATGAGGTAAGAGGACCACTTAAATTGATTAAGGAAAAATTGGTGAGTGAGAAATCGGAAATTACATCATTGGATTACGTGTCAAATTTTAGGGAACGATTAAATAGAGCAGGTAAATTGGCTCAACAACACTTAAAAGTTGCGCAAAATGTGATGAAACGGGGAGCGGACAAGAAATTCAAAGTTTGTAGTTTTGCCATTGGAGATAAAGTTTTAGTGTTGGTACCAGTAGTAGGTGAACCTTTAAAAGCTAGGTTTTGTGGACCTTTTCGGATTGAAAGGAAATCAAGTGAGGTGAATTATGTGGCAAGAACACCCAGATAGATGGAAAACTCACCGAGTGTGTTATGTGAATATGCTTAAAAGGTACTTTGAAAGGGAAGGAGAGAAAAAGGAGGAGGTTTTAATGATTCAAACTCGAAGTGACGAACCAAATCCAGATGACTGTGAATTTGATATACCTCAAATTAAATTGGAAAATGAGAATGTTCTTATAAATTGTTGAGTTACCTTCCAGTGGAAAAACGGACTGACCTGAAAGAGTTATTGATATCACATGGGCATATTTGAGGAGATAAATTGGGAAGTACTAAAATGGCTGTACATGATGTAGATGTGGGAAATGCTGTTCCAATCAAACAACATCCATACAGACTTAACCTTTTACAATTGGCACAGGTTAACAAAGAGATTGAGAGTATGCTCAAAAATGGCATAATTGAAGTGGGTTGCAGCCAATGGAGCTCACCCGTAGTGATGGTACCTAAACCAGACGGTCCCCAATGGTTGTGTGTGGACTATAGAAAGGTTAATGCAGTTACAAGAATGGACTCTTATCCTATCCCATGTTTGGAGGATTGCATTGAGAAAGTGGGACAATCAGCTTTTATTTCCAAACTGGATTTACTTAAAGGTTATTGGCAGGTACCTTTATCTGACAGGGCAAAGGAGATTTCAGTTTTTGTGACTCCAGATGGTATATACCAATTCAAAGTTATGCTATTTGGCATGAAAAACGCACCAGCCACATTTCAACGGTTAACTAACAAAGTTGTTTCAGGATTACCCAATTGTGCGGTATACATCGACGGTCTGGTAATTTTCAGCCAGAAATGGAAAGAACATTTAAAACATCTGATGGAGTTATTTGATCGACTTCAGGAGGCGGGTTTGGTGGTAAACCTAGCCAAAAGTGAATATGGAAAAGCCCAAGTCACTTTCCTTGAGGAGTTCCCGATACCCTCAAGACGAAGGGAAATAATGCGATTTCTTGGCATGATTGGATTTGATCGAATATTTGTGCAAAGGTTTTATAGTGTGATTGCTCCACTGATGGACTTGCTGAAGAAACGCCGAAAATTTCAGCGGACAGCGGAGTTTCAACCTACATTTGACTACCTGAAAGCTCTGATAACCAATGCTCCTGAGTTGGAGATTTATAAGGGACTCTGGGATCAGATTGAACTAAAGTATCTGACTTTAAAGAGAGATGCCGAGGCGTAGAGAAATGGATGGATTGTGCAGAGACTTCTTATTCAAAGAGACTGTCAATCAAGAAGGACTCCAGTTGGAGGAAGAAGAACAAAAATGGACTATATTATTGTACAAGTTTGCGTGTGTTATTTTTTGAAATGATAAAATGTATTTACTGTGTGCATTCCTTAACGGATAGTGAAAAGGGGAAAAATGAAACCATCTTGAAGTTGATGGTTTATTTTTTTTTCTTGGCAGGAGGTGTTATGTGAGAGTACCTTTACGAAATGGGTGTTTAAGAACTATACCTTTAAGAAATGTGTGTTTATCAGTGATGTCAGATTGTGGGTCGAGCTGGGCTGTCTGTCAGCTTTTTACTTTCGTTTTAGACTGTTTGCTGCAGCGTGTGTTTTAGTTTAGTTTTGGAGCTGAAGCCAGACAAAGCAGGTGTACTGCTGTTCTCTCTGCCATGAAAAGATTATCTCTTGATCATTTGGTCAATTCAGAATTATAAATGCTCTCAGTAGTGAATGTAAACCTAATGTGCTTCTATTAAAAGGTGTTTCTTTTGTCTTCTGGGTGTTGTTTGGGAAGTTATTAAGGATTACTTAGTGTTGTATTCTTTGGGGGTTGTATTTGAATTGATGTTCACTGTATGTTTTCAAAAGGATAACTTGAGTTCAGAGAATAAACATTGTTTTTCTTTAAAAAAATACTTTTCGATTTCTGCTGTACCACACCTGTAGAGTGGGCCGTGTGCGCCCCATACCACAATCTATTAAAAGTTGTGGGTCAGGTGAACTCATGATACACTTTGGGGTTTTCTAAACCCTGGCCCATAACAGTGGGTACTGTTAAGGTCACTGCCCATGCTAGGGGGAAAGGAAATCTGTCACAGTAAAACAAGTAACTCCACATACATGGGAAGCCTCTGTCATGTTAATCTTCACAGTGGGCTTGCCTGCATCCCCACCTACTGTTGCCATCCGCTCTCCCCACCCCCTGCCTGCTGGGCACAGTGTTCCAATATCAAAAGCCTCTGATTCAGGATTTTCAAAGGATGAGTGTGAGCGCAATGTCAACAGAAAGACAGGAGTCAGATTTTGGCAGAAACTGAGGAGCATCAGGGTTTCCTCACAGTGAGTTATCATCACATTATTGTATAGTGACTCGCTGACAGTGCCAACACAGGCCCAGCAGCCTGGAATGATGGTACACAGACCGTTGGAGGGTGGAACAGGGTGTTCGGGGAAGGCACAGTGTGTTGGGGTAAGTGGGGAATGGAGGGGGAGAGGAGGATTGGGGGAATGAGGGAAATACGGGGAGACTGAAGGAGATAAATCGGGGGAAGGAGGGAAATATCAGAGAGGGAAGAAGGGAAGTGGTGGGAAGGATGTAAATGGGTGGGAAGGAGGGAGCAGGGCGGGGAAGGGGGAAGGAAGAATTTGGGGAGACGGTGTGTAATGGGTGCGGGGTCTGAGCTGATGGACACAGCCTCACCCTGTGAGAATTTGGAAATGATGAGGGCCTCCCTGGTCCTCCGGGCATGTCGGACCCTTGCCACCACCTGTCTTCCATCCTCCAGCCCCTCCTTGGGCTCATCCTCCAGCCCTTCCTGGACCACCTCATCCTCCTCCTCAGACGAGGCCGCATATCCCTCCTCCTCCTCCTCCTCCAGCATGTTACCCCGCTGCTGTGCCAGCTGTGGAAGACATAGCAAACCACCTTAAAGCAGGCGGCCCCCTGAGGGTTTACTGCAGGGCACTACCAGAGCGGTCCAGGCATCGGAACCGCATTTTCAGCAATTCGATGCACTGCTCAATGACAGCACGTGTGGCAACATGGGCCTCGTTATATCGGGTCTCCGCCTCAGTCTTAGGCCTCTACCTTAGCCTTAGGCCTCCGCATCGGCATCATCAGCCAGGACCTCAGTGTGTATCCTGTGGTGATGTGCATCAATGTAAATACATGTAGGCTAGCTAGACACTAGAGAGAGCACAGAGACATCACACACACACATTCAACCAATAGATCAGTTAGATAGGACACGACCAATGGACATTCACGATACACACAGAGGTGACACGACCACAGGAGGGCATGACACCAACCCATATATAAAGGACACCACACACATGATCTGCCTCTTTCCATTGGAGACAGTCAGTGAGTAGAGACACAGGGTTGATTCAATATTACACCCACCACGTGGATTGCAGCAACTGGTTAGTTAGTCTGGGTAGCTATTGTAGGATTAGCAGTAGTGTCGAACCGGAGTAATAGAAGTGTAAATAGTTTAATAAACGTGTTGACGTTATCTCCACATCTGAACCTTCCTTTGTCAAGTGCACCACAAGGAAGCTGCTTATGCTACACCTAGAGCATAACAAATCATATCCCTTGTCCCCCAAGAGCCAATCCGTCATCCTGGGGTGGTCCTCAAAGACACCGGGGATCTCCGAGTGCCCAAGGATGGAGCTGTGATGCACGCTACTGGGTAACGGGCACACAAGTGCATGATATGGAAGCGGTGGTCGCACATAATCTGCACATCCAGGGAGTGGAACACCTTCCTGTTAATAAAGGGCTCCCTGATGTCTTGGTGCGCAGGTGCCATTGAATGCCCCCTGGGCCTGGAGTACCCTGGCTCTGGCAGCATAACCTGCAGCCCGGGCATCTTGGTGAGCCTGATCCAGCTTAAAGATGATAAAGTCTGATTTCCGGACATACAGAACATCCGTGACATCCTGGATGTACCTATGGGTTGTAGATTGTGAAATGCTGCACAGGTCCCCGCTCGAGCCCAATGGCATAATCTCTGAGGGCTGCAGTGACCTTCACGGCCACCAGAAGCAGATGTTCTCCTCCTCCACCGGGTGCTTGAAGATGTGGCACAGGTGCCGCACTGTCTCTCTCCTGAGACGGAGTTGCTGCGCACATGTCTGTCATCGCATTGAATGAACAACGACGCCTGTGCACCTTGGGCCATCGCTGACCTCCTCTTCTGAGTCGCTCCTCAGCCTGATAGGAGGCCGGGTCTTCAGGGTGTACAGCTGCCCCCTGAAGCCTGCAGCCTGCGTCATTGTTGCTGCCTTCTCCGGCATCTGGCCACCTTGGCTGCCAACAGCAGCGAGAAGGCAGCCTTTGCCTCAACTTCAACAGCCATTTTGAATCTGTAAGGAATTGGAGAAGGAGGTAGACCAACAATCAGTTGGGGCTTCCATTCCACAAACACCCCAAGCCTCCCACCCTTATGTGTCACGCCTTCTCTCAAGAGTGCCATGCAGCGAGCCAGTTTTGCTGCAAACCTCGCTCTGCCTCACCAGGAGCCCCGAGACCCCAGGCCCCAGATCTCTGCCAGGAACATTAGGGAGGCTGTGCTCAGGTGCCCTCCCCTGATCCACACACTTACACTTTGGATGCGAGAGGATCCCCAGCGCTGAAGCCCATCGCTTTAGTGTTTGATTGTTGGCAGCTACCTGTATGGTGCTGATGCTCCTCGAGTTCAGGCAAAGTGTCCAGGCTTCAAAGTTTGCAGTGCACTAATCATCCTCTGAGATATGGCATGTGGAGGAGCCAGTTGAAAGTTGAGGAGCGTGAAGAGCTCTCATAACTAACAAGGCCAATTCCTCAGTTGAAATAGCCTTCAGCTGTGAAATTAGAAGCTGCTCACAGTCAAAGGGAGTGAAATTGAATTTCAGGATTGATATACCATCAATTCATTGCGAGACTGTGAGAACGAATGAACATAAGGCTTTATTATCCAGGAACTTGCCTGCCAGTGTCTGCTCTACAAATGAGTGCCGCGCACAGCTGGCCGGTCTATATATCGCCCCGGGGAGGGCGGAGCCAGAGGCGGAGCCCACCGGGGTTCCAGTACAATACCTGGAAGTAGATCGTATTATCATTTCCTGGTCATAGGTCACAGTACTATACAGACAGTTCATATTCAGGTGAATACATTTACCACATTCACCCCCTGTTAAAAAAATCAAGTCCGGCGGGGGTGACGTGGGGTCATCAAATATTCAGTCTGTCTGGAGGCCGGATCGTTCTTTTAGACCTCCTCAGCTCTGGCGGTGCAACGGGCACGGTTGTTGCAGATGGTGACTCCAGGGGCGGTGTTGTCTGGAGCTTCTGTTCGGCATGTCGGAGACGGTTGAGGGGTGGGGGTAAGGAGTGGGGTGGTGGGTGGCGGCTGTGCAAAAGTGACGCAGGGCAACATCATCCAGGTCAAAGTAAGAGGACATAGAGAGGTAAACATAGGAGGAATAGAGCTCCAGGTTGATCTGCTTGTTAACAGCATCCTCACAGTCCTTGTGGTAGTTCAGACGCACTTGGGAAGCCATCTTACTGGTTAAGGGTCTAAATCAAACAGCATCAACAATACAGGAGACCCAGGGGGGCGTAAGGGGCATGGGGGGGTTAGTGGTAGGCTGTGGGGGGGGGTTCGTTGGCAGGGGGACCAGCTGGCGCCAGGTCCCGTAGGGAGACCGTATCTTGCCGTCCGTCCTGGTGCGCGACGTAGGCGTACTGGGGGTTGGCGTGCAGCAGCTGGACCCTCTTGACCAGGGGATCGGTCTTATGGCTCCTCGTATGCTTCCGGAGAAGGACAGGTCTCGGAGTTGTCAGCCAGGATGGAAGCGAGACCCCGGAGATGGACTTCCTAGGGAAGACAAACAAACGGGCGTGAGGGGTCTCGTTCGTGGCTGTGCAGAGGAGTGATCTAATGGAGTGGAGGGCATTGAGGAGGATCTCCTGCCAGCGGGGGATCGGGAGACCTCTAGACCGGAGGGCAAGAAGGACGGCCTTCCATACCGTCGTGTTCTCCCTCTCCACCTGCCCGTTTCCCTGCGGGTTATAGCTCATAGTCCTGCTCGAGGCGATGCCTTTACTGAGCAGGTACTGACACAGCTCATCACTCATAAACGATGTGCCACGGTCACTGTGGACGTACACAGGGAAACCGAACAGTGTGAAAATGCTGTGCAGTGCCTTTATAACAGTGGCCGAGTTCATGTCGGGACGAGGGACAGCGAAGGGGAAGCGGGAGTACTCGTCAATGACGGTCAGGAAGTATATATTACGGCTGGTGGAGGGGCGGGGCCCTTTGAAGTCAATACTGAGGCGCTCAAAGGGCCGGGAGGCCTTTACCAGGCGAGCCTTGTCTGGCCGATAGAAGTGCGGTTTGCACTCTGCGCAGACGTAGCAGTCCCTGGTCATGGCCCTGACCTCCTCGGTGGAGTAGGACAGATTGCGGGCCTTAATAAAGTGGGTAAGCCGGGTGACCCCCGGGTGACAGAGGTCGTCGTGGTTATCCCGAAGTTGGTCATCTTGCGCGCTGGCGCATGTGCCGCGGGACAGGGCATCTGAGGGCTCGTTAAGCTTCTCAGGACGATACTTGATATCATAATTGTAGGTGGAGAGTTTGATCCTCCACCTCAAGATTTTGTCATTCTTAATTTTGCCCTGTTGTGCGTTGTCAAACATAAAGGCAACCGACTGCTGGTCGGTGATGAGGGTGAACCCCCTACCGGTTAGATAGTGCCTCCAGTGTCGCACAGCTTCCACTATGGCTTGTGCTTCCTTCTCAACCGAGAAGTGCCGGATTTCGGAAGCGTGGAGGGTTCTAGAGAAGAATGCTACTGGCCTACCTGCCTGGTTGAGTGTGGCAGCCAGTGCGACGTCTGACGCATCGCTCTCTACCTGGAAGGGTTGGACTCGTCCACCGCATGCATTGCGGCCTTGGTGATGTCGGCCTTGATGCGGCTGAAGGCCGATCGGGCCTCAGCCGTCAGGGGAAATGTAGTGGTTTTAATAAGTGGGCGGGCTTTGTCCGCATAGTTGGCGTCCCACTGGGCATAGTAGGAGAATAGCCCCAAGCATTGTTTGAGGGCCTTGAGGCTGTGGGGAAGGGGAAGTTCCATGAGGGGGCGCATACGGTCGGGGTCGGGCCCTAGGACTCCGCTTTAAAAGACATACCCGAGGATGGCTAGCTGAGTTGTGCGGAAAACGCACTTCTCCTTGTTATATGTGAGGTTGAGGGATTGGACGATTTGGAGGAACCTCTGAAGGTTGGCGTCGTGGTCCTGCTGATCATGGCTGGAGATGGTGACATTGTCCAAGTACGGGTATGTAGCCCGCAGCCCGTACTGGTCCACCATTCGGTCCATCACTCTCTGGAAGACCTAGACTCCATTAGTGACGCCGAAAGGGACCCTGAGGAAGTGGAAGAGTCGGCCGGCTGCTTCAAAAGCAGTGTAGTGTCGATCTTCCGGGCGGATCGGGAGCTGGTGGTAGGCAGACTTTGTGGTGATATACACCACTGTAAGTACACAAAGGGTTAATGTATATACACTACACCTAGCTAGACACTAGAGGGAACACCAGAGACATGACACACAGACAGTCAACCAATAGGTCAGTAAGATAGGACACGACCAATGGGCATTCACGATACACTCAGAGGTGACACTACCACAGGGGGGCATTACACCAACCCAGAAATAAGGACACTGCACACATGATCTTCCTCTTTCCAGTGGAGACTCTCAGTGAGTACAGACACAGGGTTGATTGAACATCACTCCCAGCACGTGGATTGTAGCAGACTGGTTCGTCAGTCTGAGTAACAAAGAAGGATTAACCGTAGCATCAAATCCAAGTAGGAGAATTGTTAATAGTTTAATAAACGTGTTAAAGCTATCTCCAAGTGTGAACCTTCCTTTGTCAGAGTGCACATTGTGGTGGTATGTATTAGGGGTAATACGGTACACCATGATGCCGAGGAGCTAATGGTGGACAGATGCTGGGTCCTGATTGGATCTGCTGCCTACTGGGCTCCACCCAGATAGGTGGGGTATAAGAACACGGTTTCTCCCAGCAGCTGCATTCTGTAACTGAGCTGCTGGGGAACAAGTCTGCTCAATAAAGCCTCATTTGAAGTTCTCTACGTCTATGTCTCGCCTCGTGTGTTATCGATGGTGCCACAATTTATTGAGCAGACTTAAAAAGGAATATGGAGTTCCGGATCGCCCCGGAATGCCTGCGAATCGGCCCCCAAGCAGCTAGCTCAACATCGGCGTTTAAGCACTGGCTGGCGAGCTTTGAGGGATTAACGGCCCCGGCAGACCAACAGAAGACCAGAAGATGCAGGTCCTACATTCCAGGGTGAGTCCCGAAATCTACTCGCTCATCGAGGACGCGGAAGATTTCCCAGCGGCGATCACCTTGCTGAAAGAGACCTACATTCGGCCCGTCAACCAGGTCTATGCACGCTATCAGCTCGCGACGAGACGACAAATCCCCGGGGAATCGCGAGACGAATTCTTCAATGCTCTAACGATCCTGGGAAGAAACTGCAACTGCCCAGCTGTAACGGCGAATGAACACACGGACCTCCTGATCAGAGACGCGTATGTAGCAGGTTTGGCATCATCGCAAATTCGCCAGAGACTTTTAGAGAAAGACTCTCTCGGACTCACAAAGGCACGGGCCCTTCCACCCTCCCTCGACGTGGCCTCCCAAAACGCCCACGCCTATGCCCCCGACCGTGCTACAGCCCCTTGGGCACCATGGACCCCCGCCCCGACCGACCCCCCGGCACCCCCCACCCTCCCGCAAGCGTGCGCGGCCAGAATCCCAGACCACCCGGGGGGGCCCCGCTGCTATTTTTGCGGGCAGCCGAAACACCCCCGCCAGCGCTGCCCGGCCCGCTCGGCCACCTGTAAAAGCTACGGCAAAAAGGGGCACTACGCAGCGGTGTGCCAGTCCCGGGGGGTCGCCGCTATCTCCGGGGAAGAAACGGGACCATGGACTCACCCCCCCAGCGACCCACGTGTGGCCAACGGGCGCCGCCATTTTGGACCCCGGACGCCACGAGGGGGGGATGGGCGCCACCATCTTGTTACCCACGGGCCGCGGGCGATCCATGGGAGCGGCCATTTTGTCCACCCCGGCCGCGTGCGACCCATGGGAGCGGCCATTTTGTCCGCCCCCGACCGCTTGCGATCCATGGACGCCGCCATCTTGGCTGACAGGCAAGGACCCCAGCGTGGACGGCTCCACGCTGCCTGAAGACAACGACTAAATGCAGCAACCACGTTTGGCATCGGTGACCCTGGACCAGTCGCAGCCCCGGAAGCTCCAGACAACAACGACGAAGGTGCTGGTGAACCGGCACGAGACGCCGTGTTTGATCGACTCGGGGAGCACGGAGAGTTTTATTCATCCGGACACGGTAAGACGCCGTTTCCTTGTAATTCATCCAAGCAACCAAACAATTTTCCTGGCGGCGGGGTCCCACTCTGCTGAAATCAAAGGGTTCTGCATCGGAAACCTAACGGTGCAGGGGAGAGAGTTCAAAAATTACCGGCTGTATGTCCTCCCCCACCTCTGCGCTCCCACCCTCCTGGGGTTGGATTTCCAATGCAACCTCCAGAGCTTAACATTCAAATTTGACGGCCCTATACCCCCACTGACTATCTGCGGCCTCGCGACTCTCAAGGTTGAACCGCCTTCCTTGTTTGCGAACCTCACCCTGGATTGCAAGCCCGTCGCCACAAGGAGCAGACGATACAGCGCCCAGGACTGGACGTTTATCAGGTCCGAAGTCGAGCGGCTGCTGAAGGAAGGCATAATCCAGGCCAGCAATAGTTCCTGGAGAGCCCAGGTGGTAGTTGTGAAGACCGGGGAGAAGCAGAGGATGGTCGTAGACTACAGTCAGACCATCAACAGGTACACGCAGCTAGATGCGTACCCTCTTCCCCGCATATCCGACATGGTCAATCGGATTGCACAGTACAAGGTCTTCTCCACTGTGGACCTTAAGTCCGCCTACCACCAGCTCCCCATTCGCCCCGGTGACCGCAAGTATACTGCCTTCGAAGCAGACGGGTGGCTATACCACTTTTTAAGGGTTCCATTCGGCGTCACGAACGGAGTCTCGGTCTTCCAAGATGGACCGAATGGTTGACCAGCACGGGTTACGGGCCACGTTCCCGTACCTCGACAACGTCACCATCTGCGGCCACGACCAGCAGGACCACGATGCCAACCTCCGAAAAATCCTCCAGACCGCTAACGCCCTCAACCTCACCTCCAACGAGGAAAAATGCATGTTTAGCACCGACCGTCTAGCCATCTTGGGCTACGTAGTGCATAATGGAGTGATAGGCCCCGACCCTGAGCGCATGTGCCCCCTCATGGAGTTCCCTCTCCCCCACTGCGGCAAAGCCCTGAAACGCTGCCTGGGCTTCTTTTCTTATTACGCCCAGTGGGTTCCCCAATACGCAGACAAGGCCTGCCCACTAATCCAGTCCACTACTATTCCCCTGTCGACAGAGGCCCGCCAGGGCCTTCAGCCGCATCAAAGCGGATATCGCAAAGGCCACGATGCGCGCCATCGACGAGTCCCTCCCCTTCCAGGTCGAGAGCGACGCATCCGACGTAGCTCTGGCGGCCACTCTCAACCAAGCGGGCAGACCTGTGGCCTTTTTCTCCCGGACCCTTCAGAAATTCGCCACTCCTCAGTAGAAAAGGAGGCCCAAGCCATAGTGGAGGCTGTGCGACATTGGAGGCATTACCTGGCCGGTAGGAGATTCACTCTCCTCACTGACCAACGGTCGGTAGCCTTTATGTTCGATAATGCACAACGGGGCAAGATAAAAAACGACAAGCTCCTGCGTTGGAGGATCGAACTCTCCACCTCCAATTATGAGATCTTGTACCGTCCTGGAAAGCTGAACGAGCCGTCCGATGTCCTATCTCGCGGCACATGTGCCAACGCACAAGTGGACCGTCTCCAAGCCCTCCACGAGGACCTCTGCCACTCGGGGGTCACTTGTTTCTACCACTTCATAAAGGCCCGCAACCTCCCGTACTCCGTCGAGGTGGTCCAAACAGTCACCAGGAACTGCCAAATCTGCGCAGAATGCAAACCGCATTTTTTCAGGCCAGGTAGAGCGCACCTGATAAAGGTGTCCCTTTGAACGCCTCGGTTTGGATTTCAAAGGTCCCCTTCCCTCCACCGATCGCAACATGTACTTTCTTAACGTCGTTGACGAATACTCCCGTTTCCCCTTCGCCATCCCCTGCCCCAAAAAGACCGCGGCCACGGTCATTAAAGCCCTCTGCACCATCTTTACCCTGTTCGGTTTCCCCGCCTACATCCATAGCGATAGGGGGTCCTCCTTCATGAGTGACAAACTGCGTCAATTCCTGCCCAGCAAGGGCATAGCCTCGAGCAGGACGACCAGCTATAACCCCCGGGGGAACGGGCATGTAGAGAGGGAGAACGGAACGGTCTGGAAGACCGTCCTACTGGCCCTACGGTCTAGGAGTCTCCCAACTTCCCGCTGGCAGGAAGTCCTCCCGGATGCCCTTCACTCTATCCGGTCCCTGCTGTGCACCACCACTAACCAAACGCCTCACGAGCGCCTCCTTGTACGCCTACGTGGCGTACCCAGACGGCCGACAGGACACGGTCTCTCTGCGGGACCTGGCGCCCGCCGGAGCTCCCTACACCCCCCCAACACCAATCACCACCCCCTCACTCCCCCCGGTGCACCCCACAGCCACCCCCTTCCCGGGGAGATCGGTTCTCCTCCCAGGCACGCCCAGGAGTAAGGAAACAGGGATGGACAGCGCGATGCTCCCAGAGTTGACCGGACCCGAGCCAGCACCACCACCACCCTGGCTGAGATGATCGGAAAGGGCGACCAGGGCACCATCTCGACTCATCGAATCGGTTTAAGATGTAAATAATTCAGTGGCCCAGTAAAGCGGCATTGTTGTAGATAGTTAATGCTGCAAATCGGTTTAAGATGTAAATAATTCAGTGGCCCAGTAAAAGCGGCATGGTTGTATATAGTTAAATGGTTATGGCACCATACCGACCCTGTAAACCCCTACCACCATACCATCCACCACCCCACCGGGTTCTTTTTTAACAAGGGGTGAATGTGGTGGTATGTATTAGGGGTGATACGGTACACCATGATGCCGAGGAGCTATTGGTGGACAGATGCTGGTTCCTGATTGGATCTGCCGCCTACTGGGCTCCACCCAGATAGGTGGGGTATAAGAACCCGGTTTCTCCTAGCAGCTGCATTCTGTAACTGAGCTGCTGGGGAACAAGTCTGCTCAATAAAGCCTCGATTGAAGTTCTCTACGTCTCGCCTCGTGTGTTATCGATGGTGCCACACACATCAAGGAAGCAGCTTATGCTACGACAAGAGCATAACAAAACATGGTTCCAGAAGTGTACTGTTAAATCCATATAGTTTCGACTCAGCGAACAGTGACAACCAGCAACAAAAGCCAGGGAAGATGATGTTCGGGATTCCGATTCCACAGCAGCTTAGGTACCAAGGCAATCTCAGTGAAAACTGGCGTTGGTTCCGGCAGAGATTTGAGATCTACCTGGTAACGTCCGACCTAGATGGCGTGGCGGGTGCAGAGAAAATAAAGCTTCTACTTACCATTGCAGGTCTAGAAGCAGCTGAAATCTTCCAGACCTTCAAATTCTTGAAGGGGCAAAACAAGAGCGACTTCCAGGCAGTCCTGGACAAATTCCAAGAATTCTGCGAGGAAAATACAAGGAACAAAGGTAAAAGAGGCGGCAAAACTCACCGCGAGGTTGGCTTGCAGCAACGAACAGCAGGTTTGAATTGCAGCCATCTTGGAAAAGGTGCTGCATATGCGCAGTTGCGCGAAGATCGCACAGATCGGGAAGGTCCATTTGCGCTTGCGCGAGAAGCCGCGCATGCGCAATTGCGAAAAAGGCCCAAAGTAAAGGACCGGCAATCTGCGCATGCGCAATCGCTTCCTACGCTCTACGTCACAAGCGTCATGATGTCAGAGGCCCAGGACCACGCCGACTTAAAGGGGAAATTTCCCAAAACACGAAAGAAAAATTGAAAGCCTCAAAACCAGATTCTTTCACCTGGAACGACAGCACAATGCCTGAACTTCGACCAGTAGCTGAAAGTAACCTCCGCAGAACCCTGTAACAAGCAGTAAGCACCGCCCAAAGAGATGGTACAGTCCTTGAAGACGATGACTCAGACCTTGAATTCTTCTTTGGACATCGCGAGCCCAATGCCATCTCCAACACAAAACGTGATGATATGGTCTTGGAAGACGACTCAGACGAAGCTTTCACCTTGGGAGGCTACCCCAGTACCAAATCCAAACCGCAACTAGATGTGTTGCACATTGACGACCCCAACGACGAGTTCTTCGGATTCGGTAATCTTCAGCCCAGCATATACGACATCCCGACTCGTGAGTGCAGGATTATGCTGCGGCCTGACACCAAGAGACAGAGAGCCGTACAAGCCCTCAGAGAGTGGCCTGCTGCCACACAGAGAGTGGTCCACGCACCGCGAAGGGTCCTCGACTCCACACAGAGAGTGGTCCACGCACCACAAAGGGTCACAGCCTCCACACGGAAAGCGATGAAAGACTCCACAGCGGGCTCGTGGACAGACTCCACGATAGAAGCAACGCAAGACTCCAGAGTGCAGTCCTTGCATGAACAAGAAGTGATGACAGTTTCCACAGAGAGACCAATGCACGATTCCACACAAGGAACGCTGCAAGACTCCACAGAGGGAGTGACACAAGCCTCCACAGCGAGCTCGTGGACAGCCTTCATGATAGAAGCAATGCAAGACTCTAAAGTGCAGTCCTTGCATGAACAAGACCATGAGGGTCTAGCAACCTCCTCTGAGCAACCAGCAGCAGACAATGCAAGTCTGCCACGCTCAAGTGAACAACAGAAAGACTATGACAGTCTGCCACGCTCAAGTGTATAGCAAGCAGACTATGACAGTCTACCACACTCCAGTGAACAAGAAGACGCCTCTGACAGTCTGCCACGCTCAAGTGAACAACAGAAAGACTATGACAGTCCACCCAGATTATTTGAGCCACCAGAAGAAGACTGACAGTCTACCCAGCTCTAGTGAACGACAAGAAGACACTGAGGCTCTACCCACTGTATGTGTGACCAATGACGATGACATCCCACTTCCCATACCAGCTGTGCAACATGACAGACCTCAGCTAGAATGTACAGAGGCACTCGACAATCACAGTGAGACTACTGGTGACTCCGGTGACACCACGTTACTTCAAACCTCACTCGCTCGAGCCTCTCCGCAAGCAAATGCATTCCTGACTGAAATGACTCCAGACGGGGAGCATCAAGAAACCTCAGAAGGTGCAGGTGAACCTGAAATGACTCCGGATGGGGAGCATCAAGAAGCCAAAACTGTCTCAGGTGAAACAGCCCAGACTCCAGACGGGGAGCATCGACAAGCCAAAGTTGATTCAAGTAAGCCGGACCTGACTCCAGATGGGGAGCAAACTCAGTGACGGCACGTTCAAGGAGACAGCAGATGCCACAAAGCACGCTAACACGAGTAACTGTGTGAAGGACTCGTATTATCCACAGAGTGTGGTCCTTGAGCGCAGCAAACACGACAACAAAACCAACCAACACAAAAACCACATCAAAGACAATAACAAGACCCGTACCAAAGGCAACGACGTCGACAACAAGCACGGCAAAAACAACACCAATGGAACTACGAGTGGCACGACATGGTACAACTCTGCCCATGAGGGACTCTGTTACTGCTCAGCTCAGTACAATGACATGCCATGGCAGGACGATGCATCTTACCAATTCACGTTTGCTGCACTAACGGGCAACCTGGCTTTCAGGACAGATGCCATCAAGAATTACCACCACAAGCATCGAAAGAAAAAAAGAGTCCAAATCCGACAACAAAGTGACTTGACCACTTCTTGGTTCCTTCAGCACAGGGACATTGATGGTGTTTACAATGCAATGCCACCATCAACATCACCAACTCACCAACCAAACAAGAAAGCCATTCGACCATAATAATTAATGAACTTTGGACTCATGCATATGATTTGGACTTATTGTTTAATGATCACTGTTATCATAACTTGTACAGAGTTTCACTCATCTACCTAGTTTGTTCAATTTTCTTTAACACTGTACAGAAAATATGTAACATGAAAAAAGGGGGCGGGGGATGTGGTGATATACATCACTAAGTACACAAAGGGTTAATGTACATACACTACACCTAGCTGGACACTAGAGGGAACACCAGAGACATGACACAGAGTCAACCAATAGGTCAGTAAGATAGGACACGACCAATGGGCATTCACGATACACACAGAGGTGACACTACCACAGGAGGGCATTACACCAACCCATATATAAGGACACATCACACATGCTCAGTCTCTTTCCAGTGGAGACTCTCAGTGAGTACAGACACAGGGTTGATTGAACATCACTCCCACCACGTGGGTTGTAGCAGACTGGTTTGTCAGTCTGAGTAGCGATAACAGGATTAACAGTTGGGTCGAATCCAAGTAGGAGAATTGTTAATAGTTTAATAAACGTGTTAAAGCTTTCTCCAAGTCTGAACCTTCCTTTGTCAGAGTGCACATCAAGGAAGCAGCTGATGCTACGACAAGAGCAGACAAAACAGACTTCAGATCCATCGTGGAGAAAACCCGGTACTGTACGATCTGGTTGACCATCCCTGCAAGGCGGGGGAGGGGGTACGCATCCAGTTGTGTGAACCGGTTCATGGTTTGGCTGTAGTCCACCACCATCCGGTTCTTTTCCCCAATCCTGACAACTACCACTTGTGCTCTCCAGGGGTTGTTGCTGGCCTCGATGATCCCCTCCTTCAAGAGTCGCTGGACCTCTGACTTGATAAGAATCATGCCTTGTGCGCTGTACCGCCTTCTCCTGGTGGCGACAGGCTTACAATCGGGGGTGATGTTCGCGAAGAGCGAGGGGGGAGCGACTTCAAGGGTCGCGAGGCTACAAACCGTGAGGGGGATAAGGGTCCGCCGAACTGTAGGGTCAGGCTTCGGTGACTGCATTGGAAGTCTAATCTCAGCAGTAGGGGGGCGCAGAGGTGAGGGACGACGTAAGTTTAAAATGGGTGTACTCACAGCCCTGCATCACGAGGTTCGCGATACAGTACCCCCGGATCTGTATCAAATGGGATCCGGAGGCAAGGGAGATTGTTTGGGATGCGGGGTAGATGTGAAGGGAGCAGCGCCTTACTGTGTCAGGGTGAACGAAGGTCTCCATGCTCCTGGAGTCGAAAAGACAGGGGGTCTCGTGCCCGTTGACCTGGACAACCATCATAGAGCTTTTCAGGTGCTTTGGCCATGACTGGTCGAGGATGACTGCGCCAAGCTGCGGGTAGCCTGCGTGGTCGGAGGTATCGGGGTCACAAAATAGCGGCCCCCACGAGTCGCACGTGTCGGGCTGAGTCGAAGATGGTGACCAAGATGGCCGCCCCCATCGGTCGCAAGTGTCGGTCGGTGTTGAAGCCGGCGGCCAAGATGGCGGGCCCCATGAGTCGCACAAGGCTGATGGCGCGTCTGAAGGGGGCGTTCCCGGCAGGCACGCAGCCACATTGCGGGGTCTGTGAGTCCATGGGTCGAGCCTGGTAAGCTTTCGACATCTGAGCTTTAGGTCGGCCCAGACAGACTCTGGCAAAGTGTCCCTTTTTGCCACAGCTGCTGCACATTGCTGTGCGGGCTGGGCAACGCTGCCGGGGGTGTTGACCCTGGCCGCAAAAATAGCACTGCAGTTCGCCGGTCTGGACGGGCAGCCACGCGTCACAGGCCTGTGACGTAGTCGGGTCTGGTGGAGGCCTCGTCGGTGGTGCCCACGAGGGGTTCACTGGGTCTGCGGGGAACGCGCTGAGGCTCTGGTTGAGCCTAACGAGGTGGCTAGTTTTACCGTGTCCTGCAGGACAGTGGCCCCGTTTTCCAGCAGATGTCGTGTTGCTCTTATTAGCCTTAGTTTTATTAGCTCTGATTATGTCACCTTTGCTCACGAGTCGCCAGGTATCTTTCTGATACCGCCACGTGGTTCAAGCTCGAGTTATGATTAATAAGACAGCACACCGCTTAGTAAGATTGAAATCAACGGTCATTTATTATGTACAGCAATAAATACTTACACAATAATCCTACTTTCTATATCATTACCTACCACTACTGGCCAATACTTAACTTTTGATGATGGCCCACCAGGTCAGGGAAACGAATAGCTTATCGAATTTGGTCTGGCCTGCGGGATTCAAAAGGCTGATACGGGTCGATGGCTAGGAGTCTCTATCGGGTAGCGATCGCTGGAGTCAAACTTATGGTTTCTGGTCGATGTTCTTGCGAAGGTTGCATGCAGGAGAAGAAGGGAGAGAGCGAGATCTGAACTTGGCCCCTCAATTTATAGGTCGCAGGGGCTTCCCGCCTCTCGGGGCTGCCCTTGACCCTGAGTCCCAAGTGATTGGACTTGTTCCCAATCACTGGGTTCGATACGTCCAATAACGGGGCGATTCCTCGATTGGGGGGTGGTCGTTCGCCTGTCTTTGTTTCGGCCACTGCAGGCGCCGACAGGTCTGGCCCGGCATTCAATTGCTAATATGTTCCTGGGGATAGCCGGTTAAACTGCAGATGTCTGTGTTGATGTGCTGCTAATCGATCTGGGCCGACTTCCCCAGAGCCGAATATGCTATTCTGTCTGCAGCTGTCCGTTTGTGTCCTGTTGGCTGCTTTTCCCATCAGCCTTTTCGGTTAGCCATTTTATATCGGGTTTTGGCCAAATTAATCGGGAATCAGCCATTTTAGGTGGCTACAGTAGTTAGACCGGACCCCAGCCATGTAGGTGTCCCGGATCTGCAGCTTCATGTGCTCCTCGGCCGTCACATCCTGATAGTTGCAGCTCCTTGCGAGTAGGGCCAGGTTCTCTAGATACTCGTCCAGCGATTCCCCGGCGCGTTGACGGCGAATAGTGAGGAGGTGCCGCGCGAACACCTCATTTACGGGCTTCACGAAATGCGCCTTCAGGGTCGCGACCGCCACCTCGTACGTGGCAGCTTTCTCTATCATTACGGAGATTCGATGGCTCACCCGTGCGTGGAGGAGGCGCAGCTTGAGTGTTTTGGAGGGAGAGTTTTGGAGGAGTCGAGGTAGGCCTCAAAACAGCTAAGCCAGTGGGAGAAGATCTCCTTAGCTTCTGTTGCTCGTGTGCTGAGTTCGAGTTTATCTGGCTTTAGAGCGGCTTCCATGGTGATGTCGCTGGATAATAAATTGATAGACCATCAATTGACTGCGAGACTGTGAGAACGAGTGAACATAAGACTTTATTATTCAGGAACTTGCCTGTCAGTGTCTGCTGTAGAAATGAGTGCCGCCCACAGGCGGCCGGTCTATATATCGCCCCGGGAAGGGCGGAGCCAGAGGTGGAGCCCACCGGGGTTCCAGTACAATACCTGGAAGTAGATCATATTATCATTTCCTGGTCATAGGCCACAGTACTATACAGACAGTTCATAATCAGGTGAATACATTCACCACAAGGATAGAATCCACAGCAAGGCTATGTTCTGGAGAGTTTGGTCGGATTGATAGGTTGCAGCTGTGGTTACCCCTGTTATGGGCCTCCATAAAGCTGGATGAAGGCCTCACAGACATGAAGTCCCTCACTCCACCCCCACCCCCTCCCCGGCCTAGGGGTGACCCTCACCGAGAATGCTCAACTCTCAAGCCCAGCTCCCTGAGGAGACGTCCTCCCCCCATCCCCCACCTCCCCCTGCCAAGTACTGGTGGAGAAGCTCTGCTGCCCTTGAGCTGCATGCCGGAAAATGGAAATGGCTACTCACCCGGCGCGCCCAGATTCACGCTGGGCACAACGCGGTGGTTAAACGGGGCCCAACATTTCAAAATAATATTCCAATAATTTCTGTACACTTTAACCTTCAAGCTTGATCAGTTCTGGGTATGAAATGAGACAAATGATCACTGTGAGAACAAAAGAACGTTTATCGCCAACAACTGTGATATCCGTTCAGTGTTAAAATTAACTGCACTGGATAAAGACGGTGTTCAGCGAGATGAGAAAGGATCTGATTCAAATTGGAGGGGTGGAGTGAAGGAGACATAGAAATGTCAACAAACATGTTAGCGGCTCCACATTGGGAGACTCTGGCCTCAATGGCCCTTAATTAATACCGGAAAATGCAGTTACCATCTTGAAACATAGAAACAGGGAAAATAGGAGCAGGAGGAGGCCATTCAGCTCTTTGAGCCTCCTCTGCCATTCATTATGATCATAGCTCATCATCCAACTCAGTAAGCTGTTCCTGCTTTCCCCCATATCCTTTGATCCCTTTAGCCCAAGTGCTAAATTTAAGTCCTTCCTGAAAACATAGATGGCTGGATTCCCCGATCCTGAGACTAAGTGTTGACACCAGGGCAGGACTTGACTTCCACGACAGCAAAACTGGCACTGCACTTGGACCAATTCAACGACGGTGGAGGTGTTAGCATCGGCGCCATCTGGAACACAATCGATTCCAATGAGAAATGGTGCCAGATTCGCCGGTTATGCGATTGACACTCAGGAAGCTGACGATCTGCAGCCGCACATGCACACTTCACTCCCCACACACACCATCCCAGCCAACAAGATGGCAGCAAGACGCGCGGCCCCACGATTCACAGACGCCGAACTCGGGATCCTCCTGGACGTGGTGGAGGAGTCACAGGCCTGGGAAGGATGCTGCCAGCCACTGCCGTTCGCTGCCTAGGCGCAGATGGCAGAGGCGGTCAGCGCCACAAGCAACACAGTCCGGACCAGCCAGCAGTGCCGTTAAAAACTGCACGCTCTCCTCAGGGCGGCCAGACTGAGTAGGCAGCCCTGTGCCCCTGGCACCAACCCCCACCCCACACACCCGTGACCATCTCTCTCCCCACCCCCAGGAGATGGTCACCCATAACTGCTGGGAACGGGGGAAACCCTGAGGGGGGCCGGGGGACCTGTGGCACCTCACCGTGTCTGAGCAGAAGGCCCTGGACATGGCCTGGGGCTAGAAGAAAGGAAAGTCGCTCGGGTGGAGGTCAGCCATGGGCGAGGAAGTGAGACCGCGCTTAGTTGCGGTTCCCTGTGAAACCAAACACCACCCTCACCCCCATCCTCACCCCCACACCACCCTCACCCCTACCCTCATTCCCACACCACCTTCACCCCTCCAAATCACCCTCACCTCCACCCTCACCCCCACACCCTCACCCCCACACCATTCTCACCCCCATCCCATACTGCACACCTCTCTCACCCTACATCCTCTCCCGCACACCACGCTCACCCCCACACCACCCTGACCCCCCACCCCCACTCCGTGTGCCAACCAGCGATGAGGACAGCAGTACGGATGGGAGCCCTCGACGCGAAACCCAGGACACCCCAGAGCCCAAGTCCGGGGATGACACTGATATCCTGTCACAGTTGTCTCTAACACCCCCATCATTCCAGATGTCATCAAGCGATGTGAAGTACCAGAGCTCTTCACAGATCGGGTTGTCAGCATCCTCCATCCCATGGACCAGATCATGGAGTGGATTGCAGGCGGGGTGGCTGGGGGGTGGGGGGAGGGGGGGGGGGCATGTGTGGGGGTGGGATGTGGGGTCCGTGTCACTGAACAGTCCTTCCCCCCAAACCCCAGTTGGGGAACCTGGAGGCGATCAGAGCATTTCCGTGCTTGTTGGCCCTGATGCACACATCGTGTGGCCTCTCGTCTCTGCCTGGTCCCCATGTGGTGCCCATCCTTCCCCTCCCCCGCATCCTGCTCGTCAGAGGAGGCCTGCCACTCATCCTCCTACTCCAGCATGTTGCCTCTCTGCTGCGCGATGTTGTGGAGGAGGCAGCAGGCTGCAATGATGGGGGCAACCCTCTCAGCCTCATACTGGAGGGCCCCTCCAGAGCGGTCCAGACACCTGATCTTCAGGAGGCCGAAGCACCACTCAATCATGTCTCTGGCCGTTGCGAGTGCGTCTTTGTAGCGGGTCTTCCAGATAGGCGTCATCAGCCATGACCGCAGTGGATAACCCTTGTTGCCCAGGCGCCAACACCCCCAGCTGGGGGGCATCTTAAACCAACATAAATGAGCATGTCACCACCGTCAGAAACTTCATCAGCAAATGTGTGGACGACTGCGTTCCAAAGAAAGCAGTACGTACATTCCCCAACCGGAAACCATGGCTCAATCGTGAGATTGACTCCCTACTGAAGGACAGGTCTGAGGCGTTCAAGTCAGGTGACCCTGACCTGTACAAGAAATCCAGGTACGACCTCCGCAAAGCCATCCGCGATGCCAAGAGAGAATATCAGACCAAGCTAGAGTCACAGACTAGCGTTACAGACTCTCGGCGGTTGTGGCAAGGCCTAAACAACATAACGGGCTACAAAGCGAAGCCGAGCAGTATCTCCAGCAGCAGCACACGTCTCCCCGATGAACTCAATTCAATCTATGCTGGCTCGAGCAAGAAACCATCAATCCGCTGTCGAGTGCCCCAGCAGCCCCAGGTACACCCATACCCACCATCACAACCTCCGAAGTCAGATCGGCCTTCCTGAAAGTGAACCCTCGGAAGGCGAAGGGTTCGGACGCGATCCCTGGTCGTGCACTCAGAGCCTGCACGGACCAGCTGGCATATGTGTTCGCGGACATCTTTAACCTGTCCCTACTCTGCTCCAAGGTCCCAACCTGCTTCAAGAAGACCACCATTATACCGGTGCCAAAGAAGAACCAGGCAACGTGCCTCAATGACTACAGTCCGGTGGCCCTGACTTCAGTTGTAATGAAGTACTTTGAGAGGTTGGCCATGAAACGCATCACCTCCATACTCCCAGAACACCTTGATCCACTGCAATTTGCATACCGCCGCAACCGGCCCACAGCAGACACCATCACCCTGGCCCTACATTCATAGAGCATCTCGACAGAAGGACTCCTATATCAGACTCCTGTTTATTGACGGTAGCATGGTAGCACAAGTGATTAGCACTGTGGCTTCACAGCGGCAGGGTCCAAGGTTCGATTCCCCGCTAGGTCACTGTCTGTGCAGAGTATGCACGTTCTCCCCGTGTCTGCGTGGGTTTCCTCTGTGTGCTCCGGTTTCCTCCCACAGTCCAACGACGTGCAGGTTAGGTGGATTGGCCATGATAAATTGCCCTTAGTGACCAAAAAAGGTTAGGAACGATTATTGGGTTACGGGATAGGGTGGAAGTGAGGACTTAAGTGGGTCGGTGCAGACTCGATGGGCCGAATGGCCAGCTTCTGCACTGTAAGTTCTATGTTCATAATCCCAGCCAAGCTCATATTGAAGCTCCAAAACCTAGGAATTGACTCCTCACTCTGCAACTGGACCCTTGACTTTCTAACCCACAGACCACAATCAGTAAGAATAAACAACAACACCTCCTCCACAATACGAAGTCTTACAACACCAGGTTAAAGTCCAACAATAGTCCTCAATACCGGGGCCCCGCAGAGGCTGCGTACTTAGCCCCCTACTCTACTCCCTATACACACAGGACTGCGTGGTAAAATTTGGTTCCAACTCCAACTGCAAGTTTGCTGACGATACGACCATAGTGGGCCGGATCTCAAATAACGACGAGTCAGAAAACAGGAGGGAGATAGAGAACCTAGTGGAGTGGTGTAGCGACAACAATATCTCCCTCAATGCCAGCAAAACAAAAGAGCTGGTCATTGACTTCAGAAAGCAAAGTACTGTACACACCCCTGTCAGCATCAACAGGGCCGAGGTGGAGATGGTTAGCAGTTTCAAACTCCAAGGGGTGCACATCTCCAAAAATCTGTCCTGGTCCACCCATGTCGACCACCAAGAAAGCACACCAGTGCCTATACTTCCTCAGGAAACTAAGGAAATTTGGCATGTCCACATTAACTCTTACCAACCTTTACAGATGCACTATCGAAAGCATCCTATCGGGCTGCATCACAGCCTGGTATGGCAACTGCTCGGCCCAGGACCACAAGAAACTACAGAGCATCGTGAACAAAGCCCAGTCCATCACACAAACCTACCTCCCATCCATTGACTCCATCTACACCTCCCGCTGCCTGGGGAAAGCGGGCAGCATAATCAAAGACCCCTCTCACCCGGCTTACTCACTCTTCCAACTTCTTCCATCGGGCAGGAGATACAGAAGTCTGAGAACACACACGAACAGACTCAAAGACAGCTTCTTCCCCACTGTCACCAGACTCCTAAACAACCCTTTTATGGAATGACCTCATTAACACAACACCCCTGTATACTTCACCCAATGCAGGTGTTATGTAGTTACATTGTGTACCTTGTGTTGGCCTATTATATATTTTCTTTTATTTCCTTTTCTTTTCATGTACTTAATGATCAGTTGAGCTGCTCACAGAAAAATACTTTTCACTGTACCTTGATACACGTGACAATAAACAAAATCCATCCACATGGACATTGCTGTGGGGCTCCAAAGCATGGCCGAGCCACAGCGGGACATGCCTGAGAACGCTGAGACCAGTGGCTGGGCGCTGGCTGACCTAAGCCAGTTACAGAGGAACCTGTCATGATCACTGAGTGACCTGGCTCAGTCCCCGAGGGACGTGGCACAATCCCAGAAGAGCTTGGCCCAGTCCCTGTGCTCCATGGCCATCAGCATCGAGACCCTGGTCAACACAAGAGGGCCTCCCGGATTGGCAGAGCCAGTCGATGGCGGTGCCCACAGAGCTCACTCGGGCTGAATACTGTCCTAGGGCACCTCAATGAAGGACGAGGTGGTGGGGCCTGTGCCTTTGCCTGCTGCAGGGGAGATGCCAGAGCCCCTCAGCACCTCTGAACCCTGTCCCTGGCTCATCCGATGGGAAGCGAGGTGAACAGGGTGGCACCATGCCACCTGTGACTCCCGGAAGACTGCCGGCCCATCCAGGTACAGGCACTCCAGAAGAAGGTCTCAGAAGGGGACCCTCAGAAGGAGAACATGCAGACTCCGCACAGACAGTGACCCAGCGGGGAATTGAACCTGGGACCCTGGCGCTGTGAAGCCACAGTGCTAGCCACTTGTGCTACCGTGCTGCCCGAAATAGTATAGCGGCTAGGGCACAGTTATTGTACATATCGCTGTTACCAATAAACACCTGGTCACCGACTTTCAAACTTACCTCAGCCCTCTGTCTACAGGGTGTGAGGGATGAGCAGGGCATCAAGGGTGTGACGAGTGGATGTGGGGGATAAATGGGGGTGGGGGTGGGGACCTTGGGTGCGGGTGCTACTGGCTGGCACAGAGCAGGACACATGTTAGCAGGGCCTACTGAGTGGATGACCCACCACTGCACCTCCCACATGGCCCAGGCCCACTAAAACTCCCTTGTAAAGTCTGAGGACCCTTGTGGTGTGATATCTGTGGTGTTGGGTTCTCTGGTGCACAGATGAGCCAACACAGTTGTATGTGGTACAACTCTATTTTATTTTAACTCTTATAATACAGTTCGTTCTGGATACTCTGCACGTGCTGTCTCCCTGAGTGTGTCATGTAGCAGGTCTGTCCTGGTCCTCCTCTCCAGCTAATACTGACCACCAGGTGTCGTGTTTGTGCTTTTATATCTTTCTGTGATTGGTTGTGGTGGTGTGTGTTCTGATTTGTCTGTTGGTGTGTCTATCATGATGTGTGTGTTTGAATATCTTGACATCTCCCCTTTTTACAAAGATATGTGCCTACGTGGTTATAAATATAATCGTGTCGTGAGTGCATCTAAGAGTGTGTGCGTGTGTTGTGTACAGCGTGTGTATATGACATAACTATTTACATGGGGCGATGTCGGGTGCGTCACACTAACAAGGTTGTACCATAACAAAACATGAATGCGAGAAAAAAAAACAACTTGAACAGTGGTCCGGTCAGACGATATCTGGAACGATAAACAACAACAGGTTATAATACAGAAGTGTTTGACTTTTTGAACGTATGAACAGCGTTATAAGTCCAGTCTAATGGGTGACCGCCTCAAGAATAGGCTGGTCCTCAAGCCGGTTCAGCTGTGGAGATTTGGGTTCACACTGGTTCACCTTGGACTGTTGGAGGTGATGCTGTTGCCGAAGTCTCTACTTTTCCATTTGTTGTACTTCGTGCAGTGCTTGGTTTTTCATTTGTGCAAATATAACATTCAACATCTTTGTTAGTGTTGCCTTGGCTGTGGTTTGGTTCTGGTGGCGATGGAAGGGGCATGATCCGTGGCATCTCCACGAAGTCATCCTTGGGAACCAGTGGAGGATCCGGCGTGTGCGTACGGTTCAGTTGCGAGCGTGGAAGGCGGCGCAAAGCTCGCTGATTGCGCCTACGCACCAATCCATCCGCCCTGCATGCCAGGAACAAAGTGGAGTCTTTTTTCTTTTTATGTTTGTGGTGGATGGCATCTTGTAGCCGATGGGTCGTTGCCATCGAAGTAGCACCATCACTAATATCATGCAAGGCGATGACTGTGCCAGATGTGGAAGTTGGCCGAGACCGTGCACGCTGGTTCCGGCCACCTGCTGTGCCGGAAGGGCGACTCCGCAGAGAAACATCGAAGCATGTCGCCTTGGAGAGAGAATTGTTGCTCGCATCAACGTCTGGCGATGGCGCGAATTGGTGTGTCCGTCTTGGACCGCCGGTGCTGGTCGCCACTGCCGACCCAGTGGGACTGCCACGCGATCCATTCCCTGTCGCCGTGGCATCCGCCGTCACCCTGAGCGTGCCATCACCGAGGCCGCGACACCGCCCGTCCGGAGCAAGGTCTGGCGTGCGCGAATCAGAGTCGGCGCTTGGCTGCTCCCCATCTGGAGTCCGGTCTGCCTTCCGTCGATGCTCCCCGTCCGGAGTCTCAACAGGTTCACTGGAGGCAGCCGAGATTCCCTGAAGCTGCACTTCTGGAGTCGGAACATGCAGGAATGCACCAACCAGTGGAGAGGCCCGAGTCATCGAGGGTGGAAGCGGTGCGCCGCCACCGCAGTCGTCAGTGGTCCCACCGTGATCGTCGAGTGCCTCGGTACGCACTAGGCGAGGTCTGTCACCTTGCACCTTTTGCATGGGAAGTGGGATGCTGTCGTCACTCGTCTCACATCCCGTGGATAGATCCTCATTAGCAGCTTGCTGTTCACTAGGGTTGGGTAAATTGTCAGAGTTTTCATCTGGTGGTGCACACCATGTCGGTGGACTGTCATTGTCTTGCCGTTGTCCTTCATTTGGGCTTTTCTTCTTTGGAATTTTAAATCTTCCCCCAGACATTGCAGAACCTTGTTTATTACCCCCAAATTCTCCCATATGTATGGTCTCGAATAGAGGATCCAATGTTTCTATCGACATTGTACTATTTTCCAAAGAACATTCCGTTTCACTTTTCTTCTCAGGTACCTCATATGTATCTTTGTCTAATGTACATGCCTTCATGGTCTCTGGGTCTGATTTTGCTGGGACTGGCATGGTCACAGTCTCTCTTTTACTGTTCTCAATTGCCCACATTATACTCCCCATACATAACTGCTTAATCACTGGGGTTAGTGTGGTACAATGGATAATCGGGTCGACCTTATCTGCATCTTCACCATTAGTGGAAAGCACACTTGGTTCACTTGAAACTGCTGCGGGTTTTAAATTCGTTATCTGGCTATTCGATGTCGGTGTCCTCAGGATTCTTGCTCCAATGTTCTGCTCATTTATCAGTGGAGTGTGTATAGGTTCAATGCAATTAATGTTCCCCTCAAGGTTTGAAGAGTCATTACTGACTAACTGCTGGTCTCCGAAGTTGGGACTTTGCAGCGTTTGTTGAAGGGAGACATTTGTCCCTGCTGTAGATATGATTCAGGTTGTGTTATTTCCATTACCTGAGGATCAATGTCTTGTCCATTTTTTCGATCCGTACTAAAACACTGGCAATTCTCAGTCTGCTCCTTGCAAGTTAAACATTCAATTAATTTCTTTAGCAAATCCTCAGCATCCTTCTGTGACCGTGCAGCATTATTAATCTCTGTTCGGCTATAATGATCCTGAAGGTCAGCGCATAAACCTTTTTTCTTCGGGCTTGGAAGAGGCGATTCCTTTGGCTTGTCTTCAGTTGGGCTTGAACAGTCTTCAGTGCTGTGCCCTTCATTGTAGCATGAGAGACTGTCATGGTCATGCTGCTGTGTAGTGGAGCATGGTAGGCTGTTATAGCCTTCTTGCTGTTCACGTGAGCATGGCAGACTTGCATCGTCTGCCGCTGGTTGGTCAGGAGAGGTTGCTAGACCCTCATGGTCTTGTTCCTGCAAGGACCGCACATTGGAGTCTTGCGTTGCTTCTATCGTGGAGGCTGTCCACGAGCTCTCTGTGGAGGCTTGTGACACTGGAGTCACTTCTTGTTCGTGCAAGGACTGCGCTCTGGAGTCTTGCGTTTCTGCAATTGTGGAGTCTGTCCACGAGCTTGCTGTGGAGGCTTGTGACACTGGAGTCACTTCTGGTTCATGCGAGGACTGCGCTCTGGAGTCTTGCATGTCTTCTTTCATAGAGTCGGGAACGTTGAGCGGGACGTGGACCACGCTCTGTGTAGCAGCAGGGTGCTCTCCGTGTGCTTGCAGCGCTCCCTGTCTGTTAATGTCAGGCTGCAGCATCATCCGGTACTGATAAGTTGGGACGTCATATCTGCTGGATTGAAGATCCACAAATCCGAAAAATGAATCCGCATCTGCGTCGGATTCAATGTGGGGGCCGCCAATGTGCAACACGAAAGGTTCGTCCGAGTCATAGTCGTATAGGACCATGGAGCTATCATTGGGCTCGCGAGGTCCGGAAACACTGTAAAGATCGTCATCGAAGTATTCGAGGTCGGAATCATCGGCTTGTGCGTAGGTAACTGCTTGTCGGAGGGTTCTTCGGAGGTCAAATTCATTTCCTGGGTCAATTTGCGGCAATGTGCTGTCATTCCAGGTGAGGGAAGGTTGTTTTACAGCTTTAACAGATTTTTGTTTTTTTGATTTGGGACGTTTCCCTTTTAAATTGGATTTGGGACGTTTCCCCTTTAAATTGGTGCGGTCTGGGGCCTCTGACATCCTGACGCTCGGTATGTAGCACGTAGGAAGCGACTGCGCATGCTCAGATTGCTGTTCCTTTACCGATGGCCGTTTTCTTGACTGCGCATGCGCAGCATCTCGCGCATGCGCAAACGAAACTTCCGGTTCTGCGCACTGCTCGCGCAACTGTGCTAGCGTGATACCTTTAGCAAGATGGCCGCCGACCTCGACCCAGCCCTCTCTCAGGCCCGGGATTTCGGCCTCTGGGAATTCGGGCTCCGGGATCCCAGCCACGAGGTGAGTACTGCCGCTTTTCTTACCTTTACTTGCCGATTGGATTGCGTTTTCTTCACAGTACTTGGAGAATTTGTCCAGGACTGCCTGGTAATCATACCTTTGCTGCCTCCTGAAGAACCTGAACCTTGTGAATATTTCTCTTGCCCTTGCACCGGCGATGGTGAGGAGAAATTCAATTTTTTCGCTATCATCCAGGTCTTGGAGTTCAGCTGCCACCAGGAACAATTCGAACACTTGCCGGAATCGCCGCCAGTTTTCGCGGAGATCGCCGTGGCACTGGAGCGGCTGTGGAACCGGGAGCTCTATCATTTTGCCTGGGCACTGCTGGTTGTCTCTGTACACTGAGGTATGCCGGCAGGTATCGATCCACTCCTGTACCATGTGGTGTTGGGTTCTCTGGTGCACAGATGAGCCAACACAGTTGTATGTGGTACAACTCTATTTTATTTTAACTCTTATAATACAGTTCGTTCTGGATACTCTGCACGTGCTGTCTCCCTGAGTGTGTCGTGTAGCAGGTCTGTCCTGGTCCTCCTCTCCAGCTAATACTGACCACCAGGTGTCGTGTTTGTGCTTTTATATCTTTCTGTGATTGGTTGTGGTGGTGTGTGTTCTGATTTGTCTGTTGGTGTGTCTATCATGATGTGTGTGTTTGAATATCATGACAATATCTAGCACACATGCAGGGGTCACTCGGGCAGACACTGCAAAGTAATACCGGGGCGGGAGTCAGGCGGTGGCCGACATTATGGTGCACTCCCAAAGCTCATCACGGAGCGGGTCATCATCATCCTCCACCAAATGGACCACCACCGGGTCCGCACCCTGTGACGCAGATCATGGGGGGTTTGGAGTGAGAGTGGGGGTGCTGATATGGGGTGCAGGGTTGGGGTGATGTCCATTGGGGGGCGGAGGGGATGTGGGGGATGGGATGGGATGGTTGTGCTGCTTTCGGCCAGGTGAAATTGGAGGTGACCAGGAAGTCCCGTGCGCGATGGTCCTGGCGCACAGGCCATCCTGGCCCTCCTCCGTGTCCTCTTAGTCAGCTGAAGCACGCTGTTCTTCCACCTCCTCCGCCTGAATCCTGTCCCTCTGCTGCGCATTGTGTGCAGGACGCAACAAGTCAAAACAATGCGGGATTTCCTCTCAATTATGTGCTGCAGGGCCCCCTCCAGAGCGGTCCAGCAACCTGAACCATGCCTTTAGTATGCCGATACACCGCTGGAATACATCCCTGGTCGCTACATAGGCATTGCTGCAGTGGGTCTCCGGGTCGGCATGTGGCCTCCGGATACACGTCATCAGTCACGGCCGCAGCGGATAACCCCTGTCACCCAGCCCCTCTCCCAGGGGAACACTTCAATTGTCTCTGGCACCAACAAATGCGCCAGGATGAAGGTGTCATGCATGCTGCCCAGGGATGATGCAGTCACGGCGCGGATGCACCCGTGCATGGAAGACTGGGAGATGCCCGACAGGTCCCCACTCTGCGCCTGGGAGGACACTGTTGCAACAAAGTCCAGAGCGGCCGTCACCTCGACAGTCACTGGGAGCGGGTGTCATCCCACATGCCCCCGCCGCCTCAGTAGCGCCATCACCTGGCACAAGTGATACAGAGTGTCCCGGACCAGCCGGAGTCTTTGGCTCATGCCCTGTCCAGCAGGTCCTCAAACGCCAGGCGCTGCCGGTACACACGAGGCCTGATATGATGCCTCCTTCCCACTTCCTCCCCGGGCTGCTGGACAGCTGGCTCCAGTCTCACCAGCTGGTTCCTGTGCCTCTGGGGGAGGGTTCTGCAGGGTCCTCCCCATGTAGCTCCTGCTCATAGAGCATCATGGCATCCGCCAGGGCTGTGGTGGGAAGGCAGATGCCATCAATACCTGGGGCGAAATTCTCCCCCAACGGCGCGATGTCCGCCGACTGCCGCCCAAAACGGCGCCAATCAGACGGGCATCGCGCCGGCCCAAAGGTGCGGAATGCTCCGCATCTTTGGGGGTCGAACCCCAACATTGAGGGGCTAGGCCGGCGCCGGAGGGCTTTCCGCCCCGCCAGCTGGCGGAAACGGCGTTTGTTGCCCCGCCAGCTGGCGCGGAAATGACATCCCTGGGCGGCGCATGCGCGGGAGCGTCAGCAGCCGCTGACAGTTTCCCACGCATGCGCAGTGGGGAGAGTCTCTTCCGCCTCCGCCATGGTGGAGACCGTGGCGAAGGTGGAAGGGAAAGAGTGCACCCACGGCATAGGCCCGCCCGTGGATCGGTGGGCCCCGATCGCGGGCCAGGCCACCGTGGGGGCACCCCCCGGGATCAGATCGCCCCGCGCCCGCCCCCCAGGACCCCGGAGCCCGCCCACGCCGCCTTGTCCCGCCGGTAAATACCTACTTTAATTTACGCCGGCGGGACAGGCAATTTCTCGGCGGGACTTAATTGAGCGGGGGGGCCCGCCAACCGGCGCGGCCCGATTCCCGCCCCCGCCCAATCTCCGGTACCGGAGACTTCGGCAACCGCCGGGTGCGGGATTCACGGCGGCCAACGGCCATTCTCCGACCCGCTGGGTGGGTCGGAGAATGACGCCCCTGGTTCTAATTTAAAATCCATTTTCTGCAGGGGGTAAAGGGCAGACATTTTGGCATGGTGAGTGTACTTGTGCCTAGCCAGGTCCTATGGGCAACACAGTGGTCCTGGCCTGCGCTGCAGCCCCTGCCCCCCACATATCCCACCCCGCCATCAACTCCCTCCTCCTGGTCCTAGCCCTGTCCCCTGCTGTTGCCCCTGCCGCCCAGCCACCAGCACCGCACCCCTGACCCCACCGGCATTCACCACTGCCAGGGGAGGAATGCCAACCCTGACACCCACCCATACCAACGTTACGCTTAATGGCCCCTATCGCACGCCCTCCTGTGTGGTCTGATGTGGCACCCCACCAGCTGGGTAGTGCGTGGTTGGGGGGGTTGGTGGGCACCTGTGGGGACCATGGTTTTGCTGTGCCACGGGTTCTGTATGCGGCGCACTGGTTGTGCCATCCTGTCTTGAGACGAGGTAGGTGGGAGCTGGGAAAAAGTGGGCATGCGGGGCTTGGTGGTGGCCGGTATTCCTGCGGGGTGGGATGGCCGGTGGTACCACTGGTGTGCTGATGTCCTGGAGATTATAGAATAATACCAGGAAAATATTGGATTAGATCAATCATCCACTTTTGATATTCGAGGGAGATCATAAAGAGAATCGGTACAGAAATAAAAAACTTTGCAAAAAATAAAACAGGGCTATCTCTCTAAGATATGGGCGGCACGGGAGCACAGTGGTTAGCACAGTGGCTTCACAGCTCCAGGGTCCCAGGTTCGATTCCCAGCTTGGGTCACTGTCTGTGCGGGGTCTGCACATTCTCCTCATCTCTGCGTGGGTTTCCTCCGGGTGCTCGGTTTCCTCCCACAGTCCAAAGATGTGCAGGTTAGGTGGATTGGCCGTGATAAATTGCCCTTAGTGTCCAAAAAGGTTAAGTTGGGTTACTGGGTTACAGGGCTTTGGTGGAATGCTCTTTCCAAGGGCCGGTGCAGAAGGAGGCCATTCGGCCCATCCATGATATCTATGAGATGGACTGCATTATTCTTTATGAGATTCACAAATGTTGAAAAACTGGAATATAGCATATTTTGTTGCAGTTCAGGGGCTGCATTTTCCGTTTCAGGGACTATGTCCCAACGCTATCCTGAAAACTGTCTTTTACGCCAGAAAAACTGGTGTCAAAAGGCCACAGTTTCACTGCCTTGCGAGGGGCTAGCAGAAGCTGTCGTAGAGCTCGCAGCTCCAGCTGCCGATACGGCCCCCCGCACTTCTGGGTCAGAGGACGCGCATGCACACAACAGCGGCCTCCAGCGGCTGAGCCATTCTCCATGGCGTAGTCTGACCGCGGACCTGGGCCGCGGAAATAGTGCCCCCGATCGGCCACGCGCCCGACCCGGACTGCCCGCTCAAAAATACCCCAATCCCGAATGAGGCCCCACCTGCCATCCAATCGGCCCGCCCCTGACTGTGGCGGCCGCGGACCAAGTCCGCAGCCACCTAATGAGTTTCCCGAGCGGCTGGGACAACATTAGAAATACGCCGTTCGGAATTCGGAAGGTCGGGGGTGGAGTATAGCGTGCGGGCCTCTGGCAATGGCCTCAGGTGGTGAATACCCTGAGCGGCATATTCCCTGAGTACGCCGCTTTTTGGGGGGGCGGAGAATCGCTGAACCACGCCGGTCCTGACGTCATGCGGGAAACTGGATTCTCCGTCTCGTCGCCGAACGCGATTTCACCATAGGGGTGCGGAGAATCCAGCCCCAGATCTCCGTAAAATTCTTAGAAAGGCTACCTAGTCTGTTAATATCTATGTTTGAAGTTATTTTATTGTTTTCTGACCTGAATAGCACAATAGAATGAGCACAATTAAGCTATCAATCATTACCTCAAGTTTCCTGAGTTAATTTTCATTAATAGTATTCCTTTTTAAACTAAAATAGATATTGCTACTGATAAATCTTCTGTCCAGAATTCTATTGTCTGTTACTTAATGAGAGTTCCGTGCATTTTGTGTATAATTTGTCATCTCCGAAAATTGATACACTTTTAACTGAAATCCATTTTGCCTGGTTGTAAGCTTTTAGTCGTTACCATTTATTGGCTAATGTCTCCTGTTCCAGTGGCAGCTGGTCCTAGAATTGTTGCTAAACGTATCTAAGGGAATAGTTTCTTGGTGTTTAATTGTCTTTTTTGTGCTTTAAGCACAGTGGTCAGACAAAGGCTGTTGCTTTCTTTTGTTATGGGCCAGGGTTTAGAGAATCCCAAAGTGTAATATGGAGTTCACCTGACCCACAACTTTTAATAGATTGTGGTATGGGGAGCACACGGCCCACTCTATAGGTGTGGTACAGCAGAAATCGAAAAGTATTTTTTTAAGCAAAATAATGTTTATTCTATGAACTCAAGTTAACCTTTTTTAAAACATACAGTGAACATCTGAGCAACCATTAATTCAAATACAACCCCCAAAAGAATAGAACACTAAATAGTACTTACTTTCCTTTTAACATCCATAAGACTTTAATAAAACCTTTTAACAGAAGCACATCAGGTTTAAATTCACTACTGAGAACAGTTATAACTCTGAATTCACCAAATGATCAAAAGATAGTCTTTACATGGCAGAGAGAACAACATTACACATTTTGTGGCTAACTGCAGCTCCAACACTGAAACGAAACCAAAAAAAAACAACACAGACACACCTAAGCTTTTCTGACAGTGAAACTAAAAGCTGACAGACAGCCCAGCTCCACCCACACTCTGACATCACTGCAGTAATAAACACCCATTTCTTAAAGGTACTCTCACTACAGTTATTCTATAAAAAATACCCATTTCATAAAGGTGCACTCACATGACACTTTAACAATGACAATTTTGTCAGCTAAAAAGTACTTTGATTTCATACCCACTGTGGGGTAACGTGAAATGTTATCACAAATCTTGGAACAATTGATTAAACCAAAATGAACTACACAAGGATACAAGTTAGATCCAGGTGCGCAGGGTGACACCCGACCCACCTTACTCAGTATGCCAGAATACAATACTCACATCCACCACCATGTCAACTCCCCTGTCTCTTGAATGAGTCCATAAGCCGAGCTGCTGCTGGAAGATCAAAGCTGGGAAAGTGGTCCTTATCCTCCTAATTAAGTGTCTGGGCCCAAGAGAAGATCGTGACATTTTCCAGGCAAGCACCAACAATGTAGTATCACATCATGCAGATGATATGCAGCCAGGGTAAATGCAGCACTGCCTCTTACAGTTCAGATCACTACAGCACGGGACATTTTTGCTCTGGCTTCCAGGTTCCCCCTGGCATATCAGTTGTATCAGGCACTGGATAGAGAACTGATGATCTGTCTGCTGGAGCAAACACATTTCCCCAAGTAACGTATCTGAAGCAGCAAAATGGTGCTCTGAGGTTCCTAGAGATAGCTGGATTTTCTCAAGTTTAGATTGCAAGCCAGGGTGCTCCTGCATGGACACCATTTGTCTATCTATAACGAGTAACAATGTACTATGAAATTCTTTGATCACTTTCTCAGGTTTTGTCAGCATACATGCGACATCTGGCCTGATTTTGGACAATGTCAACAAGGCCACAGTATAGAAGGGGAAGAAATCACACAATCACAGGAACATACAGTGCATAAAAGACCCTTCGGCCCATCGAGTCTGCACCGCCGCATGAAAGGCACCTGATCTGCCAATCCTAATCCCATTTGGCAGCATTTGGCCCATTGCCTTGAATGTTAAGATGCGCCAAGTGCTCATCCAGGTATTTTTTAAAGGATGCGTGGCAACCTGTCTCGACCACCCTCCCAGGTAGTGTGTTCCAGACCATCACTACCCTCTGGTTAACATTTCTTTCCCTCAAATCCCCCCTGAATGGGCAGCACAGTAGCACAGCGGTTAGCACAGTTGCTTCACAGTTCCAGGATCACTGGCTCGATTCCCTGTCATTGGGGTCACTGTCTGTGCGGAGTCTGCACATTCTCCCTGTGTCTGCGTGGGTTTCCTCCGGGCGCTCCGGTTTCCTCCCACAGTCCAAAGATGCGCAGGTTAGGTGGATTGGCAAGGATAAATTATCCTTACTGTCCAAAAAGGTTAGGTGTGGTTGCTGGGTTACAGGGGAAGGGTGGAGGCATGGGCTTAAGTAGAGTGCTCTTTCCAAGAGCCAGTGCAGACTCGATGGGCCGAATGGCCTCCTTTTTTCATTATGCACTGTAAATTCTATGATTCTATGAGCCTCCTGCCCCTCACCATGAACTCATGTGTCCCCTCATAACCAACTCTTCAACTAAGGGGAACAGCTGGTCCCTATCCACCCTGTCCTTGTCCCTTATAATCTTGTACACCTTGATTAAGTCGCCCCTCAGACTTCTCTGCCAAGGATACAAGTTAGATCCAGGTGCGCAGGGTGACACCCGACCCACCTTAACTCAGTATGCCAGAATACAATACTCACATCCACCACCATGTCAACTCCCCTGTCTCTTGAATGAGTCCATAAGCCCAAGCCTATCCAACCTCTTTTCATAACTAAAATGTTCCATCCCAGGCAACATCCTGGTGAAGCGCCTCTGCACCCGCTCCAGTGCAATCACATCCTTCCTATAATGTGGCGACCAGAATTGCAGATGGTACTACAGCTGTGGTCTCACGAATGTTCTATATAACTCCAAAATGACTGCCCTGCTTTTGTAATCTATGCCACGATTGATAAAGGCAATATGCCTTTTTCACTACCCTATTAACCTGCCCTCTGCCGACAGAGATCTATTTACAAACACGCCAAGGTTTCTTTGTTCCTCAGGACTTCCCAATGTGGTGCCATTCATTGAATATTTCATTGTCAAATTGCTCATTCCAAAGTGTAACACCTCATACTTTTCAGGATTAAATTCCATCTGCCTCTTTTCTGCCTATTTGACCATCCCGTCAGTATCAAAATAGATAATTGGGGGGTGGTGATGGGGTGGGTTCAATTTATGCAAATGTGGGAATAGCTGTGTTTCCGTGATCTCTGATACTACTGAGTTTATAATCCTTTCATTTATCGTGCTCACACAGTTCATACATAACTAATCCAGGAGTAAGAACTCCATAATATGTCCCTGGATGGTTTCTGGCTAAACTTTGGGGACAAATGCTGAGAAATATCAAGAAAATAATCATCAACAAAAAGGAGCAGTCAGAAGTGAGCTGACTCCTAAACATGGCGATTTAGTGAGCAGACAGACTCTCGACCCAGCACCCTCCAAAGCATTACAACTGATGATTGCTAATACTACTAAGGTGATTGATGAGAAATTACGGACGGGATTCTCTGGCCGCTTTCGCCCGGTGATTGGGGAATCCTGCCTGAGGTAAATGGAGTTTTCCATTGTACACGGCTCGCTCGTGGCGTCCTTGCGGCGGGCGGCGAGGGAGAATCCAGCCCTATATCAGTGTTCATTCTGTAGGCCTGCAGAATACAGGTAAAAGGCTTGATGAAGCAGAGGAGAGAATTAGTACTGTCAAAAATGCAACTTCATTGATAGAAGCCTGCTTACAATCATAGGAACAGAAGTGGGCCATTCAGCCCCTCGAGTCTGTCCCGCCATTTAATGAGATCATGGCTGACCTGTGACCTAACTCCATATTCCTGCCTTTGGCCCGTATCCCTTATTATTTTTGCTGAACAAAAATCTGTCGATCTCAGATTTAAAATTAACAACTGTTCTTGCTCCAACTGCTGTTTGTGAGAGAAAGTTCCAAATCTCTACCACCCTTTGAGTGAAGAAGTGCTTCCTGAACATCGCTCGTGAACGGTCTAGCCCGAATCTTTAGACTATGCCCCTAGCTTAAGAATCTCCAACCAGTCAAAATTGTTTATCTTTATCTACCCTGTCTTTCCCTGATCATATCTTGAATACCTTGATCACCTCTTAACCTTCTAAATTCTAGTGAAAACAGGTCTAATTTGAGTAATCTCGCTTTGTAACTTATATCTTTGCAAAAGCAGTTGCGTGGTATGTCAGAATTCCTTGACAACCAGGAAATCTGAGGCCAGAGGAAGAATGTCCAGATTGTCAGTTTACCAGAAAAAGCTGATGGTTAAGTTATTTGAGAGCTGATTACCATGTTTTCTTAATTTAGAAATGAAAGGTGGGCATATTAAATTAGAAAGGAAACATTGTCTCTGAGGCCTAGGGCCAACCAATGAACCCAGCCCGTAGCTATCCATTTTCATAGCTTCAAGGATCGCCAAAGAGTATTGGAGGCAACTAGATGCAAAGGGGCCTTGCTCCACGAGGGAGAGATCTTTTTTTTTCAAGATTTCTCAGCGGCGATACATTAGACATGGGGTTTGATGAAATTAGAAGACACCTGAAGTGCAATATGTCCGATTATATCCTGCTACACTGAGGTTGACATCTGACAACTCTATAAAGACGTTCAACAATTCGGCTCAAGCCTCGGCGTTTGTGAACTCCATGGAAGGCAATAATTTGGAGCAACAGACTGCAGTTCAGTGTATCAGCCAGTCTCTATCCCTTGTCATTATTATCCCTTCCTGCTTCTGTGTTGGTATTTTTCAGTCTCGCAGGGATGATTTAGCAATTGAGCACTACAGTGAGTTTTTATCCTTAAGAATGGAGACTTCCATCTGTCTCTAATGAAAATTATTCCTCAGCATGCTCCTTCTAATTGAAGAATAAACGTGCTGGTTGTCTGACACTAGGCTTGTGTGAAGAATTTCAATCTTCCCTTCTTTTCATTGATACACATATACTGGAGGTGCATGTTTTATGGTCTCCTTTGCTCTGGTCATGATGTGTGTAAGGAATGCTACTGCTGGGAGGTGGGTGTATGGATAAAGTTTCATTAGGAACAGTTCGAAAGCAGAAAGGGCATTCTGTGTTCATCCTTTACGTGGCATATTTTGTCTCCCCTACTTTGAGGAGAAAGACTCCTTGGTGTAATTATGGAAGATTTGTAGGTATAGCCCTACAGGGCCTCACATTTGGGGAGGCTGGAACTCTTAGAGCTATTGGCTTTGGGTGTTTTAAAAAAATTATTTTAGGGTTAACGAATTGGTTCCTGTAAGGGTACAGACAAGTCTTGTCTCAGAAAAAGACTTTGGGCAGAATTTGGGCAGGATCTGGATGCAGCGATCAGGCTCTGCGCTGGGTGCCAAGCCGATCTCGAGTCACCTGACTCACTTTGCTTGGCGCGATCTAGATCTCGCCCTTACTGGGCAAGATCCAGATCTGAATGTTTAAATGAGCCTAATGGCTCATCCAAATACCCAGACACCGGATTCGCCCAGTGCCCAGGACTCACTAGCCATGCCTGGGAGACCATGCCAGGGCGTCGTTTCGTACTGGTCCACATAAACGTGGACCAGGCATAACAGCACTGGTGGGGAGGGGGGGGGGCTCTCTCAGGCCATTGGAGATGCCCAGGTGGTTGAGGACAGGGAAGGGTGGCACCCTGATACTCCCCCCATCATCCAGTCACCTTGGCACTGCCAGCCTGGCATCCTGGCAATGCCACCCTGTTGCTGTCAGGGTGCCTAGGTGACACAGCCATGGCGCCAGGAGCACTGTCTGGGTGCCAGGCTGACAGTGCCAGGGTGTCCAGGTGCTAGGTTGGCAGTGCCAGGGATCGGCCCAGGGAGGACTTGCCAAGCAGAGAGGGGTTGAGGGGTGTGTTCCCGAGTGCCTCCGGGCCGGAGAATCGAGCGGGGGGGCCCGCCAACCGGCGCGGCGAGATTCCCGCCCCCGCCGAATCTCTGGTGCCGGAGACTTCGGCAACCGGCGGGGGCGGGATTCACGCCAGCCCCCGGCGGGGGGTCGGAGAATGTCGCTCCAGGTCTGGATTTCAGCTGTTCACATTATATATTAATGATTTGAACGAGGGAACTAAATGTATTATCTCCTGATTTGCAGATGACACAAAGTTGGGTGGGAGGGCAAGCTGTGAGAAGGATGCAGAGATGCTTCAGTGGGATTTGGACAGTGAGTGAGTGGGCACATGCATTGCAGATGCAGTATAATGTGGATAAATGTGAGGTTATCCACGGGGTAGCAAAAATAGGAAGGCAAGTTGTTATTTGAATGGGTGTAAATTGCGAGACCTTGGTGGCCTCGTGCATTAGTTGCTGAAAGTAAGCGCGCAGGTACAGTAAAGAAGGGAAGTGGTATGTGGGCCTTCATAGTGAGAGGATTTGAGTCTAGGAATAGCGATGTTCTACTGCAATTGTATAGGGCATTAGTGAGGCTACACCTGGAGTATTGTGTGCAGTTTTGGTGTCCTTATCTGAGGAAGGATGTTCTTACTATGGAGGGAGTGCAGCAAAGGTTTACCAGACTGATTTCTGGGATGACGGGACTGTCATATGAGGAGAGACTAAATTGGTTAGGATTATATTCTTTGGAGTTTAGAAGAGAGGGGATCTCATAGAAACTTACAAAATTATAACAGGATGAGACAGGGTAGATTCAGAAAGAATGTTCCCGATGGTGGGGAGTCCAGAACAAGGGTCATAATTTGAGGATAATGGGTAAACCTTTTAGGACTGAGGTAAGGAGAAATTTCTTCACCCAGAGAGTGGTGAACCTGTGGAATTTACTCCCACAAAAAGTAGTTGAGGCAAAAACAGTGTGTAATTTCAAGAAGAAATTAGATGCAGCTTTTGGGGCTGAAAGAATGTGGGGCGCGATTCTCCACTCCCACGCCAGTTGGGAGAGTCGCCTGGGCCGCCAAAATTTCCGGGGATGCCGGTCCGACGCCCTCCCGCGATTCTCCCAAGCGGCGGGAACGGCCCGGTCGAGTTTTGCGGGCCGCAGGCCGGAGAATCGCCGGAGACACCCAAAATGGCGATTCTCCAGCACCCCCGTTATTCTGAGGCCCGGATGGGCCAAGCGGCCAGGCCAAAACGGCGGGTTCCCCCGGCACCGTCCACACCTGGTCGCTGCAGTCGTGGGCGGTGCGTGAACGCTGGGGGGGTGGATTGTGGGGGGGGGCGAGGGGGGATCCTGCACCGGGCTTCACCTTGAATGTGGGGTGGCCTGCGATCGGTGCCCACCGATCGTCAGGCCGTCCTCTCTGAAGGAGGACCTCCTTCCTTCCGCGGCCCCGCAAGATCCGTCCCCCATCTTCTTGCAGGGCGGATTTGGACAGGACGGCAACCACGCATGCGCGGATGACGTCCGTTTTGCGGCGCCGGCTGCGTCATCTATGCGGCGCCGCGGGTAGATGACGCGGCCCCGATACTGGCCCATTGTCAGGGCCTGAATCGGTCGGGACCGGGGCCGTTCCGCGCCGTTGTGAACCTCGACGGCGCTCACGACGGCGCGGCCACTTCGGCGTGGGAGTGGAGAATCCCGCCCATGGACTTGGATTTGGATTTGTTTATTGTCAAGTGTACTGAGGTACAGTGAAAAGTATTGGTCTGCGTACAGCTCAGACAGATAATTCCACACATGAAAACAAAATACATAGGGCAAACAGAAAATGTGTGAAGCGATCAGATCAGTCCATAAGAGGGTCAATTAGGAGTCTGGTAATTAGAAAAGAAGCTGTTTTTGAATGTGTTAGTGCGTGTTCTCAGACTTTTGTATCTCCTGTCTGATGGAAGAGGTTGGAAGAGTGAGTAAGCCGGGTGGGAGGGGTCTTTGATTAAGCTGCCCGATTTCCCCAGGCAGCGGGAAGTGTAGACTGAGTCAATGGACTGGGCGGTGTTCACAATTCTCTGTAGTTTCTTCTGGCCTTGGGCCGTGCAGTTGCCATACCAGGCTGTGATGCAACCAGATAGGATGCTTTCTATGGTGCACCTGTAAAAATTGGTTAGAGTCAATGTGGACATGCCGAATTTCCTTAGTTTCCTGAGAAAGTATAGGCGCTGTTGTGCTTTCTTGGTGGTAGCATCAAAGCGGGTGGGCCAGGACAAATTATTGGTGATGAGCACATCTAGGAATTTGAAGCTGTCAACCATCTCCACCTCGGCCCCGTTGATGCTGAAAGGGATATGTATGATACTTTGCTTCCTGAAGTCAATGATCAGCTCTTAGCTTTGCTGACATTGAGGGAGAGATTGTTGTCGTTACACCACTCCACTAGGTTCTCTATCTCCCTCCTGTAATCTGACTCATCTTTGTTCGAAATCCGACCCACTACGGTTGTGTCGTCAGCAAACGTGCAGATGGAGTTGGAGTCAAATTTTGCCAAAACGTTGTGTGTGTGTGTATAGTGAGTATAGTGGGTGGCTAAGTATGCAGCCTTGCGGGGCCCCGGTATTGAGGACTATTGTGGAGGAGGTGTTGTTGTTTATCTTTACTGATTGTGGTCTGTGGGTCAGAAAGTCGAGGATCCAGTTGCAGAGTGGGGAGTCAAGTCCTAGGTTTTGGAGCTTTGATATGAGATTGGCTGGGATTATGGTGTTGAAGGCGGAGCTGTAGTCAATGAACACGAGTCTGACGTAGAAGTCCTTGTTGTTGAGATGCTCCTGGGATGAGTGCAGGGCCAGGGAGATGGCGTCTGCTGTGGACCGGTTGCGCCGGTATGCAAATTGCAGTGGATCTAGGCTTTCTGAGAGTATGGAGTTGATGTGCCTCATGACCAACCTCTTGAAGGACTTCATTGCAATCGATGTTAAGGCCACCGGACGATAGTCATTGAAGCACGTTGTCTGGTTTTTCTTTGGCACTGGTATGGTGATGTTCTTCTTGAAGCAGGTGGGGACCTCGGAAAGGAGCAGGGGTTGGTTGAAGATGTCCGCGAACACATCTGCCAGCTGGTCTGCGCAGGCTCTGAGTGCGCGACCAGGGACTCCATCCGGACCCATCTCCTTCTGAGGGTTCACTTTCAGAAACGCCGATCTGACTTCAGAAGCTGTTATGGTGGGTATGGGTGTGCCCGGGGCTGCTGGAGCAGTTGACAGCAGTTTGATGGTTTCCTGCTAAAACCGTGCATAGAATGCATTGAGTTCATTGAGGAGGGGTGCTTTGCTTTGTAGCCTGTTATGTTGTTTAAGACTTGCCACAACCGACGAGAATCTGTAACGCTAGTCTATGACTCTAGTTTGGTCTAATAATGTCTCTCGGCATCCCTGATGACTTTACGGAGGTCATACCTGGATTTCTTTTATAGGTCAGGATCACTTGACTTGAACGCCTCAGACCTGGCCTTCCGGAGGTAGTCAATCTCCCGATTAACCCATGGTTTCTGGTTGAGGGATGGATCAGGGTATTGAATTTGACGATCAGTCATGGTCATAATGAATGGCAGAGCAGGCTCGGAGGGCAGAATGGCCTACTTCTCCTATTTTCTATGTGCATTTCTATGTAAACCATTTCTTTGTGTCAATATCCTATCTGCTCTTTGGTTGAATAAGCAATTGCAGTAGCTATTTTGAAATTCTGCTCCTGGAATGTACGGGGGTATACATCATCCTATTAAAAGAAAAAAGTTCTGCCTTTCCTTAAAAAGCAGAAAGTTGACATAGCTTTGTTGCAGGTAACTCAGTTGACAAGCAGCTCCAGAGTTTGAAACAAGATTGGGTGAGGCAGAGGATTTTGGCCCCATTTTTGACCTGAACTGGGGCTTACGATTTTAATTGATCAGAATGTGCCCTTAAGACTGGAGAACTGTGTGAAAGACAAGGGAGGAAGGTATGTAATTGTGAAGGGGATGCTGCCTGGGGGAAAATATTTCGATAATAAATGCCTACAGCCCTCCAAACTACTCTCCTGATTTGTTGCTAACGTCTTTATGGATTTTGCTGAATTAGCTTCAAGAAATTCCTTCATAGGTGGGGACTTCAATTGCCATCTTATTCCTTTGATGGACAAATTTCCCCAAACCAGGAATCCTCCCACTCAACAGGCAAAGCATTAGTATTGGTATGTGAGGGTTTGGGTGCTTGGATGTTTGGAGAACATTGAATCCCAAAGACAAAAAGTTCACTTTACCCGCTGCCCACCAATGTAATACTGGAATTGATTATTTTATCATGCCCAAAACAATATTTTATTCAGTGGTCTCCTGCTCTACAGGTAGTATTGTCATCTCCAATCATGCCCCTGTCTTATTGAAATTTTTATTCTGGGGGATTTATCTTCAGTCCAGATCTTGGAGATTTAATGCATCTCTGCTGAAGGATCATGGGCGGAATTCTCCGTTGGCTGACGCCAAAGTCGCGAAACGCGATTGGTCAGAGAGTAGGTTCAGACACCAAAATCGTGGCAAGCGCCGATATGACATCAAATAGCAATTCTCCATCACCTCGACAGCGGCATCAATGCCTACCGGAACGCATGTACAGTAATCACTGTTTGCATATCTTTAGCGGGCCTGACCCGTATTCTCCGGGGCCTCCATGATTCTCCCCCTCTGCTGGGCCGAGTTCCCGACGGCATGGTTCACTTGTACTTTTAAAATTGTGGAACCGGTGTCATGGCTGCTGAGGAAGAGAGAGGGGTACGGAAAGGGTCCAACATCGCCGTAGTTTGCTGACAGTTGTGCCGCTGGCCGGTGGCTTCTGCTACAGGCCAGGGAGGGAGTAGCGGGGGTGGCCAGGAGGTGGGCTGTGGGGACGGGGTGGATGGAAAAGGAACATCATTGCTGCAGCCAGGAAGGCAGCGTCAACACTTAGGGCGGATTCTCCGTTACCCAATGCCAAAATCGTATTCGGCGATTGGGCAGAGAATTCCTTTTAATGCCGAAATCAGGGACAGCGCCTGCTTTTGGATGCTGCGCCCCCTCCAAAACAGCATCATCAGTGAGTGCGCCGCACGCCGTTGGGATGGCCTCAGGACGTCACCTAAAGGCCCTCACCCAATGCTCCGCCCCCGATGGGCCGACTTCCCGATGGCGTGGGACGCATCTACCCTAAGTGTTCGTCAACCTCACGTGGTAGCTGCAGACAGTTGGGGGGGAGGGAGCCGTTGGGGAGGAGGGAGCCGTTCTGCTGGCCGGGGGAACTTTGGCGGGGGCTGGGGAAACTGAGGGGGAGTAGTCCGAGGGTGGCGATGAGAGGTACAGGTGACACGATCTGGCAGGCCGGGTCTGCGCGGCCACGGACCCGGCAATTCATCAGTCGTTTCTGTCAGGAACGCTGGGGATTTTGCCTGGCGCCGCTACTAGCCCCCTACCGGATAGAGCATCGGTGCGGGAGCGGTACCGACCTTTCACTAAAACTAGTGAAAACTAGTCACTTCCGCCAAACATGGGCTGGATTATCCGATTTTGAGGCTATATCCACATGCCGGCGTGGGAACAGAGGCATTTTACGACAGAGAAAATTGCGTAAAGCGGCCACCGATCCTCCATTTTGCTGGGGGCTAGCATGCCGGCAGCATGGAGCACCCGGCTCTAGCTGCCGATATGGCCCGGAGAATTGCCAGGTCCATGGGCCGCGCATGCGCACGGTGGCAGCCTGCAGCGGCCCGTGCTACATGGCGCCACCTGCTTGTGGACATGGCCCACGAAATAGTCCCCCTCCTTTGGCCGGCTCGCGCATCCGGACCACCTCCACAGTGCCCCCAGCCCTTGATTACGTCCCCCCTGCTCACGGATCTACCCTCCCCCGACTGTGGCGGCGCTGGACTGAATCCGCAGCCGCCGCACCGAGATCCCGACGAATGAGACCACATGCGACCGACGCCATCGAGAACTCGGCCGGTCAGGGATGGAGTATTGAGGGGGGGGGCCTCAGGCAATGTCCAGAGGCCGTCGATACATTGCGCGGTGTAGTCTCCGAGCACTCCACGTTGGAGGGGGCGGAGCATCGCGAAAGCATTGCCGCTCCCGAGTTGGTCGTGAACTGGGATACTTCGGCCGATTGCCAAACGCGATTTTGGCGTCGGCGACCGGTGAATCCAGCCCATAGCCTCAAAATCGGAGAATCCAGCCTCTAGTCTCAGAAATGTGGGCTTAGGTGGGGTGCTCTTTCCAAGGGCTGGTGCAGACTCGATGGGCCGAATGTCACTTTCTGTACTGTAAATTCTATGAAACGGAGAATCCAGCCCCACAACTTTATCTCGTTCTTTGAGACTGAATTTGATCTCTTCTATTCAGTCAATTCTCTCTCTGAAGTAAGCTCTTCACTTCTGTGCGTTAGCTGTAAGGCCTTTGTAAGGGGCTTGCTCATTTCATATGTGACCAGCAAAAAGTATAAAATGCTGGGGTGATAGAGCCAGCTTGAATTGAAATTGGCCAAAACAGAGAGGGAGTATGGTAGGATTGTAGTGTGGTGAATGTATTATACCAATAATCCACCATTGTATCTGTACCATGCTTTGTCCTTGTATTTGTATCTGTGCTATGCTGTTGCCCTTGTGGGCTCCACCTATGAGCCATTGTATGGCATTATCCATAGGGGAACATGTTGGGGCATGTATGGGCTCTGCCCATGGCTCATCCCCTTGAAGGGAGGTATAAAGAGCAGTCGACCTGTAGGTGGATTTCAGTATTGGATCAGTCGCAGGCAGGCACTGTTCTAAGTTGATTAAAGCCACGGTTTACCTCTACTCTTGTCTCGAGTGAATTGATGGTCGCATCATGTAGTCATTCTAGATTTGTCTTAAATTCAGATTTCACCATCTGATTGATTTTCCAATGGGACAGACAAGCACTAGAGGGCACCATTTAAAAATAAGGGATTTTCCATTTAAGACAATGATGAGGGGAAGTTTTATTCTCTCATAGGATTGTGGGTCTGTGGAACTCTCTTCCGTGGAGACCAGTGGAGGCAGGGTCATTGAATAGTTTTAAGACAGTGGTAGATAGATTCTTGACTAACAAGGGAGCCAAAGAATAATGGGACTCGGGGAGTATGTGGAGTCGAAGCCACAATCAGATCAGCCATGATCTTATGGAATGATGGAGCAGGCTCGAGATGTCGACTGGCCAATTCCAGCTCCTAATTCATATGATGATATGTTGGTATGATTTCTATCTCTATATTGCTAAGTTAGTAGAAATGTTTGATGATTTCGAAACTTGCTGAAGTTCGAAATGTATATGGAATGATGTGACCCATGGCAAACGTTTTGGGTTCTGCTCACACCACTTGTTCCTAGTCAGTAATTTCTACCAACCTTGTATCACCAATGCCTGCTGCAGTACAGGGACACTGAGCAGAGGTGACACAGGACTTAACAAGCTGCTTGAAGAGGGAGGAGGGTGGAAAAAGTCATGGACATGAAGAACATTGTTTGCAAAACGTCTGTTTCACTTTAAGGAGGTGCTCTCAGAAATCTGGCATCCCTTGTTGCAGCCTGATCTGAGCCTCAGAGCAGGTATAGAATTTCCAGTGACTGCCAAGTTGATCATGTCTCATTAGGTAGGTCACTGAGACTCAGCATATAAAGGCAGACAATACATTTCATCTGCCTTGTAAGTTGAAGCAGCTGGAGCAAACATCTGGCTTTGCCAATATATCTGATTTCTCCATGATGCAGGTTGGCATTAACAGCACACATAATGCTTTGTGAGTGTTGCATCTAAATTTGGAGATGTTTCATGATGGAAAAGGGTTCCATTTTCTCAGTGTCCAGCCGATGTGTGACCAGACTCAGTGCATCATGCAGTTTAATACCCTGGCAGCAGTAACAATGGTCAGAATTTTCTAGCTACCCTCCCACCCCCATCCTCCGCCCGCATTGGGTTTTCCCACAGTGGAGGTGGCTGGCTATTGGCCATGAGCAGGATCTTCCGGTCCCAACGAAGCCAATGGTAATTTGCCTGGCTCACAGGGAACCCACAGCAGGGTTCGACTTCAGTGCAACCGGAAGATCCCGCTGGTGGGAACGGCCAGAAAAGCCCGCATGATGTCTTTATTCTGTGGCAGCTCACTGCACCATCATGGTTTCAATAACAAACCATAGCATAGCTACTGGAGGTACATGGGTTATCTGCTGACTATCTTGATCATGGGCACAACCCATGTACAAGTGGTCAGCATGCACATAAAGGCATGCTGTCACAGAAAATGTCATTGAGCGGACCATCGGGGTACTGAAGCAGCACTTGCATTACCTGTACCACTCTGAAGGAACTCTGCAGCACTCAACAGAGAGTGTGTCATGGCTTAGAGAAGTGTGTTGCATTCTGTATAACCTCATCATCATGAGGACATAGCCCTTGCTATCAAGTATAGGGCGAGCAGCTGAAGAAGAAGAAAAGGTTAAGAAAGAAGAGGAAGGGAAAGGCAACTACCATATTCCCTTATAAAAGCAAAAAACTGTGGACGCTGGAAATCTGAAATAAAATCAGCAGGTATGGCAGCATCTGTGAAGAGAAACAGAATTATTGTTAAGAGCTTGAATTACCCTTCTACAGAATAGTAGACCGGGTTATTTGGATTTAAACATTAACTCTGTTCCTCTCAACATATTCCCTTTCTTGGCTGGACTCTCCCAATTGACTCCTCCAATTCTGGGGCGGGATTCTCCGACCCCCCACCGGGTCGGAGAATCGCCGTGGACCGTCGTGAATTCCGCCCCCGCCGCCCGCCAAATTCTCCGAAGGGAGAAAAGTCGGCGGGGCGTCAATCGCGACGCACACCTCGGAGAATGGCACGGGTGGGCGCGAGGCAATGGATTTCGGAGTCCCGCCGACGTGATGACGGGTCACGTCGGCGTAAATCAAACCACCTTTCAATCGGCGTCAACCAGTGCTCAAGGTTCACGCCGACCAGCATGGAGGTGGGTGATGGCCGGGGGGGTTGGCCGCTGGAGAGGTGATGGCGTGGCCGCAGTCTGTATGTGTGGGGGAGAGGTGTGTGTAGGGTTGTGTGTGTGTGTGTGTGCGGCGGGGTGGGGGTGGGGGGTAGAGTGGGGTGGGCTCCGGGGGAGTGCCGGGAGGGGGATGAGTGCCGGGGACGGGAGGATGACTGCCGGGGAGGGGGACGGGGGGGGATGGGTCCGTGCCGGGGAGGGGGACGGGGAGGTGCGTGCCGGGGAGGGGGATGGGGAGGTGCGTGCCGGGGAGGGGAATGGGGAGGTGAGTGCCGGGGAGGGGGATGGGGAGGTGCGTGCCGGGGAGGGGGGATGCGAGGGCAAGTGAGTTGGTCCACCTGGCCAGGTGCCAACCTCCAACAGTCGGACCCATGCGGTCCATGCCACCTGGCTGGGGGGAGGAGGGTGTATGGGCAATGATGACATGTCGTCCGTCCGTCCCCCCGTCCCCCACAGGCCGTCATGTTTTGGGCGGCAGCCGCTAATGTCCATGTTGCCCTGGATGAGGAGGAGGAGCGTGCCAGAGAGGAGGCGCAGGCTGCCGCAGAGGGGCAGGCGGCAGCCGACCAGGCTGGAGGGACACCCGCCCGACAGGACGAGGAGGGGGAGGAGGACGTCGCGGCCCCACGGCAACGGAGGCACCCGAGGGCGCCCCGTGTGTACCGGCCCCGGCTGTCGTACGAGGACCTCACGGACCGGGAATGCAGGAGGAGACTCCGGATGAAACGGGAAACCGTGGCACACATCTGCCACCTGCTGGCACACCTGTCACCGTGTGGCACTGGTGGGGGACACCCTCTCCCCATGTCCGTCAAGGTTACGGTGGCCCTGAACTTTTATGCAATGGGGTCATTCCAGGCACCGAGTGGGGATCTGTCCGGCATATCGCAGACATAGGTGCACCGGTGCATCCGGGCAGTGACAGACGCCCTATAGCGCACCGCTACATCCGCTTCCCTGTGGACCGGGCCAGCCAAGATGCCCGGGCCGTGGGCTTCTCTGCCGTGGCCGGGTTCCCCATGGTCCAGGGCGCGATTGATGGGATGCATGTCGCCGTCCGGCCACCTGCAGATAACAGGGCCGTGTTCACCAATAGGAAGGGGACCTATTCGATGAACATACAGATGGACTGCGACCACCGCATGATGATCCTGCACGTCGGCGCCCGTTAACCGGGCAATGTACACGACTCATACGTGTTGTCGCGGTCATACATCCCCGGCATGTACGAGGGACACCATCCCCGGCTCAGGGGCTGGTTGCTGGGCGACAGGGGCTACCCATTGCGATCGTGGCTGATGACGCCAATACGGAGGCCACGCAATGAGGCGGAGAACCGCTACAATGATGCCCATGTAGCGACAAGGGGAGTGATAGAGAGGTGCTTTGGCGTGCTGAAGATGCGTTTCAGGTGCCTGGACCTCTCAGGGGGCGCCCTCCAGTATCGGTCAGATAGGGTCGGCCGCATCATTGTAGTGTGCTGCGTCCTGCACAATATAGCCCTGCAGAGGGGCGATGTGCCGCAGGCAGAGGACGGCAGAGTGGAGGAGCAGCAGGAAGAGGCGCAGTCCTCCCCAGATGAGGGGGATGGGGGCAATGGTCAGGGCAGACGGGGTAGACACAGGCGGGTGGCTGTCCACCGTTACCGGCTGGGCCAGCGGACACGGGACAGGCTGATAGACGCCCGCTTCACTGACTAGATGGGCGTGGGAATCGAGTAGTATGGCCACAGACCGCACACCATGGCAACACCCGACCACCCACACCGCCCACCCATCCACCCACCCAGCACCCTCACCCCCCTCCCCAACCCTACCCACCCCACCCGCATGCACCGCCCCCCCATTGCCGATCCACCTGCGGCACAACGGCCGGGCTCACACAGTTACCGGTGGACCCGTGTCTATTGGAGGCCATGGAGGATGATGACAACCCGCTCTCCGATGAGCTCCTGGCTCCACATTGTTGGACGATGTCTGACCCATGGCCACAGTACCACCATCCACCCGGACCATCCCTGCATGCGGCTGTGACACTGCAGCGCACGGTCCCGTCCTCTGCCCGGGGGGATGTTGATGGCGGCCCAGGGGGAAGAGCACAAAGGCAGCTTCTGTAGGTGTAACATTGACTTTAATAACAAAAGGTGCCCTAGCCCCTAAAACTCATCTGTGCTTAACTCAGTGTCCAATTGTTTGGCCTTACGGGCCCTTTGACTACGTCTACGTGGTTCCCCAGAGGGAACAGCAGAACTGGAGGTGGACTCCTGCGATTCCTGCCCTCTGACACGGGATCCCTTTGGCGGCCGTTTCCTGGGGCGTCCTGGCCTAGATGGGCCAGGCTGCTGCCCGGGCGACTGGGATGGCGAGCTGCCAGCCTGTCCTGCCCGTTGCCCACCCGATGCACCTGGGACGGAAGGGGGGGAGCCCGAGGTGTTGAGGTGTTCCGGGACCTCCCCTACAATGGGACCCAGATCGGGCCCCAGCACCTCCTCCTCCCTTGGGGTGCCCGATGGCCCCCAGGCCTCGACATGGGTGGGGGTTGTGAACGGACTGGCCATCCGACGCCCCGCCGACATCGGGCGCTGCCAGTCCTGGGGGCCCGTGCTGGTATCGACAGGGGTCTGCATGTTTGCAGTCATGGAGCCCAGGGGGTTGGCAAACCCTGTCTGTGACAGTGCGACGCCGGCTCGCACATGGCCACTGGCGCCGATGCCCTCAGCGATGGCCTGCAGAGACTGGGCCATGGCCTGCTGAGACTGGGCTATGGCGTTGAGCGCCTCTGCCATCTGGCGCTGGCACTGGCTCATGGCCTCCTGTGAGAGGGCAGCCATTTCCTGGGCCACAGACGCCGCCTGCACGGAAGGCCCCAGGCCTCGCAAACCGTTCCCCATGTCTGACACCGTCGCACCCATTGCCTCCACCGCGGACGCCACCCGTGCGGTGTCAGCCTGGGTGGCACGCATGACCGGCACCACTCCCAGCTCCTGGACGCGGGTGGACTCCTCCACCTGCGACCGCAGCCGCCGCAAGCCGCCCGTCACCCTCTTCGCTCGTCTCCGGGTCGGTGGTTGCATCGGATCTATGTGTGGGTGTGGTAACTGCAGGAACCCGGGATCCATCTGGGCGGCAGATGTTCGCTTGGGCTGGGCTGCCCTCCGACCGCCCGGTCCCTCTGCTGCTCCTACCTCCACCTGCTGTACCGGGACGGCTGTGTTGTGCGCACCAGTGAGTGTACCAGACGCCTCATCACTAAAGTGCCCAACCGTGGTGAGTGTTTCTGCGATAGTGTAGGGTGTTGGTGACAGCAGTGGCGTTGTGTCGTGCTCTTCGTCCCACTCTGAGTCCATGGCACTTTGGGGTGGGGGTTCGTCTCCACCCATCCACTCTGAGTCACTGTCCGGTATTTCGTCTTCCTGGGTAGTGCTGTCCCGGCTAGGGTGTCCTGGGTAGTGCTGTCCCGGGTAGGGGTGTCCCGGGTAGGGGTGTCCTGGGTAGGGGTGTCCAGGGTACTGGTGTCCTGGGTAGTGGTGTCCTGGGTAGTGGTGTCCTGGGTAGTGGTGTCCTGGCTCGGGTGTGACGGGGGCCTGTGGCTGCCCCCCTCGTCGCTGGGTGGTCGCTCCCGCACGTGACGGGGGTGTCGTCTCCCTGTTGCTCCAGGTCTCTCCGTCTCCCGTGGTGTGCGAGGGGCATCCTGCGGGCGTCGCATGCTGGAGGGTCCGGGTCTCTCCGTCTCCCGTGGTCTCCGAGGGGCATCCTGCGGGCGTCGCATGCTGGAGGGTCCGGGTCTCTCCGTCTCCCGTGGTCTCCGAGGGGCATCCTGCGGACGTCGCATGCTGGAGGGTCTGGGTCTCTCCGTCTCCCGTGGTGTGCGAGGGGCATCCTGCGGGCGTCGCATGCTGGAGGGTCCGGGTCTCTCCGTCTCCCGTGGTCTCCGAGAGGCATCCTGCGGGCGGTCTGCATCTGCGGGGATGGGTGCCTGGACGTTTGGTCCTGCGATACACAATGAAGCATGCATGGTTAGACATCAGGCAGTGATCAGGTGATACGGGGGAGGGGGATATAGGGGAGGGGGGATATGGGGACGGGCTGTCGGTGGCTCACTCGCTAGTACGCCCCCCGACCTCTGCATCAGCAACCTCCCGGTCCTCAGGTCCACCAGCCAGTTCCAGGGCCCTTTCCAGGTGTACGGTCAGTGGCCTCTCATCAGCGGGCCCTCCTCCAGTCCTCACATGCTCCCTATTGTTGTGTGCGCGCTTCTCCTGTGGGTGGGGGGGCAGGGGTAAAAGGCAACAGTGTTAGGCAGGTATATGAATGCACGCCATCGGTTGCGCGTGCATTGCAGAGGTTAAGGTTAGGGCTGGATTCACTTGGGGATATGGGGGATATGGGGGAGGGGGGATATGGGGGAGGGGGGATATGGGGGATATGGGGGACGGGGGATATGGGGGAGGGGGGGATATGGGCAGGGGGGATATGGGGGAGGGGGGATATGGGGGAGGGGGGATATGGGGGAGGGGGGATATGGGGGAGGGGGGATATGGGGGAGGGGGGGATATGGGGAGGGGATATGGGGAGGGGGGATATGGGGAGGGGGGATATGGGGGAGGGGGGATATGGGGGATATGGGGGATGGGAGATATGGGGGAGGGGGGATATGGGGGATATGGGGAGGCGGGATATGGGGGATATGGCGGAGGGGGGATATGGGGGAGGGGGATATGGGGGAGGGGGGATATGGGGAGGGGGATATGGGGAGGGGGATATGGGGAGGGGGGATATGGGGGAGGGGGGATATGGGGGATATGGGGGAGGGGGGATATGGGGGAGGGGGATATGGGGGAGGGGGATATGGGGGAGGGGGGATATGGGGGAGGGGGGATATGGTGGAGGGGGGATATGGGGGAGGGGGTATATGGGGGATATAGGGAGGGGGATATGGGGAGGAGGGATATGGGGGATATGGGGGAGGGGGGATATGGGGGAGGGGGGATATGGGGGATATGGGGGAGGGGGGATATGGGGGATATGGGGGAGGGGGGATATGGGGGATATGGGGGAGGGGGGATATGGGGGAGGGGGGATATGGGGGGGATATGGGGGATATGGGGGAGTGGGGGATATGGGGGAGGGGGGATATGGGGGAGGGGGGATATGGGGGATATGGGGGAGGGGGATATGGGGGATATGGGGAGGGGGGATATGGGGGAGGGGGGATATGGGGGATATGGGGGAGGGGGGATATGGGGGATATGGGGGAGGGGGATATGGGGAGGGGGGATATGGGGGAGGGGGGATATGGGGGAGGGGGGATATGGGGAGGGGGATATGGGGGAGGGGGGATATGGGGGATATGGGGTAGGGGGGGATATGGGGGATATGGGGAGGGGGCATATGGGGGAGGGGGGATATGGGGAGGGGGGATATGGGGGATATGGGGGAGGGGGGATATGGGGGATATGGGGGAGGGGGGATATGGGGGAGGGGGGATATGGGGGAGGGGGGAATATGGGGGATATGGGGGAGGGGGATATGGGGGAGGGGGATATGGGGAGGGGGGATATGGGGGAGGCGGGGATATGGGGGTGGCTCACCCTGCCTGCTCTGACGAGGTCGTTCACCTTCTTGTGGCACTGGGTGCCTGTCCGTGGTGTCAGGGCCACAGCGGTGACGGCCTCTGCCACTTCCCTCCACAGACGCCGGCTGTGGCGTGGGGCAACTCTGCGGCCGTGCCCGGGATACAGGGCGTCCCTCCTCTGCTCCACCGCGTCCAGGAGCGCCTCCACATCGCGTGACTCGAACCTTGGGGCTGAGCGACGGCCAGCCATCCAGTCTGGTGTTGCGGTCGGGTGTTCCGGTCGGGTGGGGGGGAGCAGCGCGGCCTTATGAGCCGTCACGCCGTGCAGCGCGTATGATGCTGCACGGCGTGAACCACTGCGCAAGCGCGAATCCCGTTACGTCGCTGCTAGCCCATTTCGGGCCAGAGACTATCGACCCATTTTTCCGACGTGACGCAAGTCGGATTTGCGCCGTTTTTTGCGCCGATCGGCGGACTTTCCACCGATAACGGAGAATTTCGCCCCATTTCATAGAACATAGAACATAGAAAAATACAGAACAGAAACATCGGCCCACGATGTTGTGCCGAACCTTTGTCCTAGATTCATCATAGATTATCATGTGTGGAATGATTCAGAGAGTGATCTTCTACATAGAGTATGGTAGTAGAAATAACTCTAGAATCATTCAAGAGGATGTGAATCAAGCACCCAAGTTTTTTCAAAAAATAAATTAAATGATCCAAAATGCCTGCCATCCCTCTTTTTAAAAAAAAATCTTTTTAAGGCTTTCATGTACTTTTGATTTTATCCATTGAATTGTATTAGCTTAATGATGGAATGAGGGTAGCTTTGAAGATTGACAATACTGAAAAAGGGAGAGTCTGCATTATAATAATGTAGAGTATTTCTGAAACTCATTCTAAACATGCGAGATAAATCATTGGACAGTTGGGTGAAACATTTGAAGTTGCTGTGAAACGTGATGTCCAATCCCGTGGCAGGAAAAAGGACATGTACAATTTCTAACCTGGTAGCCTGGGCTGTCCGGTTATCATGTCTCTGAGAGAATATTTAAAATGTGTACGAGGTTAATATTGTCATGTGAGAGTACCTTTTAAGAAATGGGGATTTATAAAATAGCTGTCCTGGATGTACCTTTAAGAAATGGGTGTTTATTAGAGAGCTGCAGTGATGTCAGAGTGGGTGTAGCTGGGCTGTCTGTCTGCTTTACCCTGTTTGCTACAGGGTGTGGTTAGTTTTGTTTTGAGAGTTGGATAGCTGCAGGCAAAGCAAGGAGCTGCATAAGGATCTCTTTTCAAACTAAGGACTGTCTCCAAATCAATTGGGTGATTTAAAAGTGCTGACTGTTCTCAATAGTGAATTTAAACATGATCTTTGTGTTAAAAAGGGTCTTTTGTCTTCCGGATGTTGTTTGGGAATTTATTAAGGGTTATCTGTTGAGTACTGTATTCTTTAGGGATTTATTGGTGTTGATAGTTGTTAAGATGTTTACTGTGGGTTTATAAAGCATTAACTGGTTTCATAAATAAACATTGTTTTAATTTAAAAGTACTGTAGATTTCTGTTTGCATCACAACTGCAGAGTAAGCCGGTGTGCTCCCCATAACCACAATCTATTAAAAGTTGTGGGTCAGGTGATCTCCATGATACACTTTGGGGTTCTCTAAACCCTGGCCTGTAACAATATTTTAACATAAATTCAAAGGCCAAAAAGCATAAAGAAGAATGTAATTGCAAAATATATCAAATATATGAAAAATGTTTATTAAAAAAAATTACAGAAGTGAACTTTTTACACTTTGTTCAATTGCGAAGAACTCTTAAACAAAACATGTATAGACAAAATTGTTTCTTTACATTCAACACGCATTCACTTTTGAGATTTGAGTTGTATTTAGTTTGAAATTTTAAACAGCTTTGTGAAAATTACATGTTTAGTTTTAAACCATGGCTGAGGTCAACAAATTATCATGGACCAGAGATATGCCTGTAATAAATGAGGCAATTAAACCCCAGGAGATGGATGGATACTTTGACTGTCAGGCAGAAAACTGATGATAGTGGACCAACTTCTCATCATTCATGAGGCCCAATTTACATTCACATCAATTTTCATCACCAGACTGTGGGACATGCGGCAGATCCTTTTGTATATCAATTCAACTAAAATAATTTAAAAACCATTGAGAGTCAATTAATTTGATTGCAATATTTTTAAGGAAAACTTTTTTATGTCCTTAAACATTTGTTGCATGCCAAACTCAACCAAAGATGGGTTTTCTGTACAAAAGTTGATTACCTCAAATGTGGCTTGTTTTAATCCAATATATTGGGATACCCTTACGGAAACCAAATTGTTTTAGATTAAAAAATGATTTGGATAGGATGTAAAGGTAAGGTTGCTATGGTCCAGATTACCATAGGCTGCTTTCCCCTTTGAGGGGGAGAGCTGATTGATGGTGATTTCACCTGAGGATCACCACACCTCATGCAAAGAGCAAGATTGAGAAGGTGGGCCTTCATGTTTAACCTCAGCTGGTACAGGAATTTAACCTGTGGCTGCTGGCCTTGTTCTGCATCATGAACCAGCTGTCTAGCCAAGTGAGCTAACCCTCACACCCCATTATACCATGGAAACCAAATTGTTTTATATTAAAAATGAATTGGATGAGATGTTATTTCCTCATTAAAACACATTGGTTATGAATTGACATAATGACACCTTTAGAAGATGTGTGGCTCTCATTATCTCAACTATTACATAATAAAACTGCTTGGCCTGCAACCTTCCATAAGGGTGTGTCAGAATTCCAAGTACTGAGTTAATTGGTTGCAGAAGTATCAGTGCTTTCAGGTCAATAATTGACAGATTAACATTAGAAGTAAGCCCTTGCCTGTAACTGTATGTTCCACCCCGAAGTTCATTGTCCAAAATCAGGACAAGCTATATGGGAGAGGGGTGTGGAAAAGGTAGAATAAATTGTTTGGTCCTCTCAGAATTTAAAGCTCTTCCCAGCCAGCGAGTAAGTTTACAAAACAGAACAATTAATTTCCTTTAACATCATCAAATGTTTCTACTATAAAATACAGATTTTCTATAACATTATTGTTGATAAACTGAATTCAAATCTAAGAAATTGCAAAACATAATATATGTATTTTACAATGGTACGAATTGCCTTTAGCGGATGTTTATTCATCTGTCATACTGCATTGTCTTTTGAAATGTTTCACTTTTGGAAGACAAGAGACAGAACTAGAAAAGTAAAACAAATACCTGCTCAAATATTCTCTTTACATAAAGTAATTTTGGAATAAAGAATCTTTCATTTACGAAACAATACATTGATCAATAACACACTGGACCATTTCCATGGTGATTGTGCAAACCATAACGAAGGCTCCAAATATTCACATTCAAAAGTAGTAAAAAAGCTGTATTTTTACCAATACATATAATACACAGCACAATTAAAAAAAAAATCTTTTTGATGCTATATACGTTTAGTTGGAAGCATTTTATTTTGCTGACCACTCAATGAAAGAGTGTATATGTACCACCAGATGAACTTTTCCTGGTTTTCCTGTTTACCCTATTCAACCCAACATTCCTTGAAACATAGTAGTTTGAATGTGTCTTGGATACAACATGCTCATTCAATGAAAATCTTCTTATCTGTGTTCAATATATTACATTTATTTGTGAATATGCACACATTCAACACTCAGGTGCTATAAATAGGTGCCCATCTTTACTTGCTCTCTCACACTCTCGCCGCACACACTCCAATGTCTAACTGGAGAGCTATCCATCAAACAGGGATGAAATATGGCATTATAGGACTTATACATTCAGACAGTTTCAATGTCTATTAGGAGCCCAGCCTTCGTTGCCAGGTAACTTTCAATTGTGCAGTGTTTCATTCAATAGTTGCATCTCCTCAGCCTAGAATTGCTTGAAGTTTAAAAGGCAACTTTATGGCCTTATTGTGAAGTGATTTTGGGCACCAACGTAATAGTCAATGTTTTCCACTTTTTCTAGAGAGCAATTCTGACAACCATGTTTATTTGTGGTTTGTGTGATGGAGTTTATGTATTGCACGCCATGAGCTGAACAGACTGGAGTTAGCTTGGCCCAATGATTAGTCAGCTAAACAGTGGATATATCATTGACTGCAAGTTATCCACTGCCCTTATCTGCTATATAAAGATACCTAGTAGTTCTATTGTTGAGAACAACGTTCATATTTCGACAATATTCTAGATAACATTTGCGGTAACTTTATTCATAAAAGTCTTAAGTGAATTTGCTACAAGATTGCCATCAGTTCTGTGGTGAGTTCTTAAACAGGTGGCGCACTGTATCGAATCACAAGGTTGTAATCAGCTGGTAAGGTGCAGTAATTTTCCTTTGTTTTTGCTTCTTCATTGGTGTAAGGAGCCGTGTCAGTGTCATCAGAATGGTATCCCGACTGGTAGCCACTCGTCTGATTGGAGGCATCAGATGTCACAGATTCTTTACTTTTGCTTGGTATCAAAGCACTGCAGATAAAAGGAAAGTCAATGTTACAATTTAGAAAGTGTGGACACAAAAATGTAATTGAGGAAATCTGAGTTGGTTTTGAACCCAGACCAAACCGATTAGATGAAAATCTGTTGGCTAAAAGAGTCATTAATGAAATGGGTTGGGTGAAAATCAATCCACTACCCAATGTGCCTCAGCGCAAAGCTAACTTTAAATTGCCACAAATATGCATTTGGTCCTGCACAATATCTGCTCCTGGAATACAGTGGTGACTCACTGGCTTTTCTGAGATTGATTTTTGGGTTTTCTACATTTACATGCTGCTGGTGCACTCCCAGTGATATTGAACTGGGAGCATCGAGGTTGGGAACACTGAAATTCTGTTGGATGCAAATTGTCTAATTCTGCTTCTGCTGTGCCATAAGCCATGGGTCTGTCACTAACCTAGCAGTTGGAAAGATGGAACCTTTAAAAAAAAAAAAATTTATTAAAGTTTTTTACCAACACAGTTTTTTCCCCTTACAAACAATAACCGCCCCCCCCCCCCCCCCCCCGGTAACAAAATAACACGTAAACGCACTGAGCAAGATATATACATGGCAAAATGGTATATTTACATAGCTTTATACACTGGCTCTTTCCCGCACGTGCCAGTTTCCCCCACCCTTCATGTTATCTCCTGCTCCTCCATCCCCCCAAGCAATCCCCCATTCTGCCCCCCCCCCCCCCAGGGTTGCTGCTGCTGCTGACCGAACTTCCTCTAACGTTCCGCGAGGTAGTCTAGGAACGGTTGCCACCACCTGTAGAACCTCTGCGCAGACCCCCTTAAGGCAAACTTAATCCTCTCCAGCTTTATGAACCCAGCCATGTCATTTACCCAGGCCTCCAAGCTAGGGGGCTTCGCCTCCTTCCACATTAGCAAGATCCTTCGCCGGGCTACTGGGGACGCAAAGGCCAGAATGCCGGCCTCTTTCGCCTCCAGCACTCCCGGTTCGTCCACTACTCCAAATATTGCTAGCCCCCAGCTTGGCTTGACCCGGACTTTCACCACCTGAAATATTGCTCCCGCCACTCCTCTCCAGAACCCCTCCAATGCCGGGCATGACCAAAACATATGGACATGGTTCGCCGGACTCCCTGAACATCTTCCGCATCACGATGGCACCTTTTAAATCAGAGTCCTGGAAGACATGTTGCGGGGGGAGGGTTGTGATGCCAAGGCAGCTTGCCATTTATGAGAGGCATGTCTTGGTAAGCTACAGACAGCATTGCATGGGAAAAGATAGCTGACAAATAGAACATAGAACATAGAACATTACAGCGCAGTACAGGCCCTTCGGCCCTCGATGTTGCGCCGACCTGTGAAACCACTCTAAAGCCCATCTACACTATTCCCTTACCATCCATATGTCTATCCAATGACCATTTGAATGCCCTTAGTGTTGGTGAGTCCACTGCTGTTGCAGGCAGGGCATTCCAATAGATGGAGTTTATGTGATATGGGTCAAAGTCTCTTGGTCGTCAGTATTCAGTGTTCCCGCTGGCAGTGCACCCCCTGCCAGTGGGTTTCACAGAGGCGTTGGGTGGTTTCTTTACAGTAAATCCCATTGACAAGCAGCAGGAGGATAGAATTCCACTGCCAACGAATTAAACAACGCCAAGAAACAAGGGGGACTGGAGAATCTCACCCATGATCTTTACACACAGCTCCCTTGATAGGCACAAGGCCAAGGAGATACCCTACAATTCAGATTACAACCCGCCTCTCACTTAAGGGCAAGAGGGAATCCCAAAGAAGTTCATAACATTTCTACAGGGCACGAGTGTCCAGCTCAGACAAACTGCCCAAATGGTGTATGGAGTGAAACTTAAAATCAAATAAAAAAGGGCAACAAGTTAAAGGTACAAGTCAAAGAACCTACAACAACACAAACATGCAAAAACGTAAGCAACAAAATAGCCCCGACTGCTAAATAACTTAAACATATCAAACACAACAATGTCAAGAGTATTTCAGGTGGCTGTGTACATATCACAGTATACAGCATTCAGAGATGATTTTCTACCAAAGGCATGACAGATCAGTATTTTTGTGGCAACAATGTGTCCCTGCTTGAACAAAAAAAGAATTCCCAGTAAGGCTTGCAGATCTCCTGCACTCCTTCCATAGGACCAGCAGAGACATCAAGTTCCAAGTAGACACAGGGCCTGTGCACTGGTTATTTCCTCTTATGCTCCTCTTGTTGGATAAAAACAGAACTTCAGCCCCTAAATTTCTACCTTGCCATCCGCAAGGATGTTTTAAAAATTTGTTCATGGGGTATGGATATCACTAGCTGGGCTAACATTTATTGCCTATCTCTAATTGCCCTTGAGAAGATGGTGCTGAGCTGTCTTCTTGAACTGTTGCAGTCCGTGTGTTGTAGGTATGCCACAGTGTTGTTCGAAAGGGAGTTCCAGGATTTTGTCTCAGCAACAATGAAGAAAGAATGATATATTTCCAAGTCAGGATGGTGAGTGGCTTGAAGAGGAACTTTCAAGTGGTGTTCCTATCCTGCTGTCCTTGTCCTTCCAGGTGATAGAGGTCACAGGTCTGGAAGATGCTCACAAAAGTATCTTGGTGAGATCCTGCAGTGCTGCTACTGTGTGTCGGTGGTAGAGGAAGTGAATGTTTGCGGATGAAATGCCAATCAAGCGGGCTGCATTGTCCTGAATGGTGTCAAGCTTTTTGATTTTTGTTGGAGCCACATTCATCCAGACAAATGGAGAGTATTCCATTACACTTTTTACTTGTGCCATGCTTTGGGGGAGTCAAGAAGTGAACTACTTGCTACAAAATTCTAAGGCCTCTGACTTGCTCTGAGAAGGCCATTTGGCCCATGGTGGCTGCACTGACTCCCAAAAGAGCTACCTAGCTAGTCCTATTCACCAGCCCTATCTCCATATCCCTCTAAATTCATCACTTTTAAATATATATCCAGCTCTCTTTTGAAAGGCAAATTCAAGTTTAGCGTTTGTTGCAAAAGGACTGAAGTATAAAAGTAGAGAAGTTTTGTTGCAATTGTATAGAATGTTGGCGTATACATATGGCGTATTGTGTCGAGTTTTGGTCTCTTTATTTGAGGAAGGATGTGGTGGCATTGAAGTCAGTTCAGAGGAGGTTCACCAGATTTATTCCAGGGATGAAAGGGTTGGTGAATGAGGAGAGATTAAACAGTTTGGGCTTGTACTCACTCGAGTTTAGAAGGATGAGAGGGGATCTGATCGAGGTATATAACATTGGTAAAGTAAACATAGACCAAATGTTCCCCCTTGTAGGGCAATCTAGAATGAGAAGTCACAGATATAGATTGAGAGATGGTAGATTTAAAAATGAAATGAGGAGAAACTACTTCTCACAGGGGTTGTTGAATTTGTTGAACTAGCTGCCCCATAGTGTGGTGGAATCTGAGTCATGAAATGATTTCAAGAAAGAAACAGACACATTTCTGATTTTAAAAATTGGGTTAAAGGGATATGGGGAACATGCAGGGAGGTGGATTTGAGACCAGGAAGAGATCAGCCATGGTCTGATTGAATGGTGGAGCAGGCTTGAAGGGCTGAATTGTCTACTTCTGCTCTTAATTCCTTCCTTTGAAACCTTCATTGGAATCTGCCTCAATCACTCTCCCAGGCAGCGCATTCAAAATCCCAACTCTTGAGTAAAGAAGTTTCTCCTCATCTCACTCCTAACTCTCTTGCTGACCATCTTGAAATTGTGACCCCTAGTCACTGACGTACCAACTGGTAGAAACAGAAGATCCTTCTTTACTCTGTCAAAACTGTTCATAATTTTGGATATCTCAATAAGGTCGCTCTTAATCTTCTCTGCTCCAAGGAGAACAAGCCCACTTTTTCTAATCTTTCCTCATATCTAAAGTTCCACATTCCTGGTATGATTCGAGTAAATGTCCTCTGCAGTCTCTCCAGTGCTTTAATATCCTTCATTAAATCAGGGGCGAAATTCTCTGGAAACGGCGCAATGTCTGCCGACTGGCGCCCAAAACGGCGCAAATCAGTCGGGCATCGCGCCGCCCCAAAGGTGCGGAATGCTCCGCATCTTGGGGGGCAGAGCCCCAACCTTAAGGGGCTAGGCCCGCGCCGGACAAATTTCCGCCCCGCCAGCTGGCGGAACAGGCCTTTGGTGACCCGCCAGCTGGCGCGGAAATGACATTCCGGGCGGCGCATGCGCGGGAGCGTCAGCGGCCGCTGACGGCATTCCCGCGCATGCGCAGTGGAGGGAGTCACCTCCGCCTCTGCCATGGTGGAGATCGTGGCGAAGGCGGAAGGAAAAGATTGCCCCCACGGCACAGGCCCGCCCGTGGATCGGTGGGCCCCGATCGCGGGCCAGGCAACGCTGGGGGCACCCCCCAGGGCCAGATCGCCCCCCCCCCCCACCCGAGGACCCCGGAGCCCGCCCGCGCCACCTTGTCCCGCCGGTAAGGTAGGGGTTTAATCTACGCCGGCAGGACAGGCATTTTAGCGGCGGGTCTTCGGCCCATTCGGGCCGGAGAATCGCGGGGGGGGGGGGGCCCCGTCAACCGGCGAGGTGCGATTCCCGCCCCCGCCGAATATCCGGTGATGGAGAATTCGGCAACCGGTGGGGGCGGGATTCACGCCAGCCCCCGGCGATTCTCCGACCCGGCGGGGGGTCGGAGAATCTCGCCCAAGGTGCCCAAAACTGACACAACACTCCAAATGTAGTCTGATCAATGTTTTATAGAGGTGTAGCATCACTTCCTTGCTTTTATACTCTAATCGTCTATTTGTAAACCCAAGGATCATAGAAGCCTGCTTTTTTTTTTAAACTACTTTTATTTGTTTTTCAATTTTACAATACATACAAGTTTCCATAAAACCCCCGAAACAGCCATCAAGAAAAACTGAATGAAAACACTATCCCACCCCCCCCCCCTCCCCCAACCGCTCCCTCACACCCAGCAACTGGCGGTGATCAGTTCCGTACTAAAAGGCCGCCACATCCGGTAGAATCCGACCTCCTCAGGGTGTACCTTCTCTAGGTACAAAAAATTCATTAGATCCCCTAACCATGCTGGGGCACCAGGAAGACTCACCTCCGGGCAATCAACAAGGTGAAGACAAGGACATCTGCCTCCACCCCCGTCTGCAGCCGTGGCAAGTCCCAAATATGGCAACCAAAAGGCGGGGCTCCAGTTCGATATTGAGAATCGCTGACATGGTGCTGAAGACTCAAAAACCACGAGCTTGGGACAGGACCAGAACATGTGCGTGTGGTTGGCTGGGCCCCCAGAACACCACTCACACCTATCGTCCACCTCTGGGAAAAAACTGCTTATCCTCTCTTTGGGTAGGTTCACCCTAAACACTACCTTAAGCTGGATCAAGCCCAGCCACGCTCATGAGGACGTGGAGTTTACCCTGCGAAAGGCCTCACTCCACACCTCATCATCTACTACAGGCCCCAACTCCCCCGCGTACTTTGCTTTCACTCCATCCACTGTACTTGCTTCTTCTGAAAGGATCCGCCCTTAGATTCTGACATGTCTCCCTCCTCTGCCCCTTAAGTAAAAGGAACCCTTTCTATTAGCGATGTCGGCGGCAGCACTGGAAAAGTCAGGCAAGTCTTCTGTAGTAAATTCCGAACCTGGAGATAGCTAAATGAGTTCGACCCTGAGAGCCCGTACTTCATCGTTAGTTCCTCTAAGCTGGTAAATGGCCCTTCCTAAAAACATGTCTCCTATTCCCCCAACCTGTTCCCTCCCCACACTCCAACATAGCATCCCACCATGCTGGCAGGTGATTGGAACAAATAGGCGGCGGAATTCTGTGTTCCTGAGACTAAGCGTTGTCACCGGGCAGGATTCGTGGACTTCTACAACAGCGAAACTGCCGTCGCACCAGGCCCGATTCAATGACCATTATGGGACTAGCACTGGTGCCACGTGGAACACATTTGATTCCAATAAGAAACGCCACGGGATTCGCAATTCACACTCAGGAGGCTGACAAGCTGCAGCCGCATATACGCCCTGCACTCCCCACACACACCATCCCAGCCAAAATGGCAGCGAGGAGATCGGCACCCTGTTTTACAGATGCCGACCTTAAGACCCTGCTGGACGCCATGCAGGGCGACCCTGTACTCCAGCCCGGGAAGGAAGCTGCCAGCCATTGCCTTTAGCCATGCCTGGGCGCAGGAGGCAAAAGCGGTCAGCGCCATCAGCAACACTGTCCGGACCGGCCAGCAAAGCAGGAAAAAACTGCACAATCTTCTCAGGGCAACAGCCCCGTCCCACACACCCGTAACACTAACCCCTCCACTGAACATGGTCGGCAGGCCTGAGGAAAGGACAATCACCAGGGTCGAGATCGGCATTGGGCGAGGAAGTGAAACCCTGCTGAGTTGCGATTCCCCATGGCACGTGTGTCAATGCCCCCCAACACCACCCTCATCCGCACACCACCCTCACACAACCCCCGCACCCACCACTCCCACTCCCCCTTGGCCATTGTGAGACGGCTTGGCTCAGGGATCGTGGTTCAGTCAGTGCTCACCATTCCAGTGTCCCCTCCCTCAGTGTGCCCACCTCCACCACCCAGAGAATCGATGGGACCGTGTGATGGAATAACAAGCTCACAGCTCGCATGCAAGCATCACTCAGGTGGACGGTGGGAGGGGGGGGTTGCAGTGTCCATGCCCCTGGGTAGTCTCCCCCCCCCCCCATCAGTTGGTGAACCGGGAGGTGATCAGAGCGTCCCGTGCACGTTGGCCCTGGCACACATGTTGTGCAGCCTCCCGTGCCTGCCCGAGCCCCATGTCCTGCCCATCCTCGCCCTCCCCCTACATCCTCCTCGTCAGAAGAGGACTGGGGTTCATCCTCCTCTTCCAGCACGCCACCTCTCTGCTACGCGATGTTGTGGAGGTCACAGCAGGCTGCTACGATGTGGGCGACCCTATCAGCATCATACTGGAGGGCCCCTCCAGACCGGTCCAGGCACCTGAACCGCAACTTCAGAATGCCGAAGCACCGTTCGATAAAGCCGTGGTTGCTGCATGAGCGTCGTTGTAGCAGGTCCCACGTCGGTCATGGCCTCTGAATAGACGTCATTAGCCATGCCCTCAGCGAATGATCCCTGTCACCCAGGAGCCAACCCCCAAGCCACGGGTGTGCCTTGAAGAGGCCAGGAATCATTGAGTGTGCCAGGATGACTGTGTCGTGCACACTGCCCGGGTATCAGGCAAAGAAGTGCATGATGCGCATCTGATGGTCACACACCAGCTGCACGCTGATGGAGTGGAACCCCGTTCAGTTTGTGTAGATCGACCTGTCATCTGCATGTGCTCATAGGGCAACATGCATCCCGTCAATTACCCTTTGGACCCGGCATCTCAGCAATGGCGACGAACCCCGTTGCTCGGGCATCCTGGTGGGCTCGGTCCACATTGAATTTGATGTATTGTGCCGACTGGGCATACAGGGCCTCCGTGATAGCCCGGATGCACCTGTGCGCCGAGGTCTGTGAGATCCCGGACAGGTCCCCACTCGGTGCCTGGAAGGAGCCCGTGGCGTAAAGGTTCAGGACAACCTTCACCTTGATGGCCACCGGGAGGAGGCGACCTCCCCACATTCCCCCACGGTGCCAGGTGTACAATGATCTGTCAAATATGTTGCACTGTCCCCCTGCTCAGCCGGAGTCTTCGATGGCATGCCCTGGCAAGCCTCAAATGACAGGCACTGCAGGTACACACAAGGCCTCATGGGGCGCCTCCTTTGCACCTCCTCCTCTTCCACAGCCTTTTGGGTGGCGGGCTCTCCATCTACAGCGGCTGCCTCCTGTTCCTCTGGGGAAGGCTCCGCTGCTTCAACTTCCTCCTCCTCGAGCAGCTCCAGCTCGTACAGCCGCAGTGCATTCCCCAGGGCTGCAGTGACTAGGAGGAAGGCCATCACTGCTGGTTGTATTCCAATATCCGTTGACTGCAGGGGCTGGAAGGCCAACATATTAGCATGGTGCGTACCCCCGTGCCCAACCAGGTCCACCAGGCTAGAAAGTGGCCCCGGTTGGCACTGCAGGCTCTGCCCCCCCCCCCCCCCCCCCACACCCCTACCCCACACCCCTGGCCCCGTCGGGTTTGGCACCATGGGAGCCTCTGGTCTGGCATCCATCCCTGCTGAGAGGTGCACCATCGATTGGCACCAACCCAGCCAATGGTACATTGCGCAGCTCCTGTCCGGCACTCCCTGACAGGGGCTACTGTGGCCGTTGCCCTTGGGTGGGCGGCATGATGCACCACCGGTGGGTGGCGGCCAGATTGGAGGGTGGGGGCACTCATATAGAACATAGGACATAAAACATACAGTGCAGAAGGAAGCCATTCGGCCCATCGAGTCTGCACCGACCCACTTAAGCCCTCACTTCCACCGTAACCCCGTAACCCAATAACCTCATCTAACCTTTTTGGACACTAAGGGCAATTTATCCTGGCCAATCCACCTAACCTGCACATCTTTGGACTGTGGGAGGAAACCGGAGCACCCAGAGGAAATCCACGCAGACACGAGGAGAACGTGCAGACTCCACACAGACAGTGACCCAGCGGGGAATCGGACCTGGGACCCTGGCGCTGTGAAGCCACAGTGCCAGCCACTTGTGCTACCGTGTTGCTGTATGGCCGGTATCACTCTGCAGAACCATGGCCAAGGTGGGTAGTCAGTGGGGTGATCAGCAAGATGGCTGCCTTGCAGGCCGCAACAATGGCAGTCTGTGCCTGGACACTTTCCCAGTCCCGTGTGGGGTCACCCTGGCCCCACGGCCTGTCCCCCCATCGCCAGGCCCTGGCAGGGCCCCCTCCGCCCCAGCTAGCCCGGCCAGTGTCAGGACCGTCAGCCCACGGTCGTGCCTCTCCGCGTCCTACCTCCTCTCTCTCCCTCATCAGGCATGGAGCCTGTTTCTCGATTTTTAAAAGCACAAGTGAACCTTGCCATCAGGAATTCCCCCCAGAGGTTGCGGAGAATTGCGGAGGCACTGGAGAATACCGCGTCAGCCCTCCTAATGACATGCAAACAATATTTACTGTACGTCCACTGACGCCAATATCAATGTGCAGGAGAATCATGATTTGGTGTGAACTTGGCGCCTGCCACGATTTCGGCGTCAAAATCAATTCTTTGCCCAATCGCATTTCCAGATTCCAGCATTGGCCGACAGAGAATCCCACCCAGGGCCTATAAGCCTTCTTAACAACTGGCTACATTCAGAGAATTTTGCACTTGGACCCCTGGTCCCTTTGCTCCTCTATCCCCTCAAAGTTGTACCATTGAACCTATCTTGTCTCCCCATGTTTCTTCTCCCAAAACGCACTACCTCACATTTCTTTGGATGGAAGTTCATCTGCCAGGTGTCTGTCCATTTGGCCAACTTGTCAATGTCCCTCTGAAGTGGCTCACCACCATCCTTACAATTCATTATTCTCCCTAGCTTAGTATCATCGGTAAATTTAGAGATTTTGCCCTCAACATCCATCTCTAAATCATTTGTATAAATCAGAAAAAGCAAGGTAGCAACACTGAGCCCTGGGAAACACCGCTTTCAACTCATATCCAGTCTGAGAAATGGCCATTGATACATACCCTCTGTTTCTTATCTCTTACCCAACTCTAATTCTGCTGCCAAGGACCCTTCAATCCCAAACATTTTTAATTTGCTAACCAACCTGCCATTTCCACCATCTAAAATGCTTTCTGAAAGTCCAAATGTACAACACCTACAACAGTACCTTTATCTACTGCCTGTGTCACAACGTCAGAAAACTCAGTTGAATTTGTCAGACAGGACCAGCCCATGACAAAGCCATATTGCTTGTCTAGTATTAACTTATTTTTCTCTCAGTGTACATTTATCTCATCCCGTATCGTAGCCTCCCTTGGTTTTCCCACTATTGACGTCAAACTGACAAGTCTGTAGTTTCCTCGAATGTCCTTTGCTCCTTTCTTTAAAAATAAATAAATTTAGAGTACCCAATTATTTTTTTTTCCAATTAAGGGCCAATTTAGCGTGGCCAATCCACCTAATCTGCGCATCTTTAGTTGTGGGGGTGAAACCCACAAAGACACGGGGAGAATGTGCAAACTCCACACGGACAGCGACCCAGGGCCGGGATTCGAACCCGGGTCCTCAGCGCCGCAGTCCCAGTGCTAACCACTGCGCCATGTGCCGCCCCTCTTTGCTCCTTTCATAAACAACGGTGTTATATTTGTAATCATCCAGTCCCCGGGTCTAATGCTGTCTTCAGAGAAGCCTCGAAAATTTCTGTCAATGGCTCCGCAAAATGCTCCCTTACCTCTCTCAGCAATCTAGGATGCATCCCATCTGGGCCTGGCGACTTCTCTACCTGGAATGCTGCCAGCCTTTTTGGCACCTTTTCTTTATCTATCACTATACAGTTCAGTTGCTCAACACCCACATTTTCCATTGGGCCATTGTCACCATCTTCTATTTTGGTAAAGACAGAAACAAAGTGCACATTTAGGACCACTGCCATACCCTCCACTTGAGTGAGTAGTTTACCCTGCTTATCCCTTATTTCATCCTTCATTAATCTTTTACTATTAAAGAACATTTTACTATTTGTTTTAGCGCAACCTGCCATTGTTTCCTCATGCCTCCTCTTAGCCTTCCTTTTCTCAGTCTAAGCCTCTCTCCTGCATTTGAGATTTCTATTGCTATTATTATTCCAGCATGTATCCTATGCGTCTTTTTTCTTCCTTATTTTCTCCTCGATAACCTTAGTCGTTGAGGGAACTGTAGATTTGGATACCCTGGGCGGGATTCTCCGAGACCGCGCCGGGTCGGAGAATCGCCAGGGACGCGGGAAATTCCTGCCACGCCGCTCCGATGCCAGGATGCGATTCTCCGGCGCCAATCGTGCCAGCGCAGTTGCCGCGGCGCCGGTCGGGGGGCACTGAAAGAGGCCTCCGCGGCGATTCTCCGCGGTTGACCGGCCGAACTCCCGCTGGCGTGGTTCCAACCTGGTACCACCAGGCGGGAGCTCGGACCCGTGGCCGCGGTGGACGTCTTGGTGGGGGTGCAGGAGTATCTGACTCTGGGGGGGGGGGGGCCTCCACGGGGTTCCAGCCCGCAATCGGGGGCAACCGATCGGCGAGCGCCCGCGATCTGGAGGGGGCCCACCTACTTCCGCGCGGGTCCACTGTGGGTCTCCGCCATGTTGCATGGCGCCGGTGCGGAGACGGCAACCACGGCATTTCGGAGACATGGATAGAGCAGGGACAGGAATGGTTGTTGCAGGTTCCGGGGTTTAGATGTTTCAGTAAGCTCAGGGAAGGTGGTAAAAGAGGGGGAGGTGTGGCATTGTTAGTCAAGGACGGTATTACAGTGGCAGAAAGGATGTTTGATGAGGACTCGTCTACTGAGGTAGTGTGGGCTGAGGTTAGAAACAGGAAAGGAGAGGTCACCCTGTTGGGAGTTTTCTATAGACCTCCGAAAAGATCCAGAGATGTAGCGGAAAGGATTGCAAAGATGATTCTGGATAGGAGCAAAAGTAACAGGTAGTTGTTATGGGGGACTTTAACTTTCCAAATATTGACTGGAAACGCTATAGTTCGAGTACATTAGATGGGTCAGTTTTTGTCCAATGTGTGCAGGACGGTTTCCTGACACAGTATGTAGATAGGCCAACAAGAGGCGAGGCCACATTAGATTTGGTACTGGGTAATGAACCAGGACAGGTGTTACATTTGGAGGTAGGTGTTAGTGACCACAATTCAGTTATGTTTACTTTAGCGATGGAAAGGGATAGGTATATACTGCAGGGCAAGAGTTATAGCTGGGGGAAAGGCAATTATGATGTGATTAGGCAAGACTTAGGATGCATAGGATGGGGAAGGAAACTGCAGGGGATGGGCACAATTGAAATGTGGAGCTTGTTCAAGGAACAGCTACTGCGTGTCCTTGATAAGTATGTACCTGTCAGGCAGGGAGAAAGGGAACAGTGGTTTACTAAAGGAGTTGAATCACTTGTCAAGAGGAAGAAGGAGGCTTATGTAAAGATAAGACAGAAGGTTCAGTTTGGGAGCTTGAGAGTTACAAGTTAGCCAGGAAGGAACTAAAGAGAGAGCTAAGAAGAGCCAGGAGGGGACATGAGAAGTCTTTGGCAGGTAGGCTCAAGGAAAACCCTAAAGCTTTCTATAGGTATGTCAGGAATAAAAGAATGACTAGGGTAAGAGTAGGGCCAGTCAAGGACAGTAGTGGGAAGTTGTGCGTGGAGTCCGAGGAGATAGGAGAGGCGCTAAATGAATATTTTTCAGCGGTATTCTCAGTCCCCTGGGCTGGATGGGATTTATCCTAGGATTCTCTGGGAAGCTAGGGAGGAGATTGCAGAGCCTTTGGCTTTGATCTTTATGTCGTCATTGTCTACAGGAATAGTGCCAGAAGACTGGAGGATAGCGAATGTTGTCCTCTTGTTCAAGAAGGGGAGTAGAGACAACCCCAGTAACTATAGACCAGTGAGCCTTACTTCTGTTGTGGGCAAAGTCTTGGAAAGGATTATAAGAGATAGGATTTATAATCATCGAGAAAGGAATAATTTGATTAGGGATAGTCAACACGGTTTTGTGAAGGGTAGGTCATGCCTCACAAACCTTATTGAGTTCTTTGAGAAGGTGACCAAACAGGTGGACGAGGGTAAAGCAGTTGATGTGGTGTATATGGATTTCAGTAAAGCGTTTGATAAGGTTCCCTGCGGTAGGCTATTGCAGAAAATACGGAGGAATGGGATTGAGGGTGATTTAGCGGTTTGTAAGAAGACAGAGGGTGATGGTTGATGGAAAATGTTCAGACTGGAGTTCAATTACTAGTGGTGTACCACAAGGATCTGTTTTGGGGCCACTGCTGTTTGTCATTTTTATAAATGACCTGGAGGACGGTGTCGAAGGATGGGTGAGTAAATTTGCGGATGACACTAAAGCCGGTGGAGTGCGGCAGGATGTTGCAGGTTACAGAGGGACATAGATAAGCTGCAGAGTTTGGCTGAGAGGTGGCAAATGGAGTTTAATGCAGAAAAGTATGAGGTGATTCATTTTGAAGGAGTAACAGGAATACAGAGTACTGGGCTAATGGTAAGATTCTTGGTAGTGTGGATGAGCAGAGAGATCTCGGTGTCCATGTACATAGATCCCTGAAAGTTGCCACCCAGGTTGATAGGGTTTTAAGAAGGCGTACGGTGTGTTCTTTTTTTGTTCAGTACAGTACGCTTATATTGGTAGAGGGATTGAGTTTCAGAGCCATGAGGTCATGTTGCAGCTGTACAAAACTCTGGTGCGGCCGCATTTGGAGTATTGCGTGCAGTTCTGGTTGCCGCATTACAGGAAGGATGTGGAAGCATTGGAAAGGGTGCAGAGGAGATTTACCAGGATATTGCCTGGTATGGAGGGAAGATCTTATGAGGAAAGGCTGACGGACTTGAGGCTGTTTTTGATAGAGAGAAAGGTTAAGAGGTGACTTAATAGAGGCATACAAGATGATCAGAGGATTAGATAAGGTGGACAGTGAGATTCTCGCACGAGGGGACATAGCTTTAAATTGAGGGGAGATAGATATAGGACAGATGTCAGAGGTAGGTTCTTTACTCAGAGAGTCGTAAGGGCGTGGAAATCCCTGCCTGCAACAGTAGTGGACTCGCCAACATTAAGGGCATTTAAATGGTCATTGGATAAACATATGGATGATAAGGGAATAGTGTAGATGGGCTTTAGAGTGGTTTCCCAGGTCGGCGCAACATGGAGGGCCGAAGGGCCTGTACTGCGCTGTAATGTTCTATGTTCACACGCATGCTGCAGCACAGAGACGGCAACCACGCGCCTGCTCCGGCACGGAGACGGCCGTCGCACACACGCGCGGACCCGCGTCGGCCGTGCACGCCTGCCTTTCAGCGCCGGAGCAGCGTGCATCACTCCGCCGCCATGCTGGCCCCCTGAAGACCGCTGAATTGCTGGGCCAGGAGGCCCGTTGACACCGGCGTACACCACTTTTACGCCGGCGTCAACACTTGACCGGGATTTCGGAGAATCCCAGCCCCCGTCTTTATTTCTCATGTGTATGTAACTAGTTTGCACCCTGTTCATCTCTCCTTTTCATCCACTGTTTTATCCACCAAAATGCATTTCCAATCAACATAGTCCAGTTCAACTTTTAGACCCCTACAATTTGCCCTTTTCTAGTCTGGGATCTTAATCTGTGACTGCTTTTTATCCTTTTCCAACTTAATATTGAATGCCACTGAACGTCAAGTGATGATGCTTAAATTCTCTGTTGTTGGAGATGTTCATTGCCTGCCACTTATGTGGTGCAAATGTTACTTGCCACTTTTCAGCCCAAGCCTTAATGTTCTGCACAGACTGACTCTGAGACGCCACAAATGGTGCTGAACATGGTGCAATCATCAGCAAATATCTCACTTCTGGTCATAAAATGAATAGAAGGTCATTGATGAAACAACTAAATATGGTTACACCTCAGACATTACCCTGAGGAACTCAACCGCAATGTCCCGGGACTGAGCTGATTGGCATCCAACAACCTCAATCATCTTCCTATGTGCCAGGTATGACTCCAACCAGTGGAGAGATTTCCCCCTTGATTCCACTGGCTTCAGTTTAGCTGGGGCTCATTGATGTGTCACTGTCAAATGCAGACTTGATGTCACTCTTGCATCTGGAGTTCAGCTTTTTTGTCCACATTCGAACCAAGGCTGTAATGAAATCAGGAGCTGAGTGACTCTGGCAGAACCCAAACTGAGCACCCATGAGCAGGTTATTACTGAATAACTGCCACTTGATAGCACTGTTGATGAGTCCTTTCATCACTTTGCTAATTGTTGGAAAGTGATTACTTCTCTGAGTAAGAGGGAAGTTTTTTTTTATACCTGGCTGCACTGTACCTATCAAGGCAGTGCTCCATACTGATAACTGGTTGCCTGAACTCTGAAATTGTTCAGATTCTCAGAACTCATGGCAACCACCTGCTGTGGGTTCCTGGCAGGTTACCTGCGAACCATGGGAAACCCCATTGATAGTGGCAGATCAATAGATCCAACCGCCGGTGAAAGGGCAGCACGGTAGCATAGTGGTTAGCACAGTTACTTCACAGCTCCAGGGTCCCAGGTTCGATTCCCGGCTGGGTCACTGTCTGTGCGGAGTCTGCACGTTCTCCCCGTGTGTGCGTGGGTTTCCTCCGGGTGCTCCGGTTTCCTCCCACAGTCCAAAGATGTGCGGGTTAGGTGGATTGGCCATGCTAAATTGCCCTTAGTGTCCGAAAAATGTTAAGTGGGGGTTACTGGGTTACGGGGATAGGGTAGATACATGGGCTTCAGTAGGGTGCTCTTTGTAAGGGCCGGTGCAGACTCAATGGGCCGAATGGCCTCCTTCTGCACTGTAAATTCTATGATACTGGGGGGCGTCAAATCCCACCCATCATCATCTTGCATCTTTATGAGCATAAAGGGCAACCTTTCCAAAAAGAAGATATTATTATATAATCAGTAAAATAAAGATGTGCGTTTGGTTACATTACATTAGTCAGAATGAATGAATAGCAAACACTTAATGAAGCCTCCTTAGGATATAAATCAATCTGAAAGGATTTAAGATTTGAAAATCAGTGGGCCAGTGTTCCCAGCACTTACACTAGGTTTGTACCTGCCAGGAACATCTGTCCTTGTTCCCAACAAATACTCCAGTGCCAGCGGGACATACTTAATTGATCTGGAAATGGTGAGTGCCTGTGATACTTCAAGAGCATCTCGGATGCCTATCATATAAAAGAACCTGGAACGACTAATGTAAGTGTCCCCAAATCCAACATGGCTGTAAACTGTGTCATCTTTAAAAGTGCCTTCCTTCTTCAGGGGCTGATGCCTTGACCCCAGCCTAAACCTCCAGGTGAGGTGAGCCTCATTTCGTGACCAGATATATCTCTGCCAACTGCACACTCGGCCAAAGGCAGACAGCACGAACATTGACATTCAGAATCCTCACCCAAGCCAAATTCCGCCATTTCATAAATGGATAGGTATATTTGAGAACAACAGAGTTTCAACCCCACCAAGCCAGGAGGGAAACTATAGCATGAAATGGAGCCACACCCACCTCATCTTAGTTTCCAGCCTATCCAGCATATTCTTCATTGTTATACCGGTAGTATATTAGGACAAATACAAAAGAAAATTATTTTCCAGCAATTTCTATAACCATTTATGAGTAGATCCAGGAATAAGGGGCGGGTTTCTCCGACCACGGGCCGCGATCGGGGTCAACCAATCAGCGGGCAACGCTGCTCCGACGCCGGTCCACTGATTCTCCGGTGAATCTGCGCCATTGGTGCCTGCGTGATCAGCGCGGCGTCGGTCGGGGGCCGCTCCACGCGGCCCCCCAGGCAATTCCCCACGCGCGATGGGCCGAGTGACCGCCAAGATAGGCCGAGTTCCGCCAGTGCCGTTCACGTGTGGTCCTACCCGCCGGGACCTCGCTGTTCATCCTGCGGGCGGCGGCCTAGTGCGGAGGGGGGGAGGGGGAATCTGATCCCGGTGGGGGCCTCCACGGTGGCCTTGCCCGCGATCGGGGTCTACCGATCAGCGGGCCGGTTTGTCCTGGTGGGGGCTTATGTTCCGCCGCGCCGGGGCCCTGGAGCTCTCCGGCATGTTGCGTCAGGGCCGGTGCGGAGAAGGCAACTAACGCGCATGCGCGAGTTCGCGCTGGTCGTAGTGCACGTGCGCGAATTTGCGCTGGCCGTAGTGCACATGCGCAGACCCGCGGCGCCAGTTCTGACGGCGGTATCAGCAGCTGGAGCTCCGTGAGTCACTCCAGTGCCATGCTGGCCCCCTAGAGGTGCAGGATCGCTGCTCCTAGGGGCCTGTTGACGCCGTCGTAAACCGCGACGGCGTTTACGGTGACATCAACACTTAGCCTCAGGATCAGAGAATCCCGCCCAAGGTTCATGCACAACCATCAACATGTTGAGATTATAATGTTTCTGGTCCCAATTCATTTAGTAAGACAATGGAATACAGGGCTTTGCATCCCACGGAGAAAGAAATCCAGTTGAGAAAAATCAAGTCACCGATTCATCAAAGATCAAATTAATCCCCACTGATCTTAAAGGGCATCACTAAGAGCTTCAATATACAAGGCTTTCATAAATGCTTGCCTATTCTCAACTAGAAATTTCTTCCAGCCACTTGGAAAGAAACCTTGATTTGACAATTAAATGGAATTTTCCATCATTTCACAACAAATAGTTTGTGATAAAGTCTTTATGGTTCCTCTGAGATACCATTGAATAACAGTGAACTGTTTTAATATCTTAGGATTTAAAAATCCATTTGATACTAACTAACTAATGGTGATACTGACTCCAAGCACAACACGTTCTAATCTCATTAGGAAGTGGATCAGATCGTAAAGAGTTTTGACTCATCAGAAACCAATTCCTTTAACACAAAACAAAAGCTGCCAAAATAAATCACATTTTTCAGCTTTACTCCATTATTCTAAATTCTGTTACTAGTAATAACTGAAGTGTTTTATCGTCCCACAGGGAAAAATTATAAAGGGACAAAGTGGCCAAACCATTGCAGGCACTCCAGGAATGAAAATGTAGAACAAGGGGCGTCATTCTCCAACCCCCCGCCGGGTCAGAGAATGGCCGTTGGCTGCCGTGAATCCCGCCCCGGCCCCCGCCGAAGTCTCCGGTACCGGAGATTGGGCGGGGGCGGGAATCGGAACGCGCCGGTTGGCGGGACTCCCCACTCAATTCTCCCGCCCGGATGGGCCGAGGTCCCGCCCAGAAATTGTCTGTCCCGCCGGCGTAAATCAAAGCTGGTATTTACTGGCGGGACCAGGCGGCGTGGGCGGGCTCCGGGGTCCTGGGGGGGGCGCGGGGCGATCTGGCCCCAGAGGGTGCCCCCACGGTGGCCTGGCCCGCAATCAGGGCTCACCGATCCGCGGGCGGGCCAGTGCCGTGGGGGCACTCTTTCCCTTCCGCCTCCGCCATGGCCTCCACCATGGCGGAGGCGGAAGAGACTCTCCCCACTGCGCATGCGCGGGAAACTGTCGGCGGCCGCTGACGCTCCCGCGCATGCGCCACATTTCCGCGCCAGCTGGCGGGGCACCAAACGCCATTTCCGCCAGCTGACGGGGCGGAAATCCCTCCGGCGTCGGCCTAGCCCCTCAATGTTGGGGCTCGGCCCCCAAAGATGCGGAGCATTCCGCACCTTTGGGCTGGCGCGATGCCCGTCTGATTGGCGCCGTTTTTGGCTCCAGTCAGCGGATATCGCGCCGTTGGGGGAGAATTTCGCCCAAGATTTTGTTAGGCCTGGAGGTACCCCTGAAATTTCACAATGTTGGGGAGAGGGATTCCCTAAAATCTATGACACTCATCAGTGATATGAGCAGAGAGGTATCCATTCTAGCAAAGAAAATCTGATAAGGTAGCAAACAAGACAGTGTTTCACATTCTACTCTTGACAAAAATGATGCACGCTGCAGGTTAGGTGGATTAGCAATGCTAAAGTTCCCTTTTGTATCCAAAAATGTCCAGGTTAGGTGTGGCTATGTGGATGAGCCAGGGGAGTGGGTCTAAGTAAGATGCTCTTTTGGAGTGTCAATGCAGACTCGATGGGCTGAATCGCCTCCTTCTGCGCTGTAGGGATTCCACGGAATATCTTCTTCCTCCCAAAATAAAACAATTTCTTATGAAGGCAATTATTATAAATCACAATGAGTCATGCAAACTTACCTAAATGTCAAGCTCTGACTCTGTCTTGTTCCCAGTGTTTGAAGTTCTTCTGATGAAAGTATCATACCACTGTCAGTCTGATTATCCTAGTAAGAAAAAAGCACTCAGTGAAGATGAGTAAACTCTTCAAAAGGAAGTGCGTCATGAGAAAGGGCAATCATCTCAGAAAGTCTGGTCTGGCCGCTGGCATCATACTCTACCATGAAATTGTTTCCTTCTGAATATTTGATCTTAACAGCACATATATTATTGTTTCTACAGCCACCAAACCTTATTTGGAATAGAGATTGATTTATCTGTTTTTGTAAGCAATGGATTGGTTCATCCTTACAGTCTTTTTCATACCTATATATCCACTGAATTTCCCTAGATTCACTTATTTTTTGCTCTCATAATGGGGCAGCAGTGGCAGTGGCTCATTTATTGGCCATCCCTAATTACCCTGAGAAGATGATTGTGGGCTTTCTCCTTGAGCCACTGCCATGCTGCTGCTAACAATGCTCCCACGATGGTATTAGGCTTGTTAATTTTGAACCCCTGTTCCCTCCATTTTTGTGTTCATTGCTCAACTCAAATTGCCCACGAATATCTGCTTATCTATGACTCAATCTATCTTAACTGCATTCAGAAGTACATAATTTCTATTTGGCAAAGCAAGACTTAATATATTCTCTCAATATGTACCTCTTGCACAACGATAGTTGTTTGTTCCACAGGTACCTCATCAAATGTTTTAACACTCTCAGGCCTGTTTCGCTTTGTACTACCATTCAGATATCTAGAAAAAGAAACAGGATCCATAGTATACAATGTTAAAACCACATGTTCCAAAATCCTTGTAAAGAGTTATTTTCCAATGACACCATTGTAGCAATGGCATCGAATAGCAGGTACAATAAACTTACGTAAGGAGCGGTTCTACAAACAAGCACAGATTGAAGTTCCCAGGAGTGCACCTCAGAACAATGTCTGTGATTTATGAACAAATAAGGGCTCAAATTTGCCAAGGATCTTTCCCTGTGAGCACTGGTCCCGAAAGGGAGCACCAAATCACTGGGTCACCCTGTGACCTTGTGGACTTTGCAGACCAATAGATTTATAATAGCACATTATATGTCCCCCACCCCCCAGTCCCCCCACATGCACCCTGCCCCCCCAGTCCCCATACCAACCCCACCCCTCAGTTTTTCCACTGGCAAAGAAGGGCTGGGAATTTTCACTGGATTTACATCCTGTGCTTTTGAAGGTAACTGCACCAAATATTATCTACTGTTATTACTAACAGTCATCTTGTCATACTGAAAGCATATATATTAGTTCACTATGAGCTATCAGCTAATTATTTTATCACCTACTGTAATTTATAGTAGCTGTCTTATCAACTGATACATTGTTTTAGCACTACTGTTCAAACATGTTGGATTTTATCTACTGTTGGAATGCTTCCATTAATTTTTTCCCATTCATTGTTTGGTGTTATTTCACACAACTTTTATGTCAAATCCTCTGAGCTGACCTACAAACCAAATGAAATGGCTCAGCACTGTTTCCTCTTATTTTCCTTCTGTTCACAGACACATAAAAGCTGCCTTCAGGAATGATAGGATGTCCATCAGGTAATTACCGTATTCCTGCTGTGTTGTCATAGTGGAATCTTGGATCACACCCTTCCTGTTCCTCTGTACAGGAAGCAGGTGACGTTGGCAGAGAAAGCCCGGAATCATCTTCCATAGTCAGTGACATGTTGAGTGGAATATAATCCTTTCCATTCTAATTGCAGGGAGAAACATTTTTATGTTAGCTGTAGACATTGCTTGCAGAGAAAAGACACAAAATTTAATACACTGTATGGTAACTCTCTGATTCAAACCTATATGAAAGTCTGAACAAGTTACATTCCAATCTTCAATTCCCACGAGCTGATATCTACATCATTTATCGATAAATGATTTCTGCAATATTGGTGAACTACATGGAATTTATTTAGGTACATAATTGCAATTAATGGATAAAGCACCATTCTGGAATAACAGGACAAAAAGGCAAAACATGGACTTCCAGTGACGGCCATGGTGTGAGTGGTCGCACACAGGTGGACAGGGGTCCAACCTGAGGGCTATGTTGACGGCGGCATTGCCGCTGGTGCCAAGTAGATATATGGAGAGTCCAGTTGTACATGATGAAGGTGTGGAACCAGCTGAGGAGGCATTTGGGGATAGAGGGGATGTTGGTGTTAACAGTGCTATGTGAGAAACACGGGTTTAAGCTGGGGGGGGGACGGTATGTACAGGAAGTGGAGAGAAGTGGGGCTAGTGAGAGCAAGAGATTTGTAACTGGAAGAGAGGTTCGCAAGCATGATCGAGGAGCTGTTCATCTTGGGGGGGCTAATGTGGGGTGAAAATGGGAAAAAACTTGTGCAAACTGTAAAATTGTGAGATGGGGAGAATGTTCCTTGGATTATTTATGTTTTGTAACTGAGTAAACTTGGAATAAAATACATTAATAAAAAGGCAAAACATAATTTTGCTCAGATCATTCACACAAAGAGAATTCTAAACAAAACTTTATTCTTTAGCATTTCTAGCACTTGTTCCAGAATACAGCACCCCTTTATGCTGGCTAAACACACTGTTGGGTAGCTGTGTGTCTTGACAGGAGGTCCAATTGGAGCGAGGTTAACACCACTTAAAGCTAGCCAGCGCTACTTAAAGCCAGCCAGGTGCTAGAAGAGGCTGGGGAAGATTGTCTGGTCAGAAGCTTTGGTGCAGATGGTGGAAAGATGTCCTCTAACCAGGAACTTGAGAGGTACCACAGACAGACATTTTAAAAAAATATTCGTTCATGGGACATGGGCACCACAGGCTGGGCCAGCATTTATTGCCCTTGAGGGGGTAGTTAAGAGTCAACCACGTTACTGTGGATCTGGAGTCACATGTAGGCCAGCCCAGTTAAGGATGGTAGATTACCTTCCCTAAAGTTCATTAGTGAATCAGATGCATTTTTACGCCAATTGACAATGGTTTCATGGTCATCTTTAGACTTCATGGGCGAAATTCTCCTACCCGCCCCGCCACATTTCTGCCCCGACCGGCCGGCGGGAGTCTCCGTAACACCGGCCGGTCAATGGGGTTTCCCATTGTGGGGCACCCCCACGCCGTCGGGAAACCCCCGAGCGCCGGCAGAATGGAGACTCCCGCCGGCGGAGAATGACGCCCCATATTCCAGGGTCGGGATTCTCCGCCCCCCCCGCCGGGTCGGAGAATCGCCGGGGGGGGGGGGGGGCAGCGTGAATCCCGTCCCCGCTGGCTGCTGAATTCTCCGGTGCCGGGGATTTGGCGGGGGCGGGAATCACGCTGCGCCGGTCGGCGGTCGCTGGCAGCGGCCCCCCCCGCCGATTCTCCGCCCGCGATGGGCCGAGTGGCCGCCCGTTTTAGGCCCGTCCCACCAGTGTAAATTAGAGTAGGTCCTTACCGGCGGGACCTGGCCACGCGGGCAGCCTCCGGGGTCCTTGGGGGGGGGGATCTGGCCCTGGGAGATGCCCACATGGTGGCCTGGCCCGCGATCGGGGCCCACCGATCCGCGGGCGGGCCGGTGCCGAGGGGGCACTCTATTCCTCCGCGTCGGCTGGTGTAAAAGTCCGCGATGGCCGTCGCGGAGATGAACCCCCCCTGCGCATGTGCTGGGATGACACCAGCACACGCTGGCGATCCCGCGCATGCGCCAACTCGCGCCGGCGGCCCTTCAGCGCCGGTTGGCATAGCTAACGCCCCTTCTGCACCGGCCGGCGGGGCGCAAACCACGACGGTGCCGGCCTAGCCCCTGAAGGTGCGGAGGATTCCGCACCTTCGGGGTGGCCCGATGCCGGAGTGGTTCACGCCACTCCTTTGCGCCGGAGTTGCCTGCCCCGCCGGTTCGCGGAGAATCCCGCCCCAGATTTTTATTGAAATCAAATTTCACCATCTGCAGTGGCAGGATTTGAACCTGGCTCCCAAGAGCATTACTCTGGGTTTACTAGTCCAGTAACAATACCACTATGCCACCGCCTCTCCAAGGGAGAAAGCTGTGGGACCACAGAGCCAACGTGGTCAATGTCACAAATCCAGCCTGAAGACCTGGAATCAATGCTGCAAGAAGATCAATATCTTCACATATGTTCTCATGCTCAGTAAATAGATCTGCAAACACCACATCCTGCCAACTGCACTATCAGCCTCACACACTGCCTAATTCATCAAACTCCCAAAACTCACCTAGCAACAATCTCTATCAATCTGGAAACTAATGTTCATAGCTTCATTGCACCCTCACACATTTAGCACTGCTGTAAGCCTGACTAGCAAGACAGACCCAGCAGAGGTGGTGACACAGTGGTATACAGTCAGGAAGGAGTTGTCCTGGGAGTCCTCAACATCGGCTCCAGACCCCTTGAAGTCTCCTGGCACCAAGTCAATCATGGGCAAGGAAACCTCTTGCTGATCACCACATCTCCGCGCCCGCCCCCCGCACCCCCCCGCCCCCCCCGCAACTCCTCAACTGATGAATCATAACTCCTACATGTGAATACCACTCAGAGGAAGCATGGAGGGTGGCAAGGATGGAGAATGTACTCCATCACCAAGGGTGGTTCGATAGTACCACCACAGACCAAGCAGGCTGGGTCCTAAAGGACATAGTTGCTAGACTGGGACTGCAGCAGGTGGTGAGGGAACCAACAAGAGGGAAAAACATACTTGGCCTCATCCTCAATAACCTGCCTGCTGCAGATGCATCTGTCCATGACAGTATCGATAGAACTGACCACTGCACAGTCCTTGTGTAGACAAAGTCCCATCTTCACATTGAGGATATCCTCCATCGTGTTGTGTGGCACTACCACCTTGCTAAATGGGATAGGCTTCGAACAGATCTAGCAACTCAAAACTGGGCATCCATGAGGTGCTGTGCACAATCTGCAACACAGAATTGTACTCAACCATAACCTGCAATCTCATGGCCCAACATATCCACCACTCTACCGTTACCACCAAGCCAGGAAATCAACCTTGGTTCAATGAAGAGTACTGGAGACCATGTTAGGAGCATCACCAGGCATACCTAAAAATGTGGTATCGACCTGGTGAAGCGACTATGCAGGAATACTTGTGTGCCAAACAGCATGAGCAGCAAGTGATAGACAGAGCTAAGCTATCCCATAATCAATGGATCAGATCTAAGCTCTGCAGTCCTGTCACATTCAGCCGTGAATGGTGGTGGACAATTAAACAACTCAATGATGGAGGAGCCCCGCACATCTGTGCAAAAGACAAGGCTGAGGCATTCGCAATAACCTTCAGCCAGAAGTGCCGAGTGGATGATCCATCTCAGTATCCTCCGGAGGTCCCCAGCATCACAGATGTCAATCATCAGCCAATATGACTCGCTCCCCATGATAGCAAGAAATGGCTGAAGGCACTGGATACTGTAAAGGCTATGGGCCCTGACAATATTCCGGCAATAGTCGTGAAGTGCTCTGGAACTTGATACTTCCCTAGCCATGCTGTTCCAGTAGAGCTACAATATTGGCATCTACCCGGCAATGTGGAAAATTGCCTAAGTATGTCCTGTACACAAGAAACAGGACAAACCCAACCCAGCCAATTACCGTCCTATCGGTTTACTCTTGATCATCAGAAAAGTGATGCAAGGGATCATCAACAGCAGTTTCTAATGTCACTTACTCAGCAATAACCTGCTCATGGACAGTTTGGTTTCTGCCAGGGTTACTCAGCTCCTGACCTCATTTCAGCCTTGATTCAAACATGGACAAAAGAGCTGAATGCCAGAGGTGAGGTGAGAGTGACTGCCCTTGACATTAAGGCAGTATTTGACCGAGTTTGGAATCTAGGAGCCCTAGCTAAGCTGGAGTCAATGGGATTCAGGGGGACTCTCCAACTGTTGGAGTCATACCTGGCACAAAGGAAGATGGTTGTGGTGTTTGGAGGTCAATCATCTCAACTCCATGACATCACTGCAGGAGTTCCTCAAGGTAGTGTCCTAGGTCCAACCACCTTCAGCTGCTTCATCAATGACCTCCCTTCCATCATAAGGTCAGTATTGGGGATGCTCACAGGTGACTGCACAATGTTCAGCACCATCTGCAACTCGTCAGATGCTTAAAAAGTTCATGCCCAAATGCAGCAAGACCTGGAAAATATCCAGGCTTAGGCTGACAAGTGGCAAGTAACATTGGTGCCATGCATGTGCCAGGCAATGACCGTCTCCAATAAGAGAGAATCAAACCATCGCACCTTGACAGTCAATGGCATTACCATCACTGAAACCCCCACAATCAGCATCCTGACGGTTACCATTGACCAGAAACTGAACTGGACTTGCCATATAAGTACTGTGGCTACAAGAGCAGGTCAAAGGCTAGGAATCCTGTGGTGAGTAACTCACTTCCTGACTTCCCAAAGTCTGTCCACCATCTACAAGGCATAAGTCAGGAGTGTAATGGAATACTCCCCACTTGCCTGGATGAGCACAGCTCTAACAACACTCAAGAAGTTCAACACAATCCAGGACAAAGCAGCCCACTTGATTCGCACCCCTTCCACAAACATGCATTCCCTCCACCACTGAGGCATAGTAGTAGCAGTGTGCGCCATCTGCAAGATACACTGGAGGAACTCAACAATGCTCTTTAGGCAGCACCTTCCAAACCCACGACCACTACTATCTAGAACAATAAGGGCAGCAGATACATGGCAACACCACCACCTGGAAGTAACCCACCATCCTGGCTTGGAAATATACCACCATTCCTTCACTGTCGCTGGGTCAAAATCGTGGAACTCCCTCCCTAACGGCACTGTGGGTGTACCTTCACCACATGGACTCCAGCTGTTCAAAGGCAACTCACCACCACATTCTCAAGGACAGTTTGGGATGGGCGACAAATGATGACTGAGCCAGCGAAGCCCACATCCCATAAAAATGAATAATAAAAAAAAGTCCTGCAGCGTGCAACTCACCTCCTGACCCTCCAAAGTCTGTCCGTCATCTACAAAGCACAAGTCAGGAGTGTAGTGGAATACTCTCCACTTGCCTGGATGTGTGCAGCTCCAACAACACTTAAGAAGCTCAACACCATTCAGGACAAAGCAGCCAGCTTGATTGCTCCCCTTCCCCAAACATTGACCCCCTCCATCACCAATGAACAGTGGCAGCCATGTGCACCATCTACAGGATGCACTGCAGGAACTCACCAAGGTTCCTGAGACAGTACCTTCCAAGCCCAGGACTACGACCATCTAGAAGGACAAGAGCAATGGATAAGTAGGAGCCCCACCATATGGAGATTTCCCCTCCAAGGCATTCACCACCCTGACTTGGAAATATATCACCTTTCCTTCACTGTCACTGGGTCAAAATCCTGGAACTCCCTACCTAACAGCACTGTGGATGTACCTACACCTCAGACTGCAGCAGTTCAAGGAGGCAACATGCCACCACCTTCTGAAGAGCAACTAGGGTCGGCAATAAATGTTGGCCTAGCCAATGACGCCCACATCACATAAATTAATTTTTAAAAGAAAATTCTGCTTTGAGGCTGCAGTTATGTCTGGTTAAATACTAGTATGTTTGATTTCATTGAGGACATCCTTATTCTGTTTCTTGCTGAGTTTGAGGTAGGGGACTTGCTTCCTGAATATCCAGGGTGCTTTTATTTTTTTGTTCGTGGGATGTGGGCATCACTGGCAAGGTCAATATTGCCCATCCCTAATTGCCCTTGAGAAGGCAGTGGTGAGCTGTGTTCTTGAATGCAGTAGTCTATTTGATGTACATACACAGTGCTGTTCGGGAGGGAGTCTAGATTTTAGCCAGCGAGAGTGGAAGAATGGTGATATATTTCAAAGTCAGGATGGTGTGCGGGATGGAGGTGGTGATGTTCATGTGCCTCTTGTTATTGTTCTTCTAGGTAATAGAGGCCATGCATTTGAAAGGTTCTGTCGATAAAACCTGGTGAGTTGTTGTACTGTTACTTGTACATGGTGCACGTTATTGGTGATCGCTCCCACTCGCGGGTAGTCCGAGTCCTCAGCCGAGTCGGACTCGTAAAATGCCCGCCGCAGTCGGTTGCATGTGTCGGGTCGAGAAGATGGCCGCCGACAAGATGGCCACTCCCATGATTCGCACGAGGCGGATGACGCGTCAGAAGGGGGCGTGTCGGGTCGGTGCGCATTGCGGGACCTGCAGGCCTGAGAGCCTGATTTTCGGGCCGGAGGAATAGAATGCCCCCTCGGCTCACGCCCGTCCGTGGATCGGTGGGCCCCAATCACGGGCCAGGCCACCGTGTGGGCACCTCCCGGGGCCAGATCCTCCCAACGACCCTGGCGGGGGTTCAGAGAATCCAGCCCCTGACCTTGCCAAAGGGGACTCTGACTATCCAAACAAACCCACTATTTGTGGACCAGCTCTTACCTAGTCTAATCTGCACACTCTGGGTTTCACACTCCTGGCCTTCCAGAATCCCACTTCAGTGGAGGCAGCTGACGATTTAAATATCCGGCTGCCTCCATACATTCTGCATGTGTGAATCCTAGCCTGACTCCAGTCCTGTCCCTGCAAAAACAGATAGTGCCCTGTTCAGGGGAGTGGGCAACCATTTTTGCCATGATGGACAGGCTCTCTGTCATGGCAGATATCTGGGCCATACTGGGAACTAGGTAGTCCAGATATTGAACTGAAATTATTTTGCAATTTGTATGTATTTTACAAGGTGGTCTTGTGGCGCAGTGGGTAGCGACCCTGCCTCTGAGCCAAGTTCCACCCCAGGATGTGATGGCCAAGAAAGGTGCATTTGCAACACGGCCAAACAGGTTGAGAATCAACCGACAAAATCCTTCCAACATGCCAATGGCAGGCGACAAGTGGGGGGGGGGGGACTCCTGGTCAGCCATGCTTGATGCAGAACGGTGCCCCTCAGGCTATGACCCCCTGGGGACAGGGCAGCACCTGTTCCACGAGCAAACAGCTATGGAATCAGATGGAAGTGTGAAGTGGAACAACAAATCAATAACACATTTTACAAAGCCATGCTTACCTGTTGAGCATTTGCCTGCAGTAGGTTTCCGAGGTGCTCCACTAGTTCAGGAAAGACAGGCCTTGCTTTGTAGTCCCCATGCCAGCAGTCTAGCATTGTCTGATAGCTGATGGGACAGAACAATTCAGACTTTCAACATTTATTTGGATACCACATAAAATAATTCATTCACAGGGTCCGGTCCATGCCATGTGTGAGTCCTGCAATGTCCTTGTACATGTTGCTGTCTGCCAAGTCCATGGTAATTGTTCATGGAACTCCATGTTTGAATCCCTCTTATCAAATTTCCACCTCTGCGAATGGGCACAATCTACCGGCTACGTGGCACTCAAAAGGCAGTAGATTCCTCTTCCAAGATCTACCTGGCTCGCCATGCCTTGAGAGAGATCTCACGATCTGAATCTTGCCCATTGTGGGTGGGATCAGTATTTTGTAAATCTGCATATTAGAGTGAGACAACTAGTCTCAGTCTAAAATGCAATCCCCTGATCTACCCAAGGCATTGGGATCTAACCCTTTTGCCTAAGAGACATCGAGTGAGCGCCATTCAGCGCCATTTGTGGGAACCAGACAGAATGATACTTTTGAAGGTTTCCCAGGGAATCGGAGGCCCCCAAGTGGTTGCCCTCTGAGTAGGTTGGCACCCTGGGCACCTTGGTACTACCAGGTATGCACACTGGCAGTGCCACTGGGGTGACAGCCTGGCACTACCAATGTGGCTGGCATTGTTCCCATGGCTGGCATCGGGCCAGGGGGTGCCCTTCGTGTGTGAGTTGGGGTGTGACCCTGCCCCGCCACCCCACCCCGACCCCGCAGGACCCCCTTTTAGGCGAGTTGGGGCTTTGGGAGGGTTCAGGGGTTGTGTCGGGACGTTGAGAGACCGGGATGTGGAGCTCCTAAGTGCAAGAAATGGGACTAAGTGCGGCCTTGTCTGGGAGTTCCCTGGTGAGGCCATGAATTGCAACAGAATTCCAATAAATAGCACGGTATTTCTCGGCATTGCGAGCATGGGGAAACATCCGGCTAAATGTGCTCATCACGAGACTCTGTTACAATTTGTTTAGATCGCGTCCAGAAACTATGAGACTGTGATAAAGGCAAACCTTCCTTCCTCCTCCTTTCTGACCTGTCTGCATCCCTGAACTTGATCGCCAATCCCATCCTTCTCCAACGTCTCTCCACCATCACCCACCTAAGTGGGACTATACTTGCCTCACTGCATTCTTAGCCAGAGAATAACCCGGTTTTTCTGCCCAGTTCGTTAGCTCAGGTGTCCCCTTGGCCCCCTTCAATTTTTCATCCATTTGCTGCCCTACAGCAAAATCATCCAAAAACACACCAGTTTTCACATGTCCAAAGGACATTGTATAAATATTTGAAAAGAGAAAAGAAACTAGAGTGCTATGGAGTAAGAGGAGGAGGGCAAGACTAACTGGATAACCAGCACAGGCTTGATGGACAAAAGTTATTCTTCTCTGCTATAAGCTTCTACAAAAGCAGCCTGTTCCGTGCAGAATAATCAACCCAGAAGCGAATCTTCTTTTGTAGTGTATTACAGAAGTGTGCGATTGAATATACTCTGACCAAATGCGTTTAAATGTGATAGTTCTATTAGTGAGAAACTACAGAACAAATTGGCGTGGAAATAATAGCATAGACTTACATTTCTGCAGATGCATATTCAGGACATCGCATTCGTGTCCCTTCTTTGAGTCTTTGACAAAATTCTTCATCAATCTGAACACCAGGGTACGGAGAAGCACCTGGGAAGTGATTTGTAAGAGCAGGACACCTCAGTTTTACGAGGAAAATCAATTATTTTTAAAAACATCTTCCCCTGCAACATTTTTTTGATTATTCAATGTGAAGAAATAGAACTGGACTCACCCAATGAGAATATTTCCCACAGTAAAACCCCAAAAGACCACACATCACTCTGCGTTGTGTAAACTTTATCGAAGATGGTCTCTGGGGCCATCCATTTAAGAGGTAGCCGTACCTAGAAAATAACAGATTGTTAGTGTATAATATAGATTCTTACCTAAATATTCCAAAGGATGATTTAAGAATAGATTATTTTATATCATAGAGTATAATCATAAGGTTTAGGTAGAAGTAGATCAATCATCCATGATCGGACCAGTTCAATTACCAATCCTTTAATTTCAATTAAATTAAAATCAAATTGGTTCCATAATAAGCAAGCAATCCAATTCACCATTGTGATTCAATGCCATAATCTCTAAATATACATGGAAAAGTTCTCTCAGTTCAGATTACTGAACTGTTGCTTAGAAACAATGCAGTACTTGTATAATTTAATTTTCATATACTTACATCTCCTTTTCTAACGTAATCTGGGTCCTTATAAACATCTCGAGCCAATCCAAAGTCACATATCTTCACCACATTGTTCTCTGACAAGAGTATATTGCGTGCAGCCAGATCCCTATGAATGCACTGAAATAGAGAATAGAAACTGGTTGGTCTTTCCCCATCTGCTATCTCTCTCTCTCATTCTCATCAGGCAGTCAAGATCACTTCATTATTTGTGCAGTGACTACACAGGCAGCAGTCTAGGTGGATCTGACAGAGAAATGTCTACAAAAATGGCTGAGAAAAATATTTTTGTTGCAGGAAAATTAATTATCATTGCTTTTAAAAGAAATCAGAGCACATGGTTAGAGAGAATTAGGAAGATCATGGGTGAAATTCTCCAGTATCGGCGCGATGTCCGCCGACTGGCACCCAAAACGGCACAAATCAGTCGGGCATCGTGCCGCCCCAAAGGTGCGGAATGCTCCACATCTTTGGGGGCCGAGCCCCAACCTTAAGGGGCTAGGCCGGCGGCGGATGAATTTCCGCCCCGCCAGCTGGCGGGAAAGGCCTTTGGTGCCCCGCCAGCTGGCGCGTAAATGATATCTCCGGGCGGCACATGCGCGGGAGCGTCAGCAGCCGCTGACGGCATTCCCGCGCATGTGCAGTGGAGGGAGTCTCTTCCGCCTCCGCCATGGTGGAGACCATGGAAAGAGTGCCCCCACAGCACAGGCCCGCCCGCGGATCGGTGGGCCCCGATCGCGGGCCAGGCCACCGTGGGGGCACCCCCCGGGGCCAGATCGTCCCGCGACCCCCCCAGGACCCCGGAGCCCGCCCGCGCCGCCTTGTCCCGCCGGTAAGGTAGGTGGTTTCATCTACGCCGGCGGGATAGGCATTTTAGCGGCGGGACTTCGACCCATCCGGGCCAGAGAATCGCGCGGGGGGGGGGGGGGGGGCGCCAACCGGCGGGGCGTGATTCCCACCCCCGCCGAATATCTGGTGCCGGAGAATTCGGCAACCGGCAGAGGCGGGATTCACGCCAGCCCCCGGCGATTCTCCGACCCGGCAGGGGGGTCGGAGAATCTCGCCCCATGATTTTGTGCAATGGATGTTGGTAAATCAGCAGACTGTCTTACCTCACACCATTTTTTTATTTCCACTGAGAGATGTAAAACAAGTTGGCCACTTGCTATCACTTATCGTACAAAGTCAACACCTATCCCAATTCATTTAAAAGAAAACAGTGGCCATTGACAAAACAAACTGGATTGACAAAAAAGCAGTGCAATTGATGAAGTTTCAATAGACTCCCTGTTATAGAAATTATGTTATGGGAAATTTGTGAAGAGTGAGGGCATGTAATGGGGGGTGATTTTGAACCCACTGCCTCCATCCTTCAGAAACCTGGCACGGGCTCAAAATCGGGAGAGAATTAAAAAACGTGATTCTCTCCGGTGTGATTGGGTATTGGAATGTTCACCCCCTCTCTGGTGGAGTACCGTGACTCGGGCTGCAGGAGCCCAGAAACCTCATTTTAATATATTAGCATGTCATTAGCGAGCACTCTCCAGACCTTCACCCCGCTCACTGAATACTCACCAGGCGCCAGCATGATGTCACACTGACATATGTACGAGGGGATCTCTTCGGGGGTGCACCGGTCAGTGTAGCCCCGGGGGGGGAGGGGGGGGCGGAATGACCAGGCAGTTCCTTGGCACTACCCTGGTACTACCAGACATTGCCAGGTTGGCATCATTAGGGACAGCCTGCTAGTGTCAACTTGTGCCTGGGGTGGACCTTAGTAGGAGCCCCAGGACGTGAGGGGGGCACACATATGTGTCGTGGATGAAAGATGGGGAGAGATGACATTGAGGTGGGGGGGATGGGTTCGGAGAGAGTGGGAAGAACCAGGGGCGTCATTCTCCGACCCCCCCGCCGGGTCGGAGAATCGCCGGGGGCTGGCGTGAATCCCGCCCCCGTCGGTTGCCGAAGTCTCCGGCCCGGAGATTCGGCGGGGGTGGGAGTCGCGCCGCGCCGGTTGGCGGGCCCCCCCGCTCGATTCTCCGGCCCGGATGGGCCGAAGTCCCGCCGATAAATTGCCTGTCCCGTCGGCGTAAATTAAAGCACCTACCTTACCGGCGGGACAAGGCGGCGTGGGCGGGCTCCGGGGTCTGGGGGGGGGGGCGCAGGGCAATCTGGCCCCGGGGGGTGCCCCCACGGTGGCCTGGCCCACGATCGGGGCCCACCGATCCGCGGGCGGGCCTGTGCCGTGGGGGCACTCTTTCCCTTCCGCCTCCACCACGGTCTCCACCATGGTGGAGGCGGAAGAGACTCCCTCCACTGCGCATGCGCGGGAAACTGTCAGCGGCCGCTGACGCTCCTGTGCATGCGCCCCCCCAACATGTCATTTCCGTGCCAGCTGGCGGGGCACCAAAGGCCGTTTCCGCCAGCTGGCGGGGCGGAAATTCCAACGGCGCCGGCCTAGCCCCTCAATGTTGGGGCTCGGCCCCCAAAGCTGCGGAGCATTCCGCAGCTTTGGGGTGGCGCGATGCCCCTCTGATTGGCGCCGTTTTGCGCGCCAGTCGGCGGACATCGCGCCGTTTCGGGAGAATTTCGCCCCAGATGTGGGCTGGGAAACATTAGGCTGCAGCACTGGTTGGCGAACCCTTTAGAGATGGCACCCCAATCTGTTTGGAGACAGTTCCCAGCTCTTAGTCTGCATAAACCACACCCACTCACTTCATTTTGGCAATGAGGCTCACACGGCCATGAGAAATCCTGCCTTTCGCACTGTTTTTCTTTTCGGAACTATTGCCATTTTTTGTAAGATTCAACCCATGGTTTCCTACCTTTCGTGATGCCAGGAACTCCATCCCCCTGGCTACCTGGAAGCTGTACGATGTAAGGTCCTCCAATGTCAACCAGCTCTTGTAAAGGTCATCTGCAGCTGTAAAAAAGAGAGAAGTGTGAGTTGGTGGAGATGGGACCAGAAAGACTGCTTCTATTTTCTTTTGATAACAATTGATACATTTCCGGTTACATTTTATCAAAATAAACTTCCATTTGCAAAGTGATACATCCAATACTTCAGCAAGAAGCTATTAAATATGAAATGAATATCCTTTCTTGTGCTTCTTGGCATCATCACAATTTCGGAAATTAACCAATGATGTCCCATCAAAGATGGACTTTAGGAAACATATTGAGGTGCATCATCACTTTACCTTCCTCCTCTTCCACGTCACTCAGTGATTTCTCTTCTGCAAATCCGGAACTGGTGGAGCTCTCACTACTTGCGATGCTGTCCAAACGCCGTTTAAATTCATTCTCCATCTGAGCAGGATCATTTTCTTTTATCTGTCTTGACTTCAGTGCTCTATTCTGTAAAAAGGGGAGAAGAAGAATATAAATTAAGCAAACTGAACATTTTTACATGAAAAACTATGCATACAAATATATCAACATAGCAATTAAAAATAGGAGCAGGAGGAGGCCATTCTGCCCTTCGAGCCTGCTCTACCATTCAATATGATCATGGCTGATCGTCCAACTCAGTTAACCGTCCAGCCCCCCCCCCCCCCCCCCCCCCCCCAATAATTTGGCAGGCCGGGTCAGCGCGCGGCCAGCGCCATGGTGTAGGGTACGGCCACTGCAGGTCGCCGCCGTGCGCATGCGCGGCCACGGACCCGGCAACTCTCCATCCGTATCTGCAGGTAAAGCCGCCGGGGGCTTTACGTGGCGCTCTGGCACCCCACCTGGCGGAGCACTGACTTTTCGGTCATAAGACTAGACACATGCTCCGGACAGAGGCTCAAAATTGGAGAATCCAGCCCACAATGTTTTTGCCTCAATTGCTTCCTGTGGTAGGGAACCCACAGGCTTACCACTCTCTGGGTGAAGACATTTCTCCTCATCTCAGTCCTAAAAGGTTTACTCCATATCCTTAGACTGTGACCCCTGGTTCTAGAAACCCTCACCCTTCCTGCATCTATCCTGTCTAGTCCTGTTTCAATTTTGTAGATTTCTGTGAGATGTCCCCTCATTCATCTAAACTCCAGCGAATATAATCCCAACCGACTCAATCTCGCCTCATGCCCAATTCCACCATCACAGAAATCAGTCTGGTAAACCTTCTCTGCACTCCCTCTAGAGCAAGCACATCCTTCCTCAGATAAGGAGACTAAAACTGCAATACCTCACAAAGGCCCTGTTTAATGCAGCAAGACATCCCTGTTCCTGTACTCGAATCCTCTCGCTGTGAAAGCCAACATACCATTTGCCTTCTTTACCACCTGCTGCACCTACATGCTTACCTTCAGTGACTGGTGTAAGAGACACCCAGATCTCATTGCACATTCCTCTCTCCTAATTTATGGACATTCTGATAATTATCTGCCTTCCTGTTTTTGCTACCAAAGTGGATAACCTCACATTTATCCACATTATATTGCATCTAATATGCATTTTCCCACTTGCTCAGCTTGTGCAAATTAAACTGAAGCATCTCTGCATCCTCCTCACAGCTCACCTTCCCATCCAGCTTTGTCTCATCTGCAAATTTGGAGATATTGGGCGGGATTCTCTAATAATGGGGCTATGTCCCCACGCCGGCGTGAAAAGCGGCGTCAACTACTCCAGTATCAACGGTCCCCGATAATGGGGAATGCTCCCCTTCCCAGGGGGCTAGGTTGGCGTCGGATGGTCCCCGCAGCTCCAGCCGGCATGGAACGGCCCGCGTGAGTTCGCGCATGTGCGGGATGGCCGGCGTGCGCTACGACTGACATATTTCCGAGCATGCGTGGGGGTTCCCTTCTCCGCTCCAGCCCCCGGGCATAATGTCAGAGCCCTACAGGGGCCCGGCACAGAGTAAAATACGCCCCACGGAACCAGCCGGCCCACCGATCGGTAGGCCCCGATTGCGGGCCTGTCCACCGTGGGGCCCCACTTCCCCCAGTCGGATCCCCCCCGCCCCCCCTCCAGGACGGCCCCCCGCAGACTCACCTTCCAAGTCCTACCATGTGGGACCTGAGTAACCCACGCCGGCGGGACTCGGCCAAAGTCGTTGGCCAGTTGGCCCATCGGGGCCCGGAGAATCGCCGGGGGGGCCGCTGTCAATGGCCCCCACCGGGAATTCCCTGGGCGCCCGATAATCGGCGCCAGAGAATGGGGAAGCCAGCGTTGGGGCGCCCCAGGTGGATTGGCCATGCTAAATTGTCCCTTCTTGTCCAAAACATTAGGTGGGGTTACTGGGTTACAGGGATAGGGTGGGGGCTGGGCCTATGTAGAGTGCTCTTTCAGAGGGTCAGTGCAGACTCGGTCAGCCGAATCAGCCTTCCGCACTGTAGTGGTTCTATGACCTATTCTCAGTCTCCACTTCCTATGCAATGGGGAAATGTTGAACAGATCATGGACATGCTCCGCTGCCTATCTTAGTCTCAGATTGTCTCGCAAAGAACCCATAATCAAATATAATTACTGACCACTGCCATAAATTGCTGTTAACTTTTATGTAGTGCTAAAGATTTGTCACCGTTGTTATGTATCTGTAGTCTGGCCATTTTAATCCTATCTTTTGATATGACTCAGCCACAGAGGAATTTTGTTGGCAGTTTTCTCATTTCACTGAAGACAATGGGATCACAAAAGGGTAACAAACAGAGAGTATTCTGGAAAAACAGTTCTTCTGTGCTCTGATTCCATTGTTTTCAATGGGGGAATGCCAACTGGGTTATTTTAACTGCAACATACAACTTGTTAGATTAACTAACAAAAAAAAAGTTTTATTTCAAGTTTTAAATTAATTTGTCCCGTTTTAATTATTGAGTGATACAATAAAATAGCATTTGCTTAACAATGATAATTTGCATTCAAATAGCACCTTTAATATTGTATACATTTTGGTCAAAGAGGTAGATGTAAAGCAGGAGAGGGAAGGGGAGAGGCAGAAGAGGTTTAGGAAGCTAATTCCACCAAGTTCGTGTCTAGGCACCTGAAAACACAGCTGCCAATGATACAGCAAAGAAAATCAGGAATACACTAGTGAGGCCATAATTGGAGGAGCGGAGAAACTTTAGAGTAAAATCAGTCAGTAGAATTAATCTTAATACACATAGAGGCTATTAAGAGATGAATGCTGCTTGCTCAATAATGCTTATCTGTGCTGGTCTGTGAGATTTTAGGTAGTTGTGCAAAGATGTCAGCATTGGGTCAGTCAGTAGCAATAAGTGAGAAGGTGATGGCTTCAGGTCCTACTCCAGGGACTCAAGTACATAATCCTGTTTGGCACTTTAGTTCAGAACAGTACTGAAAATCTACTATAATATAAGAAATGCCATCTTTAGGTGAGATGTTAAACCAGGTCCTTTTTGCCCTCTCAGATATACACATAAAATCCTATGGCTGTCTCACTAAAAACAGATCATCTGGTTATTCTCTCACTCCTGTTTATGGGACTATGCTGTCCTTTGTCTTCACATTACGCCAGTGACTACACTGCAAAAGTAATTCATTAGCTATGAAGCACGTTTGGCCATTTTGAGGTTCTGAAAGCCAAAATGGAAGTCGTTTCTTTCAATTAACCTAGAGTTGGAGAACGTCTGTGAGCTATTGAGTCTGTGCCTATTAGAAAACCTTTAATACCAGTACAGTAACATGTAATGAGCCACATATTCACCTTGTAAGGGGCATAGTTGTTTCGCTTGCTTCTCAAGTAGTTTGATAGGTTCCCATACTTGCAAAACTCAACAATCATCATCAATGGACCTGGAGTTAGAACAGCAGGGTTAACAGAATGTATAGCTGCCAGAAATGCACCGTACAAAGGGCAGAGTGACTCCTTCTCTACTTTGTTGGGTGCGGTTTTCCCACCACGTTGCGCCTGGAGGCAATCTCATTGAACCGGGAGCATTGCAGGAGAGACCCAAAACGGGCTTCAGTCCAGGCACCGAACTACCCGTGGGTCAGCCGACCCACACCCCCAGCCCGATCTGAAATATTATTTAAATGAGCCATTCGGCTCATTGAAATGCGCGGCCACATTTCCCCAGCCGTACCAGCGAGGAGTCACCAGCCATACCAGCGAGGCCTCACCTAGGTGCCGATTAGTACTGGTCTCAATTGGAGCCCACGCGGTAGTCATAATCTCAAAATGACCAAACGTGCTTCGTAGCTAATGAATTACTTTTGATTGATTGACTGATTGATATTTATTGTCACATGTACCGAAGTACAATGAAAAGTATTTTTCTGCGGCCAGGGGAACATCACAGTACGTACATAGTAGACAAACGAATAATCAACAGAGTACATTGACAGCATCAACAAATAGTGATTGGTTACAGTGTGGAACAAGGCCAAACAAGAGCAGCATAGGGCGTCCTGAATAGTGTTCTTACAGGAACAGATCAGTCCGAGGGAGAGTCGTTGAGGAGTCTAGTAGCTGTGGGGAAGAAGCTGTTCCTATGTCTGGATGTGCGGATCTTCAGACTTCTGTATCTTGTGCAGTATAGTCACTGGCATAATGTGAAGACAAAGGACAGCATAGTCCTACAAACAGGAGTGAGATAACCAGTTCATCCGTTTTTAGTGAGGCAGCCATAGGATTTTATATGTATACCCGAGAGGGCAAAAAGGACCTTGGTTTAACTTCTCACCTAAAGATGGCATTTCTTATATTATGGTAGACTTTCAGTATGTTCTGAACTGAAGTGCCAAATTGGCATTGCCAGGGTGCCCGATTGGCAGTTCCAAGGGCAATGGCTGGGTGCCAGGTTGCCAGTGCCTGAGAAGCTATGCCCATTAAAGGTGGGTATGATGGGGTGACGTGAAGGTTGGAGGGGGTGAAGGGAGGGTCCTGAAAGGGGAAGGGGGGGGAGAGACTGAAGGGGGAGGCCTCAGCAACCACATAACGGGATATCATCAATTGTGTGTGTGTGTGGGGGGGGGGGGGGGGGCCTCACACTAACATTTATTAATGGGGGGGTTCCCTCCTCAAAGGTTGGGGGCATTGCCCATGTATGCAAAGAGTTGCACTGTCCGTGAGTGGAGGGTGTCAGGAACCCTCAAGCTCGCTTTAAGATCAGGTCACCCTTTCAAAAGGGTGCCCCGATCTCTAAAGAGCCGTTCTGGCTGATTAGTTTAGTTACTCACTGCAGAAAATAATTCTCAAGTGTGGGATTGACCAGTGAGAAACTCCCCAAGATCCAAATAAATGACTAAGGGCACGATCTAACCAAAACTAAAAAGGCAATTAAGGTGGGATTAGGAGGGTCCTTCCTGGTGCTTATAGCACCGGCAACAACCCCACTATCTAACAGCACTCTGGCTTGTTTTCGTGCCCCAGCAGGGAATGCCCCCTGAGGCCACATTTGTGTCATTTCCTGCACTGAGGAGCTCTGCCGAATAGAGCTCCTCTGTGCAGGAAGAGATTGGGACGTCATTTACAAATGGTGCCCCGATCTCTCAACCCCCTCCCCCCCGATGCAACCTCTGGACCCCCCAGTGCCCCAACTCACCTGTTGGGGGTCCACATACCGGCAGGGCACCCCTAGGCACAATGCCAGCTTGGCACCTTGTACTGCCAGGCTGGCACCCTGGCAGCACTCCTGCCAACACCCTCAGGGCACCCTGGTAGTGCCAGGATGGCACCAGAGTGGCACTGCCACAGTGCCCAGGTGGGGTGTCACTCTACCCAAAGGTCAGCCACCTAGGACCTCGGATTGCCTGGGGAACCCACCCAGGTACCATTTCCGCCTGCTCCCCATTTGTGGGGACCAATATTGAAGAGCACCCTCCTGGGGTCTCCTCGGCGAGGCTGATAGGTCCCGGGTGGCTGTTCGATTCACTTACAGCAAGGCTCGCTGGGTTCAATGAACAGGATCCAGAGCATGACGTCTCGCCAGATCTGGCTAGATCTCAAGAGGCCTAACAGCTGTCGGAAAACCTGGAGAGGCCTCTCTCGGGAGTTACCAGACACGGCCTGCCCTGATTCTGGTGGGATGTGGCCTGTAGATTGTGCCCCAAGTGTGAGTGAATACAGGTCTGGATCTGACCCAAAAAGCCGGTGAGGAAGTCTATCACCAATTTAAGAGTGTCACCTGCGACTCAATTGGTAGCACACAGCTCTAAGTCTCTGGGCTCAAGTCCCACTCCAGGGTTTGAGAATAAACAATTAGACTGACACTCCAGTACAGTACTGAGGGACTGCTACACTGTTATAGGAGCCTTCTTTCAGGTCAGACATTAAGTTGAAACTCCATATGCCCACTAAGGAGGAAAGGAAAGATTCCTCTGGTACCGTTTTGAAGAAGAGCAGTTGAGTTACCCTTCGTGTTCTGGCTCCCTCAATCAACATTTGATTATCTGGGGCGTCATTCTCCGACCCCCCAGCGGGTCGGAGAATGGCCGTTGGCCGCCGTGAATCCCGCCCCCACCGGTTGCCGAAGTCTCCGGTACCGTATATTTGGCGGGGGCGGGAATCGGGCCGCGCCGGTTGGCGGGCCCCCCCCTGCTCGATTCTCCAGCCCGGATGGGCCGAAGTCACGCCGATAAATTGCCTGTCCCGCCGGCGTAAATTAGAGTACCTATTTACCGGCGGGACAAGGCGGCGTGGGCGGGCTCCGGGGTCCTTGGGGGGGCGCAGGGCGATCTGGCCCCGGAGGGTGCCCCCACAGTGGCCTGGCCCGCGATCGGGGCCCACCGATCCGCGGGCGGGCCTGTGCCGTGGGGGCACTCTTTCTCTTCCACCTCCGCCACGGTCTCCACCATGGCGGAGGAGGAAGAGACTCCCTCCACTGCGCATGCGCGGAAACTGTCAGCGGCCGCTAACGCTCCTTCGCATGCGCTGCCCCGATATGTCATTTCCGCGCCAGCTGGCGGGGCAACAAAGGCCGTTTCCGCCAGCTGGCGGGGCGGAAATCCCTCCGGCGTCGGCCTAGCCCCTCAATGTTGGGGCTCGGCCCCCAAAGATGCAGAGCATTCCGCACCTTTGAGACGGCGCGATGCCCGTCTGATTGGCGCCGTTTTAGGCGTCTGTCGGCGGTCATCGCGCCGTTTGGGGAGAATTTCGCCCCTGATCGATATTACATTACTATTTGTGGGAATTTGCCGTGCAGGTCGCCACCACGCCACCACGCTTCCTCGATTACAACAGTGATTACACTTCAAACTACAAACTCTTTTGAAATGTCCTGATATCATGAAAAACATAAGTGAAAGACTATGGGCAGGATTCTCCGATCCCCCGCCGGGTCGGAGAATCGCTGGGGGGGGGGGGGGGGGGGGTGAATCCCACCCCGCCGCTCCGACGCCGGCTGCCGAATTCTCCGGCGCCGGTTTTCGGGCGGGGGTGGGGATCGTGCCGCGCCGGTCTGGGGCCGTTGGCAGCGGCCCCCCCGGCAATTCTCCGGGCTCCGATAAACCGAGCAGCCGCCCGTTTTCAGCCAGTCCCGCCGGCGTGAAATAGACATGGTCCATCCCAGCGGCACCTAGCTTGTCGGCCGTCTAGCGGGGTCCTCAGGGGGGCATGGGGTGATCCGGCCCTGAGGGTCCCCAATAGTGGCCTGGCCCGCAATCGGGGCCCACCGATCTGCGGGTGGGCCTGTGCCGTGGGGGCATTCTTTCCCTCCACACCGGCCTCTGTAAGGCTCCGCCATGGCCGGCACGGAGAAGAAACCCCCTGCGCATGTGCAGGAAACACGCTGGCAGTTCTGCGCATGCGCCAACTCACGCCGGCCGGCGGTGGCAGGATTAGCGCGGCACCAGCCCCTCCAGCGCCAGCCTAGCCCCCAGAAGTGCGGAAGATTCCGCAACTTCCGGGCGGCCCGACGCTGGAGTGGTTCGCACGGCTCTTGGCGCCGGGACGGGCCGCCCCGCCAATTGCGGGAGAATCCCGCCCTATATGTTTAACTATTCTCCCAGGTAGATTCAAGACAAATGGAGTTGGTATAAGTGGTTAAGCGAATAGTGAAGAAGCAAAATGCTCACATAGTTATTTTTGTTTAAAGGTTTATGCTTGGGAATTGCCTTCCTTTTTAAATTAAGTCCCATATGACGATGGCGAATTCATTTCTGAGTTATGTTAGGAGTCATTTTTGAACGTTGCTGGAACTGCAAAGCTGAACAGTCACTACCATGTAAAGATTAACTGGTTAGCCCATCTATCACCAAAATCTTTTGGGAGATGGATACCGATAACAGTAGAAATTATTTGTTTTATTTTTTCACAGAGAACAGCAGTAAAAAGAGTTGTTGTCCTAAATGCGGTCAAAGGGAAGCGATTGTATGGACTCACCTCCCACTTTTGTGCAGGCTCCCAGCAGGTTCACCACATTGAGGTGATGGCCAATATGAATAAGGATTTTCAGTTCAGACATCAAAGCTCTTTGTTCACTGGTTGTTGCTCCATCTGAAAATAGCAGCCAGCGAAATAAATACATTCCATTCCGTTGCAAACAAGGCAAATACAGAGGATGTGCACCCATGCATAAATACAGGGTATGTAATAGCATTTACACATAATGCTATGCATGTACAGAATGTGCATGGAGCAGGTGCAGAAATTTAGATGAGGAGGAATTTCTTCCGCCAGAGGGTGTGAATCTGTGGAACTCTTTACCGCAGAAGGCTGTGGAGGCCACATCACCGAGTGTCTTTAAGACAGAGCTTGATAGGTTCTTGATTAATAATGGGATCAGGGGTTATGGGGAGAAGGCAGGAGAATGGGGACGAGAAAAATATCAGCCATGATTGAATGGCGGAGCAGACTGAATGGGCCGAGTGGCCTAATGCTGCCCCAAGTCTTATCATCTTATGATATTTATATGCAGACCAAAATCCATCATCTGAATTCGTTATGGAAAATATTACTTGACCGACATTTCCAACTCAAACAATTAACTTAAAAACACAAGAGGCCACAAAAATTCAACGCTACACCAAGGTATTCCCTGAGCTCTCTTGCTGTGAACTTTCAAAAATAGCCTTCTGAGGAAGGGTTTCACCTCTTACGAGGCAGGGAAGCAGCATCAGAGGACCTGTTTCTTAAAGGGACCTTTGTAAAGAGGCCGCCAGTGATCGGAAGTAAGAGAAGGGCATCATTTGAAATGTGTAAAACATTGAGGTTATACCTTCAAAATTAAAGATAGCACCTGGTCTCTGCATAAATAAAGTTGTCAATAAAATTACAGCCATCTTCCTGTTTTTTTTTAATGATAGATTTTATGAATTCATACTCGATGTAGAGATTTACACATTCAGAATGTACATCAAGAATTCAGGCTCATAGGTCAGCTAGCACAATGGCATTTTTAACAGGTCGAAAATCTTGTAGACTCACATGGGTTCTTCTCTCAGATACTCTGAGTGCTGTAGGTTCCCAAAGACCATGGACTGGGTTTAACTGGACTCCGCAGTCTCTGCCCAGAACTAAAAGTTTGCTGGGGGGGGGGGGGGACACCTGTCCCTCAGGGACGAGAAGACCAGTCTCAGACAGCTGTCAGCCAATCAATGGCTGGCAGCCCTGTCCGGTACTGCACTGAGTTTATTGCGGAGTCATTCAATTGTGGACCCCAAATCCTGGCCCCAGCAAGGGTGGAGTGGGGGATAATATTGAACATGGCAGTGGAGGGAGGCTAGGTGCAGGGAGGGAAGATTGCGGAGGAGGGCCTCCAATTGGCACCTGGGCCTCGGAAAACAGAAAAGACAGAAATCTTTCCAACTTTCATTTACCTTTCAACATCTTGACAGCAACAGTTTTGCAAGTAGAGGCTTTTTCAATGTTAAAAGCAGCTGCTTCAACCACTTTGCCGAAAGCTCCATGACCCAATGGTTTGCCTAGTTCAAGAAATAAAAGAAGGATCTTTCAATCATGAAAATTATATGAAATAATTAATCTGTTTCTTTGAATGTTCTTGGCAATTCCAACGCCATAGGGGATGCAAAATAGCCCTTTTCAGATAATGGTGCACAACATTAAAGAGAGAAAGGCTTTGCTGAGGGAAACTCAACAGCTCTGGTGTTGTTAATGAAGCTGATGTGTGCTGAAGAACAGGTCAATCTGACTGTCCTTAGATAGATACAAAAATACAATACAACTACGGAAGCACAACATTTTCCTAAAGAATAGATTTTAGTAAATTCCATTGACGTGCGCTGGTACTCCCTCTGAAGTTTGATAAATAAGAAAACATGTACAGCACAATTATACCAGAGTTTATCCCAATCATGTGCTTCGTAAATCTCAGTTGCAGTTAAAAATACTTGCAGGCAAAAGGATCTAGAGTTACTAATACAGAACAAAGTATATCCTAGTGTCATGTCAAATATGAACATTGTATAGATCAACGATTTATTTGGAGTGTGCAGGTATTATTCTAGAGGGAGGAATACATAGTTTGGGGTGTGGAATCTTACCTAATTTAAGTCTATCCCTGGGAAACTCCCATTTACTGGCATCATAGGACAGTCGTTTACACTGTTCATCCATAGGTATTTCATCAGGATCCATGATGATTGACAAGTAGCCCGTCTTTAGTTCTGCATCACTGGGCTGGAAAAGAGTGACAAATCAAGTTACTTTAGCTGCTGGCTCTGTGTTCTCAAGAGTGGTCATGCTCACTTTAGTGAGTGTTGAGAAAGGACACAGAGCAGTCAATGATGCAGAATTAAATGTTGCCAAACAAACAAAAGCACACATCACACCAGATGAACTGAACATGCATGCCTAGCTCACAATTACTTCAGATTTCATTGTAATACACAAGGACCATGCTAAGCATGCAGCACTGAACAACAAGGCTTTCCCTCCCCCATGAATGGCAATTCTAATTAACACACATTAGTCAATCCTTCGTTAAATCATGCAGCAGCATTATGGAATGAAAGAAAAAAATGTGTGTGTTGTTTTAAACACAAAGGAAAGATCCACATAAAAGGGCTACAGTCAGCTTTCATTTGTCAGGCAATGTATATTCCCATGGGACAATACTGGGATTGTTTTATTACCCGCTTTACTGTCCGCAAGATGATTATTAGAAGCAACCAAAAGAACAAGGCGATCACTCCAGTGCCAACCAGGATGATCAACTCCAGGTTTGCCTTGTCTTCAACTCCTGGTACGGAAGAAAAAAAATCCTTTCAGTTCAGTGGCGATGCATGTGATCATCGATAGGTGGGAATTTATAAAGGAACAGATAAATACACAGACTGAACCCGACAGAGACACCAAACTGGCATGAACAAGATTAGCTGGTGCCATACAAATCATATTAAGTAAAAAGCAAAGTGTCACAGTACAACTCAGTAGCCGCATGATTTACGACCTTAAGAAAATACAGACCTCTTTATAATTACAGTGACCAAGCAGTCCATAACATATTTCTAAAATAATATAGTCTACACCTTCATAAATCACAAACAGGGGCGGGATTCTCCGACCCCCCATCGGGTCAGAGAATCGCGCCCCCGCCGGTTGCCGAATTCTCCGGCACCAGATATTAGGCGGGGGTGGGAATCGCGCCGCGCCGGTTGGCGGGCACCCCCCCCCGGCGATTCTCCGGCACCGATGGGCCGAAGTCCCGCTGCTGGAATGCCTGTCCCGCCGGCGAGAATCAAACCACCTCTCTTACCGGCGGGACAAGGCGGCGCGGGTGGGCTCCGGGGTCCTGGGGGGGGGGGGGCGTGGGGCGATCTGGCCCCGGGGGGTGCCCCCACGGTGGCCTGGCCCGCGATCAGGGTCCACCGATCCGCAGGCGGGCCTGTGCCGTGGGGGCACTCTTTTAATTCCGCCTTCGCCATGGTCTCCACCATGGCGGAGGCGGAAGAGACCCCCCTCCACTGATGCCGTGAGCGGCCGCTGACGCTCCCGCGCATGCGCCACACGGCAAAGTCATTTCCACGCCAGCTGGCGGGGCGGAAATCAGTCCGGCGCGGGCCTAGCCCCTCAAGGTTAGGGATAGGCCCCTCAAGATGCGGAGGATTCCGCACCTTTGGGGCGGCGCGATGCCGGACTGATTCGCGCCGTTTTTGGCGTGGTCGGCAGACGTCGTGCCGATATCGGAGAATCTCGCCCCAGATCTCCTGGGTGTCACACATAGATAATTTGAAGGGCTGTGTGAATGTAGGCTTGTGCATGCATTCTGGGTGGTGGGGGTAATGTTTAGAGAAGCTCCTTCAATGTATATTCAAGTTATTTGGTGCAATTCTTGGGACCTGAAAATTGAATTTCTTTTAAATTTTACATTATTCTTCCATATTGTTATCTATGCATTACAAATTGCACTTATAGAATACCTTGAATGCAGAAAAACATGTCCTAAGGTGAGTCACAGACAAAATTAGATGAAAACTGGGTGCTGAGCCAAAGGAAGAGATACTAGGAAGGGTGAGCAGAGGCTTACCGTCAAGGGGGTTGGTTATAATCAGGGTCTTAAAAGTGGACAGGTTCGGATGAGCTTAAGGAGTAAATCCAGAATGTAAGACCTGGATGATTAAAGCGGGTGGGGGGTGTTGGGGGACTTTGTAAGTATAGTGAGTACTTCATTAGATTCAATTAGTAATCATCATTGGGTTCAGTCAACTTAATTTAATAATAACTTTTATTATATTGTCACCAATTAACTTAATTATTGTCAGTTATTGAGTTACAGATGCACATGGCTTTACAATTTATTTGGTAACACTGCACAATTGTTGCTTTCTCAATAGAGTACTTCTAAAACGGTATATGCTACTTTGTATATGGGTGCTAACTATTTGGGATGTGGATATATGAACGATTGTGATGTGAATAACAAGGGCTAAGATTTGAATATTCAGAGTTTAAGCTTTAATACATCAGAGTATAAAAACCCTTTATTTCAACAGAAAAATAATAACTACAGTTTGTGAGCATCACAATTTACTTAACCAGCAGGGATTATCAACGGGCACGTGCAGAGACACTGGTAAAAATGTATCCTTGAATTAAATCAGGTGCAGGAACATTCATGAATCAAAGGAATGGGAAGTACAGGTCAATACAGTGGAGCTGTTGAGGTTTATAGCTGTCAGGATGCTCTATGAGATGGTGGGATCCAGAGTACAGGATTTGTTTCATTTTCTTTCCTTCTCTGCCATCCCTCTGCCTCATCATTAAGGTGTTTCGATTCAAAGCATGATGTAGCTTGATGGTCAAGTTGTCACCCTTCTGAACGATTGGTAGCAAGCTCTTCCCAGTCATTAATGCTGATGCTGTTGCACATCAAGGAAAACTTCAGGGTGTCTGTGAAGTGCTTCCTCTGTTCCCCTCTGGAACACTGCCCATTTGAGAGTAGATAAAACAGAACCTGGAGGTCAATACACTTTTTTGTTGTCCATACACAGTGTCCAGTCCATCAAAGTTAATTTTGTAGGAGTTTTGCTTGAATGCTTGTGCAGCTAACTTCAAGAAGGACACTGGCATTTGTTCGATACTCCTCCCCCCATTGAATCCAGAGGATGTGGCATTGCTGATGGAATTTCTCTCATGCTCTTATGTGGCACTAATATATCAATGTATCATAAGATTTAAGTTAGTTATGGAAAAGTACAAGGAGCAATCTGGAACAAAAATATTTAATTAGATGAGACCCAATTTAATTGTTGCAAGAATGGATTTGGCCGAAGTAAATTGGAATCAAAAATTGGCCAGCAAAACTGTGGCAGACACTGAAGAGAGAAGATAGTTTGGGTAAAGACGAACTACATTCCCATGAGGGGAAAGATAGGAAAAACAAAGTCAAGAATTCTCTGGATAATAAAAGAGAAAGGGAATACGATGAAGTAGAAAATGGATGTGTATGACAGCTTAAAAATAAACAGAAATTGTTGGAAATCTCAGCAGGTCTGGCAGAATCTATGGAAGAAAAACATTGAGTTGAATATAACGCAAAGGAAATTCTTCATGGGATGCAGGTGTTGCTGGGAAGGCCAGCATTAACTATTCGTCACAGCTTTAAGTTTGGTAATAAGAGGCAATTAAAAATAACAGGTGCAATTTTGAAGGGTGTGCAGTAACAGAGAGACCTGGGGTATCGTATACACATCATTGGAGGGCAGAAAGTGGTTTGTGATAACCGTCAAGAGGATCATGGGGTATTGCTGATTGATCTCCATGTGGGCTTTGTAGAATACAAATTCCCCTGGTGAGCTGGGGCTTGTTAGCAGGACCTTTAAATGCAGCTCCCCGATCCAGACTGGCAGTTCCCGATAGTCCTGGGCTGGAATGTTTGTTTTGTGTGCCACGGTAGTGGCTTTATTTTCCGTTTAAAATAAATCAGTTTGGCCTTTCACTCTGCATCTCCTGGAATTATTACATGGTTAAAAATGGTAGTTATCTTCTCGGCCATGTGTATCCATCTAGTCCACTGGGAAGGCTGACCAATAAGATGCAGATGTTAGCAGCATGCATGCTGCCATGTGACCCTGAGCCTCCTGAGACATTGGTACTCACGCATATTGAGAGAGTTGGCCCTCTGCCTGTAGACCCCCTTTTAGGAGTCTTGCCTACTTCCAGCTGTATTTTGGGTCCATCTCCTTTGTGCTATGCAGGGACATGTGGCTGAGAAGGTCGTTGGTGCTGCTGTTGATGTTTCTGCTGCTCGAGGAGCATTTAGAAGTGGTAAGCCTCACCACTTGACCCTCAACAGTTCGTCAGCTACGCCTGTGCCACTCTGAAGGCTGGGAGCAAGGAAGTGTAGCTGGGTGCAAGGAAGTGCAGCTGGAGGGGGTAAAGTGCTGGTCATGTGAAGTATCGTCCAGTCACCCATCAAACATTGAAAATACTCTTAGAGTGCTTTACATAGGTGCCTTATCCCGGCCATAGCTCTTCAGTTTAACTGGTCAAAGTCTTCACAGCTTGCCAGTTTCTTTGAGGAAATCCATCCAGATGTGGACTTGCCATATCCAGCAGATTAGAAATACATTGTGAGGCTACTCCGCTGTAAGGTAAAAGGGAATCCATGCGCAAAATCCCTCTTGATTACATCTTACTTCAACTGGATTCCCATCTCAAAAGTGAGGCTTCTGTTTCACTATGAGCCCTCATGAAACGAGGTGGGGGCCTATCAGGATACCAGCATTATGGCATTTTCTGCAATTGTACTTATCCCTCAAAAGCTACTTCCACTGACCTGGGAAACGTCTAGAGTCTAAACCAGGAAGTGAAGTTAGAATTTAATGTAAAATCATATCCAGAAAGCAAAGTAAAGAGAGGGAAAGAAAGATGGGATTACACGCAAGAGATAAAAGACACTGAAATAGTTTTTTTTTTTAATGCATTTTAACTTTTTTTAAATCTACAACCTAAACATATGCAATTCTCTTAAAAGTAAATTTTCAGTGCCAGAAACATAATTAAGATGAATGTTCCCTCGAATGGACAAACTTTACTTTTTCTCTCATGTTTAGTGCGGACCCAGTGGGGAAGTGCCATAACTTGACATTATTCATGTATGTGAATGGCGAAATCTTGGGTGAGATCATGTTAGAACTCAGTTTCTGGGGGAGCTGGGGAACTCGGTTTTGACTTTTGTGTTTAACCGTGCATGTGCAATTGCCAGATGTTGTTGTCTGATTTATTCCTTTATGTGAGCGCTGATAGCCTTATCATTATTCCTACTGGAATATATAGGCTCCTACATTTTGACTGCTTGGCATTGTCAACTATATCGAAAGTAACAATTGTGCTGTGCCGTCAAACAAATTGTAAATCCACGTGCATTGATCATTTATAGCATCTGCTTTATTTAAAACATTAATAACAAGTATGAGCTAACTTGCATCATTATAGCCTTACATTCTGAACAAACAATAATATATACAGGGCGGGATTCTCCTCTACCCCGCGGGGGGGGCCGTATTGGGGCCGAGGAGTGGCGTGAATCACTCCGGCGTCGGGCCGCCCGAAATGTGCGGAATCCTCCGCACCTTCAGGGGCTAGGCTGGCGCTGGTGGGGTTGGCGCCACGCCAGCTGGCACGGAAGGGTTTGGCGCTGCGCCAACCGGCGCGAGTTGGCGCATGCGCGGGAGCGCCAGCGTGTGCTGCCGTCATCCCAGCGCATGCGCAGGGGGCTTCTTCTCCGTGCCGGCCATGGCGGAGGTTGACAGCAGCCGGCGCGGAGGGAAAGAGTGCCCCCACAGCACAGGCTCGCCCGTGGATCGGTGGGCCCCAATTGCAGGCCAGGCCACCGTGGGGGCACCCCCCCGGGGCCAGATCCCCCCGCGTCCCCCCGAGGACTCTGCAGGCCGCCCGCAGAGCCAGGTCCTGCCGGTACGGACCTGGTTTGATTTACGCCGGCGGGACCGGCCAAAAACGGGCAGCCGCTCGGCCCATCGTGGGGCGGATAATCGCCGGGGGGGGAGCTGCTGCCAGCGGCGCGATTCGCGACCCCGGCAAAACCCCGGTGCCGGAGAATTCGGCAGCCAGTGTCCAGGCGGCGGGGCGGGATTCACGCCGCCCCCCGGCGATTCTACGACCCGGCAGAGGGTCGGAGAATCCTGCCCACAATCTCTTGGAACTAGCATAAGTATCGCATTTCAGTTCAAAACCACCCAGATATTATTCTGCCCGAAAATCACTTTAATTTTTCTCAACAGTTTCCTAACCTTCGACAGCAATCATCGCAGCAGTAACTGCACAGCCCTGCATGTTACAAGCCTCACACATGTACATCCCTTCATCTTCCTTCTTCAACCTCTGGATGGTCAATGTCCTGTTCATCTCATCTAGAACAATGCCTGGCAGGACATAGACATACAGCGTTAGGTCAGTGAGGCATCATTATCTGCACCAGTCACAATATTACAAATCATAGTGTGAACTGAAATAACCGGATACACTGAATAATGTAAAAGATTAATAGTAATCACACTGCCAAACAGTTTCTTTTATTTTTGAATAATTATTATTTGAAATCTTTTACAAACTTATATGTTGGCTTTCTTTGTACACTGTGAAGCAATGAGCATTTGCTTTTAGATTCATTTCATTTATATTTTTTACTCTCCCCCATTCTAATTTTCTTTCCTCCCACCCTCTTCTGAAGATAATATTAACTACATCTGCATAGTAATAGCCATTCTCCAGTAGTTCCAATGGAGTGAACATCCTTGCTGCCTGAGACAGCGAGCATGCTATTTGACTGCAGGAGACATCAGAAGAACCAAATTCCGCCCTGACCTAATCTGGTGAACTTTTCACTGGGAATCAACAGACAGTAATTGACTCTTATTTTGATTAGGAAGAGCATTAGTTATTAAAACTACTTCCTTAAACACATTGACAGAATGGAATTATAACAAATACAATTGGGGTAATTCTGACTTTGGATATGATGTAAAGTGGATGCTATATTATAAACGTATGTATCACGAGCAGGAGTAGACCATTTGGCCCATCAAGCCTGCTCCGCCATTCAATAAGATCATGGCTGATCTGACTGTGGTCCCAACTCCATTTTTGAACCTAGACCCTGGCTCTCCATCTCATACACTTTTGTTCTCTTGCTCGCCAAGAATCTAACTCTGCCTTAAATATATTCAATGACACTGCCTCTACTGCTCTCTGGGGAAGTGAATTCCAAAGATTTACTGAGAGAAAAAGATTCTCCTCACTTCAGTCTAAATTGCCAGACCCCTTATTTTTAAACTGTGTCCCCTAGTCCCAACCTCGACCACAAGGGAAAACATCTTTTCAGCATCCAGCCTGTCAAGTTCTCTCAGGATCTTGTATGTTTCAATATGATCACCTCTCATTCTTTGAAATTCCAATGGATATACGCCTAGCCTGTTTAACCTTTCCTCCTAAGATAACGCCCTCACTCTCTCCCTCACTGATCTGTTCCCTGTAAAAACACTATTCATGACGCTCTATGCGGCTCTTGCTCGTGTATATGCTTTGTTTGGCCCTTGTTCCGCACTGTAACTAATCACTATTTGTTGATGTACTATTTGTCGATGTACTCTGTAGATTATTCTTTTTGTTTACCGTATACATACTGTGTACGTTCCCTGAGCCGCAGAAAAATACTTTTCACTGTACTTCGGTACATGTGACAATCAACCAATCAATCAATCAAAAATCAGTTGAGTGAAACTTTTCTGAAATCCTTGTAATGCAATATTATCCATTCTTGAATAAGGGGGAGACCAAAACTATTCACTGTATTCCAGATGTGGTCTCACCAACTCCCCCCCCCCCCCGCCCCCCCCCCCCCCCCGCCCCCCCCCCCCCGCCCCCCCCCCCCCCGCCCCCCCCCCCCGCCCCCCCCCCCCGCCCCCCTGCCGTAAAACAGTAGGAAAATATCTATACTTTTATATTCCATTCGCTGGCAATGAATGAAATGAAAATCAAGAGAGATGGATAACAGATAGCTGATGCGGTATCACCTCTATTAACACTATCACCCAAACCATTGCACCCAATAATTCCCATCACGTTTTATATGCCTGGTTTAGAGATTTGTTTTCTGAAACCGGTTTGAAATAGAACCATAAAGGGCACAGTGGCACAATGAGCATTGTTGCCTTACGGCGCCGAGGTCCCAGGTTTGATCCTGGCTCCGGGTCACTGTCAATGTGGAGTTTGCACGTTCTCCCTGTGTTTACGTGGGTTTCATCTCCACAACCCAAAGATGTGCAGGGTAGGTGGATTGGCCACGCTAAATTGCCCCTTAATTGGAAAAAATGAATTGGGTACACTAAATTTTTTAAAAAAAAATAGAATCATAGAATTTACAGAGCGAAAGAAGGCCATTCGGCATATCGAGTCTCCACTGGCCCCTGGAAAGAGCACCCTACTTAAGCCCATGCCTCCATCCTATCCCCGTATCCCAGTAACCCCACCTAAACCTTTGGACACTAGGGATCAATTTAGCATGGCCAATCCACCTAACCGGCACATCTTTGGACTGTCGGAGGAAACCCACGCAGACATGGGAAGAAAGTGCAAACTCCACAGAGACAGTCACCCGAGGCCAGAATTGAACACGGGCCCCTGGTGCTGTGAGGCAGCAATGCTAACCACTGTACCACCATGCCGTCCAAAGATGGCTCTTTACACACTTCAAGGTATAATATTGGACGAATATAAGCAGCTTACCTGACATTTCATAAAGCTTCTTATTATTTTTATACCATATAACATATGGACTCGGTGTCCCAACCACATCACACTTCATCTCTATGGAAGAGCTCATATTCGCTGTTTGGTCTGTTAGATTCTGAAGCACCAATGGCGACTGTTGAGCTGCAATGAAAATCAGAAGAAACTTTACTCAGTCAGTGCTTTTACTAAGTAAAAAATAATTTTTAGAACTGTAAAACGATAGCCTCAGAAGAATTGAAAATTGAACTGGAACATGTGGTTGCTTCCTTGTACTGAGCCTGAAATCTGTTCATATCCAATATTACTGTTCAATACTAAACGGAGATGCTGGCAGTGACTACACAAAATCAGAAAATGCTCCATTTCACAATGCCAGTACAAGTATTCACCAAAGAAAATCGTGGCACAAGAGTTGCATATGATACATCCTATCAGTTCATTGTATAGTTTTCTCACCTTCTACAGAAAGTGTCTTCATCATGCAGTGTCTTTCACCTGTTTTTTTATTCTGGGCTTCACAAAGATAGACTCCTTGATCTTGAAGAGATATATTGCCAAAGAGCAGTTCGATGGTGATATTTTCAGTCTTGTCACCAGAAACCATTCTCCAAGTCATCTGTTCTGCATCACGTTGGAGGTCTTTACATGGGAGGATGGCAAGGTTGCCACGGCAGCTTTGGAGAATTGTGGGGTGGATCTTGTACCACTTTAGGTTCTCATATGTAAATCTGTCAGCTTTGCACTGAAGCGATACATTATCCTCTTCAATAGGATGGTCCGTAGGCTGCAGATTAATTTCAAGACCCTCTGCAAAATCAAGAATATTAATCCCACCTGTTGTTTTTTATCTATTCTATTTTTCTATGAAACACCAACTGAAATAGCATTAAAGTACTGAAATTTGCAAGTCTCTTCCTGGGTTCCAGTACATAATTTTCTTTTTCTGATAAAAGCCTTAATAGTTGCAGTTTTTCTTTTAAAAAACAGATATATTAATTTATGTTGACAAGCATAAGGCACTTAAGATGTATTTATTGCTCAAATATTAAACCATTTACCATCTTAATTATGAAATTATTTTTCCTTATTTAGGTTCAGTCACTCATAAGGCACAGTTGCATAGTGGTTAGCACTGCTGCCTCACAACACCAGGGACCCAGGTTCGACTCTGACCTCGGGTGACTGTGTGGAGTTTGCACATTCTCCCCGTGTCTGCGTGGGTTTCCTTCGGGTGCTCCAGTTTCCTCCCACAGTCCAAAAATGTGCAGGTGAGGTGGATTGACCATGCTTACATCCCCCTCAGGGTGGGGTTGCAAGAATAGGGAGGGGGATTGGGCCTATGTAGGATGCTCTTTCAAAAGGTCGGTGCAGACTCGATGGGCCAAATGGCCCTCTTTTGCATTGTAGGGATTGTGTATGTTTCTTATTTTTATGAAGTGCACAACTTTAAGAGACTTTAATTAGAAGAGATTCTGCTTGGTTTAGCCACTCTAGCCAAAACTATTTATAGGCCAAATATTAGAGTTGACAATATAGCAAATATATAAATCTGTAGCCAAGGGGTGAACACAATATTCCACACCTGTGGGTCTTCCACTATTAAAAGGCATCCACACGTGGGACGGGATTTCCTGGTCTCCCTGTGGCCTGTTTTCCAGCGGCGGAAGAGACTTGGCATTGGCCGCCGGCAGGATCTTCCAGTCCTGCTGGTGTCTATGGAGTTTTGAATTGTTCACTCATCCCGCCACTGGGTAATCCGCCTGGGGGAGGGGGAGGGGAGCTGGAAGATGCGACTGACAGGAAGGGCTGGATTTTGGTCTTTTAATTAACATTCAATTATTTTTTAAAATCAGCTAAATGTAATCCTTTCCCCACTATTTGCATGCAATTGTACCTGCACAGTTTTAGGAACACAAAGTTCGTAAAGCGATTGTCCCTTAATGTAAACAGTACCGCATAAACAGACCTGCCCACATATAATATATCTGCTCAAACAGCAATGACAATGACAAAAAAACTTTAATAAAATGCCACTGCTTTTTCAGCAAGGACCGGTTTCCGTAGCCTAATGAAGTCACAGAAGTTGTTTCTCTGCAGGAAATAAAGAGCTTCTCAAGCAGTTCACATTCTGCATTTTGACAAGAACTTATTTAAAATAAAAACAAACACACCTCCGGTCAGTCTACGAACAGAATTAATTTACTGGACAGAGTCTTTACATAAAGTAATTCAAACAAAGGCAGCAAATAAAAAATATTTTCCAAAACAAATCACATTTGTGCCTATCTGTTTTGAAGAAGTCGGTTTTAACTTTCAAGTTGTCCAGGAAATCATGGCAGGAGCAGAACATGATGTGTTACTGGGTCAGTATGGGGTTCACATTGCTAATAATTATTGCCAATCGGTGTTCGCATCAAGCAGCTTCTAAGACCGCGAATGATGCGTAGAACTTAATTGTCTCTTCTACCCTAATGAGGCTAACGGACTGATTTGCTGGTCTCATCGGGCAAATGCACTGCAGTTTGATTTGGCTGCAATCCCAAGCTTATTTACCATACAATTTAATCCTCGATTCATAAACAATAACCTCTCCAGGAGCTGAGACAGCTTTACTACACAGCATACAAGTCATCCGTTTATAATCATTTTGTCCTCAAATCTCTTTAATTCAGAGCAGATTCTTTAGTCTTTCCATGGGATTTGTTTTCATAAATTGTTGAGTAGACGTGCTGTACTTACTGGTTACATGAAAGAAGATGACCCTCTCATCTTGTCCCACTTTGTTAATTGCCCGACATCTGTACAGAACACAGACATTTGCTGCCTGAATCACAAGGGTGCTGACCACCTAGTGGGAAACGTCAGAAAAATGGTACCATATAAATAACAAATGCCCAGAGATGAGCTCAGATATTTGTATACCTTCCGGGCAAAGGAATGCATACGAAAAGAAACACATAAAAGCAATTAATTAAAATTAAAAAACCTAATTTAAACTCAAATGGGTCAAATTATTTCTAACTAAACCTTGGATTTCATTATTTAGTGTTTTTAATGACTACTGAGTAAATATTGCTGTTTAACTTAATGTATTCATTAAATTAGTGGTATACACAATTGATTGTGTTTATTTAGCTGTTTTTAATAGTTAATTTACCTTATGCTTCCCTTCAAGAAACATGATCCGAGGCTCTCTAATTTCAATCTTGTTGCTGCCATCATTGTCTGTAATGCTCTTCCACCTTTTATTTTCATGTGACTCAGAGAGGCTTCCCAATTCTGTTTGAGAGCTTTCAGAAAGAAATTGACATCAATGCACCTTCATCAGACCATGCTTCCAAATAAAGAAAGATGTGCATGTTTCTACCAATACATTAGTCTCTTCCTCGCCTCAAAGAGCCAATGTACTACCCGGTGAGAAGCTAATCAATAAAGTTTCTATCTCTATCCTGGGTTTACACTTTTAACAGATCTCAGATGGGCAAGCAATGCTAATTTTAAAACTGGCTTCAATATTCCTGTGAAATAACTAGGGTTGCCTTACGATAGCTTTGTGGATGTCAGAGGTAGTTAGAATTGTGATACAGCTCCAACAGTACAACAACTTGTTGGCACTCGCTCTGGAATCACGTATGGAGTGTTACCATCTGAGAGATGCCACCCAAAAGAAAATAAGCTCTTGGAAAAATGTAAAAGAGTTTTTTTTATTGAACAAGTTAATAAAAGTGTATTTTGCTAATGTACTAGGGCAGTATTTGAAAATATCTCCCTTACATTGAACCAGTCAGGACAGAATGTTGACTTGATAGTTGACTTAAAATGGCATTGATGAAGGGTGCCATCTACATGCAAAATATTATGTAACCATTAGAATGATGCAATAAGGTTATTCATAGATCATAGAATTTACAGTGCAGAAGGAGGCCATTCAGCCCATCGAGTCTGCACCGGCTCTTGGAAAGAGCACCCTACCTAAAGTCAACACCTCCACCCTATCCCCATAACCCAGTAACCCCACCCAACACGAAGGGCAATTTTGGACACTAAGGGCAATTTAGCATGCCCAATCCACCTAACCTGCACATCTTTGGACTGTGGGAGGAAACCGGAGCACCCGGAGGAAACCCACGCACACATGGGGAGAACGTGCAAACTCCGCACAGACAGTGACCCAAGCCGGAATCGAACCTGGGACCCTGGAGCTGTGAAGCAATTGTGCTATCCACAATGCTACCGTGCTGCCAGTTATTATAACTGGAATACATTATTGGATCACTTGCAAGTGTTATTTCAATGAAATTGAATTCAATTTCTTCCAGCACTCCTTTTCCAAACCAAAAAAAGTTTGAAAACATTTTTTCTTAAAAACAAAGGACCTTTAACGTACACATAATATATATGTTTTATATACACAGCAATAGCAAATATAGAAATAAATCTTAAAATATTATTCAGCCTCAAGTGATTTCCAATTAGGATGTGTAGAAGAAAATAACTATTTTTGGAAGTAAGGCTTTGATAAATGGAATTGTTGCCAGAGATAATTCAATTTCTGAGGAAGATAAGGAGACAGAGAAGCCTCTGCAGTCCTCAATACAATTCTTGCATCCGTGATTGGAAAGGGAAAACAATGGGGGTGGTGGAGGAAAGAGCCAGTGGAAGTTAGTGGCCAAACAAACAACAGGAAAGCAGATTGCCCAGGATTGTCATGCAGGAAGTCCACCGGACCTTCTGCTGAGCCAAGATAAGAGAGGCCTCTTGGGCTTAGTGGGCGATGCTGTCATTCATTCTGAACATCAATCAACTTACTTCCTCTAGAATGAATGCATCTTGCATGGACACACAGAGTCAAATTTTTTTTAATGAGTTCAATTGCTGTATAGCACAAGTTACTATTTTACAAGCTGATAGCCTCATGAAGTACTAAAGGGCTTGCAACACTGCAAATCACAAATCATTTATTTGATTTTATTACATTGATATATCCATTGAACCTGTTCCTTATTTTTTCCCATAGCACTGCTTATGATATATATATATCATAGAATCATAGAATTTACAGTGCAAAAGGAGGCCATTCAGCCCATCGATGGGGCAGCACGGTAGCATTGTGGATAGCACAATTGCTTCACAGCTCCAGGGTCCCAGGTTCGATTCCGGCTTGGGTTACTGTCTGTGTGGAGTCTGCACATCCTCCCCGTGTGTGCATGGGTTTCCTCCAGGTGCTCCGGTTTCCTCCCACAGTCCAAAGATGTGCAGGTTAGGTGGATTGGCCATGATAAATTGTCCTTGGTGTTGGGTGGGGTTACTGGGTTATGGGGATAGGGTGGAGATGTGGACTTGGGTAGGGTGCTCTTTCCAAGGGCCGGTGCAAACTCGATGGGCCGAATGGCCTCCTTCTGCACTGTAAATTCTATGATATATATGATCTGCACCGGCCCTTGGAAAAAGCACCCTACTTAAGACCAAACCTCCACCCTATTCCCCAATCCCAACCGAAACTTTTTTGGACACTAAGGGCAATTTAGCATGGCCAATCCATCTAACCTGCACATCGTTGGACTGTGGGAGAAAACCAGAGCACCCGGAGTAAACCCACGCACACACGGGGAGAACGTGCAGATTCCGCACAGATAGCGACCCAAGCCGGGAATCGAACCTGGGACCCTGGAGCTGTAAGCAACTGTGCTAACCACTGTGCTACAGTGCTGCCCGTATATCACACATATAGACACATCTTAATGCTTCACTTCAGAAACATGGTAGTGATTTTTCAGTCCCTTTCAACACGCCCGCGAATCATGTTATGGCTGCTAACCTTCGCAAGAGGGCCATAATGGGATTCGCTGTGTCAAGATCTAATTTCTTGAGGTGGGGGAGCGTGTTGGTTCCATTATGTGTTGTGGAAGCTTGTTGGATGTTGAGGATAGGGCTTGCACTTGCAATGGAGTGGGATGGGGATTGAAATCTGTAAGGGGGGGGTGCCCCAATGCCAGCCGGAGGGCGGGGGGGGGTGAGGGGGGTCGGGTCGCTCTAATGCTTGCCTGGTGTTGGGGGGGGGGTGGGTGTCCTGATCTTCCAGTCATGGAGTGGGATGGCCCTCTGCGGGTTGAGGGTTGGTGGTGTTCCCCATGACGCCAGGGATGCCGAGGTTCGTGTGAGTGGGGCCACAATGTTCTTTAAATATGGTGCTCGATCTCTGAATCCCAATTACGCTGCCGTGTTTAGGTCACCCACACTCCTCAAAATGATTGTGTGACCCTCACCAGCACTCTGAAATTGCAGAGTGCTGTTTGATCAGGTGAGAAAAGGCATCTGTGAAGCCAACGTGTTTCACACCGCTTTTCTCGCCTCATTCAACACTCTACGCAATTTGGGGAAAATTATCATAGATTATCATAGAATTTACAGTGCAGAAGGAGGCCATTCGGCCCATCGAGTCTGCACCGGCTCTTGGAAAGAGCACCCTACCCAAGGTCAACACCTCCACCCCATCCTCATAACCCAGTAACCCCACCCAACACTAAGTGCAATTTTGGACACTAAGGGGCAATTTATCACGGCCAATCCACCTAACCTGCACATCTTTGGACTGTGGGAGGAAACCGGAGCACCCGGAGGAAACCCACGCACACACGGGGAGGATGTGCAGACTCCGCACAGACAGTGACCCAAGCCGGAATCGAACCTGGGACCCTGGAGCTGTGAAGCAATTGTGCTATCCACAATGCTACCGTGCTGCCCCTGTTCCGCCTGTTATTTTTACTTCTCAAGGAACGTGTTCAGTGGTCACAGAAGTTGATAAATGGAAAGCGTGTGGTCCCCACCACCCAGCCTCGAGGCACACAACAAGTCAAGAACAATAAATCAACATGTATGTTTCTAAACTTCATTGTTAATTACTTACTAGTGGAGGAAGCTGCAGTTCTCTGTTGGCTGCCATTCCCAGATAATCCTTTTGGGAGCAGGAACACCATAGACAGTACAGGCCAGACTCTGCCTGCTTCCATAGCTGTAAAAGTCAGTGTGTGTAGCCACAGCTTTTTCATGAATCTCTGGGGGAACTGCAAAAAATATTAAAATCACATTTTCAGAAATTACTTGATTTTGTAAATAAATATTGAACATGATTTTTTTTTTAAATTCACCCATGAGATGTGCGTGTTGCTGGCTGGGCCAACATTTATTGCCCATTCCTGAGGGCATTTATGCTGTGGGTCTGGAGTCACATGTAGGCCAGACTAGGTAAGGACAACAGATTTCCTTCCCTAAAGGGCCTTAATAATAATAATCGCTTCAATGAAGTTACTGTGAAAAGGCCCTAGTCGCCACCTTCCGGCGCCTGTTCAGGGAGGCCGGTATGGGAATTGAACCCGCGCTGCTGGCCTTGTTCAGCATTACAAGCCAGCTGTTTAGCCCACTGTGCTAATTCAGCCCCAAGTGAACCAGATAGGTTTTTTTACAACAATCAACAACGTTTCATGGTCATCATTCTTGGATTTTTAATTCCAGATTTTTGTTGAATTCAAATGTTACCATCTGCCATCGTGGGATTCGAACCCAGGGCCCAGAGCATGACTCTGAATCTCTGGATTACTAGTCCCATGACAATACCACTACACCACTGCCTCCCCTTATTTACCACTGAGGAAACGGGGTGGATCATTTAGGATTGAGATGAGGAGAAATTTCTTCACTCTGAAAGTGGTCAGCCTGTGGAATTCACTACCACAGGAAATAGTTGAGGCCAAAATATTGTATGTTGTCAAGAATCAGTTTGATATAGCATTCGGGGTGAAGGGGATCAAAGGACATGAGGGGAAGGTGGTATCAGGCTATTGAATTGGATGATCAGCCATGATCAGAATGAATGGCAGACCAGGCTCAAAGAGCCAAATGGGATGCCCTTTAAAATGGCTCTTATTTTCTATAAGGCTAGAATCTGTGGAGAGACAAACGAAGGGGGATCTTCCGCACCCATTTTCGATGAACAGGACAGGCAGTGGGAGCGGAATTTCCCAGGAGAGGTCCAACACGCGATTTACACAGGCAAGATTTCCCAATGCTATTGTGTCCTCCGCACACACACCAATGATGTAACGGGAATCTCAATGTTCAACATCAGGAAGCCCATTAGAATACATTAACGTCTGATTATCAGATCTCTATTCCTAATCATCCCTCGTGTTACATAACCTATTCACGGCAGACGATGACAGACCTCCCACGGCATGCACCTGGCGAACATACCCCCAGAGGGTATCAGGTGAGTGCAACGCTCAGTAAGTCATGCTCGTGCACTGACCCTTGGGACTGCCCCCTGGCACTGCCCCAGTACTTTTATTCATTCATCAATTTATAGGATGTGGATGTAGTTGGTTGGGCCAGCATTTATTGCCCATCCCTAATTGCCCTTGTACTGAATGGCTTGCTCGGCCATTTCAGAGGGTAGTTAAGAGTCAAGCATATCGCTGTGACTCTGGAGTCACATGTAGGCCAGACGGGGTAAGGATGGTAAACTTCCTTCCCTAAAAAAAAATTAGTGACCCAGATGGGATTGTGTGTCAATCTACAATGGTTTTATGGTCATCATTAGACTTTTAATTCCAGATTTTTATTGGATTAAAATTTACTCCCAGGTAGTGCCAGGGGATCATGATAGGGTATCGTGCCAGGGGGCAGTGCCAGGGAAGTGTTGCATGGTGGGGGGTAGGTGTTGGGTGGGAGTATTTTATGGGGGGTTGGTGGTATTATAGGTATTACGGTACCTGAGAGGCTAAAGTACCATTGGTAGAACCTGCATGATTGCTATTGGCTAGAGTGTATAAAAGCTCCGCCCTGATAGGCGGGTTATAAGAACCCATGCCGCCCCAGCAGCCTTCATTCTGTACCTGAGCTGCTGGGGAAAACATCTAGCTTATTAAAGCCTTCAGTTGGACAACAACCTCGCTTTAGTGGTCATTGATCGTGCATCAATTTAATAAGCTAAATTCTTAAGAAGAAAGGATGGAGCTCCGAATCAAGCCAGAGTGTCTGCAACTTAGCCCCCATGCGGCGAACTCAGCGGCAATCTTTAAGCACTGGCTGGCTTGTTTTAAAGGGTATCTCGAGATGGCCAAAAACGCACCCACGGGAGAGCAGAAACTGCACGTCCTGCAATCAAGGGTGAGCCCGGAGATTTACACCCTCATTGAGGAAGCGGAAGACTTCGATGCAGCAATCGAGCTGCTAAAAGGACACTATATTCGCCCGGTGAACCAGGTCTACGCCCGGCACCTGCTTGCAAGAAGACGGTAAACCCCTGGGGAATCGTTGGAGGAATTCTACCGCGCACTCCCGGTGCTGGGAAGAAGCTGCGGCTGCGAGCAAGTTTCGGCGAGCGAACACACGGAACTCTTAGTCCGGGACGCTTTCGTGGCAGGAATGTTTTCATCACAAATCCGCCAGCGCCTGTTAGAGAAGGACAGCCTGTGTCTCAGGGAGTCACGGGCCCTTGCAGGCTCCCTGGACGTGGCCTCCAGGAACACCCACGACTACGTTCCCAACCGCGCAGCAGCCCCCTGGGCAGCGTGGAACCCCGCAGCGGCCGACCCAGAGACTTCCCCCGTTCCCCCGCAGGCCTGCACTGCAAGGCGGCCTGGCAACCCCGAGGGGCCCCGCTGTTACTTTTGTGGGCAGGCCTATCACCCCCGCCAGCGCTGCCTGGCCCGCGCATCCACCTGCAAGGGATGCGGCAAAAAGGGCCATTTAGTGGGGGTATGTCAGGCCCGTGCGGTGGCCGCGGTCTCCAGCGGCGAATCTGGACCGCCACCACAAACCCCTCCACGGGCCCCGTGAAAAAATATGACGGCCCTATACCCCCCCCCCCCTTACTGTCTGCGGCCTCGCGACCCTTAAGGTCGACCCGCCTTCCCTGTTTGTGAACCTTAACCCGGATTGCAAACCCGTCGCCACCAGGAGCAGACGCTACAGTGCCCAGGACCGGATCTTTATTAGGTCAGAGGTCCAAAGGCTACTGAGGGAAGGGGTCATTGAAGCCAGTAACAGCCCCTGGAGAGCCCAAGTAGTGGTGGTAAAGACCGGGGAGAAGCAAAGGATGGTCGACTACAGTCAGACCATCAACAGGTTTACGCAGCTGGACGCCTACCCCTTCCCCCGCATATCCGACCTGGTAAACAGGATTGCGCATTATAAGGTCTTCTCCACGGTGGATCTCAAGTCCGCCTACCACCAGCTCCCCATCCGCACTAGCGAACACAAATACACTGCCTTTGAGGCAGATGGGCGGCTCTATCACTTCTTAAGGGTTCCCTTTGGTGTCACTAACGGGGTCTCGGTCTTCCAGCGCGAGATGGACCGAATGGTTGACCGGTACGGTTTACGGGCAACAACATTCCCATATCTCGATAATGTCACCAACTGCGGCCACGACCAGCAGGACCACGACACCAACCTCCGAAAATTTCTCCAGACCGCTAAATCCTTAACCTAACATACAATAAGGATAAATGCGTGTTCAGCACCAACCGTCTAGCCATTCTCGGCTACGTAGTGCGAAGTGGAGTTATAGGCCCCGACCCTGAACGCATGCGCCCCCTTATGGAGTTGCCCCTCCCTCACTGCTCTATGGCCCTAAAACGCTGCCTAGGGTTTTTTAGCTACTACGCCCAGTGGGTCCCCAACTACGCGGACAAGGCCCGTCCCCTGATCCAATCCACAGTTTTTCCCCTGCCGATAGAGGCCCGCCAGGCCTTCAGCCGCATCAAAGCAGACATTGCAAAGGCCACGATGCACGCCATCGACGAGTCCCTCTCCTTCCAGGTCGAGAGCGATGCGTCCAACGTAGCTCTGGCGGCCACCCTCAACCAAGCGTCCATGCTTCCGAAATCCGCCACTCTTCAGTCGAAAAGGAGGCCCAGGCCATAGTAGAAGCTGTGCGACATTGGAGGCATTACCTGGCCGGCAGGAGATTCACTCTCCTCATGGACCAACGGTCGGTGGCTTTCATGTTCGATAATGCACAGCGGGGCAAGATAAAAAACGACAAGTTCTTGCGGTGGAGGATCGAACTCTTCACCTACAACTACGAGATCTTGTATCGTCCCGGGAAGCTAAATGAGCCTCCTGACGACCTGTCCGGCGGCACATGTGCCACCGCACAAGTGGACCGCCTCCGAGCCCTCCACGAGGACTTCTGCCACCTGGGGGTCACTTGCTTTTTCCATTTCGTCAAGACCCGCAACCTGCCCTACTCCATCGAGGAGGTCAGGACAGCCACCAGGGACTACCAAATCTGCGCGGAGTGTAAACCACACTTCTACTGGCCAGAGAGAGCTCACCTGATGAAGGCTTCCCGTCCCTTTGAACGCCTCAGCATGGACTTCAAAGGCCCCCTCCCCTCCACCGACTGCAACACGTACTTCCTGAACGTGATTGACGAGTACTCCCGGTTCCCATTCGCCATCCCCTGCCCTGACATGACCACCTCCACCGTTATCAAGGCCCTCCATCGCATCTTTGCACTTACAACCCCCGCGGTAACGGACAGGTAGAGAGGGAGAACGGAATGGTCTGGAAGACCGTCCTACTGTCCCTACGGTCCAGGAACCTCCCAGTCTCCCGCTGGCAAGAAGTCCTCCCGGATGCCCTCCACTCCATCCGGTCACTACTTTGTACAACCACCAGACACCTCACAAACGTCTCCTTGTCTTCCCTAGGAAGTCCTCCTCTGGGACCTCGCTCCCGACCTGGCTGGCAGCACCCGGACGTGCTCCGAAAACACGTGGGGGTGCACAAGTCGGACCCGTTGGTCGAGAGGGTCCATCTGCCCAATGCCAACCCCCAGTACGCCTATGTGGCGTACCCCGACGGCAGACAAGATACGGTCTCCCTACGGGACCTGGCGCCCACCGGAGCACCACGCACATTCCAGCCACCAGTCCCACCCTCCCCTCCACCGCAGCACCTTACAGGAGGATCGGTCCTTCCGCCGCCCCGTCTAGGCCCCCACACCCACCGACGCCCCTCCGCAGGCGCTCCCTTCCCAGGTCAGCCGTTTTCCCCACCCGCGCCGTCTAGGGGTGACGAAGCTGCCATGGAGATCGAAGCCACGCTCCCGGAGTCACAGGCGCCCGAGCCTCCACTGAAATCACCACCGAGGCTCCGACGATCACAGAGGATGACCAGGTCCCCCGATCGACTGATTGCTTCATTTTAACTGTAATCTGTAAATATAAAACACCAAATGTACATAGCTACCAGACTTGTAAATAGTTACGAAACACTGAACGGAGGTATTACGGTACCTCCATAACTAATTATGCCATGTTGTTATGTTTTGTAGCTTCTGGCCACCATCCTCGCCGGACTTTTTTTAACAGAGGGTGAATGTGGTATTATCGGTATTACAGTACCTGAGAGGCTAAAGTACCATTGGTAGAACCTGTATGCTTGCTATTGGCTAGAGTGTATAATAGCTCCGCCCTGATAGGCGGAGTATAAGAACCCGTGCCGCCCCAGCAGCCCTCATTCTGTACCTGAGCTGCTGGGGGAAACATCTAGCTTATTAAAGCCTTCAGTTGGACGACAACCTCACTTTAGTGGTCATTGATCGTGCATCAGGGGGTGAATGTCTCATGAAGGGATGTGTTGCGTGGCGGGTCTTCCATGGGTTATGGGGGGATGGCATTCAGGGTGGTTTTGGCATTCGGGGTGCAATGGGGGTTCTACTTTTAATTTTTTGCGTTAGGGTGCCCCTTAAATGGTGCCCCGATCTTTTAAAATCTAAAGGGCGGATTCTCCGCAGCCCCGCGCCGAAATCGCGTTTGGCGTGGGGGCGGAGAATCAATGTTTATGACAAAATCCGGTTTGGCACCACTCCAGTGATTCTCCGGGCCCCGAATATCCGCGCGTCCGCGATTTATGCTACGCAGCTGGGAGACCATTGCCAGAGGCCCGCCCAGCGACACTCCGCTCCCTGCAGGCCGTGTTGCTGAGGGTGTGGTTCTAACCACGTATGGCCAGTCGGCAACCTCATGTGGCGGCTAAGGACTCAGTGCGCGGCCGCCCTGGTGGGGTGCGGGTGGATCGAGCACCGGGAGTGGGCTTATGGGTGGCCGGGGCAGCGATCGGGCCAATCCGATGCAGGGGCGCGCTGCCTAGTTTGTTGGTGTTGGTCCGTGGTCCGCCATGGCGCTTGGCGCGGCCGCAGGAGGCCCACCATGCGCATGCACGGACCCGGAACCAGAAGTGCGGGGGCCCGTTCGTGCAGAGAAAGCTGGGTGAAGCACTCCGGTTCTGTGCCAGCCCCTTCAAGGTATGTGAATTGACTATTATTTTTGGCAGGAAACTGGGGAGTGCAACGCCAGCATTTGTACGCCAGCATGGGGACATAGCCCCATTTTCGGAGAATCCAGACCAAGTTGTCGGCACAGCCAGCGTGACATTGTGGTACCCGCCCCCTCAACCTTTTTCAATGAGGTGCCTGACAATATGGTGTTGTGGCTGGTGGCTTTAGCACAGTTCTTCCAGCCTGGTGCATCACTCTGCCAAAAAATGGGAAAATTCTGCCCAAAGTCCATGGCCGGGATTCTCTAAAATCCTGGATAAGTGTTGACGCCGGCGTAAACACCGGAATGTTTCACGCCAGCGTCAAGGGGCCTCTTGGCTCAGTGATTCAGCGGCCCACAGGGGCCAGCACACACCGGAGGTGCTCCATGCAGCTCCGGCACCGATAGGCGACGTTGCACTGCCGGCGCGTGTCTGCGCATGCGCATGCTACCATTTCCACGTCAGCGCCACGCAACATGGTGTAGCGACACAGCGGGCCCACGCAGACGTAGGTAGGCCCCCCCGGAACACGCGCGCCCGCCGATCGGTAACCCCCGATCGCGGGCCTGGCCATCGTGGAGGCCCCGCCCAGTGTCTGATCCCCCCCCACCAGGATGGCCACCGTGGCCCCGGGTCCGAGCTCCCGCTGGGTGGTACCATATGTGAACCACGCCGGCAGAACTCTGCGGGAACTCGGCGGGATGACTGCGGAGAATCGCCACGTGGGGCCTCTTTCAACGGCCCCTGAACCGGCGCCGCGTCGACCACGCGCGCGTGACTGGCTCCGATTCCCCAGTCACCGGAGAATCGCGTCCTGGCGTCGGAGCGGCATGGTGGGAATCATATAACTCGACAGAAAATTCTGAAGTTTACTGCAATATATGTTTTAATTTGGGCTGTATCTGGAATACCAGAAGACAATACCGTAAAAGTGTTCAAAGCACAAGGACAAACAGAAAAAATTTCATAGTTTTTTTTTCATTTGTCGGATGTGGACATCACTTGCAAGGCCAACATTTGTTGCCCATCCATAATTTTGAACTGAATGGCTTGTTAGGCCATTTCAAAGGGCAGTTAAGATGTCAATTACACTGCTGTGGGTCTGAATTCATATGTAGGCCAGACCAGTTAAAAATGTCAGATTTCCTTCCCCACAGGACATTAGTGAACCAAATGGGTTTCTACAGCAATTGATTATAATTTCATGGTCACCATTACTGTGACAGGCTGCCAGTTCCAGATTTATTTCATTAATTAATTTTAAATTTCAATGGCTGCCGTGGTGGGATTTAAGCCTCTGTCCCCAGAACATTAGATTGAGCCTCTAGATTAGTAGTTCATTGAAGTTACCACGATGCCACCATCTCCCCTATCACCCCCAGTTTAAACTGACCAACAGATGCAAGAGTGTAAAAAAGGTGGCTAATCCACCACCACCCTTAGGTGCCCCAGTCAAAATTGAATTTTATCACAATAAGTTTTATATCTGGTGCTTTGTGGAATAAAAATATTAATCCATAGACATTAGACCGAGCCATAAATTTGAGCCATAAATTCAAATCAACCTATCAGATTTAAAACTAAGGATGTATTCAAAATAACTTTGTAACTTAAATAGTACTCTTGTTAAGGAGACCTTGCCATTTCTTTGCCTGCATTGCACATGTGAATTTATGTGTCAGAAAGAAAGAATTGACTGCACAAAGTATGACTATAATGTTAATTCCATATTGAATTGATATGGTGCAATCCCATGGACAAGTATCTTTGCAATGAGTTCCAATACTGAGAAACATCTCAGTATATCTTTTGCATGCAAATTATCTTCAGCTCCCATCTTTCTCAAAATTGCAAAGCAACTAACCTCTTTTAGTCGTCCCTTCCTTCTGTAAACTAAAAAAAAAAGCGACCATCTGATTTCCTTACCCTTTTTTCCTATCTGGGTGGCGTGTCCTACAGTGACTTTGGTCTTTCACATGAAATTCTTCAATTTAAAAAAAAATGCTTGCACTTACTGAATTTTGCATTTCTTACCATTTACCATGAGTCTGATTGTGTGACGCTGCCTCTCTTTTGTCATTGGATTCGTAAGTATAATCGTGTAATTCCCAGCATCCTTCTCAGTCACGTCACTGATCATCAATGTATCTCCAACTTGCTTTGTCCTGTCATGTTTTTGACCGTTGCTAATTAGCTTTCCATTCTTGGTCCTAAAAAAATCCAAACCATTAGAAACTGTTGTGAGGCACATGGCAATAAGCATTAATAGAGCAGCCATTAGAAAATGACCAATAAAATGTGTGCAGCATTACGACAATAATAAACAATCCAGTATGTTTGTCATTGAATAAGGAATTGATGATACAGGCAGCACAGTGGCGCAGTGGTTAGCACTGCTGCCTCATGGCGCCAAGGTTCCAAGTTCGATCCCGGCTTTGGGTCACTGTACGTGTGGAGCCTGCACATTCTCCCTGTATTTGCGTGGATTTCGCCCCCACAACCCAAAGACATGCAGGATAGGTGGATTGGCCACCATAAATTGCCCCTAAATTGGAAATAATGAATTGGGTACTCTAAATTATTATTTTTTTAAAGTAATTGATGATTGATAGCACAAAATATGTAGAAAAGGTTTGCACAATTTTCTGACTTGCTTTTTGTAATAATAGTGATTTTAAGAATGTAATTTTACCATGGAATTATTTGCCATGAATAAATTGCAGGCAACTGAATTATTTAAATTATCTAACGAGAAATAATTCATATTGTTGATAGATTCATATGAACAAGGAGCAAGGAGTGGGCCATTCAGCCCCTCATGCCCGCTATTTAATAAGATGTGGTTGATCTGACAGTAACCTCAAATCTACATCCTGCCTACCCACAATAGCCTATCACCCCACCCCTGCCCCGCTTACCAAGAATCTATCCACCTCTGCCTTAAAAATTCATAAATTACTGATCTAATATCAGATTTCAAAATCTCTGAAATTCTTACAAAAATTATTCTCATTCTTTTTTGCATAGGTGCACACTACACCAGAAAACTTTCAGCTCTGGAAAACCAATGCAGGAATTCACTGTTCAATTTAATGCATTCTGTTTCAGTGCACTAATTGCACAAAGGCATTCACTATTGAATGTAAATATGCCAATATTAATCATAAACTTGAATATTATATGCAGTAGAATAAATGCTGGTAATGCTCCACCATATCTAACTGAAATTATGATAAGGCTTTCCTAAAAAATAAGCCTCCTTATTTCTTTGCATCATTTATTTAGCAATTACCATCTTATGTCTGGTTGGGGATAGCCGGTAAACTTCACTGGAATTTTGACATTCTTTTGTTTCAGCACTGCCTCGACTATCGACCCGGCTTTGTGATCTATGAAGATGAAGGGTCTGTCTGAAAGCACACAATGAAAACAAAGTCAGATCCTAAAAGCTAGTGTTCTTATTGAAAACATGAGGTTTGTAAATCTCTGAGCACCAGAAGGACTGACACTGTTTGTGTAAGGCAGCATTCTTCATTATATTTGTATGAGCAAGTTTGAGAAAACAAATCTTAACATTCAGCAAAAGTGTGTGAAAATCAAGCTTCCAGCACTGTCAAATTGGTGTGAAGAGTGCTAGGTCATCATTATAAGGAACATTTTATTCTGCCAGGAATTTCATTCTCCAAACAATCTTTGGGAACCTTCCTTAATGCCCAAAAAGTACATTTTTCAAATGACCTTAAAACTGCATCAATTCCTTTTCTTTATTACCCTGTCTTCAGTTGAGAGGAAATTGAATTCCAGATTACTGTATTTCCTAATTTTTCTGTAAATTTTAACTTATCTTTTCCTCTCTCCTGATGACACATCTTGTCGGGGAACAGGTATATGGTTGCCAGACCCCTTTCACATCCCTCACTCAAATAGCCATTTTTCAATTGTAAGTATAAGGAATGTCCATAGATTTTTAGGTGCGCATATCACAGACAATTCCAATCCAACTGAGCATTTTGTTTCACAATATGAAAGACTGGATTTTATTCATTAATTCCTGGGGTGTGAGAGTCATTGACTGGACCAGTGTTTATTAACCACCCCTAATTTCCTTTGAGAAGGTGGTGGTGAATGGTCCCACAGTGCTGTTGGGGAGGGAGTTCCAGGATTTTGTCCCAGCGACAGTGAAGGAATGAACACCAAAAAACAAAGAAATGTACAGCACAGGTTCAGGTCTTCGGCCCTCCAAGCCTGCACCGACAATGCTGCCCGTCTAACCTAAAACCTTCTACACTTCTGGGGTCCGTATCCCTCTATTCCCATCCTATTCATGTATTTGTCAAGATGCCCCTTAAATGTCACTATCGTCCCTGCTTCCACCACCTCCTCCGGCAGCGAGTTCCAGGCACCCACTACCCTCTGTGTAAATAACTTGCCTCGTACATCTACTCTAAACCTTGCCCCTCGCACCTTAAACCTATGCCCCCTAGTAATTGACCCCTCTACCCTGGGGAAAAGCCTCTGACTATCTACTCAGTCTATGCCCCTCATAATTTTGTAGACCTCTATCAGGTCGCCCCTCAACCTCCGTCGTTCCAGTGAGAACAAACCATGTTTATTCAACCGCTCCTCATAGCTAATGCCCTCCATACCAGACAACATTCTGGTAAATCTCTTCTGTACTCTCTCCAAAGCCTCTACATCCTTCTGGTAGTGTGGTGACCAGAATTGAACACTATATTCCAAGTGTGGCCTAACTGAGGTACAATACAGCTGCAGCATGACTTGACAGTATTTATAATCAATGCCTCGGCCGATGAAGGTATGCATGCCGTATGCCTTCTTGACTACCTCCTCCTGCGATGCCACTTTCAGTGATCTGTGGACCTGTACACCCAGATTCCTCTGGCTGTCAATACTGTTAAGGGTTCTGCCATTTACTGTATAGTTCCCACCTGTATTAGGCCTTCCAAAATGTATTACCTCACATTTGTCCACATTAAACTCCATATGCCATCTCTCCGCCCAAGACTCCAAACGATCTAAATCCTGCTGTATCCTCTGATAGTCCTCATTGCTATCCGCAATTCCACCAACCTTTGTGTCATCCACAAACTTACTAATCAGACCAGTTACATATTCCTCCAAATCATTTATATATATATACTACAAACAGCAACGGTTCCAGCACTGATCCCTGCGGAACACCGCTAGTCACAGCCCTCCATTCAGAAAAGCAACCTTCCACTGCTATCCTCTGTCTGACCGAGCCTGTCTATATCCATTTTCCAGCTCACCTCTGGTTCCGTGTGACTTCACCTTCTGTACCAGTCTGCCATAAGGGACCTTGTCAAAGGTCTTACTGAAGACAACATCCACTGCCCTACCTTCATCAATCATCTTTGTCACTTCCTCGAAAATGGTGACATATTTCAAAGTCAGGATGGTGAGTGACTTGGAGTAATAAGTTAACTCCCTATTCTTTCCACTGAAATGTACTGCCTCACATTTATCTGTGCTAACTTCACATGCCAATCATTCGCCTAATTTGCAAGTTTATAAATGCCCCCCTGTAGTTTGTGGCAGTCCTCCTCAATAATAACTATATTGCCAATTCAGTGTCATCCAGAAACTTAGAAATTGTGGTTTTGATTCAAAAGTCCAAATTATTAATGTAAATTGTGAATAGCAGGGGTCCCAGCACTTATCCCTGTGGAACATCACTTCCCACCTTCTACCACTCTGTTTAGCACACTGGGCTAAATCGCTGGCTTTTAAAGCAGACCAAGGCAGGCCAGCAGCATGGTTCAATTCCCGTACCAGCCTCCCCGAACAGGTGCCAGAATGTGGCGACTAGGGGCTTTTCACAGTAACTTCATTTGAAGCCCACTTGTGACAATAAGCGATTTTCATTTCATTTCATTCAAGGGCAATTAGGATGGGCAATAAACGCTGGCCTCGTCAATGGTGCCCACATCCTTTCAACAATTGAACAAGCTGAATTTTAAATGACAAATATATTCTTCAAACTTTAACTGGCCAGCTCATTTGATATAGGAACTCACAATTCATAATTGGATTTACCAATGGTGGTCATCAATGAAGGTCTATCTCTTCTTTTAATTGTTAAGGATTATGTGCTTTACAAATGTTTACAAGAGCCCTTCCTGAGTTCATGTATTTCACAGCACATCAAATAGAAAATCTCACCATAGATGATGATGTTGGTACTGTTCTCCATTGTCATGACTCCACTGGAAGCACTGCAGAAATATGTCCCTTCATCTCCTTTTGTCACATTATCTATAATCAGAACGTCTAAGAATTCCAGTCCTTTGGGTGATGCTGTTTTCACTGTTTGGAAGTGTGGGAGTGGAATCTGTGTAATGTAAAGGGCCCAGTTAATTGTGTTTCAAAACCTACTGGATATATTCTGAAGTGGATTGCATTATGGTAAGGCAGACCCTCTAAATAATGTGAATGCTACCTTGTCAGTTTGGCAATATTCTTACATCTGAAGTAGAAGATTTCAAGCCCCATTGTCGGACCAAAATTGTGTTACTTATATTGCTTTAGTAAAATACTGCGCACGTTCTGGATCATTAAAGGTGCAGCCTTTGTATTGAACATTAAACTGAAGGCCTGTCTGCCCTGATAAAATACCCATGACAAAAATTAGGATATTCTCCTGGTATTCTGACCAACATTCCTCCCTCCATGAAATCCCAATTGCTGTTTATGGATTTTGTTTGTGTGTAAACAGACTGTCACATTACCTTCATAACAAGTGATTATGCTTCAAAAGTAGTTCATTATATGCTGAGTTATTTTGTGGCATGGCATCATGCTATATGAATGTGAGTTCTTTCTATATTGAGAACAGTGCAAAAAGGGGGCCTGACCCTTTGGGCTATGCACAGATAATCAAAATTAATTGAATGAAATATTTATGATAGTACTGAGAATATTATACCCCCAAGTCATATCTTGCCAGCTTTAAACAATGCTACTCTCAACTTGAAAGTGCAATTAATATTCAAGCTAGGATTTTGTTCTGGAGGGCAGTAGGTATAATTGTCAGAAAGGGAGGAATACAGTTCAGGAAAAGGGGAATGGTTCTTTCCTGAACTAGTCAAACTGGCTACAGTTGCTGTCTGACTTACACATTAATAACAGCGTGCATTGTTCAGATGACATTGTTTTACTATCGAACTCTGGCCCTCATATTTCTAAGGTTTAATTCTGAACTGTTTAATTCTGAACTGTTGTCCTCCTCAGAGAACATCACCCGCTACAATAGCAAAAGAAGGTACCCCATGGAGTATTTGATCATGCCAATCTATACCTATCCCTATAACAAAAATCAGTTCTCAGTCACATTTTTATTCACCTCCATTTGGATGGGTTAAACAATATAGCTTCAATTAATTCTACTGAACGTTTGTTTCTCATTTCTAAAGCAAATTCATGGTTATTATGTAACTACAAAGTATTTCCAATCAGTTTTGCCCCCCAACAATGTAACCTTTTGGAGATTTTCACCTCTGAGTGTGCAGCTCAAGAAGGACTCACTGTCAATCTTATTTCTTTTAATGTTTGTACTTGATTTGCTATTTCACACTTTCCTTGTCCAACATCTGCACTAAGAATAAAATTTCTAGCAGTTAAACAAATAAAAGTTCTATACTCTGTAGCCACCTAAAATGGCTGATTCCCGAGTAAAATGGCCAAACCCCGATCTAAACTGGCGAACGAAAGAGGCTGATGGGAAAATCAGCCAACAGGACCCAAACGGACAGCTGCAGGCAGAACAGTGTATTTGGCTCTGGGGAAGTCGGCCCAGACCGATACCTGCAACCATGAACAGCACATCAACCCAGCCATCTGCATTTTAATCGGCCATCCCCGGGAACAATTGCTACAAATTAGCTATTGAAAGCCGATCCAGACCTTTCGGCGCCAGCAGGGGCTGAGACAAAGAAAGGTGGACGACCACCCCCCGATCAAGGAATCGCCCCATTATTGGAGCATATCGAACCCAGTGATTGGGACCAAGTCCAATCACTTGGGACCAGGGTCAAGGTCCGCCCCGAGAGGCGGGAAGCCCCTAGGGACTAGAAAAATAGGGGCCAAGTTCAGATCAACCCTTCTTCTCCTACTTCCAACCTTCGAGACCCTTCGACGAAAGAACAAGTAAGTCTTACTCCAGCGATCGCTACCAGATAGGTGTTCCAGACTATCGATCCGTACCAGCCTTTTTGAATCCCGCAGGCCAGACCCAATTCGATAGACCATTCGTTTCCCTGACCTGGTGGGCCATCACCAAAGTTAAGTATTGGCCTTTAGTGGTAGGTAATAGTCTAGAAGTAGGATTATTGTATAAGTATTTATTGCTGTATATAATAAATGATCATTGATTTAACATTTACTAAGTGGTGTGCTGCATTATTAATCATTGCTTGAGCTTGGACCACGTGGCGGTATCAGAAAGATACCTGACGACTCGTGAGCAAAGGTGACAGAATTAGAGCTAATAAAACTAAGGCTAATAAGAGCAACATTTCATTGCTACAATTGTCTTTGTTCTGCGATTGGTTCTGTCTTGGACTATAGGCATGGAAATAGTAGACAGACTGTAAACATACTCTGGTGTCTGCTTAACACTTGTTTGTTAGTACTACATTTAAGCAGGTAACAGAGTAGGCATGTAGCTCCTAGGCATGGTTCCAACCTCTCTCTCTCTCTCTCTCGAGTTCAACATATGACTGACTAGTGACAGTGGTGCATCATCACCTATATCATGTATTAGCATATTCCATCTGTTAACCCTCGGGGAGGGTGCCTCAGGCAATAGCCTGAGGCTGTCGATACGGCATGCAGTGTTAAGTAATGGGTTAAGAGTTAAGTAATGCATTAAGAGACATTGCAATTAGTTGTCTCATTTATGTTAAGTATCCAATGATTGACACTGATATGTAAAGGGGCTTCAGGTGGCCCTTGTGTCAGGTGGTGTGTTGTTAAGAGGTGTGTGCAGAGTCCTATGTGGAAGTGAAATAAATGGTGTTTGGTGAAAAGGAATAGGACTACAGACTCTTCATACAATGGTAACTAAAATGTATAACATGCAGTGTACTCTGCGTACCACCGCTTTGGATGGGGCGGCGCATCATAAAAGTGGGGCCACCCCCGATTTGGTCGAGAAATGTGATTCTCCAGCCATTCGTTGAATCTGATTTTGGCGACCGGAGAATCCTGCCCGAGAACTTTCTTCTGCATCTGGTTGGGCACCATCATATGCAGAATAGGACAACACATTATCATCAATGCTATCATCATTTCTGGAAAGCAAGATGCAAATTTCAGGATGACTGAGTTGCAAGGACAAAGAATTTTCAATGAAAGACTGATCCAAAGGAAAAGACAGAAGATAATCATATAAGAGAATGTGTATGTTAGGTGGGGATATGGGTGATGGCCCACCAGGTCAGGGAAACGAATGGTCTATCAAATTGGGTCTGGCCTGCGGGATTCAAAAAGGCTGGTACGGATCGATAGTCTGGAACACCTATCTGGTAGCGATTGCTGGAGTAAGACTTACTTGTTCTTTCGTCGAAGGGTCTCGAAGGTTGGAAGTAGGAGAAGAAGGGTTGATCTGAACTTGGCCCCTATTTTTCTAGTCCCTAGGGGCTTCCCGCCTCTCGGGGCGGACCTTGACCCTGGTCCCAAGTGATTGGACTTGGTCCCAATCACTGGGTTCGATATGCTCCAATAATGGGGCGATTCCTTGATCGGGGGGTGGTCGTCCACCTTTCTTTGTCTCAGCCCCTGCTGGCGCCGAAAGGTCTGGATCGGCTTTCAATAGCTAATTTGTAGCAATTGTTCCCGGGGATGGCCGATTAAAATGCAGATGGCTGGGTTGATGTGCTGTTCATGGTTGCAGGTATCGGTCTGGGCCGACTTCCCCAGAGCCAAATACACTGTTCTGCCTGCAGCTGATTCTTCTAAAAAGACAGCAGAGAATTCATAAGGTGCATCCATCAACTGGAAAGATGCATCACTCTCTAGGACGTCAACCTCCAAGAGATCAATGTGTTGTAGTAAGGGATTCTTCTTTATCACTCTTCAAGAAGAGCTAATTCAGGTTCAACAGTTCTTCATGGGAATGATCACCATCCCCTGCAGTGCTTTCTGTATTTTTCCCCTTACTTTGTGATGAACTGAGAGATTTGTAACTTCCAACTCTGTCCTGGGCCTAGTGGATGGTGTCTCTGTGAACAAAGAGTGCTGAGTGCATAGACTTACACAACTTCTGAAGAATGAATTTCTACTGCTTCTAAAAGGTTGGAAATTGTTGCATGAAAGACAGTGAGTCATTCAAATGATGAGCATCATCTGATTTGTCTAGGATTCCTTGAAGTAGGCCTACATTGCCACTCAATAAGGGTGATGTCTGTGTGGAGATTGCCCTTTCTCCCCGTGTCTGCGTGTGTTTCCTCCGGGTGCTCTGGTTTCCTCCCACAATCCAAAGATGTGCAGGTTAGGTGGATTGGGCATGCTAAATTGCCCGTTAGTGTCCAAAGGTTAGGTGGGGTTATGGGGTTATGGGGACAGGGTGTAGGAATGGGCCTAGATAGAGTGCTCTTTCGAAGGGTTGGTGCAGACTTGTTTGGCCGAGTGCCTCCTTCTGCACTGTAGGTATTCTGTGATGTATGCTGATTATGAAGTACATGAAGAGGAACACCAACTAAAAGGAGCAATAATCCAGCCTTTGATTGGAAGATCTATGCCGCCTGGATCTTGTAACTTGATGTCTCATAGAGGAAGGATCATTGGCTGAAGCCAGTTGAAGTTTTCTACTAATATATAACAGCCATACCAGGTTCACCTTTAAATGTAGTATCAAGCCTAGAACTTGTACTGCAACTGTCCAATAGTCTGGATCAAGACTATTTACTTCCCTAAGGAACTCTGTGATGTTGTCTTTTTCTTGACTTTCCATTTCTTGGAAGGAATATGTTCATAAATACTTGTTGATCTGTGACTTTGATTAAAATTGCTGGATTTGCAGAAACACTTGAAATGTCCACTTTTGCAACATTTGAAGCAATCCTTGACTCCTGCTGTGAAACCTTTGCATCCATGCTCGGTCTTGGCATCACAATGCAAGCATCTCAAAATGGCTGCCGGCAAGGATTTTCCTGCCCTTTCAGTTGGTTTGGCGAGCTTTGGTGTGGGTGGGACTGCTGCCCGTGGTGCCCTGGAGTCACCATGAATTACAGCTTGATTAATTGTTTGAAGCTCAACCTGCTCACAAATTGGACCTCATGATCCGATGTAAGATCGGAGAATTTTTCATTCCGGACACCAACGACATTGTGATCATGGATTAGCTCATCCTCAATGCCTCATATCTGCACGAACTAGCTATAAGTCGATTGAGAATAATTCAATTGGTTCCCAAGTTTGTTGTGAGCACTGGTTAAAACGTGCTCATTCAATTACCAATTTTTTCTTTGGGTTAAAATAGGCTTTATGGTGATAAGGCTTTAAGAATGGAATCAAAGTCCATGGCAGACTCCTGAACACCCAGCTTTAGGAGGACAGTGTCTGCTATTGGACCTACTGCATAAAGAAATAAATTAACTTGAAGCTATGACTCTTTTTCATGGTGTCCTGACTCTGCTCAGTACTGTAGAAAGTGCCATTTCCTAACTCCCACTGCTGACTTCTCTGTGGGCCTTCAAGGCAGTAAAATGGACAGGGAAAGGGCAGGGACTGCTCACTGCATATGGTCATCATTACGTCCCGTCCCCCCCCCCCTTGTGCCTTCTTCTTGCACTGAAATTTCTTGAGCTGCTTCAAAGGTTTTTTCACTCTGTGATTCCCTCAATTCCTTCGATAACAATATGTTTTTTTACATTGATATCTCCATCTGAGATCAAACTGAGATTGGTCTTTCTATCTTGGACATGGGACTTGGTTCTTAGACAGACTATAGACATACACTGGTATCTGCTTAAACAGTTGCTTCTTAGATCTATATCAGGTTACAAAGTAGGCATGTAACTCCCGAGGCATGACTCCAAATTCTCTCTCAAGTTTGACTGACTGACTGGTAGCAGTGGTACATTGTCATTTACATCATATAGCAGCACAGCCCATCTGTTAACCCTTTATATTACATTCCTGACTGTACTTCCCTTCCCTATTGAATGCACTAATCTCATGCTTGTATTGTCAGAAACTGAGATGCTTTTCCCGAGCTAAACAAAAACACAAGGACTTCATATGTTATACCTGCACTCTAGGATACTTCCATTCAAAGGTTAATCCTACATTGAGCTCAGTTTTGGCACTGCAGTTAAGCATCAAACGTTCCCCCACTGCTAACTCCACTTGCGGCCGAGGGTTCAATGTAAGCTCCTCAATCTTGGTTCCTGCAGGGAGAATGCATTGCACAATTATTCCTTATATGATGGCACAATGATAATAGAAATAAGCTTTGAGTCATGAAACATCTGTTGAGAGATGAAGATAATGCAAACTATAGAGGTATTTGCTTTGTGCAATATAAAAAGCATATTTACAATTTCTCTACGCTAGACATGGGAGGGAAATCTTCCTGTATTAGCAAATACCATCTAGATCCATGACCATGTCAGAGTATTGAATATACATCTACAATTGTGTTGACAGTCTACCCTTGCCAATCAGGTGACCAACTGTGGCATAAAGAAACGTTAGGAAATAAGAGAGACTCTTGGTTGTAGCCTCAATCAATTACAACATCAATCCCACACCAAAAGATCTTGGGAAGGTATAACTTCATGAAAGAATTTGATGTGTAAAAGCAACCAAATTATTTACTGGAGGAGAGCTAGGTTTCCTGTTGATAAAACCGGAGACACAGTAGTATAAACGATCTCTCAACCTGAACCTCTATCCCAGCAGGCAATAAGTACGAAATAGCATCCTAATGTCTGTAGCAGAGCCTAGGGTTATCAGCCAGTAGAGCAGCCCCACTGTGAAGTAGCATAAACTGGCCAGTTCTGATTATCTGTTATCTCAGTTTACAGATTGCATTGTAGTATTTTTAAAGTAGGATACATATGGGCCACGGTACAGATGTTTTGGGTTATAGGCTGATAAACATCCATATTATTTTCATCAAGGAACTATTTCGACATTGCATTAGAACGTCTTCCCCAGTCTGAACTGTGCTCCCACTGTTTTGCTGTAATTATATCCACTTCAGCAGAAATAGTAGAAAGAAACTATAATGAGTTTCATGTCATCACCGCACCATTTGTACTTCAAAACAGGGTGGTTGCAGGATCATAAGAATGTGGCTGGTTGAAGATCAGCTCTGGCCTGCTCCCATTTTCAGATAGATCTGACGCAGAAAGTTAAAAGTTTCCTCCAGGAACATGCAGGGTCAGTTGATTTAGATCTGAGCGCCAAAGGCACTATCTCGGCCTGACAGATTATCACCACCCATTCCTGGCCCCATCCACCAAATATCGATGGTAGAAATTGTGAGCCAGCTATTTTGTGTGCACAGTGAAGGAATTTGAAGCTTCATTCAGGACAGTCTGAATGCTGGCTTGACATATTTTTAAAATACCAGTTGTTTGTTCATTTTGAGGCTGAAAGGTTTCCACACTGTCATAACTGTTGAAAGTTTGTCTCTGCTTCTCAAAAATGGTTTGTCCAAATCATTCCCAGCACTTCCAACTCTTCTTTATGGTGCTGCTGCAGGAATTTGAAATTCAGCGGCCCCTGCTGAATATCCCACTGTCAAATCGGTGAACTACCTATGAGGAAGGCATGCTGCACTGGCAACTTACCAAAATAAACTGCACAAGGGCTGGCCAAATATAGGCTTGGGTCTGGTGACAAAAACTTTGTGATGGCAAACACATGTCTCATCCGCCCTCCAAGCATTTTTCAAAATGTAACAGTTGTTCTGCAGTGGAAGTTAAATATGAAATAGAAAAAATAGCTTCTTCAGCATAAATGTACAAAATGCACCTTACCTAAAACTACCACCACATACATGTTGGAACTATATATTCTTCCATTTATTGTTGTCTCACATGCGACCATTGCGACATCTCTGATCTTGTGACTCAAAATGGTGAATCCTTTTTGATTGTCCCAGAAAGTTGTCATTCCATCAGGAACAATATATTTTTCTGGAAATTTCTGTTCAAAAATTTAAACGGGGATTATTTTGTGGACTAAAATTGTAATATTAAAATATAATTGCTGACTATTGTTAAGATTGCATACAATGAGTATTTAATGTTATAAAATATGTCAGCATTACAGAGGTATAACAGCATAGAAGGAGGCCATTCCCCCATTGAGTCCAAGCTGGCTCTCTTTCGAACAATTCAGTCACTCTCATTGACCCATTCTGACCCTGGACCCCTGCAAGTTTACTTAGCTCAAGTGACCTCCAATTTTCTTCTAAAATCATTGTCTTCACTTCCATCAGTCTCATAGGTAGTGAGCTTCCGGTCATTAACACATGCTTGTGAACAAGTTCTTCCTCATATTACCCCTGCATCTCTTGCCTAAAACCCTAAACCTTTGTCCCCTTGTATTTGTAATATCAATTAAGGGAACAGCTTTGCTTTGGCTACATTATCTAAATCTGTACACCTCCACCAAATCTCCCTTCAATCTCTTTGACTCCAAGTTGAACAACCCATCCTTTTCCAACCTAACCTTGGAGCTAAAATTCTTCATCCGTGAAAGCATTCTGGCAAATCTCCACTGTATCCTCCCAAGGACCCTACCATCCATCCTAAAATGTGGTGACCAGTACTGTACACAATACTGTAGTTGTGACTAACCAGAGTATTGTAAAGGTTCATCGTAATGTACCTGCTACTGTATTCAAAACCACAATTTATGAAGCCCAAAATCCCATTTACGAATCACTTTCCAAGATTTATGCACATGAACCGCCACATCCCTCAGTCCCTGCAGGCTCTTTAAAACTGTGCCAGTAAGTGTATATTTCCTCTCTCACATCTACCATTTGTCCATCCATTTGTTAGTCTGTCTATGTCCTGTTACAGTCAATTGGTATTATCTCCACAGTTTGCCACACCTCCAAGTTTGGTATCATCAAATTTTGAAATTTTACTCCGTATTCCAATGTCTAAGTAATTTATATGTATCAAAAAATGTGTTCCGAGCACTGGTCCTGAGGGAACACTACTTTTCATCATTCTTCAGTCTGAATAAGAACCATTGACCATGACTCGTTGTTTCTGTCCTGAAGCCAAATATTTTCGTCCAAGTTGGCACTGTCATATTCACTGAGCCTCAGTTTTGTTAATCAGCATTTTATATGATACTTTGTCAAATGCTTTCTTAAAATCCATGTAGAAAACTTGCATTTCATTCATCAACCTTCACTGTTACTTCATAAAAAAATTCAAATAGATAAATCAAACATGATTTGCCCTTTACAAATCACGCTGTATCTCCTTAGTTAACTCATACCTTTCCAAGCGCTTGTTAAATCTTTCCTTGATTATTGTTTCCAAAACCTTACCCACCACTAACATTAAACTGACCAGTCTATAGTTACTAGAAATTTCGTTTCACACTTTCTTCTACAAGATGGCTATTTTTAAATCTTCTGGCACCTTGCTTGTATCAAGGGGAGTTTGCAAGATTATGACAAGCCTTTCTGTTATCTCCATCATACTTCCCTTAGCAACTTGGGAAGCAAGTCTCCAAGCCCTTTACCTTAACCCTTAACATTATCTCAAGCAATATTTGGCGAGTTGAAGTCCTCAATATCATAATTTTTACACATATATCTATGATTTCTCTGCATATTTGCTCCTCTATCTCACGATATTTGGACGCCTATAGGGCAACCCCAGTTGTGTGATCATACCGTTCATACACCTTAAATCTAACTAAATGGATTCTGCCTTTGCCCCCTCAATGATATCCTCCCTTTCCAAAAGTTCAGTTTCTTCCCTAATCAGCATTGCCACACCACTTTCTTGTTTCCCTTCCGAATCTCTTTCAAATACTTTGTATCCTTGAATATTAGACACTCTTTCCTCACCATTTTTCAACCACATTTCCATTATTACCACTACTTCATATTCCTACACAGTTATTTGTTCTTGCACCTCACTAATCCTATTCCACACACCTTTGAGCCAGCTTTTCACTCTCAAGGCAGGTAGTCAGGATATTCCCAGGCTCACTGCACTGACCTTGTGAGAGATTGCCCTACTAGACCCAATTTTTGCTGCAGGGTAAGGTGTAATGCAGTGCAGGATGGAATTAGACCTGCCATCTTCGGACACAGATTAGCGATGGCCTCAAGAACACCCAAGTGGTGAGATGGGCTGTTTAAACGTGTCTCCTCCCCCCCCCCTCAGTTCTCTGGCCACATATTCCCAGTCGGTTCCTTAAATTTTAGGCCCTCTAACCCTCACACCTCATCACCCCTCCCCTCACATATTCTGCATGCCACCTCATGCCAACCCATGCCCCCATCCACCACACTTAGCTGTTACAGCCTCCAAGCTAATTCACCCAGTATCCACCAATGGGAAGACCTTAGGGGCCATGTTGAGATGAAATAAGGTAAAGCTCTAAATATTTATTACAGCCTTTACTGTAGTAAAATAAATCCCTTTCATGAAAGCCCATTCAAAATGTTTAAACCAATTACTGAATTCTTTATAAAGACAAACAGACTAGTATTCATAACCCCACATCAAAGACAACTAATCTCTTTGTAATTTCCTTAAGCTATCAATAAAATTATGAGCGAGGATACCCCTGCTGAGACAGTTATAATCTATGGAAAGCAGTCAAGCATTAATAAGGATAGCCCTCATTAGCATGGACATTAACAAATGGCTATTGTAGCTGCTGGAACAGATTTATTAATTTTTAAGGGTTGTGGATTGAAATACTTTACAGCTTGACAGTTCCTACAGATTTTATTTACCCTTCATAAGCAGTTACATCTACTCTAAAGATTTGTGAGCTCCCATACTACAAGTTAAGGCTCTTGCTACAGCAAAGGTGGGCCTGTTTGAACTCAACGCTGAGTTAAAATGGACCTGCTGAATTCAGATTTCCCTCATATGTGAGTTGCACCTTGCTCCCTTTCCCCTAAAGGTAAAAATGCGATATATTGGAAATTGTGGCAGGGTTTCCGAATCCAGTTCCCTCTCATCATTTTTAAAGAGCTAAGTAGGTCTCCAGGACTCCACAAAAATCCAGTCTTTGTGCATTTACATGCACACATTCTAAACCTGTTGTTGTATTCCTTGTAGTTCTCCTTAGTCTGCTCCTACCTAATGTGGTACAACTTCTTTCTCTACAACTATCCAACACCCTCATTGTTTTATGCACCTTATGCTTCTTTTCTCCTTTTATATGCTGGAGCCCATCTCCCTGACAATTTAATCCTTTCAACCACACTAGTGAACCTCCTCCCTGTTTTGAAGTACAAATGGTGCGGTGCTTTCATGTGCATGGCAGTGGGAGTAATCTTCAAATTACTACTTTTGAAGATCTCCTTTTTAATTTCCTCCTTAGCTCCTGAAAGTATAACCATTGGACTGCAATACCTGCCCTCTCCATGTCATGGTTTTGTAGTATAATACTTTACAGTATCCTGAAATGTTTGATTTAACCGATGATTACTTTAATTTCCATTTCAGAGAGGCCTCCAGTATTCTAAAATTATGCAGGTTAAAAAAACGTATCCTGAACACGATCACACTGTTAACACCATTACATTAGATATATATGTGCATTTATATCTTGAACAGCATGGCTGTTAAAAGGTAAACTGTATTGTAAATACACAAAAGGATGATGTTTGAAGATTCATGGAGATTACTTGGACCATTAAAAATGATGGGTGGGACCCGGATTTGGAAGTTCCACCACTATTTCCAATCAATCCCATTTCATTGTTAAGGGAAGGGGAGTGAGGTGTATGAGGAATACTTAAATTCAGAAGGTCCATTTTATCTCAATGCAGGGTTCAAACAGAATCTAATTTTGCTGTAGAAGGGCCTTAACTTGCAGTGCGGCAACCAAAAAGTATATCCAGTTATATGATGCAACATAAGCAATTATATTTACCGTATGTAGAGTCACATTAAGATCAGGCATGGAAACCTTGCATGGAATGACCGGTGTCTTGGCTTCCATTATAATCAGTGCTTCTGGGTTCCCAGGGTGGAGATTCACAAAAGGAATTTGGTAGTCTAAAATGCAAATAACATACCTGGTTAGCTACGAAGGTGGAGTAATTTGGTATTACAGGCAGATGCTTCCAAAGCATTTTTTAGGTAATCAACAGGTGCTGATGACTTCAATCAAATCCTTAGAAGAATATAATTGCAAAGTCCTTTAAGAAATTTGAAACAATGGCCAGGATTTTCGAGCCTTTCCTGCCAGCAGGATCTTCTGAACATGCTGAAGATGACACCCTCATGTGGGTTCTCCGACAGCGCAACGGGCGACTAACGCAAATGGCCTTTAGCTATGGTGGGACGAGAAGATCCTGCCAGCAGCCAATGACGAGCTGCCTCCATCACTGGAAAACTAGCCATGAGGGGGCCGAGAAATCTAGGTCAATGCCTATAGTTCCTGGTTGGGCTTAAGAGTAGAGGTCCATCTGTCTTGATGAAACCAAGACTAAATGGTAACGCGCAATGTGTATGCTTCTTTGATTGGTGTACTTGTAGACAACTGGATTCCCATCCTTAAGATTTAGATTGCATGCCAGCCTTCATAGGTTTACCAGCTTAAGGAGCAATTTTGTCATTTTCCAGACTGTTATCTCAAGAGTTTTTCAACATATTGGTTCAGCTCATCTTGGAAAGGAAAAATCAGTAATTCTGGCCTTGCAAAGTGTGCATGGGTTGAATGAAAGGGAGTAGTACTGGTCACTTTGGATGAAAGATCCAGCACTCAGAAAATCCCTATTTTCTCCTTCAAAGATTTTGCATAACTTCAGGAGTATTGAAAAAGAAAATAGGTTTAAACACCCACAAATGTGCAGGTATAGCATACCATGCAGAGTCAATGGGAGCCCACTTATTTTGTATTGAGCCAAGGAACACACACAGTCATTACAACAATATTTGCCCCATTCAGCCAGAAAATCTGTCTCCTGTCCACCATGGTGTCAGGAAAACACAAACTTCTATGTTAAAGAGGCCTCTACCCTCCCATACAATGCCTAATAACCCAGAGGGGACCCTTCTGATATCGCTCACCTTGGATGGTGTGGGAAATGATTCGGTACCTTACAAGGCTTTTTGGAAAATCCCATAAATGGAGGTTGCTAAGCAACCAGGTTGATGCTGTTTTATAATGGGATCTGCCTGCCTCGCCAGGATTAAGGTGGGAGGCAGAAGAAATTCTTAGGGATCGGACATAAATCTTTTGATTTACATTTCCCTCTCGGTTGGAGTTTTATTAAAACAATTTCCACGTGAAGTAACCTTCAGATAATTGCAAGTTAATTGTGCCACATCTAAAATTCAGTGAGAACAATGAGGCAATTTGTCATTCACATTTGACAAATGTTTACCTGTCTCTTTCTAATTTCGATACACATTCAAAATAAACTTGAAATGTACAAAAAATGTCAATATTAGGGTAAAAAGTTCCCAAAGCTTTGTAAGGGACTGTCTGTATTACCAGTCAATTAATAAAGTTTGCTGCAAGATAGACATACAAGAAGTCTCTGAGGGAACCTTTTGAGCACCTATAGCCGCATTACCAATTGTGAATCAATCAATATATTTCATTGCAACTTCTCTAAACAGTGAGGCACCAAAGATTCTAAAGCTTGCCCACACTTAGAAATTGCTCAAAAATGCGATGTTAGCCAAACAACCTCTTCAGCATCTCACCAGCGATATTTAATGGAGCAATTGGGCATGTTCTAAAGTATAAGCTAAAAGAATGCCAACATATGCCAAAACCAATGTTTTTCATTACAGATGCTTTCCTTATTTACATGACACTGGTGGATTTGTTGCATGCTGCATCTTAAAATAAGCTCTCTTACAAAATATTTGAGTTGCATCAGCATAAGATCTGCTGGCCAAATAACTTTAAATAGAGCACAAGGCATCTTTCATATTACATTTATAAGGTATTCTTCAAAAAGTGTAATTTTGTTAAGCATTATAGTTCTAGGAATATTGCATTTTTAAAATTGTAAAACTCACTGTTTGAGGCTGATTCACAATTGACTACAGTATAATGGTATGACAGACATAAAATACAGGGTGTCAAGGACACTAATCAGGAAATTGGTCTGTTTTCTCATTATAGCTCTGTCTGATCGGTAAGACAGGAGGAAGTGCTGCAGGCAAACTGCAATTAACCACATTGCTTTGGAAGTCGGAGAACAGGAACCCTATGGAGGTTAACCCCAGCATGTGGTGGGCTTTATTGTGGGTACGCTACTCGAGTCGAAGCAAAGGTGATCATTTGTATTGCATCTGATAAGAATCTGTATCTGTTCCCACAAAATAGGCATTGCCCTGAGATCAAAGAGTAAAACAGAACAAATCCACATGCTGCAGGAAATACAAGTTTAAATTGAAATGTTACCTACTGGAGAAAATGTTACCAATTGAAAATGAACTCTGTTTGTATTTATTTCCATACGCTAGCTTTGAATTCATTTGCTATTACTGCTACTCGCACTTGTGCTATTTCTTATAATCAGTTAAAATAAATTGATAGTAATTTTTGCCTTCATTAGTTACCTTTTAAAATGATTTTGTTGGAATATTTAGATACTAAACATAGAAGAAGTGACTACTAGTCGAGATGGAAGTGGAAATGTTTGCTGCTTATAGGAACTGCCACAACAACTTTCTTTCCAGGGTCCCATCACGACTTTTTAAAAGAAATATTATCTTACCCTGAACAAAGACATAGATACTTGCAGCTTTTTGCACTGTAGAGTGCTTGTGGAAACACCGGTATGTTCCCGTATCATTTGCAGTGGTTCTTGTCAGAATAAGAGTTTTGCAAAAAGCGGTCCCGTTGGTGCAGTCACTCAATGATATCCTATGCTCCATGCTACTGTGATTTTTGGGCCATGACCATTCCAACGGCTCACTTCCGCTACAGCAAACATTCAGAAGCAACATGCTCTCAATTAGAAATGCAGAGCTGCATAAAGTTATTTTTTTTCGTTTTTTGCTTAACCACAATAACGATAACGTCTCATTTAACAAAATGGAAAGATGCAGTATTAAACTTACAACTTCATTTCCCCCCTATTCTGTTTCCAAAAAGGAATAAAGACCAGGATACAAATTACATGTTATTATAATTCATCGATTGTGGTTCTCCAGAAGGATTGCAATTATCATTTAAATTAGAAATAATTCGTAATTATGTAGAATATAATAGGTCACAGTGGTACACAGTGAGATTATTTCATCAATGTTTAAGTCTCATCATTAAAAAATTAAAGACGGTTGCAACATAATTTGTTGCAATTTAACTACTGGTTAAAATGAAAATTGCAAAGAAAAACAGCTCGAGAACATGACGTGCTAAAAGACTGTTTTGCCTTCATGGAGTAATGCTACAACCAATGGATCTCCCTGGTAAAGAGCCTTCGGAATGAATTCTGCTCCTGATATCTCTTTGTTTTAGATATATCAACATATAGTGGGATATTCGGCTTAGTGAAATGAATTAGAAGCAGGCAGAATGAAGGGGAAAGCTAGGGAAAAAATTTGCCAAATCAACTGATATTTTGAAACATTTTAATCAATCCAATGATAGTAATGATTTTATGCAGGAAATGAAAACATTTCAACAGTTTCTAAAAAAAAATGTGTCAGATTCAATGCCAAAATTAAACATACATTTTGAGATATTTTGTAAATTTGTTAGTGAGAGTTCACAGGAGAAATGAAATGAACTCACAAAGTGTTGTCCACACGCCACCCTTGTTAACAGAGATGCAACATGAACTGTAAATGATAATATCATATTTTTCTATTTGACTGCTTCAAAAGATGATTAGAGGTGATTGTAAACTTTCAATAGCAAACTTTATAAGCTTGCTCTTTCTTTAAAAGGTATAGCTAATCAGTATATTTTAATGTAGAAAAACTTTAAATGGTGGATAGCTGTCTGTCTGATGCTCACACTGCGACTTATGAACAGTGCAGTAACACAAGTGCTAACTTCTTTACCTTGAATTATCTTCATTTATACAAGGCTAATAGAATCTTACAACTACATTAACTGTATGTTCACTGATGTTGCCTGTAGCAATTCTGGGTTATAGATGCTATACATAATGATAATTAGATAGATAGATTGAATAGATAAATAGAATACATAGCTGGACAGATGGATTGAATAAATGCACAGCAACATGTACATAGTCACCACAATAGCTCAGTGGGCTAGACAGCTGGTTTGTAATGCAGAACAAGGCCAGCAACGCGGGTTCAATTCCCGTACCAGCTTACCCGAACAGGCGCCGGAATGTGGCGACTAGGGGCTTTTCACAGTAACTACAGGCTTGTGACAATAAAATATTATTATTATTTACATAAAGGCATATATACACACATATACAAATTAAGTGCAAGGTTATGGAATGTATAATGACTTTATTTGATACATATGTGACAATATGTCAGGTAAAATGCAGAACCTTCTCTTACCTGCAAGTAATTATTAAAGTTTCATTAGCATTAATTACATGTTCCTCATTTGGGATGCTAAGGTATGGGGATGAGCCGGAACCTGCAAATAAAAACATCTGATTAATTGTTATGAGAAATATTTGTAAAAAATGGAGTGAATACACTCATGCATGTTAGTTGACTTTTTATAGAAATGCTGAAGTGAGTTTGATGGTTGAAAAATCCAAATGCTCACACACGTTTTATGAGAGCAGATTTGTGGCAAAACAAGTTGTCCTTGTTTTGCAACACTTATTTGCCACCTCACTGTTTTTTATGAGTGTTATTGAATGGAAACCCGTACATGTATCAGCCATCAATCGACATCGCATTATGCATAGTACACGAGGGTGTAGTCAGGAAAGACTAGAAAATATGTAACTGCTGTTGTAGGAAGATAGGAAGGAAATTCTTCTTGGGACGGACCAAGCACTGTTTCCCCTGAGGAACTTTGCAAAACTATACTTTCAAATATGTATTTTCCTGTACTTGCAATATTTGAGGGCTCAGACGAAGATTGGAGGTTGTGATAGAACAATGAAGGTGCAAAAGTCGAGGTCCAATATTTACCTGAAAAGTAACTGATTACTTTGTTATTGTTTTAATAAATCACAGTACATTTTTTGCATTAAGTTATGATAAACTTTTCTATCTGAACATTCTTCAATAGTAAATAGTGTGCATTTATATTGCATACACTATGTTAGCCACAAATCTCATATTAATCTGCATGCACTTTAAAAAAATGTAAACATAGTTTTGGCTCTAGCTTCAATGAATAAAGCCTCTACCAAGAGTTAAGCATATATGTAATATCTCTGTTAAAACAAATGAAGCAAATTATTAATTTGATTAATGGAAAATATGGTGCCCTAATTACCAGCATACCAGAGGAGGGTTGATTGCATGATAGGGCTGCATGGTAGCATAGTGGTTAGCACTATGGCTTCACTGCACCAGGGTCCCAGGTTTGATTCCCGCTTGGGTCACTGTCTGTGCAGAGTCTGCACGTTCTCCCCCTGTCTGCGTGGGTTTCCTCCGGGTGCTCCGGTTTCCTCCCACAGTCCAAAGATGTGCAGTTAGGTAGATTGGACATGATAAATTGCCCTTAGGTTAGATGGGGTTGCTGGGTTACAGGGATAGGGTGGAGGTGTGGGCTTAAGTGGGGTGCTCTTCCAAGAGCCAGTGCAGACTCGATGGGCCAAATGGCCTCCTTCTGCACTCTAAATTCTATGATCAATGATCTATGATAAACTTAATTCAGGAGCCAGCATGGTGATACAGGAGCCATATTTATGTAATGCTAGTTTTGGCTGCAAAAGGAGTCTGGCCTGTTAAAAAATATATACTTTTTCAAACCATTTAACTCCTTGAATGATATATTGACAAAATGTTGCAGCTAGAGGATTCTTCATTCACACAGTCACAGTACTGTGGTGATGGGAGTGATGTGCTGCCTGCACATTTAATTCTAATAGCTGAGCTTACATGCCAATGTGAGGTCAGCTCCTTTAGATAATATTATGCTGCTGTTAAGACACAGCACATGAAGCACAGAGGTACATTAAATGTTGTCCAGAACTCTTTCAAACTAATCTTAAAACTGTACTGCTACTAAAAGATAGAAATGGCTTAATCAGGCCTATGATGATGAACAGAATGGGCCTTTCGAGGTCCAGTTGCACGAGGTGCTGAAGAGTAAGGGCAATACTTTCCAGAGCAGGGGAAATCTTCTCTGAAGTCTAGCATGAGAATAGGTGGATGGCGGTAGCACAAAGTGTAAATGTATCTCAATTGTGGCCAGATGCTCGCAACAGGTGAGGAATGAACATTGCCACTCTCTGAAATGTTGCCAAGATAAACATGTTTATGCTTTGCTTAATTCTACATTATTTGATTTGATTGATTTAATGTCATATGTAGCGAAGTAGAGTGAAAAGTATTTTTCTACGGCCAAGGGAACGTACACAGTACGTACATAGTAGACAATAAAAGAATAATCAACAGAGTACATTGACAAATGGTACATCGACAAACAGTGATTGGTTACAGTGCGGAACAAGGGGCCATACAAAGCAAATACATAAGCAAGAGCAGCATTGGAGCAGCAATGACTCTTAAAGGTTGTTATTGTACGTCTGGTGACACATCACTGAGCAATAGTCCATGGCACATTCCCCCACTTAGGCCAGGCATATTTTTTGCACTGCGCTAGCTACTGCTATTTCCGTGTAACCAATGAGGTATTGCCATTTGATGCAGCCAAGGAACAATCACTGAACACAAGATATATTAAACGATGCCTGCTAATGATTGAGGGGACTTCTTAATTTCTTCTCCTATTCCTTAGAATGTTGAGGTTGTGCAAGGGCCACCAAATTTCAATCGTTCACAACAGCAAGGTCAACCTAGAATACTTTCTTCCTCTGATCCTTTCTTTCCCCTTTTGGAACTAACAGAGGTTGAGAAATAGAATATCCAAGTCCTTAACTAGGCTGTGCTCAGTTATAGTCCTTTGGCTACCTGATGACAAACAAAATCCAACTTTTTAAAAAAATAGTGGCAAATTCCATGGATAAATAAGAAAATTGCTATGTCAAGATTTTGCAACTGCCTACTCAACAAATTTAAAGAATCAGAGCCAACATAGCTGAAGAGCCATTCACAAGGTATCTATTTCCTATGGGTTCTGAGATTCAGCAGTGCTGCTCAGGAACTATGGCATTGAGCAAGGCCCTTAAATATTTTCTAAAGTAGCAATAACTAGCAGTGTACCAGTATGCTGGCCCTCAGTGGGGCATTGCCTTACTCTTATGGTATATACAACATGCAGAGAAGGTCTATCTGCCTCAAAGGCTGATAGTATGGCTAAACTCCACTTCATGCATTTAGGAACAATAGCTACCTGGCATCACATTATTAGGTTCATTAGTAAAAATGTTGATTCTCAAAATTGTAATTAATACAGAGCATTTCAGTTTCATGTTTGACATTCTTTAGCTGTAGGTTAGACTTATGCTATCATTCCTATAGTGTAGATTTTGACAAATTACAATAGGACGTCCAACTTGGCATTTGAAATGAAATGAAAATCGCTTATTGTCACAAGTAGGCTTCAAATGAAGTTACTGTGAAAAGCCCCTAGTCGCCACATTCCGGCGCCTGTTCGGGGAGGCTGGTATGGGAATTGAACCGTGCTGCTGGCTTGCCTTGGTCTGCTTTCAAAGCCAGCGATTTAGCCCTGTGCTAAACAGCCCCTCCCAGGTTTTTCATGAAAATTTTGAATTTTAATGAAAAACTGAAAAATGACAAAGACCAGAAAGCTATTGAATATGTGTGGTGTGTGTTATATACATTGCTGCATTTGAACTCTTTGACATGTACTCTAATATACTTGAGCTAATTAGTTGCAAAGGCCTGCTGTGAGCATTGTGGAGGCAAAGGCCCCGGAATCATCTAAGGTTCGTGATTCTATGATTCGGTTTGTGGAGGAGTGTCATTTTTTAAAAAATGTATTCCTTTCTCACAATTACAAAGCCAATGTGCAGTGTGGAAGGGAAAAAACCCCAATCCATCTCCTTGCTTGCTCCAAAAACCAATTCAAATTCAAATTGAATCCAATTCATGGTCCCCACAAAAGAGACATACTAGATCCAAGCTGACAAGAACAGGCTTTAGAGCTGGTCACACACGATTTTAGCCAAAAAGCTGAGAATCATATTGTACTGTGTAGATGAATTAGGATGGGTCTATTGGCTTTCTCCCTCAATAAGTATCTTGTGATCTTGGGTGGTACAATAAACATTCCACTGGTCAACAAAATATTTTAAGAAAATGAAAAATGCATAATGTTGTTAATTTCGACTCTTAGCTGTCTCAAGGAAGACAAGCAAAGTGCAGTGACTGTCATTTGATTCACAGAAACAAAGCATTCAAAATAAAATATTTGAACAACGAGGTGAGCACTTTAACAATGCTGATGGGATATCCAGAGTACTTTATTTTGGAGTGCAGTATTTCTGAAATATTGGTTGTTAAAGAGAACACTGTCCCTTCAAATCACAGTGTGTTGTTCTGCAATCTCCATCATAATAGGATGAAGGGCAAATGGTCAAGCATTAGTTGATTGATTGAAACCTTACAAACTATGGGCACAGTTCCGATTTTCCGATGTTGTCCAACTTCAAGGACTGACAAAGGATGTGAAACATTGAAATGAATCGGGAAAACAGCAGATGATCTTACCGTTTGATGAATTTCAAAGTTATTTCTAAACATATTTTCCTTAAATTGTGTGATCAGTAAAATAATGAATGAAGTCTTGAATAATTGACCCATTACGAAGTGTTTTGGACATAGTGCAGTTCTTAAACCCGTATAAAATGCTTTCATATACTGCAATCTTTATAGAACTTACTTATGTCCAGCTAGCATCACCATTATGACAATTAAGCATTCTGGCGGTTTATTAAATGTGAATGTCCAATATATTGCAACAGAAGACATGTCTCTCTATCTCAGAGGAGTGCGGAAGAAACACACAGTTCTGGGTCCAAATCCGGAATTAAGTTCAGTTCAAAATGGGTACAGATTCACCTCATGCGAAAGACCATTGCCTGTTCTCGGGTACTTGCACTTATTGTGTAACAGATTTCCTCTGATCAGTAACAACTCCCACATCTCCTGCCCGTCTGTCAGGAGCTACTTCAGCGAAACAATCCTTGTTGACAGCAGACTTCAGCGATTCCCTTGCCGCCCCCCCCCCCCCCCCCCCCATTATTCACCAGCTCACCTTTAATCAGTTACTGGGGAACTGCGGTGATTAAAAACCTTGTAAAAGTGAAGAACAGCCCCGAGAGTTTCAAAGCCTCTCTGGCCCCTGGGTCTTTTCCAATTTCCTTTTCTATGAATTCGTGGGAAAACTGGCGGTTTTAATCAGATTATTTTGTTCGGGTTTCTGTTCCTCCGGAGGCCGAACTACATGAACCATTAATTAAATCGAGAGATGCCGAATCCACGCGATAAAATCGAAATGTATTAGTAAAGTTTTTTTTTAAATGGGAACTACTTTATACATATATAGAGAGAACGAGAGCAGATAGGTTTATTTTGAACAAAGTGTGTCTTTTTAGGGGATCACAAATAGTGGATTTGTTCCTGACTTGTGTTTAGGTGGGGATGGTGACTCGGACTCATTTGCACAGCTCCTGTATGCTTTCTTCTTCCTGTCTGATCCAGATTGGTTGTTTGGCTGGCCGTTTCTAAAGGTCCTGGAGTGAAGTGTGAGCACTAAATGTGACCTCAAATCCCCCCTCCTCAGATCCTGGAGCAGATTCTCAATGGGCAGCTGAGGTTTGCACCAACTTCCCAGGCTGCTGGGTACGAATAGACGGGCGTCGAGGCATCAGTTGTGCATTCCATACCTTCTGGGCGAACTGAAATCTCCATCACCCTTCCTGCCGCTCGGAGCATCTCTCACATCAGATACTCGCTATCTATTCCAGAGTTCAAGCTGGGCTACTGAGGGAAGCGGGGGTCGCACCCAGCCATTGGGCTGATTCCAGTTACAGCGCTGGTTCCTAGTTTTCCCCAAACTGATCTCGTTGAATCTCCATCACGCGCCTGTGGAACTCTCTTCCTCAGAGAGACTGCATCATTGAATTTACTCAAGGCCGAGTTAGACAGAGTTTTGATAGACGAGGTTATGGGGGGCGGGAGCAGACAGGAAAATGGAGCTGAGACCACAGCCAGATTAGCCATCGTCTTATTCAATGGTGTAGCAGGCTCGAGGGGCCGCATGGCCTCCTCCTGCTCCTAAGTCCGACGTGGGTTGATTACTATGCACTGGCTATAGATCCCCAGTCTCACAGAAGAATTGACATTTATTGTTTATCGCCAAAAACTACCGAATCCCTGCTCCACTTTCTCCAACCCTTCTGCCCGTCAGCAGGTTGCTGAGGAAGATTGTGCAGCCAGTGGCCCTGTATCCAACTGTATTTTAAGTTGAAGCTGATTACAAAATTGTGTTTTAAATCCTCAGCTTTTTGGAACTATCGTTAGAATTCCTCTAGATGGACTCTGTCTGCTTGCGACCTGTTAGGGCGAATGTTAGCTCAGTGGGGTTTGCAAAGTAGCTGATCGAACCCTCCGCATCTGGATCCAGCAGATGTTTCACACAACCAGTTCGTATAACCTCAACACTCCACATTTTATACTCGCCGATCAATCTGTACACCTTATACTCGGGGTTTAGTCTCAAACGAAATTAAACCGTGGGGTTAAGGGGTTAAACTCTGCAGCACGATAAAACTCGATTGAATAATGTGTTCACGAACGTGCAAAACTAACCCGGCTTCGTATTACCGTTTGCAGATGTGTGGGTTCCCTACAGCTGCAATTGTGCATTGAATTCATAGGTTTGAATTTGGTGCCATTAAATATTACACAACAACATTGCTATGTTAGCATGCAAATAGCCCTCACCCTTTGCAATAGAGAATCCCATCCGCAGCCACATCAACAGCACGAAAATTTTCCACATGTCACCAAGGGAAGCCCGGGGCTCCAGATTGTCCCGACCTCCAATGGATTATCCCAGTAGCCGCTGCTCCAAGAGGGCCTGTTTCCTCAGTAAGTGTTGGATGCGCTCCAGCCTCACAGTCTTATTCTCTTACTGTCGATCGGATCGCGGAACATATTAAAGTCACCTTTCATTCGTTGGAGAGGCAAAGGAATTCGGCAAAGGTATTCGGCAAAGGTCGGTCGCTAAAGCGATAATCCGGTAGCTACTGCTCTTGGAATCTCGGCAGACGCTGAAAGGGAAGATGTTGCACTTTGGGTTCAGTTGGATAAGTGTCAAGTGGACATGGCAACTTGCTGATTATATACAGGAGGAGGTTCCAAACCAGGCAAGTTGATCCACCCGTCACATGACCTGAGGGCGGAGTTCATCCTTAAAAAAGGGGGGAAAGGCTCCAAACAACCTCGAAAGGAAGGTTAGCACAAAGTTGACTGCGAAATAGTAAAAGGTGGATGTAAGATCACCCGTAAAAAAGTCTCGCATTAAAAACGCATGTTGAAATAAGTATAGACATAATTCGCACACAACGTTAAAATAAGGTTATATTTAAACCTAACTGCTCTAAAATGCGAATGCAAATCTTTCTTAATGCTGCAATTAGGGCGGCCCTTTAATGTCATTAAGAAATGAAAAGTTGTGTTGCTCCAGCCAAATATACAAATACCTAAAAATAAGCAAAATTAATTGTACACAATGCAAGGACCTTTTGTCTGGAGTTATTACTATCTCCAATTATTTGTCAGGAATCAGGCAACGAAAATTAAAAGAGAAATGATCTTGATATTACTGCCCAGCGATTTTGATTAATGGTTTAATTTGCACAAACACACACAGCTTCCTGAACGCTCCCAATGAAATGCGGCGCCAGGTCTCTTCCTATTAAGTTCAGCAATGAGCTCCAGTCAATCGCATGCCCCGTGCATTACCTGTGTCTCTTTCTTGAACAGTGTGTAATGATCCTGTGTGGAATCAATTTGAGCAGTCTCGATCCGGTTCCTAGGGCGAGGATGTGAAGCAACAGCACTTTTTGGAGTTTATTTTAACTTTGGGAAGGCAGAGAGGGACCTTCGCTCAGCGTTACATCTGATAATGAATCACTAATCCTGACATACAATGCGAGTGCCTTATCCACCAACAGAGACACCTTTCCCTGAATGAACACAAGGACCAGCAAGCAAATACAATAGACTACACGCATTTAATTCCAGTTCAGTACATCTGCCAAATCCAGGCAGCACTTTTCCGATGTGATGTCGACCATAACCAGTGTTTTATTTTGTATGTACAAACACGAATGCCTGTGACTCATTGATGCTTTCCCGTCATACTTTCCCAAAACGTTGTAATGTCGGTAACTTGTTCCCTTCCTGCCTTACCTTTATATCGGCACCCATTGGAATTCCAATCGGAAGTTCACGGCCAAGTACACATTGACGTTTCTCTCCTCGCTCCTTGCTCTTTGACCCGTGAGTCCAATGCGGTGACTGTAATGACTCCACTATGAGACAGGCAAGGGCATCATTTCAGATGTAATGAATGGATCACATTTTGGCACCAGTCTGCACTAACTGACAGCCCCAGTCGGTGTAATTGGTGGGAAAGAAAATTGGTGTGGTAGAGCAAGGCCTCCATATTGGAGCAACTCAGTGACCTGCCAGCGCTCCCATTAATACCGGGGTGATTTGGCAGAGCAGCTCCACCACCATCAGTCTGGCCCATGCCAGTGGTATCCCTCGCATTGATGAATATTGTATTTATTGAGCGAATGCATGGTCCCTAAGCCAAGCAGTTTGTCCCAATCCTACTGTGTTGAGTGCGGATAGGCCTCCACTGGGTCTGTGGATTGGATATCCTTCTGTAATGTTTACTCTCTCCACAGGCACATGGGGGGCTGGCACTAATGTCCCATCATGAGGTTGTTAAGCAGGGGCCCTGGCCGGCCCTGGACCTGTTATGGCAGGACCACTCTTTCCTTGGAAGGTTGAAACCAGGCAGCTTGTTGGGTTGGGTTTGGGACCAGGTACTTTGTCAGGAATGGACACAAACAGAAACTGTGAGAAACAGTTTTTTGAGTTGTCAGCAATGTGACTGACATTACCAGCCTCCTGGTCTGTCTGAGTCATGCCGATGGGTGAAGATACTGCCTTTCTTCAGCCCTGAAGCGCACACTGCTGCCTGGATGTCAGATTATCTGAAACATTTGCAGTTTTGTACACCTTTTCGCTTTGGCTGATACCCAAATAAGTGACTCAATTCCTTCCCAGCCAAACACTTCCATGCATATGTCTGTTACCTCTGTTTAAAAGGCAGCCCGCTGTTACAGACAATGCTTAGCATCCACGAGGCCTTATCACAAGCGCTTTACCTGATACCGCTTACAGTCATTGGAAGGCGGCACATTGGGTAAGAGCACATTTTCCATTCAAATCGACAACAACAATATTTTTTTTGGATCTCTGTGATACTGGAGACCACAAATCTGCAAAGGCGCTCGAACTGTGATATGTCTATGGGGATGTCAGAATTAAATTGGCCATGTTTTTCCCTGGGACCCACTCACTCTCACTGCCCTCGAATACACATGGAAATGAATCACATGGGTACGGTCCCTGTGGAGTTCAGACTCAGCACCAATCAGCATCTTCAGGAGCGGAGCGTGGAAAGAAAGTCACATGGGAAAAAAACCGGAGCCACAATCAGGGAATGACAAATGCAGAGGACATTAAACTCTACCCAAATACATAACAATCTCAGGAGAAAGTAAACGTTGCCAATTGTCATCCCTACTCAGAGCTATCAGGTCGGTGACCTTTCGGGAGACGATGAGCTACCTGAAAAGTTAACTCTGACCCCCAGCTACCCTCCTGCCAACTTGAAAAGAAATGAATGAAAATCGCTTATTGTCACAAGTAGGCTTCAATGAAATTACTGTGAAAAGCCCCTAGTCGCCACATTCCGGCGCCTGTTCGGGGAGGCTGGTACAGGAATTGAACCGTGCTGCTGGCCTGCCTGGGTCTGCTTTAAAAGCCAGCGATTTAGCCCTGTGCTAAACCAGCCCCTAAACCAAAACTTGGCTGATTGGCAGAATTTTCAGTTACACGGTGGCTGCCTTGACCATCTCCTTGGTGTGGTCAGACTGCTGCGGCTGGGTGCTCACCGCACCGACTATGCTTCATTCAGCAAGTTGTCAACATTGTGTGAGTTGGGGTTGAAGGCCGTGGGGTGACCATTGGAGCAGTGCTTTTATTTTCAGGACCATCACACAATACACATTGCTCGTTACCTTTGAAACCGGAGAAGTGGCTCGGCTGCTGCAGTATTTGTGCTGTGCTTATCTGTACAACACTCCGGCAAGTAATTGAACGGAAGCTGATCCGAGTTGATGTGGGCAAACACTAAAGATGAATGCTCGTAAAGACGCTGCCTGTCCTTATCGCGTCCTGAGAGGTAGGTCTCTGTCACTCAAAGCAACACAAACCCCAGGACACTAACTGAACTCAGACAGTTACATTTCCACCAATGTGCCTTGGATGATATAAAACAATCCGTGCCATGATTTGCCCAGGAAAGACATTTTTATGGAATTAAGATCCAATCAATTCCTGCAATTATCAAATATCATAGAAACTAATAATCCCCAGATTCCCTCACAGACCCGTTTGTCAAGTCGCACCTTGCTGCTTGCAACTTGTCAACAAAAGTATTCTTCAGAGCGGACAGTCTGTGACTGAGAGGTTTATATGTTCAGCTATGGTTTACACTAGATCTAACTGTTTCACATGAGATAAAACAAGTTATTATAGCACACCGCGGAAAACGACTGCATTCCCTTAAGTGCTTTTTTTCCACAATAGGAGAAGACTTCCTGCTGGAAGGAATGTTTTTTTCGCCTTGCAGATGATCTCCTGCAGTCACGTCTGACCAGTTTCTGTCACGATTTCGAGTTTAGAAAAGAACTGGTTGGGTTTCTGGCGCTCTGTTAGATAAGCACGAGGCGCGCTTTATATCGTCCCTGTACCCGACTCATTCTTGCCTGGTTCTTATCAACATTAAAAAAAATAAACTTTTAGTTCACGTGAAGGCCAAGGTGGCAGTATTACAAGAGATCTCACAGTACACAGTCCAGGAGCTGATTTAAGTGCCTGCCTAATCTCACTAGGGTGAGTAATAAGGGCTCCTTCTCTGACTTTGACAGCGAGCCTTGCTTGGTGAAAATGCATATTGCAAATTCGATCAGGCTCCACACGATCTTCTGTCCATTAATTTATTTTTCCTTCGGAAAATCATACGCAGCATGGTCCTGACATGTCAATATGCACTTCAGGCCTGTCCTGAGCTCTACTGGGTACAATTTAAATGGCTAATTTAAAACATCAACATAATGTGTCTTTTTTGAATCTCTAACTGAATGAGGGTTCCTACATTGATATTCTGTTGGTCGAAGTTTCTATTTCACTCTGGTCTTGAGTGTGGGGTGGACCTTAATGCTTGTGCTTGTTTGCATTACCACATTAAGCAGCATACACAGCATCCAATAATGATGGGGGAGGTCACCCGAAAGTGCTGGATTCCTCTATGGTAATTGTGTGGTGTACGAGTCCTGCTTCTGCCCATGCCTCTCACAAAGGTGCTATTAGTGACGTCAGAAGGGGATTGTTTGGATGACTGAGGAGCCAACCTTACAAGTTGGCCTTACCTCAAGTAATAGGACATAACAAAACACTTCAGGAATAAAGAATTCTGTCCATTTAGACCAGTGTTCTTCAAACTTTTTTTCCGTGGACCCATTTTTACCAACCGGCCAACCTTCGCGATTACGCTGGCCGACCTGCGCGACCCACCATTTTCTCTTACCTTGTTTGCTGCTGACAAAAATGGAGGAAATGGTTTTGGGTCCCTTTGGCCCTCGTACACGCTCCTCCAATGGAACCTGTTGGGTGAAGGTGAAACCTTCCAGTGTCGGAAAGTATGGAGTCTCCATCTGTCCAAAGTTCTGCATTTTTGTCCTGTAAAATTTTATCAAATAAAATCCACCCGAACTTGTAAAGAATAAAATAAAATGAATAAAATAAATGAATAAAACCGGCCCGAACTTGTAAAACAAAAAGCTGCGGCCGTTTAAAAAAAAGCGGCCGCACTGAGTCTGCGTGCCCGATCATCGGCGCACATGCGCATAGTTTTCCGTGTGCGTGCCGATGATCGGGCACGCATGCGCAATGCGGCCAAATTTTTTTTACATGTTCGCGGCCATTTTGAAGGCCGCTTGCAGCAGGCGTTATTACAGCCGGCTGCTGCGGCTGTTGCACGCAGATTTACGCGATTGGGAGCGCCGCGACGGACGGCTCCGCGACCCTCTCTTCACCCGCCCGTGACCATCCGCGGGTCGCGCCCCTGAGTTTGACAATGCCTGATTTTGACTATGGTGTCGTGTTGAGAGGCTCAGTTAGTCACATGACTTCTGGCTATGTGGCTGAAATTTCCGCACAGATGATTCCTGAAAGTGATGCACTCCAATGGAAGTGGGGTGGGAAAGTTTGCCGAATTACATTGATGTGAAAATAGGAATGTGCATTGGGTGAAGGGTCGGGTTCTGAAAGCCGAATGCTTACTTTCTAGGACTCCCTAAGCTGTGCTTCCTACAATCTGGGTGCATTTCCCAATACTTCAAACCTACAATGAAGAGAGGAGTTCCAGTTTCTTTTTAAAAAGATAGACCATTTGGTAATTTTATTCTGCTTTTGTCACATGGAAATATGTGATTTTTATGCATATTTTAAATCCATTAAATCTCAGTGACAGCAAGCAGTTCATTATTGGGAAAAAGAAAATACATTTGGTAACAAAAAAATAACTTTACCATTGAGACTATGCTTCAAAGTTTAAAACATTTTTATATATTTAGGTCTGATTTCTCCAATGGTTACTAAAACAATCCTGCACCTCCTCTCTAAGATCTCACATTGGCACTCACTCCAACCATCCATCATTCAACCGTCCTCTTAATATACAGAGACACTGTACTGCTCCCAGTTTTCTATTCTCTCCAAATGTTATGCCAATGTTCTATTTTCCCCCAACCCCAAAGTTTATGCTGACATTCTCTTACCATCTCAATGCCACTTCTGATTTCTGTGATGATTCGGACTCCAGGAGGAAGCCAAGGTGAGTCATTCCATGCTGCACTTCTGGCTGAAAATAGCACTGCTGGGCTCTGCCATCATTGACGATGGGGATATTCATGGCGTCTCCTCTTATTAGTTATTTAATTGTCCACCATGATGCATGACTGGATGTGACAGGACAGCAGATTTTGATCTTATCTGTTTACTATGGGATCACTTATCTTTGACTATCACATGCACTTCTGCTGGTTAACAAACATGCAGTCCTGTGTTGTAGCTTCACCAGGTTGGCACGTAATTTTGTTGTAAGCCTGTTACTATTCCAGGCATGTTCTTCTATACTCCACATTGAACCAGGGCTGGTCCCCTGGCTTGTTGGTAAGAATAGAGTAAGGAATATGCGAGGTTATGAGATTGCAGATTGTTATGATCCAGTAAGAGATTGTTAACATTCAAAGAGAAATCCAAACACCTTGGGCGGGATTCTCCGGTAGCTGACACCAAAGTCATAAAGGCGATTTGGCAGAGAATCGGTCCCAACGGCAAAATCACAGCAGGTGCCGATTTGACGCCAAATCGCAATGCTCCAGCACCTCAATAGTGGCATCAATGCATTCCGGATCACAGCTACAGTAGACACTGTTTGCATTTCATTAGCGGGCCCAACCCGGTATTATCCGGGGCCTCCACGATTCTCCGCCTCAGATGGGCCAAGTTCCTGACGGCACGGATCACTTGTGCTTTTAAAAATCACGAAACCGGCATGACGGCTGCTGAGGGAGAGAGAGTGGGTACTGAAAGTGTCCAACATCACCATAGTTTGCTGACAGTTGTGCCGTTGGCCAGGGGGTTTCTACCAGGGCCAGAAGGTGGGCTGTGGGGTTGGGGTGGAAGGGCCCGGAATACCATTGCTGTAGCCGGGAAGGCAGCCATGCAGCTGCGTTTACTGCTAACAGCCGACTGTGAACTTAGTGCCATGGGTTGCATAGGTGCACCCCAGGCCACCCCACCCCCCTCCCGGGTGCCCTCTGGCGCAGTCGACCCATCAGCTTATGGGCGTGCTCCATTGCAACCAGTGCCATCATGTTGGCTGGGATGAGTATATGTGGGGACTGTAATGTGTATGTGCAGCTGCAGCTTGTCAGCCTCTTGACTGTCGGTCATGGACCCGGTGAATCCTGCACCATTTTTCATTGGAATAAATTGTATTCCACACAGCACCAGTGCTAGCCCCTCAACGGTAGCGGAATTGGTCCCGGTGTGGCGCCGGTTTTTCTGTTGTAAAAGTCCATGGATTCTGCGTTGGCGTCAACACTTTGTCTCAGAAACGGAGAATTCCACCCTTTATTGTAACCAATAAAATTATTCCAGAAGATTCCACATTCTTAAACAAAAAGAAACTTAATTGCATATAAAAGGCTGAAATAAAACAAGAAGTATTAATTTAGCAATATGGTGTATAACTTTGTATTTTATGCACTCAAGTTTACTTTTTACTTCCCCCAAGAAGTCTCTTGTGAGATACATCAATCTTAACATTATTTAGTTCTGTAGGGACCAAAAGTATGCTGCAGTCCTCTGAAGACTACTTTAATTCTCCTCAGCTCCAGCTGTTCGCAGAGGCAAAACTTTAATTTACCATTCTTGACTCTGGATGACTCATTCTCTTGTTCTGATTACTTTTCCTTTTCTTCCAAGCAAATCTGCTGGTTCCTTTAATAAGAACAGAAAATGCTGGAAAAACTCAGTAGGTCTGGTAGCATCTGCAGAGAGAGAAACAGAGTTAACGTTTCAAGTTTGCATGACTTCTTCAGAGTAGAAGAGAGGGAAAAATATGATGGATTTTATACTATTTAAGAGGGCGGTGGAGCAGGTGGAACATAATAGAAGGTCAGGGATAAGTGGGAACAAGAAGAGGTTTGACACAAGACAAAGGGAATGTTAATGGCATTTTTAAAGGCTAAAGAAGGTACGAATAGAAGCATAAGGTAAAATAGCAGATCTGCTATTAACACCTTCTGTTATACTCCTCATACAGTTAGGTAGGGCATTGTTTAAGTTTCTCCACCTGCTGTTTTATGGTTCCATCCCTTTTATTCTGACCTTTTATGTGTAATCACCTCTGAGATTGTTTATGTTGCAGTCCCCATTTCTACAGTTCAAGTGTAATTCTTAAAATGATAAGTAATATTCTGAAACTAAAATACATATTCTAAAACACAGGAACCGTGAGCTAAATATTGACAACAAGAATGTGTGCAGTTGAATGCAATTCTGCTGCTGGTGGTTTCCCACTAAACCTTATGAATGCTCTGTATTGAGCTGTTAGATCAGTTCTGAATCTATCCTGTTTTGCACAGTGGTAGTATCATGTTCTACGGTCTCCTCAATGTGATGATGGGACTTCCTTTTCGCAAGGAGAATGCGATAGTCACTTCTACTAATGGAAAATTACCAACAGGTAGATTAGTGAGGGTGAGGTCAAGTTTTCTCTTGTGTTGGTTTCAAACTAATTGCTACAGGCCCATTCTGGCAGTCATGTCCTTTAGGCCAGCTTGGTCAGTAGTAGTGCTATCGGGCCACTGTTGATGCTGGACATTGAAGCCCCTCACCCAGAGTACATTCTTGCCACACTCAGTGCTTTTTCTAATTTGTGCCCAACGTGAAACAATACTCATTCATCTGATAGAGGACTGTGAGTGGTAATCAGCATGAGGTTTCCTTAATGTTGAGGACTTCCAGGATGATTTCCTCCTGACTGTATATCATTGTGTTATCAACCTTTGGTGGGTCTGTCCTGTTGGAGCAACAGGACATATAAGGGATAGTAATGTAGTAGTCTGTGATGTTGGCTGGACAGTTTACCTCTATTAGTGTGATCATGTTAGGCTTAAGTAATCTGTGGGGCAGCTATTTCAATTTTGGCACAATTTTCCCAGATGACAGCACAAAGGAATTTGTGGGTTCGACTTTGCCTTTGTAAAGTCTGAATTTGATGTCAACGCTGCTGTTGGTGGATCTTTCTAGTTTCATTATTAAAATGCTTTCCTGTAGAGGATTGAAAACAGTTTGCTTTTCCATTTCAGAAGTAAGTTAGAGTCAACAGCATTACTGTGGATTTGGAGTCAAATCACATGTAATCCAGACTGGTTTGAAAAGCAGGTTTCGGTTCCTGAAGGACATTGGTAAATGAGATGGAATTTCATGGCAATAAATAGTTTTATCGGGCGAGATTCTCCGACCCCCCCGCTGGGTCGGAGAATCGCCGGGGGCTGGCGTGAATCCCGCCCCCGCCGGTTGCCGAATTCTCTGGCACCGGATATTCGGCGGGGGCGGGAATCACGCCGCAACGGTTGGCGCCCCCCCCCACCCCCCGCGATTCTCCGACCCGGATGGGCCGAAGTCCCGCTGCTAAAATGCCTGTCCCGCCGGCGTAGATTAAACCACCTACCTTACCGGCAGGACAAGGCAACGCGGGCGGGCTCCGGGGTCCTGGGGGGGGCGCGGGGCGATCTGGCCTCGTGGGGTGCACCCACGGTGGCCTGGCCCGCGATCGGGGCCCACCGATCCGTGGGCGGGACTGTGCCGTGGGGCACTCTTTTCCTTCCGCCTTCGCCACGGTCTCCACCATGGCGGAGGCGGAAGAGACTCCCTCCACTGCGCATGCGCGGGAAGGCCGTCAGCGTCCGCTAACGCTCACACGCATGCGCTGCCCGGAGATGTCATTTCCGCGCCAGCTGGCGGGGCACCAAAGGCCTTTTCCGCCAGCTGGTGGGGCGGAAATTAGTCCGGTGCAGGCCTAGCCCCTTAAGGTTGGGGCTCGGCCCCCCAAGGTGCCGCGATGCCCGACTGACTTGCGCCGTTTTGGGCGGCAGTCGGCGGACATCGTGCTGATACCGGAGAATTTTGCCCTTGTCACTATTACTGATATTTGCTTATGAAATTCCAGATTCATTTAATTAACTCAAATCCTCAAAAGCCATGATGGGACTTGAACTTACATTTCTGAATTATTAGTCCAGATCGTTGTTCTACTAGTCCAATGACATAACCCTTATGCTACTTTACCGTCATGAGTGAAGAATTACATCATTGTCTTAAATCCAATTCATGGGCGCGATTCTCCGACCCCCCACCGGGTCGGAGAATCGCCGGGGGCTGTCCTGGGGCGAGATTCTCCCCCAACGGCGCGATGTCCGCCGACTGGCGCCAAACACGGCGCCAATCAGACGGGCATCGCGCCGGCCCAAAGGTGCGGAATGCTCCGCATCTTTGGGGGCCGAGCCCCAACATTGAGGGGCTAGGCCGACGCCAGAGGGATTTCCGCCCCGCCAGCTGGCGGAAATGGCGTTTGTTGCCCCGCCAGCTGGCGCGGAAATGCAGCGCATGCACGGAAGCGTCAGCGGCCGCTGACAGTTTCCCGGCGCATGCGCGGGAGCGTCAGCGGCCCTGTCAGTTTCCCGCGCATGCGCAGTGGGGAGAGTCTCTTCCGCCTCCGCCATGGTGGAGACCGTGGCGGAGGCGGAAGGGAAAGAGTGCCCCCACGGCACAGGCCCGCCCGCGGATCGGTGGGCCCCGATCGTGGGCCAGGCCACCGTGGGGGCACCCCCCGGGGTCAGATCGCCCCGCGCCCCCCCCCCAGGACCCCGGAGCCCGCCCACGCCGCCTGGTCCCGCCGGTAAATACCAGGTTTGATTTACGCCGGCGGGACCAGGCAATTTCTGGGCGGGACCTCGGCCCATCCGGGCTGGAGAATCCAGCGGGGGGTCCCGCCAACCGGCGCGGCCCGATTCCCGCCCCCGCCCAATCTCCGGGAGCGGAGACTTCGGCGGGGGCGGGATTCACGGCGGCCAAAGGCCATTCTCCGACCCGGTGGGGGTCGGAGAATGACGCCCGTGAATCCTGCCCCCGCCGTGTCCCGAATTCTCCGCCACTGGAGATTCGGCGGAAATCTCCCGGCGATTCTCCGGTACGCGATGGTCCGAATTCCCGCCGCTGTCAATCCACGCCAGCCGGCGGCGCGGGCGGGCTCCGGGGTCCTGGGGGTGGCGCGGGGCGATCTGGCCCCGGGGTGTGCCCCCACGGTGGCCTGGCCCGCGATCGGGGCCACTGATCCGTGGGCGGGCCTGTGCCGTGGGGGCACTCTTTTCCTTCCGCCTTCGCCATGGTCTCCACTATGGTGGAGGTTGAAGAGACCCCCTCCACTGCGCATGATCGGGGATGCCGTGAGCGGCCGCTGCGCTCCCGCACATGCGCCGCACGGCAAAGTCATTCCCGCGCCAGCTGGTGGGGCACCAAAGGCCTTTCCCGCCAGCTGGCAGGGCGGAAATCAGTCCGGCGCAGGCCTAGCCCCTCAAGGTGAGTGTTCGGCCCCCCAAGCTGCGGAGAATTCCGCACCTTTGGGGCGGCGTGATGCCACACTGATTCGCGCCGTTTTTGGCGCTGGTAGGCGGCCATCACGCCGATTGGAGAGAATCCCGCCCCATGAATTTATATGGCTTGTCATTTTGAATTTACAGTAATAACACTCTCTATTAAAGTATGACATTCATATACTGCTCAAGAAATCACGGTGGGATTCTCCATTAGCCGTCGCCAAAATCGGTGCGTCTGATCGGGCGGAGAATAGCTCCCGATGCCGAAATCGCGGCAGGCCCGGTTTGACGCCGAATCGCAATGCTTCACCTCCTCGAACACGGCGTCAATGCGTGTTAGTTGATGTTAGTTGAAACATCTTTTGCATATCATTAGCGGTCTACCTGCAATTCTCTGCCTCCGATGGGCCGAGTTCCCGACGGCGCTGTCCACATGTGCTCTCACAAACCATTAACCTGGTGTGGTGGCCGCTGAAAGAGAGAGAGGGTGTACGGACAGTGTCCAGCGCCGTCATACTTCGCTGACAGCGTGTACCGCTGGCCAGGGGGCTTCTGCCAGGGGTGGGGGGGAGTATTGGGGGGTGGCCAGGAGGCGGGTTGTTGGGTCGGGGTGGATGGGTACGCAACACCATTACCGCAGCCGGCAAGGCAGCCCTGCAGCTGCGCATGCCCATGGCAGCCCGCTTTAAACCTGATGCTCTGGGTCATCTATAGGTGTATATGGAAATCTGTACTTTAATTTACTTTATAAAAAATGTGCTATCTCATGTATTAATATAGATTTCAGTCAAGCTCTCTGTATTCCCCAAGTGATATAAAACTCAGTGAAGGCCCTCTTCTTCAGCTTCCAGGCCCAGGATGGCTGCCTGTGTACCTTGCTGCACATTGCTCCCTAATGAGATGGATGTTCTTAACCAGGCTTGCCACCAGAAGCCCTGCAGCTGCCACTCTGCTCAGTGGAATCAGAGGATTGAGCTGTTCCTGCTTTGGGGTTTGCAGCCTACATAAGATGTTTCTGAAGCCTGTCACCTGCCAAGTTCTCTTATGCCATGGCATGGAGAGAGAGCAAGAGAGAATCAGGGAATCAGCAGAGCTGGATGATGCCTGGGCTTGAATCCATTGCCGGGCCTATCTCAGAGGAGGGGGAGCTCATGACCCCCATTTATTTTTCTGTGACCTGCGAACACAGTTTGAGAAAAACTACATCCATTGCTAACGCCTATTAAATATATGCCTTTTTCAAAATTTTACTGGGAAATGGCCCTTAATTCAAGCATGAGTTAAAGAGCTGCATTTAAAAAAAAACATTTATGGGATGTGGCCGTCGCTGGCTAGGCCAGCATTTGTTGACCACCCTTCTCTTTCTTTTTTTAAATAAATTTAGTGTACCCGATTCATTTTTTCCAATTAGGGGGCAATTTAGCATGGCCAATCCACCTAACCTGCACATCTCTGAATTGTGGGGGCAAAACCCACACAAACATGGGGAAACTGTGCAAACTCCACACGGACAGTGACCCAGAGCCGGGATCGAACCTGGGACCTCAGCGCTGTGAGGCAGCAATGGTAACCACTGTGCCACCGTGCTGCCCTTGTTAACCGTGCTTAATTGTCCTTGAGAAGGTGCCTGTGAACTGCCTTCTTGAACTGATGCAGTCCATGTATCTTGTTTTTAAAAAATGTATTTTATTACAAACATGTATCAAGACAGCAAATAAACAACCCGGAAAACATACCAAACAATCAATTATACAGTCGGTACAGATTTGCCCCCCTTTTCACCCCCCCCGCTCCCGCGACAAACAGCCCCTCAAACATGGTCACAAACACCCTCCACCTTTCCACAAACACTCCTGAAGAGCCCCTTAACTAATATTTAATTTTCTCTAATCGCAGGAAGTCGTACAGATCACGTGAAGCCGCTACTCCCAGTGGCGATGCCGACTGCCACTCCAGCAAAATTTGCCGCCATGCAATCAGAGAGGCGAAGGCCTTCCTCCTCTCCATGAGTTCCGGCTTCTCTAAAACCCCAAATATCGCCACCAAAGGATTCGGGCTTCCCAATATTTTGCAACTCCAAAACATGAGCGTGTGATTCGTTGGCCCCCATCCACACCTCTCACACTCATCTGCTACCTCCTGAAAGAACACACTCAAAGAACAAAGAACAAAGAACAAAGAAAAGTACAGCACAGGAACAGGCCCTTCAGCCCTCCAAGCCCGTGACGACCATGCTGCCCGACTAAACTACAATCTTCTACACTTCCTGGGTCCGTATCCTTCTATTCCCATCCTATTCATGTATTTGTCAAGATGCCCCTTAAATGTCACTATCGTCCCTGCTTCCACCACCTCCTCCGGCAGCGAGTTCCAGGCACCCACTACCCTCTGCGTAAAAAACTTGCCTCGTACATCTACTCTAAACCTTGCCCCTCGCACCTTAAACCTATGCCCCCTAGTAATTGACCCCTCTAGCCTGGGGAAAAGCCTCTGACTATCCACTTAGTTTATGCCCCTCATAATTTTGTAGACCTATATCAGGTCGCCCCTCAACCTCCGTCATTCCAGTGAGAACAAACCAAGTTTATTCAACCGCTCCTCATAGCTAATGCTCTCCATACCAGGCTACATTCTGGTAAATCTCTTCTGCACCCTCTCTAAAGCCTCCACATCCTTCTGGTAGTGTGGCGACCAGAATTGAACACTATACTCCAAGTGTGGCCTAACTAAGGTTCTATACAGCTGCAACATGACTTGCCAATTCTTATACTCAATGCCCCGGCCAATGAAGGCAAGCATGCCGTTTGCCTTCTTGACTACCTTCTCCACCTGTGTTGCCCCTTTCAGTGACCTGTGGACCTGTACACCTAGATCTCTCTGACTGTCAATACTCTTGAGGGTTCTGCCAATTACTGTATATTCCCTACCTGCATAAGACATTCCAAAATGCATTACCTCACATTTGTCCGGATTAAACCCCATCTGCCATCTCTCCACCCAAGTCTCCAAACAATCTAAGTCCTGCTGTATCCTCTGACAGTCCTCATTGCTATCCGCAATTCCACCAACCTTTGTGTCGTCTGCAAACTTACTAATCAGACCAGTTACATTTTCCTCCAAATCATTTATATATACTACAAACAGCAACGGTCCCAGCACTGATCCCTGTGGAACACCACTAGTCACAGCCCTCCAATTAGAAAAGCATCCTTCCATTGCTACTCTCTGCCTTTTATGACCTAGTCACTTATGTATCCACCTTGCCAGCTCACCCCTGAAATCATGTGATTTCACCTTTTGTACTAGTCTACCATGAGGGACCTTGTCAAAGGCCTTACTGAAGTCCATATAGACACCATCCACTGCCCTACCTGCATCTATCATCTTTGTGACCTCTTCGAAAAACTCTATCAAGTTAGTGAGACACGACCTCCCCTTCACAAAACCATGCTGCCTCTCATTAATACGTCCATTTGCTTCCAAATGGGAGTAGATCCTATCTCGAAGAATTATCTCCAGTAATTTCCCTACCACTGACGTAAGGCTCACCGGCCTGTAGTTCCCTGGATTATCCTTGCTATCCTTCTTAAACAGAGGAACAACATTGGCTATTCTCCGGTCCTCCGGGACATCACCTGAAGACAGTGAGGATCTAAAGATTTCTGTCAAGACCTCAGCAATTTCCTCTCTAGCCTCCTTCAGTATTCTGGGGTAGATCCCATCAGGCCCTGGGGACTTATCCACCTTAATATGTTTCAAGACGCCCACCTCATCTTTTTGGATCTCAATGTGACCCAGGCTATCTACACACCCTTCTCCAGACTCAACATCTACCAATTCCTTCTCTTCGGTGAATACTGATGCAAAGTATTCATTTAGTACCTCACCCATTTCCTCTGGCTCCACACATAGATTCCCTTGCCTATCCTTCAGTGGGCCAACCCTTTCCCTGGCTACCCTCTTGCTTTTTATGCACGTGTAAAAAGCCTTGGGATTTTCCTTAACCCTATTTGCCAATGACTTTTCGTGACCCCTTCTAGCCCTCCTGACTCCTTGCTTAAGTTCCTTCCTACTTTCCCTATATTCCACACAGGCTTCGTCTGTTCCCAGCCTTTTAGCCCTGACAAATGCCTCCTATTTCTTTTTGATGAGGCCTACAATATCTCTCGTTATCCAAGGTTCCCGAAAATTGCCGTATTTATCCTTCTTCCTCACAGGAACATGCCGGTCATGAATTCCTTTCGACTGACACTTGAAAGCCTCCCACATGTCAGATGTTGATTGACCCTCAAACATCCGCCCCTAATCTAGGTTCCTCAGTTCCCGCCTAATATTACTATAATTAGCCAACCCCCAATTTCCCACATTCACCCTAGGACCACTCTTATCCTTGTCCACCAGCACTTTAAAACTTACTGAATTATGGTCACTGTTCCCGAAATGCTCCCCTACTGAAACTTCTCCCACCTGGCCGTGCTCATTCCCCAATACCAGGTCCAGTACAGCCCCTTCCCTAGTTGGACTGTCTACATATTGTTTTAAGAAGCCCTCCTGGATGCTCCTTACAAACTCTGCCCCATTTAAGCCCCTGGCACTAAGTGAGTCCCAGTCAATATTGGGGAAGTTGAAGTCTCCCATCACAACAGCCCTGTTGTTTTTACTCTTTTCCAAAATCTGTCTACCTATCTGCTCCTCCATCTCTCGCTAGCTGTTGGGAGGCCTGTAGTAAACCCCCAACATAGTGACTGCACCCTTCTTATTCCTGATTTCTACCCATATAGCCTCACTGCCCTCTGAGGTGTCCCCCCCGTAGTACAGCTGTGATATTCTCTCTAACCAGTAGCGCAACTCCGCCACCCCTTTTACATCCCCCTCTATCCCGCCTGAAACATCTAAATCCTGGAACGTTTAGCTGCCAATCCTGCCCTTCCCTCAACCAGGTCTCTATAATGGCAACAACATCATAGTTCCAAGTACTAATCCAAGCTCTAAATTCATCTGCCTTACCCGCAATACTTCTTGCATTAAAACATATGCACTTCAGGCCACCAGACCCGCTGTGTTCAGCAACTTCTCCCTGTCTGCTCTGCCTCAGAGCCATACTGGCCCTCCCTAGTTCTCCCTCAATGCTCTCACCTTCTGACCTATTGCTCCCGTGCCCACCCCCCTGCCATACTAGTTTAAACCCTCCCGTGTGACACTCGCAAACCTCGCGGCCAGGATATTTATGCCTCTCTACTTTAGGTGCAACCCGTCCTTATATAGGTCACACCTGCCCCGGAAGAGCTCCCAGTGGTCCAGATAATGGAAACCCTCCCTCCTACACCAGCTGTTTAGCCACGTGTTTAGCTGCTCTATCTTCCTATTTCTAGCCTCACTGGCACGTGGCACAGGGAGTAATCCCGAGATTACAACCCTAGAGGTCCTGTCTTTTAACTTTCTGCCTAGCTCCCTGAACTCCTGCTGCAGGACCTCATGCCCCTTCCTGCCTATGTCGTTAGTACCAATATGTATAACAACCTCTGCCTGTTTGCCCTCCCCCTTCAGGATGCCCGCTACCCGTTCGGAGACATCCTGGACCCAGGCACCAGGGAGGCAACATACCATCCTGGAGTCTCTTTCACGTCCACAGAAGCGCCTATCTGTGCCCCTGACTATAGAGTCCCCTATGACTATTGCTCTCCTGAGCTTTGACCCTCCCTTCTGAACATCAGAGCCAGCCATGGTTCCACTGTTCTGGCTGCTGCTTCTTGCCCGAGACATATGCACCCTGCACACCACCTGAAAATGAAAATTGCTTATTGTCACAAGTAGGATTCAAATGAAGTTACTGTGAAAAGCCCCGAGTCGCCACATTCCGGTGCCTGTTCGGGGAAGCTGGAACGGGAATTGAACCATGCTGCTGGCCTGCTTTAGTCTGCTTTAAAAGCCAGCGATTTAGCCCAGTGTGCTAAACAAGCCCCTTAAACTGTATCAGGCTCATCCTTGCACAAGTGGAGGTCCCTTTTACCCTTCACAGTGCCTCACTCCATCCTCCCCAATTGATTTCCTCTCCCAACTCCGCTTCCCATTTGTCCTAGATCTTCACCATCCGCACGCCTCCCTGCTCCCCAGCCACGTGTATATATATCTCCAATTCTTCCCTCCCCTTCCACATCTGGAAGCTGCAGTCCCTCCAACAGGGTGTATCCTAGCAACCGAGGGAACCCCCTCCAGACCTTTCACGCAAAGCGCAAAGTTCCCAATCTGTAGATACCTGAACTCAGTCCCTCTCGGCAGCTCTACCCTCTCCCTTAGCTCCTCCAGACTGGCGAACCCTTCCTCCAAATACAAATCCCTCACCTCGACCAGCCCCACTTCCCTCCACCTCCTGTATACACGATCCATCCCCCCTGGCTCAAATCCATGATTCTCGCACAGCAGCGTTAGCACCGACATCCCTTCCACCCTAAAATGCCTCCTCAGCTGATTCCATATCTTCACCGTGGACTGCACCACTGGGCTCCCTGAATACCTACTCGGAGCCACTGGCAATGCTGCCGTCACCATAGCCCTCAAACTAGACCCCTAACAAGATTCCTCCTCCATCCTAACCCACTCTACCCCTTCTCCTTCCCACCACCTTATCCACATTCGCCGCCCAATAATAATGAAGCAAGTTTGGCAATGTCAACCTCCCCTTCTGCCTCTGCCTCTGTAGCAGGGTCCTCCCCACCCTCGGCTCCTTCCCCGCCTACACAAAGTCAGAAATTATCGTGTCCACTTTCCAAAAAAAGGCCTTTGGTATAAAGATCGGGAGAATTTGAAAGATAAACAAGAACCTCAGCAGAATATTCATTTTCACCACTTGAACCTTCCCCACCACTGTTAAGTGCAGTGTATCCCACCTCTTAAGTTCCTCCCTGGCCTCCTCCACCAGCTTCGTTAAGTTCCACTTATGGAGCCCCGTCCATTCCCTCGCGACCTGAATCCCCAAATACCTAAACCTATTCCTCGCTACCGTAAATGGCATGCCCCCTAAATTAGCCCGCAGTGCCAGCTCATTCACCGGGAATACCTTGCTTTTCCCTACATTCAGCTTGTATCGCGAGAACCCTCCAACCTCCCCAACAGGCCCATAATCCTTCCCATACTCGCCAACGGATTCGAAACATGCAGCATGTGGTCATCGGCATAGAGCGGCCTCTGGGGCGAAATTCTCCGTTATTGGCGCAAAGTCCGCCGACCAAAGCGGCGCCAATCCCACCTGCATCACGCCGCCCCAAACGTTGCAAAGTCTCCGGCCCGGAATGGGCTAGCAGCAACGTGGCGCTATCCGCGCTGGCTCACATGGTTCACGCCGTGCGGCGTCATACACACCGCACGGCGTGACGGCTCATTAAGGACGCGCTGCTCTCCCCACCCGACCAGAACACCCGACTGGAACACCCGATCGGATGGCCGCCCGCCACTCAGCCCCGAGGTTCCAGTCCCGCGACATTGAGGCGCCCCTGGACGCAGTGGAGCAGAGGAGGGAGGCCCTGTATCCCGGACACGGCCACAGAGTTGCCCCACGCCACAGCCGGCGTCTGTGGAGGGAGGTGGCAGAGGCCGTCACCGCTGTGGCCCTGACACCACGGACAGGCACCCAGTGCCACAAGAAGGTGAACGACCTCGTCAGAGCAGGCAGGGTGAGCCTCCCCTTCCCGATATCCATATCCCACATCTCCCATATCCCCCCCTCCCCCATATCCCCCCTCCCCCATATCCCCCCTCCCCCATATACCCATATCCCCCCTCCCCCATATCCCCCCTCCCCATATCCCCCCTCCCCCATATCCCCCATATCCCCCCTCCCCCATATCCCCCCTCCCCCATATCCCCCTCCCCCACACCCCCCCACCCCCATATCCCCCATATTTCCCCTCCCCCATATCCCCCCTCCCCATATCCCCCCTCCCCCATATCCGCCTTCCCCCATTTCCCCAAGTGAATCCAGCCCTAACCTTAACCTCTGCAATACACGCGCAACCGATGGCGTGCATTCATATACCTGCCTAACACTGTTGCCTTTTACCCCTGCCACCCCCCCCCCCCCCCCCAGGAGAAGCGCGCACACAACACCAGGGAGCATGTGAGGACTGGAGGAGGCCCAGCTGATGAGAAGCCACTGACCGAACATGAGGAAAGGGCCCTGGAACTGGCTGGCGGACCTGAGAACCGGGAGGTTGCTGATGCAGAGGTCGGGGGCCCACCAGCAAGTGAGCCACCGACAGCCCGTCCCCATATCTCCCCTCCCTCATATACCCCCTCCCCCATATCCCCCCTCCCCCATATCCCCCATATCCCCCCTCCCCATATCCCTCTCCCCCATATGCCCCCTCCCCTATATCCCCCTCCGCCATATCACCTGATCACTGCCTGCGTGTCTAACCATGCATGCTTCATTGTGCATCGCAGGACCAAACGTCCAGGCACCCATCCCCGCAGATGCAGACCGCCCGCATGATGCCCCTCGGAAACCACGGGGGACGGAGAGACCCGGACCCTCTGGCATGCGACGCCCGCATGATGCCCCTCGGAGACCACTGGAGATGGAGAGACCTGGAGCAACAGGGAGACGACGCCCCCGTCTCGTGCGGGTACGGCGACGCAGGCGTGTGCCACCCAGCGACGAGAGGGGCAGCCACAGGCTCCCGTCACAGCCGAGCCACGAAACCACTACCCAGAACACCACTACCCAGGACACCCCTACCCAGGCCACCACTACCCAGGACACCCCTACCCAGGACATCACTAACCAGGAAACCGAAATACAGGACAGTGACACAGATTGGATGGGTGGAGACGAACCGCCACCCCAAAGTGCCATGGACTCAGAGTGGGACGATGCGCACGACACAACGCCACTGCTGTCACCAACACCCTCCACCATCGCAGAAACACTCACCTCGGTTGGGCACTTTAGTGATGAGGCGTCTGGTACACTCACTGGTGCGCACAACACAGCCGTCCCGATACAGCAGGTGGAGGTAGGAGCAGCAGAGGGGCCGGGCGGTCGGAGGGCAGCCCAGCCCAAGCGAACATCTGCCGCCCACATGGATCCCGGGTTCCTGGAGTTACCACACCCACACATAGATCCGATGCAACCACCGAATCTGAGACGAGCGAAGAGGGTGACGGCCAGCTTGCGGCGGCTGCAGTCGCAGGTGGAGGAGTCCACCCGCGTCCAGGAGCTGGCAGTGGTGCTGGTCATGCGTGCCACCCAGGCCGACACCGCACGGGTGGCGTCCACGGTGGAGGCAATGGGTGCGACGGTGTCAGACATGGGGAACGGTTTGCGAGGCCTGGGGCTTTCCGTGCAGGCTGCATCTGTGGCCCAGGACATGGCTGCCCTCTCACAGGAGGCCATGAGCCAGCGCCAGATGGCAGAGGGGCTCAACTCCGTGGCACAGTCTCTGCAGGCCATTTCCCAGTCTCAGCAGGCCATGGCCCAGTCTCAGCAGGCCATGGCCCAGTCTTAGCAGGCCATCGCTGAGGGCATCGGCACCAGTGGCCATGTGCTAGCTGGCGTCGCCCAGACACAGACAGGGTTTGCCAATCCCCTGGGCTCCATGGCTGCAAACCTGCAGATCCTTGTCGATACCAGCACGGGCCTCCAGGACTGGCAGCGCCAGATGTCGGGGGGGCGTCGGATGGCCAGTCCGTTCACATCCCCCACCCATGTAGAGGCCTGGGGGCCATCGGGCACCCCGAGGGAGGAGGAGGTGCTGTGGTCCGTCCCGGGTCCCCCTGTAGGGGAGGTCCCGGAACACCGCGACACCTCGGACTCCCCCCCTTCCATCCCAGGTGCATCGGGTGGGCAACGGGCAGGACAGGCTGGCAGCTCGCCATCCCAGTCGCCCGGGCCGCAGCCTGGCCCATCTAGGCCAGTACGCCCCAGAAAACGGCCGCCAAAGGGATCCCGTGTCAGAGGGCAGGAATCACAGGAGTCCACCTCCAGTTCTGCTGGACCATCTGGGGAACCACACAGACGTAGTCATAGGGTCCGTAAGGCCAAACAATTAGACACTGAGTAAGTTGGCATGGGTGCAGGGCACAGATGAGTTTTAGGGGCTAGGGCACGTGCATGAACTCCTTTGGTTATTAAAGTCAATGTTACACCTACAGAAGCTGCCTTTGTGCTCTGTCCAAAGCGTGCGGGGGTGTCATGTACGTTGAGCGCAAGTGTGTGTGTGAGGGGTGGTCTTACCTCAGCCCCAGGTGAGTCTGCCCCCTTCCCCCTGGGCCGCCATCAACATCCCCCCGGGCAGAGGACGGGACCGTGCGCTGCAGTGTCACAGCCGCATGCAGGGATGGTCCGGGTGGATGGTGGTACTGTGGCCATGGGTCAGACATAGTCCAACGATGTGGAGCCAGGAGCTCATCGCAAAGCGGGTTGTCATCATCCTCCATGGCCTGCAATAGACATGCATCCACCGGCAACTGTGTGAGCCCGACCGTTGTGCCACAGGTGGATCGGCAATGGGGGGGGGGGTGGTGTGCATGCGGGTGGGGTGGGTGGGGTTGGGGTTGAGGGTGCTGGGTGGGTGGATGGGTGGGGGGTGTGGGTGGTCGGCTGTTGCCATGGTGTGCGGTCTGTGGCCATACTCCCCGATTCCCATGCCCATCTAGTCAGTGAAGCGGGCGGCTACCAGCCTGTCCCGTGCCCACTGGCCCAGCCGGTAACGGTGTTCAGCCACCCGCCCGTGCTTAGCCCGTCTGCCCTGACCATTGCCCCCATCCCCCTCATCTGGGGAGGACTGCGCCTCTTCCTGCTGCTCCTCCACTCCGCCCTCCTCTGCCTGCGGCACATCGCCCCTCTGCTGGGCTATATTGTGCAGGACGCAGCACACCACAATGATGCGGCCGACCCTATTTGACCGATACTGGAGGGCGCCCCCAGAGAGGTCCAGGCACCTGAAACGCATCTTCAGCACGCCAAAGCACCTCTCTATCACTCCCCTTGTCGCTACATGGGCATCATTGTAGCAGTTCTCCGCCTCATTGCGTGGCCTCCGTATAGGCGTCATCAGCCACGATCGCAATGGGTAGTCCCTGTCGCCCAGCAACCAGTCCCTCAGCCGGGGATGGCGTCCCTCGTACATGCCGGTGATGTATGACCGCGACAACATGTATGAGTCGTGTACACTGCCCGGGTACCGGGCGCAGACGTGCAGGATCACCATGCGGTGGTCGCAGACCACCTGTATGTTCATCGAATAGGTCCCCTTCCTATTGGTGAACACGGCCCTGTTATCTGCAGGTGGCCGCACGGCGACGTGCATCCCATCGATCGCGCCCTGGACCATGGGGAACCCGGCCACGGCAGAGAAGCTCACGGCCCGGGCATCTTGGCTGGCCCGGTCCAAAGGGAAGCGGATGTAGCGGTGCGCCATGGCATATAGGGCGTCTGTCACTGCCCGGATGCACCGGTGCACCGATGTCTGCGATATGCCGGACAGGTCCCCACTCGGTGCCTGGAATGACCCCGTTGCATAAAAGTTCAGGGCCACCGTAACCTTGACGGACACGGGGAGAGGGTGTCCCCCGCCTGTGCCACGCGGTGACATGTGTGCCAGCAGGTGGCAGATGTGTGCCACGGTTTCCCGCCTCATCCGGAGTCTCCTCCTGCATTCCCGGTCCGTGAGGTCCTGGTATGACTGCCAGGGCCGGTACACACGGGGCGCCCTCGGGTGCCTCCGTTGCCGTTGGGCCGCGACGTCCTCCTCCCCCTCCTCGTCCTGTCGGTCAGGTGTCCCTCCAGCCTGGTCAGCTGCCGCCTGCCCCTCTGCGGCAGCCTGCGCCGCCTCTCTGGCACGCTCCTCCTCCTCCTCCTCGTCCAGGGCAACATGGACATTAGCGGCTGCCGCCATGGCGGCCAACATCGCTGGCTGAGCGGAAAACATGACGGCCTTGGGGGGTGGGGGTGGGGGGAACGACGACATGTCGTCATTGCCCATACCCCCTCCTCCCCACAGCCAGGTGGCATGGACCGCATGGGTCCGACTGTTGGAGGCTGGCACCTGGCAAGGTGGACCAACTCACTTGCCCCCCCCCCCCCCCCCCACGTCCCTCCCTGGCACGACCCCGTCCCCCCAACCCTCTCCCCGGCACGGACACCCCCCCACACCCTCCCCGGCACGGACCCCGTCCCCCCATCCCCCTCCCCGGCACGGACCCACCCCCCCCCATCCCCGTCCCGGCACTGACCCCGTCCCCCCATCCCCCTCCCTGGCACGGACCCGCCCCATCCCCTCCCCGGCACGAACCCCGTCCCCCCCATCCCCCTCCCCGGCACAGACCCCGTTCCCCCATCCCCCTCCCCGGCACGGACCCCATCCCCCCATCCCCCTCCCCGGCAGTCATCCTCCCGTCCCCGGCACTCAACCCTCCTCCCGGCACTGCCCCGGAGCCCAGCCCACTCTAACCACCCCCCACCCCCCACCGCACACACACACACAAAACCCTACACACACCTCTCTCCCACACATTCAGACTGCGGCCACGCCATCGCCTCTCCAGCGGCCAAACCCCCCAGGCTGTCACCCACCTCCACGCTGGTCGGCGTAAACCTTGAGCACTGGTTGACGCCGATTGAAATCCGGACGGGAGAATATCGGCAGCCCCAAAATCCATTGCCTTGCGCCCACCCGTGCCATTCTCCGAGGTGTGCGCCGCCATTGACGCCCCGCCGACTTTTCTCCCTTCGGAGAATTCGGCGGGCGGCGGGGGCGGAATTCACGGCGGCCAACAGACATTCTCCGACCCGGTGGGGGGTCGGAGAATCCGCCCCAGATGCTCCCTCTGTCCCCTCATAATCCCCTGCCACTCTGCCAAAGTCCATGTATCTTGAGCGACTATAGTTATCCCAGTGAAATTATTGAAACAGCTCACACTTCGAGAGCACTTTTAATATAGTGAGGCTTTCCAAGGTGCTTCCCAGGAATGGAATCAGTGTATGATTTTCAGATATTGATGAGTCTTATAACACTTCATGTGGAGTCAAACACTATCACTGTTTATAGCTCATCGTTTAATAAAGTAACCTAAATTCAGCGCAGAAGTCATTTAAGCCCTGATTTCAACCTAACACACGTGCACAATTGGCGTCTCAAGTCTGTTTTACATGTTGCCCAAATTTATGCTCCATTGGCAGAAATTGGATGGCATGTAAATCAGCCATCTGAGCCATTCATGCCCAGTTCTTGCTGGGTATGTTTGGTCAAAATTGAGGTTTTTGGTTTTGAGGTATGAGTGGCGTCAGGGGCAGCATGGTGGCACAGTGGTTAGCACCGCTGCCTCACAGCGCCAGGGATCCTGGTTAAATTCCGACCTTGGGTGACTGTTTGTGTGGAGTTTTCGCATTCTCCCCTGTGTCTGCGTGAGATTCCTACGGGTGCTCATGTTTCCTCCCACAGTCCAAAGCTGTGCAGATAGGTGGATGGCCATGTTAAATTGCCGCTTAGTGTCCAAAAGGTTAGTTGGGGTTATGAGGTTACGAGGATAGGGAGGGGTTGTGGACCTAGATAGGTTGCTCTTTTGGAGGGTTGAACAACTCGATGGGCCGAATGGCCTCCTTCTGCACTGTAGAGATTCTATGATATTTCTATGATATTTCAAATTCAAATACATTTCAAATACAGATATTTACACAGTCGATACTCACTCTCAAAAAACTGTCCACTATTCTAAAACCTCCCAGCACTGGCAAAACATGTCAAACTAATTGTTAATGTGGATTTGACACGGTAGTTCCATGGTAAAATTGTTCCATTTCTATTGGACATCGATTCTCATCATCCCAAGTTTTTCTTTCTTTCTGGAAAGTACTGACACTTTACTGGGGTACCAGTTTTATGGGCTTTCGCAGAATTCTAGTACCTAGCCTTAGTGCTGAACCTCATGTGGTTAATTAAACATTAAGTATCAGCATATTTCACCTTCAAGATTGTCACGTGATCTTTCTACTATGCGTGTCCATGCATGCAAATTTCAACAAGAATCTCTGGTTAGCAGAAAAATAAGCAGAAACCCTGGTTGACTTTTCCTGTCCTAAAGCCTGGCATGCTGAGGAAAATTGCATTAATCCCCTGGTTGTGACCAATTGGTTCAGCAAAGCTGGTGCTTAAACATGCCTGTATGACACCAAACATTGCATTTCACTAAATACTATTGGGAATGCCTCTGGTACTTTCTGTGATGACCTCAGAATTTATTGTTATAATGCTACAACACTGTGTATATTGAGGCATGTAATAATCATAAAATGCATTGGCATATCTGCAAATGAATCAGTCATGGACAGACTACTGTCTTTTGTATTATAAACAAAAAAATAATCTAAATATATTAATCCTAATATAAGTTTCTGACATCCAAATCAATCTGATTCTGAATGGTCAGAATCTATTCAGGTAAATCAGCATTTCCATGACTAGACCAAGTTGACTTTTGTACAGTAAATAGGAGCGATGCGGGCACCAGGGACAGTCTGTTTGCACTATACTGGGGCCAATCTGTTTATGCTGATACTGGGTCAGTCTATCAATACTGTTAATGGGGATGCTACCAACGTTTACTGCTACCAACTTTGATTACCATTTTCCTAAATATATGTATGCACTGGCAATAGATCTGAGTGAAGGAGCCGGAGAAACGAGCTGACCCTGTTGATAGAAAGGCAGATGACAAATATTAATAACTTGCTAAGTTAGAGGGGAGGCATGTGGTGCAGTGGTTAGCACTTGGACTGCGGTGCTGAAGACCCAGGTTCGAATCCCGGCCCTGGGTCGCTGTCCGTGTGGAGTTTGCACATTCTCCCCATGTCTGCATGAGTTTCATCCGCACAACCCAAAGATGTGCAGGTTAAGTGGATTGGCCATGCTAAATTGCCCCTTATTTGGAAAAAAAAAATTGGGTAGTCTAAATTTTTTTTTAAAAAGGGGGCACATGGCACAGGGCGCAGTGGTTAGCACTGTTATTTCACAGCGCCGAGGTCCCAGGTACGATCCCGGCTCTGGGTCACTGTCCGTGTGGAGTTTGCACATTCTCCCCGTGTTTGCATGGGTTTCACCCCCCACAACCCAAAGATGTGCAGGGTAGGTGGATTGGCCATGCTAAATTGCACCTTAATTGGAAAAAAAAGAAAAAAAAACTTAGTACTGACCTTTCCACCACATTTTATGTCAAAAGCAATAAAGTTCAGGAGGTTCATAATCTTCTAATTATTGCAGATGCGTACTCTGTTACCCACTAGTGTCACTATTGCAGCCAGGCGCCCATGATCAGCTCAATGGTATGTTACCAGAACCAACAATTACAAGTTATGTCTTGTTTTCTCTTGCTGCAGTATGAACCTATGCAGAGATCAATTTGACAGCTCCACAACATGCTTTAGACCACAGAAATTTGAAAAACAGACTCAAGTCAAAATTGCCATGAAAGGGAAGATGTCATTTCAAAACCCTTCACATTAGGGTAATATATTTAACAGCATTTCATAATTATTCTGCAATGTCCTGTGAGCTTCTGATGTGGGTTTGCAACTCATGACTCAGCAAGAAGTACAGGGGATGACATAGTTGTTAGTCAGACTTGTTCAATAAAGTGAGGCAAGTCTGATATATCTCTACATAACCACAAAATACACATAAAACCATCTCCATAATCAAGATAAAGGAATATCTGTAATTCCCTTCTGTGAAGGGAGGAAGTGTGTAGTCAGTGATCTGTCAATGTAGCCAGAAAGATAAATTAAATTCATACAATGAAAGATTATCAATACATTATCATTGATGGGAAGGCTATCGATTTACTGTTTGCATTCTGCTGTGAAATAAATGAACTTTGACAGGCAATTTTTATGTTTAAAATAAATATAGTTAAAACAGCTTCTGGAAAAGCTGGGACAACAGACTAACCTGTTCTATCAAGCTTGTTACAATCCCAGCTGATGTTACTATTGGATCCCAGGGTGGAAGCTGGCTTGAAAGATCCTAACTTCTATTTTTTTGTTTAGAAACGTGGAGGGTGGCTACTGAATAGAATCACAGTGACTGTAGGATCTCTTATTTTCTAATAAGAGACAGGGTCCTGTGGTGGCTTGAGATTGAGTTTATTGCAAAACATGGCTTGTGCACTTTCAAATACAAACAGAGAAACAAAAGTCCAGCAGGGCATAAGGGAGAGAACAATGGAAAGAGAACAAAGAAGAGAGAGGACATCACGTGAACCAAGAGCTTTTTACCTGCACTTTCTGGTACCGCTCCCCTCTCTGCCCCTAATTGGCTTACAAGTTTTGAATTGTGACTTCTGAATGGTGCCCCATACCATCACTCATGCTGGTATCTAACTTACTGGCTCTGCACATTTGCAGTCTGGATCCTGAAAGGCTGGTGTAACATTTCAGTTCTATCACCTCCAAACTGCAAATGCATAATCTGACCTTGGCTCAGAATAATACAAGCTTGTATTTCATCTACACCCAAACTAATTCTTTATCTGACTTTGCTACAGTTACAATATTTTCAAAACCTAGTTTTAATATTTCACCACAATCCACCCCCTTTGATTCTTCTAAAAATTAAAAGAGAATGAGCAATAAAAACAAACAAGCAGAAAATAGCACAAAGGAACACATTCACAGATAATCCCTTTGTTTAGGAACAGCCTTCAACACCGGAATGGGCAAGCCGATAAACTGTTACAATCCTTTGAATGTGGGAAGCATGTTTATTAGGCAAGAGGGGATGACGGGTTGTCTTGAGAGGTGGAACTTCAGCAGGGGCTTCAGTTAATTGTTTACAGCAACTCTTAATAAGCATAATAATACAATACACAACAAGATTGATAATGAGGAATGCAAAAACTTAAACTTGTTGGCAAATAAGATTGTCCTTTTAAAGGATATGAGTTTTAATCCCATTGTGCTCATTTAACATGAGATGTGTGAATCCAAGCTTTCTTCCCCAGGACTTGAACAACTGCTTGGGTGGTCAGTAGCACTTGATAGGGTCCTTCCCACTTAGCATCTATAATTGGCTGTGGCCCTTTTAGTTGGAACAGCTTCCACCCACCTTGAGAACTTGTTGACCACCACAAGAACATCGGTGTATCCATGAGATGGAGGAAGGGAGATATAGTCAACCTGTAAATGCTGGAATGGTCCAGTAGGGGCTGGGGACCTCAGTTGGGGCATTGCCATGATAGGTCCAGGATTATTCTTCTGGCAGATCACACAGCCGCCTGCTGCCAACTGGGTGTGCTTTTTGAATCCCTGACCCCACCAGATTTTCTGGAACATTTGATGCAGGGCCAAGTGCCCCCATGAATGGATCTGCTGGACTAAATAAGGCATCAGTGCTTGTGGCACAACTGTCTTGTCAGTGTCTCTTTGTCTCCAGATGCCTTCATCACATAGCTTAATTCCTGCCTCAATCCATGTCCACCTTTCCTCCCTTTCGGATCCCTTGCATTGTCTGTAGGTCTCAAGTCAGACTCATTCCCCCCAGTCTGCATGTTTGTGTTGGTTCCTCTGGGGAAGCGCATTGTGAGGCAGCTTCTTTGGCTGCCTTGTCGGCTAAGGCGTTTCCTTGTGCTTCTGTGGTATTGCTCTTCATAAGGGCCTTACACTTCAAAATGGACACTTCACGGGGTAGTTGTATGGCCTCTAGTAAGTTTCGTATCTCTTTCCCATTTCGGATAGGTGTACCGGGGCAGTGTGAAATCCTCTGCTCCACCATAACTGGCCAAAGTCATGAGCAACTCCAAAGCTGTACCTTGAGTCTGTATAGATGTTAGCTGTCCGTCCTTTTGCTATCCGGCAAGCCTCTGCCAGGGCCCATAACTCAGCCTGTTGGGCTGACGCCCCTGAGGGCAGAAACCCTTTGCCACAATCTCATGTAGGCTTGTAACCGCCCATCCTGCTTTTCAGATGCCATTGTCAACAAAGGAGGAGCCGTCTGTAAATAGGATCAAGTCTGGGTTGTGGAATGGTTCCTCTGCCGCCAAGCTCAATTTGCCTATTTTGTTCAAGATCTGCACATAGTCATGCCCCTCTCCTGCCACCGCTTGCTCCTCAGGCTGCTGGAGAATAGTTGATGGGTTCACCGGGCTACCTTGGACAATGTGGAGATTGGGAGCTTCCAGGATCGCTGTCCGCCTTGTCCATCTGGCTGCAGTCACCTGGGATATTCTGTTCATAGACAGCAGAATGTCTACGATGACATGGGGGCACTTGGCGGTTAGCTTTTGGTCCAGGACTAGCACCACAGTGGCCATTACAGCATGATACGTGGCTTCCATGGCTCTCAGGCAACTTACCTATCCGAGGACCACTGTATCCAGTTGTCCCGAATATTACTCAATGGGTCTCTGTTGATCCCCATGTTCTTGCGCCAGTATTGCTGTCATATATCCTTCTTTCTCATGGACAAACAAGGTAAATGGCCTTCCATTGTCAGGGATTCCCAGGGCTGGTTCCGAACACAAGTCCTTTTTTAGATTTGTGAAGGCCTCTTGAACCTCTCCCGTGAGGGCAACGGCTTCTTTGGATTTCCACTTTCCTTCTAAAAGGTCACTCAATGACACAGCTGTGTGTAGGAGTTGATCCAATTCAAGTTAAAGTTACGCAAACCCAAAAAGGACCTGAGTTCTTGTATGGTAGCGGGCTGTTTTGATGCCCGAATGGCTGTGGTTCAATCCTGGATAAGTTCTCTCTTTCCTTCCGAAATCTTTTGTCCCAGGTATACAACTTCTTCTTGGGAAAATTGAGCTTTGGCCATGCTGGCTTCATGTCCTCTCAAGTGGAAATGGTCCAACATGGTACGTAGGTCTTGTTTGTGTTGTTCTTCCATGTTGGATGCCAACTGAATGTCATCCACGCACTGGATAACCTCAGAATGCATGGTAGGTAATTCTCTCAAATGGTTTTGTAAAGCCATGTGAAATACCGTAGGGCCGTTATGTAAACCCTGTGGTAGTCATGTCCAGGTGTACTGTTGCTGTTGGACGGTAAAGGTGAACCACGGGCGAACCTCAGGTGCCAACAGTACCGACCAAAATCCATTTGCCATATCTATCACCGAGAACCATTTATATTCCGATGTTAGAGCATTAAAAATGGTGGAGGGGTTGGCTACCAAAGGTGCCCTTTGATCAATACACTGGTTGGCCTTCCTGTAGTCGACGGTCAGATGCCAAGTCCCATTGGATTTCTGTACTGGCCATACGGGGCTGTTAGAGAAACTATGTGTTTTTACCAGCACATCTTGCTCCTCTTGTTGTTGGATGACTGACAAGATGCCAGCAATGGAGGTTGGGCTGATAGGGTATTATTTGTTGCATGGTGGGGCAATCCCAGAAAACAATGTTGGTTCCATCTGGAGTAGGCTGCAGTCATTCTTATCTTTGGCTCATGTTGGATGTTCTTCCAACTCCTTTTTCTGGCTTCTGATAGACCCTGTTACCTGGCAGTCTTCAAAATGCAACATGGAATTCAACTGAGTCAGGACATACATGCCCAGAAGAGCTTGTCTTACTGGGCCTACCCAGACTGGTGTGGTTCATTCATGTGTGCCAAGTCCAATGCGGATAGGTTGAGTTTATCTGATTACCAAAACCTGGCCCCAACCCCATGGGCAATTTGTACCTTGTCATCTAGAGGTAAGGACTTTTTGTATTGTTGGGGCAAACATGTTAATTCAGCCCCTGTATACAATAGACAGTCTATATTTTGATCACCCACCCTCATAATAAAAAACAATCCATCTCCTTGCTGTTGGATCAGTGCCAGGAGAGGTGCTGGGAGATCGAGGGTGGGCTCCCCTAGCTGTGGTGTCAGCTGCTTGAATCTTTCCAAGTGGTCGTCGCCATCAGAGGGCGTACCTGGTTTGTGTGTTGGGCTTTTTCCCTGACGACCTTTTTGTTGTCCTTTTCCTTTGCACCTCCTCGCCCAGTGGCCTTCTTTTCCACAATGATAACCCTTTCCAGGTCGCTTTCCTTGGGTGTTGTTACTGCTAGAATCCTTGGGTTTCCATCCTGCCTGCATGGTTCGGAGTTGAGCTCCCATATCCTGGTCTAACTGGTTACACCGATCCACTAACGCGGTAAAGGGTGTTTCTCGGGCCTCCGACCCGGGCAGAGTGATTCTGGCTTTAATCCAGCGATGAAGGCTGCTTTCATAGGTCCAAAAGTGCTGTCGTCCATATCTTTGGGTCCCTCATCGTTAATTCCCAAGTGTTCCAAACAGACAGATCGGAATCGCTCTTCATACTCTAAAACCTCCTCCGCCCCTTTTTACTGGCAAGCTGTGACCTTGCTGGACTGAAAATCTGTAGCCAGCACTGGATTGAAGCCCATCCTGCCCCTAATTGCTGCTCCTCATCCCCAAGGGCAACTCGAACCTCTTTATTTAATTTTTTCCCATGCAAAATGCACCATTACCGTCAGGATCTGTACCCTGTTCACGAGTGGAGATTATAAATGCCCTTTAAGCGTTCTAACTATTCCCATGTTTTCATTTCCCCTTTCTTGGGGTGTGGAAATTCTTTAGACCATTTATCAATTTTTTTCCAGGTCGGCTGAGACATGGTGAAAATACTGGGCGTATTTAGCTTTAATTGTTTCTTGCCACCTTCGTCAGTAGTTTCTTCTGACTTAATTTTAACCTGTCTTTTCTTCAGTGGATTGAGCCGTGCCAAGAGGGGTTCCTCCTCTGAAGAACTACTTTCTGTGCTCGAATCGCTAGAGGTCTCAGAATCGAATTCTCGACCAGTTTCACGTAACTGCATTTTTCGTTGTTCCGTTTCTATTACTTCTAGGCAAAGGTACAAATGGGATGCTTTACTTGTGGGTGATCCGAGGGGTGTTTTCGGTGGTGTTACTGGTTCTTCGCACAATTGCTTCTTAAGTTCTTTGATTTTGGCTTAAGTTTCCTTCCTTCTGACTTAATTTCTGTTACTTTGGCTTTTAACTTTTCCGATTTAATTTTTTCTATTTTTAACTGTTCACTTACTGCCTTTGGCTGCTCTTTCGCAGCGGCCAGTGGGCAATCATGTTGAGATTGACTCATAGTTTCATTTCACTGTCAAAGCTGGCCCTTAACGACGAAGGATCATCTGTTTTGTTCCTTTTCTTTCATATGGGTTGTTTTCCCCAGATACTGTTGATATCATCCAAGGACCATTGTCCTTTGGAGGACCATACTTTTCCTCAATCTCAGTACAGGTTTTGGATAAGTCAAACTGTTGCTCGATATATTCTTTTAATTGCCAAAGCATCTCATCAATGGAAACGTCCAGCGGGGTTTGCCAGCCTTTGACTGTGATAGGCAACTGTTTGTCCTTTTCCTCTGTCATAACACCAATTATTTTTATTTAGACTCAAGCCGTGAGCCTTTTCAGCTGGGCCGGTATATCTATCCTGTATACCTCTGAAATCCAGATGTCTGTTAGGGACTTGAGCAGACTACCTTACCAAGGACGTTCGAGATCGGTAAGAGGAATGCTGAGTCTAAACAATGGGCGAGGACATTTTTTAATAAAGAGGTGTCCTTACCTCCAGGGCCTGATATAGGTTTTGATGTCCAGATCTCTGGTTCCTTTTCCTCTAGCTACCCTGCTCGCAGTGCCAAATTGTAGGATCTCTTATTTTCTAACAGGAGACTGGGCACGGTGGTAGTTTGAGATTGTGTTTATTGGTTAGTACACTTTCAAATACAAACAAGAGAAACAGAAGTCCAGCAGGACATAAGGAAGGTAATAATGGAAATAGAACAAAGAACAGAGAGGACACTATGTGCATCAAGAGCTTTTTACCTGCAATTTCTGGTGCCGCTCCCTTCTCTACCCCTAATTGGCTTACAAGTTTTGAATTGTGACTTCTGAATGGTTCTCCATACCATCTCTCACGCTGGTATCTAACTTACTGGCTCTGCACATTTGTAGTCTGGATCCTAAAAGGGTTTACCATTTAACTTTTATCACCCCCAAACTGCAAATGTATAATCTGACCTTGGCTCAGAATAATACAAACTTGTATTTCATTTAACAAAGAACAAAGAAATGTACAGCACAGGAACAGGCCCTTCGGCCCTCCAAGCCCGTGCCGACCATACTGCCCGACTAAACTACAATCTTCTACACTTCCTGGGTCCGTATCCTTCTATTCCCATCCTATTCATATATTTGTCAAGATGCCCCTTAAATGTCCCTATCGTCCCTGCCTCCACTACCTCCTCCGGTAGTGAGTTCCAGGCACCCACTACCCTCTGCGTAAAAAACTTGCCTCGTACATCTACTCTAAACTTTGCCCCTCTCACCTTAAACCTATGCCCCCTAGTAATTGACCCCTCTACCCTGGGGAAAAGCCTCTGACTATCCACTCTGTCTATGCCCCTCATAATTTTGTATACCTCTATCAGGTCGCCCCTCAACCTCCTTCGTTCCAGTGAGAACAAACCGAGTTTATTCAATCGCTTCTCATAGCTTATGCCCTCCATACCAGGCAACATTCTGGTAAATCTCTTCTGCACCCTCTCTAAAGCCTCCACATCCTTCTGGTAGTGTGGCGACCAGAATTGAACACTATACTCCAAGTGTGGCCTAACTAAAGTTCTATACAGCTGCAACATGACTTGCCAATTCTTATACTCAATGCCCCGGCCAATGAAGGCAAGCATGCCGTATGCCTTCTTGACTACCTTCTCCACCTGTGTAGCCCCTTTCAGTGATCTGTGGACCTGTACTCCTAGATCCCTTTGACTTTCAATACTCTTGAGGGTTCTGCCATTCACTGTATATTCCCTACCTGCATTAGCCCTTCCAAAATGCATTACCTCACATTTGTCCAGGTTAAACTCCATCTGCCATCTCTCCGCCCAAGTCTCCAGACAATCTAAATCCTGCTGTATCCTCAGACAGTCCTCATCGCTATCCGCAATTCCACCAACCTTTGTGTCGTCTGCAAACTTACTAATCAGACCAGTTACATTTTCCTCCAAATCATTTATATATACTACAAAGAGCAAAGGTCCCAGCACTGATCCCTGTGGAACACCACTGGTCACAGCCCTCCAATTAGAAAAGCATCCCTCCATTGCTACCCTCTGCCTTCTATGGCCTAGCCAGTTCTGTATCCACCTTGCCAGTTCACCCCTGATCCCGTGTGACTTCACCTTTTGTACTAGTCTACCATGAGGGACCTTGTCAAAGGCCTTACTGAAGTCCATATAGACAACATCTACTGCCCTACCTGCATCAATCATCTTAGTGACCTCCTCGAAAAACTCTATCAAGTTAGTGAGACACGACCTCCCCTTCACAAAACCGTGCTGCCTCTCACTAATACGTCCATTTGCTTCCAAATGGGAGTAGATCCTGTCTCGAAGAATTCTCTCCAGTAATTTCCCTACCACTGAAGTAAGGCTCACCGGCCTGTAGTTCCCGGGATTATCCCTGCCACCCTTCTTAAACAGAGGAACAACATTGGCTATTCTCCAGTCCTCCGGGACATCCCCTGAAGACAGCGAGGATCCAAAGATTTCTGTCAAGGCCTCAGCAATTTCCTCTCCAGCCTCCTTCAGTATTCTGGGGTAGATCCCATCCGGCCCTGGGGACTTATCTACCTTAATATTTTTTAAGACACCCAACACCTCGTCTTTTTGGATCACAATGTGACCCAGGCTATCTACACCCCCTTCTCCAGACTCAACATCTACCAATTCCTTCTCTTTGGTGAATACTGATGCAAAGTATTCATTTAGTACCTCGCCCATTTCCTCTGGCTCCACACATAGATTCCCTTGCCTATCCTTCAGTGGGCCAACCCTTTCCCTGGCTACCCTCTTGCTTTTTATGTAAGTGTAAAAAGCCTTGGGATTTTACTTAACCCTATTTGCCAATGACTTTTCATGGCCCCTTCTAGCCCTCCTGACTCCTTGCTTAAGTTCCTTCCTACTTTCCTTATATGCCACACAGGCTTCGTCTGTTCCCAGCCTTTTAGCCCTGACAAATGCCTCCTTTTTCTTTTTGACGAGGCCTACAATATCCCTCGTCATCCAAGGTTCCCGAAAATTGCCGTATTTATCTTTCTTCCTCACAGGAACATGCCTGTCCTGTATTCCTTTCAACTGACACTTGAAAGCCTCCCACATGTCAGATGTTGATTTGCCCTCAAACATCCGCCCCCAATCTATGTTCTTCAGTTCCCGCCTAATATTGTTATAATTAGCCTTCCCCCAATTTAGCACATTCATCCTAGGACCACTCTTATCCTTGTCCACCAGTACTTTAAAACTTACTGAATTGTGGTCACTGTTACCGAAATGCTCCCCTACTGAAACATCTACCACCTGGCCGGGCTCATTCCCCAATACCAGGTCCAGTACCGCCCCTTCCCTAGTTGGACTGTTTACATATTGTTTTAAGAAGCCCTCCTGGATGCTCCTTACAAACTCTGCCCCGTCTAAGCCCCTGGCACTAAGTGAGTCCCAGTCAATATTGGGGAAGTTGAAGTCTCCCATCACCACAACCCTGTTGTTTTTACTCTTTTCCAAAATCTGTCTACCTATCTGTTCCTCTATCTCCCGCTGGCTGTTGGGAGGCCTGTAGTATACCCCCAACATTGTGACTGCACCCTTCTTATTCCTGATCTCTACCCATATAGCCTCACTGCCCTCTGAGGTGTCCTCTCGCTGTATAGCTGTTATACTCTCCTGAACAAGTAGCGCAACTCCGCCTCCCCTTTTACATCCCCCTCTATCCCGCCTGAAACATCTAAATCCTGGAACGTTTAGCTGCCAATCCTGCCCTTCCCTCAACCAGGTCTCTGTAATGGCAACAACATCATAGTTCCAAGTAGTAATCCAAGCTCTAAGTTCATCTGCCTTACCCGTAATGCTCCTTGCATTAAAACATATGCACTTCAGGCCACCAGACCCGCTGTGTTCAGCAACTTCTCCCCGTCTGCTCTGCCTCAGAGCCACACTGTCCCTATTCCCTAGTTCTCCCTCAATGCTCTCACCTTCTGACCTATTGCTCCCGTGCCCACCCCCCTGCCATACTAGTTTAAACCCTCCCGTGTGACACTAGCAAATCTCGCGGCCAGGATATTTATGCCTCTCCGGTTTAGATGCAACCCGTCCATCTTATACAGGTCACACCTGCCCCGGAAGAGCTCCCAGTGGTCCAGATAACAGAAACCCTCCCTCCTACACCAGCTGTTTAGCCACGTGTTTGTCTGCTCTATCTTCCTATTTCTAGCCTCACTGGCACGTGGCACAGGGAGTAATCCCGAGATTACAACCCTCGATGTCCTGTCTTTTAACTTTCTGCCTAGCTCCCTAAACTCCTGCTGCAGGACCTCATGCCCCTTCCTGCCTATGTCGTTAGTACCAATATGTACAACGACCTCTGCCTGTTTGCCCTCCCCCTTCAGGATTCCCTCTACCCGTTCGGAGACATCCTGGACCCTGGCACCAGGGAGGCAACATACCATCCTGGAGTCTCTTTCACGTCCACAGAAGCGCCTATCTGTGCCCCTGACTATAGAGTCCCCTATAACTATTACTCTTCTGCGCTTTGACCCTCCCTTCTGAACATCAGAGCCAGCCGTGGTGCCACTGCTCTGGCTGCTGCTGTTTACAACCCAACTAATTCTTTATTTGACTTTCCCACAGTTGCAATATTTTCAAAACTTGGTTTTAATATTTCCCCACGGCGCCCTCTAAAGTACTTTTAACAAAACAATAAAATATTTATTAAACAAGAAAAGAACTATATCACACAACTCCTTCACCAACAATGACACCTTTACAGAAACATACAGATTTGTTGGGATAACACAAGTTACAAAATCCATTTTATATTCCAATGTTCACAGTAAGTACACGGTCCATGTAAACAAATAGGTGAACGGTGGTCTGAAACCAAATGACAGATGCCACCCAAACAATTTCTATGAATTTCTCATCAAATCCCCCCAGATGCATGATACAATGTGAGACCATTCTGTCTTCCGCATGAGGGTTTCCCATCTTTGCTCTCAAAAAACATGCCTTGAAATGTTCTGCCAAACAATTCTTGCTCTTGAACATCTTCACCAAGGATCCATCTCCAGGGTTTCGACTTCCACTTGTGGTATTCCTCCATCCTGGACTGCCATGTGCATTCAAGCTTCGCATATGTCGCAATCTGTCCGATACCCAGCTGTGCCAGCAGAACATAACCTCTTCAAAGGTCCACATCAAGGAATTGTTGACCCAAGTACTCTTGGATTTCTGGCTTTTCACAAGCCTATATTACATTATATCTGCTTCCTGCAACTTTGGGTGGGATTTTCCAGTCCCTTCGGGCACGTTTCCCGACAGAGGAGGCAGCTCATCATTGGCCACTGGGTGGATGATATGGTCCTGCCTATGTCTGTCGTGTTTTGTGTAGCTCACCTATCCCACCACCAAGGGATCCGCAGCAGAGGTCGCTTTCAGCGGGACCTGAAGATCCCGCCCACAGGAAGAGCTGGAAAATCCCACCCTTTACCTTTTGCCTTGGAGCCTTTTTCCTCCGTTCCTCACTCTTAACTTCACCGAACAGGAGCTGCTCATGATTCCTGTTCTTTTTCCTTGATTTAGTTGTCATCCTGGAACTTTTCTCTGTATGTCCCTGGTTTTTGGAACTATCTTCTTTAGTTTGGAACTTGTTTTTGCATGCCCTGCCTGTTCTGGAACTTTCTGTGGAATGCTGCTTCCAAATGCACTAAACTGCTTTTTTTCATGGGTTCCTTGTTGCTAGGCAACAACATAGTTTTACCCTACTTTAAGAGTTGTAAAACCTCATTAAAGTGCAGGCAACTTTTAAAATGATACCAAAAGTCAGGTTTCCTACAGGAATATAAATTAAGCTTAAACTTAAAGCTATAACTTATGCCCAGCGCACTCAAATACAAATATTGATGACCTAAAACTGTATCTATTTTCTAACAGTAACATAAATGTCGCCACTGTCCCAGAGGACCAGAGCCTACGTTCCCGTTTATGGGGGACAGCTGCTGGTGGTGATTTAATCTGAGGGTCACCGCATCTCAGACAAGGGGCAAAGTTGAGAAGATGGGGCCTTCATAATTAACCTCAACCAGTACGGAATTGAACACACGCTCTTGGCGTGGCTCCACATCACGAACTAGCCATCCAGCCAACTGAGCTAACTTACCTCCTTTCCTAACAGTAGAGCATGGTAAAAAAAAAATTACCATCTTGTACCAAATCATCCCAACAGTAGAACATTATTGCTAATCTGCACTATTTACCATTTTAACAATTACTGCATTCCAGAATGTGCATTTGTAAATCAAAGCTTAAGATCAATGGTTCATATAGTTATGTCCAAGTTTGAGTTGTTGAAAGAGCTGTGGCAGCTGTGCTGACTGGCTCCGTAATCATCTGTTACTCAACCACTTAGTATTAAACAGAACAAGAATAGAAGAGCACAAATGGCCTTTCACTACTGATACAAATTTTTCTTATCTTCCAAGGTACTGACAGGGGATCCCATCAAGAGTCACTTCCACTATCCATAATTAGTGAGTATGCCAGGTGGACCATCAACACCCTTTACAAGCCAAAATGGACCTTTGCCAGTGTACGCTTCTTTCATTGGGACAACTGTTGCTTGTTTAAAAAAGGAAAGGTCTGGTTTTAAAGTCCTTCCCCTGGGCCATGATCTCTCCGATACATGAGACCTTTTTGGGGTGTGTTAAGATCTTAAATGAGCCCCACTGACACTGAAAGAGAATGAAGGACTTAATCGTATCTGGTCCTTGACCTAATTATCAGCATGGCCATTGGATTTGCAATGAGTGTGTGTTGGGTGGGCTACATGTTTTTGGCCTCTCGCTCATGAACTGTTTCATCAAAGGTACCTGTAGACCATGTTGTGGTACATTTTTAGAGGTAGTACCAGAACAGGCATCCTCTGCAAGTTATTAAAGATATACTCACAATGGTGCAAGAGTTCACTGACAAAGTTTTATTAAAATCAAGCCCAATAGCTACATGTGATTAAGAGCAGAGGCCAACCATGAGCATATCGTAGCCCTTAAGGTGGGATATTGACCCCTCAGGGTAGTTTGTTGTTTTGGTGTAGATTCTGAAGAGAAGGATTTCTCTGGAAATGCAGTGATATCATTAACGCATTGAGAAAAAAGGATCTTTATGCTTTTACCTATAAATTAATCAGAACAATTGCTTCCCTGTGTCAGAACTAAATGCAAAGTAACTTGGTCTTCCTGTTCTGAGTGAGTTCTCCGAGATACATCTATACATGCAGATGGGAGCAGCTGTAATTCATTAATGCAGCCATTAAGAATGATGGGTGGCATCACCATGTCTGTGGCTGTTGAGAACATTTCCTCCAGCAATAATTTGCTAATTGTCATCCAACTGTCAACAGTGTCATTTTATAACCAGCTGAACAGCTGGAAGTGACCAACCTGAATTTTATTATTGAGTGCGGTTTATTTTTCTGAGGCTATAGCTGAAGAAAAATGTTTTGTGGACCCGCACCCACTGTAAATCACATTTTGAGGGAGTTTGAGCTTTGTATTTCATTGAAGAAAGATTATTGGAATGAAACAGCAAATACTGGACTCAAAGTCATCTGTTTCTAGGAAATGGCTATGGTTGCAGGAAAATTACCCACAAATTATTGGCCATTCATTATCATAATTTAGATTGTTTTGGTCATTCGGGTTGGCCATATATAGAGATATCCGTGACTTTGGTATTTAAGGTATAGTTACAGTTAAACCACAGATCTGTATTTATTTTATTAATTGATGGGATGCGGGTGTCTCTGGTTAAGCCAGCATTTATTGTCCATCCCTAATTGCCCTTGTGAAGGTGGTGATGAATGCATTCTTGAACCTCGTGTAGGTACACTCACAGTGCTCTAAGGGAGGGAGTTCCAGGATTTTGACTCAATGACAGTGAAGGAATAGCGATATAATTCCAAACCAGGATGGTGAGTCGTCTGAAGGGGAACCTCTAGATGGTGGGGTTCCCAGGTACCTGCTGCCCTCGTCCTTCTGGATGACAGCAGTTGTGGGTTTGGAAGGTGCTGCCTAAGGAGTCTTGAGGGGGGGGGGGGAATTTTCCAGCCTGTCTCGCCAATGAATCCAGCAGGTTCCACCGATGGCAATCCTGGTGGATTCAATGGGAATTTCCATTAATTGACAGCATTGGGGCCAGGAGAAGCTACGGTCGTCCAAAGGCGACCGCCTCCCATTGCCAAAAAACACACCATGGGAGGTGTGTGGGCGGTGCGGGAAAACCCCCTTTGGTGAGTTTCTGCAGTGCAACTTGTAGATGGTAAACACGTCTGCCATGTGCATCGGTGGTGGAGGGAGTGAATGTTAGTGGATGGGGTATCAATCAGGTGGGCTGCTTTGTCCAGGTTAATGACCAGCTTCTTGAGTGCTGTTAGAGCTGCACTCATCCATGCAAGTGGAAAATATTCCATCACGCTTCTGACTTGTAGGGGATGTACAAGCTTTGGGGAATCAGGAGCTGAGTTACTCACCTCAGAAACCATAGCGTCTGACCTGATTTTGCAGCCAAAGTAATTATACAGCAGATCCAATTCAATTTCTGGTCAATGGTAAACTCCAATGTGTTGATTGTGGGGGATTCAGCAATGTTAAGGTCATTGAATGTCAAGGTGCGATGGCTAGATTTTCTCTCGTTAAATGTAATCATTGTCTTGCACTTATGTGGCACAAATGTTACTTTCCATTTCCCAGTCCAAACCTCTTGCTGCATTTGAACATGGACCACTTCTGTATCTGAGGAATTACACATGGTGCTGAACACGGTGCAATCATCAGCGAACATCGTCACTTATGATGGAAGGGAGGTCATTGATGAAGCATCTGAAGATGGTTGGGCCTCGGACACTACCCTGAGCAACAAATGGAACTGAGATGATTGACGTCCAATAACCACAACCATCTTCCTTTGTCCGAAGTATGACTTCATCCAGTGGAGAGCTTTCCCCCTGATCCCAATGTAGCCAGTTAAAATGGCTAACTCCCGATTAGAATGGCTAAACACTGATTTAAAATGGCAAACGGAAGAGGCTGATGGGAAAATCAGCCAACAGGACTCAAACAGGCAGCTGCAGGCAAAAAACTGTGTATTCGCCTGTGGGGAGGCCAGACAGAATCGATACCTGCAGCCATCAACATAACAACACACCAGCCATCTGAATATAAATTAGCAATCCCCGGGAACAATGTGCAACAAATTAGACACACAAAGCCAACCCAGGCTTTTCGGCGCTTGCAGGTGCCTACACAAAAGAGAGGTGAACGACAACCCCAAAACCGCCCATCGATCAAGGAATCACTCCAGCATTGGAGAATATCGAACCAAGTGATTGGGCCAAAGTCCAATCACTTGGAACCAGGTACAGGTCCGCCCCGAAAGGCGGGAAGCCCCTGGGGACTATAAGAATAGAGTCCAAGTTCAAATCACCCCTTCTTCTCCTCTCCGCACCCTTCGGGACCCTTCTGCTGACCTTCTACAACAGCCGCGAGAACCGTAAGTCTTACTCCAATGCTCGCTATGAGATAGGCACCCCTGACTATTGACCTGTACCCGCTTTGAATCCTGCAGGCTCAGAACCCATACGAAAGGCCATTCGTTTCCCTAACCTGATGGGCCATTTCCAAAGTTAAGTATTGGCCTGTTAGGTGTAGGAAGTAGCTTAGAAGTAGAATTCATGTATAAGTATTGATTACTGTATATAATAAATGTGCGTTGATTTAACTCTTACTAAGCAGTGTGTTGGATTATTGATCATTACACGGACTTGAACCACGTGGCGGTATCAGAAAGATACCTGGCGATTCAAGAGCAAAGGTGATAGAACAAGAGCAATTAAACTAAGGCTAAAACGAGCAACACCATTGACACCAATTTTGCTGAGACTTCTTAGTGCCACACTTGGTCAAATATTGCCATGATGTCCAGGGCAGTCACTCTCACCTCCCCTCTGGAATTTAGCTCTTTTGTCCATGTTTGAACAAAGGCTGTAATGGGTCAGGAGCTGAGTGACCCTGGCAGAACACAAACTGAGCCTCCGTGAGTAGGTTGTTTCTGAGTAAGTGCCATTAGATAGCATTATTGATGACAGCTTCCATCACTATTCTGATGATCGACAGCAGACTGATGGGGTGGTAATTGGCTAGGTTGGATTTTCCCTGACCATTGGTAGTATTGGACAGCTCCTGACCACTTCAAAGCAGCTAAGTGGCTTCACTTCCTGTTTTGAAACCACAAAAAGCACTTAGCATTGTTGAAGTAGTCAGGAGCTGCCAGTCTAAACAAGAGTGCCTATAAACATTTTGGTTAGGATCAATGGAGGGTACTTGAGATATATTCAAGCGTGAAGGAAAAGATAAATAAAGAAACCCTTGCAGCTGTGTCTGAACCATTAAGCTGTCGATCACAGGCAAGTGAAACTGAATGGATGCTTAGCATTTCAAAGGATCTTAGGGGATATTCAACTGTTGAGGTCTTTCTAGGAAGGTTCTGACACTTCAAAAATCTGCAGTTTCAAAGACATATTGCTGAGGGAACAGCTATTAGGAAAGGGGAAGTGTTTCGGCATTGATTCTTCACTGAACTGCCTGACCAGCTTAACAGCTGTCTGGCTGCGCAGTTAAACTGAGGAGGCCACATCAGAGTTTAAAAAGATAGATTAGGGGGATGCTATTGAACAGACAGCTGCCTGTGATCACCATGCCAAGAGTGATCTTCAGGTTGCACAGGGCTGCAATGAACAGTCCATTCACGGGACCCCCCGTCCCGGGGAAGAGTCCAGATTTCAACCCCTTACCCACAGTCCAAGCCCACTCAACCCCCAGGATCTTTGGGGAAGGCTGCTATGCAGCCTGGCAGTGGCACATTAGCAATAGGATGACCCTCTTGACTCCCCTCAGGGTCCACCGCACTAGTGCTGTATTTAACCATACTTACACAAAGCCCGCCCGATGGATCGCCTGCTGTGGGCAACATGTTTGGGGGGGGGCGGTGAAAACGGGCTTCCAGCCTGTTAATTGCATGCTAATGCATGCAAGTTAGCACATTACATGTTCCGGTCGGCATGGGAAGGCAGCCTGAGATGCTGGCGGCATGGGAAGCAGAGACTGGGGATGGATCTTCCACCCGGTGCCGGTCCCGTTTTTCGGCTCCATTCTCCGCCCAACTGGGATTCTCGATCACAGCAGCAGAGAATCGGGAATCCCAACCCCAGTCTAGCAGCTACATCCTTGAGGATTCAGCCAGCCTGGTCAGTCGTGTTGCTACTGAGCCAATCTTAGTGATTGACATTAATCTCCGCACCCAGAGTACATTTTTCTCCCTTGCCACCCTCAGTGCTTCTTCCAAGTTGTGTTCAACATGGAGGAATACTGACTCATCAGCTGAGGAGTGCTGGTACGTGGTAATCAGCAGAAGGTTTCCTTGCCCATGTTTAACCTTAAGCCATGAGACTGTTGAGGATTTCCATGGCAACGCCATCTGAATTGTATACCACTGTGTCACCACCTCTGCTGGATGTCCTTCCAGAAGGATAGGATGTACTCAAGAATAGTGATAGTGGTGCCTGGGACATTAACTGTAAGGTATGATTCCATGAGTATGATTATGTCAGGCTGTTGCTTTCCTAATTTTCATACCACAATAATTTTCATAGCACAATACCACAATGCTACTGCCTCCCCTTTGACCGGCGAATCGCCGCCAGTTGTGTGCTTGCGTTTGACGTGGCGCCGATCGGGGCTATTGAAAGAGGCCCCTGCAGCAATTCTCTGGGGACGACCAGCCGAGTTCCCGCCGGCGAGGTTCACGTATGGTTCCACCTGGCAGGAGCCCGGAGTCGCGGCTGTAGGGGGCATGCGGATCCGTCACCGGGGGGGGGGGGGGGGTGCTTCCAGGACAGCCAGGCCTGCGATCGGCGGCCGCCTATTGGCGAGCGCGCGCAATCTGGGGGGGGACCTACTTCCTTGGCATCGGCCCGCTGTGTGGGTTTGCCATGTCGCACGGGGCCGGCGCCACAGGCGGCCACCATGTGCATGCACGGACCCGCGGCCGGAGGTGCAGTGCTCCGTATCAGCAGTCGGAGCTGCATGGGGCGCTCCCGCACCCTGCTGGCCTCCTTCAAAACGGAGAATCAGCCCAGACTTTCTAGAAAAACATCCGGAGTGATTCGCGCCCATTTTCTCGCGGCCATGGGGACATAGCCCCATTATTGGAGAATCCCGCCCATGAAGTAATACACCACTCGGACCCTCAAGCCTGCTCCGCCATTCAAGAAGATCATGGTTTATATGTTTGTAACTTCAGCGTCACATTTCTGCGTACCCCCGGTAACCTTTCACCCCCATGATGTTGGGAAATTATTTCGGGAACTTGTTCTTCCAAATTTCGTGACAGATTAATGATGTACTTCGGGAACCCTTCTTGCATCTCATGAATGCTCATTGAAAATCCAATAGACAAAAGTCTTGCTTCCTCTTCTAATTCTCCGCCGTCTGAGGGAATTTATACCATTCTGTTTCACGACTCTAAGTAAATGCTGCCTTCCTCATTCTCACAGATGGCTCTTGGGTGCCGGAAGACACCAATGCAGGAGGCAGAATGTACAGGTAGAGGTGCAGAAGGCTGGTTCACAGACACAGGGTATCTAGAGCAGCTGGACACCTCCCCTTTTTCTGTCTGTACCTGGAATGGATAAATAAGAGAATGAGTGACTGCCTAGGCTGGTTCAAACATTACACACATCACTCACATTCACTTTCTGAAGTTGTCTGTATAATGGATGCTTCTTAACTGGGTTGCTGGGAGCTGGGAGAGGCCAATCTCGTCACTGTTACCATCCTCCCCTGACAGCTCTACTGCCTGCTGTTCATATTGGGCAAACTTCCTCAGCTCTGGGGCTCCATCTCCCACCTTGTCCCTGCTGTTGTCGGCTATCTTCTGCTGCATAAAGACAGCTGGATTGAGCGTGAGCACATTGAATGAAAGAGCAGGACAGAGGCTAGGAATTCTGTCTGCGACGAGTAACTCACCTCCTGACTCCCCAAAGCCTGTCCACCATCTAAAAGGCACAAGTCATGAGTGTGATGGAATACTCTCCATTACTCCATTAGCCTTGATGAATGCAGCTCCAACAACACTCAAGAAGCTCAACACCATCCAGGCTAAAGCAACCCACTTGATTGCAGCCCCCCCCCCCCCTCACCACCACCCCCCCCCCTCACCACCGCCCCCCCCCCCCCCCCCCCCCCCACCCCCCGCCATCCTCCATGTTCAACATTTATCCATTCCACCATGAATGGACAGTGGCTTTGGTGAGCATCATCTACAGGACGCATTGTAGCATCTCACCAAGGGTCCTGTGGGTGCACCTTTCAAACCCGCAACCTCTATCGCCTAGAATGACAACGGAAGCAGATGAATGGGAACAGTCCCACCTGTAGTTTCCCCTCCAAACCACACACCATCCTGTTTTGGAACTGCATTGCTGTCCCTTCACTGTTGCTGGGTCACAATCTTGGAATTCCTGCTTTAAAACACTGGGTGTACCTACACCACATAGACTGCAGCGGTTCAAGAATGCAGCTCACCACCACCTTTACAAGGGCAACTATGGATGGGCAAAAAAGAGCTATCCTATCCAGTGATGCCCAAGATCCAAGTATGGATGAAAAACAAAATCAGTGCTGATTTGAATTTGGAGTGAGTAGAAGGTTCACTTGTCCTGTCAGACGGGATAAGGTCGTTCACCCACTTCCTGCACTGCAGGGAGGCCCTCCTTTAGACCTCACAGGCACTGACTACCCTAGTGACATCCTCCCAGGCCGCTGTGATCAGACGGGAATGCCACTTGCAGTCATCCTTTGGAAAGAGGATTGCCCACCTTTCCTCGACCATGTTGAGGAGAATCTCCAGGGAGGAATCACTGAACCATTGCTACCAAAGGCTCTGGCACAATGACTGAATAGCTGTCCAGATTCCATTTAAATATGGCACACGGACACAATGGTGGAGCAGATGACTTCTTGCCCACCCAGCCACGAGATTTGAAGTGGTCCTTGTGACTGTATAATTAATGAGGTGAACATCGTAAGATTGTGTATGTTCAACCACCCCACCCTCCAGTAGTAGTCATTCCAACTTCTGCTTCTGCCACGTTTGGAATGGAAAACTTTGCACATAGTATATAAAACTTGCAATAAAGATCATCAGCACTTCTCCCTGGTTTAGCTCACTGGGCTAAATTGATGGCTTTTAAAGCAGACCAAGGCAGGCCAGCAGCACGGTTCAATTCCTGTACCAGCCTCCCCGAACAGGTGCTGGAATGTGGCGACTCGGGGCTTTTCACAGTAACTTCATTTGAAGCCTACTTATGACAATAAGCGATTTTCATTTTCATTTGGGCTCATTTTCACCTTTCAGGGGGTTGGTACCTGCCTTCTATTGAGGTTTACAGGGTCGCAGCCTTTTACCAGGTCCTTGTGAGATTCGGAACTTGGAGTCTATGAGAATAAGGATTTCCCATTCTGTTGCTCCACTGTAATGAGTGCCTGTACAAAGGAGGTTTTCCCCCCTGTTAGGGCAGACATCAACTGTCCCATAATCACAATACATTTGTCTACTAGCGGAGTACATAGAGCATTCACACAGTTTTCATCCATTATCAGACATTATACTGCCATAACTGCTTTGAATTCCAGTCTGGCATCTTTATTATATGAACATTTTGATTCAAAAATAATGAGAAAAAAAATCACTTTACCCAATTCAGAAGGGCACTTGCTTTGATTTTGATGCCATTAGATTATATCTGTGGCCTATAAAGTAGATATGGTACTTTTATATTTTACATCAAACAACAGTACCTACCTTCAAAGGGTTTTTACAAGTATAAAAATCCCAAACATTTTGGGTTTCAGTTCAATTTCATCTCACGATGAGTTGGAATATCTTTAAATGTGTCTCAGAGATTCCTACCAAGTCTGCATTCTATCAGTCTGCTCAGGAATCAAATTTCTCTCTCCATGAAAGTATTTTAAAACAATTCTACACTCTGCAAAGAACGTTTTGAAAGAATCTCAGCACTCTGGATCGTCTCTTTAACCCCTTATGAACTGGGTTCAAAATTCTGTTTTTGGTCTGGTTTCCATAACTCATTCATATTACTTTCGTCTGTAAATAACGCTAGAGATAAATCTGCTTTGATAGTTCAACTTGTTGCATGACTGATATTAACCTGTTTCGAAAATAGGTCACAAAACTGTACTGTTCTCGTCAAAATCCTGGAACTCCCGATCTAACAGCTCTATGAGTGTACCTACATCACATAGACCACAACAGTTCAAGGTGAAAGTCCACCAACAATTTCTCAAAGGGAATTAAGAATGGCAACAAATACCGACCTTGCTAGAAACTCTCATACCCTGAGAATGAATAAAAAACATTATTGTGGAATTCTCTAGTTGTTATCCAGTAATAATAAAATGGTTCTTTGGTTGGCCTGGGAATGTTACCCCAGATTACTTTCGACATAATGCCTTGACTCTTAAGGAGTGTGGGCTTGTCCATGGAAGTGAACTCTTCCCACAGAGCAAATGGAAAAGTTATCTAATGTGAACTTGAGTAATAGCACAGTCGTGATTCACTCTCCTGTATCTTCATTCCGATAATTCTCATATGTTTTGAAACTGACTCTGGTAGATTCTGGGAGTTACAGTCCCCTGCCAGTGGTTTTAACTTTTTTGTGATAATTTGCCCGATGTTGCAAGAGATATTTCCCCTCAGTGTGCCCTAATAACTAACGTTCTTGACATTGCTGCTTCCTTTCTTTCAATTTGAAGTAAAGTTCAACCTTAGGAAGCCACCCATCTGGTGTTCTGAGAATGATCATCCCATCACAGCTGAGCCTTAAATAGAATGGATTTCAGTTCCGTTTTCTTCAGTTGAACAAAGTTTTAGCTGCTGGACTGTTTGATTCAGCAGGACTTATAATCTGTTGGTTTGCAGCATACTTTCAAATTTCTACCATTCCTGAAATCACCTGACTGGTTAAGTTGTCTTTTCATGAAACCGTTTATTTTGCACGAAGCTTCCCTTCATTCTTACAGGAAGTCATTCCTGTTTTATTGACCAAAGGTCAAGTGGATCCTTTCTGCTTTAAACCTGAGCCTTTGACTGATTTCCGCTCAAATTTATTTGTTTGCATCCCAGAAAGCATTCGCTAAGATCCCACATAAAAGTTGACTGGGAAAATTGAGACTGCACAGAAATGGAAGTAGACTTTTGACATAGCTGGAGAAGTGACAATGGGATGTCTACACTGCTTGCAAGGAAGTGGAGCGAGAGAGATGTTTTGTTTTGGGACTAAGATGTAAATTAATTTAAAAGCATCCATGAACACTGAAGATGGAGGGAGCTTAAGAAGCTTCTCTGATTTCAATTTATCTATGTGTTTGCTGGAGTGGGGCTTTGGTTGCAGTTTGGGCCTCATGATGCTTGCAGCCCACAAAGAAGCTATCAGAGCTGTTAGCAGACTTCAGGAGAAAACAGTGAAACATTTGGAATTGAGTCGTTGTTGAAGCAATCTGAGTTGGACCAGCTTTTTAGCACAGGGCTAAATCGTTGGCTTTGAAAGCAAACCAAGGCAGGCCAGCAGCACGGTTCAATTCCCGTAACAGCCTCCCCGAACAGGCGCCAGAATGTGGCGACTAGGGGCTTTTCACAGTAACTTCATTTGAAGCCTACTTGCGACAATAAGCGATTTTAATTTCATTTTCATTTCATACATTTTGAGGGAAATCAGAAGCTAGGTCTTCGAAAGTGAAAAGCTAAATCCCTCATGGGGAAGACAGAGTTTTGATGGATTGTGTAACTCACAGTGATCACTTATACCCAGGTGGGTTCAGGGCCTCAGAGATGGGGTGCAGACAAAGCCAAACGCCAGGGCCCAGGGGCTCGGGGGACCCGGTATCAGGGGCTGGGGGACCCGGGCTCAGTGTTGCAAACGGAGTTCTCAAGTCATGCATCAAAGCCAGAGCCTCAGATGAAAGACCAGCTTAAAATAATTGGAACTGTCAGCCTGAGATTTCCTATTTTTAAAAGGTCTGTCAAGTCAGTTTCACGAGTTTTGCTTCTTACCTTCAGGTTTCTGATTTCTTTTTAAAAAGCCCACCAGAAGACCACGAAGCTGCCTGGAGGTGAGAAGCAGCAGCGCAGCAATTGTCGTGAGAGTGCTCTTGTTTATAGTATCATAGAATTATAGAATTTATGGTGCAGAAGAAGGTCATTTGGCCCATCGAGTCTGCACCGACCCTTGGGAAGAGCACCCTACCAAAGCACACATCTCCACCCTATCCCCGTAACACCATCTAAACGTTTTTGGACACTAAGTGCAATTTATCATGGCCAATCCACCTAACCTGCACATCTTTGGATTGTGAGAGGAAACCGGAGCACCCGGAGGAAACCCACGCAGACACGGGGAGAACGTGCAAACTCCACACAGACAGTGACCCAAGCCAGGAATCGAACCTGGGACACTGGAGCTGTGAAGGAACTGTGCTAACCACTGTGCTACCGTGTTGCCCATGGTTGAAACTGGAAAGTGAAATCATTATCATTTTAGAATCAATTGGGTGATGTGTATATGATTGGTGGGGGGATGTTGACAGACAGAGGAGGAGGTTGTAAGGGTTGAGCGTGGGGTGAAGGTGGAAAGGATTGTGGGTGGAGGTTGGGAAGCGGCAAGGGGAAGGTTAGAGATGATTATGGGGTGGGAGGAGGTTGGGAGGAGTTTGAGGTGGGGGCAGTTGGAAGGGGTGGGGGTAGAGGTTGGGGGGATGGGGAGGTTGGAGGGGCAGGGAGGTTGAAGAGGGTGTTGTGGGGGGTTTGCGACATTGCAGGGGAATGGGGACAGTTGGTGGTGTGGGGAGATTTGAGGGAGTGGGGGAGGTGGTGGGGATTTGGGGAAGAGGTTGGGGATGTGGGGGGAGGTTTTGGAGGAATGGGAGAGATTGGAGTGGGGTGGGAAATGGAGGCTGGAGGGCGGTCAGGAAGAGGTCTGGGGTGTGCGGTGAGAAGTGAGTTTGGAGGCGGGGCTGGGGAGAGGTTGTGGTTTGTTGGGGGAGAGAGGTTGGGGGTTTAGAGGGGCCTGTTGGGGGCTGGGGAGGGGTGGGTTAGAGAGGTTATTGAGGTTGTGCGGTTTACTCTTCAGGTTTGGTACCACAACATTAAATAATGTACACTTCCCAAATTTATCTTTTGAATTGAAACCAGTATATAAATATTAGTTAAAATGTTGATTCTGCCAAAAAGTAAACGCAGTTCTGATCACATGCCATGTCAATTTAACAGAGGCTTGAGAATCTTTGGCCTCATCAAAATAAATGCAAAAAACTAAAAACACGGAGTGATACCAATCAGGGTGTTGACTCGGTCTCACTTGTTTTATTATTCTTGCAAAGTCTGGGAATTAAATCCCTATTTGTCACTAAGAGATTAAAGAAAGGTTTTATAAATCTCTACTCCATTCTTGCTTCATCTCACACTGCACCATCCTGATTGAAATCTAGCAGAGGATGGTCACACTGGTACTAAAATCTCTCTGGGTGTAAAGATTCTTGAATATCGATTGTAACTTTGGCAAAAAAAAATCCATTGAAATAACATAAAGGGCTTTTACCATCGAGTGTCTTTATAGAAAACCAATCCTATGACTGAAGTGCTTTTAGAAGGATTTCTCTCAGGATTTGGTGTCAGGTTTTATTTTTGACGTTGGACTTCCTTATTTATTAATTGCATTTTTCTACCTAATTTGCCTATTTCTCTCATACCTCAAACAACAATTAGAATTCCTAAAAAATGCAATTTGCACATTTATCTGGTACAAACATCATATGAATCCTGTGGATAGGCCATAAATTCCCAGAGTACAACACAATTGTATGACGGAGAAGTCAGATTGGTAAGGTTGTATTAGCGACAGAGTTGAATTAGTTTGTAAATGTAATGATTTCTTCACAGCCACTTTTCTAATATAGTTTATTGTTCTGTGATTAATTATCCTTAAAGACGCAACATGGGTGATGTTAGAAAGCATTGTTTGAAAAACCTCATTTAAATAGTAGGACATGAATTTCTATTGTTCCTATCATACCTTCGCGACATCTCAAAGAAACTATGGGCAGGATTCTCCGACCCCCCGACGGGTCGGAGAATCCCCGGGGGGTGGCGTGAAGCCCGCCCCGCCGCTCCGATGCCGGCTGCCGTATTCTCCAGCGTCGGTTTTCGGGCGGGGAACACGCCGCGCCGGTCGGGGGCCGTTGGTAGCGCCCCCCCGGGCAATTCTCCAGGCCCCGATGGGCCAAGCGGCCGTCGGTTTCTGGCCAGTCCCGCTGGCGTGGATTGGACATGGTCCCACACGGCGGGACCTGGCAGGTAAGTTGGCTGGTGTGGTCCTCGGGGGGGGCGGGGGTGACCTGACCCCGGAGGGGGGCGATCATGGCCCACCGATCTGCGGGCGGGCTTGTGCCGTGGGGGCACACCTTCCTTCCGCGCCGGCCCCTGTAGGGCTCTGCCATGGCCGGTGCAGAGAAGACATCCCCCTGCGCGTGTGCTAGAATATGCCGGCCGGTCTGCGCATGTGCTGAACCACGGTGGCGGTTCTGCGCAAGCGCTAACTCGCGCAGTCCCTTCGGCGCCAGCTGGCATGGTGCCAACCCCTCTGGCTCCGGCCTAGCTCCTGGAAGTGCGGAGAATTCCACAACTTCCAGTCAGCGTTATTTTTTACGCGTGGATCGTGAGAATCCCGCCTACATTCTTTTGAACTGTTTTAAGCCTGACAGCCAATTTTCACATACAAGAGACTTTAGGTGGTGGCCATGAGTTGAGCGGTCACACAAAAGATGGCTCCCTCCTAGAAACCTCCGATTAGACCTTCTAAACCGGCCAAATGAGCATCAATAGTGCAAAAGATTCCCCAGATATCAGATTAACCCTCCATCCACCGCTTTATCAACCAGGATGCTGACGAGCCAGCAAGCAGGTCGAAAAAACAGCAAGGAGGGAGAGTAAACCTTGACCCTGAACAGGAAGACCCGTGTGGCAGCTGAGAACCGAGCGTGGCTGACCCTACGGGATCATTAACGCCGACACAAGCGATGATGGAGAAGCTGATGGAATTCATCACAACAGAACTCCAGAGCAACAGAGAGGCGATGAAAGGGGACCTCATGGTGGCGGTGAGGACAGCAATAGAGTCTGTATTGGCTCACATAAAGGAGGCAATGGACAGAGCGGAGCGGAGACTGGGGGCCCAAGAGGCAATGGTGCGGAACCTACAAAAGCTGCCATGGACCAGGGAAACGGATCACCTCATTCAAAGTCAAGGTGGCAAGGTGGATCATGGCCCAGAAGGCATTGAAGGGAAAGGTTGATGAGCAAGAAAATAGGACCCGCCTGCAGAACCTGCAGATCATTGAGCTACACGGAAGGGAGGAACCCGACAGAGTTCGTAGCATCGATGCTCAGAAAGCTGGTCGAGGAGGAGGGCTTCGCCAAGCACCCAGAGGTGGACCGGGCCCACAGGTCACCCTGAGAGAGACCCAAGTTGGGGAACCATTATGGGTCATGATAGTGAGATCTGTAGATTTCAAGATAAAGAGCGGATCCTGATGTGGGCAAAAAACACGCAGTTGAGGAAGTGGGAAGGACACACCGTTCACTTGTACCAAGATATTGGGGCGGAGGGTGGGAGGGGAGAAGCAGACAGGGAAGCTACATTCAAACCTGGTCTAGGGGGGAGCAGCTATGCTAGCGAGCGAGCTGGTGCACGGGAGTAAAGAGGGGGGTACCGTGGCACATCTCTACAGAGGGTGGGAGCATGTGCAGGAGGGAGGGGTAGAGCAACAAAGTAAGAGGGACAGGGGGCAAGAGGCAAGGAAACGGTGTAAGTAGGTAAGGGGCAGGCAAGGGGGAAAGGGAAGGGGAACAGCATGGGTAGAAAGGCTTGGGGGGGGTGGAGGATAGAAGGGGGAAAGAGTAGAATGCTCGTTACAACATGTCGCATGTGGAGATGGCTGGAGAGAGGAAGGTGAGGTGGCCATCTTGGATTGCCCATGAACTAAGGGAATACCCGGCATGTAGGGTCACATCCACGACGTGAGTGTGGCTGATCCCACAAAAAGGGAGGGGGACAGAAATCCCCCATCAGATTAGTCATTTGTAACTTGGAAGGACTCGACCGGCCGATGAAGCGATCCAAAGTCTTCGTCCATCTTAAAAGCCTGAGGGTGGACAGAGTCTTTCTGTAAGAGACACATTTAAGAGAGGACGACCGACTGAGGGTAAGGAAAAGCTGGGTGGGACAGATGTATCAGGCGTGCTTTGACACAAGGACGAGGGGAGCAGCCATACTATTTAATAGAAAGTAGCATTTACAGCGACGACCATGGTGATGGACCCAGGGGGATGATATGGTTAGCAGGATCCTGGAAGGGTTCTTGTAAATATATACATCCTGATGCGACCATCAATTCACGCAAAACAGAGAGTAGATGTAAACTGTGGCTTTACTCGACTAGAACAGTGCCTGCCTGCGACTGCTCTGCTAGTGAGAGCCGCCTACAGGGCTGCTGCTCTTTATACCTCCCCTCAAGGGGCGGAGCCAGGGGCAGAGCCCACAAGGGCACCAACCTGATACATTCCATGTAATATCGTACAATGGTCCATAGGTGGAGCCCACATGGGCAACAGCGTGATACAGCAACATACATGGTGAATGGTTAATACAATACATTCACCACACACCCCAAACTGGAACAATGCTGAATTCATAAAGAAAACAATGGCAGAGATCCTCGACCTAGACTCCCACCAACACATCATAGAGGGAGACTTCAACTTTGTGCAGGGCCCAAAAATGAGACAGGTTCAATCCTAGAATGGGAGCCATAACAGGAATGGCACGAGATCTAAACACCTTTATATTGTGGGTGTGTGGGGGGAGGGTGTAGACCTGTGGAGATTCAACTACCCGAGGGAGAAGGAGTTCCCCTTCTTCTCCCATGTACACAAAGCTATTCATGCATAGACTTCTTCATGGTGGGGAAATCGGTGCTTCCAGGTGTAGTACGGGCACAATACTCCACAATAGTAATCTCTGACCATGGTCCACAGTACATGGATGTGACGTTGGAGATGGGCCGGACCCAGCGCCCCCCCCCCCCCCATGGAGGTTGGACCCAGCCCTCCTCGCCGACAAGGCATTCTGCGAAAGAATGTCACAAGCCAACCGAAACAGGGAGGTCTTGTCCTCCATGTTCTGTGAGGCACTGAAGGCAGTGATCAGCGGGGGAATATTAGCTTATAGGGCGCTTAGAGACAGGAAGTAAAGAATGGGTAGGCAACTGCTGATCGACTCCATATTGGAAGTGGATCGGTGAAACTCCACGGCCCCGACTATGGAGCTGTTGGCGGAAAGGAAGAAGCTACAGATGGAATTTGACCTGCTCTCCACAGGGAAAACAGTGAACCAACTGCACCAGCCACGGGGGTGGTGGAGGGGGGCCTTCTATGAGCATGGAGACAAGGCCAGCTGATTGCTTGTACACCAGACTAAGGAAGCAGGCTGCCTCAAGGGAGCTAACACAGTTAATAGATGGGAGCGGTAGGATGGTCATGGCTCCAAAAGAGATCAACAGGACCTTCGCAAACTGTTACCAGGGACAGTACACCTCCAGGCCCTGGAGGAGGACTCGAAAATGAAACATTTCCTCGATGGGCTGATGTACCAGTTGTGGACTGGAAGCACCGCTAGGACTGGAAGAGGTAATGGAATGGATTAATTTCATGTAGTCAGGGAAGGTGCCAAGACCGGACGGGTTCCCGGTGGACTTCTACAAGAAATTCACGGAAGCACTGGCCCCTCAACTGCAGGAGATGCTCAAAGACTCGCTGTCGAGGGGGGCCCTGACACCCACCCTGGCACAGGCCTTGATCTCACTGACCCCAAAAAAGACAAAGACCCGATGGAGTGCCGGTCATGGAGACCCATCTCACGCTTGAACACTGACACCAAAGTCCTACCGAAAGCTCCGGCAAGGTGACTGGAGAGCCACTTGCTAGAAGTGTTTGCGGAAGGTCAGACAGGGTTTGTCAAGGGCAGACAGCTAGCAGTGAACATCAGACGCCTGCTGAACATGATTATCACCCCACCCTGGGAGGGGACACCAGAAGTGATTGTCTGCCTGGACACTGAGGAAGCCTTCAATCGAGTAGAATGGAGGTAACTCATTGAGGTGCTTAAACGGTTTGGATTTGGGCCAGGGTTCACCACATGGGTGAAACTTCTATACGGCGCTCCCATGTTGAGCGTACAGATGAACACCATCAGCTCTGAATATTTCCGGCTGCACGAGGCACAAGGCAAGGGTGCTCATTGTCCCCGCTGCTGTTTGCACTGTCAATTGGGCCACTGACCATCCCTGTTAGATCAGCGAAGAGGTGGACAGGCATTCAGAGAGGAGGAAGGAAGCACAATGTGTCACTCTATGTGGATAACCTGTTACTCTACTTCTCAAACCCCCTGGCCAGCATGGGAAAGATAATGGGACTCCTGAGGGAGTTTGGAGCCTTCTCAGGTTAAGAACATAAGAACTAGGAGCAGGAGTAGGCCATCTGGCCCCTCGAACCTGCTCCACCATTCAATGAGATCATGGCTGATCTTTTGTGGACTCAGCTCCACTTTCCGGCCTGAACACCATAACCCTTAATCCCTTTATTCTTCAAAAAATTATCTATCTTTATCTTAAAAACATTTAATGAAGGAGCCTCTACTGCTTCACTGGGCAAGGAATTCCATAGATTCACAACCCTTTGGGTGAAGAAGTTTCTCCTAAACTCAGTCCTAAATCTACTTCCCCTTATTTTGAGGCTATGCCCCCTAGTTCTGCTTTCACCCGCCAGTGGAAACAACCTGCCCGCATCTATCCTGTCTATTCCCTTCATAATCTTATATGTTTCTATAAGATCCCCTCATCCTTCGAAATTCCAACGAGTACAGTCCCAGTCTACTCAACCTCTCCTCGTAATCCAACCCCTTCAGCTCTGGGATTAACCTAGTGAATCTCCTCTGCACACCCTCCAGCGCCAGTACGTCCTTTCTCAAGTAAGGAGAACTGAGCAAGAGCAAAATCTTCTCGGTAAACCCTCGAGTGGGAGGAACAGAGCTGTAGACACCAGCGTTCAAACTGGTGGAAACCAAGTTCAGGTACCTGGGGATACAGATACCTGGACCCGGCTCCAGAAGTGGAATCTGTACATTCTGGTGGAGGAGGTGAAGGGGAACCTGCGGGAAGAGAGCAGGTGATAAAAATGAATGTGCTGTCTAGGTTCCTCTGCCTATAGAGATCACTCCTGATCTTCATCACCAAATCCTTCTTCACCAGGGTTGACAAACTGATCATGGTCTTTGTCTAGGTGGGAAAGTATGCTAGGATATGGAAAACTGTCCAAACACAGGGCGCCACATGGGAGGCTTGGCTCTGTCAAACCTCCTATTTTACCACTGGGCAGTGAACACAGAGAGCGTGCAAGGGTGGATGGTTGTCCCAGAGGCGATATGGGTGCAGATGGAGGAGTCCTCCTGTGCAGGGACGTGCCCCCCAATTAAGCACTCAAAGAGTTTGGTGATAGTAGGCACATTAAGGAACTGGAACCAGCTCCGACACCATTTCAAACTCAATGGCATGTCTGTTGTGGCCCCCATCTGCAGGAACCATAAATTTATTTGGGCAAAAATAGATGCCCTTTCAAAGGGAGGATGACGGGCATGGGGGCGGGGGGGGGGGGGGGGGGGGGGGGTTCTGACGGTGAGGGACACGTACTTGGACAGTGAAGCAGCAACCCTCAGGGAGCTAACAGAGAAGCTCCAACTTCTGCAAGGGAGCAAGTTTTGGTACTTTCAACAGCAAGACCTCCTTCATAAGGAGACCACAACGTTCCCCAAGATATCCGGACACAACCTACTGGACAGGCTGCTAGCACTGGACTTGCCAGGGGGAGGTAAATGTGACGACATATACGGACAATTGTTAGAAGAGGTAGGGGTCCCACTGGATGAGACGCGAACAATGGAGGAGGAGCTGGGCATGGAGATAGGGGAGGACTCTGGATTGAAGCTCTGCACGGGATCAACTCCACCTTCTCATGCACAGAGCTGAGCCTAACACAGCTAAAGGAGGTGCACAGGGTGCACTTAACCTGAACACACATGAGAGGATTCTTCCCAGAGGTGAAAGATAAGCGCGAGCGGTGTCAGGAGTGTCTGGCCAACCACAGTCACATGTTCTGGTCCTGCCCCAGACTCGTCGGGTTCTGGACCACCTTCTTTGAGGCCAAGTCCAGAGTGGTGGGAGTAAAAATGGAGCCATGCCTGTTAGTGGCGGTCTTTGCGGGTATTGGAACATCCAGAACTCATTATGGGGAGAGGGGCCATATGTGGAAACAATTCACCAGCCTCTTCGAAGGCCTGTTCATTATTAGCAACTAGGGGGAAGGGGGGAGCAAGAAAGGGAAGACCGAGGGGAGCGAAGGGAAGAATAACCAGGGAAAAGGGAGGGGGGCAGCCAAGACAGGGAATGGGGAGGGGGAGGGAAGGAGGGAACACCACACCACAGAGAGGAAAAGAGGAAATCGTCCCTATGTAATGAGGGACGCAGGTGCCCGCACACAGAAGCCCCGAACAAAGTGCAAAATGTAGGTAATCTCAAGAAGTGCAAAGAAGCAAAAGTGGGCTCAGAAAATAAAGCCATATGTCTACTTTTGCACTAACGCCAGTCAATGCAACATAAATAAACCACCTGTTTTTTGCTATCGTATTTTTGTTTTATCTCATTAGCTTATTCCATGTGCTTTCTCTTTTCTTTCATTTATCGTTTTAAATTTATTACTGTGTTTTTTCCATTGTTCTCTGTATATGCTTCTTAACGCTAATGTAAATTTTGGCCACTTGTATTGCAAGAGATGTAAATTATTTATAACCTCAGTTAAAAGGGGCGCAATTGTAAGATGGAACTATATGAAGACTCACCTGTAATAAATTAAACTCCAATAAAAATATTTTTCTTTTAATTAGAATAACATAGAATCCTTACAGTGCAGAAGGAGGCCATTCGGCCCATTGAGTTTGTACTGGCCCTCCAAAAGAGCACTCCACACAGGCCCACTCCCCTACCCTATCACCATAATCCTGCATGTTGATCATGGCCAATCCACCTGACCTACAAATCTTTGGACTGTGGGAGGAAATGAAAGTACCCACGCAGATATGGGGAGAACATGCAAATCTACACAGACAGTCATCCAAGGCCGGATTCGAATACGGGTCGCTGGTGCTTTGAGGCTGCATTGCTAACCACTGTGTCATCGTGCTGCCCATAACAAAGTCACACCAATGGCATTGAGATAACGGATGTACAATCTGCTTTAATTATGTTGATTGAGAGATGATTGTTAACAAGGAAACCTAGAAAAATACACTGCTCTTCATTGAATAGTGCCTTGGGACCTTTTACATCCACCCCTGAGAGGGAAGGTAGGGCCTCAATTCGATATTTTGTCTCAAAGACAGCAGTGTTAACAGTACAGCACTCCCTCAATACTGCACAGTAGCACAAGTGAATAGCACTGTGGTTTCAAAGCGCCAGGGTCCCAGGTTCGATCCCCTCTGGGTCACTGTCTGTGCGGAGTCTGCACGTTCTCCCCGTGTCTGCGTGGGTTTCCTCCAGGTGCTCCGGTTTCCTCCCACAGTCCAAAGACGTGCAGGTTAGGTGGATTGGCCATGATAAATTGCCCTTAGTGTCCAAAAAAGGTTAGGTGGGGTTATTGGGTTACGGGGATAGGGTGGAAGTGAGGGCTTAAGTGGATCGGTGCAGACTCGATGGGCCGAATGGCCTCCTTCTGCACTGTATATTCTATGTTCTACGTTCTAAGTGTCAGTCTCGATATTGGACTCAAGGCTCCGGAGGAAAGCTTGAACCATGTCTTTCAGACTCATATGCGACTGTGCTACTAATGAACCAAGACAAATATGTCTTATTTGCTGTCACACAAATTTGGTGAGGGTGATGAAAGGTGACAGTGGAATAGGCACAATGAGGTTGCTGTTTCTCAGAATGATCTGGGCCTTCTCACCTACAAGTCTGAAGGCAACATTTATGAGGTAAAGTTTTCAGCTCTCCATAGCTGCTGGCATGGTGAACCTGCACTGAACAATTGCAGACCTCTGCTTACAGAGCTTGAGAGCCACCCCAGTGGTCCCAGGCACACAATAGACAGGAAACCTCCTTGTATTCCAAATTGGTGCAAGTATGTGGAATATGCAACAAAAAGCACTGGTAAAACACACAGATCAAAAGGCAAAACAATGAGTAGAACTTTAGTTGTAGCAAACTGGAAAGTGGTCTTGTTATTGTGTTGGATATTGAATTAGCAGCTCAAAGAACTGGTACCTTAGCAGTTAAACAGGATGTGAAATTAAATATAGGTAAAGGGGAATCTGTTGAATGCTAAGATGTGGGGTGAGCACATTTTAGAACGGGCGGAGAAACTAATAATGATTGGTATCCTCAGTGACAACCTGGCGAACAGCTCTTACAGTTTGTAAAGGTGTTTCTTTTGATGTACCTTTGGCGAACTCATCCTCCTGAAGGCTTCCTTCTGTTTGATATTCACCCTCCTTTAGGTTGTATTGATTCCTCAATGAACTGGCAAGTTGTGGAGCAAGTAGCAAACCACAATAATATATGAAACTTTGATCAAGTTGTATTGTGGGATGCCCTCTCACTGCTAAAGAATTTGAATCTTTGCTTCATTTTGTGTGTGGTGTATTCCATGAAAGTTCTTGTTATCCATGTTCGGCAGATGGTTTGAGCTCATGTGGAGGTATCAACAGCCATCAAGTGACACGCGCATCAAAAGTGAGGAGAAACAAATGGAGGTAGCAACTGAAAAGGAATAAGTGGTTGCCCACGCTTCCAGGCCGAGATGTTCGCCTGTTGTATAAACCTGGCCTGCCTTCAGATCTTCGAGCAAAAGACCTTCTTACTTTGTGAAATAACGATGAACGTCTTACAAGGAATGCGGAAGAGTTGGTATTAGGTGCTCCCACCCCTCTGCAGCAGGGCATTGCAGGGTTTCCAAAGTGCCACGCTGTGGTAACTTTCACTGCCACAGGAAGAATAGGTGAGCCTGCTGCAGCTGGCATAACTCCCGATCACCATCTGTGAATGGAGGTGATGAAGACAGTTCTCCCAGACAAAGCCGGCTGCTATGACAGCAATTGTAAATATAGTTCCTGGGATAATGAAGATAGTGGACAAAATCCTTCAGTTGTTGTTAAACTTGCAATTGTTTGCCGCTCATTTTTCTTACTCAGAACATGCAGCGTTGTTGTAACCTCCAGAGGAATTCCCTAACTCACCATTTTGTTGGTTGCAAGCTGCAACAATTATGTTGGGGAAAAAAGGTACAAACATTCTGAAGTACATTGTAACTGAAGGAAATGCTAAGAGCAAACCATCACCAAACAGCCATGCTAAGTCAATCAAAAAGTGAAGATTCCAGTCGTGCACAGAGTGAACTCAGGGCTGTGGTTCAAGCTGGCCAAAAGCATGGGACATCCTTCATTAATGTAATTTTCAAGGTTCAAACAAGGCTTTCACTCACTGACCATGCATTTTCAAGAACACTTGCCAATTCCTTTGCAGTACAATGCAGAATTCTGTGCGTCTGCTATACAGACCTGGCTGTCTGACGTTTGCAGAATCCTCTTGTTGCTGCTGAAGTTTGCACTGGAACCATGAAAATTGCCCCTAAAATTCAGAGAAACATTTACTAACCCATCATTTGACATTATAAATATCAGAATTGTGTAAATTACTGTAAACAATGCAATGAACCAATATGTATTTAGTGTCTAGGTTAAGACAACTTCACGTTAGTGGTTGAATTGCAATTGAAAGGTAAGATATGTACTTGGCATTTAGTTCTTGTAGTGTAACTGGCCTGAATAAGTGTAAATTACACAAGATCTTCAATTACAATTATACAGCTTCAAAAAGTAAATGTTCTTAGGTCAAGTGCTTGAATCCTTTCATCTTAACTCAATCCGTTTCCTTTCATTAACTTTTAAGTCCCATATGTAATAATTTGTTAGTTAGTATTTTGTTCTGTGACAAGCTGTGCACTGAACTCATACCCTGTTTTGTGGATTTTAATCCCTGCAAAATGCAGATAAGGTGGTGCAGGTTTATTCTGCAATTGAAGTTCACAAAAGTAAGTTTGGACAGCTTTTAATTTTCCTTGGCCTGATCCTAATTTCAGGAAGAATTGCATTCACGGCTCTCTTCTCCACATGTTTCCTGACCCTGGCATCCTCTTGTTAGAAGCGTTGCCACCTGCAAGTTAGTCTCATTAACATTATGATATCCTGCTGGTCTCCCCCGCAGACAGTTTTAACAATCAAATGTTCATTTGGAAGGCACAGTTCCTCATTAAGTACACAAGTAATAATGTCCTATGTCTCAGAGGATGTAGTAATTACAAAGCTGTGTCTGATTAGTTATGACTGAAAACAGGCTCTGAGTTGTTTAGAGATATCAGGTCATAATAAGCATTGGTCTGAGCCTGGACATTTCATTGGCCGTGAACTTGTTTGAATGAGATACCTTACAGCATGTGGACTAACTGAGTGGGCAGGGCCACCAAGGAGAATCAGGGTCAAAATTACGTGAGGATCCTACATGACAACAGTGACTACACTTCAGAAGCACTTTACTGTCTGTAAACACTTTAGGATGTCCTGGGGTCATGAAAGTGTGTTACAAAAGCAAATCTTTCTGTTATTTGAAACCGAGGAGTGATTGAGAAAGAGATTGCCCAGGGGGTATAGGCGTCGCTGGTTATTCAAACAGAAGACGGACAGAGCATGACGCAGGAGGCTCCGCCTCAACAAGAAGATGGTCCTCGCGGACCTGGTACCACACGGAGGAGGAGGACACCCACTCTCGGTGCCTTTAAGGTCACCGCAGCCCTGCATTTTTACGCCTCAGGATCTTTCCAGGGCTCGAGGGGGACCTGTGTGGCATCTCGTAGGCCACAGCCCACAGATGCATCCGACAGGTCACGGATGCCCTGGGCGGAAAACTACATTAACTTTGACCTGGACCTGGCCCAAAAAGATGCCCAGGATGCAGGTTTCTCCACCATCTCTGCCCCAGGTCCAAGAGGTGGTGGATGGCACACATGTTGCCCTGCGTTCAACAGGCCATTTGGGAGTGCCATATGTTAACATAAAGGAGTTTCACTCCCTGAACATACAGCTAGTGTGCGACCACCACATGAAGATCATGCACATGTGTGCACGCTTCCCAGGGAGTGTCCACAACTGCTACATCCCAGAGCAGTTACTCATCCCCGGCCTCTTCGAGGACCACCCCAGGATGGATGGCTAATTCTTGGAGGATAAGGGGTACCCGCTGATGACCTGGCTAATGACATGTACGGAGGCCAGAGATCGAAGCAGAGACCCGGTACAATGAGGCTCATGTGGCCAACCGGGCTGTCATTGAGCAGTGCATCGGACTGCCTCGACCGCTCCAGTGATGCACTCCAGTACACAGCCCTGAAGGTTGCCTACTTTGTGGTTGTCTGCTGTGTCCTCCACAACCTCGCACAGCAGTGGGGCGACGAGATGGAGGTTGGTGATGAGGAACATGTGGCTACCTGCGAGGAGAGGAGGAGGACAAGGATGGAGAGGCGGAGGACGAGGATGACGAGGAGCCGCCAGACCAGCAGGGGCTGGAGGACGAGCCCAGGAAGGACCCGGAGGACCAGCTGGAGGCTGCCGGACAGTTGGCAGCGACGAGGGTCTGGCAAGCCCAGAGGCCCAGGGAGGCTGTCATACTCGCCTGATTCACATAGGATGAGGCTTGGTCCGTCACTGCTACCTTACCCACCCAGCACCCCCATTTCCCATCCTCTGAGGGTATGAGTCACATCACTCCAGGGTGCTGGGACTGCCCTCGGCACTGTCAGCGGGTCACTATCGAGTTTAGGGGGGGGTGATGATAACCTGCAGAGATCTGAGCACCAGTGCTCCTCAATCTATGCCATAGTCTGTGTGGTAGTACCAGGTATTGCGGTACCTGAGAGGCTGATGACCATTGGTTAGACCCAGGAGTCTACCATTGGCTGTATTACGTAGCTCCGCCCTGAAGGCGGAGTATAAGAGACGGTGCCGTCCCAGCAGCCTTCACTTTCTGTATCGAAGCTGCTGGGGAACAGGTTCTAGTAGATTAAAGCCTTCAGTTATGAAATCACTTTGTCTTGAGTGCAATTGATTACGGGTCAGTCTGACCCTTGCCTATCTGCCAATTGCTCGCTCACACCCATCACCTGCTTGTGGTGTGCTCGGGGAGGGGGAAACACCTGGAGAGATGGGCCAAGCATTGCGAAAGAAAGTGACAGAGGCGTCATACTGGTCGTGCACAAGGGTGTTTAATATGTAACACAATTCTCCACTCTCCCAATGGTGCCGCTCCCACCACCCTCCCCCTCCCCACCCCCTATCTACCCTCCTCTCCCGGAGCCCTCAGTGATCCTCGATGTGCTTGGTCCTCCTAGCGCGTCCGCTACCTCTAGGTGTTTACCCAGGATGCATGTCTGAGGTGGACGCAGCCAGCTTCTTACCTCGTCCTGTGACCATCATTGTCCCTGGCGGGTGTCTTCTGGGGGCTCTGGGGCTGGAGGGCCCCGGCTCACTTGTCGGCGATGCATGTACCGCCGTGCCAGATGTTGACTGTGAGGTGCGGCCTCATCAGAGGGTTGGAACTCGGGGGACCTGATGACGAGTCGGGACTGGCTCCCGCTCAGTGCCCATAGTACCCCGGGGTTCACCTTGGGACAAAGGGGCAACTGGTTTGAGTCACGGCTGCCCCTGCCTCATCTGGCTCTGCCAGCTCTGGTGGTTCCCCATGGTCTGCACCATCGTGTTGAAGCCCTCGGCGATGCTCCTCAGTGACTGAGACAAGCTCCGCAGCGCCTTGGCTATTCCCATCTGAGAGTGGGATAGGTCGCGCAGAACCTCATCAATGGCAGCCTGGTACTGGGTGACATCCCCCAGCGATTCGGACCTTCTGCCGAGACCCTCAACCATGGCCGTCACCAACTGCGCACCACCTTGGACACCTTCACACATGCTGTCAATGTCGTGCACCTGGCTCTCCACTGCGGTCGCCACCCTAGCAGTGTTGTCCTCGGTGCTACGCATTCCCAGCGACACCTCTGGGGCTCCTCCAATCAGCTATGAGCCTGCTGGAGTGTAACTGACATCTCCCTCTGAATGTTCTGACCGCACCCTAACATCTCCATCAGCTCCGGGTAACCTTGTACCAGAGATTCAGCTTCAGGCTGGGACCCAGCTGGGTCCTGGGACCCAACAGACCTAGGACTGCTGTCTCACCTAGGGGCTCCTGCCTCCACCTGACATGTATCGGTAGCTGTGTGGTTCTCATCAGATTGTGCCCCAGAATCCTGACCACTTACGGTCCCCACCGAGGTGTGTGCATCTGCGTGGGTGGAGGGTGGGGATGGCAGCTGTGATGCCTCGATCGTGTCTTCCTTGGACCTCCCCTCCGAGGTGATCTCCTGGGAGGTTGGAGAGGGGGCCACATGGGATGGGCCAGCACTGTCGGCTGGAGGACCTGCGGGAGAATGGACATGTGGTCAGTGGGAGGGATGGGTTATTCAGTAACGCAATAACAACTCACATTTGACAGGTCCTCCGGGTGGAGCCTGGTGGTTCCTCACCTCTGCGGCGTCCACCAACCTCCGCATTGTTTCAAAGATTCACTTCACAGGTTCAGCAGAAAATGGACATGAAATTATGACAGTGTCTTAAAGTATTGCTTGAAATCTACATCATCATACAACCTGGGGAGGAGGTGGCGTAGTGGTATTGTCACTGGATTATTAAACCAAGAGACTCAGAGTAATGCTCTGGGGACCCAGGTTCAAATCCTGCCACTGCAGATGGTGAAATATGAATTCAATAAAAATCTGGAATTAAAAATCTAATGATGACCATGAAACCATTGTTGATTGTCGTAAAAACACGTCTGCGCTGGTTGGAACCTCTGAGGTTTTGCAATTCAGGACCATGTCCGTGATGTCCTGGTTGATGCCGGGCCAGTAGACAGCTTGTCGGGCCCTGCGTCTGCACTTTTCTACGCCCAGGTGTCCCTCATGAATCTGCCGCAGCACCATGCTCTGGAGACGTAGTGGGATGACTATCCTGTCCAGCTTGAGCAGGATGCCGATCAGCGTCATGTCGTCCTTGACGTTGTAGAATTGAGGGCATTGCCCTTTCTGCCAGCCATTGCTGAGGTTGGGGATGACTCGATGCAACAGGGGGTCTTTGGCCGTCTCTTCTCGGATGAGAACGATCTTCTCATCTGTTTCCGGGAGAGTGCTTGCACACAGTCGTACCTGCAATTCAATGTGCTGGATGATCTCCAGTGGTTCACTGGGTGAGTTGACGGAGCGGGACAATGCATCGGCGATGATGAGCTCCTTGCCAGGTGTGTACACCAGATTGAAATCATACCTCTGGAATTTGAGCAGAATTATCTGCAAACGAGGCGTCATGTCGTTCAGGTCCTTTTGGATGATGTGGACCAGAGGCACATGATCCGTCTCAACCATAAATGTTGGCAAGCCGTAGACATAATCATGAAATTTGAGGATGCCAGTGAGAAGACCTAAACACTCCTTCACAATTTGCGCATATCTAGTCTCAGTGGGTGTCATTGCCCGTGACGCATATGCTACTGGTACCCAGGATGACATGTCGTCTCTTTGAAGCAACACCGCCCCAATGCCATCTTGACTCGCATCTGTGGATACCTTGGTCTCTCGGTCTGGGTCAAAGAATGCAAGGACGGGTGCAGTGGTGAGCTTGGCTTTCAGCTCCAGCCACTCTGTTCCGTGCTCTGCCTTCCACTCAAAGGCGGTTGATTTTTTCACCAGGTTGTGTAGGGCGTGGTGTGTGTGGCCAAATTTGGGATGAACTTGCCAAGGAAATTGACCATTCCCAGGAAGCGCAGTACTGCCTTCTTGTCCTCGGGGACTTTCATTGCCTCGATGGCTTTAATTTTATCTGTGCCCGGGCGCACACTGTGTCGCAAAATTTGATCGCCCAGGAACCTCAGCGTGGATGTCCCAAAACAGCAGTTGGTCCTGTTTAGCTTGAGGCCATGTTCATGTATGCGTCGGAATACTTTCTTGAGTCGCGACACGTGTTCCTCTGAGGTAGTGGACCAGATTATGATATCGTCAACGTAGACACAAACCCCTTCTATTCCCTCCATCATCTGTTCCATTATGCGATGGAAAATCTCTGATGCTGAGATTCAGTTGTAGCAGAACTTGCCAAAAGGCGTGATGAAGGTGCAGAGCCTTCTGCTGGATTCTTCATGTTGGATTTGCCTAAATCCTTGGGATGCGTCCAATTTTGTGAAGAAGCGCGTGTGTGCCATCTCACTTGTGATTTCTTCCCTCTTCGGGATGGGGTAATTTTCCCGCATAATGTTTTTGTTCAGATCCTTGGGGACAATGCAGATGCGTAGGTCCCCTGAAGACCTCTTCACGCACACCATCGAGCTGACCCAGTCAGTTGGTTCAGTGACCTTGGAGATTATGCCTTTTTGTTGTAGACTCCTGAGCTCTGCTTTCAGGCGCTCTCTCAGTGGAGCAGGGACACGTCGTGGTGTGTGGACCACTGGCTTGGCATCAGGCCACAGTAGAATCTTGTACTCGTACGGCAGCGAGCCCATTCCGCTAAATACATCTGGGTACTGGGTTAGGATGTTATCGATGCTGGCCTGAAGATCCAAAAGGGATGGCATCGTGGTGTAGACCCTTTGAATGCAGTTCAGTTGCTTGCAGGCGTGCGCACCTCGCGGGGTTTAAAAATCCCAAAGCGTAAGCTTGCTTGTGTGTGTCGGCTGGACACCTGCAGATGGCAGGACCTCAGTGCCTTGGTTGCGTTTCCATTGTAGTCCAGGAGTTTGCAGGCAGCTGGAAGGATTGTGGGGGGCTTCTTGATTCTCTTGAAGTCCACCTGCGAAATCAGGTTGGCGGAGGCACCTGTGTCCAGTCTTCGGAATCCATGGTCAGGATTGATTGGACTTGCGATATGTCCAGTGTGGCGTATTCGCACTTCGTAATAATGCCCACTCGGTAAGTGTTGTCCAGGTATTCATTATCTGGATCCGTCGCACTGCCTGGATCAGAGTCATGCATTCAGTGTTGCACACTTCTGATGCGTCGCTGTCGGAATTGGGAGCACTGGCTCCTGACTGGTGGTGCAGATCTGTACAGGGCTGCATAGTGGTTTGGTTTCCCACAGTTTAAACAGCGTTTGCCTCTTGCAGGCAGTTTTTTAAAAAATGAGCGGTGCTGCAGTTCGCACACGTCATGACGCTCAGTGTGTCGTTGCGTATGCGTGGTGCGGTTCTCGGACATCTACACCTGCGCAGTGCGGTTTTCGCTCGCTTCGTGGTCCCGATCGCATTGCCCATGCGTCGGGTCCCGGGAAGAAATGGCCGCTTTCGTCAATGTGGAGGCGCTGCATCCGGGAGATAGCCTGAACACTCTCCACCTCGTGGGAGGCTTGTCTTTCACTTTCTGCCGTTTTGTACTGTGAATAGCGATTTTTAGAGTGCTCATGCACAGTACACGTTTCAATCGCGACTGGCAGAGTCATGTGCTTGATTTTCAACAGTTGCTCTCACAGAGGATCAGAGTGGACTCCAAAAACGATTTGGTCTCTGATCACGGAGTCAGTGATATCACCGAAGTTGCAGGATTGCGCTAGCAGTCTAAGGTTAGTTAGATAGGAGGTGAAGGATTTGTCTTTACCTTGCATCCTCTGCTTGAAGATGTAGCGCCCAAAGGTTTTGTTGGTGTCCACCTCGCAGTGGCTGTCGAATTTGTCCAGGATGGTTTGGTACTTCGTTTTGTCCTGCCCTTCGGAAAAGTGAAAGGAGTTGAAGATCTCTATCGCAGTCACCCGCAGTGGTGAGTAGAAGAGCAATCTTCCGAGCATCGGTCGTGCCATTGAGGTCGGATGTTTCCGCGTGGAGTTGGAATTTCTGCTTGAATGATCGCCAGTTGGCACTAAGGTTGCCGGTGGTCCTGAGCTGATGAGGAGCCTGAATATTACAAGCTGGTTGTCACGGATCTTGCTGAGTTGAACTATATAGATTGAACAGTCACGCCTGGTATCATGTTGTATTATGCTGCTTTGGATAACACAGGCTGCTACTTGATGCAGTCTTAACTAAAGGATGCTCCAGACTCTGAAATGAGTTCAACGTGTTTATTGAACTATTAACACAGTTCTCAAATGAGTTTGACTCTCTGCTAACCTAACTGTAGTAACTCAGCCTAACTGTACCAGCTTGCTCTTAGCCACGTGCTGGGTTGTGATGCTGCTGATCAACCCTGTCTAACTCTCTAGATGTCTGTCTGTGGAAAGAGGCAGGGTGTGAGTGCCTCATCCCTTTTATAGTGTTTATGTCATGCCCCCTTATGGTGATGCCACCTCTGAGCGTCCTGACTGCCCATTGGTTGTGTCCTATTCTGAGTGTTCATTGGTTGCATGTTTCATATCATGGCAGGAGGTTAGTCATGAAACACATTAACTCCAACCTTCCAGATTGACTTGATGCACTGCAATGCGCCTCCTGCCACAACCACAGCAGATGCTATCTCCCTGGCCCTACACTCATCCTTGGAGCATCTCAACAACAAGGAATCCTACGACAGACTCCTGTTCATTGTGGACTACAGTTCCACCTTCAAAACCATAAGCCCAGCCAAGCTCATGTCCAAACTCCAAAACCTAGGACTCGGCTCCTTCCTCTGCAACTGGATCCTCAAATTCCTGACCATCAATCACAATCGACTACAATCAATAAGGATAAACAATAACACCAACCCCACGATAGTCCTCAATACAGGGGCCCCATAGAACAGCACGGTGGAGCAGTGGTTAGCACTGCTGCCTCACGGCACCGAGGTCCTAGGTTCGATCCCGACTCTGGGTCACTGTCCGTTTGGAGTTTGCACATTCTCCCCGTGTCTTTGTGGATTTCACCCCTACAACTCAAAGATGTGCAGGCTGGGTGGATTAGCCATGCTAAATTGGAAAAAATTAATTGGGTACTCTAAGTTTAAAAAATAAATATGGGAGCTCCACAAGGCTGCATACCTAGCCCCCTACTATACTCACTATACACACACATGCCAATGTGGCAAAATCTGGCTCCAACTCCATCTACAAGTTTGCTGATGACACAACCATAGTGGGTCGGATCTCAAACAATGACAAGTCAGAATACAGGAGGGAGACAGAGAACCTAGTGGAGTGGTGTAATGACAACAATCTCTCCTTCAACGTAAGCAAAACTAAGTAGCTGGTCATCGACTTCAATAGTGCCGAGGTGGAGATGGTTGACAGCTTCAAATTCCAAGGTGTAAATATCACCAACAAATTTGTCCTGGTCCACCCACATTGACGCAGGGGCTGTTTAGCACAGGGCTAAGCCGCTGGCTTTGAAAGCAGACCAAGGCAGGCCAGCAGCACAGTTCAATTCCCGTACCAGCCTCCCCGAACAGGCGCCGGAATGTGGCGACTAGGGGCTTTTCACAGTAACCTCGTTTGAAGCCTACTTGTGACAATAAGAGATTTTCATTTCATTTTCAAGAAAGCACGACAGCCTTTACTTCCTCAGGAAATTACGGAAATTCGGCATGCACTCATTGACTCTTACCAATTTTTACAGCTGCACCATAGAAAGCATCCTATCTGGCTGCATCACAGCTTGGTATGACAACTGCCCAACACAAGAACGTATGAAACTACAGAGTCGTGAACACAGCCCAGTCCAGCAGGAGAACCTGCTTTCCATCCATTGACTCCGTCTACACCTCCCACTGCCTTGAGAAAGCGGACAGTACAATCAAAGACCCCTCCCACTGGGTTATTCTCTCTTCCAACCTCTACTATCAGGCAGAAGATACAAAGGTCTGAGAACACGCACTAACAAATTCAAAAACAGCTTCTTTCCCACTGTTACCAGACTCCTAAATGGCTCTCTTATGGACTGAGCTGATTTTTACATAGATTTTACATAGAATTTACAGTGCAGAAGGAGGCCATTCAGCCCATCGAGTCTGCACCGTCTCTTGGAAAGAGCACCCTACCCAAGGTCCACATCTTCACCCTATCCCCATAACCCAGTAACCCCACCCAACACTAAGGGTAATTTTGGACACTAAAGGCAATTTATCACGGCCAATCCACCTAACCTGCACATCTTTGGACTGTGGGATGAAACTGGAGCACCCGGAGGAAACCCACGCACACACAGGGAGGATGTGCAGACTCCGCACAGACAGTGACCCAAGCCGGAATCGAACCTGGGACCCTGGAGCTGTGAAGCAATTGTGCTACCCACAATGCTACCGTGCTGCTCACTGGCATCCTATCTGGACCCAATCTCATTTTTCTACACATCCTCTCTACAGCTCTAGCACTATATTCTGTATGATGCACCCGATGTCTATGTTTATGTTTTTACAATGTGTATTTATAGTATGTTCTATGTATTCATGCATGGAACGATCTTCCTCTGGCCTGTAAGCAGGACAATACTTTTCACTGTACCTTGATACACATGACAATAAATCTAAACTGAAATTTAATATAGATTCTAAATAGCTTTGTGGTTTCCCACTAGTAACAACCTGCCAACCTGAAATTGTCCTATTTAATTCTGCCCTTTTTGCTGTCCGTTAAACAATCCTCAATCCATGCAAATGTAGGAACCCAATCTCATGAATCCTAATGTTGTGTCATAACCGCTTGTGTGGCACCTATCAAATGCTTTTTGAAAATCCAAATACATCCACAGGCTCTGCCTTATCTCTTATTAGTTACATCCTCAAAAACTCCACAGATTTTTCAAACAGGATTTCCCTTTCATAAACTATGTTGACTCTGTTTAATCATATTTTGATTTTCTGATTGGCCTGTTACCAGGCTCCTAATAATAGATTCTAGAATTTGTCGACTACCGATGTCAGGCTAACCAGCCTGTACCTCCCCATTTTCTCTCTTCATACTTTCTTCAATAGCAGGGCTATGTTTGTTATCATCAATTCCTTGGGAACCTTTGATTTTGATTTGATTTGATTTTGATTTGATTTATTGTCACGTGAACCGAAATACAGTGAAAAGTATTTTTCTGCGGCCAAGGGAGCGTACACGGTACGTACATAGTTGACAAAATAAGAATAATCGACAGAGTACATTGACAAATGGTACATCGACAAACAGTGGGGGGTTACAGTGCAGAACAAGAGGCCAAACAAAGCAAATACATGAGCAAAAGCAGCATAGGGCGTCGTGAATAGTGTTCTTACAGGGAACAGGTCAGTCCGAGGGAGAGCTGTTGAGGAGTCTAGTGGCTGTGGGGAAGAAGCTGTTCCTATGTCTGGGTGTGCGTGTCCTCAGACTTCGGTATCTTCTGCCTGATGGAAGGGTCTGGAAGAAGGCAAAGCCTGGGTGAGGGATCTCTGACAATGCTGTCTGCCTTTCTGAGGCAGCGGGAGGTGTATACAGAATCAATGGGAGGCTGGCAAGCTTGTGTGGTGCGTTGGGCCGAGTTCACCACACTCATTCTTGCGATCTTGGGCCGAGCAGTTGCCATGCCAAGCTGTAATGCAGCCGGATAGGATGCCCTCTATGGCACATCTGTAAAAATTTGTGAGAGTTGATGCAGACAGGCCGAGTTTCTTTATCTTCCGTTGGAAGTCGAGATGTTGGTGGGCTTTCTTGACTGTTGCATCAACGTGAGTGGACCAGGACAGACTGTTGGTGATGGTGATCCCAGGAACTTAAAGCTATCGACCATCTCCATTTCGGAGCCATTGATGCAGACGAGGGTATGTGTCGTGCTACGCTTCCTGAACTCGATGATCAGTTCCTTGGTCTTTCTGAAATTTAGAGAGAGGTTGAATATAAAATTTAATGATTCAGGAAGATCAAAATTGCATCCACTATCTCTGTAGCTACCTCGCTTAAAACTCTCAGATGTAGACCACCAGGTCCAGATGATTTGTGACCATTTAATCCCATTATTTTCCCCAGTTCTCGCCCAATACATGTAGAAAATGCGAAGGTACTGACCATAACCTTTCAATCCTCCTTCTATGCTTGGCTGATGCCGGAAGACTGGAGAATGGCAAATATTCCCACTCTTGTTCATAAAAAGGATGCAAGGGTAAACCCAACAACTACAGCAGGTGAGTTTAACATCGGTGTTGGGAAAACCTTTACGGCAGAATTTAATTGTCGGCGAGGAATTCTCTGTGTGAGTCACTTGTCACCTTGATAGGGAGAGAGTGGGATTGATCAAAGGCAATCAGTACTTTATCGAGGGCCTGGGCATCGGAAAAGTGTGTGTGGGGGGGGGGGGGGCTACTGAAAGACTCTCCGTGCCCTTGCTTCTGACCCCTCTGTCCCCCTCTCCCTACAATCCCCATCACACAAAACCCCCCACCTACTTTACTTACTTGTGACCCCTGGATCATCTGCAATCCTTGGCCTCCACTGTGTGTCCTCCTGGCAGCAGCCCTGGCACCCTCCGTGGTGCTGTTGAGCCGAGTCTCTGACTGGCTGTTGACTGTTTCTAGGCAGGACTTCTTTCCCAGGGCCTTGATTCCAGGGGAAGGCTGACCACAGGCCTCGCAACTGCCTGATTGGCTTGAGGTTCAGGGGGCCTTCCCGAAAAGAGGCACCGGGGAATCACTCACTGGATCTCCAGCAAGCAGGCAAGACATCTAACACCACAACAAGATGGTGCCCTACGATCTTTATACTCTGGAGTTTAACTGATTCGGATGCGGAGCAGGCGGGCTTTGAAAATTGTGTTCCTGGACTGGAAGTCATCTTGGGATCCTGGAACGTGCAGGAAAATTTTGAATATTCAAAGGACCGGTGGGGGGGGGGGGGGGGGGGGGGGGGGAGTAAGTAACAGGTAGGTGTTGGCCACCAATTGATGGCTTCTTAAACTCCTTAAGGGGTTTGTTAAGGGAGTGTTCACTCACAAAAGCAATTTTCAATTTTATTCTGGTGAGCCTGAACCATCTTGTGCATGATAGTTCACAGCTGTCCAGTTCGCTAAAGGGCCCAAATAGGTTTCGTTGGAGATGGTTTTGAGACAGGTCTGTGGAGCATTCGCATGCTCGCTGGCCCTAAGCTTGTTGTGCAAGGCCGCTGTCCACTGTTTCGACTTGCTGACCTTCCAAGGTGTTGCCTGCTTTATTTGGCAAGACAGCGGCAGCCCCCAAGATGGTTGCTGCATATCTTTATGCTGGCCCCGGACAAGCAGCCCCTGGAAGTGCTTGGCATCACCAATTGGGCGCTGTGCCATTTAGGCCATTTATATTTAAAAATCACCTTGCAGGAACAAAGCAGCTTGTGTGCAGGGTCAGGACCTTCCAAACAGCAATGTAGGCGTACCTACACCACCTGGACTGCAGTGGTTCAACAAGGCGGCTGACTCACCATCACCTTCCTAAGAGTAATTTGAGATGGGCAACAACCTTGCCAATAACACTCACATCCCACAAGAGAATAAAAAACAGCCTCCGACTAACCAAAATTTTTGATCTGAGGTTTACATTTTCTTTTTGCTGAAGAGATTTCCAAACTTCCACCAATCTTTGTTTACTGAAGTGTTTCCTACTTTCAATCCTGAAAATCCCGCTCTAACCTTTAGACGATGACTCCTAGTCCTTGACTCCCCAATCAGCAAAAATAGTTTCTATCTACACAATCTGTTTCCTGTAATATCATCAAATCTTTGATCAAAATGTCCCTTCACCTTATAAATGCCAGGTATTATAACTGATTTGTGGAATTACTCCTCATTTTTTAACTGTTGGATTTCGAGTATTATTTTGGTAAATCCTAAGCTGTACACCGTCCAGGGCCAATATATCCTTCCGAAGGTGTGATGCCCAGAATGGCTCACAGCATTACAGGTGTGATTTAAATAGGTCTTTGGAGAGCCTAAACATGTTTCTATCACAGTGGTTAGCACTGTTGTTTCACAGCGCCAGTGACCTGGGTTTGATTCCTGGCTTGAGTCACTGTCTGTGTGGAGTCTGCACGTTCTCCCTGTGTCTGCGTGGGTTTCCTCCGGGTGCTCCGGTTTCCTCCCACATGTCCCAAAAGATGAGTTTGTTCGGTGAATTGGACACTCTGAATTCTCCCTCTGTATACCCGAATAGGCGCTGGAATGTGGCGACTGGGGGCTTTTCACAATAACTTAATTGCAGTGTTAATGTAAGCCTACTTGTGACCCTCATAAAGATTATTATACTCTACTCGTCAAGGTATAAAACGCAGCATTCCATTAGCTTTTTTTGGTTATTTTCATTATCTTTTCATGCCATTAAATTATCTATGTACCTGGATCACCAGTTTTTTTTAACTTCCTGTGGGCAGCAGGTAGCACAGTGGTTAGCACAGTTGCTTCACAGCTCCAGGGTCCCAGGTTCGATTCCTGGTTTGGGTCACTGTCTGTGCGGTGTCTGCACTTTCTCCCCGTGTCTACGTGGATTTCCTCCGGGTTCTCCGGTTTCCTCCCATAGTCCAAAGATGTGCAGGTTAGGTGGAATGGCCTTGACAAATTGTCCTTAGTGTCCAAAAAAAAGGTTAGGTGGGGTTACTGGGTTACAGGGATTTAGGGTGGAGGTGTGGGCTTAAGTAGAGTGCTCTTTCCAGGGGCCAGTGCAGACTCGATGGGCTGAATGGCCTCCTCCTGCACTGTACGTTTTATGATTTCCCCCTCTCTAACTTTTCAACATTTTGAAATTATCCTATTCTAGCGTTTTTGATCTAAATTGGATGAACTCACTTTTGCCTACATTGAAATCCATATGTCAGTTTTTCCCATTACGCTTCTATCTACAATGTCTTTTGGTCCCATCATGTAAGTTGTTAATAAGTACAGTGAATAGTTGAGACTCCAACATAGATGCAGGACACCATTTGTCACATTCTCCCAATTAGAGTACCTCCCCATTAGCCCAACTCTCTGTCCCCCATCTACTCAGCCCATCATAACCAGGTCAATAATTTGCCTTTTATTCCATGAGCTTCAATTTATTAACAGTGTCTTATGAGGGACTTAATTGAATGTCTTCTGGAAATCCACATAAATAATATCCAGTATCATTCCCCTATCCCCCACTTTATTCACCTCTATAAAAGTTCAATCAGGTTTGTCAGGCATGAACTACCCTTTACAAATCCATGCTGCTCTCTCTGACCAGCTGAACATTTTCAAGGTATTCAGTTACCCAACCTTTAATTAGAGACATGAGCAATTTGCAGACAGCAGATGTTTAGCACACTGGGCTAAATCGCTGGCTTTTAAAGCAGACCAAGGCATGCCAGCAGCACGGTTTGATTCCTGTAACAGCCTCCCCGAACAGGCGCCGGAATGTGGCGACTAGGGGCTTTTCACAGTAACTTCATTTGAAGCCTACTTGTGACAATAAGTGATTTTCATTTCATTTCAACTGGTCTATAACTCATTGGTTTCCCTCCTGTTGTCTTTCTAAATAGTGAAGAGCCATGCATAATTTATCAACCTGAATGATCAGTTTCTGAATCGAGAGAATTTTGGAAGGTATGAGTGGAATTGTCCCATTTTGACACTAAGTACGATGGTGGGTGGCTCTAGCGGTGCCTGTCCCGCTGGCCAGAATAGCGGAGCCCCACACCAGATTTAGCACTTGGTGCCTCATTAATTATGCACAGGCGAGTTTCCCTCCGACTCCCTTGGCGGGCTGCAACTGATTTGTCCGTCCACCCTCAGCTGACAGGTTCGAAGGTCCCGACGCCATATTTAAATACCAGTCCATCACACTCATATCAGCCTCTCCAGCCCACCTGTCTTCAACCGACACTTCAACATGTCCGGAATCCAGAGGGAAAAGACAAGCAGCCTCAAGAGGAAGGAAGCACCAGAGCTTTCAGTGCTGGGGCCCTCAAGCTTTTATTCAGGGAGTCCAGCCCCACCGGCACGTCCTCTATCCCGGGGATGGCTTAAAGAAGCACACTGACCTCACTTCTCCCACCTGGGAGGCCGTTGCCAAGGAGGTCAGTGTAGCTGTGACCATCACCATACCCTCTGCAGCCCAATACAGAGCCTGTCACACCCAGGATCATCAACTGTAGGACAGCACACCACACTGTGCTTTCTGAAGGTTATTGTTTTCCATAGTCTGCTTTGGAAACAGAGACCCGGAGCATCGTCAGCGGGCTCCTGAGGAGCAGTGCCAGTGTTCCCACACCCAGGAGGGCCCCAGCATGCTTTCAGTAATTTGGGTGGGTCCCTAACCCCAATTCATTATCATTTTTCTTCAATATCTAGCTTGCTAACCTCAACCTCTATTGAAATCACTGACCAAACGTGATTATTCAATGTGAGTGCCATTTTCAAATTTTTGTTGAAAATTTCACCATTATCAGTAACTCACTAACATCACAACCTCACCAACAACTGGAACCTTATGTCAAAATTGGGAGAACTGTCCCACAGATTGGTAGAGCATAAGCTTGTCATAGCCATACTAACACTCACATGAAAGAATCATGACTTACAACAAATGTCCCTGACACCTCCAGCATCGGCCCTTGGCATGACCTACTCCACAACAGGATACACCCACCAAACATGGTGGCACTGTGGGAGACACATCGCCATGGGGGTCCTCAAAATTGACTCCATACAAACCCCATGGAGTCTCATTGCATTGCATCAAAATGGGTATGGAAACGCTCTGCTGATTACTATCTGTTACCCTCCTTCAGCTGATAAATCAGTACTCCTCGATGTTGAACACAACTTGGAAGAAGTACCAAAAGTAGCAAGGGCACAGAATGTATTCTGAGTGGGATAATTCATTGTCTATCACCAAGAGTAGCTTCACAGCACCATGACTGACTGAACTGCCCATGTTCTGAGCTATCAGACTGGGCCTTTGGGAAGCAGTGAGAGAATTAACACAATGGAAAAATCTACTTGACTATGCTCTCACCAGTCTAACTGTCATAGATGCATCGTCAATGATGGTATTGGTATGAATGCGCAACAATCTTGTGGATCATCTTCACAATGAGGACCCCCTCCATGGGCTTGTGTGGAATTATATTAAATGAGATAGATTCAGAACATTTTCAACATTTCAAAGCTCGGCATCATGAGATATTTTGGACAATCAACAGCATCAATATTATATTCTGTCACAATCTGTAACCTTATAGCGTGACATATCACTCATTCTATCATTACCAACAAGCCTGGGGACCAAGCTGGGCTCAATCAGAGGTGCAGAAGAGCAAGCCAAGAGCAGCAACAAGAAAGGATTCTCATGCATGCTAAAACAGAGGAAGCAGCATGCTATTATCAGAATTAAATGGTCCCAGAACCAATTGCACACAGTGGCAGACTGGTTAGCTCACATAGTCAGGAACCTGGGTTCAATCTGGCCTTGGGTGACTGTGTGTGGGGAGTTTGTACATTCTCCCGTGTCTGCGGAGGTTTCTCTGGGTGCTCTGATTTTCTCCTACAGTTCAAAGATGTGCAGGTTAGGTGGATTGGCCATGATCAACGCATGGAATTCGTAGAATCATAGAACCCCAGCAGTGCAGAAGGAGGCCATTCGGCCCATCAAGTCTGCATTGACCTTTCGAATGTCTACCCAATTCCTGCAATCCTGCATGACAAGTGGAAAGTAAATCTGCACTATACAAGTGCCAGGCAATTACCATGTCAAAAAACGGAGAATCTGATCACCTCCCCTTGATATTCGATGTTTTTAGCATTGCTGAATCCCTTATCATCAACATGCAGGGGTTACAGATCAGCCAACAAAACATTATAAATGCAAGGGGCGTGATTCTCCGATCCTGGGGCTAAATATGACGCCGTCGTAAACGACGGAGCGTTTTACGACGGCATCATCTGGCCCCTAGGAGCAGCGATCCTGCGCCACACAGGGGGCCAGCACAGCACTGGAGTGCTTCACACAGCTCCAGCTGCTGATACAGGCGCCAGCACGGGCAGCGCGGATCCGCACATGCGCGCCATGGCTGGCGCGGGTCCGCGCATGCATGCCAGAGCCGGCGCATGTCCGCGCATGCGCGTGGGTTGCCTTCTCCGCGCATGCGCGCCACACCCGGCGTGAGTCTGTGCATGCGCGTGGGTTGCCTTCTCCGCGCATGCACGCCACACCCGGCGTGAGTCAGTGCATGCGCGTGGGTTGCCTTCTCCGCGCTGGTCCCAGGACAACATGGCAGAGCCCTACAGGGGCCCACCGCAGAGGAACATAGGCCCCCCTGGGATTAGCCTGCCCGCCGATCGGTAGGCCCTGATCGTGGGCCTGGCCACCGTGGAGGCCTGTCCCGGGGAGTCGGATCCCCCCTCCCCCACACCAGGACGGCCCCCCGGGTAGGACCACATTCGAACGACGTCGGCGGGACTCGGCCGAACTCGGCGGCGCGGGGTCGGAGAATCCCGCCCAAGGTACCTGAAGGTGAGTGACTCATCTCCCAATTCTCCAAGGCCTTTTCCGCAATCTACAAGGCACAAGTAAGGAGTGATTTGCAATTCTCTCTACTTGCCTCAATGGGTGCAGCTCAACAGTGCTCAAGAAGTTCAACCCCATCCTGGATGAGGTGATATTTTTATGTGGTGAGTTGTTATAATCCGGAGTGCACAATCTGTAAGGGTAGTGGAAGCAAATTAAACAGTAACTTTCCAAAGTAAATTAGATATATACTTGAAAAAGGAAAGAATGCATACCTATGGGGAAAGAGAAATGGAATTGTGCTAATTGGCTAACTCTTTAAAGAGCTGACAGAGGAAAAGTGGGATGGGTAGTTTCCTTCGGGTATTGTCTCATTATGTAACTCTATAAAATTAGAATTAGCACCTAACTAATCTGGTAAGTATTTAGGCTACCAGGCAGATCAAAGGCTAGGAATCCTACGGTGAGTAACTCACCTCCTGACCCCCCCAAAGCTTGTCCAACATCTACAAGGCACAAGTCAGAAGTGCCGTGGAATACTCTCCACTTGCCTGGATGAGTGCAGCTCCAACAACACTCAAGAAGCTCAACACCATCCAAGACGAAGCAACCCGCTTGATTGCTTCCCCTTGGACAAAAATTCAAACCCTCCACCACCGACGAACAGTGGCAGCTGTATGTACCATCTACATGATGCACTGCAGTAACTCACCAAGGTTCCTTAGACAGCACCTTCCAAACCCACGACCACTACCACCTAGAAGGACAAGGGCAGCAGATACCCGGGAACCCCACTACCTGGAGGTTCCCCTCCAAGTCACACACCGCCCTGACATGGAAATAGATCGCCGTTCCTTCACTGTCGTTGGGGCAAAATCCTGGAACTTCCTCCCTAATAGCCCAATTGGTGCACCTACACCTCAAGCACTGCAGCGGTTCAAGAAGGCAATTCATCACCACCTTCTGAAGGGTGTAGCGGAACAGTCACGCTTAATAAATTGTAGCGCACAAAGACTCCGAGAGACGAATAGAGTGAAGTCGATGAGGCTTTATTAAGCGTGACTGTTTCCCCCGCAGTTCAGTAGTAGACTGCCTGCGGGAGAGGACTCCAGGTACTTATACTCCGCCTTCAGGGCGGAGCTAGAGGTCAACGTCCAACCAGGACCCGGGATCTGTCAGCCAATGACATCATGGCTTCACAGTCCCACATGACCCCTAATGCATACTACCACAAAGGGCAACTAGGGATGGGCAATAAACGTTGACCTAACCAACGATGCCCACATCCCGTAAATGAATATGAAAAAAGTATTTTCAAGCTTTATTTCATGATGAAATAATGCCCCAGTCTTGGGAGCGGTGGTGTGGTTGGTTAGCTACTGGTGATATAGCTATCATGTGGTTCAAAGTGACACCACAATTAAGGATCAATCCCTATTCATGCAAGTTTGTTTCCTTTGCCTTGTCCCACGCTTGATGCAGAATAGTGGCCCTCAAACTACATAACCAATTGTCTTTCTCTTGGAGAGAGATGCCTATATTGCTGAGGGTTAATTACCTACTTACCTATCCTAATCTTAATTAAGAAATGAGTTCCATCCAGTGGATGCTGAGTACTTTCAGTGTTTATTTGTCACAAAGCCTTATCTATGACTAATGGAACATATTAAAATAAAGTAAACTTTGGATATTTCAGAAAAAGCTTTGGGCGGAATTCTCCGTTTGCCGACGGCGAAATCGAAAAACCCGTTTGGGCGGAGAATAGCTTCCGACTCCAAAATCGTAGTAGGCGCCGGTTTGACGCCAAATCAGGATGCTCCGGCACTCCGAAAATGGCGTAAATGGGTCGCTCGCCACGTGGGGTAAAAGCACAGTAGACATATCATTCACGGGTTTGACACCCTCATCTCCGGGGCCTCTGAGATTCACTGCCACCGATGGGCCGAGTTTCCATGGTTTGGTTCATTTGTGCTCTCAAAAGTTGTGAACCTGGTGGCGTGCTGTTGACCGAGAGAGAGAGAAGGTAGGAAATGGCGTGGAGTGACTGCGGGCTGCATTCCCGGACACCAGCCGTGCTGGCTGGGGTGGGGGCCCCCTTCCAAGCCAGGGGAGGGGGGGGACAGGTTGAGCAGCCAAGGTGACCCCCCCCTCCATGGGACTGGGGTGGTGCTCAGGCACCGACCCTCATTACGGTGGCCATCTTGCTGTGCACCCACTGACCATCCACCTCGGCCCTTGGCTCCAAACAGCAACAATGGTGGTATAGGTGCACCCAACCCCGCACCCCACCCCCTCACCACAGCACACACCCCCGCCCCAAAACACCCCACCAGGAGACTACCCAGGGCAACACCCACCGCAGCCCCCAGTGAGGGCAGTCCCAGCCAATGGTACCCTAGCAGCAGGGATGGGCGCCAGGACTGGGGGTGACGATGGTGCTGGATACCAATGGGGCAGGGGTGCGGGGGTGAGGGAGGGACATGCGTGGAAGGAGCCCGCAGTGCCAATCGGGGCCAATGTGCAGCCCATGGAACCTGGTTGGGCATGCTAACATGTTGGCCTTCCACCTCCTGCAGACAATGACGTTTGGCACGGGCAGCAGTAGAACGGGCAGCAGTGGAATGGCCAGCAGAGGACCGGGCTGCAGAGGAACAGGCTGCAGAGGAATGCAGAGGGGGTATGGGGGAGGACACGCGCTCCCGATGACCATCAAGGTGACGGTCGCCCTGAACCTCTGACGGGATCCTTCCAGTCGCTGAATGGGGACCTATCCGGGATCTCACAGACTTCGGTGCACAGGTGAATCCTCGCCATTACGAGGCCAGATATGCCCAGGCTCCTCAACACATCCGGTTCCATGTGGACCGAGTCCACCAGGATGCCCGGGCAGCGGGGTTCGCTGCCATCACCGGGACGCCGGGCAATAGACAGGGAACCTGTCACTCTACAGGCCACTCTACACTACCGACGAGGGTACCACTCAATGAACATCCAGCTGGTCTGTGACCATCAGCTGCACATCGTACACCTCTGCGTCCGATACCCGGGCAGTGTGCACGATTCCTTCATCCTGGCACACTCTGTGATTCCTGAAATGTTCGAGGAGCATCCCCACCCGGCTGTGGGGTTGGCTCCTGGGTGACAGGGGTTACCCGCTGCAGCCGTGGCTGATGGCGCTTATCCAGGGGCCACAGACTGACAGACACCCGCTACAACGACGCCCATACAACGCCAAGGAGTGTGATCGAGCGGTGCTTCGGCATCCTGAAGATGCGCTTCAGGTGACTGGACCTCCAGTATGAGGCTGAGAGAGTCGCCCGCATAGTGGTGGCCTGCTGAGTCCTCTACAACATCGCACAGCAGAGGGGCGATGTGCTGGAGGAGGAGGCTGAGGAGGAAGGGCAGGCCTCGGCCGACCAGGATGATGCAGGGGAGGGGGACGATGAGCATGACATGGGGCCCGGGCAGGCAGGGGATGCCGCACGATGTTATCGATAAGGCCAACGCACACGGGACACTTTTGTCGCCTCCAGGTTCACCAACGAGGAGGGACGGGGTGGAGAGGGGGGGCCAGACACCACATCCCAGACGCACACCCCCTCACCTCCCACACCGCCAAACCACCCGCTTACACACCCGCCCGTTATACATACTTGTGGCGCTACGAGCTGGGGGCCCTGGGCTGCGAGTGACAGCGGGTCTGGTCCATGGGACGGATGATGATGACAACCTGCTCTGCGATGTGCTCTGGTGCTCCACATCGTATGACAACGTCTGACTCTTGCCCACAGTCGCACCTTCCGCCTGCATGCGAGCTGGCCAGTCCATCACATGGCCCCGTCGAATCCCTGAGATGGGGATGCTGGGGATGGTCGGGGCACCGCTGCCCACCGGATGCACCAGGGACAGGAGGGAGGAAGCCCGAGGTGCTGCGGTGTTCCGGCACCTCCGCTGCGGGAGTACCCGGCACAGGCCTCATCACCTCCTCCTCCCTCGGGGTGCCGATGGCCCCCGGGCTACTCCATTGTGCGGGGGCCACCTGGTGCCACCAGTCCTGGAGGCCGGCTCTGGTCTCGACCAGGGTCTGCACGCTCGCAGCCATGGAGCACAGGGAGTGGACTATCTCCATTTGGGTCTGTAGGTTTGTGACAAATCAGCCAGTGATTGGGCCACCTCCGTCTGGGTCTGGGCCACCTCACTCAGGGACTGGGCCACCCCGCCCAGTGTCTGCGCAACGCCAGCCAGCGCCTGGCTAATGCCGCTGATGTTCCCAGCCATGGCCTGCTGTGACTGGGTCATGCTGAGGAGCGCTGTTGCAATGTCCAGGTCGCTCTGGCACATGGCTGCCTGTGAGAGGGCAGCTCTGTCCTGGGCCTCGGACACCACCTGCACAGAGTGCCCCAGGCCTTGGATACGCCGACGCATATCTGACACCGTCGCCCCCAATGCCTCCACTGCGGACGCCACCTGTGTGGCGTCAGCCTGGGCGGCACCTGCACGAGGATGGACTCCTCCACCTGCGCCTGCAGGTGTGGGGGTTTGGGGTGTGTAGGGTGTGGGGTGTCGGGTGAGGGGGTGGTGGGGGTGTGGGGTGAAGGGGGTGGGGGGGTGGGGGTTGGGGTTCCACACATGTGTCATGGGGATCCGCAACTAAGCAGGGTCTCACTTCCTCACCTGCCGCCGAACCCCACCCCGGTGACATCCCTTTCCACTGGCCACGTTCAGGGCCCTCTGCTCGGGCATGGTGAGGGCCTCAGTTCTGGTGGTCTCCCTCCGGTCTTCTCCCGCTCTCGGCGGTTGTGCACGGCCTTCTCGTGGCGGGGGGGGGGGGGGGGGGGGGGGAGACGACACAAACACCATAACCGTTAGGCGTTCCAACGCAAGCAGCCCAGGGGTTAAGTAGATGGTGGCCTCAGTGGCCATGGAACCCGGCCATAATGGCTGGCATGGGTGCTAGCATGTGGGGCAGGGTGGGGGTTCAGCCATCCCCGGGGGGGAGGGGCCAGGTTGCGGATATGTGGCAGGGGCACGGAGCAGCCAACTCACCCTGGCCTTCCTGAGGAGATCGTGAAGTTTCTTCCAGCATTGCATGCCAGCCCAGGTGATGTTGCCCCCTGCGTTGGCCGCCTCCGCCACCTGCGCCCAGGCATGACGAACGGCAGCGCCTGGTGACCTTCCTCACGGGCTGGGGTATAGGGTCATCCTTCTCTCCTCCACAGCATCCATGAGGGTGCCTAGCTCAGAGTCCCTGAACCGTGGCGCTGCTCTCCTTGCAGCCGCCTTGTTGACTGGGACGGTGTGTGTGGGGGGATGGATCGTTTAAGTGCGGCTGCTGCGGCGTGTGAGCCTCATGTGTGGCAATCACCGACCCGGCGAATCCGGCACCGTTTTCCATGGAATTGATTGCGGTCCACATGACGCTGGTGCGAGCCCATTTAAAGTAGCTGAATCGGTGCAGCTGTTGCACCGTTTTTTCTGTCATAAAACGCCATGGTTCCCCCGCCAGCGTCGACACTTAGTCTCAAAATCAGAGAATCCAGCCCTTTGTTTTTGCTTATGTGCAATATTTTCAGATTAAAAGCATACTAGTTAGAAGGTCATGATAAGAAAGGGGCCAGGGAACCAACAGGAAAACCGTCATGGGAAATGAATTGCATTTTCTTCCTATCAGAAAGAAATTGAAATGACATCAGCAATTTTTACTGTTAATTGAAATTCTCTTCAAACAAACAATACTGTAGAGTGGTTCAAAAGGTTTGCTGCAAATAGGTTTGCTGCCTCCCGAAAATACACAAGGCTAACACACCAGGCCGTCCTGTCGTTTCAGGCAATGGGACCCTGTGTGAGAACCTCTCTGGCTACATCGAGGGCATCTTGAAACCCATCGTACAAGGTACGCCCAGCTTCTGTCGCGACACGACGGACTTCCTACAGAAACTCAGCTCCCATGGACCAGTTGAACCAGGAACATTCCTCGTCACAATGGACGTCTTGGCACTCTACACCAGCATCCCCCATGACGACGGCATTGCTGCAACAGCCTCAGGACTCAACACCGACAACTGCCAATCTCCAGACGCAATTCTGCAACTCATCCGCTTCATTCTGGATCTCAACGTCTTCACCTTCGACAACAAGTTCTTCATCCAAACGCACGGAACAGCCATGGGGACCGAATTTGCACCCCAATACGCCAACATCTTCATGCACAAGTTTGAACAAGACCTACTCACCGCACAGGACCTTCAACCGACGTTATACACCAGATACATCGATGACATTTATTTCCTTTGGACCCACGGCGAAGAATCACTGAAACGACTACACGATGACATTAATAAGTTTCATCCAACCATCAGACTCACCATGGACTACTCTCCAAAATCAGTTGCATTCTTGGACACACTCGTCTCCATCGAGGACGGTTACCTCAGTACTTCGCTTTACCGCAAACCCACGGATAACCTCACGATGCTTCACTTCTCCAGCTTCCACCCTTAACACATTAAAGAAGCCATCCCCTAAGGACAAGCTCTCCGTATACACAGGATCTGCTCAGACGAGGAGGAGCGTAACAGACATCTACAGACGTTAAAAGATGCCCTCGTACGGGATATGGTGCTTGACTCATCGATCGACAGTTCCAACGCGCCACAGCAAAAAACCGCACCGACCTCCTCAGAAGACAAACATGGGACACAACCGACAGAATACCCTTCGTCGTCCAGTGCTTCCCCGGAGCGGAGAAACTACAACATCTTCTTCACAGCCTTCAACATGTCATCAATGAAGATAAACATCTTGCCAAGGTCATCCCCACACCCCCACTACTTGCCTTCAAACAATCGTGTAACCTCAAACAAACCATTGTTTGCAGCAAACTACCCAGTCTTCAGAACAGTGACAACGACACCACACAACCCTGTCATGGCAATCTCTGCAAGACGTGCCAGATCATCGACATGGATACCACCATTACACGTGAGAACACCACTCACCAGGTATGCGGTACATACTCGTGCGACTCGGCCAACGTTGTCTACCTCATACGCTGCAGGAAAGGATGTCCCGAAGCGTGGTACATTGGCGAGACCATGCAGACGCTGCGACAACGAATGAACGGACATCGCGCGACAATCACCAGGCAGGAATGTTCCCTTCCAGTCGGGGAAGACTTCAGCAGTCAAGGGCATTCAGCCTCTGATCTCCGGGTAAGCGTTCTCCAAGGCGGCCTTCAGGATGCGCGACAACGCAGAATCGCCGAGCAGAAACTTATAGCCAAGATCCGCACACATGAGTGCGGCCTCAACCGGGACCTGGGATTCATGTCGCATTACATTCATCCCCCACCATCTGGCCTGCGAAATCCTACCAACTGTCCTGGCTTGACACAATTCACCCCTCTTTAACCTGGGGTTACCCCATCTCTGGATCTGTAAAGATTTAATCACCTGCTGATGCTCGTATTCCCAGCATTGACTGTCATCTTTGAATTTGTCTATATATATGTTTCTGGAACATACCTCTTCATTCACCTGAGGAAGGAGCAGTGCTCCGAAAGCTAGTGACATCGAAACAAACCTGTTGGACTTTCACCTGGTGTTGTAAGACTTCTTACTGTGCAAATAGGTTTGGCATACTTTGTACCAGTAATCATCCAGTCTGACTATTAAATGTAGCTCCACCAGTCTGGACTCCTGATTGTGGAAAAGAAAGTGATGGAAAGGTCATCAACACCATTGTCAAACAGCATATGCTTAGCAATAAGCTGTTCCCTGACGCTCAGTTTGGGTTTCGCCAGGGTCACTGGGCTCCTGACCTCATGACAATCTTAGTTCAAACATGGACAATTGTCCCATTGGGCAGACGCAGCATGGGTTCATAAAGCGCAGGTCGTGCCTAACTAATTTAGTGGAATTTTTTGAGGACATTACAAGTGCAGTAGATAATGGGGAGCCAATGGATGTGGTATATCTGGATTTCCAGAAAGCCTTTGACAAGGTGCCACACAAAAGGTTGCTGCATAAGATAAAGATGCATGGCATTGAGGGGAAAGTAGTAGCATGGATAGAGGATTGGTTAATCAATAGAAAGCAAAGAGTGGGGATTAATGGGTGTTTCTCTGGTTAGCAATCAGTAGCTAGTGGTGTCCCTCAGGGATCAGTGTTGGACCCACAAGTGTTCACAATTTACATAGATGATTTGGAGTTGGGGACCAAGGGCAATGTGTCCAAGTTTGCAGACGACACTAAGATAAGTGGTAAAGCAAAAAGTGCAGAGGATACTGGAAGTCTGCAGAGGGATTTGGATAGACTAAGTGAATGGGCTAGGGTCTGGCAGATGGAATACAATGTTAACAAATGTGAGGTTATCCATTTTGGTAAGAATAACAGCAAAAGGGATTATTATTTAAATGATAACATATTAAAACATGCTGCTGTGCAGAGAGACCTGGGTGTGCTGGTGCATGAGTCGTAAATGTTGGTTTACAGGTGCAACAGGTGATTAAGAAGGCAAATGGAATTTTGTCCTTCATTGCTAGAGGGATGGAGTTTAAGACTAGGGAGGCTATGCTGCAATTGTATAAGGTGTTAGTGAGGCCACACCTGGAGTATTGTGTTCAGTTTTGGTCTCCTTACTTGAGAAAGGATGTACTGGCACTGGAGGGTGTGCAGAGGAGATTCACTCGGTTAATCCCAGAGCTGAAGGGGTTGGATTACGAGGAGAGGTTGAGTAGACTTGGACTGTACACGTTAGAATTTAGAAGGATGAGGGTGGATCTTATAGAAACATATAAAATTATGAAGGGAATAGAATTATCATAGAATTTATCATAGAATTTACAGTGCAGAAGGAGGCCACTCGGCCCGTCGAGTCTGCACCGGCTCTTGGAAAGAGCACCCTACCCAAGGTCAACACCTCCACCCTATCCCCATAACCCAGTAACCCCACCCAACACTAAGGGCAATTTTGGACACTAAGGGCAATTTATCATGGCCAATCCACCTAACCTGCACATCTTTGGGCTGTGGGAGGAAACCGGAGCACCCGGAGGAAACCCACGCACACACGGGGAGGATGTGCAGACTCCGCACAGACAGTGACCCAAGCCGGAATCGAACCTGGGACCCTGGAGCTGTGAAGCAATTGTGCTATCCTCAATGCTACCGTGCTGCTAGGTAGGATAGATGCGGGCAGGTTGTTTCCACTGGCGGGTGAAAGCAGAACTAAGGGGCATAGCCTCAAAATAAGGGGAAGTAGATTTAGGACTGAGTTTAGGAGGAACTTCTTCACCCAAAGGGTTGTGAATCTATGGAATTCCTTGCCCAGTGAAGCAGTTGAGGCTCCTTCATTAAATGTTTTCAAGATAAAGATAGATAGTTTTTTGAAGAATAAAGGAATAAAGGATTATGGTGTTCGGGCCGGGAAGTGGAGCTGAGTCCACAAAATGTCAGCCATGATCTCATTGAATGGTGGAGCAGGCTCGAGGGGCCAGATGGGCTACTCCTGCTTCTAGTTCTTATGTTCTTGTGTTATGTTCTTATGGACAAAAGAGCTGGATTCCGGAGGTGAAGTGAGAATGACTTCCCTTGGCATCAAGGCAGCATCAAGGAGTCCTAGCAAAATTGGAGTCAATGGGGATCACAGGGAAGCTCTCTGTTGGTTGGAGGGATAGTTAGCACAAAAGAAGTTAGTTTTGGTTTTAGGAGGTCAAACATTTTAGTTCCAGGGCATCATTGCACGTGTTCCTCAGGGTAGTGTACTGGGCCCAATTATCGTCAGCTGTTTCATTAATGACCTTCTTTCCATCATAAGGTCAGAAGTGGGGACATTCACAGTTGATTGCACAATGTTCAGCACCATTTGTGACTCCTCACATACTGAAGCAGTCCAGTCCATGCTTCAAGACTTGGACATTCTCAGGATGTGGGTATCAATGGATTTCCAGTCTTGAGCTATTAGATCTTTCAAATTCTGTCTAATTTAGCACAGTGGTAATGCCACACAATACAATGGAGGGTATACTCAATGTGAAAACGAGACTTCACCTTCACAAGGTATGTGAAGTGGTCACTCCAACTGATGCCATCGTGGAAAGATACATCTACCGGAAGCAGCTTAGTGAGGATGAGGTCAAATATGTTTTTTCCTGTTGTTGGTTTCCTCCCTGCCTGTCGCAGACCCAGCTTGGATTCAGCCAGCTCGGTCGGTAATGGTGCTACCAGGCCACTCTTGGTGATGGACATTGAAGTTCTGCACCCTTTCCACCCTCAGTGTTTCATCCAATTGGTGTTCAACATAGAGGAATTCTGATTCGTCAACTGGAGGTTTCCTTGCCCTTGTTCGACCTGATGCCGTGATTCATGGTATCCAGAATCGATGTTGAGAATGCTCGGGGCTTCTCCATCCTGACTGCAAACCACTGTGCCACCACTTCTGCTGGCTCTATCCTGCCAATGGGACAATTGATGGTGTCTCTACTAAGCTATGATTCCGCGAGTATGACAATGTCAGGCTGTTGATTGACTGGTCTGTGACACAGCTCTCCCAATCCTGCCACAAGCCCCAGGTGTTAGTAAGGAGCCAAGATCAATCCCAGGTGGTCCACCCGGTTTCATTCCCTTTGCAAACATTTTGCAAGACGGTTTGGTGCAACTGTATTGCCAGGGATCTGGGATCACATGTAGGCCAGACAGGGTAAATAGGGCAGATTTCCTTCCCTAATGGGCATTAGTGAACCAGATGGGTCTTTTACCTTTTACATTAGAAAAACAACCTCAACTCTATTTACCATATCAATTGATCTAAGGGCTTTTCACAGTAGCTTCATTCCAGTGTTAATGTCAGCCTACTTGTGACACTGATAAAGATTATTATTATTGATTTTTTAAGGATTTAGATTAAGGTTTATTGTCACGTGCACTGAGGTTCAGTGAAAATTATTGCTCTACGTACAGTTCAGGCAGATTGTTCCATACATGAAAAACTATAGGGCATATAATAAATACAGAATGTAAATACATGGACATAGACATCGGGTGAAGCATGCGGAGTGTAGTACTACTCAGTAGAGAAGATGCGTGGAGAGTTCAGTTCAGTCCATAAGAGGATTATTCAGGAATCTGGTAACAGCGGGGAAGAAGCTGTTTTTGAATCTGTCGGTGCGTGTTCTCAGACCTTTGTATCTTCTGCTGATGGAAGAGGCTGGAAGAGAGACGAACCCGGGTGGGAGGGGTCTTTGATTATCTTGTCCGCTTTCCCAAGGCAGCGGGAGGTGTAGACAGAGTCATGGATGGGAGGCAGGTTCAGGTGGTAGACTCGGCTGTGTTCACGACTGTGTGTCATAAAATCTACATCTGAACTCGAGTGGATACACGCCTAGCAGGTCTAGTCTTTCCTCATAAGACAACCAGCCCATTCCTGGGATGAGTCTAGTAAATCTTCTCAGTACTGCTTCCAATGCATCCGCTGCCTTGGGAAAGCGGACAAGATAATCAAAGACCCCTCCCACCCGGGTTAGTCTCTCTTCCAGCCTCTTCCATCAGCAGAAGATACAAAAGTCTGAGAACACGCACCAACAGATTCAAAAACAGCTTCTTCCCCGCTGTTACCAGATTCCTGAATGATCCTCTTACGGACTGAACTGATCTCTCCTCAAATAAGGAGACCAATACTGTACACAGTACTCCAGATGTGGTCTCACCAATGCCCAGTATGACTGAAGCAGAACCTCTCTATTCTGGTATTCAATTCTCTTTGCAGTACATTATAGCATTCTATTAGCTTTCCTAATTACTTGCTGTACATGCACACTAACATTGTGTGATTCATGGACTAGGACAACCAGATAAAAATAATAATAATCTTTATTATTGCCACAAGTAGGCTTACATTAACAATACAATGAAGTTACTGTGAAAATCCCCTAGTCGCCACACTCCAGCGCGTGTTCGGGTACACAAGAGGGAGAATTCAGAATGTCCAATTCAGCTAACAAGCACGTCTTTCGGTACTTGTGGGAGGAAACCGGAGCACCCGGAGGAAACCCACACAGACACGGGGAGAACGTGCAGACTCCGCACAGACAGTGACACAAGCCAGGAATCAAACCTGGATATTTGGCGTTGTGAAGCAACAGTGCTACCACTGTGCTACCGTGCCATCCATGTCTATGCATCTCAGAGTTCTGCAATCTCTCACCATTTAGATAATAAGCTTTTTTTAAATTCTTCCTGCCAATGGACAAAAATGGACAATTTCACATTTTCCCACATTATACTTTGCCAGATCTTTACGCACTCACTTAAACTTTCTATATTCCTTTGTAGCCTCCTTATGTCTCCTTGCCCAGTGAAGCAGTTGAGGCTCCTTCTTTAAACGTTTTTAAGAAAAAGATAGATACCTTTCTAAAGAATAAAGGGATTCGGGGATATGGGGCAAAATTCTCCTACCCGCCCCGCCACATTTCTGCCCCGACCGGCCGGCGGGAGTCTCCGTAACACCGGCCGGTCAATGGGGTTTCCCATTGTGGGGCAGCCCCACGCCGTCGGGAAACCCCCGGGCGCCGGCAAAACGGAGACTCCCGCCGGCGGAGAATGGCGCCCATGGTGTACGGGCCGGAGAGTGGAGCTGAGTCCACAAAGATCAGCCATGATCTCATTAAATGGCGGAGCAGGCTCGAGGGGCCAGATGGCCTACTCCTGTTCCTAGTTCTTATGTTCTTCTCAACTTACTTTTCGATCTAGCTTTGTATCATCCACAAATTTTGCCGCCAAAGTTTTGGTTCCTTCATCCAAGTTATTTATATAGACTGTATAAAGTTGAGGCTCCAGCGCTGATCTTTATGGCATACCACTCGTCATATCCTGCCAACCAGAAAAAGACCCATTTATGCCAACTCTTTGTTTCCTGTTAGCTTGCCAATCTTCTATCCATGACAATATGTTACCCCCTAAACCATGAGCTTTTATTTTCCGCAATAACCTTTGATGTGGCACCTTTCAAATACCTTCTGGAAATCTAAGTAGAATATATCCACTGGTTCTCATTTATCAACAGCACATGCTACTTCTTCAAAGAACTTTAATTAATTGGTTGAACCATATTAACTCTGCCCAATTTCCTTGAATTTTTCTAAGTACCCTGCTACAAAGTATTTCATAATAGCTTCTAACATTTTCCCTATGAGAAATGTTAGGGTTAGGGTTCCCTATGAGAAATGTTAGGCTAACTGTCCTATAGTTTTCTGATTTCTGTCTCCCTCCCTTTTTGAATCAAGGAGTTACATTCATTATATTGCAATCTAATAGAAGGCATGGTGATACAGTGGTTAGCACTGCTGCCTCACATCTCCGGGGTCCAGGGTTCATTTCCGGCCTTGGGTGACTGTCTGTGTGGAGTTTGTACTTTTTCCCTGTGCATGTGTGGGTTTCCTCCAGGTGCTCCGGTTTCCTCCCACAGTCGAAAGATGTGCAGGTTAGGTGGATTGGCCATGCTAATTGCCCCTTAGTGTCCAAAAGGTTAGGCGGGGTTACTGGGTTACGGGGATAGGGTGGAGGTGTGGGCTTAAGTAAGGTGCTCTTTCCAAGGGCCGGTGTAGACTCGATGGCCCGAATGGCCTCCTTCTGCACTTAAATTCTATGATCTTCTATGATAATGAAACTGTCCCTGAACTGAGTGAATTTTGGAAAATTAAAACCAATGCATCAACTATCTCAGTAGCCACTTCTTTTAAGACACTGATAAAATCCATCAGGATCTGGGACTTGAAATGAAATGCTTATTGTCACAAGTAGGCTTCAAATGAAGTTACTGTGAAAAGCCCCTAGTCGCCACATTCCGGCGCCTATTCGGGGAGCCTACGGCTCGAATAATTGTTACTCCACAGCTCCAATAATTTTCTCAGTACCAATTCCTGGTGATTGTAATTTTCCTGAGTTGATCCCTCCCTTCCAATTCCTGATTTGCAGCTATTTCTGGGATGTTTTTCCATAGTAAAGACCAATGCAAAGTACCTGGTTAATTCATCTGCCATTTCCTTATTTTCCATTGCTAATTCCCCAGACTCACTGTTCCTGTGCTGTATTGTTCTTTGTTCTTTAGGGTTTTGGCCAAGGGTGGTTTCATGACTAGCCCAGGCTTGGAGGGCCGAAGGGCCTGTTCCTGTGCCGTATTGTTCTATGTTCTTTGTATAGTGCCAATGCTCATTTTGTTCACACTTTTCTATTATAAATATCTATAGAAACTTTTACCATCTGTCAGAGGTCTTTGATCTGGGAGCAATTTAGCTAGGCTCAGCAAACTGCGGAAGGAGCTTTGACACAAAATAAAAGGGTATTACTAAAGCATTGAGCATGATTAAGTACTGATATTCGTACTGTTTCAGCTATTATTCTGCCCTATTATAATAAATAATCAACAAAGGCCAGGGCAAAAGCGCTGAACTAATTAGATTACAGTGAACCGTGGCCACAATGGGCGAAGTCACCCACGACTGGTTAGATTACTGTGGTCACTCAAAATCCTGCCTACATGAAGAACGGAACTCTGCAGCATAGAAAGGTATAAAAGCCTGTCAGCTTTAAGCCAGGCAAGGAGAAAGACAGGAGAGAGCGAACAGGAAATGAAAGAAGATGGTTGATCTGCAGATAGATGCAGGAAGAGGGTTCTGGCTAGTCACCACCAGCTCCACAGAACCTATTTCATTGACAGAAGGTTGACTGGACAGGTGCTAATGGGACTACCTGAACTTGGTCTTCCAGTACAAAGAGTTGTTCCTGACCGAATATTGCAGGCGTGCACATTCCAAAGGTCAGGATGATGTGCTGATGGATGCACTAAAGCTTGAGTCAGCCACTGCGGACGAGCAATGGGGAGAGGTCGCTATATAAAACCTTTCAACCATAGTGAACTGAAGGGAGTGGACTTGTATAGAACTCCCTCAGGCTGTATGACTCACATTGAATGTATACCGTGAATATTGTATTGAATATTGTAGTAAATTGTACTGAAGGACCTCAGAGTGCTGCATGATCTATATAGAAAATATAAATACCTTTGCACCATTTGTAATGACCATTTTGAAATGTCTGTAATGTTTCTTTGACTGTATCGAAGTACCTCAGAGTGCAACAAGATGGGGAAATGTTGTGCCTGTGTTCGCCACATACATAAACAGTGACAGAGACCTCCGCGATTTGGGCTGGAGATCCTTAGATGTCAGTGTTTGTCGAGGCGCCCTTTAAAGATGGCCATTTGCCAGCCCTAAATGTCCCCACCCTGTCAGAGTGATATCATAAACCACACCCACTCACTTTCTTTTGACAAAGAAGCTCAAAATTCCACGTAAATTCCGCAGACAGAGTCGGCGGGATCCTCACTTTTTTTGCACCAGAACAGACTCTTTGCCATTTTTTGGTAAAATTCAGCCCCTGATCTGACAACTGGACAGTAGATTTGGAGAGATACATGTTGGTTTTCAATCAGAGCCGGACTCTCTGACAAATTAGGGGAAAATTCCACCTGATATATGTAGAAACTTAAATATTATTGGGCTTTGTGTGACGGCCATTTTGAAATGTTTGTAATGATCTTTCAGATATTTTTCGAATAAAGTATATTTTTGCAAGAGAAAAACGTTAGTACATTTTGTCCATTTTGGTCTTACTCAACAGAGACCGAGAACGGATCTGCAACCAAATGCAAGTGTTGGCGTCTCATCTTGTAATTGTAGCATTTAGGGATCAAAAAGGGGGAATTGAACAGCAACACGTCAGGAATGTATAATCGGAGAAGTTGGCCACACATCAGGAACATGTGACCCAGGGAGGGATATGCAAATTCTGCCCACACTATCTGTCTTTATATTTCTAGCTAGCTTTTTCTCATACACTAATATTTTGCTCTTCATGAATATTTTTGTCATTCTTTGCTGTTTTTTATGTTCTGTCCAATCTTCTGACCTTCCACTCATCCTTTTGTAATTATATGTTTTTTTAAAAAGTTTGAACCTATTTTTAACATTCTTAGTTAACCATGGATGGCGGGTCCTCCTGTTGGAATTTTTCTTTCATATTGGAATGTATCTACTCTGTATTCTGAAATATCACTTTAAATGCCTGTCACTGCATCTCTATTGACCTATCGTTTAACTTAATTTGCCAATTCACTTCAGCTAGCTCTACTTTCATGCCCTCATTTAAAATACCAGTCTTGGACCCAGTCTTCTCTCCCACAAACTAAATATAAAATTCAACTAGAGGATATAGCCTTCACCTTGAGGTAATTAATTAATCCTATCACATTGCACAATATCAGGTCCATAGCCTGTTCTTTGGTTGGCCCCAGAATGTGGGGCGGGATTCTCCACCCCCACGCCGAAGTGGCTGCGCCGTCGTGAACGCCGTCGAGGTTCACAACGGCGCAGAACGGCCCCGGTCCCGAGCGATTCAGGCCCTGACAATGGGCCAGTATCGGGGCCGTGTCATCTACCCGTGCCAGGCCTTGTCGCCCGCGTAAAAGCGGTGCCAAATAGATGACGCGGCCGGAGCCGCATAACGGACGTCATCCGTGCATGCGTGGTTGCCGTCCTCTCTAAGTCCGCCCCGCAAGAAGATGGGGGACAGATCTTGCGGGGCCGCGGAAGGAAGGAGGTCCTCCTTCAGAGTGGACGGCCCGACGATCGGTGGGCACCGATCGCGGGCCACTCCACATTCAAGGTGAAGCCCGGTGCAGGATCCCCCCTCGCCCCCCACAGGCCGCCCCCCCAGCGTTCACGCATTGCCCATGACTGCAGCGACCAGGTGTGGACGGCGCCGGGGGGAACCCGCCGTTTTGGCCTGGCCACTCGGCCCATCCGGGCCTCAGAATCGCGGGGGTGCCCGAGAATTGCCATTTTGGGTGTCTCCGGCGGTTCTCCGGCCTGCGGCCCGCGAAACTCGACCGGCCCGTTCCCGCTGCTTGGGAGAATCGCAGGAGGGCGTCGGACCGGCGTCCCCGGAAACTTCGGCGGCCCAGGCGATTCTCCCAACCGTCGTGGGAGTGGAGAATCGCGCCCATGCTGTTTTAAGGAACTATCCCCAAAACATTCTATGAACTCCTCCTCTAGGCTACGTTTGACGACCTGATTCTTCCAGTCCATGTGCAGCTTAAAATCTTCCATGATGTTTGCCATACCTTTCTGACAAGCTCCCATTATTTCTTCCTTTTATCCCCATCCTCCAGGTACCATTGGGGCCCTGTGCACCACTTCCACAAGTCATTTCATGCCTTTTTCATTTCTCATCTCTACCCTAGTTCTACAAACTAATTTTCTGAATTTAGACCAATCCCCTCTATTGTGCTAATACCGTCATTGATTAACAGAGCCATCCCTCCACCTTTTCCTAGCTCACAAAGCAGAGAATATATGATTCAGATGGTATATTCTTCAGCATATATATAATAAAGTGACGTTTGCAAAAACATAATTCATGTAAATCGATAAAAAATTCAATTTTGTTAAGTGGTGCATAGATATTGAAATTAAATTCATTTAATTAATTCAAAAAATTAGATTGGACCATTAACATTTACTGCATAGGAGGAGGTAATTGGGCATGTAATGTACATGACAGCTTTGTCCGTGCAGCTGAAAACACATGTAAACAACTGAGCTGAATTTGGATTGTGTAGTTTGAGAATTTGCAGTGTGAATAATTTTCTGGGATACATCTGTACAGTGCAGTCAGTGCAATATGATAGAATATTTTTCCTTAACTTCTAGCCTGATAGCTTTTCTTCAAATATTTTAAAAACGTCAAATGGAGAACTTTAAAAGAGGGTCTATGTGCACACGTATGTGCAAAAGAGAGAAATGACTGAATTCTGATGACACAAATTTGGTGTTGTATTCTTTCAATTTAAGAAAGTGTGTTAAGCAGAGAGGCAGAGAGCAAGATGTGTGAGAGACAGGGAATTAAAAATTGTGCGGATGCAACAGAACCTTGGCAGTGGGGATAGCACGAGATTGTGGGAGAGGGTGGTGGGGATTCAGTCACTGAGGACCGTCTTCCTCCCTCCCCAAAAATGCAGCCTGCAGCCAATGGTGGCCCCTTTCCCCGCCACCCCAAATCACCCGCTTGCCACCCCCAATTTGAAAGAAAAGAAGAAAAAGAGCTAAACATACCAGTGGAAAATCACTGAGGGAGCAAAACAAAAATGTGAAAAGCAGGAAAATGAGAATGAGAAATGGAAGCAGAGGAGGGGGGTGGGGGGCAAGATAGAGATCAATACAAAGACATCAGAGACAGGTTTGAGAGTGATCTTATTATCTAACTTGATTTATGAGCTTCACAGTGGGAGATGGGCTAGTATTCAGTTAAAATTCCAGCCTCAAAGATCAGTGGAGGAATGGTTGGGGTGATGGGAAGCAGGGAATGGATTGGGGACAGGGGGTGCAATGGGGGGTCATCACAGCATAAGTTTTTCCTGATGACCTCTATTGCTGGCTGCTGTTGGGAAGATTGAGTTTTTAAAAAATATATATATTTTATTGAAAATCTTTTCGATCGAAATTTTTTCCCTACAGATCAAACATAACAGTAAAGAAAGTTTAACAATAAACAAATGGTTAATCAACATGGTAATCTAATCGTTTAACATAAACTAAAACTTCCACCACCCCCCCCCCCCCAACCCCCCCCCCCTCCCCCCTGGGTTGCTGCTGCTGGTCATCTGTCTTCCCTCTAACGTTCCTCTAGGTAGTCGAGGAATGGCTGCCACCGCCTGGTGAACGCTTGAGCCGATCCTCTCAGGGCAAACTTTATCTGCTCCAGTTTTATGAACCCCGCCATATCGTTTACCCAGGCCTCCAGTCTGGGGGTTTTTGCCTCTTTCCACATGAGTAGGATCCTGCGCCGGGCTACTAGGGACGCAAAGGCAACAACGTCGGCCTCTTTCGCCTCCTGCACTCCCGGCTCATCCGCAACTCCAAATAGAGCTAGCCCCCAGCCTGGTTTGACCCGGGCCTTCACCACCTTGGAAATCACTCTCGTCACTCCCTTCCAATACCCCTCCAGTGCCGGGCACGACCAAAACATATGTGCGTGGTTTGCCGGGCTTCCGCCGCACCTCCCACACTTGTCCTCCACTCCAAAGAACCTGCTCAGTCTTTCTCCCGTTATGTGTGCTCTATGTAGCACTTTGAATTGAATCAGGCTAAGCCTGGCGCACGAGGAAGAGGAATTTACCCTGCTTAGGGCATCAGCCCACATACCCTCCTCTATCTCCTCCCCTAGCTCTTCTTCCCACTTTCCTTTTAATTCACCCACAACTCCTCCCCCTCCTCCCTCATCTCTCGGTATATCTCTGACACCTTGCCCTCCCCGACCCACACCCCTGAAAGCACTCTGTCCTGAATCCCCTGTGCCGGGAGCAGCGGAAATTCCCTCACCTGTTGTCTTGTGAACGCTCTCACCGGCATATATCTAAGGAAGTTTCCCCGGGGCAACTTATACTTTTCCTCCAATGCTCCCAAGCTCGCAAAGGTCCCATCTATAAATAAATCTCCCACCCTCCTAATTCCCAACTGGTGCCAGCTCTGAAATCCTCCATCCATTCTTCCTGGGGCAAACCTATGGTTGTTCCTGATTGGGGACCCCACCGGGGCTCCCCGCACACCTCTCTGTCGCCTCCATTGTCCCCAAATATTCAATGTTGCCGCCACCACCGGGTTCGTGGTAAACTTTTTTGGTGAGAGCGGTAGCGGTGCCGTCACCAGCGCCTCTAAGCTCGTCCCTTTACATGACTTTCTCTCCAGTCTTTTCCACGCCGCTCCCTCTCCCTCCATCATCCATCTACGAATCATCGCCACACTGGCGGCCCAATAGTAGTCGCCCAAATTCGGTAGCGCCAATCCTCCTCTGTCCCTGCTACGTTGTAGGAACCCCCTCCTTACCCTCGGGACTTTCCCTGACCACACAAAGCTCGTGATGCTCCTGTCTATTTTTTAAAAAAAGGTCTTAGTGATTAGTACAGGGAGACATTGAAATACAAATAAGAACCTCGGGAGGACCGTCATCTTAATTGCCTGCACTCTGCCCGCCAACGACAGAGGCTGCATGTCCCACCTCTTGAAGTCCTCCTCCATTTGTTCTACCAATCGTGTCAGATTAAGTCTGTGTAAGGTTCCCCAGCTCCTAGCAATCTGAATCCCCAGGTATCGGAAGTTTCTTTCCACTTTCCTGAGAGGCAGGCCTTCTATCTCTCTACTCTGGTCCCCTGGGTGTATCACGAATAGTTCACTCTTCCCCATGTTAAGCCTATATCCCGAGAAATCTCCGAACTCCCTCAACATCTGCATAACCTCTATCATCCCCCCCGCTGGGTCCGACACATACAACAGTAGGTCATCCGCGTATAGCGAGACTCGGTGTTCTTCTCCCCCTCTAATCACCCCTCTCCATTTCCTGGAGTCTCTCAACGCCATGGCCAGAGGTTCAATTGCCAACGCGAGCAACAGTGGCGATAGCGGGCATCCCTGTCTTGTTCCCCGATATAATCGGAAATACTCCGATCTTTGCCGACCTGTGACTACACTTGCCGTTGGGGCCCCATAAAGAAGTTTGACCCAGCTAATAAACCCGTTCCCGAACCCAAACCTCCTTAACACCTCCTATAAATACTCCCACTCCATCCTATCAAATGCCTTCTCTGCATCCATTGCCGCCATTATCTCTGCCTCCCCCTCCACTGGGGGCATCATTATCACCCCTAATAGTCGTCGCACGTTGACATTCAGTTGTCTCCCCTTTACGAACCCTGTCTGGTCTTCGTGCACCACCCCCGGGACACAGTCCTCTATCCTCGATGCCAGTACCTTTGCCAGCAATTTGGCGTCCACATTCAATAATGAAATAGGTCTATAGGATCCGCACTGCAACGGATCTTTATCCCTCTTCAAAATTAGCGATATCGTCGCCTCCGACATTGTCGGGGGTAAAGTCCCTCCTTCCCTGGCCTCATTGAACGTCCTCACCAACAACGGGGCCAACAAGTCCACGTATTTTCTATAAAATTCCACCGGGAACCCGTCTGGTCCCGGAGCCTTCCCTGCCTGCATGTTCCCCAGCCCCTTAATAACCTCGTCCACCCCAATCGGTTCCCACAGGCCTTCCACCTCCTGCTCCTCCACCCTCGGGAACCTCAATTGATCCAGGAACTGCCGCATCCCCTCTTCTCCCTCCGGGGGTTGGGACCTATACAGTCCCTCATAAAAGGTCTTGAACACCTCGTTTATCTTCCCTGCTCTTCGCACCGTGGCTCCCTTTTCGTCTCTAATTCCCCCTATCTCCCTCGCCGCTGTCCTCTTTCGCAATTGATGAGCCAGCAGGCGACGAGCCTTTTCCCCATATTCATACCTCCTCCCCTGTGCCTTCCTCCACAGCACCTCCGCCTTTCTGGTGGTCAGGAGGTCAAACTCCGTCTGGAGTCGTCTCCTCTCCCTGTACAGTCCCTCCTCCGGGGTCTCTGCAAATTCCCTGTCCACCCTTAAAATCTCCCCCAGTAATCTTTCCCTTTCCTTGGCCTCTGTTTTCCCTTTGTGGGCCCCAATGGAGATCAGCTCTCCTCTGACCACCGCTTTTAGTGCTTCCCATACCACTCCCACACGGACCTCCCCATCGTCATTGACCTCCAGGTATCTCTCAATACACCCCCGCACTCTTCCACACACTCCCTCGTCCGCCATCAATCCCACATCTAATCGCCAGAGTGCTCTCTGCTCCCTTTCCTCTCCTAGTTCCAGGTCCACCCAGTGTGGGGCATGGTCCGAAACCGCTATGGCTGAATACTCAGCTTCTTCCACCCTTGAGATCAACGACCTTCCCAGAACAAAAAAATCTATCCGGGAGTACACTTTATGGACGTGGGAGAAGAAGGAGAACTCCCTGGCCCTCGGTCTAAGAAATCGCCATGGATCCACTCCCCCCATCTGGTCCATAAACCCCTTGAGCACCTTGGCCGCTGCCGGCCTTCTTCCGGTCTTTGAGCTGGATCTATCTAGCCCTGGGTCCAGCACAGTATTGAAGTCCCCTCCCAACATCAGGTTTCCTACCTCCAGGTCCGGTATACGACCCAACATCCGTCTCATAAATCCCGCATCGTCCCAATTCGGGGCATATACATTAACCAACACGACCTCCATTCCCTCCAGCCTGCCACTCACCATTACATATCTACCTCCGCTATCTGCTACGATGTTCTTTGCTTCAAATGCTACCCGTTTCCCCACCAATATAGCCACCCCTCTATCCTTTGCATCTAGTCCTGAGTGGAACACCTGTCCCACCCACCCTTTCCTTAGCCTAACTTGGTCTGCCACCTTTAGGTGCGTCTCTTGGAGCATAGCCACGTCTGCCCTTAGTCCTTTCAAGTGCGCGGGCACTCGGGCCCTTTTAATCGGTCCGTTCAGGCCTCTCACGTTCCACATGATCAGCCTCACTAGGGGGCTACCTGCCCCCCTCCCGTGTCGACTAGCCATCACCTTCTCTAGGCCAGTCCCATATCCCGCCTCCGCGCTCCCACTCGCTCCCCAGGCGTCGCATTCCATCCCCGTCCACCCCCTCTTTAGCCATTTCCTTTTTGATTTCCGCAGCAGCAACCCAGTTGTCCCCCCCCCCCCCCCCCCCCGCTAGATCCCTTTCTAGCGTGATTGCTCCCCCCATATTACTTCCGCAAGTCAGCTGACTTCAACTGACCCCGGCTACTCCTGCTCACTCCTTGACCCCCCCGTGTGGGGAACTCCCATCCGCCTTGCGCCTGTCTTCCCGCCATAATCTTTCTGGCGCGGGAACATCCCTTTTTCTGACCCGCCTCTTGTGGCGCAGCTCCCTTTCCTCTCCCCCTCCCATTCCTCGTTCTCCGCCTATGTCCCTTCTTTCCCCCCTCACCGGCGCCCACATTTCCCAGTGTCTCCCCCCATCCCAATTTACTTCTCTATTTACCTCAACCATAACAATAACAATAACATTCCCTACAGTATCAGTCCCTCAGTTCCGATCCAATTTCTCCTCTTTAATAAAGGTCCATGCTTCTTCCGCCGTATCGAAATAATGGTGTCTCTCCTGGTACGTGACCCATAGTCGTGCCGGCTGCAGCATCCTGAACCTCACCTTCTTTTTGTGTAACACCTCCTTGGCTCGGTTAAAACTCGCCCTCCTTCTCACCACCTCCGCACTCCAATCCTGGTACACCCGTACCACTGCATTCTCCCATCTGCTACTCCGCACCTTTTTAGCCCATCTCAGGACCTCTTCTCTATCTTTAAGGCGGTGAAATCGCACGATTGTCGCCCTGGGTGGTTCTCCCGCTTTTGGTGTTCTCGCCGGGATCCGATGTGCCCACTCCACCTCCAAGGGGCCCGTAGGGGCCTCAGATCCCATCAATGAGCTTAGCATCGTACTTACATAAGCTCCACAGTCCGCTCCTTCCACTCCCTCAGGGAGACCCAGTATCCGAAGGTTCTTCCTTTGCGCTCTGTTTTCTAGGGCCTCAATCCTTTCAATGCACTTTTTATGGAGTGCCTCGTGCGTCTGTGTTTTGACCACCATGCCCAGGATCTCTTCACCTTTATCCGTTACCTTCTGCTCCACCACGCGGAGCTCTGTCTCCTGGGTCCTTTGTGCCTCCTTGAGCCCCTCAATTGCCTGTAACATCGGGGTCAGCACCTCCCTCTTTAGTAGCTCCACACACCGCCTCAGAAATTCGTCTTGCTCGGGCCCCCATGTCGCCTGGGCTTTCTCCGCCGCCATCTTGTGTCTTCTCCCTTTCTGTCCCTTTCATCGACGATTCCTCACGCTGCAGCCGCCTCCGCCGATATTTTCCTCTTTCGTTGGGGGGGACGACTCCCTATTCACTCACCCCACACCGGGTTGTGTCGCCCAAAAATTTCCAGTTGGGGCTCTTAAAAGTGCCCGAAGGTCCGTTGGAGCTGGAGCCGCCGAAACGTGCGGCTTAGCTGGGCATCACCGCAACCGGAAGTGACCGGGGAAGATTGAGTTGATCAAAGATGATTATTCTGGCCCTCTGAAGGAGTGATTCACCGATTTGCATCCCCTGATTATTTTCCCTTTAGCCCTGCAAAAATATTTCTTCAGTTTCCTTTTGAAAGCCTCAATTAACCTTGCCTCCACCACAAGCTCAGGCAATGCATTCCAGATTATAACCACTCGCTGTGTGAAAAGTTTTTTCCTTGTGTGTTGTGATGTTTCTTTTGCTAATTACGGAAAATGTGTGCCCCCTTTCTTCGCGAACCTTCCGCCATTGGGAACAGTTTCTCCCTATCTGCTCTCCCCAGAACCTTCATGATATTGGATAGCTCTATAAAACCTCCTCTTAATTTTCTTTTCCCCAAGGAGAACAATCCCAAACTCGCCAATCAATCTATGGAACTGAAGTTTCTCATCCCAGGAGCCATTCTCATGGATCTTCACCCCACACTCTCCACAATCTCTACACAATTGAACTAGAAGCAATAGTCCAATTGAGGCCAAACCAATGTTTTATATAGTTTAACACAACTTCTTTGCTTTTATACTTTGTGCTTCTATTGAGAAATATTGAGAAAACCCAGGAAACCCTATGCTTTATTAAGCATACTCTCAAACTGCTCTACTACTTTCACTAAGTTATGCACAAATACACTCAGGCCCCCACGCTGTTGCACCCTCTTTAAGTCGTCTCTGTGTCTCCTTTAATTAAAATGAATCACTTCGCACTTCTCTGCATTAAATTTTACCTTTCCCTTGTCCGCACATTCAATAATAATAATATTCCATTAGCCTGTGTATGTTTTTTTGAGGTTCTCTGTTCTCCTCATGGGTTCACATCTCTTCTGCAAATTTTGAAATTACACACCAAACTCTAAGTCATTAATATATATCAGAAAGAGCAAGGGTTCTAACATTTCCCCCGGGAACTCCATTATAAACCTTCCTGCAGTCTGAAAAACAACTGTTCACCATTACTCTTTGTTTCCTGTCACTCAAATTATCGTGTATCCATGTTTCTACCATCTCTTCTATTCCATGAGCTCTACCTTGGCTCACAAGTGTGTTATCCAGCCTGTTATCAAATACCTTTTGGAAGTCCATGTGCACAAAGACCATTAATTACCCTTGTTAATTCTTCCTGTTGCCTCATTAAAAGACTCCAGTGGGTGAGTCAAACACGACTTTCCCTTAACAAATCCTTGCCAAGTTTCCTTAGTTAACCCACATTTTCCCAAGTGACCATTAAGCTTGACCCAAATTATTGTTTTTAATAGCTTCTTTGCCAATGAGGTCATGCTGACAGGCCTCTAGCTGCTGGGCCTTTCTTTGCATCTTTCTGAGAACAAGGGTGTAACATTTACAATTCTCCAGTCCTCTGGCACCAATCCTTAGTCTAAGGAAAACTAGAAAGCCAAAGCCAGTGCCTCTGCAATTTCCACTCTCACTTCCTTCAGTTTCCTTGGATGTATCCCATCCAGTCCTGGTGCCTAGTCAATTTGAAGTGCTGACAGTCTATGAACCTTGTACTTATGAATTTTAAACTCTTCAAGTATCTGAACTATATTTTCTTTCATCATGAGCAGGACAACACCTTCTTTCTCAGTAAGTCAACTTTTTGGTCCCAAATGAAATTCGGCATGTCCACACCGACTCTTACCAACTTTTACAGATGCACCATAGAAAGCATCCTATCTGGCTGCATCACAGCCTGGTATGGCAACTGCTCGGCCCAGGACACTTCAGAGAATTGTGAACACAGCCCAGTCCATCAGACGAACCTGCCTCCCATCCATTGACTCTACCTACACCTCCCGCTGCCTGGGGAAAGCGGGCAGCATAATCAAAGACCCCTCCCACCCGGCTTACTCACTCTTCCAACTTCTTCCATCGGGCAGGAGATACAGAAGTCTGAGAACACGCCCGAACGGACTCAAAAACAGCTTCTTCCCCACTGTCACCAGACTCCTAAATGACCCTCTTATGGACTGACCTGATTAATACTACACTCCTGTATGCTTCATCCGATGCTGGTATCTAGGTATTTAGATTGTGTATCTTGTGTTGCCCTATTCTGAATTTTATTTTATTTTCATGTACTAAATTATCTATTTGAGCTGCACACAGAAAAATATTTTTCACTGCACCTCGTTACACGTGACAATAAACAAATCCAATCCAATCCAATTGGCCCCACTCCTCCTTTTACTGCCCTTTTACTACTTATATGACTGTAAAAGACTTTTGAATTTCCTTTAATGTTAGCTGCCAGTCCCTTCTCATATTTTCCCTCTGCTTCCCTTGTCCAATTACTACCTGAACCTCAGAGGGTTATTAGTATGTGGAGTTCTCTTCAAAAAGCAACGGAGGCAGGGATATTCAATTTATTCAAGGCTGAGTTAGATAGATATTTGATAGAGAAGGGAGTCAATGATTATGGGGGGTGGGGAGACACGGGGGAGGGATTGAGATTGACAGAAAAATTGATTTGGGACTACCATCACATAAGGCATCGTCTTATCGAATGGCGGAGCAGGGGCCTACTGGCTATAGGTGACCTATAGGCTATACTGAGCACAGTTTTTTCCTTAGCTCTAATCAAATCAATTCTGTCCTTGACCCCTCTGGGACATCCTCTTTCTCCAGCACTGTAATGTTTGCCTTAATAAAAACTGACGCCCCTCCTCCTTTCCAGCCCAAAGATGTGCAGCATACTCTTAAGTTGCCGGGTGACCACATCTATAAATGTGCAATCCATAAAACTCTCAATTTCATGGATTCCCCGCAGTAATGCCAGCTGCTGCTTGAACAACACACCAAAGATGAGCCACTGGCGCTGATGTCACTACCTGCACATATGGTTATCCAGGACTTGAGAAATGGCCTGGAGTTACCACATGGAACGCGATATGCATTCGAGGGGTCAGAGCTGCCCTATTATTCTTCTATCTATTCGAAACTTTAACTTACATCTCAAAAAAGTAAACTAACCAACTACTCACTCATCTTCTTCTATTCCTAGCTGCAGTCTGTAACCGACTAAGCCTCTGAAAGTCTGGGGACATGAATCTCCACCTAGAGCTCTGCCCCCTCACATGCCACTGGTGTTATGAACCCCACTGATGTTAAATGTGCGGGAATCCCAAGTTCCAAAAGAGAAACTTGGAATGCGGGTTCTTAACTATTTATCTTTGCAATTTGGAAAACTTATGAGAAAAAAGATGAAACCCGGTGAGGAAAGATGTCAGTCCTGTTGTAAATTATTCAAATAACAAGACATTTATTAAACTTTAAAACACACAAGAAACGCAACAGTAAAGAACAACATTTACAATTAACTACAATAATGGTAACCCAGATAGTATGCTTAAATTACTCACCCGCAAATCTAAATCTATCTACTTCTCTAAACTCCGAGAATACAAAACAACATCCCATAGGTTTTAGCACTATGAGCCAAATCCAGAAAATAATTACCACACAAGACCTGTAGCTTCCTTTTGGGAATCTATCTTCTCGTTTAAAGTAGAACTTGTGGGGTATCACATAGGCAGACTTCTGCTGCTTTATTTTCTGCACAACAGCTTGAATCTGTGAAAGTTCTGCTTCACAACTGGGCATGGTAATGGTCTCTCGACTGCTAGTCTCCATTTTGCTCAACAAAGTATCTGTTTCACGCTGCTACTAGGCTAATCTGCATCTCACAGGTCTTCAGTGTAGTTAAATCCCTATCAGTTTATTTTTTATTGAATTCTTTACTTTTCATTTCATTCCAACTTCCTAATACTGGTCTTTGCATGGAAACTCAACACATCTGTCTTTCAGTGTAACTTGCAGCCAACTCCAACTAGGGTTATAACAGGAGTGCTCTGGAAGGGCTGCCCAATTGTATATGCTCTCACTTCTTCTGACCTAACTGTAACTTTCTGTTAGAGTCAAAGAGTTACTTTTTCCTCTTTACAGAAGGAGGCCATTCAGCTTATGAAGTCCATACCGGCGCATTGTAGGGAAAGCTGATTAGTTCCATTCTCCACTCTTTACTCGTAACCCTTGTAAGTTCATTTCCTACAAGTATCTATCAAAATTTCTTTCTGAAATCATTGATTTTCTCTGCTTCCACCACCCTGGTAAACAGCTAGTTCCGTTATGGCAAGTTTTGAGCCATGCTTTTATGTAAAAAGTTCTAGGCAACATTCAGAAGGCGAATTTCCCATTTACTTCCATCAGCAAAAATGCTAACATGACTCAGGCCAGCAGGTGGCGTGTGGCAGCTCCACTTTCTGTATCCCAGCTGCTCAGGCTTTAGTTCAGCCACCTGTGAATCCATTCTGTCCTGCTTCAACTTACCTTTCTGAAGTTCCTGTAAGGTCTTGAATTCTTGGACCTGTTCTTAAATTTTAACAATTAATTTCTAATATCATATGTGTCCTTCAACTTTCTCCCTTTCATTTTTAAAGTACCCCAGATCACCCTTCATAAGTTCCATGTAGAACATCATGGAAAATGTATTAATCTTTAATGCATTATATAGTAATATGTACCTGACACATTATGCATAATTTCACATGCTTATATACCATTTATTGTAATTTTGGTGCCCACAGTGGGATTGTAGTTTGTTATTTATGATAGATTTTATTTTAGTATTTGTTTTTACTGCTGTTTTTTATTTATTCATTTATGGGATGTGATTGTCACTGGCTCGGTCAGCACTTATTGCCCATCCATAATTGTCCTCGAGTAGGTGGTAGTGAACTACCTTCTTGAACCGTTAGTCCATGTGTTGTAGGTACATCCACAGTGCTGCGAGGAAGTGAGTTCTGGGATTTTGACCCGGTGACAGGGACGGAACAGTGATATAGTTCCATGTTAGGATGGTATGTGATTGGAGGGGAACTTGAGGTGGTGGTGGTGTTCCCAAACATTTGTCGCCATTGTCCTCCTGGGTGGCAGAGGTAACGGGTTTGGAAGGTGTTGTCAAAGGAGCAGAGATTTGTTGCTTTGTTTTGTGCGAGTTGAAATTTCTGGTTAGCCAGAAGCTTCTGATGAATAGTTGAGAGTAAATGTCATAGCTGTTTGTCTGTGGGCTCAGTTAGTTAATGAGATGCATTCCCAGGGATTTATTAAAGATGGAGGGAAGGCAAATCTTACCAGAAAGAATGAGATATTGAAAGATCACCTAAAAACCCCAAGAGACTATGAAAAGGATGTAGTTGGTGGGAATACAATGTGAAACAATAAGGGCAGAAAAGCTGATAGGGTAAAGCAGTAGCAGGTTGCAAGGGACAGCATATAGAAACAGGTAGCTTAAAGGAAAGAAGGGCAGGAGGTCTGCAATGCAACTGGAGAACTAATGCTGTCAAACCTAGGTCTAAATCGTGGAATAGATTGACCTTTACCAAAGCCACTGTTAACTGGGTTCAAGTATATAAATGAAATCATAGATTTCTGATTAAGTTAAGCCTAGACATTGGAGGTGATGAAAATGCACTGTAGGATTTCAGAACATTGATATGAATCGGATGCTTTCTTGTGTTCTTACCAAGCAGGATGCTCAAGAAGCAATCAGAATATCTCAAATGTTTGCAGCCAAGAAATATCAATAACAATAATTTGTGTTCAGTGTAGCACATTTAATGCAAAAAGAAATTATCAGGCAATACAAGAGCCTTGAAGTTTTGTGTAAGCTTTACCTCTATTGACTCTTTTAAAAAATGCTAATTTTACAATCCGGAAGCTCCTTCTGAACTGAATGCAAGTCCCAACTAAATGACTCAAAGGAAAGGGAGCTCATTTGGTTGAGCAGCTATATTTTTTGGAACAATTACATGTGTTTTTGCAACCTAATAAATGATTAAATCAGTGAAGGTTAATAAATTCATTCATCACCAACAGAATGTTGACAGTGAGTCCCAGTGGAAAACATATTGGTCAGCTTTGCTACAATAGATTGGCTAATTGCTTTATCTGCAAGAGTCCTAGGTTCCCTTTGCAGCATTATACTGCATCAGGTGGAACCATGATTTTTAATATGCTGTCAAGTGGTAGAATGTCTTTTCGGAAGGGAGGGGGAAGAACTTTTATCCCGAGGCAGTGGCGGGTTTGGAGGCAGGTGTCTCAGCAATCTCTCACTATTGGCTGGTGTGCTGCTCTGCTGGCATGTTCTTGCAGCTGGACTATTATCAGTGAGTAGGGACATGGCTTCGGGGGGGGTGATCACGAGGGGGTTGCACATGTGACAGCCAGCTGCCCACAAACATGTGTCCATTTAGGCCGGTTGAAGTACTAACTATATGTAATTTACACACATCATTTGTTTTTTTCATTTGGCATACTTCACGGCCCCCCACCCCCCAAACCTTGCGCTTCCGATATGCCCGGAGCGTGAAGCAAACTGCAGTATAAGGGGTTAATTCAGGGGCTGGTTTAGCACAGTGGGCTAAGCAGCTGGCTTGTAATGCAGAACAATGCCAGCAGTGCGGGTTCAATTCCCGTACCGGCCTCCCCGAACAGGCGCCGGAATGTGGCGACTAGGGGCTTTTCACAGTAACTTCATTGAAGCCTACTTGTGACAATAAGCGATTATTATTATTATTATTATTAATTCTAACAGCAGATTTGCTAATGAGACAATATACATCATCACAGAAAGTGATGCAATGTCACATGACCTTGGTCACTCGTGTAGATTCTCATGGTAAGTTGAAGATACGGTAAGAGATGTTGCAATAATGTTAACATTTCCTTTACCTCAGCAGACTCTGCAAATATTCTGTAATAGCACATCAAGGCCAAGAATATTATATGATGTTAGCAAGCGAGAAAACAAGAATGGAAAAGTCGCTGTCATTACAGAAAGCTTCGAGCAGGTTGTAGGTATTTTACCTGAATGCTCATAGTATTCGGAATAAGGTAAATGAGTTGATGGCGCAAATCATCGAGAATGACTATGATTTAGTGGCCATTACTGAAACATGGTTCAAGGATGATCACGACTGGGAGTTAATTATCCGAGGGTATCAAACTATTCGGAAGGACAGAGTGGATGGTAAGGGATGTGGTGTAGCTCTGTTATTTAAGGATGACATCCGGTCAATAGTAAAGGATGACATCGGTGCTATGGAGGATAAGGTTGAATCCATTTGGGTGGAAATCAGGAATAGTAAGGCGAAAAAGTCACTGAAAGGAGTAGTCTATAGGCCACCAAATAGTAACAGGCAATAAACAAAGAAATAACTGATGCATGTAGAAATGGTACATCAGTTATCATGGGGGATTTTAATCTACATGTCGATTGGTTTAACCAGGTCGGTCAAGGCAGCCTTGAGGAGAAGTTTATAGAATGTATCCGCGATAGTTTGCTAGAACAGTATGTAATGGAACCTATGAGGGAACAAGCGGTCCTAGATCTGGTCCTGTGTAATGAGACAGGATTGATTAATGATCTCATAGTTAGGGATCCTCTCAGAACGAGTGATCACAATATGGTGGAATTTAAAATACAGATGGAGGGTGAGAAGGTAAAATCAAACACTCGTGTTTTGTGCTTAAACAAAGGAGATTACAATGGGATGAGAGAAGAACTAGCTAAGGTAGACTGGGAGCAAAGACTTTATGATGATACAGTTGAGGAACAGTGGAGAACCTTCCAAGCAATTTTTCACAGTGCTCAGCAAAGGTTTATACCAACAAAAAGGAAGGACGGTAGAAAGAGGGAAAATCGTCCGCGGATATCTAAGGAAATAAGGGAGAGTATCAAATTGAAGGAAAAAGCATACAAAGTGGCTGCTGCACGATCAATGACCACTAAAGCGAGGTTGTAGTCCAACTGAAGGCTTTAATAAGCGAGATGTTTCCCCCAGCAGCTCAGGTACAGAAAGAAGGCTGCTGGGGCGGCACGGGCACTTATACCCCGCCTTGCAGGGTGGAGCTACCATACAGCTTGACCAATAGGAAACATACAATATCTACCAATGGTGTTCCAGTGGTAATACTTCTACACAGACTACCACATTCACCCCCTGTTAAAAAGGAGTCCGGCGGGGGTGGTGACCTGATATGGTAACGTGGTAGAAATTATAGTTATGGAGGTACCGTAATACCTCCGTACAGCGTTTTGTCTTATTGTCCTAACTAGTTACAGATTCACAATTAACTATATACACTTTAAGATGAAGCAATCAGTCGATCGAGGGCCCTGGTCGTCCTCTGTGATCATTGAAGCTCTTGTGGTGACGCCGGTGGAGGTTCGGGCATCTGTGACTCCGGGAGCATGGCCTCGATCTCTGTGGCAGCTTCAACACCCCTACACGGCGCTGGTGGGGAAACCGGTTGACCTGGGAAGGGCGTGTCTGCGGGGTGCGCCGGTGAGCGGGGGGGCCTAGACGGGGCCGGCGGAAGGACCGATCCTCCTGGGAAGGGGGCGGCTGTAAGGTGCACCTCTGGGAGGGTGGGACTGGTGGCTGGGGTGTACGTGGGGATCCGGCGGGCGCCAGGTCTCGTAGGGAGACCGTATCTTGCCGGCCGTCGGGTTACGCCACGTAGGCGTACTGAGGGTTAGCGTGGAGAAGATGGACCCTCTCGACCAACGGGTCCGATTTGTGCCCCCGCACGTGTTTTCGGAGCAGGATGGGTCCGGGAGCTGCCAGCCTGGTCGTGAGCGAGGTCCCAGAGGAGGACTTCCTGGGGAAGACAAGGAGACGTCCGTGAGGTGTTTGGTTGGTCGTGGTACAAAGCAGTGACCGGATGGAGTGGAGGGCATCCGGGAGGACTTTCTGCCAGCGGGAGACTCGGAGATTCCTGGACTGTAGGGCCAGCAGGACGGTCTTCCAGACCGTTCCGTTCTCCCTCTCTACCTGCCCGTTACCCCGGGGGTTTTAACTGATCGTCCTGCTCGAGGCGATGTCCTTGCTGAGCAGGAATTGACGCAGTTTGTCGCTCATAAAGGAGGACCCCCTATCACTGTGTATGTAAGCGAGGAACCCGAACAGCGTAAAGATGCTATGGAGGGCCTTGATGACGGTGGTTGCGGTCATGTTGGGGCAGGGGATGGCGAATGGGAACCGGGAGTACTCGTCAATCACGTTCAGGAAGTACGTGTTGCGGTCGGTGGAGGGGAGGGGCCCTTTGAAGTCCATGCTGAGGCATTCAAAGGGACGGGAAGCCTTTATCAGGTGCGCTTTTCTGGCCTGTAGAAGTGCGGTTTGCCCTCCGCGCAGATTTGGCAATTCCTGGTGGCTGTCCTGACCTCCTCGATGGAGTAGGGCAGGTTGTGGGTCTTGATAAAGTGGAAGAAGCGAGTGACCCCTGGGTGGCAGAGGTCCTCGTGGCGTGCTCGGAGACGGTCAACTTGTGCGTTGGCACATGTGCTGCGGGACAGGGCATCGGAAGGCTCGTTTAGCTTCCCGGGACGATGCAAGATCTTGTAGTTATAGGTGGCGAGCTCAATCCTCCACCGCAAGATCTTGCCCCGCTGTGCATTATCGAACATGAAAGCAACCGACCATTGGTCAGTGAGGAGAGTGAATCTCCTGCCGGCCAGGTAATGCCTCCAATGTCACACAGCTTCTACTATGGCCTGGGCCTCCGTTTTGACTGAGGAGTGGTGGATTTCGGAAGCATGAGGGTACATGAGAAGAAGGCCACGGGTCTGCCCGCTTGGTTGAGGGTGGCCGCCAGTGCTACGTCAGACGCGTCGCTCTCGACCTGGAAGGGGAGGGACTCGTCGATGGCGTGCATCGTGGCCTTTGCAATGTCTGCTTTGATGCGGCTGACAGGCCTCTATCGACAGGGGAAAAACTGTGGATTGGATCAGGGGATGGGCCTTGTCCGCATAGTTGGGGACCCACTGGGCATAGTAAAGGGCCGCGAGGCTGCAGACAGTGAGGGGGGGTAATGGGCCGTTGAATTTGAAAGTTATACTTTGGAGATTGCACTGGAAGTCTAACCCTAAGAGTGTGGCTGCGCAGATGTGGGGAAGGACATAGAGCCAGTAATTTTGAAAATCCCTTCCCTGGACCGTGAGGTTTGCTACACAAAACCCCTTTATCTCTACTGAGTGGGAACCGGAGGCCAGGGAGATTTTTTGATTAACGGGGTGGACGAGGAAAGAACAGCGTCTTACCATGTTGGGGTGTATGAAGCTCTCCGTGCTCCCAGAGTCGATTAAGCAGGATGTCTCGTGCCCGTTGATTAGTACTGTTGTTGCAGCAGTTGAGAGTGTTCGAGGCCGGGACTGGTCCATGGTCACCGGGGCTAATCGCGGCAGCAGTTGAGTGTTCTCCTCGGGTGGTGTGTGGTCAGCCGAGCTGGGGTCCTGGGAGTCCATCCAAGATGGCGGCGCCCAGTGGTCGCACATGGCTGGGGGTGCACAAAATGGCAGCGCCCATCCATCACACGTGGCGTCTGCGGGACAAGATGGCGCCGCCCGGGGACCGCACATGGCCCTGGAGGAGGAAGATGGCAGCGCCCGCTGGCTGCACGGGGACCGTGGAGAGGGTTGTGGTGGCGGTCCGCATTCGCCACCGGAGACCGCGGCGACCGTACGGGCCTGGCATACCACCACGAAGTGGCCCTTTTTACCGCATCCCTAGCAGGTGGATGCGCGGGCCAGACAGCGCTGCTGGCGGTGCTTGGCCTGCCCGCAAAAGTAGCAGCGGGGCCCCCCGGGGTTGCCAGGCCGCCTTGCAGCACAAGCTTGTGGGGGAATGGGAGATGTCTCGGGGTCGGCTGCGGAGGGGTTCCACACTGCCCAGGGGGCTGCCGCGCATTTGGGGACGTAAGCGTGGGTGTTTCGGGAGGCCACATCCAGGGAGCCTGCAAGTGCCCGTGCCTCCTTGAGCCTCGGGTGTCTTTCTCCAGCAATCGCTGGCGGATTTTGGGAGGACAGCATACCTGCAACGAAAGCGTCCCGGATCAAAAGTTCTGTGTGGTCGCTCATCAAAACTTGCGGGCAGCTGCAGTTTCTCCCCAACACCAGGAATGCATGGTAGAATTCTTCCAGCGATTCACCAGGGATTTGCCGCCTCGTTGCTAGCAGATGTCTGGCGTAGACCTGGTTTCCCGAGCGAATGTAATGTCCTTTTAGCAGCTCCATTTCTGCATCGAAGTCGTCCACGTCCTCGATGATGGTGTAAATTTCTGGGCTCACCCTCGAGTGCAGGACTTGCAATGTCTGTTCTCCCGTGGGTCTGTTTTCGGCCGTTCCGAGATATCCGTTAAAACACGCCAGCCAGTGCTTGAAGGTTGCCGCTGAGTTTGCCGCTTGCGGGCTGAGATGCAGACACTCCGGATTGATTTGGAGCTCCATCCTTTTAAATCTAGCTTATTAAATTGATGCACGATCAATGACCACTAAAGCGAGGTTGTAGTCCAACTGAAGGCTTTAATAAGTTAGATGTTTCCCCAGCAGCTCAGGTACAGAAAGAAGGCTGCTGGGGCGGCACAGTTTCTTATACCCCACCTTGCAGGGTGGAGCTACCATACAGCTTTACCAATAGGAAACATACAAAATCTACCAATGGTGTTCCAGTATTACCAGGTACAGTAATACCTCTACACAGACTACCACATTAGCAAAGATTAGTGGGAGACTAGCGGACTGGGAAATTTTTCGGGGGCAACAGAAAGTTACTAAAAAAGCTATAAAGAAGAGTAAGATAGACTATGAGAGTAAACTTGCTCAGAATACAAAAACAGATAGTAAAAGTTTCTACAAATATATAAAACAAAAAAGAGTGGCTAAGGTAAATATTGGTCCTTTAGAGGATGAGAAGGGAGATTTAATAATGGGAGAAGAGGAAATGGCTGAGGAACTGAACAGGTTTTTTGGGTCAGTCTTCACAGTGGAAGACACAAATAACATGCCAGTGACTGATGGAAATGAGGCTATGACAGGTGAGGACCTTGAGAGGATTGTTATTACCAAGGAGGTAGTGACGGGCAAGCTAATGGGGCTAAAGGTAGACAAGTCTCCTGGCCCTGATGGAATGTATCACAGAGTGCTAAAAGAGATGGCGAGGGAAATTGCAAATGCACTAGTGATAATTTACCAAAATTCACTAGACTCTGGGGTGGTCCCGGCGGATTGGAAATTAGTAAACGTGACACCACTGTTTAAAAAAGGAGGTAGGCAGAAGGCGGGTAATTATAGGCCAGTGAGCTTAACTTCGGTAGTAGGGAAGATGCTGGAATCTATCATCAAAGAAGAAATAGCGAGGCATCTGGATGGAAATTGTCCCATTGGGCAGACGCAGCATGGGTTCATAAAGGGCAGGTCGTGCCTAACTAATTTAGTGGAAATCTTTGAGGACATTACCAGTGCGGTAGATAACGGGGAGCCAATGGATATGGTTTCTCTGGATTTTCAGAAAGCCTTTGACAAGGTGCCACACAAAAGGTTGTTGCATAAGATAAAGATGCATGGCATTAAGGGGAAAGTAGTAGCATGGATAGAGGATTGGTTAATTAATAGAAAGCAAAGAGTGGAGATTAATGGGTGTTTCTCTGGTTGGCAATCAGTAGCTAGTGGTGTCCCTCAGGGATCAGTGTTGGGCCCACAACTGTTCACAATTTACATAGATGATTTGGAGTTGGGGACCAAGGGCAATGTGTCCAAGTTTGCAGATGACACTAAGATGAGTGGTAAAGCAAAAAGTGCAGAGGATACTGGAAGTCTGAAGAGGGATTTGGATAGGTTAAATGAATGGGCTAGGGTCTGGCAGATGAAAGACAATGTTGACAAATGTGAAGTTATCCATTTTGGTAGGAAAAACAGCAAAAGGGATTATTATTTAAATGATAAAATATTAAAACATGCTGCTGTGCTGAGAGACCTGGGTGTGCTAGTGCATGAGTCGCAAAATGTTGGTTTACAGGTGCAACAGGTGATTAAGAATGCAAATGGAATTTTGGCCTTCATTGCTAGAGGGATGGAGTTTAAGACTAGGGAGGTTATGCTGCAATTGTATAAGGTGTTAGTGAGGCCACACCTGGAGTATTGTGTACAGTTTTAGTCTCCTTACCTGAGAAAGGACGTACTGGCACTTGAGGGTGTGCAGAGGAGATTCGCTAGGTTAATCCCAGAGCTGAGGGGGTTGGATTACGAGGAGAGGTTGAGTAGACTGGGACTGTACTCGTTGGAATTTAGAAGGATGAGGGGGTATCTTATAGAAACATATAAAATTATGAAGGGAATAGATAGGATAGATGCGGGCAGGTTGTTTCCACTGGCGGGTGAAAGCAGAACTAGGGGGCATAGCCTCAAAATAAGGGGATGTAGATTTAGGACTGAGTTTAGGAGGAACTTCTTCACCCAAAGGGGAGTGAATCTATGGAAATCCTTGCCCAGTGAAGCAGTGGAGGCTGCTTCATTAAATGTTTTTAAGATAAAGATAGATAGTTTTCCGAAGAATAAAGGGCTTAAGGGTTATGGTGTTCGGGCCGGAAAGTGGAGCTGAGTCCACAAAAGATCAGCCATGATCTCATTGAATGGCGGAGCAGGCTAGAGGGGCCAGATAGCCTATTCCTGCTCCTAGTTCTTATGTTCTGATGTTCTTATGTCTCAGCCAAACAGGAGCATGGCTAAACTGGCACTGTTTAGATTTGCCTGTTATCGCACCGCATCGGGATTTGTTGTGAAGGACAGCAGTGAGCAGGTCAGTACGCTATTATATTCTATGGGTGGTTATGTAGATGATATCCCAGTCAGGCATGTGATTGACAAAGAAAAAGCTATGTATGATGAAGTAATAAAAGCACTTGATGCTTACTTCAATCTGCAAAAGAATACCATTGTCGAACGGGCTCATTTTTATCAGTGTATCTAATGATAAGCGGAAAGTACTGATGCATGGGCGAGGGTCTCCGACCCCCCCCCCCCCCGCCGGGTCGGAGAATCGCCGGGCGCTGGCGTGAATCCCGCCCCCGCCGGTTGCCGAATTCTCCGGCACCGGATATTCGGCGGGGGCGGGAATCGCGCCGCGCCGGTTGGCGCTCCCCCCCCCCCACCCCCCGCGATTCTTCGGTCCAGATGCTAGGATACCTGTCCCGCCGGCGTGGATTAAACCACCTCTCTTACTGTCGGGACAAGGCGGCGCGGGCGGGCTCCGGGGTCCTTGGGGGGGCGCGGGGCGATCTGGCCCTGGGGGGTGCCCCCACAGTGGGCTGGCCTGCGATCGGGGCCTACGGATCCGCGTGCAGGCCTGTGCCGTGGGGGCACTCTTTTCCTTCCGCCTTCGCCACGGTCTCCACCATGGCGGAGGCGGAAGAGACACCCTCCACTGCGCATGCGCGGGGTGCTGTGAGCGCCCGCTAACGCTCCCGTGCATGCGCCGCCCGGCAATGTCATTTCCGCGCCAGCTGGCGGGGCACTTCCGCCAGCTGGCGGGGCGGAAATCAGTCCGACGGGGGCCTAGCCCCTCAAGGTTAGGGCTCGGCCCCCCAAGATGCGGAGGATTCCGCACCTTTGGGGCGGTGCGATGCCCAACTGATTTGTGCCGTTTTTGGCGCCGGTCGGTGTACATCGCGCCGATACCGCAGAACTTCGCCCCATTTATCAATGATATATAGATTCTCAAAGAACTGCAAAAATGGCAGCTTAAAAGATGAACTAATCCGAGGAAGAATTGTTGTTAAAGCCCTGGATGAAGCATTGTCTGACCACTTGTAGTCGAGAGATGATGTAACCATAACAAAGGCAATTCATCTTGCAAAACATGGTCAGGGAGAAAAAATCAATCAGTAACCTGAGGTGACAGGGAGAACCACATCCAAAAAATGACTGTTTCAGTGGGGTATGTTAAATTTAGGAGCAAAGAGGTAGCTGTAAAAAAAGCCAGAGAGCTGGATTACAACTTAACTGTAATGGATGTGACCGGGAACAATCACAGGCAGTGGCGGACGTACATTTTTGGGGCCCTGAAGCTTGAACTGTTATGGGGGCCCCTTGGCAACCAGCAATGAGGTCTGGGTAACCACTGTTATATTCTTCAATGGGGTTGTTCCATGACAGATCACCACAAATGTTTTTAAATGTGACCACTACATCTCAGATTTTGATTAAAATTGCTGTACTGGATTATCTCACATGTCAAAGTCGCTGGTGTGAATAAAAATTTCCTATGCCTTATAGTTTTCGAGTTATGGGGGGGTGAAAATTAAGGAAATGTTATATACATGCATGATGCATCATAGAATGATGAAATAAAACATAGGAAATACCACAGTCACTATAATCTTTTATTTTAGACACCTATGAGAATACATACTACATGAAGCACATTTTACAAAATACTCTTTTTTCTGTTTTTTCTAGCAACATATTCACGTACAATTGTGTCATATGAGAGCTTCCTGGCAATGTCATTTTCTAGAGACAATGGGCGCGATTCTCCACTCCCATGCCGGTTGGGAGAATCGCCTGGGCCGCCAACATTTCCGGGGACGCCGGTCCGACGCCCTCCCGCATTTCTCCCAAGCGGCGGGAACGGCCCGGTTGAGTTTTGCGGGCCGCAGGCCATAGAATCGCCGGAGACACCCAAAATGGCGATTCTCCGGCACCCCCGCTATTCTGAGGCCCGGATGGGCCGAGCGGCCAGGCCAAAACGGCGGGTTCCCCCCGGCGCCGTCCACACCTGGTCGCTGCAGTCGTGGGCGGTGCGTGAATGCTGGGGGGGCAGCCTGTGGGGGGGGCGAGTGGGGATCCTGCACCGGGCTTCACCTGGAATGTGGGGTGGCCCGCGATCGGTGCCCACGATCGTCGGGCCGTCCTCTCTGAAGGAGGACCTCCTTCCTTCCGCGGCCCCACAAGATCCGTCCCCCATTTTCTTGCGGGGCGGATTTAGAGAGGACGACAGCCACGCATGCGCGGGTTGCCACCGGCCAACCCGCGCATGCGCGGATGACGCCCGTTATGCGGCGCCGGCCGCGTCATCTATGCGGCGCCGGCTGCGTCATCTGTGCAGCGCCGCTTTTACGCGGACGACAAGGCCTGGCGCGTGTAGATGACGCGGCCCCGATCCTGGCCCATTGTCAGGGCCTGAATCGGTCGGGACCGGGGCCGTTCCGCACCATCGTGAACCTCGACGGTGTTCACGACGGCGCGACCACTTCAGCGTGGGAGTGAAGAATCCCGCCCAATATGCATAAAGAATTTAAGCGCTCTTCAGTCATGATTTGTTCTTTATAAAGGATAGCTTTGAAAAATTCCTTTCTGCTTCACAGCTCGTGATAGGCATTGTCAAGTACAGCTTAAGCACAGTAGTAATATTGGGGAACACTTCAATTAGGTGTTGCTCACAAATAAGCTGAAGAACTTCTGCGCATTGCATTTTAGATGGCGTGTTTTCTTCTGTGTTCTGGGATTTCCTAAGGTGCAAATATTCTTTGAACTGATAACACTTGTTTACTAATTTGTGGTCAATATCATCTTTGTAATACGATATTATAAGTTTAATACTGTCCTCATCAATTTCAGAATTGTTCACCAATTCTGAGAGGAACTTGAACCTTTTCGCAATCTGCTCATATGGGTCAATCCTCTTGCGTAACTGGATTATCAAGCAGTCATAGAGTTGATATAGAACGTCCATCCTAAATTTGTCAGCTCCTCTCAAAGAAGCAATACCACTTGTTCCATCTGAAAATGTCCTTGTAACATTGCGTTTGGAAGCATCTGAATAACTTGAGGTGATATCTTCACACAAACCTTTTGCTTCTGATTCATAGTGTGCAATCTTATCGGCTGAATTTTCTCTGAATTCTTTAACAAATGAATGTAAAGATGATAGCAGAAGATAACCTTCAAATACATGTCTATAATGAACATTGGTGCTGTGAGACCTGTATCACTGACTCTATAATGAACACTGGTACAGTGAGACCTGTATGTCTGAATCTATAATGAACATTGGTACAGTGAGACCTGTCTCTCTGAATCTATAATGAACACTGGTACAGTAAGACCTGTATCTCTCTCTGCATAACGAACACTCATACAGGGAGACCTGTATCTTTGACTCTATAATGAACATTGGTACTGTGATAACTGTATCTCTGACTCTATAATGAACATTGGTACAATGAGACCTGTATCTCTGTATAATGAACTCTGGTACAGTGAGACCTTTATCTCTCTCTGCATTATGAACACTGATACAGTGAGACCAGTATCTCTCTCTGCACAATGAACACTGATACAGTGGGACCTGTATCTCTCTCTGCACAATGAACATTGGTACAGTGAGACCTGTATCTCTGACTCTATAATGAACTCTGGCACAGTGAGACCTGTATCTCTGACTATAATGAACATTGGTACAGTGAGACCTGTCTGTATAATGTTTCACCAGATACATTGTGGTTTGGTCTCACGCACAGGACTGCAAAGGGGTTTTTTCTTTTGTCTGTTTATCGTTGATTGTCAAGTACAGCAATCACAACATGTTACGGCAAACCTGAGAACTCGTGAAACAAAAGCAGAGGCTGCATGGGCCACCGTACACACTCACAATATCCCAAGTGTCGGAGAACACAATGAAATACGTGCATTGAAAAACATATCTAGGCATATTGGAGCTGACAGCACAGGACCAGGGTGTTAACACAGCACATTGCACTTGTGTACGAATTACACAGCAACAGATAGAGTTCTGCTGGTAAAAACTGAGATGAAGGCTGGGATATTGAAATAGCAAACCGGCAAAGGGGGACATCTGCATTCATACCGCGAGTTCCCAGGCTGAGTGAGCTTTGCGTTTCAAAGAAGGCAGAGAAAGGGCCTTGGGACAGAATGTATCAACACTATGGCTAAAGACAAAACCAGCAAAGCAGGGCGCCAGTGTTTGTGCTGAGGTTTGGAGCCAGCTCTTTCTTATTCCTCCGATACACAGCTGCAAAATATGTGACCCTGGTGAAACTGACCAAGTGAACAGTGCGTGAGGGGAGAGCAGTCCCGTGAGCCAGGCCACATCAGCATTCTTTGAATACCCAATCACACACTCACTGGCATTAACACAAACACTTACCCGGGGTGACACTCTTCATCGAGACACAGCTACATTAGGAAGAGGAGGCGAATTGTGATCCTCAGCATTTCCTGATCGCATTTTTGCAGCAGAATAATCAGTTTCCTGTTAACCTGGGACCCAGCACTGACTTACCTGCTGTCAATGAAGTCCTGCCAATTAATTTATGACTGCCTTGTAAAGTTGCTTCTGGGGGCCCTCCGGGATTAGGGGCCCTGAAGCTTAAGCTTCATTAGTTTCATAGTAGATCCGTCCCTGATCACAGGCATGAAAATTCTCCCAGCAAAGAGGCTAAATGGCATTTTTTTCAGAAAGAAGGGTCCCACCCAGGCTGTGTGCCACAGGAAGAAGCTTTTACAGAATAAGTAACAGGAAAAGCCTTCAAAAGATGGCAAGACCTATCACAGTATAAGATATCAATGATATTCAGACACCTTGGGCGGGATTCTCCGGTTTTGAGACTAAGTGGTGACGCCAAATCAGAATCCGTGAATTATTATGATATGAAAACGGGCGCTGCATCTGGACCGATTCCGCTACCGTTGAGGGGCTAGCACCAGTGCCGCGTGGAACACAATCGATTCCAATGAAAACCGGTGCGGGATTTGCCGGGTCTGTGATCGACACTCGAGAGACTGACAAGCTACATCCGCACATACACATTACACTCCCCACACACACTCATCCCAGCCAACAAAATGGCACTAGTTGTGCTGGAGCGAGCCCATACAGCTGATGGGTCAGTTGGGCCAGAGGCTACACAGGGGGTGCCCTGGCGGGGACACCTATACGGCCCACGGCACTCGGTTCAAAGTGGGCTGTTAGCCGTGTGCACAGCTGCAGGGCTGCCTTGCCAGCTGTGGCAATGGCCTTCCATTTCCGTTCAACCCGACCCCACAGCTCACTTCTGGCCACCTACACTACTCCCCCCGGCATTGGTAGAAGCCCCCCAGCCAGCGGCAGAACTGTCAGCAAACTAGAGAATTGTTGGACACCTTCTGCAGTACACCCTCTCTCTCCCTCAGCAGCCGCCACGCCGGTTTCCTGATATTTAAAAGCGCAAGTGAACCACGCCATCGGGAACTTGGCCCATCGGAGGCAGAGAATTGCAGAGTGCCGGAGACTACCGGGTCAGGCCCGCTAATGATATGCAAACGGTGTCTACTGTATGTGCGTTCCGGACCACATTGATCCCGCTGTCGAGGCGATTTGACGTCCAATCGGCACCTGCCATGATTTCAGCATCGGAACCGATTCTCCGCCCAATCACCTTTCCCGATTTCAGCGTCGGCTAACAGAGCATCCTGCTCCTTACCTTTGAGAAATTCAGGAACCAAGCAAGAGCTACTAGAGTGCTGACATCATGTGCAGGGAAACAAGACGTCCTTAAGGTAGACACAGGTGCAGAAGTTTCAGTTCTTTCTAATGCTGAACCGTGGTTGGAGAAAGGCTCTCTTCAGTCATTATGTAGAAAACTACATCAGTATAAAACTCAAAGTCATAGGACAACTGAATTGAATTTGGAGAGATAAAAATCACTGAAGCCTTCTGTGATTCTGAACCAGAGCTGTTCACTCTGAAGCAGGAAAGCTCTGCACTGACTTATATCTGATTTGCAATATAGAGGAACTGGAAAGCATTAAAGATCAGCCTAAAAATTTCACGGCTAAATTTCCACAGCTGCTCAACAAAGACTCGGAAAGCTGAGGATAGTGTATCACATCACTCCATATCCTGAAACAAAGCCAATATGCCTGTTTACACCCAGAAAAACTTCCATTCTTGCCAAAGAACTAAATTGACTGAAGGGGTTGAAGCAAGGGGTCATTTCACCTGTGACAGAACCAACAAGCTAGTTCTCGGTGATGATCTCAGTGCCAAATCCCAACAAATCTAATAGATATTGTGCAGACATCAAGACAGCCCAGTGTGGATATGCCAGGCTGTGCAAGCTGAAGCTATAGCCACAGCACTCCCTTGTGGAGAGCTTCCCCCTGCAAATGTGGCCCAGCAGCTGTGTTTTGTACTATTCACACAACTTCAGAGTGCATCTACATCTCAAGGTACCCTCACTATTTCCCCAACCCACAGCTACAGTACCCATCTGTTTCCGTGTGACTGCTGACACCTAATGCCCTGCCCGTCCCCTCCACACAACCTGAAAAACTCCCAATGGCCTTTGCAGTTATGGAGCCCATAAGCTGTACTTAATTAGATGGCCCACCTGGAGCAAGCCTCTTAATTGGGCGCCTCCTTGAAAATCTCCTCCAGTCTCCAACCACAACCACTTCCAGGTTCCCAACCCAGAATTCAGCTCATCACCAGGATTGGGAGTCTGAACTTGAAATCAGCCCAGGATTTGAGTGTGTGAAGCAGGAGGCAGAATCAAAGTTGGTTAAGTGAAGGGTCATCACAGTTCTCCAGTGATTTAATAGACTCTTGGCATGAGAAATCTTTTAACTGGCTACTGAACTGTAGAAGGTAATAAATACAGTCGTAACTTGGATCTCACCCAGATTGTGGATTTTCTATGGTTCTGCCTCAGATCTGACCAAGGCTATTCACATCCGTAATTAGAATGAGGAAATTGCAGTATCCTGAATAACAACATCTGGATGAAAACCACCAAGTCACTATCACACACACCCTTCATTAGAAATTGTTGCCGATCTAGCACTGCAAACTGTACTGTACTTAAACTGGACCTAAGTTCAGGGTTCTATATCGCTTATGTTGATCTACTTTGGTTGGATAAGTTTAATTTTCCAATTTTCTCTCCACAGGAAAGCCAGACTCACATTTCCCAAGCCATCAGCAGCCCTCCAATGCCTCATCAACATGGCAGTGTTAGCCGAGATGAGCAGTCTATTTAACCACAGGGGCATCATGGGAACGTCTAGCAGGCAAGTACCCCACAAACGTTCCACACGCACCTTTGGATAATAGCCAGAGCAGGAACAATGGCTGGTCGCTGCTCCCCATTTTGTTTATCCTCCACTCCACCCTATCTAGTCCAAAGGTGCTATTGACCTGATAGAGATTAGTTAACGAAGGAACAGAATTTTACCGGCCTTTGGGAAGTGGGAGCAGACAATGGGGAGGGATAGGGTGGATAGGGGTAAAGGTGGTCTGGCGAAATAGCAGGCAAGATGTCAATCTAACACAAATGTGTCACCAGGGAGGTTTCCCAGTTGTCTGCTCTGAGATGGATGGGTCACCTACTCCAACGAGGTGGGAAATTGATTGTTATACATAAAGGTGCTATTAAGGCTCATTTTAAGGGGACATGAGCATTTGACAACAGCAGGATAGTCGCCTGCTACATGGGGAGGTCACATGTTTCATGGAGGCAGCCTCTGTGCAGCAGTTTGGGGGGGGTGGCCATCAGAGACCCCACACTGTCGCAGTGGCTTCCGTGGCTGTGAGATATATTTACAACTAAGTCCCCCAATCCTTTTTTACATCAGCAGAATCTCCCAAAATAGCCTGTAGTTTCCTCGGAGTGGCAATCGCCAGAGGATTGCTACTCAGAGGGTCCTACCCTCGTTAAAATTCAAAATCCCTATTCCATCCAATCCCCCTCCCTCAGGCTGGGTGAGGCAAGTGCAGCGAAGCGTGCGCCCAGCTACATTGACACGGAGTAACGAGAGCGCAGAGGAGAAAAATACGCCCCCCTTTTACGGCACTAGCCTCTGTAAAGGAGGGGTTTAAAGGGACAATCTAAAGGGAGAAGGTAAGTTTGATAGGTGGTTCGGTCATCAGGGGGAGGGGCATTGGTGGGGGGAGAGTGAGGTGCGGGGAGAGGGAGGTGGGGGAGAGAAAGGGAGAAGGAGTTGGAATGTTGGGGGAGACCTGGTTGACCGGTGGGGAGACGGCATGGCGGCGGGACACAGTGGTTGGGGGGGGGGGGGGTCGGAACGTTGGGGTGAGCCCCGTGTGGAAGAGTCTGAACATGGAGGAGACCCAGTGGAGGGGATGTTGGAGCGGTGGGGGCGACTAGGTTAGAGGGGGGTTGGAATAGTGGGGGCGATCTGGTTTGGGGGGGTTGTCAGAATGGTGGGGGAGACTCTCTTGGGGGTGGAGGAATGAACTGGCTTCGGGGGTGAGGAGGAGACTCGGTGAGAGGGCTTGAGACACAAAGGGGGAGGGGAGACTAGGTCGGGGGTCGGGTCGAACTGAGAGTGAGGGAGAGTGGGGGCAAGGGTCTGATGGGAAGAGCGAGGGGGGGGGGCAGGGTTTGGACCAGGAGAGAGGGGGAAAGGTGTTGGGGTTTCCGACCAGGAAATAGAGCAGGTGTTCTGACTGTGAGAGGGCAGAGGGAGTGGCAGAGGAATTGAACCAAGAGAGATAGGGGTGGTTTGGACTGGAAGAGTGAGGGGTCGAGTTTCGGACTGGGAAAACATGGAGTGGTTGGACCAGGAATGAGTGAGGGAGCCGGAATCGACAAAGAGGGGAAGAGTCACACCTGAAGAGGGGCGGATCATAAAGGGAGGGTGGGGGGGGGGGAGTCAGAACAAGAGGGGGGAGTTCGAGGTCAGACGTGTGAGGGGGGATCAGTCTGGGGATCAGACGAAGTGACGGGGTCGTGGGTCAGACCGGGAGAGAGGAGGGTCAGGAGGTCATACTGGGAGAAGAGGGAAGATTCGAGGGGTTGGACCAGGTGGAAGGGCCCAGCTCAGAGTGTTAAACTGGAGTTCCAGCTGCAGACTTGTGGCGCATGAGGGAAGATGCAACAGACACCTGGACAGTTTGTTCTGGGAGGCAGTTGTACCTCATGGATTTTCTGGTATGATACCACAACTGAGTGATTATACCTGTCAGGAAAGACGGAAAAGGTTGAGGCTCTTTTCTAGAAAAGAGAAGACTGAGTCTGTGGCCTGATAGAAGCTTTTAAAATTATGGAAGGATTTGATAGAATAAAGCTGGAGAAAGTGCTTTTACTTGTGACTGAAACATGAACTAGGGGTCATTAATATAAAAATAATCACTAATAAATAAATTGGGAATTCAGGAGAAACTTATTTAGCTAGAGTGGTTAGAATGCTGGGGCCAACCACCCCTGCATGTTCTGGTTTTGCCCCAGACTGGTTGGGCCTGGACAGACTTCTTTGAAGCAATGTCCAAGGTTGTGGGGGTGAGGATGGAGCCAAGCCCAAAAGCGGCAGTTTTCGGGGTATCAGACCTGCCACAACTATTTATGGGGAGGGGGACTGGCGCCCATGCTTTTTCCTCCCTAATCACCTGCTGAAGAATCCTGCTAGACTGGCGATCAGCAGCACCACCCATAGCTGCGGACAGGCTGGCCGACCTGTTGGAATTCCTCCACCTGGAGAAATTCACCATCCAAGTTGGAAGAGAGCATCCACAAGGCATGGCAGCCATTCACCAACCTGTTCCAAGACCTATTTGAAGCCAACAACCAATAGAGCGAGGGGAGGGGGGTCACATAGGGGCCACTAAGGCACCAAAGAATAGGAAGAGGGAGGAAAGGAGGGAGAGGGGAGGGTAGGTAGAGGGGAAAGGGGGGGGGGCAGAAACAGCTGGAATAGACAATGGAGGGGCCAAGCACAAGGTCACAAAGACAGGGACCGAAGGTCCCAGGTCAAAATGGGGGCCAGCCAAGGCCAAACCATCTGGCACGGGGAGGGGAACAAACCCCCTCCACCCCACCCCTGTGTGGAAAAGTACATGCTAGCCAGCAAACAAACAGAATTAGCCGCATGACCTAGGGCTTTGCCAGGGCCAGCACAAATAAACAAGCAAAACCATGTAAAAATGCAAACAAACCAAAATGTCAAGGGAACACCTAAACAGGGGAGGGGGAGGAGAGGGAGGGTGGGGCTACCCAATGGGGCGGGGGAGGGGGGCGTGTTCGGGGGGGGGGTTGGAAGAGAGGGGGAAGGGGGCTACTCATATGTAAATACATAATTATCTTTTTCTGTAGATTCTGTAAAAACTGCAAAATTCTCAATAAAAATCTTTTTAAAAAAAGAATGTGGAACTCACTACAAGGAGCAGTTGAGATGAGCAGCATAGATGCACATGAAGGGAAGGGAAAAAGATATGTTGATGGTGTTAGATGGAAAGGGTAGGAAGAGCTGTGTGTGCCACATAAACATAAGTATCGGTTGCACTGCATAGTTCATTCTGTGCTCTAAATACTATGAAATGCCCATGTGAAATGAAGTAATCTCTGACAAACAGTGTTGGCTGCCCATCCCCCATAAAGTCCAACTCATTCAAAATTCTCCTGGTCACACGTTATCCCACGTCATGTGCTGCTCACTCATCGGTGAGCTACATTGATTTTTAATTTCTCCTCAAATTAAAAACTCTTGTACTTTCATGACTTTGCCCCTCTTATCCTCTGTAACTTCATACAGTACTATAAACCCTGCTAAACTCTCTAATCCTGTGACAATGGCCCCTTGAGCACTTCCCAATACCTTGGCCCCACCATTGTCAGTCATACCTTCAGTCACCTGAGGTTCACATTCCGGAATTCTCTTTCTAAAGCCCTCCACCTCTCTAGCTGACAGGAAAGATGGTTCAGGGGAAACTTCTTTACCCAGAGAGTAGCTCGAATATGGAACTCACAACTGTTTAGGATAGCTCAGGTGACTGGGGTAGATGCATTGAAGCGGAAGTTAGGTGTACAAACTAGATCAACCCATCAACTTGTCCAAGCTTGTGACTATTGCTGCCATATATCCTTCATCCATTCTCTGATTCTACCTCTATGAAGCTTTTCTACATTAAAGGCACTATAAAATTCAAGTTGTTGCTCTAATATGAGGTCATCGGTTTTCAGTTTTCAAAGGAAATCAAACTGAATTACAGAATGATCCCAAAATACTAATGCCAATTTTAATATCCAATGGAATAATAAGGAAGTTATGTAATTCAGAATTCAGCCATCTTGACACAATAGTCTTGATCATCGGCCTCGGTTCAGAGCTGTGTATCAGTTGTATGCAATTTTTTGAGTTGTTAGGTTATTAAAAGTTGTTCATCAGATTTTTTCTATTTTTTTAAAAAGTCAACATTAATGCATCACTCCAGCTTTTCATTCAATATAAGCTGCTTAATGTCAAACTAGGTATTCCAGCCTTTTCTGATGTGATAAATCTTCTTCCCACTGCCTGCTGTATACATTTGTGTTGACCTAACCTTGCACTGCTGGCAGCTTTCAATAATGGCTGTGACTAATGGAGCTGCCTAGTCAGGGTGATGTAAGGGAGCTTCTCCTCCACTACTGCTGTCTCTGACTTGTGGAACAATCTCGTAAGATTATTTTAAAATCTCAGAGTTTATTTGGCCAAGAAGGAAACAGAGAGATATAAATGGAGCGATGGAAAGAGAGAAAGAGGGGAGGAAATAAAAAAAGACTTCCATTTCCTGTCATTATCTCAAGATGTCTCAAAACACTGTGCACAGAATTTTTGTAGTGGAGGCTGGATTATCCCAGCCCACTGGAGATGGGGATGTTCACTGTGAGGGTGGCCAGGGGCCAAGAAAATGGCAGGGAGCAACAGCTGTGAGAACTGGGTTGGTTGTGAAATTCATGGACGCAAAAGGCAATTAGCCCAAATAAAACCCCAATGGGTGGCCATTTTTCGCTGGCACCAATGGTGTCAATCAGAGAGGACTGGCAGCTCTTCAGTCCCAGGAACGCCACTGGCAACAGTCGCCATGGCTGGTACCTCAGTCAACGTTGGAGTGGCCCCCACCTCCCCATAAGCTTCATGCCTCAATGACGATGGGGTCATGGGGCTGAAAGGCTGCAGCAGCAATCCTGTCACTGAATAGGCCTGCAGAGGGGGTGCCCTCCATCCTCAGGTCGTTTGGAAGTCTTCAGTGCAGCCATTGAGTGGATTTCAGGAATTCAGTTCAGCCCTTGGGAGCAGGCTGGGGGAGGGAGGCTGCAGAATCAGGGGAAAGGCAGGGGGTGGAGTTCCCATTGCCATCGCAACTCCCTGCGATTTAATCAAGAGCAGGGAAATTCAAGGATGGCCTTCCTACCCAGAGGTCAGTTGAGGCCCTTAACCTGTCCTAATAGGGCCTGCTTAAGTGCTTCACCCCACTGCTGCTGGGATTTTATTGGTGGCAAGGGAGAGATGGGCCTTGCACCACATGGGGAGGCAACTAAGTAAAAGAGGGTACCAGCTAGCAGGCTTGAGGTTGGAGGTGGTTGTGGTAGTCACCACTGTTTGTATAATACGTGTATTAGAGGTAATACAGTAAGGCTCCTGTACTACAGGTACGGGGTAGATCCCTGCCTGCTGGCTCCGCCCAGTAGGGGGAGTATAAATGTGTGTGCTCACCGAGCTACAGCCATTTCGGTAGCAGCTGTAGGAGGCAACACATCTCTGCTTAATAAAGCTTTGATTACTCTCTACTCGTCTCGTTGTAATTGATAGTGCATCAATTAATTAAGCAGTGATATTACAGCGATGGAACTACGCATCGAGCCAGATCGCCTACAGCTGCACCCTCAAGCAGACAATGCCACGTCGGCCTTCAACCATTGGCTAGCTTGCTTTGAAGCCTACATCGGATCAGCGACAGAACAACCCTCAGAAGCACAGATACTCCAGGGGCGGGATTCTCCCCTACCCGGCGGGGCGGGGGGTCCCGGCGTGATGGAGTGGCGGGAACCACTCCGGCGTCGGGCCGTCCCAAAGGTGCGGATGTCACTGCACCTTTAGGGGCCAAACCCTCACCTTGAGGGGCTAGGCCCGCGCCGGAGTGGTTTGTGCTCCACCGGCTGGCGGAAAAGGCCTTTGGCGCCACGCCAGCCGGGGCCGAAAGGTCTTCGACGGGCGACGAGGGTCCGTGCATGCGCGGGAGCGTCAGTGGCTGCTGATGTCATCCCCGCGCATGCGCAGGGGAGGGGGTCTCTTCCGCCTCCGCCATAGTGGAGACCATGGTGAAGGCGGAAGATAAAGAATGCCCCACGGCACAGGCCCGCCCGCAGATCGGTGCCCCGATTGCGGGCCAGGCCACCGTGGGGGCACCCCCCAGGGCCAGATCGCCCCCTGCCCCCCCCCAGGACCCCGGAGCCTGCCCGTGCCGCCTTGTCCCGCCGTTGAAAAGGTGGTTTAATCCACGCTGGCGGGACAGGCATTCCAGCAGCGGGACTTCGGCCCATCGCGGGCCGGAGAATTGGCGGAGTTGGGCCCGCCGACCGGGAATATTCCCGCCCCGCCAAATCTCTGGTGGCGGAGACTTTGGGACATGGCTGGGGGTGGGATTCACGCCAGCCCCCGGCGATTCTCCGACCCGGCGTGGGGTCAGAGAATCCCGCCCAGGATCTCTAACTTTTACAGGATGGGAGTCTGGATCCAGGCAGTGAATTAATGATAGCCACTCACTGGTTCACTCCACAGGGCAATACCTTGACCAATCAGGGTCAAACAATGCTTGACAGTTAACTGTCAGTCACTACCAACTCCATGCATTCTGTATGCAATGCCTCTGCCAATCAAAGTCCACTTGGTAGACCAATCAGCATCCACCTCTCATACAGTATAAAGTTGTTGATTCCTCAGACATTGGTATTCCTGCAATTGTCTTGATGAGTGCAAGATGAAAAGCTTCGACAAATGTTTTCAGTAATACTCAAGGTCTGTAGTACCAAGCGATTCATTTGTTTTAGTGATGTTGGTTGAGGGATAAAAATTGGGCAGGATACTGGGGTTAACCTCTCCAGTCTTCTTCAAACAGTGTCATAGAATCTTTTATGTGTACTGTGGGAGCTTTGTTTTACATCTGAGGCGGGATTCTCCGACCCCCCCCGCAGGGGCAGATGAATCCTGCCCCCGCCGTCCTTCAAATTCTCTGGCCCCCCAAAATTCGGCCCGGCATGAGTCGCGCCGCCTGCCTCGGAGAATGATGGGGTCCGGCACGACTCAATGGGCCCCAGGTCTGCCCGAATTCTCCGGCCCATGATGGGCCGAAGTCCCGCCCGTCTTTTGCCAGTCCCACCGGCGTAAATTGGAGCAGGCCCTCCGGGGTTCTTGGGGGGGCACGGGGGGATCTGGCCCCAGGAGGTGCCCCCACGGTGGCCTGGCCCGCGATCGGAGCCCACCGATCCATGGGCGGACCTGTTCCGTGGGGGCACTCTGTTGTTCCGCACCAGCGGCTGTAGCAGTCCGCCATTGCTGGTGCGGAAACGAAGCCCTCTGCACATGCGCGGGGATGACGCCAGCACACACTGGCGCTCCCGCGCATGCGCCAACTCGCGCCGGCCGCCGGAGGCCCTTTGGCGCCGGTTGGCGTGGCGCCAAGCCCATTTCCCGCCAGCCGGCGGGGCGCAAACCACTCTGGGGCGGGCCTAGCACCTGAGGGTGCAGAGGATATCGCACCTTTGGGGCGGCCTGACGCCGGAGTGGTTCACGCCACTCCATCCCACCGGAATTGCCCGCCCCGCCGGTTATGGAAGAATCCCGCCCAGCATCTCTGACCGTGCAGCACCCGCTTGGCACTGAACTGGAGTGTCAGTTTGTGCTCAGGTTTCTGGAGTGGAACTTAAACCAGGGACTTTCTGACTCAGAGCTGAGAATGCCACCAATGAGCCAAGGCTGCTAACACTCATGTAGCTCCAGTGCTAAGTATAGTACTTTACACATCAGACCGAGTGAAAGCAAAGCTCAGAAAGGATTCTTGATTAAATTAGTGGACAGCTGAAGACAAGCACAAAGGAATATTGCATAACCTGCGACTCAGTAAAACATGCCCAAGTATAAAATCCTTATCAAATCCTATGTCACAAATAAAATATCTTTTGTGCCTTCATTTCAGAATCCTTGCCTTATTCACACAGCAGGATACAATAATAAAGGACAGCTGAGTTGATACTACTGAGTGTTGATCCACGTATCTGATCTCAGCGTCTTCCCACCAGCGTCGTTCTATAATCCATTCGCCTCAATGGCTTAAGGTGGACTCTTATCTTACAAGTGTCATCTGATAATTTTATAGCAACGGCACAGCAGTCAATCCTTCAGTGTGTCTGTCATCACCAGTTTGTCATACCCAAACCCACTGTACTTTTCATTCAGAACCATCACCCCTGTCAGCAAAAACACGGAATGAAAACCCTGAAACATATGTCATTAAAAAAAAATGGATTGTTGGAATGGTTTGAAGGCTGTAATTTCATCTCTGATTTGGACAACAGTTGTAAGGGATTGAGATTTGATGGATAGTTTTTTTTGGTAGCCACTGGCCAAGATTGTTTACAGTATTTTCTTGGACAATCTTTTATTTGTTAAATTAAAAATCACACTTTATGGCATAAATTGTTCAGAGACACATTCCCAACAGTTGCACTGATACAGTGTTCATCAGTTACCACTGCTATTGATACCTCCAGCAGGATTACTTGAGACATAGGGGGCGTCATTCTCCGAACCCCCGCCGGGTCGGAGAATGGCCGTTGGCCGCCGTGAATCCCGCCCCTGCCCCCGCCGAAGTCTCCGGTACCGGAGATTGGGCGGGGACAGGAATCGGGCCGCGCCAGTTGGCGGGACCCCCCGCTCAATTCTCCGGCCCAGATGGGCCGAAGTCCCGCCCAGAAATTGCCTGTCCCGCCGGCGTAAATTAAACCTGGTATTTACCGGCAGGACCAGGCGGCGTGGGCGGGCTCCGGGGTCCTGGGGGGGGGGCGATCTGACCCCGGGGGGTGCCCCCACGGTGGCCTGGCCCGCGATCGGGGCCCACCGATCCGCGGGCGGGCTTGTGCCGTGGGGGCACTCTTTCCCTTCCGCCTCCGCCACGGCCTCCACCATGGCGGAGGCGGAAGAGACTCTCCCCACTGCGCATGCGCGGGAAACTTTCAGCGGCCGCTGACCCTCCCGCGCATGCGCCGCATTTCCGCGCCAGCTGGCGGGGCAACAAACACCATTTCTGCCAGCTGGCGGGGCGGAAATCCCTCCGGCGCCGGCCTAGCCCCTCAATGTTGGGGCTAGGCTGCCAAAGATGCGGAGCATTCCGCACCTTTGGGGCGGCGCGATGCCCGTCTGATTGGCGCCGATTTGGGGGCCAGTCGGTGGACATCGCGCCGTTGGGGGAGAATTTCGCCCCAGAAGTGGGAAATAACCTCATTGGCGAAGGGTGCAAATGGGTGCCTGTGCCAGACAATGCATGTCAGATGCCCTCACGCCCCAAGCTGCTAGGAAATTCAGCAGCTGGTGTCAGATTCAGGAGGGTATTAACCCCACCCTAAGAAATAAGCGGAACTTTGTCCCCAAGCCAACCTTTTTGAGGGCGTTTCATTAAGCTGATATAATAATCCTTCCCGGAATTCTTTGAAGAGCCAGGAACCAGACTGGTCCGGACCAGTCTCCAATGCAGGTGAGGATCACTACCACCCTTCAGGTAGACATCTCACACAGCAAGGTAACCTCCAAACCTAGGCTGGGTCTCTTTGAAGCCAGAAGCATTGGAATTCTCAAGGGGGAATATACCTTTCTCACAGCTGCCACATTTTGGATCAGACATTAAGCTGTGGATCCACCTTCCCTCTCAGTTGAACATTAGACATGCCATTGCACTACTCAAAGAAGATCAGGGGATTCTCCCCTGTGTTCTGCCCACATTTATCCTTCAATCAACATCTATAATAGGTTATCTGTTCTAAAAACTGAAAATTCAGGAAAACCTCAGCAGGCCAGGCAACAGCTGTGGAGTGAAAAATAGAGTTCACAATTCGGGATTGTATGACTCCTTCAGAACTTCGAGGTATTTTGTTACCGTTTCCTTCATTACAACAGTGACTACAATTCTCAGGTGTTTAATTGGTTGGAAAGCACTTTGGGACACCACGAGGTTTTGTAAGACAATGGCCGGGATTCTCCGACCCTGCGCCGGGTCGGAGAATCCCCGGGGGGAGGTGCGAATCCTGCCCCGACGCCGGCTTCCCTATTCTCCGGCGCTGTTTTTTGGGGACCGGTGGGATTCCTGCCATGCCGGTCAACTCCAACGATTCTCTGGGCCCCGATGGGCCGAGTGGCCATCAAGTTTTGCTCAGTCCAGCCAGCGTGGATTACTCACCTCACACATGCTGGGACCTGGCAGGTAAGTGTGCGGGGGTCGTCCTGGGGGTGTGTGGGGGGGAGGGTATCTGACGGCGGAGGGGGGCCCCACGGTGGCCTGGCCCGCGATCGGGGTCTACCGATCTGCGGGCAGGCTGGTTCTGAATGGGCCTTCCTTCCTCCGCGCCGGGCACCTGTAGGGCTCCGCCATATTGCCCAGGGGCCGGCACAGAGAAGGAACTCCCGTGCATGCGTGGAAATACGCCGGCCGGTCTGCGCATGCGTGAGATCATGCCGGCTGTTCTGCGCATGCGCAAACTCGCGCCGTCCGTTCGGCGCGGGCTGGAGCTGCGGGAACCACTCCGCCATCAACCTAGCCCCTGAGAAAGTGGAGAATTCATCACTTTCGGGGGCTGTTGACGCCGGAGTGGTTGGCTGGTTCAAAAATCACCGGTTTTCACGCTGGCGTGGGGACATAGCCCCATTATTAGAGAATCCCGCCCAATATATAAATGCAAATCTTTCTTTTTTTTCCTGTGTGACATCTTTCAATTGCTGCTGAATTCTGTGAACGACTGTCCTGGCACAGTCCTACTAGGTTCCTAGCGCTCCACAATTTCTCTGGTGCCTCCAGGAATTAAAGATGCATTTTCTGGTTACTGCTGCGAGCATCGCACAAGAAAAATCATAGGTGGAGTAAAAAACTGATGTTGCTTGAAATTTGTTTGGACATTTCCATTTATTAATTATAATGAGATTGGAAATAGCTTTTTTACTGGGCAGGGAGGTTATAGGTACGAGAACATGTGACAAAATGTCCAGCAGTACGCTCAAATAGGGTTAGTAACCCTAAGGGCGAGGTCTTCTGGCCTCATTACACTCACGCGGAAACATAACAAGGCCGGTGAATAGCGGGAGAGGCCAAAAACGAGAACTGTGCCAGGCGCCAAACAGTTTGTGATGCAACCGGCCCGCTGTCATTGGCGAAATTGGGATCTCGCTGAAGTGTGGCGAGAGGCCAATTAGCACCACTTAAGTCCTATTTCCATACCATACACGAAAATCACCCCTTATCCAACAGCCTCCCGTCATTCAGCAGCCTCCCCAGCACATGCTCACGCTGGTGCCGATTAGTACTCCTTTTTGAAAATGTGAACCTAGCAGAAGGGCTTCTGTGGGGAGCCGAGGAGGTGAGTAGCCACCTTTGCTGACTGGCAAAGAGCCCGGGAGTACTGGACTTGCTGCTCCAGTTCTCGGTGGGGATTGGGGGAGCTCGGCTGGGTTAGATCACTAGTATAAAAACCTTGAGCTGGGTGCAGGTTGGGGAGGGAGACCCTTCGGGGAGTGGGGATGCTTGTACACTGTAAATAAAACCTAACCTTTGTTTCCTACCTGCTTGGTCAATGTGTGCTGCTTTAGTGGATTCTACACTGGCGAAGAGGATGTGATTAGGCGGGCTGTCCTTGGTCCCACCTCCACATAGATTTTGCGGGACTGTTCCAGGGAGCAATGTTCCTCATCCTTGTAGATGCCTACTCAAAGTGGATGGAGCTCCATAAAATGCAAAGTACAGCTTCTCGAGCCACCATTGACAGGCTGTGGCTATCTTTCAGCACGCACAGGATAACAGAGATGCTGATCTCGAACAATGGGACAGAGTTCGTGAGTACGGGAGTTTGGGGCATTCACGACCGCAAACGGCATACGACATGTACATACCACCCCCTTATAACATGGTGTTGAATGCGTTAGCGGAACGCGCTCTCCAGATGTTCAAAAACGGAATGAGAAAACAGACCTTTGGGTCCTGGGTCACTCCACTGGCGTGATTCCTTTTTGCTACCAGACAACGCCACATACCACAACGGGGGTCGCTCCAGCTGAATTGCTGATGGGCCGTCACCTTCGTATGCATTTGAGTTTGGTTCTCCAGGACATTGGTGGGAAAATCCATTGGCGCCAGGATAAAGCCGAGGCTGACACAGGCCGGCGTACGCCATTGCGCAATTTCACTGCAGAAGACCCGGTGTACATCTGCAACTTTGGGGAAGGCTTACATGGATCCCGGGCGTCGTATTAGTCCAGACAGGACTGGTTCCTTATCGAGTGAGGGCACGGGAGCGCGAATCGAATCTGCATATGGAACACCTCCGTGGGAACCCTGAGATGCCAAATCCGATGGCATCCGGACCAAAACTGTCCCCAGCTTGAGTTAACACCTCCGACCCGGCTGCTACCTTTGGCCCCAGCCAAACCTGCTGTGGAGAAGCCGGATTCAGACATTGAGACACCGAGATGCCGGACAAGGACCCGCTGAACTCCGATTCCGGGACTGACGTGAATGTGTTTCTACCACCAGAACCCATTGCGTCTGCGCCCACAGCCACATCTGTTCCGATGACTATCCTGTTCCCCTTGACCTCTACTGAATACGAGTTTCCCCAGTAATGGGGGTGCAGGGTGTCCCTTTAACAGGAGGTTAGATCACTAGTATAAAAACCCCGACCAGGGTGCAGGTCAGGGAGGGAGACCCTTTGGGGAGTGGAGATCTTGTATCTCATAAATAAAACGTCACCTTTGTTTTCTACCTGCTTGGTCAATGCGTGCTGCTTTAGCAGATTCTACACCAACAATGGAAACAGCAGCCCACAACATCTGACAATCACCTCCAATCCTGCTCTCATAGATTGATCTCCTCACCCATTGGCAAAAGGGCACCATGAGAAACTATCCCAACTTGAATGGATTTGCTGCATGTTCACCACCTCACATAGATGGAAGGATGGTGATTTAATGTCAGGAATAAGGGCCAGCTTGGTCTGTTTGTCGGACTTCTGCCTCTAGATCAGAAGGTTCTGATTTCAAGTTCCAATTAAGTGCATACACTCCAATGCAGTAGTGAGGATAGTTACAATTGTCAGAGGTGTTGTCCTTCACATAAATTGTTAAACTGAAGCCATGGCTGATGGTTTAGATGGACATTCAAACTCCCAAGACATAAAGACTGGCAACGAGGTGTCTTCATTAATATTCTTCTGACAATCAAAGTTACATATTCATCTCTGGGATCCAGCTCTTTACAAATGGTTACCATGTTTGCTTACATAGCAATTACGGCACTTCAGAGTATATTCATGCTTTAATTGCAAAGACAAGTCTTTGTTAAAAAATAAATGTTTATTTTGTTAAAAGATGTCTGGAGATTTCAGCATTGTGATTGTTTGAACACTTATACGTTGTCAAACCACTTTAAGGAGTTGTCATATGACAAGTTATCAACAGATTACAAAATAACAAACATATTACAATGAAATACGTTTTAAAAGCGCCAACAAAGTCGTTCCTTATTCAAGTGATTCTTATTGTTATAATCTTCATGTTGAATGTTATACCTGCCTCTGCCAAAATAAGCCCCCTACATTTGAAAGAAATGGCAGCAAGATCATGACAGTCACTACAGAGATGAACTCACGTACAGTTAGCAGAATCTCCACACTGAAAGTTCAGATTAAAGTCAAGTCTGATTTTATGGTGACTTATCTGCGATTTTTGCTGTTTTTTTCCTGTTATTGTTTACAGAAGGCTAAACTCTGAGAGGACTAACCTCAACAAGGAATGGGATGTGTTCATGGTGGGATGATCCATCAATTAGTGCCTGGATGTCAGTGCATAGGTCACTGAAGCCAGGGAGCAGGAAGCAGACATTGGAGCAGTTGGATGAACTGAACTTAAGGGGAAGTGACCATCGAAGAGCAACAACAATGATCTACATAGGAGGTGACCAAGTTGATCGTGTCAACAAATGTTAATTTTTGTTATCGTTCATCAGTTAAATGAGGTGTGTCCATGGACAATGCTAGCTTCAACTGAACTTTCCATTGCCTGCAGCACATAAATGTTTGAATTGTCCAAGAATATTAAAATATGGCCCCTAAAAATATACTCTGCAGTCTAGTGTCAAAACCAGCATTCATCTTCTGATATCTTCTTCCTTGTCAGCCAATAAATTATAGATATATATGCATAATACATTTCATATTATGTTGGGTGAGTCACATTTTAATTCCTTTAATTTCTGCAGTTGAATAACTGTCCATTCTTAAAGAAACATTATTGAGCCAAATGATAAGTTAGTTCAACTCCAATATCAATACTTATCGCTAATCTCTGTTTCAGACAAATTCTTTGTTATGATATAAACTTTCAGTTAAAATGCATCTTTCTGTTATGTGTTGTATCTCTGTTGCATCTCTCTAAAGTGTATGGATGTTACTATATAATATACACACATTTCTGGTATTTAATGTTTCACCATACAATTATCTATTTTCCAAAGTACTTTAGTTTGTAATTTATGTATTAAATTATACATAAAACATTGCTGCATCTCACCAACTAAAAATTCAGTTTCTCATATGACAGGTAATAGCTGTCAGATAATTTTATTGTGTTAATGAAAAATCAGGGGCAAAATTCTCCATTATCGGCGGAAAGTCCGCCGATCGGCGCAAAAAACGGCGCAAATCCCACTTGCGTCACGTCATAAAAATGGGCCGATAGTCTGCGGCCCGAAATGGGCTAGCAGCGACGTAACGGGATCCGCGTTTGCGCAGTGGTTCACGCCGTGCAGCGTCATACGCGCTGCACGGCGTGACGGCTCATAAGGCCGCGCAGCTCCCCCCCACCCGACCGGAACAGCCGACCGCAACACCCGACTTGATGGCTGGCCGTCGCTCAGCCCCGAGGTTCGAGTCACGCGATGTGGAGGCGCTCCTGGACGCGGTGGAGCAGAGGAGGGACGCCCTGTATCCCGGGCACGGCGGCAGAGTTGCCCCACGCCACAGCCGGCGTCTGTGGAGGGAGGTGGCAGAGGCCGTCACCGCTGTGGCCCTAACACCACGGACAGGCACCCAGTGCCACAAGAAGGTGAACGACCTTGTCAGAGCAGGCAGGGTGAGCCTCCCCCATATCCCCCCTCCCCATATCCCCCCTCCCCCATATTCCCCCATATCCCCCCTCCCCCATATCCCCCATATCCCCCCTCCCCCATATCCCCCCCTCCCCCATATCCCCCCTCCCCCATATCCCCCATATCCCCCCTCCCCATATCCCCCCTCCCCCATATCCCCCCTCCCCATATCCCCCTCCCCCATATCCCCCATATCCCCCTCCCCCATATCCCCCCTCCCCCTATCCCCCCTCCCCATATCCCCCCTCCCCATATCCCCCCTCCCCCATATCCCCCCTCCCCATATCCCCCCTCCCCCATATCCCCCATATCCCCCCACCCCATATCCCCCCTCCCCCATATCCCCCCTACCCCATATCCCCCCTCCCCCATATCCCCCCTCCCCCATATCCCCCATATCCCCCCTCCCCCATATCCCCCCTCCCCATATCCCCATATCCCCCCTCCCCCATATCCCCCCTCCCCCATATCCCCCCTCCCCATATCCCCCCTCCCCCATATCCCCCCTCCCCCATATCCCACCCTCCCCCATATCCCCCCTCCCCATTATCCCCCCTCCCCCATATCCCCATATCCCCCCTCCCCCTTATCCCCCCTCCCCCATATCCCCCCGCCCCCCATATCCCCCATATCCCCCCTCCCCCATATCCCCCCCCATATCCCCCCTCCCCCATATCCCCCCTCCCCATATCCCCCCTCCCCATATCCCCCACTCCCCCATATCCCCCCCTCCCCCATATCCCCCATATCCCCCCTCCCCCATATCCCCCCCTCCCCCATATCCCCCCTCCCCCATATCCCCCTCCCCCATATCCCCCATATCCCCCCTCCCCCATATCCACCCCTCCCCATATCCCCCCTCCCCCATATCCCCCCTCCCCCATATCCCCCCCTCCCCCATACCCCCCATATCCTCCCCTCCCCCATATCCCCCACATCCCCCCTCCCCCATATCCCCCCTCCCCCATATCCCCCCTCCCCCATATCCCCCTCCCCATATCCCCCATATTCCCCCTCCCCCATATCCCCCTCCCCCATATCCCCCCTCCCCCATATCCCCCATATCCCCCCTCCCCCTTATCCCCCCTCCCCCATATCCCCCATATCCCCCCCGCCCCCCATATCCCCCCTCCCCCATATCCCCCCCATATCCCCCCTCCCCCATATCCCCCCTCCCCATATCCCCCCCTCCCCCATATCCCCCACTCCCCCATATCCCCCCTCCCCATATCCCCCCTCCCCCATATCCCCCATATCCCCATATTCCCCCTCCCCATAGCCCCCCTCCCCCATATCCCCCATATCCCCCCTCCCCCATATCCCCCCCTCCCCCATATCCCCCCTCCCCCATATCCCCCCTCCCCCATATCCCCCATATCCCCCCCTTCCCCATATCCCCAAGTGAATCCAGCCCTAACCTTAACCTCTGCAATGCACGCGCAACCGATGGCGTGCATTCATATACCTGCCTAACACTGTTGCCTTTTACCCCTGCCACCACCCCCCCCCCCCCCACTGGAGAAGCGCGCACACAACAATAGGGAGCATGTGAGGACTGGAGGAGGGCCCGGTGATGAGAGGCCACTGACCGTACACGAGGAAAGGGCCCTGGAACTGGCTGGCGGACCTGAGGACCGGGAGGTTGCTGATGCAGAGGTCGGGGCCCCACGAGCAAGTGAGCCACCAACAGCCCGTCCCCATATCCCCCCTCCCCTATATCCCCCTCCCCCGTATCACCTGATCACTGCCTGATGTCTAACCATGCATGCTTCATTGTGTATCGCAGGACCAAACGTCCAGGCACCCATCCCCGCAGATGCACACCGCCCGCAGGATGCCCCTCGGAGACCACGGGAGACGGAGAGACCCGGACCCTCCAGCATGCGACGCCCGCAGGATGCCCCTCGAACACCACGGGAGACGGAGAGACCCGCACCCTCCAGCATGCGACGCCCGCAGGATGCCCCTCGGAGACCACGGGAGACGGAGAGACCCTCACCCTCCAGCATGCAACGCCCGCAGGATGCCCCTCGGAGACCACGGGAGACGGAGAGACCCGGACCCACCAGCATGCGACGCCCACAGGATGCCCCTCGCACACCACGGGAGACGGAGAGACCTAGAGCAACAGGGAGATGACACCCCCGTCACGTGCGGGAGCGACCACCCAGCGATGAGGGGGGCAGCCACAGGCCCCCGTCACATCCGAGCCAGGACACCACTACCCAGGACACCACTATCCAGGACACCCCTACCCGGGACACCACTACCCAGGACACCCCTACCCGGGACAGCACTACCCAGGACACCCCTACCCGGGACACCACTACCCAGTACACCCCTACCCGGGACAGCACTACCCGGGACAGCACTACACGGGACAGCACTACCCGGGACAGCACTACCCAGGACACCCCTACCCGGGAAGACGAAATACTGGACAGTGACTCAGAGTGGATGGGTGGAGACGAACCCCCACCCCAAAGTGCCATGGACTCAGAGTGGGACGAAGAGCACGACACAACGCCACTGCTGTCACCAACACCCTCCACCATCGCAGAAACACTCACCACGGTTGGGCACTTTAGTGATGAGGCGTCTGGTACACTCACTGGTGCGCACAACACAGCCGTCCCGGTACAGCAGGTGGAGGTAGGAGCAGCAGAGGGACCGGGCGGTCGGAGGGCAGCCCAGGCCAAGCGAACATCTGCCGCCCAGATGGATCCCGGGTTCCTGCAGTTACCACACCCACACATAGATCCGATGCAACCACCGATACGGAGACGAGCGAATAGGGTGACGGGTGGCTTGCGGCGGCTGCGGTCGCAGGTGGAGGAGTCCACCCGCGTCCAGGAGCTGGGAGTGATCCCGGTCATGCGTGCCACCCAGGCTGACACCGCACGGGTGGCGTCCGCGGTGGAGGCAATGGGTGCGACGGTGTCAGACATGGGGAACGGTTTGCGAGGCCTGGGGCCTTCCGTGCAGGCGGCGTCTGTGGCCCAGGAAATGGCTGCCCTCTCACAGGAGGCCATGAGCCAGTGCCAGCGCCAGATGGCAGAGGCGCTCAACGCCATAGCCCAGTCTCAGCAGGCCATGGCCCAGTCTCAGCAGGCCATGGCCCAGTCTCAGCAGGCCATAGCCCAGTCTCTGCAGGCCATGGCCCAGTCTCTGCAGGCCATGGCCCAGTCTCAGCAGGCCATCGCTGAGGGCATCGGCGCCAGTGGCCATGTGCGAGCTGGCGTCGCACTGTCGCAGACAGGGTTCGACAACCCCTGGGCTCCATGGCTGCAAACCTGCAGACCCCTGTCGATACCAGCACGGGCCTCTAGGACTGGCAGCGCCAGATGTCGGGGGCGCGTCGGATGGCCAGTCCGTTCGCATCCCCCACCCATGTAGAGGCCTGGGGGCCATCGGGCACCCCGAGGGAGGAGGAGGTGGTGTGGTCCGTCTCAGCTCCCTCTGTAGGGGAGGTCCCGGTACACCGCGACACCTCGGACTCCCCCCCTTCCGTCCCAGGTGCATCGGGTGGGCAACGGGCAGGACAGGCTGGCAGCTCGCCATCCCAGTCGCCCGGGCCGCAGCCTGGCCCATCTAGGCCAGGACGCCCCAGGAAACGGCCGCCAAAGGGATCCAGTGTCAGAGGGCAGGAATCACAGGAGTCCACCTCCAGTTCTGCTGTACCGTCTGGGGAACCACGTAGATGTAGTCAAAGGGCCCGTAAGGCCAAACAATTAGACACTGAGTAAGTTGGCACGGGTGCAGGGCACAGATGAGTTTTAGGGGCGAGGGCACGTGCATGAACTCCTTTGGTTATTAAAGTCAATGTTACACCTACCAAAGCTGCCTTTGTGCTCTGTCCAAAGTGTGCGGGCGTGTCATGTACGTTGAGCGCAAGTGTGTGTGTGACGGGTGGTCTTACCTCAGCCCCAGGTGAGTCTGCCCCCTTCCCCCTGGGCCGCCATCAACATCCCCCGGGCAGAGGACGGGACCGTGCGCTGCAGTGTCACAGCCGCATGCAGGGATGGTCCGGGTGGATGGTGGTACTGTGGCCATGGGTCAGACATAGTCCAACGATGTAGAGCCAGGAGCTCATCGGAGGCGGGTTGTCATCATCCTCCATGGCCTGCGATAGACACGCGTCCACCCGCAACTGGGTGAGCCCGGCCCGTTGTGCCGCCAGTGGATCGGCAATTGGGGGTGGGGGGGTGGTGTGCATGCGGGTGGGGTGTGTGGGGTTGGGGAGGGGGGTTAGGGTGCTGGGTGGGTGGATGGGTGGGGGGTGTGGGTGGTCGGCTGTTGTCATGGTGTGCGGTCTGTGGCCATACTACCCGATTCCCACGCCCATCTAGTCAATGAAGCGGGCATCTATCAGTCTGTCCCGTGCCCGCTGGGCCAGCCGGTAACGGTGGACAGCCACCCGCCTGTGTCTACCCCGTCTGCCCTGACCATTGCCCCCCATCCCCCTCATCTGGGAGGACTGGGCCTCGTCCTGCTGCTCCGCCACTCCGCCTTCCTCTGCCTGCGGCACATCGCCCCTCTGCTGGGCTATGTTGTGCAGGACGCAGCACACCACAATGATGCGGCCGACCCTATCTGACCGATACTGGAGGGCGCCCCCAGAGAGGTCCAGGCACCTGAAACGCATCTTCAGCACGCCAAAGCACCTCTCGATCACTCCCCTTGTCGCTACATGGGCATCATTGTAGCGGTTCTCCGCCTCATTGCATGGCCTCCGTATAGGCGTCATCAGCCACGATCGCAATGGGTAGCCCCTGTCGCCCAGCAACCAGCCCCTCAGCCGGGGATGGCGTCCCTCGTACATGCCGGGGATGGATGACCGCGACAACACGAATGAGTCGTGTACACTGCCTGGGTGACGGGCGCAGACGTGCAGGATCATCATGCGGTGGTCGCAGACCACCTGTACGTTCATTGAATAGGTCCCCTTCCTATTAGTGAACACGGCCCTGTTCTCTGCAGGTGGCTGCACGGCGACGTGCATCCCATCGATCGCGCCCTGGACCATGGGGAACCCGGCAACGGCAGAGAAGCCCACGGCCCGGGCATCTTGGCTGGCCCGGTCCACGGGGAAGCGGATGTAGCGGTGCGCCATGGCATAAAGGGCATCTGTCACTGCCCGGATTCACCGATGCACCGATGTCTGCGATATGCCGGACAGGTCCCCACTCGGTGCCTGGAATGACCCCGTTGCATAAAAGTTCAGGGCCACCGTAACCTTGACGGACACGGGGAGAGGGTGTCCCCCGCCAGTGCCACGCGGTGACCGGTGTGCCATCAGGTGGCAGATGTGTGCCACGGTTTCCCGGCTCATCCGGAGTCTCCTCCTGCATTCCCGGTCCGTGAGGTCCTGGTATGACTGCCGGGGCCGGTACACACGGGGCGCCCTCGGGTGCCTCCGTTGCCGTGGGGCCGCGACGTCCTCCTCCCCCTCCTCGTCCTGTCGGTCAGGTTTCCCTCCAGCCTGGGCGGCTGCCGCCTGCCCCTCTGCGGCAGCCTGCGCCGCCTCTCTGGCACGCTCCTCCTCCTCCTCCTCCTCATCCAGGGCAACATAGACATGAGCGGCTGCCACCACGGCGGCCAACATCGCTGGATCGTCTGAAAACATGACGGCCTGGTGGGGGGGAGGGGAACGACGACATGTCATCATTGCCCATATCCCCTCCTCCCCACAGCCAGGTGGCATGGACCGCATGGGTCCAACTGTTGGAGGCTGGCACCTGGCCAGGTGGACCAACTCATTTGCCCTCCCATCACCCACCCCGGCACGGACCCCCTCCCCAACTCCCAACCTCCACCCCAGCACGGACCCCCAACCCCCAACCTCCACCCTAGCACGGACCCCCCCCCCCAACCCCCAACCTCCACCCCGGCACGGACCCCCTCCCCAACCTCCACCCCAGCACGGACCCCCCCCCCCAACCTCCACCCCGGCACGGACCCCCTCCCCAACCTCCACCCCAGCACGGACCCCCCCCAACCTCCACCCCGGCACGGACCCCCTCCCCAACCCCCAACCTCCACCCCAGCACGGACCCCCCCCAACCACCAACCTCCACCCCGGCACGGACCCCCTCCCCAACCTCCACCCCAGTACGGACCCCCCCCCCCAACCTCCACCCCGGCACGGACCCCCTCCCCAACCTCCACCCCAGCACGGACCCCCCCAACCTCCACCCCGGCACGGACCCCCTCCCCAACCTCCACCCCAGCACGGACTCCCCCCCAGCCACCAACCTCCACCCCGGCACGGACCCCCCCCCCCAACCTCCACCCCGGCACGGACCCCCTCCCCAACCTCCACCCCAGCACGGACCCCCCCAACCCCCAACCTCCACCCCAGCACGGACCCCCTCCCCAACCCCCAACCTCCAACCCGGCACGGACCCCCCCCCCAACCCCCAACCTCCACCCCAGCACGGACCCCCAACCCCCAACCTCCACCCCAGCACGGACCCCCAACCCCCAACCTCCACCCCGGCACGGACCCCCCCAACCCCCAACCTCCACCCCGGCACGGACCCCCTCCCCAACCTCCACCCCAGCACGTACCCCCCCCAACCTCCACCCCGGCACGGACCCCCTCCCCAACCTCCACCCCAGCACGGACCCCCCCCCCCAACCTCCACCCCGGCACGGACCCGCCCCCCCCAACCCCCAACCTCCACCCCGGAACGGACCCCTCCCCAACCTCCACCCCAGCACGGACCCCCCTCAACCCCCAACCTCCACCCCAGCACGGACCCCCTCCCCAACCCCCAACCTCCACCCCGGCACGGAACCCCCCCCAACCCCCAACCTCCACCCCAGCACGGACCCCCAACCCCCAACCTCCACCCCAGCACGGACCCCCAACCCCCAACCTCCACCCCGGCACGGACCCCCCCCCAACCCCCAACCTCCACCCCGGCACGGACCCCCTCCCCAACCTCCACCCCAGCACGGACCCCCCCCCAACCTCCACCCCGGCACGGACCCCCTCCCCAACCTCCACCCCAGCACGGACCACCCCCCCAACCTCCACCCCGGCACGGACCCCCTCCCCAACCCCCAACCTCCACCCCAGCACGGACCCCCCCCCCAACCCCCAACCTCCACCCCGACACGGACCCCCTCCCCAACCTCCACCCCAGCACGGACCCCCCCTAACCCCCAACCTCCACCCCAGCACGGACCCCCCCTCCCAACCTCCACCCCGGCACGGACCCCCCCCCCCCAACCTCCACCCCAGCACAGACCCCCCCCCAACCTCCACCCCGGCACGGACCCCCTCCCCAACCCCCAACCTCCACCCCGGCACGGACCCCCTCCCGGCACTCCCCCGGAGCCCAGCCTACTCTAACCACCCCCCCCCCCCCCCCCCCGCCGCACACACACACAAGCCGAGACACACCTCTCCTCACGCAATCAGTCTGCGGCCACGCCATTTCCTGCCCAGAGCCAACCCCCCAGGCCGTCACTCACCTCCTCGCTGGTCGGCGTGAGCCTGGAGCACCGGGTCACGCCGATGAAAAGGAGGTTTGATTGACGTCGACGTGAACGGTCATCACGTCGACGGGACTTCGGCCCATCCGGAAGGGAGAATATCGGCAGGCCGAAAATTGGCTGCCTTGTGCAGACCCGTGACATTCTCCGCGGCAGCGGCGCCATTAACGCCCCGCCGACTTTTCTCCCTTCGGAGACTTCGGCGGGGGCGGGGGCGGGATTCACGGCGGCCAACGGCCATTCTCCGACCTGGCGGGGGGTCGGAGAATGACGCCCCAGTTCTCAAGAGTGTTGTGAAATTAATAGTGGTTTATTGAAATGCTGTAACTTCCATAACTTTTGGACTCAACACCATAAAACTGCTTTAATTGGATCTTTCTAAATCATTTGCCCCCAATAAAGCACAATTCTATCTGAATGAATGTACGTTGTTTTCAGTTCTCTATACAAAGTTTAATCCTGATTACAGACCAATTATGCACTGTTGCTTTGTAAGGATTTTGCATTCATAGATCAAGCAACCTTGAGTAAGAGACACATTTCCCAAAGGTAGCTGCTGGTTATTAAATTACTTGTGTCATTTAGCCAGGAGGCAGACTAGAAACATTATAGCTATCAGATTTCCTTGGTCCCTGCAATTTACCTGATTAACTGCTTCCTCCAAGTACATTTTCCAATCTAGCCACAGGCATGGTGAATATGCTGATGTACCATATTGTCTGTGTAACTCATTACAATTATGCACTGTGTCTAGATTCAGTTGTTTATCTCATACTCCCTCTACAGGAACTTTTTACGGTACTCGATGTGTACTTTATAAAAATTGCCACTGCCATTAAGCAAACCAAGATGTTGAGCTGTGAGGAAAAATCAAATTATTCCCAAATGTGAGAAATAGATCATCTCATAATACATATTTTAAGACAAACTTAATTCAATAGTTGATACAATATTGCATTTTTTTCTTTTCAATGAATTTGTTTATGGTAATCTCCAGATTGTCAAAAACATCCTTCACTTTGAAATGATAACAGTAAAAACTGAAACTAAATTATGCACCCCAGCCTTGGCTCAATGGCACCACCATTAACTTTGGGACAGAGGTAGTGGGTGCAGGTCCTGCTCCAGACTCGTGGATATAACATTTAGGCTGATAATCCACTGTTGCACTGAGGGAGTGCTGCACTATTGGAAGCGTTATCATTTGAGGTTTTCAACCATGTTCCTGTATGCTGGGAATAAATCAGAGGGCACCTTTTAAAGAGGGGCAGTGAAGCTCCGCCCTGGTGCCCTGATGAATATTTAACCCTCAAACTGCATCATTGAAACAGATCTCATTTGTCACGTTTGGGAGTTTCTTATTTGCCAATGGGCTGTGTGTTTTCTAACTTGACTTCAAAAAAATGTCTCATTGCCTGTGAAGACCTCTGGGATGTACTGAAGATGTGAATATAAATGCAAGTTTTTTCTTCTTTCTATTTAAGTGTCACTGAAGTAATTGGAAATACTGACTGGGTGGTTTAGTTAAATCTCCTGAAGGTAGAGCCAGTAACACAGGAAATGTTAGCATTAGTGTGAATAAAGCTTCAAATAATAATTCAGCTACCTTACTCGGCAACAAGCAATAATACCCGTCAAAGGCAGTTTGATTAAATGTCACAGTTACTATTCAGCCAAAATCAGCAGAATATAAAAATAAAATAAATTTAACTATTTGCTTCAGGTGAGGCAATACAAACAAGTTCCACTGAAAACTTAAGTAATGATATTACTGCATTATTTAAACATTGTCACAAACCCAATGCTTAATAGTGGAGTGAGTTAGAACATTGTCCAATTGTATTTGCAATTCTTTCTCTGTCTCTCCATGAAATATGTTGGGCAGTCTCAGTCCAGTTCATATACACAAGTATATAGATGGATATTAATTTGCGATGGTACAGATTAATACATTTAGAACGTCAGATGTAATTTCAGATATTCAAAAGGATGTTGATACACTGGGAAAGTTTATAGAGACAGACTGAATGAACTCAATGCTTAATGTTTTGAAGAGATTCACAGAATTGAGATTATAAACGTGACATGATTAAGGTATTTAAAATGATGGACAGCATGTATATTGAAGATATAAGTAGGCTATTTAAGTTTAGGCTGTGAGTATAGACCTTGGGAGCATGAGTGCAAGATAAGCAACCTACAAACAAAACTAGAGATTAGAGAATGCACGAGTGGAACAGTCAGGAAAAATAGATAATGCTACATTGATTAATTCCTTTAACCAGTTGCACTTAAACATAAGATTGAAAAGGTTATAAGGACAGCTGCACACAATGCATTATATACAACACAATGGGGGTGGAAATAATCTTCGTAAACAGTGCAAAATATTCATTGGCTTCAATGAAAAAGAATTTGGGAGCAATGAATTGCTGGCTCAACGAACAAAGACCAAAGAACAAAGAAAAGTACAGCACAGGAACAGGCCCTTCGGCCCTCCGACCATGCTGCCCGTCTAAACTAAAATTTTCTACACTTCCGGAGTCGGTATCCCTCTATTCACATCCTATTCATGTATTTGTCAAGATGCCCCTTAAATGTCACTATCGCCCCTGCTTCCACCACCTCCTCCGGCAGCGAGTTCCAGGCACCCATTACCCTCTGTGTAAAAGAATTACCTTGTACATCTCCTCTAAATGTTGCCCCTCGCACCTTAAACCTGTGCCCCCTAGTAATTGACCCCTCTACCCTGGGAAAAAGTTTTTGACTATCCACTCTGTCTATGCCCCTCATAATTTTGTAGACCTTTATCAGGTCGCCCCTCAACCTCCGTCGTTCCAGTGAGAACAAAACAAGTTTATTCAACCTCTCCTCATAGCTAATGCCCTCCATCCCAGGCAATCCTGGTAAATCTCTTCTGCACCCTCTCCAACGCCTCCACATCCTTCTGGTAGTGTGGCAACCAGAATTGAACACTATACTCCAAGTGTGGCCTAAATAAGGTTCTATACAGCTGCAACATGATTTGCCAATTTTTATATATTTTTTTTTTAATAAATGTTTTATTGAAATTTTTTTCCCAAACAACAATTTTTCCCCTCTTACAAAGCAAACGCAACAATAACAATACAGAAATTTTAAACAATACACAAGTAACAAAACCCCTTTATCTTTGACCTAAACTAACCCCCCCCCCCTGGGTTGCTGCTGCTGGTCATCTGTCTTCCCTCTAACGTTCCCCTAGGTAGTCGAGAAATGGCTGCCACCGCCTGGTGAACCCTTGAGCCGATCCTCTCAGGGCAAACTTTATCTGCTCCAGTTTAATGAACCCCGCCATATCATTTACCCAGGCCTCCAGTCCGGGGGGTTTCGCCTCCTTCCACATGAGTAGGATCCTGCGCCGGGCTACTAGGGACGCAAAGGCCACAACGTCGGCCTCTTTCGCCTCCTGCACTCCCGGCTCTTCCGCAACTCCAAATAGAGCTAACCCCCAGCCTGGTTTGACCCGGGCCTTCACCACCCGCGAAATCACTCCCGTCACTCCCTTCCAATACCCTTCCAGTGCCGGACATGCCCAAAACATATGTGCGTGGTTTGCCGGGCTCCCACCACACCTCCCACATTTGTCCTCCACTCCAAAGAACCTGCTCAATCTTGCTCCCGTTATGTGTGCTCTATGTAGCACCTTAAATTGAATCAGGCTAAGCCTGGCGCATGAGGAAGAGGAATTTACCCTGCTTAGGGCATCAGCCCACATACCCTCCTCTATCTCCTCCCCTAGTTCTTCTTCCCACTTTCCTTTTAGTTCGCCCACCGACTCCTCCCCCTCTTCCCTCATCTCTCGGTAAATCTCTGACACCTTGCCCTCTCCGACCCACACCCCTGAAAGCACCCTGTCCTGTATCCCCTGTGTCGGGAGCAACGGAAATTCCCTCACCTGTTGTCTAGTAAACGCCCTCACCTGCATATATCTCAAGAAATTTCCCCGGGGCAACTTATACTTTTCCTCCAATGCTCCCAAGCTCGCAAAAGTCCCATCTATAAATAAATCTCCCACCCTCCTAATTCCCAACTGGAACCAGCTCTGAAATCCTCCATCCATTCTTCCTGGGGCGAACCTATGGTTGTTCCTGATTGGGGACCCCACCAGGGCTCCCCGCACCCCTCTCTGTCGCCTCCACTGTCCCCAGATATTCAATGTTGCCGCCACCACCGGGTTTGTGGTAAACTTTTTAGGTGAGATCGGTAGCGGCGCCGTCACCAGCGCCTCTAAACTCGTCCCTTTACAGGACTTTCTCTCCAGTCTTTCCCACGCCGCTCCCTCACCCTCCATCATCCATTTACGTATCATTGCCACATTGGCGGCCCAATAGTAATCGCCCAAGTTCGGTAGTGCCAATCCTCCTCTGTCCCTACTACGCTGAAGGAACGCCCTCCTTACTCTCGGAACTTTCCCTGCCCACACGAAGCTCGTGATGCTCCTGTCTATTTTATTAAAAAAGGTCTTAGTGATTAGTATAGGGAGACATTGAAATACAAATAAGAGCCTCGGGAGGACCATCATCTTAATTGCTTGCACCCTGCCCGCCAGCGATAGAGGCTGCATGTCCCACCTCTTGAAGTCCTCCTCCATTTGTTCTACCAACCGTGTCAGATTAAGTCTGTGCAAGGTTCCCCAACTCCTAGCGATCTGAATCCCCAGGTATCGGAAGTTTCTTTCCACTTTCCTTAGAGGCAAGCCTTCTATCTCTCTACTCTGGTCCCCTGGATGTATCACAAATAATTCACTCTTCCCCATGTTTAGCCTATACCCCGAGAAATCCCCGAACCCCCTCAAAATTCGCATAACCTCTATCATTCCCCCCACTGGGTCCGACACGTATAACAATAGGTCATCCGCATATAACGAGACTCGGTGTTCTTCTCCCCCTCTAATCACCCCTCTCCATTTCCTGGAGTCTCTCAACGCCATGGCCAGAGGTTCAATTGCCAACGCGAACAACAATGGAGACAGCGGGCATCCCTGTCTTGTTCCCCTATATTGTCGGAAATACTCCGATCTATGTCGACCTGTAACTACGCTTGCCGTTGGAGCCCCATAAAGAAGTCTAACCCAGCTAATAAACCCGTTCCCAAACCCAAACCTCTTTAACACTTCCCATAAATACTCCCACTCCACCCTATCAAATGCCTTCTCTGCGTCCATTGCCGCCACTATCTCTGCCTCCCCCTCCACTGGGGGCATCATTATCACCCCTAATAGTCGTCGCACGTTAACATTCAGTTGTCTCCCTTTTACGAACCCTGTCTGATCTTCGTGCACCACCCCCGGGACACAGTCCTCTATCCTCGATGCCAGTACCTTTGCCAACAATTTGGCGTCCACGTTCAACAATGAAATGGGTCTATAGGACCCGCACTGCAACGGATCTTTATCCCTCTTCAAAATTAACGATATCGTCGCCTCCGACATCGTCGGGGGTAGAGTCCCCCCTTTCCTGGCCTCATTGAACGTCCTCACCATCAACGGGGCCAACAAGTCCACATATTTACTGTAATACTCCACCGGGAACCCGTCTGGTCCTGGGGCCTTCCCTGCTTGCATGCTTCCCAGTCCCTTAATAACCTCGTCCACCCCAATCGGTGCCCCCAGGCCTACCACCCCCCGCTCCTCCACTTTCGGGAACCTCAATTGGTCCAGGAACTGCCGCATCCCCTCCTCTCCCTCTGGGGGTTGAGACCTATACAGTTCCTCATAGAAGGTCTTGAACACCTCATTTATCTTTCCTGCCCTTCGCACCGTGTCTCCCCTTTCGTCTCTAATTCCTCCTATCTCCCTCGCTGCTGCCCTCTTTCGCAATTGATGAGCCAACAGGCGACTCGCCTTTTCCCCATATTCATACCTCCTCCCCTGTGCCTTCCTCCACAGTACCTCCGCCTTTCTGGTGGTCAGAAGGTCAAATTCCGTCTGGAGTCGTCTCCTCTCCCTGTACAATTCCTCCTCCGGGGTCTCTGCAAATTCCCTATCCACCCTTAAAATCTCCCCCAGTAATCTTTCCCTTTCCTTGGCCTCTGTTTTCCTTTTGTGGGCCCCAATGGAGATCAGCTCTCCTCTGACCACCGCTTTTAGTGCTTCCCATACCACTCCCACAGGGACCTCGCCGTCGTCATTGACCTCCAGATATCTCTCAATACACCCCCGCACTCTTGCACACACTCCCTCATCCGCCATCAGTCCCACATCTAATCGCCAGAGTGTTCTCTGCTCCCTTTCCTCTCCTAATTCCAGGTCCACCCAATGTGGGGCATGATCCGAAACCGCTATGGCTGAGTACTCAGCTTCTTCCACCCTAGAGATCAACGACCTTCCCAAAACAAAAAAATCTATCCGGGAGTACACTTTATGGACATGGGAGAAGAAGGAAAACTCCCTAGCCCTAGGTCTAAGAAATCGCCATGGATCCACTCCCCCCATTTGGTCCATAAACCCCTTAAGTACCTTGGCCGCTGCCGGCCTTCTTCCGGTCCTTGAGCTGGATCTATCTAGCCCCGGGTCCAGCACCGTATTAAAGTCCCCTCCTAAAATCAAGTTTCCTACCTCCAGGTCCGGTATACGCCCCAGCATCCGTCTCATAAATCCCGCATCGTCCCAGTTTGGGGCATACACGTTAACCAACACGACCTCCATTCCCTCCAGCCTGCCACTCACCATTACATATCTACCTCCGCTATCTGCTACGATGTTCTTTGCTTCAAATGAGACCTGTTTCCCCACCAAAATGGCCACCCCTCTATTCTTTGCGTCCAGTCCTGAGTGGAACACCTGTCCCACCCATCCTTTCCTTAGCCTAACTTGGTCCGCCACCTTTAGGTGCGTCTCTTGGAGCATAACCACGTCTGCCCTTAGTCCTTTCAAATGCGCGAGCACTCTGGCCCTTTTTATCGGTCCGTTCAGGCCTCTCACGTTCCACGTGATCAGCCTCACTAGGGGGCTACCTGCCCCCCTCCCGTGTCGACTAGCCATTACCTTCTCTAGGCCAGTCCCATATCCCGCCTCCGCGCTCCCGCTCGCTCCCCCAGCGTCGCACACCATCCCCGCCCACCCACTCTTTAGCCATTTCCTTTTGGATTTCCGCAGCAGCAACCCAGTTGTCCCCCACCCGCCCCCCCCTCCCTCCCCCCCTCCCCGCTAGATCTCTTTCTAGCATGATTGCTCCCCCCATATTACTTCCGTAAGTCAGCTGACTTCAACTGACCCCGGCTACTCCTGCTCACTCCTCGACCCCCCCCATGTGGGGAACTCCCATCCGCCTTGCGCCTGTCTTCCCGCCTTATTCTTTCTGGTGCGGGAACATCCCTTTACCTGACCCGCCTCTTATGGCGCAGCTCCCTTTCCCCTCCCCCTCCCCTTCCCCATTCTCCAACTATGTCCCGTCTTTCCCCCCTCACCGGCGCCCACATTTCCCCAATGTCTCCCCCCTTCCCTGTTTACTTCTCAATTAACTTCCACCATAACATTAACAATAACATTTCCTGCAGCATAAGTCCCTCAGTTCCGATCCAATTTCTCTTCTTTGATGAAGGTCCATGCTTCCTCCGCCGTCTCGAAATAATGGTGTCTCTCCTGATACGTGACCCATAGTCTTGCCGGCTGCAGCATCCCGAACTTCACCTTCCTTTTATGCAACACCTCTTTGGCTCGGTTGAAGCTCGCCCTCCTTCTCGCCACCTCCGCACTCCAATCCTGGTATACCCGTACCACTGCATTCTCCCATCTGCTACTCCGCACCTTTTTAGCCCATCTCAGGACCTCTTCTCTATCCTTAAGGCGGTAAAATCGCACGATTATCGCCGTGGGTGGTTCTCCCGCTTTTGGTCTTCTCGCCGGAATCCGATTTGCCCACTCCACCTCCAAGGGGCCAGTAGGGGCCTCAGCACCCATCAGTGAGCTCAGCATCGTACTTGCGTACGCTCCACAGTCCACTCCTTCCACACCCTCAGGGAGACCCAGTATCCGAAGGTTCTTCCTTCGCGCTCCATTTTCTAGGGCTTCGATCCTTTCAGTACACTTTTTATGAAGTGCCTCGTGCGTCTGTGTCTTAACCGCCAGGCCCAGGATCTCGTCCTCAATATCTGTCACCTTCTGCTCCACCACGCGGAGCTCTGTCTCCTGGGTCTTTAATGTCTCCTTGAGCCCCTCAATTGCCTGTAGCAACGGGGTCAGCACCTCCCTCTTCAGCAGCTCCACGCACCGTCTCACAATTTCATGCTCAGGCCCCCATGTCGCCTGCGCTTTCTCCGCCGCCATCTTGTACTTCTCTCTTTCTGACCCTTTGGTCGACGATTCCTCGCGCTGCAGCCGCCGCCGCCGGTTTTTTCCTCCTTCGTTTGGGGGGGGAACTCCCTTCTCACACGCCCCACACCAGGTTGCGTCATCGAAAAATTCCCCGTTGGGGCTCTTAAAAGAGCCCGAAGGTCCGTCGGAGCTGGAGCCGCCGAAGCGTGCGGCTAGCTAGGCATCACCGCAACCGGAAGTCCCTTCAGTGGCCTTGATGAGGTCTTTTCACAGTTGTTCCCTCTGCTGCTAGAATTCACTTTTGATACAGGCCCTCAGGTCAGCTTGCAGCTTTAAGCTTGCCCTTCCCCCGCCTGCATGCTGGAAGAGGCCCTGTTTATCCTGCAGTTGCAGCCAAATCTTTTACTGTTTCTGCGTGTGTCTGGCAACCAAGAGACATACCCTTCCTGGGGGACACTGTCGGGGGAATATTGCAGCCTTCTTTCCACACCGGGAAATGTCAAACAAATGCCGTGGGGGCCCTGTAAAAGAGCCCAAAAGTCCGTTCCAAGCAGGAGCTGCCGAATATGCGACCTAGCTCTGCATAGCCGCACCCGGAAGTCCCAATTTTTATATTCAATGCCCCGACCAATGAAGGCAAGCATTCCATATGCCTTCTTGACTACCTTCTCCATCTGTGCTGCCCCTTTCAGTGACCTGTGGACCTGTACACCAAGATCTCTCTGACTGTCAATACTCTTGAGGGTTCTACTATTCACTGTATATTCCCTACCTATATTAGACCTTCCAAATGCATTACCTCACATTTGTCCGGATTTAGCTCCATCTACCATCTCGCCACCCAAGTCTCCAAACGATCTAAATCCTACTGTATCCTCTGACAGTCCTCATCGCTATCCGAAATTCCACCAACCTTTGTGTCGTCTGCAAGCTTACTAATCAGACCAGTTACATTTTCCTCCAAATCATTTATATATACTACGAACAGCAAAGGTCCCAGCACTGAACCCTACGGAACAGCAATAGTCACAGCCCTCCAATCAGAAAAGCACCCTTCCATTGCTACTCTCTGCCTTCTATGACCTAGCCAGTTCTGTATCCTCGCTTTTGTCTGTTTTGCACAATTGTCCAAGCCTGTGCCAGCTCTATGGCTCCTGTTCTGCTTGGACAATTGATAGGCGTAAAACTCCTCAATATTATGAAGGCCGAAAACTTGCAATAATTTTCATGGAACTTTGACATTAAATTTTCAATCTTGCAGCAGAATCCCGCGTAACTCCAGCTTCTCTGGCAAGATCAGGATGAATCATCTCCCAGGGTGACACTTGAGTTCCCTGTGGTCGTTGGGAGAGGATCCCACCCTTAACATAACTATTTAAGTAAAGGGAATGGACTATGGAATTTGATACCCTATGCTGGAAGTTTCCACTCCCTCAGCCTCGGAAACATATGTATTTCCAAAATTCGATCAACATATCTCCTGTTTCACCAGGGACCCTAACATCCTTGACCACAGTATACAAATATCACGGGTGCTTCCCGCTCAATCCCTTGACCTCAGGACGGTGCTCCTTCTCCCGGCATACAAGCTGATGCGCAATCAATTGCACAAAGACGCAGATTGGGTACAACTGTGGCTTTATTGCACTCAGATGCGTGGCCTCTTGCTGCAGCTGGTGAAATGGCAGGGCACTGGAGGTCATGCATATTTATACAGTTCTCCGTGAGCGGAGCCAGCCGGCAGGGACTATCGGCGAACCTGTAGTGCAGGTCCTACCTTACATCCCCTAATACAGTGGTTCGCCACATTCACCCCCTGTTAAAAATGAGTCCGGTGGGGGTGATGTGAAACTATATACAAATAGTGCAATTATGTACAGTGTTAAGAAGAAAAAAAAGAAAAAGCCCATGTTGACGGTCCGGAGTCCGTCAAAGATTCAGCCGATCCGGTGCTTTGGTGCTTCGTTGGGAGCGGCGTAATGTTGGCGGCGAAGTCGGTGCTGGCGGTGATGGAGGTGGCACCGATGGCGGTGGTGGCGGTGCTGATGCTGGCCAGTCATCGGGGAACTCCGGGAGCATGCCAAAGTCCTTGTCCTCTTGTGCGGGAAAGGGGGGGGGTGTCTGGTGGGGTCAGTGTTGGCGGCACGGTGGGAGGGGGGCGGCGCATGGGTTGGGGAGTGTGTTGGGGTGTGTGATGGTGCCAGGTCCCTGAGTGAGACATTATCTTGGAGGCCGTCGGGGAACTCAACGTAGGTATATTGAGGGTTGGCGTGGAGCAGGTGAACCCTGTCCACCAAGGGGTCCGCCTTGTGGAGTCGGACGTGCCTACGGAGAAGGACTGGTCCTGGAGCTGCGAGCCAAGTCGGGAGCGACACCCCGGATGTGGACTTCCTGGGGAAGATAAAAACACGTTCATGCGTTGTGTTATTAGTGGCTGTGCACAATAGTGACCGGATGGAGCGTAGAGCGTCAGGGAGGACCTCCTGCCAGCGAGAGGCTGGGAGGTTCCTGGACCGTCGGGCCAGCTCCAGGACCCTCCAAACCGTCCCATTCTCCCGTTCTACTTGCCCGTTTCCCCGGGGGTTGTAGCTGGTCGGCTTGCTGGAGGCCATACCCCTGCTGAGCTGGAACTGACGCAGCTCATCACTCATGAATGAGGATCCCCTGTCACTGTGGATGTAAGCGGGGAAACTGAACAGAGCGAAGATGGTGTTGAGGGCCTTGATGACGGTGGCAGACATCATATCGGGACATGGGATGGCAAAGGGGAATCTGGAGTACTCATCAACCACACTGAGAATGTACGTGTTACGGGCGGTGGAGGGGAGGGGCCCTTTGAAATCCACGCTGAGGCGTTCAAAGGGGCAGGAGGCTTTCACCAGGCGCGCACGGTCCGGCTGGTAGAAGTGCGGCTTGCACTCCGCACAGACCTGGCAGTCCCTGGTAACTGTCCGTGCGTCATCGACGGAGTAGGGCAGATTGCGAGCCTTGACAAGATGGCACAACCGTGTGACCCCCGGGTGATAAAGGCTGTCATGTAGGGTCCGGAGTCGGTCTACTGGTACGCTGGCACATGTACCTCGGGAAAGGGCGCCTGGGGGCTCATTGAGCTCGCCGGGGCGTTACAGAATCTCGTAATTATAGGTGGAGAGCTCGATTCTCCTCCGCAAGATTTATCATTTTTGATCTTGCCCCGCTGTGTGTTATTGAACATGAAGGCTACCGACCGTTGGTCAGTGAGGAGAATGAATCTCTTGCCAGCCAGGTAATGCCTCCAATGCCGCACAGCTTCAACGATAGCTTGGGCCTCCTTTTCGATGGACGAGTGTCGAATTTCAGAGGCATGAAGGGTGCGGGAAAAGAATGCCACTGGTCTGCCTGCCTGATTTTGAGTGGTGGCAAGGGCGACGTCTGAAGCATTGCTTTCTACTTGAAAAGGCTGTGACTGGTCCACTGCGCGCATCCCGGCCTTGGCGATGTCTGCTCTGATGCGGGCGAAAGCGTGTTGTGCCTCGGCCGCGAGAGGGCATTGGGTGGACTGAATGAGTGGGCGGGCCTTGTCCGCATAGTTTGGGACCCACTGGGAGTAGTAGGAAAAGAACCCCAGGCAGCGTTTGAGATGCCTTGGGGCAGTGGGGGAGGGGAAGCTCCATGAGGGGGCGCATGCGGTCGGGGTCGGGCCTGAGAAGTCTGTTTTGGACTACATAGCCGAGAATGGCTAACCGGGTCGTGCTGAACACACACTTCTCTTTGTTATAGGTCAGGTTGAGAAGAGTGGCAGTGCGGAGGAATTTATCGAGGTTGGCATCGTGGTCCTGCTGGTCATGGTCGCAGATGGTGACATTATCGAAGTACGGAAAGGTGGCCCGCAAACCGTACTGGTCGACCATTCGGTCCATCTCCCTTTGGAAGACCAAGACCCCATTTGTGACGCCGAAAGGGACCCTAAGGAAGTGGTAGAGGCGACCGTCCGCCTCGAAGGCCGTGTATGGACGGTCCGACTTCCGGATGGGGAGCTGGTGGTAGGCGGATTTCAGGTCAATCGTTGAGAAGACCCGGTACTGCGTAATCTGATTGACCATCTCAGATATGCGTGGGAGGGGGTACACTTCGAGCTGCGTGTACTGATTGATGGTCTGGCTGTAGTCCACAGCCATCCTGTGTTTCTCCCCAGTTTTAACCACTACCACGTGGGCTCTCCAGGGGCTGTTGCTGGCCTCGATAATACCCTCCTTAAGCAGCCGCTGGACTTCGGACCTGATGAAGGTCTTGTCCTGGGTGCTGTACCGTCTGCTCCTAGTGGCAACGGGCTTGCAATCCGCAGTTAGATTGGCAAAAAGGGAAGGGGGATCGACCTTGAGGGTCGCGAGGCTGCAAATGGTAAGGGGGGAGTAAGGGCCCGCTGAATTTGAGGGTGAGGCTCTGGAGATTGCACTGGAAGTTCAGGCCCAACAGGAGTGCAGCGCAGAGATTAGGAAGGACATAGAGGCGGAAGTTACTAAATTCTACGCCATGGACAGTGAGGGTACAGAAGCCTCGGATCCGGACGAAGTGGGATCCGGAGGCTAGGGAGATCCTTTGATTGGCAGGATGAACCGCGAGGGAGCAGCGCCTTACCGTATCTGGGTGTACGAAGCTTTCGGTGCTCCCAGAGTCCAGCAGGCACGAGGTTGCGTGGCCGTTGATTTTCACCATCATCGACGCGGTGGCCAGGTTGTGCGGGCGAGATTGGTCCAGCGTCATTGAAGCGAGCTGCGGGTAGCCATCGGATGCTTCGGGTGGCGAGCGTGTGCGGTTCCGATCTCGGGATGTCCGGAGACCCTGTGGGGGGACACAAGATGACGGCGCCCACGGTGCGCACATTGCGGGGTCGCGACAAGATGGCGGCGCCCATGGTGCGCACATTGCAGGGTCGGGACAAGATGACGGTGCTCAAGGGGCGCACGTGGCCGAAGGGGGACAAGATGGCGGCACCCATTGGTCGCACATGGCCCCGGGAGGAGAAGATGGCGGCTCCCATTGTGCGTTTGGCAAGGGGGAGGGGGCGATAGCGGGCGCGATCCTAGCGACTGCGCGGGCCTGGCACACAGCCGCGAAGTGGCCCTTCTTACTGCAGGATTTACAAACGGCAGTGCGGGCCGGGCAGTGTTGGTGGGGGTGCTTCTGCTGATCACAGAGGTAGCAGCGGGGGCCCCCAGGGTGCGCGGATCGGCGTGTGGCGCAGGCATATTGGGAAGGCAGGGCCCCAGCTGAGGAGGTCGTCGGCGGGGTCCAGGGGGGGTAGGAAGGGGTAGAAGTGTGGGCAGCGTGGCGGGAGGGGTAAGATTGTACATTACGGGATGCGACCGTCATGGAGAGCGCCAAGGTTTTCGTCTCCGCCAGTTCAGGCGTGGTCCCTTCCAGTAATCGTTCTCAGATGCGGTCTGACGCAATCCCCGTCTCAAAAGCATCGCTCATGAGGAGGTTCGCATGTTCAGCGGCCGTAACGGCCTGACAATCACAGTCCCAGACGAGTGGAATTAGGGCTCGCCAGAAGTCTTCAATGGACTCACCAGGCAGTTGCAAGCGGGTGGCGAGTACATGCCTGGCAAAGAGCGTGTTCGCCTTCTGAGCATAGTGTTCTTTAAGGAGTTCCATTGCTTTCGCATAAGTCGTGGCGTCTTGGATCAACGGGAACACGCTGGAGCTCAGTCTGGAGTACAGGACGTTTATCTTCTGAGCCTCCGTTGCCACGGGGTCCGCAGCGTTGATGTAGGCCTCAAAACATGCTAGCCAGTGAGTAAAGTCTTTTCTGGCGTCAGGCGAGTGCGGATCCAGCTGCAGGCGATCGGGTTTGATTCTGATATCCATTCTGTGGAAAAATCTGACTGCAATAAATTGATGCACGATCAATTGCACAAAGACGCAGATTGGGTACAACTGTGGCTTTATTGCAGTCAGATGCATGGCCTTCTGCTGCAGCTGGTGAAATGGCAGGGCAATGGAGGTCATGCATATTTATACAGTGCTTGGTGGGCGGAGCCAGCCGACAAGGGTTACCGGCGAACCTGTAGTGCAGGTCCTACCTTACATCCCCAATACAGTGGTTCACCACACAAGCAGAAACTGAAGCGGGAGGATACAGTTCCGAAAGTCGTGCAATGCTGGTCTGAGGTAATGGAGGAGCTCCTATCTGACTGTTTGGAGTCAGTAGATTGGCCCATATTCAAGAACTCAGCGGCCAACCTAAATGAGTATGCTACTGCCATCACGGACTTCATTAGTAAGCGTGTTGAGGACTGCATTCCAAAGAAGGTAATACGAGTGTTTCCAGATCAGAAACCTTCGTTCAACGGGGAGATCCATTTCCTATTGAAGTTCCTATTTGAGCAGGAAGCTAACAAACTAATGTCACCTGCACCAAAGCCTTGGATACATCTATACCTAATCCTACAGTCACAGACTGAGACGCAGATAGGCCTTCTCGAAAGTGAATCCATGGAAAGCATGGACCAGTTGGCGGGTGTGTTTGCAGACATCATAAATCTCTTTTTACTCCGTTCTCAGGTTCCCACCTGCTTTAAGAAAACCTTGATCATACTGGTGGCAAAGAAACACTAGGCAGTGTTCCTCAGTGACTATTGCCCAGTGATCCTGGAATCTGTTATTATGAAGTGTTTCGAGAGGTTAGTCATGAAACGCATCAACTCCAGCTTCCCAGAATGCCTTGATTCACTGCAATTCGCTTACCGCTTTAACTGGTCTACAGTAGATGCTATTTCACTGGTCTTACACTCACCTTTGGAACATCTCGACACAGGGACACCCATGGCAGGTTCCTGTTTATTGACATAGTTCTGCTTTTAATACTATTATTTCAACCAAGATAAGGGGCGAAATTCTCCGGAAACGGCGCGATGTCTGCCGACTGGCGCCCAAAAAGGCGCAAATCAGTTGGGCATCGCGCCGCCCCAAAGGTGCGGAATGCTCCACATCTTTGGGGGCCGAGCCCAACCTTAAGGGGCTAGGTCAGTGCCGGATGAATTTCCGCCCCGCCAGCTGGCGGAAAAGGCCTTTGGTGCCCCGCCAGCTGGCGCGGAAATGACATCTCCGGGCGGCGCATGCGCGGGAGTGTTAGCGGCCGCTGACAGCATTCCCACGCATGCGCATTGGAGGGAGTCTCTTCTGCCTCCGCCATGGTGGAGACCGTGGCGGAGGCGGAAGGGAAAGAGTGCCCCCACGGCGCAGGCCCACCCGTGGATCGGTGGGCCCCGATCGCGGGCCAGGCCACTGTGGGGGCACCCCCCGGGGCCAGATCACCCCGCGCCCCCCTCCCAGGACCCCGGAGCCCACCCGCGCCGCCTTGTCCCGCCGGTAAGGTAGGTGGTTTAATCTATGCCGGCGGGACAGGCATTTTAGCGGCGGGACTTCGGCCCATCCGGGCCGGAGAATCGCGCGGGGGGGGGCCCGCCAACCGGCGCGGCGCGATTCCCGCCCCCGCCGAATATCCGGTGCCGGAGAATTCGGCAACCGGCGGGGGCGGGATCCACGCCGGCCCCCGGCGATTCTCCGACCCGGCGGGGGGTCGTAGAATCTCGCCCCATATCCAAACTCCAAAACCTAGGGCGAGATTCTCCACTCCCGCGCCGGTTGGGAGAATCGCCTGGGCCGCCAAAATTTCCCGGGACGCCGGTCCGACGCCCTGCCGCGATTCTCCCAAGTGGTGGGAACGGCCCCGTCGAGTTCTGCGGGCCACAGGCAGGAGAATCGCCGGAGACACCCAAAATGGCGATTCTCTGGCACCCCCGCTATTCTCAGGCCCGGATGGGCTGAGCGGCCTGGCCAAAACGGCGGGTTCCCCCCAGCGCCGTCCACACCTGGTCGCTGCAGTCGTGAACGGTGCGTGAACGCTGGGGGGGGGGGGGGGGGCGGCCTGCGGGGGCGGGGGAGGGGGATCCTGCACCGGGGGATACCTTAAATGTGGCATGGCCCGCGATCGGTGCCCACCAATCGTCGGGCCGTCCTCTCTGAAGGAGGACCTCCTTCCTTCCGCGGACCCGCAAGATCCGTCCGCCATCTTCTTGCAGGGCGGACTTAGAGAGGACGGCAACCACGCATGCGCGGGTTGGCGCCGGCCAACCCGCGAATGCGCGGATGAGCCAGTTATGCGGCGACGTCCGTGTCAACTATGCGGCGCCGCCTTTACGCGGGCGACAAGGCCTGGTGCGTGTAGATGACGCGGCCCCGATCCTAGCCCATTGTCAGGGCCTGAATCGGTCGGGATCGGGACCGTTACGCACCGTCGTGAACCTCGACGGCGTTCACGACGGCGCGGCCACTTCGGCGCGGGAGTGGAGAATCCCGCCCCTAGGACTTGGCTCTTCCCTTTACAACTGGATTCTCAATTTCCTGACCCCCAGACCACAAGCAGTAAGGATAGGTAACAACATCTCCTCCATGATAGTCCTTCACATTGGGGCCCTGCAAGGCTGCTTACTCAGCCCTCTACTATGCTCTTGTGTGATTGTGTAGCAAAATTTGGCACCAACTCCATCTGTAAGTTTGCTGATGATACGTCCTTAGTGGGTCAAATTTTAAATAATGATGAGTCAGAGTACAGGAGAGAGATAGGGAACTTAGTAACGTGATGCAATGACAGCAATCTCTCCCTCAATGTTAGCAAAACAAAGGAGCTGGTCATCGACTTCAGGAATCGAGGTGTAGTACACTCCCCTGTTTATATCAATGATATTGAGGTGAAGATGGTTGACAGTTTCAAGTTCCAAGTTGTGAATATTACCAACTATTTGTCCTGGTCCACACATGTCGACGCTACGATTAAGAAAATGCAACAACGCCTTTACTTTCTCAGGAAATTAAGGACATTCGGCATGTCCACAATAACTCTTACCAAGAAATTGGGGGGCTGCCGGAGCTGGCAGAGCTAGGTGAAGCAGGGGTATCTAGAGCTCAATCCAGCTGACCTATGTCCCGAGGTGACCCCCAGGGCCTAACGTGCACTGATCAGGAGAAGGGAAGACAGAGCCCGGCCAGGAGCCTCCCCATAAGGTGATGACAATGATCACCAGCTCTACTGAGTCACCCTCCCCGACAATGGCATGTCACAGGGTCAGCGTGCGGAACAGGGTGGCACGGTGAGGCATGTGCCATTATCAAGCTGGAAGGGGCCCTCTACCCCAGGCCCTCTAGAGCACACCCGCCAGGGGCATCAAATGCCACAGGACACCGTAGCCAGCAGGCTGCCCCCACCTCTGATGTGCATCCTGGGGACACACCAAGACGTTTCAGAGAGCTAAGCAGATCTTAGAGGGCACTGCGAGGGGGGGGGTTGGAGGAGGAGGGGAGGCACCATCAGTAGCTATGGACAGTTGGGGTCACGATTGTACAACTTAAACACGCTCTACACCAAAGACATGTCAAACCCCTGTCCTGTTATTCTGCACTGCAGCTGGTCTGCTACCATCTCCTCTAATTGCCATCTTCCTCCTCCGACCCCAGCCCCCGGGCTCCCTGCTTTTAACCCTGGCATCCCGCATCTCCTCTCCCCCCAAGACATTTTACATGCAGTTGATGGGTGTGAGCGAACACTCAGCAGATAGTCAGGAGTCGGACTATGGCTAGGCTGAGGGGCACCAGAGCTCAACTCACCGTGGGTTTTCATCACGCTCCTGCCTTGTATATCGAGCCGCTGACAGTGCTGACAAAGGCCCATCACCCTGGAGTGATGAATCACAGACCCTGGGAGGGTGGAACAGGGTGGGGGGAGGGAGAGCAGGTAATGGGTGGCTCGCTGGTGGAATTGTCGGGGGTGGGGGGGGGGGGGTAGGGGTTAGTGTGAGGCAGGCCAGTTGGCCACTGGGGAGCGGTGGGGGGGGGGGGGGGGCACACGGGGGGTAGGGGACATTGGGTGGGAAGGGGAGGGGGGAAAGATGGTTGAAGCCACGTCCGATGTGAAGCGGATGAGGTTGAGGGCCTCCCTGGTCCATGGGGAATGCTAGAACCTCGTTGTCACCTGTCCTCCATTCTCCAGCTGCTTCCCACAGGTCCTCCCCAGGCTCGTCCTCCAGCCCCTCCTGGTCCGGCTCCTCCTCAGAGGTGGCCGCATGGTCCTCCTCCCCCACCTCCAGCACTTTGCTCCACTGCTGTGCGAGGTTGTGAAGGGCACAACAGACCACCACAAAGCGGGTGACCCTCTGGGGGGTGTACTGCAGTGCACCACAAGAGCGGTCGAGGCATGAAAACCAAATTTGAACAGTCCAATGCACCACTGAATGACAGCCCGGGTGGCCATTCGGGCCTTATTATATCGGGGTGATGCACGATCAATTTCACAAAGACTTGAGTTGGGTACAACTGAGGCTTTATTGCTCTAAGATGAGTGGCCTCCCACAGCAGCTGGCGAAATGGCTGCAGCATGGAGGACACACATATTTATACTCTGCCTACTGGGCGGAGCCATCAGGCAGGGACTACTAACTAACACCATACTCATAAAAGGTCCCCCTCAAGCATCACAGCTGGCTCGCCGTCTTAGCCGTTGACAACAATTCAAAATCCATTCGCAATTTCTTTCTGTTCACCAATAACTCCGGTGTCGGGGCTATCGAGTACTGGCGGTCCACCTCGAGAATGGAGTCCACCAGCCTCTGCTTCCTCATCTTTCCATATTTATCCCTATGCACTTGTAAGAGATTATCTCCCCCTTATAACCAACTTCAAGGCTTCCCAGAGCGTGGAACGCAAGATCGTCTCACTCCTGTTGAACTCAATTTACCCCCCAATGGCAGAGGACACACGCTCATAAAATCTCTATTATGGAGCAACGCTGTGTCTAATCTCCACAGGGGTCGCTGAGAGTGGCCCGGCTCCAACATCAGGTCCACAAAATGCACACCATTATCCGAAATAACAATCGCCGAACCCTGCTCACCCCAGGGAGAAGAGACTTACCCACACCAAGAAGTCAATCTGGGAGTAAACCAAATGGATGTGGAGAAAAAATAAAAACTCCTTATCCCTGAGATACCTGAATGTTCATGGGTCTGCCACCCCCACCCAAGGCCTGAGAATCAAAGAGAGTGGCCGTTTCACGCGCTTTTCTCGGGTCCCCACGCATGCACGCCATGACCGGGTGGACGATGAGGCCGAAGACCCTGAGGCGCATGCACGAACGTCGGCCGACCACACTACGCATGCGCAACGGCTCACAGAACGTGCTGATGTCAGCGTCATGATGTGTCCGAATTGTGGCTCCGCCCATTTAAAGTGCCACTGTCCAGCCAAAGGCAGGCGATGTCTACAGTGTGGAAAGCCTGGCCACTACGCGGCCTTCTGCAGGTCCACTCCACCGAACAACAGCCAGCGATCCCAGCTGCAGCGCAGACATGTCCGCTGCGTACAACAAGGCATGCAGGATTCTGATCCAGACAGCCCAACGGACCCCGATGCTGACTGCCTCGAGTCTCCATATCGGGTGGGCATCATCACCACACGCGAGTTGGTCTCTACCGTGCCTGCCAACCGCCGTTCGATCCTCAGTGTGGATCCTGACCATAAAATCATATGACCATAAGACATAGGAGCAGAAGTAAGGCCATTTGGCCCATCGAGTCCACTCCACCATTCAATCATGGCTGATTTCAACTTCATTTACCCGCTCTCTCTCCATAGCCCTTAATTCCTCGAGAAATCAAGAATTTATCAACTTCTGTCTTAAAGACACTCAACGTCCCGGCCTCCACCACCCTCTGTGGCAATGAATTCCACAGACCCACCACTCTCTGGCTGAAGAAATTTCTCCTCATCTCTGTTCTAAAGTGACTCCCTTTTATTCTAAGGCTGTCTCCCCTCCTAATGGAAACAACTTCCCTACGTCCACCCTATCTAAGCCATTCATTATCTTGTAAGTTTCTATTAGATCTCCCCTCAACCTCCTAAACTCCAATGAATATAATCCCAGGATCCTCAGATGTTCATCGTATGTTAGGCCTACCATTCCTGGGATCATCCGTGTGAATCTCCGCTGGACCCGCTCCAGTGCCAGTATGTCCTTCCTGAGGTGTTGGGCCCAAAATTGCTCACAGTATTCTAAATGGGGCCTAACTAATGCTTTATAAAGCTTCAGAAGTACATCCTTGCTTGTATATTCCAAGCCTCTTGAGATAAATGACAACATTGCATTTGCTTTCTTAATTACGGACTCAACCTGCAAGTTTACCTTTAGAGAATCCTGGACTAGGACTCCCAAGTCCCTTTGCACTTCAGCATTCTGAATTTTGTCACCGTTTAGAAAATAGTCCATGCCTCTATTCTTTTTTTCAAAGTGCAAGACCTCGCACTTGCCCACGTTGAATTTCATCAGCCATTTCTTGGACCACTCTGTCTAAATCTGTCTAAATCTTTCTGCAGCCCCCCCCACCTCCTCAATACTACCTGCCCCTCCACCTATCGTTGAATCATCGGCAAACTTAGCCAGAATGCCCCCAGTCCCGTCATCTAGATCGTTAATATACAAAGAGAACAGCTGTGGCCCCAACACTGAACCCTGCGGGACACCACTCGTCACCGGTTGCCATTCTGAAAAAGAACCTTTTATCCCAACTCTCTGCCTTCTGCCTGACAGCCAATCGTCAATCCATGTTAGTACCTTGCCTCGAATACCATGGGCCCTTATTTTACTCAGCAGTCTCCCGTGAGGCACCTTATCAAAGGCCTTTTGGAAGTCAAGGTAGATAACATCCATTGGCTCTCCTTGGTGACGAGTGGTGTGCCGTCATCATGGTCAACCAGTCTTGCATCTGATTTAAATTGGACACTGGCGCGTCTGTGAACCTCATATCACAGTCGGACCTCGACAGCATCCGACACCAACCTCGCATTCTTCCACCAGCCTGCCAGCTCCTTGACTACAATAGTAATGCCATAGCTGCCAGTGGGTCATGTCAGATAGGTGTCTCTCACAAGGAAATCAAGGTGACGTTGAGATTCGAGATCGTCCGGCCTGATAAGGCATCCCTGCTCGCGCATGCAAACTCCTAAATCTGGTACAGCGAGTTCATGCCATGTCCTCGATACCGGCGACGGCCTCGCCCAATGCGAATTTCCAGGCTGAGATAGACGACATTCTCACACAATACCACAGTGTGTTTGATGGGATGGGCACGCTCCCATATCGCTACAAGATATTGCTCAAGCTGAATGCCACCCCAGTCATCCATGCAGCACGCCGGGTGCCGGCTCCTCTCAAGGATCGTCTGAAATCACAGCTATGAGAGCTCCAAGACCAAGGCATCATCTCAAAGGTCACGAAACCCACAGACTGGGTCAGCTCCATGGTCTGCGTCAAGAAACCCTCTGGCGAACTCCGCATTTGCATTGATCCCAAAGACCTGAATCGCAACATCATGCGAGAGCACTACCCGATCACGAAGCGTGAAGAATTGATCTGTGAGATGGCTCATGCCAAATCCTTTACCAAGCTGGACGCCTCCCGTGGCTTCTGGGAAATTCAGCTGGATGAGTCCAGTCGGAATCTGTGCACTTTTAACTCTCCGTTCGGCAGGTCTTGCTACAACCGCATGCCTTTTGGTATCGTATCAGCTTCCGAAGTATTTCATCGCATAATGGAGCAAATGATGGAGGGCATCGAGGGGGTGCGAGTCTACGTGAAAATGAAATGAAAATGAAATGAAAATTGCTTATTGTCACAAGTAGGCTTCAAATGAAGTTACTGTGAAAAGCCCCTAGTCACCACATTCTGGTGCCTGTTCGGGGAGGCTGTTATGGGAATTGAACCGTGCTGCTGGCCTGCCTTGGTCTGCTTTCAAAGCCAGCGATTTAGCCCTGCGCTAAACAGCCCCTGACGACGTGATCATCTGGTCCATCACGCCCGAGGATCACATCGCTCGCCTCAAACAGGTTTTCCAGAGGATTCATGGAAATGGCCTCCAGCTCAACAGGGCCAAATGCTCGCTTGGCGGTCCGCTATCAAGTTTTTAGGTGACCACATTTCACAGCAAGGTGTGCAACCTGACGCCGACAAGGTGCTGGTAATCAATGCCAGAGGACAATTACCAGAGGACAAAAGGCGGTCCTCTGCTTCCTCGGGATGATAACTTTTCTCGGAAAATTAATTCCCAACATAGCATCCCACACCACGGCCCTCCGGCATCTCGTTAAAAAGTTGACAGTGTTTCAGTGGCTTCCCGCACATCAAGCGGAGAGCCTTGAGCTGAAGGCGAAGCTCACCACAGCCCCAGCACTGGCGTTCTTTGACCCAATCAAGGATACCAAGATATCCACAGATGCAAGCCAGGACAGCATTGGGGCGGTGCTCCTCCAGCGAGACGAATCCTCCTCCTGGGCTCCAGTGGCATATGCCTCCAGGGCCATGACTCCGACCGAACAACAGTATGCCCAGATCGAAAAGGAGTGCCTGGGTCTCCTGACAGGAATAGTCAAGTTTCATGACTACGTATACGGTCTGCCGAAGTTCACGGTGGAAACAGACCACAGGCCTTTAGTCCACATAATCCAAAAGGATTTAAATGACATGACACCTCAGCTGCAGCGAATTCTTCTTCGTCTCCACCGATATGACTTTGAACTCGTCTACACACCGGGCAAGGAGCTGATCATCGCGGATGCCCTATCCCGATCCATCACCATGCCATGTGAACCGGGCGACTTCATTCGCCACATCGAGGCACAAGTGCAGTTGTGTGCCAGCAACCTCCCAGCCACTGATGAACGAGTTGTCCAGATACGCGAAGAAACTGCCAAAGATCCTCTACTGCTGCACGTGATGCAACACCTTGCTCATGGCTGACAAAAGGGGCAGTGCCCCCAGTTCTTCAATGTTAAGAATGGTTGTCGAGGGGATTCTTCTTAAATTAGTTGGAATCGTCATTCCCCAAAGCATGCAAGCCATGGTGCTCAGACAGATCCATGAGGGTCACCTTGGGGTTGAAAAATGTCGACGCAGAGCTCGGCAGGCAGTCTACTGGCATTGCCAACAAGGTCCTCAACTGCATAACATGCCAGAAGTTTCAACCAGCTCAGCCCAAGGAAACACTGCAACAGCGCAAGATCGTGACTTCTCCGTGGTCCAAGGTGGGGATAGACCTCTTTCACGTAAATGGGCGTGATTACGTGCTCTTGGTCAACTACTTCTCCAGGTACCCGGAAGTGGTGAAACTGTCGGACCTCACGTCCAAGTCAGTGGTTAAAGCCTGCAAAGAGACTTTTGCCAGGCACGGGATACCACTCACAGTAATGAGCGACAACGGCCCATGTTTCTACAGCCAAGAGTGGTCCGACTTTACACATCCAATCCCCATTACCCGCAATCAAACGGGAAGGCCGAAAAAGGGGTCCATATTGACAAGGGGTTGCTGTGCAAGGCTGCAGACTCAGCCTTGGACTTCAACCTGACACTGTTGGCACACAGAGCAACCTCTCTGTCGACTGGTTTGTTTCCGGCGCAGCTGCTCATGAACGCAACCTAAGGACGACTGTTCCAGCTATCCATGTTCCAGACCTTGACCGCCTCATGGTGCTGCAGAAAGTGCAGCGATCCAGGGACCAGCAGAAGATCATGTATGATGCTCATGCCAAGGATCTACCTGCGCTGGCTCCAGACGATGTTGTTCGCGTCCAGTTACCTGAGTGAGGTTGGACAGCCCCAGCTATTATCGTCAGGCAGGCTGCCCCAAGGTCCTTCGTTGTCCAAATGGCTGATGGCGCCATTCTATGGCGCAACAGGAGGGCGCTACGAAAAGTTCCCTGCCCACCGCTTGTCCGCACTTCTCCGCATGTCATCATGCCTCCTCCGGACATCTCGCACCACGAGGCCACTGATCTGCCAGCGATCCCGCCTCTCCATGAGGCCACCGACATGGCAGCAATCCCGCCTGCCCAAGTGCCGGCGTCCCCCCCTCCACCTCTGAGGCGATCGACAAGAGTTCATCGCCCGCCATAAAGACTGAATCTATAGACTTAAATCTTGTAAATTTTGTTCAGTTTGCTCTGTATCTGCATGATAGACACCTTCCCATGTACATATGTTCATTCACTCACCACTTGTATATAATCATGCATGTATATATATCGCCACGTTCCAAAATTTACTTCAAAAGGGGAAGATGTCATAATATCCACTCATGTATATAAAGAGATGCAGACAGGCAGTGATTGACACACAGGATGACCAATGAACACACACAGCACATAACAACCAATCACCAGACAGGAGACCACCACTATAAAGCACACAGAGCATTAAGACTCTCCCTCTCTCTACAGGACACAGCTACTGAGGTAGTAAGAGTGCACAAGCCAGTGAGCACTATCACCATGAGGTAGAGAGTTAGTCTGGTCAAGCTAGTAGGAGGTTATCAGTTAGATTGATAGAGTGTCAACTCACAGCAGACTATGCACAGCAATCAGGAAGTTCAATAAAACAGTGTTGGACTATCTCCCGTGTTGGAAGCATGTTTCTAGTTTCACTGCATCCAGTTGCAGTCAATGTTGAACCAACTTACTTAACACATCAAGAAGAAGACCTTTGGTCCTTCTAACTTACCTAATCACACCTTGGTGCACTTTTGATCAACTTGAATACCATTTGTTGACAAGAACCTGCCCAGCTTATTCTTTTCTTAATTTTTCCAATTAAGGGGCAATTTAGCATGGCCAATCCACCTACCCTGCACATCTTTTGGGTTGTGGGTGAGACATACGCAGACATGGAAAGAATGTGCAAACTCCACACGGACAGTGACCTGGGGCCCGGATCGTGCCCGGGTTCTTGGTGCCGTGAGGCAGCAGTGCTAACCACTGTGCCACCGTGCAGCCCTTTCCAGCTTATTTTTAAAATCCATTCAGGATAGCGACTATGGTGGGCAGCTTGACTGCATTTGGCAAGGGCAACCCAAAAGCTAATGGAAAGCTGTTTTACAAATGTGTGCTGGGTCCTGATTACATCATTGGCACCAGCATTTTTACCTAACTCAATGGCCTGAAAGGGAAACAAAAGTGACTTTCCCAACAGGCCAACCAAGAGAGGAAAATGGCTGGACCAAGGGCCAGGACCTTTAGGATGGTGGAATTCATTCGGGAGGAAGTCCGAGCGAGAGAACTGCCAGTTAAAACATTTTTAAACAATATTTTTCACCTTCTGGCCTCCAATTGCACATAATCAGGCTAACGCCTCCACTATCACAGACACATTTCTTCCATAATTATGAGACCCCTATGGGACTGTCCTGGCAGCTAATCCCACTATTTACCGAGTCTCTATCTGACATACAGGCAATTCAGTTTCTCCCTCTTCCCAATAAGCCTCCTTTAGTAATGGCAAAGGAGTCAGTCGAGTAACAAAGAGAAACTTATTTATTAAAACAGTAGTATGTACACAAGGGACCCTGTTGAAAGTCACCGGTCCTTTCTCTCATTCAGCCTTTATATTCTGGCTGACCTTATATACAATGTAGCCCCACCCCGTAGTTAGTGGGGGAGTTCATACTCCTCGAGCCACACGGGGAATATTGGCAAACTTGCCCCATGTGTCCCGTGTGGGTTACTACACCTCCCTTCTGGAATGAATGGACAGCGAGCCAGCAGATTCTAACCGAAACCCAACAATTAAAATTCCACAAGCGTCGTGTTTGCAGTAGATAAGCTTCTTCCTCACCCTATCATGCACCCCCTAAAGCTGGCCCCAAGTTAAAGTCAGGTTGAATGTTTCTTGTTTCATAGTTGCTGATGATCTGTCCCAAATCCGCAAAACCCTTTTTGTAAAAATCCTCCTCCTTCATGAGCTAAATTTTCTTTTAGATATAGTGAGGTTAAACCGGCATGTACACTCTAGATATGAGCCGGAATTCTAGGTTTGAGAAACTAAGGGCGCAATTCAACTAAATGGGAACAATGTTAAGTAGCGTGCACATTTAGGCGTGTGTTTCCCAGTGCTCGCATCGCTGAGAAACACATGGCAAATAACGCCACTCATGTTAAATAAGGGGCTCAGCAGGAAACGCGCAGCCGAGTCCGCACTTAGCCCCGTTTTCTACACCGAGGAGCTCTGCTCGCCGGAACTCCTCAGTGTAGCGAGAGATTGGGATGCTGTTTAAAAATCTCCGAGGCCCCCGATGCAACCTCTGAGACCCCCCCAAACCCCAATGTACTACGGGAGGGTCCATTCCACTGCTCCCGCACTCCTCTAACACCTGCACAGGGCGCCCCCCCGGCCAGCACACAAAAAATGCCAGCTTGACCACTGCCAGGATGCTGGGCTGGCACTGCCAGAGTGCACGATTGGCACCACCAGTGCCAGGATACTACCGTGCCCAATAGGCATGCACATGTGGGCTTCCGATGCTCTGGGAGATCGCTTTAATATGCAGATTTGCTAAAACGTTATTCCGTCCACAATGGGCGGATTTTACATTGCAACGTCTCGCGAGATTGCGTTAGATCGCGTTGGGCGCTGCAAGCTAGAAAGATCCCGACTTTTATCGGCCATGCTGTGCCGCAGCGAGCTCATTTTCGGGTACAGCATAACACGCTAACTTACCGTTGGGACTGAATAGCGTAGGATTCACTTTCCCGTTGGGGCGCAATTCATAAGCGAGTCAGGACAAGCTAATGGGTCAGCACTCTGACGTGAATCTAGAGCAATTCCCATTCCCGCTGGCGTTTGATTCACTGGGGCTGGAATTAGCGCTGGAGAGCTTCACAAACTAGAGCTGCTTATAAGCACTTCACTCACCACACACTCTTATTCCAGCCAAGAAGCTGGCTCCAAGGAGACCTGTGCCACGCTTCAGGGAGAGTGAGCAGGACAGAATGCTAAATGCAGTAGATGAAAGGAGGGACACCCTCTTCCCCAGGGTGGAACGGAGACAGCGCCTGGGGAGGTGGCAGAGGCAGTCAATGCTGCTAGCCTGATGAGGAGAACAGGAACCCAGTTGCCAAGAAAAGATGCATGACCTCCATAGGGCAGCTTGGGTCACCCCCTCTGTGCCCCTGGCATCACTCCCGTCCCTCACTCCTCATATCGCACCCCTACTCCCCAAGAGGCCAACAATGCCCCACCTGCCTGCATCTCCCTCAAATCCCACTCTCCACCAAACCGTAACACCTGTATTGTCCTCTTTGGCCATGAGCCTCGCACACACATGCGACCAGCTACAGACCCCATGGAACCCGCTTCCATGTGCCCACCATGTTCTTTCTCTGTCCCCTAGGACAAGGTAGCCACTTGGGGTGGCACGGTGGCACAGTAGTAGCACTTCTGCCTCACAGCTCCAGGAACCCGGGTGCAATTCCATCCTTGGGTCACTGTCTGTGTGGAGTTTGCACTTTCTCCCCGTGTCTGCATTGGTTTCTTCCGGGTGCGCCGGTTTCCTTCCACAGTCTAAAGATGTACAGGTTAGGTGGATTGGCCATGCTGGATTGCCCCTTAGCGTCAAAATGGTTAGGTGGGGTTACTGGGAGAGGGTGGAGACGTGAGCTTGAATAGGGTGCTCTTTCCAAGGGTTGGTGCAGACCTGATGGGCTGAATGGCCTTCTTCTGCACTGTAAATTCTATGATTCTATAACAGGTGAGAGCACCAGAAGACTGGAAGGGCATCCCTCACTTGCACGTGCAAACCCCTGTCGAGGAGAGAACAATGCAGCTAGCGGGCGAGGCAGAGGAAAGGGCAGTGGCTAACACGGAGGTTGGCATGCGGCAACCAAGTGAGAGTCCAATGCAAAACTGATGTCCCTGTAGCAAGTAATTCACCCCTCTCCCACAGACCACTCCATCCTGATGTCACCATGTCATTTTTCTTTCTGTATCACCAATGGATAAGATTGGGCTATCCGGGGTCGCTGCCCCCCACCCACATCCCCAGCACTGTCCGGAGTAACAGTCCGGGAAAGACACTGACTTCTCATCACTTCTGCCACCTACACCCTCCACCCTCGCAGAGACTATGGTGGGGTATTTTAGTGAAGAGGCTTCTGGGTCACCTTCTGGTGCACACTTCACACATGCTGCAGTACATCAGGTGGAGGTAGGAACTTCTGAATGAACGGGCGGTTGGAGGGCTGCCCGATCCCAGGAAACAGCTGTAGTCCAGATGGGTGCCGTGCTTCTGGAAAGTATGATCCCATCACTGGTAGAGATGCAGACACTGAGCCAGGACCTACAGGAGGGGGTGTCAGCAACTTTCCAGCGCCTGCAGGTACAGCTGGAAGAGGCCAACCGCCTTCAGATGCACAAGATGGTGCTAAACATGCATGGCACCCAGGCCAACACTAAACGGGTGGCAACCACTGTGGAAGGCCTGGGCTAAGAAGTCAGAACCATGGGTCAAGACGCCAAAGGCTTGGAACACATTGTATGGTCGATGGCTGAGGCTCAAGACAGGGGAGCCCAGTCACAGGCAGACATGCCCAAGGCCACATGGACATTGCTGCGGCACTCCAGGGCTTGGCGCAGTCACGAAGATTGAAGGCTTCGAGAACATTGGCCGGGTGCTGGCTGACCTTGGCCAGTTACAGAGGGATGTGGCACAGGCAAAGAGGGAGATGACAGAGGCAGTGAGGGACATGTCTCTGCACCAGCAGTCTAACCTGTCTCTGTCTGAAGGGCGTTAGGAATGGACTGGGCTTGGATGTACAGGGTGTGCCGGGTGGATGATGGAATGGAGAGGGTCCCCCACAGGAACATCCCACCTGCTGCCACCCACAGAGAGAAGTGGCAGGGCGCGGGGCCAGAAGAGTGAGTCCACCTTGTATGACAATGTACCAGTGAGTTAGCCCTAACGGTCCACCATCTCCTGCAAACCGCACCAAGGATATATGGGCCCATGAGATGGAATAGCCAGCACACGTGCAGGGGTCACCCAGGCGGACAGTGGAATGTGATTCCAAAGGCAGGAGTCAGACTTTGTCAGACAATGAGGAGCATCAGAACTCATCTCACAGCGAGTCGTCAACATCCTCCGTCCTGTGGACAAGACCGCTGATACTGCCAATCCAGGGCCAATACCCTGTGGTGATGCTCATAGGACCCTCGGTGGGGGGGATGGGAGCTAGGGTAGTGGGAAGGAGTGAAGGACTGAAGGGCAGGGAAGGCGGAGTGAAGGGCTGAGGGAAGGGATGGGCGGTTATGGGGAGGGGATTCCATTTTGAAGGGAGGGGACGGAATGGAGAGGTGGAACAGGGCGGTGGAGCTGCCGGTGGCCAGCCCTTTTAGTTGGCAAATCGGGAGATGATGAGGTTGCCCCATGTGCGGTGGCCCTGGGTGACATGTTGGGCTGCCTGCCCTGCCAGCCCGGACTCCACGCCCATATCGTCCTGGACATCCCCCTCATCCTCTTCATCAGATGAGGCCTGGTGTTCTTCCTCCTCCTCCAGCATGCCGCCACTCTGCTGTGCAATGTTATGAAGAAGGCAGTAGGCCAACATGATGTTAGAGGCCCTCCTGGGGCGATATTGGCGAACCCCACCAGAGCGGTTCAGGCATCGGAAGCACATCCTGAGGATGCCAATGCACCATTCAATGACGCTCCTGGGTGCTGCATGAGCATCGTTACAATGGGTCTCCACGTCGGTCTGGGGCCTTGGGACAGGTGTCATTATCCATGACCTCAGTGAGTAATCCTTGTTGCCCAAGAGTCAACCCTGACCTCACCAGAGGGAGCGTCTCGAATGTGCCAGGAACCTCAGAGTGCGCCAGGATTTATATGTCATGCACGCTGTCTGGGTATTGGGCACAAACGTGCATGATCTGCAGCTGTTGGCCACACACCAACTTCACATTCAGGGAGTGGAATCCCTTCCTACTGATGAAGGGTATCCCCTGATGAACTGATGCTCATAGGGGGACATGCATTCCATTGATAATCCCTGGACCTGGGGCATGCCAGCAATGGTGGTGAATCCTAACTGCCCGGGCATCCTGATGGGCCTAATCCAGACTGAAGATTATATAATTTGACACCCGGGAGCAGGGGGCATCCATCTCATCGTGGATGAATCCGTCTGCGGACATTTGCGAAATCTGATACAAGTCCCCGCTCGAGCCCTGGAAATATCCAGAGGCATAAAGGGTCAGGACGACCATCACTATGGAAGTGGGTATCCTCCTTCAAACCCCCACAATGCCAGGTGCACATTCATATGGCACAGGTGGCGCATGGTCTCACTGATTCACCTAAATCTTCGGCGTACAGGTGGACCGGCGGCTCCTCGAAGGCCAGGCGCCGATGGTATAAACGTGCCCTAATGCAGCACCTCCTTTGCACCTCCTTCTCAGACTGTTGGATGGCCAGCATTTGGGCTTCACTGGCTGGCCCCTGCTCTTCTGGGGCCGACTCCTCTTGTGCAATGTTCTCCCTCAGCTGACCCTGCACCTCCAACCTTCGTGCATCTGCCAGGTAGGTAGCAAGAATAGCACCCGGGGGGAAAAGAGAAATGTTAGCAAGATGAGTATTCCCTTTCCCATCCAAAGCCACCAGGTTCCATAGTCATCCTGAGTTGTACTGCTGTGTCACCCTCAACTCGTTCCCCCCAACGCGCACCTCACCCCACGCCCTCACTGCGTCCCTCTCCCCATCAGTGAGTGGTACCGTGCCTGTGATGTGGGGAACCTATCCTCACCAGGCATCCGGTGACTGCCACAACCCATGTTAGCAATCGGTTCTGGTCCATGTCCTGTTTCCATCAGTAGGGTTTTCTCACTGGCTGGACCATGTACTATCCCACCAGCAGGGTGGCATCTGGTTGTGTGATGAGGAGGTTGCCATGGGCCACCAATCAACTCCATGTTTAGAGGCCTTGTGTGGGCAGGTCCTACAGATGGGGGTGAGTGAGGGAAGTTGCATTTGCTGGGATCTTAGCTGCTGTGTGATGTGGATCCTGGATGTGACGCACAAGTTGTGACAACCTGACTGGGGGCAGAATGGATGAGAGCAGGGGCCCGGTGAACAGGCAGCACTTGGAGACAGTTGGTGATCCTGCAGAGTGGGCTAGTTGATAGTGTGACTGGTGAGGCCTCTGCCCTGAGAGGGGCAGTGTGCCAGGGAGGGTGTCTAAGGCCACGGTGCATGTGTCCATTGTTTGAGGTGAGCTCTGCCATTTCCCTGCTTCCCCTGCAGTGGGGCTGCACTTCTGATGAGTGCAATGAGGAGTGGCAGCACCTGGTGTGTCACTGATTGAGCTTGGTTAGGCACATCCAATTGATGATTCAGCTGGGGTCTGTGGGATTCCAGAGAGGCGACCTGGGTGAGCTCCCAAATGACCAGAGACTCTCTGAACATTTACAGGATACAGTGAGCAGCCATCAGAGTGAACAGCCATGGCCTGTAAGTGGCACCATAGGGGTGCATTTAAAATACACACTGCAGCAATGGTGGCCTGAGCCGAGGTGGACACCCACATCCACAGACCTGTCACCAATTTGCTTTCCCCTACTCCCCCCGCCCAGGCAGCCGCACCCCCAGAAAGTGCAACAATTTTGGAGAGTTTTTAAGAGTTTTCTTACCATCTCGTTCCCCCTCAACAGCCATGGCAACCAGGCCCCACTTGTAATATTTACACTAATTTGTGCCCTCATGACGTCTGTCTAACAGGGGCAGAGCATTGTGGAGGAAATTGCACCAGGCGCAAACCTCAATTGTTCAATTACCTGCCCTATGGCAATTCACATTTCAGCATCATGAGGCGGAGAATTCAGCCCATGGTTTTACCAGAGCCAAATTCAATTTTGAAATGACCTGGCTGGATTTATGTGTCATACCCCTTCTTCCACGGCTCAACATTTTTGTTTGCATTGTTAACAGCCTGGAAAGATTGTGCTAATAGGTTTAGTGACCTGTGTACTAAAGCCAGAACCATTTGGTATTTCAAGGCACTCCTATTCAAAATATAAACCCCATCAACCTTACCTCTGCTAAATCTAATAAACTTATACAGGAGCGGCGGGGCTGTGAAATGTAGCGAGTCGTTCAAAAGTCCATTGACTTCAATGGGACTGGAAGATCACACTGATGGCAGCATCTGTATAATTCCTCCGATGTAATTTCTGCACTGACTGATCAAGATCGTCACGGTCTTTTTGAATTTGTTTGTTTTGATATTTAAAATGTTTATTTTAAGGATAACAGACATTGCTTTCAAGATCAACATTTATTGTCCTTCCTTATTTTCACTGAAGAGATTGTGGTGGGCCTTCTTCATAAACCACTATAATCCGCGTGAAGAAACTGCCTGCATAGCGCCATCAGCTCGGGATTTTTCTTTTATTCTTGTTATTCTTTGTAGTAGTCTGATAGAATGGAATGGTTAATAGACTACGTCACAAGCTGACTGATTTTTTGGCAGTTTATCTGGTTACTGAAGAGGGCAGCTGACCTGCCCAGTATAGTCACATTTTCCTCCAACCAAATTTTACTACAATGAAACTGGAAATAATGAAGCAATTGTGTCATATCTGGTCCTAATCTAATTCAAAATTGAACTGTGTTATAATTGATTTTCTGCAAAGTGTGACAAAAAATGCACAACGTTGAGAGGTTCCCCCCAAAAGACTGCACTATAATTTATTGTATGCCAACACAGCAACTCTATATGGCAGCATCTAAAATAAAATGGCTATACAATGCAATTTTCAACAAGTCACAAATCTTTCCAGAGTGCCCAGTATTTGTATATTGTTATCAGATTGACTATAGTAGGTGATTAGGAGTGTTGGATGCCCACTGGTGCATTAGTACATTGAACATCTAAGTTTTCCCAAATAATGAGCTGTAATGCCGAACATGAGAACACCATAATAGTGTAACCATTTCTTGAATGATCTAGCCCCCTATACCTCTACAACAACAATAAAATACATTTAAATGGCAGCTTTAATGTAAAACATCCCAAGGCATTTCACAGAAGTGGTATCAAACAAAAATGTGGCACCCAAGGCTGGATTTTCACATCCCAGTGCAATAAAATCCCATATTGGGAGAGTGGAAATGAAGGCATGCGGGTCCCTCATAGGGAGGTTCTACCCCAGATCTTGGCGCCAGCTAGTTCGATCAGCAAAGGAAAGGGGTTGGGTCATGAGCCTGAACATAGACCCCCTGCCCTGGCTGGCTCCATTGCAGGAGTTAGCATTTTGGACCCACTTCTATTTTCATGGAGTAGGGCCCATTTTGTTAGGCAATGTGGCTCCTGAAAGCTCAGAGGTATTGTGAACTATGAGTGAATCCCTAGTCTGGCGCCTTTGAGTTTAAAATGTGATAATAACTTTACTTGTCATAATTTAAGGCATCATGATAAGTTACTTATATTTTTACTAGTTATTGATAATAGGACCACGTTCTTCAAAGTTCAGTAACTATTAAATTGACCAGAATTGTGAAAGTGAAAAAGTCTTCAGATGCATGAAAGTACATTATCCATTGGTCACCCTCCCCTCCACACACTCATACCATGCAGGCATCAGGGTGACCTGACCACACCCCCAGTCGCCAGCATCCGCTCCCCCCAGCCGCCGACAACAGCCCCCCCCCCCCCAAGTCATCAGCATCAGCCCATTTTCATCGCATCAGTCCCAACCCCAAGTCACCAGAATCAGCCCTTTCCCCATCCTTGTCGGCATCAGTCCCCCACTCATCCTCGCCAGCATTAGTCCCCCCCTCACTCTCTGGGCATGGAGCAGATTATGTCTGTGGGGTGGCCCAGGAACATTGCAAATGTTTTGCGCCTGGTTCAAATCCCATTCATGGCTCTTCCGGTATTTTTCTGACACAGCGGAATTTGTGCCAGGCACAATGGAGTCAGAAAATCATCATCAAGATATCTGTTCCTCTGCTTTCAAACAATAACATATGATTTTAATGCATTCAGCTCTGGAGGCTTTGTTTACACAGCTGTACAATGGAATATCATTATGAACCCTTGGCTGAGCTCTACTGAGCTTTAATCCTCACTAATGGATTCAGCTCAGCAGGGCAACAGCTGTCAAGGGAATTATGAGTTTATTTATCTTGACAGTTATGTGATCATACAAGAGGATTATTTTTTTAAGTAGTTTCTGAATGAGTGTTTGTCTACCTTGACAGTTCCATGAGCACCTTAAAGACTTTCCAATGCCATTGTAGAGCTTAAGAGTTATGTGCGAAGTGGACGCTGGGCAGTTAGGCATGGGAGGAATGAAGGGGTATGGGGGATTGGTTAGTTGGCATGGTGGAGTGAATTGATTTGGCAGGTGGGTGTAGAGTCATGTGGTGAAGTGGGACGAGATTCTTCGGAAACCGGCGGGGCAGGCAACTCTGGCGCGAAGGGGTGGCGTTAACCATTCCGAGTCAGGCCGTCCCGAAGGTGTGGAATCCTCCACACCTTCAGGGGCTAGGCCGGCGCTGGAGTGGTTTGCGCCGCACCGGCTGGCGCGGAAGGGGCTTGGAGCCACGCCAACCGGTGGCGAAGGGCCTCCGCCGGCCGGCGCGAGTTTGTGCATGCGCGGGAGCGCCAGCGTGTGCTGGCATCATCCCAGCGCATGCGCAGGAGGGGTTCATCTTCGCGCCAGCCATCATGAACTGTTACACCAGCCGCATGGAAGAATAGAGTGCCCCCACAGCACAGGCCCGCCCACGGATCGGTGGGCTCCGATCGCGGGCCAGGCCACCATGGGGGCACCCCCGGGGCCAGATCATCTCGCGCACCCCCGAGAACCCCGGAGGCCGCCCGCAGAGCCTGGTCCCACCGAAAATGGGCGGCCACTCGGCCCATCATGGGCCAGAGAATCGCCGGGGGGGCCACTGCCAGCTGCCGCCGCCCAGCGCGGCGTGATTCCCGCCCTCGCCAAATCCCCGGCGCCAGAGAATTCGGCAACCGGCGGGGGCGGGATTCACCCCCCCCGGCGATTCTCCGACCCGGTGGAGATCTGAGAATCCCGCCCCAGATATCTTGGTTGGGTGAGAAGGCATGGAGAGTATGGAGCACCATGAGTGGCATGGGGTGTGCAAGGGGAATGGAGGCATGGGGTGCATGGGAAGATATAATGGGAAATGGGGAAAATGGTGGGCATGGAGGTGTGACTGAGAAATGGAGGGCATGGATAATGAGGGATGGATGAGGGAGATGGGCAGTGTGAGGGAGTTCACACTGATCTACAGAGCTGGATCAATGTAACAGTGACTGGAGGCGGGCTTTCTAACTTGGCCATCGCAGCAGCTGCCTGCCTCCCTTCCTGCTTCTGCCCTGCTTTGTGTGGCTGCAACCTCGACTCCAAACACCCAGACTCTGACTCAGTCCGGGCCGCCACAATCAGCGGAGGGCCGATCGGAGGGCAGGTGGGGCTTCATTTTGGGCTTGGGGCAATGTGGGCGGGCGGCCTGGGGCTCGCAAGCGGCCGATGCGGGGCACTACTTTGCCTGTCCAGATCCACGCGTTGAGTCCGCCATGCAGCACTGTGTTATGGGCCTGGGTTTAGAGAACCCCAAAGTGTATCATGGAGTTCATCTGACCCACAACTTTTAATAGACTGTGGTTATGGGGAGCATACGGTCCACTCAACAGGTATGGTGCAAACAGAGCTTTACAGTACTTTTAAATTAAAACAATGTTTATTCTATGAACTCAAGTTAACCTTTTTAAAACATACAGTGAACATCTTAGCAACCATTAATTCAAATACAACACCCAAAGAATACAACACTAAGTAATCCTTAATAACTTCCCAAACAACATCCAGAAGACAAATCTTTTAACAGAAGCACATTAGGTTTACAATGACTACTGAGAACATTTATCTTTCTGAATTCACCAAATGATCAAGAGATAGTCTTTTCATGGCAGAGAGATCAACAGTACACCTGCTCTGCCTGGCGTCAGCTCCAACACTGAAAACGAAACTAAAACTCATTGCAGCAAACAGTGTAAAACGAAAGTAAAAAGCTGACAGACAGCCCAGCTCCACCCACTCTCTGACATCACCCATTTCTTAAAGGTACTCTCACTACAGATATTTATATACACACACATTTATAAGCACCCATTTCTTAAAGGTACTCTCACATGACAGCGGCCACTGAAGGCCACCGCCGTGCGCATGCGTGGCCTCTGACCCGGAAGTGCTGGGGGCTGTAGCAGCAGGTAGAGCTGCAAGCTCTATGACGGCTCCCTGCTAGTCCCCAGCAAAATGAGGAATCCATGGCTTTTTGACGCCAGTTTTCCTGGCGTAAAAGATCACAGTTTTCCCGACAGCGTGGGGATTTTGTCCCAAAATCAGAGATTCCAGCCCCTTATATTGTTAATTGTGCCAGTTAAGTCCCTTAGGACCTGATCATAATATTTGAGTACATTCATGGCATCAGCTCAACAGATGTATTATAAGAGCATAAAACAAAAGAAATAGGAGCAGACGTAGACCATTTGGCCCATTGATCCTGCTCTGATATTCTATATGATTATTGCTGATCTTGGGCTTGAATTCCACTTCCCCAATTGCTCCCCATGCCCTTTGATTCCCCGTGAGACCAATAATCTGTCTGCCTCAGCCTTAAATATATTCAATGGTGACACGTCCACACCCTTTAGTGTAGAGAATTCTAATAATTCAGAATCCTTTGAGTGAAGAGGTTTTCCCTCATCTCAGCCCTAAATGATTGGATGCACCCTTCCTTTCGATTCCCAGACAGGGGAAACAACCTCTTTGTGTCATCCTGTCAAGCCGCTTCATAATCGTGAATGTTTCAACGAGATCCATCTCTCATACTTCTAAACTCCAGAGAATGTCGACTAATTTTACTCAGACTTTCACCGTAGCACAACACTCTTCTCCCAGGGACCAACCTAGTGAACTTTCACTGTACTGCATCCAAGGCAAAAATATCCTTCCAAAAACTTGGAAACTGCACACAGTACAGTCACACCAAAGCCCTGTACAATTCTAGCACAAATTCTTTATTCATGCACTCCAATTCCCTTGCACTAAAGGCCAAAATACCATTTGCTTTCATAATTGCTTGCTGTATCTTCATGCTATTTTTGGTGTTACTTGTACGACTACACCTATGTTTCTCCGAACATCAAAATGTATAAGTTTCATACTTTAAAAAAATATTCTGCTTTTCTATTCTTATAACCAAGGTGAATACTTCCCCACATTGTTCTCCATTTGCCAGCTTGTTGCCGATTCACTTTAGCTGTCTTTATCTGTCTGTAGTCTCCTTATGCGCTCCTTACAGCTTACATTCCCACCTAGCTTTGTATCATCAGCAAATTTAGAATCATAACGCTCTGTCTCCCCATCTAAATCATTAATATAAATTGTAAATAGCTGACATCCCAGCACTGATCCTTGTGACACTCCACTGGTCCTAGACTGCCAACTTTAAAATGCCTCTGATTTATGCTGTTAACCTACTTTTTAACCATGCCTAAATTGCCTAAATCCATGAGCCCTTATATTGTTTAACCTTTAGTGTGGCACCTTATCGAATGTCTTCTGGAAGTCCAAGTATACTACATCTACTAGTCCCCCTTCATTTAACCTTTGATGGTAAATCAACATCTGGCATGTGGGAGGCTTTCAAATATCAGTTGATAGGAACTCAGGACGTGAGGAAGGAGGATAAATATGGTAAGTTATGAGGACCTTGGATAATGAGGGATATTGTGAGCCTAGTCAAAAAGAAAAAGGAAAGCATTTGTGAGGGCTAGACGTCTGGGAACACACGAAGCCTGTGAGGAATATTAGAAACGTAGGAAGGAACTTAAACAAGGAGTCAGGAGGGTTAAAAGGGGTAATGAAAAGTCATTGGCAAACAGGATTAAGGAAAATCCCAAGGCTTTTTATAAGTATATAAAGAGCCAGATGGTAGCCAGAAAGAGGATTCAAGGACATGGGAAGGGAATGGGTGAGGAAATGGATGAGGTATTAAATGAGTACTTGGCATCAATAGATTTCAACAAATAGAAGGACTTGGTGGGTGATAAGCCTGGTTAAGGATGTGTGAATAGTCTAGGTCACATTGAGATCAAATATGAGGAGGTGTTCTGCGTCTTGAAAATCATTAAGGTATATAAGTCACAAGGCCTTGTGGTGATATCATGGTTGTGTTGCAATTCACCAACTGACCACTAGGAGTCTCATTAGTATATAAGTGACTGTTAGAGTCAGGTGACCTCAGACTGACTGGAGGGCTGGAAGAGAGAGATTGCTTGTGCCTGTCAATACTGTTATTCATCTGTTGATTTGTATATAGTTGAATGTTAATAAATAATTTATAGCTTTAGCTACATGTGTTCTTGTAATATAAATCAGGCCATCCAACAAGAACATTACAAGCCTGATGGGACCTACCCCATATAACTGAGGGAGGCAAGGAAGGAAACTGCTGCGGCCTTGACAAGAATCTTTGTATCCTCTCTGGCTACAGGTGAGGTCCCAGAGGACTGGAGAATAGCTAATGCTATTCCTTTGTTTGAGAGATGTAAAAAGGAATGGGGACGGTGGGCATCCCTGCCTTGTGCTTCTGTGCAGCTGGAAGTATTCAGAGCTGGTGGCATTGATTTGAACGCTCGCCTTGGGGGCATTGTACAGGAGTTTAACCAGGCGGTGAATCCTGCTCCTACCCCAAACCTTTCCAGTATCTCGAGGAGGCACTTCCATTTGACTCTGTTGAAGACTTTTCTGTGTCCAGGGAGATGAGCATTTCCAGTGTTCTCTCCCCGGGGGGGGGGGGGGGGAGGGGGGGGGGTGCGCGGGGGTGTCATTATTATATTCATCAGCCGCCTAATGTTTCTAGTTAGTTGCTCTACCCTTGAAAAAGCCGATCTGGACTTCTGCGACCACCTCTGGTACACAGCCTTCCAGCCTTTTGACCAGGACCTTTGCAAGTATTTTGCGTCTACATTTAGTAGCGAAATGGGTCTATATGAGCCACATTCTGTCGATTCTTTGTCTTTTTGTGGTATCACTGAGATTGTGACCTGTGCTAGTGTGGGAGGCAAGGTGCCCCTTGCCAGTGAGTCTGCAAACACATCATTGGGGCCAGGGCTGGTGCAAATTTTTTATAGGAGTCCGCCGGGGACCCATTGGGTCCCGGCTTTTTCCCCATCTACATGGAGCTGATGCTCTCCATGATTTCTCCCAGATTATTGGTGCTTCCAGTTCTCCCTGCCTGTCCTCCCCACAACTGGCATATCCAGTCTGTTGAGGAACTGTTTCATCCCTGTGTCCCTGTCAGGGGGCTCGGAGGTGTACAGCCCTCGGTAGAAGGTCTCAAATGCTGCCCACAGTCACCACTCCTGTTTACCCTAGCAATCAAACCCCCGGTGATAGCCTTGCAGGACGCACAAAGCTGAAATGGCATCCAAAGGGGAGACAGAGAGCACAGAGTTTCACCCTATGCAGACGACCTACTCCTATACGGTTCGAAACCACAGGAGGGACTGAAAGCAATTATGCACATGCTGAAAGAGTTTGGAAATGTCTTGAGTTACAAACTCAACCTGGGCAAAAGTGAGGCATTCCCAGTGAACCCAAATGGGAAAGGAAGAGAGCTGGAGGGGCTCCCTTTTAAAATAGCCCAAGATAGGTTCTGATACCTGGGGATCCAGATAGCCAGAGACTGGACACAGATCCACAAGTGGAACCAAACAAGCCTGGTGGAGGAAGTCAAAAAAGATCTTCAAAGGTGGGATGCACTCCCACTCTCCCTGGCGGGGAACGTGCAGACGATCAAAGTGAACGTGCTGCCGCGGTTCCTCTTCCTAATTAGATCCATAACGATTTTCATCCCCAAGGCCTTCTTCCAAAATGTGGACAGTTTAATCGTGGTGTTTGTGTGGCGGGGCAAGAATCCCAAAATCCCCAAACCAACACTGCAAAGGAGGAAAATTAAGAGTGGCCTGGCACTCCCAAACCTGCAGTACTACCACTGGGCAACAACAGCGGAGAGAGTGAGGGGATGGGTACACGGACCTAACTCGGAGTGGGTGCGGGAGGGGGGCGATTCTCTGAGCCCTAACCACAGCAGCACTCATCCAGCCCAGTGGTTGTTGCAACACTGACGTGGAACCAACTGAGGCAACATTTCGGACTGACGAAGATGTCCCCCATGGCCCCCATCTGCTGAAACCCCAGGTTCCCACCAACCATGCTAGACACCACCTTTAGAAAATGGAGACAGGACGGGGAACGCTGACAGTTAGGGACTTCTATATAGGAAACAAACTAGTGACGCTGAACGAATTGATGGAGGAATGGGAACTACCAACAGGACAAGAAATGAGACACCTACAAATAAAACACTTCCTCCGCAAAGAGACAATAGGAGACCCCAGGGCCCAGAGACCACACTATTAGAGAACCTGATAAATATGGACAGTAAAGAAGGGGGACTCTGTGGGAAAATATATGGACAGCGACTGGACAGGGCCCGAACGCCATTGGACGAGGCCAGACGGAAATGGGGGGGCGAACTGGGGACAGAAGTGAGTTGGGGATTTTGGAGCGAAGCACTGAGCAGGGCTAACTCCACCTCCTCCTGCGCAAGGCTCAGCCTTATGCAGTTCAAAGTGGTCACAGAGCACACCTGACCAGAACCCAAATGAGCAGGTTTTTCCCGGATAAATGTGAACGGTGCCAGAGAGGCCCAAAAGTGGCAATCGTCGGGGTATCAGAGCAGCCAGAACTACACATGGGGAAGAGGCCGACGCTCTAGCTTTCCCTTCCCTAATCCGCCACGGAGAATCCTGCTCGGCTGGCGATCAGCAGCACCACCCAGAGCTGCAGACTGGCTGGCACACCTGTCGGAGTTGCTCCACCTGGAGAAGATCAAATACACCATCCGAGGGTCAGAAGAAGGCTTCCTTAAAGCATGGGGGCAATTTGTCAGCCTGTTCCAAAACCTGTTTGAGGCCAATAATAACTAGCAGAGAGGAAAATAAAAAAAACTAAAAGAGGAATGACAAGAATACACAACCCGGGGGGGGGGGGGGGGGGGGAGAGAGAGGAGAGAACCTGAGGGGAATAAAAGGAACAACACAGATGGGGTGGGAGGGTGGGTAAGAGCCCCCCCCTCCACCCACAAGGCGGACGCGGTGGAAACTCACAGGAATAAAGCGGGGGGGGAAGGGACGAGAGCCGAAGTAGAGGGGAAGCACCCCCCCCCCCCCCCCCCCCGAGCGAGCAGGGAGGGTATCAAGAGGGGGCTGGGAGGATAGCGCACGGGACAAACGGTGACAAATTGTAAATAGGTGCAAGAAAATCTTGTGTACTGTATAATAACAAACATGAAATGCAATGTATATAAAACTGAAAATGCCAATAAAAATATATTTCTTAAAAGGATAATCCAGTAAATTTCAGGCCGGTGAGCCTTACATCAGTGGTAGGGAAATTATTGGAAAGGATTCTTCGAGACAGGATTTACTCCCACTTGGAAATAAGTGGATGTATTAGCGAGAGGCAGCCTGATTTTCTGAAGCGGAGGTCATGTCTTACTAACTTGATTGAGTTTTTCAAGGGGGTGACAATGATGATTAATGAAGGCAGGGCAGTGAATGTTGTCTGCATGGACTTCAGTAAGGCCTTTGACAAGATCCCTCATGGCAGACTGGTACAAAAGGTGAAGTCATGGGAGCAGAGGTGAGCTGGCAAGATATATACAGACCTGGCTCAGACATAGAAGACAGAGGGTAGCAGTGGAATGCTGCTTTCTGAATGGAGGGCTGTGAATAGTGGTGTTTCGCAGGGATCAGTGCTGGGACCTTTGCTGTTTGTAGTACATATAAATAATTTTGAGGAAAATGTAACTGGTCTGATCAGTGATGCAACCATCAATTCACTCGAGACAAGAGTAGAAGTAAATCGTGGCTTTAATCAACTTAGAACAGTGCCTGCCTGCGATCCAATACTGAGAACCGCCTACAAGTCGACTGCTCTTTATACCTCCCTTCAAGGGGAGGAGCCATGGGCAGAGCCCATACATGGCCCAACATGTTCCCATATGGATAATGCCATACAATGGCCCATAGGTGGAGTCCACAAGGGCAACAGCATAGCACAGATACAAATACAAGGGCAAAGCATGGTACAGATACAATGGTGGGGGTGACGGGTTCAAAAGTTCAGCCGGTCCAACGCACGGATTGAGCACTGTGATCGCCGAAGCTCTGGCGTTGTTGCTGGCCCGTGTGTTGAACTTGTCCGTGCTGGCATCGGTAGTGAGGGCGCCGGTGCGGGTATAGATGTGAACTCCGAGAGCGTCTCTTCTGGAGTTTCATTCTTGTAGATCGGTGAAGGGGGGATGGCGGGCGGGAGGGAGCGCGGGAGCCATATCGGGGCAGGGGCGCTGGTCATGGTAGGTTGGGCGGGATATGGTGGAGGGGCGAACGTGGTAGTGGTGGAACCGGCGGGCGCCAAGTCCCGGAGGGAGACCGTATCCTGTCAGCCATCGGGGTGTTCGATATTTGCATATTGGGGGTTGGAGTGTAGGAGCTGGAACCTCTCTACCAGAGGGTCGGACTTATGGCTCTGACGTGTTTTCTGAGCAGGGCGGGCCCCAGTGTCTTCAGCCAGGATGGAAGCGAGGCCCCTGAGGTGGATCTCCTAGGGAAAACAAATAGGTGGTCATGAGGGGTATCGTTTGTGGCCGTGCAAAGTAGGGACCTAATAGAGTGGAGTGCATCGGGGAGGACCTCCTGCCAGTGGGAAACTGGGAGATTCCTGGACCGCAGGATCAGTACAGGCAACCAAACAGGGTGAAGACACTATGTAGGGCTTTAATGATGGTGGACGTGGTCATGTCGGGGCAAGGGAATGCAAAGGGGAAGCGGGAGAACTCATCAATAATATTGAGGAAATATGTATTGCGGTTATTGGAGGGGAGGGGCCCTTTGAAATCGATACTGAGGCACTCAAAGGGCCGGGATGCCTTCACTAGGTGGGCCTTATCTGGTCGATAGAAGTGCGGTTCACACTCCATACAGATCTGGCAATCCCTGGTCATAGCTCTGACCTCCTCGGTGGAGTAGGGCAGGTTGCGGGCTTTGATATAGTGGATAAGCCGGGTGACCCCCGGGTGACAGAGGTCATCGTGGATAGCCCGTAGTCGGTCATCTTGCGCGCTGGCGCATGTGCCGCGGGACAGGGCCTCTGGGGGCTCATTGAGCTTCCCGGGACGATATACCATATCATAATTATAGGTGGAGAGTTCGATCCTCCACCTCAAGATCTTAATGTTCTTGATTTTGCCCCGCTGCGTATTATCGAACATGAAGGCTACCGATCGTTGGTCGGTGATGAGGTAGAATTAGAATTTCATAGAATTTACAGTGCAGAAGGAGGCCATTCGGCCCATCGAGTCTGCACCGGCTCTTGGAAAGAGCACCCTACCGAGGCCCACACCTCCACCCTATCCCCATAACCCCTTAACCCAGTAACCACACCCAACACTAAGGGCAATTTTGGACACTAAGGACAATTTAACATGGCCAATCCACCTAACCTGCACATCTTTGGACTGTGGGAGGAAACCGGAGCACCCGGAGGAAACCCACGCACACACGGGGAGGACGTGCAGACTCCACACAGACAGTGACCCAAGCCAGGAATCGAACCTGGGACCCTGGAGCTGTGAAGCAATTGTGCTATCCACTATGCTACCGTGCTGCCCCACTCACCATATGCAGCGAGGTAGTGCCTCCAGTGCCGTACGGCTTCCACGATGGCGTGGGCCTCCTTTTCGACTGAGGAGTGCCGAATTTCAGAGGTGGTGAGGGTGCGCAAAAAAAACGTTACCGGTCTGCCTGCTTGATTGAGGGTAGTGGCGAGAGCGACCTCTGATGAGTCGCTCTCCACCTGAAAGGGGACGGACTCGTCCACCGCGCGCATCGCGGCTTTGGCGATGTCCGCCTTGATGCAGCTGAAGGCCTGGCGGGCCTCAGTTGCCAGTGGGAAGATGGTGGCCTTGATTAGTGGGCGGGCTTTGTCCTCATAGTTGGGCACCCGCTGGGCATAATATGAAAAGAACCCGAGGCACCTCTTCAGGGCCTTGGGGCAGTGGGGGAGGGGGAATTGCAGGAGGGGGTGCATACGGTCAGGGTCGGGCCCTAGAGCCCGTTTTCACGACGTAGCCAAGGATGGCTAGTATAGTTGTGCGGAAAACGCATTTCTTCTTGTTGAACGTGAGGTTTAGGGTTTGGGCGGTTTGGAGAAATCTGTGGAGGCTGGCGTCGTGGTCCTGCTGATCATGGCCGCAGATGGTGACATTGTCCAAGTACGGAAGTGTGGCCCGCAGCCCCTACCGGTCCACCATTCGGTCCATTGTTCTTTGGAACACCAAAACCCCGTTCGTGACGCCAAAGGGGACTCGGAGGAAGTGGAAAAGGCAGCCATCTGCCTCAAAAGCCGTGTAGTGGCGTTCCTCCGGGCGGATTGGGAGCTGGTGGTATGCAGACTTCAGATCCACCGTAGAGAACACCCGGTAGTGTGCGATCTGGTTTACCATGTCTGCAATCCGGGGAAGGGGGTATGCATCGAGTTGCGTGTACCGGTTTATGGTTTGACTGTAATCTACAACCATCCGGTTCTTTTCCCCGGTCCTGACGACCACCACCTGAGCTCTCCAGGAGCTATTGCTGCCTCGATGACTCCCTCCCGCAAGAGTCGTTGGACCTCGGACCTGATAAAAGTCCTGTCCTGTATGCTATACCGCCTGCTTCTGGTGGCGACTGCTTTGCAGTCGGCGGTGAGGTTTGCGAAGAATGGGGGAGGGTCGACATTTAGGATCGCGAGGCTGCATATGGTGAGTGGGGGTAGGGGCCCCCCGAACTTCAGGGTTAAGCTCCTGAGGTTGCACTGGAAATCTAGTCCCAATCGGAGAAGAGCGCAGAGTTCTGGGAGCACATATAATTTAAAATTGGCGTACTCGGCGCCCTGTATTGCTCGGGTTGCAGTAGTGCACCCTCGGATTTGCACCAAATGGGACCCAGAGGCGAGGGAGATGGTTTGGTGTGCCGGGAAAATTGGGAGCGAGCAGCGTCTTACTATGTCTGGGTGAATGGAGCTCGCTGTGCTCCTGGAGTCAAAAAGGCATTTTGTGCCCGTTTACCCCGACGGTCATCATGGATCTCCGGAGGTGCTTGGGTCGCGACTGGTCCAGGGTGACCGCGCTGAGTTGCGGGTAGCCGGCGTGGTAGGCGGTGCTGGGGCGGTTCTGCGATGACTGCCCTTGTTGATCGCAGGCGTCGAGCGGAGTAGCAGATGGTGGCCAAGATGGTGGCCCCCATGGATCGCACGTGGCCGGCCGCGTGGGGGAGGTGGCCAAGATGGCGGCCCCCATGAGTCGCATGTGCTGTGAGGGCTGGAAGTTGGCTGCCCCCATGGATAGCACGAGGCTGATGACGCGTCTACAGGGGGCGGAGTCGGCAGACACGCTGCCACACTGCGGGGTCTGCGGGCCTGTGAGTCTGAGGATTGGGCCTGTGAGCTAGATTTCTTGGACCTGGCCAGGTAAACTTTGGCGGAATGTCCTTTTCTCCCGCAGCTGCTGCAGTTCGCGTTACAGGCCGGGCAGTGCTCCGGGGGTGTTGGGACTGGCCGCAGAAATGAGTTGTTTCGTTTGTCGTGGTACACAGCAGTGATCGGATGGAGTGGAGTGCATCGGGAAGGACCTCCTGCCAGCGGGAGACTGGGAGATTCCTGGACCGTAGAGCCAGTAGGACGGTCTTCCAGACCGTTCCGTTCTCCCTCTCTACCTGTCCGTTTCCCTGGGGGTTATAACTGGTCGTCCTGCTCGAGGCGATGCCCTTGCTGAGCAGGAATTGATGCAGTTCGTCGCTCATGAAGGAGGACCCCCTATCGCTGTGTATGTAGGCGGGTAAACCGAACAGGGTAAAGATACCCCGGAGGGCTTTTATGATGGTGGTTGTGGTCATGTCTGGGCAGGGGATGGCGAAAGGGAACCGGGAGTACTCGTCAATCACGTTCAGGAAGTACGTGTTGAAGTCGGTGGAGGGGAGGGGCCCTTTGAAGTCCATACTGAGGCGTTCAAAGGGACGGGAAGCCTTTATCAGATGCGCTTTCTCTGGCCTGTAGAAGTGCGACTTGCACTCCGCGCAGATCTGGCAGTTCCTGGTGGCGGTCCTGACCTCCTCGAGGGAGTAGGGCAGGTTGCGGGTCTTGGTAAAATGGAAGAATCGAGTGACCCCCGGGTGGCAGAGGTTCTCATGGAGGTCCCGGAGTCGGTCCACTTGTGCGTTGGCACATGTGCCACGGGATAGGGCATCAGGATTCGGAACGATAAAGATCTCATAGTTGTAGGTGGAGAGCTCGATCCTCCACCGTGAGATCTTATCGTTCTTTATCTTGCCCCGCTGTGCATTATCGAACATGAAAGCTACCGACCGTTGGTCAGTGAGGAGCGTGAATCTCCTGCCGGCCAGGTAATGCCTCCAGTGCCGCACACCTTCTACTATGGCCTGGGCCTCCTTTTCAATGGAGGAATGACAGATTTCTGAAGCATGGAGGGTGCGTGAGAAGAAGGCCACGGGCCTGCCCGCTTGTTTGAGGGTGGCCGCCAGAGCTACGTCGGACGCGTCGCTTTCGACTTGGAAGGGAAGAGATTCATCGATTGCGTGCACCGTGGCTTTTGCGATGTCCACCTTTATGCGGCTGAAGGCCTGGCGAGCCTCTGCCGACAGGGGGAAAACAGAAGATTGGATTAGTGGGCGGGCCTTGTCCGCATAATTGCGGACCCACTGGGCGTAATATGAAAATGTTCCAGGCAGCGTTTGAGGGCCTTGGAGCAGTGGGGGAGGGGAAACTCCATGAGGGGGCGCACGCGTTCGGGATCTGGGCCTATGATTCCATCATGCACCACGTAGCCGAGGATGGCTAGACGGTCGGTGCTGAACACGCATTTGTCCTTGTTGTAGGTTAAGTTAAGGGTTTTTGCAGTATGGAGGAATTTGCGGAGGCTGGCGTCATGGTCCTGCTGGTCGTGGCCGCAGATGGTGATGTTGGTGAGGTACGGAAACGTGGCCCGCAAACCATACCGGTCAACCATTCGGTCCATCTCCCGTTGGAAGGCCGAGACTCCATTTGTGACACCGAAGGGAACCCTTAGGAAGTGGTAGAGCCGCCCATCTGCTTCGAATGCAGTGTACTTGCGGTCGCTCGGGCAGATGGGGAGCTGATGGTAGGCGGATTTGAGGTCCTTGTATTGTGCAATCTGATTGACCTTGTATTGTGCAATCTGATTGACCAAATCAGATATGCGGGGGAGGGGGTACGCATCGAGCTGCGTATACCTGTTGATGGTCTGACTATAATCGATGACCATCCTGTGCTTCTCCCCGGTCTTTACAACCACTACTTGAGCTCTCCAGGGGCTGTTGCTAGCCTCGATAATACCTTCCTTCAGTAGCCGCTGGACTTCCGACCTAATGAAGGTCCGGTCCTGGGCACTGTACCGTTTGCTCCTGGTGGCGATGGGTTTGCAATCCGGGGTGAGGTTCGCAAAAAGGGAAAGTGGGTCGACCTTGAGGGTCGCGAGGCTGTAGACAGTGAGGGGGGGTATAGGGCCGCCGAATTTAAAGGTTAAGCTCTGGAGGTTGCATTGGAAGTCCAATCCCAGGAGCGTAGCAGCACAGAGGTGAGGGAGGATGTAGAGTCGGAAATTTTTTAATTCTCTTCCCTGGACCGTGAGGTTCGCTACGCAGAACCCCTTGATCTCTACAGATTGAGACCCGGAGGCCAGGGAGATTCTTTGGTTAACTGGATGTATGGGAAGAGAACAGCGCCTTATCGTGTTGTGGTGTATGAAGCTCTCTGTGCTCTTGGAGTCGATCAGGCAGGATGTTTTGTGCCCGTTGATGAGCACAGTTGTCGTTGCGGTCGAGAGCGTTCGGGGCCGAGACTGGTCCAAGGTCACCGAGGCGAATCGTGGTAAAAGTTGAGGATTTTCCTCGGGCGGTGTGTGGTCATGCGAATCGGGGACCTGAGACTCCAGCCAAGATGGCAGCACCCACGGGTCCTACATGGCTGGGGTGGGCAAGATGGCGGCGCCCACGCATCGCACGTGGTCCCTGGGGAACAAGATGGCGGCACCCAGGGCCCGCACATGGCTGGGGAAAATGAAGATGGCGGCGCCCGTGGCCCGCACATGGCCCGTGGGGAGGGTTGTGGTGACGGCCCCGGTTCGCCCCCGGAGACAGCGGCGACCGCCTGGGCCTGGCATACCGCCACAAAATGGCCCTTTTTGCCACAACCTTTGCAGGTGGAGGAGCGGGCCGGGCAGCGCTGCCTGGAGTGCTTGGCTTGCCCGCAGAAATAACAGCGGGGCCCCCCCGGGGTTGCCTGGTAGCCACATGGCACAAGCTTGTGGGGCGATGGGGAATGCATCGGGGTCGGCCGCGGGTGGGTTCCACGCGCCCAAGGGGCTGCCAGTCGGGGACGTACGCGCGGGCATTTCGGGAGGCCACATCCAGGGAGCTAGCAAGGGCCCGTGCCTCCTTGAGGCCTAGTGTCTCTTTTTCCAGCCGCTGATGGATTTGAGAGGACAGCATACCTGCAACGAATGGTCCCGGATTAAAAGTTCTGTGTGGTCGCTGGCTGAAACTTGCAGGCAGTCACAGTTCCTACCCAGTACCAGAAGCACGCGGTAGAATTCATCCAGCGATTTCCCCGGGATTTGTCGCCTTGTCGCTAGCAGATGTCGGGCGTAAACCTGGTTTACTGGGCGAACGTAGTGTCCTTTCAACAGGGCCATTGCATCCACGATGAGGGTGTACATCTCTGGGCTCACCGTCGAGTGGAGAACTTGCAGTTTCTGGTCCTCCGTGGGTGCAGTTGTGGCCGTCCTGAGGTACCCTTTGAAGCACGCCAGCCAGTGTTTGGTTGCCGCTGAGTTTGTCGTGTGGGGGCTGAGCTGCAGACACTCCAGCTTGATTCGGAGCTCCATGCTTTAAAATCTAGTCCAATAAATTGATGCTCGATCAATGACTCCAGAAGCGAGATTGGATGACAATTGAAGGCTTTATTGTACTAGATGTTTCCCCCAGCAGCGCAGGTACAGAATGCAGCTGCTAGGGAGACACAGGCTCTTATACTCCGCCTTACTGGGCGAAACCAATGATCTTCCTGTTTCAGGTACCTCCCACACCAATGATCTTACTCAATCTAGGTACCGTAATACCCCTAATACAGACTACCACAGATAGTCAGAAGCTTTTTCCCAGAGTGAAAGAGGACATAGGTTTAAGGTCAAGGGGACATAGGTTTAAGGTGTGAAGGGCAAAGTTCAGAGGAGATGTGCGAGGGATATCTTTTACACAGATGATGGTGAGTGCCTGGAACTCACTGCCAGAGGAAGCAGGTACGATAGTGACTTTTAAGGGGCGTCTTAATAAATACATGAATAAGATGGGTATAGAGGGATACAGACCCTGGAAGTGTAAAAGATTTTAGGTTAGATGGGCAGCATAATCGGTGCAGGCTTGGAGGCCCGAGGGCTTGTTCCTGTGCTGTACTTTTCTTTGTTCTTTGTGCTTGTTATGTCTTCAAAGACACAATAAATGTGTCAAACTCGTAAAGCCTTGTTGACTTTGTCTGATCATCCTATGTTTCTCTAAGTGCCTTGTTAAGACCTCCTTAATAATAGATTCCAGATTTGACCTGGCTAGCGGAACAAATGAAGGAGGACTTTCGAAGGTGGGACATGTTCCCGTTGTCACTGGCAGGGAGAGTACAGACCGTGAAAATGACAGTCCTCCGGAGATTTCTGTTTGTTTTCCAGTGCCTCCCCATCTTTATCTCAAAGGCCTTTTTAAAACAGGTAAATAAGGTGATTTCTGGTTTTGTGTGGGTGGGTAAAACCCCGCGAGTGAGGAAAGTGCTGCTGGAGCTTGGTTGGAGGGAGGGGGGGTTGGCGCTGCCGAACTGTCGCAAATATTACTGGGCGGCAAACATAGCCATGATTAGGAAGTGGGTAGAGGGGGTTGGGGGGGGGGCGTTGTCAGTGTGGGAGTGAGTGGAGGCGGCATCATGTAAGGACACATGTCTGGGGGCATTGATAATGGCACCACTGCCGTTCACACCAGCCCGATACTCCACAAGCCCGGTGGTAGTGACAGCCCTGAGAGCCTGGGGGCAGTGGAGGAAACATATGAGAGTGGAGGGAGCATCGGTCTGGGCTCCAATTTGTAACGTTCATCGGTTTGTTCCGGGGAGGCTAGATGGGGGGTTTTGGAGATGGCAGAGAGCAGAGATTGAGATGATAGGAGATTTATTCATAGATGGGAGCTTTCCCTGTTTGGAGGATTTAGAGGAGAAATTTGAATTGCCGGCAGGGAATGGGTTTAGATATCTGCAGACATGTGATTTTTTTGCAAAGGCAGGTTTCGACCTTCCTGCTCCTACTGCCACAGGGGATACAGGACAGTGTAGTTTCCATAACGGGGGTGGGAGAGGGGAATGTCTCGATATCTATAAAGAACTACTGGGGCTGGTTTAGCACAGTGGGCTAAACAGCTGGCTTGTAATGCAGAATAAGGCCAGCAGCGCAGGTTCAATTCCTGTACCGGCCTCCCTGAACTGGTGCCGGAATCTGGCAACGAGGGACTTTTCACAGTAACTTCATTGAAGCCTACTTGTGATAATAAGTGATTATTATTAACTCATGGAGTCAGAGGTAACTCAGATAGAGGAGCTAAAGTGCAAATGGGAAGAAGAGCTAGGGGGGTGAGATAGAGGCGGGTCTTTGGGCGGATACTTTGAGCAGATTCCACACATCCTCATCATGTGCTAACCTCAGCCTGATACGACTTCCGGTTGCGGCTATGCAGAGCTAAGCCGCACGTTCGGCAGCTCCCGCTTGGAACGGACTTTGGGGCTTTTTTCAGGGCCCCCAACGGCATTTTATTGACATTTCCCAGTGTAGGAAGAAGACTGCAACATTCCCCCGACAGTGTATGGCTTGGACAAGGAGCGGGGCGACTAAAAAAGTGATGGTGATGCCAAAGAAAGTGCGAGGAAAGAAGAGCAAGATGGCGGCGGGCGGGGACCAGGCAGCATGGATGCAGTGGGCGCAGGAGCAGCAGGAGGTTATCCAGCGCTGCTTCAGGGAGCTCAAAGCGGACCTGCTGGAGCCGATGAAGGCTTCTATTGATAAGCTGCTGGAGACCCAGATGGCCCAGGGGGTGGCGATCCGCAAGGTCCGACAAAAGATCTCAGATAACGAGGACGAGATCTTGGGCCTAGCGGTAAAGGTGGCGCACGAGGCGCTCCACAAGAAATGGCAGGAACGGTTCGAGGAGATGGAGAATCGGTCGAGGCGGAAGAATCGGCGGATCCTGGGCCTCCCGGAGGGGCTGAAGGGGTCGGACATGGGGGTCACCATGTTAAACTCTCTGATGGGAGCGGGGTCCTTCCAGGGGCCCCTGGAGCTGGAAGGCGCCCATAGCATGCTGGCGAGGAGGCCCAAGGCTAACAAGCCGCTGCGGGCGGTGCTGGAGCGGTTTCATCGGTTCGCTGATCGGGCGTGTGTGCTCAGGTGGGCCAAGAAGGAGAGGAGCAGCAGGTGGGAGAACACGGAGGTTTGAATATATCAGGCCTGGAGCGCGGAGGTGGCGAAGAAGAGGGCCGGGTACAACCGGGCGAAGGCGGTGCTGCACAGCAAGGGGGTGAAGTTTGGCATACTGCAACTGGCGTGTCTGTGGGTCACCTACAAGGACCGGCACCATTATTTTGAGTCCCCGGAGGAGGCGTGGGCCTTTGTTGAGGCCGAGAAGCTGGACACAAACTGAGGGTCGGGATGGGGGGTCGGGCGTGGGGATGGTCGGGGACTGTTGTTGTTGTGTTACATTTTGAGGGGGGGTTCTTTGTTCTTGTTTCTTTTTGGTTCAGTGTGGGTGGTTAGGGTGGGTTGGGCACTGTTTTGGTTGGGTCTGTCGGGTGGGCTCTTGAGGGGGGCAAGTAAACGGAGTAGAGGGTGGATGGCCGGTAGGGGGGATGGGGCCTCGCGGGGGAGGGTTAGGACCTTCAATGAGGCAAGGGAGGGGGGGGCTTTGCCCCGACAATGTCCCGGGCATTGATCTCCTTGATCCTGAAGCGGGACAAGGATCCCCTGCAGTGTGGGTCTTACAGGCCGATTTTGTTGTTAAATGTAGATGCCAAGGTGCTGGCGAAGGTCTTAGCCATGAGAATTGAGGATTGGGTGCCACAGGTTATCCACGAAGACCAGACGGGGTTCGTGAAGGGGAGGCAGTTGAACGCGAATGTGCGGAGACTCCTGAACGTTATTATGATGCCGGCGAGGGAGGGGGAGGCGGAGATAGTGGTGGCGATGGACGCTGAGAAGGCCTTCGATAGGGTAGAGTGGGGGTAATTGTGGGAGGTGCTGAAGAGGTTCGGGTTTGGGGAGGGGTTCGTCAGGTGGGTTAGGCTGTTATACGAGGTCCCGATGGCAAGTGTGGCCACGAACAAGAGGAGGTCTGAGTACTTTTGGTTGCATCGAGGGACGAGGCAGGGGTGGCCCCTCTCTCCCCTGCTCTTCGCACTGGCGATTGAACCCCTGGCTATGGCACTGATGGAGTTGAGGAACTGGAAGGGGCTGGTGCGGGGTGGGGAGGAGCATAGGTTGTGGCTCTATGCGGACGACTTGCTGCTGTATGTGGCGGACCCGGTGGGGGGAATGCCGGAAGTAATGAGGATCCTCAGGGAGTTCGGGGATTTCTCAGGGTACAAGCTCAACATGGGGAAGAGCGAGTTGTTCGTGGTTCACCCAGGGGACCAGGAGAGGGGGATTGGCGAGCTCCCACTATAAAGGGCGGAGAGGAGTTTCAGAAATTTGGGGGTCCAGGTGGCCAAGAGCTGGGGGGCCCTGCATAGGCTTAATTTCACGAGGCTGGTGATGCAAATGGAGGCGGAGTTTAAGACGTGGGACACGTTGCCACTGTCCCTGGCGGGTAGGGTGCAGTCAGTCAAGATGACGGTGCTCCCAAGGTTTTTGTTCCAGTTCCAGTGCCTCCCCATTCTTATCCCGAAGTCCTTCTTTAGGCGGGTCAACAGGAGCATAACGGGGTTTGTGTGGGCTCAAGGGACTCCGAGGGTGAGAAGGGTGTTCCAGGAGTGGAGTAGGGATGGCTTGGGGGAGGGGGGGCTGGCGCTGCCCAACCTCTGTGGGTACTACTGGGCCGCTAATGCGGCGATGGTGCGCAAGTGGGTGATGGAGTGGGAGGGGGCTGCATGGAAGAGGCTGGCATAGGGAGGCAAGAATAAGGGAAGTTAACACGTGGCTGAAAGAGTGGTGTGGGAAAGACGGGTTCCTTTTCATGGAACACGGGCATCAGTTTTGGGACAGGGGGGACCTATACCGTTGGGATGGTCTCCACATGAACCGAGCTGGGGCCAGTGTTCTGGCGAAAAGAGTAAATAGGGTGGTCAGTAGGACTTTAAACTAGAGATTGGGGTGGGAAGGGAAAGTCAGGGAACCAAGAGGTGAAGTAATCTGTGGGAAGCGTAGCTGCTTAGGAATACAAAAAAGCACGAAAAGACAGAACTCAGGAGAGGTTACGATAGTCCCCATCCCACAAAATATGACACAGTGTATGGAAAGGCTCAGTAAACCAAGGTCCACCACACTAAGAAAACAAAAAGGGACGGTCAATAGAGAATTAAAGGTGCTATATTTAAAGGCGCGCAGTGTACGGAACAAGGTAGATGAGCTTGTGGCCCAGATTGTGACTGGCAGGTATGATGTGGTAGGCATCACAGAGACATGGTTGCAGGGGGTTCAGGACTGGCATTTAAATGTCCAGGGATTCACAACCTATCGAAAAGACAGAGAGGGGGCGGGGTTGCCTTGTTAATTAGGAATGAAATTAAATCAATAGCACTGAACGACATAGGGTCAGATGATGTGGAGTCTGTGTGGGTAGAGTTGAGGAACCACAAAGGCAAAAAAACCATAATGGGAGTTATGTACAGGCCTCCTAACTGTGGTCAGGACCAGGGCAACAAAATGCACCACGAAATAGAAAGTACATGTCAGAAAGGCAAGGTCACAGTGATCATGGGGGACTTCAATATGCAGGTGAACTGGGTAAATAATGCTGCCAGTGGACCCAAGGAAAGGGAATTCATTGAATGTTTACAGGAGGGCTTTTTGGAACAGCTTGTGATGGAGCCCACGAGGGAACAGGCCATTCTGGGCTGAGTGTTATGTAATGAGCCAGACTTGATTAAAGATCTTAAAGTAAGGGAACACTTAGGAGGCAGTGATCTTAATATGGTAGAATTCAATCTGCAATTTGAAAGAAAGAAGGTAGAATCAGATGGAAAGGTGTTACAGTTAAATAAAGGTAACTACAGGGGCATGAGGGAGGAACTGACGAAAATCGACTGGGAGCAGAGCCCAGTGGGAAAGACAGTAGAACAGCAATGGCAGGAGTTTCTGGGAGTAATTGAGGACACAGTACAGAGGTTCATCCCAAAGAAAAGAAAGGTTATCAGAGGGGGGATTAGGCAGCCATGGCTGACAAAGGAAGTTAGGGAATGCATCAAAGCAAAAGAGAAAGTCTATAATGTGGCAAAGAGTAGTGGGAAGCCAGAAGATTGGGAAAGCTACAAAAATAAACAGAGGATAACAAAGCGAGAAATAAGGAAAGAGAGGATCAAATATGAAGGTAGGCTAGCCAGTAACATTAGGAATGATAGTAAAAGTTTCTTTAAATACATTAAAAACAAACGGGAGGCAAAAGTTGACATTGGGCCGCTCCAAAATGACGCTGGTAATTTTGTGATGGGAGACAAGGAAATAGCTGAGGAACTAAATAAGTACTTTGCGTCAGTCTTCACAATAGAAGACATGAGTAATATCCCGACAATTCAGGAGTCAGAGGGCAGAGTTGAATATGGTAGCTATCACAAAGGAGAAAGTGCTAGAGAAACTAAGAGGTCTAAAAATTGATAAATCTCCGGGCCCAGATGGGCTACATCCTAGAGTTCTAAAGGAGATAGCTGAAGAAATAGTGGAGGTGTTAGTTATGATCTTTCAAAAGTCACTGGAGTCAGGGAAAGTCCCAGAGGATTGGAAAATCACTGTTGTAACCCCCCTGTTCAAGAAAGAAACAAGGAAAAAGATGGAAAATTATAGGCCAATTAGCCTAACCTCGGTTGTTGGCAAGATTCTAGAATCCATCGTTAAGGATGAGATTTCTAAATTCTTGGAAATGCAGGGTCGGATTAGGACAAGTCAGCATGGATTTAGTAAGGGGAGGTCGTGCCTGACAAACCTGTTAGAGTTCTTTGAAGAGATAACAAATAGGTTAGACCAAGGAGAGCCAATGGATGTTATCTATCTTGACTTCCAAAAGGCCTTTGATAAGGTGCCTCACGGGAAACTGCTGAGTAAAATAAGGGCCCATGGTTTCGAGGCAAGGTACTAACATGGATTGACGATTGGCTGTCAGGCAGAAGGCAGAGAGTTGGGATAAAAGGTTCTTTTTCGGAATGGCAACCGGTGACGAGTGGTGTCCCGCAGGGTTCAGTGTTGGGGCCACAGCTGTTCTCTTTATATATTAACGATCTAGATGACGGGACTGGGGGCATTCTGGCTAAGTTTGCCGATGATACAAAGATAGGTGGGGGGGCAGGTAATATTGAGGAGGTGGGGAGGCTGCAGAAAGATTTAGACAGTTTAGGAGAGTGGTCCAAGAAATGGCTGATAAAATTCAACGTGGGCAAGTGCGATGTCTTGCACTTTGGAAAAAAGAATAGAGGCATGGACTATTTTCTAAATGGTGACAAAATTCATAATGCTGAAGTGCAAAGGGACTTGGGAGTCCTAGTCCAGGATTCTCTAAAGGTAAACTTGCAGGTTGAGTCCGTAATTAAGAAAGCAAATGCAATGTTGTCATTTATCTCAAGAGGCTTGGAATATAAAAGCAGGGATGTACTTCTGAAGCTTTATAAAACATTAGTTAGGCCCCATTTAGAATACTGTGAGCAATTTTGGGCCCCACACCTCAGGAAGGACATACTGGCACTGGAGCGGGTCCAGCGGAGATTCACACGGATGATCCCAGGAATGGTAGGCCTGACATACGATGAACATCTGAGGATCCTGGGATTATATTCATTGGAGTTTAGGAGGTTGAGGGGAGATCTAATAGAAACTTACAAGATAATGAATGGTTTAGATAGGGTGGATGTAGGGAAGTTGTTTCCATTAGCAGGGGAGACTAGGACCCGGGGGCACAGCCTTAGAATAAAAGGGAGTCACTTTAGAACAGAGATGAGGAGAAATTTCTTCAGCCAGAGAGTGGTGGGTCTGTGGAATTCATTGCCACAGAGGGCGGTGGAGGCCGGGACGTTGAGTGTCTTTCAGACAGAAGTTGATAAATTCTTGATTTCTCGAGGAATTAAGGGCTATGGAGAGCGAGCGGGTAAATGGAGTTGAAATCAGCCATGATTGAATGGTGGAGTGGACTCGATGGGCCGAATGGCCTTACTTCGGCTCCTATGTCTTATGGTCTTATGGAGACGGCGTACTGTGAGGGTACAAGTCTGGAGGCGCTGGCAACGGCGCCGCTGCCGCTCCCTCCAATGAGGTATACCACGAGTCCGGTGGTGGCGGCTACCCTCAACATTTGGGGGCAATGGAGGCGACACAGGGGGGAAGTGGGTGTCTCGGTGTGGACCCCGATGCGGGGGAACCACCGGTTTGTCTCAGGAAGAATAGATGGAGGGTTTTCGGGGTGGCACAGGGCAGGGATAAGAAGGTTGGGGGACCTGTTTGCGGACGGGAAGTTTGCGAGCCTGGTGAGCTGGAGGAGAAGTACGGGCTCGCCCCAGGAAACAATTTTAGATATCTACAGGTAAGGGCGTTTGCCAGGCGGCAAGTGGTGGAATTCCCGCTGCTGCTGCCACGCAAGGTACAGGACAGGGTACTCTCGGGGGTGTGGGTTGGAGAGGGGAAGATCTCGGCAACATACCAGGTGATGCAGGAGGAGGAGGAGGCCTCGGTGGAGGAGCTGAAAGGTAAGTGGGAGGGGGAGTTGGGGGAGGAGATTGAGGAGGGGACGTGGGCAGATGCCCTTGGGAGGGTGAACTCTTCCTCTTCGTGCACGAGGCTCAGCCTCATACAGTTTAAGGTGCTGCACAGGGCACACATGACCGGGACAAGGATGAGCCGGTTTTTTGGGGACAGGTGTGTTAGGTGTTCAGGGAGCCCAGCAAACCACACCCATATGTTCTGGGCATGCCCAGCGCTGGAGGAATTTTGGAAGGGCGTAGCGAGGACGGTGTGGAGGGTGGTAGGATCCAGGGTCAAACCAGGCTGGGGGCTCACAATATTTGGGGTTGCAGAGGAGCCGGGAGTGCAGGAGGCGAACGAGGCCGGTATTCTGGCCTTTGCGTCCCTGGTAGCCCGGCGAAGGATTCTTCTTCAGTGGAAGGATGCGAGGCCCCCAAGCGTGGAATCCTGGATCAACGATATGGCGGGGTTTATTAAATTGGAGAGGGTGAAATTTGCCTTAAGGGGATCTGTGCAAAGCTTTTTCAGGCGGTGGCAACCGTTCTTGGAGTTCCTGGCAGAACGGTAGACAATGGTCAGCAGCAGCAGCACCCGGGGGGTGGAGGGGGAGGGTGCGGGGGGGGGTTCTATTTTATTTTTGGTTTGTCTATACTGGGGGATCTGAGGGGGTGTGTATATTGGCTATGTTTGCTATGTGTTTCGGGGTGTTAATTTATTATTTATGTATAGGGGGAGGGGGGCACGGGGTTGTTTTATTTTGTTCTGTATCTAACTCTATTGGGTTCCTTTTTCATTTTGTTGTTGATATTTTGTGAAAACTTTAATAAAACATTTTTTTTTCAAAAAACCTCAGCCTGATACAATTTAATGTTGTTCACCGGACACATATGACGGTGGCCCGGATGAGCAAGTTTTTTGGGATAGAGGACAGGTGTGCGAGGTGTGTGGGAGGGCCAGCAAACCATGTCCATATGTTCTGGCATGTCCGAAGCTTAGGGGATTCTGGCAGGGATTTTCAGAGGCCATGTCCACGATGCTAAAAACAAGGGTGGTGCTGAGTCCAGAGGTGGCGATTATTGGAGTGTCGGAAGATCCAGGAGTCCAGGGGGCAAGAGAGGCTGACGTCTTGGCCTTTGCCTCCTTGGTAGCTCGGAGACAGATATTGCTAGCATGCAGGGACTCAAAGCCCCCAAAATCAGAGATCTGGGTTAGCGACGTGGCTGGGTTTCTCAGACTTGAGAAAATTAAGTTCGCCCCGAGAGGGTCAATGCTAGGGTTCGTCCGGAGGTGGCAGCTGTTTGGCGACTTCTTCGGGGGAAACTAAATGTAAGCAGAGGCAATAAGAAAATGGGGGGGGGGGGGGAGTAGGGGGGAAGTCAGGGTATTTTCTGTTGAGGATAGGTGGGATTCATTTGGGATGGAGATGGTTCATGCACTATGTTTATATTTGTATTTGTACTGTTTACTGTTATTATTATAAAATTATAAATACCTTAATAAAATGTTTTACAAAAACAATAATAGATTCCAGCAGTTTCCTCATGAGTGATGCCAGGCTAATGGGTCTGTAGTTTCCTGTTTTCCCTGTCTCTCCTTTCCTAAATAGTGATGTTACATTTGCTGACTTCCAATCTACTCTGACTGTTCCAGTATCTAGGAAAGTTTGGAAAATCGTCGCCATTGCATCCATTAACTTTGCAGCTATCTCTTTCAGAACCCTAAGATGTAGGCCATCAAGTCCCAAGGATTTTAATCCCTTGAGTTTCTCCAGTACTTTTTCTCTGCTGATAATTACCTTACACCGAGGTTACCCTCTATTTCTGTTACATCTACATCCATAATTTTCAAGAAATTCATGATACAGAATTTTTTGTACAGTAAACATTGAATTAAATCCAGTCTTGTCCTGTTATAGGGTTAATTGTCCTGACTTAGACATCCTTTAATAAGAACAAAACTTATGATTATTCCACCAGCTGACCCTTGATCACCTGAAGAGGTTAGTTCATCAATGAGGTGAACCAAGGAAAAATACAGGACAGGAGAAACTCGGGCGCCAAGTAAAACAGGAATGGCTGCATAAACATGCAAAAATTTAAAATTACAACAATGGTCGACAATAGGGAATCAAAATAACTATCCCTGAAGTGAACTAGATGCTGTTCAATGCGGGCGTTGGGCTGTTCTCATTAAAGGAAACAAGGTCAAACTTCCTTCGACAGGATACAGGAGCATTACACAAAGCATCCTGTCCTCAGTCGTGGTATGGGCTTCATTTAATTCAGTTTCCAGTTTATTTTTTTTAAACTTTTAAGTGTGTGTTTATGCATCTCCAAAATGAGTATAAAATTTGTTAAATGGATTCTTAATAATGTTTGAAATGACTTTGAAATATGTGGTCATTGGTCTATTTGCAGTTTCGTAGTTTAAATTCAAATTTAGATTCATGTTTTTGTGTAAAAATGCTTGAGAACTTGAAGTTATTTTGTTTCTATATAAATCCATAGGTAATAAAATTAACAAATTAAAACACATTTAAAGAGAGAGTACATGCAACGTAGAGTTGTATTTTTTTATTGCATGCACAATAATTACATGGTAGCACAGTGGTTAGCACTGTTGCTTCACAGCTCCAGGGTCCCAGATTCAATTCCTGGCTCTGGTGGTTATCTCTGTGCGGAGTCAGCACATTCTCCCCATTTCTGCGTGGGTTTCCTCCGGGTGCTCTGGTTTCCTCCCACAAGTCCCACAAAACGTGCTTGTTAGGTGAATTGGACATTCTGAATTCTCCCTCAGTGTACCCGAACAGGCGCTGGAGTGTGGCGACTAGGGGATTTTCACAGTAACTTTATTGCAGTGTTAATGTAAGCCTACTTGTAACACTAATGAAGATTATTATTATTCCTTGCACATCTTTACAGTAATTATATTTTAAACACTCACAGAGCAATCACTTCCATTTTTCCGATTTTAAATGCTCCACATTTTGTTTATGTGGAATGGTTTCTTTAGAAATTTCCAGCCATTTGAACCACTTGTGATGAACATATTTTCCAGTGGTTAACAAAAGGAGTTGCTTCTTATGTTGCTGTGGTTCATTTGGATTGTAACTGTCAAAAACAGCAACTCAATTAAATGAAGCCCTTGTTAAAGATTAGTATTTAAGTTTCATGATCCCACTATTGGCAGCTATAGTTTCAGCTGCCTAAGCTCTGAAATTCCCTCCCTAAATCTCTCCACCTCTCCATGTCTCTCTTTTCCATTAGTATGCTCCTTAAAACCTACTATTTTGACCAAGCTTTTGTTTACCTGCTTTACCTTCTTACATGGTTCAATGTCACATTTTGTTTGGTAACTCTCCTGTGAACTGTCTTGGGATGTTTTACTCTATTAGAGACACAAGCTGTCACTGTTGTTGTTGAAGCAGGAATCAGTTTAAATAAAACTTCAGGAAATGGGAGTAGTTATCATGCAGAGTCTGACTTTGTTTTGAAGAAACATTCCCACCATCAAAGCACCTTTCAGATAGTTACGTAGAACTTTAGTTTAGTTTAATGTCCTTTTGTTTATTTATATTTTGTTGAATGGTGATGCTGATGACTTGGAAATTCACAGGAAGCGTGGCTGAGCCCAAATTTACATCAAAAGATATACAAGCAGGCAGAATTTTCTCTTTTGTGTTTGGGTATTAAATAATTGACTGGACAAACCACGTAATGGAAAACTGGGTGGAGACAATTGCATGTTTGTAATGGAGCCAGTCTGAATTTCTATCTACTTAAATCAATGAATTGAAAATTAGGCGCCCTGGATTATGGAAGTACCACCTTCTCTGCCCCATGTACACCCAGGTCATTCTTTTCTATCCAAGTACGAAAAATTACCCCCGCTCCCCATCCTACCAGGTTTCAGTAACCACCATGCCACGAGTGTGCACTCAGTTAACTCTATGTGGTTCCTTTGATGGTCGAATGGATAAAGGCTCTAACTGGGAATATAAAAATTTCCAGGTTTGATTACTGGTCTACAAGTGGTCCCAGCACCCCTGGACAAGGATGAGTGAAAGAAAACAGCTTGGATTTTCACTATTGACAGCTATCTACTAAAAATCCTGCCATGCAAAAATTGTGGAAATTATTGCAATGTGCTTATCTTCAATTATATCCCTGGTTACTGATTCGAGGTGAAGTGAAAGTGACTGCCATTGATATTAAAGCAGCAATCGACTGAGTATGGTATCAGGGAACCCTAGCAAAACTGAAATGAATGGGAATTAGAGGGAAAACTCTCCACTGGTTAGATCATACCTGACACAAAGGAATATGGTTGTGGTTGTTGGAGATCAATCATCTCAGTTCTAGGACATCACTGCAGGAGTTCCTCAAGGTAGCGTTTGATGCCCAACCATCTTCTGCTGCTTCATCAATGACCTTCCTTCTATCATAAGGTGAGAAGTGGGCTTGTTTGTGGATGATTGCACAATGTTCATCACATCCATAACTTCTCAGTTACTGATACAGCTTGAGTCCATATGAACCTGGACATGGACAATATTCAGGTTTGGATGATAAATGGTAAGCAAATTTTGCACCACACAAGTGTCAGACAATGATTATCTCCAAGCATTTCCACTTGACATTCAATGGCATTACCATTGCTCAACCCGCCACTAACAACAGCCTGGGAGTTACCATTGACCAGAAACTGAACTGGACTAGCCATATAAATACTGTGGCTACAAGAGCAGAGTAGAGGCTGAGAATTCTGAGGCAAGTAACTCACCTCCTGACTCTCCAAAGCCTGTCCACCATCTACAAGGTGCAAGTCAGGTGTGTGATGGAATACTTCGCAAAATGATGGCCTGGGAGCAGTTGGAGGAGCGGTATTGAGTCGGCTTCAAAAGAACAAAGAAAATTACAGCACAGGAACAGGCCCTTCGGCCCTCCCAGCCTGCGCCAATCCAGATCCTTTATCTAAACCTGTCTTCTATTTTCCAAGGATCTACTTCCCTCTGTTCCCCTCCCGTTCATATATCTGTCTAGATGCATCTTAAATGATGCTATCGTGCCCGCCTCTACCACCTCCGCTGGCAAAGCGTTCCATGCACCCACCACCCTCTGCGTAAAAACCTTTACACGCACATCTCCCTTAAACGTTCCCCCTCTCACCTTGAAATCGTGACCCCTTGTAATTGACACCCCCACTCTTGGAAAAAGCTTGTTGCTATCCACCCTGTCCATACCTCTCATAATTTTGTGGACCTCAATCAGGTCCCCCCTCAACCGCCGTCTTTCCAATGAAAACAATCCTAATCTAAACCTTTCTTCATAGCTATCATCCTCCAAACCAGGCAACATCCTGGTATACCTCCTCTGCACCCTCTCTAAAGCACCCACATCCTTCTGGTAATGTGGAGATCAGAACTGCACGTAGTATTCCAAATGTGGCCTAACCAAAGTCCTATACAACTGTAACATGACCTGCCGACTCTTGTACTCAAAACCCCGTCCGATGAAGGCAAGTATGCCTTCTTGACCACTCTATTGACCTGCGTTGCCACCTTCAGGGTACAATGGACCTGAACTCCCAGATCTCTCTGTACATCAATTTTCCCCAGGACTCTTCCATTGACCGTATAGTCCGCTCTTGAATTAGATCTTCCAAAATGCATCACCTTGCATTTGCCTGGATTGAACTCCATCTGCCATTTCTCTGCCCAACTCTCCTATCTATCTATATTTTGCTGTATTCTCTGACTGTCCTCCTCGCTATCTGCAACTCCACCAATCTTAGTATCATCTGCACACTTGCTAATGAGTCCATCTATACCTTCGTCCAGATCATTTATATATATCACAAACAGTGGTCCGAGCACAGATCCCTGTGGAACACCACTAGTCACCTTTCTCCATTTTGAGACACTCCCTTCCATCACTACTCTCTGTCTCCTGTTGCCCAGCCAATTCTTTATCCATCTAGCTAGTACACCCTGAACCCCATACGACTTCACTTTTTCCATAAACCTGCCATGGGAAACTTTATCAAACACCTTACTGAAGTCCATGTATATGACATCAAAAGCCCTTCCCTCATTAATTAACTTAGTCACTTCCTCAAAGAATTCTATTAGGTTTGTAAGACATGACCTTCCCTGCATAAAACCATGCTGCCTATCACTGATAAGTCTATTTTCTTCCAAATGTGAATAGATCCTATCCCTCAGTATTTTCTCCAACAGTTTGCCTACCACTGACGTCAAGCTCATAGGTCTATAATTCCCTGGATTATCCCTGCTACCCTTCTTAAACAAAGGGACAACATTAGCAATTCACCAGTCCTCCGGGACTTCACCCATGCTCAAGGATGCTGCAAAGATATCTGTTAAGGCCCCAGCTATTTCGTCCCTCGCTTCCCTCCTGGACCTGGGGATTTGTCCACCTTAATGCCTTTTAGAATACCTAAATCTTCACCCTTCCTTATGCCAACTTGACCTAGAGTATTTAAACATCCATCCCTAGCCTCAACATCCGTCATGTCCCTCTCCTTGGTGAATACCGATGCAAAGTACTCATTAAGAATCTCACCCATTTCCTCTGACTCCACGCATAAATTCCCTCTTTTGTCTTTGAGTGGGCCAATCCTTTCTCTAGTTACCCTCTTGCTCCTTAGATACGAATAAAAGGCTTTGGGATTTTCCTTAACCCTGTTAGCCAAAGATATTTCATGACCCCTTTTAGCACTCTTTATTGCACGTTTGAGATTTGTCCTACTTTCCCGATATTCCTCCAAAGCTTCATCAGTTTTAAGTTGCCTTGTTCTTAGGTATGCTTCCTTTTTCATCTTAGCTAGTCTCACAATTCCACCCGTCATCCATGGTTCCCTAATCTTGCCATTTCTATCCCTCATTTTCACAGGGACATGTCTGTCCTGCACTCTAATCAACCTTTCCTTAAAAGACTTCCACATTTCAAATGTGGATTTACCCTTAAAGAGCTGCACCCTAGCTCCTGCCGAATTTTGTTATACTTGGCCTTTCCCCAATTTAGCACTCTTCCTTTAGGACCACTCTCGTCTTTGTCCATGAGTATTCTAAAACTTACGGAATTGTGATCGCTATTCCCAAAGTAATCACCGACTGAAACTTCAACCACCTGGCCGGGATCATTCCCCAATACTAGGTCCAGTATGGCCCCTTCCCGAGTTGGACTATTTACATACTGCTCTAAAAAACTCTCCTGGGTGCTCTTTACAAATTCTGCTCCATCTACGCCTCCAACACTACATGAGTCCCATTCAATGTTGGGGAAGTTAAAATTTCCCATCACGACCACCCTATTGCTCCTACATTTTTCTATAATCTGTCTACATATTTGTACCTCGATTTCACGCTCGCTTTTGGGAGTTGTGTAGTAAAGTCCCAACAATGTTACTGCACCCTTCCTATTTCTTAGCTCTACCCATATTGCCTCTGTGTTCGAATCCTCCATCGTGCCCTCCTTAATCACAGCTGTGATATCATCTCTGACCAGTAATGCAACTCCTCCACCCCTTTTACCTCCCTCCCTATCCCCCCTGAAGCATCTATACCCTGGGATATTTAGTTGCTAGTCTTGCCCTTCCCTCACCCAAGTCTCAGTAATACCAATAACATCATATTCCCAGGTACTAATCCAAGCCCTAAGTTCATCTGCCTTACCTGCTACACTTCTCGCATTGAAACAAATGCACCTCAGACCACCTGTCCCTTTGCGTTCATCATTTCTTCCCTGTCTACTCTTCCCCTTAGTCACATTGAGTTTATTATCTCGTGCCTTACTGGCTTTAGTTGCTGCCTCTTTACTGACCTCTAACTTCCTAATCTGGTTCCCATCCCCCTGCCACATTAGTTTAAAACCTCCCCAACAGTGTTAGCAAAAGCACCCCCTGGGATATTGGTTCCAGTCCTGCCCAGGTGTAGACCATCCGATTTGTAATGGTCCCACCGCCCCCAGAACTGGTTCGAATGTCCCGAAAATCTGAACCCCTCCCTCCTGCACCATCTCTCAAGCCACGTATTCATTCTGAGGCAACATACCATTCGGGGGTCTCGTTTTCGACCACAGAAACGCCTGTCTACTCCCCTTACGATTGAATCCCCATTGACTATAGCCCTGTCAGTCTTTTTCCCGCCCTTCTGTGCAGCAGAGCCAGCCACGGTGCCATGAGCCTGGTTACTACTGCCTTCCCCTGGTGAGTCATCTCCCTCAACAGTATCCAAAATGGTATACCTATTTTGGAGGGAGATGACCGCAGGGGACACCTGCACTGCCTTCCTGCTCTTTCTCTGCCTTTTGGTCACCCATTCCCTGTCTCCCTCACCAATCCTAATCTGCGGTGTGACCATCTCACTGAACGTGCTATCCACGGCCACCTCAGCATCGCGGATGCTCCAAAGTGAGTCCATCCACATCTCCAGAGCCGTCATGCGGTCTAACAGGAGCTGCAGCTGGACACACTTCCCGCACATGAAGGAGTCAGGGGCATCGGCCACGTCCCTGAACTCCCACATTGAGCACGAGGAGCATAACACGGGTCTGGGATCTCCTGCCATTTTTACACTTTACCTTAACTGATTACAAATATAATATCAAATAATGAATAAGTGAAAGGAATAAAGATTTTACTTACCAATCACAATACTTACCAACACACACGAAGAGTTAAATTTCTCCCAGCTACTGCTAATTGGAGCACTTTCCTTACCAGCCAATCAGGTCACTGCTTTGCTGTGATGTCACTCTTCAAGGTAAGTTTTTAAAGAGGAAAACCTACCTTCCCGACAGACCCCTGGCCACTGCTCCCGCCGAAAATCTGAAGGTCGCTTCTCCGGCAGCTGTCCTAGGGTGTCTTGCTCAGGTACACTTTCTGGATGCAGTGACCGCAAGGCACATATGCAAATCCTCCCCGCAACAGCCAATCAGCAGCTCCGCTCTACTGCCCTCTGCTGCTTCCACATGGGCTTTTCTCCTGTGGCCCAACTCAGTACAAAGAGCAGCAGGCACATCAGCAATCTGAAAGACGGTTTTATTTTCGACAAGCTTGCATTCATGTACATGAGACATAAGACCTGGATAGCTGCCAAGATCTTTCTACGGATCTGGATAGCTGCCAAGATCCTTCTACAGAACAAAGATACAAACTCAGTACATATACAACTTTCAAACATCAATAGCCCCTCCCATTTGGACGTGATCCAATCCCTGAAGCTGCTATGTTTAAACTTATCCAATAGAATCACAAGCAATGTTCAAACTTTACCCAATAGAATTGCAAGCAACCCATGATTGATCCTCATCCTGACAGCTATGTACAATCTCAGCAGCCTGGGCTCATTGTTTGTGAGAAACAGGACAACAGAACCAGCATCCTGGATTGTTTCACAGGATATCAGAAGTGATGTCCCTTTGGTCAAGTTAGTTATTCTAAATCCCATTTGATTACTTATTATTGCTATGTCCTAAAAATACATGTTTTATGGTTAATAATGATTACTCAGTCCTATAATTCATCTCAATCCTTAATAAAGTAACTTACGTAAAACTACTCTAGTGGCATGGTAGCTATTCAGTTTTAAGAGATTACGGGGGCGATTCTCCGATATGGAGGCCAAGTGTTTGCGCCGTCGTGAACGCCGTCGTGTTTCACGACGGCGCGAACAGGGCCCCGGCACGACCTATTCTGTCCCCCACAGGGGGCCAGCACGACGCTGGAGTGGTTCACGCCGCTCCAGCGTCCTTACGCGGCACCAAATTGGCGCCGCGCCAACCCACGCAAGCGCAGTTGGGCCGCGCTATCCTGCGCATGTGCCGGGAACGTCTTACGCACACCGGCCCCTCACCAACATGGGGCCGGTGTTCTGGGGCCGCGTGCGGAAGGAGATAGGTCCGGGGGGGAGAGGCCAGCCCGCCGATCGGTGGGCCCCAATCGCGGGCCAGACCCCATCGGAGGCCACCCCGGTGAAGGAGCCCCCTTCCCTCCCCCACAGGCCCCCCCTCCCCTAGCGTTCCCGCAGAGTTCCCGCCGGCAGCGACCAGGGGTGGACGACACCAGCGGGAACCTGTTGTGTCGTAGCGGCCGCTCGGCCATTGCATGCAGGGGTCGGGGCGGCATGGTGCGATTCGCGCAGCGCCCCGGCAATTCTCCCACCCAGCGTGGGGGGGGGGAGAATAGCGCCCACCATTGCTGAATCCCCCCTTCAGCAGTACCCATCTTTATACTTTTAATGAGTTTAGAAACTGTGAGTGGGTGTCTCAAAGACCTCCACCTGCATTAGCAGCTTCCTCCTCTCCCCATGTGGGACTGCTTGGCTGCTCCTCTCTGCACAACCCACCTCTGGGATGATCACACAGGCAGGCATGACTTGAACATCCATGGACACCATTAGGGTCAGGACCTGCAGAAAGTCCCAACATCAGGGCTCTGTTGCCAGTTGGATAATTCACCAATCTAATCGCGCCCAATATGGTTGTTTCCTAGACAGTGATTACTGACATGTATGATCCTGTTTCTAAGTTCAGATGCCACATAAATATGAATTGAATGTGAACCCTTGTTGTTCATGGGGTTAACATGAGGAGGCCCCATTGGTGCAATTTGCAATGCTTTTCACTCAGGTGAACTTGCCATTGGGTGAAAGATCAATGTTCTGTCTGTCTGGTGCTTCCTTCCCATTGAGAAAGTGATGGGGTTGTTGCTTTCAAATAATTTTTCACTTGATGGCTAGGCAGGTACCACAAACCTTCTCAGGTGGCAAGCATCCCTGGTGATGGCTCTAAGATACCTGACAACATAAGGTCTTCCCGCTGTAGTTATCCTCCCTTCTATGGAAAGAGCTACTCCTGTTTCGAATGTCGCCTCTAGGTTATACTGTATTGGGTGGGCAATTCTGTAACAACCTGTTTATGAGGTTAACATGGTCAGATAGACCTGGAGGGATCCTTTAGCGTGCGTTCTAGGACAGTACAGGTGCGGACAAAACACCTCGGGTGTTCCTGCATTTGTCAGCACTTCACGAGTTCCACTTCCTCATTTATATCATTTGAAGGCATTCCCATCTTCACCATTTTGAATGATGCAATTTAAAAAGCAGGAACAACCAAGAATAATGAAGTGACGTACAAACGGCAAAAAAAAATACAAGACGCAATTAAAGACAGTCTGCTCAGAACACGGAGTAATGCGCAGATCATAGCACATATGGCCAGAGCCTCCTAGGAGTGACAATCAGAGACGATTGCCAGTCTGCTCCTTGTTTCTGACCCAAACTTTTATTCAATCCTGTCTCACCCAAACCTCTGACTCCGGCCATGGTAGAGCTGCCAGTGCACCGTATCCCTGGGGCTTAGTGTCAAGAGCAGTTCTGCCAGATGCAAGAAGGCCACACCTTGTGTTTATGGTGCTGGCTGCCACAAACCAGGTAAGTGTACAAGGTAAGTGAGTAGGATTTGATGGGGTGTTCAGAAGGTGATGGTTGGGGGGCAGGCCTCAGGGAATGGGTTGGCCTTTGGAGGGGTGTTACCTTTGGCCTCGTGAGGCCATTAGGTCTGGTCAGGCCTGGGTGTGTTGGGGCTCTGGTTATCGGGTCAAATAGGCCTCAGGCGTTGTGGAAGTGATGTTGGGTTGAATGGAACATGTTGTGGTTGAGAGACATGCCGGGTGGGGGGAGGTGACAGGTCTACTGGGAGAGGGGGTAAATGGGTAACAGTCCAGCCTGTCTGAGAGGGGAGGTGGAAGAAACAGACCCTGTGGGGTTAGGTGAAATCCCAGGGGTTGAGGAATTCCTGCCAAATAGTGTAGTCCCTTGGGGTTGCGGAAGTCCCATGGGGGAAGTAGTCAAGGGGTTGGGGGAGAACCCTGGGACGTTGATGGTACAGCAGAGTCCCATGGAGGGTAGTGAGGGGATGAGGGGAGACCCCTGAGGATGGGTCCTGTTGGGGGCTGGTGTGGGCCTGTGTAATAGTTACTCAGAAGTTAGAAGAGGTTTTAATTCTTTTAACTTTTTCTGTAACCCAGTCGGAACCATCCAAATTTGCGATCAAACTTTTAATGGTTTCAACAATTTCTTTCTTGGACACCAAGAAGGTTATTCAGGATATCTGCCAACTCCTGCGTATCTGATTTTACATACACCAATGAATAGAGACAAGAATACGATCTCTAAATACTGAGTTGCCGTCCAGTGCAGTGCTCACATCTGAATGGAGCAACCTTTGGTTTAGTGGTAATATGCCCACCTCTGAGCCAGAAGGGTTAGGTTTCAGCATCTCTCCAGACAGCTTTGGCAAGCAGATACTGGTGCACCAGCCCTGAATACTGCATTAAAGTCCAGTGGGAATGCGTTTGTCTGATTGTGGATTTCCCCCTTCATCATAAAGGGTAGGCTTTAGCCCTGGTTTGAAGGCTTTCCAAAGATATAAACCATGAAGGTAATGGAAACCACCTTAAATTCTAGTCCCAAGTAAATGGACCAGAAATGTTTGTGACTTCAGTTAGAATCTGCCCTAAGGCACAACATAGCGAGAAGGAACTGTCATATTCCCATTTGCACTGCGCAATGATCTCGCTATTCCCTCAACTCCTGGCATATTCTGGGTGCTTATTTTCTTTTATTCACTGATAATACCAGTCACAGTCTACATTTGCCTGTTTTATAACTGTACCAATCCTATCCTTAAGCAATTGTTTACCTTGCTTTGAAACTGAAGATTTCCATTTGGAGATCAGAAGAGTATGCCTATGTATAGTCGTTCATCTGACAAGCGTTTTTGTATAATGTTGTCGAGTGCTGTCAATGTGTTGTGATGGGAATGTCACTTTAAGAAATGTTTGTCTGCTCAAGTGGCTGCAATGATGTCAGAGTGTGGGTGGAGCTGAGCTCTGGCTCTGCTTTTTAGTTTTGCTTTGAGGAAAAACTTGGGTGTGCCTGTGTTCTTTAGTTTCGTTTTAGTGTTGGAGCTGCAGCCAGCCAAAGAAGGTGTAATTTTGATCTCTCTGCTATGTAAAGACTATCTCTAGATCATTTGGTGAATTCAGAGTGATAACTGCTCTCAGTAGAGAATTTAAACCTGATGTGCTTCTGTAAAAAGGATTTTTGTCTTATGGATGTTAAAAGAAAAATTTAAGAATTACTTAGAGTGTTATATTCTTTGGTGGTGTATTTTTGAATTGATGGTTGCTAAGATGTTCACCGTATGTTTGAAAAAAGTTAACTGAGTTCATAGAATAAACTTTGTTTTGCTTTAGAAATTACTTTTAAATTTCTGCTGCACCACACCTGCAGAGTGGGCCGTGTGCTCCCCATACCACAATCTAGTAAAAGTCGTGGGCCAGGTGATCTCCATGATACAATTTGGGGTTCTCTAAACGCTGGCCCATAGCAGTGTTAAAAGAGCCTTCTGAAAATGGGAAGATTACTTTAGTCCAGGCCCGTTCGCCGCAGGCATAAATCCCAATATGGGGCACGATCTAATTTTTAAAAATAGAATTCATTCTTGGCGGGAATCAGGGGATCATTCCAGGTGTTATAAGCAGTGGGAACGACCCCACTATCGAATGGCATTCTGGGTTTTTCTGATGGTCAAGTGGGGTGCGCCGCCCCAAGGCCGCACTCGGTTGCATTTCCTGCACTGAGGAGCTTCACTCGCCGGAACCCGTCCTTGTTGGAGGAAATCCAGACGCCATTTTTAAATGGTACCCCAATCTCTCGACCCCCCCAACATGACCACCTGGCCCCCAAATCACATATAAGGAGGTCCTCGGGTCCTCTCCTCCCACACATCCCACCTTACATAGGCAGGGCACCCCTGGACCCGATCCATGGTGTGGGAAAAATGCCAGCCTGGCACCTTGACACTGCCAGCCTTGCACCCTAGTAGTGCCCCTGATAGCTTAATAATGCCATCTGGCAGTGCCATATGGGCACCCTGGCAGTGCCACGTTGGCACCCAAGTGACACTGCCAGGGTGCCCATGTGGCACTGCCAGTGTGCTGGTGCTAAGGTACCTGGGTGACACCAACAGTGCGAGAGAGACACCCTGTCTAGAGGCCAACCACCTGGGAGCCTCCGATCCCCTGGGAGACCCCCCCAAATGTGTCACTCCTGGTCCCCGTTTGTGAGGACCAGTATTGAATGGCGCTCACCTAAAGTCTTCAAGGCAAAGGGATTAGTGAGATTAACTACTCAATATAATATGCAGATTTGTCCAATACTGATCCGGCTCACAATGGGCGGGATCCAGACCGTGAGGTCTGTGAGATCCCGTTAGATCTCGTGAGGTGTGGAGAGCCAGGTAAACCCCGGAAGAGGCCTCCCGGGCATCTACCGGCCGCATTGCGGCCCCGTTCGGGTGGGACATGGTCGGTAGTTCGCGTCCATGGCCGGTAACTCTTGCGAGAGGGCCATGACGGAATTTGTAGCAGACAGGTCTCAGGATGAGATCTTCCCTGCCCCCCGCCGGCGACATGATCAGGCTCACGCCCAGCGAGAGCATGTACCTGATTACCATCCATTTGAATTAATTTACCACCATATCTGCGGGGATGTCATATGCTCCCCCACCGCCGGCATGATGTCGCACTGGTGGAAATCACTACTGCTCTCCAGCAGTTGAGATGACCACATCGGGAGTACGGGTACCAAGGTCTGGCATTCTGATAGTGCCAACTTGGTACCCTGACACTGTCAACCTGGCACAGCAAATTGTCAGTGGCACAATTGTCAATGTCAGGGTTGGGACCAGGGAGTAGGTCCCGGGGCAGGGCCTTCAGGGTACCCCATTGTGGAGGTTGGTGGTAGGTTCCCATTAAGCCCTGATGCTGGTGGTGGTGGTGTAGTGGGGGGCGGGGGGGGGGGGGGGGGGGAGCACTGAAACCCTGATGCTGAAAATGATGGTGCAGGGGGGAGAGGGACATTGGAACCTCAATACCGGCAATGGTCATAGGGGAAGGCCTTTATTTCCACATTGAGATTGGGCCACCCAAAGCTGAACTTGCCGGCTATATGAGGCTCTTCCCTGGCAGTGACGGTGCAAATCACCCCCCCACCCCCCTGCTTTTTTGTGACAAGGTGTGAGAAGACCTGGAGTGGAAACCTTGCTATTTCTCTGGAGAGAAAAATATCGGTTTTCAGTCAGAACCTGACACTTTGCCATATTTTGGGAAAATTCAATCCTTGAACTTTATAAAGCTGTTGAAGAAAAAGATGTGTTTGGCATGAAAGAATGAACAGAGCTTCTTGGAGACAACTCGAGCAATGGAAGGAATGGGAAGTTATCCTTGAGGTCAGTGGAGATTTTGAGACCAAGAATGTTGACAATTGAAGGGTAGGCCCATCACCAGGTGGAGTCTATTAATTAGGCAGGTGAGAGACATGAAGAAATGCATATTTGAAAAAGACAGCTTTTGAATGTCCTATCAAGAGCATGAAAGATATTATAATACCATTATTGTAGGGTAGAGGATTAGAGGATTATGTACACCGGGAGCATGCAGTTGGGAGGAAATAGATGAATGCATAATGGAATTTTCAACAAAAATTTAATTAAGTGTAATCATGAGTGACTAAAGCTATGTTGTAGTCAAAATTTCTAATGAGGATTAGAACAGAGCCTTGAGAAATCCCCCAGTGGATGAGAAAGAGCTTGATGGTGGATTATCAGCTTCAGTATAGATAAGGCAATCTGAGTGAAAACTATGTTAGCTACTTAGTTTCAGAGATGCAAAACGTACCACCAAGGTCTCCACTGGAATGGAATTGCAAAATAACTTCATGGTCATGGATTAAACCAGAGCTTCCAAAGCAATAGGTAAATGTGTCATGGCCTAGGTTTAAATAATAATAATATGCATAAAACAGCTGTGGTTTCCTCTTGTTCCTTTCATTATCTGTAGATGCACAGCATGTTTAACACAAGTAATAGTCCATAGCTAATGGATGCCATTTGACTTTATGGAAATATCTGTAAAATTATGATCTCAGGAAACAAAATCATTGGATAAAAATTTCCCCCAAAATGGCAGTGTCAGGTTCAGTTAGAAAACCGGTGTGTTTCTCCCAATGAGATTTTCCTACTCTTCACCATTTTTCTGAAGGGGTTCCTGCTTTGCACCGGCATTGTGAAGGGGGGGGATCTCAAAATGAAGTTAAAGACCTCCCCCCCCCCCGCCCAACACAGATATTGGGACTTTCCCTCATTGACGATTGCCAGCATGAATCCCCTCCCCTCGCAATATATCAAAGGCACTGGAGCCCTCCCAATGGGTCTCCCTTTAGGTCCCGTCCCTGGTCTCTTCCCTGCGCCACTCCTTCTGGACCCACCCCCTTATGCCCCCTTTGGCACTGTCAGGGTGCCAGGGGGCAGTGCTAGGTCACTGCCCTTTCATGTACCCGACCAACCAGGGACTACAATGGCCTCCAAGCTCCCCTGGAGGGACCCAGGTGTGTATTGAAGGAAGCTTTAAAGCAAGCCACAGAACTTTGTCATAATGGAGATTGAAAAAAACCATTGGAAGAGAATTGAGTTCAGCCGGACCCAAGTTACAATCGAGGAAGCTCTTTAGAGTTAATGGGGTGTGAAATTCAAGGTAATCAAACAATCTCTATGGTTCCTATGAAGCAAGCAGCAGCTGATTATACTGCAAAGGCTCCTAAAAGTCAATGGGATGTGAAATTGAGTGTAAACAAGCAAGTACAAAGAGATAAAAATAGGCATACTAAAACAGTGAAACCACAGAGCCCGTTGAAACTTCAAGGGCAGTAAAATACTTCTCCAAGAGACAAGCAACAGAAAGATTATTTCTCTGAGATGATTGTAGGACAGACAGGCTGCAGCTGTGCTGTGTGCTGCGATGGGATGTCAAAGATGAAAGAAATCAGGCTTCAAAGGCCCATCGCTACCCCATTCTGAGGAGACCCCTAACCTGGCCACCTCCAATCTAGTCCAAGCCCCCCAACCCCCAACCCCCTTGAAAGATCCCCAGCCCGGTATCTGGCCAGTGGTTTAGGGGCTGGTTTAGCACAGTGGGCTAAACAGCTGGCTTGTAATGCAGAACAATGCCAGCAGCGCGGGTTCATTTCCCGTACCGTTCCCAGAACAGGCGCTGGAATTTGACGACTGGGGGCTTTTCACAGTAACTACATTGAAACTTACTTGTGACAATAAGCGATTATTATTATTATTATTATTATTATTAGTGGTTGGTGCGCCCTGGTGCTCCCTGGAGGTACGTGGAGGGGCAAACTCACCTCCTCGCTTTCGGAGTTCATGGTGGCTGGTCTATGTTTGTAAGGACCAGTAGTAATTGGCACCGGGCTGACATCCCACTGGTGGGGAGAAAAATTGCATTGTGCCAGAAGACCCAACTTCAATCTCGTCAAAGAGATTGAAATACATTTAAATCAGCTTCTCGCACTTTCTGGGAGAGATCCGATTCACACAAGCGGGAAGGGCCCAGAAAGATTGCAAACTGTTCCCGTTTTTGGCCTCATGTCAAATCTTTCCAACATAGTGGGATTTGCTCCACAACATTACTGGAAAATCTCTCCCATTCTATCATACTATATTTCACATTATTCCAGAGGGCAGAATCATTCCTTCAAAAAGACAGAGGGAACTCCGCTACCAGTGACGAGCGGTGGAGAATCCAGAGTCGGACAGATGATCCGGTCCCCCGCTGGCGTCGAGATCAAGGTCTGCACCAGATGGAGGGTGCAAATAAGTCAAATTGACCAATTTTCACCCTATTAAGTGGCCGGGCACTATATTCTCTGGCCCGCATGATTCTCCTGTCCTCTGGGCCGGGAATCATGTCGGCGAGAATTGGTGCAGGTCTTGATAAACATAGGCCTGATGCAGTGAATCTCGTAGAGGATCAATGGGTAGTTCTTTAAGGGAGTTGCCCGCAAAGTCTTCAGAGGGTTACTCTCCCCCCACACAATGCAACACCAGCCCACCCCACCCCTACCAGATCCCCACCACCACCCATCCCATTAGAGACCCATTAATTAGAGAGACATCCACGAGAGACCCCTGTGGTAGTCGGTGTTAGAGGTGTTACGGTACCCTGTAATGCTGTAAGATCATTGGTGTAGGAGGTACTGTTTTCATTTGTTAAGCCTGCCTGCTGGTTCTGCCCAGTAAGGCGGAGTATAAGAGCCCATGTCTCCCCAGCAGCTGCCTTCTGTACCTGCGCTGCTGGGGAGACAAGGTAAACATCTAGTGTAATAAAACCTTCAATTGTCTCCAATCTCGCTTCTGGAGTTATTGATCGTGCATCAATTTATTACACTAGATTTTAAAGAATGGAGCTCCGAATCAAGTCGGAGTGTCTGCAACTCAGCCCCCACGCGGCAACTCAGTGGCAACCTTCAAGCACTGACTGGCGTGTTTCAATGGATATCTCAGGACGCCCACAATTACACCCACGGAGGACCAGAAAATGCAAGTCCTGCACTCAAGGGTGAGCCCACAGATCTACACTCTCATCGAGGACGTGGCCGATTTCGAGGCCGCAATGAATCTGCTGAAAGGACACTATATTCGCCCTGTAAACCAGGTCTACACCCAACGTCTACTAGCGACGAGACGACAAATCCCTGGGGAATCACTGGAGGAGTTCTACCGTGCGCTCCTGGTGTTGGGGAGGAACTGTAACTGCCCGCAAGTTTCAGCCAGAGACCACACAGAACTTTTGATCCGGGACACATTTGTTGCAGGTATGCTGTCCTCCCAAATCCGCCAGTGAATGCTGGAGAAAGAGACACTAGGCCTCAAGGAGGCACGGGCCCTTGCTAGTTCCCTGGATGTGGCCTCACGAAATGCCCGCGCTTACATCCCCGACCACGCGGCAGCCCCTTGGGCAGCGTGGAACCCCCCCCATGACCGACTTTGATGCATCCCCCATCCCCCCACAAGCTTGTGCTGTGAGACTGCCAGGCAACCCCGGGGGGCCCCGCTGCTATTTTTGCGGGCAAGCCAAGCACCCCCGACAGCGCTGTCTGGCCCGCTCATCCCTCTGCAAAGGTTGCGGCAAAAAGGGCCACTTCATGGCGGTATGCCAGGCCCGGGCGTCGCTGCGGTCTCTGGAGGTGAATCGGGACCACCACCACAACCCTCTCCACGGGCCACGTGCGTCTAGCGGGCGCCGCCATCTTCCTCCTTCAGGGCCACGTGTGGCCTCCGGGCGCCACCATCTTGTCTCTCGGACACCACGTGCGATGGATGGGCGCCGCCATTTTGTGCACCCCCAGCCATGGGCTCTCAGGACCCCGACTCGGATGACCACAAACCGCTCGAGGAGAACATCGAACTTCTGTCACGACTAGCCTTGGTGACCCTGGACCAGTCTCGGCCCCGAACACTCTTGACTGCAACGACGATCGTGCTCATCAATGGGCATGAAACATCCTGTCTGATCGACTCTGAGAGCACGGAGAGCTTCATACAGCCCAACACAGTAAGGCGCTGTTCTCTACCCGTTCACCCAGTTAACCAAAAAATCTCCCTGGCCTCCGGGTCTCATTCAGAAATCAAGGGGTTCTGCATAGCGAACCTCACGGTCCAGGGAAGGGAGTTTAAAAATTACCGGCTCTTCGTCCTTCCCCACCTCTGCGCTGCCACACTCCTAGGGTTAGATTTTCAATGCAACCTCCAAAGCTAAACCTTTAAAATTCGGCGGCCCTATACCCCCCTCACTGTCTGCAGCCTCGCAACTCTCAAGGTCGATCCGCCTTCCCTTTTTGCGAACCTCACCCTGGATTGCAAACCCGTCGCCACCAGGAGCAGACGGTACAGTGCCCAGGACCGGACTTTTATTAGCTCGGAGGTCCAGGGATTACAGAGGGAAGGTGTCATTGAGGCTAGCAACAGTCCTTGGAGAGCTCAAGTAGTGGTTGTAAAGACCTGGGAGAAGCATAGGATGGCCATCGATTATAGCCAGACCATCAACAGGTATACGCAGCTTGACGCGTACCCTCTTCCCCGCATGTCCGATCTGGTCAACAGGATCGCACAATACAAGGTCTTTTCCACAGTGGATCTAAAGTCCGCCTACCACCAGCTCCCCATCTTCCCTAGCGATCGCAAATACACTGCTTTCGAAGCAGATGGGCGGCTCTACCACTTCCTAAGGGTCCCCTTTGGTGTCACTAATGGAGTCTCGGTCTTCCAACGAGAGATGGACCGAATGGTTGACCGGTACGGTTTGTGGGCCACGTTTCTGTACCTCGATAATGTCACCATCTGCAGCCACGACCAGCAGGACCACGACACCAACCTCCGAAAATTCCTCCATACCGCAAAAACCCTTAATCTCACATATAACAAGGATAAATGCGTGTTCAGCACCAACCGTCTAGCCATCCTCGGCTACGTAGTGCATGATGGAGTTATAGGCCCAGACCCTGAACGCATGCGCCCCCTCGTGGAGTTCCCCCTCCCTCACTGCTCCAAAGCCCTGAAACGCTGCCTGGGATTTTTCTCTTATTTTGCCCAGTGGGTCCCCAACTATGCGGACAAAGCCTGCCCGCTAATCCAATCCATGGTTTTTCCCCTGTCGACAGAGGCCCGCCAGGCCTTCAGCCGCATCAAAGCGGACATCGCAAAGGCCACGATGTGCACCATTGACGAGTCCCTCCCCTTCCAAGTCGAGAGCGACGCGTCCGACGTAGCTCTGGCGGCCACCCTCAACCAAGCGGGCAGACCCATGGCCTTCTTCTCACGCATCCTCCACGCTTCAGAAATCCGCCATTCCTCAGTTGAAAATGAGGCCCAGGCCATTTTTAGAAGCTGTGCGGCATTGGAGGCATTACATGGCCGGCAGGAGATTCACTCTCCTCACTGACCAACGGTCGGTGGCTTTCATGTTCGATAATGCACAGCGGGGCAAGATAAAGCACGACAAGATCTTACGGTGGAGGATCAAACTCTCCACCTACAACTATGAGATCTTATATTGTCCCGGGAAGCTAAACGAGTCTCCTGATGCCCTATCCCGCGGCACATGTGCCAACGCACAAGTGGGCCGCCTCCGAGTCCTCCACGAGGACCTCTGCCACCCGGGGATCACTCGATTCTTCCATTTCATTAAAACCCGCAACCTGCTCTACTCCATCGAGGAGGTCAGGACAGCCACCAGGAACTGCCAAATCTGCGCGGAGCGGAAACCGCACTTCTACAGGCCAGAGAAAGCGCACCTGATAAAGGCTTCCCGTCCCTTTGAACGCCTCAGTACGGACTTCAAAGGGCCCCTCCCCTCCACCGATCGCAACACGTACTTCCTGAACGTGATTGACGAGTACTCCCGGTTCCCATTCGCCATTCCCTGCCCCGACGTGACCGCAGCCACTGTCATAAAAGCCCTCCACAGTATCTTTACGCTGTTTGGTTTCCCCACCTACATACACAGCGATAGGGGGTCCTTCTTTATGAGCGATGAACTGCGTCAATTCCTGCTCAGCAAGTGCATCGCCTCAAGCAGGACGACCAGTGACAACCCCCAGGGAAACGGACAGGTCGAGAGGGAGAACAGAACGGTCTGAAAGACCGTCCTACTGACCCTACGGTCCAGGAATCTCCCAGTCTCCCGCTGGCAGGAAGTCCTCCCGGATGTCCTCCACTCCATCCGATCACTGCTTTGTACCACGACCAACCAAACACCTCACGAACGTCTCCTTGTCTTCCCCAGGAAGTCCTCCTCTTGGACCTCGCTCCTGACCTGGCTGGCAGCTCCCGGACCCATCCTGCTCCGAAAACACATGCGGGTGTTTTACGCGGCGCTGCTGCTAGGATCGGTAAGGGGCAGCGCCGATATTTTTGATTTAAAACGGCACAGATCCTCTGCACTTACACTCAAAAATGGAGAATCCAGCCCATAGTCTCCCAAGCGGAGAATCCTGCCCAGAATCTATGGTATTGCCGTGCGCCCGCAGGGCTGCACAGAAGAATTGGGCCAGGTTATGACCGAAATTATCAATCTCCATTCACAACTGGGATTTTCTGATGTGGCTGACAATGAATGGAGTTTCAGCTGGAACATCAAATTTTCCATTCTCACTCGCAATGGGCCATGTTTTCCGAGAGACTGGGCAGGATTTTTCTGCTGGACTCTGAACTCTGCCATGAGGCTCAAATAGAGGCAAGAAGCCCAAATTATGAGCTGTATTTTACATGCTCCTGACTGGTATGTTTTGGGCACGGGGGCCGATCCCACCATCTTCCTCCCACCCCTAAGCTCTGTCACCTAATATAGGGCTGGGCAGGTGCCAAAATTGGCAGCACACCCACCACATGCAAATAAGTAATCAAGGATAAATTATCAAGCCAATTGACCCTGATGATAAACGTTTTGGCATGGGAAGTCGGGTGGGAACAGGCAGTTCTTCATAGGGCAGTAAAGAAGGTGGTGTTTTGATCTTTTGCCGATTAGGGTGTGGTGGCCGAAGGTCAAAATATTTCAGGAGCAATTATATAATAATATGTATTAGTGTTACAAATAGGCTTACATTAACACTGCAATGAGGTTACTGTGAAAATCCCCGAGTCGCCACACTCCGCCGCCTGTTCGGGCACACAGAGGGAGAAGTCAGAATGTCCAATTCACCTAACAAGCACGTCTTTCGGGACTTATGGGAGGAAAACGGAGCACCCGAAGGAAACCCACGCAGACACAGGGAGAACATGCAGACTCCGCACAGACAATGACCCAAGCTGGGAATTGAACCCTTGTTCCTGGCGCTGTGAAGCAACATTGCTATGGATGGACAATGCCTAGCCAGTGAAGCCCATATCCCTTGAATGAATACAAAGCTCAAACCCCCACTTCCTTCCTACCCACTAAGCAGCCTTAAACTCAGCCGTTTCCTCACACATCCACCTGCCAAACCTTACCTGCCCAAAACATTCTTGCGAAGATCCCAGACTTACCTCCTTTGGGGATCCATGGGCTTTCTTTTTCTTACTCATTGCAGCCCTGGTAGCGGCCAATGACACTTTGTTGGAGCAGATGGATTGTTGTGCAATCTGAATGGCCAGCAACTCCAGAGGGTGGGAATTCCTCCCCGGTGAGGGGCACGAGTTTCATTCGGCCCTTGTTTAGCAGTCCAACAGTGCTTTCTGGCTGCAAAGTGGGCCCACAACTTTGCTTCCGGGGAAGGGGTGAGGGGGATGCTATCTAAGCCCTCCTATCATTCAGCATTGTTAGGGAAACAGTCACTCACCATTGGTTTTTCGCTTGACTGGCCAATTGGTGGCCAGAGGTTGGGGTCACTGCTCATGGAGGACCAATAGGTGGCTTTCCAGCCTGAAAGCAGGAACAAGATGTCAAGATGATGGAGAGAACACTCCAAAATAAAAGCGCCATCTCTCCAACTTTTTCAAATTTAAAATAAACAATGACCATTGCAGACGGGCAAGCCCTATGAGGAGGTGGAACCTTTCCAAAGGGTGCCCTCTGGCTGCTGCTGCGCCCAGGCAGGCAGCGACAGCCTCAAAGCCAGCCTTGAGCACAAACCACCTCCATGTCTGCCTCTTTTTATGACTTCACCTGATGACGGAGAAGCGCCCCAAAAACTTGTGATCTCAAACAAATCTGTTGGACTTTAACCTGGTGTTGCGAAACTTCTTACTGTGCCCATCCCAGCCCAGCGCTGGCATCTCCACATCATGGCTTCTATGAAGACAAGGGGAGACCACACCGCATTGTCACAAAAGAAACAAAAGTTTATTTACAAGGCTTAAGGTACACTGCTCCCGGTGGTACCCAACTGGGACTGAGCTGACCGGTGCCAAACTGGCCGACCTGATATATAATGTTAATTGAGCTTTTCCTGTCCCCTTAGCAGGAAGCCTGTTTTCCGCAAGGGACGAAGGGAATACAATCGTTTCCATCCTGTAAGTCCCGTACAGGGTGCAGGGTATGACAGCCGCCGAAGGCCAATTCCAAGCTGCTAAACTTCCCTTGCCACCAATGGAAACCAGCAGGATAACTGAGATTTTCCAGTTGACCTCTTTCAATACAACCTAAGTGGCTCCTAATGAGTTCAGTTGGCTCCCCATCATTTGCAATTTGGTAGCCCTGTTGATCGGTGCACACATCCACCTCCAGGAAAATAGGGGGACAGAGTGGAGCTGGGGAACAGGCTCCTGTCTGTGGCACACATCTCAGTTCCGAGCCTCCGTGAGGCCTGAGGATCCTCTGCATTGTTTGGTAGTAATTAAGACTCATCATTTATCCCGGGTAAGTGACTGGTAAGTAGGTTTTCTTTTCATTTGTATATTTTTTTATTTTTTTTCTTTTGTTTTTTGGAATTACAGTTGTATCAGTTAACCTAAGGTTTAAGACGTGGCAGGAGATCCCAGATCCATGTCATGCTCCTCGTGTGCGATGCGGGAGCTCACGGACACGTCCACTGTCCCTGGCTCCTTCACATGCAAGAAGTGTGTCTAGTTGCAGCTCCTGTTAGACCGCTTGACGGCTCTGGAGCTGCGATGGACTCACTTTGGAGCATCCGCGATGCTGAGGACGTCGTGGATAGTACGTTTAGCAAGTTGGTCACACCGCAGGTGAAAGTTACTGAGGGAGATAGAAAATGGGTGACCAAACGACAGAGTAAAAGTAGGAAGGCAATGCAGGTGTCCCCTGCGGTCATCTCCCTGCCAAACAGATATACCGCTTTTGATACTATTGAGGGAGATGGCTCACCAGGGGAAGGCAGCAGCAGCCAGATTCATGGCACCGTGGCTGGCTCTGCTGCGCAGCAGGGCAGGAAGAAGAATGGCAGGGCTGTAGTAATAGGGGACTCAATCATAAGGGGAATAGACAGGCGGTTCTGCGGACACAATCGAGACTCCAGGATGGTATGTTGCCTCCCTGGTGCAAGGGTCAAGGATGTCACGGAGCGGCTGAAGGACATTCTGGGGGGAGGGTGAACAGCCAGCTGTCGTGGTGCACGTAGGCACCAACGATATAGGTAGGAAACGGGATGAGGTCCTACAAGCTAAATTCAGGGAGTTAGGAGTTAAACTAAAAAGTAGCACCTCAATGGTAGTAATCTCAGGATCGTTACCAGCGCCACGAGCTAGTCAGAGTAAGAATGCCAGGATAGATAGGATGAATGCGTGGCTCGAGAGATGATGCAAGAGGGAGGGATTCAAATTCCTGGAGCATTGGAACCGGTTCTGGGGGAGGTGGGACCAGTACAAACCGGATGGTCTGCACCTGGACAGGACTGGAACCGATGTCCTAGGGGGGGTGTTTGCTAGAGCTGTTGGGAGGGTTTCAACTAATGTGGCAGGGGGATGAATCCAATGTAGGAAGTCGGAGGGAAGTAAAACGGGGCCAGAAACAAAAAGCAGTAAGGGGGAAAGTTTAAGGCAGAGAAGCCATAGTCAAGAATCAAAAAGGGCCACAGTACAGGGTACAATGACTGAGGAGAGTGTGAAAAGCGAGGTGGCCAATGCAGGATTGAGGGTGTTGTACCTAAATGCGCGTAGTATACGGAACAAGGTAAATTAGCTTTTTGCGCACATTGAAATTGGCCGGTATGGTGTTGTGGGCATCACAGAGACGTGGCTGTAAGGGGATCAGGGCTGGGATCTAAATATCCAAGGATATATGTCCTATCGAAAGGACAGGCAAAGGGGGCGGGGTTGCATTGTTAGTAAGGAATGAAGTTCAATCGATAGCAAGGAGCGATATAGGATCATAAGGTATAGAATCTCTGTGGGTAGAGTTGAGGAATCGCAATGGTAAAAAGACCCTGATGGGAGTTATATACAGGCCCCCTAGCAGTAGTCAGGCTGTGGGGCAGAAAATAAATCAGGAGTTAGAAAAGGCATGTAAAAAAGGCAATATTACAATAATCATGGGGGACATCAATATGCAAGTGGACTGGGAAATCAGGTTGGTAGTGGATCCCAAGAAATGGAACTTGTGGAATGTCCAAGAGATGTTTTTTTGGAGCAGCTTGTGACAGAGCCTAGTAGGGAACAGGCAATTCTGGATTTTGTGATGTGTAATGAGGCAGACATGATTAGGGAACTTAAGGGAAGGAACCCTTAGGGAGCAGTGACCACAATATGATAGAATTTACCCTGCAATTTGAGAGGGAGAAGCTGCAATCAGATATAATGGGATTACAATTAAATAAGGGTAACTACAAAGACATGAGGGAGGAGCTGGCCAGAGTTGATTGGAGAAGGAGCCTAGCAGGGAAGACTATGGAACAGCAATGGCAGGAGATTTTGGGGGTTATTAGGGAGGCACAACAGAAATTCATCCCAAGGAGGAGGAAACATGCTTAGGGGAGGACAAGGCATCCATGGCTGACGAGGGATGTCAAGGACAGCATAAAGGCTAAGGAAAAAGCATACAAAGTGGTGAGAATTAGTGGGAAACAAGAGGATTGGGAAGCCTTTAAAAGCAAACAGAGGACACTAAAAAAGCAATAAGGGGGGAGAAGATGAAGTATGAGTGTAAGCTAGCTAGTAATATAAAGGAAGATAGGAAGAGATTTTTTCAACATATGAAAGGTATGAGAGAGGTAAAAATAGACATTGGACCACTAGAAAATGTCGCTGGAGAAGTAATAATAGGAAACAAAGAAATGGCAGAGGAACTGAATAGTTACTTTGCATCAGTCTTCACGGTGGAAGACACCAGTGGGATGCCAGAGCTCCAGGAGAACCGGGGGCAGAGGTGAGTGCAGTGACCATTACTAAAGAGAAGGTCTGAAGGTGGAAAAGTCACTTGGACCGGATGGACTACACCCCAGGGTCCTGAAAGACATAGCTGAGGAAATTGTGGAGGCATTAGTGATGATCTTTCAGGAATCACTGGAGGCAGGAAGGGTCCCAGAGGACTGGAAAGTGTAATGTAACACCACTGTTTAAGAAGGGAGGGAGGCAGAAGACGGGAAATTATAGGCTGGTTAGCCTGACTTCGGTCATTGGTAAGATTTTAGAGTCCGTTATTAAAGATGAGATCGCGAAGCACTTGGAAGTGCAGGATAAAATAGGACTGAGTCAGCACGGCTTTGTCAAAGTGAGGTCGTGTCTAACAAATCTGTTAGAGTTCTTTGAGGGGGTAACAAACAAGTTAGACAAAGGAGAATCAGTGGACGTGATTTATTTAGATTTCCAGAAGGCCTTTGACAAGGTGCCGCATAGGAGATTGTTAAATAAGTTAAGAGCCCATGGTGTTAAGGGTAAGATCCTGGCACAGATAGAAGATTGGCTGACTGGCAGAAGGCAGAGAGGGGGGATAAAGGGGTCTTTTTCAGGATGGCAGCCGGTGACTAGTGGTGTGCCTCAGGGGTCTGTGCTGGGACCACAACTTTTCACAATATACATTAACGATCTGGAAGAAGGTTCCGAAGGCACTGTTGCTAAGTTTGCAGATGATACGAAGATCTGTAGAGGGACAGGTAGTATTGAGGAAGCAAGGGGGCTGCAGAAGGACTTGGACAAGCTGGGAGAGCGGGCAATGAAGTGACAAATGAAATACAATGTGGAAAAGTGTGAGGTTATGCACTTTGGAAGGAGGAATCTAAGCATAGACTATTTTCTAAATGGGGAAATGCTTCGGAAAGCAGAAGCACAAAGGGACTTGGGAGTCCTTGTTTACGATTCTCTTAAGGTTAATGTGCAGGTTCAGTCGGCAGTTAAGAAGGCAAATGCAATGTTAGCATTCATGTCAAGAGGGCTAGAATACAAGACCAGGGATGTACTTCTGAGGCTGTATAAGGCTCTGGTCAGATCCCATATGGAGTATTGTGGGCAGTTTTGGGCCCCATATCTAAGGAAGGATGTGCTGGCCTTGGAAAGGGTCCAGAGGAGGTTCACAAGAATGATCCCTAGAATGAAGAACTTGTCGTATGAGGAACGTTTGAGGACTCTGGGTCCGTACTCGTTGGAGTTCAGAAGGATGAGAGAGGATCTTATTGAAACGTAGAAGATACTGCGAGGCTTGGATAGAGTGGACGTGGAGAGGATGTTTCCACTAGAACTAGAAAAACTAGAACCAGAGGACACCATCTCAGATTAAAGGGACGATCCTTTAAAACAGAGATGAGGAGGAATTTTTTCAGCCAGAGGGTGGTGAATCTGTGGAACTCTTTGCCGCCGAAGGCCGTGGAGGCCAATTCACTGAGTGTCTTTAAGACAGAGATAGATAGGTTCTTAATTAATAATGGGATCAGGGGTTATGGGGAGAAGGCAGGAGAATGGGGATGAGAAAATATCAGCCATGATTGAATGGCGGACCAGACTTGATGGGCCAAGTGGCCTAATTCTTCTCCTATGTCTTATGGTCTTATGTTGATTAAAAAATGAGTTACAGTGGAATGGACAAGTGCTCAAATTTTGGGTGTGTTGGGTGGGTATCTATCACATGAGTACCACAATTTCACTCTCTCCCATGTATTTCAATGGCAAATGTCTCAGTGAGATACTATGAAGATACTATGATGGCTAAGCTTCTGGAGGGAGCTGGGTAGCTCAGGAAGCTGCTCTGAAGGCTATGAAAACTAAAAGGGAATAACATTTTAAGTGAGGAGTAGGTGATCTGCAAATAAAGAAACCAATGTGTGAAAGATTACCAAACTCAGCCTGTCGTCTGGAGTCTAGTTTCTAATCCTGAATGTTGCTGTTATAGCCTCTGTATCATAATGTGCTTCAGCTGGCAGCAACATTGCATATAGCAGCTCTAGTTATTTGTTGATTGAGCAATCATTTGAGTGCTGTGCCCATAATATGGATGGGAAAGTTATTAATTTGAGTGGTTGGTCATTAATATTTTGTCTGTCATTTGCTCCTTGTGTTTTCCTAAAGTTCGAGGTTGATGTTGCTTGCTCTTTGTCAGTCCAGCTCAAATCCATCATTAGCAATCGCTCTTTTTATCTGGGCTGGATTTATGCCAAACAAAAGTGAAACTGAGGAGTTAAACTTCAGACAGGTTGTAAACCATGGCCTTGATGTAGTCCAGACACACCACAACTCCTCACTGCTATCTCTTACAATTAACATTCCGCAGGAAAAAAATACTAATAAAATATACCTTGCTTAAAGAAGTGAGTGTTTGTATATATACATTTATATGTTTCACACAATATTTGACGACACGTAGAATATAACATCTGTTCAGGGCACTTTGGAACATGAATAGTCCTATGGCGATCTTTCCTGTTGTAATTGGTTGCTGTTGTTTGAAGCAGCAGTGACAACTTCAATTATACATTTTGAGCACATATTTTACATGAACTTTCAGAACAATACATCAACAGTGGTCTTTTAATCTATTCAAATTGGTAGCTTCTGTAACAATGTGGATATTCTAAAATTAGACATGACAGTGAAAACAAATATTAAAACGTTGCAACGTGCTCCAGAATTTTAAAAGCTAACGGAACAATGGCCAGAATTTTATGTTGCTCGGGCAGACACGTGCCTGACCCGGAACCACATGAAAACGCGTGAGGAAATCTCCGGCGTTTGTCCCGACATTATTGCACACTTGCACAATATTTTGGTTCGTCAACAGTTAATTTAATTTAACATTTATTTTAATCAAAAAGTGTTTCACAGTTTTTTGTTTTGGAAATAAAGAGCTGGGCATCTTTTCTCCCACTATATTATAATGCACTAGTACCATGATGGTATATTTTAATGGCTTTTAGATCAATGAATGGCATGTTATCTTTGGAAATGAAAAAGCTGACAAATTATTACCAAGGAACTAGTAGGCCCTATTTAAAAACAATAACAGGAAACTTATAAGGGACCAGTGAACAAGAATATCAAACTGTTTCAATGTGGTAAACCACTGTTACATCTGTATTAGGTGATATAAGGTAGGACCTGTACTACAGGTTCGCTGGTAGCCCCTGCCTGCTGGCTCCACCCAGTAGGAGGACTATAAATATGCGTGTCCTCTATTCAGCAGCCATTTCACCAGCTGCTGTGGGAGGCCACACATCTTACTGCAATAAAGCCACAGTTGTATCCAACCTGAGTCTTTGTACAATTGATCGTGCATTATTCTACTAATTGATTAAGTTGTAGTTGAAGAAACTCCAATTCTTTGAGGACTGGTGCGACATATTACTATTGAAATAAGAGCAAACTAAGCTCAAGTGTTTTGTTTTGTTTTATAATGTGGGGCTGGATTCTCCATCCCGCCACGCCAGATTTTTGGTTCAGCACACCGACGGGATGCTCTATTTCGCCGGCTTGTCAATGGGATTTCCCACTGTGGGGCAGCCCCATACCGTCAGGAAACCCCCGGGCCACCAGCAAAACGGAGCATCCCGCCGGCGGAGAATCCAGCCCGTGGTGTTTGAATGGGACAAGAGTCACAGAACTCGGTTTGTTGGGGATAGATTGTGACTTAAAGCAGTAAGGTTGAATGTGGGAGAGTGACTGTCGAGACAACGTTTGGGGAAGCGATAGTCTGGTTGGGCTGTTAAAAATCTAAACGTTGCTTAGTTTAGCTAATGTAACTCCTTTATTCTAAAAAGGAGGGAGACAGAAAGCAGGAAACTATAGGCCAGTTATCTTAACATCTGTCACAGGGAAAATGCTAGAAGCTTTTATTAAAGGTGTTGAAACTTGGCACTTAGATAAATTCAAGATAGTCAGGCAGAGTCAGTATGTGAAGGGGAGATTATGTTTAACTAATTTATTAAAGTTCTTTGAAGAAGTAACAGGGGCTGTGGGTAAAGGGGAACTGGTGGTTGTACTGCACTTTGATTTTCAGATGGTGTTTCATCAAAGGTTATTGCAATAAATAAAAGCTCATGGTGTAAGGGGTAAGATATTGGCATGGATTGAAGACTGGCTTGCTAACAGCAAACAAAGAGTAGGCATAAATGGATCATTTTCTGAATGGCAGGTTGTGATGAGTGGTGTGCTGCAGAGATCTATGGTGGGGCCTCAACTCTTCACAATTTATACAAATTATTAGAATGAAGGCACCAAAAATATAGTTGCTAAATTTGCTGATGACACAAAGATAGGTTATAGGTTAGGTTAAATACATGGGCAAAGATCTGGGAAATGCGGCAAAGGTGAAAAAAAGTGAAATTGTCCAATTTGGCAGGAAGAATAAAAAGAAGCATATATTTAGATTCCTTAATCTTAATCCTTAATCTAGAAAGTGATGTTTTCACATCATAGAATCATAGAATTTACAGTGCAGAAGGAGGCCATTCGGCCCAGCGAGTCTCCACCGGCCCTTGGAAAGAGCAACCTACTTAAGCCCATCTACACTATCTCTGTAACCCAGTAACCCCACCCAACCTTTTGGACACTAAAGGGCAATTGATCATGGCCAATCCACCAAACCTGCACATCTTTGGACTGTGGGAGGAAACCGGAGCACCCGGAGGAAACCCACGTAGACACGGGGAGAAAGTGCAAACTTCACACAGTCACCCGAGGCCGGAATTGAACCTGGGACTCTGGAGCTGTGAAGCAGCAATGCTAACCACTGTGCCACCACGCCACTTCCTGACTCAAATGCTTTGATGTTGTTGCTCAGGATTTGCTAGTTTCTGGATGCGATTTAACAGAACTAAAACAGAGTCCCACGTTGAGTGTATTTAGCTGGGTGTTTCCTGGTGCTTGCAGCATCGAGAAAGACTCTGCTATCTAATGGGACTCCGTTTCATTTTGGAGTCTCAGTGGGGAACGGCCCACCAAGCTGCACTTAGTCCCATTTCCTGCACTCAGGAGCTTCGCTCACCAGTGCAGGAAGAGGCCCTGGAGGACCCCCCCCCCCCCACCTCAAGGAGACGTCTGGAAGCCCCCCATGGCCAAACTCACCTATAAGGGGGTCGAGCACCCCATAGCCCACCTAACAAGGGCAGGGCATCCCCAGGCCTGATCACTGGCACGGGCAGTATGCTACCTGGGCACCTTGGCACTGCCAATCTGGCACTCTGACAGTGCTCCTACCAGCCTGGGTGCTCAGTGGCATAAGGGGTGCCAGGGTATCTCCCTGCCCAAAGCCCAGTCACCCAATGGCTCCCGATCCCCTGGGAGATCTCCCAAAGTGCCGGTATGCCTGTTCCCCATTTGTTGAGACTAGTACTAACTGACGCTTGCTCGGGGTCTCCGAGGCACAGGAGTTAGATCCTGCGCCTTGGGTAAGTGCATATTAAATTGCTGCTCACTGCAGCACATTAATATACAGAATTGCCAGATTTGGATCCCGCCCGTTGTGAGGGTGAGACCCACACAGACACGGGGAGAATGTGCAAACTCCACACAGATACTGACCCGGGGCCGGGATCGAACCCGGGTCCTCAGCGCCATAGGTAGCAGTGCTAACCACTGCGCCACCATGCCACCCTCCTCAGGTAGAATCATGATGGTGTACTTGACCTTCTCCAGGGTAAAGGTCCATAAGATCACCCAACCAGGCCGAGGCACGAGACTGAGCGGATGCTCTCCATCCCAGCAGAATTCGCCTTCGGGCTATCAGCAAGGTGAGTGCATCTGCCTTCACCCCCATCCGCAGCCCCGGCGAGTCCAGCACCCCGAAAATGGCCACCAACGAACCAAGCTCCAGATCATTGTTAAGAACCGCTGACGTGGTGTTAAAAAAGGAGACCCAAAAGCTCACCAGCTTTGGACAAGAACCGAACATGTGGGTATGGTGAGTGGATCCACGAGAACACCTGTCCTCCACTCCATCAAAGAAACCGCTCATCCTACTTTTGGTTAGAGCTCTATGAACCATCTTGAGTTGAATGAAGCTGAACTATGTACAGGATGAGATGGAATCTACACTACAAAAGGCCTCATTCCACACATATTCATCTAGGATGGGTCCCAACTTCTCCTCCCATTTCACCTGATCAAGCGACGTATATTCCAATGTGTTGGTCCACTTATCAACATCCAAGATCCTCCCCCCCGCACCCCCCCACCCAAGTCCTCGTCAACCATAACATTTCCTCTAACAGGGAAGGCTGTGGCACCAAGGGAAAAATAGGTCAAACCTTGTGAACTAAGTCGCGCAATGGAAAATATCGGAATAGGTGTGTCCCTGACAGTTGGAATTATAGACTGCTGGTGAGGTAGCTCCTACCAGTACAATGAAAGGGGTAAGAACATTTCCAACTGGATGATAAACTAATTCTCAGAAGAGAAGAGATAGAGATCCATCAACCATACAACATAGAAATTCCTCCATTACCACTTCAACTATAGAAAACAAACTTCAACAATCGATTAACAAGAACTATATAGTAAAACCCACCACCCGTTCAGCCCGCTACTTTTACAAGAAACCGCAAATAAAGAGATCCCCCCCATATCACCTTTCATTTAATTGGACCCCAGTCCATGTTTGTTGACAAAGTCCTCCACCTCTTCAAATGTCTCGAATCCTTGACCTTGTGTGTGACCCGCAGCCTTGCTGAGTAAACCACTCCGAAACGAACGCCTTTCCTGTAGAGCGTGGTCTTTACCTTGTTAAAGGCCGCCCACTTCCACACTAACTCTGCAACCCACATCTTGATACATTCGTATAATGCTTCCTTCCCATTTCATGTCGCACTCTTCCTTGGCCCACAGCAGGACCTTCTCCTTATCTTAGAAGCTATGAAACCGAATGATCAAATCACAAGGTGGCTCATTCGGTCGAGGCTTCTTCCGGAGCATCCAATGGGCCCTGTTGAGTATCGGGCGGGGGAGAAGAGACCACTATCGGCCGCCATTTTCCAGAACATCCGTGATAAATATTTGGTGAGGTTTGGGCCCTCCATTCCCTCCGGCAGTCCCACAACTCAGAGGTTCTGCCTCCCTAACCAATTATCCAGGTCGTCGACCTTCACCTTCAATCTTTAATTTTCATCGGCCACCACTGTGACCTCGGCCTCAAGCTATGCAAGCTGGTTCTCATGTCTCGTAAGTGCCTCCTCCATACCCTTCAGTGTTTCCCCATGTTTTTTTACCGTCCCGACGGCTTTGCCGAACTCCATTCTGACTGGGCCCAGCACATCCCCTGTTGACTTACATATTCTGTCCGATATCAGCATCCCCTGCCTCTTGAAGTGCAAGTTAAATTGTTTGTTGAATTCTTGGCCAGTACATCTGAAAGCTTGTGAGATCAGGCTGCTGCTGACTGCAGTTCTGCAGTCACCATCTCAGGTGTCGTGGTGTTCCACATGACTCCCGAGTCCATCGACAGCAGATTAATTTCATGCTTTTTGGTCTCTCTTCCTTTTCGTTTGGGCATGGAATCAGCACGGCGGGGGCGGGGGGGGACCTGTTCTGCCAGACTCTGATGTTTTCAGCTGAGTATCACCCAAAATAACAAGTGAAAATTCCGGGAACAAAACAGGTCCCGATCGGAACTGGAACAGAAGCGCAACTTCCCTCTTATATGTCGCACCGGAAGTCCTCATTAAGACCTGTTATATTGTGTTCTGTGCCTGTTGCTTAACTGCCTTTCATCAATAAACCCCTTTCTTAACTACTGGAGGCCTCCCGTGTATGGCTCGAGCCACCACATTGGCGACGAGGTAACAGGTTTGATTGCAACCAACAGACGTTGTGAATTGAGGGGGAAAGGAAGGAGCCGTTGAGATAATAGAGAAGCTCCAGCAAGAATCGGAATCATTCAAACCATGGGTGAAAATGCCTATCATTGGCAAACTAGACCCATTTGACTGAGGATTTGGCTGAGGATTAGAGTCAGTACATCAACCAACTCCGATATTTTGTTTACTGTGAATAAGATCGCAGGCGAAGGCAAGCCATGATCTTATTGAATGGCGGAGCAGGCTCAAGGGGCCAGATGGCCTACTCCTGCTCCTAGTTCTTATGTTTCTTATGCTCTTATGCTTGTCATGCGTTATGGAAAACAGGCAGAACAGTGGAGTTGAGGCCATGATGAGATCAGTTATGATCATATTGAATGGTGGAGCAGGCTGGAGAGGCTAAATTGCCTGCTCCTGCTCCTGTGATGTTCTAAGAAAGAACAATTCTGTCTGATTTCACCATCTGGCTCTTGGTCTGTAGCCCTGTATGTACCAGCACCTCAAACACAAATCTGGTGTTCTTGATTAATAAGGAGATTTCTTGATTAATTTTGAGATCAGGCGCACGATTTTCTGGCCTCGTTACGATCTCACTCAAGCAAAATGAGGCCGGTGAATAGTGGGAGAGGCCAAAAACGAGAACCATGCCAGGCGCCAAGCAGCTTGCGGTGCAACCGGCCTACTCCCGTAGGCGAAATCGGGATCTCGCCGAATTGGTGTGGAACCAATTAGCACCACTTAAGTCCCATTTCCGTACAATTAATGAAAGCCATGCCATTTCCAATGGGCTCCCATCATTCAGCGGCCTGCCCAGCAAGTGGTCACGCTGGTGTCGATTAGTACTCTTTTTCAAAAATGTGAACCTGGCGGAAGGGCTTCTGAGGGGAGTAGCCATCTTAGCTGACTGGCAAAGAGCCCGGGTATGCTGGGCTTGCCACCCCAGTGCTTGGCAGAGAGTGAGGGACCCTTGGCTAGGAGTGAGGGACCCTCCGCAGGGGGGCTACCATGGGGGTACAACCGGGGGGAAACTGCACGCAGCACCACCATGCCCACTCCTGGAAGGTGATACTTCTCAAAGTATGTGGGCCCAAATGTATAACTTGATTTGGCACCTCACGTCCTCAGAGGCAGCCGACCTGAAGACCTTTGACCAGATAGTGAAATTGGTTAAAGGACATTACAACCCCAGGCCCTCGATTATCCTCCAACATTATAAGTTTAACTCTGCAGTGAGGGACCATGAAAAGTCTGTCCCATTCTTCACAGCCAGACTTCACCAACTCTCTAAACACTGAAAGTTCGGGACCGCACTTAGTGACATGTTGCACGACTGGCTGGTTTGTGGGACCCATAACCTTAATATCCAGAAGAGGTTTCTGGCTGAGACCACCATAACATTGGAAATAACGATCGAGATAGCTTAGACGATGGAGTACATTGAAAAAGGCACCACTGAGCTCCAAAGTGTGGCTGTAGGGGCAGGTTAACCAAGCAGGGGGCGGTATGCCTGCGAAGTCCATGGTGGGATCACCAGGCACAACGAAGAATCAGGCACAGTCCTCAGGACAAGGTCAGATTCAAAGGACCAGGCAAAAGATGGGGCGTCAATGCAAGTCCGAGGTGGCCTGCTATCAATGTGGGGAGGACCTTCCCCAGGAGACCTGCCATATCAGAAGTTCATTTGTTCCCGGTGCAACTGAAAGGGTCACATTCAAAAACGCTGTCGCATGAGGCAAAGTGTGCCAATGCAAAATCAAAACATCAGCAGCAGTTCACAGCGCCACTGAACATAGTGGAGCGGAACTCTGAAGAAGAATATGCAATACATCAGTTGAATGCAGTCCAATTGAATAAGATGGCCCCAATTGAAATTATCTTAAGAGTAAACAGCAAACTCCCTAAAATGGAAGTCTACACTGGGTCTTTGGTGATCATAGTGGAAGAGCAGACTTTCCAATACCTCCATGCAGGAATTCAGTCTTTAAGCTTGAAAAGCAGGACAGCCAAGCTATCCACGTTCACCGGGGAAATTTTGAAGATCTTTGGAACCACCAATGCATCAGTGGCCTACAAAGTGCAGGAGGCCAATCTGCCTTTGGTTGTCATGAAGGAGAAAAAACCAGACTGATGGGAAGAAACAGGGGCAGGATTCTCCAATAATGGGGCTATGTCCCCACTCCAGCGCCAAAACTCGGGAGAATCACTCTGGACTTTCCTGAAGAAAGTCCAGAGTGATTCTCCTACCTGGAGGGGTTAGCACAGCCCCGGAGTAGTCCTTACAGCTCCGGCTGCCGATACGGGGCCCTGCATTTCCGGTCGGGGGTCCACGCATGCGCACGGCGGCAGTCTGTGTCGGCTGCCCCGTGAGACATGGCGGACCCACACCGCGGTCCAGCACCAAAAAGATAACACCCCTTACCCCTGAGATCATGCGCGCCCATGGATCGGTGGCCCCCGATCGATAGTCTGGCCGTCTGTCAGGCACCACCCCCCCCCCCGCCCCCCCGGTGAAGGATCTCCCGCCCCCCACCAGGGCGGCCGCGTTCTGAGTCCGCAGCCACAATGCTGAGTTCCCGATGGGTGGGACCATGAGAGACCCACACCATCGGGAACTTGACAGTTACACTTGGAGTATCGCCGCGGGACCTCTGTCAATGGCCCCCGACCTGCGCAGCGTAAACTGTGCGCGATTCGCGATTTCGCCGCGGAGGCTCGGAGAATCCGCCCCAGGTTTCAGAAGATTAGGCTCTATTGGCTGGAAATTGTTAACATATCGAATGGCATTGTCCAAGATGTCCTAAAGAGGTATGAAAATGTTTTTCACAAGGAGCTAGACTGGGTTAAAGGCGTCATAGCCAAAATCTATATCAATCTGGATTCTAAGCCCAAGTTCTTCAGAGTCAGACCAGTGTCATACCCACTGCATCAGAAGGTTGAAGCAGAGCTGAAGGGATTGGAAGAGCTGGGGATAATTAAGCCGGTTCAGTTTTCAAATTGTGCAGCGCCGATTGTCCGTGTCCTTAAACCAGGTTCGATAAGAACTTGTGGGGGCTATAAATTAACCATAAATCAGAATGCCCAGGTTGACAGGTACCCGATTCCACGGATCGAGGACCAATATGCTAAGCTGACAGGAGGTCTTACCTATTCAAAATTGGACCTTAGTCACGCCTAACTGCAACTAAAATTGGATGCAGAGTCTCAGCGGTTTGCCTCAATAAATACCCACAAAGGCCTCTTTCAATATACTAGACTACTGTTCGGCCGCATTGCTTCAGCCTGCGCCATTTTCCTACATTCGATGGAAAATCTCTTCCAGGAAATTCCTGGTTTACCTTGCTGACGCGTTAGTCACCAGCACGAAACCAGAATAACACATGGCCAGCCTAGAGGAAGTGTTAAAGACGTTTTAAGACGCAGGGTTCTACCTCAAATGTGAAAGTGTACTTTCCAGGCCTCAGAAGTGACACACCTAGGATTTTGCATTGATGCGACAGGGTTACATCCCCTGGAATAAAAGGTAAAGGCTATACAAGATATCCCTGCACATTAAAATGTCAGCTGAATTATGTCCAGATTGAGAAGGAGAGTTCAGTGACTATATATGGTATGGAGAAATTCCACCAATATTTGTTTGGTCACCGGTTGACATAGTGACCGACTACAAGCCATTACTGGCTATGAAGGGAAGAGAAGCCCATACCGCTCATAGCGGCAGCAAGATTGCAATGATGAACCTTGTTGCTGGCAGCCTACAGTTATGTTTTCCAGCACCGGCCTGCCATGCAAATTGCAAATGGGAATGTGGGTGGCACCGTAGCACAGCGGTTAGAACTGTTGCTTCACAGTGCCAGGTATCTGCGTTCAATTCCGGCCTCGGGATACTGTCTGTACGTTCTCCCCGTGTCTGCATGGGTTTCCTCCGGGCGCTCCGGTTTCCTCCCACAGTCCAAAGATGTGCAGGTTAGGTGGATTGGCCATGCTAAATTGCCCTTAGTGTCCAAAATGGTTCGGTGGGGTTACTGTGATACGGGGATAAGGTAGAGGTGTGAGCTGAAGTAGGGTGCCGTTTCCAAGGGCCGGTGCAGACTCGTTGGGCTGAATGGACTCCTTCTGCATTGTAAATTCTATGATAAATACGTGTCCCTGCTGAAGAGCATTCTGCTGCCCCCAGTAGCCCAGGAGATCATGCTGGCTTTGAAATTCCTAAACATTTAGTAATAATCACTTATTGTCACAAGTAGGCTTCAATGAAGTTACTGTGAAAAGCCCCTAGTCGCCACATTCAGGCGCCTGTTCAGGGAGGCCAGTACAGAAATTGAACCCGCGCTGCTGGCCTGCCTTGGTCTGCATTGCAAGCCAGCTTTTTAGCCCACTGTGCTAAACCAGTCCCTAATTTGCTTGTGTCTTTTAGATACATCTGATACTGTATACAAAGAGACTCTGTACTTTCAAAGGTTAAAAGAATGATACAGACTGACTGGCGCTATGAGAAGTCTGAGCAACCAAGGCCCTACATCCCTCCTAAGGACGAGTTGACCTGTGAGGATGGTATGATTCTGTGACGATCACGCGTGGTCATTCCGCCTCTAGCAGGGGGCCCCTTCTTCAAGAGTTATATAGTGCTCACCCAGGGCAAACAAAGATGAAGATGCTGGCACGCAGCTATGGCTGGTGGCCAGGCATAGGTAAAGCCATTGAAGAACAGGTGCAACAGTGCCACCCTTGCCAAATGCAGCAGTCCTTGCCCCTGTCTACCACTCTTCATCCTTGGAAATGGCCAAGTCACCTGTGGATCCAGGTCCATGTTAGCTATATAGGCCCTTTTATGGGCAGATGCTTTTAGTCCTGGTGGATTCCCACTCTAAATGGCTATTGGTTCAAGAGGTGGGAATCACTACCTCAGTGGCCACAGCGGATGCCTTGCGTAGAGTGTTTGCCATTCATAGGCTTTTCGTCCACCATGTTGAACAATGGCACTTCCTTTACTGGCGATGATTTCAAGGTTTTTGTTTGAGTAAATGGCATAAAATACACGAGGATGGCCCCGTACCACCCAGAGTGTAGCAATTTGGTTCAGAGGACCGTTCAGACGTTCAAGAATGTGATGAGAAAGCAATCGGATAAACCTCTTCACCAGCGGTTGGCTAATTTGTTTTTGTTGAACAACTCAACTTCCCATGCACCACAGGGCTCATACTGCTAAGCTGCTCATGGGCTATCAATTGAGAACTATGTTTGCCCTTGAAATTTGACAGGGACTATGGAGGTACATCCGGCCTCCCAGAAGAGTCAGAGGTCATAGCAGAGGGGCGACAGGCATTCAAGGTGGGAGACTTCGTTTTGGTCCATAATTTCACTTCAGGACCTTCTTGGTTAGTGGGATGGATTGTGGCCCATTGGTGTCATATGTGGTTAATGTCAATGGGAAGACCGTCAGAAAAGACGTTGACCACTGAAGGAATTGAGGGGTTGCGTTCTCCAGTTTGGAGTCGGCAAGTCCCACCAGCATCGTGACCACTCCTGTAACTGTCTAGTCAAGACGGACCAGGGGTTTCGGAAACCTTTCAGCCAGCTACACCCGTTTAAGCCGGCAAAGCCAGTTCACCTGCCGTTGCGGCAGGTGACACCAACTGTTGACAATTCAATTGCCCAGAAGGATGCTGAATCTGTGGCAGGGCTACGAAGCTCTGGGAAGGCCCGGAGGTCTCTGGACCGATTGACCGTTTGATGGACTCTCTTTCCCATGTTAACTCTTATAACATTTGTAACTTCTGTACATAGTTTGGGGGATAGTGTGCTCAGGGACTTAAGAGGGGAGGGATATCATAGAATTTACAGTGCAGAAGGAGGCCATTCGGCCCATCGAGTCTGCATCGGCCCTTGGAAAGAGCACCCTACCTAATCCCACACCACCCTAACCCTGTAACCCAGTAACCCCCACTTAACATTTTTTGGACACAGGGCAATTTAGCATGGCCAATCCACCTAACTCGCACATCTTTGGACTGTGGGAGGAAACCAGAGCACCCGGAGGAAACCCACGCAGAGACGATTGTGCACAGGCCCCTCTGCTCCGACACCTTCTTTAGAATTGTACTGTTTTATATTGCCTTTCCACGATCTTCCTACAAAAATGAATTACTTCACATTGCTCCGCATCAATTTTATCGACCAATTGTCTGCCCATTTCGCCATATTGCCTATGTCCTTTCAGAGTTTAACACTATAATCTCAGAGTTCACAATACTCCCATGTTTTGTGTGGTTCACAAATCTTGAAATTGCACCCGGTACACCAAAATCCTGACCATTAATATCAGGGAGAGCAGGAGTCCAAACAGTGACCTCTGGTCAACCCCACGATATGCCTTTCTCCAATCCAAAAAAAACCCAACCATTACATGTATCTTTTTAGTGCAGTAAACCTGTAGGTTCTGAGAAAATCTGGATAAGAATTTTAGCAATAAAGATGCCTACGGATAAGGTCCTCTATCTTTGATAACAAAAGACATATGCTGAATCCCAGTGTTCCTCATCCAGAACTGCCCTGTGATTTGTGCGGATTGAAGGTAGCTGTCCTGGTGTTAGCATTTCTCACCATCCCCACTCCCTCTCCAAACTATAGTTCATGACTGTTCCTTTACATTTTGCTGTCTATTTTCTAAGCTGCGACATGTATATTTATTCTGTCTCTGAATCTTGATAGGAGAAATTAGGGAGTCGTATAAATCTACTTACGATGAGTTTTCTTATAAAAGTGAAAATGTCTGATTTTAGTCGTGTGGCAGGTCTCCCTCCTGATGACACTGCACATTGTCCAAATGATGTGGTAGAGAATACCTGTCAAAAAAATTAAATAATGAGAAAAAAATGGGTGCTGGTGCTAATTAAATGTGGCTTACTTATCAACCATAACACAGGTCCAAAAAAGCACTAAATATGAATTGCCCAAATGGTTTGCTGATCCTGGTTAGGGCACAATGTCCTTTACTGAAGCAAGTGTCAGTTGGGCACAAGAATAAGTTGATCATTAAAGGGTAACAATTGCAACTTTTGATAAAATAATTCATGTTTTATTCAGTGTACAAACCATTTTATATTACTAACTTACAGATAAATTGCAGCAAATTGAAACTATTTCTTCAGTCTTACAGGCTTTGACAAAGTCATCCAGACTCGAAATGTTAGCTCTCTTCTCACTCCACAGGTGCTTTTCAGACCTGCTGAGATTGTACAATATTTTCTGATTTTGTCTTCGGTCTTACTGTTGGTCTCAATAAGAAAAGATTACCTTGTCATACTGCTTTAACAATGGCTGCGTTGTCATGTTCTCTGGCACCATTAATATTGTAGCTCATCCTGGAGAAGCATGGGTCCAAGTGCTAATCTTGCACTGTGTACACATCAGTCAGTGTTTGTTGAGGAGGTGCAGAGGATAATCAGTATGAACCCAAATCCTCATCATCTAATGGCACACATCCAATTTCAGAAAGCTCACGGTGGTTATGTATCCACGCTTTCTGCCAATTTGTTATAGAGTGTGGTTTTGGTTGTACGTCCTTGGGGATCATGTCAGCAGTCACAATGCATCTGTGCACTATGATGGCTTCTGGGAGCTTGTGCACTCCCTACACTAATGAGGATTGGAATTTGAAAAGATTCAACTGTCCATTTTAATACTTGCATGGCGATGAATCAAATTTCCAATATATGTGGTTTATCAGTAACTCTATTTGATTTTTAAAATTCTCTTCTTCTGTCTTCTTTCTCTGCTGAAATCTCGGACTTATTCTGCATTACTGTTCTTTAGTATTTTGCCTGAATTATTTTACTTTTGATCTTTGACCTGGACATAGAGCCTGCTGAAAGATTCCTCAACCATGGGAACACTATAGCTGAGGTTTGGCATCACCCAACATGTAACAGTGGACTCTCCAGTAGAGGTGAGTAAATAGCAGTCATGAGTCCAGGCTGATTTTTCTCTCTCCCTGCACCAAGTCACTGAGGCTAATGTTTTGTGTCTGGATGGCGTTGGTTAACTCAACACACTGAAACCAGGATTTTGCAGCAACACACTAAGCCTTCAGGAAAAGCGGTTTATTACATCATGTTTTTAATGCTGAGTGTCTACATGTTTGCTTTTTCATCATCCAGCCTCACAAAGAGCTCGAGCAGCTTGTATGCAGAAGGATCTTAACCTGCTCTTTGGGATGGCAAAGTTCAGCTTTGCGGTCAGCAAGATTATTGATTTGACTCCATAATGAAGTCAAAATCCATTAACAGAAACAAATCCCTCTGAGTGCCCGTTTCACTACTAAAGGCAAAAATGTAATAAATATATGCGCAGATATTTTTAAAAACGGACCAGCAGGGCAATATTTTATGGGAGAAATGGGTGGGGCTGACTGTTCACCTCCCCCCCCCCCCACCCCCTCGCATCCTCCCCCCCTCCCCCCATAAAATGAAGTTGGCCGGAAGTTGACAGGACCAACAGAAGCCCACCCTGCAGCCATAATATGCTGGGAATGGGCTGAATTGCTTGGTCATGGGACCCCTCCCACCCACAGATTGGCCGGCCGCTCCAGCTGTCACAGCAGTGCCAAAGTTCAGTGGTGGATGGTGCTGGGACTGCAGGAAGGAGAACAAAGAAGATTCTAGCTAGTCTTGAAAGGTAAGTCCCACAGTTGTAGGGCGGAGCGGGACCCTAGAGCCCAGGAAGAGAGGAGGAGCATTTGGTGGGGAGATACATGAAGGACAGGCGACCCGGAAGAAAGAGAGGTGCCAATTTAGGGGCGGGTTGCCCATGATGAGTGCAGAGCACCCACAGAATAAAATGCACCCCCCCCCCACAACTTCTTCCTTGCCCTTTTTCATCTAGACCTTAAAGAATTGGTGTGCCCACTCCACACACCCCTCCCTCCCAACCACCGCCAACACTAGCTGTATTATGGCATGAGCAGTTTATTATTTAGGTCAATAGGCTTGCTAACCAGCCTAATTGACCTGTCATTACTTATTTACATTGAGCATGTGTGCTGTTGATTTTGGTCGCTGCCCACCTTGAATTCTGTGGGGTTAAGCTTGGGAGTGGCCAGGGAGGCGGTAGGCTTGCCACCCTGATATACCATGAATTTACTGCGAGACTATGAGAACGAGTGAACATAAGGCTTTATTATCCAGGAACTTGCCTGTCAGTGTCTGCTGTACAAATGAGTGCCGCCCACAGGTGGCAGGTCTATATATCGCCCCGGGGGGGGGGGGGGGGGGCGGAGCCCACCGGGGTTCTAGTACAATACCTGGAAGTAGATCGTATTCCCATTTACTGGCCATAGGTCACAGTACTATACAGACAGCTCATATTCAGGTGAATACATTCACCACACACCCGATCTATTTTGCATGCCCCACTGCTGAAAACACATGGCAGGGGCACATAAAATACAGCCTGGAGTTTCTGTTTTGACAGGGCAACTTTTGGGTTTGATCCTGAACTACAGAATGCAAAAAATTAGTAGTTGTCTCTGTTATAACCCACATGGGTCTTACGGGGCAGGGATGGTTAAGTACCCCGTGGATCTTGCAGAATACAAGCTCTTCCGATAAGGGGTGGAAGGACCTCTAACAATGTCTGGCTATAGATAAATAGATTCGACCAGTAAGGCACAGGCTAGAGAAGACCTAATAGGGAACTTCTGGAGCTGTACATAATAGTAGTTGTAAAAAAAAGTAAGTTTTTGTTTCAACATGGATTCTTCATGGCCCTTCCCAAACTGATGGCTGGAATAAAAACTGGATAGCTATCGCCGCTGTTGAGCCTCCTCCCAATCTCTACCGGATACAGGTTGGAAATTTTCTTTCATCATGCCTCTTTTCGGACATTTAGAGTTGTTTGATGCCGAACTGGAAGATTGGAATCAGTACACACAGAGGATGCCTTACTTTTTCTGTGTCAACAATATCGCAGAGAACGAGGCCAGTTAGTCATCTTGCTAACTGCCTGTGGCGTGCATACGTCCAGAGTGATACGGAGCCTTAGATACCCAGACACTAAAACGTTCGGTGAGCTTGTAACTTGAGTGGGGCAGCACTTTAACCTGACCTTGTGTGCTATAGAAAATGAAATGAAAAATGAAAATCGCTTATTGTCACAAGTAGGTTTCAATGAAGTTACTGTGAAAAAGCCCCTAGTCGCCACATTCCGGCGCCTGTTCGGGGAGGCTAGTACGGGAATTGAACCGTGCTGCTGGCCTGCTTGGTCTGCTTTAAAAGCCAGCGATTTAGCCCAGAGTACTAAACCAGCCCCTGTAGTACAACGGTACTTTAATACCGCCGAAAGAACCCTGGGTGGGTCCGTCACTAAATATTTGTCAAGGTCACGCAAAATTGCAGAAGCATGTGAATATGGTACCAGCTATCTGAAATGCTGCGTGACCACTTGGTTTGCAGGATTAACAATGCAGTCTTTCAAAAGAAACTGCTAGCCGAACCTTCCCTGAGCTTGCAACAGGCCATCCAAAATACGTTGTCCCAGGAAAGCGCAGAGCGAAAGGTGCAGGAGGTACAGGGGATGGAGATGAACGCACGAGGGCATGCCCCCTCCTGTTAAAGGTCCCTCCCTGGACTGGCACCATACCCTATATCGAACGCTGTAAAGACCTGTCCCAATGGCCGAAGGCAGAAAGCTTCCGACTGGAGACTTCCCTATAGTCTGTAGAAGGGGAGCCCGTTCGATGTTGGGCTTACGTTCGCTGGCCCGTGAGAACACAGGCTGTGAGTGAACCAGAGGTCCAGACACCCTGGTAGAGAAAACGTCAGTCCAGAGCCCTTACGTTCCATTTGAATGAGCCAGGCAAAGAAGATGGCTGCATGCAGTTGCATTGCGTGGCAGCCCCTGAGTGGTCCCCACTAAGATTGAGGGTCAACGGGCACCTGCTCGATATGGAGTTTGACACTGGCGCGGCGGTCTTCGTGGTCAGAAAATATTTGACTGCATTAAGCTAGAAATTCAGACACTGGATTTGACAGACAGCCAGGTCAGGTTGGCTACTTACACAGGAGAACTGTTGTATATCGCAGGTACTACTATGACCCCAGTGGTTTATGGGTGCCAGTTGGTGCGCCTCCCACTCATTGTTGTAAAGGGCCATGGACCAAGCCTTTTGGGCCATGTTTAGTTGCGGCATCTGCAGCTGCATTGGCAGCATGTCCTCCAGATGGGGCCCGGTGGACTGGGCAAGGTGTTGGGAAAATACCCTGAAATATTTCAATCCGGACTGGGGAAGATAAAAATGCCAGTAACCCGTACATATATAGGTGGACCCGAAAGCCCCGCCACGATATTTCCGTGCGCGCCTGATTTCCTATGCTTTGCTGGAGAAGGTGGAAATGGAGCTCAGTTGTTTGGACTCCTTGCGGTTCGCTGATTGGACAGCATCGATGGCACTGGTATTGGAGCCGGACGAACCTGTTTGTTTATGTGGGGAATACAAATTGATAGAAAACACGGTTTTACGGTTAGACCACTGCCCATATCTCACATTGAGGATCTCTATTCAGAGGGCAGACATTCATTCACAAAGCTCGATATGAGCCATGCCGATCTGCAGCTCAAGTTGGATCTGGCCTCCCGCAAATATGGTACCATCAATACGCACAGGGGCTTATACCAGCATATACGGCTGCCTTTTGGAGTGTCTTGTGCCTGTGCTATTTTTCAGCGTGTAATGGTGCAGATGGCTGATTAGCTCTCAACAGTGGCTAAGAGACTGGACAAGATGCCATAATATTTTAATATTTTAATGCGATGCGGAAAGATCGATTCGTTCCAGGGGTGATAAAGGAGAAATAAGGCTTGGTTATTTGATAAAATAACTATTACAATGAAAGAAAAGCATACAATATTTAAACTTTTACTTCAGCTCTAACAGATTCCATGCAGTTTCTTAATCTTAACACACTAGTTCCCATTAAACATCACTTTAAATGACTATGCCACTCTCATGCCGTTTACACAGACAGGCTCAGGCAATACTTGCATTTACAAAACAATTTTTCTTATGTTAAGGACATTTGTTGAGACTCCTTTTCCAAAGCCCACCTCGGTGGCAACTTTCATGCCCTCTCTGGTTGCTTTCCACAGCTCCCTCTCTAAGCTCCACCGCAGCCCCTCAAACAAAACTTCTCTCAGGTTTCCAGACTTGAAACAATTATTGTTATCTTGGCTGATTGCCCACTCCCATTTATACAAAAGAACAGAGCTATGCCATTCATATACAACTAACCTTCCATTCATGGACAAATAGGTCATCAGATTCAATGATGGGCTAATGGCTGGTCAAACAATGTTGTACTGAATGACTATGGATCTTGAGTGGAGCATCCTGGCTGAACTGGAGCATCCAGTGTATTTCCACTAATGAGATTAAGACTGAATGGCACAAGGTAATTCAGTTTGTTGGTTACTGACCCATTACGATCGCATCAAACCCTTACTAGTCACATGTGACGCTTCCCCTACGGTACTTTGGAAAGAGCAATTTGACTAGGAAGTATTCAATGAATGGCACCACACTGGAAGTCCTGAGGAACAAGGGACCTTGGCGTGCTTGTAAATAGATCTCTGACTGTGCTGCTAACAATCTTTTCCCTCAGTCTGTTCAACTCCTAAATTGCATGCTATATCTTGGACCCCAGTTCTAGACCCAAATGCCTAATACCTCCCTATCTTTACAGTAATGGAGAAGATCCTGTGATGGTTGCTGCATGTGGCGGCTTATTTAGATGACGTGATGGTCAAAGGAACGTCTGAGCAATTACATTTGGGCAACCTGGAGGCTGTATTAAAGAGATTCTCTGAGGCTGGTGTCCGCTTATGACAAGCAAAGTGCATATTTCATGCGAGGGAGGTGGTCTACCTCGGCTATCGGGTGGTCTGCGAACGTTTGCACCCCATCACAGAGAACGTGTGCGCCATCCAGCAGGCCCCACCCCAATGGACAGCTCGGAACTTGGTTCTTTTCTTGGCCTTGTCAACTATTAGGGAAAGTTTCTTGCGAGCCTTGCGACCACGTTGGCTCCCTTACACCTTCTTCTGAAGAAGAATCATGTATGGGCCTGTGACTGGCCACAGGAAACAGCTTTTTGGCAGGGGAAGAAGCAGTTCTTGTCTTCTGCGTTACTGACCCATTACGATCGCATCAAACCCTTACTAGTCACATGCGACGCTTCCCCTACGGTACTTTGGAAAGAGCAATTTGACTAGGAAATATTCAATGAATGGCACCACACTGGAAGTCCTGAGGAACAAAGGGATATTGGTGTGTTTGTAAATAGATCTCTAAAGGCAGAAGGGCAAGTTAATAGAGTGGTGAAAAAGGCATATGGGACATTTGCCATTATCAATAGTAGCATAGATTTCAACAGAAGGGAAGTCATTTTGGAGTTATATAGAACATTGCTGAGGCCACAGATGGAATACTGTGTGCAATTCTGGTCGCCACATTATAGGAAGGATGTGATTGCACTGGAGCGGGTGCAGAAGAGGTTCACCAGGATGTTGGCTGGGATGGAACATTAAGTTATGAAGAGAGGTTGGATAGACTTGGGTTGTTTTTACTGGAGCAGCGAAGACTGAAGGGCGACCTGATCGAGGTGTACAAGATGATGAGGGGCATGGACAGGGTGGATAGGGAACAGCTGTTCCCCTTAGTTGAAGGGTCAGTTAAGAGGAGACACAAGTTCAGGTTGAGTGGCAGGAGGTTCAGGGTGGAGTTGAGCAAAAAACCTTTTTACCCAGAGGGTGTGATGGTCTGGAACGCACTGCAGGAGGGTGGTGATGCACTATCAATTACGACGAGATGAGAGTAGAGAGTAATCGAGGCTTTATTAAGCAGAGATGTGTGGCCTCCTGCAGCTGCTACCAGAAATGGGAGCAGCTTGGTGTGCACACACATTTATACTCCGCCTACTGGGCGGAGCCAGCAGGCATGGATCTACCCCCGTACCTGTAGTACAGGAGCCTTACCGTATTACCTCTAATACAACTATTATACAAATAGTGGTGACTACCACATTCACCCCTTGTTAAAAAAGTGTCCAGCGGGGGTGGTGGAAAACTATTTACAGGTTTGTGAGGATTTAAAGGTTACAGTCTGGTGAAAATTTACAAATTTAGCCGGTCGGGTGCCTTGATCCTCTGCTGTGAGTCCTAGGTCCCGGTGGTGATGCAGGCGCCGACTTGGTTGCCTGTGACTCTGGGAGCGTGCTGTCCTTATCTTCATCCCCGGGTGGAACCAGTGGAAGGAAGGATCGTCCTGGGGCGGGGGCTGTAGTGAGGTGCGCTGGGGGGAGGGTGGGTGGCGCTGGGACAATCAGAGTGGGGGGTGTCGAGTGATGTTGAGCCGTGGGTGGGGATCCAGCTGGTGCCAGGTCCCTGAGGGAGACTGTGTCCTGGCGGTCGTCGGGGTACGCCATGTAGGCATACTGCGGGTTCGCATGCAGCAGTTGTACCCTTTCGACTAACAGGTGCGCCTTGTGGTGCCGCACGTGTGTGCGGAGGAGAATGGGTCCTGGAGCTGCCAGCCACGTTGGGAGCGAAACCCCAGAGGTGGACTTCCTAGGGAAGGCAAGGAGGCGTTCATGGGGGGTTTCATTAGTCGCAGTGCAGAGTAGCGATCTGATGGAATGGAGCGTGTCGGTGAGGACCTCCTGCCAGCGGGAGACCGGGAGAGTTTTAGACTGCAGGACCAGCAGGACGGCCTTCCAGACCGTCCCATTCTCCCTCTCCACCTGCCCGTTTCCCCAGGGGTTTTAGCTTGTCGTCCTACTCGAGGCAATGCCCTTGCTGAGCAGGAACTGACGCAGCTCATCGCTCATAAAGGAGGACCCCCGGTCGCTGTGAAGGTAAGTGAGGAAACCGAACAGGGCGAAGATGGTGTTGATTGCTTTAATGACCATGGCAGACGTCATATCGGGGCATGGGATGGCGAAGGGGAATCTGGAGTATTCATCGGCCACGTTAAGGAAGTACGTGTTTTGGTCGGTGGAGGGGAGGGGCCCTTTGAAGTCCATGCTGAAGCGTTCAAAGGGGCGGGAGGCCTTCACCAGGTGCGCTCGGTCTGGCCAGTAGAAATGCGGTTTACACTCCGCGCAGACCTCGCAATCTCTGGTGACAGCCCTGACCTCCGCAATGGAGTAGGGCAGGTTGCGGGCCTTTATGAAGAGAAAGAACCGGGTGACCCCTGGGTGACAGAGACCATCGTGTAGGGCCCGGAGTCGGTCCACTTGTGCGCTGGCACATGTACCTCGGGATAGGGCATCGGGGGTGATACAAAATCTCGTAATTATAGGTGGAGAGCTCGATCCTCCACCTTAAGATTTTATCATTTTTGATCTTGCCCCGCTGTGTATTATTAAACATGTAGGCAACCGACCATTGGTCAGTGAGGAGAGTGAATCTCCTGCCAGCCAGGTAATGCCTCCAATGCCGCACAGCTTCTACAATGGTTTTGGCCTCCTTTTCGACAGAGGAGTGCCGAATTTCGGAGGCATGGAGGGTGCGGGAAAAGAATGCCATGGGCCTGCCTGCCTGGTTGAGGGTGGCGGCCAGAGCGACGTCCGATGCATCGCTCTTGACCTGAAAGGGAAGGGTCTCGTCGACCGCGTGCATCGTGGCCTTGGCAATGTCTGCCTTAATACGGTTGAAGGCCTGGCGGACCTCAGCCGTCAGGGGGAAAACTGTGGAGTGGATGAGTGGGCGGGCCTTGTCCGCATAGTTAGGGACCCACTGGGCATAATAGGAGAAAACCCCAGGCATCGTTTCAGGGCCTTGAGGCAGTGGGGGAGTGGGAGTTCCATGAGGGGTGTATGTGGTTGGGGTCAGGCCCTAGAACTCCATTTTCCACAACATAGCCAAGGATGGCTAAGCGGTTGGTGCGGAACATGCACTTCTCCTTATTGTACGTGAGGTTCAGGAGTTTGGTGGTGTGGAGAAATTTGAAAAGGTTAGCGTCGTAGTCCTGCTGGTCGTGGCCGCAGATGGTGACGTTGTCCAGGTACGGGAAGGTGGCCCGCAGTCCGTACCAGTCAACCATTCAGTCCATCTCACGTTGGAAGACCGAGTCCCCGTTAGTGACGCCGAAGGGAACCCTAAGAAAGTGGTAAAGGCGGCCATCTGCTTTGAACGCAGTGTATTGGCGGTCCGCCTTGTGGATGGGGAGCTGGTGGTAGGCAGATTTCAGGTCCACTGTAGAAAAGACCCGGTACTGTGCAATCTGAGTGACTATATCAGATATGCGTGGGAGGGGGTACACGTCGAGCTGAGTGTACCGATTGATGGTCTGACTGTAGTCAAGGACCATCCTGTGTTTCTCCCCAGTCTTTACTACTACCACTTGGGCTCTTCAGGGGCTGTTCCTGGCCTCAATGATGCCTTCCCGCAGCAGCCGCTGGACCTCCGACCTGATGAAGGTCCTATCCTGGGCACTGTACCGTCTGCTCCTGGTGACGACGGGTTTGCAATCCGGGGTGAGGTTTGCAAACAGGAAAGGCAGGTTGACCTTAAGTGTCGTGAGGCCGCATACGGTGAGGGGTGGTAGGGGTCCGCCGAATTTTAGAGTTAGGCTTTGGAGGTTGCACTGGAAGTCCAGGCCGAGTCATAGGGCAGCGCAGAGGTTGGGGAGGACGTAGAGTCGGAAGTTGCTGAACTCTACGCTCTGGACGGTGAGAGTGGCGATGCAGTACCCCTGGATTTCCACGGAATGGGATCCGGAGGCCAGGGAGATTCTTTGGGTAACGGGATGTACCGCGAGGGAGCAGCGCCTTACCGTAGAGGGGTGGATGAAGCTTTCCGTGCTCCCGGAGTCAAGAAGGCAGGAAGTCTTGTGCTCATCAACTTTCACTGTCGTCGTCGCGGTTGCGAGGTTGTGAGGCCAGGACTGGTCGAGCGTGATGGAGGCGAGCTGCGGCTGGTGCTGGTAGGCCCCCGGCTGGTCGACGGCGGTGGCAGGTGATGAACGGCCAGACTAAGTTTCCGATGAACCGGGGTCCTGAGGTGCCGTCCAAAAAGGCGCCGAAGATGGCGGCACCACGGGGCGCACATGGCGGGCGGCGTTAAAGATGGCAGCGCCCACGGGCCGCCCGTGGTCTGCTGGGGGGGAAGATGGCGGCACCCACGGGCAGCACATGGTCTGCGGGGACGGAAATGGCGGCACCCATGGGTCGCACATGGGGGGTGCAGGGCCTAGAAACTGCAGCAATCGACTGGGCCTGGCACACAGCAGCAAAATATCCTTTCTTTCCGCAGGCCTTGCAGTTTACACTCCGCGCTGTGCAGCGCTGCCGGGGGTGTTTGATCTGCCCGCAGAAGTAGCATTTGGGCTCCCCGGGGTTGGCTGGCTGCCGCGCGACACAGGCTTGGGGTGGGCTAGGGGCGGAAGCAGGTGGGGCCCATGATGTCCATGAGGGTGCCGTGCGGTCGGGAGCGTACGACTGTACGTTATGGGAGGCAACAGTCAGTGAATTTGCGAGCTGCCTGGTTGCCGCAAGGTCGAGCGTACCCCCTTCTAATAGGCGCTGGCGGATGTACGCTGACCCCATGCCTGTAACAAAAGCGTCCCTGATTAAAAGTTCAGTATGTTTGACTGCCGAAACTGCCTGACAGTTCCTCGCCAGGACGTGCAGGGCACGCCAGAAATCGTCTAACGACTCATCAGGGAGTTGCTGTCTCTGTTACAGTTTGTTGATCGGGCGAATATAATGTCCTTTCTGGAGGTCCATTGCTTCCATGTAAGTAGGCACATCCCGGATAAGGGGAAAAATATCGGAGCTCACTCGTGAGTAAAGGACCTGGAGCTTCTGTGCGTCCAAGGGTTGGTCCATCGTGGATCGGACGTAACTCTCAAAACAAGCGAGCCAGCGGTCGAAGGCCGACGTGGCGTTGGCTGCTTGCGGGTGCAGCTGTTGGTGATCAGGCTTGATGCGTAGTTCCATCGCTGTAATATATCTGCTTAATAAATTGATGCACTATCAATTACGATGAGATGAGAGTAGAGAGTAATCGAGGCTTTATTAAGCAGAGATGTGCGGCCTCCTGCAGCTGCTACCAGAAATGCGAGCAGCTCGGTGTGCACACACATTTATACTCCGCCTACCGGGCGGAGCCAGCAGGCAGGGATCTACCCCCGTACCTGTAGTACAGGAGCCTTACCTTATTAACTCTAATAAAACTATTATACAGACAGTGGTGACTACCACAGGTGTTAGAGGCAGGTTGCCTCACATCCTTTAAAAAGTGCCTGGATGAGTACTTGGCACGTCTTAACATTCAAGGCTGTGGGCCACATGCGAGCAAATGGGATTGGGATTGGCAGATCAGGTGCCTTTCATGCGGTGATGCAGACACTGTGGGCCAAAAGGCCTTTTCTGCACTGTATTTTTCTGTGATTCTGTGATTCTGTTTTGAACACACAGCTTCCCTGAAGTACCTGTCACTGATAACGACACTCCTTTCATCAGTGAGGAGTTCTACAGGATTCTGATGGCGAAAGAGGTGAGGTTCTAATGGTTAGGTGGAGCAAACATATAAATGGGTCCTCCAGAAACAGTCTCCAATGGACACTAGGCTGGCTTATTGTTTGCTTTGCCACAGGGCAATTCAGCACACAGTGACTGGGGTAGTCCTCGCAGAACCACTGATGGGCCGGAGACTTCGTACCTGCCTTAGTATGATTTTTCCAGACATAGGTGCGAAAATGCACCAGAATCAGGAGCAGCAAGTGCTTTGCCCCATTCGATGTTGACCTTCCAGGCACTTTGTACCGGGTAACTTAGTGTTTGTTCATGGGCAGGAAGGTGGTGCAGTGGTTAGCATTGCTGCCTCATGGCGCCAAGGTCCCAAGTTCAATCCCAGCTCTGGGTTACTGTCCGTGTGGAGTTTGCACATTCTCCCCGTGTTTGAGTGGGTTTAGCCCCCACAACCCAAAGATGTGCAAGGTAGGTGGATTGGTCACGCTAAATTTTCCTTAATTGGAAAAATTAACTGGGTACTCTAAATTTATAAAACAAAAACTATACGGCACCCAGTGGATATCCAGCATTATCCTCCACCAGACAGGTCTGTTTTTTTACCAGGTACAAGCCCAGAGTTGCATTATGCAAAAGCACCTTGGCGACCTCTGGATGGTTCCTTGTCCTCGGAACTGTCTTCTAAAACTGCATCTGCTGCATGATCAGACCACAGTGGAACCCCAAGAGAGTCAAGATGCTGACATGGCTGACGACGTCAGACTCGCAGGAGGTCTCCGATGTGGAACACTCGTATCCACAGCCTCCGGAATTGCAGCCACCACGACGTTCGTGTCGGAAAGGGTGCTCACTTTCTAAATATATGCTGCCCGCTCCAGCACCTCGGGTGCATGATGCCCAGCCAAGAAGATCCATACTGCTTCGCCATGATCCTCGGAGGATTCTTCAGACTTTGTGGGGGGGGGGGGAATGTTATAATCCGTGCAGGTTTTATGGGGTAGAGATGATTAACTACCCCATAGATCTTGCAGAATACGAGCTCTCCCCATAAAGGGGCGGGGGACTCGATGGGCCGAATGGCCTCCTTCTGCACTGTATATTCTAATGTCTGGCTGTGTATAAATAGAGTCAGCCAGTAAGGCATGGACTAGAAAAGACCTAGTAGGGAATGCTGGAGCTGTACATAATAGTAGATGTGAGACCCCTGGCCAGAATAGTGACTTGGAACGTGAGGGTGTTAGTGGGACTGGTATTTACACATTTGAAGAGCTTAAAAGCTAACATGGTGATGCTGCAGGAGACCCATCTGAGGGTGAAGGATCAGATGAGGGATCAGGTGAGGCTTAGGAAAGGCTGCGTGAGTCAGGTTTTCCACTTGGGGTTCGATAGCAGGGCTCGAGGGGTAGCGGTATTGGTGGGCAAGAGGGTGAGGTTTCAGATGGAGAAGGTGATGGCAGACCAGGGGGGCAGGTACGGGATAGTGACGGGAGGGGTAGAGGGAAGGTTGGGGCACTGGTGAGCATATGTGGCCCCAACTGGGATGATGTGGGGTTTGTGAAGAGGATGCTGGATGCCATCCCAGATCTCGATTATTTCGAGTTGATAGTGGGGGAAATTGGAGCATGGTGCAACCGAAGGTGGACAGGTCTCAGTCTCGCTCGCTGGCCCATCAGGGGGAGGCGTGCGGGCCAAGGGGCTGGCGGGGCTCATGAGTGAGATGGGAGGAGTGGATCCGTGGAGGTTCTTACACCTGAGGGAACGGGAGTATTCGTTTTTCTCCCCGGTACACAAGGTGTATTCGAGGATAAACGTTTTCATGGTGGGAAAGGCGCTATTGGCTGGGGTGAGGAGGTCGGAGTACACAACAATAGTGATTTTGGACCATACTCCACTTTTGTTTGATGTGGTTTTGGAGAAGGGAATATCCCAGAGGCCGGGGTGGAGATTGGCTGTTGGGTTGTTAGCAGGCGGGAGCTTTTGTGATAAAACCAGGAAGGTGACCGAGGAACATGTGGAGTTTAATTGCACAGGGCAGATTTCACAGTTGGTGGCTTGTGCGGTTCTGAAGGCTGTGGTGAGGAGGGAGGTGATCCCATTCAAGGCTAAGGTGGACAAGGAGGACAGAGAGGAGTGCCAAAAACTGATAGAGGAGATTCAGGAGGTGGATCGGAGGTACGCGGGGGGACCCAGTTCCTGGTCTGTTGGCCAAGAGTTGCAAGCAAGGTTCGACCAGTTGATCACAGGGAAAGTGCTGCGCCAGCTGAGAAGGGTGAGTGAGGGAGGTGGTCCATGAGCACGGGGAGAAGCAAGGCGTATGCTGGCCAGCCAGAGGGAAGTGGCGGCGAGTGAAATAGTTTGGGTAGGGAACAAGATGGGGAAGCTGGCGGTGGCCCCAGAATAGATGAATAAAGTATTTGAGGAGTTTTATCAGGATCTATGTAGGTCGGAGCGACCGGGGGAGGAGCGGGGGTTGAGGGAGTTCCTGGAATGGTTGGACTATCCGAGGCTGTGTGAGGAGGATAGAGTAGAGTTGGAGGAGCCAGTGGGGGAGCAGGGGTTAAGGGGGCGATTGGGAGGATGCGGGCAGGGAAGGCAGTGGGGCCTGAAATTTAAGGTCAAGTTGGCGCCGTTGCTGGTGGGAATGTTTGAGGGTGTGATAGGCAGGGGGATCTTGCTGCAAATGATGGGGAAAACTTCTATTTCATTGCTGCTAAAGAAGGATAAGGACCCAGTGGAGTGTGGGTCGTACAGGCCCATGTCTCTGCTGAATGCAAGATATTGGCAAAGGTGTTGGCATCAAGGTTGGAAGGGTGTCTCCCGAAGGTGATTGGGGAGGATCAGATAGGGTTTGTGAAGGGGAGGCAGTTGTTCGTGAACGTGAGGAGTTGTTGAATATGGTCCTTTCTCCGACAGGGGAAGGAGATGGAGGTGGTGGTGGCACTGGACACAGAGAAGACATTTGATCAGGTACAGTGGGGTTAATTGATGGCAGTATTGGAGAGATTTGGGGTTGGGCTGAGGTTTGTGGCATGGATGCAGTTGCTGTACAATGAACCGCTGGCGCTAACAGCATGAATTCGGGGTATTTTGCACTGCACCGGGGTACGGTGTTGTTTTCATTGGCTATAGAGCCCTTGACCATTGCGCTAAGAAGCTTAGGGCTGTGGAAGGGGAGAGTGAGGTAGTAGGGGGGGGCTGGCGGTGGCTGGAATATAGGGTGTCCCTATACGCCGATGATCAACTGCTGTATATTTCAGAACCGAGCACGTCGGTGGGGAGTATAATGTAGCTGCTTCAGAGATTCGGGATGTTCCCGGGGTATAAATTGAATTTAGGCAAGATCTAAGATCGAGTATTTTATGGTCTCTCCACCGGGAGTAGGGGCGGGGGTGGAGGGGCTGCCATTCCGCTTAGCAGCAACCCACTCTAGGTACTTGGGGGTGCAGGTGATCGAGATTGGGGAGGATTCTGAAAATATAATTTTACTGGTTTGGTAGGAGGGTGAAGGCCGATCAGTCGAGGTGGGACAATCTCCCTCTGTCATTGGTGGGCCCAGTGCAGGCAACTAAAATGAATGTTTTGCTGCAATTCTTGTTTTTCTTTCCGTGTCTGCCGGTCTTTCTATCAAAGTCCTTCTTGGTGGGGGAGGATGGAAACGTTGATCTCCTCGTTCATTTTGAGACGGGGGGAAGGTGGCTGGATTAAGAGGGTGGTCCTGTAGAGAGGGCGACCCATGGGGGCGGCTAGGCCTCCCAAACTTGCTGCATTATTATTGGGCGGAGGATTCAGAGAATGTATGGGGTTGGAAGAAGAGGGGGAGTCTCTGTGGGTAAAGATGGCAATGGGAAAATGGCGCAGTGGTTCGCACTGTTGCCTCACGGAGCCGAGGACCCGGGTTCGATCCCAGTCCAGGTCACTGTCCATGTGGAATTTGCACATTCTCGCCGTGTTTGCGTGGGTATCACTCCCACAACCAAAGATGTGCAGGTCAGGTGGACTGCCACACTAAATTGCTCCTTAATTGGAAAAAAAATAATTGGGTAAAAAAAAAGATGGAAGTGCGCTCGTGTAGGGGGTCGCGGCTGCGGGTGTTGGTAATGGCACTGCTTGCAATGACTCCAGGAAAGTATTCAGTGAGTCCGATGGTGGTGGCCACATTGAAGATCTGGAGGCAGTTTAGGCAGCATTTTAGCTGGGGGCCGCGTTGGAGGGAGGCCAATTAGGGGGAATCATGGGTTTGAGCTCGAGAGGATGGATGCAAGGTTTCGGAGATGGGACGAGAGGGGGATTAAGGATATGAAGGATTGTTTCTTCGGGGGGGTGGGGGGGGTGCTGATTATTGCCAGCCTAGAGGAGTTGGGAGAGAAATTTTGGTTGGTGCAGGGAGCAGGGTTCAGGTACATGCAGGTTCGGTCTGTGCACGAAAGGTTTCCTCAACCTTCCCGATAGTGTTGACCTCTTTGTTGCTGGAGGCGATGCTGTAAGCAGGGGGGCTGAGAATGGGGTTGTTTCACTGATCTATGGGAGGATCCTGGAGGAGATAGGGTGTCCATGGAGGGGATTAAGGCAAAGTGAGAGGAGGAGCTGTGGGGGGGGGGGGGAACGCTGGAAGAGGGACTGTGGTTTGAGGTACAATGCCCAGACTTTGTGTGGGGGAATGGGGCTGATCTAGCTGAAGGAAGTGTATAGGACGCACCTCACAAAATCAAGGATGAGCCGGCTGTTTGACGGGGTGGAGGATGTCTGTGAGCGATGTGGGAGCCCCGCGAACCATGTTCATATGATTTGGTCCTACACAAAGCTGGAAAGGTTTTGGAGGACAATATTTAGCACTATCTCGGGGGTCTTACATGTGGGTGTGCTGCCTGATCCCCGAGAAGCCATATTCGAGGTGTCAGACCGGCCCAGGTTGCAGGTGTGTGCAGGGGCAGATGTCTTAGCTGATCGCTCGTAGGCTGTTCCTATTGGGGTGAGGTCAGTCTCTCCACCCTGAGCCTCGGTGTGGGGGGGGACCTGCATGGTTTTGAACCTAGAGAAGGTGAGGTTTGAGCTGAGGGGGGCAAAGGAGGGGTTCTACAATTGTTAGGGTTTGTTCATCATGCACTTTTGGATGATGGTTACTGTTGTGGGGGAGAGCGTAGGGGTTGAGGGGGTTTCTTCGGTTTGGGTGGGATTGTTTTTATATTGTTGGGGTTGTTCTTTTTTTTCTTTTGTATAGTGAAAATAGTGAAAAGTTGTCGAATAAAAATATATATTTTTAAAAATGCATCGCCCTTTGTTATCCATGTTTTCTGATTTTCAGATGTAGATTCAGACTGATTTAGGTGGGCAGGATTCCCATCAGAAACAAGTGGGCGGGATTCCACGAGCCTCCACGCCGAAATCGTGATCGGCGCGGGGGCGGAGAATGGGCATTGATGCCGAAATCCGGCGTGACGCCGCTCCCGCGATTCCCAGGCACAAAACACTCATTCCAGGTTAAGCAGTGTTTCACTTACATCTCTTCCAATTTGGTCTACTGCGTTCCCTGCTCCCAATGTGGTCTCCTCTATATCGGAGAGACCAAACGCAGACTGGGTGATCGCTTTGCTGAGCATCTTCGGTCTGTGCACATTCAGGACCTTGATCTTCCTGTTGCTTGCCATTTTAACAAAAGACCCTGCTCCCATGCCCACATATCTGTCCTTGGCCTGCTGCAATGTTCCAGTGAAGCTCAACGCAAACTGAAGGAACAACATCTCATCTTCCGGTTAGGCACGCTGCAGCCTTCCGGCCTGAACATCGAATTCAACAACTTCAGATGATCAGCTCTACCCCACCTCGACTCACCTCGACCCATTTGTTTTCATTTCATTTTAACTGTCTTTTACCATTTCCTTCTTTCTTAATATATATTTAATTTCCCCCCCCAATCTTATCCACCTTTCCTTCACCTTTCTCCTCTTTGCTTCTCCTTCCCCTCCCCCCACATCTACAGTTCACCCTCTGCTATTAGTTTCCCTGCTGTTTACCATTCACATCTTTTGTTCTCTCTGGGGACTGCCATTAACACTCTTTCCCCTAGGTTTCTGTGGCCATTAGCACCTGGTTTCCCTGGGTTTCTGTGGCTATGACTCATCTTTCATTCTCACTCCACATTATAAATATTTCCCACTTTCTCTGTCTGTTAGCTTTGACAAAGTGGCATCGGACTCGAAACGTTAGCTCTTTTCTCTCCCTACAGCTGCTGCCAGACAAGTTGAGATTTTCCAGCATTTTCTCTTTCATAATGAAATTAAAGTGTGTTTAAAGTCATAGAGATCACCGGTAATGGGCGGGGAAGATCTAAACTGAGATCCAGCCGGCGCAAACCTCGAGATAAGGGCCTGTGTTTCTGGAGGTTTTAGAATTGATGACTGTCATGACCACAGAAAAAGAGTTTCCTCAAAGTCGTCCATGAGCTAAGAATTTGTGTGTGTATAAGAATATAGGAACATAAGAACGAGGAGCAGGAGTAGTCCAAAGATGTGCAGGTTAGGTGGATTAGCCAGGTTAAATTGCCCTTTGTGTTGGGTGGGGTCACTGGGTTGTGGGGATATGGTGGAGGTATGGGCTTGGGTAGGGTGCTCTTTCAAAGAGCTGGTGCAGACTCGATGGGCCGAATGGCCTCCTTCTACACTGTAAATTCTATGATTCTATGATCTGGCCCTTCGAGCCTGCTCCGCCATTCAACGAGATCATGGCTGATTTATTGTGGACTCAGCTCCATTTTCCCGCCCGAACATCATAATCCTTTATTCCTTTATTCTTCAAAAAACTATCTATCTTTATCTTGAAAACATTTAATGAAGGAGTCTCAACTGCTTCACTGGGCTCAGAATTACATAGATTCACAACCCTTTGGGTGAAGAAGTTCCTCCTAAACTCAGTCCTAAATCTACTTCCCCTTATTTTGAGGCTATGCCCCCTAGTTCTGCTTTCACCCGCCAGTGGAAACAACCTGCTCGCATCTATCCTATCTATTCCCTTCATAATCTTATATGTTTCTATAAGATCCCCCCGCATCCTTCTAAATTCCAACGAGTACAGCCCCAGTCTACTCAACCTCTCCTCGTAATCCAACCCGTTCAGCTCTGGGATTAACCTAGTGAATCTCCTCTGCACACCCTCCAGTGCCAGTACATCCTTTCTTAGGTAAGGAAACCAGAACTGAACACAATACTCCAGGTGTGGCCTCACTAACACCTTATACAATTGCAGCAGAACCTCCCTAGTCTTAAACTCCATCCCTCTAGCAATGAAGGACAAAGCTCCATTCGTCTTCTTAATCACCTGTTGCACCTGTAAACCAACTTTTTGCGACTCATGCACTCGGACACCCAGTTTCCTCGGCACAACAGCATGTTTTAATATTTTATCATTGAAATAATAATCCTTTTGCTGTTATCCCTACCAAAATGGATAACCTTACATTTGTCAACATTGGGCGGGATTCTCCGATGCCCCACCTGGTCGGAGAATCCCCGGGGGGCAGCATGAATCCCGCCCCAGCGCCGGCTGCAGTATTCTCCAGCGCCGGTTTTCAGGCAGGAGCGGGATTCATGCCACGCCGGTCGGGGGCCGTTGGCAGTGGCCCCCCCCCCGGCGATTCTCCAGGCCCCAATGGGCCGAGCGGTCGCCCGTTCTTGGCCAGTCCTGCCGGCGTGGATTGGGCATGGTCCCACACGGCAGGACCTGGCAGGTAAGTTGGCTGGTGCGGTCCTCAGGGGGGCACGGGGCGATCCAATGCCGGGAAGCCACCATAGTGGCCTGACCCACGATCGGGGCCCACCGATCTGCGGGCGGGCCTGTGCCGTGGGGCACTTCTTCCTTCCGATCCGGCCATTGTAGGGCTCCGCCATGGCCAGCGTGGAGAAGACACCCTCCTGCGCATGCGCCAGAATACATCGGCCGGTCTGCGCATGCGCGGAAACACGGCGACAGTTCTCGCATGCGCTAACTCACGCAGTCCCTTCGCCGCCAGCTTGCGCGCCGCCAACCCCACCGCTGCCAGCCTAGCCGGAGAATTCCTAGTGCGGAGAATTCCGCTACTTCCGGTCGGCCCGACGCCGGAGTGGTTTGCGCCGTTTTTGATGCCGGTGTCGGGCCATTCCGCCGATCGCGGAGAATCCCGCCCATTGTATTCCATCTGCCAGACCCTAGCCCATTCACTCAAACTATCTAAATCCCTCTGCATACTTCCAGTGTCCTCTACACTTTTTACTTTACCACTCATATTAGTGTTGTCTAGGGCAGCATGGTGGCGCAGTGGTTAGCACTGCTGCCTCACGGCGCCGAGGTCCCATGTTCGATCCCGGCCCCAAGTCACTGTCCGTGTGGAGTTTGCACATTCTCCCTGTGTTTGCGTGGGTTTCACCCCCACAACGCAAAGATGTGCAGGGTAGGTGGATTGGCCATGCTAAATTGCCCCTTAATTGGAAAAAGAATGAATTGGGTACTCTAAATTAATTTTTTTTAAATGTGAGTGTCATCTGCAAACTTGAACACATTGCACTTGGTCCCCGACTCCAAATCACCTATGTAAATTGGGAACAATTGTGGGTCTGTGGTAGTCACCACTGTTGTATTATATTGGATATACTGCACTGCATATGAGGGTATTACGGTAAGGCCCCTGTATTACAGGTACAGGGGTAGATCCCTGCCTGCTGTCTCTGAATAGTTTGATACCCTCGGATATTTAACTCCCAGTCGTGACCACCCTTTAACCATGTTTCAGTAATGGTCACTAAATCTTAGTCATTCACGATGATTTGCCCCATCAACTCATTTACCTTATTCTGAATACTACGGGCATTCAGGTAAAGTACACTTATGGTTTTTTTTTTTTACCTCTCCTAAATTATATTTCCTCTTAACTTTTCTCCTAACAACTTGCCGCGTCGCTTACCATTAATGTTTTTACTTCCAGTATTATTCCTTTTAGTATTCCTGGTCCTATTCACTGAGCTCCCCTCAGTCACTGTACCTTATACTGTCGCCCTTTTTGATTTTTGACTATGGCTTCTCTGCCTTACACTTTCCCCCTTACTGCCTTTTATTTCTGTCCCTGTTTTACTACCTTCCAACTTCCTGCATCGGTTCCCATCCCACTGCCACATTAGTTTAAACTCTCCCCAACAGCTCTACCAAACACCCCCCCTAGGACATCGGTTCCAGTCCTGCCCAGGAGCAGACCGTCCGGTTTGTACTGGTCCCACCTCCCCAGAACCGGTTCCAATGCCCCAGGAATTTGAATCCCTCCCTCTTGCACCATCTCTCGAGCCACGCATTCATCCTCTCTATCCTGACATTCCTACTCTGACTAGCTCGTGGCACTGGCAGCAATCCTGAGATTACTACCTTTGACATCCTACTTTTTAGTTTAACTCCTAACTCCCTGAATTCAGCTTGTAGGACCTCGTCCCGTTTTCTACCTAAATCGTTGGTGCCTATGTGCACCACGACAGCTGGCTGTTCACCAGCCCCCCCCCCCCCTCCCCCAGAATGTCCTGCAGCCGCTCCGAGACATCCTTGCACCAGGGAGGCAACATACCATCCTGGAGTCTCGATGGCGTCCGCAAAACCGCCTGTCTATTCCCCTTACGATTGAGTCCCCTATCACTATAGCCCTGCCATTCTTCTTCCTGCCCAGCTGCACAGCAGAGCCAGCCACGGTGCCATGAACCTGGCTGCTGCTGCCTTCCCCTAGTGAGCCATCTCCCTCAACAGTATCCAAAGCGGTATATCTGTTTTGCAGGGAGTTGACCGCAGGGGACACCTGCACTGCCTTCCTACTCTTGCTCTGTCTTTTGGTCACCCATTTTCTATCTCCCTCAGTACCTTTCACCTGCGGTGTGACCAACTCGCTAAACGTGCTATCCACGACGTCCACAGCATCGCGGACACTCGAAAGTGAGTCCATCCGCAGCTCCAGAACCATCATGCGGTCTAACAGGAGCTGCAATTGGACACACTTCTTGCACGTGAAGGAGCCAGGGGCAGTGGACGTGTCCCTGAGCTCCCACATCGCACACGAGGAGCATGGCACGGGTCTGAGATCTCCTGCCATGTCTTAAACCTTCTGTTAGCTTCAACAACTACAACTTCCCCCCCCCCAAAAAAAAACTACAAAGAAAAAATATCAAGCATGATTGAATGGCAGAGCAGACTCGATGGGCCGATTGGCTTAATTTCTGCTCCTATGTCTTATGGTCTTATGTTGTGTGCCAATGTGGAGAATTGTAACTTCTTATACCATGCATGATGTAACAAATACATCAGTCAAGGAATGCCCACATTCAAAGTCGAACTACAAAATACTGCATGCATTTTAAGTATTAGGTTGATTTGGCATACAAAAGCTATTGAGATATTTGAGTTCAATGAGTGAAAGGTTTTACTGAAGTCGGATGAAGTGTCATTTTGTTGCTAGCAGTTTGAAAGGACATGAACATCATGTGGCCAGTATGGATACCAACAACACGTAATTAAAAATCTATTAGTGGTCTATTGCATGACTTCCTGCCAGACACGTTGCTATGACAACCATTTTGCACCTCCTGTGAGTGCAACCAGCAACAACTGAAGTTCAAACTCCCAATGACACTTACACTGTACAATGACAGGAAATGTGATTGTATTATCATGTCCTCCCCAGGACAACATAAAAGGAGAAATGCAAAATGATATACAATCAGGATATTGCAAAGTCAATACGCTTCTGAAATGGTAGGAAGAATTCAATTCAACTGGGGTCATCAACTTATTTGGAAGTTTGTTTTATCTACATATATTTAAGGTGTGGATTGATAATTGTATTCAGCCATATTTAACAAATATTCACCTAATTTCACCATACTTGTTAAAATAAGAGAAACATGGGGCGAAATTCTCCCCCAACGGCGCGATGCCTGCCGACTGGTGCCCAAATCGGCGCCAATCAGACGGGCATCACGCCGCCCCAAAGGTGCGGAATGCTCCGCATCTTTGGCGGTCTAGCCCCGACATTGAGGGGCTAGGCCGGCGCCGGAGGGATTTCCGCCCCGCCAGCTGGCGGAAATGGCGTTTGTTGCCCCGCGAGCTGGCGCGGAAATGCGGCGCATGCGCGGGAGCGTCAGCGGCCGCTGAGTTTCCCGGTGCATGCGCGGGAGCGTCAGCGGCCGCTGAAAATTTCCCGCACATGCGCAGTGGGGAGAGTCACTTCCGCCTCCGCCATGGTGGAGGCCGTGTCGGAGGCGGAAGGGAAAGAGTGCCCCCACGGCACAGGCCCGCCGCGGATCGGTGGGCCCCGATCGCGGGCCAGGCTACCGTGGGGGCACCCCCGGGTCAGATCGCCCCGCGCCCCCCCCAGGACCCCGGAGCCCGCCCACGCCGCCTGGTCCCGCCGGTAAATACCAGCTTTGATTTACGCCGGCGGGACAGGCAATTTCTGGGCGGGACTTTGGCCCATCCGGGCCGGAGAATTGAGCGGGGGGTCCCACCAACCGGCGCGGCCCGATTCCAGCCCCCGCCCAATCTCCGGTACCGGAGACTTCGGCGGGGGCGGAATTCACGGCGGCCAACGGCCATTCTCCGACCCGGCGGGGTATCGGAGAATGACGCCCATGATAGTACCAACTAATTTGCCAGAATAGAGAGAAAAAAAATAGTGATTGACTAGGCAGGTTCCAATGTAATAAGCCATCCACAGTCATTGTCCCCATGTTTTTGATGTATACAGGATGGACCCTCACTGACTTGTTAGGGGAGACAGACCTGCACAGGAGTGACCTCTGTCCTCACCAGCCAACTCTGATGCTTGCTCTTCGTGGGAGGAGAGTGTCATAAGCTCAGGGGTATCACCTCTAGTCTTCACTCTCTCCGGTCGGTGCTGGGATATTTTGTCTTACTTCAAGACAGATGGATTGATTGTGAGCACTATGGATAGAAGAGTAGTTCAGAAGGTCACATGCCTGTTGTGTGTGCTGAGTCCTCCTCAATAAGAGATTAAGATGCCATTCGTGCAGGATCTTACATGAGACGATGAGCTTAAAGTGGCAGTAGACATGCAGTGCTGATGTCCCATCTGCAGGTCATGAGTGGCATCCCTGTGAACTTTAACCCTTAGATTATCTGACACCCTTCTGAGGATGTGAGTTTAAAGTGAGCAGAAATGTCATTTACCCTCGCAGGGCACATCAGCTTATTTATTTTTATCCCACACTGCAGGACAGTCCTTTTCTGTTGGCCATGGGCATTGACCTCCTTGGCGACCTTTGCCTAGGCTGGCAAGGTCAGGTAGGAAGACTCCTTGCTCCCATTTAGAGGAAAGAAGTCTCATTGGTTTTGTATGTTTGGGCGCATTTGTGCGGGTGCTGTTTAACTATGATGTCAGGATCTTTGACCCCAGGAGGTAACACTGGAGCATACTAATCTCTGCCTGCCCTACTACAAAATTTGATGAGCTCCTCATTAAGCAAAATTAAAGAGATAAAATTGGGTGGATAAATCCAGTCCACCACCCAATGAGAATCACACCGACTTTCCCGCCTGCCACTACATTTAGTCTCCAGAATGGAAAATTTTGCCACATTCACGAATGTGTAGTTATGAAATTATAGATTTTGTGAATAAGCTAATCTTTCTTTGGACACAAGGGACCTTAAAAATGGCTGCCAAATGTTACCCCAAATTTTCCAATTGCAATGTTTTTCAAGCTTTGAGAAGATTCCAAGTAGATTATAAATAGACAAACCCCAACATGTGAAGACATTTGAAATAATTCAATGCACATTTCCACAAGAGTAAACAGAAACTCATTGACAATGGCTTCCCTGGATGAGTGAATAATTATTTTCTATCTTACAAAACCTGAAAGAATGCGACTCATTCAAATTAATGGTTGAGACATTTAAAAGGTTAAATCTTTCTAAAACACAATGGATGGGACTATGTCCTCAAACATGGGCTAACCCAATAACAAATATGGAAGCATATTTTCACAGTTTGGGGTAGCAGCCATTTTGAGCTTTGAACTGCAGAAAGTCTGACTAAGTACAGCCATTTTGTGTTGAACCCCAGAAAGAACTTGGAGAGACACCACCCAAGAGGATTCTTGGCTAAGGGAGGGAACAGAAAAAAAAACTGCTGTTCTGCCAAAATAGTCTAGGCAATCAGTAAATGTCATAAGGGCAGAACTGGATGAAACCTTCTGTTTCTCATTAAACTCTGCTGATCTCCTGAGTCCATCCACTAAAACAACCTCCTACAATTCAACTACAGAGACCATCATAGCTGATGAACACAACTATTCAACTTCAACCCTTCACCATAGCAACCAACACTTCAACTGTAATCAATGGGCCTGCAACAATAGCTTAAAGAACTGAACTTTATAATTTAATCTTTATAAGTACCTTTTATAATTATCTGCATTTAATATTTGTTATTTAGTTAGTAACTTTATTACTTACACACACACACACACACACCCATAAATTAACGGTAGTACGGAAGATGCTGGAATCTATCATCAAGGAAGAAATAGCAAGGCATCTGGATGAAAATTGTCCCTTTGGACAGACGCAGCATGGGTTCATAAAGGGCTAATTTAGTGGAATTTTTTGAGGACATTACCAGTGCAGTAGATAACGGGGAGCCAATGGATGTGGTATATCTGGATTTCCAGAAAGCCTTTGACAAGGTGCCACACAAAAGGTTGCTGCATAAGATAAAGATGCATGGCATTAAGGGGAAAGTAGTAGCATTGATAGAGGATTGGTTAATTAATAGAAAGCAAAGAGTGGGGATTAATGGGTGTTTCTCTGGTTGGCAATCAGTAGCTAGTGGTGTCCCTCAGGAATCAGTGTTGGGCCCACAATTGTTCACAATTTACATAGATGATTTGGAGTTGGGGACCAAGGGCAATGTGTCCAAGTTTGCTGACGACACTAGGATGAGTGGTAAAGCAAAAAGTGCAGAGGATACTGGAAGTCTGCAGAGGGATTTGGATAGGCTAAGTGAATGGGCTACGGTCTGGCTGATGGAATACAATGTTGACAAATGTGAGGTTATCCATTTTGGTAGGAATAACAGCAAAAGGGATTATTATTTAAATGATAAAATATTAAAACATGCTGCTGTGCAGAGAGACCTGGGTATGCTAGTGCATGAGTCGCAAAAAGTTGGTTTACAGGTGCAACAGGTGATTAAGAAGGCAAATGGAATTTTGTCCTTCATTGCTAGAGGGATGGAGTTTAAGACTAGGGAGGTTATGCTGCAATTGTATAAGGTGTTAGTGAGGCCACACCTGAAGTATTGTGTTCAGTTTTGGTCTCCTTACTTGAGAAAGGACGTACTGGCACTGGAGGGTGTGCAGAGGAGATTCACTCGGTTAATCCCAGAGCTGAAGGGGTTGGATTACGAGGAGAGGTTGAGTAGACTGGAACTGTACTCGTTGGAATTTAGAAGGTTGAGGGGGGATCTTATAGAAACATATAAAATTATGAAGGGAATAGATAGGATAGATGCGGGCAGGTTGTTTCCACTGGCGGGTGAAAGCAGAACTAGGGGGCATAGCCTTAAAATAACGGGAAGTAGATTTAGGACTGAGTTTAGGAGGAACTTCTTCACCCAAAGGGTTGTGAATCTATGGAATTCCTTGCCCAGTGAAGCAGTAGAGGCTCCTTCATTAAATGTTTTTAAGCTAAAGATAGATAGTTTTTTGAAGAATAAAGGGATTAAGGGTTATGGTTTTCGGGCCGGAAAGTGGAGCTGAGTCCACAAAAGATCAGCCATGATCTCATTGAATGGTGGAGCAGGCTCGAGGGGCCAGATGACCTACTCCTGCTCCTAGTTCTTATGTTCTTATATGTTTCTCATCCCCATTCTCCTGCCTTCTCCCCATAACCCCTGATCGCCTATGTAAAGTCCTTAGAAAAATCAGTGTTATGTTTCTTTGGGCCAGAGGTGGGGAACCTCACTGCATTTCTCATTCCGGCCTCAACCGGGACCTGGGATTCATGTCGCATTACATTCATCCCCCACCATCTGGCCTGCAAAATCCTACCAACTGTCCTGGCTTGATACAATTCACACCTCTTTAACCTGGGGTTACCCCATCTCTGGACCTGTAAAGATTTAATCACCTGCTAATGGTCGCATTCCAAGCATTGTCTGGCATCTCTGAATCTGTCTATATATATGTTTCTGGAACATACCTCTTCATTCACCTGAGGAAGGAGCAGCGCTCCGAAAGCTAGTGACATCGAAACAAACCTGTTGGAGTTTAGCCTGGTGTTGTAAGACTTCGTACTGTGCTCACCCCAGTCCAGCGCCGGCATCTCCACATCATTTCTCATTAGTTAGACTTGTTTTGTGCGTGCTCAGGATTTTGCAGCCAAAAATTCTAAGTGCAAGTCGTTCATGGCACAGCGAAGGCCACAGGACAGCTGGGACGTTGGCGAAGAGCAGGACAAATGGATATCTCGAGAAGGTCGGTGAATTTAAGTGGGCGAATTCAATGACCAATTAGGTACAGGAAGAGAAATAAATCTTCCTGTCCAGCCCACTGTGTGAACCCCAGCCCAGTCCAAAGATGTGCAGGTTAGGAGGATTGGCCATGATAAATTGCCCTTAGTGTCCAAAATTGCCCTTAGTGTTGGGTGAGGTTACTGGGTTATGGGGATAGGGTGGCGGTGTTGACCTTGGGTAGGGTGCTCTTTCCAAGAGCCGGTGCAGACTCGATGGGCCGAATGGCCTCCTTCTGCACTGTAAATTCTATGATTCTATGATTCTATGAACCGTCATGAGAGGGACAGAAAATGTGCCGGGCCATCGGAAGGTCCGGTAACCTCCGGTGGGAATTTGCCACCTCGAGGCGCGCGGGTCTGAAAAATCTCACAAAAATAAGGGAAATAAAGATAGGATCACGAGGAAAAAAAGAGACAGAAAAGTAACACAAAAGTTAAAACATTAAAAAAATCTTCTCAAACAATTCATAACCTGAAGAAATGAGACTTACAATGGTTCATTTTCTGACAAGTGAGGTTGATTGACAATCTTTGAGATCGTGTTTATGCTGGTAATGAATAGACTGAACTTTCTATGGTCATTGGATAGCGAGCATGCAAATGCAGCAACTCATGAAATTACAGAAAGGTAAGGGTGGGATACTATTTACATGAAGCTAAAGGACGAGAGTGCAAATTGTCCAGCAACTTATGACCATTTGCAAATCATTGGGTATGTCTTAATACCACAATTTGATGGCCAATTCTCGTGTTAATAATAGGGTGTATTGTTGAAGTATTGTTGTTTTTTTAAATAAAAATCTGGCTCATATTTTTCAAGTGAACATGCACAAGTTTACTTTTAAATTAGTTGTGCTGTGTGAATGTTTCAATGAGTTAGGCATTATTGTATGTAATGTCAGTAGGGACAATGCAGGAATGTAATGTTTTTCTTCAGATAACTATGGCTTACCAGGTTAAATTTATTTTGTAATAAATTAAGTGAAATATAAAACCCAGAGAAATATTGATGACTAAATGCTGATGAACGATTATCTAATAATATGATTACTAGCATCGTATTAAATCTAATAGATGCCAGTCTAACCTTTTGAGTTAGGAAAACGCGTCATCATACATTTTTTATAACCAAACATTTTGACATTTGGGCTTTCCTATAACTCTAAAATAATAAATATTTGGTGGTTTGTGTTTTCAGATTAATGATTATGGTTTTAAATATCTTTTTATCAAAACACACTAAATGACAATTTCCGGCCTTCAGTCTTGGTTTCATTATCAGGAATGAGGCTATTCCGGAGATTCTCTTCCAAATCACCATTAATAAAACACTCTTGGGTATCAATACAGTATAAAAGGCTGCTAAAGAAGAAGGAATCTGAATAAGTAAATTTCCAATATAAGAGATGTGTGATGTTAGCTGTAAAAAGCGCAAAGAGTTTCATTTTTTGATACAAGTGACAGTTAGTCCATGTGTCAGATAAAAAACTGCAAAATGTTAATTAATACATCTAAAATTGACATTTTACATCACACAGGGAGACTTTTTAAAAACTGCATCATTGCTGATGTATGTTAATGCCACTACTTGTGACATTAACTTAATTCAGCATACATAGATAATATACTGCATCTTTCTTAGCCCCTCATCTACAGTATAGTTTGCTGTTTGCAAGTGAGTTCGAGGAATTTGACCCAGCGACAGTGAGGAAACGGCGATATGTTTCCAAGTCAGGATGGTATGTGGCTTGGAGAGAAATTTGCAGATGGTGGTGTTATCATTTATCTGCTGTCCTTGCTCTTCCAGGTGGTAGAGGTCGCAGGTTTGAAAGTTGCTGTCGAAGAAGCCTTGGTAAATTGCTGCAGTGCATTTTGTCGGTGGTACATACTGCTGATACTGTGTGTTGGTGGTGGAAGGAGTGAAAGTTGGAAGGGCTAACAACCAAGCTAACTGTTTTGGCTTGGATGATGTCCAGCTTTGATGTTGTTGGAGCTGCACTCATCCAGAAAAATGGAGAGTATTCCATCACAGCTCTGACATATGCCTTGCAGGTGATACACAGACTTTGGGAGTCAGAAAGTGACTTACTTGCCACAGAATTCCCAGCCTCTGACCTCCTCTTGTTGCCACATATTTATATGGCTAGTTCAATTCAGTTTCTGGTCAATGGTAACCATCAGGGTCTTGGTATTGGGGAATTCAATTATGGTATTTCCATTGAACATCAAGGGAAGATGATTACATTCTATCTTGTTGGAGATAGTCAGTGCCTGGCATTGTGTAGTGTGAATGTAACTTTTGCAACTTATCAGCCTATGCCTGAATGTCATCCAGGTTTTGCTGCAAATGGATACAGAATGCTTCAGTCTCTGAGAAATCGCAAATGATGCCGAACATTGTGTAATCATCAGCGAACATACCAACTTCTAACTTTATGAAGAAGCAGCTGAAGATAGTTGGGCCTAGAACACTACCCCGAGGGATTCCTAAAGTGATGTTCTGCCTCCATGTAACACTGTCAGCAGTGGTAAAGTTAGTGGCCATGAGGCCATTTGAGCTACTAAGTGACAAATTAAGGGCCATTTTCTGACTCTGCCTGCATTTTATGGGAGTTGGGAGGGACTGCAGCTGAACTGGTTATACCCTGGCAGACTCCCAGCAGCTTCTGGGGTGGGAGGCTCTCATTCATGGGTACTCTATGGCCCATGGAGGCCCCAATCCTCCCAGTGACGATGCTGCCCCTTGTGTCAATGGTGCCAACAGTGTTCCTCATTCCCTCCACTCCACAATCACCAAGGCCAGCTGGTGTCTGGCCCTCATGCCCCGCAACATTCCTGACCTCTCTTTGAGGGTTCCCAGTCATTCCGGTATCTTCTCACTGAAACTGCAGCCTCAGTAGTGCCCACAACTTGCAGCATCGCTGCTCAGGTGCTGAGTTGCCAGCCATCTGATCGGGCCAGCAGTTTTGGGGGTGTCCTTGCTCATAATTGGATGGTGCCATGGTGGAAGTCTCTAGCTTGGCCACTGCTGGTAATATGCCACCTGGCCCTGTAACTGACTCAAGTGGGATTACCATCTGCTTTCTGCCCTGACTGTGTGATGTCATTGTTACCAGCAAATTTAAACCCAATATGATTGATTAGCAGCCAACAAAACTTTTCATTCTGTAGGTTAAATGAACAGAAAGTTGTGCAAGGTGTGAATTGGACAGGCTTGTCTCTGCACTCAAATTCTCAATATTGGCTTTCATTGTGTAGCACCCAATGTTGGGGCTGTTAAATCATAAAATGACCCTTGCCTCCCCCAAACTAGGAAAGGGAAAAAATTAGCTGTTCTTTTGTCTTTTGGCTCAGTGGTAGCTGACTTGTCTATAAGTCAATATGGTGTATTCAGACTCCACTTTAGGACTTGTGCCCATTGTTTACACTAGCACCATAACGCAATATTGGCTGAGGTTTCAAGACCGGAAATTCCTCCTGAAGCCAATGGACTTTTAGCTGATCCATCAGATTTCACAACCTGCTCATGTCAAATTCCCGTGTGGGGTCCCGGAAACTCCCAGCCATTGAGAGAGTGCTGCCTTTTTAGATCAGATGTTAAATCAAAGGCATATCTGTCATATCGTTCTGGGGGTGAAAGAGTTAACATACAAGAAGAGATTAAAGAGTTTGGGTTTGTACTTGCTAGAGTTTAGAAGGTTGAGAGGGGATCTGATCAAGGTAAAAAGATACTAAAATGAAAATGAAATGAATGAAAATTGCTTATTGTCACAAGTAGGCTTCAAATGAAGTTACTGTGAAAAGCCCCTAGTCGCCACATTCTGGCACCTGAGAGGGGAGGCCTGTACGGGAATTAAACCCGCGCTGCTGGCATCGTTCTGCTTTACAAGCCAGCTGTTTAGCCCACTGTGCTAAACCATCCCTGTTTAGCCCACTGTGCTAAACCCCCCCAAGGGATTGATAAGGTAAATGTAGCCATTCCCCTTGAAGGGCAATCTAGAACGTGAGATCACAGATATAGATTGAGAGGCGGTAGATCTAGAACTGAGATTAGGAGGAACTACTTCTCACAGAGGGTGGTGAATCTGTGGAACTTGCTGCCCCACAGTGTGGTGGAATCTGAACCATTAAATGGTTTCAAGAAGGAGATAGGGTATATTTCTTATTAAAAAAACAGGTTAAGGGGAACAGATAGGGAGGTGGACTTGAGACCTCGAAGAGATCAGCCATGGTCTGATTGAATGGCGGAGCAGGCTCAAAGGGCTGAATTGCCGACTTCTGCTCCTAATTCCTATGTTCCTGTGTTCCTCTCAGGTGGGTGAGAGATCCCATGACAGTATTTGATGAAGAACTTAAACTATCTCTCTCAAACCATACCGTCAAACCAGATTATTGGTTTATCTTAGTGCAGGGCCTTCCTGTATGAAAATTAACTGTCAAATTGTCCTGAATTAGAACAATGGCTACATATGAAAGGCACTGTAGCGCACAATGACTTACGAGAGAGACGAGAAGTGATGAAGTCGATTCAGGCTTTATTAAGCAAGACTTGTCCCCAGCAGTTCAGCAACAGAATGAAGCGGCGGGGAGAAGCTCGGGTTCTTATACTCCGCCTTCAGGGTGGAGCCAGGAGTCAGCAGCCAACCAGGACCCGGGATCTGTCAACCAATAGCATCACGGCTTCACAGTCCCACATGACCCCTAATACATACCACCACATTCACCCCTTGTTAAAAAGGAACCCGGCGGGGTGGTGGTTCGCATGGTGGTAGGGGTTTACAAGGCTGGCCCTGGAAGGGAAATTTCGGACATGTTACTACAGTTTTAGCCCTACACTGGGCTATGTACAAGTTTGTGAAACTATTTACAATATTAGCAAGAAAAACATTTTTTTTGTTACAATACAACAACATTCTTGGTGTCACGCGGATGCCACGAGTCGAGCGGGCGGTCTGGTCTTCCTCGTTGATCGCCTCAGCCCCGGTGGTGGTGCAGGTGCTTGTTCAGGCGTTGTCGTCTCCGGGAGCGTTTCGGTGTTTGTTCCTGTTTTACTCCTGGGCGGGCACGGGAGGAGGACCGATCCCCCCGGGAAGGGGGCGGTCGCAGGGTGCGCCGGTGGCAGGGAGGGGATGATCGGTGTCGGGGGGGTGTGTGTGTTGCCGGCGGGCGCCAGGTCCCGCAGGGAGACTGTGTCCTGTCGGCCGTCGGGGTACGCCACATAGGCGTACTGCGGGTTCGCGTGGAGAAGGTGAACCCTCTCGACCAACGGGTCCGATTTGTGCGCCCGCACATGCTTCCGGAGCAAGATGGGTCCTGGGGCCGCCAGCCAGGTCGGCAGCGACGTTCCGGAGGAGGACTTCCTGGGGAAGACAAGGAGGCGCTCATGAGGCGTTTGGTTAGTGGTGGTACACAGCAGCGACCGGATGGAGTGGAGAGCATCCGGGAGGACCTCCTGCCACCGGGAAACTGGGAGATACCTGGACTGTAGGGCCAGCAGGACGGTCTTCCAGGCCGTGCCGTTCTCCCTCTCTACTTGCCCGTTCCCCCGGGGGTTGTAGCTCGTCGTCCTGCTCGAGGCTATGCCCTTGCTGAGCAGGAACTGGCGCAGCTCGCCACTCATGAAGGAGGACCCCCTGTCGCTATGGATATACGCGGGGCAACCGAACAGTGTGAATATGGTGCCAAGGGCTTTAATGACTGTGGCCGCTGTCATGTCGGGGCAGGGGATGGCGAAGCGGAAACGAGAGTACTCGTCCACCACGTTCAGGAAGTATGCGTTGCGGTCAGTGGAGGGGAGGGGCCCTTTGAAATCCAAACTGAGGCGTTCAAAGGGGCGGGAAGCCTTGATCAGGTGCGCTCTATCCGGCCTGAAAAAGTGCGGTTTGCACTCTGCGCAGATGTGGCAGTTCCTGGTGACTGTACAGACCTCCTCCACAGAGTAGGGGAGGTTGCGGGACTTTACGAAATGGTAGAATCGAGTGACCCCTGGATGGCAGAGGTCCTCGTGGAGGGCTTGGAGGCGGTCTATTTGTGCGTTGGCACATGTGCCGCGGGATAGGGCATCGGACGGCTCGTTCAGCTTTCCGGGACGGTACAAGATCTCATAGTTGAAGGTGGAGAGCTCGATCCTCCACCTTAAGATCTTGTCATTTTTAATTTTGCCCCGCTGTGCAGTATCGAACATGAAGGCTACCGACCGTTGGTCGGTGAGGAGAGTGAATCTCCTGCCGGCCAGGTAATGCCTCCAATGTCGCACAGCTTCCACTATGGCTTGGGCCTCCTTTTCCACTGAGGAGTGGCGGATTTCTGAGGCGTGGAGGGTCCGGGAGAAAAAGGCCACGGGTCTGCCCGCTTGGTTAAGGGTGGCCGCCAGAGCTACGTCGGATGCGTCGCTCTCGACCTGGAAGGGGAGGGACTCGTCGATGGCGTGCATCGTGGCCTTTGCGATATCCGCTTTGATGCGGCTGAAGGCCTGGCGAGCCTCTGTCGACAGGGGGAAGGTAGTGGACTGTATTAGCGGGCGGGCCTTGTCTGCATACTGGGGGACCCACTGGGCGTAATATGAAAAGAAACCCAGGCAACGTTTCAGGGCTTTGGATCAGTGGGGGAGGGGAAATTCCATAAGGGGGCGCATGCGTTTGGGGTCGGGGCCTATTATCCCATTGCGCACTACGTATCCCAGGATGGCCAACCGGTTTGTGCTAAAAACGCACTTTTCCTCGTTGTATGTGAGGTTCAGGGCGTGAGCGGTCTGGAGGAATTTTTGGCGGTTGGCGTCATGGTCCTGCTGATCGTGGCCGCAGATGGTTACGTTGTCGAGATACGGGAACGTGGCCTGCAACCCGTGCTGGTCAACCATTCAGTCCATCTCCCGTTGGAAGACCGAGACCCCGTTTGTGACACCAAATGGGACCCTTAGGAAGTGGTATAGACGCCCGTCTGCTCGAAGGCTGTGTACTTGCGGTCACGTGGGCGGATGGGGAGCTGGTGGTAGGCAGACTTGAGGTCCACGGTGGAGAAAACCTTATACTGGGCAATCCGATTTACCATGTCGGATATGCGGGGGAGAGGGTACGCATCTAGCTGTGTGTACCTGTTGATGGTCTGACTATAGTCTACGACCATCCTTTGCTTCTCCCCGGTCTTTACTACTATCACCTGGGCTCTCCAGGGACTATTGCTGGCCTGGATTATGCCTTCCTTCAGCAACCGCTGGACTTCAGACCGACTAAATATCCGGTCCTGGGCGCTGTACCGTCTGCTCCTAGTGGCGACGGGTTTGCAATCCGGGGTGAGGTTTGCAAACAAGGACGGCGGTTCAACCTTGAGAGTTGCGAGGCCGCAGATAGTGAGTGGGGGTATTGGGCCGCCGAATTGAAATGTTAGGCTCTGCAGGTTACACTGGAAATCTAATCCCAGTAATGTGGGCGCGCAGAGTTGGGGAAGGACGTAGAGCCTGTAGTTCTTAAACTCCCTCCCTTGCACCGTTAGGTTCGCGATGCAGAACCCTTTGATCTCTACGGAGTGGGATCCTGCAGCTAGGGAAATCTTTTGCGTGCTTGGATGGATGGTCAGAAAACAGCGTCTTACCGTGTCTGGGTGAGTAAAACTTTCAGTGCTCCCAGAGTCGATCAGGCATGGTGTCTCATGTCCGTTGATCAGCACCGTTGTTGTCGTCGTCTGGAGCGTCCGGGGCCGTGATTGATCCAGAGTCACCGAAGCCAGTCGTGGTAGTAGTGTCGCGGCGTCTTCTTCGGACCCCGTGGAGCCGTCGATGCTGGGGTCCTTTGTTGTCAACCAAGATGGTGGCGTCCATGAATCGCACCCGGCCGGGGTGGACAAAATGGCCGCCCCCATGAATCGTACGTGGCTGGGGGGTCACAAGATGGCGGCGCCCATCCTCCCCTCGTGGTGCCCGGGACCCAAAATGGCAGCACCCGCGGGTCGCACATGGGGCGCTGGGCGGGTTGGGGAGCGTTTGGGATCTGCTGGGCTCGTTCTTCTCCGGGGATTGCGGCGACCCCCCGGGACCGGCACACTGCCGCGTAATGGCCCTTCTTGCCGCAGCTTTTACAAATAGCTGCGCGGGCAGGGCAGCGCTGCCGGGGGTGTTTCACTTGCCCGCAGAAATAGCAGCAGGCCCCCCCGGGATGGTCTGGCGCTTTAACCCCGCAAGCCTGCGAGGGGGGGGGGTTTGTCGTGACGTGGGTTCGGAGGTAGCCTTCAAAACATGCTTGCCAGTGCTTAAATACTGCTGCCGAGTTCGCTGCGTGGGGGCTGATCCGCAGGCATTCCGGGGCGATCCGGAGCTCCATAGTCTTTTAAGCTCGCTTAATAAATTGTAGCGCACCATGACTCACGAGAGAGACGAGAAGTGATGAAGTCGATTCAGGCTTTATTAGGCGAGACTTGTCCCCAGCAGTTCAGCAACAGAATGAAGCGGTGGGGAGAAGCTCGGGTTCTTATACTCCGCCTTCAGGGCGGAGCCAGGAGTCAGCAGCCAACCAGGACCCGGGATCTGTCAGCCAATAGCATCACGGCTTCACAGTCCCACATGACCCCTAATACATACCACCACATTCACTTTATTGACAACTGACGTATGGGATTATGTATTTTGTGTAATGCCATTAGAAGTTCTTCCTTCTTTATTTCTTTTTCTCCGAGGGCTCAGTATTGTCTGTTTGATACCAGTCAATGGCCCTGGTAATGGCAAAAGGACAATGGGACTCTGTTCTGAAAGTGCTGGCCTGACCTCATCAGTTGCTACAATAAATATCATCAAATCCAGCATATTCCTTTGCGCCTTTTAAATGTCTTAATAAAGTTATACCTGCCATTCCTAGTGTAGTGAAGCAAAGGTTTGAATGTGCAAATGGCAGGTGACTGTTGAAATAAATCATTGTCGATAGGCAGACTGTGGAAAACCTAGGCTCAGTGTCCTGGAGGACCACTAATCATCTTCAATTACTCCTGAGGCAGTTGTGAATACACGGCGTGATCCAAGAAATTGAATAATTAAGATGCCGAAACTATTCTTTACTACCCAATCTTTAGCATGAATTTCATTAAAGCACTCGTTTGTTCTGTTGGTTACCTTGGAAACTGGTATAATCAGGGAATGTCGTAAAGGATAGGCACAATCCTTCATTCCGCCTTCTGTCCAGCCTGCCATCACAGTGAAACAGACTTTGAATTTATTTAGCAGCTGTGGCCAAGTTTAGTTTTGATGAAATCAGTAGGTGGGGTGTTTGTTCCACCTGTTATGGGCCAGGGCTTAGAAACTCCAAAATGTATTATGAAGTTCACCTGACCTATAACTTTTATGTTGAATTTGGCTAGGATGCGCACAAGAGCCTTCACTTCAGGTGTGACTCATCAGAGTTCCTAGGCACTTTTATCAAAACAAAGTGTATTATAAGAATGTAATTAACATATATAAAACACAGCAAGAATTTGTTATCAATTACAAACATAAAGAAAGCACAACAGCTACAGTAATCTATGTATATAACTCTTAATGAATCCCCCTTAATAACTGTTCCAATTCAATACAAAATCCAATAAATCAAAACCCCTTTCAAGGACGTGGCCTGGCACACTGTAATCTCACTTGAACGGGACTGGTCCTTTCCCCGAGATCCAGCCTCCAACCAGCAGCTTCAAAACTCCTTCCAGAAAGCAACTCTATCTTTAAAGTTACCGAGGCAGTTTGCTACACCCATAGTGCTTTCAGTTCACTGGAACAGCTTTAAAATGAACACTGGGAAACACTGCTTCCTTCTGCAGTCCAAAGCAACAAAACAAAACGGAAACCCAAACACTAAACCCCCTCTCACCTGACAGCCATAGTCCAGCTCCATCCACAAATTACATCACTGAAGCCGTGCTACAAGCCATGTGGTAAGACCAAACCTTTTTTAAAGGGACACTCACATGACACATCTGTCCAATGATGTTAACAGGAGGCTCATCAATTTTCATAAATAGCCAGCACTAATTGAGCTGCTTATAGATAGATAGCCATTTCAACACCAGGGAAATATGGTGGGCCAGGAGTTAGCACTCCCAATGGAGATATATAATTCCTGGGGGCTCAGGAAGAGTAATAATGGTCAAAGCACCTGAGGTTCTTGTCCTAATGAACCCTATGGTGTCAGCTTTAAGCAAATTTGATTTAATGTTCCCTCTTTCTATCCTTTGTCACCCCTTACAGTTGTTATTTGGATTTTATATTAAATTGGTTGAACTCAGATTTAATGGGCAATCTCTTGTTTGGTATCTGAGTTGAAAACTTAAAATCTTCATAAATCTACTGAATGTTTAGAAATTCACTTCTTTTTCTTTATTCATGATTCACTAAATCCATTGTGGTCTTTTACTCTTTCCATAAGACCATAAGACATAGGAGCGGAAGTAAGGCCATTCGGCCCATCAAGTCCACTCCACCATTCAATCATGGCTGATTTCATCTCCATTTAAGAACATAAGAACATAAGAACTAGGAGCAGGAGTAGGCCATCTGGCCCCTCGAGCCTGCTCCACCATTCAATGAGATCATGGCTGATCTTTTGTGGACTCAGCTCCACTTTCCGGCCCGAACACCATAACCCTTAATCCCTTTATTCTTCAAAAAACTATCTATCTTTCAAAAAACTATCTATCTATTTACCCGCTCTCTCTCCATAGCCCTTAATTCCTCGCGAAATCTAGAATTTATCAACTTCTGTCTTAAAGACACTCAACGTCCCGGCCTCCACCGCCCTCTGTGGCAATGAATTCCACAGACCCACCACTCTCTGGCTGAAGAAATTTCTCCTCATCTCTGTTCTAAAGTGACTCCCTTTTATTCTCAGGCTGTGCCCCCGGGTCCTAGTCTCCCCTGCTAATGGAAACAACTTCCCTACATCCACCCTATCTAAGCCATTCATTATCTTGTAAGTTTCTATTAGATCTCCCCTCAACCTCCTAAACTCCAATGAATATAATCCCAGGATCCTCAGATGTTCATCGTATGTTAGGCCTACCATCCCTGGGATCATCCGTGTGAATCTCCGCTGGACCCGCTCCAGTGCCAGTATGTCCTTCCTGAGGTTTGGGGCCCAAAATTGCTCACAGTATTCTAAATGGGGCCTAACTAATGCTTTATAAAGCTTCAGAAGTACATCCCTGCTTTTATATTCCAAGCCTCTTGAGATGAATGACAACATTGCATTTGCTTTCTTAATTACGGACTCAACCTGCAAGTTTACCTTTAGAGAATCCTGGACTAGGACTCCCAAGTCCCTGTGCACTTCAGCATTATGAATTTTGTCACCGTTTAGAAAATAGTCCATGCCTCTATTCTTTTTTCCAAAGTGCAAGACCTCGCACTTGCCCACGTTGAATTTCATCAGCCATTTCTTGGACCACTCTCCTAAACTGTCTAAATCTTTCTGCAGCCTCCCCACCTCCTCCATACTACCTGCCCCTCCACCTATCTTTGTATCATCGGCAAACTTAGCCAGAATGCCCCCAGTCCCATCATCTAGATTGTTAATATATAAAGAGAACAGCTGTGGCCCCAACACTGAACCCTGCGGGACACTACTCATCACCGGTTGCCATTCCGAAAAAGAACCTTTTATCCCAGCTCTCTGCCTTCTGCCTGACAGCCAATCGTCAATCCATGTTAGTACCTTGCCTCGAATACCATGGGATGTTGGCAAGGCCAACATTTATTGTCCATCCCTAATTATCCTTGAGAAGGTGGTGGTAAGCCATTTTCTTCAAGCAATACAATCCATTTGGTATGTTTATCTGTCAGCCTTTGAGGCAGCACCAATTGGAGAATAGGCATTGAGGTCTATTAAAAAAAAGTATTGTCATGTGTTTTCAGCATATAATCAGGCCATTTTGCCCTGCAGGTTCATGGTGGTTTTGCATCACGTGGACTTCTGACAACCTTTCCTCATCTGACCCAGTGCTTCCCAAACTTTGGGAAGATCTGTGAGAGTGAAAGACTGCAGGGTTTTGTAAAAAAAAACACCTGCCTTTACACTGGCTTTTTGAAATCAGGAATCAGGCCTCAAAGATCAAGCAGATGGATCATGCCCTCCATTTAAAAAAAGAGGATTTAAAGGGGCCTTGCAGTTGTTAGCACTCAGTCAGAGCTCCATGTGCGGCAATCATTGCTGTCATGGAGCTTGGACCCCAAAATCCCAGTTTGAGAAGCCCTGAGCTAACACTCAGAATGGTGGAGCCATGCGTCACAAAAAAAGTATTTGACAGAACTTGTCACAATGGTGACAGTGATGTAGCCTCATCTGCGCATTTTCTTTCTTTTAATTAAAAGTTTCCTTTCCTCCCTTGCACTGCTGAAGGGGGCAATTCACACTGTCATCTATGACTAAACAACTGTGGTAACAATTCACTTTGGTATCAACACCAACATAAATTTGTAGTCGTCGAACAACTGATTTCTGGGGCAACATTCTCCGGAAACGGCGCAATGTCCGCCGACTGGTGCCCAAAACGGCGCACATCAGTCGGGCATCGTGCCGCCCCAATGGTGCGGAATGCTCCGCATCTTTGGGGGCCGAGCCCCAACCTTAAGGGGCTAGGCCCGCGCCGGACGAATTTCCGCCACGCCAGCTGGCGGAAAAGGCCTTTGGTGCCCCGCCAGCTGGCGCGGAAATGACATCTCTGGGCGGCGCATGCGCGGGAGCGTCAGCGGCCGCTGACGGCATTCCCGCGCATGCGCACTGGAGGGAGTCTCTTCCGCCTCCGCCATGGTGGAGACCGTGGCGAAAGCGGAAGGGAAAGAGTGCCCCCACGGCACAGGCCCGCACGCGGATCGGTGGGCCCCGATCGCGGGCCAGGCCACCGTGGGGGTACCCCCCGGGACCAGATCGCCCCGCGCCCCCCCCAGGACCCCGGAGCCCGCCCGCGACGCCTTGCCCCGCCGGTAAGGTAGGTGGTTTAATCTACGCTGATGGGACAGGCATTTTAGCGGCGGGACTTCGGCCCATCCAGGCCGGAGAATCGCGGGGGGGGCCCGCCAACCGGCGCGGCGCGATTCCCGCCCCCCGCCGAATATCCGGTGGTGGAGAATTCGGCAACCGGCGGGGGCGGGATTCACGCCAGCCCCCGGCAATTCTCCGACCCGGCGGGGGGTCGGAGAATCTCGCCCCTGGTATCAGATACAAATAACTACCCTGGATTATATCGCTAAATTAGTGCAGGTTAGCCTGAACCATATTGTGCAGGAAGAATGGCTGTGTTGAATTTGACCTGTTTTGTGTGGACAGGATATACCTGGGCAATTTTCCACATTGCAAGGTAGATGCCAATGTTTTAACTGTACTGGAATAGCTTGGCTAGGGGTATGGCCAGTTCTACAGCGCAGGTCTTCAGTACTATTGCCAGGGTATTGTCAGGGCCCATAGCCTTTGCTGTATCCAGTGCCCTCCGCCGTTTCTTGATATCACATAGAGTCAATCGTATTGGCTGAAGACTGACATCTGTCATGCTGGAGACCTCCGGAGGAGACCGAGATGAATCATCCACTCGGCACTTCTGGCTGAAGATTGTTGCGAATGCCTCAGCCTTGTCTTTTGCACATACGTGCTGGGCTCCTCCATCATTGAGAATGGGGATATTTGTGGAGCCTCCTCCTGCAGTGATTGTTTAATTGTCCAACATCATTCATGGCTGGATGTGGCAGGACGACAGAGCTTAGATCTGATGCGTTTGTTGTGCAATCGCTTAGCTCTGTCTAATACTTGCTGCTTATGCTGTTTGGCACACAGGTAGTCCTGTGTTGCAGCTTCACCAGGTTGACACCTCATTTTTTGGTATGCCTGATGTTGCTCCTGGCATGCTCTCCTGCACTCCTCATTGAATCAGGGTTGATCCCGTGGCTTGGTGGTAATGGTAAGTAATGGGGGATATGCTGGGCCATGAGGTTGCAGATTGTGGCTGAGTACAATTCTGCTGCTGCTGATGGCCCACAGCTCCTCATGGACACCCAGTCTTGAGTTGCTAGATCTGTTCAAAGTCTATCCCATTTAGCATAGTGGTCGTGCACACAACACGATGGAAGGTATCCTCAATGTGAAGATGGGACTTTGTCGCCACAAGGTCTGTACAGTGGTCACTTCTATTGATACTGTCATGGACAAATGCATCTGCAGCAGGCAGATTTGTGAGGATTAGTTCAAGTATGTTTTTCCCTCTTGTTGGCTTCCTCACCATCTGCTGCAGTCCCAGCCCAGCAGCTATGTTCTTTAGGACCCAGCCAGCTTGGTCTGTGGTGGTACTACCGAGCCACTCTTGGAAATGGACATTGGAGTCCCCCACCTAGAGCATATTCTGCACCCTTGGCACCTTCAGTGCTTCAACATGGAGGAGTTCTGATTCATCAACTGATGGTGGCCGGTACGTGGTAATCAGCAGGAGGTTTCGTTGCCCATGTTTAACCTGAAGCCATGAGACTTCATGTGGCCCAGAGTCGATGTTGAGGACTCCCAGGGCAACTCCTTCCCAACTGTATACCGCTGTGCTGCCACCTCTGCTGGTGAGACAGGACATACTCAGGAATGGTGACAGTGGTGTCTGGGATATTGCCTGTAAGGTATGATTCCATGAGTATGACTATCTCGGGCTGTTGCTTAACTAGCCTGTGAGATAGCTCTCCCAACTTTCGCACAAGCCCCCAGATGTTAATAAGGAGAGCTTTGCAAGGACAGCAGGGCTGGGTTTGCTGTTGCCGTTTCCGGTTTGATGCCGGGTGGGCCGTCGGGTTTCATTCCTTTTTTGTGTTTTCGCAGCAGTTGAATACAATTGAGCGGCTTGCTAGGCCATTTCGGAGGGCATTTAAGAGCCAACCACATTGCTGTGGGTCTGGAGCCCCATGAAGGCCAGACCAGGTAAGGATGGCAGATTTCCTTCCCAACGGACATTAGTGATCAGATGGGTTTTTACAACAATGGTTTCATGGTCATCATTAGAATTTTAATTCCAGATATTTTATCGAGTTTAAATTCCATCACCTGCCGTGGTTGGATTCAAACCCAGATCTCCAGATCGTTATCCTGGGTCTCTGGATTACTAGTCCAGCGACAATGCCACTATGCTACTGCCTTCCTCCTGAATTCCTAAAAAACTATACATTGCTGCATTACTCCTTCAATACATATTGCACATTGTTTCACATTGAGCATAATCATGTTTTGAAAACATTGCCATCCAATATAAAAAATCACACGGAGGTTATTCGAATATCAAAGTCTATTTACTTTACAGTATTAGCCATCAATCAGCTGCAGATTTACCTTTATGTTAAACAAAGGGAACAAGACACTGAAGAATTGCAGTAATTTACAGTTCATTCACCCTTTCATGCTTTTCAATAGGAGGTCCATTGTTGAGATAAAACGTAGACGATAATAATATTCGTAGACTAGTTGGCAGTAGGAGATGCAATGAGTTTATAATGGAAATAGCTGAAAATTAGAAATTTTTAAGCCAAAGTTTATCTTTGATTTTATGCGTATCCTCAGATTGTTAGACAACATAGGCTCTCCCACAGCAATACCAGAAATCAACGCATTCTGCACTTGGGTAGCACACCACTCCAGTATGGCTGCAACTCCACACAAGATTAACAGAATAAGAACGGGCAGCACGATGGCACAGTGGTTAGCACTGCTGCCTCACAGCGCCAGGGACGCTGGTTCGATTCCAGCCTTGGGTAACTGTCAATATTTAGGTTACGGGGCGAGGGACTGCCAATATTTAGATTATGGAGATTGGGCAGGTGAGTGGACTGAGGTAGAGTGTTTGGAGGGTTGGTGCAGATTCGATGGGCCATTGGGAAACCTGCGGGTGTGGGTGCGCTGCCAACAGACTGGGGGATCCCGCCGACGGAGAATTCCTCAGCAGAGCATTATTTCTACAGGAATCATTGCCATTCTCTCCAGATAACACAAAAACCTGTGCTAAGATATTTCGATCACATAAATTGTATCAATGTTCTTCGCCTCTGAACTAAATTATGGGTTTCCATTGTTTCCATTCATCTCCCACAACTCTAACTTACATGTTGAATTTCCCAGCTTTTAATTATTTGGTATGGCAGGAGAATGATTACATTGCTGGAGAAGTATGCCAATAAGCCTTGACAAATTAACCCAAAGAATTTGAGGTTCAAGTCCTGCAAGGGCAGTTTGATTATTTGAATTCAGTGGGAACAAAAACCGTAAAATCAAACAGAGCCAGTAATATTCATAATGAATCAGTTGGTCTGTTAGCACTAATTACCATTCCCCATGAATGGAATACTGTTGTTCTTATATCTGGCCGATATGAAAATCCAGTCCCAAACTAATATTTATTCTTGAAAAGAAAATTCTGGATATACTCTGCAGGACAGGCAACATCTGTGGAGGGAAACACAGCTCATGGCCTGAATATTTATGATGGCGGGGCTTGCCCCACAGCCAATTTATGCTTCAATGAGCGTTGATTGGCTGCAGGCTGGACTTCCGCCTCTCACTCAGAGGGAAGCCCTGCCTTATACAGCTGGTTGGGTGACTGGGCTGACATATTTTGGCTAAAGGGGCCATGGGGATGAGTGGAAGTAATGGGTTGGTATGCAATGTAAAGGCAATGGGGATGGGTACAGGAGCATACATTAGCTTGAAGGATGTGAGGAGCTATGGTGGCTGGGTGGGGGGAGATGCGTTCATATAGATGCTACATTGGAGTGGGTGGAGGGAAGGGGGCATGAAGCGTTGACGACTCTCTGTGTTGCTATAACTGGAATGATGTCCTAGAGCACTAAGGTGGGCCTTTTGAACAACCCACCTCTGCATTCGACAGCTGCGGTGGCTACCTTTCCACTATTTCTGGGGATAGTGGACTTGACTCCAGCAAACCTTCGCCTCCCCTGAACAAATATCCCATTATTCAGGGCACTTTCCCTCAAGGTGGTTGCACCAAGGGGAAAATTCCCGAACTCTGTACATCTGTCTTGGGGGGGGGGGGAATCCAGGTCTAAGACTGCACACCGTCAGTTGCAGAGTTGCTTGTTTGTATTAAAGCTCCTTATCCATCAAACTGAATTCACATGCTGCAGCAGATCCATGGATGGGTGGAAGAGAAATTGAAACTTGACTTCAATGTCAGACTAAGCTTGACCTATAACAGGGTGAGTGGTGATGGACTTCACCTTGAAGCCTTGCATTAGGGTTCATATCAGTGCATCCTGTGTGATATAAACTCATGTATGAACATTGGGGCCAATACTCGGGACTCCAATCAGTGGCAGTGACCTTTAGCTCAGCATATATCATTGGCACAATTGACTTGTCAATGAAGGAAGAAATTGCATATCAAGTAAATTAATGCCTCTTGTGACAGACGAGGCACAGCATTCAGAGCGGAGCCTGCATTCAGCAGGACAAGCACATATCTAAAGAACGCCTTCATTCTCCCATTCCATAGCCCTCCATACTTATTTCTGAAAGTCAAACTTCCTAGACAAGTGGAATTGATATTCAATATACTTTAACCCCTTGGTCCTCAGAGTGCTGCTTGAGTGTGGGGTTCTACTCGTAGTTCAGTTGTCCTTCCCCAAATGAAAGGTTTTACATTCATCATGAGATAGGGATACAACCCATTCCTGAGTTGCCCATTCTGCCCTTGCAGCCTGCCCTCTCATGGGCCCCTATCCAGGAATCTCACAGTCGCTCCCGGTGCTGACCCTCAGTATTCATTTCCTCCCACCTACTTTACAGCTCCCACTAAGGATGGTCACTCCCTCAGCAGTGATTTGGCCACAAGGCCAGTAAGGAGGACACAGGAAGTGATGCCAGCATGCCAGCCTCCATATCCCCTTAAAGCTAGGGACACCCCGAAGTGACTGGACGGTGAGAACCACAAGCAAACCCTCCCCCCGAGATTGAGACACTGACCCTGAGCCCCAGCCTCAAGTGGAATTTATGTGCCACCCACATTCTTTCACGCCCTGAGCAGTGAAGAACCTGGAGAATCATGGCCGCCCGAGCGCTCGCTCACCTCCGATATCCCCCTCGGAGGTGAGGCCGCTTTTGTCGACCTGTTATAAATGATACCGGTGGGGCGACACATGGCACAGTAGTTAGCTGCTGCCTACAGCGCTGAGGGCCCAGGTTCGAATCCCGGCCCTGGGTTACTGTCCGTGTCTGCTTGGGTTTCACCCCCACAACCCAAAGATGTGCAGGTCAGGTGGATTGGCCACACTAAATTGCCCCTTAATTGGAAAAAAAATAAAAATAATTGAGTACTCTAAATGTATAAAATAAATAAATAAATGACACCGGTGTGACCTCACCCCGGCGCCCAGCACAGTGGTTAGCACTGTTGCTTCACAGAACCAGGGTCCCAGGTTCGATTCCCGGCATGGGTGCGGAGTCTGCATGTTCTCCCTGTGTCTGCATGGGTTTCCTCCGGGTGCTCCGGTTTCCTCCCACAAGTCCCGAAAGATGTGCTGTTAGGTAATTTGGACATTCTGAATTCTACCTCTGTGTACCCCAACAGGCGCCGGCGTGTGGCGACTAGGGGCTTTTCACAGTAACTTCATTGCAGTGTTAATGTAAGCCTATTTGTGACAATAAAGATTATTATTATTAATCCCGGTGAATATTCCATGAAGGGGGGGAATGTCTGGAGAGAATACTTGTTAATGGCTTGTTAGTGTATTAAAATGGGGTTCCTGGGTTCCAGTGCCATGATTCACACTAATCTACTGGAAAGGAGGGGTGAAAATTACAAAACCCAATCCTGCGATTCTCTCCAGATTTTGAGCCCATGCCAATTTTCTCATGGGCAGAGAGTGCAGGCTCAAAATCACTGCCTATATCCTTATTGCTCTCTGGTACAATTATGCCAGTGTGTTCAGATTATAAATCCTACTACATTCAATACAGGGACATCTGTATATAATGTCATTTTTCAAACTACTGCCTGGAAGTGAGTGGAAAAGTATCCAGCTATAAATCTTTGCAGTTGTACAGAAAGGTGCAGAGTGAATGAAACCCGAAACTCAAGTTGTAACATGGTCAATGAAAATCTTAGCTATTTTGCTGGGTGAAACTAATTAATGGGAGTTCTGAAATCCTGATCGTGCAGGATGTCCCTACTGTTAACACACACATATCAACCCCCTCGGCTACAATCACCATATGGAAGTGATTAGCTGTGCAAACAGAAGAGATGTTTCAGCTGTGTCGCTTATCAGACTGGAATACTGGAAAGAAGGTTTGTTACTGTAGTAGGAATTGTGAAGACTTTGTAAAATATTTTGGTTGCTTGGTTTATGCCACACTGGTTGGGGTGGAAAGTCTATTGGAAATGTTGGCATACACCACTGGAGATCGAGACTTGTACACAAAGTCAGAAAATTACCAGTCTGGTGCAAAGTCGGGGAAATCTGACAAAGCTAGGGGAGTACAGGTCCTGTCGAATTTAATGACAAGACTTCATTATTAATTTATTTTGACAACCTGACTGCTGTCATCAACTGCAGGGGGTCTGAAGCTGGTGACCCTTGGGAATGGTTTCTGGAAATAGGGAGTGAGAAATTAGAGAGTTGGGGAGGAATTACCTATGATCATGGCAGGGGAAGCGAAACGCCATGATCTGCAGGGAGGAGGCCAACATGGGAGACCATTCCTGCTGCTCCCTGCCTGCCATCAGAACTGTAAAAGGCTTTCTTGAACTGGTGTATCCCACCACCCTTTTGTTGCCACGTTTCTTGAGCCCTCAAAAACACTCAGCAATTGTTAGTGTTCGCCTCTCATTGGTGAGAAACTTGCACAAGAAAATCCAACCGAATAAAGTAGCAAGACACAAGTTGGGGGATGCATTCCCTGTTTTTAAGCTTTTAACCCTTAGCCCCCACTTCAACCCTCTTCTATCTGCCACGTGGGGGTTAATATTGACTCTAAATATCTCTGCAGTAAAACACAGGAATAGGAGTATTCAACCTCAGGTTGATCTTAGCCAATGTAGATCCACGTTTTTGTTATTGGAACAATATAGATCATCTATGAAAATGGAGAGTGCCATTTACTTCAAATGTGGTAAACCTCATGGTTGTGCACAGTTTTGGTCGCCTTATTTGAAGAAAGATGTAATGGCATTGGAGGCAGTCCAGAGGAGGTTCACGGTTGATTCCAGTGATGAGGAGTTTGACTATGAAGAGAGATTGAACAGTTTAGGCCTACACTCTCTAGCTTAGAACAATGAGGGGAGATCAAATTGAGGTATACAAGATGATAAAAGGTATGGATAACGGAGACATGGAGCAGATGCTTCCTCTTGTTCGGCATTCTAGAATGAGAGATTATAGTCTTAGGATAAGCGGTAGCAAATTTAAAACAGAGTTGAGAAGAAACTACTTCTCCCAAAGGGTTGTGAATCTGTGGAATTCGCTACCCCAGAGTGTGGTGGCTGCTGGGACAGTGAGTAAATTTAAGGCGGAGTTAGCAGATTTTTAGTTGATAATGGGTTGAAGGGTTAAGAAGAACGGGCAGGACGGTGGAATTAAGGCCAGGTTGAGATCAGCCATGATCGAATGGCGGAGCAGACTCGATGGTTCAATGGCCTAATTCTGCTCCTATATCTTATGAACATATAAACTAACTTTAGTGAAAAGCTAAAAAATTGTTCACTGTGTGATGCACAATCAATACCCTTGAGACAAAGAGGAGTCATATCTAATCGTCTTTAATCAGCTAGAACTGTACCCAGCAGCGATGATACAGAAAGTGAAGGCTGCTGGGAAGGCATCGGTTCTTATACTCCACCTCTCAGGGCGGGGCTATGTACATTAGCCAATGGTAGACCCCTAGGTCTAGCCAATGGTCATTCACCTCTCAGGTACCGCAATACCTGGTATTACCACACTGTGATAATGTACTACCATGAACTTAACCAGGATACCCCCACATAGATTTTAAAATTTTTTTTAGAGTACCCAATTATATATTTTTTCCCAATTAAGGGGCAATTTAGCATGGCCAATCCACCTAACCTGCACATCTTTGGGTTGTGGGGGTGAAACCCACGCAGACGTGGAGAAAATGTGCAAACTCCACACGGACAGTGACCCAGGGCCGGGATTGGAACCTGGGTCCTCAGCGCCGCAGTCCCAGTGCTATCCATTGCACCACATGCCGCCCTACCCCCCATAGATACTGCTACTAATAGCCCTAATTGTTTCAGAGAAGTTTTGCTTAGGCTACAAGTGACTTGAGGTAGGCTGTATAGTTTTGTTAAACATATTTAATTACACTGTTTTATAAGGAATCACAATAAGCACATGGTATTCAAAACACACTGCTCTACATTTATCTCTCTTGGAGCCTCTTGGCCGCCCGACTACTGATGGACAGTTAAATCATTGATATCATCGTGGTCTCATTAACATAGCCATTAACCCATTACAATGCACTCCTTATTCTTCCCTGTGGCTATTTTTCTTGTGTGACACTCAATAGTAGGTGTCCTCAGATTATTCAACAGTCGCTATCAGTTTTCTTTTAATTGCACATCCAAGTTTTCCTTTGAAAATCGTAAGATTCAAAGTGAACTGTGCTCCGATCAGTGAATAATGCCCCTCCTGTGGCCTTATATTGGTGACAATTAAAACACTGCCTGATGCCAGACTTCGTGTGGCGTGCAGACACAAGATGCACTGCAGCAGGAACAGAGAAAATGGCAACAGAAACAATTTTGACAGGTGAAACGAGTTAACATAGAACATAGAACATAGAAAATACAGCACAGAACAGGCCCTTCGGCCCACGATGTTGTGCCGAACCTTTGTCCTAGATTAACCATAGATTATCATTGAATTTACAGTGCAGAAGGAGGCCATTCGGCCCTTTGAGTCTGCACCAGCTCTTGGAAAGAGCACCCTACCCAAACTCAACACCTCCACCCAACACCAAGGGCAATTTGGACATTAAGGGCAATTTATCATTGGCCAATTCACCTAACCCGCACATCTTTGGACTGTGGGAGGAAACCGGAGCACCCGGAGGAAACCCACGCAGACACGGGGAGGACGTGCAGACTCCGCACAGACAATGACCCAAGCTGGAATCGAACCTGGGACCATGGATCTGTGAAGCAATTGTGCTATCCACAATGCTACCGTGCTGCCCTTAAGAACAAATAAATCTACACTATATCATTTTCCCGTAATCCATGTACCTATCCAACAGCTGCTTGAAGGTCCCTAATGTTTCCGACTCAACTACTTCCACAGGCAGTGCATTCCATGCCCCCACTACTCTCTGGGTAAAGAACCTACCTCTGATATCCCTCCTATATCTTCCACCTTTCACCTTAAATTTATGTCCCCTTGTAATGGTGTGTTCCACCTGGGGAAAAAGCCTCTGACTGTCTACTCTATCTATTCCCCTGATCATCTTATAAACCTCTATCAAGTCGCCCCTCATCCTTCTCCGCTCTAATGAGAAAAGGCCTAGCACCCTCAACCTTTCCTCGTAAGACCTACTCTCCATTCCAGGTAACATCCTGGTAAATCTTCTTTGCACCTTTTCCAGAGCTTCCACATCCTTCCTAAAATGAGGCGACCAGAACTGTACACAGTACTCCAAATGTGGCCTTACCAAAGTTTTGTACAGAAACTTTACATTGGTAACAATGTAATTGAGCTGTTAAAGTAGATTATGCTTGCGTTACAATCGCCAAATCTGATTGTGCAAACTGAAATGATGATGGCTCACTAGTCGGAAGTGATCCTGCGAACAAGATAACAAAACTAACCTAACCTGAAGCAAATAACCTGATTGGTGAATCTGTTATAATCTCTTCCACCAGCATCCTTTCTCAGGTGCAAACCATTCTGCATAGTGGTTAGCACTGCTGCCTCACAATGCCAGGGACCTGGGTTTGATTCTGGCCTTGACTGTCTGTGTGGAGTTTGTACGTTCTACCCGTGTGTGTGTGGGTTTCCTCCGAGTGCTCCAATTCCTACCACAGTCCAAAGATGTGCAGGTTAGGTGGAGTTACAGGGATGGGGTGGGGCAGTGAGCTTGGGCGGGTGCTCTTTCAGAGGGTCGGTGCAGATTCCTTGGGCTGAATGGCCTCCTTCTGCACTTTAGGAATTCTATAGATTCTATCATAGAATCTGCCCAGATGTCGCTTTGTTGCAAAAACTACAGAAGACCATTTGGGAACAGGGGAAACAATTTTTGTCTCACTCCCATTCCTTTTATCAGAATGGATAGGACAAGAGCAACATGAAAGTTTGAATGATAATGTTACTGCTCTCTGGCCAGACCTCCCCATGCAATTTGATTTCTGAGCAAACCTGAGTTAGACAACCAGCAGTGGGAGCTCATTAAAATATTTAAAATCCATGGATTCTCCATTTGCCGACGGCAAAATCGTGAAACGCAAAGTTTCTGATACCAAAATCGTGGCGGGCACTGATTTGATGTCAAATCGTGATTCGCCATCACCTCGACAGCGGTCCTGGACGCATGTACAGTAAGCACTGTTTGCATATCATTAGCGGGCCTGACCCGGTATTCTCCGGGGCCTCCGCGATGCTCCGCCTCCGATGGGCCAAGTTCTCGACGGCGCAGTTCACTTGTACTTTTAAAAATCGTGAAACCGGCGAAGTGGCTGCTGAGGGAGAGAGAGAGGGTACGAAAAGTGTCCATCATCGCCATAGTTTGCTGACAGTTGTGCCGCTGGCCAAGGGGCTTCTGCCAGGCTGGGGGAAGTAGCGGAGGGTGCCCAGGGGGTGAGCGGTGGGGTCGTGGTGAACGGAAACGGAACACCATTGCCGCAACCAGCAAGGCAGCCATGCAGCTGCGCATGCCGCTGACTCCACTGTGAACCTAGGCCATGGGTTGTATAGCTGTCCCTCCAGGGCACTCCTCTCAGTACCCTCTGGCTCCAACTGATGATTAGCTTTTTGGGCGTACTCCAGCACAGCCAGTGCCATCTTATTGGCTGTGATGTGCGTGTGCCGGGCTTGTAATGTGTATATGCGCCTGCAGCTTGTCAGCCTCCCGAGTGTCAATCTCGAACCCAGCGAATCCCACACCGTTTCCCATTAGAATCGAGTGTGTTCCACGAGTCACCGATGCTAAGCCCTTAACAGTAGCGGAATCAGTCCAGTTTCGACACAAGATTTGCTGTCGTGAAAGTCCACAAATTCTACGTTGGTGTCAACACTCTCAGAAACGGAGAATCCCACCTCATATGTGTATTTAAGATTCCAGTATAATTGTTGTCTTCCACAGGGACAGTGCAAGATACGCCCAGTGGAGCCAATTGTTCAGTGACACAATTAGTGGTCCCGAAAGAAAACCCTGCTGCAGAAATATTGCAGATGCATTTTTAAATGAGTTTTTATGAAGCTATGAAATAGAAGTGTTCCTTTCATTGGAATGCTATATTATTTCTACCTGTTTCAATAATTTTATGATGATGTAAGTAAGTCCACTATCCACAATATCATTATCTTTGTGTCACACATTCCTTATTTCGGCATCCTCACTGTGGTACACAGCCACTCCTGCAGCTACACACTAGACGGAGTTTCAATCAGACGAGGGGTGCAATTTACCGGCCCCATCACGCCTAACTTGGTGTCATGACAAGGCCGTTGAGCCTTGCGAGATTCACAAAGCTCGAGATGTCTCACTAGATTCTCCGAACCAGTACTGCCATGGATTGAGGGGGCCATGCCCACAAAAGGGGAGATAAGGGGGGGGGGGGTTATGAAGGGTGGGAGGATGCGTGAAGAGCAGGTATGAAGGGCCTCATAAACTTTGGGGGTCCTGAAATTGAAGGGCCCGGATGAGGGGGGTGGATCCTCACTGACTGCTTGCTTAAGTTCCTTCCTACTTTCCTTATATTCCACACAGGCTTCGTCTGTTCCCAGCCTTCTAGCCATGACAAATGCCTCCTTTTTCTTTTTGACGAGACTTACAATATCCCTCGTTATCCAAGGTTCCCGAAATTTGCCATATTTATCCTTCATCCTCACAGAAATATGCCGGTCCTGAATTCCTTTCAACTGACATTTTAAAGCCTCCCACATGTCAGATGTTGATTTACCCACAAAGATCCGCCCCCAATCTAGGTTCTTCAGTTCCCGCCTAATATTGTTATAATTAGCCTTCCCCCAATTTAGCACATTCACCCTAGGACCACTCTTATCCTTGTCCACCAGCACTTTAAAACTTACTGAATTTTGGTCACTGTTCCCGAAATGCTCCCCTACTGAAACTACCGCCTGGCCGGGCACATTCCCCAATACCAGGTCCAGTGCAGTCCCTTCCCTAGTTGGACTATCTACATATTGTTTTAAGAAGCCCTCCTGGATGCTCCTTTCAAACTCTGCCCCGTCCAAGCCCCTAGCACTAAGTGAGTCCCAGTCAATAGTGGGGAAGTTAAAGTCTGCCATCACAACAACCCTGTTGCTTTTACTCCTTTCCAAAATCTGTCTACCTATCTGTTTCTCTATCTCCCGCTGCTGTTGGGAGGCCTGTAGTAAACCCCCAACATTGTGACTGCACCCTTCTTATTCCTGATCTCTACCCATATAGCCTCGCTTCCCTCTGAGGTGTCCTCCCCCAGTACAGCTGTGATATTCTCCCTAACCAGTAGTGCAACTCCTCCATCCCTTTTACATCCCCCTCTATCCCGCCTGGAATATCTAAATCCTGGAACGTTTAGCTGCCAATCCTGTCCTTCCCTCAACCAGGTCTCTGTAATGGCAATAACATCATAGTTCCAAGTACTAATCCAAGCTCTAAGATCATCTGCCTTACCTGTTATACTTCTTGCATTAAAACATGTAGTGATCTTTACATGGGCATGTACAGAAGGGGCTGATGGGAAATGGAAAGACCACTAGGCGGCAGCACTGGTGGGTATAAAGGGGGAAGCAAGCAGCCCTCAAGAGTCTTTGGCTGATTAGTCTGTGAGGAGAACAAAGGTGGAGATTTAGCTCAGGGCTGCTAGTGTGGTCAGGCCTAGTTGTAGTGTATAGAAAAGTTGTAACCTTTCTACTAGTACAGTTCTTAAAGTAAGAGCTCACGCAGTTATTTAAGTTGTGTTACTCAATAAATTTCATGTAAAACTTCTGGACGACTTCGAGCCTTCTTCCGAAAGCCTTTGCTGTAACTGAATTGAGTAGCACATGTTACCTGCCATACTGGTAACAAAACAAAACAGATGCACTTCAGGCCACCAGTCCTGCTGTTTTCAGCAACATCTCCCTGTCTGCTCTTCCGCAGAGCCATACTGGCCCTATTTCCTCGTTCTCCCTCAATCTTTTCACCTTCTGACCTATTGCTCCGGTACCCACCCTCCTGCCATACTAGCTTAAACCCTCCCATGTGGAGCAAACCTCGCGGCCAGGATATTTATGCCTCTCCAGTTTCGATGCAACCTGTCCTTCTTATACAGGTCACACCTGCCCCGGGAGAGCTCCCAGTGGTCCAGATAACTGAAACCCTCCCTCCTACACCAGCTGTTTAGCTACATGTTTAGCTGCTCAGTGCCATCGGATGGAGATTGTGCGGGAAAATGGACATGTGGTCAGTGGTACGGAAGGATCATCATGCTGGCATGAACAACTCAGATATGACAGGTCATCTGGGTTGGAACGATGGATACTCACCTCTGTGTTGCAGGCCAATCGTGACGTCGGTGACCAACCTGTCCTCGGCCACCCCAATGACCTCCAGGGCCCATTCCTAATAAGTGGATGAGGACTCTGAAGTCCGGCACCCCGCCGCCCATCTGGGCTCCTTCCCTTCTGTTGTGGGCAAACTTCTGCTGCAGGGGCACAGAGGCGGCATCACAGGGGGGTGCATGGTGGGGTACAGGTGGGTGCACCACTGCTGGGCATGGGTGAGTGGTGGTGCATGCAAGGGTGTGCTGGGGCACGTCACGGTCTTCTGCTGGAGGGGCGGTGCTAGGTGCAGAGTTGTTGGGGGGGTGGGGAAGCAGGCGTGACCAGTGCCAAGGGGCTGATGCCAACAGACCTCTGTGGCCTGGTGGAGGTCGTTAAGATTCTTGTGGCACTGGGTGGCGATTCTCCTGGTAAAACTCCCCGAGCTGACGCCTGCTGCCACTGCCTTCCAGGCGAAACTGGCTGACCTATAGCTGACCCTCCCAATCCTCTTGAGAACAGGTATCCCGTCTGAACTCCACTACAACCATCAGCCTGGCCAAGTCGGCTTCTCTGAATCGTGGAGCTGGTCTGCGCGGTGGCATGGCTATGTCGTGTTTGGGGGATCAGTTTAAGTGTTGCTCCTCCTCATTAGCGGGGAGCTGCCAGGCACGGCCCTGGCAAATCAGTTGGCAGGACAGTGATTTGCAGCATGAAGCCCGTGGGGCATCATTAAGTGCCCTAATTAACGTTAGAAACTGGTGACGGCCTCACCAGGTTGGCCTCCAGGAAGCACCCGGCGATTCCCACTCGCTACCACACTTAGAACCGAGAGTCTCATTTTGGCAGATTTTCCATGGACAATGATATGGGAGGTTTATATCCTTGTTCAGTTAAGGTATCTGTACATATGTGGGTCTACAGGGTACATTCATATTATAATGGTGCAAAGAAAATCTAGAGTCAACTTCCAGCCCCACCACAGCGGGATCCCCATGGCGGATGCAGCAAGTCATTCAAACCTCTGCTGACTTCGACAGGACTGGATGATCGCGTCGGCGCGAAAGACTGGAAAATTCCGTCCATAAGAATGTGTATTTGATACATATATATCTTAATGTAGAGCAGAGAAATGTAGAACAGGGGCACTGATCTAATGAAGCCGGCAGGGAGTCAACCTCCTGCCCTGTAGATCCACCACAGCAATATGTGACACAGAGAAAGCATGATGATGGTGATGCTAATGGTGAAGAGAATGATGATGACCAAGCTGCCCAGGATTTGCAGTTGCCTGGTTCTATCCAAAATCACAGGAGTGAGTTGTGTCATGATATGCAAACATGCAACCAATGAACACTCAGAATAGGACACAACCAATGGGCAGTCAGGACACTCAGAGGTGGCATCACCACAAGGGGGCATGACATAAACACTATAAAAGGGATGAGGCACTCACACCCTGCCTCTTTCCACAGACAGACATCTAGAGAGTTAGACAGGGTTGATCAGCAGCATCACACCCCAGCACGTGGCTTAGAGCAAGCTGGTACAGTTAGACTGAGTTACTACAGTTAGATTCGCAGAGAGTCAAACTCATTTGAGAACTGTGTTAATTGTTCAATAAACACGTTAAACTCATTTCAGAGTCTGGAGCATCCTTTAGTTAAGACTGCATCAAGTAGCAGCCTGTGTTATCCGAAGCAGCATAACACAACAAGTTGTGTATTGTGCATTTATGTATGTGCTATGTTTTTCATGTATGGAACGATCTGTCTGGACTGTAGACAGAACAATATTTTTCACTGTACATCGGTACACATGACAATAAATCAAATTAAATAAATCAAATCCAATCCAATCCAAGGACTGGAGCACGTGCCAGGGCTCCAGCTGTCTCCTTCCGCACCACACCCGGAAAATGGAGATGACACCAAGAAACCCAAAGAGCAAGCTAAAACAAAACGAGAGACAGCTCAGTTCCATGAGCCTTTTGAAGACGAGCGATATATGTATTGTGACTGCAGCCCTTGGGTGCCTCGTAGAAGTTCATTTTCTGACAAGATATATGTCCTGTACAGTTACTGCATGATAGGTGCCACAGAAAACAGGAAGGACAGTCACCCTGTATATCTGTATGTACATGTCATGAAATCATACAGCACACAAGGAGCCCATTTGAGCTATTGCACTTGTGTTAGCTCATTGAAAGAGCCATAATAGTCCAACTCACCTCCTCTTTCCATTATAGATATGCATGTTGCCCCCTTTGAAGTATTTATCCAAGTCCTTTTAGAAAGTTACTGTTGAATATGCTTCCGCAACCTTTCCAGGCAGCTCATTTCAGATCATAACATGAAACAATTACCATACTCCCTCTAGTTCTTTTGCTAATCACTTTGTGTCATCTGCGAACTGATATTTCTGTCATGGGGAACAGTGTTAAATGGGAAGGCAGTGGTATTGTGGCAATGCAACTGCACTAGTGATCCAAAGGTCCAGGCTAATGCTCTGGGGAATAAAGGTTCAACATCCATCACCGTGTAGGTAGCGTTTAAATGAAATTACTGGGGAAATGCGGATCAGGCAGAACAGTGAAGTTGAAGATCAGTCATGGAAATGTTGAGTGGCTTCATGGCTCACTCCTAACTGTTACTCAACTGATTCATGGGATGTAGGGGTTATTTTATGAGGGAGGATTGGACCTGTAACCATTGGAGTTCAGAAGAATGAGAGCTGATCTTATTGAAACATATTGGGCGGGATTCTCCGACTCCCCGCCGGATAGGAGAATCGCCGGGGGGGTGGAGGGGGGGGGGGGGTGAATCCCACCCCCGACGGCTGCCGAATCCTCCAGCGCCGGGGATTTGACGGGGGCGGGAATCGCACCGCGCCGGTTGGCGGCCGCTGGCAGTGGCCCCCCTGGCGATTCTCCGGCCCTCGATAGGCCGAGTGGCCGTCCGTTATCAGCCAGTCCCGCCGGCGTATGTTAGAGTAGGTACTTAACGGCGGGACCTGGCTGCGCGGGCGGCCTCCGGGGTCCTCGGGGGGGTGCGGGGTGATCTGGCCCTGGGAGGTGCCCCCACGGTGGCCTGGCCCACGATCGGGGCCCACCGATCCGTGCAAACCACTCCAGCGCCAGCCTAGCCCCTGAAGGTGCGGAGGATTCTGCACCTTTGGGGCGGCCCGACTCCGGACTGGTTCACGCCTCTCCTTCCCGCCGGAGTTGCCCACCCTGCCAATTCCCGCAGAATCCCGCCCATAAGATCCCAAGGGTCTCAACTGCGGGATGTTTCTTCTTCTTGTGGCCAAATTCGGGATGAACTTGCCAAGGGAGAGACTGGAACGATGGGACATAATGTTAACAATAAGGGGGTCTCCCATTTAAGGTAGAGGTGACAAGAATATTTTTCTCTCAGAGGGTTATAAACCTTTGGAATTTGCATCCCAAGACAGCATGAGGCAGGGTCAATAAATAGTTTTAAGGTGGAGGTAGATAAATTCTTGACAGAAGAGTCAAAGGATATCATGCACAGACAGGAATGTAGAGTTGAGGATGCAATCAGATAAACAAAGAACAAAAAACAAAGAAAAGTACAGCACAGGAACAGGCCCTTCGGCCCTTCAAGCCTGTGCCGACCATGCTGCCCGTCCAAACTAAAACCTTCTACACTTACGGGATTCGTAGCCCTCTATTCCCATCCTATTCATGTATTTGTCAAGATTCCCCTTAAACTTCCCTATCGCCCCTGCTTCCACCACCTCCTCCGGTAGCGAGTTCCAGGCACCCACTACCCTCTGTGTAAAAAAACTTGCCTCGTACATCTCCTCTAAACCTTGCCCCTCGCACCTTAAACCTAGTAATTGACCCCTCTAACCTGGGAAAAAGTCTCTGACTAACCACTCTGTCTATGCCCCTCATAATTTTGTAGACCTCTATCAGGTCGCCCCTCAACCTCCGTCGTTCCAAGTTTATTCAACCTCTCCTCATAGCTAATGCCCTCCATACCAGGCAACATCCTGGTAAATCTCTTCTGTACCCTCTCTAAAGCCTCCACATCCTTCTGCTAGTGTGGCGACCAGAATTGAACACTATACTCCAAGTGTGGCCTAACTAATGTTCTGTACAGCTGCAACATGACTTGCCAATTTTTATACTCAGTGCCCCGGCAAATGAAGGCAAGCATGCCGTATGCCTTCTTGACTACCTTCTCCACCTGTGTGGCCCCTTTCAGTGACCTGTGGATCTGTACACCTAGATCTCTCTGACTGTCAATACTCTTGAGGGTTCTATATATTCACTGTATATTCCCTACCTGCATTAGACCTTTCAAAATGCATTACCTCACATTTGTCCAGATTAAACTTCATCTGCCATCTCTCCACCCAAGCCTCCAAACAATCTAAATCCTGCTGTATCCTTTGACAGTCCTCATCGCTATCCGCAATTCCACCAACCTTTGTGTCGTCCGCAAGCTTACTAATCAGACCAGTTACATTTTCCTCCAAATCATTTATGTATACTATGAACAGCAAAGGTCCCAGGACTGATCCCTGCGGAACACCACTAGTCACCGTCCTCCAATCAAGAAAGCGCACTTCCATTGCTACTCTCTGTCTTCTATGACCTAGCCAGTTCTGTATCCATGTTGTCAGCTCCCCTCTGATACCGTGTAATTTCATGATTTCACCTTTTGTACCAGTCTGCCATGAGGGATCTTGTTAAAGACCTTACTGAAGTCCATATAGACAACATCCACTGCCCTACCTGCATCAATAATCTTTGTGACCTCCTTGAAAAACTCTATCAAATTAATGAGACACAAGCTTCCCTTCACAAAACCATGCTGCCTCTCGCTAATACGTCCATTTGCTTCCAAATGGGAGTAGATCCTGTCTCGAAGAATTCTCTCCTGTAATTTCCATACCACTGACGTAAGGCTCACTGGCCTGTAGTTCCCTGGATTATCCTTGCTACCCTTCTTAAACAAAGGAACAACATTGGCTATTCTCCAGTCTTCCGGGACATCACCTGAAGACAGTGAGGATCCAAAGATTTCTGTCAAGGCCTCAGCAATTTCCTTCAGTATTCTGGGGTAGATCCCATCAGGCCCTGGGGGATTATCTACCTTGGTGTTTTTCAAGACGCCCAACACCTCGTCTTTTGGGATCTCAATGTGACCCAGACTATCTACACACCCTTCTCCAGACTCAACATCCACCAATTCCTTCTCTTTGGTGAATACTGATGCAAAGTATTCATTTAGTACCTCGCCCATTTCCTTTGGCTCCACACATAGATTCCCTCCCCTGTCCTTCAGTGCGCCAACCCTTTCCCTGGCTACCCTCTTGCTTTTTATGTACGTGTAAAAAGCCTTGGGATTTTCCTTAACCCGATTTGCAAATAACTTTTTGTGACCCCTTTTAGCCCTCCTGACTCCTTGCTTAAGTTCCTTCCAACTTTTCTTATATTCCACACAGGCTTCGTCTGTTCCCAGCCTTCTAGCCCTGACGAATGCCTCAGTTTTCTTTTTGACGAGGCCTACAATTTCTCTCGTTATCCAAGGTTCCCGAAATTTGCCGTATTTATCCTTCTTCCTCACAGGAACATGCCGGTCCTGAATTCCTTTCAACTGACATTTTAAAGCCTCCCATATGTCAGATGTTGATTTACCCTCAAACATCCGCCCCCAACCTAGGTTCTTCAGTTCCCGCCTAATATTGCGAGAATTAACCTTCCCCCAATTTAGCACATACATCCGAGGGCCACTCTTATCCTTGTCCACCAGCACTTTAAAACTTACTGAATTGTGGTCACTGTTCCCAAAATGCTCCCCTACTGAAACTTCTACCACCTGGCTGGGCTCATTCCCCAATACTAGGTCCAGTACAGCCCCTTCCCTAGTTGGACTATCTACATATTGTTTTAAAAAGCCCTCCTGGATGCTCCTTACGAACTCTGCCCCGTCCAAGCCCCTAGCGCTAAGTGAGTCCCAGTCAATATTGGGGAAGTTAAAGCCTCCCATCACAACAACCCTGTTGCTTTTATTAAGTCATGATCTTATCAAATAGCAAAGCAGGCTTGAAGGGCTGAATGACCTATTCCTGCTCTTTGTTCATATGTCCATGTATGTTATTTACAATATCAAAACTATTTGTGTATGTGCATTAATATAAATGATTGCAGTTGAATGCAGAAGCCTCCCAGTATGCTCCCACCCATCTCCAGTGGGAAGTCACCTGGGCATGAATCACTACTGGTCCTTGAAAGCAGGGACCAGGGGTCATGGGCTCTGAAGGGGTGCATGGAGGTGAGTGCCCATCTCTACTTGTCTCCAAGGAGTGCAAGGGTACAACAGCTGCTGACCTGATGCCGTGGTGGGGTCCTTCAAGGGAGCTGGGGTTGGGCTAGAGCATGCCAGGTGGGGAATCTCCCCTAGGACGGAAGTAGCTTTGGGTCTGTGAAGCCTTGAAACCTGCTTTCTTTCATGTTTAACACCCCTTAACAGGGCAAAGCACAGCTGCAGCCTGACTGTCCTAAAATCCTCTTATAGGACAGAGCCATTCTGCAGCTTGTCTCCTGGAGAAGCATTTCACTTTTAATATTGGATCTTTTTCAACATTTGATGCCTGAACAGCATGTCTGCACTGGAGGTACTTTTCCATCACAGAAGCAGCTGGCACCACTCAGATATTGAAGTCCAAGCATTCCTCATTGAAGACCATCTTGCAGCCATTGTTTAATTCGCTGTATAGTGTGGGAGGGGGGAGTGTGAAGGTCTTTGTAGCCCCTGCGTAGTCAGGGCCATGACCAGACAGTGCCCTGGTACTTCCCCTGGCACCCTGGTAGTGCCAACATTGGCAGTGCCAGGGTGCCCGGGGACAGTGTCTGATTGTCACTGCCAAGGTGACTTGCCTTTGGCAACCCCTGTAGCAGAGTGTTGCTCACTTGGTGGGGGGGCTTGATGACACCGATGGGGTGGCGGGGGGAGGCCTTTGCCGGCAAGAAGCGGAGGCCTTTGCTGGTGAGAAGGGAGGGTTGCTGTAGGGTCACTCTGAGATCGGAGAACCCTTTAAAAATTGCACCCTGATCTCTGAAGATCCGGCCTTACCAGCTGTTCAGGTCCCACACATCACGTTTTCAACGTAAGTCTCCCAAGCTCCATAAAACCTTTGAAATGTGGGTGGATTGCGATCTGGATCGCACCGGATCACCTGGCGGGAATCACACTTCATTTCCCACCAGAGACCACACATGGAAATGTTTAGGAAGAATTGCGCCCACCATCTCCCAATCTTACATTGAGTCTCTTATGGTTTAGCGAAGCAGAAACTTTCAACATAGCGACTCCTCACACTGCTCCACCTTCCACTGACCTTGGAAGCTACAGACTCAGCTGAGAAAGCCAAGTGAGGTTCCCAAGCTGAAGTCAGGATATGGCATATCTGAGTCCCAGTGTTTTTCAAGATAAGTTATTGGACTCCGACTGGAGTTATTCTCTTCGTCCAGTGGAATGACGAAGGAACCTCGGCTCCGGTATATTTAGTGACTTCAATCATGAGCACGAATCTGTAGCATTAGATATTTACAAATTGTTTATAGAAGTGACATGATAAGCAGAGAAGCTACAAAAATAATCAGTTGACAAAGGGATAAGACTTCATGTGGAGAGACTCTGACATGCAAAAAACCTTTATCTCAGACACCATAGACACAAGCATACCCAGCTTGGTTTGCAACTAACCCCAGTTGTTTACACAGTCATAAGGCCTTGCCATGACTCTGACTTCTTCATTCCTTTGATCCAGGCTAATTACACCACCAAAGTAGACTGGCAGCAGCATTGAAGCTCATATTCCACATTTAGTGCCTTTGTTCATCCTGTTATGGAAGCAAGCAGTTCAATGTGACCTTATCACTTTTATGGAAAATATCAACTTTAAGTCAGATTTTAACATTTGAATCTTTGCATGGGCTGTCTGTTTTTCTAATGAGTAGGATTGAGAAAAATGAACTGCAAATAACATGCTTATAATGGTGGGAGAGAAAGGATTGGAGAAATTATTGCGTGAATTTCATGGCTTTTGTCATGTCAATTTTAGATGTATAGGAAATTACAAAGAAGATGAATCTTTAGATCCATTTGTTTTATTGTTCAAAATGTAGGGAGAACGTGGAACTGACTACCATAGGGGACAGTTGAAGTGTGTATAATAGATGCTTTTGAGGGGAGGCTGGACAATCATTTGAGGGTTAAGAGAATAGAGGGTTTTAATGGAGGAAATAGATGAGGAAAGATGTGAGGGGTTCAAGTAGAGCAAACACCAAGACGACTGGTTGGCCTGTTGCAATGCCATATTTCCTTTGTAACATAAAGTAATTTGACATAGTTCACAAGGGCCCATAGACATCCCTCCCTGTTTGAGAGGGATGCAAGTGGTTATATAACACCACTCCACATCAAGTACAGGACAAGGCAAGGAGGCAACCCTTAATGAACTACTGCAGCTAGTCGAGAGTTTGAACCTGCGCTGTTGGCATTATTCTGCACCACACTCTAACCATCTGGCTAACTGAGCTAACCGATCCTCACAGTTTGTCAGTTTGGCATCCTTCCATCTCAGGGGATGATAGCCTGTGCCCAGAATGTTGGTCACTTTCCTATTAATTATTGTCTGTCGTGGCTGTAGGTGTCGATTTGTGAATGGCAATTCCTTTCACACTGGCACAGGTGAATACTGTTGGCCCGAGATCAATTGATGCTTTTTCCTTCCAGCGGGTTCTCTTTTCTGCATTTGGTCACTTCTTTTGCTCACTGCTTTTACCACACCCTTCCTGACGACTTGTAATGATGATAATAATCTTTATTATTGTCGCAAGTAGGCTTTCATTAACACGGCAATGAAATTACTGTGAAAATCCCCTAGTCGCCACACTATGGCATCTGCTGGGGTACACTGAGGGAGAATTCAGAATGTCCAAATTACCTAACACGCACACCTTTTGGGACTTGTGGGAGGAAACCAGAGCACCCGGAGGAAACCCACGCAGACACAGGGAGAATGTGCAGACTCCACACAGATAGTGACCCAAACCGGGAATCGAACCTGGGACTCTGGCGCTTGAACAACAGTGCTAACCTTTCCAGGCACTTTGGTCAACAGTGGGAACTTCCCATGCATCGACTCTGATCCTGGTCAACTTGAAGTCAACCAACATGCAGGGATCTCCAGCATATTTGCCCTCTTGAGTCAGCAGTGACTCAGTTGGCTGGTGTGAGCTGAATGGATGATGGCTGTATCCCCAAATCCATGGGGCGCGATTCTCCATTGGCCGATGCCAAAACTGGGTATCGCTTCCAATGCTGAAATCACGGGAGGTACCGGTTTCATGCCAAATCGTAGTTATCCATTTCCTCCACAGTGGCATCATGGCGTTCTACTCCAGGTGTACAGTAAACACCGTTTGCATATCATTAGCGGGCCTGACCCAGTATTCTCCGGGGCCTCCGGGATTCTCCGTTTCCAACGAGCTGAATTCCTGACGGCGTGATTCACTTATGCTTTTAGAAATGGGAAACAGGCGCAGCGGATGATGAGGGAGAGAGAGGGGGTACGGAAAGTGTCCAACATCGCCATAATTTGCTGGCAATTGTGCCGCTGGCCGGGGCTTCTGTCAAGGCTGGGGGGAATAGCAGGGGGTGGCCATAAGATGGGCTTTGGTGTTGGGGTGGACGGACACATAACACAGTGCATGCTGCTGACAGCCCACTGTAAACTTAGTGCCACGGGTCGTATGGATGTCCCCCCAGGCCAACCCCCCACCTCACCCCAGCCCCCACTAGTGCTCTCTGGCTCCAACACACCCATCAGTGGAGTGCATCCAGTGCCATCTTGTTGGCCAGTGTGGTGTGTGCGGGGAGTGAAGTGTATATATGTGGCTGTAGCTTGTCAGCCTCCTGAGTGTCAATCCCAGACTGGCGAATACCACGCCGTTTTTCAGTGGAGTCGATTGTGTTCAATGTGGCGCCGGCTAGCCCCTTGACAATCACTGAATTGGTCTAGGTGCGGCACCAGTTTTGCTATCATGGAAGTCGACGAATCCTGCCCCAGCATCAGCACTTAATCTCAGGACCGGAGAATCAGGCCCATGTTCTATGGTGAGCTTGCTATTTGTACGAGACCAACAGGTTGTCACCTCTGCAAAACAAAGATGTCTGCAGGTGAGACATCACGTTGACCCCCACATATCCTATCTAACCTATGTCATTAATTATGTGTGCTTTCTAACAAGATACAGGATGGTGATAAATGTAAAGGACGGGATTCTCAGTTTCTGAGACTAAGGGGCTGGATTCTCTGATCGCCGACACCAAAATCGCATTCGGCGATCAGCCGGAGAATCCACGTTTACGCTGGAATCGGGAGTGGCGCGGTTTTTGCGATGCTCCGCCCCCCTCAAAAACGCCGTACTCAGGGAGTACGCCGCACGCCCTATGGACAGCCTCAGGATTGAGGCCCTCCCCCGATGCTCCGCCCCCGATGGGCCGAGTCCCCAACGGCGTCGCTCGCGTGTGCTCACACCGTTCGGGGACCTCGCGTGGCGGCTGCGGACTGTGTCCAGCGCCGCCACTGTCGGGGGGGGGGACCTGTTCTGCTGGCAGGTGTGGCTTTGACAGGGGCTTGGGGGACTGGTAGGGGGTGGTCCGGGGGTAGGAAGGCTGGTTATGGGGGGCAGCTTTTGACAGGCTGGGTCCATGTGCGGCCAGCGCCATGTTGCACGGCGCAGCCGCCGCAGGTCGCCATCGTGCGCATGTGCGGCCAAGGACCCAACCATTCTGTGGCAGTATCCGCAGGTAAAGCCGGGGGCTTCACGTGGTGCGGCTGCTAGCCCCCCACCGCACGGAGGATCGGTGCGGGGGCGGTGCCAACTTTCTGGGCGTAAGACCAGATGGATCCTGCGGACATGGCCGCAGGATCGGAGAATCCAGCCCGAAGTGTTGATGCCAACTCAGAATTTGTGGACTTGCACAACAGTAAAACCGGAGCCACTCCTGAACCGATTCCACGACTATTAAGGGGCTAGCACCAGTGCCACGTGGAACACAATCGATTCCAATGAAACACGGTGCGGGATTTGCCGAGTCCGTGATTGACACTCGGAAGGCTGACAAGCTGCAGCTGCATATATATATTACAATCCCCACGCACACTCATCCCAGCCAATAGTTGTGCTGGAGCACACCCATCCCGCTGATGGGTTGGCTGGGGCCAGAAGGCACCTGGGGGGGGGTGCCCTGGGGGGACATTCATACGACCCGTTGCCCTAAGTTCACAGTGGGCTGTTAGCAGTGTGTGTAGCTGCATGGCTGCCTTGCCGGCTGCAGCAATGGTGTTCGATGCCTGGCCACCCCGACCCCACAGCCCACCTTTTGGCCATCCCCGGTTACTCCCCCCGGCCCTGGCAGAAGCTCCCAGTCAGCAGCACACTGTTAGCAAATTATGGCGATGTCAGAAACTTTCCGTACCTCCCCTCTCTCCCTCTTCAGCCACCACACTGGGTTCACGATTTTTAAAAGCATAAGTGAACTTGCCATCGGGAACTCGGCCCATTGGAGATGGAGCATCGCGGAGTCCCCGGAGATTACCGGTTCGGGCCCGCTAATGACACGTGTTTATTGTACGTGCGTTCCGGACCACATTGGCGCTGCTGTCGAGGTGATGGAGAATTGCAATTTGGCGTCAAATCGACGCCTACCGCGATTTTGGTGTCAGAGCCCATTCCCCACCCAATTGCGTCCGGCCTGTGTAAAGTGACCCAAGTGGGAGTGTTCCCCATCTCTTCAGGTCCATTTTAACTTCCTGCACCAGACCCATCAGGTTCCATTTGTGGATCTGAGACCTGTTGTGGGCTGTATGGATCCCCAGGTCGTGGAATTTGGTCTGGGCTTGTTTGAACTGTAGTCCCTCCAGCTCTGTCCCTCCCCACTGTGGGTTCACCGGGAAGATCCCACTTTTGCTCAGGTTGAGTTTGTAGCCCGAGAAGGCACCAAACTCCTTTATGAGTTTCATTATCCCTTCCATGTTGGCACAGGGGTTCAAGATGTAGAGGAGCAGATCATCCTCGTAGAGTGATACTCTATGCTCTCTGCCCCCCGTCTGGATCCCTCTTCACCTCTTTGCCATTCTGAGGGCGATCGCCAGTGGCTCAATTGCCAGATTGGGCGACACAGTAGTACAGTGGTTAGCACAGTTGCTTCACAGCGGTATGGCCCCGGGTTCGATTCCTGGCTTGGGTCACTGTCTGTTTGGAGTCTGCACGTTCTCCCACTGGACTGCGTGGGTTTCCTCCGGGTGCTCCGGTTTCCTCCCACAGTCCAAAGCTTTGCAGGTTAGGTGGATTGGCCATGCTAAATTACCCCTTAGTGTCCAAAAAGGTTAGGTGGGGTTACTGGGTTATGGGGGATCGGGTGGAGGTATGAGCTTGGGTGGGATGCTCTTTCCAAGGGCTGGTGCACACTCGATGGGCCGAATGGCCTCCTTCTGCACTGTAAATTCTATGATTCTATACAAGCCTGGCCTGTCCAACCTTTTCAAAAAAGAAACAGCAGCAGGTTCAGCGGGCATCACTGCGTCATGCCTCTGTGCAGCTGGAAGTATTCAGAGCTGCTGGCGTTTGTCTGTCCGTTTGCCATGCGGGCACTGTACAATAATTTCAGCCAGGAGGTGACCCTGGCCTGACCCCGAACCTTTCCAGTACCTCAAAGAGGTATTTCCTGTCCGCCATTTCTGCGTCCAGGGAGATGATCAATTCTGGTGTTCGCTCCCCAGATGGCACCTGATGTTTGATGTTAACTGCCTGCCTTTGACAAAGTCCGTCTGGTCTTCTGCGACTATCTCTGGCACGCAACTTTCCAGTCGCTTAGCCAAGGTTTTTGACAGGATCTTTGCGTCTATGGTGAGCAGCGAGATGGTCTGGTCGGACCCATACTCAGTCAGACCTTTGTCCTTTTTGGGTATCAGCGACATTGAGACTTGTGCCAGTGTTGGTGTCAGGGTGCCCCTGACTAACGAGTCTGCGAACATCTTCCGCAAGTCCGTGGCCAGTGCTGCCTCAGATTTTTTGTAGATGTTTGCCGGGAATACACCTTGCCCGGTGCCTTCCCGCCTGTATGGAGTTGATACTCTCCATGACTTCTCCCCATTCTTTATGGTGCTTCCAGGCCCCGTCACTTCTCTTCCCCCACGACTGGCATGTCCAGTCTGTCGAGGAACTGCTTCATCCCCGAGTCCCCCTCCGGGAGCTCGGACGTGCACTGCCCTGGATAGAAGATTGCGAAGGCCTCATTGACCCTTTCCAGTGTGGTGACTGGCCTGACGTTGCTGTCCCTAACCTGAGCTTTGTCCCTCATGGCTGCCTGCTTTCTCAGCTGCTGTGCCAGCAGGCGGCTGGCTTTGTCTCAATGTCCGTAGAAGGACCTCCGCATCTGGAGGAGTTGGTGCACTGCTTTCCCAATGGAGAGGAGGTCAAAGTTTATTTGTAGCTTCTCCCTCCTTCCTCTCCACCAGTAGCTCTACGGTCGGGGCCATGGAGTACTGCCGGTCCACCTTCAGTACGGAGTCGACCAGCCCGTGCCTCGCCGCCCTTTCCTTCCTATCTCCCGCGCCCTGTATGCAATAATTTCCCCCCTTATCACTGCCTTCAGCGCTTCCCTGAACATGGAGGGTCAGGCCGCCCAATTTTGTTTTTTGAAACGTACCCGTCTGTGCCTGTGATATCCATTCACAGAACGTACTTTCGGCCAGGAGGGCCGTGTCCCGCCTCCAAGGGGGGGGTGCTTTCTGTCCAGCCCATATCCAATCTCACATCCACTTAATATGAAGCGTGGTCAGAGATTATGATCGTGGAGTACTCCGCTCCCACTATCCCTGGAAACAACATTTTCCCCACTACGAAGAAGTTGATCCTGGTGTAGATCCTGTGTACCTGAGAGAAGAAAGAGAACTCCTTCGTCCCTGGGTGTGTGAACCTCCAGGGTCCACCGCCCCCATCTGTTCCATGAACACGCCCAGTTCCTTCGCCATGTTTGACTTTTTCCACGATTTGGGTTTGGATCTGTCTGTCCGTGGGTCCCGTATGCAGTTAAAGTCCAACCCCTTGATGAGTCAGTGTGTGTCTATGTCGGGGCTTTCCGCCATGGTCTTTTTCATGAATTCCTTGCTGTCGCAGTTGGGAGCGTACACATTTACAAGGACCAATGGTGCCCCTTCCAGGACAGCACTAACCATGGTGTACTGTCCCCCTTAACCGTCCTCATCACTGTCAATGCTTTCCTCTCATTGAGCAGTATGACCACCCCACTAGCCCTCGTCCAGTAGCATGACTCGTATGACTGACCCACCCAGCTCTTTCTTACCCATGGTCCGTCCTTCTCCCTCATGTAGGTCTCCTGGACTATGTTGGCTTTCATACTTTACAGATGGGCGAAGACTCTGGATCTTTTCACTGGGCCGTTAAGTCCCCTGACTTTCCAGATGATTATTCTGATGGGGGTTTTCTGCCCCCCCCTCCCATCACTCTTGCCGGATCAACCATACTTAGCTTGTGGATGCGCCCTGCACTCTGGGGTTTCCGTTTGTTAGGGGGCCATCCAAAATTGCCGTGGTCACCATCCTGACCATGAGGCCAGGATCCTGCACTCCGGGCTTTCCCTTTGTTAGGGGATCATCCAGGATGGCAATGGTTCTCGGTCACCACCGCACAGAGTATCTCAGGCCTTGGTCATTTTGACTCATAGCTGATAACTTCACACCCAACGCCGCCACCATGGACACCACCCATTCAGTGTTAGCCTGGGTATCACGCATGGTCAGAACCGCCTCTTGCCCTGCAGGCGGTTAGACTCCTCCAACGGCACGTGCAGGCGCCCACTGACACCCCCTCATGTTCGCACTGTTGCTTCACAGTGCCAGGGTCCCAAGTACGATTCCTGGCTTGGGTCACTGTTTGTGCGGAGTCTGCATGTTCTCCCTGTGTCTGTGTGGGTTTCCTTCAAGTGCTCTGGTTTCCTTCCACAAGTCCCGAAAGATATGCCGTTAGGTCATTTGGACATTCTGAATTCTCCCTTTGTACCCGAACAGGGGCCGGAATGTGGCGACTAGGGGCTTTTCACAGTAACTTCATTGCAGTGTTAATGTAAGCCTACTTGTGACAACAGAGATTATTATTATTATTAGTCCTGGCTTTGTGTCTGCGTCTCCAGCATCGATGGGACCACCCTTTCCAGAAGTCCGAGACCCGTCTGGATGGCAGAAGGTCCCTGGGATCGGGCCACCTTCCGACCATCCGCCCCCTCGGGGGTTCCTACCTCCACCTAATGTACCACTTCACATGTGTGGTGCGCACCAGATAGTGCCCCTTTTCACTATAATGCCCAAACAAGGTGAGTGTCTCTGGAATAGTGGAAGGTGTTGGAGGCAGCTTTGACGGGAAGTCAGTCCCATCCCTGGACTGGTGCTCCAGGGGGTCGGGGACTGGCGTTTGGAGTCTTGTGTCGCTCTCTGGTCCTGTTTCATCTTTCGATGTGTCCTGGAATTGTGGCCGGGGGCACAACCCTGCAAGGCACAAGACATGAGGCATGGTTGGATTGCGGGTGGGGGTGGTGGAGGGTCGTGTGGAGATGTTGGGTTCTGGGGTGGGCGTAATGGAAGGGTGGTGTGGAGGTGGTGGGGTGCTGGGGTGGGGGTGGTGGAGGGGTGGTGTGGAGGTGGTGGGGTGTTGGGATAGGATACAGTTGGATGTTGTGGGGTGGTGCCATAGGAACACCTCAACTCAGCGGGGGCTCACTTGGTTCCCTGATGCCGACCTGCGCCTCGGCGGCTGCCCGCTCTCCAGGCCCACCGACCAGGTCCAATGCCCACCGTTGCATGGCGGTGAGGGACCGTAGGGCAGATGGGCCTCCTCCAGCCTGGTCTCTCTCACTGTGGTTGTGTGCCACCTTCTCCTGAGGGGCAGGGGAACATAAAATGCACAGTGTGAGGGTGCAGGAAGCACAGGAGGTGGGCAGCTAGTGGCCTATGTGTGCAGGGCTCCCGACCCTGGTGGGGGGTATGGGTGTTGGCATGTGGTGCAGGGTGGGGTGCAAGCAGACTGCTGGTATGTGGGTTCGGTCACCCTCTGGGTGGGGGGTGTACGTGTGTGTGGGACAGAAGTTGGTGCCAGGGGCACAGTGCTGGTGATTCACCTTCGCTGCCATGAGCAGTCGTGCAGCTTTTTACGGCACTGCAGACCGATCTTGTTGGTGGGGCCCAAGGCGCTCACGGCCTCTGCTACCTGCACCCAGGCCCAGTGTATGGCGGCGGGTGGCAACCTCCTTCCCACCCCAGGCAACAGGGTGCCCCGCCGCTCCTCCACAGCATCCAGCAGGGTCTCGAGCTCCGCATCTGCGAAACAGGGTGCCGCTCTCCATGTTGTCATCTGATCGGCTGGAATGAATGTGTGTTGGGAGTGGAGTGCTTATATGTGGCTGCAGCTTGTCAGCCTCTTGGGTGGAAATCCTGACCCCGGTGAATCGAACGCTGTTTCGCATTGGAATTGCATTAGTGTTACAGGGTGCACCACGGTGCTAGCCCATTAACAGATCCTAAATTGATCCAGGACCGGCACCGCTTATGGGGTCGTAGAACACCACCAATTCAGTCCCGGCCTCAGCACTTAGTCTCTGAAACGGAGAATCCGGCCTGTGTAAAGTGACCATAGCAACTAGCTGTTTCTCTGTAATCTTTCCTGGACTCAGTGTTTGATTTGGCCCATTGAGTATACACATTGCATATTTGGTGGCGATGTGACCATTCTGACGATTTTCAGGAACGCACTCCAATACATGTTTCTCAAGATCAGGCCACTGGCTGACCCCTGTTATGATCGCACATTTGGCCTTGACTATCTTCTTTATGGTGGATTCCTTCTTCTTCCATTCTTGTACCAGTTTTTCACTAAACATTGAATGCCCTGGCTGCAGCACAGTTATTTGATGAGTTAGAAAATGCGATGATTTTTAACTTGAAATCTGTTATATAATTCATTATTTTTGCTGGAGGATCCATTTCTATTTGTTGTTGGCCATGTTCTTCTTGACAACAACTGCCGGCCTGCTTGATCCGATGTACCAGATTTCTGAGGTGAAAAATTGAGGCAGACTCCTGAAGCAAGATAGTGTTTCTTAGCCGAAAGTAGTGTTGACTTATATGTCTAATTGGCCAAACAGGACATTTGGCACTGAAAAAATTGGGTTGTATTACATGCTGGGTCGATTTATATCTACAGCAATATATCTACGATATCTATGGTAATTTAAATGAACAGAATATGTAATGGGCTCCCTGACAGCAGTGAGTTCTCAGATATATTCAGTGCATAGTAAATTATTACCATTGGATCAGAAGCAGCTCCATTAGGCCCAATGTCCGCTTCTAGAAATCGGCAGGGATTCAAAAATCTCTCTATCATACACCTCCTCTGGGTATGCGGTCAGACTCACGTTTGGAATCAGCCTACTTCAGTGATCCCTATTCCAACCAATGTCCTTTGATTTATCATCAAGTATCAGGCTGTGGATGCTTTGACTCCAAAATAACATTGGAGTAAACAAATCTATTTTCCTTACAGGGCACATTTTAACTCAGAGCAGCTGTAAGTTTGGAACAAAGGTGAATGGAAGGCTTCAGGTTCCTGTTTGAAAAGTGTTCAAGAGAAAGATGAGCGAAAGCAAACATTTGAAGTGGAAGAAACACATAACCATGAGGGTGGCATTCCAGCCCCCGCTGAGGAAGTGATGATACTTGGTGACAGTACTAAAGCAGACACTGTTTTTTGTTTATTCACAGTTAAGTGCTCATTCGAGATTCAAGAGGTCGAAGAGAGGAGAAGCAGTGAATGTGTTATTTTTCATCCAACATAGCAACATTTTTATTAAGGCTATGGCTTGTTGATTATCGATTGCAATCAAATGATGAAATGCTAAATTATTTTGCATAGACTCCGGTAAAGTATTTTAAAAATGTGCCATTTTCAGACAAGATATCAGCATTTAAAATAAGTCTTCACATGATACTCAGTTATTTCTAAGAGAGGTATATAAGAGCTCAACAGGCATTTGCAGCAATGAATATACAACCAAAAATATATCAACTAATGTAAAGAAGAAGAGAAAGGACTCTTACACTTTGTCCCTTTGTGAAACTTTGCAGAAAAAAGGCACTTAATCAAATAATAAAATATTACCAAAAATCATTCATATTAATAAATAATAGGAATCTTTCAAAGGAAGAACATTTTTAAAAACTGGCTACAATACATGAATGAATAATGAATTAGTATTCTGCACCAAGTTTCACTCATTACTGCTGTCTTTGCAAGTTATTATTCTTATTGCTTTTGAAATTGCAGTTGTGTCACCTAAATTCAGAGTATAAGCCAGTAAAAGTGCTACAACTGAGTAATGACACAACGAAGAATGGTTATCCATTCAAAATTAATACATATAAGCAAAGACAACAAACTACCTAATGGAAACCGGACGGCAAATACAACAACATCTGGAGGGTGACCCTAACAGGTTATTTCCTGTCACTCTACTCTATGTCCAAAAACCTATGGCCTTGTGAGAAGTGAACTAACCGTATGCCTTTGTTATGTCACCCGAGACAGGACGTTAAAGTCAAAATGAAAGAAAGTATGAAGTACCAGAACAAGAATATCTAATCATCAGTCATAGGTCTCTTTCAATTCATTAATCAATTAGTATCAGGGAAACATCATTTTTTGAGAAGTCAGAATTGTTTTCAGGGGACATGTATATTTTAATTTAATCTGTACTTGCGAGAATGGTTTTATCTTCCAAAATGGAGGCAGCATTTTTTTCGATGGAAGAATTAACTAGTGTACCTGTGTCTGTAGTGAACATTGTGACCCCACTGTCTGTTACAGCTAAGATCCATTTTTACTGTTGTATGGGTTGTGATCACAGTACGTGTTATATGGGTTGTGATCACAGTGCGTGTTGTATGGGTTGTGATCACAGTGCCTGTTGTATGGGTTGTGATCACAGGGCGTGTTGTATGGGTTGTGATCACAGTGCCTGTTGTATGGGTTGTGATCACAGTGTGTGTTGTATGGGTTGTGATCACAGTACGTGTTGTATGGGTTGTGATCACAGTACCTGTTGTATGTGTTGTGATCACAGTGCGTGTTGTATGGGTTGTGATCACAGTGCGTGTTGTATGGGTTGTGATCACAGTGCGTGTTGTATGAGTTGTGATCACAGTGCTGTTGTATGGGTTGTGATCACAGTGCCTGTTGTATGGGTTGTGATCACAGGGCGTGTTGTATGGGTTGTGATCACAGGGCGTGTTGTATGGGTTGTGATCACAGTGCATGTTGTATGGGTTGTGATCACAGTGCGTGTTGTATGGGTTGTGATCACAGTGCGTGTTGTATGGGTTGTGATCACAGTGCCTGTTGTATGGGTTGTGATCACAGTGCCTGTTGTATGGGTTGTGATCACAGTGCCTGTTGTATGGGTTGTGATCACAGGGCGTGTTGTATGGGTTGTGATCACAGGGCGTGTTGTATGGGTTGTGATCACAGTGCCTGTTGTATGGGTTGTGATCGCAGTGCTGTTGTATGGGTTGTGATCACAGTGCCTGTTGCATGGGTTGTGATCTCAGTACCTGTTGTATGGGTTGTGATCACAGTGCCTGTTGTATGGGTTGTGATCACAGTGCCTGTTGCATGGTGTAGCCATCTGGGATGGCCACGTCCCGATTACAAAATGGACACCTGCAAAGAATGCAGGGAAAATTGGACAATGCTAAGAAACAAGCAGGTGCAAGCTCTGTCTGTTGATTAGAACCTTAAACTCTCAGACAGGACAGAAACTACCAAACAATCTGCATACTATTGAGCCATCTCCGGGGACAAAAGGGAAACATTCAGATACACAATGTTAAGGCAGGCACCCCGGCGCCAGAAGAAGCTAAGGCAAAGCAGAGTGACAATCTCCAGGGCACGCCTGGCGATCAGGGAACCACCCCTCTATTGGAGGAAAATCGATACAGATGATTAGGAAAGACCCAATTAGTTGAGGCCAAGTTCAAGGCCCGCCCAAAAGTGTGCAAAGCCCCTTTTCCGTATAAAAGGTATCCCCCAAAGGAGAACGCCCTCCTTTGGCTTTGGCTCTCACCGAAGAGAGAGACCTGCCTAGCAGCTGCACCAGACCAAGTAAGTCCCAAGTCAACAAAGAACAACAAAGAACAAAGAAAAGTACAGCACAGGAACAGGCCCTTCGGCCCTCCAAGCCCGTGCCGACCATACTGCCCGACTAAACTACAATCTTCTACACTTCCTGGGTCCGTATCCTTCTATTCCCATCCTATTCATATATTTGTCAAGATGCCCCTTAAATGTCCCTATCGTCCCTGCTTCCACTACCTCCTCCGGTAGTGAGTTCCAGGCACCCACTACCCTCTGCGTAAAAAACTTGCCTCGTACATCTACTCTAAACCTTGCCCCTCTCACCTTAAACCTATGCCCCCTAGTAATTGACCCCTCTACCCTGGGGAAAAGCCTCTGACTATCCACTCTGTCTATGCCCCTCATAATTTTGTATACCTCTATCAGGTCGCCCCTCAACCTCCTTCGTTCCAGTGAGAACAAACCGAGTTTATTCAATCGCTCCTCATAGCTTATGCCCTCCATACCAGGCAACATTCTGGTAAATCTCTTCTGCACCCTCTCTAAAGCCTCCACATCCTTCTGGTAGTGTGGCGACCAGAATTGAACACTATACTCCAAGTGTGGCCTAACTAAGGTTCTATACAGCTGCAACATGACTTGCCAATTCTTATACTCAATGCCCCGGCCAATGAAGGCAAGCATGCCGTATGCCTTCTTGACTACCTTCTCCACCTGTGTTGCCCCTTTCAATGACCTGTGGACCTGTACTCCTAGATCTCTTTGACAAAACGCTTCAACGCACGCTACGAGATAGGCGCTCCTAGTTGCTACCCTGTAAACAGCTCAACCCAGCAGCCTCAGAACCGAGCAACGACCATTGTTCCTCTGACTGAGTGGGCACCCGAAGCTAAGTATAGGCTTTAGTAATAGTGGTAGTTTAGTTTGTAGAGTTTATGCATGAGTAGATTTGGCTGTGTGTAAATAAATGAGCATTGGTTTTGAACTTACTAACTGGTGTATCGAGTCATTGATCAGTATTCGGTTCTGAACCTTGTGGCGGTGTCGAAAGATACCTGGCGACTCTTGAGCAAACGTGATTAAACAGAGCCAAATTAAGAGCCAACCAAAAGAGAGCAACATTTACTACCGACATCTGACGGGACTCGACTTAGAAGTGGCCTAACCACTCCGAGAGAACCCAAAATTTGAATTGAGAATCCAATTGGGAACAGAAAGAAAAACCACAAGCGTCAAAACAGTACTGATCAAGCCTCTGAGATTCGGAAGTGTGCTAATGCATGCATACTAACAGGGATATAAGGTAAACCTGAGAGATTTTGTTGCGTAAAACTGTCGGGAGTTTTGTAAGCCGGAAATTAGCGTAAGCCGTACCCGTGTTTACATCACCGCTTTATCACCCCCTGTTCCAAATTCAATAGAGATCCTAGTAGAGAAAATGGCAATGAAGGCAACGGAACGCCTTATGATCCCCCAGGAATTCGAGGTCGCAGTGACCAGTAGAGTAGGACAGTGTCCCGTTTGGAAACATGAGATCAGGAAATATCTCAAAGGGAAAGGATGGCCGCTTTGGAGTGAATTCTGTGATAATGAGGAAACAGGACCCGGGAGTATAGGACATACTTGGTGGGAGAACCTGTCAGAGATCCACAAGAAGAGCTTGGGAAAAGCTCGCAAGCCGATGGCAATCGTGTCCTGTTTGGCACAATTGCGAGGCACAAAGGAGGTCGTTAGGACGCTCCGTAGATAGATAGAGGAGAGAGACAGAACCAGTGAGGTAGACGTGAGTGAGGTAGAGAAAGAGAATCGAGATCTGAAAGAGCAGTTAGCAGCAAGGGACAGAGAGGTGGATGATGCTAAGCGGGCACATCAGTCTTGTCTTGCGCATTTGAACAGTTTTCAGACACAATACGATAAGGCCTACCAGGACACGCAATGTGCGGTCTTGGTAAGACAAGAAACAGAACAGCAAGTTGAGAAATTGCAGAAACAGTGCAATGATTTAAAAGCAGCCCTACGAGCACTCCATATTTCCACAACAGAACAAAGGCAGAGCTCAGTAGACCATGCAAAGTGCCGGAAGCAAATTGCAGAATTGCAATCTCTGCTGTCCGTGCAAAATGGATTTCAGAGTACATTCGGACCCCAATTTGATCAAGAAAACGGCCCCGATGGGCAGGAATTGAACGAGACTGCCTATAGATACGTACATGGGACATGTACGTAGGAAAAACTCCAGAAAAGGAAAGCGCCCAACCCCCAACCAAACAGGCAGAACACACCTCCATGTCTCCTGTGACCACACACCGCAGGACCACAGCAGAAGGAGAAGCAGATTTCCTTTACACAACCCCGATAACTGTGACCCAATTACGGGACCATAAGACATAGGAGTGGAAGTAAGGCCATTCGGCCCATCGAGTCCACTCCACCATTCAATCATGGCTGATTTCAACTCCATTTACCTGCTCTCTCTCCATAGCCCTTAATTCCTCGAGAAATCAAGAATTTATCAACTTCTGTCTTAAAGACACTCAACGTCCCGGCCTCCACCGCCCTCTGTGGCAATGAATTCCACAGACCCACCACTCTCTGGCTGAAGAAATTTCTCCTCATCTCTGTTCTAAAGTGACTCCCTTTTATTCTAAGGCTGTGCCCCCGGGTCCTAGTCTCCCCTGTTAATGGAAACAACTTCCCTACATCCACCCTATCTAAGCCAGTCATTATCTTGTAAGTTTCTATTAGATCTCCCCTCAACCTCCGAAACCCCAATGAATATAACCCCAGGATCCTCAGACGTTCATCGTATGTTAGGCCTACCATTCCTGGGATCATCCGTGTGAATCTCCGCTGGACCCGCTCCAGTGCCAGTATGTCCTTCCTGAGGTGTGGGGCCCAAAATTGCTCACAGTATTCTAAATGGGGCCTAACTAATGCTTTATAAAGCTTCAGAAGTACATCCCTGCTTTTATATTCCAAGCCTCTTGAGATGAATGACAACATTGCATTTGCTTTCTTAATTACGGACTCAACCTGCAAGTTTACCTTTAGAGAATCCTGGACTAGGACTCCCAAGTCCCTTTGCACTTCAGCATGATGAATTTTGTCACCGTTTAGAAAATAGTCGTCGCCTCTATTCTTTTTTCCAAAGTGCAAGACCTCGCACTTGTCCACGTTGAATTGCATCAGCCATTTCTTGGACCACTCTCCTAAACTGTCTAAATCTTTCTGAAGCCTCCCCACCTCCTCCATACTACCTGCCCCTCCACCTATCTTTGTATCATCGGCAAACTTAGCCAGAATGTCCTCAGTCCCGTCATCTAGATCGTTAATGTATAAAGAGAACAGCTGTGGCCCCAACACTGAACCCTGCGGGACACCACTCGTCACCGGTTGCCATTCCGAAAAAGAACCTTTTATCCGTACTCTCTGCCTTCTGCCCGACAGCCAATCATCAATCCATGTTAGTACTTTGCCTCGAATACCATGGGCCCTTATTTTACTCAGCAGTCTCAGTCAGACGCGTGTGGAAAAATTACACCGTTCCTTCCCACTTCAGACACCCACCAATTTTTCGCAAAAGTCAAACAACAGGCTACCATGTACCGCCTGGATGAAAAGGAGCGAGTGAAGCTCACAGTTTTAAGCCTCGACACCTCAGTCGTAGCAGCCCTTCCCGACCCACAGAATGTAGGGGGAGGCACACTCCAAGAAATGCACACAGCGATCCTTGATGCGATCGGCTTTAACAGAGGAGAAGGCCTAAATAATTGTAGGCAAAAGAAGACAGAGCACCCCACAGCGTTTGCTGGACGTTTGTGGATTCACTTTATCGCAGTTTTTGGAGAGTTAGCTCGTGCCCATTTGTCCCCAGATAATATGGCCAAATGGACACGAATTCTAGTCTCCCACGCCACAGAAGCAGGACGAAAAGCTTGCGCAAATTATGACCCCTCAGATGAGGCCCACAATGAAAAATGGGTTTTGAAGAGATTGTCCCACGCTTGGGTGCAATCAATCGCAGGCAAAACCGCATTTATAACGCCCGATGAAGAGCAGGCAGGAATGAACCCAGTTAGAGCACACCAGAACCCCGCATGGGTAAATGAAGGCAGGAACAGCCAACCCCAGCCAAAACCTCAAGAATGTCATAATTGTGGACAGCTAGGACACTTTGTACGAAAGTGCAACGCGCCCCAGAAGCAGCAGAGAAACCAACAGACAGGCACCCTAAACAAGAATAGGGCAAAGCCGATCCATAGCGTTAGCACCCGTTCAGAGAATACAGACATGAACGGCACCGACTGACGGTGTTCAGGCTCCCCAACTTGGGTTTGCGACATCCTTTGGGACAAGTCCAGTAGACCGGTAGTAGCAGGCAAAGTCCAGGGACAACCCGTAGAATTTCTTTGGGACACAGGAGGGTCCCGCACCACACTCAATTCCTCCATGGTGGTCCAGCGAGACATGTGGCCCACAACAGACACCATTACACTCAGCGGTTTTCCAGGCCATTTACAACAGGGACACATCACAGCCCCTATAGCAATACAGATAGCTAACATCACAACCAAGCACCCCGTAGTTTTAGTTGATCTGCCCCAGACAGCAGAACATATCCTTGGGATCGATTTCATGAGCTCCCATAACCTTTCTTTCGACCCAGTGAACAAGTGCGTTTGGAAAATGGCAAAGGCAGCACGAGCCCCCCGCCACGCTCACAGTAGGAGAATACGTAAATAGGATTAACTCAGTAGGAGACTTCTGGTTCGACCATCGAGCCATTAGTGCAGACAAACAGGTTAGGGCAGTCCTGCAGGAACATAAAGCAGCATTTGCACAGCACAAGCACGACTGTGGCAGTTTGGCTGGCTTTGTGACCATTACAGGTCCCGACCCTAAACCCCAGAAGCAGTACGGATCTCCCCAGGAAGCAGAGGGAGAAATATCCAAAGTAATAGAGATTTTGTTGGATCAAGGCGTCTCCAGATCAGTAGCCTCCACAAACAACGCACCGATTTTGCCTGTCAGGAAACTGGATGGCTCATGGCGACTGACCATTGAGTACCGGGAACTGAACAAAGTAACCCCAGCAGCAGCCCCCACCGTAGCCACGAGTCCCGAGACCATGCTCAAACAGGGACTCCAGTCAAAACTTTTTTCGGTTTTGGACATTAATAATGGCTTCTGGTCCATTCCATTGGCTAAAGCGTGCCAGTACAAATTCGCCTTTACATTCCAAGGGCAACAATACACGTGGACGTGCCTTCCACAAGGCTTCTACAACTCCCGCTCCATTTTCCACCGACAGCTGGCAAATGGTTTAGCAAAACTTTCATAGAACTTTATAGAATTTACAGTGCAGAAGGAGGCCATTCGGCCCATCGAGTCTGCACCGGCTCTTGGAAAGAGCACCCTACCCAAGCCCACACCACCCTATCCCCATAACCCAGTAACCCCACTCAACCAACACTAAGGGCAATTTTGGACACTAAGGGCAATTTAGCGTGGCCAATCCACCTAACCTGCACATCTTTGGACTGTGGGAGGAAACCGGAGCACCCGGAGGAAACCCACGCACACACGGGGAGGATGTGCAGACTCCACACAGACAGTGACCCAGCCGTGAATCGAACCTGGGACCCTGGAGCTGTGAAGCAATTGCGCTAACCGCTATGCTACCGTGCTGCCCGCCCCGATAATGGCAAATAGGGTTAAGGAAAATCCCAAGGCTTTTTACATGTACATAAAAAGCAAGAGGGTAGCCAGGGAAAGGGTTTGCCCACTGAAGGATAGGCAAGGGAATCTATGTGTGGAGCCAGAGGAAATGGGCAAGGTACTAAATGAATACTTTGCATCAGTATTCACCAAAGAGAAGAAATTGGTAGATGTTGAGTCTGGAGAAGGGTGTGTAGATAGCCTGGGTCACATTGAGATCCAAAAAGACGAGGTGTTGGGTGTCTTAAAAAATATTAAGGTAGATAAGTCCCCAGGGCCTGATGGGATCTACCCCAGAATACTGAAGGAGGCTGGAGAGGAAATTGGAGGAAAGTGCCTGCTGTATGGGTTGTGATCACAGTGCCTGTTGTATGGGTTGTGATCACAGTGCCTGTTGTATGGGTTGTGATTACAGTGTTGTTGTATGGGTTGTGATCACAGTGCTGTTGTATGGGTTGTGATCACAGTGCTGTTGTATGGGTTGTGATCATAGTGCCTGTTGTATGGGTTGTGATTACAGTGCCTGTTGTATGTGTTGTGATCACAGTGCGTGTTGTATGGGTTGTGATTACAGTGTTGTTGTATGGGTTGTGATCACAGTGCTGTTGTATGGGTTGTGATCACAGTGCCTGTTGTATGGGTTGTGATCACAGTGCCTGCTGTATGGGTTGTGATCACAGTGCCTGTTGTATGGATTGTGATCACAGTGCCTGCTGTATGGGTTGTGATCACAGTGCGTGTTGTATGGGTTGTGATCACAGTGCGTGTTGTATGGGTTGTGATCATAGTGCCTGTTGTATGGGTTGTGATTACAGTGCCTGCTGTATGGGTTGTGATCACAGTGCGTGTTGTATGGGTTGTGATCACAGTGCGTGTTGTATGGGTTGTGATCATAGTGCCTGTTGTATGGATTGTGATCACAGTGCCTGCTGTATGGGTTGTGATCACAGTGCGTGTTGTATGGGTTGTGATCACAGTGCGTGTTGTATGGGTTGTGATCACAGTGCGTGTTGTATGGGTTGTGATCATAGTGCCTGTTGTATGGGTTGTGATTACAGTGCGTGTTGTATGTGTTGTGATCACAGTGCGTGTTGTATGGGTTGTGATCATAGTGCCTGTTGTATGGGTTGTGATTACAGTGCCTGTTGTATGTGTTGTGATCACAGTGCCTGTTGTATGGGTTGTGATCACAGGGCGTGTTGTATGGGTTGTGATCACAGTGCGTGTTGTATGTGTTGTGATCACAGTGCCTGTTGTATGGGTTGTGATCACAGTGCGTGTTGTATGGGTTGTGATCACAGTGCGTGTTGTATGTGTTGTGATCACAGTGCGTGTTGTATGTGTTGTGATCACAGTGCTGTTGTAACTGTCGTCCTTGGTGTGTCTGCTGCAACTGCGGTTTGGTTGCACTGCAGTGGCTGCTGTGCCTGTATTGTTTTTTTGTGTCTGTGCTGTCTGTTGTGACTATTTTCCATTGTGACTTTAGCATCAACTGTGCTTGCGTTTTATGCTCAGTCTTTTGAGGTTGTCTGGGAAATGTATTTGTTGAATATCTAACATTTGTCTTATTCCTCCCTGGCCACGTGTCCTATTAGATCCTCGTGACATATATTTTTTCTTTACTTTTCTTTCTGAGACATAGGTGTACACAAGGCATAATAGATAAGAGAAACATTAATGCTGAAGATCTTGCCCCTACTCAACCATTCGTTTAAGGCTTTAGCCAGTCTGTACTCCCAGTTTTTCTTCCTGTAATCTCCAAACAGCATTGATGTGCTCCACTTCCTCACTTTCCTTCCAGATGTGGTCAGAGCAGATTAGCTAACAGAGAAAGATGAGAGGAAACAAGGGAGAACAACAAAATTGACAGGTGAGAGAGACACAAGACTTGAGAAAAAAGAAAGAGTGATAAGAGAATAGAAAGAAACATTACACAAAAAGAGGCAAATATCAGAAACATATCAGAAGTTAACGGCTCATTCGCTGCTATTCTACACCTTAAGAAGTCTTACAACACCAGGTTAAAGTCCAACAGGCTTATTTTGAATCCTATTCGAATGTAGACTCGAATTCTACACCTGAACCAATAACATTCAATCTTTTTTTAGCCCTTTCATTCTTCTCTCCACTATTCAATTCTCCTTTCTTCTTTACCCCTCATCAAGTCATTGTAGCTTTCAATTATTCTCATTTCCTTACTACCTATGCCATTCAGGTACTACTCCAACACTACTAAGGGTGTCAGTTAGCTCAGTTGACTGGATGGCTGGTTCATGATGCTGAGCGATGCCACCAGCACGGGTTCATTTCCTGTACCAGCTGAGGTTATTCATGAAGGCCCATCTTTTCAACCTTGCCCCTTGCCTGAGGTGTGATGATCCTCAGGTTAAATCACCACCAGTCAGCTCTCTCTCAAAAAGGGGTGAGCAGCCTATGGTCCTCGGGTATTATGGCAACTTTCACTTTCACTGCTCCTTGGACTTCTTTCCTGTCACCACCATTCCAGGCTTTAAATCTCCTTGAACAAATCCACGGCTAATCTGCACCTCTCTTGGAATTCTTTGTCAGGACAATCATCCATGTCTTGTTGGATTTGCAGAGTGTAGTGATGAACAGTTGCTTTTCAGTCTAGTGAAAAGTATAATGAGGTGTTCCCTGCAACAACAGTTCTTTTTGATATACGTTTGTAGTGGATTGAGGTGCCTGTCCCTTTAAGACAGCACAGCAGAGGAGGATCACCTGGATCTGGGGACTGAGAGCGGGTGATCAGCCCAGAAGGTGGAGTCCCCTCCAAGGCAGAATACATCGGGGAGCCATGTAGTAAAGATGTCAAGGCTGGGGAAGCAACTCTTTGCTGCTCCGGGACAGTGAGGCCAGGGGGCTCTGTACCATTGTTCCTTGCTTTCGATAAACTCTTTGTTTACATGAAGAGTCTTCGCCTCATCGCTGCCAGGCTACCACACTGGCGACGAGGATAAAATCGATTACAGGGACACAGCCAACCTGTGAGTATTTGGTTAAACTGATGCCTGAAGGAAGGAAAGACTCACCCAAATGCCTGTTGGGGGGATAGATAGTGCCAGACCCAGAGGGACAGACTCGGTGCAAACATGAGTTGGTTTAGGAAATTTTGGAAAGTATAGATAAAAAGCAAATTAAGAGAAAATAACCTTCAAAAGGGGGTCCATAGCAATGAGCTCAGAGAAGGTAGTGAAAACCTTGAGGAAGAGGCAATCCTGGAGCTCAGATGAGAAAATAAATCCTCAAGGGAGCGGCAACTCCAGACCCAGAGTCGCCAGTAAAAGAAAACCCAGAAAGGGTAGAGTATACTCGACCCCCGACCCCCACCCCCCCGAGCAGGGAGGGGTGAACCAGTGGTCGATCTCAACTCTGGAAGGGGCTGACCACAGAGAGAACCCAGGAAGTGGGCAACAGAAGACCTTACAGGATTAAATAAGGAGCTGAAGGCAACGAGATTCAATTGCATTCCGTCCCTTTGTATCATAATGAAAAGCTCCTTGGAAGGTTTGGCAATGAACAACACGCAAGTGATAAAGCTGTCATCAGTCAGAAAGTAAGACAAGCCACAGCAGAAGAGCAAAGAGTGAAGAGAAAAGTCTTGGGTAAACTTCCCAGAAAATTGTAGTAAGTAGGAAATGAGTTAAGAGTTTGTGACCATAATCTAAATGAGAAGCAGTGCAGCTACAGCAAAGTCAAGAACAGAAAAAAAGAAAAGCACTATGCAGAAGGTAGAAGTGGCTAGGAAATCTATTAAGGTCAGTCAGAAATCAGTACAACATTCACCAACCAGCGGAAGGGGAATTAGAGTTCGATCCAAAAGGAAACAAAAGGGAATTGAGAGAAAAATCACAAGCAGAACCCAACATCAGAGGTCATAGAATCGAACTTTAGTAGAGCCAAGGAAATCCCATTGTAATCGAGGCTATCAGTCTTGTGATGAGTGAGAGAACTGCTCGTCTCAGAGTGAAATACATAAAAGATGTGGTCCATGGCATTCATGTAGGACATCCAGTATCACCTGCTACAAAAGTCATTCAAAGTTCATGAAAAATACGAATGATCAATTAAAACAGGATGTGTCCAAGAAGGAATCTGAATCCTTACCTTATAAACCAAGCATGGAACATTAAACAATCAAAATTCTGATTGTAAACAACACATTGAAGTTCTCAAAGAATCACTCACTGCTCTACAACAGAGAGCTGCCGTACTTCAAACAGAGGATACCAAGATTGCCTCACTGGAGAGAAATATTAAGGACTTAGAAGATGAAATTCAAATGCTGAAGACTAATGAAGCTTTGAGTACGGAAGACTGGGAAGAGGAGCTTAAGCAGTTGAAAGTTTACAAGAGCCATTATTGGGAATTCTTTGGAGATCCAATTGAATGATCAACTACCAACCATATGGAAAATACAAATGAGTTTGAGAAATTGGGATTCTGCAGAGGCAGAAACTGTCCGGTGTTTGAGAGCGCTGCGGAGAATATAGCAGCGGACAACCCAAAGAAAGAACACAACTGATGGAACAAATTGGCAATTCAGGAGAATTGTCTAATAAACGTAACAAGAAGAAAGAAGAAATGTTGAACGTAGAAGTAGAATTTTATGCAAAAGGAAAGTGGCAATGGTCCACAGCCATATGCAGCATGAGAAGGGAGAGACCATTATCAAATGTTGTTGGAAGATAATTTTGGATTACCTTGAAAGAGACTCAGAAACTGAATGGATTGCAAAAGCAGAGTGGGTCTAGAGAATGGTTGAGATTATTTTTGGCGAGATAAAGTTATTATGGCCAAACGAAAGCCACAGCGATCGATAAAGAACACCGAGGTATTAAGCTGACGGTAAATGTCAGTGGATTGGGAATTTCCCGCAAAGACCTGGAGATCAAGGTTGGAATGCTGATGGAGCACTGTTTCCATGAGACAAATGGGCTAAGAGTAGAATGCACTGAGGAAGGATCAGAAACCAAGGAGAACAGCTGGAGCATCGGATACAGACAGATCAGCTCTCAATTGAGTGAGAATATGGGAAGGCAACAGTGGGGAGGCACAGTTCAGTTGAAAACAAATTCGGACAGAGGCGGATGACTGTGGTCACTGCAGGGAACTCTCTTAACATCGAAGGGCCACTTAAAGTTGCCAGTTCATTCAAGGGCACTTCAAATGGTTCTCAAGAGAAGGAAAATAAGTTGTTAAAAAAATAGGTAAACCGACTGCGGAAGATGGAGCTGTAACTGTAACTGGTGGTGCCAGAGTGAAAAAAGTTTAGGGATGGAGGAGGAGGCGGATGTATGGAATAAAGAACTCCTCATGTCCATGTGTGGCATAAAGAATGCCTTATGCCCAAGCTGAAGATCAATTGGTGCAGAAGATGAAGGAAACTGAGACGACATGCCACAATAAGATTGCTGAAATAGTCACACTAATACATATGTACAAAAAGTAATATGGTAACATGGTCGATGGGAAAGATGCCAATAGAAATGCTAGAATGAGAAGGGACTTTCTTACACTATCGCCTTCACAAGTGACAGACCGAGTTCATGAATGAGCTGTCAAGCCAGAAAACTGCTTTGTATTGTGATGATGGTACCTACAGGTATTGTAGAGAAGATGCTTGACAGTGAAAAGGTTCAACAAATGATGGGAGAGTGACACCGTCCAGTAAAGTGTGAGGGGCTGGATTCTCTGTTCCTGTGTCTAAACGCTGACGCCAACGGAGGATCCGTGGTGTTCCATGATGGAAACACCGACGTCACACCCGCACCGATTCCGCTACTGGTGAGGGGCTAGCACCATGTGAAAAACCCGCAGAACGCGCAAAAAATGATGGGAGAATCACCGGGTCCATGCTGAACACGCGCAAGGCTGAAGAGCTGCAGCCATGCGTACGCTTACACCCCCCACACACCCACCGATCATGCCCGGAAAGATGGCGGCAGTTGTGCTGGACCACGTCCCAGTCCATGCCGTCCCCAGAACCCATCTCCTGGCCATCCCCCACTACTATCCCCAGCCCTGGCAGAAGCCCCCGGCCAGCGGCACGGCTTTCGGCAAAGTATGGCAGTGCTGAACACTGTCTCTCTCTCTCTCCGCAGCCGCCACGCCAGGCTCACGACTGTTCAGACCCCATGTGGTCCGCGCCATCAGGAACTCGGCCCATCGGAGGTGGAGCATCGTGGGTGGGCCCGATAATGATATGCAAACGTGGTTGTGACTGCGTGCGGTGCGCGTCTCGATGACGCCGATATGGACGGGGAGGAGCAGCGCGACCCGGTGTCAAACCTGAAGCTGCTGCGATTTCGGCATCGGGAGCCATTCTCCGCATGATCGCTGTTCGCGATTTCAGCAGTGGGCAATGGAAAATCCCGCCGGTGATCTTTGGGAAATTGTCAGAATCCATTATTAAGCAAATAATATCAGGACATTTGGAAAGTCAAAGCGTTATCCATCAGAGTCAGCATGGTTTTATGAAGGGCAAATCATGTTTGACTAATTTACTAGAGTTCTTGGAAGATGTAACAAGCCAAGTGGATAATGGAGATCCTGATGAAAGCGAATTTGGTCTATTGCATATGCTGCTCCCAATGTGGGGCGGGATTCTCCAACCCTGCGGGGGCGGGGGCGCGATTCACACGACGCCACCCCGACACCGGTCCGCCGATTCTCCAGATGGGCCGAGTGACCGCTGAGTCCCGCCGGCGCCGTTCACATGTGGTCCTACCCGGCGGGACATCGCCGTCCATCCCGCGGGGGGGCAGCCTGGTGGGGGGGAGGGGGGTCCGACCCCAGGGGGGGCCTCTACCGTGGCCTGGCCCGCGATCGGGACCTACCGATCGGCGGGCCGGCTTCTCCTGGTGGGGGCCTCTTTAACTACGTGCCGGGCCCCTGTAGCTCTACGCATGTTGCGTCGGGGCCGACACGAATAAGGAAACTAGCGCGCATCCGCGAGTTCGCACCGGTCGTAAAGCACATGCGCAAATCCGCGCCGGTCGCAGCGCGCATGCGCAGATCCACGGTGCCCGTTTGATGCCGGTATCGGTAGCTGGAGTTGCGTGCGTCGCTCCAGTACTGTGCTGGCCCCCTGTAGGGCGCAAGATCGCTGATCCTGGGGACCTGTTGACACCGTCGTAAAACGCGACAGCGTTTACGACGGTGTCAACACTTCACCTCAGAATCAGAGTATCCCACCTGTGGTCTCCTCTATATCGGAGAGAGACCAAACGCAGACTGGGTGATCGCTTTGCTGAGCACCTTCGGTCTGTGCGCATTCAGGACCCTGACCTTCCCGTTGCTTACCATTTTAACACAAGACCCTGCTCCCATGCCCACATGTCTGTCCTTGTCCTGCTCCAATGTTCCAGTGAAGCTCAATGCAAACTGGAGGAATAACATCTCATCTTCCAGTTAGGCACGCTGCTGCCTTCCAGTCTCAACATCGAATTCAACAACTTCAGATGATTAGCTCTACCCCACCTCGACTCATTTGTTTTCATCCCATTTCATTTCAACTGTCTTTTACCATTTCTTTCTTTATTGTCATTCTTTATATATATTTACCCCCCCCCACCCTACTTATCCACCTTTCCTTACCCTTTCTCCTCTTTGCTTCCCTCTTCCCCTCCCCCACATCTACATCTGTCACAGTTTACCCTTGGATGTTAGTTTCTCTGCTGTTTGGCCTTTCACATCTTTTGTTCTCTCTGGGGACTGCCATTCGCACTCTTTCCCCTTGGTTTCTGTGGCCATTAGCACCCGGTTTCCCTGGGTTTCTGTGGCTATGACTCACCTTTCATTCTCACTCCACAGTATAAGTATCTCCGACTTTGTCTTTTAGCTTTTACTAAGGGTCATCTGGACTCGAGCGTTTGCTCTTTTCTCTCCCTACAGATGCTGCCAGACTTGCTGAGATTTTCCAGCATTTTCTTTTTGGATCCTGTAGATGTAGTCGTCTGGATTCTCCGATTTGGAAGTTATGTCCCCACGCCGGCGTGGGAACGTTTACGACAGAAAACATTGTGTAAAACGGTCACCGATCGTCCATTTAGCTGGAGGCTAGCATCAAAGCAGCATAGAGCACTCGACTCTAGCTGCCGATACAGCCCGGAGAATTGCCGGGTCTGTGGCCGCATATGCGCACGTCGGCGGCCTACAGTGGCTGCACCGTGCCCATGGCGTCGGCCACTCGCAGACTCAGCCTGCAAAATAATGCACCCCCCCCCCCTTTGGCCGGCTCGCGCGCCCTGGACCACAATGCCCCCAGTCCCGGGCAAAGTCTCGGATCAGCCTTCCCCAACTGTGGCGGCGCTGGACTGAGTCTACAGACGTCATGCCGAGTTCCCGACGGAAGAGACCTGAGAGACCCACGGCGTCGGGAACTTGGCCGCTTGGGGACGGAGCATCGGGGGTGGGCCTCAGGCAACATCCTGAGGTCGTCGATATGTCGCGCGGCGTACTCCTAAAGTATGCCACTTTGGAGGTGGCGGAGCATCGCAAAACACCCCCCTCGCCCCCCCGCCCCCCCCCGATTTGGTTGTAAACTTTGATTCTCTAGCCGATCACCGAACGCGATTTCGGCGTCGCGACCGGAGAATCCCACCCAGTATATCTGGACTTCTGGATGGCGTATGATAAGGTGCCACACAGAAGGTTAATTCACAAGGGTAGATTACTTAGGGTTCAGGGTAATTTATTGGCTTGGATAGAAGACTGGCTGATGGACAGAAGACAGAGAGTCAGGATAAATGAGTGAAGATTGTGTTGAGAGCTTTGATGACTGTGGCAGACGTCATATCGGGGCATGGAATGGCGAAGGGGAATCTGGAGTATTCGTCGACCACGTTAAGGAATTTGTGTTTCAGTCAGAGGAGGGGAGGGGCCCTTTGAAATCCATGCTGAGGCGTTCAATGGGGCGGGAGGCCTTCACCAGGTGCGCTCGGTCTGGCCGGTAGAAGTGCGGTTTACACTCCGCACAGATCTGGCAGTCCCTGGTAACCGCCCTGACTTCCTCGAATGAGTAGGGCAGATTGCGGGCCTTAATGAAGTGAAAGAACCGGGTGACCCCTGGGTGACAGAGACCATCGTGTAGGGCCCGGAGTCGGTCCACTTGTGCTCTGGCGCATGTACCTCGGGATAGGCCGCCTGGCGGCTCGGTGAGCTTACCGGGGCGATACAAAATCTCGCAATTGTAAGTGGAGAGCTCGATCCTCCACCGCAACATCTTGTCGTTTTTGATCTTGCCCCGCTGTGTGTTATTGAACATGAAGGCAACCGATCGTTGGTCAGTGAGGAGAGTGAATCTCCTGCCGGCCAGGTAATGCCTCCAATGCCGCACAGCTTCAACGATGGCTTGGGCCTCCTTTTCGATGGAGGAGCGCCGAATTTCGGAGGCATGGAGGGTGCGGGAAAAGAATGCCACGGGTCTGCCTGCCTGGTTGAGGGTGGCAGCCAGAGCAACATCTGATGCATTGCTCTCGACTTGGAAGGGGAGCGTCTCGTCGACCGCGTGCATCGCGGCCTTGGCGATGTCGGCCTTGATACGGTTGAAGACCTGGTGAGCCTCAGCCATCAGGGGGAAAACTGTGGAGTGAATGAGTGGGCGGGCCTTGTCCGCATAGTTAGGGACCCACTGGGCATAGTATGAGAAGAACCCCAGGCATTGTTTGAGGGCCTTGGGGCAGTGGGGGAGTGGGACTTCATGAGGGGGCGCATGCGATCGTGGTCGGGCCCTAGAACTCCATTTTGCACAACATAGCCAAGGATGGCTAAGCAGTTGGTGCAGAACACGCACTTCTCCTTGTTATACGTTAGGTTCAGGAGTTTGACGGTGTGGAGAAATTTGAAAAGGTTAGCGTCGTGGTCCTACTGGTCGTGGCCGCAGATGGTGATGTTACCGAGGTACGGGAAGGTGGCCCGCAGTCCATAACGGTCAACCATTCGGTCCATCTCACGTTGGAAGGCCGAGACCCCCTTAGTGACGCCGAAGGAAACCCTAAGGAAGTGGTAAAGGCAGCCGTCTGCTTCGAACTCAGTGTATGGGCGGTCCGCCTTGCGGATGGGGAGCTGGTGATAGCTAGATTTCAGGTCCACTGTAGAGAAGACCAGCTACTGTGCAATCTGATTGACCATACCAGATATGCGTGGGAGGGGGTACGTGTCGAGCTGCATGTACCGATTGATGGTCTGACTGTAGTCAACGACATCCTGTGTTTCTCCCCCGTTTTCACCACTACCACTTGGGCTCTCCAGGGGCTGTTGCTGGCCTCGATGATGTCTTCCCGAAGCAGTCGCTGGACTTCAGACCTGATGAAGGTCCTGTCCTGGGCACTGTACCGTCTGCTCCTGGTGGCGACGGGTTTGCAATCCGGGTTGACGTTTGCAAACAGGGAAGGTGGGTCGACCTTAAGGGTCGTGAGGCCGCATTCAATAAGGAGTGGTAGGGGCCCGCCGAATTTCAGAGTTAGACTTTGGAGGTTGCACTGGAAGTCCAGGCCGAGTAGCAAGGCAGCGCAGAGGTTGGGGAGGATGTAGAGCCGGAAGTTGCTGAACTCTACGCCCTGGACGGTGAGGGTGGCGGTGCAGTACCCCCAGATCTCCACGGAGTGGGATCCAGAGACCAGGGAGATTCGTTGGGTAATGGGGTGCACAGTGAGGGAGCAGCGCCTTACGGTATCGGGGTGGATGAAGCTCTCCATGCTCCCAGATTCGAGAAGGCAAGGTGTCTTGTGGCCATCGACCTTCACCGTCGTTGTCGCGGTTGCGATGTTGTGTGGCCGGGACTGGTCAAGCGTGATGGAGGCGAGCTGCGGCTGGTGTTGGTGGGCCCCGGGCTGGTCGGAGGTGGTTGTGGGCAATGAGCAGCCCGATGAGGTGCCCATCGACCAGGGGTCCTGAGGCACCGTCCACAATGGCGCCGAAGATGGCGGCGTGAAAGATGGTGGCGCCCACAGGCCGCATGAGGTCTGATGGGGGGAAGATGGCGGCACCCACGGGTCGCACGTGGGGGGTGCAGGAACAATGGGGCTGGTTACAGCGGCGATCGACCAGGCCTGGCACACCGCAGCGAAATGTCCTTTCTTCCCGCAGGCCTTGCAGATTGTGCTCCGCGCTGGGCAGCACTGCTAGGGGGGCTTTGTCTGCCCGCAGAAATGGCACTTGGACCCCCCGGGGTTCGTTGGCTGCCGCGCGGCGCAGATTTGGGGTTGGCTGGGGGCGGTCGCTGGTGGGGTCCACTATGTCCAGGAGGGGGACGCCGTGCGGTCGGGGGCATACGCTTGTACATTACGGTAGGCTACCATTAGTGAGGTTGCGAGTTTCTTGATTGCCGCGAGGTCGAGCGTACCCCTTTATAAGAGGTGCTGGCGATGTACGGCAACCCTATGCCCGTAACGAAAGCGTCCCTGATTCAGAGTTCGGAATGTTCGACAGCCGAAACTGCCTGGCAATCGCAGTTCTTCGCCAGGGCGTGCCGGGCACGCCAGAAATCTTCCAATGACTCACCGGGGAGTTCTTGCCGCGTGGACAGAAGGTGCCTGGCGTAGAGTTTGTTGATCGGTCGGGTGTAGTTCTCTTTCAGAAGCGCCATGCCCTCAGTGTAGTTGGGCGCGTCCCGGATAAGGGGAAAAATATCGGAGCTCAACCGTGTGTACGGGATCTGGAGTTTCTGTGCTTCTGAGGGTTGTCCTGTCGCTGATCCGATGTAGGTTTCAAAGCAAGCTAGCCAGTGTGCGAAGGCCGACGTGGTGTTGTCTGCTTGAGGGTGCAGCTGCAGGCGATCAGGCTTGATGCGTAGGTCCATCGCTGTAAAATCTCTGCTTAATAAATTGATGCACTATCAATTTCAACGAGATGAGAGTAGAGAGTAATCGAGGCTTTATTAAGCAGAGATGTGTTGCCTCCTACAGCTGCTGCCGAAATGGCTGCAGCTTGGTGAGCACACACATTTATACTCTGCCTACTGGGCGGTGCCAGCAGGCAGGGATCTACCCCCGTACCTGTAGTACAGGAGCCTTACCGTATTACTTCTCATATACGTCATATATACAAACAGTGGTGACTACCACAGGAGAGAAGTTGGGGGAATGGGGATGAGGAACGCATCAGCCATGATCGAATTTCAAAGCAGACTCAATAGGCCGAATAGCCTCATTCTGCTCCTATATCTTATGGTCAGTGCAGAGTCTAGGACAGACTCGGAAAACAGCATGCCTGTATGGAAGAATCCCATGCAAGACTATATTTGGAACTGTGCATAGTTGAAGCCTGCTAGTAGGAGTGTTATGTTAAATGCAAGCCTCAAGATCTCATCATCGAACAATCGCAACATTGATTTACAAATGTCTAATTTGTGTGTATAATCTTTGTGTAGAATTTGGGTTGGGTTAACATATAAAAATGTTAAAGGGGAAGGGATGTGATGGATTGAGGTGCTTGTCTCTTTAAGACAGCACAGCAGAGAGGCTGGCTCAAGGGACCAATGGGACTGAGAGTGGGTGATCACCCCAGAGGGTTGAGTCCCCTCCCAGGCAGAATACATCGGGGAGCCATGTAGTAAAGATGTAAAAGCTGGAGAAGCAACTCTGTGCTGCTCCAGGGCGTTGAGGGGGCTCTGTACCATTGTTCTTTGTTATCGATAAACTCTGTTCAAATGAAGAGCCATTGCTGCCAGGCTACAACATTGTTAATGACCTGTACTTGTGTATGTAGGGCAATTTGTAGGTGACATAAAATTCTAAATAATAAACAATGAGGTGGATAGCAAGAGAATTCAGGGAGACATGGACAGGCACATGACAGATGAAATTTAGTACAAAGAAGCATCAATTGATAAATTTTATTGGACAATTTCTGGAATTGTGCCAGGGAAGAAGGAGCTTTAATTATTTGGAGAGAGGGAAGAAGCTAAGGAGTTCTCCTTAGAGAAGAGGTAGTTAAGAGGTGAACTGATAGAGGTTTTCAGATTGATGACTGGTTTTGTTAGAGGAAACAAGGAGAAGCTGCTTCCAGTAGTGGCCAGCGGTTACAGATTTAAGGTGATGGACAAATGTGCCAAAGAGGAAGCATTTTTTTTACACAGCAAAACTGTTCTGGAATGGACTACCTGAAAAAATGGTTGTGGAAGCAGGTTCAACGGTAACTTTCAAAAGGGAAATGGATAAATACGAGAAGAGAAAAATATTGCAGGGCAATGGAAGAAAGTGAGAGGAATTGGGACAAGTTGGATAACTATCAAAAAGCCGGCATAGGCACTGTGAGATGAATGGCCTTCCTCTGTGATGTGTTATTTCATGCTTCTATGACATCAATTTTCTGAGGCTGAGCCAGACTGTTTGCAATCACTGCACCCACATTGATCCAGTGTTGAGCTTTGAACACCATTCTTGCTCCATTAAAAAGAGTGACAACTCTCACCTTCATTATATTGCCCATCTCTATTCCACCGCAACCAATCAGCTGCTGAAACGCTCATTCACACCTTTGTCACTTCCGGACTCCATTACTCCAGCTCTCTGGCTGGCTTCCCACATCCTACACCCTCCACAAATTTTGGGTCAACCAAAGCGCTACCAAACTTATCCTATCCAATATCAGTTCCTGCTTGCCCATCATCCCTCTATCCAGTGAGCCACATTTGCTCCTGGTCCCCCAAACTCACCAATTAAACATTCTTACTCTTCGACTTAACTCCCTCCATGGTTTCACTCTTCCACTTTCTACGACCCCCTCCAACTTGAGACTCCTTCCTTTTCTGCTGACTCTGGTTTCTTGTGCATTCCCTCTTTCACCCTGTTTTTGATTGCTATCCCTTCAGTAGCCCAGGATCCGCTCTCTAGAAATCTCTCCCTAAACCTATCAATCTCTTTGACTCTTTCTTCTCCTTTTAAGACCCTATTAAAATGTACCTTTTTCTCAAAGCTTCTGGTCACTCTTCTTCAACTCTCCTTGAAGTAGTGCCAATCTTCCCCACACCTCTATGAAGTACCTTGCCACATTTTCCACCTAAAGGTGCTGTGTAATGTTGTTGTGGGGACGTCCCGTCCTCTCTTTCAGTCTTTTTGATTTTCTGTTATTTACATGAGGAAAAAGTAGAAATAGCTAAATATTAAGATATTTTGAGTAAAATAATCTTCATAAATTAAGCATAGTCAAGGTGAATTCTCAAAAAAGTCTGTGAAAGGTTAACGTGCTTAAACCTTACAAAAGGGCCAAACCTAGTATTCCTTTGGGAAATGATAAAAGTGCCCTGAGGTAAAGGTTCCTGTAATGAAAGTGATACAAGATCTGGCAAGCTCACACAATCTAGTAAAATGCTTCATGGAATTATATCATGGTTCAAAAGGACATCTAAAGAAAACAATGGGATCAGTATGACCAGGCAGTGCAAAGCCTTTGTTTGTGTGAGTGTTAGTTTTAGGATACTTGATCCATTGCTTTTGGATATGTTTGCTTGCTGCTCTGGGTCTCACTACCCTGGCCTATTCAGTCTTCTATCAATATTTTGCTAGTCACATATGTCCCAGAGTGCTGAAATGAGCCTGGATAGACGTCGAATAGGAAAGATTTGCACTTAGATTAAGTTTCATCTTTTTCCACATTAGGAATCACCCTGAGTTTAAGGTGCATTTAGATTTAAATGACAGTGGATGAAAGAACTTTTGACGAGTAAGGTTAAACAAAGTCTCTGGCATCGATCAATTAATCACGATTGGTGTTCATACAGTATGTTTTAACAAGGTTCTGAATAAAACTAAACCAATCTGAAGCCATTGATTTTCAGTTTACATTTTCCCAGCACTGAATCAATCTGAAATTGCTCTGTTAAACAAGTGCCCAAGGTGATGGGACCACCACCAATGCATAATGTGGCCTAACAGTAATCTGGCTTCATCCTGCTGTGCTTCAGCATAAATAAGATCCTTTAAATCACCAGACTTGAAAGATAGAGGCCATGTACAAACCGGTAGTCTGCCACTCTGATTTGATGCCTTGAGGAGATAATTTGGATACTTGAGAGATTGTAAAACACCTACAAGCGCAATGATTGAGAGATCGTGGGGTTTATCAGAATGGATTCATTTTCCATTGAACAGTAAGATGTCAAGGCTCCCTGTTATCAGGTGCCAGAAAGCTCTTTCCTGCCTTAGTCATCGTAATGAAAATCCTCCCAGCTGGTGTGTCTCCTCTTCCATTGTGAGATTGACACTAGATAAATTAAGTAAAATAAAAATGTACAGCTTGACGGCGAAGTGGGGATGGCGGGGGTGGGGGGTGGGGGGGGGGGGCCTCCAGTGCTGGGCAGAATTAGTCCTGATTATTTCTGCCCCCTGCAAAATCATCCCTGCATCAACAACCTCTCACCCCCATGCATCTTCATGATGGAAAAATCAATTTCTATACAGATCAGGCGCTATTATCTTTTCAAAAATCGGTATTCATGTCATTTGTGAAGCCAGTGAATGTAAATGACAAGCAGGTTCTGCAATGTAAGCTGAAATATTATGTATGCAAACTCAATACTGTATCTAGGCATTAACAGAAACATCTTGAAACACACAACATGCCACTCAGCATCCATGAAGATAACAGACAAGTCAATACTTTGGATGTAGACAATTATATTGGCATCCAAAATATTGACTTATGACGTGTTTTCTCCACAGATGTTGACTTGACTGCTTTATCTTTTCCAGAATTTTCTATTTTTGTTACAATTTTCAGTAACTGCATTACTTTGGGTTTTACTGGACTGCCCTTAACCTTTGTAAAAAGTGAAGAACACAATACACTGTGATATTCTTATCATTGTTTCTGACTATCTAAAGCTTATCCATATCTAAAGCTTAAATTCCTGGTGTCCCTTTCAAGCTTCTGATGACAAACAAAAGCAACATTAATTCAGAGTAAGCCTAAGATCTTTCAACCATTTCTGGAATCTAAATTATCTTCTTCAAACATATGGGGAAACTGATGGACATCAGTTTAGCACATGGTTTACATCTTTCTGCTCTGCTTAGCAAAGAGTTGCATTTAGAGCAAAACACTGCTGGATGATTTATGACTTCAATGGAAAATAATCTAAAGTCAGATTATTGATGACCCTCAATAACATTTTATGGCTGCATGTTGCTTTGACACTTTTGCTTCCAGAGAAAATTCAAATTTGCCTGACTTTGTGCAGTAAAAGATTGTAATTTGATACTTCTGAAATATTCAAATACTTTATGTCTTGATACTTTAAATCGCTTTAAATTGCATACAAGGACTTCTGGTGACGGGGATGTACTGAGCAGTCACATATCAGGTGGCTCTCCTCCAGAAAAAAATAAAATAGGCACTTTTGGATAAATTTCGCCAGGAAAATTCGCACTCATTCTATCTGTAAACAGTAAAGGAAGAGGCAAGTGGGAGCTCAAGAGGCCGCAGGGAAGTTAAAAGCAGTGGAAAAAGACTGGAATAGCGAGTGATCGAATTGACGGACCCACGAGGCGAGGGGACCCGGCCACCCCCGAAATGGACATCCAGGTGACGGTCAAAGTGGCGGTCGCGGAGGCTCTGGTCGCCATGCAGACAACAATCGACGGAATAGGGAAGAAGCTGGAAGCTCAGGGGAAGACGATCTAGGAGCCTGAAAAGGCGTCGACTGACCAGAGCGACAAGATGGTTGCTCTGGAGGCCGAAATGAAACGGTTGGTGGCGACTTGTGGGCAGCACGGTAGCACAAGTGGCTAGCACTGTGGCATCACAGCGCCAGGGTCCCATGTTCGATTCCCCGCTGGGACACTGTCTGTGTGGAGTCTGCACGTTCTCCCCGTGTCTGCGTGGGTTTCCTCCGGATGCTCCGGTTTCCTCCCACAGTCCAAAGACGTGCAGGTTAGGTGGATTGGCCATTCTAAATTGCCCATAGTGTCCAAAAAGGTTAGCAGGGGTTATTGGGTTACGGGGATAGGGTACAAGTGAGGGCTTAAGTGGGTCGGTGCAGACTCGATGGGCCGAATGGCCTCCTTCTGCACTGTATGTTCTATGAAAACTATCTATGACCCAGGGGAGCCTGAAGGGGAAGGCCGAGAATTAGGAGAGCTGGTCTCGGTGCCAAAACATCTGAATTGTCAGCCTGCCAGATGGGATCGAGACCACGGACCCGAGATACTATGTGGCCCAGGTGCTGGGCAACTTGGTCGGAAGGTACAGCTTCCCCAAAACGCCAGAGATTGACGGGGCCCACAGGTCACTCCGACCAAAGCCCAAGCCAGGAGCAGCCAAGGGTAAAAATCACCAAACTACACATGTACAAGGATTGGGAGACGATCCTGTGTTGTGCTCGGCAGACAAAAGTGAGCAGCTGGAAAGGACACAGAATACGGGTCTGCCAAGACATTGGAGCAGACTTGGCAAAGCGGAGGGCCAAGTTCAACCAAGCAAAATCAGCGCTGTACAAAAACTGAATAAACTTTGGAATACTATTCCCCAGCAGGCTTTGGGTGAGATTCCAGAACAAAGAACATTATTTTACCACCCCAGCAGAGGCGAGCAAGTCTGTGTGGATAAATGGCCTAGATAGAAAGCAGACAAGGCAGCGATGAGGAAGATGCAAGGCGAGAAAGGAGAAAGAAAAGTAATGGACATGAACAATGTTTGTGTGGACAGCACTGCCTTGCTGTGAGCAAGAGTACCAGCTCACAGGGAGGAAAGGGCGAGGACAGCAGAGTGTAGGAAAGGGGGAAGAGGAGATGGAGGGGACCGCAATTGATCAGGCATAGGGAGGGTGTAAGATCAGCCCTGGGAGGGGGGCTACCGCACTAGCTGGGAAAGCTCAAACCAGGTGGTATGAAAGCAAGGGGGGGCGCGGCGCATCTCCCAGCGGGGAGGCAGCATCTGGAGGGGGGGGGGGGGGAACCACAGGGACAGGGAAGGGGAAGGATTGGATTGGATTCATTTATTGTCACATGTACCAAGGTACAGTGAAAAATATTTTTCTGAGAGTAGCTCAAACAGATCATTTAGTACATGAAAATAAAATAAAAGAAAAAGAAAATACATAATAGGGCAACACAAGGTTCACAATGTAAATACCTCAGGTGAAGCATACAGGAATGTAGTACTAATCAGGTCAATCCATAAGAGGGTCGTCTAGGAGTCTGGTAACAGCGGGGAAGAAGCTGTTTTAGAAACTGTAGTGAATTGGGAGGGTGCATGGAGGTTAGGGAAGGGTAGAAATGGGGACAAAAGGGCAAAAGGGACCTCCGGGGGAACATAATGAGAAGGAAGAGAACGGTTTTAGATTGGCTTCAGCAGGTCAGTTTCAGGTGGATGGAACAAGATGGCACCGTAAGTAGTCACATTGGAGGCTCCCTGAACAAAGGGAAACCCCCAGAGTGCAAGGGCTGTCCATATGGCGTACACACAGTTGGCGGCCATGTTGAGTGCCCTCTGGACAAAAAGAAATCCCGAAGCTCCGAGGCGTGGCCTTAATGGTGATGACGGCGACCGTGGCCATTTTGGATGGCCTCCTAACAAAGGGGCAGGGGCGCATCCACCAGGTAAGAATGGTTGAAACCCCTCCCATCCCTCTGCCAGGATTATCACCTGGAACGTTAGGGGACTTAATGGCCCAGTGAAAAGATGCAGGGTGGCATGATGGTGCAATGGTTATCACTGCTGCCTCACGGCATCGTGGACCCAGGTTCGATCCCGGTCCCAGGCCACTGTCAGTGTGGAGTTCGCACATTCACCCTGTGTCTGCATGGGTCTCACCCCCACAACCCAAAGATGTGCCATTGAGGTGGATTCTCCACGCTAAATTGCCCTTAATTGGGGAAAAAAAGATCCAGAGTCTTCGCCCATCTGAGAAGTTTGAAAGTCGACATAGTCTTCCTCCAAGAGATGCACCTGAGGGAGAAGAACCTACTGTGGGTAAGTAAGGGCTGGGTGGGATAGACCTACCATTCCTGCTACGACACAAGGGCAAGGAGAGTAGTTATTTTGATAAGCAAGAGGACAGTGTTTATGGCGACACAAACGGTTATGGACCAAGGAGGACGGTACGTCATGGTCAGCGGTGTCCTAGATGGGGCACCAATAGTCCTGGTAAATGTGCACGCGCCCAACTGGGACAACACAAAATTTGTTAAAAAGACCATGGCAGAAATCCCCCACATCGACACACACCGACTGATCATGGGGGGAGAGATTTTAACTGTGTACAGGACCCATGGACTGTCTGATCAAACCCCAGAACGGGGACAAAGACAGGCATGGCTAGGGAACTGGGAATGTTCATGGAGCAGATGGGGGTAGTGGACCCATGATAGTTCCTACACCCTGGTGAGAAGGAATTCTCATTCTTCTCATCAGTACACAAGGTCTATACCTGCATCAACTTCTTTATAGTGGGGAAATCGGTGCTTCCAGAAATAGTCAGAGAGAGAGAGAAAAACACAAGAACCCCCAAGACAACACTGCAGAGGAGAAGAAGCATGGGTGGCCACAGCTGAGAGGGTGAGGGAATGGGTAAGGGAACCGAACGCGGAATGGGTGAGGATGGAGGAGTCCTCCTGCACAGGAACGACCCTCCGAGCCCTCGCCATTACAACGCTTCCATCCCCACCGGCAAAGCACACATCCAGCCTAGCGGTAGTAGCAACCAGATGAGACAACACTTCGGTTTAATCAAGATGTCCGCCATGGACCCCATGTGCAGCAACCATAGGTTCCCTTCAGCCACGCTAGACGCCACCTTTAAGAAGTGGAGACAGGTTGGGAGGATGCTAGCGATCAGGGACTTTTACATGGGAGACAGACTCGCAACCTTAGAAGAGCTGATGGAGAGACTGGAACTACCGAACAGACAGGAACTCCGACATTTACAAGTCCAAATCTTTCTCCGCAAGGAGACAGCGAGGTATCCTGGAGCCCCGAGAGACAAAATGTCGGAAGAGCTACTGCATGTGGACAGTATGGAAAAAGGCAACCGCAGGGACATATATGGACGACTTTTAGAAAGGACGCGTTCACTACTGGACAGAACAAGGCAGAAGTGGGAGGAAGAATAAGGGATGGAAGTAGGATAGGGACTCTGGAGCGAAGCGCTGAGCAGGGCCAACTCCACCTTCTCCTGCGCAAGGCTCAGCCTAATGCAGCTGGAAATGGTGCACAGAGCACACATGACAAGAAGCCGAATGAGCAGGTTCTTCCCGGAGATGGAGGGCAAATGTAAACTGTGCTAGGGAGGCCCGGCCAACCACACCCACATGTTCTGGGCATGCCCCAGATTTTTCGGGTTCTGGACAGCCTTCTTCGAAGTCCACGGTTGTGGGGGTGAGGGTGGAGCCATGCCCGAGAGTGACAGTCTTCGGGGTATCGGACCAGTCAGAACTTCATATGGGGAAGTGGGCTGATGCACTTGCCTTTGCTTCCCTAATCGCCCGCTGGAGAATCCTGCTCTGATGGCGATCAGCAGTACCACCCACAGCTGCAGACTGGCTGGCACACCTGTCGGAATTTCTGCATCTGGAGATGATGAAATGCACCATTCAAGGACGAGGGCTTCCACAAAGCGTGGGGGCAACTCATCAGCCTGTTCCAGTACCTGTTTGCCGCCAACAATGGATAGAAAGGGGGGAGGGGGAAGGGGAGACACATGGGAACCACAAGGGCCACAGAAAGCAGACATAATGAGGAGGGGTCAACGGGGGAGAGACCAAAGGAGATGCCAGGAGGGAACCCATTGAAAGACCAATGCAGAAGGCCCCCCACAAAGCCATAAGAGCAAAACAAATGACAAACAAACCATCGACGCCAGAGGAAAGGGCCTAAGATGGGTCCCAAAAACAGTAGAAAAGGGGAGGGGGGGGGGGTCAAAAAGGAACAATACGTAAATTGTAAATAATAACTGTTTCAGTCATCTCCTGTACAGTGTAAAAATGTTAACTTCAATAAAAATATGTATATTAAAAAAAAAAAATTGGGTACAATGTGCTGAGACTCAGAGGCTAGACTGCATCTGAATGTAACTGCATATTGAGGACCATGTTCTACTCAGGAGGCATATGCAGTAAGTAACCTGAAATATGTCCTTCCCTACCTGTACATCTATTTCATGACTATCCCCAGAGAACAGCCAATATTGGGGAATTAACGCATGTAAAATAATGAGCGGGATTCTCCGAGCCTCCGGGCTGAAATCCCATTCGGCACAGGGGAGGAGAATGGGGCGTCAGACCCGCGATCGGGTCCGATGCCTTCCCACGATTCTTCGCAGACTGGAGAATTGCAGCCAGCCGCGCCCGCGCGGTCGGCGCGGCACCGGTCGGGGGCCCTAGAAAGAGGCCCCCGTGGCGATTCTCCGCCGACAACTGGCCGAGTTCCCTCCGGCATGGTTAACTCATGGTTCCACCCGGCAGGCACTCACAGTAACAGCTGAGGATACAGTCCCCGGCCGCCCTGGTGGGGGTCGGGGTGATCCGTCACCGGCGGAACATAGAACATAGAACATTACAGCGCAGTACAGGCCCTTCAGCCCTCGATGTTGCGCCGACCTGTGAAACCACTCTAAAGCCCATCTACACTATTCCCTTATCGTTCATATGTCTATCCAATGACCATTTGAATGCCCTTAGTGTTGGCAAGTCCACTACTGTTGCAGGCAGGGCATTCCACGCCCTTACTACTCTCTGAGTAAAGAACATACCTCTGACATCTGTCTTATATCTATTTCCCCTCAATTTAAAGTTATGTCCCCTCGTGCTAGACATCAAAATCCGAGGAAAAACTGTCCACCCTATGCAATCCTCTGATCATTTTGTATGCCTCAATTAAGTCACCTCTTAACCTTCTTCTCTCTAACGAAAACAGCCTCAAGTCCGTTAGCCTTTCCTCATAAGATCTTCCCTCCATACCAGGCAACATTCTGGTAAATCTCCTCTGTACCCTTTCCAATGCTTCCACATCCTTCCTATAATGCGGCAACCAGAATTGCACGCAATACTCCAAATGCTCGCGATTGGGGGCCACCGATTGGTAGGCGTGCACGATCTGGGGGGTGCCTATATTTACGGGGCCGGCCCACTGTGTGGGTCCGCCATGTTGCGCGGGGCCGCCGCCGCCGCAGCTGCTGGACTACTCCATGACCCTGCTAGCCCCCTTCAAAACGGAGAATCACTCTGGACTTTACAGAAAAAAGTCCAGAGCGATTCGCGCCCATTTTCTCGAGGGTGTGGGGTCATAGCCCCATTATCAGAGAATTCCGCCCACAATGTGTACAAACAGATATCCCACAACATACTGGAACACCAATCACACGTTCCCACCCTCTGAATTTCTTTCCTTAATATTGTTTCACTATGCCTTTCAGTTCTTGCTGTTTTAATTTTTTTCCTTGTACGTTGTCCGTTTTGCCCTTATTGCTCATGTTTGTTTCTTGTTTATATTTTCTTTCTCTTTCTTTCTCCTATCCTTCTCGTAGTCTTTTCATTTCTGTTCTTACTCTCAGCTGTGTCACTCTTCATCCCTTATCTCTAACTGCCTATATCAAATATTGATTTTTCTCTCTTAACAACTTGCAATAACACACTTCCTTCCAGAAAACACCATTTTACCGGAGTGACTGATACAAGAGCATGGATGAAACTACTAACATGGTGAGAAATTAGGGGAGGTATGGATTTCAAGGAAGATTTCCAATGTGAAAAGAATTAAAAGGTGGAAGAATTCGGGAACAGAATCCAAGACAAAACTGTAATAACTGAAGATTTTTGCACCAACGGTAAAACAGAAGGGTAGGAAACACTCTAGAGTTGAGTTGAAAGCGAGGGGGCGAGAGAGTCCTCGTCTTTGCTTGCAGTCTGTATTGGTTTCCCTGTAGTTTCATTCATTCAGATTCTCTGCAGCTTCAGGAATACAGCACTCACAGCCTTTCTGGAGAGCGATAGAAAAGCAGGTCGTTGTATTTCTGTGTCTAGTACTCAACTGCTCCCTCAGGTCTCTGAAAGCCCTCCCACGGGGATAGGATCCAATCGCTACCTGTTACCGGGCAGAGTACGGCTTTTTGACCAATTCATTGGCCAGCAGCTAATCAATCAAACCCATCTTTCCCCTGGTGCCGAAAAGTCTGAACCCACTGTTCAACCTGGCAGAGTGACATCTCATGTAACTTCTGACTTCATCATTCTCTCTGCTGCTTGACTTAAAGATGCATGTCCATTAATCACCCATGGATCAAAATGATAACGGCAAAGTAAAAGAAAGGGGAACGCAGGGAATAAACAGGAAGGATCCTTACAAAGCAGTACCAGAAGAGTAGAGGATTAAAAATGTTTCACTCCTGTTCAACAAAATTGGATAGAGTCAAACAAAACAACTACACTCCAGTCAGATTAAAATTGGTGATTGAGAAACAGCTACAGAGCATAATTAATAAATCAATATGTTGAAGGACATTACATAGAATTACATTGAATATGCAGCACATAAACAAAAGATTTGATCCAACTAGTCTACACTGACCCACAAGGATCTCCTCCCATGGGCTAAGAAATACCGCTCAATGCGCATTTGTAAAAGGCCATTTGTTTCTGCTAAATTTGTATGCCAGTGGCATGCTGAAGATGTGATTCAGCTTCTTGACAAGATCTTAGGGAACCATTCAGTATGCACCAGCAAGGGTTTCCAGGATCACAGTGATCTGCCGTGATTTGTACAACATCATACTATGGCGAGGATTGATGCTCCCGGAGAAGGAAGATAATGAACCCCCTATATCTTCGGAGGAGGAGGAGCAACAGGAAGAACAGAAGGTGGAGCAACTAGAGGACTAGGGGTAGCTAGAGGATGGGGGGAACAGCCTGATGTGGTGAGGGCACCTATTACTGCACAATTAGCTGCCATAAATGCCCAGGATAGGATGATTCAGGTACACTACCAATCTGAGGCAGTGGTAATCTGGCACACCAATTCTGGGTCCATTGTGCCCTCAGTCAACCTAGCACAGAGCAAGTTTTGTTCTCTAGTCGTAGCATTCATTTCTCATCCCTTCTTCTTGAGAAGATGGTGGCTCTCTTGATCCGCTACAGTCCATGTGGTGTAGGTACACCCACAGTGCTGTTAGGAAGGGAGTTCCTGGATTTTTACCCAGTGACCGTAAAGAAACCAATTAATTATATGTTTCCAAGTCACGCTGGTGAGTGGAGGTGTTGTTCCCATATATCTGCTGCCTTTGTCCTTCTAGATGGTCGTGGTCATGTGTTTGGAAAGTGCTGCCTAAGGAGCCTTGGTGAGTTCCTGCAGTGCAACTTGTAGATGGTACAACTGCTGCTATTGTGCGTTGGTGGTGGAGGAAGTGATTGTTTGTGGAAGGGAGAGCAATCAAGTGGCTGAATTGTCCTGGATGATGTGGAGCTTCTTGAGTGTTGTTGGAGCTGCACTCATCCAGGCAAGTGGAGAATATCCCATTACACTGCTGATTTGCACCTTGTAGATGTTGGACAATCTTTGGGGAGTCAGGGGGTGAGTTACTTACCACAGGATTCCTCACCTCCTACCTGCTCTTGAAGCCACAGTATTTATATGGTTAGGCCAGTTCAGTTTTTGGTCAATGGTAACCCCAGGATGTCTATAGTGGAGGAATCAGCAATGACAATGTGTGTGAGTTGCTTTCAGAGGATGGAAGAACAAACTGTGTGGAGGATCATTGTGAGCTTTGGATATGACATGGCAAAAAAGATAAGACTGTGCCAGTGGTGGCTGGTCAAATGAGTCCCAAAAAATGGAATGTCGCACCTGCAAGATTTGTTGGTGCAAGGAGTGATGTGCAGAAGAATGCTGGGGAAAGTAGAGTGAGGAGGTTGTTCATAGAATTTACAATGCAGAAGGAGGCCATTCGACCCATCGAGTCGAGTTTGTACTTGAATGTGCCATGTCACATACCCTTCCTGCTCTGATCAGGTCATTGACGATCTCCCAGAACAAAGGCACCACATTCTGCTGCTGTTCTCCTCATCCACATCCTGACAAGCCTGGTTCCTCTTTGAGACTGGCTATTTCCTCCTGTCTTTGGTAAACCAAGTGCCAATGCGGGACCTTGTAGCACCATAATGCCCGGGATGCCGTGGAGAAGCAGCGCTGCCTTTCCACATTGAGACTCCATCTGTGAAGTTCCTGATTTTGTTAGGATACTTCTACAATGCTTCAATGCTTACCCTCCGAGCATCCCTTCAAATTGTTACGTGGTTGTCACTGAGTCCACCTGCCTGACCGAAGTGGTTGGAAACCCAGAAATCAGGTGAAAATGCAGAGGCTGGATGAACAGGTATCTGACAAAAATACTGCTGAAACCTCCAGGTTCCCCACCCAATGGAATCTCCCCAGGTCCGAGCAGGTCTGGAAATCAAAATTCAGCCCATAAGTTACAAGAGCAAGGCGATTATAGTACTAGCATGGTTACAAATCACTGATTTGCAACCAGTCCAGTTCTACAAGCTGCACTTTCAGAATGTTGTCAAAGCCTTGGAGAGAGTTTGGAGCCGCTTCACCAGAATGGGGTGTGGTGAGAACGCAAAAGCTGGGATTGTTTTCTGGAAGCTGAGTTCAAAACTACAGATATCTTTGATCGAATAGATAGAGGGAGACTGTTTCCACTAGCAGGAGGGTTGATAACCAGAGAACACAGAGTTAAGAAAATTGGCAAAACAGGCAAAGGTGACATTGCGGATAAAGTTTTTAAAATAGCAAGTAGATAATATCTGATGAAAACAAATGTTAACGTTAGAAAGAGAATTGAATACATTCTGGAAAGCGAAACATTCACTGAGCTGAGTGGAAAAGAGAACTAATTAGATAGCTCTTCAAAGAGCTGACACAGGCATGATGCCATCAGTGGCCTCTTTCTGTGCAGTATGATTGTTTAACCCTAATGATAACTCCACGCAGTGTTCAGATTGGGGTGTTGCCATATTAACCTGGAGAGGTTTGTGCTTTATCAATGAGGTCTCTGATCAGGTCATTGACGATCTCCCAGAACAAAGGCACCACATTCTGCTGCTGTTCTCCTCATCCACATCCTGACAAGCCTGGTTCCTCTTTGAGACTGGCTATTTCCTCCTGTCTTTGGTAAACCAAGTGCCAATGCGGGACCTTGTAGCACCATAATGCCCGGGATGCCGTGGAGAAGCAGCGCTGCCTTTCCACATTGAGACTCCATCTGTGAAGTTCCTGATTTTGTTAGGATACTTCTACAATGCTTCAATGCTTACCCTCCGAACATCCCTTCAAATTGTTACGTGGTTGTCACTGAGTCCACCTGCCTGACCGAAGTGGTTGGAAACCCAGAAATCAGGTGAAAATGCAGAGGCTGGATGAACAGGTATCTGACAAAAATACTGCTGAAACCTCCAGGTTCCCCACCCAATGGAATCTCCCCAGGTCCGAGCAGGTCTGGAAATCAAAATTCAGCCCATAAGTTACAAGAGCAAGGCGATTATAGTACTAGCATGGTTACAAATCACTGATTTGCAACCAGTCCAGTTCTACAAGCTGCACTTTCAGAATGTTGTCAAAGCCTTGGAGAGAGTTTGGAGCCGCTTCACCAGAATGGGGTGTGGTGAGAACGCAAAAGCTGGGATTGTTTTCTGGAAGCTGAGTTCAAAACTACAGATATCTTTGATCGAATAGATAGAGGGAGACTGTTTCCACTAGCAGGAGGGTTGATAACCAGAGAACACAGAGTTAAGAAAATTGGCAAAACAGGCAAAGGTGACATTGCGGATAAAGTTTTTAAAATAGCAAGTAGATAATATCTGATGAAAACAAATGTTAACGTTAGAAAGAGAATTGAATACATTCTGGAAAGCGAAACATTCACTGAGCTGAGTGGAAAAGAGAACTAATTAGATAGCTCTTCAAAGAGCTGACACAGGCATGATGCCATCAGTGGCCTCTTTCTGTGCAGTATGATTGTTTAACCCTAATGATAACTCCACGCAGTGTTCAGATTGGGGTGTTGCCATATTAACCTGGAGAGGTTTGTGCTTTATCAATGAGGTCTCCATGCCTGCGTGGATCTCACCCCCACAACCGAAAGATGTCTAGGGTAAGTGGATTGGTCACCCAAAATTGACCCTTAATTGGGGGAAAAAAATAAATGGTTGAAGCACTGGATACTGCAAAGGTGGGCCGTGACAACATTCCAACAGTGAAGACTTGTGCGCCAGAACTTTCTGCTCCCCGAGCAAAGCTGATCCAGAACAGCTACAACACTGACATCTACCCAGCAATGTGGAAAACTGACCATATATTCCCTGTCCACAAAAGCAGGACAAATCTAACCCAGCCAATTGCCGCCCCATCAATCTACTCTCAAGTCTACTCTCAATCATCAGCAAAGAGATGGGTCATCAACGGTGCGATCAATTGGAACTTATTCAGTAATAACCTGCTTACAGACACTCTGGGCATGATTCAGTGGACTTAAGACTATGTCTGTTTTCGAGCATGTTTAGTGGAGTGTTCCTTGGTGGCTGCAGTGCCGAGATTCACCCTGCTGCAAATTTGCTGGTTTTTGGGCCTTGGGTAGTTTCTCCCCGCCGAGACCACACATTTCCTGTTGGCGAGGAACAGTTCCTCACAGATCAGGGCGCCATTTTAGCCAGAAGTCCAGATCTCTGCACCCTGCCCCCGCTGCACAGACTATCAGCCGAGAGCCCGGCAAAGTAAATAGCTCATTGACTGACAGCCAAGTCCATCAAGATGAGTCATCACCGATGCCAGCACATCCTGCTGGATTCCTGTTTTTTAATTAACGGCTACGTCCATCTTAAAGGTGCAGGTCCCAGTAATTGTCCAGGAACAAAAATTATGAAAGCCAAAACAAAAGAAAATAAAGGGAATAAGCAAGGGACAAACAAGAAGATCCTTACAGTAATGCCAAGATACTACGCTGTCATTTCTTCGACCGCCCAGGGATCTTTAAAAAAAACAATTTAGAGTACCTAATTCATTTTTTCCAATTGAGGGGCAATTTAGCGTGGCCAATCCACCTACACTGCACATCTTTGAGTTGTGGGGGCGAAGCCCATGCAAACGCAGGGCGAATGTGCAAACTCCACACGAACAGTGACCCAGAGCCGGGATCGAACCCGGGTCCTCAGCGCCGTGAGGCTGCAGTGCTACCACTGCGCCACCTTGTTGTCCTCACCCAGGGATCTTTAATGGCAGGCAAGACCCCTCCGAGGTGCCATCACACCTGGTCCACTTTTGTCGAAACCAGTGCTTAACAGCTCCCAGTCGAGGTCTCACAAGCACGGCCTTGACTCCCGGGCGCTGAGTGAAAACTCTATAACTAATGGCTCATTTAAATGTGCTGATGTGGATTATGCCCAATGAGTGTGAGATCCTGGTCACGTCGGGCAGAGCGAGTCGGGTGTCTCGCTCAAGGTTTCATGCTCAGCCCGGAGCCTGATTTGTGGCTCTCACGGGATTCACCTGTTGTGCCTGGCTGCTGAATTGTGCCCTCTGTTTGGGTTCTGCCAGAATCACTCAACTCCTGACAGCATTATAGCCTTGGTTCAAACATGGAGAAACTGGGGCAGGATTCTCCGTTCCTGACACCAAGTGTTGACGCCAGGGCAGGATTTGTTGACTTCCGCGACAGGAAAAATGGTGCTGCACCTGGACCAATTCAACGACCGTTAAGGGTGACCAGGGAGATTAGGTACACTGTGCCCCTAGCACCAACTCCCGTCCCACACACCCGTAACCCAACACTCACCCCGCCACCCACAGGGTGTCCGAAGCCCCACCCTGCACCACATGTCGGTTCGCATACCGGCCGCCATGGCCGGGTGCCCTGGCCACTGAGGCCACTAGCTGCATGTGGTGGACGGTCTAACACTGTCACTTTCTGTTTTAAATTCCTGTTTTAATGTGAAAACATATTTACAGATATGTGCCCTATAACTAAACTGTGCCCTGCACCTGTGCCGACTTAACTGATGTCAAACGTTCTGGATTTACGGGCCCCAACTCTATAACTAACTGGATCCCAGACGGTACATCAGGAGTGGAGGGGGCCTGCTGTGATTCCCGCCCTGTGAACAGGGTCCCTGTTGGCGGTCGTCTACCGGGGTAACCGTCAGGGAGTCACCGGCATGGGCACTGATTCAACCTGCCTCAGTGCTCTGTCAAATGGGTGTGAGGGGTGGGCTGGCCAGAGAGTGGGTGTGGGAGGTGGGGGATGAATAGGCAGATGTTGTGGGTGGCCTGAGCTCCCCACCCACCCCCCTGACCGTCCCCACCACCATCACCCCAGGGATCCAGTGGGACCGCGTGATGGAATGACCAGCTACCATGGGCACGAGTCAGACATTGTCATACGATGCAGAGCACCAGAGCTCATCACAGAGCGGTTGTCGTCATTCTCTATCCCATGGACCAGACCCGGTGTTACTGACAACCTCGGGCCCGCACCCTGTAGTGTGGCAGGTATGCATCACGGAGGGGGTTGCAGGTGGAGAATGGCCAGACGGAGAGTGGGTGGGCGTGTGTGTAGGTGGGATCCAGTATCTGTGCCCCTCGCCAGTTTCCCCCGCCCCCAGATGGTGAGCCTAAAGGTCCCGTGTGTGTTGGCCCTGGCGCACATGTTGTGTGGCCTCCCAGTCTGCCTGGGACCCATGTTCTGTCCATCCTCCCCCTCCCCCACATCCTCCTCGTCAGACGAGAACTGGTGTTCATCTCCTCCTCTGCTGCCACGATCCGGGCGAATCTCTCAATGCCATTTTGGAGGGCGCCTGAACCACATCTTCAGGAGGCCGAAGGGCCGCTCGATCACACCCCTGGTCGCTGCATTGGCGCCTTTGTAACGGGTCTCGCCGTCACTCTGTGGCCTCCGGATAGGCGTCATCAGCCACGACCACAGTGGATAAACCCTGTCGCCCAGCAGCCAGCCACTCGGTGGGGGTCTAAAACATGTCAGGAATCGTCAAGACTGCCTGGCTATCGGGCACAGACGTGCATGATGCCCATCTGATGGTGACATAGCAGCTGCATATTCATCGAATGGTACCCCTTTTGGTTTGTGTAGAGCGGCCTGTCATCTGCAGGTGCTCGTTGGGGAACATGCATCCCGTCGATCACCCCCTGGACCCAGGGCATCTTGGCGATGGCGGTGAACATCACTGTCCAGCCCACTGGTGGGCTCGGTCCACATTGAAATTAATGTATTGAGCCGACAGCACTTGAGAAGCTCAACACCATCCAGGGCAAAGCAGCCAATTCACCACCTTAAACGTCCACTCCTTCCACCACCAACACAGTAGCAGCAGTAAGTACCATCTACTGGACATACTGCAGCAAATCACCCAGGCTACTATGACTGGTTGCCTGATGACAAATTAGTGCCTTCTTCTATCTCGCTCAGGTATCTCGCTCAAACATTTTCAGACATATAGCAGTGATGCAGTAGCAAAGTGATGGAAGGTGTTATCAGGCAGAACATACACCACGCTGATGCTGAACTCAGGAGGCGAGGTGAGAGTGACTACCTTGACAGCATCAGAATTAGTGTGGCATCAAGGAGCCATGGGTTTATCATGATCATCCATAACCAAACTGTTCCAGGACAGCTCCAACACTGGTTTCTAGCGACAATGTGGAAAATTGCCCAGGTATGCCCTGCCCACAAAAAACAGGACAAAATCAAGCCCACCAATTACCTTGCCATCAATCTACTCTCAATTGTCAGCAGTGATTAAAGATGTCATCAACAGTGCTAATTAGTGACACTTACACAGCAACAACCTGCTCACCAATGCTGAACACAAGAGGTAAGGTGAGAATGACTGCCCTTCGCATCAATGCAGAATTTGAACAAGTGTGACATCAAAGAGCTTTGCCAAATTAAAATCAATGAGGAGTGTGATGGAATACTCTCCTCTTGCCTGGATGAATGCTGATCCAAAAACTCTGCGGAGGCTTAACGCCATCCATTTAAAAGTAGCCCACATGATTGGCACCCTATCCACCACCTTAAAGATACACACTCTCCATCAGCAGCACAGAGGGGCAGCAGTGTGGACCATTTACAAGAAGCACTGCAGCAACTCATCAAGGCTCCATTGACAGCACCTTCCAAATCCACAACCTCTCCCACCTTGAAAGGCAAAGGCAGCAGCTGCATGGGAACACCATGACTTGCAAGTTCCCCTCTGAAGGGGGGGGGGGGGGGGGGGTGTTCAGCGATGATACCTCTTAAAACTGAATCGTTAGCATGCCACTAGAGTAGTTTTACATAAGTTGTTTTATTAAGGATTGAGGTGAATTATAGGACGGAGTAATCATTACTAACCATTAAACATGTATTTTTAGGACATAGCAGTAATAAGTATTCAAATTGGATTTAGGATAGCTCACTTGACAAAAAGGACATTACTTCTGACATCTTGGGCGGGATTCTCCGACCCCCCACCGGGTCGGAGAATCACCGGGGGACGGCTGCCGAATTCTCCGGCACTGGTTTTTGGGCGGGGGCGGGGATCGCACCGCGCCGGTTGGGGGCCGTTGGCAGTGGCCACCCCGGCGATTCTCCGGACCACGATGGGCCGAGCGGCCGCCCGGTTTCGGCCAGTCCCGCCGGTGTGGATCAGACATGGTCCATACCAGTGGGACCTGGCTTTGAGGGTAGCTTGCGGAGTCCTCGGGGAGGCACGGGGGGATCCAGCACCAGGGGGGGCCCCCACGGTGGCCTGGCCCGCGATCGGGCCCACCGATCTGCCGCAGGGCCTGTGCCGTGGGGGCACTCTTTCCCTCTGCACCGGCCTGTGTAAGGCTCCGCGATGGCCGGCGCGGAGAAGGAACCCCCTGCACATGGGCAGGAATCACGGCAGCGGTTCTGCGCGTACGCCAGAACACGCTGGCGCTCCTGCACATGCGCCAACTCGCACCGGCCGGCGGAGGCCCTTCTGCGCCGGTTGGCGTGGCGCCAATCACTCCAGCGCCAGCCTAGCCCCCGGAAGTACGGAGGATTCCGCACCTTCCAGGCGGCCCGATGCCAGAGTGGTTCACACCACTCTTTAGCGTCGGTACGGCCCGCCCCGCCGACTGCGGGAGAAACCCGCCCCTTGTCTTTGTGAAACAATTCAGGGTGCTGGTTCTGTTGTTCTGCTTCTCACAAACAGTCAGCAAGCTGCTGGGATTGTAAGCAGCTGTCAGGATGGGGATCAATCATGCGCTGCTTGCGATTCTATTGGGTGAAGTTTAAACACTGCTTGCAATTCTATTGGATAAGTTAAAAAATATCAGCTTCAGGGATTGGATCGCGTCCAACTGGGCTGGGCTATTGATTTTTGAACGTTGTATAATTACTGTGTTCGGGTCTTTGTTCGGCAGAACAGGTCTTGGCCGATATCCAGTCTGTTCTCCGTGTACATGTAACAAGCTTGATTAAATAACCATCTTGTCCAGATTGTGGTGTTTTTTTCCTCCCTGTACTGAGCTGAGCCACAGGGAATAGCCCCACATGGAAGCTGACTCAATACACAGGTCTTTAAACCGCTCCTACGTCACCCATCCAAGCCAAACACCATCCTTACAGCACTGTAGGTGTATCTACAGCATATGGACTACAACAGTTAGTGAAAGTTGCTCACCAACACTTTCTAAAGAGCAATTAGGGATGGGTAACAAATGCTGGGCTTAGCCAGAGAGGCCCAAATCCTGTGAAAGAATATTTTTTTAAAAAATCATTCACCACTATTCAGGAGATATGACATAAACATATATTAATATAGCACCTTTAATATGAAAAACATGCTAAACATTAACACTATTTCAGTGTGATTTCTGCCAAAGTTACAGTGGGAGTCATAGAGTCATCGATGATGGCAGCATGGAAACAGGCCCTTTGGCCCAGCTTGTCCATGCCGCCCAGTTTCTATCACTAAGCTAGTCCTACTTGCCCGCATTTGGCCCATATCCCTCTATACCCACCCTGCCCATGTAACTGTCTAACTGTTTTTTAAAGAAAATAATTGTACCCACCTCTACCACTGCCTCCGGCAGCTCGTTCCAGGTGCTCACCACCCTCTGTGTGGAGACATTTTCCCTCTGGACTCTTTTGTATCCCTTCCCTATCACCTTAAACCTATGCCCTCTAGTTCTAGACTCCTCTACCTTTGGGAAAAGATGTTGACTATCTACCTTATCTATGCCCCTCATTACTTTATAGACCTTTATAAGATCACCCCTAAGCCTCCCACGCACCAGGGAAAAAAAGTCCCAGCCTATCCAGCCTCTCCTTATAACACAGACCATAAAGTCCTGGAAAATCTCTTCTACACTCTTTCTAGTTTAACAATATCTTTCCTATAATAGGGTGAACAGAACTGAACACAGTATGCCATGTGCGGTCTTACTAATGTCTTGTACAACTTCAACAAGACGTCCCAACTCCTGTATTCAATATTCTGACCAATAAAACCTGGCATGCTGAATGCCTTCTTCACCGCCCTGTCCACCAGCGACTCCACCTTCAAGGAGCTATGAACCTGTACCCCTAGATCTCTTTGTTCTGAAACTCTCCCCAACTCCCTACCATTAACTGAGTAGGTCCTGCTCTGATTTGATCTACCAAAATGCATCACCTCACATTTATCCAAATTAAACTCCATCTGCCATTCATTGGCTCACTGGCCTAATTGGTCAAGATTCTGTTGCAATCTTATATAACCTTCTTCACCATCCACTATGCCACCAATCTTGGTGTCATCTGCAAACTTACTAACCATGCCTCCTACATTCTCACCCAAATCATTAATGTATATAACAAATAAAAGTGGACCCAGCACCGTTCCCTGAGGCACACCACTGGTCACAGGCCTCCAGTTTGAAAATCCACCCTCCACAACCACCCTTTGGTTTCGGTCGGCAAGCCAATTTGGAATCCAATTGGCTGCCTCATCCTGGATTCCGTGAGATTTAACCTTCTGCAACAACCTACCATGCCGCACCTTGTCAAAGGCCTTGCTAAAGTCCATGTAGACAACGTCGACTGCACTGCCCTCATCTACCTCCTTGGTTACCCCTTCAAAAAACTCAATCAAATTGGTGAGACAAGACTTTCCCCTTACAAAGCCATGTTGACTTTCCCCAATTCGCCCTAGCCTGTCTAAATGCCTGTAAATCCTGTCCCTCAGAATACCTTCTACCAATTTACCCACTACAGAAGTAAGACTAACCAGTCTGTAGTTCCCGACTTATCCCTACAGCCCTTCTTAAACAAGGGCGTAACATTTGCTATCCTCCAATCTTCGTGCACCTCTCCCGATGATTCAAATATCTCAGCGAGGGGGCCGGCAATTTCCTCCCTAGCCTCCCACAACGTCCTGGGATACATTTCATCAGGTCCCGGGGATTTATCTACCTTGATGCGCTTTAATATCTCCAGCACCTCCTTCTCTGTAATATGTACGCTCCTCAAGACATCACTTTTTATTTCCCCAATTTCCCTAACATCCGTGCCTTTTTCAACAGTAAATACTGACGAGAAATATTCATTTAGGACCTCTCCCACCCCTTGTGGATCCGCACATAGATGACCTTGTTTATCCTTAATAAGTATTCTCCTTCTTATTCCCATATTCTTCTTCTTATTTCTTCACCAATTAGCTAACGATTATTCTTGATGCGTGAGTGCAAATACAAAAAGAAGAAAAATGTAACCTGTAAAACTAAAAAAAATGTAGGGAAGACAAAGATCAAGATGAAACCCTAGAGACACATTGGAACATGAGAATCATCAGCAAGATGTCAATGTAAGTGGTAGTGACACATGCTTATCTCACTTGCCTAAATTGGATTGTATCAGTGAATGTTGACTTGGCAATTAATCAACAGAAGAAAAAGGTTGTTTGTACAGAAAGTAATCGTTTTGTTGAGTGAAGAGTTCCTTTGTTTGATTCTAAAGGTGCTGGCTCTCCAAGAAATAATTAACTGAATTGAACCATGAACAGTGCAGAAGTACATATTTATGGACAGCATGCGTTCTCAGCCTAGGTTTTCCAGAACTATTTATTTGAAAGCATATGATTTCTGTTGCATCACCACTACCAAAGAAGATTGTGCTGACAGGTATTTTATCGGTGGTCTTGCACTGATCAGCTTATTTATTGTTCTGGCAGGTCAAGTTCAAACTGGGCCCATCAGTTCCTAACGCTCCTCTCAGGACGACGGATTGTGTTTATCCTGTGGCTGCACGCTCTCAATCTGCACTAGTCGTGTGCCAGATGCACTGGCAGCTGCAGGAAGTTGTTTATCTAACCCCTCTGACCCACACGAGGTGTTAGAAGATGGCAAAATGCCGTGTCAGTTCCTCCTTGGGTTTTTTGATAAGTCTGGAAAATTCTGCACTCAGGCACCCACTAAATGAACTGCAGATGCCAGTGGATAAAGTTACCACTGGAAGTGTCATTTCTTAAAGTGATCTTTTCTTATTTCCCCCCCCCCCCCGACCAGTATGCCATATTTTCAGAATGCTAAAGATCATCTATTTCTGAAATATTTATCAGAATACACACATTACCATATGAAGTACAGGATTATACCCAATGTTTCTTCAGAAAAGGATCCATGATTTACAGCTTAAACCTTGTTTGGAAATTAGCCATTAAAAAAGTAGAATATAGTTTCTTGGATTCTCAGCAGAATAGGATGGATTAGATGGGGGAGGTAGACGAAGCTGGGTTTTGAGGCTGTATGCATACATGTCCAGAGTATGGTATTAAGTGAGCTGGAGACACAAGTAGCAACTTTGGATTCTTTATCAGGACAATTCTTTGTGGTGGCAATAACGAAGATCTGACTCAAAAAATGAAGGAACGGGAACTTAATGTTCCTGGCAACAAGGTTTTCAGGACAAATAGGGACGGGGAAAAAAGAGGGTAATTATGTCATTATTGATCAAAGACCCCTGCAAAGGGATAAGAGGGGTGATTCTCCCACCTCTGCTCCCGCCGCTGTCAATAGGAATTCCCACTGAAGCCACCCCTTGCCGCTGAGAAACCTGTGGGTAGGGGTGCTCTGCCGGCGGAACCACAGAATTCCGCCACCATCGGTCAGCCGGAGAATTCCAGCCTTAGACATTTTTGGGAGGCTTGAGGAGATTCTCATTGAATTCTCCCGCACTTAGAACTTTTTTTGGAGAGATGACCTATAGAGACCAGCAAGACCGGCTCCTCAGAGATCAGGCGCCATTTTAAAATAGTGCCCCGATCTCAAAGTTAAGTTGAAGAATCACGCACTCCATCAACACAGACATCGCGTCCCCTCCCCCCCCCCCCACCGCAGACCTGGGGAACACCTGCAACACTTGACCCCAGAATGGCAACCTCCCCCCATCACTAAATATGCGAGTCACCACCTCTCCCCCCATACCACACAGACAAGAGGATGAGCTGCTCCCCTCATCCATCCTCACTGGCATTGGGCCCCCCTCCCGAAGTAAGCAATACCCCCTCTTTCAGCCCCCACCCTTTCAGGCCTTGCTCCTTTCAAGTCCCCACCCAACCTTTCTGGCCCCCTCTCACCCTTTTATGCTCCCCCCTTTCAGGCCAGCCCCACCATTTCAGGCCCCTCCCTTTTCAGGCCCCCTCCCCCCCTTCAGGCCACCAAACTCTCCATGTGCCTCTTCAAGCCCCCTCTCTATGCACCCTGTTCAGGCTGCCCCATGCACCCCCTTCAGGCCCCCTATTATCCCCCCTTTCATGGTCATGATCCTTCTCAGACCCTAACCTTGGTACTGCCAGTGGCACCCTGGCACTGCCTCATGGTACACTGGCACTGAAACTGACACCCTGACACTGCACCCAGGCACCTTAGCAGTGCCAGAGCACTGCCCTGCCTGTCCCCAACCACCCAGGGGCTTCAATCGCATGATGTTTTCACAGTTACTGCATTGAAGCGTACTTGTGACAATAAGCGATTATTATTATTATTATGTCTAGTTTCCATTTTTGGAAACCAATGGTGATTCCCACCGGTCTGATGCTGTGCCATTGGGGGCAGAGATTCCCAAGGTTCCCGAGACCTGGGAGATTCTGGCTTCAAATGGGCTGACCATATTTAAATTAGTTTAAAGAATTTCACACAGCGAAGGCTTGAACCAGATTTTGTCGGGAACCATGGGCCGGGAGCATTGCGCTCCATTTGGTGCCAGACACAAAACCCATTTAGGCGCTCCCCCATTATTCTCTCGGTGTGTTGGTCACAGTAACTTTATTGCAGTGTTAATGTAAATGTAATTTACTTGTGACACTAATAAAGAAGATTATTAATACAAGGGGGCGGGGGTTGAATCGCACACAAAATACTTGCTGCTCCTATGACAGATATGCTGTTGCTGAATGTATACCATAAGGCGTGTGGGGGTGGGAAGGAGGGCCAGCCACTGGACCTCAATATAGGGCTGCCTGCTCAAAACGGTGGTCCAATATCAGGATTCCGACAGAATCCCATGAGCATTCCTCCATAAATTGCATGGAAAAGGAGAGGGATTCACTCCTGGGCACTGCTCCTAGTGCCAGCGGAGACCAGGAGCGATTATACTCCAGCAGGAGCACCTAGTCTGGACAAAGGGGAATTCTGCCCATGTTTTCAGGTAAGTTACAGAAAAATGCAAGAACTTCAGTATCGTGATAACAGGTTACTCGGATATCCTATTATGGACTTGGAAAATAGTAGTGTAAAGGGCAAAGGCCATCTTATTTTATTGCAACATGTAAGATCCTGACGGGACGTGACAGGGTGGATACTGAAAGGATATGTTTCCCTTATGGGAGAGACGAGAACAAGGAACATTGTTTAAAAAGTCTCCATTTAAGGGGCGTCATTCTCCGCCGGCGGGAGTCTCCGTTCTGCCGGCACCCGGGGGTTTCCCGACGGCGTGGGGCTGCCCCACAATGGGAAACCCCATTGACCGGCCGGTGTTACGGAGACTCCCGCCGGCCGGTCGGCACAGAAATGTGGCGGGGCGGGTAGGAGAATTTCGCCCATGATGTGAGGCGAGATTCTCCGACCCCCCGCCGGGTCGGAGAATCGCCGGGGGCTGGCGTGAATCCCGCCCCCGCCGGTTGCCGAAGTCTCCGGCACTGGAGATTCGGCGGGGGCGGGTATCGCGCCGCGCCGGTTGGCGGCCCCCCCCGCTCGATTCTCCGGCCCGGATGGGCCGAAGTCCCGCCGCTAAAATGCCCGTCCCGCTGGCGTAAATTAAACCACCTACCTTACCGGCGGGACAAGGTGGCGCGGGCGGGCTCCGGGGTCCTGGGGGGTGCGCGGGGCGATCTGAACCCCGGGGGGTGCCCCCACGGTGGCCTGGCCCGCGATCGGGGACCACCGATCCGCGGGCGGGCCTGTGCCATGGGGGCACTCTTTCCCTTCCGCCTCCGCCACGGTCTCCACCATGGCGGAGGCGGAAGAGACTCCCTCCACTGCGCATGCGCGGGAATGCCGTCAGCGGCCGCTAACGCTCCCGCGCATGCGCCGCCCGGAGATGTCATTTCTGCGCCAGCTGGCGGGGCACCAAAGGCCTTTACCGCCAGCTGGCGGGGCGGAAATTCGTCCGGCACCGACCTAGCCCCTCAATGTTGGGGCTAGGCCGCCAAAGATGCGGAGCATTCCGCACCTTTGGGGCGGCGCGATGGCCGTCTGATTTGCGCCGTTTTGGGCGCCAGTCGGCGGACATTGCGCCGTTTCCGGAGAATTTTGCCCGTGATGAGGAGAATTGTTTTCTCTCAGAGGATCATGAATCTTTGGAACCTTCGAGAGTGGAGGAGGCAGCGTTAATAAATATTTTTAAGGCAGAGGTAAATATATTCTTGACTGACAAGAGTCAAAGGTTATCTGGGGTAGGTGGAATGTAGAGTTGAGGCCACAATCAGACCAGCCATGTCCTTACTGAATGGCAGAGCAGGTTCAAGGGGCCGCGTAACTTACTCCTGCTCCCAATTCATATGTTCATGTGTCTTGTATGTGAGAGGCGAAGGCTTACCTGTAATTTGTACAAGAAAATGTTCATGATCAGTATGTTGCTGGAGCAGTGAGAAATGAAGCAATACTGGATCAAGTTCCAGGGAATAAAGTGGGACAAATGAAGTATGCTTCGTGTTTCAGTGGGAGAACATTGGAGAGACAGTAATCATATGGAACAGGATATGGAAATATAGTTGTGAGAATATTCAACCTGAGAAGTGCAGTTTAAATGGATCTGACAAAGATAGATTGGAATCAAAGAGTGACAGGTAAATCAGCAAATGTGAGGTCTTCAAAGAGGAGATAGTTTGAGCACAGATAGATACATTCCCATGAGGAAATGGCATCCAAAGCTACAACTCTCTGGATGACCAAAGATAGTTGGCGGAATTTTGCAGTCCCCATCTCTTGGCGGTGGGGGAGGGGTGTGTGAGGTGGGGGGGATAGGGGGAGGGGGAAATTTCAGGTAGGTGGGTGGGGGGTCCACAAAATAAAGGGTGGTGGGTGAGGTATAGGGTGGTTTACCTGCCAATACCCCAATTGAAACCCTTAAGTGGCAAATTAATGGCCACTAATTGCTGCTTTTCACTCAGCCTCAAATTTGAGGTCAGTGGGAGGGGGTCAGTCGGCATGCCACCCTGCTCAGGCCTCCGGAAGGAAGGGGGAAGGTCACCTCCCTATCTCAGAACCCGAACACTTCTGTCGATGCCATAATTTGCAGTTAATTGTAGGTTACTAAAGGTCGCGGAGAAAATTCTGTTCATTAACCATTGTTATTCCATTTGTTTGCTCCAAGGGCGTAATCTCATGTCTGTGCCGCAGACTGGCCAATGATATAGAACTAAGTAAAATAGAAAGTTGCTATTAAATGGATGAAAGACGTTTTAAATGTGTGCCTTTCCACAGTATGGTGCATATTAGAGGTTTGCTAGAAAAAGCAGGCAACAGGAATTGGAGAATAAGAATAAGAAATAAGCTTACTCAAGTTGTGAGGGAAAGGAGTGTTGTCCTTCCTGATTACACAAGGCACCCTCCCCAAACCTGATTGGTGTAGCAAGCATAGGAACAGGTTACTGATCGACTAAATGCAGATGTGGCTACAGGTCCAGAAGAAAATCCAAAGAAAGATGCTAAAGAAAGACAGTTTCCAATGTTAAATACTTGCTCCAGGTAGCCACACTATAAATTTGTGGGGGGTCGACACAGTGAATACTTGTAAGTAAATGTAGCTGCATGATGCTTGTTCATTTAATATCAGAGAGGATTGGCTGAAGGATGTGGGGCTGTATGTCATAACCTGTGGCAATTAAACATGCCAAGCCTTAACATTACCCTTATCTGCTTCCAGAGCAAGATGACACATAATAAAACAGAACACAGTAAAACTGGAACAAGAACAGGGAATGCTGGAAAAGCACAGCAGGTCTGGCAGCATCTGTAAAGAGAGAAAACAGAGTTAACATTTTGAGTCCTTTGGCTCTTCATCAGGACTGAAGGGAGGGAAAATGTGTTAGATATTCGAGAGTAGCTGTGAGAGACTGCAGAGAAGTAGCAAATTTAAGGAAAAATGGCAGAAGGCCTGGTGTTGGAAGGGGGTTTGCATTGAGGCAATACATAGCTTAGATGGCTTTTTGGTTGGCATGGATCAGTTTGGACCGAAGGGCCTGTCTCCGTGTCGTAGATTCTATATGTATGAGACATTAGAAAAAAGGGTTAAAAATATTAAGGTGATAAGTCCCCAGGGCCTGATGGGATCTACCCCAGAATACTGAAGGAGGCAAGAGAGAAAATTGCTGAGGCCTTGACAGAAATCTTTGCATCCTCACTGTCTTCAGGTGGTGTCCCGGAGGACTGGGGAATAGCCAATGTTGTTCCTTTGTTTAAGAAGGGTAGCAAGGATAATCCAGGGAACTACAGGCCAGTGAGCCTTACGTCAGTGGTAGGGAAATTACTGGAGAAAATTCTTACTGGACAGAATTACTGCGAGAGGCAACGCGGTTTTGTGAAGGGGAGGTCGTGTCTCACTAACTTGATAGAGTTTTTCGAGGAGGTCACAAAGATGATTGATGCAGGTAGGGCAGTCGATGTTGTCTATATGGACTTCAGTAAGGCCTTTGACAAGGTCCCTCATGGCAGACTTGTACAAAAGGTGAAGTCACACGGGATCAGAGGTGAGCTGGAAAGTTGGATACAGAACTGGCTAGGTCACAAAAGGCAGAGAGTAGCAATGGAAGGGCGCTTTCCTGATTGGAGGGCTGTGACTAGTGGTGTTCCGCAGGGATCAGTGCTGGGACCTTTGCTGTTCTTATTATATATAAATGATATATAAAGGAAAATGTAACTGGTCTGATTAGTAAGTTTGCGGACGGCACAAAGGTTGGTGGAATTGTGGATAGCGATGAGGACTGTATCAGAGGATAGAGCAGGATTTAGATCATTTGGAGACTTGGGCGGAGAGATGGCAGATGGAGTTTAATCCGGACACATGTGAGGCAATGCATTTTGGAAGGTCCAATACAGGTAGGGAATATACAATGAATGGTAGAACCATCAAGAGTATTGACAGTCAGAGAGATCTAGGTGTACAGGTCCACAAGTCACTGAAAGGGGCAACACAGGTGGAGTAGGTAGTCAAGAAGGCATACGGCATGCTTGCCTTCACTGGCCGGGGCATTGAGTATAAAAATTGGCAAGCCATGTTGCAGCTGTATAGAACCTTAGTTAGGCCACACTTGGAGTACAGTGTTCAATTCTGGTCGCCACCCTACCAAAAGGATGTGGAGGCTTTAGAGAGGGTGCAGAAGAGATTTACCAGGATGTTGCCTGGAATGGAGGGCATTAGCTATGAGGAGAGGTTGAATAAACTTGGCTTGTTCTCACTGGAACGAAGGAGGTTGAGGGGCGACCTGATAGAGGTCTCCAAAATTATGAGGGGCATAGACAGAGTGGATAGTCAGAGACTTTTTCCCAGGGTAGAGGGGTCTATTTCTAGGGGGCATAGGTTTAAGGTGCGAGGGGCAAAGTTTAGAGGAATAAGATGGCGGCGCCCGGGGTCCGCACGTAGCCCTGGGATATGGGGGTGGCAGCGACCGCTGGCCACACGGGGCCCATGGAGAAGTTTGTGGTGGCGGTCCGGATTCGCTGCTGGAGACCGCGGCCACCGCCCGGGCCTGACATACCCCCACGAAATGGCCCTTTTTGCCGCATCCCTTGCAGGTGGATGCGCGGGCCGGTCAGCGCTAGCCGGGGTGCTTGGCCTGCCCGCAAATATAGCAGCAGGGCCCCTCTGGGTTGCCAGGCCGCCTTGCAGCGTAGGCCTGCGGGGGAACGGGGGAAGTCTCTGGGTCGGCCGTTGCGGGGCTCCACGCTGCCCAGGGGGCTGGCGCGCGGTCGGGAACGTTGGCGCGGGTGTTCCTGGAGGCCACGTCCAGGGAGCCTGCAAGGGCCCGTGCCTCCCTAAGACCCAGGATGTCCTTCTCTAACAGGTGCTGGCGGATTTGTGATGAAAGCATACCTGCCACGAAAGCGTCCCGGACTAAGAGTTCCGTGTGTTCACTCGCCGAAACTTGCGGGCAGCCGCAGCTTTTGCCCAGCACCAGGAATGCGCGGTAGAATTCCACAAATGATTCCCCAGGGGTTTGCCATCTTGCTGCAAGCAGATGCTGGGCGTAGACCTGGTTTACCGGGTGAATATAGTGTCCTTTTAGCAGCTCGATTGCTGCATCGAAGTCTTCCGCTTCCTCGATGAGGGTGTAGATCTCCGGGCTCACCCTTGAGTGCAGGACGTGCAGTTTCTGCTCTCCCGTGGGTGCGTTTTCTGCCATCTCGAGATACCCTTTAAAGCACGCCAGCCAGTGCTTAAAGATTGCCGCTGAGTTTGCCGCGTGGGGGCTAAGTTGCAGACACTCCGGCTTGATTCGGAGCTCCAGCCTTTCTTCTTAAAAACCTAGCTTATTAAATTGATGCACGATCAATGACCACTAAAACGAGGTTGTAGTCCAACTGAAGGCTTTAATAAGCTAGATGATTTCCCCCAGCAGCTCAGGTACAGAATGAGGGCTGCTGGGACGGCATGGGTTCTTATACCCCGCCTATCAGGGCAGAGCTATTATACACTCTAGCCAATAGCAAGCAGACAGGTTCTACCAATGGTACTTCAGCCTCTCAGGTACCGTAATACCTATAATACCACAGCCCTTCTGCAGCCTCCCTGCTTCCTCAATACGACCTGTCCCTCTGCATGGACGAAATTCTCCCCCAACGGCGCGATGTTCGCTGACTGGCGCCCAAATCGGCGCCAATCAGACGGGCATCGCGCCACCCCAAAGGTGCGGAATGCTCCGCATCTTTGGGGGCCGAGCCCCGACACTGAGGGGCTAGGCCGGCGCCGGAGGGATTTCCACCCCGCCAGCTGACGGAAATGGCGTTTGTTGCCCCGCCAGCTGGCGCGGAAATGACATCCCTGGGCGGCGCATGCGCGGGAGTGTCAGCGGCCGCTGACAATTTCCCGCGCATGTGCAGTGGGGAGAGTCTCTTCCACCTCCGCCATGGTGGAGGCCGTTGCGGAGGCGGAAGGGAAAGAGTGCCCCCACGGCACAGGCCCGCCCGCGGATCGGTGGGCCCCGATCGCGGGCCAGGCCACCGTGGGGGCACCCCCCGGGGTCAGATCGCCCCACGCCCCCCCCCCCCAGGACCCTGGAGCCCGCCCACGCCGCCTTGTCCCGCCGGTAAATACCTACTTTAATTTACGCCGGCGAGACAGGCAATTTCTGGGCGGGACTTCGGCCCATCCTGGCCAGAGAATTGAGCGGGGGCGCCCGCCAACCGGCGCCGGAGACTTCGGCAACTGGCGGGGGCGGGATTCATGGCGGCCAACGGCCATTCTCCGACCCGCTGGGGGGGGTCGGAGAATGACGCCCCATATCTTTACATAATTGTTCTTTTAACATAATCTTTATTATTGTCACATGTAGGCTTACATTAACACCACAATGACGTTACTGTGAAAATCCCCTAGTCGCCACACTCCGGCGAGGAAGAATTCAGAATGTCCAATTCACCTTAACAGCACGTCTTTCGGGACTTGTAGGAGGAAATGGGAGCGACCGGAGGAAACCCACGCAGACACTGGGAGAACGTGCAGACTCCGCACAGACAGTGACCCATACGGGAATTGAACCTGGGACACTGGCGCTGCGAAGCTAGTAATATAAAAGAAGATAGCTGGAGGTAGAGAGTAAGGCTCCTGGCGAAGAGGAAAAAGCTACAGATGGACTTTTACCTGCTCTCCACGAGGAAAGCAGAGCACCAGCTCCACCAGGCATGGGGGCCCTGTACGAGCACAGAGACAAGGTTAGCCGCCTGCTGGCTCACCAGCTAAGAAAACAGGCACCCATGAGGGAAACTGTCCAGATCAGGGGTAGCAAAGGCAAATCAGTAGCGGAGCAAGGTCAACAAGGTGTTTGAGACCTTCTACCAGGGGCTGTACACCTCGGAGCCCCTCGCAGGGGACTTGGGTACGAAGCAGTTCCTTGATGGACTGGACATGCCAGTCGTGGGGGAGGACAAGAAACGGGGCCTGGAAGCACTGCTAGAACTGGGAGAGGTCATGGAGAGTAATGTCCTGTGGAATGTAAATTGGCTGCTTGGCAACCATATTTATTGTGGGCAAGCTCCCAACTGACCTTTTGGCTGGAGATGAAAGAACTTCTAAAGTCCTTGTAAAATCCAGCCCAATGAGTGGACAGGAACATGGCAGATGACATATAATATGCAGAAGTGTGAGTTTAGTCGGAAAAAGAGAAAAGCAGAATATTTTGAAATGGTGAAAATCTGAGAAGAGTTGAGAGAGACCTGAATGTCCTGGTCCTTACATGAAGCAATTCGGAATGCAAATCATATATTAGTCTTCATTACAAAACTATCGGAGTATAAAAATAACGATATCTTACTGAATTATATACAACGTTGGTGGGACCACCACCTGAAGTACTGTGTAAAAAAGTTCACATTCACCCTGTCAATGCCCCTCAGGATCTTTATGGTTTTGATCAAGTTGCCTCTTGCTGTACTAAATCGAGGCCACACTTGGAGTATAGTGTTCAATTCTGGTCGCCACACTGCCAGAAGGATGTGGAGGCTTTAGAGAAGGTGCAGAAGAGATTTACCAGGATGTTGCCTGGTATGTAGGGCATTAGCTATGAGGAGAGGTTGAATAAACTTGGTTTGTTCTCACTGGAACAAAGAAGGTTGAGGGGGCGACCTGATAGAGGTCTACAAAATTATGAGGGGCATAGACAGAGTGGATAGTCAGAGACTTTTTCCCAGGGTAGAGGGGTCAATTACTGGGGGGCATAGGTTTAAGGTGCAAGAGGCAAGGTTTAGAGGAGATGAGCGAGGCAAGTTTTTTACACAGAGGGTAGTGGGTGCCTGAAACTCGCTGCCGGAGGAGGTGGTGGAAGCAGGGACGATAGTGACGTTTAAGGGGCATCTTGACAAATACATGAATAGGATGGGAATAGAGGGATACGGACCTGGAAGTGCAGAAGATTTTAGTTTAGACGGGCAGCATGGTCGGCGCGGGCTTGGAGGGCCTGTTCCTGTGCTGTACTTTTCTTTGTTTGTTCTTTGGAGGAGAAAGGTCACAATCTAAAGCTGGCAAATTCATCTTGAGTCCCAAGGGCTGCAATGTGCCCCTCCCACACCAAGTATTGTTCCCACATTGTTCTTAAAGTTGCTACTTTTTGTTTCAATCGCTCACAGCTCGAAACTCTGCTTTCTCTCCTTCCAGATGCTGTCAGACTTTATACGTTTTTACAGCATCCTCTGTTGTTTCAGATTCCAGCATAAGCAGTATTTTGCTTATTTTACAGTAACACTGGAGGATGGTCATGGTATTACAAACTCTTGAATCTTCACAATGTTTACAACACAGAAACAGATTGATTCAGTAGATCCAAGCCAGTGTTGTGGTGATATGCCTGTGCACAGTTCTGCATATAGTTGGCAAAGCGACCTCCAACCAGCTGGTGGCGTCAGATATACATCACGTGACTTGAGATGCTCACCAGTTGGTAGTAAGAAGCACAAGAGGATAGTCGCACTTAGAGTAGTTCCAGGAGAACTCACTGAATTCATTTAGTAGCCATTGTCTGTATAGTAATCTGTTAGTTATCTTTTCCACCTGTTTGTTAATAAATCATCTTTCTAGTCAAACAACTAGATGCTCTGTGTGCATCATTACAACAGCCATATCACATTACGTGTCATCCTCTCCATGAGCGCCCCACCCCTCACCCCTGTTCATCTTACCCCACCAACATATCTTTCTATTCCTTAATCCCTGTATTATTTATTTAGATTTCTGTTATGCTCTTTGCCTCAACTATTACTTGTGGTAGCGCTTTTCATATTCTAACCTCTCTCCGCAAAGAAAATCTCCTGAGTTCCCTATTTGGGCTTATTAATGACTATCTTATATTTATAGTTTATATTTATGGTTTTTGGTTCTGGTCTCACCCACAAATGGAAGCAGTTTCTCTGGGCAGAATCTTACCAAAAAAATGGCAAAATGTCAGGATCTCACAGAAAACTAGCGTGGACCTCTCCAGTTCCATAGACCAGTTTTATCAGGGAATCTTGAGGCACTTAGCAAAACAAAAGTGAGTGGGCATGATTTATGCTATCACTGTGGTGAGGCGGGGCCTCATCGAGCCAGCAGCCGGCTCCAAAAATAGCGGGGCACCACCTTATCTTATCGTCCCCCTCCCGACATTCATTCTGGCATACTTCCCCCACCCCCCACCCAGCACAGTTGGCACTGCCAGGCTGACAATGCCAGTTTGGAGGCACTGCCAAGGACCCTCAAGATTCCACCCTATATATCTAATCTATCAAATCCTTTCGGAATCTTAAAGACCTCTATCAGGTCACTCCGCAGTCTCCCTTTATGTAGAGCAGCACAGTAGCACAGTGGTTAGCACAGTTACTTCACGGCTCCAGGGTCCTTGGTTCAATCCCGGCTTGGGTCACTGTCTGTGCGGAATCTGCACCATCTCCCCGTGTCTGCGTGGGTTTCCTCCGGGTGCTCCAGTTTCCTCCCACAGTCCAAAGATGTGCAGGTAGGTGGATTGGCCATGATAAATTGCCCTTAGTGTCCAAAAAAGGTTAGGTGGGGTTACTGGGTTACCGGAATAGGATAGGCTTCAGTGGGGTGCTCTTTCCAAGGGCCGGAGCAGACTCGATGGGCCAAAGGGCCTCCTTCTGCGCTATAAATTCTATGATTCTTTAATCTTTTTCAGCTGGTTCCAGAACCAAATGGTTATATTTTATTAGTCACTACCCCTGCTGTGTCCTTTTTATAATATGGCGGCAGTATTTCAAATCTACACTGATCAAGGTTCTATATAAGCTTAAACAGACTTTTTGATTTTCAATTCTATCAAACTGGATCGGTATCCGATGCTGCAGATTGAGAACCTACATGCCAAATTGGTCGGATGTTCACCAGGCTTGATATGAGCCACGCATACCTCCAGTTGGTGCTGGATCCAGAGTCTTGTCAGTACATGATGGTGAACATGCATTGGAGGCTTTATGAATATTTGAGGTTGCCTTTTGGTGTGTCATTGGCCTGTGCTATTTCCCGTGCGTGATGGAGAATATTCTGCGGGAGTTACCACACATAGCATCTAGACCACTATCTAGACAATGTCTCGGTTACGAGAAAATTTGAACAGGACCACCTGGACATGGTGTTCCGTCGTTTGCGGAGTCCAGCGTTCACCTCCACAGAGAAAAATGCATTTTCACACCGGGAAGTGACTATCTGGGTTATTGCGTGGACTGGGAGGGCCTCCACCCGGTTAAAGACAAAGTGTGGGCCATCCAACTGGTCCCCCTGCTGGGAGGCATGACAGAGCTCCGTTCGTTCCTGGAGCTTATAAATATAAGAAGCTTATTCTGGGCCTTGCAACTAGGTTAGCCCCCTTTCACAATTTATTCAAAAAGAATTAGGAGTGGGCGTGGGGAGCGCGCAGGAGGCCATGTTCACTGAGGTAAAAAGGCAGGTCACTTCTGTTCAGCTGCCAACCCACTTTGATCCCACTAAACCGCTCTTGGTCACCTGCGACATCTCGCCGTACGGCATTGACCATGTGTTGTCTCATCGGATGAGCGGCGGCAAGGAATGTCCGATCATTTTCGCCTCGAGGATGCTGGCTGCAGCTGAGTGCAATTATACTCAGGTAGAGAAGGAGGTTCTGGCCGTGGTCTTCGCCATAAGAAAGTTTCACCAGTACATCTTGAGGCATTGTTTCATGGTATTGACCAATCATAAGCCATTGTTGGAGTTATTCAAAGAAGACAGGGTCATCCCACCTATAGTGTCAGCCAGAATTCAACGGTGGGTCCTCTTGGTGGAGTTGCAGATAGCGAGGAGGACTGTCAGAAAATACAGCAAAATATAAATAGATTGGAGAGTTGGGCAGAGAAATGGCAGATGGAGTTCAATCCAGGCAAATGCGAGGTGATGGATTTTGGAAGATCTAATTCAAGAGCGGACTATACGGTCAATGGTAGAGTAGAGTCCTGGGGAAAATTGATGTACAGAGAAATCTGGGAGTTCAGGTCCATTGTACCCTGAAGGTGGCAACGCAGGTCGATAGAGTGGTCAAGAAGGCATACAGCCTGCTTGCCTTCATCGGACAGGGTATTGAGTACAAGAGTCGGCAGGTCATGTTACAGTTGTATAGGACTTTGGTTCAGCCACATTTGGAATACTGCGTGGAGTTCTGGTCGCCACATTACCAGAAGGATGTGGATGCTTTAGAGAGGGTGTAGAGGAGGTTCACCAGGATGTTGCCTGGTATGGAGGGTGCTAGCTATGAAGAAAGGTTGAGTAGATTAGGATTGTTTTCGTTGGACAGACGGAGGTTGAGGGGTCTGATTGAGGTCTACAAAATTATGAGAGATGTGGACAGGGTGGAGAGCAACAGGCTTTTTCCAAGAGTGGGGGTGTCAATTACAAGGGGTCACGAATTCAAGGTGAGAGGGGGAACGTTTAAGGGAGATGTGCGTGGAAAGTTTTTTACGCAGAGGGTGGTGGGTGCCTGGAACGCTTTGCCAGAGGAGGCGGTAGAGGCAGGCATGATAGCATCATTTAAGATGCACTTAGACAGATATATGAACGGGCGGGGAACAGAGAGAAGTAGATCCTTGGAAAATAGGCGACAGGTTTAGATAAAGGATCTGGATCGGCGCAGGCTGGTAGGGCCGAGGGGCCTGTTCCTGTGCTGTAATTTTCTTTGTTCTTTGTTTTGTTCTTCCCAGTGAACTGAAGGCTTTTACCTCGAAGATTGCTGAGTTCAATGTGGAGGACAGTATACTCCTTTGGGAGACGCGGGTGATGATTCCGCACAAGGGACAAGTCCTTATATTGGCAGATCTCCATAACAGACACCCCGGCACCTCAAAGATGAAGATGCTCACCCGAAGCTACGGTGTGGTGGCCAGGATTAGACGTGGAGATTGAGCGGCTCGCCCAGCAGTGCAGAATGTGCCAGGAGCAGCAGCATGGATACGTCTCCATGCCAATTATGCCAGCCCTTCTCAGGGGTCCATGTTCCTCCTCCTCATCGACGTTCACATAAAATGGCTGGCGTCCACAGAATGTCGTCAACAAATTCAAGAGCGACGATCAAGAAGCTCAGGCTCTCTTTTAGCATCCCGGAGGTACTGGTCTCCGACAAAGGAACACAGTTTACTAGTGCAGTTTTCAAACATTTCATGCGGGCAAATAGAGTGTGCTAAAAATCACCCCTGCTTCAAATGGTTTGTCCGAAAGAGCAGGCAAAAGTTCAAGCATGGCATGGACCTCAGGGTCCCTTGACACACGTTGGGCATGCTTCCTTTCTGTTACCGCTCCATGCCGCCACCGGTGTGGGACCGGCCAAACGTCTCATGGGACGTTGGCTTCGAACTTGCCTCAGCCTGGCTTTGTCCGATATCGGCAGAAAGGTACGCTGCGAAGAGGAGCAATAGGGCGTTGCCAGGTCGATCATGCCCCACCTAGAAGATTCGTACCACGCAACAAGGTCCACGTGCACAACCTCAGAGGCGGCGCCAAGTGGGTTCTTGGCAGTATCATTCAGCAGACGGCTGGTATCGTATCAGGTTCGTGTGCAGAACTAGGAATCAAATAGGTACCTTGATCATCTTCATGGTAGGTGCCCTGTGATAGGCGATCCCCTTTTGGATGAACCGGGACAACTCCAGGCTACCCGGCACCGGCAGTTCCACAAGCGCCGTGCCATGGGGAACGTGATGCCGAGATGCAGGATGCCGCAGATTCCGACTGCACAATGGAAGTTCAGGCACCAAACATTTCCTCTGGGGAACCCCCAACAACCAACCGCCAACGACAGTGCCACTGCAACGTTTGACGAGGAAACGTCGGTTGCCAGCTCGCTATACTCTGCCTGGCCCTGCTCTGAATTCGCCCGAGTGGCTCCTCCTCCTCCTCCCCCTTTGTTAGATGTGTTTTCGGACTTTGGTGGGAAGGAATGTTGGAACCACCACGGGACCCATAGGGCCAGGCAGATTAGGCTCCCCGTCAGTCTTGTGGTGTCCAAGCTTTCCCCCTTCTCGGCGAAAGAGGAAATCAGAATAGTTAAACCAAGCCCAAGTGTGAGCCGAGCACGGTAGTACATGGAGGGGCCTGTGTACGTAATCTTTCCATTCCCAACGCTTCCCGTGTGGCTGCTTCTGTGAACACCTCAAGGACTTGCACCTACACCTCAAGGACTGCAGCGGTTCAAGAAGGCAACTCACCACCGCCTTCTCACAGATTAATCGCAAACCATGAGCCCCATGCTGGTTTTCAGGGACAATCAAACTGTTTTGTTTTTGACCTCCAAATTGTGCCTCCCTCCTTTGGCCCAGTAGAAATGTAGAAATCACTACGTGGCGAACACCTATTGTTCCACAACATGTCATAATTTTCCATTGAAGCTTGTTCAATTTTCTGGCAAGCAATAATCTCAAGACATGCCGATGGGTACAGGAATACCACCGTAATTCCCGAAGGAATCCTTTGCCAGCTGCAAGTGGTGTGGATCTATCAACTTCGTGAACTGGAAAGAAAATAATATTTTTAAAAAATAATAACGATGTCATTAGTAAAGTTTCCAAAGCTTTCCCAATTTCCTGCTTTGGAATGTAATCTATCAGGATCAGATTCAGCTTTGTTTTGACAACCTGTTAAAACATCTTGACAATCCTTTGAGCATTTTTAAGACAGCAAGGAGAATCCTAAAACAATAACATACCAAAACCTATATTAAAGTGAGAAATCCCTAACCTGAATCTTTCATGGTGCAGCTGAAATTTTATAGGCTGACAGCTCCATGGTAAACATATATTTCAAGTAATCTATCGCGAAGAAAAATCAAATCAACTATTGTTGGACAAACACATTTCTAGCAGTGCTGAAACACGTTAAGCAGATTCATTGGGATTCTAGTCTGCCGAGGGAATCAAGAATAACGGGAAATAACCTTAAAATTAGAGCCAGGAGCACGGTTGCACAGTGGTTAGCACTACTCTGGTTGATCTTCTCAAAATTTGACCGTGCTGCTCAGAACTTGTAGATTCAATGTTCTCCATGACATTCTCCTGCTCAGGAACTGCTGAACTATCTGACACTGCAGCTGACGTCGATTCTGACGTAGATTCCTCATCCGTTGTTGTGGATGTCTTCTTTGGTTTTACAGAGCGCACAATGATTTTTTCTTAAAACCAACCAACTGTACATTGTAGGAACGAGGTGCTACTTCTTCAAATACAATGGCCTTTCTCAACCAATTGCCTGAATCTTCTATCCTCACAATGTCATCACAACTCAGAGGTGGTAAGGTTCTAGACACTCTATCACAGAACTGCTTTTGTTTTGCTTTAATGTTTTACATTTCCTACAGGACCACTGCACTCTCCTCCTTCTTTGCCAAGTATGGATATGTGGTACACAACCTTCCATTCATGAGTAACTATGCTGGCGATCTACCATGTGACAATGGTGAAGCTCTGTAACGCAACAGTGCGAGTTATGGATCAGATTGGCTCTCCATTGCTTTCTTCAACAATTGCTTGACCTTTCCCGGATTTTCCATTGGCTTGAGGGTACAACGGAATCGATGTGACATGATTGAAATCATACGTAACTGCGAAGTGTTGTCACACTTTACAGCTAAAACAAGAGCTGTTGCCACTCATGATGACTTTTTAAAAAAATGTTTTTATTAAGACATTTGTATATATACATCAAACACAACGTCAATCAAAAAGAGAGCAAACAGGAATTGACATAATTCACATAGCAAATATATATCTAACACTCTATCGTTCACCCTCCCTGCCGCGACCCTCCACCTCCCCATCACATTTTTTAACAACAACCCCTGCACCCTCCCCCATTGCTGACTTCTTAACTATCCTTGAAGTAGTCGATGAACGGCTTCCATCTCTGGGCAAACCCCTCCACAGTCCCTCTCACGGCAAACTTGATCTTTTCCTACCTGAGGAATTCCACAAAGTCGCTCACCCACACCCCCGGTTTTGGCCACCCCGAGTCCCTCCATTCCAGCAAGATCCATCTCCGGGCTACCAGGAAGGCAAAGGCCACCACATTGGCCTCTCTTACCCCCTGGACTCCCGGGTCTTCCGACACTCCAAAGATTGCCACTTCTGGACACTCACAACGACTTGAGGAATTCTGTGTCTATCAAAGATTGACTTTATGCAGTATTACACTGCTTGCCGTTTTGCTTGACTGTAGAGCCATTTCAGGAAAATAGTCTATGATCATAAAATAATCTTTTCCTCGTAGGTGAAAGAGAAACATAGCTACTTTTTGCCATGGTGCTGTAGGTAAATCAGATATTTGCATAGGTTCTCTTGTTTGCTTGCAATGATGTGTCTGGCATGTGTCACACCAACTGACAATCCTGTCAATATCCTAGTTTATACCTGGCCAATAAACAGAGTTACGAGCTCTCCGTTTACACTTCTCAATCCCAAGATGTCCTTCACGTATCCTCTTAAGAACAACCTTGCAAAGAGATTGAGGTATAACTATAGTGTTCAAATGAAGTACCACTCCATTAATGATACTGAGTTCAGATCTTATATTGTAGAACTCCATACATTGCCATCTGGGCCAGTGTGAGTTGATGTTCCTCATCACCTCTTGAAGAGTTTGATCCTTCCTGGTCTCTTCTGTCATGATATTCAGGTGAACATCACAGCACATACATAACACACATAATGATGGACAGATCAACGGACCAATCAACAAACACAACACGACAGCCATTCACGGACAAGAGCATACACAGTACAAAGCCGGGAACACAACACTTCCTGGGCACTCGAGCAGGAGAGAGCTCAGGGCACAGACCTCATTGCCAGCCACTCAGAGGTTCACCATGTGCTGAATACCAGAGTTTACTAGGTTTATAGTTCAATGAAATAAAATTGCGTTGTACCATACGCAACCGTGTTGGTTCGTCTGTGTGTCAGAGTACCCAACACTTCATGGTACCAGGAGTGAATTGACACCTACCCACAAATCTGCCATCCTGTGCCATGGACACCGTCAACACACCGCAGCCGCTGCAAGTCGCTGGGAACCTCGGCGTACATTGGAAGCTATTCAAGCAGCGCTTCCAACTCTTTCTGGAAGCCAACGAAAGAGGGAGCGCCTCGGACACAAGAAAGATCGCCACCCTCCTCACCACCGCAGGGCAGCACGCCATCCATGTCTACAACTCCCTGGTGTTCGCGGAAGACGAGGACAAATCCAAATACGAGACGGTCCTTCTCAAGCTCGACCAACACTTCAACGTCGAGGTCAACGAAAGCTTCGAGAGATATGTCTTCCAGCAGCGCCTGCAAGGTAAGGATGAGCTCTTTCAGTCATTCCTTACCCATCTCCACATCCTCGCACAGTCCTGCAGTTACGACACCACCTCAGACTCCATGATTTGGGACCAGATCGTTTTTGGGGTCGCCTCGGCACCTTACGCCAGCAGCTTTTAAAAATAAAAGGCCTCATCTTAGCCCCCGCAATCGAAGCCTGTGTCCTGCACGAAAACGCGACTATGCTGATGCACAATTTCAGGCGACCGAATCGGCACGGCGGGGGTCCTACGCGGCCGGATCGGCGAGCCAGGTGCCCCACGAGGCTGAACGGGTCCAGGCGATCGAGTTCCTCCCGGCCCGCGGCCCGGACGATGTCGGCCATTTCGCGCGCTTTTCGGGGCCTCCCGCGCTTGTGCGCGCCAAAACCTACGGCAACACTGAGGGACGTGATGCGCAGGCCCGCCCGCGCAAGACCGAACTGCGCATGTGCAGTAGCGCAATGAATGTCATGACGTCACGACGTGCGGCAACTGTGGAGCCGCACATTTAGAGCGGCAATGTCCCGCAAGAACCCGACAATGCCTACGCTGTGGCAAGGTGAGCCACTACGCTGCTTACTGTCGAGCAGCTCAACCTGTCAATCTTCCACAATTCCGACAACCTCGCAGGGACGTGTGGACCATTCAGCCTCCCCATTACGAATCTTGCCCAGACGACATCCAGACCGGAGACACAGATGACCGAGACACCTTCCGGGTTGCGGTCATTGATGGGAACCGAGTTAACACGATTAATCCGGGTGATGAATGGTGTGCCACCCTGACGGTCAACCGATCGCCGATAACTTTCCGCCTGGACTCTGGCCCCTCCGCCAACCTCATAGCATGGTCAGCCTGCTACACCATAAAGGTCAGACCACCAATTTGGCCGTCCCGGTGCAGGATGGTCGACTACAACGGGAACGTTATCCCGGCTATGGGATCCTGCCAGCTCCAGGTGACACACAACACACACACGGCCACACTCTCATTCGAGTTAGTCGGCTCATCAAAGGACTCCCTGCTAGGCGCACAGGCATGCAAGGCTCTCAACCTCGTGCAACGAGTCCACTCTCTCTCTCCAGATGGAACGTCTGACTTCCCGGATGCTGAGTTTAACGCACAGCTCCAATCGCTCCTCGCCCACAACCAGGAGGCATTCGAGGGCATGGGAACACTGCCATACACCTATAGAATTCGCCTCAAACCACCCCGGTCATTCACGCACCTCGCAGGGTCCCGGCGCCACTCAAAGACCGCATCAAGCAGTAGCTGCAGGATCTCCAGGACCAAGGGGTGCTATCTAGGGTCACGGAGCCCACGCCGTGGGTCAGCTCCATGGTGTGTGTCAAGAAGTCCTCTGGCGAACTCCGCATCTGTATAGACCCCAAAGACCTCAATAACAATATTATGAGGGAACATTACCCTATACCCAAACGGGAAGAGATCACGAGTGAAATGGCCCAGGTGAAAATATTTACCAAACTGGATGCCTCTAAAGGCTTTTGGCAGATCCAACTAGATCCGTCCAGCCGAAAGCTGTGCACTTTCAACACCCCTTTCGGCAGGTTCTGCTGCAACCGAATGCCATTTGGCATCATCTCGGCATCCGAGGTCTTTCATAGGATCATGGAGCAGATGATGGAGGGCATCGAAGGGGTACGCGTCTACGTGGACGACGTCATCATCTGGTCCACCACACCACAGGAGCACATCTATCGTCTCCAACGCGTCTTTGCACGCATACATGAAAATGGCCTGCGCCTCAACCGAACCAAGTGTTTTTTCGACCAAACCGAGCTGAAGTTCCTGGGGGACCACATTTCCCGGTCAGGGGTCCGTCCGGATGCAGACAAGGTGAGCGCCATCACAGCCATGCCGCAGCCGGCAGACAAGAAAGCAGTACTAGGCATGGTCAACTTCCTGGGGAAGTTCATTCCCAACCTTGCCTCCCACACGACAGCTCTGTGCCACCTCGTCAAAAAGTCCACGGAGTTCCAGTGGCAGCACACACACCAGCAGGAATGGGAGGAGCTCAAACTCACCACTGCACCGGTACTGGCGTTTTTCGACACGTCTCGTGCCACTAAAATATCGACTGATGCCAGCCAATCCGGCATTGGGGCAGTGCTCCTGCAGCGGGATGACACTGCGTCATGGGCCCCGGTCGCCTATGCCTCGCGGGCCATGACCCCCACAGAGCAGCGCTACGCGCAGATCGAAAAGGAGTGCCTGGGCTTGCTAACCGGTTTAGACAAGTTCCATGATTATGTGTATGGTCTTGCCCGGTTCACTGTTGAAACTGACCACCGCCCCCTGGTCAGCATCATAAACAAGGACCTGAACGAGATGACCTCTCGCCTCCAGCGCATCTTACTTAAACTCAGGAGGTATGACTTCCAACTGGTCTACACCCCAGGGAAGGACCTTATCATTGCGGATACCCTATTCAGAGCAGTGAGCACGCCACCAGATTTGGAGGGGTTCGTATGTCAGGTCGAGGCGCAGGTGGCCTTCACATCGGCAAATCTGCCAGCTGACAACTCCAGTCTGGCCCGCATTCGCAGAGTGACTGCGGCCGACCCCCTTCTACAACGTGTGATGCGCCACATGACGGGAGGGTGGCTCAAAGGGCAGTGCCCGCAGTTTTCAATGTCCGAGACGATTTGGCCGTCATTGATGGTGTCCTTCTGAAGCTGGACCGGATTGTGATTCCGCACAGCATGCACAAGCTGGTTCTCGACCAACTACACGAAGGCCACCTGGGGGTCGAGAAGTGCAGAAGGAGGGCCCGAGAGGCGGTATACTGGCTGGGCAGCAGTGACGATATTGCCAATATGGTGCTCAACTGCCCAACCTGCCAAAGGTTTCAGCCGGCGCAATCTCCTGAAACGCTTCTGCCCCATGAGCTGGTGACGTCCCCCTGGGCGAAGGTGGGTGTGGACCTCTTTCACGCGCTCGGCAGGGACTATGTCATCGTCGTTGACTACTTCTCCAACTACCCAGAGGTCATACGCCTACACGATTTGACATCGTCCGCTGTCATAAGGGCCTGCAAAGACATCTTCGCTCGCCACGGCATTCCAATGATGGTCATGTCGGACAATGGGCCCTGTTTCGCCAGCCAGGAATGGTCATCGTTTGCTGCTTCGTATGGCTTCACACACGTGACGTCTAGCCCTCTGCAACCCCAGTCCAACGGAAAGGCGGAGAAGGGCGTTCACATTGTCAAGCAGCTCCTCTGTAAGGCTGCTGCTGCCAGATCGGATTTCTACCTTGCCCTGCTGGCCTATCGCTCGGCCCCACTAGCCACTGGTCTCTCACCAGCCCAGCTGCTGATGGGTCGCGCCCTCAGGACCACTGTACCTTCCATTCTGGCGCCCACAATCGACCATGCTCCGGTACTGCACAGGATGCAACTGCAGCGCGGTAGCCAGAAGAGGTCATATGACACACGGGCAACTGATCTTCCCGCCCTGGCCCCTGGAGACGAAGTCCGCATCCACCTACCAGAAGGTGGCTGGTCAGCACCTGCCGAAGTTCTCCGACGCGTGGCGCCCCGCTCTTTCCTGGTTCGCATGCCTGATGGATCCGTTCGTCGGCGCAATCGCCGGGCTCTTCGCCTGCTTCCACGCTCGCTACGAGACCTTACACCGACACCGCGCCCTCCTGTTGTTCCTGATTTCGACTATGTGGAGCTGCCTGCTACCATGCCCCTTCCGTCGTCGCCCATGGCCAGGCCCGCACCTCAGCCGGTGGTTCCAGACCTACTCTTGAGGCAGTCAACCCAAATTCGTCGCCCACCTACTAGACTGGACTTATGAGACTGTTTATACATTGAACTCATGCAACCACTTTGTTAATATGTTTATGTTCTTATCGTTACAGGAATTCGCTTTATTGTTCAACGTTTCCCCGTTCTTTGTTCATGGTACAACCTCGTTGTTATGTCACACCCGACATCGGCCCTTGTATATAGTTAAACCCCATGTACATGCTGTAAATATTGCACACACACACATTTAGCTACACTCAGTACGCATCTCTATTTATAACCACGTAGGCACATAATCCTGTAAAAAAAGGAGGGATGTCATGATATTCAGGTGAACATCACAGCACATACACACACACATAATGATGGACAGATCAACGGACCAATCAACACACACAACACGACAGCCAATCACAGACAAGAGAATACACAGTACAAAGCAGGGAACGGGATACTTCCTGGGCACTCGAGCAGGAGAGAACTCAGGGCACAGACCTCATTGCCAGCCACTCAGAGGTTCACCATGTGCTGTATACCAGAGTTTACTATGTTTATAGTTCAATGAAATAAAACTGCGTTGTACTGTACGCAACCGTGTTGGTTTGTCTGTGTGTCAGAGTACCCAACACTTCATCTTCTTGTTCTCACATACTTTAATCTCTGATACTGGTAGTAGTTTGGAAACAAGATTGACATGCAGATCTACATCTTCAGCAATTTCACTACTAATATTTTGTATCGATGCTCTCAATAATGCAATTGCTAAGGACAAATATTTGCCTGCCGTGTCGATGAGATTGAAATCATAGCGTTGTAACTTCATCATCAACCTCTGAATGCGCGGAGACATTTGGTTGAGATTCTTCTTGATGTTGTTAACGAAAGGGCGAAGATCTATCTCAACTGCCCAATAGGGCAGCACGGTAGCTCAGTGATTAGCACAGTTGCTTCACAGCTTCAGGGTCCCAGATTCAATTCCCGGCTTGGGTCACTGTCTATGCGGAGTCGGCATGTTCTCCGCGTATCTGCGTGGATTTCCTCCGGGTGCTCTGGTTTCCTCCCACAGTTCAAAGATGTGCAGGTTAGGTGAATTAGCTATTCTAAATTGCCTTTGGTGTCCAAAAGAAAAAACGTTAGGTAGGGTTACTGGATTACGGGGATAGGACGGAGGTGTGGGCTTGGGTGGGTGCTCCAATGCATAAACATACAGGTTTTAGCTTTTAACTTTAAATCACTGATGAAATGATCTGTGGACTCTTCTGTCTTCTGCAAGTGTGATCTAAACAGATTGCGTTCATAAATGTTATTCTTTCTAGCTCCCTAGTCAGTCTGAGGTCACCTGACTCGAACATTCACTTATATACATTGAGACTCCTAGTGGTCAGTCAGTGAATTACAACACAGCCATGCTTTCACGACAGAAAGTAGACACTTCTGAACATTCAAGACTGAGATCAATCGATTTTGGTGGATAATGGTATCCAGGCATCAGTAGCTGAAGGTAGTGTGAGGCAAATGGATTTGGGGGGCATGATCTCAAGCCGAAGATGACTGAGGGTGTAAAGTCACCAATGGCTAAATTGCTGCTGGGTGATTCTCCAAGAGACAATGGAACCTGTCTCTGAAGGTATTTCTAAAGCGTCCAGAAACTGGTTACCATCTCCGGCAGAGACAAAGGGACATAATGGCCATCTCATCTCCAAGAGATCCTGTGAGTAATGCCGAGATGGAATCGTGGATTTACCTTCCCAGATACAACATACAGACAATGCATTAAACGTCGGCTAAAAAGTTGCCCCAGGGCCTGCCTTTGTGTATTCTGTGAGACCAAGTGCTGGAGGGTGAACAGAAGAAAAGGCCAGCAAGTACACAGTGTCCTTGCAAAATAACTATTTTTACAGGTATACCTCGGGCGGGATTCTCCCCTACCCGGCGGGGCGGGGGCTCCCGGCGGGACGGAGTGGCGTGAACCACTCCGGTGTCGGGCCACCCCAAAGGTGCGGAATGCTCCGCACCTTCAGGGGCTAGGCCCGCGCCGGAGTGGTTGAAGCCCCCCGGCAGGCGGGATAGGGGCTTGGCACCACGAGAACCGGCGGCGAAGGGCCTCCGCCGGCCGGCGCCGGTCGGCGCATGCGCTGGCATCATCCCCGCGCTGGCGCAGAGGGATTCGCTTCCGCACTGGGAATGGCGGAAGACCACAGCCTCCGGTGCGGAACAAGAGAGTGCCCCCACGGCACAGGCCCGCCCGCGGATCGGTGGGCACCCGACCACGGGCCAGGCCACCGTGGGGGCACCTCCCGGGGCCAGATCCCCCCGCAACCTCCCAGGAACACCGGAGCCCGCAAGTGCCGCCAAGTCACGCCGGGAAGGGACCTACTCCAATTTACACCGGCGGGACCGGCTACAGACGGGCGGGACTTCGGCCCATCGCGGACTGGAGAATTCGGGCGGCCCCGGCGCCCATTGTGTCGTGCCGGACCCCGCCATTCTCTGAGGTGGGCGGTGCGACTCACGCCAGGCTGGTTTTTGGGGGGCGGGAGAATTGGAAGGACGGCGGGGGTGGGATTCACGCCGACCCCTGGCGATTCTCCCACCAGGCAGGGGGTCGGAGAATCCCGCCCCTCGACTCTCCCTCTCTCTCTGACTGAGGAAGTTAGCAGAAGGATCACAGCTGAAAAGAGAACTGGGAAACTTCTCAGCCAAACTGCAGGTGCAAAATTCTCCGGTATCGGCACGATGTCCGCCGACCGGCGCCAAAAACGGCGCAAATCAGTCCGGCATCGCGCCGCCCCAAAGGTGCGGAATCCTCCGCATCTCGGGGGGTCGAGCCCAAACCTTGAGGGGCTAGGCCCGCGCCGGACTAATTTCCGGCCCGCCAGCTGGCGGAAAAGGCCTTTGGTGCCCCGCCAGCTGGCGCGGAAATGACATTGTCGAGCGGCACATGCGTGGGAGCGTTAGCGGCCGCTCACGGCATCCCCGCGCATGCGCTGTGGAGGGAGTCTCTTCCGCCTCCGCCATGGTGGAAACCGTGGCGAAGGCGGAAGGAAAAGAGTACCCTCACGGCACAGGCCCGCCCGCGGATCGGTGGGCCCCGATCGCGGGCCAGGCCACCGTGGGGGCACCCTCCGGGGGCCAGATCGCCCCGCGCCCCCCCCAGGACCCCGGAGCCTGCCCGCGCCGCCTTGTCCCGCCGGTAAGAGAGGTGGTTTAATCCACGCCGGCAGGACAGCCATTCTAGCAGCGGGACTTTGGCCCATCCGGGCCGGAGAATCCCGGGGGGGTGGGGGCCCGCCAACTGGCGCGGCGCGATTCCCGCCCCCGCCGAATCTCCGGTACCGGAGAATTCGGCAACCGGCGGGATTCACGCCAGCTCCCGGAGATTCTCCGACCCGGCGGGGGGGGTCGGAGAATCTCGCCCCAGAACAGAGGAATCGCAAAACCAACTATTCACCTGCTAAAGTCAACTCTACTGGAATCTTTAAATTGATTACTTGCCTACTGAAGTCAACTCTACCGGATTCTTGAATCATGGCAGCCGCAATGCTTCCTCATCTACTCCTCACAATCAAGGACTATTCGGTGCACTCTTTTTTATACTTCCTTTGGATTAAATTTTCACTTCTAATCTGTATCAATGTATGTGTATGTATTTTACCATTTTCCCCTTGCCTTTTACTAGTTAATGAACTCACTCTTTAACTCGAGAAAGCCTGGTGAAATTGGCTTCTTTTAAAACATAAATATTACGTCTGGGAAAAGGGATCCGCGAAAAGTGATCCTTTTTAGATCAAATCTTGTTGCTACCAATAGAGGGGGTTGAATAAAGACAGGGAGCCAGTTCAGCCCTCCTCACCTGGGTTTGTGACAATTGGGGGGATTCCAGCCTGACAGTGGCAATTTGGAGGGTGTTGCCTGGATCAACACTTTGGGGAACCTCACCTGGGGTTGGCCATAACAGTGTTCCCATGTATCTGCTGTCCTTGTCCTTCTAGATGATCATGGTCATGTGTTTGGAAGGTGCTGTCTCAGGAGCCTTTGTGAGTCTTTAATGTTTTTAGTTAACCATGGATGGTGGATCCTCCCCTTGGAATTTCTCTTTCTCATTGGGATATATCTATTGTGTGTATTCTGAAATATCCCCTTAAATGACTGCCACTGCATCAGCAGCCCCCAGCCCCCTCCAGATGCTGGGTACCTCGATTGGGCACAGAGTATCAGAACAAAATTCTCAATCCCGCGATGCCATGATCTGCGATTGGGCGAAGAGTGAGGCGTCCAGCCAAAATCCGCGCCCGCCGCTGATCCAGGCACCATGGTCTGGTCCCTTGCTGGTGGTGATAACGGGATTGCCCCCCCCCCCCCCCCCCCCCCCAGCCAGCGGCAGCATGCAAAACCGGCATTTGCATGAATTTAAATGTACTAAGCACATTTGACCCAGTATGCTTTGGGTGTCCACGATGCTCCATCCCTCTCAGACGGAAGTCACGGGGACGCGATTTACTTAAGGCATTTACAAACAAGGACTGGGCATAATGGCTGCTGAGAGGGAGAGAAAAAATTAGAAAAGTTTAAAAAGCTGTTCAAAATTGTACCACTTAGAACATAGAACATAGAACATTACAGCGCAGTACAGGCCCTTCGGCCCTCGATGTTGCGCCGACCTGTGAAACCACTCTAAAGCCCATCTACACTATTCCCTTATCATCCATATGTCTATCCAATGACCATTTGAATGCCCTTAGTGTTGGTGAGTCCACTACTGTTGCAGGCAAGGCATTCCACGCCCTTACTACTCTCTGAGTAAAGAACCTACCTCTGACATCTGTCCTATATCTATTTCCCCTCAATTTAAAGCTATGTCCCCTCGTGCTAGACATCACCATCCGAGGAAAAAGGCTCTCACTGTCCACCCTATCCAATCCTCTGATCATCTTATATGCCTCAATTAAGTCACCTTTTAACCTTCTTCTCTCTAACGAAAACAGCCTCAAGTCCCTCAGCCTTTCCCCATAAGGGGCGAAATTCTCCGTAATTGGCGCGATGTCCGCCGACCGGCGCCAAAAACGGCGCAAATCAGTCCGGTATTGCGCCGCCCCAAAGATGCGGAATCCTCCTCATCTTGAGGGGCCAAGCCCTAACCTTAAGGGGCTAGGCCCGTGCCGCAATGATTTCCGCCCCGCCAACTGGCGGGAAAGGCCTTTGGTGCCCCGCCAGCTGGCGCGAAACTGACTTTGCCGGGCGGCGCATGCGCGGGAGCGTTAGCGGCCGCTCACGGCATCCCCGCGCATGCGCAGTGGAGGGGGCCTCTTCCGCCTCCGCCATGGTGGAGACCGTGGCGAAGGCGGAAGGAAAAGAGTGCCCCCACGGCACAGGCCCGCCCACGGATCGGTGGGCCCCGATCGCGGGCCAGGCCAGCGTGGGGGCACCCCCCGGAGCCCGCCCGCGCCGCCTTGTCCCGCCGGTAAGAGAGGTGGTTTAATCCACGCCGGTGTGACAGGCATTCCAGCAGCGGTACTTCGGCCCATCCGGGCCGGAGAATCGCCGGGGGGGGCGGCCAACCGGCGCGGCCCCCGCCGAATATCCGGTGCCGGAGAATTCGGCAACCGGCGGGGGCGTGATTCACGCAAGCCCCCGGCGATTCTCCGACCCGGCGGGGGTTCGTAGAATCTCGCCCAAGATCTTCCCTCCATACCAGGCAACATTCTGGTAAATCTCCTCTGCACCCTTTCCAATGCTTCCACATCCTTCCTATAATGGCGCGACCAGAATTGCACGCAATATTCCAAATGTGGCCCACCAGAGTTTTGTACAGCTGCAACATGACCTGATGGCTCCGAAACTCAATCCCTCTACCAATAAAAGCTAACACACTGTACGCCTTCTTAACAATCCTCTCAACCTGGGTGGCAACTTTCAGGGATCTATGTACATGGACACCGAGATCTCTCTGCTCATCCACACTGCCAAGAATCTTACCATTAGCCCAATACTCTGTCTTCCTGTTATTCCTTCCAAAATGAATCACCTCACACTTTTCTGCATTAAACTCCATTTGCCACCTCTCAGCCCAGCGCTGCAGCTTATCTATGTCCCTCTGTAACTTGTAACATCCTTCCACACTGTCCACAACTCCACCGACTTTAGTGTCATCTGCAAATTTACTCACCCATCCTTCTACGCCCTCCTCCAGGTCATTTATAAAAATGACAAACAGCAGTGGCCCCAAAACAGATCCTTGTGGTACACCACTAGTAACTGGACTCCAGTCTGAACATTTCCCATCAACCACCACCCTTTGTCTTCTTCCAGCTAGCCAATTTCTGATCCAAACTGCTAAATCACCCTGAATCCCATGCCTCTGTATTTTCTGCAGTAGCCTACCGTGGGGAACCTTATCAAACGCTTTATTGAAATCCATATGCACCACATCAATTGCTTTACCCTCATCCACCTGTTTGGTCAGGGGGTGGCTACCAGGGCCAGGGAGAGTAGTGAGGAGCAACTTGGTGACAGCTCTGTGGATTCAGAGTGCCCCCCTCAGGATCGGGAAGCCTGGCTCAGGCTGCCATTGCTGCAGTCCTTGTTTTCAATGCATTTGGTACAAATGACAGTCCCTTGGCTGTTCACTCTGCTGACTGCTTACTGTGTCCTGTTAATTTCCAGAGAGCCTCTGGTCATTTGGGAACCCATCCAGGCTAGCCCTCTGGAAACCCTCAGATCCCAGCTGTCCCATCAATGGGATGGGCGTGGCTAAGCTCAATCAATGGCATACCAGGTGCTGCTACTCCTCAGTGTATTCACCACAAGTGCAGCCCCACTGTAGGGGAATAACAGAGCTCACCCCAAAGAAAGGACACTCGGCCTTTTGCACCCTCCCTGGCACACTGCCCCTCTCAGGGCAGAGGCCTCACCAGTGACCTATCAGCTAGCCCATTCCACAGGATCACCAGTTGTCTCCAAGCCCTGCCTGCCCAATGCGCCCCTGCTCCCATCCATTCAGATCTTCACAGCTTGTGTGACACAACCAGGTGCCACCCTGCTGGTGGGATAACACATGGCCCACCCAATGAGGACACCCACAGAGAAACAGGACCGGGGTCACAGAACCTATCGCTAACACAGGTTGCGGCAGCCACTGGCACCCCTGTTGACAGGGATGGGTGGTGAGGATAGAGGCTCCCCGGTGCCACTCACCGAGGGGGACAGGGTGCAGTGTGGAAGGCACCATATCAGGGTGAACAGCTGAGGGGTGGGGTGGGTTTTGGGGGACATCCGGAGCGTGGAGTTGAAGTGTAACTCAGGATCATCAAGTAACCTGTTGGAATGGTTGGCAAGGGAATACTCACCTTGCTAACATGTCTTCTCTCTTTTCCCCCCCTACAGAGAATGAATTTCAGAGTGATGCATGATCAATCACTACTGAAGTGGGATTGTAGTCCAATTGAAGGCTTCAATGAACAAGTAGTTACCCCAGCAGTTCCGGTACAGAATGACTGCTGTGGGTGAAACACAGACTCTTATGCTCCGCCTGATGGGCGGAACCAGCTGGCAGGTTCCACCACTCATACTACAGTATAAGGTACATCCCACCTAGGCACCGCGATACCCCTAATATAGCCTACCACATTCACCCCCTGTTTAAAAAGGAGTCCGGCGGGGGGGGTGGCCTTGCTTTTACAGTGGTAGAGGTTATAGCGGTACCCTTTGGAGCCTTTACATGCAATACACATATTTACAGAAAATTATTTACAAGTTCATTTTACAATGAAACTATCAGCCGGACGGGGGCCCTGGTCGTCCTCTGCGATCGTCGCAGTCCCAGCGGTGATGCTGGCGTCGGCTCGGGCATCCGTGGCTCTGGGAGCGTGTTGTCTTCAGCTTCATCGCATCCGGATGGGGCCAGTGGGAGGACGGATCCTCCTGGGAAGGGGGCTGCGGTGGTGTGCACCGGTGAAAAAATGTTTGGGGTTGGTGGGGGCGGGGGCCAGATCCCGGAGGGAGACTGTGTCTTGTCGGCCGTCGGGGTGCGCCACATAGGCATACTGGGGGTTAGCATGGAGGAGATGTACCCTCTCAACCAGTGGATCCGACTAGTGGGCCCGTACGTGTTTGCGGAGTAGGACGGGCCCGGGGGCTGCCAGCCATGTTGGGAGCGAGGTCCCCGAGGAGGACTTCCTAGGGAAGACAAGGAGACATTCACGAGGTGTTTCGTTGGTAGTAGTGCACAATAGTGATCGGATGGAGTGAAGTGCATCGGGAGGACCTCCTGCCACCGGGACACTGGGAGATTCTTGGACCGTAGGGCCAGTAGGGCGGCCTTCCAGACTGTCCTGTTCTCCTTCTCTACCTGCCCGTTTCCCCGGGGGTTGTAACTGGTCGTCCTGCTGGAGGCAATGCCCTTGCTGAGCAGGAATTGACGCAGCTCGACACTCATGAAAGAGGACCCCCTATCGCTATGGATGTATGCGTGGTAACCGAACAGGGTTAAGATGCTGTGAAGGGCTTTAATGACGGTGGCAGCCATCATGTTGGGATAGGGGATGGCGAAAGGGAACGTGGAGTACTCATCAATCACGTTTAATAAATACGTGTTGCAGTCGGTGGAGGGAAGGGGCCTTTTGAAATCCACGCTGAGGCGTTCAAAGGGGCGGGAAGCCTTCAGCAGGTGAGCTTTCTCTGGCCTGTAGAAGTGTGGCTTGCACTCCGCACAGATTTGGCAGTTTCTGGTTACGGCCCTGACCTCCTCGATGGAGTAGGGCAGGTTGCGGGTTTTAACAAAGTGGAAGAACCGGGTGACCCCCGGGTGGCGGAGGTTGTCGTGGAGGGTCCAGAGTCGGTCTACTTGTATACTGGCACAAGTGCCACGGGACAGGGCATCGAGGTTCGTTGAGCTTCTCAGGACGATACAAGATCTCGTAATTATAGGTGGAGAGCTCGATCCTCCACCGTAAGATCTTATCATTCTTAATTTTACCCCGCTGTGCATTGTCAAACATGAAGGCTACCGACCGTTGGTCAGTGAGGAGAGTGAATCTCCTGCCGGCCAGGTAATGCCTCCAATGCCGCACAGCTTCGACGATGGCTTGGACCTCTTTCTCGACGGAGGAATGGCGGATTTCTGAGGCATGGAGGGTGCGTGAAAAGAAGGCCACGGGTCTGCCCGCCTGATTGAGGGTGGCAGCCAGAGCTACGTCTGATGCGTCGCTCTCGACCTGGAAGGAGAGGGACTCATCGATTGCGTGCGTTGTCGCCCTGGCGATGTCTGCTTTGATGCGACTGAAAGCCTGGCGGGCCTCTGCCGATAAGGGAAAAACCGTGGACTGGATTAGTGAGCGGGCCTTGTCCGCATAATTGGGGACCCACTGGGCGTAATAAGAAAAGAAGCCCAGGCAACATTTCAGGGCCTTGGGGCAGTGGGGGAGGGGAATTTCCATGAGGGGGCGCATGCGTTCGGGATCTGGGCCTATGACTCCATCATGCACTACGTAGCCGAGGATGGCTAGGCGATCGGTGCTAAACACGCATTTGTCCTTGTTATAGGTTAAGTTAAGGATTTTTGCGGTATGGAGGAATTTGCGGAGGTTGGTGTCGTGGTCCTGTGGGTCGTGGCCGCAGATGGTGACATTGTCGAGGTACGGGAACGTGGCCCGCAGACCGTACCAGTCAACCATTCGGTCCATCTCTCGTTGGAAGACCGAGACCCAATTTGTGACTGATGCACGTTCAATGACTAAAGCGAGGTTGTAGTCCAACTGAAGGCTTTAATACACTAGATGTTTCCCCCAGCAGCTCAGGTACAGAATGAAGGCTGCTGGGGCAGCACGGGTTCTTATAACCTGCCTATCAGGGCGGAGCTATCATACATTCTAACCAATAGAAAGCATACAGTTTCCAACAATGGTGCTTTAGCCTATCAGGTACCGTAATACCTATAATACCACATTCACCCCCTGTTAAAAAAGTCCGGCGGGGGTGGTGGCCTGAAACTACAAAACATGACAACATGGTATAATTAGTTATGGAGGTACCGTAATACCTCCGTACAGTGTTTAGTAACTATTTACAATTCTGATAGCTATGTACATTTGAAGGTTTATATTTACAGATTACAATTAAAATGAAGCAATCAGTCGATCGGGGGCCCTGGTCGTCCTCTGCGATCGTCGGAGCTTCGGTGGTGACTCCGGTGGAGGCTCGGGCATCTGTGACTCCGGGAGCGTGGCTTTGATCTCTATGGCAGCTTCGGCACCCCTAGACAGCGCTGGTGGGGAAAACGGTTGACCTGGGAAGGGAGCGCCTGCGGGGGGCGTCAGTGGGTGGGGGGGGCCTAGATGGGGCCGGCGGAAGGACCGATCCTCCTGTAAGGTGCTGCGGGGGAGGGGAGGGTGGGACTGGCGGCTGGAATGTGCATGGGGTTCCGGTGGGCGCCAGGTCCCGTAGGGAGACAGTATCTTGTCGGCCGTCTGGATACGCCACGTAGGCGTACTGGGGGTTAGCATGGAGCAGATGGACCCTCTCGACCAATGGGTCTGACTTGTGCGCCCACACATGTTTTCGGAGCAGGATGGGTCCGGGTGCTGCCAGCCAGGTCGGGAGCGAGGTCCCAGAGGAGGACTTCCTAGGGAAGACAAGGAGACATTCGTGAGGTGTCTGATTGGTGGTCGTACAAAGTAGTGACCGGGTGGAGTGGAGGGCATCCGGGAGGACTTCTTGCCAGCGGGAGACTGGGAGGTTCCTGGACTGTTGGGCCAGTAGGATGGTCTTCCAGACCGTTCCATTCTCCCTCTCTACCTGTCCGTTACCCCGGGGATTGTAACTGGTCGTCCTGCTCGAGGCGATGCCCTTGCTGAGCAGGAATTTACGCAGTTCGTCGCTCATAAAGGAGGACCCCCTATCACTGTGTATGTAAGCGAGGAACCCGAACAGTGCAAAGATGCTATGGAGGGCCTTGATGACGGTGGTTGCGGTCATGTTGGGGCAGGGGATGGCGAATGGGAAATGGGAGTACTCGTCAATCACGTTCAGGAAGTACGTGTTGCAGTCGGTGGAGGGGAGGGGGCCTTTGAAGTCCATGCTGAGGCGTTCAAAGGGACGGGAAGCCTTTATCAGGTCCGTTTTCTCTGGTCGGTAGAAGTGCGGTTTGCACTCCGCGCAGACTTGGCAGTCCCTGGTAGCTGTCCTGACCTCCTCGATGGAGTAGGGCAGGTTGCGGGTCTTGACAAAATGGAAAAAGCGAGTAACCCCGGGTGGCAGAGGTCCTCGTGGAGGGCTCGGAGGCGGTCCACTTGTGCGGTGGCACATGTGCTGCGGGACAGGGCGTCAGGAGGCCCGTTGAGCTTCCCGTGACGATACAAGATCTCGTAGTTGTAGGTGGAGAGTTCGATCCTCCACCGCAAGATCGTGTCATTTTTTATCTTGCCTCGCTGTGCATTATCAAACATGAAAGCAACCGACCATTGGTCAGTGAGATGAGTGAATCTCCTGCCGGCCAGGTAATGGCTCCAATGTTGCACAGCTTCTACTATGGCCTGGGCCTCCTTTTCGACTGAGTTGTGGCTGATTTCAGAAGCATGGTGGGTACGAGAGAAGAAGGCCACGGGTCTGCCCTTTGGTTGAGGGTGGCCGCCAGAGCTACGTCGGACGCATCACTGGAAGGGGAGGGACTCGTCGATGGCGTGCATCGTGGCATTTGTAATGTCTGCTTTGATGCGGCTGAAGACCTGGCGGGCCTCTATCGACGGGAAAAGCAGTGGATTGGATCAGGGGACGTGCCTTGTCCACGTAGTTGGGGACCCACTGGGCGTAGTAGCTAAAAAACCCTAGGCAACGTTTCAGGGCCTTGGAGCAGTGAGGGAGGGGGACCTCCATAAGGGGGCGTATGCGTTCTGGGTCGGGGCCTATAACTCCATTTCGCACTACGTAGCCGAGGATGGCGAGACGGTCGGTGCTAAACAAGCACTTATCCCTGTTGTATGTAAGGTTAAGGATTTTAGCGGTCTGGAGAAATTTTCGGAGGTTAGTGTCGTGCTGGTCATGGCCGCAGATGGTGACATTATCGAGACACGGGAATGTTGCCTGTAAATCGTACCGGTCAACCATTCGGTTCATCTCGCGCTGGAAGACCGAGACCCCGTTGGTGACACCGAAGGGAACCCTTAAGAAGTGATAGAGCCGCCCATCTGCCTCGAAGGCAGTGTATTTGCGGTCACTAGTGCGGATGGGGAGCTGGTGGTAGGCGGACTTGAGATCCACCGTGGAGAAGATGTTATAATGCGCAATCCTTTTTACCAGGTCGGCTATACGGGGGAGAGGGTACGCATCCAGCTGCGTAAACCTGTTGATGGTCTGACTGTAGTCGATGACCATCCTATGCTTCTCCCCGGTCTTTACCACCACTACTTGAGCTCTCCAGGGGCTGTTACTGGCTTCAATGACCCCTTCCCTCAGTAGCCTTTGGACCTCTGACCTAATAAAGATCCGGTCCTGGGCACTGTAGAGTCTGCTCCTGGTGGCGACGGGTTTGCAATCCGGGGTGAGGTTCGCAAACAGGGAAGGCGGGTCGACCTTAAGGGTCGCGAGGCCGCAGACAGTCAGGGGGGGTAAAGGGGCGTCGAATTGGAAGGTCAGACTTTGAAGGTTACACTGGAAGTCTAAACCCAGGCGTGTAGCCGCGCAGAGGTGGGGAAGGAGGTAGACGGAAATTTTTGAACTCCCTTCCCTGGACTGTGAGGTTTGCTACACAAAACCCCTTTATCTCCACTGAGTGTGAACCGGAAGCCAGGTAGATTTTTTGATTAATGGGGTTGATGAGGAGAGAGCAGCGCCTTACCGTGTCAGGGTGTTTAAAGCTCTCCGTGCTCCCAGAATCGATTAGGCAGGATGTCTCGTGCCCGTTGATGAATACGGTCGTCGTAACGGTTGAGAACGTTCGAGGCCGAGACTGATCCAGAGTCACCGAAGCTAATCGCAGCAGTTGATAGTTCTCTTCGGGCAGTGCGTGGTCAGCCGAGCTAGGGTCCTTGGGGTTCATCCAAGATGGCGTCTCCCATTGGTCACACATGGCTGGGGGTGCACAAAATGGCGGTGCCCATCCCTCCAACGTGGCGTCCACGGAACAAGATGGCGGCGCCCGGGGTCTGCACGTGGCCCTGGAATATGAAGATGGCTGCGACCGCTGGCCGCACGGGGCATATGGAGAAGTTAGTGGTTGCGGTCCGCATTCGCCGCCGGAGACCGCGGCAACCGCCCGGGCCTGGCATACCCCCATGAAATGGCCCATTTTGCCGCATCCCTTGCAGCTAAAAAAAATGAAAATCACTTATTGTCACAAGTAGGCTTCAATGACGTTACTGTGAAAAGCCCCTAGTCGCCACATTCCGGCGCCTGTTCGGGGAGGCTGTTACAGGAATTGAACTATGCTGCTGGCCCTGCCTTGGTCTGCTTTCAAAGCCAGCGATTTAGCCCTGTGCTAAACAGCCCCTGGATGCGCGGGCCAGGCAGCGCTGGCGGGGGTGTTTGGCCTGCCTGCAAAAGTAGCAGCGGGGCCCCTCGGGGTTGCCAGGCCGCCTTGCAGCACAGGCCTGTGGGGGAATTGGGGAAGTCTCGGGGTCGGCCGCGGAGGGGTTCCACGCTGCCCAAGGGCTGCTGCGCGGTCGGGAACGTAAGCGCGGGCGTTCCTGGAAGGCACGTCCAGGGAGCCTGCAAGGGCCCGAGCCTCCCTGAGACCCAGGGTGTCCTTTTCTAACAGGCGCTGGCCGATTTGTGACGATAGCATACCTGCAACAAAAGCGTCCCGGACTAAGAGTTCCGTGTGTTCGCTCGGCGAAACTTGCGGGCAGCCGCAGCTTCTGTCCAACACCAGGAGTGCACGGTAGAATTCCTCCAGCGATTCCCCAGGGGTTTGTCGCCTTGTTGCGAGCAGGTGCCGGGCGTAGACCTGGTTTACCGGGCGAATATAGTGTCCTTTTAGCATATAGTGTCCTTCGCTGCAGCAATAGCCTCTATTGCTTCATCGAAGTCTTCCGCTTCCTCGATGAGGGTGTAAATCTCCGGGCTCATTCTTGAGTGCAAGACGTGCAGTTTCTGCTCTTCGGTGGGTGCATTTTCGGCCATCTCGAGATACCCTTTAAAGCACGCCAGCCAGTGCTTAAAGATTGCCGCTGAGTTCGCCGCATGGGGGCTAAGTTGCAGACACTCCGGCTTGATTCGGAGCTCCATCCTTTCTTCTTAAAAAAACTAGCTTATTAAATTGATGCACGATCAATGACCACTAAAGCGAGGTTGTAGTTCAACTGAAGGCTTTAATAAGCTAGATGTTTCCCCCAGCAGCTCAGGTACAGAATGAAGGCTGCTGGGGCAGCACGGGTTCTTATAACCGGCCTATCAGGGCGGAGCTATCATACATTCTAACCAATAGAAAGCATACAGTTTCCACCAATGGTGCTTTAGCCTATCAGGTACCGTAATACCTATAATACCACAGTGACGCCAAAGGGAACCCTTAGAAAGTGGTAGAGCCGCCCATCTGCTTCGAATGCAGTGTACTTGCGGTCGTCCGGGCGAATGGGGAGCTGGTGGTAGGCTGATTTAAGGTCTACTGTGGAGAAAACCTTGTATTGCGCTATCTGGTTGACCATTTCAGATATGCGGGGGAGAGGGAACGCATCTAGCTGGGTATACCTGTTGATGGTCTGACTGTAGTCGATGACCATCCTATGTTTCTCCCCGGTCTTTACAACCACTACTTGAGCTCCCCAGGGGCTGTTGCTGGCCTCGATAATGCCTTCCTTTAGTAACCGCTGGACCTCAGACCTGATGAAGGCCCGGTCCTGGGCACTGTACCGTCTGCTCCTGGTGGCGACGGGTTTGCAATCCGGGGTGAGGTTAGCAAACAGGGAAGGCAGGTCGACCTTGAGGGTCGCAAGGCCGCAGACAGTGAGGGGGGTATGGGGCCGCCGAATTTGAACGTTAAACTTTGCAGGTTACATTGGGAGTCCAGTCCCAGGAGTGTGGCAGCGCAGAGATGGGGGAGAACGTAGAGTCGGAAGTTATTGAACTCCACGCCCTGGACCGTGAGGTTGGCTATGCAGTACCCCCGGATCTCCAGAGTGGGACCCAGAGGCCAGGGAGATCTTTTGTTTAATCGGGTGTACAGCGAGGGAGCACTGTCTTACCGTATTGGGATGGATGAAGCTCTCCGTGGTCCCGGAGTTGATCAAGCAGGATGTCTTGTGCCCGCTGATAAATACCGACGTCGTAGCGATTAGAAGCGTTCGGGGCCGAGACTGGTCCAGTGTCACTGAGGCAAGTTGTGGCAGAAGCTGAGAGATCTCGTCGGGCGATACACGGCCACCCAAGTCCGGGTCCTGAGATGTCATCCAAGATGACTGCCCCCATGAATCGCACATGGCTGGCTGGGAGATCTCATCAGGCGATACATGGCCAGCCGAGTCAGGGTCCTGAGACGTCATCCAAGATGGCTGCCCCCATGAATCGCACATGGCCCATGAGGAGAGGAATGGCAGCGGGCCCGGTTCGCCTGTGGAGACAGCGGCGGCCGACCGGGCCTGGCATACTGCCACGAGGAGCCACTTCTTCCCGCAGCCCTTGCAGATTGCGGATCGGGCCGGGAAGCGTTGCCGGGGGTGTTTGTTTTGCACGCAAAAATAGCATCGGGCCCCCCCGGGGTTTCCTGGCTGCCGCATTGCACAAATTTGTGGGGAATTTAGGGGTGCTCTGGAATCGGCCGCGGGTGGGGTCCACCCTGTCCATGCGGGTACCGCGCGGTCGGGAATGTAGGCCTCGGCGTTGCGGGAGGCTACATCTAGGGAGTGCGCAAGTTTCCGTGCCTCTTTAAGCCCTAGCGTGTCGTTTTCCAGCAGTCACTGGCGGATTTTAGAGGACAGCATGCCCGCAACAAAAGCATCCCGTATTAAGAGTTCAGTGTGGTCATTGGCTGAGACTTGTGGACAGTTACAATTTTTACCTAACACTAATAATGTGCGGTAAAAATCGTCCAGTGATTCCCCTGGGATCTGTCTGGTAGCTAAAAGATGCCGAGCGTATACCTGATTCACAGTGCGGACGTAGTGCTCTTTTAACAAAGTCATTGCGTCCTCGAAACGGTCTGCGTCTTCGATAAGTGTGTAGATTTCTGGGCTCACCCTTGAGTGAAGGACTTGCATTTTCTGTTCCTCCGTGGGGGTAGTCGGGGCCGTCCTGATGTACCCGTTGGAACATGCCAGCCAATGTTTAAAAGTTGCTGCTGCATTTGCCGCGTGGGGGTTAATTTGTAGACACTCTGGCTTGATGCAGAGAGCAGCCATTCTTCAATTTTGTTCATTAAATTGATGCACGATCAATCACTACTTCAGCGAGATTGTAGTCCAATTGAAGGCTTCAATGAACAAATAGTTACCCCAACAGCTCCGGTACAGAATGACTGCTGTGGGTGAAACATAGACTCTTATGCTCCACCTGCTGGGCGGAACCAGCAGGCAGGTTCCACCACTCATACTACAGTATAAGGTACATCCCACCTAGGTACCGCGACACCCCTAATATAGCCTACCACACGGAGTACAGCCAGCAATGCTCACAATCTACCTGGCAGCGGCTGCCATCGTGGACGCACGGTGGCTGGAGGCACAGGGCCTGCTCAGGGAGGATCCTGCACAAGAGGAGCCTACCACAGAAGATGAGGGGCCAGTCAGTGAGGCTTGAGTGCCAGCCATCCAACAGGCCAAGGAGGAGGTGTGAAGGAGGTGCCACATCAAGGGACGTATATACCATCAGCGCCTGTCCTTCGAGGAGCTGCCAAACCGCCTGCGCCGTCAAAATCTTTGGCTAACAAGGGAGATGGTGTGCTACCTGTGCCAGATGATTGCGCACCTTGCACCATGGTGTATGAAGGAGGATACCTGCTCCCGGTGACCGTCAAGGTGAAGGTCCTGAGCTGGGCCAAGCAGAAGCGGGTGGGACTTTCTAGAGGCCAAGGGTGGACCTTCCTGGGATCTCGCAGACATCTGCACACAGGTGCATTCATGTTGTGACGGGTGCCCTATAGGCTGCGGCAGCAGACTATATAAACTGGACCAGGCGCGCCAGGATGCCTGGACAGCAGGATTTGCCTTGATCACTGGGGGGCCCCGAGGTCCAGGGGGTGATCGATGGCACACATGTCCTTCTACTAGCACAGACTCATCAGGGGGTGCGCTTCATCAATTGAAAGAGCTTCCATTCACTGAATGTGAAGCTGGTGTGTGACCACCAGCTGCAAATCACGCATATCTGTGCCTGATACCCAGGCAGTGTGTTCGACGATTACATCCTGGTACACTTGTCTGATCCCTGCACCTTTGAGGTGCTCCGTCAGGTGAGTGGTTAACTTTGGCGACAAGGGACTTCCGGTGACGGCGGGCGGGAGGCGGCCGCACAATGGAGGGCTCCCGTTCGGCAACGGCATTTTCGGGGCTTTAAGCCCGGTCCCAGGGTCCACGGAGGCGGCAGAAGCAGGGAGAAGGCACAGTGAAGACACAGGAGGAAAAAAAGAACAAAGAAAAATGTCGAGGGTGAGCAAGAAAACGGCCGGAAAAAAAGCAACTGAAGGTCCGTCGGGGAGTGGAAAGGTCACCGCGGGGTCACCAAGGAAAATGGAGGCTGGAGCACCAGGGAAGGCCACACTGCTTACGGCTGAAGAAATAACTAAGGTGATGGCTGCGGAATCTGAAAAGCAGTTGGCGCAGATTGCAAAATGCATGGAGACGGTGAGGAAGGAGATGAGGGAGGTTTTGAGTGTGCTGGTGGAGGAGGCGGTTTCCCCGGTGAGGACGGAGGTGGCGAGCGTAGTGGCGGAGGTGCGAGACCAAGGGGAGGCGCTGAAGGAAGTGGAGGAGACGTTATTGCAGCACGGTGATCAACTTGCCTCGATGGGGAAAGAGATGCGGAAGGGGATGGACACTAACAAGGATCTGCAAGGAAAAATGGAAGTCCTGGAAAATAGATCCAGGCGACAGAATTTGATGATTGTGGGGCTGCCCGAAGGAGTTGAAGGACCGAAGCCGACTGAGTATTTTGCCGCGATGCTGGCAAAACTATTGCGGGAGGGGGAGGTTCCCTCCCGATATGAACTGGATCGGGCTCATCGGTCGGGGAGGCCTGTACCAAAGGCGAGTGAGCTGCCAAGAGTAGTGACTCTGTGCTTCCGTAGGTACAGTGTGAAGGAGAAGGTCCTGAGCTGGGCCAAGCAGAAGCGGGTGGTGCATTGGGCTGGAGCTGGTATACGTGTATACCAGGACTTTACGGTGGAGCTGGCAAGGAGGCGGGCTGCCTTCAACCGGGTGAAGAGGGCACTGTACATTAGCAAGGTGCGGTGCGGCATTGTATATCCAGCGAAGCTGAGGGTGACTTACAAGCTCAGGGACTTTTATTTTGGAACGGCGGAAGCAGCGGAGGAGTTTGCGAAAGCAGAAGGACTGTGGCAGAACTGAGAAATTGAGGAATGGCCATGTGCCGATGTAACCTCATGACTGTATTTTCTTTTTTGTATCACTGCGCGCGGGTGTAGAGGCTAAAGGAGCCAATGTGGTATATATTTGGACAAGGGAAGGGACGGGACTTTCACTCGAAATGAGGGTTCTTTGGGGTGTAGGTGGATATGCGGGGTGTGTGTGCTAAAAGGGGATCTTTGGGCTTTCCTAGGGCCGGGCAAGTGGGAAAGGGACCCGGGCGGGGGTCTCCACGCTGGCCGATTTAAGCCGGCCAGTGAACGGGAGTGAGGTGGGGGGAGGGGCTGCGGCCATCGGAGCCTGGCAGAACAGGGTCCGAGTGGTCTAGCCGGGGTGGAAAGTTGGGGGGAAGGAACCGAGGTTGGGAGGAGGAGTTTTACAAGAGGCAGTGGACGGGAGGAGCTGGAGACTGGGGGTGGGGGGGGGTGGGGGGGGGGGGGGGGGGGGGAGCTGTGTAAGATTAAGGGTGACTACGGGTAATCCCCGATTCCTTTTTGTCATTTGTTTATGTAAACATGCGGGTTGAGGTTTGGGGGTTGGTGGGTAGATGGGATCGTTGTTATTATGGGGACTGACATATCTTGCTGATTATTGTTTATTGTTGATGGATGTAAATGTGGGAGAAAATGTGAAAAAGGAGGAGAATAAAAAAAAAATTGTTTTTTTTAAACCTTGGCGACAAGGGTTACCTGCTGAGGTCTTGGATCATAGAATCATAGAATCATAGAAGTTTACAGCATGGAAACAGGCCCTTCGGCCCAACCAGTCCATGCCGCCCAGTTTTTTACCATTAAGCTAGTCCCAGTTGCCCGCACTTGGCCCATAACCCTCTATACCCATCTTACCCATGTAACCATCTAAATGCTTTTTGAAAGACACAATTGTACCCGCTTCTACTACTACCTCTGGCAGCCCATTCCAGACACTCACTACCCTCTGAGTGAAGAAATTGCCCCTCTGGGCCCTTCTGAATCTCTCCCCTCTCACCTTAAACCTATGCCCTCTAGTTTTAGACTCCCCTACCTTTGGGAAAAGATGTTGACTATCTACCTTATCTATGCCCCTCATTATTTTATAGACCTCTATAAGATCACCCCTAAGCCTCCTACGCTCCAGGGAAAAAAGTCCCAGTCTATCCAGCCTCTCCTTATAACTCAAACCATCAAGTCCCGGCAACATCCTAGTAAATCTTTTCTGCACTCTTTCTAGTTTAATAATATCCTTTCTATAATAGGGTGACCAGAGCTGCACACAGTATTCCAAGTGTGGCCGTACCAATGTCTTGTACAACTTCAACAAGACGTCCCAACTCCTATATTCAATGTTCTGACCAATGAAACCAAGCATGCCGAATGCCTTCTTCACCACCCTGTCCACCTGCGACTCCACCTTCAAGGAGCTATGAACCTGTACTCCTAGATCTCTTTGTTCTATAACTCTCCCCAACGCCATACCATTAACTGAGTAGGTCCTGGCCTGATTCGATCTGCCAAAATGTATCACCTCACATTTATCTAAATTAAACTCCATCTGCCATTCGTCGGCCCACTGGCCTAATTGATCAAGATCCCGTTGCAATCCTAGATAACCTTCTTCACTATCCACTATGCCACCAATCTTGGTGTCATCTGCAAACTTACTAACCATGCCTCCTAAATTCTCATCCAAATCATTAATATAAATCACAAATAACAGTGGACCCAGCACCGATCCCTGAGGCACACCACTGGTCACAGGCCTCCAGTTTGAAAAACAACCCTCTACAACCACCCTCTGCCTTCTGTCGTCCAGCCAATTTTGAATCCAATTGGCAACCTCACCCTGGATCCCGTGAGCTTTAACCTTCTGCAACAACCTACCATGCGGTACCTTGTCAAAGGCTTTGCTAAAGTCCATGTAGACAACGTCTACTGCACTACCCTCATCTACCTTCTTGGTCACTCCCTCAAAAAACTCAATCAAATTTGTGAGACATGATTTTCCACGCACAAAGCCATGCTGACTGCCCCGAATCAGTCCTTGCTTCTCTAAATGCTTGTAGATCCTGTCTCTCAGAATACCTTCTAGCAACTTACCTACTACAGACGTTAGGCTCACCGGTCTGTAGTTCCCAGGCTTTTCCCTGCTGCCCTTCTTAAACAAGGGCACAACATTCGCCACTCTCCAATCTTCAGGCACCTCACCTGTGGCTGCCGATGATTCAAATATCTCGGTTAGGGGACCCGCAATTTCCTCCCTAGCCTCCCACAACATCCTGGGATACATTTCATCAGGTCCCGGGGATTTATCTACCTTGATGCGCTTTAAGACTTCCAGCACCTCCTCCTCTGTAATATGCACACTTCTCAAGACATCACTATTTATTTCCCTTAGTTTCCTAACATCCATGCCTTTCTCCACCGTGAATACCGATGAGAAATATTCATTCAGGATCTCACCCAACTCTTGTGGCTCTGCACATAAATGCCCTTGTTGATCCTTAAGAGGCCCTACTCTGTCCCTAGTTACTCTTTTCCCCTTTATGTATCTGTAGAATCTCTTTGGATTCTCCCTTGCATTATTTGCCAAAGCAATTTCATGTCCCCTTTTTGCCCTCCTGATTTCCCTCTTAACTCTATTTCGACAATCTCTATACTCTTCAAGGGATCTACTTGATCCCAGTTGCTTATGTACGTCATATGCCTCCTTCTTCTTTTTGACCAGAGTCTCAATATCTCGAGTCATCCAGGGTTCCCTACTTCTACCAGCCTTGCCCTTCACTCTAAAGGGAATGTGCTTACCCTGCACCCTGGTTAACACATTTTTAAAAGCCTCCCATTTACCAGCCGTCCCTTTGTCTGCCAATAGTCTCCCCCAATCTACCTCTGCAAGTTCCTGTCTGATACCATCAAAATTGGCCTTGCCCCAATTAAGAATTTTAACTCTTGGGCCAGACCTATCATTCTCCATAGCTATCTTAAAACTAATGGAATTATGGTCACTTGTCCCAAAGTGATCCCTCACTAGCACTTCTATCACTTGCCCTTCCTTATTTCCCAAGACGAGGTCAAGTTTTGCCCCCTCTCTAGTCGGTCCATCCACATACTGAATGAGAAATTCCTCCTGAATACACTCAACAAATTTCCCTCCATCCAAGCCCCTAATGCTATGACTGTCCCAGTCAATGTTGGGAAAGTTAAAGTCCCCTACTACTACCACCCTATTATTCTTGCAGCTATCTGTAATCTCCTTACATATTTGCTCCTCAATTTCCCGCTGACTATTTGGGGGCCTGTAGTACAGTCCTACCAAGGTGATCTCTCCCTTCTTATTTTTCAGTTCCACCCATATAGACTCAGTGGGCGAACCCTCGGATATATCCCCTCTAAGTACTACCGTGATGTTCTCCCTAATCAAAAACGCCACGCCCCCTCCTCTCTTACCTCCTGTTCTATCCTTTCTATAGCATCTGTACCCCGGAACATTGAGCTGCCAGTCCTGCCCCTCCCGAAGCCATGTTTCAGTCATAGCTATAATATCCCAGTCCCATGTGCCCGTCCATGCCCTGAGTTCATCCGCTTTGCCTGTCAGGCCCCTTGCATTGAAATAAATGCAGTTTAATGTAGACCTTCCTTGCTCTCTGCCCTGCTTTCTCTGGTCATGCTTTACACACTCTCCCTTCCTGCCTTTTGTTTCTGTCCCCACTGACTTCCTACATCGGTTCCCATCCCCCTGGCACATTAGTTTAAACCCTCCCCAACTGCACTAGCAAACACCCCCCCGAGAACATTGGTTCCGGTCCCACCCAGATGCAGACCGTCCGATTTGTACAGGTCCCACCTCCCCCAGAATCGGTCCCAATGTCCCAGGAATTTGAAACCCTCCCTCTTGCACCATCTCTCAAGCCACGTATTCATCCTAGCTATCCTGTCATTCCTACTCTGACTATCACGTGGCACTGGTAGCAATCCTGAGATTACTACCTTTGAGGTCCTACTTTTTAGTTTAACTCCTAACTCCCTAAATTCAGCTTGTAGGACCTCATCCCGTTTTTTACCTATATCGTTGGTGCCTATATGCACCACGACAGCTGGCTGTTCACCCTCCCCCTCCAGAATGCCCTGCAGCCGCTCCGAGACATCCTTGACCCTTGCACCAGGGAGGCAACATACCAACCTGGATTCTCGTTTGCGTCCGCAGAAACGCCTGTCTATTCCCCTTACGATTGAATCCCCTATCACTATAGCTCTGCCACTCTTTTTCCCGCCCTTCTGTGCAGCAGAGCCAGCCACGGTGCCATGAACCTGGCTGCTGCCACCTTCCCCCTCATGACGTCTGTCCAGAGGCCCCAGATCAACCTGGGAGTCTACAAGGCTGAGGGAAAGGCATGTGGCCCCTATTTAATAAAGGCTGTCAAGGGCAGCACGGTGGCGTAGTAGTTAGCACTGCTGTCTCACGGCGCCGAGGTCCCAGGTTTGATCCCGTCACTGGTCACTGTCCATGTGGAGTTTGCATATTCTCCCCGTGTTTGCGGGGGTTTCGTCCCCACAACCCCAAGATGTGCAGTGTAGGTGGATTGGCCACGCTAAATTATCCCTTAATTCGAAAAAATGAATTGGGTACTTAAAATTTTTTAAAAACCACTAAATAAAGGCTGTCTGTTGGCTCACTAATGAGCTTAATTTGCATCATGGCCGCGAGAAACCGACTGCATCACGCCGGAATGGGATAGCGACACGACCAGTAGATGCCGGGAGAGGCATCCCCTGGTCTTCCTGACAGGCTTTACACCTCACGAGATCTAGCAAGATCTTGCGAGACGTCGTGATCTGGATTCCACCCATAATGACCCCACAGGGCCGCCAACATCTACATTCCTCATCAGGGAAACTCCAGCCGGGGGCCATTTGTGGGGACCAGACGGAACAGTACCTGAGGGGGTCTCCCAGCCGATCAGAAACCCCGGGTGGTCAGCCTCTGGGCAGGGTGGCACCCTGGCACTGTTGATGCCACCCAAGCACCTTGGCACTGCCAGCCTGGCATCCTGGCAGCACCATCTTGGGGCTAGCCTGGGGTTTCCAGGGCCCCCTGGTTGCACTGCCAGGTTGGCAGGGGCCTTGCCAGGACTCCAGGCTGGCAATGCCAAGGTGTCAAGCTGGTATGGTGCCCGAACCGGGGATCAGGCCCAGGGTGCCCTGCCCATATGTGGTGGGGTGCAGGGGGCCCCAAAAGCCCCCCGACAGGTGGGTTGGGGCATTGGGGTGGTCAGGGTGTTGCATCGTGGGGTTGTGTAATCGGGGCGCCATTTACAAATGGCGTCCCGATCCATTCCAGCACTGAGGAGCTTCATTCGTCAGAACTCCTCAGTGCAAGAAATGTGGCTAAGTGTGGCCTTGGCAGGGCATTCTCTGTCGGGGTACAAAAACAAGTCAGAGTGCCAATAGGTAGCGGGGTGGTTCCCACCCAGAACATCACAGTTTTATTTTGGTTAGATCACACCCCTCGTCTCCTGCACCAGGAATCCAGCATCATTCCTCCCACCGTCATCTCAGTCAGGGAATGTTTTATCACTGCCGCGAGACAGACCCAAGGCTTCTCCCACGATTAAGAACGGCCAGTCACGCCTTGACTGGTTTAGGGAACATGGTGCTGCTCATTGTCTGCATCTTTTAGTTACCCTCAGATAAGTGGGGCATTGTAATCTTTGATGAAGAGGCAGATAACTAAGGCACGGGAATAGGGGCTACTGACTTTTCCAACACATTTCAGAACCTACTGTCAGAATGGCACCTAATTACAGCAACAGGCCTGTAAATCTGTGCCTGGGTCTCTCTCCTCTTTTTGTCTGGCAATCACGAGATCTCAATCCTGCTGCTGGAATTGTAGTTTTCACCTGTTCCTTAGTACCTTGGGTGTAAGTAAAGCAATTTGGGACTAATTTTAGGGTTATTGGGCCAGGCCAGCATTTATTGCCCATCCCTGAACTGAGTGCTAGATGATTTAAGAGCCAACCACATTGCTGTAGGTCCTAAAGGATATTAGAAAAGCAGACAGGTTTTTACAACAATCAATAAAGATTTCATTATCGGACCATGAATTCCAGATTGTTATTTAATTCAAATTCTGCCATCCTACTATGGTGGGATTCAAACCCAAGACACCAGAGCATTATTACCCTGGGTCTCTGGATTGCTAGTCCAGTGACAATACCAGTACACCACCGCCTTTCCTTCCTGGCATAATACCATAATTTGCTTGACTGTAGTTTAGCTGGACTGGTTACATCTTTGTTGAAACCTCCCCCCATCTCCCATCCACTCCCCTCACTCCTGACTCTTGGCCTCAATATCGGAGAATCGCCCCCTTAAGAGTTTTGGAAGGACTAAGAATTGTTTAACAGAAAGAAAAACTGAATTGCTCTGAGGCAACTTTAACACTGGAGGAAATGTGGGAGTTCTGTTTGAGAGGAGATTTTGAAGACATGAACATTGATAAATGAGCAAGGTCTGAGGGTGGAGCTTTCAAGAAAATGAGGTAGAAGCTGTTGAAATGAAAATTGCTTATTGTCACAAGTAGGCTTCAAATAAAGTTACTGTGAAAAGCCCCTAGTCGCCACATTCCGGCGCCTGTTTGGGGAGGCTGTTACGGGAATTGAACCGTGCTGCTGGCCTGCCTTGCTCTGCTTTCAAAGCCAGCGATTTAGCCCTGTGCTAAACAGCCCCTGATAGGACAAGAGGGATAAGATAACTGTCACACAGAAATGCATGGACTAGTCAGTGATGGTCAGCATGGATTTGTCGAAGGAAAGTCTTGCATCACAAATTTGATTGAATTCTTTGAGGAAGTGACAAGAAGGGTTGATGAAGATAGTGCAGTGGATGTTGTGTACATGGACTTTAGCAAGGTGATTGACAAGGTTCCACGTGGCAGATTGGTCAAAAAAGTAAAAGCCCATGGGATACAGGCCAATGTGGAAAACTGGATAAAAAGTTGGCTTAGTAACATGAAACAAAGGGTGATGGTCGATGGTTGTCCTTGCAATTGGAAAGTTCTTCAGGATTGATCCTACTAATTTGCCCACCACCGACATAAGACTAACTGACCTATAATTGTTTGCCATTTCCTTTGATCCCTTTTTAAACAATGGAACAATGATGCATTTCTCCAGTCCTCTATTATCTCCTCTGTATCTAGTGAGGATTGGAAAATCATCCTCATAGCATTACTATCTCCTCCCTGGCCTCCTTCAGTAGCTTCGGAAACAATCCTTCTGACCCTGGCGACTTATCAACTTTCAAGGCTTCCAATCCTTTGAGTACTTCATCGCTCTTTATGATTATCCCATCCAATATTTCACAGTTTTCCTCCTGGACTACTGTATCTGCTTCATCCATTTAATTTGTAAACATGAAGACAAAATGTTCATTCAAAACCCTTCCCGCAGCCTCTGCATCTGCACACAAATTCCCTTCTTCATCTCTGATAGGTCCCACTTTTTCCAGAAGAAACCTTTTACCATTCATATATTGGTAAAACATCATTGGGTTTTCTTTAGTTTTACTTGCTAATCTTTTTTCATAGCCTCTCTTTGATTTCCTTATTTCCTGTTTTACTTTGTCACTGCACTTAAGAATCAGGTAATTGCTAAAGTGCAGAAGGAGGCCATTCAGCTCATCCAGTGTGTAGCTGTGGGAGGAATCCCACGCAGATATGGGGGGAAAGTGCTAACTCCACACAGGCAGTCACCCAAAGTCAGCATTGAATCCGGGTCCTTGGCGCTGTGAAGCAGCAGTGCTGACCACTGTGCAACCGTGCTATCCACGGTACTGCATATACACTCGTCTAGGCTATCTGCAGTGCCTAGTTCTTTGTGCTTATTGTATGCTTTCTTTTTCTGTTTGATCTTTCCCTGTATTCCTCTAGGCAACCATGGGTGGGGGGTGGGGGGCGGGTTACGGGTTAGGATGGGCGAGTGGGACTAGGTAGGGTGATCTTTTAGAAGTACCACTCTTACGTTTGGAGGCGACAGGTCTACTTGGTCCATTTAGGATCTCGCCTTTTAGTGCTTCCCACTGGTTTTTCACTGATTTATCAATTCTGGCCAGTCCACTTCAGCTAAGTCCCTTCTCATTTCTGCCAACTGTCACTTTACCCACTTTCCCTTCTTCGTTCCCCAAGACTAGGTCTAGAATTGCATCTCCTCTCATTGAGTTTGTCACTAATTGGTTGAAAGAGATTTCCTGGACACACTGCATGACTATTCTCCCTGAGTGCCCTTTTTTTCTTTGAATTACAGTTGATATTGGGATAGTTAAAGTCTCCTACTATTATTCCCGTCTTGTTCTTACAGGCAGAAATCTGCCAACATATTTGTTTTTCTATCTCTCTTTCACTATTTGGGGGTCAGTAGTGTGACTGCCCCTTTTTTATTTCTAAGCTCAATCCATAAAGCCTCGTTTGTCAACCTGTTTAGTTTGTCATCCCTTCTCACAACTGGAATTGAATCTTTAACCATTAGTGCTACTCCCCCTCCTTTTTTTAATCTCACCCTCTATCATCTCTGAACCAGGGATATTGAGCTGCCAATTTTGCCTCTCCTTTAGCCAGCTTTCTGTGATAGCAACGACACCCTACTGCCATGTGCCTACCTGCGCCCTTAACTCATCCACCATGTTAGTAATACTCCTTGCATTGAAGTATAAACAGTTTAACCTCACCATTTTCCCTTGCTGGACACTTTTTAAACGTTGCTTCTCCTGTACTTCCAAGTCAATTATTACATCTTCCACATCATTACTCTCCATTTTCCTGATCTGAATTTGACCTATCTGATCCTACTCCTGGGATCCTATCCCCTTGCCACACTGGGTTAAATACTCCCCAACAGAACTAGCAAAAGCCCCTGCAAGGACACTGATCCCAGCTCTGCCTGGGTGCAACATTTGTACAGGCCCCACCTTCCCCAGAACCGGTCCCAGTGCCTCAAGAATCTGAATCCCTCCTGGCTACACCATCTCTCCAGCCACGCATTCATCTGATCTATCCTCTTGTACCTGTTCTCAATAGCACATGGAACTGGGAGTAATCCTGAGATTACTACATTTGAGGTCCTGCATTTTAGTTTATCTCCAAGTGACACAAGAACAAGAATTGTGGCAAAACATTCATCTGCACCCGGCCTGTCAGCGACAGAGGGAGATTGTCCCACCTCAAAAGTCAGCCTTCACCCGCCCACCTCAGCAAGTCAGCCTTCACCCTCCCACCAAACTAGTGAAATTAAACTTCCGAAGCCTTACCCAATTGTGGGCTACATGCACCCCCAGATACTTGAAGTGAGACACTGCAAACAAAATGGCAAACCCCCCACCCCCGCTCCACTCCCGGAGGGGGAGACCATAAAGTACTCACTTTTCCCTTAATTCAATATGTACCCTGAAAAATATGTCCCAAATCTCTGAAGCAACTCCATTACAGGTCCCACTGAAGAGCTCGGCTCCGAAATATACAAGTCATCTGCATATAAGAACACCCTATGCTCCACTGCCCCCTCCCACCCCTCACTATTCCCTTCCACAACCCCGAGCTCCTGAGCGCAATGGCCAAGGGCTCTATAGCCAGTGTAAACAGAAGGGGGGATATGGGATATCCCTGCCTCGTACCCCGGTGTAATGCAAAATACCCTGAATTCGTACCATTTGTGCACATCGGCTCCTTATACAATAGCTACACCCATGCCACAAATTTCGACCAAATCCCAAATTTCTCCAATACCACCATCAAATAACTCCACTCTAATTGATCAAATGCCTTCTCCGCATCCATCGCCACCACCACCTCCGTTCCCCTTCCTTCTGCCGGAGAAAGCACCACATTCAACAATCTTCTCACATGCGAGGACAATTGTCTGTCCTTTATGAACCCCGTCTGGTCCTTCCCAATCACCTTTGGAAGGCACCCCTCCAACCTTAATGCCAAAAGCTTTGCCAATATCTTGCCGTCTACATTCAGGAGAGATATGGGCCTATACCACCCACACCCCACTGGATCCTTATCCTTCTTAAGCAACAATGAGATGGAAGCCTGCCTCATTGTTTGCGGCAAGACACCCTGTCTATCGCGTCCTCAAACATTCCCACCATCAATGGCGCCAGCCTATCCTTAAATCTTTAGTAAAATTCAACCCCAATTGCCACCTTCACCTCTTCCACCCTTATTAGCTCCTCCAATCCTGCCCTCTCCACCTCCCCCAACCTCGGGCACGATAGCCCACCCAGACACTCCCTCATCTCCCGCTCCTCCTCCAGTGGCTCTGATTTATACAAGTCCATATAAAACTCCCTGACACCTTATTAATCTGTTCCAGAGCCATCACCAACTCCCCGGCCCTTTCCCACACCCAAACTATCTCCCACCCTGCGGCCTCACTCCGGAGCTGACCTACCAACATACGCCCTGCCTTCTCCCCATACCCGTAGACAGTCCCCCTTGCCATTCTCAACTGAGGCACTGCTTTCCCCGTGGACAATAGGTCAAACCTCGCCTGCAACTCCTTCCTCTTTGCCAGGAGCTCCGGGTCCGGGCCCCCTGCATACCTCCCATCCACATCCAAAATCTCTTCAATCAGTTGTTGCCATTTATCCCTCTCCTCCCGATCCACCTTAGCCTTAAAAGATATCACCTCCCCCTCACCACCTGCTTCAGAGCCTCCCAGACCACCGACCGTGAGACCTCCCCTGTGCAATTGAACCCCACATACTCCTCAATCACCTTCCCTATCTTGGCACAGAAGCCCGATCCGCCAATAACCCTGCATCCATCCTCCACCCGGCTTCTGGGCCACCACCTTCTCCAAAACCATATCCATCCAATGAGGAGCGTGATCCGAGATCACAATTGCTGAGTACTCCAACCTCTTAACTCCGTCCAACGCAGCCTTTCCCACCACAAAAAAGTTAATCCTTGGAAACGCCTTGTGTGCCGGTTGAAAAGCAGTTCGCCATCTCCCTCATGAGCCCTACCAGTGCTTTCACACCCGCCGATTGGGTCAGCGAGCATACCTGGGACCTGTCTACCATCGGCTCCAGCACTATATTCCAATCCCCCCCTACTATCAACTGTGTCCAGATCTGGGAACTAACGTTCTCTTCATGAACCCGGTATCAACCCAATTGGGGCCAAATACGCTTACCAGCGCCACCAGCCTCCCCTCCAATGCACCCATCACTATCACATACCTGCCCCCCTGGTCCACCACCACCTTCTCCATCTGAAACCTCACCCTCTTGACCACCAAAATTGCCACCCCTGAACCCTACTATGAAACCCCGAGTTAAACACCTGATTCACCCAACCCCTTCCGAAGCCTCATCTGATCCTTCACCCTCCTGCAGCGTCACCACATCAGCTATTAAACTCTTCAAGTGCACAAAAACTCTCGCTCCCTTCACCGCTCCCCCTAACCCCTCACATTCTCGGTCATCATTCTGACCGGGGGTCACTCAACCACCCCCCACCCCCTCCCTCCACTCCTCCTATCTGTCATCACCATTACCCCAGGTCCTGCCCAACCAGCCAGGGCTACTCATCCTTTTGTTACTGTTGATCCCCTCCGCCCCTCCCAGAATCCCCCCATCCACTTCCTCTTGAAAACACCTCACTCAGTATCGATCCGCTCCTCCCACCACTCAGATCTCCGAGGTCCATCGAAACCTACTCGAGCAGGCTCCAATGACCACGGCCCCTCCCCCCACCACACTCTGTTAGCTAGCCAACCTATGTTCGCTAGTGCGGTGACCCCTGCCCGAGACCCCCTCCTCCCCTCCCCCTCCTCAGTAACCTGGCCCCACGTGCCTAAAACCCACCTCCCTTAAACCAAGAGACAATACAGAGCCACACCCATAAGAAAAAAAAACCCAAAACACGTTTAGATCCCCCCTCCCCCATTGAAGAGACAGAAACAAAACCCCAATTAAATAGAAGACCCTCAATAAAAAAACACAAACCCCTGTCCCCACCAACCAAGTCTAAATCCCAACTCTCATCTCAGTCCCAGTCCTTCAGCCTTAACGGACACCTCCGCTGCCTCCACCTTCTCAAAATAAAAGTGAAGTCCTTTGAGTTGTGAGTCACTCTCAGCTTTTTTGGGTAAACCACTCCAAATCTGCTGCCGAACAATGCTGCCTTCACCCCTCCAAAGGCAGCACGCCTTCTCGCCAGCTCCGCCATCAGATCTTGGTATATGCATATACCAATGCCTTCCCACTTCACATCCGTCTCTGCTTCCCCCCCCCCCCCCCCCCCGCCCCCACCAGCCCCCCCCCCCCCCCCCCTCCCTCCCCCACCCCCCCTCTCACCAGCTCCAAACCTCCTCCTTTACATGGTAGCTGTGGAAGCAGACTACAACTGCCCTTGGTGGCTCATTCGCTCCAGGCTTTGGCCTGAATGACCGATGTGCCCTGTCCATCTTGGAGCGGGAGGGTACTTCCCCTCACCCATCAACTCAGCAAACATCTTTGCAAAGCACTCGGTCAGCCTCGGGCCCTCCACCCCCTCAGGCAACGCCACGATTTTCACGTTTTGCCTCCTCGACCTGTTCTCCAGGTCCTCCACCTTCACTCTGAGCCCTTTGTTAACCTCTGCCACCCTCCACAGCTCCTCACCCATCGAGGTCAACTGGTCGCTGTGCTGCCAGAGAGCCTCCGCCATCCCCTTCAACTTCTTTCCTTTCTCCCTCACCATGACGGACGTCTTCGTCACTACCTCCTTTACCGGAGCCATTGCCTCCTCCACCCACTATTTCAGCGAAGCCATCAGGTCCTGTTATATTATTATTGGTAGTAATATGTCGTTGCTCATTGCCTTTTGACCCAGAATGATCCGTTGAGTTGATGACAAAGAAACCATCAATCTTTAGATTGAATCAAAACTAATTTAGTGGATAACGATTAATTAAATGAAGTTCGCACACGCTACTGAGCTATAACTAGTAATAAAGTAATGTTGAATCTGTCCAGCAATAATCTATAATCTAGTAGTCAATAACGATATCCTCGTGTTAACTCTCTCTAATCTAATCTACTCCTCGTGCTGTGATCAGTCTCTCTCCTTTGCTAACTACCCAGCATTCCCTGATGTCTGATATTTATACCGAGAACTGGTGGTGCCCTCTAGTGTTTGAATTACACTGAGATGTAATAATTAACCCTTCACTGGCGTACCTATATACATATCATTACATGTCCCTCTGAAGCACCTCCCAAATGCTTGGCAGCCAGCCTTTCAAACTCCACCGACATCACCTCGGTCAGAGTTTCCACTGTGAGGGGGCGGCCCCACCCGACGACCCAGCCCCTCATCTCTCTTCCTGCAGGACTTGCAGAAGCACTTGCCGGTGGACTTTCGCACGTCCCCTTCTTTCCAGCACCTTTCTTCTGGGGCTTCAACATTCTTTGACTTCCTTATGACTTCACACACCAACTCATCCACTGAAACCGGCATAAAAGTCCAAACAACAGAGAGTCTAGCAGGAGCCACCTAACGTGCAACTTCCACCTACATGCCACCACCAGAAGTCCGTAAATATTCATTCTAAAAGGTGACACGACCCAAATGCAATGCAAACTCTATAAAATGATAGGTATTGTCAATTCTCTGGCCCTGGTTTTTGAATCGGGATTTCCATTAAATACTGTTTGTTATTGAATGTTTGGGATACGCTGCATCTTTACTCCATTTTATAAGTACAGTACTCCTGCTTTCAGAATAGCATTACAGCTTGACTTTTTTCCATCAAGTATAACAGGTTAGATATAAACCCGAGACACAAAGAACTCTCAAGAACGCTGTCATACCTCAACAGATTTCACCAGCCCTTTAATGTAACAATTGAGAATGTGACAGAGCATGAGGCATGTAGCCACAACAGCCAATAATTAGGAGACTACAAAGTACATTTCTGGATTCATGTTTCATTGCAATGCACTCCAACCCCATTTCTGTCATCTTTAAGTAAGTACTCTGACCATTTTAAACCATGCAGAATCACACATTCAGTCAGCCCAATAGCATTTAATCTTCCCCATGGGGAACAGTAAAATAAATGGATGTTATAACAATGTCTGTTATGATATCGCTGCTTTGTGAAATGAAGTCAGTGTCAGTTTACACTATCAGACCTCTGTGACTTTTCACCTTGTGTGTGACATGAAGTGAAACCCCTATCCATGAAGGCAAGAGTCCGTGCAAATCGAAGCATGAGCAAAATACTTGTGTTGAAATATTTATTCCTTGTCACAAACATTTAAAAAAAAAACTTTGACAAAGCATTGTACAACATTCAAGTAAAATAAATTCGCTGGAAATTTTTTCACGTGTGGATGATTACCTTCTGCTGTTTCAAAAACTCTCCACCCCAAATATTTTTCAATTTTTTGATGATGTAAAGCTGAAAAGGATCCAGTTCATTCAAATTCAGAAATATGATAACCCACAGCGCCAATAACATTCAGGATTGCTTTAGACATTTACTACATGTACAAAGCGATCTAAATCAAAGCAACAAAAAAAAAATCAAAATTTAAATGAATATACTCATACGTCTCAGTTTCTTAGATTCACTGAATCATACTGCACAAAGAGAACACTCAGCCTATCTTTGCTCCTAAAGAAATATCTAATTAGCCCTGCTCTTTCCCCTTTGGCTTAAACATTTTGGATGCGTTGGATTGTTGCTACCACAGTGTGTCTTTTATCCGTATGTGGTGGACAAATGACTCTGAGTCAACTTCACTTTAAATCAATAGTCTTTATTCACACTCACATAATGTTGTAGTTAATCAATCACTCCATCAACACAAGTTATTCTACAGAGTACTAAAAGTTCGTACTAGACATTAACTTAACTTTTGTGTGACTAGCAAGTACCCAAACAGATATTGGCCTCTATCTGTGCGTTGGTTTCTGTTGTCCTCTATGCTTTGTCCTTGGTCTGGTCTGATGCTCTAGCTCTGGTCTTCCTTCTGTTTGGTGGCGTGATGGTCCTCTTTGTGGTGGCCGCTGAAGATCACCGTTGTTTCGTTGCTGTTGCGCGCTGCTGCAGAGCGGGATTCTAAGGTGGTGCGGCATCTTTTAACCTCCTTGGATTTTGCGCCCCTTTTGGGTGGCCTCTGGGTCATTGCCAATCAATTGATCAGGGTTCGATCACCCTGATTGATCAAGTCCAATCAGGCCCTACCACATTGATTGCGGGGTGTACACTCACTGGCCATATTTCTAGGTGTTAGGGGCATGTAGGCTTTCCAAATAAGGAATTCCAGTGCCGCTGTTTCTGGTAAACAAGCATGATTGACTGGATTGTTCTATTGTTCCTGGGATTGCCGAGAGATGGCCTTTTTCCTGTGTATTGCGATGTCTAGGCTGCAGTTTGCCCATCAATGTTTTTTTAAACTGCAGCCTGCTTGTCCTTTACTTGGCTAAAGTTCCCAGCATCCTATGCAGGATGCCATTTTAGGTGGCCGTTCGGCCACAGGATGTTCAGTCAATGAGGATGCTGAAGACCGAGATCAATAGATTTTTGCACACCAAGGAAACCAACAAATAAGATGGAAAATTTTAATTCAGGCAGAGGCCGGATTTCTCCGGTTGTTGCGATTCAATTTTCTCGCCAGATCACATCCCCACCACTGGGTTTCCCGGCAGCGTGGGATAATTACAATGGGAAATCCCATTGACAATCGGCGAGAAGATATAATCCCACCTCCAGCGAACGGCACGCTGCCGAGAAACATGAGGCTGGCGGACCTCAGAATCCTGCCCAGGAGATCAACCATGATCTTATTGAATAGTGCAGCAGGTTTGAGGGGCCTGGGCTTTTTCCTGTGTGTGGTAAACCACTGTTACACCTGCATTAGGTGATGTAAGGTAGGACCTGTACTACAGGTTCGCCGGTAGTCCCTGCCTGATGGCTCCGTCCAGTAGGCGGAGTATAAATATGCGTGTTCTCCATTCAGCAGCTATTTCGCCAGCTGCTGTGGGAGGCCACACATCTTAGAGCAATAAAGCCTCAGTTGTATCCAACTCTAGGCTTTGTTCAATTGATCGTGCTTTAATTTATTGCTCTAAGATTTTCTAAAAGATGGACCTCCGTATCAAGCCAGATCGCCTGCAGCTGGATCCGCAAACAAGCGACGCCAAAAAGGACTTTCAACACTGGCTAGATTGCTTCGAGGCCTATATCAACTCAGCGACCACCCCTCTTCCGGAGGCTCAGAAGATACAGATCCTGTACTCAAGGTTGAGCTCCAACGTGTTTCCGCTGATCCAGGACGCCCCGAACTACGCCGACGCCATGGTGCTTCTCAAAGAAAACTACGCACAGAAAACGAACACGCTCTTCGCCAGGCACGTACTCGCCACTCGCTCTTAACTCCCTGGTGAGTCCATAGAAGACTTCTGGCAGGCCCTTATCCCACACGTCCGGGACTGTGACTGTCAGGCCGTTATAGCCACTGAACATTCGAACCTCCTTATGCGGGACGCGTTCGTTACGGGGATTGGGTCGAACCTCATACGCCAAAGACTGTTAGAAGGGGCCACGCTCGATCGAGCTGAGACAAAGAAGCCAGCGCTCTCGATGACGGTCGCCTCGCGCGACATTCAGGCCTACCCCCCCAGACACGCGGCCCACCGCTCCTGTGCATCGTGAACCCCACAAACGGCCACCCCAGCGGGGGCCTTACCCAGCCAGTACTCTTGCGCCACGCGCCAGCCCGCGCACCACGGGGGTCCCCGATATTACTTCTGCGGCCAGCAGAAACACCCTCGCCAATGCTGCCCGACCCGTGCGGCCCTTTGCAAGGCTTCGGCAAAAAGGTGCACTTCGCCGCGATGTGCCAGGCCCGCGCAGTCGCCGTTATCGCCCCCACCCCTCTAGTCTACACACAATGGGCGCAGCCATCTTCATCTCCCCGGACCACGCGCGACCAGTGGGCGCCGCCATCTTCACCTCCCGGGGCAACGTGCGGCTAGTGGGCGCCGCCATCTTATTCCCCTCAGTCCACGTGCGGCCCATGGCCGCCGCCATTTTGTCTCCCCCATGGGGCATGGACACCGACAGCATTCCAGGACCTGGGCCCCCCAGGCTCCCCATCATCCGACGCCAGCGACGACCGACCACGACTCGCCTCAGTGACGATTGACCAGTCTCGCCCGCACAACCTGGCCATCGCATCGACCAGCATGAAAATCAGCGGCCACGTGACCTCTTGCCTGCTGGACTCCGGGAGCACCGAAAGCTTCATACACCTGGATACGGTAAGGCGCTGCTCCCTCGCGGTACACCCCGCCAACCAAAGAATCTCCCTGGCCTCCGGATCACATTCTGTCGCCATCTGGGGGTACTGTACGGTCACACTCACGGTCCAGGGCGTAGAATTCAGCGGCTTCCGCCTCGACGTCCTCCCTAACCTCTGCGCTGCTCTACTGCTAGACCTGGACTTCCAGTGCAATCTCCAGAGCATAACCCTCAAATTTGGCGGGCCCCTACCACCCCTCACTGTGTGCGGCCTCGCGACCCTATAGGTCGATCCGTCTTCTCTCTTCGCAAATCTAACCCCGGATTGCAAACCCGTCGCCACTAGGAGCAGACGGTACAGCACCCAGGACAGGACCTTCATCAGGTCCAAGGTCCAGCGGCTGCTTGAGAAGGCATCATCGAGGCTAGCAACAGCCCCTGGAGAGCCTAAGTGGTAGTCGTTAAAACTGGGGAGAAACACAGAATGATCGTGGACTACAGCCAGACCATCAATCGGTATACGCAGCTCGACGCGTACCCCCTCCTACACATATCTGATATGGTCAATCAGATTGCACAGTACCGGGTCTTCTCAACGGTAGACCTCAAATCCGCCTATCACCAGCTCCCCATTTGTAAATCGGACTGTCCATACACTGCTTTTGAGGCGGACGGTTGTCTCTATCATTTCCTCAGGGTCACTAACGGGTTCTCGGTCTTCCAAAGGGAGATGGACCGAATGGTCGACCAGTACGGTTTGCGGGCCACCTTCCTGTACCTAGACAACGTCACCATCTGGGCCCATGACCAGCAGGACCACAATGCCAACCTTGCTAAATTTCTCTACACCGCCACTCTCCTCAACCTCCCCTACAACAAGGAGAAGTGCGTGTTTAGCACGAACCACTTAGCCATACTTGGCTATGTGGTCCAGAACAGAGTTCTGGGGCCCGATCCCGACTGCATGCGCCCCCTCATGGAGCTCCCCCTTCCGCACTGCCCCAAGGCCCTCAAATGCTGCCTGGGGTTCTTCTCATACTACGCCCAGTGGGTCCCAAACTATGCGGACAAGGCCCGCCCACTCATACAGTCCACACACTTTCCCCTGGCGGCCGAGGCACAACAGGCCTTCGCCCGTGTCAGAGCCAATATCGCCAAGGCCGGGATGCATGCAGTAGACGAGTAGAGAGCGACTCATCAGACGTCGCCCTAGCCGCCACCCTCAATCAGGTAGGCAGGCCCGTGGCATTCTTCTCCCGCACACTTCATGCCTCAGAAATTTGGCACTCATCCGCCAAAAAAGAGGCCCAAGCTATTGTTGAGGCTGTGCGGCATTGGAGACATTACCTGGCTGGCAGGTGATTCACCCTCCTCACTGACCAACGGTCGGTAGCCTTCATGTTCAATAACACACAGCGGGGCAAGATCAAAAACGATAAAATCTTGAGCTGGAGGATCGAGCTCTCCACCTATAATTACGAGATTCTGTATCGCCCCGGCAAACTCAACGAACCTCCAGATGCCCTATCACGACGTACATGTGCCAGCGCACAAGTAGACCGACTCCAGGCCCTGCACGACAGCCTTTGTCACCCGGGAGTCACACGGTTGTGCCATTTTGTCAAGGCTCGCAATCTGCCCTACTCCGTCTCAGTGAAAGAGCACGAGGAGAGCAGCGGAGACACAGTGAAAGAGCGCGAGGAGAGCGGCGGAGACACAGTGAAAGAGCGCGAGGAGAGTGGCGGGGACACAGCGAAAGAGCGCGAGGAGAGCGGTGGAGACACAGTGAAAGAGCGCGAAGAGAGCGGTGGGGACACAGTGAAAGAGCGCGAGGAGAGCGGCGGGGACACAGTGAAAGAGTGCGAGGAGAGCGGCGGGGACACAGTGAAAGAGCGCAAGGAGAGCGGCGGGGACACAGTGAAAGAGCGCGAGGAGAGCGGCGAGGACACAGTGAAAGAGCGCGAGGAGAGCGGCGGAGACACAGTGAAAGAGCGCGAGGAGAGTGGCGGGGACACAGCGAAAGAGCGCGAGGAGAGCGGCGGAGACACAGTGAAAGAGCGCGAGGAGAGCGGCGGGGACACAGTGAAAGAGCCCAAGGAGAGCGGCGGGGACACAGTGAAAGAGCGCGAGGAGAGCGGCGGGGACACAGTGAAAGAGTGCAAGGAGAGCGGTGGGGACACAGTGAAAGAGCGCGAGGAGAGCGGCGGGGACACAGTAAAAGAGCCCGAGGAGAGCGGCGGGGACACAGTGAAAGAGCCCAAGGAGAGCGGCGGGGACACAGTGAAAGAGCCCGAGGAGAGCGGCGGGGACACAGGATAAAAGAGCGCAAGGAGAGCGGCGGGGACACAGTGAAAGAGCGCGAGGACAGCGGCGGGGTCACAGTGAAAGAGCGCGAGGAGAGCGGCGGGGACACAGGATAAAAGAGTGCAAGGAGAACGGCGGGGTCACAGCTGCAGGAGAAGGGGCCTTCAGATTTTCTGCAGGAGCAGGGGTCTGTCGGGAAGGTAAGTTTACCTCTTTAAAAACTTACCTTGCAGGAGAAGCGACCTTCAGATTTTCGGCGTGGGCAGTGGCCAGGGGTCTGTCGGGAAGGTAAGTTTACCTCTTTAAAAACTTTTAAAACTTACCTTGAAGAGTGACATCGCAGCAAAGCAGTGACCTGATTGGCTGGTAAGGAAAGTGTTCCAATTAGCAGTAGCTGGGAGAAATTTTACTCTTCGGGTGTTGGTAAGTATTGTGATTGGTAAGTAAAATCTTTATTCCTTTCACTTATTCATTATTTGGTATTATATTTGTAATCAGTTAAGGTAAAGTATAAAAATGGCAGGAGATCCCAGACCCGTGTTATGCTCCTCGTGCTCAATGTGGGAGTTCAGGGACGCGGCCGATGCCCCTGACTATTTCATGTGCGGGAAGTGTGTCCAACTGCAGCTCCTGTTAGACCGCATGACGGCTCTGGAGCTGCGGATGGACTCACTTTGGAGCATCCGCGATGCTGAGGAAGTCATGGATAGCACGTTCAGTGAGTTGGTCACACCGCAGATTAGGATTGGTGAGGGAGACAGGGAATGGGTGACCAAAAGGCAGAGAAAGAGCAGGAAGGCAGTGCAGGTGCCCCCTGCAGTTATCTCCCTCCAAAACAGGTATACCGTTTTGGATGCTGTTGGGGAGATGACTCACCAGGGGAAGGCAGTAGTAGCCAGGCTTTTGGCACTGTGGCTGGCTCTGCTGCACAGAAGGGTGGGAAAATTACTGGCAGGGCTATAGTCAATGGGGATTCAATCGTAAGGGGAGTAGACAGGCGTTTCTGTGGTCGAAAACAAGACTCCCGAATGGTATGTTGCCTCCCGGGTGCACGGGTCAGGGATGACTCAGATCGGCTGCAGGACATACTGAAGGGGGAGGGTGAACAGCCAGTTGTCGTGGTGCATATAGGCACCAATGATATAGGTAGAAAATGGGATGAGGTCCTACAATCAGCATTTAGGGAATTAGGAGATAAGTTAAAAAGTAGGACCTCAAAGGTAGTAATCTCAGGATTGCTACCAGTGCCACGAGACAGTCAGAGTAGAAATTCAAGAATAGTCAGAATGAATACGTGGTTTGAGAGATGGTGCAGGAGGAAAGGGTTCAGATTTTTGGGACATTGGAACCGGTTCTGGGGGCAGTGGGACCATTACAAATCGGATGGTCTACATCTGGGTAGGACTGGAACCAATGTCCTAGGGGGTGCTTTTGCTAACACTGTTGGGGAGGTTTTAAACTAATGTGGCAGGGGGATGGGAACCAGGTTAGGAAGTTAGAGGTCAGTAAAGAGGCAGCAACTAAGGCCAGTAAGGTACGAGATAATAAACTCAATGTGACTAAGGGGAAGAGGAGACAGGGACAGGATGATGAACGCAAAGGGACAGGTGGTCTGAGGTGCATTTGTTTTAATGCGAGAAGTGTAGCAGGTAAGGCAGATGAATTTAGGGCTTGGATTAGTACCTGGGAATATGATGTTATTGGTATTACTGAGACTTGGTTGAGGGAAGGGCAAGACTGGCAACTAAATATCCCAGGGTATAGATGCTTCAGGAGGGATAGAGAGGGAGGTAAAAGGGGTGGAGGAGTTGCACTGACTACTGGTCAGAGATGATATCACAGCGGTGATTAAGGAGGGCACGATGGAGGATTTGATCACTGAGGCACTATGGATAGAGCTAAGAAATAGGAAGGGTGCAGTAACATTGTTGGGACTTTACTACACAACTCCCAAAAGCGAGCGTGAAGTAGAGGTACAAATATGTAGACAGATTATAGAAACATGTAGGAGCAATAGGGTGGTCGTGATGGGAGATTTTAACTTCTCCAACATTGAAAGGGACTCATGTAGTATTGGAGCCGTAGATGGAGCAGAATTTGTAAGGAGCATCCAGGAGAGTTTTTTAGAGCAGTATGTAAATAGTCCAACTCGGGAAGGGGCCATACTGGACCTCGTATTGGGGAATGATCCCGGCCAGGTGGTTGAAGTTTCAGTTGGTGATTACTTTGGGAATAGCGATCACAATTCCGTAAGTTTTAGAATACTCATGGACAAAGACGAGAGTGGTCCTAAAGGAAGAGTGCTAAATTTGGGAAAGACCAAGTATAACAAAATACGGCAGGAGCTAGGGAATGTGGATTCGGAGCAGCTGTTTAAAGGTAAATCCACATTTGAAATGTGGGAGTCTTTTAAGGAAAGGTTGACTAGAGTGCAGGACAGACATGTCCCTGTGAAAATGAGGGATAGAAATGGCAAGATTAGGGAACCATGAATGACGGGTGGAATTGTGAGACTAGCTAAGATGAAAAAGGAAGCATACATAAGATCTAGGCGACTTAAAACTGATGAAGCTTTGGAGGAATATCGGGAAAGTAGGACAAATTTCAAACGCGCAATAAAGAGGGCTAAAAGTGGTCATGAAATATCTTTGGCTAACAGGGTTAAGGAAAATCCCAAAGCCTTTTATTCGTGTCTAAGGAGCAAGAGGGTAACTAGAGAAAGGATTGGCCCACTCAAAGACAAAAGAGGGAATTTATGCGTGGAGTCAGAGGAAATGGGTGAGATTCTTAATGAGTACTTTGCATCGGTATTCACCAAGGAGAGGGACATGACGGATGTTGAGGCTAGGGATGGATGTTTAAATACTCTAGGTCAAGTCGGCATAAGGAAGGGGGAAGTTTTGGGTGTTCTAAAAGGCATTAAGGTGGACAATCCCCAGGTCCGGATGGGATCTATCCCAGGTTACTGAGGGAAGCGAGGGACGAAATAGCTGGGGCCTTAACAGATATTTTTGCAGCATCCTTGAGCACAGGTGAGTTCCCGGAGGACTGGAGAATTGGTAATGTTGTCCTTTATTTAAGAAGGGTAGCAGGGATAATCCAGGGAATTATAGACCTGTGAGCTTGACGTCAGTGGTAGTCAAACTGGTGGAGAAGATACTGAGGGATAGGATCTATTCACATTTGGAAGAAAATAGACTTATCAGTGATAGGCAGCATGGTTTTGTGCAGTGAAGGTCATGTCTTACAAACCTAATAGAATTCTTTGAGGTAGTGACAATGTTAATTGATGAGGGAAGGGCTGTAGATGTCATATACATGGACTTCAGTAGGGAGTTTGATAAAGTTTCCCATGGCAGGTTGATGGAAAAAGTGAAATTGTATGGGGTTCAGAGTGTACAAGCTAGATGGATAAAGAACTGGCTGGGCAACAGGAGACAGAGTAGTGGTGGAAGGGAGTGTCTCAAAATGGAGAAAGGTGACTAGTGGTGTTCCACAGGGATCCGTGCTCGGACCACTGTTGTTTGTGATATACATAAATGATCTGGACGAAGGTAGAGGCGGTCTGATTAGCAAGTTTGCAGATGATACTAATATTGGTGGAGTTGCAGATAGCGAGGAGAACTGTCAGAGAATACAGCAAAATATAGTTGGATTGGAGAGTTGGGCAGAGAAATGGCAGATGGAATTCAATCCAGGCAAATGCGAGGTGATGCATTTTGGAAGATCTAATTCAAGAGCGGACTATACGGTCAATGGAAGAGTCCTAGGGAAAATTGATGTACAGAGAGATCTGGGAGTTCAGGTCCATTGAATCCTGAAGGGGGCAACGCAGGTCGATAGAGTGGTCAAGTAGGCATACAGCATGCTTACCTTCATTGGACGGGGTATTGAATACAAGAGTGGGCAGGTCATGTTACAGTTGTATAGGACTTTGGTCAGGCCACATTTGGAATACTGTGTGTAGTTCTGGTCGCCACATTACCAGAAGGATGTGGATGCTTTAGAGAGGGTGCAGAGGAGGTTCATCAGGATGTTGCCTGGTATGGAGGGTGCTAGCTATGAAGAAAGGTTGAGTAGATTAGGATTGTTTTTGTTGGAAAGACGGATGTTGAGGGGGGACCTGATTGAGGTCTACAAAATTATGAGAGGTATGGACAGGGTGGATAGCAAGAAGCTTTTTCCAAGAGTGGGGGTGTCAATTACAAGGGGTCACGATTTCAAGGTGAGAGGGGGAAAGTTTAAGGGAGATGTGCGTGGAAAGTTTTTTACGCAGAGGGTGGTGGGTGCCTGGAATGCTTTGCCAGCGGAGGTGGTAGAGGCAGGCACGATAGCATCATTCAAGATGCATCTAGACAGATGTATGAACGGGTGGGGACCAGAGGGAAGTAGATCCTTGGAAAATAGGCGACAGGTTTAGATAAAGGATCTAGATTGGCGCAGGCTGGGAATGCCGACGGGCCTGTTCCTGCGCTGTAATTTTCTTTGTTCTTTGTTCTTTGTAATCACCAGGGACTGCCAGATCTGTGCGGAGTGCAAGCCGCACTTCTACCGGCCAGACTGTGTGCACCTGGTGAAGGCCTCCCACCCCTTTGAACGCCTCAGCGTGGATTTCAAAGGGCCCCTCCCCTCCACCGACCGAAACACGTATATTCTCCGTGTGGTTGATGAGTACTCCAGATTCCCCTTCACCATCCCATGCCCTGATATGACGTCTGCCACCGTCATCAAAGCCCTCAACACAATCTTCGCTCTGTTCGGTTTCCCCGCCTACATCCACAGTGACAGGGGATCCTCATTCATGAGCGATAAGCTGCGTCGGTTCCTGCTCAGCAGGGGTATCGCCTCCAGCAGGACAACCAGCTATAACTCCCGGGTAAACGGGCAGGTAGAGAGAGAGAACGGGATGGTATGGAGGGCCGTCCAACTGGCCCTACGGTCCAGGAACCTCCCAGCCTCTCGCTGGCAGGAGGTTCTCCCTGATGCACTCCACTCCATTCGGTCACTGTTGTGCACCGCCACTAACAACACACCCCATGAACGTCGCTTTGCCTTCCCCAGGAAGACCACATCTTGGCTCCCAACTTGGCTCGCAGCTCCAGGACCAGTCCTGCTCCGTAGGCACATCCAACTCCACAAGGCGGACCTGTTGGTGGAGAGGGTGCAATTACTCCATGCAAACCCCCAGTATGCCTACATGGCGTACCCTGATGGCCGCCAGGATACTGTCTCCCTCAGGGACCTGGCACCAGCAGGTTCCACACACACACACCCCTCCGGCCCGGCGCCACCCTCCCCTCCCGTGGTGCTTCCAGCATTAACCCCCCAGGACCATTCCTCCTTCCCCTGCCCACGCCCGAAGAGGAAGAGGATTTCAGCACGCTCCCGGAGTCACCGAACATCGGGCCAGCATCGACATCGCCGCCACCACTATGTCGATCCCAGCGGAACATCAAGGCACTGGACCGGTTAAACCTCTAACTGGTCCGCCGGACTTCAAAAGACTTTTTCTTCTGCTCAAAAAATGTAAATATAGGTTCATTGCTGTATATAGTTCTCCACCACCCCCGCCGGACTCAATTTTAACAGGGGGTGAATGTGGTAAACCACTGTTACACTTGCATTAGGTGATGTAAGGTAGGACCTGTACTACAGGTTTGCCGGTAGTCCCTGCCTGCCGGTAGTCCGCCCAGGAGGCGGAGTATAAATATGCGTGTTCTCCATTCAGCAGCCATTTCGCCAGCTGCTGTGGGAGGCCACACATCTTAGAGCAATAAAGCCTCAGTTGTATCCAACTCTAGTCTTTGTTCAATTGATCGTGCTTCACTGTGTTCTTTTGTTCAGTTAAGGCTCCTGAACTGATGCTGCTGTATCGGTACACATGCTCCATTATCTTTCTCATTGTTCCATGCCCCGATTGTACCAATATTGTGGCACAGACAGCAAATGCCTCACCGCTGTTATTAGACAAAGAAGCAAAGAATATCCTCTGTCTCATAGGAAGTAACCATGCAGTCTCTGTGCCTCAAATAATATAGGCTCACGTTTGATTGCTAGAAGATGAAAACATTTTAGTTGTTTCTGTTATCGACGCCACTGAATGCATGATTCCATGTTGGCAATCATCCTAAAGTTGCATGTTATGGGCGATAAATTGACGTTTCATAAAGGAATAGGAATTGCGGGCAGGTTCATGTAGGGCTAACAATATACCATATGTGGTCCCTGGTCCCGAGAGAAACTTGCAATGCCATAGCACTGAATTTTCATTTTGAGGTGGGCAACAGGAGTCAGGACTGTTTCTGCGTCCCAAAGCCATCCCAGAGGGAGACAGTTACTTTTCAGGATTTTGACCAGGGCGTACACTTAATTGACTTAGAGACAGGGTGCACTGTCTAATTCTGGGGGAGGAGAGGCTCTCGAATTTTGATGGCTAATCAGAGGTCTTCCAGTTTCAGAGAAGCAGATGACTACAATAAAGGGTAAGTAATTGAAAGGTCTTTTTAGCATGAAGGTATCTCTGCAACTTTTCAAACAATTTAATTAACAATGGAACAAACAGCCATGCCACCATGGTGGGGTAAAGGGGGTGGTGGGAAATCCTACAGGGCAGCCTTTGGCTGCACCCTCACCCAGGCAGGGAGGGAGTTTTGTAAGTCTGCAGTATAGTGCAGGCACCCCGGACTGTTCCTGGAGGCCCGTCTCCAGGCAGTTGATTGAGCATCCGGTCTGTTGTATCAGAAAGCTGGAGGCTGACTGGAAATTACAAGTTGACCTCCATTATCTCCCTTTAACAAAGTTCTTATTGAGCCTAATTGACTGCCCACCATGTGGGGGTGGCCTCCAATCCACTTCACCCAGATTTTCCAGAGCCAGGTACAATGCCAAAACAGTACCAGGAAACTGAATGCCAGCCAGTGCTTGTATTTCCAGGCCCCATCTGCCTCGGTTTCCGACCTTGGGGAAGTCCAGAGATCCTGCCCATAGGTTTCATGGCACTAACATGGTGTTGCTGAGCATCTGAGGGGTCAGGATATTTGTTGACCAGTTCAACAGTGAATTGCATCCATTGGAAGCAATGCAGGCAGTACCTTGGCTGATATGGGTGCCAATTTCTTTAATTAAGTGTGATGATGATGACTTTGACAGACATTGGCAATGCTGTACCAATGGTGGAGTATGTTTAGGAGTTTTCTCAAAGCATGCACTACAACTCTGCCTCAATAGGGTTACTTTAGACTTGAGGGAACAGTACAAAATGGGTGATGTCCATTCAGCCACCAGCTCTATATCTTTCCTGAAAATAGGGAGATCTATACAACAGACCGCTGAAATTACTTCCAACCTCTCTGCTGAAACACAGCTTCCTGAGAGACTGGACCTCACACAGATTGAGAGACGGTTGTTTCAGCCAATATTTATGAGAGATGAAGTTCAGCGTGTCAATCAAATAAGCCCTCCATCCCCTCTGAGACCACAGTGACAATGGGTGAGAATTTTCCATTGGCAGGCTATTATGAGTTTCCAGGTGATTATATCAGGCGAAGTTTTATGAGTCACCCATGGGCGAGATAGCAGGCAGGTGGACCTGTAATATAGGGCACCATGTCATTGGTGGTATGTCCGTAACAGCCTGCCGCCCTTGCCCCAATTATGATTTTAAGATTGACAGGGGATGTATCAGGTGAGTCACGTGCCCATAACAAGATGTTCTTAAGTGGGTAATTAATGCTCAATTGAGGGTCTTCTTCCACTGCTGTTCAGATTCAACAGGTGATGTGAGAGGCTAACTACCCCTAACGTGCAGCCCGGCAGATTTCACCCTGCAACTTGCGGCAATATGGGGGTGTGCGGAGGCAATCTTTCTGGGTCCCATGTGCCAAGTGGAGGCTCTTTCCATAGATTTTTGTGTTCTCTCGGGATTCACCCGTTGCGTCCAATTCCCCGCCGGGCACAATGCGGTGGCTGTATCGCGCCCCTTATTTTGTCTATACATGTAACAAAATAAATATATAACGCACAAAATTCAGATAGATTTAAGTTGCAAAATCACTGTAGAAAAGAAATCCAATTTTAATCTAGAGTCACCAATGCTGGTTGGACGTATTCCTGTAGCTTCGATCACATGAAATCTGATGACAACATCGGACCATATGATGTCCGATCACATGATGCAAGCCCACAGTTTTAGGTTTTTGCTGCAATGACCTTATGAAGTTAAACCTCATGTCTTAGTGTTCAGTCCGTTTCTGGAATTGTCCTGAGCTGCTTGTCTCTTTTATCTGTCCTTTGTTAACATGGGTGTGCACTTACTGGCAAAGCCTTATTAAGAAATAACTCATAATATAAAAGAAAATAACTGCAGATGCTGGAACCTGAAACAAAAACAGAAAAGACGGGACAATCTCAGCAGGTCTGACAGCATCTGAGGAGAGAGAACGGAGCTAACGTTTCAAGTCTGGATGACTTTTAGTCCCCCTTTTAAATCTACATTATTTATCTTGAAGCCTCATTACAATCTCTCAATTGCAAACAGGACCTCATTGATATCTCATGTAAAAGGGGGGTAGATACAGGATTGTAACGGGTGCTTTGAAGGGGAGGTTGGTAGCGCTGGTAAGCTTATATGCCCCCAATTGGGACGATGGGGGGTTCTTGAGAGAACGTTGGCTGTCATTCCGGATGTGGATACCCATGAGTTGATAGTGGGAGTGGGAGAATAGGAATACAGTGTTAGATGTGAGGGCGGGAGGGATTGGAACACAGTGCTGGAGCTGAGGGGGGATAGGTCACAGCCGCGCTCACTGACCCTGTCCGGGGTGGGGGAGGGGGGGGGAAAGGTGTTGGGGGGATTTATGAGGTAGAATGGGGGGACTGACCCATGGAGATTTTAGCACCTGAGGGACCAGGAGGATTAGTTTTATTCGCCAGTGCAAAAGGTGTTTGTTGAGAGTTGATTTCTTTGTAGTGGGAAAGGCACCGTTAGCTGGAGTTAAGAAGGCAGAGTATTTGACAGTTGTGATTTTGGATCATGCTTCACATTGGATGAACATGGTCCTGGAGAAGGGATTATCTCAGAAGCCGGGTGGAGACTGGAATCGTGATTGTTGACAGATCGGAGCTTCTGTGTTAGAATGGGGAAAGTGATCGAGGAATATGTTTAATTCTTAACTCTACTGGGGCGGTCGTGCCGTAGGTGGTTTGGGAGGCTCTGAAGGCAGTGGTAAGGGAGGAGGTTAATTAGTTTAAGGTTAAGGTGGCGGAATCAGTGGGGGTAGAAGAGGTGAAGGTCGCGATTGGGCGGATCGAGACGCAGAAGGCAGCAGAGCCTGATGGTTTTCCGGTGGAGTTCCATAAGAAATTTAAGGATAAGCTTACGCCATTGTTGGTGGGAATGTTCGAGGAAACGACGGTCAGGGTTTTCCAAAAATGAAGAGACAGGCCCCCATCTCATTCCTGCTAAAAAAGGATAAGGACCCGGTTGAATGTGAGTTGTACAGGCCCATATCTCTACTGAATGTAGACACTAAGATATTGGCAAAAGTGTTAGCACTAAGGTTGGAGGTGTGCCTACCGAGAGTGATTGGGGAGGATCAGATGGAGTTTGTTAAGGGCAGACAACTGTCGTTGAATGTGCGGTGGCTGCTGAATGTGGTGCTTTCCCTGGCAGAAGGAAGGGAGTTGGAGGTGATGGTGGCGTTAAATGCGGAGAAGGCATTTGGTCGGGTGGAGTGGAGCTATCTGATTCGGTGTTGGAGAAGTTTGCGATTGGGCCTAAGTTTGTGACATGAAAATCGCTTATTGTCACAAATAGGCTTCAAATGAAGTTACTGTGAAAAGCCCTTGGTCGCCACATTCCGGCACCTGTTCAGGGGGGGCTGGTACAGGAATGGATGAAGTTGCTGTATAAGGAACCAATGGCATGAATTACATGAACTCAGGGTATTTTTTGTTGCGTCGGGGAATGAGGCAGGGATGCCCCATATCTGCCTTTTTGTTTGCAATGGCGATAGAGCCCTAGGCCGTTGCGCTGAGGAGTTCAGAGTTGTGGAAGGGGATAGTGAGAGGTTTGTGGAGCATAGGGTGTCCTTTTACGTGGATGATTTGTTGATATACATTCTCAACCTAGCTCCTCAGTGGGGTACATAATGAGTTTGCTTGAACTTTTTGGGGTATAAGCTGAATTTGGGGGAAAGTGAGTATTTTGTGGTGTCCGCTCCAGAGGCGGGGGTTGGGGCTGAGGGGTTGCCATTTCATGTTGCAGCTTCTCATTTCACGTATCTGGGGGTGCAGGTGGCCCGGGACTGGTTTGGTGGAGAGGGTGATTTGTTGAGGTGGGAAAGTCGTCCCTATCGTTGGCAGGTCAGGTGCAAGCAATTAAGATGAACATTTTACCTGCCAGTCTTTTTGCCCAAGGCGATTTTCAAGGGGGTAGATAGGCTGGTTTCTTCATTCAGTTGGGCGGGGAAGGTGGTACTTCAGAGGGGACGGCAATCGGGGTGGGGTTAGGCCTCCTGAATCTGATATATTATTACTGGGTAGCGAATGAGGAAAATATCGGAGGTTGGAATATGGAGGCGGAGACTTTGTGGGGAAGGATGGAGGTGGGCTCATGTGGGAGGTCAGGGTTGTGGTTGCTGGCGACGACACTGCTACCATTGGCTCCAGGGAAGTATTCGGGAAGTCCTGTGGTGGTGGCCACACTGAAGCTTTGGAGGCAATTCCGGCAGCATTTTGGGTTGGGAACTGGGTCGAGGGTGATGCCGATTAGGAGGAATCACAGATTTCAGCCAGGGTGGATGGATGCGTGACACTGGGGATGGGATAGAGGGATCACGGAAATGTAGGATCTGTTTCTGGGAGGGCAGTTTGCAAGCTTGGAGGAGTTGAATGAGAAGTTTGGACTGGCGCAGGAGGAAAGCTTTCAGTACATGCAGGTACGGGACATTGCGAAGAAGGTCTTCCCGATTGTGCCTGCCTCTTCATTGCTGGAAGAGGTGCTGTCAGTGGGAGGGCTGGAAGGGGGGGGGGTCATCTCGGCGATTTATGGGAGGATTTGGAGGAGGATAAAGTGTCCATGGAGGAGTTTAACGCCAAGTGGGAAGAGGAGTTGGGGACAGCATTGGAGGAGGGGTTGTGTGTGAGGTGCTGCAGATTGCGAATGCCTCAAACTCGTGTGCGAGGCTGGGACTGATACAGCTGAAGGTAGTGCACAGGGCACACCTGACAAAGTCAAGGATGAGCCAGTTGTTTAAAGGGTAGAGGATTTATGTGAGCGATGTGGGAGGGATCCTGTTAATCATGTGCATATATCCTGGTCTTGCCCGAAGTTGAAGACATTTTGGAAGTTGTTTTTCAGCACCATGTCGCCGATCTTGCATCGGCTTCGAACCCAGTCCCCTGGGGGCCATATTCAGGGTGTCGGACCTGCCGGAGTTGCAGACAAGTGCGGGGCAGATGTTTTAGCCTTTGCCTCGCTGATTGCTCGCAGGCGGGTTCTGTTGGGGTGGAGGAGAGCTTCTCTACCCTGGGACTTGGTGTGGCTGGGGGATCTAATGGAGTTATTATCCCTGGAGAAAGTGAAATTTGCCCTAAGGAGGAGCGAATGGTGGGTCCCACAAGAGCTAGGGTTTGTTCATTTTACATTTTAGAGAGCTAGTTCCAATTGACCGTTAAGCAGGAGTAGATGGGGTGAGGGAACGTCTCGTGGAGGTGGTCTTCTTGTGGTGGGGGTTTTAAATGTTCGGCATGTTTTTTGGTGTTGTAAAATGTAAAATGTTAAAAATAGGAGGGTTTCAACAAAAACAAAGTATTACATTTCTAAATATGCAAATCGTAACAGTCACATTAATTGAAAAATATAATTATTGAAATCACCGCTTATGGAACAGTTTGACAGCTCCATCACTAACATTTTCAGATTTCACGGTGTAACCTGCAAGAAATATTTATTTTCTTATATCGTTTTGCCAACAGTTGTGTATAAGGAGTCTTCTCTTTTCAAACAAAATAACTTTCTTTTTTTTTTAATAAATATTTTATTGAAAATTTTTGGTCAACCAACACAGTACATTGTGCATCCTTTACACAACATTATAACAATACAGATAACAATGACCTTTTTTATATAAACAAAAAACAAAAAATAAATAAATATTAAATAACAAAAATGAAAACTAGCCCTAATTGGCAACTGCCTTGTCACAGGCTACACCCCCCCTCAAATCCTGGGCCGCTGCTGCTGCCTTCTTTTTTCCCCCATCTATCTTTCCGCAAGATATTCGACGAACGGTTGCCACCGCCTGGTGAACCCTTGAGCCGACCCCCTTAGGACGAACTTAATCCGCTCTAGCTTTATGAACCCCGCCATGTCATTTATCCAGGTCTCCACCCCTGGGGGCTTAGCTTCTTTCCACATTAGCAATATCCTGCGCCGGGCTACTAGGGACGCAAAGGCCAAAACATCGGCTTCTCTCGCCTCCTGCACTCCCGGCTCTTGTGCAACCCCAAATATAGCCAACCCCCAGCTTGGTTCGACCCGGACTCCTACTACTTTTGAAAGCGCCTTTGTCACCCCCACCCAAAACCCCTGTAGTGCCGGGCATGACCAAAACATATGGGTATGATTCGCTGGGCTTCTCGAGCACCTCGCACACCTATCCTCCACCCCAAAAAATTTACTGAGCCGTGTTCCAGTCATATGTGCCCTGTGTAATACCTTAAACTGAATCAGGCTTAGCCTGGCACACGAGGACGACGAGTTTACCCTGTTTAGGGCATCTGCCCACAGCCCCTCCTCGATCTCCTCCCCTAGCTCTTCTTCCCATTTCCCTTTTAGTTCATCCACCATAGTCTCCCCTTCGTCCCTCATTTCCCTATATATATCCGACACCTTACCATCCCCCACCCATTTCTTTGAGATGACTCTGTCCTGCACCTCTTGTGTCGGGAGCTGCGGGAATTCCCTCACCTGTTGCCTCGCAAAAGCCCTCAATTGCATGTACCTGAATGCATTCCCTTGGGGCAACCCATATTTCTCGGTCAGCGCTCCCAGACTTGCGAACTTCCCATCCACAAATAGATCTTTCAGTTGCGTTATTCCTGCTCTTTGCCACATTCCATATCCCCCATCCATTCCCCCCGGGGCAAACCTATGGTTGTTTCTTATCGGGGACCCCCCCCAATGCTCCGGTCTTTCCCCTATGTCGTCTCCACTGTCCCCAAATCTTCAGTGTAGCTACCACCACCGGGCTCGTGGTGTAGTTCCTCGGTGAGAACGGCAATGGGGCTGTCACCATAGCCTGCAGGCTGGTCCCCCTACAGGACGCCCTCTCTAATCTCTTCCACGCCGCTCCCTCCTCCTCTCCCATCCACTTACTCACCATTGAAATATTAGCGGCCCAATAGTACTCACTTAGGCTCGGTAGTGCCAGCCCCCCCCTATCCCTACTACGCTGTAAGAATCCCTTCCTCACTCTCGGAGTCTTCCCGGCCCAAACAAAACCCATGATGCTCTTTTCTATCCTTTTAAAAAAAGCCTTCGTGATCACCACCGGGAGGCACTGAAACACAAAGAGGAATCTCGGGAGGACCACCATCTTAACCGCCTGCACCCTCCCTGCCATTGACAGTGCTACCATATCCCATCTCTTGAAATCTTCCTCCATCTGTTCCACCAACCGCGTTAAATTTAGCCTGTGCAATGTGCCCCAATTCTTAGCTATCTGGATCCCCAGGTAACGAAAGTCTCTTGTTACCTTCCTCAACGGTAGGTCTTCTATTTCTCTACTCTGCTCCCCTGGATGCACCACAAACAGCTCACTCTTCCCCATGTTCAATTTATACCCTGAAAAATCCCCAAACTCCCCAAGTATCCGCATTATTTCTGGCATCCCCTCCGCCGGATCCGCCACATATAGTAGCAAATCATCCGCATATAAAGATACCCGGTGTTCTTCTCCTCCCCTAAGTATTCCCCTCCATCTCTTGGAACCCCTCAGCGCTATCGCCAGGGGCTCAATCGCCAGTGCAAACAGTAATGGGGACAGAGGACATCCCTGCCTTGTCCCTCTATGGAGCCGAAAATATGCCGATCCCCGTCCATTCGTGACCACACTCGCCACTGGGGCCCTATACAATAGCTGCACCCATCTAACATACCCCTCTCCAAAACCAAATCTCCTCAACACCTCCCACAAATAATCCCATTCCACTCTATCAAATGCTTTCTCGGCATCCATCGCCACTACTATCTCCGTTTCACCCTCTGGTGGGGCCATCATCATTACCCCTAACAGCCTCCGTATATTCGTGTTCAGCTGTCTCCCCTTCACAAACCCAGTTTGGTCCTCGTGAACCACCCCCGGGACACATTCCTCTATTCTCATTGCCATTACCTTGGCCAGGACCTTGGCATCCACATTTAGGAGGGAAATTGGTCTGTAGGACCCGCATTGTAGCGGGTCCTTTTCCTTCTTTAAGAGAAGCGATATCGTTGCTTCAGACATAGTCGGGGGCAGTTGTCCCCTTTCCTTTGCCTCGTTAAAGGTCCTCGTCAGTACCGGGGCGAGCAAGTCCAAATATTTTCTGTAAAATTCAACTGGGAATCCGTCCGGTCCCGGGGCCTTTCCCGTCTGCATGTTCCTAATTCCTTTCACCACTTCTTCTACCTTGATCTGTGCTCCCAGTCCCAACCTTTCCTGCTCTTTCACCTTGGGAATTTCCAGCCGATCCAAAAAGTCCATCATTCTCTCCCTCCCATCCGGGGTTTGAGCTTCATATAATTTTTTATAAAATGTCTTGAACACTTCATTCACTCTCTCCGCTCCCCGCTCCATCTCTCCTTCCTCATCCCTCACTCCCCCTATTTCCCTCGCTGCTCCCCTTTTCCTCAATTGGTGTGCCAGCAATCTGCTCGCCTTCTCCCCATATTCATATTGTACACCCTGCGCCTTCCTCCATTGTGCCTCTGCAGTGCCTGTAGTCAGCAAGTCAAATTCCACATGCAGCCTTTGCCTTTCCCTGTACAATCCCTCCTCCGGTGCTTCCGCATATTGTCTGTCCACCCTCAAAAGTTCTTGCAGCAACCGCTCCCGTTCCTTACTCTCCTGCTTCCCTTTATGTGCCCTTATTGATATCAGCTCCCCCCTAACCACCACCTTCAACGCCTCCCAGACCACTCCCACCTGAACCTCCCCATTGTCATTGAGTTCCAAGTACTTTTCAATACATCCCCTCACCCTTAGGCACACCCCCTCATCCGCCATTAGTCCCATGTCCATTCTCCAGGGTGGGCGCCCTCCTGTTTCCTCCCCTATCTCCAAGTCTACCCAGTGTGGGGCATGATCCGAAATGGCTATAGCCGTATATTCTGTTCCCCTCACCTTCGGGATCAATGCCCTACCCAACACAAAAAAGTCTATGCGCGAATAGACTTTATGGACATAGGAGAAAAACGAGAACTCCTTACTCCTAGGTCTACTGAATCTCCACGGGTCCACACCTCCCATCTGCTCCATAAAATCCTTAAGCACATTGGCTGCTGCCGGCCTCCTACCAGTCCTGGACTTCGACCTATCCAGCCCTGGTTCCAACACCGTGTTAAAGTCTCCCCCCATTATCAGCTTTCCCGTCTCTAGGTCCGGGATGCGTCCTAGCATTCGCCTCATAAAGTTGGCATCATCCCAGTTCGGGGCATACACGTTTACCAAAACCACCATCTCTCCCTGTAATTTGCCACTCACCATCACGTATCTGCCCCCGTTATCCGCCACTATAGTCTTTGCCTCGAACATTACCCGCTTCCCCACTAATATAGCCACCCCCCTGTTTTTCGCATCCAGCCCTGAATGGAACACCTGCCCCACCCATCCTTTGCGCAGCCTAACCTGGTCTATCAGTTTCAGGTGCGTTTCCTGTAACATAACCACATCTGCTTTAAGTTTCTTAAGGTGTGCGAGTACTCGTGCCCTCTTTATCGGCCCGTTGAGCCCTCTCACGTTCCACGTGATCAGCCGAGTTGGGGGGCTTCCCACCCCCCCCCCCCCCCCCCTTGCCGGTTAGCCATCATCTTTTTCCAGCTTCTCACCCAGTTCCCACGCAGCTGTATCTCCCCCAGGCGGTGCCCCCCCGCCCATCCTCTCCCGTACCCACTCCCCCCTTTCCCCAGCAGCAGCAACCCAGTAATTCCCCCCTCCCACCCCCCCCCCCCCCGCTAGACCCCCCGCTAGCGTAATTACTCCCCCCATGTTGCTCCCAGAAGTCAGCAAACTCTGGCTGACCTCGGCTTCCCCCCGTGACCACGGCTCGCACCGTGCGACGCCCCCTCCTTCCTGCTTCTCTATTCCCGCCATAATTATCATAGCGCGGGAACCAAGCCCGCGCTTCTCCCTCGGCCCCGCCTCCCATGGCCAACGCCCCCTCTCCTCTCCCTCCCCACCTCCCCCCATCACCACCTGTGGGAGAAAGAAAAGTTACCATACCGCAGGATTAGAACATAAAACCCCTCTTCGCCCCCCACATTCGCCCCACCACTTTGTCCAAACGTTCTTTTTCATAATCCACTCATTCCAGTTTTTCTTCTACAATAAAAGTCCACGCTTCATCCGCCGTCTCAAAGTAGTGGTGCCTCCCTTGATATGTGACCCACAGTCTTGCCGGTTGCAGCATACCAAATTTTATCTTCCTTTTATGAAGTACCGCCTTGGCCCGATTAAAGCTCGCCCTCCTTCTCGCCACCTCCGCACTCCAGTCTTGATAAACGCGGATCACCGCGTTCTCCCATTTACTGCACCGAGTTTTCTTCGCCCATCTAAGGACCATTTCTCTATCCTTAAAACGGAGGAATCTCACCACTATGGCTCTGGGAGTTTCTCCTGCTCTCGATCCTCGCACCATAACTCGGTACGCTCCCTCCACCTCCAACGGACCCGTCGGGGCCTCCGCTCCCATTAACGAGTGCAGCATCGTGCTCACATATGCCCCGACGTCCGCCCCCTCCACACCTTCAGGAAGGCCAAGAATCCTCAGGTTGTTCCTCCTTGCGTTGTTTTCCAGTGCCTCCAACCTCTCCACACATCGTTTCTGATGTGCCTCCTGTATCTCCGACTTCACCACCAGGCCCTGTATATCGTTCTCATTCTCGCCTGCTTTCGCCTTCACGACCCGAAGCTCCTGCTCCTGGGTCTTTTGTTCCTCCTTTAGCCCTTCGATCGCCTGTAGTATCGGGGCCAACAACTCTTTCTTCATTTCCTTTTTTATCTCCTCCACGCAGCATTTCAAGAACTCTTGTTGTTCAGGGCCCCATATGAAACTGCCACCTTCCGACGCCATCTTGGTTTTTGCTTGCCTTCCTTGCCGCTGTTCTAAAGGATCCGCTGCAATCCGGCCACTTTCCTCTCCTTTTTCCATCCGTGTCCAGGGGGAACACCCTTCTGGTTTACCGCACGGTGTTTTTAGCCGTTAAAATTGCCGTTGGGGCTCCTATCGAGAGTCCAAAAGTCCGTTCCACCGGGAGCTGCCGAAACGTGCGACTCAGCTGGTCATCGCCGCACCCGGAAGCGTCACAAAATAACTTTCTAAGGACATAGACTGCAGCGGTTCAGGAAGGCAGCTTATCGTCACCTTCTCCAGGGCAAAGAGGGATGGGCAATAAATGCTGACTTAGTCAGTGACACCCACATCCTGAGAATTGTATTCTCCACGTAATCAATTTTTAATTAAAATTGCAAATTTGAAGTAACAAAGTACTCTGAAGTTGTTGGCCATTGTTCCTGGCAGTTCAATCGCCCATTCTTGGGGTCTCCTTCAGGGTGAGTAACCCCGCTACACATAAAAGCACTCGGAAAAGTGACCATTTTCCCTACTCCTGGCCGAGCAAAAGAAGTAAATAAACTTAAGAGTCCTCTTCTGGTTCCAGATTCTCTTTCCATTCTCTTCACCTGCTGGGTAATTCAAGCCCAATCTGCATTCGTCAAAGAAAGATCGCGTTGGTTTTAGGCGGATTTCCTCCCTGCTAGGTCGGGCAGGTTCAAATCGAAAAGGGCAAGGTCATTGTGGGGTGTTGGTGAGTAAATTGCATGTCCAGTTTTTCCTCCCCACTCACCCTATTTCCGCTGATTGGTGAGTGTGAATTCACAGCTGGTTATCACAAGACTTTTGATCCAAATTAAATGCATTATACAAGGCTAGGTTAAAAGACACATGAAATGGCTACACGCTGTGTAAATATCCACTTCTGTCAAACTGTTTGGAGCACCTTTATCAGCACCTTACACATTACTAAAAACTTGACTCACTGATAGTCAACATTGACAAGCAAGCACTTTCAGTCCTCAATTCTGTTATCTGCTGTTCGAACTGAATCTGCTGAAGTGCATTAGTGAGGTTGAATATCTGGTTTCTGGCGATTAGCTTAGGCTAATAGCTGCTTTATCAACTCTCCTTATTCTCAGGTCACACGAGTGTGACCTACGGTGTCTTGACAGGTGGGCATATATGATTGAAAGCATCTGCTTGCCCCAGACATTAACTATGGTTCTTTCGGAGAGGCATTTCCTTTGAATTAAAGGGAATCAATTTCAAGTGTATGTTTGACATTTTCTGTCAATTCTAGGCAAGATTATCTACCTTGGTGATCCCATTAATTTAATTATCAGAAAATTGTATTCTCCACATAATCAATTGTGTTCCATTACATCCCAGTGGGATATGCTATGGCTGCAAATCTTTCCTCGGATTTATCAGCCACTAGATTTGGTTCCTATAGCACCGTTAGTTTCAGCACGCCAAAAGCCATCTTGGTGAAAGTGCTCATTTGTGAAGTATGGACCAGCAGTATGCAGAATAAGCAGATCCTAATGGCAGTTAGTAATACCAGATCTGCCAGTTTGGAGCCCACTGATTTAGTTAATTTCCTTTCTGAAATATACAGTTGGACATACATTCAGCAGCATGAAAGATTCCCCCCACACGTGCTATTTAAGGGGATCATCAACAACTTTCAGGCTGTTTGCTGATACTTTCTGTAGTGATCTGTACATCTGTACATACATCTGCACATACACCAGGGACTACAGACAGATGTAACAGCCACAGCATCACTAGAGGGCAGCATCAGAGACGGGTATAAAGGGTGGAGCCCAAGGGAGGATCCGCCTCTTTCAGAAGCACAAGGCTGGTGATCAGCAGCAGACAGAGACAGCTCAGCATAGGCAGTTTACCTTAGCTTCACTGGTCATACCTCTTGACTGTATTATATCTAGTTAAGCTCTGGAAACAGAACGAACCCATTGAATAAAGTATTTGTGTTAACTGGAAGTCTACAATCTTTATTCAGACTTAGAGAATAACATACTTTCCACTGGCTCTGTTTGTATTTCTGGAAATGCCAGGTGTTTTGGAGAGTTGGTTACAGTTGGTGAGTGGTGCTGCATGTGGGGAAAGCCTTGATTGTTAATCCCAAGTTACTTTGTCCTCCAGTCCAGGGACTTAGGCTGAGGCATGGTGGTGTACATCTCTTCGGTCCACCGTTGCTCTTTTCACTGCAAGGACTGGAGAGCTCTCAGCCAATCTAATTGACTGCAACTCTCTAAGTTGGGACTTCCTCCTTAGTGAGGGGTGGAAGGCTCACTTGCAGCCACTTTACACTCATTCAAGCGTGAACTGGCTCTGGGCACTCAGAGTCAACAGGGACATGATGTTCCCCACTGATTCTTCCATTGGCGGAAAGGATAAATTCAGGCCCAGAATTACTTAATTGGCTGTAAAGCACTTTGAGACATCTGGTGGTTGTGGAAAGTGCACATGGCAATGAAACAGGTCCTCAGAACTTCCAAACTTTCATGTGCAAACATAGTGGAAAATCAGCGGTCGTGCTGTCCTGTACTATTCAGTACAAGCAATATAGAGAGTAAAGTCGCATTTCAAGCAAATTTCAGAAAGTATAATTTGAGCACCACAATTGCTTGATCATTAGAAAAAGTAACCACTAAAAGCTGGCGGAAAGTGTGATTGACCAATTGAATGAATACCTTAGAAAGTCAATGGCAGATTGAATCTAAGATACTTTTAAAAAATCAACAAAAAATGCAGTCGGAACCATATCTAACAAAATTGTCTCAGATTTGAACATTTCAATTGATCCAGTATCCATACCTTGTTGGGACAAAAAGTGTCAGATTTTGACCCCCATTTGTTGTGGAAATCCATTTCCAGATTTTGTTCCCAAATGGCCTCTCTCTAATTTTAAGATTTTGCCTCCTTGTCCTTCATTTCCCCCGATGTGGAGATGTCGGCGTTGGACTGGGGTGAGCACAGTAAGACGTCTTACAACACCAGGTTAAAGTCCAACAGGTTTGTTTCAAACACTAGCTTTCGGAGCACTGCTCCTTCCTCAGGTGAATGAAGAGGTATGTTCCAGAAACATATATATAGACAAATTCAAAGATGCAAGACAATGCTTAGAATGCGAGCATTTGCAGTTAATTAAGTGTTTACATATCCAGAGATAGGGGTAACCCCAGGTTAAAGAGGTGTGAATTGTACCAAGCCAGGACAGTTGGTAGGATTTCGCAGGCCAGATGGTGGGGGGTGAATGTAATGCAACATGAATCCCAGGTCCCGGTTGAGGCCGCACTCATGTGTGCGGAACTTGGCTATAAGATTGCCAAGGTCATCCCCACACTCCCACTACTTGCCTTCAAACAACCGCGCAACCTCAAACAAATCATTGTTTGCAGCATCTTGCCAAGGTGCTGGCGAGCTCAAATGTTTTCAACAATTTCTGGGCCCCCCACCTTCAGAGATCAAGGGTTTTATCAGAGCTTGGATCCCTCGGTGACTCCCACCTCCATCTTGTTTGGTCCAGAACATCTGCTGAATGAGACCTGACATACATGCAGCAATTGTATTCATGATCCCAGTTAAAGATCTAGGAACAGAAAGCCCCGCCCTCATTCCCCCATTACATTGACAGCTTTGGAAGGGTGGATGTGAAATTTGCCTCCACAAAGCTCATCCCAGTAACAGCCAGGTAGCGGCTGAGTTAGGAACTGAAAAGGTAGGGGCAGGTGTTGGAACCTGATCTGCCATTTCAATCAGATCATGGCTTGATCTGAACTTGGCCCCTATTTCACTTTGCTGCCCATAACCCACGACTTCCCTTTAGTTTAGAAAAATAACGTAAGAGGTGGCATGCTCCTTTGAACTCTCACCAAACTTATTCTGGGACTCCACCAGAACTGTATAGATTTTTCTCTTGCAAGCAACATTGAACTCTTGAAAATCTCAGTCAAGTAAGTTAATGATTAATGTCTTTATCACATCAGCTACAGTAGTATTTTTCAAACTTTTTTCCGGGACCCACTTTTACCACACCGGCCGACCTTCGGGAGTCACGCAAACTGTCCTTCGCGACCAAGTCGGCCGAATATCATGATACATGCCGGCCAACCTTTGCAGACCCCATTTTCTCTCACCTGTAATGCAACAGGTGAGCTTGCTTGATCCTCACAATCTCACTCCAATCAGGTTCTCAAGAGGATAGGGCTATGTGCACATCAGGTGCAGAGTTCAGCCGGTTCCTTTACATAGAACATAGAACATACAGTGCAGAAGGAGGCCATTCGGCCCATTGAGTCTGCACCGACCCACTCAAGCCCTCAATTCCACCCTATCCCCGTAACCCAATAACCCCGCCTAACCTTTTTGGTCATTAAGGGCAATTTATCATGGCCAATCCACCTAACCTGCACGTCTTTGGAAGGAAACCGGAGCACCCGGAGGAAACCCACGCAGATACGGGGAGAACGTGCAGACTCCGCACAGACAGTGACCCAGCGGTGAATTGAACCTTGGACCCTGGCGATGTGAAGTCACAGTGCTATCCACTTGTGCTACCGTGCTGCCCAAGACAGCTTTGTGCTGTCTTCATCTTTGTGAGGACGGAAAATCCAACCTCGCAGATGTCGGTCGTTGTGAAGGGGAATAAGAACAAAATGTTTGTTTTACTTAGCACCGGATACTACTCTGAGATGCTACTCCAGAATGCTGACAGCCTCACTGACTTGTGGTGTGTTTTTAATGTGCTGTCACAGGTAAGGCGCAGAAGTTCAAACTTTTCATTTGGAGTCAGCTGTAAGTTAATAATTAACTCTGGGGTCTCAACCTCAAAGGGCTTTTGCACCCACCTCTTCTCTTTCAAAATCTGAGAATTCTCCTCTGGAAAATAGTGACAAAGACTGTTGATCAGTGCAACCAGATGCAACTGAATACGGTTTGCCAATCTTTGACAGTTTCCTTAATAACACTGTTTTCTTCAACATGTTGTAACAGTGTGGGGAACATGTAGTAACTTTGGCTTTGTACTCGCACTTGCCAAACTTTCAATTACTTTTGGAAAGCTTCTATTTCATCACAGTTCTGAAAGCAATCATCATCCTTCCCTTGCAATATGAGGTTCAGTACTTTTAGAATTGAAAAGAATTTGTCCTGCCCTGGACTATCCTGCGCAGCTCTCTCCAGCAGGTTCAGTTGTGCGATCCTGGCCTGTTTGGGTCTCTGGCTCTCTCTTCCTTACAACAAAACAATTCATCCTCAGTTCTTCACCACCCAGTGGCCTGCTTGCTGGCAGCTAGAAAATGGAGGGATCTCCCCTCCGTGATTTCGCACCAAAAGCACAGCCTACAGAGCGCATGACGTCAGTGTACATGCGAGCATGTGATCTGCTCTCTGCTGCCGCTTCTGGCAGGAAGACTGCATTGTTCACATTTAAAGGCCAGTCGCTGCCAGAATTCTCAACTTAAAAGCCGGTCGCAGTGGGATTCTTAAAAGCGAGTCGTGGCTGTTGGGTGCTTCTCCTGCGATTGGGAACGTTATGACCGATCGCTCCATGACCTTCCCGACATCCTCCCATGACCCATCCATGGGTCATAACCCATAGTTTGATAAACTCTAAGCTGGGGGCAATTAGCTCTGTGTTTTGACGTGTAAGCTCGTCACTCCCCATGGGACAGGAAAAAAATCCTCAATTGGGTGGAGCAGAAAGTGAAAAACTATACAGTTGAAGTTAAAGATCTGGGGCGGGATTCTCTGACCCCCCCGCCGGGTCGGAGAATCGCCGGGGGGAGGCGTGAATCCCGCCTCTGCCGGCTGCCGAATTCTCCGGCGCCGGAGATTTGGTGGAGGCGGGAATCGCGCCGCAATGGTCGGCGGGCTCCCCCCCGGCGATTCTCCGGCCCGCAATGGGCCGAAGTCCCGCCGTTCTATGCAGGTACCGATGGTGTAAATTGGAGTTGGTCCCTTACCGGCGGGACCAGTCGGCGCGGGCGGGCTCCGTGGTCAACGAGGGGCCCCAGGGGGAGCCCCCACGGTGGCCTGGCCCACGATCGGGGCCCACCGATCCGCGGGCGGGCCTGTTCCAAGATGGATTCCAAGATGGCGCCGGAGCGAGGCGACTCTCTGCGAGCTCTCCCAAACAGATCCACTTTTTACTTAACCTATACTCGTTATTTTCTTTTAATCCCTTTTCTTCTCATGTACTTAATAATCTGTTGAGCTGCTCGCAGAAAAATACTTTTCACTGTACCTCGGTACACGTGACAATAAACAAATCCAATCCAATTCAATCCGTGGGGGCACTCTATTCCTACGCGCCGGCCGTGTAAGCCTCCGCGATGGCTGGCGCGAAGTTGAACCCCCCCTGCGCATGCGCAGGGATGATGTCAGCAGCCGCTGACGCTCCCGCGCATGCGCGGACCCGCGCCGTCCGGCGGAGTCCCGTCGGCTCCTGCTGGCGCGGCGTCAAAGGCCTTCCATGCCGGCCGGCGTGGCGCAACCCACTCCGGCGCCGGCCTAGCCCCTGAAGGTGCGGAGGATTCCGCACCTTTTGGGGCAGCCCGACGCCGGAGTGGTTCCCGCCACTTCACTGTGCCATTTCTGCCCGCCCCGCCAATTACCGGAGAATCCCATCCCTGATATCCCCCCAAAAAACAGAATGCATCTAAAGTGAGTTTAGAGTCTTTACTTTCAATCACTCTATTCTTGGTCATAGCGAAATGCACAAATTCCTTTCTTGCATCAGCCTCTTCAAATCTGCAAAAACATTGGGCGGGTACTCTCTGTCGGCCGACGACAGAATCAGGAATCGTGATTGAACGGAGAATCGGTTCCGACACCGAAATCGTGGCGGGCACCGGTTTCACATCAAATCACAATTCTCCATCGCCTCGACAGCGACATCAATGCCTTCCACAACGCATATGCAGTAAAATCCCTTGGCATATCATTAGCAGGCCTGACACGGTATTCTCTGGGGCCTCCACGATTTTCCGCCTCTACTGGTGTGAATTCCCAACAGCGAGGTTCGTTTGTGCTTTTAAAATTCGTGAAACTGTCATTGTGACGGATGAAGGAGGGAGAGGACGTAGGATACAAAGAAGCGCGACTCTGGGCTGTCGGGCCGGATGGTGGCTGGGCTAGCTGGGGTGGGGGCCTTTCCAGGGCTGGTCGGGTGGGGGGAACGGACAGTGCAGGCACGAACCGCAATTGTCGCGGCCTGCAAGGCAGGCTTCTTGCTGCGCACCCCACTTATCAAACAACTTGGCCTTGATCCTGCAGAGTGACACCGGCCATATGGATGCCCCCACCACACACCACCATCGGGGTGGGGAGGTGGGGGGGGGGGGGGAGGCATCAAGCGGCCCACCCAGGTAAAACGACTACTGGAGCCCCTAAGGCAGCACCAGACCATTGTCAAAGAGTGTATCACTGGCAAGGGCAGAGCCAGCCAAAGGTACCCCTGACTGCAGGGACGGACGCCTGGATCAGAGGCCCCCACAGTGCCAAGTACCAATGGGGCCAGGGGTGCAGAGTTAGGGGAGGGGAAATTAGAGGGCAGAGTCCACAGTGCCAACTGGGGGCACCAAGTAGCCCATTGGACCTGGTTGGGCACGGGGGTATGCACCATGCTAACATGTCGGCCATTCACCCCCTGCAGACAATGGATAATGGAATTCAACCTGCAATTCAACACTGCTGTCCTGGGTGATACCCTGTGGCTGCATGTGCTGCTCGAGGAGGAGGAGGAGGAGGAGGAGGAGGAATTTGCAGCAGCAGAGCATGTAGCAGTAGAGCGTGCAGCAGCAGAACAGGAGGCAGTTGCTGAGGATGGAGAGCTGGCCGCCCAGCAGGCCGAGGAGGAGAAGGAGGTGCAAAGAAAGCACCTCATGAGGCCTTGCGAGTACTGGCAGCGCCAGTCATTCGAGGAGCTGCTGGACCGGGCATGCCGTCAAAGACTCCGGCTGAGTTGGAGGACACTGTGTCTTCTCCCTCTGGGACTGGGCCACCACCCTGTGCTTCTGTACAACCAGCCTGGCCTGGTCAATGCCGCCGATGTTCTCAGCCATGGCCCGCTATGACTGGGCCACGCTCAGTAGCACCGCTGCAATGTCCAGATGGCTCTGGCACATGGCTGCCTGTGAGAGGGCAGTCCTATCCTGGGCCTCAGCCAGCAACTGCACAGAGTGCCCCTGGCTTTGTACATGCTGATCCATGGCCGAAACCCTCACCCTCATTGCCTCCACCGTGTCACCGGTATGGTGTTGGCCTGGATGGCACGCATGGTTGGCACCATCTCCTGCTCCTGCTCGCGGTTGTACTCGTCCACCTGCACCTGCAAGTGCTGGATGCTCGCCAACAACCCATGTAGTCCCTGGCTCTGTGACTGCAGCTCCACATAGATGGGACTGTCCATTCCAGAAGACGGAAAACTATCTGGGCGGCAGTTAGTCCCTGGAGTCGGCCTGCCCTCCAACCGCATGCCGCCTCAGGAGTTCCTACCTCCACCTGACGTACCGGAGCAGCTATGTGGTGTGCATCAGATTGTGTCCCAGGAGCCTCTGCACTGAAGTACCAACCGAGGTGAGTGTCTCTGGAATGGTGGAGGGTGTAGGAGACAGCTGTGACAGGAAATCAGTATCATACCTGGACGTGAGCTCCGGGATGTCTTCGGTCACAGGTATATGGCTCCCCTCCATGTCGGCATCCTCTTGCTGGTTGGCACATGGGGAGATTCAGGTTGTGGCACTGGCTGGGGATGGGGGACACCAGGCGGACCTGCCCCATCACCTGCAGGTCCTGCAAGACACAACACAAGGTGCATGATTAGACTGTGGGATGGGGGAGGGGGGAGTGGGGTGGGGGTGGTGTGGAGGTGAGTGTGGGGGTGAGGGTGGGGTGAAGATGGTGTGGGGGTGAGTGTGGGGGTGTGCATGGGGTGAAGATGGTGTGGGGGTGAGGGTGAAGGTGGGGGTGAGGGTGGTGGGGTTGGGGTTGGTGTTGGGGGGGGTGGGGTGTTGACAAAGCTGTCATGGATAACCACAACTCAGCAGGGTCTCACCTCCTCGCCTGCAGCCAATCTCCACCCCGAAATTTACCCGACTCCGGGCTGCCAATCACATCCAGGGCCCTCTGCTCAGCCACAGTGAGGGGCCGCAGGTCCGGTGGTCCCCCTCCAGTTTTCTCCTGCTCCTGGCGGTTATGGGCGTGGGTGAAACAGAAAATGACAGTGTTAGACAGTCCAACATGTCGTGTTGGGTGTTCTGATGCACAAATTGCCCTTAGTGTCCAAAATTGCCCTTAGTGTTGGGTGGGGTTACTGGGTTATGGGGATAGGGTGGAGGTGTGGATCTTGGGTAGGGTGCTCTTTCCAAGAGCCGGTGCAGACTCGATGGGCCGAATGGCCTCCTTCTGCACTGTAAATTCTATGATAATAAAAAAATGATCCAACACGGCTGTAGATGGTACAACTCTGTTTTATTGTCTTAACAACGGTAACAACTAACTGCTGGCTTAGGTTTGTGCTTCACCAGCTAACCTGTGGACCCAGCCCTATCTCTATCTTGGTGAGGCACTCAGCACATGGTCTATGTCTGAGTGACACGCTGTGAGCTCTGTGCTCTGAGCTATCCCCTGGTAGAATGAGCGGGAACTGTGGTGTTCCCTGTTTTATAGTGCGCGTGCTCTCACTGGTGATTGGCTGTGATGTTATGTGTGTGCTGGTTGGTCCAACTGCCTGTCCATCAGTGTGTGTGTGATTGCACCATGATATGCTGATGTGGATATCATGACACAACACATGCAGCCAAGGGGATGGGTAGCTGGTGGCCAGGGCACCCAGCCATGATGGCCGGTATGGGTGCCGTTATGTAGTGCAGGGCAGGGATTCAGTCGCCCTCCTGGTGGACCTGGGTACAGGGTAGTCCACCCCTCTTCCACGGCGTCCAGGAGGGTTTCCAGTTTGGCATCCATGAGGCATGGGATCACTCTCCACTCTGCCAGCTTGTCAGCTGGGATGGTGTGTGTGGGGAGTGAAGTGTATATATGCGACTGCAGCTTGTCGGCCTCCTAAGTGTCATTCTCGGACCCAGCGAATCCCACACTGTTTCTCATTGGAATCGATTGTATTCCATATGGTGCCGGTGCTAGCCCCACAACAGTCATTGAATTGGTCCTGGTGCAGCACCAGTTTTGCTGTCATGGAACCCATGAATCCTGCCCTGGTATCAACGGAGAATCCAGCCGGTTGTATATCAACATTGATTTTATTTCTCTATGTATTAGCTATTTATGATTGAAACATCAGTTGTCTGTTTCTAAAATACTTGTTCTTGCCAGGAGGCTTGTTGAGTAATATTGTATTCAAGATGATAACTGCTGTGATTAGAAAATCATGAACTTGTGAATCATTCAAGCCTTGTCATTGTAGCAGAAACTATACCTCCTAGCCAACTGAAATGAGAGGTACCAACTTTGAGAAATATTGATATGAGCTGTTGTCCTGTTACTGTAAAATGTTATTGTGGCGACGTGGGCCAGGATTTTCCACCACCACACGCCTCCCCCCCACACCTGCCCAGCCACCGTAACGTGTCTTCGGGCAGAATCTGCCTGCGGCAATAATACGCTGGGGATGGCCGTAAAAATCTGAGAGTGGGACTGCTATTCCTCAGTACAAGGCAGTCCTGTGCCCGAGAACTGCCAGCCAATCTGATTACAGCCCCCACATGCCAGAACTGAAAAACGCATGCTGCTGAGACTGTCAGCAGTTCCACAAAGGCGACAGCGTGGATAGCGGACTGAGGTGAGTCTGCGACTTTTGGGTGGGGAAAGATCAGGCACCCTAAGGAGGGGTGGGAGTGGGGTGGTGGATCAGGTATTGGAGACCCGGGAGGGAGGCACAAATGGGAGGGTACCAACTTTGGGGGTGCCCCCACTTCATACAGAGCACCCCAGGAAGGAGGTACCTTCCCATTCCTTCTGGTTTTTCACTTCAGATGATGAAAAAGTGGGCTTCACACTCTCAGTCTGCCTTCCAGTGTCCATTTTATTATGGCAGCAGAAGTGGAATGAGGCCCTTAATTGTCTGCTAATTGGACAATTAAGGGTATCATTGGGCCTAAGGGAGGATGGCCTTGTGTGCGCTTTATCCAGCCACTGTATTAGAAAGAATAGATTGGAGGTGGGCAAGAAGGTGGGGGCTAGCCATCCATAATTTATGTGACCGCCCGCTGAAAATATGCCCAGCAGGGGGGCATGTATAATCATTCCCCTTGAATATAAGCAAGTTAAAAGATGCCAGTTTCCTCACTGTAAACTAGGTGACCTATTCAGTTAAAGGTACTTTGCTGAACTGTGAACTGAATATTGCAATCAGATTGCTCTGTTTAGTTAGCAAAGGGAACATGCTTTTGGACACTGTACATCGATGTCACAGTGACATTGGTCTCCAAACAGAAAGGATAGAAACATAGAAAATAGGGGCAGGAATTGGCCATTTGACCCTTTGAGTCTGCTCCACCATTCAGTGCGATCATGGCTGATTCTCTATCTCAATTCCCCCCCCCCGCCCTCTCCCAGCCAGCGGTAACAGCATCCAGCCTGTCCAGCCCTATCAGAATTGTACACGTTTTGACTTCCGGTGACAGGGATGTGCTGAGAAGTCGCAAACCGAGGAAAAAACTTCCCCACACCTCAACCAGCAGGAACACGAGGGGAAAATGTCAATCAGCTGCCATTCCAGAAGCCGTGTGGAAACTAGGAGCTGAAAAAGCCTGAAGAAACAAATGTCCGAGCCGGCCGACGCATGAGGGGCGAAACTCAGGCCTTGCCAGAGTGAGAAGGACCGGCCCACCGCACAAGGAGTACCCCCCCCCACCCACCACACCAGGGGATGGGTGGAGGATGTTTCTTCTCTCAAGAGAATTGAGGGAACACCAGGAACAGACAAAAACTGACATTCAAGCCGTGGTGAGGGTGACGATCGCGGAAGCTCTGGCGACCACACAGGTGGCCCTAGACAAGGTAGCGAGGCGACTGGAAGCTCAGGAAAACACCATCAAAGAGCTGGACAAGGCCACAACAGACCAGGGCAACCGGATCATCGCCCTAGAAAAGGAAGTGGCAAGGCTGGTCGCGACTCAAGGGAGCCTGAAGGGAAAACCGACGACCAGGAAAACCAAACAACGCGCCAAAACCTACAGATTGTGGGCCTGCCGGAGGGGATCGAAGGCAGGGACTCCACAGACTATGTGGCCCAAATGTTGGGCAACACGGTGGGTAGGGATAGCTTCCTCAACCCAACAGAAATAGGCAGAACCCACCGGTGACTTCACCCAATGCCCAGAGCCGGGGAACAGCCGAGGGCGATAATCGCCAAAATGCACCGGTACAAAGGCTGAGAATGAAACCTGCGCTCAGCGAGACAAACTAAGAACTGTAACTGGGAAGGTCATCAGATTTGGATCTACCAGAACATTGGGGCTGACCTGGCCAAGTGCCTGGCAGAATTCAATGGGGCGAAGACTGCGCTGTACAAGAGCAGTGTGAGGTTTGGGATGCCGCACCCAGCCAAACCCTTGGTCAAATTCTAAAGCAGGGAGCACTTTTCACGGCCCCTGTGGACACAGACTCAAGAAACGGCAGCAGCGACAACGATGAAGAGTCCATTGGAAGAGACTTTTACTTTTTAAGTTGGTAACTGTGAACCAACATGTTGAACGCTTTGCGGGGATTGTACTGCCTCATTCTAGGGACAAGGGAGGAAAGAGAGGAAGGAAGGAGCGAGGGAAGCAGAGTGCAGGGAAAGGTGAGGGGGACGGCAGATAGGGACTCAGGGAACGGGCGACGGGAGGATGCACAATGAGCCCCGGCAGGGGGACCACTGCATGAGCGAGGAAGGCAGCACCGGAAAGTGTGCAGGAAAGAGAGGCCGTGACGTGTCACCCGCAAGGGGGAAAGTGCCTGGCAAGGGTGGGGGGGCAGACAACGGTAACAGTGGGACGACTAGGGGAAGAAACAGAGGAAAGGGAGAGGGGGGAAGCTACAGGGAGAGTGGGAGGAAAACGGGGGGGGGGGGGGGGGGTGGAGTGCTGACCTGGTGGGGAGAACGGTGACCATGGCCATCTTGGACGGCCCCCTAACAAAGGGAAACCCCGGAGTGCAGGGGGGCGTCCACCTAGTAAGTATGGTTGATCCCGCAGGTGCGGGGGGATAAAACCCCAACCTCAGATAGTCATCTGGAATGTCAGAGGACTTAATCATAGAATTCATAGAATCCCTACAATGCCGAAGGAGGCCATTCGGCTCATCGAGCCTGCATCGGCCCTTGTACAGAGCATCCTACCCGAGCCCACACCTCCACCTTATCCCCACAACCCAGCAACCCCACACAACCTTTTTTATTTGACAATAAGGGGCAATTAAGCCTGGCCAATCCACCTAATCTGCACATCTTTGGACTGTGGGAGGAAACCGGAGCACCCGGAGGAAACCCACGCAGACACGAGGATAATGTGCAGATTCCGCACAGTCAGTAACCCAAGCCGGGAATTGAACCTGGGACCCTGGAGCTGTGAAGCGACAGTGCTAACCACTGTGCTACTGTGTCGCCCTTGATCCTTGTGATACCCCACTAGTCACCGTCTTCCACTCTGACAAAGACCCATTTATTCATACTCTCTGTTTCCTCTCTGCAAACTAAATCTCAGTCCATGCCAGTATATTACCACCAATGATAGCCACTTTAATTTTCTACAATGAACTCCTATGTGGGACTTTATCAAAAGCTTTCTAAAAATCCAAATATACCACATTCATTGGTTCTTCTTTACCTGTTCTACTAGTTCCATCCTCAAAAAACTCCAGTGGGCTTGTCAAACATGTTTTCCTTTTAATTAATCCATGTTGAATTTATCTAATCCTGTTGACATTTTCTCAGTGCCTTGCTATCACATCCTTTAATATAGATTCTAGCACTTTTCCTGCTACTGATGTTAGGCTACCCGGTCCCTCCCTCCCTCCTTTTTTAAATAGTGAGGTTACATTTGCCACTCTCCCATCCGCTGTGACTGTTCCATATCAACAGAATTTCTGAAGGTGTCAACCAATTCATGGCCACCTCGTTTAGTATCCTGAGAACTAAATTATCAGGCCCTGGGGATTTATCAGCTTTTCGTCCCATTAATTCCTCTGGCACTATTTATTACTAATACTAATTTCCGTGCGTTTCTGCTTCTCACTAGATCCTTGCTTCTTTAGCATTTCTGAGACGTTATTTGTGTCTTCTTCTGTGAAGGCGGAACTAAAGTAATGGTTTAATTGCTCTGCCATTACCTTGTTCTCGATTATAAATTCTCCTGTTTCAGGCTATAACTTCACTAATTTTTACATACTTATAGAAGCTTTTACAGTCTACTTTTATGTTCCTTGCAAGTTTACTCTCATACTCTATTTTTCCCCTCCTAATAGATCTCTTGGTCCTACTTTGCTAAATTCTTAGCTGCTCCCAATCCTCGGGTTTATATAAGAACAAAAGAATAGGTGCAAGATTAGGCAATTCTGCCCCTCAAGCCTGTTCCGCCACTCAATACGATCATCTCGGCTTCACCTTCCTGCCCAATCCCCATAACCCTTCATCCCGTTACTCATTGAAAATCTGTCTAGCTCCTCCTTAAATGTGTTTAGTGTTCTGGTATCCACTAGATTCTGAGGTAAAGAATTCTTCAGATTCACAACCTTTTGAGTGAAGAAATTCCTCCTCATTTCTGTTTTAAATCTGCTCCCCCTTTGCCTAAAACTGTGGCTTCTTGTTCTCGAATGTCCAACAAGAGAAAACATCCGCTCTACATCTACCCTGCCAATCCCCTTTAGCATCTGATATACCTCAATTAAATCTCCTCTCATTCTTCTAGACTATCTAGTTTAAAGCCCAATCAACAGCCCTAGTTATTCATTTTGTAATGATATTGGTCTCAGATGGGCAGTAACTGCTGCAGATGCGAGAGGATATAGAAAAACCATTTGTAATTTCCTCATATTTCATATCTGAACAATTTGAACCACACCCAGCTCTAGTTCTCCATCTGTCGATTCCTGATTTTAGCATTTTGCACTCTTTAAATGCCAGTTGTGGTTCCGTGGTAGCCCTCTCACCTCAAAGTTAGTAGTTTGTGGGTCCAAGTCCTACCCTAGAACTCTAAGCATAAAAATCGAGACTTACACTCCAGTTCAGTACAGGTCGGATGCTGCACTGTAGGAGGTGTTGGGCTGGATTCTCCGTTTCAGCGACTAAGTGTTGACACCAGCGGAGCATGTGTGGCCTTTTATGACCAAAAACTCTGCGTGAAACCCTCACCGATTCCGGGACCAGTGAGGGGCTAGCAGCGGTGCCGGGTGAAACTCTCGGCTCCCGTGCCGAAAACAGTCGGAGAATGACCGGGTCCCTGGCCGCGCATGCGCACGGCTGATGACCTGCAGCGGTCACGTTGTCCAACAAGGCACCGGCTGTACACAGGCCCGACCCACTATCCCCGACTCCACAGCCATCCCCTGGCCATCCCCCACCAGTTCACCAGCCCTCATTGAAGCCCCCTCCCGGCCACCGGCATGGATCCCGGCCGAGTGTGGCGGCACGGGACACAATCCGCAGCCGCGAAGCTGGGTTCCCGCACAGCTGAGACCACACGTGTCCCGCATCGTCAGGAACTCGGCCAATTGAGGCGGAACATCGATGGAGTGATGCGCCAACACCGTTGCAACGACGGAGCATCACCGGTGGGGGCGGCCATAACGACGCCATTTCCGTGGGGATGGAGCATAGCTGACTGGCGTCAAACCGGTGCCTGCCCCGATTTGGGCATCGGAGTCGATTCTCTGCCCGATTGCCAATTACGATACCGGTATCGGGCAACGGAGAATCAAGCCCGTTTTCTTTTGAGTGAGATATTAAACTGAGGCCCCATCTGCTTTCTCACCGTGAAGAAACAAGATCATCCATGGCTGTGGTTCAAAGAAGAGCAGTAAGGTTTTTCCTGGTGTCATTGCCAATATTGAGGGAAAGGCCAGGTTAAGAAGGGATTTGACTATAAGGATGAGAGTTTAAAATAGATTCATTGCACTTCCAAATATGATGGTAAACTAGTTTGCACATTAAAACTGTGAGCAGATAATTGCAGAGGTAAAATCTGTTAGGTTAGTCTCTAACCTAGGTTAGTGACTAAAACATAAATTAAATCTCGTGCCGTTCTACTATTGTATATTATATTAGGAACATCAAATATAAGTATAATTATGAAATTATAATGCAGACCAAAACAATTTTTAAAAAATCTAATCATACCCTGATATAATCACTGCAGCCGGAGAGCTAACAGTGTCTTACTGACAGAGGGAGCTCTAATCCCACTTTATCAACAGGAGTGAAAAGACAAGTGTCTTCAGTGCATATCAGTAATGGATACCACACTGCCCATAAAATAAATGCTTTGTGGTTCTGCATCAATCCTTTTGTATTATTTAATGTGAACACTACACAACGTATTTTCATTATAGGATTGTACGTTAATTTAAGAAGCTATAAATCAAAGTACAATAATAATAATAATCTTTGTTGTCACAAGTAGGCTTACATTTACACTGCAATGAAGTTACTGTGAAAAGCCCATAGTCGCCACATTACAGCGCCTGTTCGGGTACACGGAGAGAGAATTCAGAAAGTCCAAATTACCTAACAGCACGTCTCTCGGGACTTGTGGGAGAAAACCGGAGCATCCGGAGGAAACCCTCGCAGAAACAAGAAGAACGTGCAGACTCCACACAGACAGTGACCCAAGCCGAATATTACTGTCCCTGTTCACAGTATCAGCAGTTATTGAGGGTGGAATTTTCCCATCCAGGCTGAAGACCCATGGTGGGGACGGGAACTAGACGTGTCGCCCACCGCGGAGGCAAATGGGAATTTATGCCAAATCACGCGATTCCGGCCTCATCAATTATGTGATCGAGAAGGAGGGCCTGGCTGTGGTCTTTGTGGTGAAACGCTTCCACCAGTATGTGTATGGCTGCCACTTCACTATCATAACTGACCATAAGCCTCTGCTGGGACTTTTCCGAGAGGATAAGCTAATACCGCCCATTGCTTCCGCACGGATCCAGCGCTGGACTTTGTTGCTCGCTGCATACGAGTATTCCCTGGAGCACAAACCAGGAACCCAGATGGTGAATGCCGACGCACTGAGCTGATTGCCTTTATAGACCGGCCCCATGTCGACCCCCACGACCGGTGAGGTGGTTGCAACCCTAAATTTTATGGACTCCTTGCCTGTCACAGATCCGTGAGTGGACCCAGACGGAGCCAGTCCTGTCAAAGGTTCGGCACATAGTCCTGTATGGTAGTCAGCTCCCAGGCGAGTTCTGGGCATTTTCCTCCAAGCTGTCAGAATCTAGCGTGGAAGACGGTATCCTCTTGTGGGGGACGCGCGTGATTGTCCCGGAAAAAGGACAGGAGCTGATACTAAGGGACTTGCACAATGGGTATCCGGGTATGATCAAAATGAAAATGTTGGCCCGGAGTTATGTCTGGTGGCCAGGCCTCGACACCGACATTGAGAAGGTGGCCCAAAACTGCTCTATTTGCCAGGAGCATCAGAAGCTTCCACCGGCCGCGCCCCTACTTCACTGGGAATGGCCAAGGCTTGGGCGCGTTTGCATGCGGATTTCGCCAACCCTTTTCAAGGATCCATGTTCCTTCTATTAATCGATGTCCAGTCTAAATGGTTAGAGGTGCATAAGATGGTAGGCACAACATCCTGCGCAACAATCGAGAAGATGCGTTTGTCTTTCAGTACGCATGGCCTCCCCGAGGTTGCTGGTCACGGACAACGGCACTCCGTTCACAAGTGAGGAGTTTGTGAGGTTCATGAAGATGAACGGCATACACCATATCCACACCGCTCCATACCACCCGGCTTCCAATGGGTTGGCGGAACGCACAGTGCAGACATTCAAACGTGGCCTAAAGAAGCAGTCTTCCGGGTCTATGGACACAAGGCTGGCTCATATTTTGTTTTCATACAGGACCACTCGCAGTGCCTGGGGTAGCTCCCGCGGAACTCCTAATGGGCCGGAGACTTCGTACCCACCTTAGCATGGTTTTCACGGACATTGGCGCAAAAGTACGCCGCACTCAAGAACAGCAGGGACATGGCCTTTCTCGGCATCGGCCGATTCGGCAGGTTGCGCCCGGTGACCCAGTTGATGTGTTAGGCAGGTTGGTTTGATGTGGACTGCACTCGATGTAGGGAAGCTAGAAACAAACGTCTAACACTGGAGAAGATCCAACACTGTTTTATTCAACTATAGAACTGCTGTACATATTCAGCTGTGGGTCGACACTATATTGATCTGATTGGTGACCTTGTAGTAGCCTGATCAGGCTTACTAGCTACCGCATGGTGTTTGCACTGTGCTAGCTCGTGACTCTGACTGTCTCAGTAGCTGGGTCCCGAGAAAGCGGGACACCTAGTGCCCTCTGGCTTTATAGTGGTAGTGTCCTGTCTGGTGATTGGCTGCACTGTGCTGTGTGCTTACTGGTCATCCTGTGTGTCAATCACAGCCTGTCTGCATCTCATTATATACATGAGTGAATATTATGACGCCAGTGTTCGTTCAAAATTTTGCTGGTGGTACCCAGTGGGTCCCTGGCATTATCTTTCACCAAAGGGGCCCTATATCTTACCAGGTGCAAGCCCAAGGTCATCTTCAGCGCAAGCATGTAGGCCACGTTCGGTCCAGAAGACCATTTCTTCCAAAGATTCCCCGCCAACGTAACTCCCTTCTACAGCCACAGAGACCAGACACAGTGGAGAGTATTCCTCACAATCTTCCTCTGGTGCCGCACTCAAAGCCTGCGCAGGTTGTTGCAGAACCGCGTGGAGATAGAGACGGCGAGATGACAGAGGCAGTGGACTCCGACTCCGAGATGGAGACACAGGACGTCTCAGAAGGGAATCCTCGGGCCCACAGGCCGTGGATGTCCAACCGTTATGCCGTTCATCACAAAAGCGCCATTCTCCGTCTCGTTACATGCCGCCCGATCCAGCGCCTCGTGCAAATGGTGTCCGGCCTGTGGCAAAACGAGTCCAACGCCCTCCTTCACCAGAGTCTTTGGTGGATTCCTTAGACTTTGAGGGGAAGGGATGTTATAACCTGCCTGCTTACCACTGGTTGGGGACTAATGGCAATCCCACAATCCTTAGGGTGTATGAGCTTTTCCAATGAGGGGGACAGAGAAATCATTAGCAGATTCCCTGCATAAATAGAGCTGGCCAGTATGGAACCAGCTAGAGAGGAGTGAGCAACAAGAGAGTTACTGCTGCTATTGTATATATATGTTATTTTAAATAAATGTTATTTCTTTCTATCCTACAACTCGTAATTTTTCACTCTTCACTCCAACTGTTCTCGACTCACATTAACGAAAGGAAGAGCGGGAAACTCCTTATATAGCTCCAGTTAGTGTTGCCATCTAGTAATCATCTGTCTGTACTTACTTTACATTAACTGAACATGTATTAACACATACAGAGATCACTACACCAGGCAGGTCCCCACGCGGCACCTGGAAGGACCCCGTGGGGTAAATGTTCAGGGCGACCATCACCTTCGCGGCTACTGGGAGCGGGTCCTCCCCCACATCCCCAAGGTGCCAGCTGCGCCATGATCTGGCAGATATGGCGCACTGTCTCTCTGCTCAGCAGGAATCTTCGACAGCATGCACGGTCTGGCAGGTCCTCGAATGACAGGCGCTGCTAGTACATACAGGGCCTCATGTGGTGCCTCCTTGGCACCTCCTCTTCCTCGGCCTGTTGGTCCTGGGTGGCTGCCTCCTGTTACTCTGCTGCACGCTCCACTGCTGCAGTTTCCTCCTCCTCCTCAAGCAGCTCCAGCTCATGGAGCCGCAGGGCTGCGATTACTAGTAGAAAGGCCACCATTGCTGGTTGATTGTCAATATCCATCGTCTTTAATACTAGACTAGTAAAACAAATAAGTAAGATTGGATTAAACTAACAATTATGAGAATATATTTCACTCTGATCTGATCACGTCCTCTCTCTAGCTGTTCTCCACTCGCACTAACTAAAGAAAGAGCGGGATCTCCTTATATAACTCCTTATAATATTCACGGGGTGAATATTAGCATGGTGCCTGCCCCGCATGACCAACCAGGTCCAACGGGCTACATGGTGGCCCCGGTTGGCACTGCGAGCTCTGTCCCTGCATGTCCAACCCCCCCCACACACACACACACACACACATCGCCACACACCTGGCCACATTGGTGCCCGGCACCGTGGAGGCCTCTGGTCCTGGCGCCTGTCCCTGATGCCAGGGGTACCGTTGGCTGGCACTGCACCTGCCCGGCACCCCTGTAGAGGCTACAGTGGGCATTGCCCTGGGTGGGTTGCCGGCGGGTGACGGCTGGGTGGAGGGGGAATGGCGGAGGTTTGGGTGTGGGGGAGAAGTTTGAAGGCTGATGAGGTGTTTTTACAGGAGACGCATTTGTGGATCAAGGACCAGGCACGTTTGCGTAAGGGCTGGGTGGGGCAGGTATATTATTCTGGTTTCGATGATAGGGCATGGGGGGCTGCAGTGTTGATCAATTAGAGGGTGTAATTCTTAGCTGCTACTATATAAGTGGATCCATGTGGGAGGTACTTAATTATCAGTGAGTCGTTGCCGGCACGCTGGTGGTTCTGGTCAACATGTATGCACCGAACTGGGATGTTACGAATGTTAAGATGTTAGCTTTTATTCCAGATCTGGATTCACACCAACTGATTCTGGGGAGGCTTCAATTGCATTTTGGGTCCTAGGTTGGATAGGTCAAGTCCCAAGTCTCTGGGTCCATCAGGGATAGCGAAGGCGATATTGATGTTTGTGGAACATATGCAGCGGGGTGGTGGGGTGGGGGGGGGAGGGGGGGCTGGGGGGCTGGGGTAGCAGGCAGACGTGTGTCGATTTATGTATCCGAGACATAGGAGTTTTCTTCTTATCCTCACATCCATCGGATCTACTCCGGGATTGATTTCTTCCTGGTGGGTAGGTCTCTTATTCTTGGGGTGAAGGGTCGGGGTACTCGGCAATTGTTATCTTGGATCACGCTCTGCATTTTGTAGATCTGATGTTGGAGATGGGCCTCTCTCAGTGACCCCCATGGAGATTGGACGTGGTGTTGGGGACTCTTCCATTGGGGAACATGTTGAGTTTAATAAGAGCGAGGCGGACTCGCCTTCCACGCTGTGGGAAGCTCTGAAGGCGGTCATTACGGGAGAGATAATCTCCTACAAAGTGCATAGGGATAAATCTGGGAGGGTGGAGAGTCAGAGCCTGGAGAAGTCCATTCTCTAGGTGGACCGCCAGTACTTGATTGCCCAACACCGGAGTTGCTGGCAGACAGGGAGAAACAGCAGGCGGAGTTTGAGCTGCTCTCGACGGGCAATGGGGTGAACCAGCTACGACACGCGAGGGGGAACTTTTATGCATATGGGGAGCAGGCCAGTCATCTTCCAGTCCACTGAGGTGGCTGGCTGCCTCTTGGGAGATAGTACAGATTAGGGATTTGGGTGGTGGGTTGGCTTCCACCCAGGGAAGGGTAATGAGGCATTTGAGGCCTTTTATGGAGAGCTCTATAAGTCAGAGCCACCAGAGATTATCAGTGATGCAGTTTTTGGACAGTTTGTCCTTCCCGGTGGTGGAACAGGAGAGAAGGGAGGATTTGGAGGTATTGATAGGACCGGAGGAGGTCATGAAGTGTATCAGATTGATGCAGTTGGGTAAACCACCATGTCCGGATGGGTTCCCTATCGAATTCTATAAAACGTTTGAGGGTTAGGTGAGCTCACTTTTGCTGGATATGTTTAATCATTCCTTGTCCTCGGAGGGCATTGCTGGCCACATTGGCACAGGCATCGATTTTGTCGTGTTGGGTGTTCTGGTGGACAAACGATCCAACACGGCTGGTGATGGTATAACTCAATTTTACTTACTACTTAACTATAACAGCACACTGCTAACTTGGGTACGTTCATTACCAGCTAATCTGTGGACCCTGTCCTTTTACTATCTGGGTGAGGCACTCAGCACATGGTGAATGTCTGAGAGGCAGGCTCTGAGCTCAGTGCTCTGAGCTGGCTGCTGCTGGAATTAACGGGAACTGTAGTGTCCCCTGTTTTTATAGTGCGTGTGCTCTCATTGTGGCTGCAATGTTATGTGTATGTTGGTTGGTCCTACTGCATGTCCATCAGTGTGTGTTTGATTGCACCATGATATGCTGATCTAAATATCATGACATCCCCTCTTTTCGCAAAGAGTATGTGCCTACATGATAATAAATAAAGAAGTGTGGTGAGTGCATCTAATCATGTGTGTGCAATATTTACAACAATATGTACATGTGGTTATACTATATACACAGGAAGGTGCCAGGTGCAGAAAGTAACTATGTTACACCAAGAACGAAATCAATGTTATTAACAAACAATAACAAAATCTTAAACAGAATGGCAAAAAGTCAAAAACAGTATGTCAGAACAAGTCAGTGAGTCCAATATGAAAAGGTTCATAAATTAAGTCTCTCAGGTGGGCGACGAATTCGGGTTGACCGCCTCAAGGGTGGGTCATGATCCACCGGCTGAGGAACAGGCCGGGCGACGGTCGAGTGAGGAAGATGCAGGGTGTCCGGAAGGTCAACAAAGTCGACATCAGGGCCAACAGGAGGGCGTGGCACCGGTGCAGGATCACGTAGTGAGCGCGGAACCAGACAAAGGGCGTGCTGATTGCAGCGGCGAATAGAGCCATCAGGCAGACGAACCAGGAGCGAGCGGGGAGCTATCTGCTTTGCCGTTCGACTGAGGATGCAGAGGACAGGACGTCACGTGTGTGAAGTTGTACAAGCTGGCGAAGGAAGACCATTCCTGACTCGCAAAGCAGGGGCCATTGTCTGACATCACGGTGAGCGGGATGCCGTGGCGAGCAAAGGTCTCTATGCAGGCCCGGATGATAGCCGATAACGTGGTGTCGTGCAGGCGTATGACCTCTGGTTAGCTGGAAAAGTAGTCGATGATGATGATGTAGTCCCTGCCGAGCGCATGGAACAGGTCCACGCCCAACTTCGACCAGGGGGACGTGACCAACTCATGGTGCTGAAGGGTCTCACGGGGTTGTGCCGGCTGAAACCGCTGACAGGTGGGGCAATTGAGCACAGTGTTAGCAATGTCCTCACTTATTCCCGGCCAGTACACAGCCTCTCGGGCCCTCCGCCAGAACTTCTCAACACCGAGATGGCCTTCGTGCAGTTGTTCTAAAACAAGCCAGTGCATGCTGTGTGGGATCACGATGCGGTCCAGCTTCAGGAGGACACCATCAACGACTGCCAAGTCGTCCCGAACGTTGTAAAACTGTGGGTATTGTCCCTTGAGCCACCCATCCGTCACGTGGAGCGTCACATGATGCAGAAGGAGGTCGGCCGCAGTCTCATGTCGAATGTGGGCCAGGCGTGCATCAGTGGCCAGCAGATTGGCAGAAGTGAAGGCTACATGTGCGTCGACTTGGCAAACAAACCCCTCAGGGTCGGACGGTGTGTTGACTGCCCTGGACAGAGCGTCTGCTATGATGAGGTCCTTACCCGGAGTGTAGACAAGTTGAAAGTCGTACCTCCGGAGTTTGAGCAGAATGCGCTGGAGGCGAGGGGCCATATCAATGAGGTCCTTTGAATGATGCCAACCAGCGGGCGATGGTCAGTCTCCATGGTGAACTGGGGAAGGCATAGTCGTGGAACTTGTCAACGCCAGTCAACAGGCCTAGGCACTCCTTTTCAATCTGCGCATAGCGCTGCTCTGTGGGGGTCATGGCCCCTGATGCATAGGTGACTGGGCCCCATAATGAGGCGTCATCCCGTTGCAGGAGGACCGCCCCAATGCCGGACTGGCTGGCGTCAGTCGAGATTTTCATGTCCCTTGCAGGATCGAAAAACGCCAGTACCGGGGCGGTGGTGAGCTTGACCTTGAGCTCCTCCCATTCACGCTGGTGGGTGGGATGCCACTGGAATTCCGTTGTCTTCCTGACAAGGTGCCGGAGAGCTGTAGTGTGGGAAGCAAGGTTGGGAATGAATTTCCCTAGGAAGTTGACCATTCCGAGAAAGCGTAGCACCGCCTTCTTGTCTGTGGGCTTCTGCATGGCCGTGATGGCTGCCACCTTGTCGGCATCCGGCTGCACCCCCAACTGGAAGATGTGGTCCCCCAGGAACTTCAGCTCGGTTTGTCCAAAAGAACATTTGGCTCGGTTAAGACGCAGGCCCTGGTCCCGTATCCATTTAAAGACATGCTGGAGGCGACTGGTGTGCTCCTGCGGTGTGGTGGACCAAATAATGATATCGTCTACATAGACGCGCACCCCTTCGATGCCCTCCATCATCTGTTCCATGATGCGATGGAACACTTCAGAGGCCGATATGATGCCAAATGGCATCCTATTGTAGCAGAATCTGCCAAATGGAGTGTTGAAAGTGCACAGCTTCCTGCTGGACTGATCCAATTGAATCTTCATGTCCATCAGTGTGTGCTTGATTGCACCATGATATGATGATCTAAATTTCATGACAGATTTCCCTGATCCTGAAGAAGGATAAGGATTCTTTGGAGTGTGGATTGTAATGACCAAGTCGACGCTAAGCTGTTGGTGAAGGTATTGGCAAAGTGTGTGGAGCCCTGCCTTCCAGGGATGATTTCAGAGGAGCAGACTGGTTTTGTTAAGGGCCGGCAGTTGTCGGCCAACATTCAGAGATTTCTAAATGTCATTTTGTCGCTATCCTTGGTGTCTGAGCCAGAGATCGTTATTTCAACGGACGCTGAAAAGGCGTTTAATAGGGTTGAGTGGGTAGGACCAATTTGAAATTCTTGGAAGGGTTGGCTTTAGGCCAAAATGTATATCATGGATTCAGCTTTTGAACATGGCCCCCACCGCAAGTTTGCATATGAATGCCGAGTTCAGCTTGTTTCCAATTGAGCAGGAGTACAAGGCAGGTTTATCCATTGTCTCCACTTTTGTTTGCCTTGGCAATCGAGCCTCTGGCCATTGCATTGAGGTTGTCCACTAGGTGGAGAGGGATAGAGCCTAGGGAGAGGAGGAGAGGGTGTCTTTATGTGTGGATGATATGCTTCTGTATATCACGGACCCACTTTCCACTGTGGAGGAGATAATGAAGTTACTTAGGAGTTTTGGCTCCTCCTTGGGATCCAAGCTGAACCTGGGCAAAATTGAGTACTTTCCGGTGAATTCTGCAGGGAGGCGAGCTGATCTGGGTAAATTACCATTTTGTCTGTCCAGGACTAGCTTCCATTATCTGCGAATCTGGGTGGCCCAGGATTGGGCCTCGCTCCATAAACGTAACTTTGTTAGTCTGGTGAATGGGGTCAAGGCCAACTTGAAAAGGCAGTTATCCGCCCTCTGACGTTGGTGGGCACGGTGCAGACTGTGAAAATGAACATCCTCCCGAGGTTTTTGTTTGTGTTTCAATGTCTCCCAGTCTTTCTCCCCAAATCTTACCTTTGTAGGGTCAATAAAATGATATCCTCCTTTGTTAGGGTGGCAAGACCCCACTGATTTCTGCAAAGAGAGTGGCAGTTGGGGGAGGGGTTTGGTATTACCTAATTTGTCATTTTACTATTGGGCTGCAAATATTGAAAAGATGCGGGGTTGCTTCGGGATCCAAATTCTTTATGGGGTTGGATGGAGGTGGCCTCATGTAGAGGTTCGGGTCTCAGGACCCTGGTCACTGTCCTGGCTTCTGTTTTCCCCTGCAAATATTCACTTAGGGCTCAGTGGTGATACTACTTTAAGATTTGGAGGCAGTTTAGGAAGCATCTTAAGCTGGAGTCCATATCAATGTTGGCCCTATTTGCAGGTACCAATTTTTTGTGCCATCCAGCTTGATTCGTCATTCAGGACATGGGAGGGGAGGATTTGGCGACATGTTTATTGAAGGTAGATTTGCCGCTCTGGATGAGTTGTTGGAGATGTTCCAGCTCCCGAGAGCAAATGTATTTACGTACTTCCAGGTTTGCAACTTTTTGCGTAAAGAGATCCCTTTTGTTTCCTCTGGCACTGTTGCCCTTGCTCTTGGATAAGGTCCTGACCCTGGCCGAGTTGCGTGAGGGGAGAATCTCCGATATTTATTGTCAGATCCTGTTGATGTAGCAGCTTTGTTGGAGGAAGTAACGATAAAGTGGTAGGGTGAGATGGATCTGGTTTTTGACAGGTGGAGTGAGACTCTTCGCAGTGTCAACTCCACCTCTCTTGTGCTAGGTTCAGCTTGATCCAGTTCAAAGTGGCGCACAGGGCGCACTTGAAATGAAATGAAATGAATGAAAATCGCTTATTGTCACAAGTCGGCTTCAAATGAAGTTACTGTGAAAAGCCCCTAGTCGCCACATTCCGGCGCCTGTCGGGGAGGCTGGTACGGGAATTGAACCGTGCTGCTGGCCTGCCTTGGTCTGCTTTCAAAGTCAGCGATTTAGCCCTGTGCTAAAATAGCCCTTCAAAGGGCGTGGATGAAATGGTTCTTCTTGGGGGTGGACACTATCTGTGAGCATTGTTCTAGGGGTTCAGCGAATCATGCGCATATGTTTTGGTCTTGCCCTAAACTGGTTAGCTTTTGGGTCCCTTTTTTCAACACCATGTTGGGGATCTTGGGTACTCAGCTGCAGCTATGCCCAGTGGTGGCTATTTGTGGTGTATCGGACTCATTGGTGCTGCAGAGAGGGTGAAGGCGGACATCCTCGCCTTCGGCTTCTTAATAGCGCGGAGGCGAATTCTGCTTGGCTGCAGGTCCCCGGTACCACCCAGTGTCATGGCCTGTCTTGGTGAGTTGATGGAAATTTTGTAACTCAGAAAGGTCAAGTACACCATGAAGGGGTAGGTGGAAGGGTTCTACTAAATGTGGCTGCCTTTCATCCCTTTTTTCAGGGAATTGGTCACCGTCAGCTGTTGGGGTGTGGTCTGTTTTTCTTTGTTAAGTTTTGTTTGTTCATGGGGGAATCATGAAGGTTTCATGAAGGGAGGATGGGTTTGGGTGGGTTTATTTTGCAATGGTGTTTGCTGTATGATACTGTCTTGTTCTGCTTTGTTATAATGAAAAGCCTTTCTGGATGAAAATATATTCTTTAAAAATAAATGTTTCATAGACAGCAAGTTGTTAAGATTGGGAACACATTGCCTGAAAGGGTGGTAGAAGCAAATGTACTAATCATTTTCAAAACAGAATTGAATAAATATTTAAAGGAGAAACATTTGCAAGGCAAGGAGGAAAAGGTCAGGGAATTAGATTGCACTTTCAAAGGGCTGGCAGAGGCATGATGGGCCAAATGGCCTCCATTTGTGTTATAACATTCGATGATCTCCTCCTATTTTGATAGGCAGGGAGATTAACAGATAGGGACTTAATTTGTGTGGAATTATCAGGTATTGCGGTACCTAAGAGGCTGATGACCATTGGTTAAACCTAGGAGTTTACCATTGGCTGTTGATACATAGCTCTGCCCTGACAGGCGGAGTATAAGAACCGGTGCCGCCCCAGCAGCCTTCACTTTCTGTACCGAAGCCGCTGGGGAACACGTTCTAGTCGATTAAAGCCTTCTGTTATGAAATCACTTTGTCTTGAGTGTAATTGATCGTGCATCAATTTAATCGACTAGACTTAAGCTGGAAGGATCAAACCGGAGTGCCTACAACTCAGCCCCCACGCGGAGAACTCAGCTGCAATATTTAAACACTGGCTGGCGTGCTTTAAAGGCTACCTGGAGACGGCTGGAGGCACCCCCTCAGAAGGACAGAAAATGCATCTCCTGCGCTCAAGGGTCAGCCCTGGGATCTACACCCTTATCGAAGAGGCGGAGGACTATAATGCCGCAATCAAACCGTTAAAAGGACATTATATCCGCCCTGTAAATCAGGTCTACACAAGTCACCTGCTTGCAACTAGACGGCAAAGCCCTGGGGAATCGTTGGAAGATTTCTATCGGGCGCTACTGGTGCTGGGCCAAAACTGTGGCTGCCCGCAAGTACCGGGGAGCGAGCACACGGAACTTTTAATCAGGGATACCTTTGTAACAGGTATGACCTCCTCAGTGATCCGCCAAAGACTCCTAGAAAAGGACACCCTGGGACTGAGAGAGGCACGGGCCCTGGCAGGGTCCATGGACGTAGCCTCCCAAAACGTGCAGTCCTATGAGCCCGACCGCACGGTGGCCCCCTGGGCTGCGTGGCACCCCGCAGCGGCAGCCCCACAGACCTTCCTCCTGACCCCGCAGGCCTGCGCGGTGAGATGGCCCGCTAACGCCGCCGGGCCCCGCTGTTTCTTCTGCGGGCAGGCAAATCATCCCCGCCCGCGCTGCCCGTCCCCGCTTCCCGGCCCGCACCACCACCTGCAAAGGGTGCAGCAAGAAGGGCCACTTTTTGGGGGTCTGCCAGGCCCGCGCCGTGGCCGCGGTCTCCAGCGACTCCGGACCGCCGCGGCAACCCCACCTTTAGGCCCTGACCGGCCATCGCTCACCGCCACCCCACTCTCCTAGGGCCATGTGCGACCCATGGGCGCGGCCATCTTACCCCCCGGACACCATGCTGGACGGGTGGGTGCCGCCATTTTGTCCATCCCCGCCGCCACCTTGTCCATCCCCGGCCATCATGTGCGACCCATGGGAGACACCATCTTGGATGGGACCCCAGGCCCCCAGCACGGCCGACTACACGCTGCCCGATCAGAACTCGCAACTGCTTCATCTGGCCTCGGTGACACTGGACCAAAGTCGACCTCGGACACTCGCAACAGCAACGACGGTCTTCATCAACGACCACGAGACGTCTTGCCTGATTGACTCTGGGAGCACGGAAAGCTTTGTTCACCCCAACATGGTAAGGCGCTGTTCACTTGTTACCCACCCTGTAAACCCAAGGATCTCCCTGGCCTCTGGGTCACACTCGGTGGAGATAAAGGGATTCTGCCTAGCAAACCTCACTGTCCAAGGCAGGAGATTCAACAATTTCCGCCTTTAAGTCCTGCCGCACCTCTGCGCAGCTACCCTCCTGGGGCTGGACTTCCAATGTAACTTGCAAAGCCTGACCTTCAAATTCGGCGGCCCTATACCCCCCCTTACTGTCTGCGGCCTCGCGACCCGCGAAGGTCGACCCGAAGGTCGACCCGCCTTCCCTGTTTGCGAACCTCACCCCGGATTGCAAACCCATCGCCACCAGGAGCGGGCGGTACAGTGCCCAGGACCGGACCTTCATCAGGTCAGAGGTCCAAAGGCTGCTGATGGAAAGGGTCATCGGAGCGAGCAACAGTCCCTGGAGAGCTCAAGTAGTGGTGGTAAAGACCGGGGAGAAACATAGTATGGTCATTGACTACAGTCAGACCATCAACAGGTTTAAGCAGCTGGACGCGTACCCTCTCCCCCGTATAGCCGACCTGGTAAACAGGATCGCGCAATACAAGGTCTTCTCCACGGTGGATCTCAAGTCCGCCTACCACCAGCTACCCCTCCGTAATAGTGACCGCAAGTACACTGCCTTCGAAGCAGATGGGCGGCTCGATCAATTTTTAAGAGTTCCCTTTGGTGTCACTAATGGGGCTCTCGGTCTTCCAGCGAGAGATGGACCGAATGGTTGACCGGTACGGCTTACGCGCAACGTTCCCGTATCTGGATAACGTCACCATCTACGGCCATGACCAGCAGGACCACGACACCAACCTCCGCAAATTTCTCCAGACCGTGAAAATCCTTAACTTAACGTACAATAAGGATAAATGCATATTTAGCACCGACTGTCTAGCCATTCTAGGCTACGTAGTGCGAAATGGAGTTATAGGCCCCGACCCTGAGCGCATGCGCCCCCTTATGGAGTTCCCCCTCCCTCACTGCCCCAAGGCCCTGAAGTGCTGCCTCGGGTTTTTCAGTTTTTACGCACAGTGGGTCCCCAACTACGCAGACAAAGCCCGACCCCTAATCCAGTCCACAACCTTCCCCCTGTCGACGGAGGCCCGCCAGGCTTTCAGCCGCATCAAAGCAGTCATTGCAAAGGCCACGATGGGCGCCATCGACGAGTCCCTCCACAGCGGGGCAAGATTAAAAACAACACGATCTTGCGGTGGAGGATAGAACTCTCCACCTTCAACTACGAGATCGTGTACCGTCCGGGGAAGCTAAACGAGCCTCCTGATGCCCTGTCTCGCGGCACTTGTGCCACTGCACAAGTGGACCGCCTCCGAGCCCTCCACGAGGACCTCTGCCACCCGGGGGTCACTCGTTTCTTCCACTTCATCAAGACCCGCAACCTGCCCTACTCCATTGAGGAGGTCAGGACAGCCACCAGTGCAAACCGCACTTCTACCGGCCAGAGAGGGCACACCTGATAAAGGCTTCCCGTCCCTTTGAACGCCTCAGCATGGATTTCAAAGGCCCCCTCCCCTCCACCAACCGCAACACGTATTTCCTGAACGTGATTGACGAGTACTCCTGGTTCCCATTCGCCATCCCCTGCCCAGACATGACCGCAACCACCGTCATCAAGGCCCTCCAGGGTATCTTTACACTGTTCGGTTTCCCCGTGTACATACACAGTGACAGGGGGCCCTCCTTTATGAGCGACAAACTGCGTCAATTCCTGCTCAGCAGGGGCATTGCCTCAAGCAGGACGACCAGTTACAACCCCCGGGGAAACAGACAGGTGGAGAGGGAGAACGGAATGGGCTGGAAGACTGTTCTACTGGCCCTACGGTCCAGGAATCTCCCAGTCTCCCGCTGGCAAGAAGTCCTCCCGGTGGCCCTCCACACCATCCGGTCGCTGCTCTGTACAACCACAAATCAGACACGTCATGAACGTCTCCTGGTTTTCCCCAGGAAGTCCTCCTCTGGGACCTTGCTCCCAACCTGGCTAGCGACACCCGGACCCATCCTGCTTCGGAAGCACGTGCAGGTGCACAAGTTGGACCCGTTGGTCGATAGGGTCAACCTGCTGCACGCTAACCCCCAGTACGCCTCCGTGGCGTTCCCTGACGGCCGGCAAGATACGGTCTCCCTACGGGACCTGGTGCCCGCCGGAACCCCACGCGCACCCGAACCATTACCCCCCCCCCCCACAGCACCTCACTGGAGGGTCAGTACCCCCGCCGCTCCTGCCTAGGCCTGCCCACCCACCGACGCCCCCTACAGCCCCCCCCCCGCTCCGTGTCAACCGTTTGCCCCAACAGCACCGCCTAGGGTTGACGAAGCTGCCAGGGAGGCCGAAACCACGCTCCCGGAGTCACAACCACCTGGACCCCCACCAGAATCACCACCAAAGCCCAGACGATCCAGAAGGACGACCAGGCCACCCGATCAACTGATTGCTTCGCTGTGACTTTAACCGTGAACGAACACTTTGTAAATATTCTCGACAGCACGGTACCTCCATACCTGATCATACCATGTTAAAGGAGACTGTTACCACTGGCCACCATCCCCGCCGGACTCTTTTTTAACAGGGGGTGAATGTGGTATTATCAGGTATTGCGGCACCTTTGCGGCACTTCCCGTACCAGCCTCCCCGAACAGGCGCCGGAATGTGGTGACTAGGGGCTTTTCACAGTAACTTCATTGAAGCCTACTTGTGACCATAAGTGATTTTCATTTCATTTCATTTCATTCATTCACCTAAGAGGCTGATGACCATTGGTTAAACCTAGGAGTTTACCATTGGCTGTTGATACGTGGCTCCGCCCTGACAGGCAGAGTATAAGAAACGCTGCCGTCCCAGCAGCCTTCACTTTCTGTACCGAAGCTGCTGGGGAACAAGTTCTAGTAGATTAAAGCCTTCAGTTATGAAATCACTTTGTCTTGAGTGTAATTGATCATGCAACAAGTTGCATCACAGTCCTCATCCTGTATTTTCTCCTGCAAATCAATGGGAGCATTGAGTTGCAACCCTACAGCAGGGATAGTCATGCAATGAGGCGACACAGTGGCACAGTGGTTAGCATGCTGCCTCACAGCTCCAGGGCCACAGGCTCAATTCTGGCCTCGGGTGACTGTCTGTGTGGAGGTTGCACTTTCTCTCCGTGCCTGCGTGGGTTTCCTCCGGGTGCTCTGGTTTCCTCCCACAGTCCAAAGATGTGCAGATGAGGGGGATTGGCCATTCTAAATTGCCCCTTGGTGTCTAAAAGATTAGGTGGGTTTGAGGGTTACAGGGATAGGTTAAAGGCGTCTTAACTTATAGAGTGCTCTTTCCAAGACCGGCGCAGACCTGATGAGCCGAATGTCCTCCTTCTGCACTGTGAATTCTATGATACCCTGTGATGTTCTATGAGAGTGACTATGTTGCCATCTCTCAGGATGGCAGCATGCATCACCATCACCCTCAATCAAAGCCAATTTGATGCCAGAAAGTTACCGGATTGCCTCCCAGTTGGTGAATAACGGCATGGCTTTCCCAGCTCCAAGGTTCTGGAGGTGATGTACAACAAGCATCTCACATTACGAGCCCCAGCAGTCGTGTATTTCTCATGCTAATGGCACTTGGGGAGAACCTTGTAGGACTAATAGAGTACGTGTGGCATAACTTAAAGATGCAATGGATTGAGCAGGATGATAATTAGTTTGCAAGAAGAGAAAATTAGTTCATAGGCATTTATGGGAAATTATAAATCCTTTTGAAATCCATGTGCTGCTGAATTTACCTAGAGTACTGCAGTCAGTGAATATGCAGGTGAGGCACAATTAACATTGGTCCTTAGGTGGAAATATGTATTGGTGTTTGGAAGGGATTGATGTTGGAAATTACTGTAAATGCTGAGGAGATAGCAGAGATTGCTTTGCTGAAGCACTGTTCAGTGAGCTGCTAGGAAAGTGCTCTGGCTTCAGGCTAATATTCGACAGTTTCCTCTATATGTTATATGCAGTCTTTGACATGTTAGTTAAAGGTTCTCATTCAATGATGTCACCAGATGGTCATCTGCAAGCCACTAGAATATAAGGAATTCTCTCTGAACCCACCAGACCTGTCAGGCTTGAGCACTCTAATTGACTCCTTGATCTGTGTAAGGCAGTTCTGCTATTGAACGTAACTTTCTGAGGGTAGTTATTGGTCAAGTGGTGTAGGGGATTGCCTTTTTCTGTAAACAGCCAGCCTCTCAGCCATTGTGCAGGAGGCCAGGAGTGAGGAGGGTGGGGTTGGGAAGATGAGTGCAAGATAAAAATGTCATTGGTAGCCATCAAGTAAGCAGGCACAGATCTACCAGATCTTGCCCAACTGGTTATCATATATCCATTGCACATTAATGGATCAGACATTCTTGTAGAGGACTTATCTACAGGAGCCCAATTAAAGATGAGTCCCTGGACCTGGGTAAGCCCACACTCATATCTTGCTCCGTGAGTATGATGAAATTGTCAACTCCAACATTAGCGACCTGCTTACAAGGCACAAATATGCAGAATGATTGAATGTGTTGTAATAGCTGGGAATGAGTATGATAAAACAAGGTTCAGGTTGGCAGTCATCTTGACAGCAACAGGCATTGCTTTACCAACTGTGGAGTTTGAATGTAGATGCTATCACAGAGGAGGCTCAGCATTGTGACGGCTTTCCTGGAGACATTTAAATTCCCTCTGAAATGGCCTAATAAATCATTCAAATTACTTAAGGTGGTTAATGAATAATAAATATCAGCCTTGATCCGATCATGGCCCAACTCCACATTCTTGCCTATCCCTAATGGCTGAAGTGTGGGACATGTCATGTGGTGAAACCTTCAGAAATACTTTTAATTGCAGTTAGCAACCCTACCCTAATTGTTAAACTAAGAGAGTTGTGAAAACCTAACCATCAGTCACTGCTATTCCTTATCCAACAGAATACAGAGATTTGTAATGTGTAGAGGGAATGATATTGAGAGTGTGTGATTTAGGGTGAATGGGAGAGGATAATGGTGAAAAGTGTATGATGAATGGAGTAGGGCATTGGGTGCAGAATCAATGGTGAATTGTGCAGGGTGCGTGGAGGGTGAATAGGGTAATGGTGAATAGTGAGGGTGTGTGTTGTCGAGTGAATAAGGTAATGGTGAAAAGAAAGGGTTTGTGGTGATGAGTGAATAGAGTAATGGTGAATAGTGAGGGTGTGTTTATAAGGTGAATAGGGTAATGGTGAACAGTGTGGGTGTATAATGTAATATAAATAAGGTAATAGTGAATAGTGAGGGTGTGCTGTGCAGGGTGAATAGGGTAATGGTGAATAGTGTGTGTGTGTGTGTGTGTTTAGGGTCAATAGGGTAATGGTAAATAGTGTGTGTGGTTTTTTAGGGTCAATAGGGTAATGGGGTCAGTGAGTGTGTGTGTTTTAGGGTCAATAGGGTAATGATGAATAGTGAGTGTGTGTGTTTTAGGGCCAATAAGGTAATGGTGAATAGTGAGTGTGTGTGTCTTAGGGTCAACAGGGTAACAGTGAATAGTGAGTGTGTATGTTTTAGGGTCTATAGGGGAGCGGTGAATAGTGAGTTGGGGGGAGGGTTTAGAGTCAATAGGGTAACAGTGAATAGTGAGTGTGTGTGTTTTAGGGTCAATAGGATAATGGTGAATAGTGAGTGTGTGTGTTTTAAGGTCAATTGGGTAATGGTGAATAGTGAGTGCATGTGTTTTAGGGTCAATACGGTAATGGTGAATAGTGAGTGTGTGTGTTTAGGGTCAATAGGATAATGGTAAATGATGTGTGTGTTTTTTAGGGTCAATAGGGTAACGGTGAATAGTGAGTGTGTGTTTTAGGGTCAATAGGGTAACAGTGAATAGTAAGTGTGTGTGTGTTAGGGTCTATAGGGGAGCAGTGAAAAGTGAGTTGGGGGGGTTTAGAATCAATAGGGAAACCGTGAATAGTGAGTGTGTGTGTTTTAGGGTCAATAGGGTAACAGTGAATAGTGTGTGTGTTTTTTAGGGTCAATAGGGTAATGGTGAATAGTTAGTGTGTGTATTTTAGGATGAAAAGGGTAAAGGTGGATAGTGAGTGTGTGTGTTTTAGGGTCAATAGGGTACTGGTGAATAGTAAGTGTGAGTGTTTTACGATCAATAGGTTAACGGTGAACAGTAAATGTGTGTGTTTTAGGGCCAATTGGGTAACAGTGAATAGTGTGTGTGTTTTTTAGGGTCAATAGGGTAATGGTGAATAGTTAGTGTGTGTATTTTAGGATCAATAGGGTAATGGTGGGTAGTGAGTGTGTGTGTTTCAGGGTTAATAGGGTAACAGTGAATAGTGAGTGTGTGTGTTTTAGGGTCAATAGGGGAGCAGTGAAAAGTGAGTTGGGGGGTTTAGAGTCAATAGGGTAAGGGTGAAGAGTGAGTGTGTGTTTTAGGGTCAATAGGGTAACGGCGAATAGTAAGTGTGAGTGTTTTACGATCAACAGGTTAACGGTGAATAGTAAATGTGTGTGTTTTAGGGTCAATAGGGTAACAGTGAATAGTGTGTGTATCTTTTAGGGTCAATTGGGTAATGGTGAATAGTGAGTGTGTGTATTTTAGGGTCAATAGGGTAACAGTGAATAGTGTGTGTGTTTTTTAGGGTCAATAGGGTAATGGTGAATAGTTAGTGTGTGTATTTTAGGATGAAAAGGGTAAAGGTGGATAGTGAGTGTGTGTGTTTTAGGGTCAATAGGGTACTGGTGAATAGTAAGTGTGAGTGTTTTACGATCAATAGGTTAACGGTGAACAGTAAATGTGTGTGTTTTAGGGCCAATTGGGTAACAGTGAATAGTGTGTGTGTTTTTTAGGGTCAATAGGGTAATGGTGAATAGTTAGTGTGTGTATTTTAGGATCAATAGGGTAATGGTGGGTAGTGAGTGTGTGTGTTTCAGGGTTAATAGGGTAACAGTGAATAGTGAGTGTGTGTGTTTTAGGGTCAATAGGGGAGCAGTGAAAAGTGAGTTGGGGGGTTTAGAGTCAATAGGGTAAGGGTGAAGAGTGAGTGTGTGTTTTAGGGTCAATAGGGTAACGGCGAATAGTAAGTGTGAGTGTTTTACGATCAACAGGTTAACGGTGAATAGTAAATGTGTGTGTTTTAGGGTCAATAGGGTAACAGTGAATAGTGTGTGTATCTTTTAGGGTCAATTGGGTAATGGTGAATAGTGAGTGTGTGTATTTTAGGGTCAATAGGGTAACAGTGAATAGTGAGTGTGTGTGTTTTAGGGTCAAGAGGGGAGCAGTGAAAAGTGAGTTGGGGGGTTTAGAGTCAATAGGGTAAGGGTGAAGAGTGAGTGTGTGTTTTAGGGTCAATAGGGTAACGGTGAATAGTGAGTGTGTGTGTTTTAGAGTCAATAGGGTAAGGGTGAAGAGTGAGTGTGTGTGTTCTATGGTCTATAAGGGAGCGGTGAAAAGTGAGTTGGGGGGGTTTAGAGTCAATAGAGTAAGGGTGAAGAGTGAGTGTGTGTTTTAGGGTCAATAGGGTAACGGTGAATAGTGAGTGTGTGTGTTTTAGGGGCAATAGGGTAACGGTGAATAGTGAGTGTGTGTGTTTTAGGGGCAATAGGGTAACGGTGAATAGAGAGTGTGTGTGTTTTAGGGTCAATAGGGTAAGGGTGAATAGTGTGTGTGTTGTTTAGGGTCAATAGGGTAATGGTGAATAGTTAGTGTGTGTATTTTAGGGTCAATTGGGTAATGGTGACTAGTGAGTGCATATGTTTGTGGGTCAATAGGGTAATGGTGAGTAGTGAGTGTGTGTGTTTAAGGTCAATAGTGTAATGGTAAATGATGTGTGTGTTTTTTTGGGTCAATAGGGTAAGGGTGAATAGTGAGTGTGTGTGTTTTAGGGTCAATAGGGTAACAGTGAATAGTGAGTGTGTGTGTTTTAGGGTCTATAGGGGAGCGGTGAATAGTGAGTTGGGGGGGTTTAGAATCAATAGGGTAACAGTGAATAGTGAGTGCGTGTGTTTTAGGGTCAATAGGGTAACGGTGAATAGTAACTGTGAGTGTTCTACGAACAATAGGTTAACGGTGAATACTAAGTGTGTGTGTTTTAGGGTCAATAGGGTAACAGTGAATAGTGTGTGTGTTTTAGGGTCAAGAGGGGAGCAGTGAAAAGTGAGTTAGGGGTTTAGAGTCAATAGGGTAAGGGTGAAGAGTGAGTGTGTGTTTTAGGGTCAATAGGGTAACGGTGAATAGTGAGTGTGTGTGTTTTAGGGGCAATAGGGTAACGGTGAATAGTGAGTGTGTGTGTTTTAGGGGCAATAGGGTAACGGTGAATAGAGAGTGTGTGTGTTTTAGGGTCAATAGGGTAAGGGTGACGAGTGAGTGTGTGTGTTTTAGGGTCACTAGGGTAACTGTGACTAGTGAGTGTGTGTGTTTTAGGGGCAATAGGGTACGGGTGAATAGTGAGTGTGTGTGTTTTAGGGTCACTGGGGTAAGGGTGAATAGTGAGTGTGTGTGTTTTAGGGTCAATAGGGTAAGGGTGAATAGTGAGTGTGTGCTTTAGGATTAATCGGGTAACAATGAATGGTGAGTGTGTGTGTTTTAGGGTCAATAGGGTAAGGGTGAAGAGTGAGTGTGTGTTTTAGGGTCAGTAGGGTAACAGTGACCAGTGAGTGTGTGTGTTTTAGGGGCAATAGGGTAAGGGTGAATAGTGAGTGCTTGTATTTTAGGGTCAATAGGGTAAGGGTGAATAGTGAGTGTTAATGTTTTAGGGTCTATAGGGGAGCGGTGAATAGTGAGTTGGGGTGGTTTAGAGTCAATAGGGTAACAGTGAATAGTGAGTGCGTGTGTTTTAGGGTCAATAGGATAATTGTGAATAGTGAGTGTTTGTGTTTTAGGGTCAATTGGGTAATGGTGACTAGTGAGTGCATATGTTTGTGGGTCAATAGGGTAATGGTGAGTAGTGAGTGTGTGTGTTTAAGGTCAATAGTGTAATGGAAAATGATGTGTGTGTTTTTTTGGGTCAATAGGGTAAGGGTGAATAGTGAGTGTGTGTGTTTTAGGGTCAATAGGGTAACAGTGAATAGTGAGTGTGTGTGTTTTAGGGTCTATAGGGGAGCGGTGAATAGTGAGTTGGGGGGTTTAGAATCAATAGGGTAACAGTGAATAGTGAGTGCGTGTGTTTTAGGGTCAATAGGGTAACGGTGAATAGTAACTGTGAGTGTTCTACGAACAATAGTTTAACGGTGAATACTAAGTGTGTGTGTTTTAGGGTCAATAGGGTAACAGTGAATAGTGTGTGTGTTGTTTAGGGTCAATAGGGTAATGGTGAATAGTTAGTGTGTGTATTTTAGGGTCAATTGGGTAATGGTGACTAGTGAGTGCATATGTTTGTGGGTCAATAGGGTAATGGTGAGTAGTGAGTGTGTGTGTTTAAGGTCAATCGTGTAATGGTAAATGATGTGTGTGTGTTTTAGGGTCAATAGGGTAACAGTGAATAGTGAGTGTGTGTGTTTTAGGGTCTATAGGGGAGCGGTGAATAGTGAGTTGGGGGGGTTTAGAATCAATAGGGTAACAGTGAATAGTGAGTGCGTGTGTTTTAGGGTCAATAGGGTAACGGTGAATAGTAACTGTGAGTGTTCTACGAACAATAGGTTAACGGTGAATACTAAGTGTGTGTGTTTTAGGATCAATAGGGTAACAGTGAATAGTGTGTGTGTTGTTTAGGGTCAATAGGGTAATGGTGAATAGTTAGTGTGTGTATTTTAGGATCAATAGGGTAATGGTGGACAGTGAGTGTGTGTGTTTTAGGGTCAATAGGGTCACGGTGAATAGTAAGTGTGAGTGTTTTACGATCAACAGGTTAATGGTGAATAGTAAATGTGTGTGTTTTAGGGTCAATAGGGTAACAGTGAATAGTGTGTGTGTTTTTTAGGGTCAATTGGGGAATGGTGAATAGTAAGTGTGTGTATTTTAGGGTCAATAGGGTAACAGTGAATAGTGAGTGTGTGTGTTTTAGGGTCGATAGGGGAGCAGTGAAAACTGAGTTGGGGGGTTTAGAGTCAATAGGGTAAGGGTGAAGAGTGAGTGTGTGTTTTAGGGTCAATAGGGTAACGGTGAATAGTGAGTGTGTGTGTTTCAGGGTCAAAAGGGTAAGAGTGAATAGTGAGTGTGTGTGTTTTAGGATCACTAGGGTAAGGGTGAATAGTGAGTGTGTGTGTTTTAGGGTCAATAGGCTAACAGTGAATAGTGTGTGTGTTTTTAGGGTCAATAGGGTAATGGGAAATAGTTATAGTGTGTATTTTAGGATCAATAGGTTAATGGTGGATAGTGAGTGTGTGTGTTTTAGGGGCAATAGGGTAACGGTGAATGGTGAGTTTGTGTGTTTTAGGGGCAATAGGGTAACGGTGAATAGAGAGTGTGTGTGTTTTAGGGTCAATAGGGTAAGGGTGAAGAGTGAGTGTGTGTGTTTTAGGGTCACTAGGGTAACTGCGACTAGTGAGTGTGTGTGTTTTAGGGGCAATAGGGTAACGGTGAATAGTGAATGTGTGTGTGTTTTAGGGTCAATAGGGTACGGGTGAATAGTGACTGTGTGTGTTTTAGGGTCACTGGGGTAAGGGTGAATAGTGAGTGTGTGTGTTTTAGGGTCAATAGGGTAAGGGTGAATAGTGAGTGTGTGCTTTAGGATCAATCGGGTAACAATGAATGGCGAGTGTGTGTGTTTTAGGGTCAATAGGGTAAGGGTGAAGAGTGAGTGTGTGTTTTAGGGTCAGTAGGGTAACAGTGACTCGTGAGTGTGTGTGTTTTAGGGGCAATAGGGTAAGGGTGAATAGTGAGTGCTTGTATTTTAGGGTCAATAGGGTAAGGGTGAATAGTGAGTGTTAATGTTTTAGGGTCTTTAGGGGAGCGGTGAATAGTGAGTTGGGGTGGTTTAGAGCCAATAGGGTAACAGTGAATAGTGAGTGCGTGTGTTTTAGGGTCAATAGGATAATGGTGAATAGTGAGTGTTTGTGTTTTAGGGTCAATTGGGTAATGGTGACTAGTGAGTGCATATGTTTGTGGGTCAATAGGGTAATGGTGAGTAGGGAGTGTGTGTGTTTAAGGTCAATAGTGTAATGGTAAATGATGTGTGTGTTTTTTTGGGTCAATAGGGTAAGGGTGAATAGTGAGTGTGTGTGTTTTAGGGTCAATAGGGTAACAGTGAATAGTGAGTGTGTGTGTTTTAGGGTCTATAGGGGAGCGGTGAATAGTGAGTTGGGGGGGTTTAGAATCAATAGGGTAACAGTGAATAGTGAGTGCGTGTGTTTTAGGGTCAATAGGGTAACGGTGAATAGTAAGTGTGAGTGTTCTACGAACAATAGATTAACGGTGAATACTAAGTGTGTGTGTTTTAGGGTCAATAGGGTAACAGTGAATAGTGTGTGTGTTGTTGAGGGTCAATAGGGTAATGGTGAATAGTTAGTGTGTGTATTTTAGGATCAATAGGGTAATGGTGGACAGTGGGTGTGTGTGTGTTAGGGTCAATAGGGTCACGGTGAATAGTAAGTGTGAGTGTTTTACGATCAACAGGTTAATGGTGAATAGTAAATGTGTGTGTTTTAGGGTCAATAGGGTAACAGTATGAATAGTGTGTGTGTTTTATAGGGTCAATTGGGGAATGGTGAATAGTAAGTGTGTGTATTTTAGGGTCAATAGGGTAACAGTGAATAGTGAGTGTGTGTGTTTTAGGGTCTATAGGGGAGCAGTGAAAAGTGAGTAGGGGGGTTTACAGTCAATAGGGTAAGGGTGAAGAGTGAGTGTGTGTTTTAGGGTCAATAGGGTAACGGTGAATAGTGAGTGTGTGTGTTTTAGGGTCAATAGGGTAAGGGTGAATAGTGAGTGTGTGTGTTTTAGGATCACTAGGGTAAGGGTGAATAGTGAGTGTGTGTGTTTTAGGGTCAATAGGGTAACAGTGAATAGTGTGTGTGTTTTTAGGGTCAATAGGGTAATGGTGAATAGTTATAGTGTGTATTTTAGGATCAATAGGTTAATGGTGGATAGTGAGTGTGTGTGTTTTAGGGTTAATCGGGTAACGGTGAATAGTGAGTGTGTGTGTTTTAGGGTCAATAGGGTAACAGTGAATAGTGAGTGTGTGTGTTTTAGGGTCTATAGGGGAGCAGTGAAAAGTGAGTTGGGGGGTTTAGAGTCAATAGAGTAAGGGTGAAGAGTGAGTGTGTGTTTTAGGAGCAATAGGGTAACAGTGAATAGTAAATGTGTGTGTTGTAGGGTCAATAGGGTAATGGTGAATAGTGAGTGTGTGCTTTAGGATCAATCGGGTAACAATGAATGGTGAGTGTGTGTGTTTTAGGGTCAATAGGGTAAGGGTGAATAGTGAGTGCTTGTATTTTAGGGTCAATTGGGTAAGGGTGAATAGTGAGTGTTAATGTTTTAGGGTCTAGAGGGGAGCGGTGAATAGTGAGTTGGGGTGGTTTAGAGTCAATAGGGTAATAGTGAATAGTGAGTGCGTTTGTTTTAGGGTCAATAGGATAATGGTGAATAGTGAGTGTTTGTGTTTTAGGGTCAATTGGGTAATGGTGACTAGTGAGTGCATATGTTTGTGGGTCAATAGGGTAATGGTGAGTAGTGAGTGTGTGTGTTTAAGGTCAATAGTGTAATGGTAATTGATGTGTGTGTGTTTTTGGGTCAATAGGGTAAGGGTGAATAGTGAGTGTGTGTGTTTTAGGGTCAATAGGGTAACAGTGAATAGTGAGTGTGTGTGTTTTAGGGTCTATAGGGGAGCGGTGAATAGTGAGTTGGGGGGGTTTAGAATCAATAGGGTAACAGTGAATAGTGAGTGCGTGTTTTTTGGGTCAATAGGGTAACGGTGAATAGTAAGTGTGAGTGTTCTACGAACAATAGTTTAACGGTGAATACTAAGTGTGTGTGTTTTAGGGTCAATAGGGTAACAGTGAATAGTGTGTGTGTTGTTTAGGGTCAATAGGGTAATGGTGAATAGTTAGTGTGTGTATTTTAGGATCAATAGGGTAATGGTGGACAGTGAGTGTGTGTATTTTAGGGTCAATAGGGTCACGGTGAATAGTAAGTGTGAGTGTTTTACGATCAACAGGTTAATGGTGAATAGTAAATGTGTGTGTTTTAGGGTCAATAGGGTAACGGTGAATAGTGAGTGTGTGTGTTGTAGGGTCAATAGGGTAAGGGTGAATAGTGAGTGGGTGCTTTAGGATCAATCGGGTAACAATGAATGGTGAGTGTGTGTGTTTTAGGGTCAATAGGGTGAGGGTGAAGAGTGAGTGTGTGTTTTAGGGTCAATAGGGTGACGGTGACTAGTGAATGTGTGTGTTTTAGGGGCAATAGGGTAACGGTGAATAGTGAGTGTGTGTGTTTTAGGGTCAATAGGGTAAGGGTGAATAGTGAGTGTGTGCTTTAGGATCAATCGGGTAACAATGAATGGTGAGTGTGTGTGTTTTAAGGTCAATAGGGTAAGGGTGAATAGTGAGTGCTTGTATTTTAGGGTCAATAGGGTAATGGTGAATAGTGAGTATTAGTGTTTTAGGGTCTATAGGGGAGCGGTGAATAGTGAGTTGGGGTGGTTTAGAGTCAATAGGGTAACAGTGAATAGTGAGTGCGTGTGTTTTAGGGTCAATAGGATAATGGTGAATAGTGAGTGTTTGTGTTTTAGGATCAGTTGGGCAATGGTGACAAGTGAGTGCATATGTTTGAGGGTCAATAGGGGAATGGTGAGTCGTGAGTGTGTGTGTTTAGGGTCAATAGTGTAATGGTGAATAGTGAGTGTGTGTTTTAGGGTCAATAGGGTAAGGGTGAATAGTGAGGGTGTGTGTTTTAGGGTCAATAGGGTAACAGTGAATAGTGAGTGTGTGTGTTTTAGGGTCTAAAGGGGAGCGGTGAATAGTGAGTTGGGGGGGTTTAGAATCAATCGGGTAACAGTGAATAGTGAGTGCGTGTGTTTTAGGGTCAATAGGGTAACGGTGAATAGTAAGTGTGAGTGTTATACGAACAATAGTTTAACGGGGAATACTAAGTGTGTGTTTTAGGGTCAATAGGGTAACAGTGAATTGTGTGTGTGTTGTTTAGGGTCAATAGGGTAATGGTGAATAGTTAGTGTGTGTATTTTAGGATCAATAGGGTAATGGTGGATAGTGAGTGTGTGTGTTTTAGGGTCAATAGGGTAACGGTGAATAGTAAGTGTGAGTGTTTTACGATCAACAGGTTAACGGTGAATAGTAAATGTGTGTGTTTTAGGGTCAATAGTGTAACAGTGAATAGTGTGTGTGTTTTTTAGGGTCAATTGGGGAATGGTGAATAGTGAGTGTGTGTGTTTTAGGGGCAATAGGGTAACGGTGAATAGTGAGTGTGTGTGTTTTAGGGTCAATAGGGTAAGGGTGAAGAGTGAGTGTGTGTGTTTTAGGGTCACTAGGGTAACTGTGACTAGTGAGTGTGTGTTTTAGGGGCAATAGGGTAACGGTGAATAGTGAGTGTGTGTGTTTTAGGGTCAATAGGGTAAGGGTGAATAGTGAGTGCGTGTGTTTTAGGGTCACTAGGGAAAGGGTGAATAGTGAGTGTGTGTGTTTTAGGGTCAATAGGGTAAGGGTGATAGTGAGTGTGTGCTTTAGGATCAATCGGGTAACAATTAATGGTGAGTTTGTGTGTTTTAGGGTCAATAGGGTAAGGGTGAAGAGTGAGTGTGTGTTTTAGGGTCAATAGGGTAACGGTGACTAGTGAGTGTGTGTGTTTTAGGGGCAATAGGGTAACGGTGAATAGTGAGTGTGTGTGTTTTAGGGTCAATAGGGTAAGGGTGAATCGTGAGTGTGTGTGTTTTAGGGTCACTAGGGTATGGGTGAATTGTGAGTGTGTGTGTTTTAGGGTCAATAGTGTAAGGGTGAATAGTGAGTGTGTGCTTTAGGATCAATCGGGTAACAATGAATGGTGAGTGCTTGTATTTTAGGGTCAATAGGGTAAGGGTGAATAGTGAGTGTTAATGTTTTAGGGTCTATAGGGGAGCGCTGAATAGTGTGTTGGGGTGGTTTAGAGTCAATAGGGTAACAGTGAATAGTGAGTGCGTGTGTTTTAGGGTCAATAGCATAATGGTGAATAGTGAGTGTTTATGTTTTAGGGTCAATTGGGTAATGGTGACTAGTGAGTGCATATGTTTGAGTGTCAATAGGGGAATGGTGAGTCGTGAGTGTGTGTGTTTAGGGTCAATAGGGTAAGGGTGAATAGTGAGTGTGTGTATTTTAGGGTCATTAGGGTAACAGTGAATAGTGAGTGTGTGTGTTTTAGGGTCTATAGGGGAGCAGTGAAAAGTGAGTTGGGGGGTTTCGAGCCAATAGGGTAAGGGTGAAGAGTGAGTGTGTGTTTTAGGGTCAATAGGGTAACAGAGAATAGTGAGTGTGTGTGTTTTAGGGTCGAAAGGGGAGCGGTGAATTGTGAGTTGGGGGGGTTTAGAATCAATAGGGTAACAGTGAATAGTGAGTGCGTGTGTTTTAGGGTCAATAGGGTAATGGTGAATAGTAAGTGTGAGTGTTATATGAACAATAGTTTAACGGTGAATACTAAGTGTGTGTGTTTTAGGGTCAATAGGGTAACGGTGAATAGTAAGTGTGAGTGTTTTACGATCAATAGGTTAACGGTGAATAGTAAATGTGTGTGTTTTAGAGTCAATAGTGTAACAGTGAATAGTGTGTGTGTTTTTTAGGGTCAATTGGGGAATGGTGAATAGTGAGTGTGTGTATTTTAGGGTCAATAGGGTAACAGTGAATAGTGAGTGTGTGTGTTTTAAGGTCTTTAGGGGAGCAGTGAAAAGTAAGTTGGGGGGTTTCGAGCCAATAGGGTAAGGGTGAAGAGTGAGTGTGTGTTTTAGGGTCAATAGGGTAACGGTGAATAGTGAGTGTGTGTGTTTTAGCGTCAATAGGGTAAGGGTGAATAGTGAGTGTGTGTGTTTTAGGATCACAAGGGTAAGGGTGAATAGTGAGTGTGTGTGTTTTAGGGTCAATAGGGCAACAGTGAATAGTGTGTGTGTTTTTAGGGTCAATAGGGTAATGGTGAATAGTTATAGTGTGTATTTTAGGATCAATAGGTTAATGGTGGATAGTTAGTGTGTGTGTTTTAGGGTCAATAGGGCAACAGTGAATAGTGTGTGTGTTTTTAGGGTCAATAGGGTAATGGTGAATAGTTATAGTGTGTATTTTAGGGTCAATAGGATAATGGTGAATAGTGAGTGTTTGTGTTTTAGGGTCAATTGGGTAATGGTGACTAGTGAGTGCATATGTTTGAGAGTCAATAGGGGAATGGTGAGTAGTGAGTGTGTGTGTTTAGGGTCAATAGTGTAATGGTAAATGATGTGTGTGTTTTTTTGGGTCAATAGGGTAACGGTGAATAGTGAGTGTGTGTGTTTTAGGGTCAATAGGGTAAGGGTGAATAGTGAGTGTGTGTGTTTTAGGGTCAATAGGGTAACAGTGAATAGTGAGTGTGTGTGTTTTAGGGTCTATAGGGGAGCGGTGAATAGTGAGTTGGGGGGGTTTAGAATCAATAGGGTAACAGTGAATAGTGAGTGCGTGTGTTTTAGGGTCAATAGGGTAACGGTGAATAGTAAGTGTGAGTGTTCTACGAACAATAGTTTAACGGTGAATACTAAGTGTGTGTGTTTTAGGGTCAATAGGGTAACAGTGAATAGTGTGTGTGTTTTAGGGTCAATAGGGTCACGGTGAATAGTAAGTGTGAGTGTTTTACGATCAACAGGTTAATGGTGGATAGTAAATGTGTGTGTTTTAGGGTCAATAGGGTAACGGTGAATAGTGAGTGTGTGTGTTGTAGGGTCAATAGGGTAAGGGTGAATAGTGAGTGGGTGCTTTAGGATCAATCGGGTAACAATGAATGGTGAGTGTGTGTGTTTTAGGGTCAATAGGGTAAGGGTGAAGAGTGAGTGTGTGTTTTAGGGTCAATAGGGTGACGGTGACTAGTGAATGTGTGTGTTTTAGGGGCAATAGGGTAACGGTGAATAGTGAGTGTGTGTGTTTTAGGGTCAATAGGGTAAGGGTGAATAGTGAGTGTGTGTGTTTTAGGGTCACTAGGGTAAGGGTGAATTGTGACTGTGTGTGTTTTAGGGTCAATAGGGTAAGGGTGAATAGTGAGTGTGTGCTTTAGGATCAGTCGGGTAACAATGAATGGTGAGTGTGTGTGTTTTAAGGTCAATAGGGTAAGGGTGAATAGTGAGTGCTTGTATTTTAGGGTCAATAGGGTAATGGTGAATAGTGAGTATTAGTGTTTTAGGGTCTATAGGGGAGCGGTGAATAGTGAGTTGGGGTGGTTGAGAGTCAATAGGGTAACAGTGAATAGTGAGTGCGTGTGTTTTAGGGTCAATAGGATAATGGTGAATAGTGAATGTTTGTGTTTTAGGATCAATTGGGCAATGGTGACTAGTGAGTGCATATGTTTGAGGGTCAATAGGGGAATGGTGAGTCGTGAGTGTGTGTGTTTAAGGTCAATAGTGTAATGGTGAATAGTGTGTGTGTGTTTTAGGGTCAATAGGGTAAGGGTGAATAGTGAGGGTGTGTGTTTTAGGGTCAATAGGGTAACAGTGAATAGTGAGTGTGTGTGTTTTAGGGTCTAAAGGGGAGCGGTGAATAGTGAGTTGGGGGGGGTTAGAATCAATAGGGTAACAGTGAATAGTGTGTGCGTGTGTTTTAGGGTCAATAGGGTAACGGTGAGTAGTAAGTGTGAGTGTTATACGAACAATAGTTTAACGGTGAATACTAAGTGTGTGTTTTAGGGTCAATAGGGTAACAGTGAATTGTGTGTGTGTTGTTTAGGGTCAATAGGGTAATGGTGAATAGTTAGTGTGTGTATTTTAGGATCAATAGGGTAATGGTGGATAGTGAGTGTGTGTGTTTTAGGGTCAATAGGGTAACGGTGAATAGTAAGTGTGAGTGCTTTACGATCAACAGGTTAACGGTTAATAGTAAATGTGTGTGTTTTAGGGTCAATAGTGTAACAGTGAATAGTGTGTGTGTTTTTTAGGGTCAATTGGGGAATGGTGAATAGTGAGTGTGTGTGTTTTAGGGGCAATAGGGTAACGGTGAATAGTGAGTGTGCGTGTTTTAGGGTCAATAGGGTAAGGGTGAAGAGTGAGTGTGTGTGTTTTAGGGTCACTAGGGTAACTGTGACTAGTGAGTGTGTGTTTTAGGGGCAATAGGGTAACGGTGAATAGTGAGTGTGTGTGTTTTAGGGTCAATAGGGTAAGGGTGAATAGTGAGTGCGTGTGTTTTAGGGTCACTAGGGAAAGGGTGAATAGTGAGTGTGTGTGTTTTAGGGTCAATAGGGTAAGGGTGAATAGTGAGTGTGTGCTTTAGGATCAATCGGGTAACAATTAATGGTGAGTTTGTGTGTTTTAGGGTCAATAGGGTAAGGGTGAAGAGTGAGTGTGTGTTTTAGGGTCAATAGGGTAACGGTGACTAGTGAGTGTGTGTGTTTTAGGGGCAATAGGGTAACGGTGAATAGTGAGTGTGTGTGTTTTAGGGTCAATAGGGTAAGGGTGAATCGTGAGTGTGTGTGTTTTAGGGTCACTAGGGAATGGGTGAATTGTGAGTGTGTGTGTTTTAGGGTCAATAGGGTAAGGGTGAATAGTGAGTATGTGCTTTAGGATCAATCGGGTAACAATGAATGGTGAGTGCTTGTATTTTAGGGTCAATAGGGTAAGGGTGAATAGTGAGTGTTAATGTTTTATGGTCTATAGGGGAGCGCTGAATAGTGAGTTGGGGTGGTTTAGAGTCAATAGGGTAACAGTGAATAGTGAGTGCGTGTGTTTTAGGGTCAATTGGGTAATGGTGACTAGTGAGTGCATATGTTTGAGTGTCAATAGGGGAATGGTGAGTCGTGAGTGTGTGTGTTTAGGGTCAATAGGGTAAGGGTGAATAGTGAGTGTGTGTATTTTTGGCTCAATATGGCAAGGGTGAATAGTGAGTGTGTGTGTTTTAGGGTCAATAGGGTAAGGGTGAATCGTGAGTGTGTGTGTTTTAGGGTCACGAGGGAATGGGTGAATTGTGAGTGCGTGTGTTTTAGGGTCAATAGCATAATGGTGAATAGTGAGTGTTTGTGTTTTAGGGTCAATTGGGTAATGGTGACTAGTGAGTGCATATGTTTGAGTGTCAATAGGGGAATGGTGAGTCGCGAGTGTGTGTGTTTAGGGTCAATAGGGTAAGGGTGAATAGTGAGTGTGTGTATTTTTGGCTCAATAGGGTAACGGTGAATAGTGAGTGTGTGTGTTTTAGGGTCAATAGGGTAAGGGTGAATAGTGAGTGTGTGTGTTTTAGGGTCAATAGGGTAACAGTGAATAGTGAGTGTGTGTGTTTTAGGGTCTAAAGGGGAGCGGTGAATAGTGAGTTGGGGGTGTAGAATCAATAGGGTAACAGCGAATAGTGAGTGCGTGTGTTTTAGGGTCAATAGGGTAACGGTGAATAGTAAGTGTGAGGGTTATACGAACAATAGTTTAACGGTGAATACTAAGTGTGTGTGTTTTAGGGTCAATAGGGTAACGTGAATAGTAAGTGTAAGTGTTTTACGATCAACAGGTTAACGGTGAATAGTAAATGTGTGTGTTTTAGGGTCAATAGTGTAACAGTGAATATTGTGTGTGTGTTTTTAGGGTCAATTGGGGAATGGTGAATAGTGAGTGTGTGTATTTTAGGGTCATTAGGGTAACAGTGAATAGTGAGTGTGTGTGTTTTAGGGTCTATAGGGGAGCAGTGAAAAGTGAGTTGGGGGGTTTCGAGCCAATAGGGTAAGGGTGAAGATTGAGTGTGTGTTTTATGGTCAATAGGGTAACAGTGAATAGTGAGTGTGTGTGTTTTAGGGTCGAAAGGGGAGCGGTGAATTGTGAGTTGGGGGGGTTTAGAATCAATAGGGTAACAGTGAATAGTGAGTGCGTGTGTTTTAGGGTCAATAGGGTAATGGTGAATAGTAAGTGTGAGTGTTTTACGAGCAATAGGTTAACGGTGAATAGTAAATGTGTGTGTTTTAGAGTCAATAGTGTAACAGTGAATAGTGTGTGTGTTTTTTAGGGTCAATTGGGGAATGGTGAATAGTGAGTGTGTGTATTTTAGGGTCAATAGGGTAACAGTGAATAGTGAGTGTGTGTGTTTTAAGGTCTATAGGGGAGCAGAGAAAAGTAAGTTGGGGGGTTTCGAGCCAATAGGGTAAGGGTGAAGAGTGAGTGTGTGTTTTAGGGTCAATAGGGTAACGGTGAATAGTGAGTGTGTGTGTTTTAGCGTCAATAGGGTAAGGGTGAATAGTGAGTGTGTGTGTTTTAGGATCACAAGGGTAAGGGTGAATAGTGAGTGTGTGTGTTTTAGGGTCAATAGGGCAACAGTGAATAGTGTGTGTGTTTTTAGGGTCAATAGGGTAATGGTGAATAGTTATAGTGTGTATTTTAGGATCAATAGGTTAATGGTGGATAGTTAGTGTGTGTGTTTTAGGGTCAATAGGGCAACAGTGAATAGTGTGTGTGTTTTTAGGGTCAATAGGATAATGGTGAATAGTGAGTGTTTGTGTTTTAGGGTCAATTGGGTAATGGTGACTAGTGAGTGCATATGTTTGAGAGTCAATAGTGTAATGGTGAGTAGTGAGTGTGTGTGTTTAGGGTCAATAGTGTAATGGTAAATGATGTGTGTGTTTTTTTGGGTCAATAGGGTAACGGTGAATAGTGAGTGTGTGTGTTTTAGGGTCAATAGGTTAAGGGTGAATAGTGAGTGTGTGTGTATTAGGGTCAATAGGGTAACAGTGAATAGAGTGTGTGTTGTTTAGGGTCAATAGGGTAATGGTGAATAGTTAGTGTGTGTATTTTAGGATCAATAGGGTAATGGTGGACAGTGAGTGTGTGTGTTTTAGGGTCAATAGGGTCACGGTGAATAGTAAGTGTGAGTGTTTTACGATCAACAGGTTAATGGTGAATAGTAAATGTGTGTGTTTTAGGGTAAATAGGGTAACAGTGAATAGCGTGTGTGTTTTTTAGGGTCAATTGGGGAATGGTGAATAGTGAGTGTGTGTATTTTAGGGTCAATAGGGTAACAGTGAATAGTGAGTGTGTGTGTTTTAGGGTCTATAGGGGAGCAGTGAAAAGTGAGTTGGGGGGTTTAGAGTCAATAGGGTAAGGGTGAAGAGTGAGTGTGTGTTTTAGGGTCAATAGGGTAACGGTGAATGGTGAGTGTATGTTTTAGGGTCAATAGGGTAAGGGTGAATAGTGAGTGTGTGTGTTTTAGGATCACTCGGGTAAGGGTGAATAGTGAGTGTGTGTGTTTTAGGGTCAATAGGGTAACAGTGAATAGTGTGTGTGTTTTTAGGGTCAATAGGGTAATGGTGAATAGTTATAGTGTGTATTTTAGGATCAATAGGTTAATGGCGGATAGTGAGTGTGTGTGTTTTAGGGTTAAAAGGGTAACGGTGAATAGTGAGTGTGTGTGTTTTAGGGTCGATAGGGTAACAGTGAATAGTGAGTGTGTGTGTTTTAGGGTCTATAGGGGAGCAGTGAAAAGTGAGTTGGGGGGTTTAGAGTCAATAGAGTAAGGGTGAAGAGTGAGTGTGTGTTTTAGGGGCAATAGGGTAACGGTGAATAGTGAGTGTGTGTGATTTAGGGTCAATAGGGTAAGGGTGAATAGTGAGTGTGTGCTTTAGGATCAATCGGGTAACAATGAATGGTGAGTGTGTGTGTTTTAGGGTCAATAGGGTAAGGGTGAAGAGTGAGTGTGTGTTTTAGTGTCAATAGGGTAACGGTGACTAGTGAATGCGTGTGTGTTTTAGGGGCAATAGAGTAACGGTGCATAGTGAGTGCATATGTTTGAGAGTCAATAGTGTAATGGTGAGTAGTGAGTGTGTGTGTTTAGGGTCAATAGTGTAATGGTAAATGATGTGTGTGATTTTTTGGGTCAATAGGGTAACGGTGAATAGTGAGTGTGTGTGTTTTAGGGTCAATAGGTTAAGGGTGAATAGTGAGTGTGTGTGTATTAGGGTCAATAGGGTAACAGTGAATAGTGAGTGTGTGTGTTTTAGGGTCTATAGGGGAGCGATGAATAGTGAGTTGGGGGGGTTTAGAATCAATAGGGTAACAGTGAATAGTGAGTGCGTGTGTTTTAGGGTCAATAGGGAAACGGTGAATAGTAAGTGTGAGTGTTATACGAACAATAGTTTAACGGTGAATACTAAGTGTGTGTGTTTTAGGGTCAATAGGGTAACAGTGAATAGAGTGTGTGTTGTTTAGGGTCAATAGGGTAATGGTGAATAGTTAGTGTGTGTATTTTAGGATCAATAGGGTAATGGTGGACAGTGAGTGTGTGTGTTTTAGGGTCAATAGGGTCACGGTGAATAGTAAGTGTGAGTGTTTTACGATCAACAGGTTAATGGTGAATAGTAAATGTGTGTGTTTTAGGGTAAATAGGGTAACAGTGAATAGTGTGTGTGTTTTTTAGGGTCAATTGGGGAATTGTGAATAGTGAGTGTGTGTATTTTAGGGTCAATAGGGTAACAGTGAATAGTGAGTGTGTGTGTTTTAGGGTCTATAGGGGAGCAGTGAAAAGTGAGTTGGGGGGTTTAGAGTCAATAGGGTAAGGGTGAAGAGTGAGTGTGTGTTTTAGGGTCAATAGGGTAACGGTGAATGGTGAGTGTGTGTTTTAGGGTCAATAGGGTAAGGGTGAATAGTGAGTGTGTGTGTTTTAGGATCACTCGGGTAAGGGTGAATAGTGAGTGTGTGTGTTTTAGGGTCAATAGGGTAACAGTGAATAGTGTGTGTGTTTTTAGGGTCAATAGGGTAATGGTGAATAGTTATAGTGTGTATTTTAGGATCAATAGGTTAATGGTGGATAGTGAGTGTGTGTGTTTTAGGGTTAATAGGGTAACGGTGAATAGTGAGTGTGTGTGTTTTAGGGTCAATAGGGTAACAGTGAATAGTGAGTGTGTGTGTTTTAGGGTCTATAGGGGAGCAGCGAAAAGTGAGTTGGGGGGTTTAGAGTCAATAGAGTAAGGGTGAAGAGTGAGTGTGTGTTTTAGGGGCAATAGGGTAACGGTGAATAGTGAGTGTGTATGATTTAGGGTCAATAGGGTAAGGGTGAATAGTGAGTGTGTGCTTTAGGATCAATCGGGTAACAATGAATGGTGAGTGTGTGTGTTTTAGGGTCAATAGGGTAAGGGTGAAGAGTGAGTGTGTGTTTTAGGGTCAATAGGGTAACGGTGACTAGTGAGTGTGTGTGTTTTAGGGGCAATAGAGTAACGGTGCATAGTGAGTGTGTGTGTTTTAGGGTCACTAGGGTAAGGGTTAATTGTTAGTGTGTGTGTTTTAGGGTCAATAGGGTAAGGGTGAATAGTGAGTGTGTGCTTTAGGATCAATCGGATAACAATGAATGGTGAGTGTGTGTGTTTTAGGGTCAATAGGGTAAGGGTGAATAGTGAGTGCTTGTATTTTAGGGTCAATAGGGTAAGGGTGAATAGTGAGTGTTAATGTTTTAGGGTCTATAGGGGAGCGGTGAATAATGAGTTGGGGTGGTTTAGAGTCAATAGGGTAACAGTGAATAGTGAGTGCGTGTGTTTTAGGGTCAATAGGATAATGGTGAATAGTGAGTGTTTGTGTTTTAGGGTCAATTGGATAATGGTGACTAGTGAGTGCATATGTTTGAGGGTCAATAGGGTAATGGTGAGTCATGAGTGTGTCTGTTTAGGGTCAATAGTGTAATGGTAAATGATGTGTGTGTATTTTTGGGTCAATAGGGTAACGGTGAATAGTGAGTGTGTGTGTTTTAGGGTCAATAGGGTAAGGGTGAATAGTTATAGTGTGTATTTTAGATCAATAGGTTAATGGTGGATAGTGGGTGTGTGTGTTTTAGGGTTAATAGGGTAACGGTGAATAGTCAGTGTGTGTGTTTTAGGGTCAATAGGGTAACAGTGAATAGTGAGTGTGTGTGTTTTAGTGTCTATAGGGTAGCAGTGAAAAGTGAGTTGGGGGTTTAGAGTCAATAGAGTAAGGGTGAAGAGTGAGTGTGTGTTTTAGGGGCAATAGGGTAACGGTGAATAGTGAGTGTGTGTGTTTTAGGGTCAATAGGGTAACAGTGAATCGTGAGTGTGTGTTTTAGGGTCAATAGGGTAACAGTGAGTAGTGAGTGTGTGTGTTTAAGGGTCAATAGGGTAAGGGTGAATAGTGAGTGTGTGTGTTTTAGGGTCACTAGGGTAACTGTGACTAGTGAGTGCGTGTGTTCTATGGTCTATTGGGGAGCGGTGAAAAGTGAGTTGGGGGGTTTAGAGTCAAGAGAGTAAGGGTGAAGAGTGAGTGTGTGATTTAGGGTCAATAGGGTAACGGTGAATAGTGAGTGTGTGTGTTTTAGGGGCAATAGGGTAACGGTGAATAGTGAGTGTGTGTGTTTTAGGGGCAATAGGGTAACGGTGAATAGTGAGTGTGTGTGTTTTAAGGTCAATAGGGTAAGGGTGAAGAGTGAGTGTGTGTGTTGTATGGTCACTAGGGTAACTGTGACTAGTGAGTGTGTGTGTTTTAGGGGCAATAGGGTAACGGTGAATAGTGAGTTGTGTGTGTTTTAGGGTCAATAGGGTAAGGGTTAATAGTGAGTGTGTGTGTTTTAGGGTCACTAGGGTAAGGGTGAATAGTGAGTGTGTGTGTTTTAGGGTCAATAGGGTAAGGGTGAATAGTGAGTGTGTGCTTTAGGATCAATCGGGTAACAATGAATGGTGAGTGTGTGTGTTTTAGGGTCAATAGGGTAAGGGTGAAGAGTGAGTGTGTGTTCTAGGGTCAATAGGGTAACGGTGACTAGTGAGTGTGTGTGTTTTAGGGGCAATAGGGTAACAGTGAATAGTGAGTGTGTGTGTTTTAAGGTCATTGGGTAAGGGTGAATAGTGAGTGTGTGTGTTTTAGGGTCAATTGGGTAATGGTGACTAGTGAGTGCATATGTTTGAGGGTCAATAGGGTAATGGTGAGTAGTGAGTGTGTGTGTTTAGGGTCAATAGTGTAATGGGAAATGATGTGTGTGCTTTTTTGGGTCAATAGGGTAACGGTGAATAGTGAGTGTGTGTGCCTTAGGGTCAATAGGGTAAGGGTGAATAGTGAGTGTGTGTGTTTTAGGGTCTATAGGGGAGCGGTGAATAGTGAACTGGCGGGTTTTAGAATCAATAGGGTAACAGTGAATAGTGAGTGCGTGTGTTTTAGGATCAATAGGGTAACGGTGAATAGTAAGTGTGTGTGTTTTAGGGTCAATAGGGTAACAGTGAATAGTGAGTGTGTGTGTTTTAGGGTCTATAGGGGAGCGGTGAATAGTGAACTGGGGGGTTTTAGAATCAATAGGGTAACGGTGACTAGTAAGTGTGAGTGTTATACGAACAATAGTTTAACGGTGAATACTAAGTGTGTATGTTTTAGGGTCAATAGGGTAACAGTGAATAGTGTGTGTGTTGTTTAAGGTCAATAGAGTAATGGTGAATAGTTAGGGTGTGTATTTTAGGATCAATAGGGTAATGGTGGACAGTGAGTGTGTGCGTTTTAGGGTCAATAGGGTCACGGTGAATAGTAAGTGTGAGTGTTTTACGATCAACAGGTTAATGGTGAATAGTAAATGTGTGTGTTTTAGGGTAAATAGGGTAACAGTGAATAGTGTGTGTGTTTTTTAGGGTCAATTGGGGAATGGTGAATAGTGAGTGTGTGTATTTTAGGGTCAATAGGGTAACAGTGAATAGTGAGTGTGTGTGTTTTAGGGTCTATAGGGGAGCAGTGAAAAGTGAGTTGGGGGCTTTAGAGTCAATAGGGTAAGGGTGAAGAGTGAGTGTGTGTTTTAGGATCAATAGGGTAACGGTGAATAGTGAGTGTGTGTGTTTTAGGGTCAATAGTGTAAGGGTGAATAGTGAGTGTGTGTGTTTTAGGGTCAATAGGGTAACAGTGAATAGTGTGTGTGTTTTTAGGGTCAATAGGGTAATGGCGAATAGTTATAGTGTGTATTTTAGGATCAATAGGTTAATGGTGGATAGTGAGTGTGTGTGTTTTAGGCTTAATAGGGTAACGGTGAATAGTATGTGTGTGTGATTTAGGGTCTATAGGGGAGCAGTGAAAAGTGAGTTGGGGGGTTTAGAGTCAATAGAGTAAGGGTGAAGAATGAGTGTGTGTTTTAGGGGCAATAGGGTAATGGTGAATAGTGAGTGTGTGTGTTTTAGGGCCAATAGGGTAAGGGTGAATAGTGAGTGTGTGCTTTAGGATCAATCGGGTAACAATGAACGGTGAGTGTGTGTGTTTTAGTGTCAATAGGGCAAGGGTGAAGAGTGAGTGTGTGTTTTAGGGTCAATAGGGTAACGGTGACTAGTGAGTGTGTGTGTTTTAGGGGCAATAGGGTAACGGTGAATAGTGAGTGTGTGTGTTTTAGGGCCAATAGGGTAAGGGTGAATAGTGAGTGTGTGCTTTAGGATCAATCGGGTAACAATGAACGGTGAGTGTGTGTGTTTTAGTGTCAATAGGGCAAGGGTGAAGAGTGAGTGTGTGTTTTAGGGTCAATAGGGTAACGGTGACTAGTGAGTGTGTGTGTTTTAGGGGCAATAGGGTAACGGTGAATAGTGAGTGTGTGTGTTTTAGGGTCAATAGGGTAAGGGTGAATAGTGAGTGTGTGTGTTTTAGGGTCAATAGGGTAAGGGTTAATTGTGAGTGTGTGTGTTTTAGGGTCAATAGGGTAAGGGTGAATAGTGAGTGTGTGCTTTAGGATCAATCGGGTAACAATGAATGGTGAATGTGTGTGTTTTATGGTCAATAGGGTAAGGGTGAATAGTGAGTGCTTGTATTTTAGGGTCAATAGGGTAAGGGTGAATAGTGAGTGTTAATGTTTTAGGGTCTATAGGGGAGCGGTGAATAGTGAGTTGGGGTGGTTTATAGTCAATAGGGTAACAGTGAATAGTGAGTGCGTGTGTTTTAGGGTCAATAGGGTAAGGGTGAATAGTGAATGTGTGTGTTTTAGGGTCTATAGGGGATCGGTGAATAGTGAGTTGGGGTGGTTTAGAATCAATAGGGTAACAGTGAATAGTGAGTGCGTTTGTTTTAGGGTCAATAGGGTAACGGTGAATAGTAAGTGTGAGTGTTATACGAACAATAGTTTAACGGTGAATAGTGAGTGTGTGTGTTTTAGGGTCAATAGGGTAAGGGTGAATAGTGAGTGTGTGTGTTTTAGGATCACTAGGGTAAGGGTGAATAGTGAGTGTGTGTGTTTTAGTGTCAATAGGGTAACAGTGAATAGTGTGTGTGTTTTTAGGGTCAATAGGGTAATGGTGAATAGTTATAGTGTGTATTTTAGAATCAATAGGGTAATGGTGGATAGTGAGTGTGTGTGTTTTAGGGTTAATAGGGTAACGGTGAATATTGAGTGTGTGTGTTTTAGGGTCAATAGGGTAACAGTGAATAGTGAGTGTGTGTGTTTTAGGGTCTATAGGGGAGCGGTGAATAGTGAACTGGGGGGGTTTAGAATCAATAGGGTAACAGTGAATAGTGAGTGCGTGTGTTTTAGGATCAATAGGGTAACGGTGAATAGTAAGTGTGAGTGTTATACGAACAATAGTTTAACGGTGAATACTAAGTGTGTATGTTTTAGGGTCAATAGGGTAACAGTGAATAGTGTGTGTGTTGTTTAAGGTCAATAGAGTAATGGTGAATAGTTAGGGTGTGTATTTTAGGATCAATAGGGTAATGGTGGACAGTGAGTGTGTGCGTTTTAGGGTCAATAGGGTCACGGTGAATAGTAAGTGTGAGTGTTTTACGATCAACAGGTTAATGGTGAATAGTAAATGTGTGTGTTTTAGGGTAAATAGGGTAACAGTGAATAGTGTGTGTGTTTTTTAGGGTCAATTGGGGAATGGTGAATAGTGAGTGTGTGTATTTTAGGGTCAATAGGGTAACAGTGAATAGTGAGTGTGTGTGTTTTAGGGTCACTAGGGTAAGGGTTAATTGTTAGTGTGTGTGTTTTAGGGTCAATAGGGTAAGGGTGAATAGTGAGTGTGTGCTTTAGGATCAATCGGATAACAATGAATGGTGAGTGTGTGTGTTTTAGGGTCAATAGGGTAAGGGTGAATAGTGAGTGCTTGTATTTTAGGGTCAATAGGGTAAGGGTGAATAGTGAGTGTTAATGTTTTAGAGTCTATAGGGGAGCGGTGAATAATGAGTTGGGGTGGTTTAGAGTCAATAGGGTAACAGTGAATAGTGAGTGCGTGTGTTTTAGGGTCAATAGGATAATGGTGAATAGTGAGTGTTTGTGTTTTAGGGTCAATTGGATAATGGTGACTAGTGAGTGCATATGTTTGAGGGTCAATAGGGTAATGGTGAGTCATGAGTGTGTCTGTTTAGGGTCAATAGTGTAATGGTAAATGATGTGTGTGTATTTTTGGGTCAATAGGGTAACGGTGAATAGTGAGTGTGTGTGTTTTAGGGTCAATAGGGTAAGGGTGAATAGTTATAGTGTGTATTTTAGATCAATAGGTTAATGGTGGATAGTGGGTGTGTGTGTTTTAGGGTTAATAGGGTAACGGTGAATAGTCAGTGTGTGTGTTTTAGGGTCAATAGGGTAACAGTGAATAGTGAGTGTGTGTGTTTTAGTGTCTATAGGGTAGCAGTGAAAAGTGAGTTGGGGGTTTAGAGTCAATAGAGTAAGGGTGAAGAGTGAGTGTGTGTTTTAGGGGCAATAGGGTAACGGTGAATAATGAGTGTGTGTGTTTTAGGGTCAATAGGGTAACAGTGAATCGTGAGTGTGTGTTTTAGGGTCAATAGGGTAACGGTGAGTAGTGAGTGTGTGTGTTTAAGGGTCAATAGGGTAAGGGTGAATAGTGAGTGTGTGTGTTTTAGGGTCACTAGGGTAACTGTGACTAGTGAGTGCGTGTGTTCTATGGTCTATTGGGGAGCGGTGAAAAGTGAGTTGGGGGGTTTAGAGTCAAGAGAGTAAGGGTGAAGAGTGAGTGTGTGATTTAGGGTCAATAGGGTAACGGTGAATAGTGAGTGTGTGTGTTTTAGGGGCAATAGGGTAACGGTGAATAGTGAGTGTGTGTGTTTTAGGGGCAATAGGGTAATGGTGAATAGTGAGTGTGTGTGTTTTAAGGTCAATAGGGTAAGGGTGAAGAGTGAGTGTGTGTGTTTTATGGTCACTAGGGTAACTGTGACTAGTGAGTGTGTGTGTTTTAGGGGCAATAGGGTAACGGTGAATAGTGAGTTGTGTGTGTTTTAGGGTCAATAGGGTAAGGGTTAATAGTGAGTGTGTGTGTTTTAGGGTCACTAGGGTAAGGGTGAATAGTGAGTGTGTGTGTTTTAGGGACAATAGGGTAAGGGTGAATAGTGAGTGTGTGCTTTAGGATCAATCGGGTAACAATGAATGGTGAGTGTGTGTGTTTTAGGGTCAATAGGGTAAGGGTGAAGAGTGAGTGTGTGTTCTAGGGTCAATAGGGTAACGGTGACTAGTGAGTGTGTGTGTTTTAGGGGCAATAGGGTAACAGTGAATAGTGAGTGTGTGTGTTTTAAGGTCATTGGGTAAGGGTGAATAGTGAGTGTGTGTGTTTTAGGGTCAATTGGGTAATGGTGACTAGTGAGTGCATATGTTTGAGGGTCAATAGGGTAATGGTGAGTAGTGAGTGTGTGTGTTTAGGGTCAATAGTGTAATGGGAAATGATGTGTGTGCTTTTTTGGGTCAATAGGGTAACGGTGAATAGTGAGTGTGTGTGCCTTAGGGTCAATAGGGTAAGGGTGAATAGTGAGTGTGTGTGTTTTAGGGTCTATAGGGGAGCGGTGAATAGTGAACTGGGGGGTTTTAGAATCAATAGGGTAACAGTGAATAGTGAGTGCGTGTGTTTTAGGATCAATAGGGTAACGGTGAATAGTAAGTGTGTGTGTTTTAGGGTCAATAGGGTAACAGTGAATAGTGAGTGTGTGTGTTTTAGGGTCTATAGGGGAGCGGTGAATAGTGAACTGGGGGGGTTTAGAATCAATAGGGTAACAGTGAATAGTGAGTGCGTGTGTTTTAGGATCAATAGGGTAACGGTGAATAGTAAGTGTGAGTGTTATACGAACAATAGTTTAACGGTGAATACTAAGTGTGTATGTTTTAGGGTCAATAGGGTAACAGTGAATAGTGTGTGTGTTGTTTAAGGTCAATAGAGTAATGGTGAATAGTTAGGGTGTGTATTTTAGGATCAATAGGGTAATGGTGGACAGTGAGTGTGTGCGTTTTAGGGTCAATAGGGTCACGGTGAATAGTAAGTGTGAGTGTTTTACGATCAACAGGTTAATGGTGAATAGTAAATGTGTGTGTTTTAGGGTAAATAGGGTAACAGTGAATAGTGTGTGTGTTTTTTAGGGTCAATTGGGGAATGGTGAATAGTGAGTGTGTGTATTTTAGGGTCAATAGGGTAACAGTGAAAAGTGAGTTGGGGGCTTTAGAGTCAATAGGGTAAGGGTGAAGAGTGAGTGTGTGTTTTAGGGTCAATAGGGTAACGGTGAATAGTGAGTGTGTGTGTTTTAGGGTCAATAGTGTAAGGGTGAATAGTGAGTGTGTGTGTTTTAGGGTCAATAGGGTAACAGTGAATAGTGTGTGTGTTTTTAGGGTCAATAGGGTAATGGCGAATAGTTATAGTGTGTATTTTAGGATCAATAGGTTAATGGTGGATAGTGAGTGTGTGTGTTTTAGGGTTAATAGGGTAACGGTGAATAGTGAGTGTGTGTGATTTAGGGTCTATAGGGGAGCAGTGAAAAGTGAGTTGGGGGGTTTAGAGTCAATAGAGTAAGGGTGAAGAATGAGTGTGTGTTTTAGGGGCAATAGGGTAATGGTGAATAGTGAGTGTGTGTGTTTTAGGGCCAATAGGGTAAGGGTGAATAGTGAGTGTGTGTGTTTTAGGGTCAATAGGGTAAGGGTGAATAGTGAGTGTGTGTGTTTTAGGGTCAATAGGGTAAGGGTGAATAGTGAGTGTGTGTGTTTTAGGGTCAATAGGGTAAGGGTGAATAGTGAGTGTGTGCTTTAGGATCAATCGGGTAACAATGAATGGTGAGTGTGTGTGTTTTATGGTCAATAGGGTAAGGGTGAATAGTGAGTGCTTGTATTTTAGGGTCAATAGGGTAAGGGTGAATAGTGAGTGTTAATGTTTTAGGGTCTATAGGGGAGCGGTGAATAGTGAGTTGGGGTGGTTTATAGTCAATAGGGTAACAGTGAATAGTGAGTGCGTGTATTTTAGGGTCAATAGGGTAAGGGTGAATAGTGAATGTGTGTGTTTTTGGGTCTATAGGGGATCGGTGAATAGTGAGTTGGGGTGGTTTAGAATCAATAGGGTAACAGTGAATAGTGAGTGCGTTTGTTTTAGGGTCAATAGGGTAACGGTGAATAGTAAGTGTGAGTGTTATACAAACAATAGTTTAACGGTGAATAGTGAGTGTGTGTGTTTTAGGGTCAATAGGGTAAGGGTGAATAGTGAGTGTGTGTGTTTTAGGATCACTAGGGTAAGGGTGAATAGTGAGTGTGTGTGTTTTAGTGTCAATAGGGTAACAGTGAATAGTGTGTGTGTTTTTAGGGTCAATAGGGTAATGGTGAATAGTTATAGTGTGTATTTTAGAATCAATAGGGTAATGGTGGATAGTGAGTGTGTGTGTTTTAGGGTTAATAGGGTAACGGTGAATATTGAGTGTGTGTGTTTTAGGGTCAATAGGGTAACAGTGAATAGTGAGTGTGTGTGTTTTAGGGTCTATAGGGGAGCGGTGAATAGTGAACTGGGGGGTTTTAGAATCAATAGGGTAACAGTGAATAGTGAGTGCGTGTGTTTTAGGATCAATAGGGTAACGGTGAATAGTAAGTGTGAGTGTTATACGAACAATAGTTTAACGGTGAATAGTGAGTGTGTGTGTTTTAGGGTCAATAGGGTAAGGGTGAATAGTGAGTGTGTGTGTTTTAGGATCACTAGGGTAAGGGTGAATAGTGAGTGTGTGTGTTTTAGTGTCAATAGGGTAACAGTGAATAGTGTGTGTGTGTGTTTTAGGGTCTATAGGGGAGCGGTGAATAGTGAACTGGGGGGTTTTAGAATCAATAGGGTAACAGTGAATAGTGAGTGCGTGTGTTTTAGGATCAATAGGGTAACGGTGAATAGTAAGTGTGAGTGTTATACGAACAATAGTTTAACGGTGAATACTAAGTGTGTATGTTTTAGGGTCAATAGGGTAACAGTGAATAGTGTGTGTGTTGTTTAAGGTCAATAGAGTAATGGTGAATAGTTAGGGTGTGTATTTTAGGATCAATAGGGTAATGGTGGACAGTGAGTGTGTGCGTTTTAGGGTCAATAGGGTCACGGTGAATAGTAAGTGTGAGTGTTTTACGATCAACAGGTTAATGGTGAATAGTAAATGTGTGTGTTTTAGGGTAAATAGGGTAACAGTAAATAGTGTGTGTGTTTTTTAGGGTCAATTGGGGAATGGTGAATAGTGAGTGTGTGTATTTTAGGGTCAATAGGGTAACAGTGAATAGTGAGTGTGTGTGTTTTAGGGTCTATAGGGGAGCAGTGAAAAGTGAGTTGGGGGCTTTAGAGTCAATAGGGTAAGGGTGAAGAGTGAGTGTGTGTTTTAGGGTCAATAGGGTAACGGTGAATAGTGAGTGTGTGTGTTTTAGGGTCAATAGTGTGAGGGTGAATAGTGAGTGTGTGTGTTTTAGGGTCAATAGGGTAACAGTGAATAGTGTGTGTGTTTTTAGGGTCAATAGGGTAATGGCGAATAGTTATAGTGTGTATTTTAGGATCAATAGGTTAATGGTGGATAGTGAGTGTGTGTGTTTTAGGGTTAATAGGGTAACGGTGAATAGTGAGTGTGTGTGATTTAGGGTCTATAGGGGAGCAGTGAAAAGTGAGTTGGGGGGTTTAGAGTCAATAGAGTAAGGGTGAAGAATGAGTGTGTGTTTTAGGGGCAATAGGGTAATGGTGAATAGTGAGTGTGTGTGTTTTAGGGCCAATAGGGTAAGGGTGAATAGTGAGTGTGTGCTTTAGGATCAATCGGGTAACAATGAACGGTGAGTGTGTGTGTTTTAGTGTCAATAGGGCAAGGGTGAAGAGTGAGTGTGTGTTTTAGGGTCAATAGGGTAACGGTGACTAGTGAGTGTGTGTGTTTTAGGGGCAATAGGGTAACGGTGAATAGTGAGTGTGTGTGTTTTAGGGTCAATAGGGTAAGGGTGAATAGTGAGTGTGTGTGTTTTAGGGTCAATAGGGTAAGGGTTAATTGTGAGTGTGTGTGTTTTAGGGTCAATAGGGTAAGGGTGAATAGTGAGTGTGTGCTTTAGGATCAATCGGGTAACAATGAATGGTGAGTGTGTGTGTTTTATGGTCAATAGGGTAAGGGTGAATAGTGAGTGCTTGTATTTTAGGGTCAATAGGGTAAGGGTGAATAGTGAGTGTTAATGTTTTAGGGTCTATAGGGGAGCGGTGAATAGTGAGTTGGGGTGGTTTATAGTCAATAGGGTAACAGTGAATAGTGAGTGCGTGTGTTTTAGGGTCAATAGGGTAAGGGTGAATAGTGAATGTGTGTGTTTTAGGGTCTATAGGGGATCGGTGAATAGTGAGTTGGGGTGGTTTAGAATCAATAGGGTAACAGTGAATAGTGAGTGCGTTTGTTTTAGGGTCAATAGGGTAACGGTGAATAGTAAGTGTGAGTGTTATACGAACAATAGTTTAACGGTGAATAGTGAGTGTGTGTGTTTTAGGGTCAATAGGGTAAGGGTGAATAGTGAGTGTGTGTGTTTTAGGATCACTAGGGTAAGGGTGAATAGTGAGTGTGTGTGTTTTAGTGTCAATACGGTAACAGTGAATAGTGTGTGTGTTTTTAGGGTCAATAGGGTAATGGTGAATAGTTATAGTGTGTATTTTAGAATCAATAGGGTAATGGTGGATAGTGAGTGTGTGTGTTTTAGGGTTAATAGGGTAACGGTGAATAGTGAGTGTGTGTGTTTTAGGGTCAATAGGGTAAGGGTGAATAGTGAGTGTGTGTGTTTTAGGGTCAATAGGGTAACAGTGAATAGTGAGTGTGTGTGTTTTAGGATCTATAGGGGATCGGTGAATAGTGAGTTGGGGGGTTTAGAATCAATTGGGTAACAGTGAATAGTGAGTGCGTGTGTGTTTAGGGTCAATAGGGTAACGGTGAATAGTAAGTGTGAGTGTTATACGAACAATAGTTTAACGGTGAATACTAAGTGTGTGTGTTTTAGGGTCAATAGGGTAACAGTGAATAGTGTGTGTGTTGTTTCGGGTCAATAGGGTAATGGTGAATAGTTAGTGTGTGTATTTTAGGATCAATAGGGTAAAGGTGGATAGTGAGTGTGTGTGTTTTAGGGTCAATAGGGTAACGGTGAATAGTAAGTGTGAGTGTTTTACGATCAACAGGTTAACGGTGAATAGTAAATGTGTGTGTTTTAGGGTCAATAGGGTAACAGTGAATAGTGTGTGTGTTTTTTAAGGTCAATTGGGTAATGGTGAATAGTGAGTGTGTGTATTTTAGGGTCAATAGGGTAACAGTGAATAGTGAGTGTGTGTGTTTTAGGGTCTATAGGGGAGCAGTGAAAAGTGAGTTGTGGGGTATAGAGTCAATTGTGTAAGGGTGAAGAGTGAGCGTGTGTTTTAGGATCACTAGGGTAAGGGTGAATAGTGAGTGTGTATGTTTTAGGGTCAATAGGGTAACAGTGAATAGTGTGTGTGTTTTTAGGGTCATATGGGTAATGGTGAATAGGTATAGTGTGTATTTTAGGATCAATAGGGTAATGGTGGATAGTGGGTGAGTGTGTTTTAGGGTTAATAGGGTAACGGTGAATAGTGAGTGTGTGTGTTTTAGGGTCAATAGGGTAACAGAGGATAGTGAGTGTGTGTGTTTTAGGGTCTATAGGGGAGCAGTGAAAAGTGAGTTGGGGGGTTTAGAGTCAATAGAGTAAGGGTGAAGAGTGAGTGTGTGTTTTAGGCGCAATAGGGTAAGGGTGAATAGTGAGTGTGTATGTTTTAGGGTCAATAGGGTAACAGTGAATAGTGTGTGTGTTTTTAGGGTCATATGGGTAATGGTGAATAGGTATAGTGTGTATTTTAGGATCAATAGGGTAATGGTGGATAGTGGGTGTGTGTGTTTTAGGGTTAATAGGGTAACGGTGAATAGTGAGTGTGTGTGTTTTAGGGTCAATAGGGTAACAGTGAATAGTGAGTGTGTGTGTTTTAGGGTCTATAGGGGAGCGGTGAATAGTGAACTGGGGGTTTTTAGAATCAATAGGGTAACAGTGAATAGTGAGTGCGTGTGTTTTAGGATCAATAGGGTAACGGTGAATAGTAAGTGTGAGTGTTATACGAACAATAGTTTAACGGTGAATACTAAGTGTGTATGTTTTAGGGTCAATAGGGTAACAGTGAATAGTGTGTGTGTTGTTTAAGGTCAATAGAGTAATGGTGAATAGTTAGGGTGTGTATTTTAGGATCAATAGGGTAATGGTGGACAGTGAGTGTGTGCGTTTTAGGGTCAATTGGGTCACGGTGAATAGTAAGTGTGAGTGTTTTACGATCAACAGGTTAATGGTGAATAGTAAATGTGTGTGTTTTAGGGTAAATAGGGTAACAGTGAATAGTGTGTGTGTTTTTTAGGGTCAATTGGGGAATGGTGAATAGTGAGTGTGTGTATTTTAGGGTCAATAGGGTAACAGTGAATAGTGAGTGTGTGTGTTTTAGGGTCACTAGGGTAAGGGTTAATTGTTAGTGTGTGTGTTTTAGGGTCAATAGGGTAAGGGTGAATAGTGAGTGTGTGCTTTAGGATCAATCGGATAACAATGAATGGTGAGTGTGTGTGTTTTAGGGTCAATAGGGTAAGGGTGAATAGTGAGTGCTTGTATTTTAGGGTCAATAGGGTAAGGGTGAATAGTGAGTGTTAAAGTTTTAGGGTCTATAGGGGAGCGGTGAATAATGAGTTGGGGTGGTTTAGAGTCAATAGGGTAACAGTGAATAGTGAGTGCGTGTGTTTTAGGGTCAATAGGATAATGGTGAATAGTGAGTGTTTGTGTTTTAGGGTCAATTGGATAATGGTGACTAGTGAGTGCATATGTTTGATGGTCAATAGGGTAATGGTGAGTCATGAGTGTGTCTGTTTAGGGTCAATAGTGTAATGGTAAATGATGTGTGTGTATTTTTGGGTCAATAGGGTAACGGTGAATAGTGAGTGTGTGTGTTTTAGGGTCAATGGGGTAAGGGTGAATAGTTATAGTGTGTATTTTAGATCAATAGGTTAATGGTGGATAGTGGGTGTGTGTGTTTTAGGGTTAATAGGGTAACGGTGAATAGTCAGTGTGTGTGTTTTAGGGTCAATAGGGTAACAGTGAATAGTGAGTGTGTGTGTTTTAGTGTCTATAGGGTAGCAGTGAAAAGTGAGTTGGGGGTTTAGAGTCAATAGAGTAAGGGTGAAGAGTGAGTGTGTGTTTTAGGGGCAATAGGGTAACGGTGAATAGTGAGTGTGTGTGTTTTAGGGTCAATAGGGTAACAGTGAATCGTGAGTGTGTGTTTTAGGGTCAATAGGGTAACGGTGAGTAGTGAGTGTGTGTGTTTAAGGGTCAATAGGGTAAGGGTGAATAGTGAGTGTGTGTGTTTTAGGGTCACTAGGGTAACTGTGACTAGTGAGTGCGTGTGTTCTATGGTCTATTGGGGAGCGGTGAAAAGTGAGTTGGGGGGTTTAGAGTCAAGAGAGTAAGGGTGAAGAGTGAGTGTGTGATTTAGGGTCAATAGGGTAACGGTGAACAGTGAGTGTGTGTGTTTTAGGGGCAATAGGGTAACGGTGAATAGTGAGTGTGTGTGTTTTAGGGGCAATAGGGTAATGGTGAATAGTGAGTGTGTGTGTTTTAAGGTCAATAGGGTAAGGGTGAAGAGTGAGTGTGTGTGTTTTATGGTCACTAGGGTAACTGTGACTAGTGAGTGTGTGTGTTTTAGGGGCAATAGGGTAACGGTGAATAGTGAGTTGTGTGTGTTTTAGGGTCAATAGGGTAAGGGTTAATAGTGAGTGTGTGTGTTTTAGGGTCACTAGGGTAAGGGTGAATAGTGAGTGTGTGTGTTTTAGGGTCAATAGGGTAAGGGTGAATAGTGAGTGTGTGCTTTAGGATCAAACGGGTAACAATGAATGGTGAGTGTGTGTGTTTTAGGGTCAATAGGGTAAGGGTGAAGAGTGAGTGTGTGTTCTAGGGTCAATAGGGTAACGGTGACTAGTGAGTGTGTGTGTTTTAGGGGCAATAGGGTAACAGTGAATAGTGAGTGTGTGTGTTTTAAGGTCATTGGGTAAGGGTGAATAGTGAGTGTGTGTGTTTTAGGGTCAATTGGGTAATGGTGACTAGTGAGTGCATATGTTTGAGGGTCAATAGGGTAATGGTGAGTAGTGAGTGTGTGTGTTTAGGGTCAATAGTGTAATGGGAAATGATGTGTGTGCTTTTTTGGGTCAATAGGGTAACGGTGAATAGTGAGTGTGTGTGCCTTAGGGTCAATAGGGTAAGGGTGAATAGTGAGTGTGTGTGTTTTAGGGTCTATAGGGGAGCGGTGAATAGTGAACTGGGGGGTTTTAGAATCAATAGGGTAACAGTGAATAGTGAGTGCGTGTGTTTTAGGATCAATAGGGTAACGGTGAATAGCAAGTGTGTGTGTTTTAGGGTCAATAGGGTAACAGTGAATAGTGAGTGTGTGTGTTTTAGGGTCTATAGGGGAGCGGTGAATAGTGAACTGGGGGGTTTTAGAATCAATAGGGTAACAGTGAATAGTGAGTGCGTGTGTTTTAGGATCAATAGGGTAACGGTGAATAGTAAGTGTGAGTGTTATACGAACAATAGTTTAACGGTGAATACTAAGTGTGTATGTTTTAGGGTCAATAGGGTAACAGTGAATAGTGTGTGTGTTGTTTAAGGTCAATAGAGTAATGGTGAATAGTTAGGGTGTGTATTTTAGGATCAATAGGGTAATGGTGGACAGTGAGTGTGTGCGTTTTAGGGTCAATAGGGTCACGGTGAATAGTAAGTGTGAGTGTTTTACGATCAACAGGTTAATGGTGAATAGTAAATGTGTGTGTTTTAGGGTAAATAGGGTAACAGTGAATAGTGTGTGTGTTTTTTAGGGTCAATTGGGGAATGGTGAATAGTGAGTGTGTGTATTTTAGGGTCAATAGGGTAACAGTGAATAGTGAGTGTGTGTGTTTTAGGGTCTATAGGGGAGCAGTGAAAAGTGAGTGGGGGGCTTTAGAGTCAATAGGGTAAGGGTGAAGAGTGAGTGTGTGTTTTAGGGTCAATAGGGTAACGGTGAATAGTGAGTGTGTGTGTTTTAGGGTCAATAGTGTGAGGGTGAATAGTGAGTGTGTGTGTTTTAGGGTCAATAGGGTAACAGTGAATAGTGTGTGTGTTTTTAGGGTCAATAGGGTAATGGCGAATAGTTATAGTGTGTATTTTAGGATCAATAGGTTAATGGTGGATAGTGAGTGTGTGTGTTTTAGGGTTAATAGGGTAACGGTGAATAGTGAGTGTGTGTGATTTAGGGTCTATAGGGGAGCAGTGAAAAGTGAGTTGGGGGGTTTAGAGTCAATAGAGTAAGGGTGAAGAATGAGTGTGTGTTTTAGGGGCAATAGGGTAATGGTGAATAGTGAGTGTGTGTGTTTTAGGGCCAATAGGGTAAGGGTGAATAGTGAGTGTGTGCTTTAGGATCAATCGGGTAACAATGAACGGTGAGTGTGTGTGTTTTAGTGTCAATAGGGCAAGGGTGAAGAGTGAGTGTGTGTTTTAGGGTCAATAGGGTAACGGTGACTAGTGAGTGTGTGTGTTTTAGGGGCAATAGGGTAACGGTGAATAGTGAGTGTGTGTGTTTTAGGGTCAATAGGGTAAGGGTGAATAGTGAGTGTGTGTGTTTTAGGGTCAATAGGGTAAGGGTTAATTGTGAGTGTGTGTGTTTTAGGGTCAATAGGATAAGGGTGAATAGTGAGTGTGTGCTTTAGGATCAATCGGGTAACAATGAATGGTGAGTGTGTGTGTTTTATGGTCAATAGGGTAAGGGTGAATAGTGAGTGCTTGTATTTTAGGGTCAATAGGGTAAGGGTGAATAGTGAGTGTTAATGTTTTAGGGTCTATAGGGGAGCGGTGAATAGTGAGTTGGGGTGGTTTATCGTCAATAGGGTAACAGTGAATAGTGAGTGCGTGTGTTTTAGGGTCAATAGGGTAAGGGTGAATAGTGAATGTGTGTGTTTTAGGGTCTATAGGGGATCGGTGAATAGTGAGTTGGGGTGGTTTAGAATCAATAGGGTAACAGTGAATAGTGAGTGCGTTTGTTTTAGGGTCAATAGGGTAACGGTGAATAGTAAGTGTGAGTGTTATACGAACAATAGTTTAACGGTGAATAGTGAGTGTGTGTGTTTTAGGGTCAATAGGGTAAGGGTGAATAGTGAGTGTGTGTGTTTTAGGATCACTAGGGTAAGGGTGAATAGTGAGTGTGTGTGTTTTAGTGTCAATAGGGTAACAGTGAATAGTGTGTGTGTTTTTAGGGTCAATAGGGTAATGGTGAATAGTTATAGTGTGTATTTTAGAATCAATAGGGTAATGGTGGATAGTGAGTGTGTGTGTTTTAGGGTTAATAGGGTAACGGTGAATATTGAGTGTGTGTGTTTTAGGGTCAATAGGGTAACAGTGAATAGTGAGTGTGTGTGTTTTAGGGTCTATAGGGGAGCAGTGAAAAGTGAGTTGGGGGTTTAGAGTCAATAGGGTAAGGGTGAAGAGCGAGTGTGTGTTTTAGGGTCAATAGGGTAACGGTGAATAGTGAGTGTGTGTGTTTTAGGGTCAATAGGGTAAGGGTGAATAGTGAGTGTGTGTGTTTTAAGGTCACTAGGGTAAGGGTGAATAGTGAGTGTGTGTGCTTTAGGATCAATCGGGTAACAATGAATGGTGAGTGTGTGTGTTTTAGGATCAATAGTGTAACAGTGAATAGTGAGTGTGTGTTTTAGAATCAATCGGGTAACAATGAATGGTGAGTGTGTGTGTTTTAGGGTCAATAGGGTAAGGGTGAATAGTGAGTGTGTGTGTTTTAGGATCAATAGGGTAACAGTGAATAGTGAGTGTGTGTGTTTTAGGGTCAATAGGGTAAGGGTGAGTTGTGAGTGTGTGTGTTTTAGGATCAATAGGGTAACAGTGAATAGTGAGTGTGTGTGTTTTAGGGTCAATAGGGTAAGGGTTAATAGTGAGCGTGTGTGTTTTAGGATCAATAGAGTAACAGTGAATAGTGAGTGTCCGTGTTTTAGGGTCAATAGGGTAAGGGTGAACAATGAAAGTGTGGTTTTAGGGTCAATAGTGTAACAGTGAATAGTGAGTGTATGTGTTTTAGGGTCAATAGGGTAAGGGTGAATAGTGAGTGCATGTATTTTAGGGTCGATAGGGTAAGGGTGAATAGTGACTGTCCGTGTTTTAGGGTCAATAGGGTAAGGGTGAACAATGAAAGTGTGGTTTTAGGGTCAATAGGGTAAGGGTGAACAATGAAAGTGTGTTTTTTTGGGTCAATAGGGTAACGGTGAATAGTGAGTGTGTGTGTTTTAGGGTCAATAGGGTAAGGGTGAATAGTGAGTGTGTGTGTTTTAGGGTCAATAGGGTAACAGTGAATAGTGAGTGTGTGTGTTTTAGGGTCTATAGAGGAGCGGTGAATAGTGAGTTGGGGGGGTTTAGAATCAATAGGGTAACAGTGAATAGTGAGTGCGTGTGTTTTAGGGTCAATAGGGTAACGGTGAATAGTAAGTGTGAGTGTTATACGAACAATAGTTTAACGGTGAATACTAAGTGTGTGTGTTTTAGAGTCAATAGGGTAACAGTGAATAGTGTGTGTGTTGTTTAGGGTCAATAGGGTAATGGTGAATAGTTAGTGTGTGTATTTTAGGATCAATAGGGTAATGGTGGACAGTGAGTGTGTGTCTTTTAGGGTCAATAGGGTCACGGTGAATAGTAAGTGTGAGTGTTTTACGATCAACAGGTTAATGGTGAATAGTAAATGTGTGTGTTTTAGGGTAAAAAGAGTAACAGTGAATAGTGTGTGTGTTTTTTACGGTCAATTGGGGAATGGTGAATAGTGAGTGTGTGTATTTTAGGGTCAATAGGGTAAGGGTGAGTAGTGAGTGTGTGTGTTTTAGGATCACTAGGGTAAGGGTGAATAGTGAGTGTGTGTGTTTTAGGGTCTATAGGGGAGCAGTGAAAAGTGAGTTGGGGGTTTAGAGTCAATGGGGTAAGGGTGAAGAGTGAGTGTGTGTTTTAGGGTCAATGGGGTAATGGTGAATAGTGAGTGTGTGTTTTAGGGTCAATAGGGTAAGGGTGAATAGTGAGTGTGTGTGTTTTAGGATCACTAGGGTAAGGGTGAATAGTGAGTGTGTGTGTTTTAGGGTCAATAGGGTAACAGTGATTAGTGTGTGTGTGTTTTTAGGGTCAGTAGGGTAATGGTGAATAGTTATAGTGTGTATTTTAGGATCAATAGGTTAATGGTGGATAGTGAGTGTGTGTGTTTTAGGGTTAATAGGGTAACGGTGAATAGTGAGTGTGTGTGTTTTAGGGTCAATAAGGTAACAGTGAATAGTGAGTGTGTGTGTTTTAGGGTCTATAGGGGAGCAGTGAAAAGTGAGTTGGGGGGTTTAGAGTCAATAGAGTAAGGGTGAAGAGTGAGTGTGTGTTTTAGGGGCAATAGGGTAACGGTGAATAGTGAGTGTGTGTATTTTAGGGTCAATAGGGTAAGGGTGAATAGTGAGTGTGTGCTTTATAATCAATCGGGTAACAATGAATGGTGAGTGTGTGTGTTTTAGGGTCAATAGGGTAAGAGTGAAGAGTGAGTGTGTGTTTTAGGGTCAATAGGGTAACGGTGACAAGTGAGTGTGTGTGTTTTAGGGGCAATAGGGTAACGGTGAAAAGTGAGTGTGTGTGTTTTAGGGTCACTAGGGTAAGGGTGAATTGTGAGTGTGTGTGTTTTATGGTCAATAGGGTAAGGGTGAATAGTAAGTGTGTGCTTTAGGATCAATCGGGTAACAATGAATGGTGAGTGTGTGTGTTTTAGGGTCAATAGTGTAAGGGTGAATAGTGAGTGCTTGTATTTTAGGGTCAATAGGGTAAGGGTGAATAGTGAGTGTTAATGTTTTAGGGTCTACAGGGGAGCGGTGAATAGTGAGTTGGGGTGGTTTAGAGTCAATAGGGTAACAGTGAATAGTGAGTGCGTGTGTTTTAGGGTCAATAGGATAATGGTGAATAGCGAGTGTTTGTGTTTTAGGGTCAATTGGGTAATGGTGACTAGTGAGTGCATATGTTTGAGGGTCAATAGGGTAATGGTGAGTCGTGAGTGTGTGTGTTTAGGGTCAATAGTGTAATGGTAAATGATGTGTGTGTATTTTTGGGTCAATAGGGTAACGGTGAATAGTGAGTGTGTGTGTTTTAGGGTCAATAGGGTAAGGGTGAATAGTGAGTGTGTGTGTTTTAGGGTCAATAGGGTAACAGTGAATAGTGAGTGTGTGTGTTTTAGGATCTATAGGGGATCGGTGAATAGTGAGTTGGGGGGTTTAGAATCAATTGGGTAACAGTGAATAGTGAGTGCGTGTGTGTTTAGGGTCAATAGGGTAATGGTGAATAGTAAGTGTGAGTGTTATACGAACAATAGTTTAACGGTGAATACTAAGTGTGTGTGTTTTAGGGTCAATAGGGTAACAGTGAATAGTGTGTGTGTTGTTTCGGGTCAATAGGGTAATGGTGAATAGTTAGTGTGTGTATTTTAGGATCAATAGGGTAATGGTGGATAGTGAGTGTGTGTGTTTTAGGGTCAATAGGGTAACGGTGAATAGTAAGTGTGAGTGTTTTACGATCAACAGGTTAACGGTGAATAGTAAATGTGTGTGTTTTAGGGTCAATAGGGTAACAGTGAATAGTGTGTGTGTTTTTTAAGGTCAATTGGGTAATGGTGAATAGTGAGTGTGTGTATTTTAGGGTCAATAGGGTAACAGTGAATAGTGAGTGTGTGTGTTTTAGGGTCTATAGTGGAGCAGTGAAAAGTGAGTTGTGGGGTATAGAGTCAATAGTGTAAGGGTGAAGAGTGAGCGTGTGTTTTAGGATCACTAGGGTAAGGGTGAATAGTGAGTGTGTATGTTTTAGGGTCAATAGGGTAACAGTGAATAGTGTGTGTGTTTTTAGGGTCATATGGGTAATGGTGAATAGGTATAGTGTGTATTTTAGGATCAATAGGGTAATGGTGGATAGTGGGTGAGTGTGTTTTAGGGTTAATAGGGTAACGGTGAATAGTGAGTGTGTGTGTTTTAGGGTCAATAGGGTAACAGAGGATAGTGAGTGTGTGTGTTTTAGGGTCTATAGGGGAGCAGTGAGAAGTGAGTTGGGGGGTTTAGAGTCAATAGAGTAAGGGTGAAGAGTGAGTGTGTGTTTTAGGCGCAATAGGGTAAGGGTGAATAGTGAGTGTGTATGTTTTAGGGTCAATAGGGTAACAGTGAATAGTGTGTGTGTTTTTAGGGTCATATGGGTAATGGTGAATAGGTATAGTGTGTATTTTAGGATCAATAGGGTAATGGTGGATAGTGGGTGTGTGTGTTTTAGGGTTAATAGGGTAACGGTGAATAGTGAGTGTGTGTGTTTTCGGGTCAATAGGGTAACAGTGAATAGTGAGTGTGTGTGTTTTAGGGTCAATAGGGTAACAGTGAATAGTCAGTGTGTGTTTTAGTGTCTATAGGGGAGCGGCGAAAAGTGAGTTGGGGGTTTAGAGTCAATAGGGTAAGGGTGAAGAGTGAGTGTGTGTTTTAGGGTCAATAGGGTAAGGGTGAATAGTGAGTGTGTGTGTTTTAAGGTCACTAGGGTAAGGGTGAATAGCGAGTGTGTGTGCTTCAGGATCAATCGGGTAACAATGAATGGTGAGTGTGTGTGTTTTAGGGTCAATAGGGTAAGGGTGAATAGTGAGTGTGTGTGTTTTAGGATCAATTGGGTAACAATGAATGGTGATTGTGTATGTTTTAGGGGCAATAGGGTAATGGTGAATAGTGAGTGTGTGTGTTTTAGGATCAATAGTGTAACAGTGAATAGTGAGTGTGTGTGTTTTAGGGTCAATAGGGTAAGGGTGAATAGTGAGTGTGTGTGTTTTAGGATCAATCGGGTAACAATGAATGGTGAGTGTGTGTGTTTTAGGGTCAATAGGGTAAGGGTGAATAGTGAGTGTGTGTTTTAGGATCACTAGGGTAACAGTGAATAGTGAGTGTGTGTGTTTTAGGGTCAATAGGGTAAGGGTAAGTAGTGAGTATGTGTGTTTTAGGATCAATAGGGTAACAGTGAATAGTGAGTGTTTGTGTTTTAGGGTCAATAGGGTAAGGGTTAATAGTGAGTGTGTGTGTTTTAGGGTCAATAGAGTAACAATGAATAGTGAGTGTATGTGTTTTAGGGTCAATAGGGTAAGGGTGAATAGTGAGTGCATGTATTTTAGGGTCGGTAGGGTAAGGGTGAATAGTGAGTGTCCGTGTTTTAGGGTCAATAGGGTAACAGTGAATAGTGAGTGTGTGTGTTTTAGGGTCTATAGAGGAGCGGTGAATAGTGAGTTGGGGGGGTTTAGAATCAATAGGGTAACAGTGAATAGTGAGTGCGTGTGTTTTAGGGTCAATAGGGTAACGGTGAATAGTAAGTGTGAGTGTTATACGAACAATAGTTTAACGGTGAATACTAAGTGTGTGTGTTTTAGAGTCAATAGGGTAACAGTGAATAGTGTGTGTGTTGTTTAGGGTCAATAGGGTAATGGTGAATAGTTAGTGTGTGTATTTTAGGATCAATAGGGTAATGGTGGACAGTGAGTGTGTGTCTTTTAGGGTCAATAGGGTCACGGTGAATAGTAAGTGTGAGTGTTTTACGATCAACAGGTTAATGGTGAATAGTAAATGTGTGTGTTTTAGGGTAAAAAGGGTAACAGTGAATAGTGTGTGTGTTTTTTACGGTCAATTGGGGAATGGTGAATAGTGAGTGTGTGTATTTTAGGGTCAATAGGGTAAGGGTGAGTAGTGAGTGTGTGTGTTTTAGGATCACTAGGGTAAGGGTGAATAGTGAGTGTGTGTGTTTTAGGGTCTATAGGGGAGCAGTGAAAAGTGAGTTGGGGGTTTAGAGTCAATGGGGTAAGGGTGAAGAGTGAGTGTGTGTTTTAGGGTCAATGGGGTAATGGTGAATAGTGAGTGTGTGTTTTAGGGTCAATAGGGTAAGGGTGAATAGTGAGTGTGTGTGTTTTAGGATCACTAGGGTAAGGGTGAATAGTGAGTGTGTGTGTTTTAGGGTCAATAGGGTAACAGTGATTAGTGTGTGTGTGTTTTTAGGGTCAGTAGGGTAATGGTGAATAGTTATAGTGTGTATTTTAGGATCAATAGGTTAATGGTGGATAGTGAGTGTGTGTGTTTTAGGGTTAATAGGGTAACGGTGAATAGTGAGTGTGTGTGTTTTAGGGTCAATAAGGTAACAGTGAATAGTGAGTGTGTGTGTTTTAGGGTCTATAGGGGAGCAGTGAAAAGTGAGTTGGGGGGTTTAGAGTCAATAGAGTAAGGGTGAAGAGTGAGTGTGTGTTTTAGGGGCAATAGGGTAACGGTGAATAGTGAGTGTGTGTATTTTAGGGTCAATAGGGTAAGGGTGAATAGTGAGTGTGTGCTTTATAATCAATCGGGTAACAATGAATGGTGAGTGTGTGTGTTTTAGGGTCAATAGGGTAAGAGTGAAGAGTGAGTGTGTGTTTTAGGGTCAATAGGGTAACGGTGACAAGTGAGTGTGTGTGTTTTAGGGGCAATAGGGTAACGGTGAAAAGTGAGTGTGTGTGTTTTAGGGTCACTAGGGTAAGGGTGAATTGTGAGTGTGTGTGTTTTATGGTCAATAGGGTAAGGGTGAATAGTAAGTGTGTGCTTTAGGATCAATCGGGTAACAATGAATGGTGAGTGTGTGTGTTTTAGGGTCAATAGTGTAAGGGTGAATAGTGAGTGCTTGTATTTTAGGGTCAATAGGGTAAGGGTGAATAGTGAGTGTTAATGTTTTAGGGTCTACAGGGGAGCGGTGAATAGTGAGTTGGGGTGGTTTAGAGTCAATAGGGTAACAGTGAATAGTGAGTGCGTGTGTTTTAGGGTCAATAGGATAATGGTGAATAGCGAGTGTTTGTGTTTTAGGGTCAATTGGGTAATGGTGACTAGTGAGTGCATATGTTTGAGGGTCAATAGGGTAATGGTGAGTCGTGAGTGTGTGTGTTTAGGGTCAATAGTGTAATGGTAAATGATGTGTGTGTATTTTTGGGTCAATAGGGTAACGGTGAATAGTGAGTGTGTGTGTTTTAGGGTCAATAGGGTAAGGGTGAATAGTGAGTGTGTGTGTTTTAGGGTCAATAGGGTAACAGTGAATAGTGAGTGTGTGTGTTTTAGGATCTATAGGGGATCGGTGAATAGTGAGTTGGGGGGTTTAGAATCAATTGGGTAACAGTGAATAGTGAGTGCGTGTGTGTTTAGGGTCAATAGGGTAATGGTGAATAGTAAGTGTGAGTGTTATACGAACAATAGTTTAACGGTGAATACTAAGTGTGCGTGTTTTAGGGTCAATAGGGTAACAGTGAATAGTGTGTGTGTTGTTTCGGGTCAATAGGGTAATGGTGAATAGTTAGTGTGTGTATTTTAGGATCAATAGGGTAATGGTGGATAGTGAGTGTGTGTGTTTTAGGGTCAATAGGGTAACGGTGAATAGTAAGTGTGAGTGTTTTACGATCAACAGGTTAACGGTGAATAGTAAATGTGTGTGTTTTAGGGTCAATAGGGTAACAGTGAATAGTGTGTGTGTTTTTTAAGGTCAATTGGGTAATGGTGAATAGTGAGTGTGTGTATTTTAGGGTCAATAGGGTAACAGTGAATAGTGAGTGTGTGTGTTTTAGGGTCTATAGGGGAGCAGTGAAAAGTGAGTTGTGGGGTATAGAGTCAATAGTGTAAGGGTGAAGAGTGAGCGTGTGTTTTAGGATCACTAGGGTAAGGGTGAATAGTGAGTGTGTATGTTTTAGGGTCAATAGGGTAACAGTGAATAGTGTGTGTGTTTTTAGGGTCATATGGGTAATGGTGAATAGGTATAGTGTGTATTTTAGGATCAATAGGGTAATGGTGGATAGTGGGTGAGTGTGTTTTAGGGTTAATAGGGTAACGGTGAATAGTGAGTGTGTGTGTTTTAGGGTCAATAGGGTAACAGAGGATAGTGAGTGTGTGTGTTTTAGGGTCTATAGGGGAGCAGTGAAAAGTGAGTTGGGGGGTTTAGAGTCAATAGAGTAAGGGTGAAGAGTGAGTGTGTGTTTTAGGCGCAATAGGGTAAGGGTGAATAGTGAGTGTGTATGTTTTAGGGTCAATAGGGTAACAGTGAATAGTGTGTCTGTTTTTAGGGTCATATGGGTAATGGTGAATAGGTATAGTGTGTATTTTAGGATCAATAGGGTAATGGTGGATAGTGGGTGTGTGTGTTTTAGGGTTAATAGGGTAACGGTGAATAGTGAGTGTGTGTGTTTTCGGGTCAATAGGGTAACAGTGAATAGTGAGTGTGTGTGTTTTAGGGTCAATAGGGTAACAGTGAATAGTCAGTGTGTGTTTTAGTGTCTATAGGGGAGCGGCGAAAAGTGAGTTGGGGGTTTAGAGTCAATAGGGTAAGGGTGAAGAGTGAGTGTGTGTTTTAGGGTCAATAGGGTAAGGGTGAATAGTGAGTGTGTGTGTTTTAAGGTCACTAGGGTAAGGGTGAATAGCGAGTGTGTGTGCTTCAGGATCAATCGGGTAACAATGAATGGTGAGTGTGTGTGTTTTAGGGTCAATAGGGTAAGGGTGAATAGTGAGTGTGTGTGTTTTAGGATCAATTGGGTAACAATGAATGGTGATTGTGTATGTTTTAGGGGCAATAGGGTAATGGTGAATAGTGAGTGTGTGTGTTTTAGGATCAATAGTGTAACAGTGAATAGTGAGTGTGTGTGTTTTAGGGTCAATAGGGTAAGGGTGAATAGTGAGTGTGTGTGTTTTAGGATCAATCGGGTAACAATGAATGGTGAGTGTGTGTGTTTTAGGGTCAATAGGGTAAGGGTGAATAGTGAGTGTGTGTTTTAGGATCACTAGGGTAACAGTGAATAGTGAGTGTGTGTGTTTTAGGGTCAATAGGGTAAGGGTAAGTAGTGAGTATGTGTGTTTTAGGATCAATAGGGTAACAGTGAATAGTGAGTGTTTGTGTTTTAGGGTCAATAGGGTAAGGGTTAATAGTGAGTGTGTGTGTTTTAGGGTCAATAGAGTAACAATGAATAGTGAGTGTATGTGTTTTAGGGTCAATAGGGTAAGGGTGAATAGTGAGTGCATGTATTTTAGGGTCGGTAGGGTAAGGGTGAATAGTGAGTGTCCGTGTTTTAGGGTCAATAGGGTAAGGGTGAACAATGAAAGTGTGGTTTTAGGGTCAATAGGGTAAGGGTGAGTAGTGAGTGCGTGTGTTTTAGGGTCAATAGGGTAAGGGTGAATAGTGAGTGCATGTGTTTTATGGTCAGTAGGGTCAGGGTGAATAGTGAATTCATGTGTTTTATGGTCAATAGGGTCATGGTGAATAGTGAGTGCATGTGTTTTATGGTCAATAGGGTAATTGTGGATAGTGAGTGTGTGTTTTATGGTCAATAGGGTAACGGTGAATCGAGAGTGTGTGTGTTTTCGGGTCAATAGGGTAAGGGTGAATAGTGAGTGTGTGTGTTTTATGATCAATAGGGTATGGGTGAATAATGAATGTGTGGTTTTAGGATCAATAGGGTAAGAGTTAATAGTGAGTGTGTGTGTTTTAGGGTCAAAAGTGTACAGGTGAATAATGAACATGTGTGTTTTAGGGTCAATAGGATAAGTGTGAATAGTGAGTGCGTGTGTTTTATGGTCAATAGGGTAAGGGTGAGTAGTGAGTGCGTGTGTTTTAGGGCAAATAGGGTAAGGGTGAATAGTGAGTGCGTGTGTTTTAGGGTCAATAGGGTAACGGTGAATAGTAAGTGTGAGTGTTTTACGATCAACAGGTTAACGGTGAATAGTAAATGTGTGTGTTTTAGGGTCAATAGGGTAACAGTGAATAGTGTGTGTGTTTTTTAGGGTCAATTGGGTAATGGTGAATAGTGAGTGTGTGTATTTTAGGGTCAATAGGGTAAGAGTTAATAGTGAGTGTGTGTGTTTTAGGGTCAAAGGTGTACAGGTGAATAATGAACATGTGTGTTTTAGGGTCAATAGGATAAGTGTGAATAGTGAGTGCGTGTGTTTTATGGTCAATAGGGTAAGGGTGAGTAGTGAGTGCGTGTGTTTTAGGGCAAATAGGGTAAGGGTGAATAGTGAGTGTGTGTGTTTTAGGATCAATAGGGTAACAGTGAATAGTGAGTGTATGTGTTTTAAGGTCAATAGGGTAAGGGTGAATAGTGAGTTTTTTAGGGTCAATAGGGTAAGTGTGAATAGTGAGTGTCCGTGTTTTATGTTCATTAGGGTACGGGTGAATAATGAATGTGTGGCTTTAGGGTCAATAGGGTTAGGGTGAATAGTGAGTGCGTGTGTTTTATGGTCAATAGGGTAATGGTGAATAGTGAGTGCGTGTGTTTTATGTCAATAGGGTAACTGTGCATAGTGAGTGCGTGTGTTTTATGGTCAATAGGGTAATGGTGAATAGTGAGTGCGTGTGTTTTATGGGCAATAGGGTAATGGTGAATAGTGAGTGCGTGTGTTTTATGGTCAATAGGGTAACTGTGAATAGTGAGTGCGTGTAATTTATGGCCAATAGGGTAACGGTGAATAGTGTGTGCGTGTGTTTTATGGTCAATAGGGTAATGGTGAATAATGAGTGCATGTGTTTTATGGTAATGGTGAATAATGAGTGCGTGTGTTCTATGGTCAATAGGGTAATGGTGAATAATGAGTGCGTGTGTTTTATGGTCAATAGGGTACTGGTGAATAATGAGTGCGTGTGTTTTATGGTCAATAGGGTAATGGTGAATAGTGAGTGCGTGTGTTCTATGGTCAATAGGGTAATGGTGAATAGTGTGTGCGTGTGTTTTATGGTCAATAGGGTAATGGTGAATAAGAGTGCGTGTGTTTTATGGTCAATAGGGTAATGGTGAATAATGAGTGCGTGTGTTTTATGGTCAATAGGGTAATGGTGAATAAGAGTGCGTGTGTTTTATGGTCAATAGCGTAATGGTGAATAAGAGTGCGTGTGTTTTATGGTCAATAGGGTAATGGTGAATAGTGAGTGCGTGTGTTTTATGGTCAATAGGGTAATGGTGAATAATGAGTGCGTGTGTTTTATGGTCAATAGGGTAATGGTGAATAAGAGTGCGTGTGTTTTATGGTCAATAGGGTAATGGTGAATAAGAGTGCGTGTGTTTTATGGTCAATAGGGTAATGGTGAATAAGAGTGCGTGTGTTTTATGGTCAATAGGGTAATGGTGAATAGTGAGTGCGTGTGTTTTATGGTCAATAGGGTAATGGTGAATAATGAGTGCGTGTGTTTTATGGTCAATAGGGTAATGGTGAATAAGAGTGCGTGTGTTTTATGGTCAATAGGGTAAGGGTGAGTGATTCGTTCTGGGGAGGGCTGAGCTGGGGCTGCAGTCTGCGCATGCTCAGTGGTTGGGAGCGATGTTTACTGCCACCGGAGTGGGTTTACTGGGTGCAGCTTGGCTCGTTATCGCCGCGGTTTTTCTTTTCTTTGTGATCTTTCACAATGTGTTTTCCGAATTCGGGACCTTCGCCCTTTTATTGGAGGATTTTATGCGTTACGGTAAAAGCAAACAGTATTTTTTCCAGCGGCCGCCTTGGCTTCAGCGCTTGGATCTACCGAAAAGGTGAGAAGCGACCAGTGCAGCCCAGCAGCAGAAGCAAGGGGATAGTGCATAAAACTCAGGCTCTTCTGGAGCACCGAGTCAACATAAAGCATTGGCTGAGTTTTGTCCGGAAGGCCAGCATATGTCACTGGCCTATGTATCACAGCACAGACATTGCTGTGCTTCTGCTCACAGGCCCCACCCCAGACTTGAGAACATCTCTGCTGATACTTGAATGAGGAATTGAATGCAGCACTGTCGGTGGTATATTCTCTGACTTCAGAGGTCAATAAGAGACTCCATCTGCCCTGACTTGGAAATATGACTTCCATTTACTGTCGCTGGTTGAAATTCCTGGGACTCCCTCCCTCACAGCCCTGGGTACTCCTCAAGAACTGCTGCGGTTCAACAATGTAGCTCACTCAACACTATCTCAAGGACAACTAGGGATAGGCAATAAATGCCCCCCCCCCCCCCCCCCCCCCCCCCACCATGTGAAATAATTTTTTTAAAGCTTCAAAGAAAAGAAGCTTAATTAACACTTCGCTGTGCACTAATTGGCTGATATGGTTCCTATATGGCAGCAATGACGGCACTCCAAATAGTACTCATTGGCTGTAAGATGCTTTGGGTTCCCCTGAAACCGTGAATGCGGGTATTTCAATGCAAGTCTTTTTACATGACCTTGATTCACATGTAACACCAACTCTTATTTTTGGTATTGTATTATAGGAGGGTACCAGCGCTTGGTCTGTAGCATTGTAGGTAACCAATGAGGAACATATCAACCATGATCGAATAGTGGGGTAGACTCGATGGACCGAATTGCCTAATTCTGCTCCTATATCTTTTAAACTTATGAACTTAGAAGTGATAGATGTACAGACTTTAACTAAAATTTGACTTAAAATTTCATAGAACAGGAATTATGTTGAAAAGACAGAAAATTGAAAGTCCGACCAGGTTATGGCACTCTTGAGCTTTTATAGTCTGCTGGTACTATTTTAATCTAGTCATTACATATTACATAGAACATACAGTGCCGAAGGAGGCCATTCAGCTCATCGAGTCTACACCGACCCACTTACACCCTCACTTCCACCCTATACCCATAACCCCATCCTAAACATTTTGGATACTAAGGGCAATTTAGCATGGCCAAACCACCTAACCTGCACGTCTTTGGACTGTGGGAGGAAACCGGAGCACCCGGAGGAAACCCACGCAGACACACTGAGAACGTGCAGACTCCGCACAGACAGTGACCCAGCGGGGAATCGAACCTGGGACCCTGGCGCTGTGAAGCCACAATGCTATCCACTGTGTTTACTTTATTGGATAATTATAGGTTCTTTTACTTTGATAAGGTTATTAACTGCAGAGACAGGGGTTTCAACTTTGCTACCTGTCTGCCTTCTGTAGAACCTGTCTGATTTTGATTTTATTGAAATCCGTATTGTACAGGACAAAGGAATTTATAGCATGAATATTTTCATAATTATTAGGCTGGTTTGAGAAAAAAACCAGTTACATCAGCACATTGTATTTAGATGACTAGTTAGTTTAATAGTTTGACATGCTGTTCATTTCATCTATGGGTTTTAGTCCACCTCAGACTGTGGAATGAAGTTTTCCTGTGACAGCTGTTAAGATTCTGGGATGGACCCAATTCAGTTCCCAGTGAGTACATGGGGTAAAATTGCCTGTAATTCATTGTTGAATAAAACATAAATGTCAAAAGCAAAGCTTGTTTAGGAAGCAAAAAAATCTAGTATTAATACAGATGTGATTTACAAAGAGTAAAGTACAAGTGCCTTCATATTCTGTTCACTTTAATTTGCGTCTGATCATCGAACAATAAATTCAAGATAGCAGTGCTAACTCCAGATATTTCAAGGTCCACATTAAATGGTGGGTTCCACGAGAGCCATTGTTTCTGGCTGCCAGTGGATCTAGTGGCTATCCAGATCACACTTTATTTCCACTGACATTAGGGGGAAAATAGAGGCCAGGAAATTAAAGTCATGAATGTGCATTGATTTCTTTTAACTAGTACAGTGGAACTTTTGAAGTTTTCAACAGTCCTTTGTTAAGTTTTCAAGAGTCGATGGAGGGGGGCTATCAGGGTAACAAGATTTGGGATAAACACCCTCATGGGCCCAGAAAGGAACTGTCGGTACTCCTGGCATGGGGGCCTGTCTGATGGCCCGCACTTTGTCCTCAACAGGGTGTAGCCCATGGCGGTTCATGTGGTAACCCAGATATGTGACCTCGGCCACGTTGAAGCTGTATTTCGCCAGTTGGAGGCGGACGCCAGGTTCCTCGAAACGTGCAGTGCAGGACTTTGGCCAGGTTTTGTAGATACTCCTGGTCGGAGGAGCCCGTAATCAGGACATCATCCAGGTAACCGCTACTCCGAGTAAGCCCTGCAGGATGTCTCCATTACCCCCTGGAAGATTGCACATGCTGAAAAGACAATGAAAGGTGAACACGTATATTCGTAAAACCCTCCGCGCATATTTATCATCACGAAATATCGCATGCTGGGATCCAAGACCAGCTGGAGGTGTGCGAGTCTTATGTCCAGCTTCATGAAGGTGCGGCCAACACTGAGTTTCGTGTGTAAATCCCTGATGCGAGGGACCGGGTAACGGCCCATACCCAACATCCAGCACCTCTTGGTCGGTGCAGGCTGTCGGCGGTTCTCAAGGGTTTTGGATGCAGCGGCCTACGTCCCTTTGGTAATTGCCCCATCGTCGGGGGCTTTTTAGGTGGGTAAAGTTGGTCAGGCAGCCTAGATTCAGGACAGCCATGCCTTAGAGTACCTGGCTGCCCTGCTCGACGCTCTCGCGAGAGATGGCTATCTCGACCGCCTGTTACAGATTCAAGTGGGTTTCTGCGAAAAGATTTTGATGTGTTGCCATGTGGATTCCACAGACTAAGCAGTCTCAGGGCGCTAAACTCTCAGGTTTCGCCAGTTTGCACAATCTTGTCAAGACGTAGCTAGTCGAATCACCCTTGGCCTGGGTGGCGGTATGAAACGAATCGGCAAACGATTAGCGGCGTGGAGTTAAAGTGGTCCCCTACAAGGGTCACTAAGGTGGCAAAAGACCGCATGTCCAGCGCATCTGGGTAAGTTAAACTTTTTATGATACTGTAGGTTGGCCCACCACAAGCCGTTAGTAGTATTGTTGTTTGTCGTTCGTCTCTCATGTTCGCATTTGTCCGAAAAAAATACTGCATATGTTCAATGTACTGCCCCCAACCATCAGTACCTGCATCATACGACTCCAATTTTCCGATGTGAGGTATCTCAGCCGTTGGATTGGAAGCCCCCTGAGACCTAAACAAAGTGGTATGCAACACTCGGTGCCGACCTGGGGGAGCTCCACTTAAGTCTTTCGCCAGTGTAGAATCCACGCAAAGTGATTACAAATGAAATGGTAGACTGATTTATTCTTTATACACAATAACTGTCCACTCCCGGAAGGGTCTCCCACCTCGTCCTGAACCCAGGTCAGGGTTTTTATACTATGAGGCCTCCCCTCGTTAAAGGGGAAGTCCCGCCCCGTTACCAGGGAAGTTTGTATTCTGTGGAAGTCGGGCGGGGGGGGGGGGGGGAGAGAACCAGATGGCTAACACCCTTGGACCTCCGCGGTGATTGTAACACTTACCTTCCAGTGTAAATGATCAAGTTTCAATGGAACTCAGACCTTCAGATTATATTGCAGAGATGCGTCCCAAAGAATTCTGCAATATAAATAGGTTTTCCACTTCAAATATTGTGCTGGACCTGACTTTAGGCTACTGTATTTAAAAGTGGAAAATTGCATGATAATAAATGTTACATTTAAATAAAATCCTCCCTTTGAGCCTTAATGATGCAAAATAAATATCCCTGCTGAAAGAGCCCTAAATATACTAAGGTTAGGCAGTTCCCGTAACAGCCTCCCCGAACAGGCGCCGGAATGTGGCGACTAGGGGCTTTTCACAGTAACTTCATTGAAGCCTACTTGTGACAATAAGCGATTTTCATTTCATTTTCTCATTTCAATCTATTTTCTGGTGTTAACCACACATGAGGAATTAGAGTGTGGCACAACCTGACACCAAATTGGCAATCTCACTGAGGCAGACCGGAAGAATAACTGTGGAAATTGGAAAACAAAATCTAACTGATGAATATGAGTTTGGGTCTAAGCTAATTTGATCGATTAGAGCAAAGTATACAATTCTGCAATGAACCTGCAGGATGAGATTATGGAGTTTGTTCCTGAGATCAGGTTAAAAAAAAAAGCTGAAAATATTCTATTCCGAGCTCTTAACACCTGTTGCTATGTGAGCAAATATAATTGTCCTAAAATTGTTTTTGTTTTTGGATCTAGTTACAGTTAATAGATTGACTTTGCTCTTCTACGTTTTCCACAGATGGTTTGCTCATTTCTATGTAGTTTCGGTGATTTGGAATGCTCTTCTACTTGGAATTACTTGTCGAAGTCTCTTTTTCGGCCACCCGTTCCCAATCTGGCTTCAAAGACCGCTCAGCTTGCTTTGTGGAAATGTATTGCTCTTAAACTCTGGCAAGTCTTAATGTACTTTTTATTATTGCACAAATAAAACAGCACCAGGCTGATTTTAAAAGTGACGGTGCATTGTAAACCAACAGGATGGTGGAGATCAACTGGGTAAATGCAGATTAGAATTAATTATTGGACTTGGATACTGTAACTAGAAATTAGTATGCTTTATCCAGTACTCATTAAGGAGGTTTATCTTTATGCTGCAATATAATTTCAGCCGAGTCACATTTTCAGCAAACATTTTTGATAACTTATGTTAGAATGAAATGAAAATCGCTTATTGTCACAAGTAGGCTTCAAATGAAGTTACTGTGAAAAGCCCCTAGTCGCCACATTCCGGCGCCTGTTCGGGGAGGCTGGTACGGGAATTGAACCATGCTGCTGGCCTGCCTTGGTCTGCTTTAAAAGCCAGTTCTTTAGCCCGGTGCTAAATGAGGACGGTAGTGCTAAATGAGGACGGTCGAATGAAGAAAGAAGAAATCAAACATGGTATCACCCTTGAACTGTGCTAACATTGAGTCTTGTAACCAATTTCCAATCCAAAATAGTACACAATAAGAAGGAAATAACTTGTATTTATTGTGCCTTTCATAACCTCGAGACTTCCCAAAGTACTTTTGAATTGAAGGTACTAATGTAATGTAGAGAAATGTTGCACCAAATGGCGGCATGTAGCACAGTGGTTAGCACTGTTGCTTCACAGCTCCAGGGTCCCAGGTTCAATTCCCTTGGGTCACTGCCTATGCGGAGTCTGCATGTTCTACCCGTTTCTGTGTGGGTTTCCTCCGGGTGCTCCAGTTTCCTCGCACAGTCCAAAGATGTGCAGGTTAGGTGGATTGGCCGTGCTAGATTGCCCTTGGTGTCTAAAAGGTTTAGGTGGGGTTACGGGGACAGAGTTGAAGTGTAGGCTTCAGCGGGGTGCTCTTTCCAAGGGCCAGTGCAGACCTAATGGGCCGAATGGCCTCCTTGTGCACTGTAAATGCTATGATTCTATGGCACATAGCAAGGTCACACAACAGTAGCGAGAAAACTGTCTTGATATAACTGTCTTGTTCGAGGTATTTTGATTGTGGCCTGGTCAAAATTAATCTCGGGAGAACTTTCCTGATCTTTGACTGGTACCATGGAAATATTTGTATCTACCTAAAACGATGGAACTGGCCATGATTCCATCTGGTACCTCTGACAATACAGAAATCTCTCAGTACTGCACTGAAAAGTTTTGTTCAAACCTAAAGTGTGGCTTTTGACATTCTGGTTCAAGACAAGAATGATACTACTGAGCAAAGGCAGACACACTATTCGACAAATGTGAACAAGATTAAGGACAATTACTAGTGTATATATTGAACTTGTATTTTTTTAATAGCCTTATGTTTCTTTCTCAGGTGATGAACTGTCCATTCTGTTGGTTCAAATGATGTTGTGCATGCAGGCTGTTCGACGCCTTACAGAGTGCCTCTTTACCTCTGTGTTTTCAAATGGAGTTATTCACCCTGTTCAATATTGCTGGGGTTTGGTTTATTATGTGCTTGTTGGTTTAACAGTACACTGTGAAGGACCCATTCTTGGAATCAAATGTACGTTTTCATATGCATAATTGAAGTATGTGTGTGGATAGTTTTTTTGTCTTTAATTTTTTCTGCCATGCATTCACCCATTCTATTAGCCTGTGTCCTCTTGAAGCCTATTACCATTTTCCTCATTATTTCCTGTGCTTCTACACTTTGTGTCATCTTCAAATTGTGCCTCGTACTCGAAGTTCAAATCATTAAATACTACTACTCTTTCTAATGCCTCTGTATATATTTTTATGTCCTGCAGTATCTGGTAATCCCCATATTTATCTTAGCTTTGGTAAAGTCCTCATCCTTGGTAAACACTGCAAAACACTCAGTGCCTCCATTTACACCAGCAGATCTGAATTTGTGTCTTGAGTAACTTTGTATTATTTAGTATAAACTTAAGGAATTTCCATGAGTAGCAGGAATACAAGAACCTAACTCTGGTATTCTGTTCGGCACAGCTACCTGTTGATGATTGGTATCCTATAATGCCACTCAATAATCCAATTCATAGCTTCTCTTAGATTTTCCACATAGCTGTGTGTCCCGAGCCAAACCGAAAGAAGTCTATAACCTGAGAGCTACTTACTGTTACAGCAGCATCACTCCATCAGCTTTTATTCCTTTAGTTCTTTGAAATAACAGAGAGGGATGATGAAGAAAGTGTGGTTGATACTGTATATATGGCCTCTCAGTATGCATTTGATAAGGTACCACATGATCGACTTGTTAGCAAAATAGAAACCCATGGGATTAAAGAGGCAGTGCAGCATAGATCCAAAGTAGTTATGAGACAGAAAGCAGAAAGTAATGATCATAGAATTTACAGTGCAGAAGGAGGCCATTCGGCCCATCGAGTCTGCACCGGCTCTTGGAAAGAGCACCCTACCCAAAGTCAACACCTCCACCCTATCCCCATAACCCAGTAACCCCACCCAACACTAAGGGCAATTTTGGACATTAAGGGCAATTTATCATGGCCAATCCACCTAACCTGCACATCTTTGGACTGTGGGAGGAAACCGGAGCACCCGGAGGAAACCCACGCACACACGGGGAGGATGTGCAGACTCCGCACAGACAGTGACCCAAGCCGGAATCGAACCTGGGACCCTGGAGCTGTGAAGCAATTGTGCTATCCACAATGCTACCGTGCTGCCCCCTGATGAATAGTTGTTTTTTAGATGGGCGGGAAGTATACAGTGGTGTTCTCCAGGAGTTTATTAGGATCATGCTCTTTTTGATATATGATCTAGATTTTGTATACAATACATAATTTCAATGTTTGCAAATAACATGAAACTCAGAAATGCAGTAAATTGTAAGGAAGGTAGTAATGCTTAGGAGGACTTGGACACACTGGCGAAGAAGGCTTGCAATTTAATGCAGAGAAGTGTAGAGTAATGCATTTTGGTAGGAAGAATGTGGAGCAGTAATATGACTGAAATGATGTGCGAATAATAGAGACATACCTGGTCTGTATGTACACAAATATTTGAAGGTCAACGTAAAGTTACAATGTCTGTTAAAAGCATATAGGATCTTAGGCTTTATTAATAGAGGTGCAGACTATAGAGGTGTAGACTATAAAAACCAACATATTATGCGAATAGTTTAGAAGGTTAGTTGTCAGCCAGATGTTGTTTGATTCTGAGTACCACATTTTAGGAAGGATGTCAAGGCCTTCAAAGGAATGAAGGAGAGCTTCACTAAAATGTTATCAGGGATACAATAGTTGAGTTAAGTGGTGAGACTAGATGAATAGAGGTTGTGAGGGAATGTTACAGGGAGATTTAACTGGGGTGTTCACAGTTATGAACTGTTTGCAGTGGAAAAAAAGTTGGTAAGAGGTCACTGATTTAAGGTAATTAATTGGCAGAAGAAGCAAAGGTGAGATGAGAATTCTTAATTTGCAGTGGGGCTGGTTTAGCACAGGGCTAAATCGCTGGCTTTGAAAGCAGACCAAGGCAAGCCAGCAGCGTGGTTCAATTCCCGTACCAGCCTCCCCGAACAGGCGCCGGAATGTGGCGACTAGGGGCGTTTCACAGTAACTTCATTTGAAGCCTACTTGTGACAAGCGATTTTCATTCCATGATATTGAATGCAAGGATAGTGGAATTAAATTCAGTAATAACTTTCTTAAAGGAGTTGGACAAATACTTTAAGGGGAACATTTTGTAGGGCTATGAGCAAAAACAGGGGAATAAAAGGGCAATTGGGGATGGCCAGTAAATGCTGGCCTAGCTCACGATGCCCACATCTCATGAATGAATAGAAAAGAATCACAAACTTCTGTGCTGTATAATTGTGTTATTCTGTTTCTCATTTCTTTTTTGTGCTTCGCTAAAGATGCAAATCAGGATGTAAAGTGCAGTCTTTAAATTATTTTTTAAAATTTAAAGTGCCCAATTATTTTTTTTCAATTAAGAGGTAATCTAGTGTGCACATCGTTGGGTTGTGAGGGTGAAACCCATGCCGACAGGGGAGAATGTGCAAACTCCACACGGACAGTGACCCGAGGCAAGGATCGGACCCGGGTCCTTGGCGCTATAAGGAAGCAGTGCTAACCACTGAGCCACCGTGCCACTCTGCAGTCTTTAAATTAAGGATGAAGTATTCCTGCTATTTTAATTTTGGGTGGACATCAGTTTAGAAGTGCAGTGTAACTTTGCACCATATCCTGATCTGATTCTTGAGCACACTAACTACGAGATGTGTGTGAACCCTTTCAGGAAACCATTTCATGCGGCATTAGAGTTTTCAGCAGTTATATCTACACTTTAAATGTATAATTGTATCCAATTTTACCATGAGTTTGAACTTGGTTGCTGCACTATATATGCAGCCTCAAATAAAATGTTTATATGTTATTTTAATCATTCTTTTTTCTTATATATAGTGTATACTATTCGAGACCTGTTTTCACAAGGGAAGTGGTATCATGCAGCTGGAATAATGCTGTTTTTCTGGGCAACAATTCATCACCACAAGAGTCATGTGATACTGGCCAGTCTAAGGAAGAACAAATTGGGTAAAAACATTACACAATACTTCTGTAAAAGAGAAATGATACTGAACTTGCCTGCTTATCCATAACATTGCAAGCAAAGTTGTATTACTTTCTGTAAATTCAGTAATGATTGCCCTAATGAACACCTGCTATTTAATAATTATAAAAGTGCTGTCAAATTTTAGTTCACTAACATAACATGCAGAATGTCATTTAAGTTGACACACTAAAATGGTGCGCTGGTGTTGCAGTAATTCTTGTAATAATTATTCACTTGATCTGACAGAACAAAAGGTGAAGAGACAGTTTAATTTTAGTTAACTAGAAGGCTAACTTTTCTCTCTAATTTCTTCCCTTCAATTGAACTGAATCATAGTGTGATATGGTTTCATACGCACTCTCCAGGATTTTGTTCACTCGCCATTCTTCATGTGTGAACATGGAGCATTAGTGGACGATCCTACTGCATAGAGCATCACAACTGAATGACCCTCTCATTCATATTTATTCATGAACATTTTTAGGCAACTATTACTGGATAGTTATCAGCAGTGGCCAACCCTGTGACACATTCCAATTATTCTGAAAATGTTATGCCCGGGATAAGATCTATAAATTAATACAGTGTACAAATTGAACTGACGTTCTGGTCTGTATCGCATAGGTGGTACCTTAAGCCATAGTGTAATGGGAAAGCCAAATTATATTTTAATTAAAAATAAGTAGGAATTAGGAGTAGGTCACTTGGCCCCTTGAACCTACTTCACCATTCAAATAGGTCATGGCTGATCCGACTTTAAAGCCAACCCCACATTCCTGCCTACCCCCAATAACCTTTAACTATCTTGTTAATCAAGAATCTATCTAGCCCTGCTTAAAAAATATTCAAAGACCCTGCTTCCACTGCCTTTTCAGGAAGAGAGTTCCAAAGGTTCATGACCTTTTAGAGAAAATAATTCTCCTCACCTCTGGCTTAAATGGCATGGGGAGGCGATGGCATAGTGGTATTGTCACTGGACTAATAAACCAGAGGCCCAGAGTAATGCTCTGGGGATCCAGATTCAAATCCCGCCACTGCAGATGGTAAAATTTTAATTCAATAAAAATCTGGAATCAAACGTCTAATGACCATGAAAACATTGTCAATTATTGCAACAACGCATCTGGTTCACTAATGTCCTTTAGGGAAATCTGCCGCCCTTACCTGCTGGCACAGCCAGCGACGCCCATGTCCCATGAACGAATAAAAAACAAAATGAGTGACCTCTTATTCTAGTTCAAGATTTTCCGACAAGCGAGGGCGGCACGCGGCACAGTGGTTAGCACTACAGCCTACAGCGCTGAGCACCCGGGTTCGAATCCCGGCCCTGTGTCACTGTCCGTGTGGAGTTTGCACATTCTCCCCGTGTCTGCATGGGTTTCACCCCCACAATCCAAAAATGTGTAGGTTAGGTGTATTGGCCACGCTAAATTGCTCATTAATTGGAAAAAAATAAAATAATTGGGTACTCCAAATTTATTTTTTAAAAAGAAAGGAAAAAAAGATTCTCCGACAAGAGGAAACATCTGCCCTGTCAAAACCCCTCAGGATCTTAAAGGTTTCGGTCAAATTGCCTCTTACTCTTCCAACTTCTAGTGGATACAAACCTAACCAGTCCAACCTTTCCTCAATAGACAACCACATAAATCAAAAGAATCTCTTTGTTGGGCTGCCACATTGTTGGTTGCTGAAGCTAAAGTTCTCTCAAGGTTGAAATTAAATTTGGTTTTAATCAAAGAGTTTCTAATCATGGCAGCGAACGGGAAGTGCTGCAAGCTTCCCGATGCAGGGCTCAGAGGCTGTCATTGCTATAAAATGTTAATTGATCCACTTAACAGGGCCCCACAGGCTTCACGCTGCAAATGATGGTCCAGCTGGCTGATTCACTGGAACCGAGCTTGCCAGTCCCCTGCTAAAAAGGGAAAGCAGCACTTAAACTGATCCTGCACAGTCAACCATCCAGTAATATTCAGGCTTGGACTAACAAGTGGCAAGTTATATTTGCGCCGCACAAATGCCAGGCAATGACCATCTCCTACAAGAGAGGATCTAACCACCGCCCCTTGGCATTCAATGGCATTACCATCGCTGAATCCCCCACAATCAACATCCTGGGGGTTACCATTGATCAGAAACTGAACTGGACTAGCTATATTAATAATGTGGCTACCAGGGCAGGTCAAAGGCTAGGAATGCTACGGCGAGTAACTCGCCTCCTGAGCCCCCCAAAGCCTGTCCACCAACTACAAGACATAAGTCAGGAGTGTAATGGAATACTCACCACTTGCCTGGATGAGTGCAGTTTCAACAACTCAAGAAGCTCAACACCATTCACAACAAAGCAGCTGCTTGATTGCTCCTCCTCCTCATAAATATTCAAACCCTCCACCGCTGACGAACAGTGGCAGCCGTGTGTACCATCTACAAGATGCACTGCAGTATCTCACCAAGGTTCCTTATACAACATCTTCCAAACCCACGACCACTACCATCCAGAAGGACAAGAGCAGCAGATACCTGGGAACCCCACCACCTGGACGTTCACCTCCACGTCATTCACCACCCTGACTTGGAAATATATCGCCGTTCCTTCGCTGTCACTGGGGCAACATCCTGGAACTCCCTTCCTAATAGGACAGTGGGTGTACCTACCCCTCAAGGAGTGCAGCGGTTCAAGAAGGCAATTCATCACCACCTTCTGAAGGGCAACTAGGGATGTGCAATAAATGCTGGCCGAACCAGCGACGCCCACATCCCGTAAATGAATTTTAAAAAACCCCACTCAGCTTGCAGCCATACCGCCGAGAAGACCAGCCCCACGATTCGGGAATGCTGACCTGGGCAGATTACTGGACGCGGTGAAAGCCAGACAGGATGCCCTATTCCCCAGAGTCCCTCAGAAGATCAGCCACCGGGCAGCCAGTGCACTGCAGAGCATGTCCTGTTCGTTGGGGAACGTGTCCCAGTCGCAGGTGGGCATTGCCGGGGTGCTCCAGAGCATGTCCCAGTCACTGAGAAGCATTGCCAAGGGCGCCAACACTGTTCTGCAGACATTGGAGAGCCGACAGGGCTGGCAGAGTCAGGTGAGGCAGGGGCAACTGGGGTCGAAAGAACTGCCCTTCTGTCCGGAGATGAACCACAGGGCCCTATAGGCACCAACCAGGAGGAGGGGGCGTGGGTGCCAACTCAGAGCCACCCGACTGAGTGGCGGATGGCAGCCACCCGCTCCCCCGAGACCCAGCACACTGAAAGTGGCATGTCTCAGAGTCAGCACCCGGAACAGAGTGGCATGGCGGGGCTGTGTGTGCCGCTGGCCCCAGAGGATGTCTCCAGTGGCATTGAAGGCCATGGGACGTGGTAGGCAGCAGGCTGCCTTCACCTCTGATCATCTTTATTGTCACAAGTAGGCTTACATTAACACTGCAATGAAGTTACTGTGAAAAGTCTGTGCACCCTGGGGACATACCTAGACTCAGCAGTAGAGCATGGAAGGCTAAGCAGGTCGAGGATCACTGAGAGGGCATGGGGGAGGTGGGGAGGATTGGGTTGGAGACATTGTTGGGGAGGGATGGGGGAGAGTCTGGGAGGGGTGGGGAAGGGGGGTCAGCACCATTGGGGGATTGGGGCATTTGGGGACACCTGTTAATTCATACAAATCGTTGACCTTGACCAATATGACACCTCTAGCACTTCCTTCCTCAATGTGGGCCGAGCATCAATCCCATGCCCCGTCTCCCCGGAAGCAGTGTTCCAGGGTCCCTCTATCCCCCCGCCCCGCAGCCCGACACACCACGTGCAGGTGATGAGTGAGCGAGTACTCAACAGACAGGCAAAGGTCAGACTATGGCATTGAATGAGGAACACCAGCGCTCAGCTCACAGCAGGCTATCATCAACCCCTGCCCTCGACAGTGACCTGCTGACAGTGCCAACACAGTCCCCTCATCCTGGAATGATGTGACACAGACCCTGGGAGGGTGGTAACTGGGGGGGGGGGGGGACGGGGAACTGGCAGAAGGGTTGCGGGAAAGGGGATTGTTGGGGAGGGAGAATGACGGGCGAGGCCACGTCCTATGTAAAGCAGGTGAAGATGAGAGTCTCTCGGGCCCTCCCCATTGCCGCCTTCTATCCTCCGGCTGATCTTGCGGGTCCTCCCCGGGCTCATCCTCCAGCCCCTCCTGGTTTGGTGGCTCCTCATCCTCCTCCTCGGAGGTGGACATATGTTCCTCCAGCACGTTGCCCTGCTGCTGTGCCAGGTTGCGGAAGAAACAGCAGACCACCACAAAGTAGGCAACCTTCTTTTTGGGGGGGGGGGGGGGTGGTGGCTGTACCGCAGGGCACCACCAGAGCAGTTGAGGCGCAGCGGAACTGTATCCTGAGGAGTTCGATGCAGCTCAATGACAGCCCAGGTGGCCGCATCGGTCACCAGCCACCGTACTGGCGATATTAGCCAGGTCCTCAGCAGATATCCCTTATTCCCCAATAGCCAAGCAGCCATCTGGGGTGGTCCTTGAAGAGGCTGGGGTTGTCTGACTGCCCCAGGATGTCGCTGTCATACACACTCCCTGGGAAGCGTGCACACGCGTGCATGATCTTCATTTGGTGGTTGCACACGAGCTAGACATTCTTGCTAATGTAGGGCACTCCCAGATAACCCAGCGAGTGCAAGGCGACATGCGTGCAGTCTATCAGCAGCTGGACCTGGGGCATCCCATCGATGGTGGAGAAACCAGCTGCCCGGGCATCCTATTGGGCCTGGCCCATGTCAAAGTTTATATAGTCCGCTGCCCGCGCAAACAGGTCATCCGTGACTTCACAGATGCGTTTGTGGGCTGTAGCTTGTGAGATGCCACACAAGTCCCCGGTTGAGCTCTGGAATGATCCCGAGGCTTAGAAGTTCAGGGCAGTTCCGGTGGCGGCTATGGAGAAGTAGGTCACACATTTGATAGCTCCCGCCTGTGACGGACCTTTGGACCTTTTTCTCCTGTTTTTTTCTGGATTTTATTGGATAAATCGGTGAAGAATGAGACGGTGAGGAGAAATCCCCCTCCAGTGGATGGAGAATTGGACCAGAAGTGGCCGTGTGAGAAGACAAAGTTCCACAAGGAAGATGCGAGCAGAGCTGGCAACGTAGGAAAAGCAGGGCCGTGGGGAGACGGCACAGTGCTCGACGGAGCACCTGGTGAAGTTTTTTGAAGATTGCTTCGCCAAGCTTAAGAATGACACGCTGGACCCGATCACGGCTTCGATTGATCAGGTGGTGCAGAATCAAGAAACCCACGGACGTGCGATCCAGGAGGTGGAGAAAAAGATGTCCGAGTACGAGGAATACCTAACCATGCTGGAGACCAAGGTGGAGATGATGAATAACCACCAGAAAAGAATGCAAGAGAAGCTGGAGGACCTGGAGAACAAGTCCAGGGGGCAGAACCTGAGAATTGTCGGCCTCCCTGAAGGCAGTGAGGGATCGAATGCGAGGGGCTATGTGACGAATATGCTGGATAAGTTGATGGTGGCTGAGGCGTTCCCTCGACCACTGGAAGTAGATAGAGCGCACAGAGCTTTCTCGAAGATGCCACGAGCGAATGTGCCGCCGATGGCGATGGTGGTACGTTTGCACCGATTTTCTGGACCAGGAACACGTTCTGCAGTGGGCCAAAAAAGAACGGAGCAGCAGGTGGGAGAATTGTGAGCTGCGCATTTATCAAGACCTGGGCGTGGATTTGGCCAAGAGTGTAATCGGCTGGGTGGAATCGGGCAAAAGCGGCACTTTTTAAGAAGGGGGTGAAGTTCTGGTTGTTGTACCCAGCCCGTCTGTGGGTCACATATGAGGAACGGGATTTTTACTTCGAAACAGCAGACTTTCATCAAGGTAAAAAGACTGGATGTGAACTAAAGACACTGAATCCTTGGGGAGAGTATTGTAGTGGCGATTTGTTGACAATCACTTTTGTGCTAGTTTGAATAAGTTGTGTTAGGTGCAATAAGGGGCTGTTTCGATGGCTAAAGTTAACTTTGTCTTACTGGGATCTGGTTGGAGGGGGGTTGGTTTATGTGGTTGTTTTTCCACATGTTTTTTCTGATGTTTGTTTACTGGGGAATGTGATGCTTTGAATATGTTTGTCCAAGTGGGGGAGAGGGGAGAGAACAATGGGGAGACAGACTGTTTGGTGCATTGGGCGGGAGCTATCAAGTCAGCTAAGTCAGCTGACTCACGGAAGCACAGTGGGGGGCGAGCAGGTGTTAAGCTGGAGCTTGGTAAGGGGGGGGGTTGGGTTTCTGGTGCTGTTACCAGGGGGTGTTGCTTTGCTGACGGGAAGAATTGTTACTAAGGGACAAATGTGAGGTCGGGGACGGCGAATGCCCGAGGGGGGGGCTCGAGGAGGCCGGGGACGCGAGCTGGAGGCTGGCCTAAAAAGGGTGTTGGCTAGTCGGCAGGGAGGAGGGGGGGAGAAAGGGGGGGCGGGAAGCCCCGACCAAGCTGATTACATGGAATGTTAGCGGGTTGAATGGGCCGGTCAAGAGGGCTCGCGTGTTTGCGCATTTGAGGGGGCTGAAGGTGGACGTGGCAATGTTACAAGAGAGACCCTAAAGGTTATAGACCAGACTAGATTGAGAAAGGGGAGGTTTGGCCAAGTATTCCACTCTGGGCTGGACTCAAAGACCAGGGGTGTAGCGATCTTGATCAATAAACGGTGGCATTCGAGGCAGGGAGAATCGTGTCAGACACGGTGGGTAGGTACATAATGGTGAGTGGGAAGCTGGAGGGGTTGCGGGTGGTACTCATGAATGTATATGCTCCGAATGGGGACGATGTGGAATTTATGAACAAGAACAAAGAAAAGTACAGCACAGGAACAGGCCCTTCGGCCCTCTAAGCCTGTGCCAACCATGCTGCCCGTCTAAACTAAAATCTTCTACACTTTCGGGGTCCTTATCCCTCTATTCCCATCCTATTCATGTATTTGTCAAGATGCCTCTTAACCGTTACTATCGTTCCTGCTTCCACCACCTCCTCTGGCAGCGAGTTCCAGGCACCCACTACCCTCTGTGTAAAAGTCTTGTCCCGTACATCTCCTCTAAACCTATGGCCCCTCTATCCTGGGACAAAGTCTCTGACTATCCACCCTGTCTCTGCCTCTCATAATTTTGTAGAGCTCTATCAGGTCGGCCCTCAACCTCCTTCATTCCAGTGAGAACAAACTGAGTTTATCCAACCTCTCCTCATAGCTGGTGCCTTCCATACCAGGCAACATCCTGGTAAATCGCTTCTGCACCCTCTCTAAAACCTCCACATCCTTCTGATTGTGTGGCGACCAGAATTGAACACTATACTCCAAGTGTGGCCTAACTAAGGTTCTGAACAGCTGCAACATGACTTGCCAATTTTTATACTCAATGACCCGGCCAATTTTTATACTCAAATGACCCAGCCAATGAAGGCAAGCATGCCATATGCCTTCTTGACTCCCACCTCCACCTGTGTTGCCCCTTTCAGTGACCTGTGGACCTGTACACCTAGATCTCTCTGACTGTCAATACTCTTGAGGGTTCTACTATTCACTGTATATTTCCTACCTGCATTAGACCTTCCAAAAATGCATTACCTCACATTTGTCCAGATTAAACTCCATCTGCCATCTCTCCGCCCAAGTCTCCAAACAATCTAAATCCTGCTGTATCCTCTGACAGTCCTCATCGCTATCCGCAATTCCACCAACCTTTGTGTCGTCCACAAACTTACTAATCAGACCAGTTACATTTTCCTCCAAATCATTTATATATACTCTGAACAGCAAAGGCCCAGCACTGATCCCTGCGGAACACCACTAGTCACAGCCCTCCAATCAGAAAAGTACCCTTCCATTACTACTCTCTGCCGTCTATGACCTTGTCAGTTCTGTATCCATCTTGCCATAAGAACTAGGAACAGGAGTAGGCCATCTGGCCCCTCGAGCCTGCTCTGCCATTTAATGAGATCATGGCTGATCTTTGTGGACTCAGCTCCACTCTCCGGCCCGTACACCATATCCCCGAATCCCTTTATTCTTTAGAAAGGCATCTATCTTTTTCTTAAAAACGCTTAAAGAAGGAGCCTCAACTGCTTCACTGGGCAAGGAATTCCAGAGATTCACAACCTTTTGGGTGAAGAAGTTCCTCCTACACTCCGTCCTAAATCTACCTCCCCTTATTTTGAGGCTATGCCCCCTAGTTCTGCTTTCCCCGACCAGTGGAAACAACCTGCCCGCATCTATCCTATCTATTCCCTTCATAATTTTATATGTCTCAATAAGATCCCCCCACATCCTTCTAAACTCCAATGAGTACAGTCCCAGTCTACTCAACCTCTCGTCATAATCTAATCCCCATAACTCTGGGATCAACCTAGTGAATCTCCTCTGCACTCCCTCCAGTGCCAATATGTCCTTTCTCAGGTAAGGAGACCAAAACTGAACACAGTACTCCAGATGCGGCCTCACCAACACCCTATACAATTGCAGCATAACCTCACTAGTCTTGAACTCCATCCCTCTAGCAATGAAAGACAAAACTCGATTAGCCTTCTTAATCACCTGTTGCACTTGCACACCAACGTTTTGCGACTCGTGCACCAGCACACCCAGGTCCCTCTGCACTGCAGCATGTTTTAACATCTTACCGTTTAAATAATAATCCATTCTGCTGTTATTCCTCCCAAAATGGATAGCCTCACACTTGGCAACATTGAATCCATCTGCCAGACCCTAGCCCATTCACCTAACCTATCCAATAACAGCTAACCTATAACAGCTGAGGAAGGCAAGGCGATTTGTGAGCCAGCTCACCTCTGATCCGGTATGACTTCACCTTTTGTACCAGTCAGCCATGAGGGACCTTGTCAGAGGCCTTACTGAAGTCCATATAGACAACATCCACTGCCCTACCTGCATCAATCACCTTTGTGACCTCCTCGAAAAACCCTAATCAAGTTCGTGAGACACGACCTCCCCTTCACAAAACCGTGCTGCTGCTCGTTGAGGTGGGTGTTAGGTAAGATCCCAGACTTAGAGTCACATAAAATTTCCGCCCATGATCAAGTTAACACAGTCATTGATCCGGAATTGGTCCGGTCAAAATCCAGGACAGGGAAGGTGCCTTGAAGGGGTTTATGGAACAGATGGGAGGAGTAGACCCATGGAGGTTTGCACGGCCAAGGGCGAAGGAGTTTTCTTTTTTCTCCCATGTCCACAAGGTATACTCTCGCATCGACTTTTTTGTTCTGAGCAGGGCTCTAATACCGGGGTTGGTGGATACTGAGTACTCGGCAATCGCAGTGTCGATCATGCCCCACATTGATGGATCTCTGGGTTAGTTTGGAGAGAGGACAACACCTGCTATGCAGGCTGGATGTGGGGTTGTTAGCGGACGAAGTGATCTGTGGGCGGGTGAACAAGTCCATCCAAAACTACCTGGAAACAAATGATACGGGGGAGGGCTCTGCAGCAATGGTCTGGGAAGCTTTGAAGGCAGTGGTCAGAGGGGAATTAATCTCGATACGTGCCCACAGAGAAAAGGCGGAATGGGCTGAGAGGGATAGATTAGTGGAGGAGATGTTCCAGGTGGACAGGAGATACTCGGAGCCACCGGACACGGGGCTACTGAGGCAGCGACGGAGGTTACAGGTGGGGTTTGGGCTGTTGACTACAGGGAAAGCGGTGGAACAGCTGAGGAAGGCAAGGCGATTTATGAGTAGGGGGAAAAGGCAAGCAGAATGTTAGCGCCCCAGCTCAGGAAAAGGGAGGCGGCCAGGGAGAGTAAAGAGTAGAGCTGGTATTACTGTCCTGGACCCAGTAGGGTGAATGAGGTGTTTAAGGACTTTTACAGCAAATTATATGAGTCGGAACCCCCGGCTGGGGTGGAGGGAATGAGGCAGTTTTTGGGTCAGTTGAGGTTCCTGAGGGTGGATGAGGATCTGGTGGAAGGGCTGGGAGCCTCAGTTGAAATTGAGGGGCTGGAGGGCATGCAGTCGGGCAAGGCCCCGGGGCCGGATGGCTACCCGGTGGAATTCTATAAGAATTTTTCAGAGATATTGAGCCCACTGCAGGTGACGACATTTAATGAAGCAAGAGAGAAGGGAGTCCTCCCCCCCCCAACAATGTTGCAGTCCTCGATTTCATTGATCCTGAAATGGGAGATGGATCCGGAGCAATGCGGGTCATACAGGCCAATTTCTCTACTGAATGTGGATGCCAACTGCTGGCTAAGATACTGGCCACAAGGATAGAGGATTGTGTCCCGGGGGTGATGGGGGAAGACCAGACGGGATTTGTAAAGGGCAGGCAACTCACGGCCAATGTTCGAAGGCTTTTAAATATGTTATTATGATGCCCTCAGAAGGAGGGGAGATGGAGGTGCTGGTAGCGATGGATGCAGGCTTTTGATCGGGTGGAGTGGGATTACCTGTGGGAGGCGCTGGGAAGGTTTGGGTTTGGTGAGGGCTTCATTGACTGGGTGCGGTTGCTCTATCAGGCACCAATACCGGCACGAACCGGGGTATTTCAAACTACACTGAGGGACGAGGCAAGGGTCCCTCTCCCCACTACTGTTTGCTCTGGCCACAGCCATTGGCCATGGCGTTAAGAGCCTCTAGGAATTGGAAAGGGCTGGTTTGGGGGGGTGTTGGAGCACCAGGTCTCGCTTTACGCAGATGAGCTGCTCTTGTATATTTCAGACCTGTTGGAGGGGATGGGGGATGTTATGTGGATCCTTGGGGAATTTGGCAATTTTCAGGGTATAAATTGAACATGGGGAAAAGCGAGATGTTCGCGGTCCAGGCAAGAGGACAGGAGACGAGACTGGGAGAGCTACCGTTTAGAATGGTAGGGAAGAGCTTTCGGTATCTGTGAATCCAGGTGGCCCAGGAATGGGAGGTACTGCACAAGTTAAACCTATCCCGGCTGGTAGAACAAATGGAAGGGGACTTTAAAAGATGGGACATGCTCCCGCTGCGGAGTGTACCAGACTGAAAATGACGGTCCTCCCCAGATTTCCCATTTGTCTTTCAGTGCCTCCCCATCTTCATCCCAAGGGCCTTTTCTAAACAGGTAAATAAGGTTATTTCAGGCTTTGTGTGGGCGGGTGAAACCGCACGAATGAAGAAAATGTTGCTGGAGCGCAGTTGGGGGGAGGGTGGGTTGGCGCTGCCGAACTTTTGCGATTACTACTGGGCGGCTAATATAGCCATGATTAGGAAGTGGGTAGTGGGGGAGGGGTCGGTGTGGGAGTGGATGGAGACAAGTAAAGACAAGTTTGGGAGCACTGATAACGGCACCGATACTCCACAAGTCCGGTGGTGGTGGCGGTTCTGAGAATCTTGGGTCAGTGGAGGAGATATGAGAGTGGAGGGAGTATCGGTTTGGACCCCGATTTATAATAATCATCGGTTTGTACCGGGTAGGCTAGATGGTGGGTTCCGGAGATGGCAAAGGGCAGGAATTGGGAGGATGGGGGATCTATTTATAAACGGGAGCTTCCCCAGCTTGATAGCCTTGGACGATAATTTGAATTGCCAGCAGGGAATGGGTTTGGGTATCTTCAGGTGTGAGACTTCTTGAGCAGGCAGGTTCCGGCCTTCCCGCTGCTGCCGCCAAGGGGGATACAGGACAGAGTAGTCTCCACTACCTGGGTGGGAGAGGGGAAGGTATCGGATATTTTGGAATCGGAGGAAACTCCGGTGGAGGAGCTTGAGGGGAAGTGGGAAGACGAACTAGGAGAGATAGAGGTGGGTCTGTGGGTGATTGCCCTAAGCAGGATTAATGCATCCTCATCAGGCTTAGCCTGATACAATTCAAGATAGTCCACCGGGCACACATGATGGTGGCCCGGATGAGCACTTTTTTGGGGGTAGAGGATAGGTGTGCGAAGTGCATGGGAAGCCCAGCAAATCATGTCCACATGTCATTATCATAGAATTTACAGTGCAGAAGGAGGCCATTCAGCCCATCGAGTCCGCACCGGCTCTTGGAAAGAGCACCCTATCCAAGGTCAACACCGCCACCCTATCCCCATAACCCAACAACCCCACCCAACACTAAGGGCAATTTTGGACACTAAGGGCAATTTATCATGGCCAATCCACCTAACCTGCACATCTTTGGACTGTGGGAGGAAACCGGAGCACCCGGAGGAAACCCACGCACACACGGGGAGGATGTGCAGACTCCGCACAGACAGTGACCCAAGCCGGAATCGAACCTGGGATCCCGGAGCTGTGAAGCAATTGTGCTATCCACAAGGCTACTGTGCTGCCCACATGTTGGGCATGCCCAAAACTTAGAGGATTTTGCCAGGGTTTCGCTAAGGCAATGTCCACGATACTCAAAACACGGGTGGTGCCAAGTCCAGACGTGGCGATCTTTGGAGTGTCGGAAGAGCCGGGAGTGCAGGGGGCGAAAGAGGCGGATGTCTTGGCCTTTGCCTCCCTGGTAGCCCGGAGACGGATCTTGTTAATGTGGAGGGACTCAAAGCCCCCAAGTGTAAAGACCCTGGATTAGTGACATGGCTGGGTTTCTCAGTCTCGAGAAAATAAAGTTCGCCTTAAGAGGGTCAATGGTAGGGTTCACCCGGAGGTGGCAGCCGTTCGTCAACTTTCTCGGAGAAAATTAAAATGTCAGCTGAAGCAGAATTCCAAAGGGTGGGGGAGAGGGCCGGATTGTTGTTTTATGATTGGGGTGTGTAAAGATTGTGATGGGGGTGGAAATGTTTATTGTACCATGTTTATGTTGCTGTTATTATTATAAAAACTTGCAAATACCCTAATTAAAAATATTTTTTTAAAGTTCAGGGCAGCGGTGACCTTGACGGCCACCGGGAGTGGGTGTCCTCCACGTGATGCCTCGTCCCTTGTTGAGGGGGTACCTCCTGCGACACACAGATGTCTGTCATCTGTTCAAAAGACCAGCGACGCCTGTACAAAAAGAGAAAATACTGCACACTTTCGGCCGATCTGACAGCATATGAGGCGAGATAAGGGAGCTAACGTTTCGAGCCTGGGTGACTCTTTGTCAATGCCTGTACACTTTGGGCCGTCAACTGGCCAACCCCTCTGGTTCCCTCCATGGCCTAATGGACAGCTGGGTCCTCAGGGTGTGGGGCGGGGCCTCGAGCCTCTGCCAATGTTGCCGCCACCGCCTCCTCCAGTGTCTGGCCGTCTGGCCTGCCAGTAGCATCACGAGGACAGCTTCTGTGGGGTCCAAGATAACTTCCACACTGTTTAATATCTGTAAGTCATTGCGAGACAGTGTGAGACTGACAACCAGTGGTGGCTTTCACCCAGTCCTCTCCCCAGCATGCCCTGCCCACTCACCCCTGGCTGCAGCGGGGCCCCTACTCACTGGACCCCACACCCTGTACCTCAGACCCGTATGTAACGTTACCTGGACCAGGCGCTGGTCCCCTCCCCGGTGCACACATCCACCCTCTGGTCACGGAAATGTCCCCGGTGCTGGGGCCCAGCCCCTGGGTGTTCGGATGTTGGCTGCTGAGTCTGTGGTGTTCCTTCCTGTAGTGCTCAGGCACAGTGTCCAGGTATCACAGTCTGATTGGGATGCTTGGCAATCACCCCCACGTGCTACATGGCTCGTCCACACATGGGGATCCACTTGGGATGTGTGAAACGCTCACTTAACTATGATTACCAATTCCCAATTAGCAGTAGCCTTCAGCCGTGCAGCCAGAGGCTCCACGGTCACTGGACGTTGTGGGTGATCGGTGGGAAAAGCACGCAGGAGCTGGGGTTGCCCCTGGAACGGGACCACACGATCCAAATGGTGGCATGACGCACCCGCTGTGACACCCATTTCCTCCCCACCCCCACTCCGCCCCAACTCAATCCAGCCTAAAACTTTGACAAAGAGTCATCCAAACTCAAAACGTTAGTTACATTCTCTCTCCACAGATGCTGTCAGACCTGCTGCAATTGTCTAGCATTTTTTGTTTTTGCATCAGATTTAAGCTCTGCAGTCCTGCCACATCGAATTGTGAATGGTGGTGGACAATTAAACAACTCACTGGAGAAGGAGGATCCGTAACTATCCCCATCCTTAACAATGGGTGGGGGGTGGGGGTGGGGGGGGGGGGGGGGCAGCACATCAGTGCAAAAGATAATGCAAAGCATTTGCAAAAATCTTCTGCCAGAAGTGTCAAGAGGCAGATCCATCTTGGCCTCCTCTGGAGCTTACCAGCATCACAGATGCCAGTCTTTGGCCAATTATGTTCACTCCACATGATGTCAGAAAATGGCTGAAGGCACTGGATACTGAAAAGGCTACAGGCCCTGGCAGTATTCTGGAAATTGTACTTAAGACTTTCGCTCAAGCACTTACCGCACCCCTAGCCAAGCTGTTCCAGTACAGCTACAACAGTGAAGTGATGGAAGGAATCATCAACAGTGCTATCAAGCGGCACTTACTCGGCAATAACATGCTCACTGCCGCTCAGTTTGGGTTCTGCCAGGGTCACTCAGCTCCTGACCTCTTTACAGCCTTAATTCAAACATGGGCAAAAGAGCTGAACTCCAGAGGTGAAATAAGAGTCACTGCCCTTGACATCAAGGCAACATTTGACTGAATGAGGCATCAGGGAGCCGTAACAAAACTAAATTTTGTGAGAATCAGGGAGGAAACTCTCTGCCGATTAGAGCATACCTAGCACAAAGGAAGAAGGTTGTGGTGGTTGAAGGTTAAACGGCTCAGTTCCAGGATATCCCTGCAGGAGTTCTTCAGGGTAGTGTCCTAAGCCCAACCATCTTCAGCTGCTTCATCAATAACCTTCCTTCAGTTATAAGGTCAGAGAAGCGAATATTCGTTGATGATCGCACCAATTGCACAATGTTCAGTCGCCACTACTCATACAGAAGCAGTCCATGTCAAAATGCAGCAAGACCTGGACAATATACAGGCTTGAGTTGACAAGTGGCAAGAAACATGTGCCAGGCAATGACCATCTCCAACAAGAAACAATCTAACCATTGCACCTTGATTTTCCATTGCATTACCATTGCTGAATTCCCCCACTTTCAACACCCTTGGGGTTGTCATTGACCAGAAACTGAACTGGACCAGCCGTGTAATACTGTGGGTACAAGAGTAGGTGAGAGGTTAGGAATCCTGCAGCGAGTAACTCACCTGACTCCCCAAAGCCTGTCCACCATCTACAAGGCACAAGTCAGAAGTGTGATGAATACACTCCAATTTCCTTGACGGGTGCAGCTCCAACAGACCTCTGGAAGCTCAACATCATCCAGGACAAAGCAGCCCATTTCATTGGCACCCCTTCCAAAAGCATTCGCTCTCTGTCTCACCGACGCACAGTAACAGCAGTGTCATATGTTTCATCTACAAGATGCACTGCAAGAACTCACCAACACTCTTTACATTGCACTTTCCTAACCCACAACTGCTACCATCTAGAAGGACAAGCACGGCAGACACACCACTTGGAAGTCCACTTCCAAGCCACACACCATCCTGACTTGGAAATATGTCACTGTTCCTTCAGTGTTGCTTGGTCAAAATCCTGGAAATCCCTCCGAACAGCACTGTGGGTATATCTATACCAAATGGACTATAGTGGTCCAAGAAGGCAGCTCACCATTATCTTCTTGAGGGCAGTAAGGGGTGGGAAATAAATGGTGGCCTTGCCCGTGACGTCCACATCCCATAAATGAACAATAAAAAATTCTGTTATTTTTGATTGCCCCTCCTATCAATGCAAAAATCTCTAACTTTCACTGGGTCCTAATGATGTGGACAGGAGAAGAAATTCAATGCTCTGGGAACCACAAATAAAAAAACACATTCTATTACATGGAATGGAAGTTGAAGTACGAGCATGCTTGCTGCCCAGTTGCGGAAACTAACAGAAACAGCGTAGTCACAGGAAGAGATTCTGTGCAGTAATTAGAGAGTTAAATTCGGTCACTGAGATTTGCGTTTGATGTTTACAGATTGTATTTTCATCAGTTTTAACTGCATAGATGTAGATTTTCAGTAGAAATATACAATAGTAGTTTTGTAGGATGTAGCCAATCGGCTTTCCAAAAAGAAAAACCTCTTTACTGTCTCCAAATATCGTGGCACATATTCTATATTCAGACAATCAAAAATGTAACTATTAAATTTTTTACTCTGAATCTGTCAGATGATAATTTGCCTCAATGTATGTTTGTTTTCATTTCCCCTTTGATGACGCTAAAGTTATGAAGCAATTATCAAGGTGTATGGAATAATTTTTAAATTGAAATAATGAGCTGTACTAAAATTTGCTTGATGTATTTTTCTGTTGTTAATATACAGGTGAAGTGATAAACTTCCGGCATAGCATTCCCTATGGTGACTGGTTTGAAGTCGTTTCCTGCCCACATTACTTGGCTGAATTGCTGATCTACCTTGCTATAAGTATGACCTTTGAAGGACGACACCTTACTTGGTGGTTTCTTGTGCTATACGTGTTATTGAGTCATGCAATGATGGCCATTCTATGTCATGAATTCTATGTGAAAAAGTTTGATACATACCCCAAAAAACGGAAAGCATTCATACCTTTTATATTTTAATACTTTCATTCACAGTGCTATACTATATTTTGATGCTTCTCCTGTCATTGTACTGTATTTGATAGTATAAAATTCACTAAAGTCAACTGTAAAACATGTTGCATACTCTTTCTACCAGTTAATCCTTTAATGAAGTAAAGCTTTGTCATTGATCATTTTTTTTAATATGCCTGAATTTGTGTAATAATGCGCTTTGAGGAAAACATCTTGGGCAGGATTCTCTGGTGTCCCAGCCACGTGTTTCACAGCAGTGCGCCATTCACTGGTGGTGGGATTCTCAGCTCCTGCTGCTGTCAATGGGATTTCCCATTGAAGCCACCCCACGCTGCCAAGAATTTCGCAGGCGGGGGTGTGCTGTCAGGGGAACAGAGAATCCCAACAGCTGGAGAATTCTGGCTCTTGTTCCTATAATTGACAAGCTAAACTTTTACATGATGGAAATCTTCAAAAGGATCTGTTTTAAATTAGCTTATAATTACATTAATATTTTTTCAGTTGAGCTTTAGTGTTGGAACTCCAATAGCTCTCTTGCTTTTCTTAACTATGATGCTGTTACCAAGCAAAAATGTGGAATGAGAACAGACCATTCAGTCTATCATGAGCAATCCTCTCAGATCATACATTTATTATCTTCCAGATTATCAGTTTGCTGTAATTCTGTACCACGTATACTTTTATAACATTTATCATGATTACAACAATGCACAATTCACTCAGTATATTGTCCAAATGCTCCAAATAGTTTTTGTATGTGTATTTTGTACTATGATTGTCACTTAATGATGAAATGTTTGTGCATATTAATAACTGGTTTTCTATAAAATAAATGTATTACATATTTCCTGTAAGTGTCATACATATTTCTGGTGTAGTTTTCTGTAATTTTTGCCTCAGAGTCAAATGTAATTATACTTGTCACCCATTGAGAATTCCCAGCTCTTTAAAGGTCAGGGAATCATGGTAGTGTGCTCTCCTACACGTCTCTCATGAGCTCTATAATGCCTGATAATTCTCACCCGCTGCATTTGCTTCCTTTCTCCTAATTGTGTGGTCTCCTATCACTGCCGCTGTCTACCTCATTCATGCCTGTCTTTTCTGCTCCTAAAATGATCCTAAGAGGGATTTTATTTCTGCTCCCCCACTCCCTTTGTCTAAACTGACCACTAGTTTCCCTCTGCAAAAGACAAATGTGAAAAGCAATGTTCCGGCATGATCTGAACAATATCCTCTGGATCATAGGATTTAGGAGCAGAAGCATTACGCTGGTCAAGGAGACACAGACAGAGTGAGAATTTGGTAGTTTGGTGCAGTGAGGTAACCAGGAAAGGCAAGTGGTTAATCTAATTTTGCTGTTTTTCCGTTAAAAGTGCAGTGTAGATTAGTGTCTGATTGTCTGAAGCTGCCCCCACCCTAATTGCTGAGAGGCAGTTATCTGGCAGTCACCTGAGGCCTGTTAAGGGGCACAAAGGTACACATTGTTTTCTTCTCTTTGAAGTTTTAGTGTGAGTCATCCTAAAGTCAGTATAAAAGACAGACAGAAAGCGCACATTAGTAAGCATTGCGCTGGTCAAGGAGACACAGCCTGAGTGAGTGAGACACAGACAGAGTGAAAATTTGGTGCAGTGAGGTAATTCGGTGAAGAGTGGGAGAAGGTGCTTTTTCCCTACTGTTTTGTTCTCTCTCTTCGGGCCTAATTTCGGGAGCCGGTCGGAGGAGGAGGAGCAGTCTCTGTGAGTATAAAAACCTAACGGTAACTTCCTGTTTTCCAGTTTTTGTTCCAAAAGTAATGTCAGAGGGAAGCTGTGATCTGATTGGTTGATAGCAAATCTGCCCCAAATTTAAAAAAAAAAAAACACAGCTAAACTCAAACTTAAATTAAACTAATTAATTAATTAGTGATGGCTGGTCAGTGATGTGCTTGAGCTGCTTTATGTGGGAACTGGCAGATCCCATTGCGAGCTGCAGCGACCACATCTGCAGTAAGTGTTGACTGCTCGAAGTGCTCCGGCTCAGAGTTGATGAGCTGGAGTCTGAGCTTCAAACACTGAGGCACATCCGGGAGGGGGAGACTTAGCTGGACACTCTGTTTCAGGAGGCAGTCACACCTGTCAGAGTAAGTAGTTTAAATCCTGCCAGTGGCCAGGGACAGCAGGGTGTGACTGCAAGTCAGGCAGGTAAAGGGAACCAGCAGTCAGGAACTCAGGAGCTTCAGCCCTTGACTCTGTCCAACAGGTATGAGGCACTTGCTCCCTGTGTGGATGGTGAACAGGGCTGCAGGAAGGATGAGCTAGCTGACCAAGGCATCATGGTTCAGCAGGCCATTCAAGGGGAGGGAGTAAATAGGCAAGTTGTAGTTGTAGGGGATTCTATTATCAGGGGGATAGATAGTATCCTTTGTGAGCAGGATAAAGAGTCCCGCATGGTATGTTGCCTGCCCGGTGCTAGGGTGCGGGACATCTCTGACCGACTTGAAAGGATACTGGAGAGGGAGGGGGAGGATCCAGTTGTTGTGGTCCATGTCGGTACCAACAACATAGGCAAGTCTAGGAAAGAGGACCTGTTTAGAGATTATAAAGAGCTAGGATTCAAATTAAAAAAAAAACAGGTCCTCAAGGGTCATAATCTCCGGATTACTGCCCGAGCCACGTGCAAATTGGCATAGGGAGGCAAGAATAAGGGAAGTTAACACGTGGCTGAAAGAGTGGTGTGGGAAAGAGGGGTTCCTTTTCATGGGACACTGGCATCAGTTTTGGGACAGGGGGGACTTATACCGTTGGGATGGTCTCCACCTGAACCGAGCTGGGACCAGTGTTCTGGCGAAAAGAGTAAATACGGTGGTCAATAGGACTTTAAACTAAAGATTGGGGGGGAAGGGAAAGTCAGGGAACCAAGAGGTGAAGTAATCAGTGGGAAGCGTAGCTGCTTAGGAATACAAAAAAGCACGAAAAGACAGAACTCAGGAGAGGTTACGATAGTCCCCATCCCACAAAATATGACACAGTGTATGGAAAGGCTCAGTAAACCAAGGTCCACCACACTAAGAAAACAAAAAGGGACGGTCAATAGAGAATTAAAGGTGCTATATTTAAATGCGCGCAGTGTACGGAACAAGGTAGATGAGCTTGTGGCCCAGATTGTGACTGGCAGGTATGATGTGGTAGGCATCACAGAGACATGGTTGCAGGGGGTTCAGGACTGGCATTTAAACATCCAGCGATTCACAACCTATCGAAAAGACAGAGGGGGCGGGGTTGCCTTGTTAATTAGGAATGAAATTAAATCAATAGCACTAAACGACATAGGGTCAGATGATGTGGAGTCTGTGTGGGTAGAGTTGAGGAACCACAAAGGCAAAAAAACCATAATGGGAGTTATGTACAGGCCTCCTAACAGTGGTCAGGACCGGGGGCACAAAATGCACCACGAAATAGAAAGTACATGTCAGAAAGGCAAGGTCACAGTGATCATGGGGGACTTCAATATGCAGGTGGACTGGGTAAATGATGCTGCCAGTGGACCCAAGGAAAGGGAATTCATTGAATGTTTACAGGAGGGCTTTTTGGAACAGCTTGTGATGGAGCCCACGAGGGAACAGGCCATTCTGGACTTAGTGTTATGTAATGAGCCAGACTTGATTAAAGATCTTAAAGTAAGGGAGCACTTAGGCAGTGATCATAATATGGTAGAATTCAATCTCCAATTTGAAAGAAAGAAGGTAGAATCAGATGTAAAGGTGTTACAGTTAAATAAAGGTAACTACAGGGGCATGAGGGAGGAACTGACGAAAATCGACTGGGAGCAGAGCCTAGTGGGAAAGACAGTAGAATAGCAATGGCAGGAGTTTCTGGGAGTAATTGAGGACACAGTACAGAGGTTCATCCCAAAGAAAAGAAAGGTTATCAGAGGGGGGATTAGGCAGCCATGGCTGACAAAGGAAGTTAGGGAACGCATCAAAGCAAAAGAGAAAGCCTATAATGTGGCAAAGAGTAGTGGGAAGTCAGAAGATTGGGAAGGTTACAAAAACAAACTGAGGATAATAAAGAGAGAAATAAGGAAAGAGAGGATCAAATGTGAAGGTAGGCTAGCCAGTAACATTAGGAATGATAGTAAAAGTTTATTTAAATACATTAAAAACAAACGGGAGGCAAAAGTTGACATTGGGCCGCTCCAAAATGACGCTGGTAATTTTGTGATGGGAGACAAGGAAATAGCTGAGGAACTAAATAAGTACTTTGCGTCAGTCTTCACAGTAGAAGACATGAGTAATATCCCAACAATTCCGGAGAGTCAGGCGACAGAGTTGAATATGGTAGCCATCACAAAGGAGAAAGTGCTAGAGAAACTAAGAGGTCTAAAAATTGATAAATCTCCGGGCCCAGATGGGCTACATCCTAGAGTTCTAAAGGAGATAGCTGAAGAAATAGTGGAGGCGTTAGTTATGATCTTTCAAAAGTCACTGGAGTCGGGGAAAGTCCCAGAGGATTGGAAAATTGCTGTTGTAACCCCCCTGTTCAAGAATGGAACAAGGAAAAAGATGGAAAATTATAGGCCAATTAGCCTAACCTCGGTTGTTGGCAAGATTCTAGAATCCATTGTTAAGGATGAGATTTCTAAATTCTTGGAAATGCAGGGTCGGAATAGGACAAGTCAGCATGGATTTCGTAAGGGGAGGTCGTGCCTGACAAACCTGTTAGAGTTCTTTGAAGAGATAACAAATAGGTTAGACCAAGGAGAGCAAATGGATGTTATCTATCTTGACTTCCAAAAGGCCTTTGATAAGGTGCCTCACGGGAGACTGCTGAGTAAAATAAGGGTCCATGGTATTCGAGGCAAGGTACTAACATGGATTGACGATTGGTTGCCAGGCAGAAGGCAGAGAGTTGGGACAAAAGGTTATTTTTCGGAATGGCAACCAGTGACGAGTGGTGTCCCGCAGGGTTCAGTGTTGGGGCCACAGCTGTTCTCTTTATATATTAACGATCTAGATGACGGGACTGGGGGCATTCTGGCTAAGTTTGCCGATGATACAAAGATAGGTGGAGGGGCAGGTAGTATGGAGGAGGTGGGGAGGCTGCAGAAAGATTTAGACAGTTTAGGAGAGTGGTCCAAGAAATGGCTGATGAAATTCAACGTGGGCAAGTGCGAGGTCTTGCACTTTGGAAAAAAGAATAGAGGCATGGACTATTTTCTAAACGGTGACAAAATTCATAATGCTGAAGTGCAAAGGGACTTGGGAGTCCTAGTCCAGGATTCTCTAAAGGTAAACTTGCAGGTTGAGTCCGTAATTAAGAAAGCAAATGCAATGTTGTCATTTATCTCAAGAGGCTTGGAATATAAAAGCAGGGATGTACTTCTGAAGCTTTATAAAGCATTAGTTAGGCCCCATTTAGAATACTGTGAGCAATTTTGGGCCCCACACCTCAGGAAGGACATACTGGCACTGGAGCGGGTCCAGCGGAGATTCACACGGATGATCCCAGGAATGGTAGGCCTAACATACGATGAACGTCTGAGGATCCTGGGATTATATTCATTGGAGTTTAGGAGGTTGAGGGGAGATCTATTAGAAACTTACAAGATAATGAATGGCTTAGATAGGGTGGATGTAGGGAAGTTGTTTCCATTAGCAGGGGAGACTAGGACCCGGGGGCACAGTCTTAGAATAAAAGGGAGTCACTTTAGAACAGCGATGAGGAGAAATTTCTTCAGCCAGAGAGTGGTGGGTCTGTGGAATTCATTGCCACAGAGGGCGGTGGAGGCCGGGACGTTGAGTGTCTTTAAGACAGAAGTTGATAACTTCTTGATTTCTCAAGGAATTAAGGGCTATGGAGAGAGAGCGGTTAAATGGAGTTGAAATCAGCCATGATTGAATGGTGGAGTGGACCCGATGGGCCGAATGGCCTTACTTCCGCTCCTATGTCTTATGGTCAGTAGGCAATTCAGCCCTTCGATCCGCCATTCAATCAGATCACGGCTGATCTCTTTCTGGTCTCAAAGCCACCTCCTTACCTGATCCCCATAATGCCTTTAACTTGTTTTTTTATCAGAAATATATCTATCTCCCTCTTGAAACCATTGAATAGTTCGGACTCCACCGCACTATGGGGCAGCGAGTTCACAAATTCACCACCTTCTGCGAGAAGTAGTGCCTCCTCATCTTTACTGCATCTCAACCTATATCTGCAATCTCTTGTTCCAGACTGCCCCACAGGGGGGAATATTTGGTGTACATTTACTTTATCAATCCCTTTTAGTATTTTATATACCTTGATCAGATTACCTTTCCCTGCTTGCAGATCATTTTTATAGATTGTAAAGAGTTGAGGTCCGAGGACTGAATCCTACGGCACCCCAGTTACAGTTTGCCAGCCAGAGAAGGAACCATTTAACCCGAACCTCTGCTTTCTGTCAGACAGCCAATCCTTAATCCAATCTAGTATTGTACCGCTAACCCCCTGTAATCTCACCTTCTGGATCAATCTGTTATAATAATGTAATCTTTATTGTCACAAGTAGGCTTGCATTAACACTGCAATGAAGTTACTGTGAAAAGCCCCTAGTCACCACATCCCAGCGTTTGTTCAGGTAAATGGAGGGAGAATTCAGAATGTCCAAATTACCTAACAACAGTACAAAAATGATTTTTTTGAGGGATGGGTTTATTAATTGTGCCACTGCAAATCAGGATGCAAAGGTCATGTGTGTTATATGCACGAAAGTACTGGAAAATGAAAGATTAAAACCCTCAAAACTTCAGACATTTGAAGACTACGTGTGGCGAGAACGAGGCCAAACCTCTTGATTTTTTTCAATGTAGTGAAATCTTAAATTATCAGCTGAAGTCCTGAGCAGAAATGTAACATTGATTGACAAAGTGAGATCGTAACGACCAAGCAGGCTCATGTGTCACATGAAAGGTAACTGAAAATGGTGGATCATGAAGTTTGGGCAGTGTAGATCATAAAATGCCTGATAATTCTCACCCGCTGCATTTGCTTCCTTTCTCCTAATTGTGTGGTCTTCTCCTATCACTGCTGCTGTCTACCTCATGCCTGTCTTTTCTGCCCCTAAAATTATCCTAAGAGGGTTTTTATTTCTGCTCCCCACTCCCTTTGTCTAAACTGATCCCGTAGGATAGCCGGTTAGTAAAAATGGGTCCAGGGCAAAGTTTGAAAAACACTGCTCTAACCTATACAGTTTGACATGGGGAGTTAGGAGGCATTGGAGGTTTTGGCAGGTTTAAAAGTGACAAATCCCAGCTCCAAATGAGTTGCATCCCAGGCTGCTGTGGGAGGCAAGGGATCTCCCGTTCAAAATATACCACATTGGACTTGAAATATTAATCTGTTCTCTCCACAAATGCTCCAGCACTTTGTTTTACTTCATTATCTGAGAATGTAATTGAGGGGCTGTTTAGCACAGGGCTAAATCGCTGGCTTTTAGAGCAGGACAGCAGCACCGTTCAATTCCCGTACTAGCCTCCCTGAAGATGTGGCAGAATGTGGCGACTAGGGGTTTTTCACAGGAACTTCATTTGAAGTCTACTTGTGACAATATGCAATTTTAATTTTATTTCATTATCGTGACTTGGCCTAACATTGCCCTGAGAAATTACTCTATGTCTTGTGGCTGAGATAATTGGTCTCTAACAAACATTTTTCTTTGGGCTAGGTATGATCCCAAACGGAGTTTCCACCCTCCCCATCAGATTAATTTCACTTCAACTGGACTTCTTGATGCCACACTCGTTCCATTGTGTCTTGATTGCAAGGGCAATGACTCTCACCTCAGGTCTCCAAATCTTTTGTCCACGTTTGGACAAAGCCTGTAATGGGGGGTCTGGAGCCAAGTTGGCAGAAACCAAACAGCTGTGGTGAGCAGTAGAATCATGCTTATGCTACTGGATGGTGCAGTATCATAGAATCCCTACAGTACAGAAGGACGCCATTTAGCCCATCGTGTCTGCACTGACCCTCTGACAGCATTTTTGGACTGTAAACCGGGGACATGAGAAAGTGCAAACTCCACACAGAGCCCGGGGAACCGTGGTGGTTCAGAATCGAACCTGGATCCTTGGCGCTGTGAGGCAGCAGTGCTAACTACTGTGGCACCGTGCTGCCCCAATACTTTGCAGTTAAAGGTACAAGGCTCCGTCGGGAGAGCTGAGTCTAAGACTTCTCCAGATTTCCATCGGTAGGTAAACTTGCACAGCCAGAGAGCGGCTGCTCATGTGTGTCCGCCTGCAGACGGGCGCATGCGCAGTCCTGCCCATTCCTCCGCGCCGGTTGGAACGTCACAAGGGAATGTGCAACCAAACCTGGATTGGAAAAGTCCAATCAGCTGTGAGGAGGGAGAGGCAGGCGCCAATGGGAATGTGGGACGGGATGTGAAGTTTGTATGACCGTTGGTCACTTCCGGCATCGCCGCCACTGTCTGAGTGCTGGGCTGTGGGGATCGTGGTTCCGGCCTCCCGCTGCTGCCCGAGTGCTGGGCTGTGGGGATCGTGGCCCCGGCCTCCCGCTGCTGTTCCAGCTCCCCGCGCCGCCATGCCGGCACCGTACCGGGCGGCGGCAGCTGCCGCTGCACTTTTCTGGCTGAGTCTCTGCTACATGACGGCGACGGCAACCGGAGTGCAAGAAGAAGAGAAAGTGGCCAAAGCGGAGAGCGGGCAGCAGGTGAGGCTCCGGGGGTGGCCGGCTGGGGGGGAATCGCGGATCGCTCCTCCACCCACAGCTCGCTGAAGAACCGAGGGGAAGCTGCGCCGTTCCCCGGGCTCTCATTAACCGGGAAGGTTGTGGGTCAACACTGCTGCTGCTGTCCGGTGAATGCTGGGCTGTCACCAGCCAGAGGCTTTCAACCCAGCAATCCGGCTGAGTAAAATTCCGCATCACAGAATCCCCAGTGCAAAAGAGGCCATTCGGCCCATCGGGTCTGCACCGACCCTCTGAAAGAGCACCCTAACTAGGCCCACTCCCCCACTGTATCCCTGTAACCACACCTAACCATTGGACACTAAGGGGCAATTGATCATGGCCTGCCCACCTAACCTGCACATCTTTGGACTGTGGGAGGAAACCGGAGCACCCGGAGGAAACCCATGCAGACACGGGGAGAAAGTGCAAATTACATACAGACACCCGAGGCTGGAATGGAACCTGGTCCGGTGCTCTGAGGCAGCAGTGCTAACCACTATGCCACCAAGTTAAACCATTATAACCTTCGTATTCGTTTAAAAAAAACCAACTAAAATGTAGGCAATAAAATAGAATTCACTAAGTTCATATTTTAAAGGCTCTGAAGGTGCTGTTCAATCAAGAAGCTGGATTATTGGATTAGATTTGTTTATTGTCGCGTGTACAGAGGTACAGTGAAAAGTATTTTTCTGTGAGCAGCTCAACAGATCATTAAATACATGGGAAGAAAAGAAAATACATAATAGGGCAACACAACATATACAATGTAACTACAGTAGCACTGGCATCGGATGAAGCATACAGGGTGCAGTGTTAATGAGGTCAGTCCATAAGATGGTCATTTAGGCATCTGGTGACAGTGGGAAGAAGCTGTTTTTGAGTCTGTGCGTGTTCTCAGACTTCTGTATCTCCTGCCCGATGGAAGAAGTTGGAAGAGTGAGTAAGCTGGGTGGGAGGGATCTTTGATTATGCTGCCCGCTTTCCCCAGGCAGCGGGAGGTGTAGATGGAGTCAATGGATGGGAGGCAGGTTCGTGTGATGGACTGGGCGGTGTTCACGACTCTCTGAAGTTTCTTGCGGTCTTGGCATAGTTGCCATACCAGGCTGTGATGCAACCCGATAGGATGCTTTCTATGATGCATCTGTAAAAGTTGGTAAGGGTTAATGTGGACATGCCGAATTTCCTTAGTTTCCTGAGGAAGTATAGGCGCTGTTGTGCTTTCTTTAACTTTGCAAATGATTATCATTAACTTTGCAAATGTTCCCATTGGCAAAAGGGTCAGGAATCAGGATACTGAATTTTGGTGGAAGAGCGAGAGAACCGGAGTTGCTCATGCATAGAGCTGGCACGAATATGAATATTTCAATATTCTAGTCAAATACTTAAGAGAGAGAGTCAAACTAGCCTGGTGCTTGGAGTTCCTGCAATTTGAAGAATTGTCATTGCGTATTATCCTTTCAATGCAATAATAGTGGAACTAATTTCACTTTCTATGTAACCTTGCACGTGCAAACATTCTCCTATTTGCACCTGCAATTGCATTGCATTTGCAATTCAGAATTCATTATTTAATTGTGAAGCACTTGGGAATGTCTTAAGGATGTGAAAAGTGCTATGTGCACGCAAGTTTGCCACCTCTTTTGACCTGGGTTCGATCCTAACCTGGGGTCACTGTTTGTGTGGGGTTTGCACATTTCTCCCAGTGGGTCTCACCCCCGTAACCCAAAGATATGCAGGGTAGGTGGATTGGCCATGCCTAATTGTGCTTAATTGGAAAAATGTTTTTAAAAAAAAGTTTGCTCACATTTACAAAGGATTGCTGATTAAAGCTCTAAATATTCAAACAGATATTCTTAAAAATAAGACATGTAGATTTGGCATAAGAACTAGGAGTAGGCCTCTGGCTCCTCGAGCCTGCTCCGCCATTCAGATCATGGCTGATCTTTTGTGGACTCAGCTCCACTTTCCGGCCCGAACACCATAACCCTCAATCCCTTTATTCTTCAAAAAACTATCTATCTTTATCTTAAAAACATTTAATGAAGGAGTCTCTACTGCTTCACTGGGCAAGGAATTCCACAGATTCACAGCCCTTTGGGTGAAGAAGTTCCTCCTAAACTCAATCCTAAATCTACTTCCCCTTATTTTGAGGCTATTCTGCTTTCACCCGCCAGTGGACACGACCTGCCCGCATCTATCCTATCTATCCCCTTCATAGTCCCTTCATAAGGGAAGTAAGAGACTGCTGTGTGCTCGGTTTCACAGAGACATGGCTCACCCCTGCCTCACCGGACTGTGCCATACAACCTGAAGGCTTCTCAATTCACCTGGCGGACTGCACGGCATCATCAGGCAAAGCAAAGGGTGGAGGGGTTTGCCTCCTCATCAACTCCTCCTGGTGCTTGGATGTGGCGACCTACTGCTCCCAGACCTGGAATACCTGACCGTGAAGTGCTGCCCATATTATCTTCCACGTGAGTTCACTTCAGCCATTATCACAGCGGTCTACATCCCACCCCAAGCAGTAGTGAGGAAGGCGCTGGACGAACTACGCACAGTAATAACCAACTACGAAACAGAACACCCGGAGACCTTGTTCATCGTGGCCGGAGACTTCAACAAGGCCAACCTCGAGTGTACCGCCAAAATTCCACCAGCACATCTCCTGTCCCACCAGAGGCGACAACACTCTTGACCACTGCTACTCAAAAATCAAGGGCGCCTACCGTTCCAGCCCCCGACCGCACTTTGGGAAATCAGCACGGTAGCCTTGTGGATAGCACAATTGCTTCACAGCTCCAGGATCCCAGGTTCAATTCCAGCTTGGGTCACTGTCTGTGCGGAGTCTGCACATCCTCCCCGTGTGTGCGTGGGTTTCCTCCGGGTACTCCGGTTTCCTCCCACAGTCCAAAGATGTGCAGGTTAGGTGGATTGGCCATGATAAATTGCCCTTAGTGTCCAAAATTGCCCTTAGTGTTGGGTGGGGTTACTGGGTTATGGGGTTACTGGGTTATGGGGATAGGGTGGCGGTGTTGACCTTGGGTAGGGTGCTCTTTCTAAGAGCCGGTGCAGACTCGATGGGCCGAATGGCCTCCTTCTGCACTGTAAATTCTATGAAAGCCTACGGTGCTCCTTCTCCCGGCATACAAGCAGAAACTCAAGCGGGAGAATCCAGCTAAGAAGGTTGTGCAGTGCTGGTCCGAGGAGACAGAAGAGCTCTTACGTGACTGCTTAGAGACAGTGGACTGGTCCATATTTAAGAACTCAGCGACCAACTTAAATGAGTATGCCACCACCGTCACAGACTTCATCAGCAAATGTGTGGACGACTGTGTGCCAAAGAAAGCAGTACATGCGTTCCCCAACCGGAAACCATGGCTCAATCGCGAGATTGGCTCCCTACTGAAGGACAGATCTGAGACGTTCAAGGCAGACGACCCTGACCTATACAAGAAATCCAGGTATGACCTCCGCAAAGCCATCCGGAATGCCAAGAGAGAATATCAAACCAAGCTAGAGTCACAGACAGACTCTCGGCGGTTGTGGCAAGGACTAAACAACATAACGGGCTACAAAGTGAAGCCGAACAGTAACTCTGGCAGCACCCCTCCCCGATGAACTCAATGCATTCTATGCTCGGTTCGAGCAGGTAACCAACAATCCGCTGGCGAGTGCCCCAGCAGCCCATAATTCACCCATACCCACCATCACAGCTTCCGAAGTCAGATTGGCCTTCCTGAAAGTGAACCCTCGGAAGGCGACGGGCCCAGACGGGATCCCTGGTCGTGCACTCAGAGCCTGCGCGGACCAGCTGGCAGAGGTATTCACGGACACCTTTAACCTGTCCCTACTCCACTCCGAGGTCCCTACCTGCTTCAAGAAGACCACCATCATACCGGTACCAAAGAAGAACCAGGCAACGTGCCTCAATGACTACCGACCAATGGCCCTGACTTCAGTCGTAATGAAGTGCTTCGAGAGGTTGATCATGAAGCGCATCACCTCCATACTCCCAGAATGCCTTGATCCACTGCAATTCGCACACCGCTGCAACCGGTCAACATCAGACACCATTTCCCTGGCCGTCCCTACACTCATCCCTAGAGCATCTTGAAAACAAGGACTCCTACATTAGACTCCTATTTATTGACTACAGCTCCGCCTTCAACACCATAATCCCAGCCAAGCTCATATCAAAGCTCCAAAATCTAGGACTTGGCTCCCCACTCTGCAACTGGATCCTCGATTTTCTGACCAACAGACCACAATCAGTAAGAATGAACAACAACACCTCCTCCACAATAGTCCTCAACACCGGCACCCTGCAAGGCTGCGTACTTAGCCCCCTACTCTACTCCCTATACACACACGACTGCGTGGCAAAACTTGGTTCCAACTCCATCTACAAGTTTGCTGACGATACGACCCTAGTGGGCCGGATCTCAAATAATGATGAGTCCGAATACAGGAGGGAGATAGAGAACCTAGTGGAGTGGTGTAGCGACAACAATCTCTCCCTCAATGCCAGCAAAACTAAAGGTAATTGACTTCAGGAAGCAAAGTACTGTACACACCCCTGTCAGCATCAACGGGGCCGAGGTGGAGATGGTTAGCAGTTTCAAATTCGCACATCTCCAAAAATCTGTCCTGGTCCACCCACATCGACGCTATCACCAAGAACGCACAACAGCGCCTATACTTCCTCAGGAAACTAAGGAAATTCGGCATGTCCACATTGACTCTTACCAACTTTTACAGATGCATCATAGAAAGCATCCTATCGGGCTGCATCATAGCTTGGTATGGCAACTGCTCAGCCCAGGACCGCAAGAAACTTCAGAGAGTCGTGAACACCGCCCAGTCCATCACACGAACCTGCCTCCCATCCATTGACTCCATCTACACCTCCCGCTGCCTGGGGAAAGCGGGCAGTATAATCAAAGATCCCTCCCACCCGGCTTACTCACTCTTCCAACTTCTTCCATCAGGCAGGAGATACCGAAGTCTGAGAACACGCACGAACAGACTCAAAAACAGCTTCTTCCCCACTGTCACCAGACTCCTAAATGACCCTCTTATGGACTGACTTCATTAACACTGCACCCTGTATTCTTCATCCGATGCCAGTGCTTATGTAGTTACATTGTATATGTTGTGTTGCCCTATTATGTATTTTCTTTTATTCCCTTTTCTTCTCATGTACTTAATGATCTGTTGAGCTGCTCGCAGAAAAATACTTTTCACTGTACCTCGGTACACGTGACAATAAACAAATCCAATCCAATTTTATATGTTTCTATAAGATCCCCCCCTCATCCTTCTAAATTCCAACGAGTACAGTCCCAGTCTACTCAACCTCTCGTAATCCAACCCCTTCAGCTCTGGGATTAACCTAGTGAATCTCCTCTGCACACCCACCAGTGCCAGTACGTCCTTTCTCAAGTAAGGAGACCAAAACTGAACACAATACTCCAGGTGTGGCCTCACTAACACCTTATACAATTGCAGCATAACCTCCTTAGTCTTAAACTCCATCCCTCTAGCAATGACGGACAAAATTCCATTTGCCTTCTTAATCACCTGTGCACCTATAAACCAACTTTTTGCGACTCATGCACTAGCTCACCCAGGTCTCTCTGCACAGCAGCGTGTTTTAATATTTTATCATTTAAATAATAATCTCTTTTGCTGTTATTCCTACCAAAATGGATAACCTCACATTTGTCAACATTGTATTCCATCTGCCAGACCCTAGCCCATTCACTTAGCCTATCCAAATCCCTCTGCAGACTTCCAGTAATCCTCTGCACTTTTTGCTTTACCACTCATCTTAGTGTCGTCTGCAAACTTGGACACATTGCCCTTGGTCCCCAACTCCAAATCATCCGTGTAAATTGTGAACAATTGTGGGCCCAACACTGATCCCTGAGGGACACCACTAGCTACTGATTGCCAACCAGAGAAACACCCATTAATCCCCACTCTTTGCTTTCTATTAATTAACCAACCCTCTCTCCATGCTACTACTTTACCCTTAATGCCATGCATCTTTATCTTATGCAGCAACCTTTTGTGTGGCACCTTGTCAAAATCAAGTAATTAGGAAAGCTATAGATTTTTATTGCAAGGAGAATTGAATATAAAAGCAGGGGGGGGGGCTAAACTTTAGCTGGAATTGCATCACAATGATTTCCAACCACAATGATGGCATAGATTTTCTGATGAAATTAGAAATGAAATACAAGGACGTAATAATGTACAAATAGCCAGGGCTTGTTCCTAGAGTCTAAAAGCTGTGATTTATTTTTTTTAGGTTACAAGGTTGCAGTGACTCTGGTGATCAAAACATTCTCCCATCAGTTTAAAGATTTGGAATAAAAAGAGATTTTATTTTGGTTAAATTGCTGCCCCCTTGCTTAACAAGAAACTTCTCAGCACAGTAGCACAAGTGGATAGCACTGTGGCTTCACAGCCCAGGGATCCCAGGTTCGATTCCCCGCTGGGTCACTGTCTGTGTCCGGAGTCTGCACGTTCTCCCCGTGTCTGCGTGGGTTTCCTCCGGGTGCTCCAGTTTCCTCCCACAGTCCAAAGACGTGCAGGTTCAGTGGATTGGCCATGCTAAATTGCCCTTATTGACCAAAAAGGTTAGGGGGGTTATTCGGTTACGGGGATCAGGTGGAAGTGAGGGCTTAAGTGGGTCGGTGCAAACTCGATGGGCCGAATGGCCTGCTTCTGCACTGTATGTTCTATGTTCTAAATGTCCTGTTAATATGATTTATCCAAGTAAGCTTCTGGTTGTTCGTGACTTCCAAGAAGTAAGTAAGATGTGACTTCATTGAAACATCCAAGATTCTGGGGAGGTTTGACATGAATGCTAAAAGGATGTTTCCTCTTGAGGGAGTCTTTTGAATGTTTTCAAGGCAGAGATAGATTCTTGATAAACAAGGGGATGGAAGGTTACTGAGGAGTTACAGTCCGATCAGCCATGATCTTATCAAATGGTGAGCAGTCAGGTCTGCGTGACCTACTCCTCTTAGTTTGGATGTTTGCGGTTTTTAGTCCTCTAGATATGAAACAAAGCGGTTGTACTGGTCCAACCTGCTTAAAAAAGGAATGAGATAATAAACTGCAATGAACAAATACATCACTTTGCTGTATTTGGCTGATGGTGAAAGATAAAATTAGTTTTCAGGATTGAAACAAGCTGCTGTTGAACAGCTGTGACAATATGCAAACAGCCAGATAATGCTTTATGGACAATTTTATCTATAAAAATGAAGCTGTTGGCTTGGATTCTGAGAAACTACAGAAGCAAAACATTGCAGATATTGGAAATCTGAACTAATAATACTAGAAATACCTAAGCAGTCAGTAACTCTGCAGAGAGAAATTTTGTCAGCATCCTCCCATTTAATCAGGGCTCCTTCATCTTTACTGAGTTAATATTGTGGAGTTGTTTGCCTGAAAGCAATGTAGGTATACCATTACCACAAGGACTGCAATAGTTTAAGAAGGTTCACTGATCACTGCAAGTGGATTGGCAAAATAAGCAACCTTTCCAATGCAATGAAGATTTTTCTTTTGTTCAAAGGCATTCTGTGCCAATTGAAGAAATGATGTCCTATTAATATAATTTGCCCAAGTAAGCTTCAGGTTGTTCGGGACTTCCAAAAAGTTAATAATAAGAGATACTCTTGATAAGTTTGGGGTGAAGTGGTGGATTTCTTGTTGGTGATGGACATTGCTTACCAGTTATTGGTCTAACCACCAATGGCAGATGGTGAAGAGGTGCAGATCAGGAGGTGAGCCACACAAAACAGGAGCAGGACATTCAGTCCCTCGAATCTTAACCGTTCAATAAGATTGTGGCTATTTTGATTGTAATCTGACCCCCCCCCCCCCCCCCCAAGTAATCCTTGATTCCATTGTCAATCAAAGACCTGTGTAACGTAGCCTTGAGTAAATTCAGTGAGCTATGCTCACTGTTTGTTCGGGAAGAGAATTCCAAATACTGTTGCTAGATCAAGATCCTGGAACTACTTTAACAGCACTATGGATGTTTCTGCAACAAAGTTCAAGAAGGCAGCTCGCCACCACATCCTCAAGGGCAATTGGGGATGGCCAATAAATACTGACCTGGCCGGCAACACCCACATCCCGTGGACAAATAAAAAAAATTAATCACCAGAGAAGAAATTCTTGATCTCCGTCTTAAATGTGGTGTTCACTTATTCTTAGGATGTGTGACGTGTTTCTAGATTCTCCGTGAGAGAAAACATTCTGTCAGTATCGACCGTGTCAAGTCCCCTCTACTATTCAATGAGATCACTTCTCATCCTAATTCAAAGTAGGCTACGGCCAACCTGCTTGACCTTGCCGCATAAGACAGCTCCTCACCCCAGAAATCAACCTAGTGAACCTTCTCTGAATAGCTTCCAATACAAGTATTCCCTCGAGTTTCGTGACCAAAACTGTACACGGTGCTCTGTGTGGTCCCAACAATGTCCTTTACAGTTGTAGCAAGACTTCCCTACTTTTAGGCTCCATTCCCTTTGCAATAAAGGCCAGCATTCTGATTTTGTCTTCCTAATTACTTTCTGTATCTGCACACTGACCTTTTGTTATTCATGTAGATCACCTACAGCAGCATTCTGCAGTCTCTCTCTATTTAAATAGTATTCTGCTTTTCCAATCTTCCTGCCAAAGTGGACAATCTCATATGTTCCCACATTATATTCCATCTATCAAATGTTTGCCCACTCACAACCATCTTATAGACCTTTTTGTATCATCACAACTTGCTTTCCTATCTATTTTTGTATTGTCAGGGTAATGTGGTTACAATACAGTTAGTCCCTTCATCCAAGTCATTAACGTAGGTCAGAAAGGGCTGAGACCCCGGTCCTGATCTCTGTGACACTCCCACTAGTTGCAGTTTGCCATCCTGAAAATGATCCATTTATCCTGACTCTTGCCCTGTTAGCTCGACGTCTATTCATGCTAATGCATCACCTCAAACCTATGATCTTTTATCTTGTGCGGTAACCTTTTATGTGGCACTTTATTAAGTAACTTTTGGAAATCCAAATATATCTTGTCGAATAACTGCCTGTTCCCTGCCCTGCAGTTTGTAGGTCATTAATGTTGATAGCTGTTGCAGTTAGGTTCCTGGTCATTGGTGGTTTCCAGAAGGTTAATGGTGGGGGTCTCTAAAATTAGGGGGAAACGGTTGGACTTTTTTTCTTGTTGCTGACCATTAAAGTCGCCATAGTCCCAGATGACCAAAGGTTGCTTTCGCCTTTGAGGGGGAGAGCTGACTGATGGTGATTTAATCTGAGGATCACCACACCTCAGACAAGGTGCAAAGTTGAGAATAACCTCAGCTGCTACAGGAATTGAACCACGTTGCTGGCCTTGCTCTGCATCACAAACTAGCTGTCTAGCCAAGTGAGCTAAACTTGCCCCATTGCCTGGCAGCTAAGTGGTACAAATGATTATCCAGTACACTGGCATGTGTATGTCAATTATGATTCTATGCAAGTAGATGGCCCGAATGATGTTTCATTTCCGCACCTCTAAAGAGACATTGAAACTGTGTGCTTTGAGTCAGATGGTGTATGTTTGTATGTTTCAGTCTATAAATAAATGTGTGACTGAGTAAAGATTAGGTCCAGTTACTGTCTTTCACCCACTGGCTTCCTGGAGTAAAACATGGTAGGAGAGAATGGTGGCTTTGAGGTAAAGGTTGGAATATAAATAAAAGACATAGCTACAATCCCAGTAACCATTGCGAGAAATCACAGAAATAAAGTTTTTATTTGTTCAAGGAATGTGCATTTTGGTTAGTCTAGCTTTGCAATGGTTACTGACACATTGTTAAGTTCAAACAACTGATTTGTTTTGTACAATTATCCCTGACTAGGTATTGCACTGAAAGAATGAACATGCTCCCTCTCCTCGTCTTGTTCTCTTGCATCACCATTGAGAGGTGCTATTTACACAGTCCCACACATTAATCTTTACAGACACTAATACTACTGGATACTGGGTAGGTCTGTATTTATTGTCTGTAATTACTCTTGGGAATGTGATGGTGAGCCACCTTGAATTGCTGCACATGTGGTGTAGGTACACCTATAGTGTTGCCAGGGAGGGAGTTCTACAATTTGGCCCAGCAACAAGGAAGGAATAGCAATATTGTTCTAAGTCGGGATGATTTGTTGCTTGGAGGGGAATATGCAGATTTTGGGTGCTTCCATGCATCTCCTGCCTTTGTCCGGGGAATATGCAGATTTGGGGTGCTTCCATGCATCTCCTGCCTTTGTCCTTCTCGGCGATTAAGAGGTTAAGGGTTTGAAAGGTGCTGTCGAAGGAGCCTTTGTGAGTTGATGCAGTGCATCCTCTAAATGGTACACTGCTGCCAGTGACATTGGTTGATGAAGTGAATGCGTAAGGTGGTTTTTGGGGTGCCAATCAAGTGGGCTGCTTTTTCCTGGATGGTGTCAGGCTTCTTGGCTGTTGTTGGAGCTGAACTCATTCAAGCAAGTAGAAAATATTCCATTGCACTCCTGACTTGTGCCTTGTAGATGGTGGACAGGTTTTGGAGAGTCGGGTAGCCACAGTATTTATATGGCTGGTCCAGTTCAGTTTCTGGTCAATGGTACCCCCACCCCCCACAGGATGTTGATAGTGGGGAATTTGGCGATGGTAATGTAGTTGAATGTCATGGGGCAATGGTTAGAATCGCTCTTGTTGGAAAGGCTCCAGGCAATGTTACTTGCCACTTATAAGCCCAAGCCTGAATGTTGTCCAAGGTTTGCTACATGTGGACACAGGCAAATGGTGTTGAGCATTTTACAATCATCGGTGAACATCCCCACTTCTGACATGATGGAGGAAAGGTCATTGATGAAGCAGCTGAAGATGGTTGGGTCTCGAACACTCCCTGAAGGATACCTGCAGTGATGTCCTGGAACTGAGATGAGTGATCTCCAACAACCATAACTATCTTCCTTTGATTTGGGAATGGCTCCAATCAGCCGAGAGTTTCCCCCGATTCCCATTGACTAGCTTTGCTAGGCTCCCTTGATGCCATACTGTTTTGATATCAACGACAATACGATTTTGATATCAAATGCTGTTTTGATATCAACGACAAACACTCTTGTTTCATCTCAAGTTCAGCTCTTTTTGTTGTAACAGATCTGACCATGACAGCAGAAGACAAAATTGGGATTGCAGTAAGATGCAAACAAACCCCAGGAATGCCAGGAACAGTTAATAAGGTGTTTCTGCTAAGTATCATTGTGATAAACTGCAGAAAGTGGAGAGGCAAAATTACGTGGAATTGAGGCAGAATATGGTTCCAGAGCGTCCTGTGATGAATGTGGTAGTTATGCACTTGTAGTACAATACTGTGCTGTGTTGTGATTGATAATGCTCGCAGTGGAACTGATTGGGTATGTTATTAGCTTTTGATCTGGTGATAGCACATTATGGTCATTTGAGTCATAATTCCCTGTAAAATAGGTGGAGAAAGCCCCTTTATTAGTACTGATTGTATTCTCCAGTGAAAACTAGGCTGCCGAGTAAGCCTATGACAAGGGCACAAATGAAGCATGATAAGGCAGTCAGTAGGTCTATGGGTCTACAACAGGACATTATTGTAACTGCATATCAACACCATGGAGAACACCATGACTAGAAACTGAACCTGACTAACCATATAAATGTGCCCACAAGAGCAGGTCACAGACTAAGAATTCTGCAGTGAGTCATTCACATCCTGACTCCCCAAAGCCTGTCCACCACCTACAAGGCACCAGTCAGGACTGTGAGGGAATACTCTCCACTTGCCTGGATCAGTGCAGCTGCAACAGCACTCCAAGCTCAACACAAACCAAGGCCAAGTGACAAGCTCGATTGGTACCCCATCCACCAGTTTAAACATTCACTCCCTCCACCACTAAAGCACTGGCAGCAGTGTGCCTTATACAAGATGCACTGCTGCAACACTGTATCTGGGTCAAAATCCGAAAACCGGTGCTGGTTTTAGGACCACTGCTCATTTTTGATCTAGATTAATGATTGAGACTTGCATATGATTTCAGAGTTTGCAGATGATAGAAAACTCAATGTGGTTAACCATGAAAAGGCCAGTAGCAGACTTCAGAAAAAATTGGCAGACTGCTGCAATGGGCAGATAAGTGGCAGTTCAATTTTAACACCAGTGTGAAAAAATGCATTTGTGTAGGAAGATTGGGTAGAAAGAATGAAGTAAGCCATTATAAATAAATTATACAAATTTAATGGACGCAGGAACAGAGGCATCATGGGTGATGAACACAAATCTTTGAAGAAAAGTTTTGAAGTTTTTTAAAACCAAGGGTCTCGTATGCTTTTATCGGTATTGGCATAGAATACAAAAACAAGGATGTTGTGCTAAATCTATCATAATATTCTGCTGGAGAATTATGTTCAATTCTGGAGACGGCACTTCAGGAATGGATTTTCAGGAAAATACAAAAGTGATGGTGCCAGAAATGTGGGATGACTGGAGACGCTGGGATTCTCCTTTAATGCAAAGAAGGCTAAGATTGTAGTTTGCTGATGGTGTCTGCTGGTCTCCCTTTGAGTCATTTGACTTGCCTCGGTTGCCATCTTGGGTGGATCTTTTTGTTCTATTTTAGTTGTGTCCCTTGTTTAATATCTCTCTTGGGAATAGTTGACTTCAGTTTGAAGGGTGGTAGGGACCTCCAATCCATCGGGTTACCTGGAACGTTAGGGACTTGAAAGACCCTGTAAAGTTGTCAAGAGCATTTGCTCATCTTAATAGCCTAACTCTGATTTGTCTTTTTGCGGTAAACCTACTTCCGTATCAAGGATCAGACCAGGTTACGTGAGAGTTGGGCTGGGCAGGTTTTTCATTCCAGTTTTAATAGCAGGGCCAGGGGTATGGTAATTTTAATTGATAAGAGTCCAGTTCTCCTCTTCTCACATTATAGCTGACCCCAGCGATTGATTGTGTTATTGTCTGTGGTTCCCTGTCGAACACTCCAGTAGTTCTGGTCAACGTTTATGGCCCTAACTCAGGTGACACAAATTTCATTAACTCTCTGTTAGCTTCCCTCCTCAACCTCTCCTCGGCAGCTTATTTTAAAGGGCAACCTGAAATGTGTTTTAGACCCTAAATTACATTGATCTAAACCTAACTCTCTTGTCCTATTAGGGATAGCCAAAGCTGTGTGTGTGTGTGTGTAGGGTGGAGGGGGAGGGGTGGGGGAGTAGATCCCTGGTGCTTTTTCCACCCGAATGACAGGGATTTTTCCCCTCTTCTCCTCATGTCGACCATCATATTCCCACATTGATTTATTTTTTTCAGTTGGATAGTGCTCTATACCCTTTGGTAGTGGCGGCTGAGTACTCAGCAATTATAATTTCTGGCCAAGCCCCACATTTTGTGGATCTGTTGTTGGATTCCAGCCCCAACCACCGCCCACCCTGGAGACTGGATAGCATGCTGGCCAATTTTTAAAAGAAAATTGCAAGCACCTGTCTACCTCTGTTGGGGACTACAGCAAATTAAATAGGTCCGTCTCGGTCCTCCCCCTCCATGTTGTGAGAGTCTCTCAAGGCCATCCTTGGGGGGGGGGGGGATCATATCTTTTGATAGAGCAAAACGTTCGACCCCAAGAAGGCCACCGAGCCAAGTCAAATGATTCGACAAAGGGAGACCAGCAGACACCGTCAGCAAACTAAACCTAACCCCAACCACCCCAAATTACGGTCGAGTATAACCACACCCAAAAGCAAATGAAACAGTGGCAAACAATAATTTACCCTAAAGCCCACAATTACCAAACACAAATTCTAAGCTTACATTGTTGTGCAAACGTGCTGAGGATGAAGATTTTGGAGCAGCAGAAGCTGGTGGACTCCATTTTAGAGGTGGATCACCAGTATTCGCTACAGCCTACTCCATTTGCAAGCAGAAAAAGGCTGCAGACAGTTTGAACTACAATCTACTAATAAGGCTGTACGACAGTTGCAGCGCTCTAGGAGTACTTCTTGCGAATATGGGGGAAGAGGCCAGTCGTCTGCTGGCTCACCAATTTAAATGCCAAGCGGCCTCCTGTGAGATCCCCCAGATATGCAATTCAGGAGGCAGCCTCATTACTGCCCCTCTTGGGGTCAGTGCTTTTTTTATGCCCTAATAGACTTATACAGATCCTATTGCAAAGACCTGTATAAGTCGGAGCCTCCTTGGAAAAGTCGGTCATGTCTGATTTTCTGGACAGTTTGCCCCATCCCAGCTGTTTTGGCGGATAAGAGCTATGAGCTTGGACTCTCAATTATGCCCCAACGGGTTTTTGAAAGGTACTGTGGTTGATGTAGACTGGCAAGGCCCCTGGCCTAGACCGCTTTCCAATCAAATTTTATAAGAGGTTCTCGGAACAGCTTGCATCTTTGTCATTAGATATGTTTAATGACTCTCTATCCAGAGGTTCATTGCCTCTGACCTTTACCCGGGCCTCTATTCCTTGCTCATTAAGAAGGATAAGGACCTGATTGAGTATGGTTCATACTGACCCAGCTCTCTTTTAAACGGTGATGTTAAGCTCCTCGCTAAGGTCCTGCTGCTCGGGTTGGAGCCTTGTCTTCCCAATATAATTTCAGAGGATCAAAGGGGCTTTGTAAAAAGCCGGTAATGATCTGCCAATATATGTCATGCTTTAAATGTCATTCTGTCCTCCCCTGCACCTGGACCTGAGGTGATAGTTTCTCTTGATGCATTGAGAAAGCAATTGGCAGCATGAAGTGGGAATATTTATTTGAGATTTGGTTTTGACCATAAATTTGCCTCTTGGATCCGTTTGTTATATACTGCCCCCATGGCCAGCGTTCACACAAGCACGTTTTACTTCCCCCTTGAATAGGGACATCAGGCAGGGTTGCTTACTTACTCCAGTCTTATTCACCCTAACAATAGAACCGTTCTCTATAGCCTTGAGGGCCTTTAATCAATCAAGTGATGGCGATGGAACATCTGATATCTCTATGCAGATGATCTACTTTTATATGTTACAGACCCAATTCCCTCCATCGACAGCAAAGTGAAGGAATTTAATACGGGGCTCTTTTTCTGGCTATAAATTAAACCTAGGCAAGAGTGAATGTCTTCCGGCCAACCCCCCTGGAAGGCAATTTGGACTCCTTTGCCCATCTTCACTGGCCCCTATCTTTAATAATCACCTTTTCGCACCCTCTGGATTACAGCCAACATTTAAATCGTGGAAAATGAAGGAAATTGGACATTTTAGTGGCCTGTTGTAGAGGGGAGGTTTGCAAATTTTTGAGAGTTGGTGGACAAATTTCAGCCACCCAACTGTAGACATTTTCATTGTTTTCAAATGCGCTATTTCTCTTATGGCTTTTCCTTCCTTTCCTCTGGCTCCACTTTCCGTTTTGCTGAAAAGTATGTTATCCTTGGCCTGGCAAGGGGTCTGTCTGACGTACATGGCAATATTCTTTCATCTGATCCCTCCTCACTAAGCGAAGGGTGAAATGGGTGAGTGAGCTGGGCCCTGAATCTATTAGTAAGTGTTGGAGGGAGGCCCTTTACAGGGCCAACTTCACGTCCTCATGTGCCCGGTTGAGCCTAATTCAGTTCACGGTGCTGCATAGGACGCACTTGACAAAAGTGAGGATGAGTGGGTTTTCTCCAAAAATTGAGGACTGATGTGTTTGCCACTCACTTGCCCCGGCTGACCATATGCATATATTTTGGTCCTGCCCCAAACCCACCAGCTTCTGGGTTTCCTTTTTTAACACATGTCGGAGATGCTCTTGAGTTGGTCCCATGTCCGTTGGTAGCCATATTTGGAGTTTCGGATTCACCAGCAGTCCACCCTGGGGTCGAGGCAGACGTTGTTGCCTTTGCTTCACTTATAGCCCGGAGGTGGATATTACTAGGTTGTAGGTCTCCCATTCTGTTCAGTGCCTCTGGCTGGGTGGGAGACTTGATTTTCTCCAAATTCACCATCAGGGGTTCTGTGGAGAGGTTCTACCTGAGATGACAATCATTTATTTCCTTTTTTGTAGATTTAGACACCCCATCAGCTGTTAGGGTTTTTTTTAGGTATAATATTTAAGTTAATTAGTTTTCTTTTTTTTTTGGTGGTTGTTTGTAATTTTTGTGTTTTAGTTTGTTATTTTGTAAAACTTGGAGAAAATTTTTTTTATAAACATGAAAAAAATTGGATTATGATCCAGTGCTTCTTTACTCCCCCTTAGTTTAACAATTACACGCAGGTTTTAAGATTAACATGGATTACAAGTACGTCTTAATCTACAAATGTCTCATTAACACACATCCCTTTTAAGCACACAAGGTGACTATGGGAAAATGCACTCTGAACCCCAAGTGAATGTTTGTGGATGTCTCTTCAGAATCCCCCCCCACCCCAGATACTGTTTCGTGAGAGTAACACACTTTTTACAAACCTATTTCATCAGTCTGCTTTCCCTTCGCTTTTTACATTCCAAAATCCAGATCAGGTTTTCCAAATGACACTTAAACAAAGCTTCTGCTCCACTTTTAATAGTGAATCTAGTCCAGGATTTTGCACCACCCCCTTTTAGGTTTCCTTTGTCTTAACTGATTTTATATAAACTACGAGATCCAGCCATCGATTATATATTTATTTCCATAAATACATCTTATTTCAACTCCTGTTCCACAGTTGTAGTGTGATCTTACAAACCTGAAAATCAAAATCATTTTGGAATCTTTCTGGCATCTTCGCTTTCCTCTCAGCTCGGTATGTCTTTACTGAACAGTTCTCTATTCTAATTCCTTTTAACTTCTTGGAAACTTCTCTTAATTTCTCTACTTTTCTTAACTAGTTGCTCTTCAGGTCTTTGCACTTGTTTTCTTAACTATTACTCCATGTTATGACTTTTTTTCTAGCAAAGCTGAGAGAGATGTTCCCTCTCCAGCCTTCTAAACCAACTGCTTCTCAGCAGAGCTAGGAGAGTTACCTTCTCTCTCACTGCCTATCTCCAACTGCAATCAAATTAGCTAAACTAAAACTTAAACACTTCTCTACCTTACTGATGCACTATCAATTACCACAAGGACGAGAGTAGTGAAATAATCGAGGCTTTATTGAGCAAAGATTTGTGCCTCCTGTAGCTGGAACCAGAATGACTGCAGCACCGGCGAGCGCACACATTTATACGCCGCCTACTGGGCGGAGCCAGCAGGCATGGATTTACCCATGTACCTCTATTATATGTGCCTTACCGTAATACATATAATACAGCTAGTGGTGACTACCTCACTTACTAAGCCCCAGCTGCTAAGCAACCACTGCTGATTTATTTATTCTTCACAACGTAGCCCTCTCTAAGTACAATAGAAATGCAGTTGGAATTTAACCAACCCCCAGACATACAAACACTTTTGTCCGGCTGAATTTAACTATAGGTTTAACTATACCCTTCCAGGCACCGAAATAGTAAATGAAATCAACTTAAAACTATACCTTATTTCTAATGTTTACAGTACAAATCTAAATTCCTTAAACCAACCTTTGCTTTCCTAAAACTTGGATTTCCAAAAGGTGTTTGATAAGGTATCGCACAAAAGGCTACTTAATAACGTTAAGAGCCCATGCCATGGTGTTGGGGGTAGTATATTAGCATCATTAGAGAGAGGATTGGATAACTAATAGAAGACACAGTTAAAAGGGGCGTTTTTAGCTATTGCCAAGTTGATGCAAAAATATGAGAAGGCAAGTGGTGATGATGCCACAAAGTCTACAGAGGGATGTAGACAGGTTAGGTGAATGGACAAAAATTTGTCAGATGGAATATAATGTTGGAAAATGTAAGATATGCATTTTGGTAGGAAGAATAAAGGAGTGACTATTATTTAAATAAAGCAAGACTGCAGTAAGCTGCAGCTCCGAAGAAATTAGCATGCAATTTCAGCAGGTAATGGAGAGGCAAGTGGAATGTTGACTTTTATTTCAAAGGGAATGGAGTATAAAAATGGGGAAGTCTTTCTAAAACTATGCAAGCCACTAGTTGATCACACCTGGAATATTGTGAATTGTCCCCTTATCTAAGGAAATATATACAGGCTTGGAGGCAGTCCAGAGAAGGTTCACGAGGTTGATCCTGGGTATGGAGGGAGTTTTTTTATGAGGAGCAGTTAAGTGGATTGGGCCTTTACCCATTGAGTTTAGAAGAATGAGAGGCAACCTTATTGAGACATAAAGGATTCTCGGGGAGCTTGACAGGGTAGATGCTGAAAGGTTGTTTTCCCCTTGTTGGAGAATCTAGGACCAGAGGACATAATCTCAAAGTAAGGGGTTATGTATTTAAGACTGAGATGAGGAATTTCTTCTTAGAGTAGTGAATCTGTGGAATTCTTTACTGCAAAGGGCTACAGGGGCTGGGTCATTAAGTATGTTCAACGCTGAGATAGACAGATTTTTAATCAGTAAGGAATTCAAGGGTGATGTGGATAAAGCGGGAAAGTGGAGTTGAGGATTATCAGATCAGTCATGATCTCATTGAATGGTGGTGCTGACTCGATGGGCGGAATGGCCTGCTTCTGCTCTTGCATCTAGCGGTCTAAAAGAAACTGCAAAATACGAAGGTGTTTCGTGTGCACTAGCTAGTAGTTTAATTAAACCTGACCATAATCCAACCATCACAGTTGACCATGGCAAAGCTATTGAGAAGAGCAAGCCGTTAGCTAAGCAGCTAATTGTTGAACGTTTCACCACCATGAGCACTTCAGTTTTAATGTGTAACAAATGTGTGTACGGAAACCTATGGTGAGGGTAGTATCCTGTCTCAAGAATCATTGCCAAAACATGTCTGGTACTAAACTTTGACCATACTTGAGCAGATGAGAAAACCTTGTTCTTTTAAGTTAATGCTGGACAAAACCTATATAGCGGAACAAAGACCAAATACTGTTTAAATTCTCATCGCTGCTCGTGTAACAAGGGGCTAGAGCCCCTTGTTTTAGGAAAATCATAAAATCAAAAATTGCTGGGGGAAAAATTGGAAACATCTGCTAAGGAGGCCAATGCCAAAGTCTGGATGATATCTGATTAGAGAAGATGGATCCAGAAACGTCATCAAAAGAGACCATCCTTGCTCAGAAAATAGTGACTGTATTAAAACGGCAAATGTTTTGATTTAGTATGGTTTGCCATGAAAATTCCCTAGTCAACATAACATTTCAAAAACCAATTTGGGGGAATGCAGGTGAATAAACAATTAAGGACAATGAATAATTCAAATTTTCAAAACTTCTAATTTATTTTGTATGACATTAATGCTCAGCACTGTTTCTTTCTTATGCAGAAAATAACTTCTCCACATCCGATGGCTAATGCTGTGAGCGATGAATCTGTAACCAAAACAAACCTGGGCTTTATACATGCCTTTGTTGCTTCCATATCGGTTATTATAGTCTCTGAACTGGGTGACAAGACATTCTTCATAGCAGCTATTATGGCCATGCGCTACAATCGCCTCATCGTGCTCATGGGAGCTATGCTGGCTTTGGGATTGATGACCTGCTTATCTGGTTGGTGATTTTAAATTTATAAAAATATATGTTGCTTGTATTTCTTTGCCAGAAATGTACAAATTAAAGATTAAGCCAACAAGTGCGATGATGGTTACTGTTCTGTAATTCGGCTTGCTCACAAATTTAAACTGTACGCCCAATCTGGAAACAAGATTATTGTTTGGGAGAATGAGGGAGCAAGTGTCTATCTTGCTGCGATTGTCTATGCTGCCTGTCTTACACTCTAGCTCTTGGTCCCTTCTACTTTTATATTCCTATTCTTTTGTATTTCCTGTGCTTCTCTAACACTTGTCCTTAGCTCTGTCCAGTCTAAGCTTTGCCTTTGTGCAATGCTTTAGTCCCACTCTCTGCTCTTTTTCTCTCTCTATGTCCTTCCTGTGTCCTTCAAGCATAACCATGCATGTTCCTTTGCTCTTTTAGTCTATGATTTCTTCTTTCTGCCCCATTACTCTTGCATATATGTCTCACTCTCCAATTTCTTTCTTGGGAACATGGGAAATTCAACATTCTAAAAACAAAGCAAAATACCGCAGAAGTGATTCCCCCCCACCCCCACAAACACACACACACACACACCTGCCCCTCTGATTTCAAAGTTATGACTTCTCTGTGCCAGCCTGAAACTCTAAAATAATCTGCCAACCTCAGAAATATTGTATGAAAAGAACCTCAGATTCTCTGACCTGATCTGAGGCAAAAGCATCTCTGATCCATGGTTTTATCTTATTAGTCTCTTCTGTTACCTTCTGCCTTCTTTACTGTTTACTTGGTGCAATATTTCAACTGTGGCCTACTAAATAATTTGCATACGTTTAGCATTACTGTTTATTTTATACTTTTTTTTTTCATGTGTAAAACCTATAACCTCCTGTTTTATTAATTATATAGATATCTCCTTTTCCCCTCAATTTATTGTCTAATAAACTTTTTTTCTCAATTTTTAAATCTATGCTGTTTATAATCCACCTGAAGTCACTGTGGTGCTCTCTATATTTATGATAGAATCATAGAATTCCTGTAGTGCAGAAGAAGGCCATTCAGCCCATCATGTCTGCACTGACCCACTGAAAGAGCACCCTATCTAGGTTCAGTTCCTCCACATTATCCCCGTAACCCCACCTACTCTGTGCATCTTTGGACTGTGGGAGGAAACCAGAGCTCCCGGAGGCAACCCACGCAGACACGAGGAGAACGTATAAATTGTACGCAATTGCCCAAGGCCAGAGTTGAACCCGGGTCCCTGGTACAACTGTAAAATCAGGGCAAAGTTCCATCTGAGCTCTGATCTAAATATTCCCTCCCTCTAGCCCCGTCTCTAATTTTGTATCATCCAATGATAATGGTTTGTTTTGGACTGTGTAGGCGCTAGTACCAGCACCAACTCCTGGGGATCACTTCTGTTACATCTCAACATTAGTCACTCTTGTTTTCTGTCTTTTTGTGCAGCTGGCTGCCATGTTTTATTTAATACCGTGTTCCTAAGGCCATTAACAAAGCTGTTGTATGGTACTTTCTGAAAATCCCCATACATAACTTCTACCTCTCAGTACATTCTTTTTAGTTACTTAAGAATTCTTAAATTCATCAGACCTGGTGGCTTCTAGAAGATGATCCTTACTGGAAGGCTAGTTTATAGTTATCTGTATTTTCCCATTCTGCTTTCTTGAACAAATGTTCATTGGAAATCCTTAAGCCCCAGGCAATTTCCCTACCCAAGGATATTAATTCCTGTGCCTTTTTGAAGATTTCTAGACTGCTTGTGATGTGGGCCTGATAACTTTCCATTTTAAGTTCCACCTTTCAGTACTAATCTGCAATGAAAATAGAAATACTCAGCAGTTCTGGCAGCATCTGTGGAGAAATAAACAATTAACATTTCAGGACTGTGACTGTTCATCAGAACTAGGGTAGAAAAGTAATGGTTTTTGAGCACATGAAAGGGGAAAATCTCTCCATGCTGGAAGAGGAAGAAGTATTTGGTAGTGGCATCAGGAGATGATAGAAAATGCGGAGGATCATCCATTGACCATAAAAGATGGTGAGATGGAAGATCAGGGTGGGAGCACTATCATGCTTCTGGGAGTGAGGAGTGAGAGTAGAACTCTGTGAAATAAAACTGGCATGGTCAAAGACCCTGTCCTTCGCAGTAGGAAGGGCGTCTTCCATTAAGGAATAAGTACGACATATCAGAAGCACTAGTATGGAAGGTTGCATTGTCCAATGGATAAGTTGGTGAAACTGGGAGAACGGACTATTCGTCCTCTCAGGAAGTGGGATGTGAGGAAGTATAATCAAGGAAGCAGCAAGAGTCTGTAGGCTTATGGTGAATACAGGCTGATGGCCTAACCCCAAAAATTGAGAAAGAGAAGTTGAAGAAGGAAGGAGCTGGATATGGGTCATGTGAAGGCAAAAGTAAGGTGGAAATTGGAAGCAAAGTTGATTACATTTTCTAGTTCTGGTTGAGCACAGGGAATGGTACTGATACAAAAAGGGGAATGTTTCACATAAAACGGTTGGCATAGATAGAACCTCTGCAGATACCCATAGCAACATCTTTTATTTGAGGATGAGTCGATTTCAAGGAAAAGTAGTGCGAGAACAAGTTCAAACATGCAGAGTCGGGTAGTGATGGATGGGGACTGGATGCCGCTCCATTCAAGGAAGAAGTTTAGAGTTCTCAGATAGTCTTGATGGAAGATCAAGGTTACAGGGATTGGGTGGCAATGGTGAAACCTGTCTTGTAGCTATGTTATCTAATAATTCCATACTCTTGTGTACTCTTATTCCGTCTATCACGTCTGTCCTCTGAACATGAAAGGAAAATGTTCTTCATATCTATTATTTCTTCATTGTACATGGAACCTCCCCTTTGGCCCTCATTAGTTCTATCCTTTTTGCTAACTGTTTTACGTTAGCAGATATATTGTTAACTCTCACTTTATGTTGTGTACTCTTGACAATGTTTATGTATGCCTCAAATTTGCCATGTGGTGCTTCAACGCATTGAAGCAAGTTCAACTTTTTTTGTACCCCAATAATCACCTGTTTGAAAATTATCCATTGTTTACCTGCTTTTGTATCTTCCGATATCTCTGGACTAGCTCGTTTCCCTTTCCAATCTTGGGCCTTATCTTGTGAGAGTTATTTTCAATTGTTACATTGAACCAAAATTATTTTGATGGTTAAGTTCTTTACCACTGCATTCCAGTGTAAATGTACTGATCAAGGAAATAGTCCTAGATTGGACGGGGCCTGAGCTCGGGGGGTAGCACTCACGTGGAAGCTCTCTACTACTATCAAAAATACCTTTTAAGTGCAACAATTGAAATATTTCGGAAAGTTCAGAACTTGGCATAAGAAGGCACTTACCAGAATACTGGGGGGGGGGGGGGGAAAGAGGACTATTGGGTGAGCGACTAAAGAATTGTAAGAGAAGACACAGTACCAGAGGCCCAGCGGGCCGACTTTGCGAGTGGAGGGGGTCTTGGAGTAACGGCATCGTGGGTGGCTCCTGCACTCGTGCCGGCAGTACGGGTTGATTGAAGGAGAACCCTGTCTTTTTGGAGGTGTTTTTTTTTCTCTTGTTGTTTCCTCTCGTGGGTCTTTATTTCTCTGTCTCTCGTTGGGTCTTTTTCTTTTCCTTTTTCCTTTTTTTTTTTTGCCTCGTGGGTCTATATCTCAGGGTTTGTTTTGCCTTGCCCTCTATCTTGGTGGTTGTGGTGAGTGACGACTGCATCGTGGGTGGTGTTCCACGCAGGTGGCGGCACATCGGGCTTATCAGCATGATCGAAGCAGAATTCAGTTTTTGTTTTTCTCCTCGTGGTTTTTTTTTTAAACACGTGGATGAATTTTTTTTAGTGGAGATTTTGTTTTCTCGGTTCTCTTCTTTTTGTTTTTTTTTCTGGGGGGGGGAATTCTCTTTTCTTTCCCCTTATTTTTCCCTCTCCCTGTGGGGGGGGGTCCTTTTTTCTCTCTCTTCTCGCTCTCCTCCCACAGAACCGTGAAACGATCAGCCGTGTTTTTTTTAAATACTCGCCAAAACTCCCACCGATCTGTTCCCCGAACATGAAGAACACGAGATGAAAGAAGGATAAATAAAATCATGGGAAAAGGTCAGGCCAGGGGCCGCACAGGGACCAGTTGTGGAAAGGGTCTGCAGCAGAGGCAATTGGACGAGCGGACCAGCGCACGAGGCAGCGGAGCGCAAGTCTCGCCGGAGCGAAAGGGCGGAACAGCCAAGTACAAAACCTTCCCTCACTGGGAGGAAACTGGACGGTGGCATCCCTCTCGGAGGCAATGAAAGAGCACCGTCAAGAAATCAAAACGGACATACAGGGCTGCGATGAAAGATGCGTCTGCTGAAACTCTGGTGCAAATACAGATTGCTCTGAGCAGGGCCGAAAAGAAACTGGAGGCCCAGGAAGCCACCACCAAAGACCTTGAAAGCGCCACAACCGACCAAAGTGACCGGATCATGGCACTGGAAAGGAGGTGGAGAGACTGGTCGCGATGCAGGGTAACCTGAGGGGAAGGTCGAGGACCAGGAAAATTGGTCAAAGATGCAGAACCTGCGGATCGTGTGCCTAAATGAAGGGACTGAAGGCAGAGACCCCACGATCTACGTGGCCCAAATGCTGAGCAACCTGGTGGGAAGGGTGACCTTCCCTAACCCACCAGAAATAGACGGGGTTCACCGGCCGCTGTGACCGAAACCCAAGGCCAGGGAACAACCAATGGCCATCATAGCCAAATTACACCGGTTCCAGGACCAGGAAAGATTCCTGCGCTGGGCCAGGCAGTCCAGAAACTGCAATTGGGAAGGACACAGACTCCAAATTTTCTTTTTTATATAAATTTAGAGTACCCATTTTTTTCCATTTAAGGGGCAATTTAGCGTGGCCTACCCTGCATATCCTTGGGTTGTGGGGGTGAAACCCATACAGACGCGGAGAATGTGCAAACTCCACACGGACAGTTACCCAGGGCCGGAATTCGAACCTGGGTCCATGGTGCCAGAGGCAGTAATGCTAACCAGTGTGCCACTGTGCTGCCCTACAGACTCCGAATTTATCAGGACATTGGGGGACCTGACCAAACGCAGGACAGAATTTAACAGGGCGAAAGCAGCGGTGTACAAAAGCGGCATACGCTTCGGAATATTTTACCCAGCCAAACTCTGGGTCACATAGCAGGGGAAAGAACCTTTTTCCACGTCCCCGGCTGAAGTAAAAGCAGATAAGTTTATTGCGAGTGCGGCTGGGACAGCAACAACAGGGGAGGCGGGGAAGGGCCCAGGCAATGAACGGCAGCGTGGAAGAGAAAGAAAATAACCTCTTTTCCCACCCCCGCTCCCCGCCACAACCCAACTGACGGAACTATGAGCCGCCACCCGAGTGACCGCTGCAGCCGGAAGAGGGTGGCCCTGTACGTACAGACGAGGAGTAACAGCACAGGGAAGGCGGAGGGGGAAGATGGGGAAAGAATATACCAAAACCAGAGAGAATGGGTGGGAGGACAGTAGCTCCCGGGGCGAGGGTCATCTAGCGGGAGAGCTAGTGCCGGGAGCATGCAGCAGATAGAGACCGCGGCGGTCCCCCAACTGGGGGGACGGGGGGGGGGGGGGGGGGGGGGGACGGGGGGACAAGCAGTGGGGACAGAAGCAAGGCGGGAACAGAGGTGGGGGATGGCAAATAAGAGGGGGGGGGCATGGGGAAAGGGACAGGGAGCGAAACGGATAATATGGCTACATAGGGCCGCAACTAAGGGCCTGGAACAAAGAAGCACTGCAGACAACCACTCAGTACGGTCTCTGGGGGAAGGGAGATCCTGGAGTACAGGGGCCTACCTACCTGGCGGATGCACTGTTGGCAGCTGTGTTGGGTGCCCTCTGGACAAAGCGAAACCCCAGAGTGCAGGGGCATATCCACATGGCGGACGCACAGTTAATGGACATGTTGGGTGACCCTGGTCAAAGGGAAACTCCGGAGCGCAGGGACACGACCGCATGGGGAAAGCAGTGACTGCGTTCATCTTGGACGGCCCCCTAACAAAGGGAAACCCCGGAGTGTAGGCGCACGTCCACCAGGTAAGTATGGTTAATCCCACAGGAGCGGGGGGACAAAACAAAACCCACCAGGATAGTCACCTAGAATGTCTGGGGACTTAAAGCCCAGTGAAAAAATCCAGAGTCTTCACCCACCTCATGAGAGCCGACATAATCTTTCTCCAAGTGACACACCTGAGAGAGCAGGACTGACAGCGGTTAAGGAAGGGCTGGGTGGGACAGACTTACCATTCTTGTTACAGGACGAATGTCGGGTGGGTAACGATTTCTGTTAAATGAGAGGACAATGTTTAAGGTGGCGAAGATGGTAACAGACCCAGAGGGATGGTACATCATGGTCAGTGGTGCCCTGGACGGGGCACCAGTAGTATTTGTCAACGTGTACTCTCCCAACTGGGACGACGCAAAATTCTTGAAGAAGACCACTGATCACGGAGGGGGACTTTAACTGTGTACAGGACCCACAGACAGACAGGTTGAACTCCAGAATGGGGAAGACCTCTAACGTGGCGAAAGAACTCGGTCACTTCGTGAGGCTGATGGGGACGGTGGACCCATGGGGGTTCACCTACCCAGTAGAGAAGGAGTTCTCCTCCTTCTCCCCAGTACACAACGTATAGTTGAGGATTGACTTATTTGTGGTCGGAAAATCGGTGCTCCCAGGGCTGGTCAAGGATGAGTACTCCGCAATTGTAATCTCTGACCACGCTCCACATTATATGGATGTGAGGTTGGAGACGGGCAGCACCCAACGCTCCACTATTTGCCGACAAGGCTTTCAGCGAAAGGGTGTCACAGGCCATAGCGGAATATACGACAAACAACCAAAACAGGAAGGTCTCACCCTCTGCTTCCAGGGTGGCGCTAAAGGCTGTGATTAGAGGAGAAATTATTGCCTTTAAAGCGCAAAGGGATAGAGTGGAGAGAGTACCTAGGCAGCAGCTGGTCAACTCCATACTAGAGATAGACCGTAAATACTCAGAAGCCCCGACTGTAGAGCTCTTGGCGGAGAGGAAAAAGCTACAAATGGACTTTGACCTGCTCTCCACAAACAAAGCAGTGCAGCACCTCCATCAGGCATGGTGGACCCTATACAATCACGGGGACAAAGCCAGCTGCCTGCTGGCACACCAGCTGAGAAATCAGGCAGCCACCTGAGAAATCACGCAAATTAGGGACAACCGAGGCACGTTAGAAACAGACCCAGACATGGTTAACAAAACCTTCAAAGACTTTTACCAGGGACTGTACATCTCGGAGCATTCCACCAGGACACTCTGGGATGAAACAGTTCCTCGATGGACTGGACATGCCAGTCGTGGGGAGGACAGAAAACGGGGCCTGGGAGCACCGCTGGAACTGGGAGAGATCATGGAGAGTATAAGCCCCATGCAGGCGAGGAAGGCGCCAGGATCAGACGGGTTACCGGAGGACTTCTACAAAACAGTTGCGACAGCACTGGCTCCGCACCTGCGGGAGATGTTCACAGACTCGCTGGCAAGGAGCACACTGCCACCTACGCTAGCACGAGCTTCAATCTCGCTAATACCTAAGAAAGACAAAGACCCGACTGAATGTGGTTCATACAGACCCACCTCACTACTAAATGTAGATGCCAAAATATTGGCCAACATCCTCTAGCCAAAAGGCTAGAAGACTGTGTACCAGAGGTGGTCGCAGAGGATCTAATGGGCTTTGTCAAAGGTAGCCAGCTAACATCGAATATCAGCCACCTGCTGAACATGAACATGGCCCCATCCAGGGAACGGGGACCTGAGGTGATCATCTCGCTGGACACAGAAAAGGCCTTCGACAGAGTAGAGGTGCTGGAGCGGTTCGGGCTCGGAAAAGGATTCACCTCATTGGTGAAGCTCCAGTACAATGCAAGCCTACGGACAAACAACACCAGCTCCCAGTAATTCCAGCTGCATTGGGGCACCAGGCAGGGATGCCCGTTGTCCCCACTGCTGTTCGCCCTCGCGATCGAACCATTAGCAATCGTGCAAAGAACTGGAGGTGGATCCAAAGAGGAGGCAGAGAACATAGAGTCTCACTCTATGCGGATGACCTGCCCCTCTACATATTGGACCCACAAAGCAGCATGAAAGGAATTAGCGCCTGAAAGAGTTTGGTGCCTTCTCGGGCTACAAATTCAACATGAGCAAAAGTGAGATTTTCCCGGTGAACCTGCAAGGGGGAGGGGCAGCACTGGTGGTACTGTCGTTTAAACGTGCCCGACACACATTCCACTACCTGGGGATCCAAATCGCTCATGGCTGGATGGGGATCCACAAATGGAACCTGACCAGTCTGACCGAGGAAGTCAAAAAGGTCCTGCACAGGTGGAACACACTCCCTGGCAGGGAGAGTCCAGGCGATCAAAATGAACATACTGCCCAGGTACCTCCTTCCTACTTGGATCCATCCTCATCGATATCCCCAAGGCTTTTTTCAACGCACTGGGCAAATTAACCATGCGTTTGTATGGGGGGGAAAGAATGCCAGGATCACAAAGAAGGTCTTACAAAAAACAAAATCCAGGGGAGGGCTAGCCCTCCCAAACTTACAATTCTACCACTGGGCAGGGACAGCGGAAAGAGTGATGGGATGGATAAAGAAGCCAGAAGCCGAGTGGGTACGCGCGGAGGAGGCCTCCTGTAAGGGGACCTCTCTCCGGGCCCTCGCCACGGTGGCACTCCCACCCCCACCCAAGAAACACTCCAGCAAGCTCAGTGGTGATAGCCACCCTCCAGACGTGGAACCAACTAGGGCAGCAATTCGGACTGACCGGAATGTCCGATAAAGCCCCCATCTGCAATAACCACAGGTTCACATCAGCACTCGCCGATGCCACCTTCAAAAGGTGGAGACAGGATGGGGGGACATTGACACTCCGGGATCTATACACTGACGATCACCACACTGGGCGAACTAATGCAGAGATTCCAACGAGCTAAAGGCAACAAACTCAGATACCTGCAGCTTAAAAACTTCCTACAGGAGACAAGAACATACCCGCGGTCACCATGACAGACACTATTAGAAGAGCTACTGGATGCAGACATCCTCGGCAGAGGGAACTGTAGTGACATGTACGAACGACTGCTGGAGAGGGCCAACACCGAACTGGACACGACAAGGAGGAAATGGGAGGAAGACTTGGGGTTTGAAATAGGGTGGGGACTCTGGAGCGAAGCATTGCACAGGGTCAACTCTACTCCACATGCGCAAAGCTCAACCTAACGCAACTAAAAGTGATACATAGAGCCCACTTGACCAGAAACCGAATGAGCAAGTTGTTCGCGGAGATGGAGGACAGATGTGAACGGTGCCAAGGAGTTCCGACCAAGACCGCCTTCTTCGAGGCAGACCGCCTTCTTCGAGACGAGGCAATGTCCAAAGTGGTGGGGATGAGGGTGGAGCCATGCCTGAACGTGGAGGTTTTTGGGCTATCAGACCAGCCAGATCTCTTCATGGGGAGGAGGGCGGGCGCCCTTGCCTTTGCCTCCCTGATCGCCCGCCATAGAATCCTGCTCGGCTGGTGATCAGCAGCACCACCTAAAGCTGCAGACTTGCTGTCCGACCTATCGTAATTTCTCCAAATGGAGAAAATCAAATTCGCCATTCGTAGATCGAAAGAGGGCTTCCACAAAACATGGGAGCCATTCACCCGACTGTTCCGAGACCTGTTTGTGGCCAACACATAAATAGCCAGTAGCCAGGGTGAAATAGCCAGGACAAGACAGAAAGAGGGAAGTGAGAGAGGACCCGTGGGGGGGAGCAAGGTGAGGGAGTAAAACCCAGCAAGAAAGAATGGGGGGCAGCAGTGAAGAGGGGGAGAAGGGGGGGGGGGAGAGAACAAAATCAGGGAGCCAGAAGGGGGAACAGATAAGAAAACAAAAACAGAAGGGGGAGAGCACAGGGGAAGACAACACAACAATGGCAGCAACCACAACACGGTGAGGGAACGTGAAGAAAAACAGGAAGGGGAAACGTGCAATGGCCCAGTTAGATAATCGGTAAAAAGGAAGCAATAGAAGAGAGGGGAGGAAAGAGCCCTCCTATCCAGGTATATTTCCTAGAGCCCATGTGTTTTCCTTTGCAAGGAAACTTGCACAAAACTGTATTTTAAAACAGTTCTATAAAAAAAAAGGGAGGACATTGGGGGGGGGTGCGGGGGTCAGGGAGAAGCGAGCTGGGGGTTAGGGACGATTGCACGCTGAGCCAGACGGCGACAGACTGTAAATAGACAAACCTAAGAAGCCTTTTTGTACTACACAATAAATTAAAACAAATGGCAATGTATATAATTTTGAAAATGCCAATAAAAATTTATTTCTACTGTTTCACAATTTTCTCTATCTGTGAAGGCTAGAGCTGTAACGGCCCTTTTTTTTTTTTTTTTTTTTTTTTTGTTGAAAAATCAGCCCAACAATGTTCTCTTGTGTGTTAGCCATGGCTGAATCGGTAGGACGGCTGCCTCTGAGTCACAAGGTCCAAATTTAAGCCCTACTTGGGGTTTAAGCGCAAAAATCAAGGCTGATATCTGTGCAGTATTGAGGGAGTGCTGCACTGTTGCAAGTGCTGTCTGCTTGAGTGGATGTAAAAGTTCCCCTGGCACTATTTACTAAGAAGAACAAGAGAGTTGTCCTGGCCAATATTATCCCTCAATCACTATCGCACAAAAATAATTTACTTGTGTTGCAGTGTATTTGTTAGGATATTGCAATAGTGATTACACCTCAAAGGTACTTCATTGACTAAAGCTCAGAACCTCGGTGGTTATGAAAATGCATGTTTTCTACATAAATGCAAGTCTTTTTTCTCTCCTGTACCACTTATGTTGCTTGAAACCAAATTGTGGCATACTTAATGTCAACTGACTGTTGGACTCTGCTCCTCCTGACCTGATATGAGAGTTGTGTGGTAAACCGCTCTGCTCAAAAATAAGATCAGCAGATTCTGGGCACGAAGGCAATCGATGGATCTTCATATAGGGTGGGAATGTCAACTTGGGAAAATTGGCCATGAACCAGGGGAGGGACAGTATAGCATCCTTCTGCTTTTGTTATTTGCAGGATTTCAGCCAGACCTTTGGTTGTTACACCTGAATTGATTTGTGCATTTGGGGATCGGATGTGCATCAGATCCTCCTGTTTAGCAGAAAACATGTTTTTATTTTTGCAAAGTGATCGCTGACAGGAAATATGAGATAGAGAGATAGAAACGTGAAAGTATATTTTTGAAATAGCCCTGAAGAATTATTTATTTTAAAGATTTATATTATCTGTTCTGTTTGTGAATGTGAACCAAATGAACTTCGCGCTCTTAAATTGCGGGGAGGGAGAAGAGAAGGACTGAATTAAAACATCAGTGGTTTGCAATAGGGCTGCAGTCTTATATTTCATTCTTTATTGCAGTTCTTTTTGGCTATGCTACTACAATAATCCCCCGGAAGTATACGTATTATGTATCAACTGCTCTGTTTGCAATATTTGGCTTCCGGATGCTTTGGGAAGGCTTGAAGATGAGTCCTGATGAAGGTCAGGAAGAGCTGGAAGAAGTGCAAGCAGAAATCAAAAAGAAAGATGAAGCGGTATGTATGATGACCTCTCATTCTCTCTCACTCACACACACACACACACACACACACACACACACACTCGTTTCAGTGCAATACGCCTGTTTCAATCCGATTTGGGTCTCAACGGGTATCCCGGCTAAGATTTTACAAAGCAAAATGCTGTGAATGCTGGAAATCTGAAGTAAAATTAAAATGTTGGAAATACTCTTCTGTGCCGCGAATAGTTGTTCTGACAAATGATCATTGACCTCCAGTATTAACTCTGCCTCACTCTCCATAAATGAATGTTGCTGGATCTGCTGAAAAATGTACCCTCTAATTGTATTTAATTTGCCGTTGTTTATGTGCACAGATCCCTTAATGTTTATATGCTGCAGCTGCTCATGTAACCTAGAGGGGCCACGTTGTGCGTGGAAAGTCTGGGGTTGCTGCTTGGTGGCACAGTTTACAGAGTAAATTGCTGCTGATTTCCAGCATTTTATGCTTATGTTTGGAAGATTTTATTTGGGGTTGGGTGAAGGTGTAAGGGAAAGAAGTGTATTTGGTATTTTTTTTGCATGATTGAGCTTAAATGCGATCGTTTAAGGTTCAAAGACCCGAGTACTGTTGTTCTTGAATAGTTTGTTCCAAATCCTTTAATTTATTTGAAAACACCTCTGATCACAGCTTCATTCAAAGGCTCTCTCAATTTTAGTGTAATGCTAGCAATGAAAAGTCAGCTGAGCACAAGAATAAGTCTTGCTACAATATGTAGGGCATTTATGAGACAACATCTGGAGTACTGTGTGCAGATGTACTTGCCTTGGAAGTGGAAGAGTGAGGGCTCATTAGATTGGCTCCTGGGACAAAAATTTGTTTTAAAACTCTTCCCTTCCCATCTCCTCTGCATCTTCACATATGTTCCCTTCTTATCATAGTATCATATAATTTACAGTGCAGAAGGAGGCCATTCGGCCCATCGAGTCCACACCACCCCTTGGAAAGCGCACCCCACCCAAGCCCACACCCCATCCCCGCAATCCCACCCAACCCAACCCAATCTTTTTTGGACACTAAGGGCAATTTACCATGGCCAATCCACCTAACCTGCACATTTGTGGACTGTGGGAGGAAACCCGAGCCCCCGGAGGAAACCCATGCAGCCACACGGAGAAAGTGCAAACTCCATACAGACAGTGACCCAAGCCGGGAATCGAACCTGGGACCCTGGAGCTGTGAAGCAACTGTGCTAACCACTATGCTACCCTGCCCCCTATAGGTCCCACTTTTTCCTCAACTATCCTTTTGCTCTTTGTATACCGGTAAAACATCTTGGATTTTCTTAATCTTGCTTGCAAATATTTTTCATGCCCTCTCTTTGATTTCCTTATTTCTTTTTTTTCTTGATCCCTGTACTTTCTATACTCCTCCTAGGCTATTAGTGTTGATTTTTTTTTTGTGACCATCATAAGCTTTCTTTTTACCTTCCCCTGTGTTTTTCCAGATAACCATGGAGATTAGATTTGGCAATACCATTCTTATTTTTGTTGGGGACATGTCTGCTTTGTACCTTCAGGATCTCACTTCTTAATGCTTCCCACTGGTTTACCAATGATTTATCCTTTAGCAGTCTTGCCCAGTCCACCTCAGCCAAATCACTTCTCAATTTTGTAAAATTTGCCTTCTCCCCTCAGTTTAAAACTTTTACTCCCTATTTATCTCTGTCCTTTTCTATAATAACAATAAATCTAACTGAATTGTGGTCACTATCCCCAATGCCCACTGTCACTTCACCCACTTGCCCATCTTCATTTCCCAAGACTAAATCTAGAATTGTCTCTTCTTGTTGGGCTTGTCATACAAAGAACAAACAAAGAACAAAGAAATGTACAGCACAGGAACAGGCCCTTCGGCCCTCCAAGCCCGTGCCGACCATACTGCCCGACTAAACTACAATCTTCTACACTTCCTGGGTCCGTATCCTTCTATTCCCATCCTATTCATATATTTGTCAAGATGCCCCTTAAATGTCCCTATCGTCCCTGCTTCCACTACCTCCTCCGGTAGCGAGTTCCAAGTACCCACTACCCTCTGCGTAAAAAACTTGCCTCGTACATCTACTCTAAACCTTGCCCCTCTCACCTTAAACCTATGCCCCCTAGTAATTGACCCCTCTACCCTGGGGAAAAGCCTCTGACTATCCACTCTGTCTATGCCCCTCATAATTTTGTATACCTCTATCAGGTCGCCCCTCAACCTCCTTCGTTCCAGTGAGAACAAACCAAGTTTATTCAATCGCTCCTCATAGCTTATGCCCTCCATACCAGGCAACATTCTGGTAAATCTCTTCTGCACCCTCTCTAAAGCCTCCACATCCTTCTGGTAGTGTGGCGACCAGAATTGAACACTATACTCCAAGTGTGGCCTAACTAAGGTTCTATACAGCTGCAACATGACTTGCCAATTCTTATACTCAATGCCCCGGCCAATGAAGGCAAGCATGCCGTATGCCTTCTTGACTACCTTCTCCACCTGTGTTGCCCCTTTCAATGACCTGTGGACCTGTACTCCTAGATCTCTTTGACTTTCAATACTCTTGAGGGTTCTACCATTCACTGTATATTCCCTACCTGCATTAGACCTTCCAAAATGCATTACCTCACATTTGTCCGGATTAAACTCCATCTGCCATCTCTCCGCCCAAGTCTCCAGACAATCTAAATCCTGCTGTATCCTCAGACAGTCCTCATCGCTATCCGCAATTCCACCAACCTTTGTGTCGTCTGCAAACTTATTAATCAGACCAGTTACATTTTCCTCCAAATCATTTATATATACTACAAAGAGCAAAGGTCCCAGCACTGATCCCTGTGGAACACCACTGGTCACAGCCCTCCAATTAGAAAAGCATCCCTCCATTGCTACCCTCTGCCTTCTATGGCCTAGCCAGTTCTGTATCCACCTTGCCAGTTCACCCCTGATCCCGTGTGACTTCACCTTTTGTACTAGTCTACCATGAGGGACCTTGTCAAAGGCCTTACTGAAGTCCATATAGACAACATCTACTGCCCTACCTGCATCAATCATCTTAGTGACCTCCTCGAAAAACTCTATCAAGTTAGTGAGACACGACCTCCCCTTCACAAAACCGTGCTGCCTCTCACTAATACGTCCATTTGCTTCCAAATGGGAGTAGATCCTGTCTCTAAGAATTCTCTCCAGTAATTTCCCTACCACTGACGTAAGGCTCACCGGCCTGTAGTTCCCGGGATTATCCTTGCTACCCTTCTTAAACAGAGGAACAACATTGGCTATTCTCCAGTCCTCCGGGACATCCCCTGAAGACAGTGAGGATCCAAAGATTTCTGTCAAGGCCTCAGCAATTTCCTCTCCAGCCTCCTTCAGTATTCTGGGGTAGATCCCATCAGGCCCTGGGGACTTATCTACCTTAATATTTTTTAAGACACCCAACACCTCGTCTTTTTGGATCACAATGTGACCCAGGCTATCTACACCCCCTTCTCCAGACTCAACATCTACCAATTCCTTCTCTTTGGTGAATACTGATGCAAAGTATTCATTTAGTACCTCGCCCATTTCCTCTGGCTCCACACATAGATTCCCTTGCCTATCCTTCAGTGGGCCAACCCTTTCCCTGGCTACCCTCTTGCTTTTTATGTACGTGTAAAAAGCCTTGGGATTTTCCTTAACCCTATTTGCTAATGACTTTTCGTGACCCCTTCTAGCCCTCCTGACTCCTTGCTTAAGTTCCTTCCTACTTTCCTTATATGCCACACAGGCTTCGTCTGTTCCCAGCCTTTTAGCCCTGACAAATGCCTCCTTTTTCTTTTTGACGAGGCCTACAATATCACTCGTCATCCAAGGTTCCCGAAAATTGCCGTATTTATCTTTCTTCCTCACAGGAACATGCCGGTCCTGTATTCCTTTCAACTGACACTTGAAAGCCTCCCACATGTCAGATGTTGATTTGCCCTCAAACATCCGCCCCCAATCTATGTTCTTCAGTTCCCGCCTAATATTGTTATAATTAGCCTTCCCCCAATTTAGCACATTCGTCCTCGGACCACTCTTATCCTTGTCCACCAGTACTTTAAAACTTACTGAATTGTGGTCACTGTTACCGAAATGCTCCCCTACTGAAACATCTACCACCTGGCCGGGCTCATTCCCCAATACCAGGTCCAGTACCGCCCCTTCCCTAGTTGGACTGTTTACATATTGTTTTAAGAAGCCCTCCTGGATGCTTACAAACTCCGCCCCGTCTAAGCCCCTGGCACTAAGTGAGTCCCAGTCAATATTGGGGAAGTTGAAGTCTCCCATCACCACAACCCTGTTGTTTTTACTCTTTTCCAAAATCTGTCTACCTATCTGCTCCTCTATCTCCCGCTGGCTGTTGGGAGGCCTGTAGTATACCCCCAACATTGTGACTGCACCCTTCTTATTCCTGATCTCTACCCATATAGCCTCACTGCCCTCTGAGGTGTCCTCTCGCAGTATAGCTGTGATATTCTCCCGAACAAGTAGCGCAACTCCACCTCCCCTTTTACATCCCCCTCTATCCCGCCTGAAACATCTAAATCCTGGAACGTTTAGCTGCCAATCCTGCACTTCCCTCAACCAGGTCTCTGTAATGGCAACAACATCATAGTTCCAAGTAGTAATCCAAGCTCTAAGTTCATCTGCCTTACCCGTAATGCTCCTTGCATTAAAACATATGCACTTCAGGCCACCAGACCCGCTGTGTTCAGCAACTTCTCCCCGTCTGCTCTGCCTCAGAGCCACACTGTCCCTATTCCCTAGTTCTCCCTCAATGCTCTCACCTTCTGACCTATTGCTCCCGTGCCCACCCCCCTGCCATACTAGTTTAAACCCTCCCGTGTGACACTAGCAAACCTCGCGGCCAGGATATTTATGCCTCTCCGGTTTAGATGCAACCCGTCCTTCTTATACAGGTCACACCTGCCCCGGAAGAGCTCCCAGTGGTCCAGATAATGGAAACCCTCCCTCCTACACCAGCTGTTTAGCCACGTGTTTATCTGCTCTTTCTTCCTATTTCTAGCCTCACTGGCACGTGGCACAGGGAGTAATCCCGAGATTACAACCCTCAAGGTCCTGTCTTTTAACTTTCTGCCTAGCTCCCTGAACTCCTGCTGCAGGACCTCATGCCCCTTCCTGCCTATGTCGTTAGTACCAATATGTACAACGACCTCTGCCTGTTTGCCCTCCCCCTTGAGGATTCCCTCTACCCGTTCGGAGACATCCTGGACCCTGGCACCAGGGAGGCAACATACCATCCTGGAGTCTCTTTCACGTCCACAGAAGCGCCTATCTGTGCCCCTGACTATAGAGTCCCCTATTACTATTACTCTTCTGCGCTTTGACCCTCCTTTCTGAACATCAGAGCCAGCCGTGGTGCCACTGCTCTGGCTGCTGCTGTATGGTTTTTTTTAAATTCTGGACACAATACATTAATTTTTCAACGTCCATGCCCCTTGTATTGTTTGAAATCCAGTTACTAGTAGTATGACTGCCCCTTTCTTATTCCTAAGCTCAACCCATAAAGCCTCATTTGTTAATCGGTTTAGTGTATCATCCCTTCTCACAACTGTAATTGATTCTTTAGCCCTTTTTGTCACCCACTCTATCCTGCCTGAAAACTCTATATCCAGGGATATTGAGCTGCCAATTTTGCCCCTCCTTTAGCCAGATTTCTATTATAGCAAGGACATCCTGCTGCCATGTGTCTATCTGTGCCTTTAGTTCATCTGCCTTGTTTGTAATATTCTTTGCTTTGGAGTGTAAACAGTTCAATCACGTAAATTTCATTTGCTGGATTATTTTTAAACCCTAGTTTCTTTTGTCTTTCTGACTTGCTGGCTACATCACTTAACGGCCTACCTCCTGTTTCCTGATCTGAATCTGACCCATCTAAGCCCACCCTTGGGTTTCCACCCCACTGCCATACTAGTTTAAAACCTCCCCAACTGCATGAGCAAAAGCTGCTCCAAGGATATTGGTTCCCGTTCTGCCCGAGTGCAACCCATCGAGCTTGCAAAGGTCCCTCCTTCCCCAGAATTGGTCCTAATGCCTCGAGAATCTAACTCCCTTCCTGATACATCATTTCTCTAGCCATGCATTTATCTGGTCCAAGCTCTTCTTCCTGCTCTCACTAGCAGATGACACAGGGAGTAATCCTGAGAATATCACATTTGTGGTCTTGCATTTTAATTTACCTCCTAAATGCAACTTGCAGATTCTCATGCCTTTGTTTACCTAATTGATCATGATCACTGGCTGTTCACCCTCCCTCTCCAGAATGTCCTGCAGCCTCTTGTGATATCCCTGGCACCAGGGAAGCATCCTGGATTCATGTCTGCAACCACAGTAGCACCTGTCTGTACCTGAGTCCCCTATCACTACAGCTCGTTTTTTCCCCCGTCTGTACAGCAGAGCCACCTATGGTCCCATGAAGTTGGCTGTTGTTGCTTTTCCCTGACATTCCCAAAATGTCCAAAGCAGGTATATCTGTTTGACAGGGAATGTCCGAGTTGATGGTGGAGGCAGAGATAAGACCCTAAACTCTCTTTTTTAAGTAATTGCACTTTTAGTGCTGTAAACTGCAGGGCTATGGGCTGTGTGCAGGAAGATGGGATTAGAAAGGACACCTGGGTGTCTTTGTGCCGGCATGGACAAGATTAGCTGAATGGGCCCTTCTCTACTGTATTATTTCTACAGTAACCTGGAAGGTGAATTCAATGTATTCGGGCCAATTTCTTAGCACAGTACGTTCTAGTGCCAAACAAGGGAGCAGGCTTTTCTAGATCTGGTAATGTGCATAGTAAAGGATCCTCAAGGTGACAGCGTAGAATTTCATGCTCAGTTTGAAGGTGAGATTGGAGAAGTGTAGAACTGAGACTAGTATTTTAGTCCTAAATAAAGATATTACAAAGTTTTGAAGCCAGAGTTGGTTAAAAAGTAAACTTAGAGATGCAGTGGCAGAAAATAAATTTAATTTATTATCTCATGGGATGTGGATGTTGCTGGCAAGGCCAATATTTGTTAGCCATCCCTAATTTCCCTTGAATTGATCGGCTTACTAGGCCATTTCAGAGGGCAGTTGAGTCAACCACATTGTTGTGGGCCAGGTGTCAGAAAGGCCAGACCAGGTTTACAGATTTCTTCCCTATAGGACTTTAATAATTCAGATGGCTTTTATGACAATAGACAGTTTCACGGTCGCTATTACTGAGACTGGCATTGAATTCCAAATTTATGCCTTGTTGAAATTTGAACCTGTGCCTGTGTCCCCAGAGCATTATCGGGGGCCTGGGGTTACTTGTGCAGTGACATTGCCACTACACCACCATCTCTCAGCAAAGATTTATCTCCTTGAGAAAGAAAGATTCTCTGAGAATGGGGAGGAGGAATCATCCATGACTAAATAAGGACATTGAGGATAATACCAAATTGAAAGAAGCAATGTACAATCTTGCAAAGAATAGTGGCCAGATGATTGGACAAATTTGAAGAACCAGTCGAAGTATGACCAAAAAAAAAAACAATTGAGGGAAAAATCAGTACAAGAGTAAGCTAGAATTAGAAAAACAGTAAGTGTTCTACAAATATTTAGAAAGGAAAAGAATAATTAAAGCAAGTGTGTCTCCTCTGGGGAGTTAATTATATAAAACCAGGAAATGATGGAAGTGGTGAAACAGGTATTTTGTGCTTGATCTGTTTTCACTTTAGCAGACTTGGGAAACTTTCCAGAGATGCTTGAAAATCGAGAGGTAAAAGGGAGGCATTTAAAACGGTCAGCATCACCAGGGAAATGGTATTGGCAAAACTATTAGAACTGGCTGACTGACGAGCCCCCAGATGGCCTGTCCTAGGTTCTTAAAGAGGTGGCTGCAGAGCTAATGAATACATTGGTTATGATTTTCCAAAAGATCTTGGATTATTGCTTAAAAATACATTTTGTTGAAACTTTTCATCTTGCTTCAACAACTGTCTATGCCAGCAATTTTTTTTTAAATGTTGAATACCCAATTATTTTTTTCCAATTAAGGGGCAATTTAGCGTGGTCAATCCACCTACCTGCACATCTTTGGGTTGTGGGGGTGAAACCCACGTAGACACTTGGAGAATGTGCAAACTCCACAGGGACAGAGACCCAGAGCTGGGATTGAACCTGGGACCTCGGCGCCATAGGCAGCAGTGCTAACCACTGCACCGCCGTGACGACCTATCTATGTACAGCAATGTTCAAATTCTGTTCTACCAAATGACTTTCTTAGATTCTGTAAGGGTTCCAATGGATTGGAAAATAGCAAATATAACTACTCTTCAAGAAAGGAGGGAGACACGAGCACAAAACTATATGTTGGTTAGCCTAGCATCTATATCTATCAGGGGGGAATTGCTGGAATCCATTATTAAGAAGGTTATAACAGGATACTTGGAAAATCAGATTGGGAACAGGTGAAACTAACATAGTTTTGACTAATTTATTTGAAGAAGTAACAAGCAATGTGGATAATGGAGAATCTGTAGTGTGGTGTACTTGGATTTCCAAAAGGATTTTGATATCAAAGATTACAGATTACAGCTCATGTTGTGGGGAAATATATTAGCATGGAAAAGGGCTGGTTAGGTAATGGGGAGGAGGGATGAATGAATCATTTTTTGGGTTGGCATGGTGTAACTGGTGGAGTGCCGTATGGTTCCAAATGGTATCGTATTGGGTTGATTTCTGAATGGACTATTGAAGCAGTGTGTTATGGTGTTTCTCTCAATGTGGTGCTACAAATAAACTAAACTAAAACATGGAAGAATTTGTGTTTGATATCAATGGTCTGTTTTATCCTGTTCAATTCCACCACTAACATGGTAGTTAAAATAGCAAATAAAATGTATCTGCATGTTGTATTCATCAAAAGCAGCTCAAAATACATTGTATCCTTTTAGTTGATACTTCCTAGTTTCAGACTTGGTTAATTAGATTCAGGTTGAAACCCTAAAAATACGATATCCATATTTTCTTAATTGTTTTTTAAAAAAAGTTTTCTCTCTCTATATTTAAGCTTCAGCGATCAAAAACTGTAAATGGCCCACAGGATATTGAGTCGGGATCGTCAACGCATCAGTCACAAAAGAGGCGGCTGCCCTGTATTTCTCCAATTTTCATTCAGGCTTTTACCCTCACCTTTTTAGCAGAATGGGGAGATCGATCACAACTAACTACCATTGTATTAGCTGCTAGGGAGGTGAGTTCTTTGAGTTTTAATTTTTGCTTAGAAAATTGATTAATCCGGATTTTGGTGTATTTTTCATTTCAGAGGAGGAGAAATGAGTTGGCTTAATTTTGCCTTTCATGATGAGGGCTGACATGATTGTGGACTTGCGTCACTTTCTTGAGCCATTCAGTCTGCCTTGAAAGAAAAGTCTAAAAATTTGACTTGTTGACTTTTATTCATTCATCGAATGTTCCTGGGAGGAGCAGCTTTTATTAACCTTGTGAACGTCCTGGTGAACCACTGTCTTGAACTGTTGCAGTCTTCCTGGTGACGTTACTCTCCGTGTTAGGGAGCTGCAAGATAAAGGAAAAACAGCATTTATATTTTCAACTCTGCGGATTTCCTATTCATTGACTTTGGGAAGTGTGTTAGGGTGCTGCAGTGCATCTAATAGATGGTACAAACAACTTTTTTAATGATTTCCTTGATTTCAAATGCACTGCAATTTAATAAAGCAAACAAAATGACTTAATTGTATCTTTTCATAAATTTATACTTGGAAGTATCCCACATATCTTGCCAAAACAATAGACCCTATTTTGACATGGACCTAATCTTTCTTTGCATATAACTTGTTAAAACTTTTCTACCAGTTTCTCTCTCTTCCCCCACCTATTTTAATTTGAACATTGCTTGCTGGGTATGATATGAGGGGCTGTTTAGCACAGGGCTAAATCGCTGGCTTTGAAAGCAGACCAAGGCAGGCCAGCAGCACGGTTCAATTCCCGTACCAGCCTCCCCGAACAGGCGCCGGAATGTGGTGACTAGGGGCTTTTCACAGTAACTTCATTTGAAGCCTACTTGTGACAATAAGTGATTTTCATTTCATTTTTTTTCATTATTAATGTGTGCTGATCTGATTGTTCCCACTAGTCCCTTAGCTTGTTATGAATGATATTGAATGTGAGTGTCTAGATTGAAGAGAGTATCTCAGCTGAATTTAGCACTGTGTACTTCCAACAGAGGTTACTGGATAACAATTAGTAATAACAACCCAGGTTAGGGTTTCTCCTGGCCCAGGGACACTGGTACCATTGGCGTACCCCTAAGCAATTCCCTTTGCAGTAGCCAGCTGAACAGTCAAATTATTTCACAACTTTTTTGAAGTATGCAAGTTGATTAATGGGTTCCAATAGAAATGTTTAGTATGTGTATATAACAGGAATTCAGTGATATTATATATTGTCATTCTAATAGGTGTGAATTGGAAGAGCGATGGCCTGCAGGGTGACTGCCCAAATGCAGGAAGGTGGAATTGGACTAGGTGGCTTTGTCGAATGGCCTCCATCTGTATTGTAAATTTTCCAGGATTCTGTGATACTATTGTGCACTCTTTCCTGCAGGATCCCTTTGGTGTTGCTGTAGGTGGAACATTAGGGCACTGCCTTTGTACTGGATTGGCAGTTATTGGAGGAAGGATGGTTGCTCAAAAAATCTCTGTTAGAACCGGTAAGAATTGAGACTAGCTTTATTTCTGAAAAAGAAATTACAGATTAAATTGTCAAATGAATACATTAGACTGGATTGAATTCCTCTCCTCCTTTCCCATTGTGAGGATGGTAGGAACAAAATGCTGAGTGTTAATTGGTTAAATGGGATATGACTGCTATAGACAAAATAAGAGTCACGTATAAATTCTGGACATGTGGTGAAGTCCAAATCAGTGCTGCTGTTGTGAAATAAATATGAAGGCACAACAGCATTTGCCAGGAGGCATAAGAGCGCATGATGGTATGTGGTCTAGCACTATTAGTTGCTGGTACTTATACACTTGTACATTTCTATCAGATGTATAGAAAAGTGCATTGTTGTTCATGAGTTGAAACCAAATGTTTAATGTACTTGAATATGGATCAGCTCTTCTTTAAATCAGTAAATTAGAGAACATTTTAGGTTTTATGAGTGGGACACAAATACAAGAGCAAAGAAGTATGATCTAACGGTACCAAACATTGATTCGGCCACACTTGGACTGCGTGCAATTTTAGTTCCACATTGTAGAAAGAACATTAAAACCATAGAGCGCATTCCATGTAGATTAATTTGGAATGGAGAATGTTTTGGGGAAATATTGCCACTAGTTCTAGAGGTTACAGAGTGAATTGATATTTTTAAAAGTTGGTGGCTTTTGATGGGTTCAATCAAAATTTCTCCGGTTGATGTGTCTAATGTGGGGTCATTAATTAAATTGGTCACTGCGCATCAGTGGAGATTCGGAGACATTTCTTTACAAAGTGTTGAAGCTGAGGGAATGGTGAATAAGCATTTGAGCAGAATAAGTTACAAGCTTGTAAAAGAGCAAGGCAGCGTGATTAGTTTTCGATTAGCAAAGAACCAGCGCAGACATGATGGCCTCTTTTTATGCTGTAAACATTTGTGTTGATGAAATGTCAACTGTTCGTTGGGATGTCCATCTGAACAGCAGATGCTATTATACATTGAAACAGAATGAAAAATTGCTCATATTTTTTAATGAATGAAGCAATGTAGATCAAAGTGTAGACAAAATGGAAAGTGCTGGAAATACCCTGCAAGTCAACCAACATCTGTGGAGAGCGAGTGAGAGAGAAAGTTAACTTTTCAGGTCTGACTTTCACCAGAGCTGATAAGTTAAACATTTAAAATATATATACATTTTTATTCAGGTTTTCCATTTTTACAAATTTTTCAACAAAACCCATATTCCTCACAGTAGATGATGCACAAAACCAATATAACAAAAACCTGCCATCTCCAAATCTTTCATCGACCCCATGACAATGCACTTTCTCCATAAAGGAATTCCATTAAGTCCCCCAGCCATACCGAGGCATTGGGCAGAGAAGAGGACCTCCACCCTAGCAGAATGTTCCTCTGGGCAATCAGCGAGGTGAAGGCAAGGACATCTGCCTTCACTCCCATCTGCAGCCCTGGCAAGTCCGACACCCGAAACGTCGACACCAAAGGACGAGGTTCCAGCTCGACATTCAGAATCGTGGGCATGATGTTGAAGAAGGAGATCCAAAAGCTTACCATTTTGAGACAAGACCAGAACATGTGTGTGTGATTGGCCAGTTCCCTGGAATACCGCTTGCACCTGTCCTATACCTTTAAAACCCTCATCCTAATTTTGGTCAGGTGCGCCCTGTGTACCACCTTAAACTGGATCAGACCAAGCTGCACACATGAAAACATGGAGTTCACCCTACCAAGGCTTTCACAACACATCTCATCTATTATAAGCCCCGTTTCCCTTTCCCACTTCACCTTCTGGCAAACCTGAGTCATCAGACACAATTCACCCATAAATACCAGATGTGCTACCCTCTTTGGACCCCGCCAGCGAAAGTATCCTTTCCAACAGAGACGTCCGCGATGCCTCAGGAAATGTTGGGAAGGCCACCCGCTCAAAATTCCTGACCTGGAGGCACCTAAATGAATTTCTTTCACCCCCTAGCTCAAACTTCATCGTCAATTCCTCCACGCTGGTAAACCGTCCCTCAAACAGATCCCGGAATCTCTCCAGCCCCTTCCCACACTCAACATTGCAATATCGATGGCTCATACAAATGATTGGCACAGATAGGGGCCAGCTTTAACACGGCTCCAAGCTTAAAATGCTGCCTGAATTATCTCCATATCTGCGTAGATACGACCCCCGGGTTCGAAGAGTACTTAACAGGAGTAAACTGAAGCAAAGCCATCACCAACACACCCAGGCTAGACCGCCTGCACAACCTCCCCTCTATCTTATGGGCGGCACGGTAGCACAGTGGTTAGCATTGTTGCTTTAATAATCTTTATTATTGTCACAAGTAGATTTACGTTAACACTGCAATGAAGTTACTGTGAAAAGCCCCTAGTCGCCACATTCCGGCGCCTGTTCAGGTACACAGAGGGAGAAGTCAGAATATCCAAAACAGCACGTCTTTCGGGACTTGTGGGAGGAAACCGGAGCACCTGGAAAAACCCACACAGACACTGGGAGAACGTGCAGACTCCATACAGACAAGTGACCCAAGCTGGGAATCGAATCTGGGACCCCGGAGCTATGAAGCAACATTGCTACCCACTGTGCTACCGTGCTGCCCCATTCTGAATTCCCATAGTCGCCATCAGAAAACTACTCCTCTCCTCCCTCCCGTCCCTCCCCGAACCAAACCCCACCCTAACATCCATATTGATCATATTCCAGAGAACCATAATCCCTTCTAACCAACCCCCATTCCCCAACCAGACAAAAACACTTAAATCATGGAACCACTAAAGCAGTTCCAACAGACCTCATTCCTGTTTGTTAGCTAAACACTATAATTCTAGTGAGGTAGTCCTTCCCAGGGCCGAAAGTGCCCCTACCCAACCTGGTTACCGAAGTAGAGTACAAAATTCAACACCCCTTCCAAATGTATCTTCCCGCCGGGAGCCATATATTTCCAAATATGAGAAATGTTGCCTTAAACAATATTCCACGAAACAACCCTATACCAACCCAAAAAACAATGAAATAACAGATATATGCAAAATACCCTAAAACCCCTTCCCATTAACCATAACAAGTTCGCACAGAGTCTGTTTAACTTGGCCCCAGTCCATGCTCTGTAACAAATGCTTCTGCCTCCTCTGAAGTATCACAATAATGGTCCTTTGACCTGAAGGTAACACACCGCCTCGCAGGGTACACCACTCCAAACCTCACTCCACTCTTGTATAATGTCGTTTTGGCCTTATTAAGACCGCCTGCTTCCTCCCCAACTCCGCACTGAGATGCTGATATATTCTAATATGGCTTCCTTCTCATCTCCGGTCAGGATTCTCCTTGGCCCACTTCAGGACCCACTCCTTCTCCTGGAACCTGGCTGTCACTGCTCGTGGTGGCTCGTTCATCCAAGGCTTCTGCTGGAGTGTCCGGGCCCTACCCAACCCGGGGGGGGGGGGGCATCTTAACAAACATATGCGAAAAGTACTTGGATTCAGGCCGTCCACACACCCCCAGCACCCTGGCGACCCTGAGGTTTTGTTTCCTCGACTGGTTCTCCAGAGGTCATCTACCTCTGCACTCAGATTCTTGTTCTTTTCCACTACCACTGCAATCCCAGTCTCCAGCGAAGCAATTTGGTCACTGTGCCTCAACAAAGCCACTTTCACCCCTTTTAACACCTCGCCATGCACCTTTACAGCCTCCAAAGTCCTCTCCAACTTCTCCCTAATAGGACCCATTGACGCCTTAATTGACTTGCGCAGAGTTTCAAACATCATTCAGCATTGCCCCTCAAATGATTCTCTAACCGTTTTTCGAACTCTATGGCCAGTACCCCTGTTGGCATAACTGTCGTGATTGTGGCGGCCCTGACTGCCTGGCCCGCCATCGCTGAGGCTCGATGCGAAGCTTCCGAGTCAGTTAAAGAATTTCCAGCCACAGATTTCTTAGTTGTGTCCTTTTGTGACATACTTCTCCTCTCTGACCCCGAGGAAAAGATTTTCTGTCAAAAAAAACAAAGTACCCTACAGGAGCTACCTAGTGCACAACCTCCTCCTACGTGCCACCACTGGAAGTCAAGAAAAGTTAGAAATGTTATCGATTTTTGAGCGAGTGCAAAGGGCAGGGTGGGATGAGGAAAAAAGGGAACCTGCATGATAGAGCGATAGACCAAAGTACAACAGCACCTGCGTTGACCTACTTTCATAGATTACAAAAAAACTGATTTGTGAGTTTAGTAGATTGTATAATGGAAACAAAATCTAGATTTTTAAATGTTATAAAATTAACATTTGGTTTAATTATTCTCTTTTTGTTTTTAGTGACCATCATTGGTGGAATAGTCTTCCTGGCATTTGCACTCTCCGCCTTGTTCATCAGCCCAGATGGCGGGTTTTAGCAAGAATGATGACCACATCATCCATTTCCAACTCTTAATTTCGATGTTTATAAATGTACAGTGTAACTTCATACTGCAGAGGACTTGATGGAGACCCATGCCTCCTGTACAGTTTACATGTATTTTGGGTTCTGAGGGCACGTAGTGAGGTTATCAACCCAAACAACCTTGCTGCATGTTACATTTTCTGTATGAATATTTCACTAAGTAGGTGCCACATCCGAATGCTGTAAGCATAAACATTGGTGATTGGAGGTAGCTTTCAACAGAGCTCCAGCATTAAATGGGAAGCTAAATTTTAACAATGAAGTAAACCTTACGGTCCTCAAACGTTAAAGAAAATGTTTCTCCGCTGTTCTGTTTAGAGCACTCCTGTATTGCATTCTGCCCATTCTTGTAAAAGATTATTTGAAAATGTTCCTTGCGGAGCCCCCCACCCACAAATAAAATTGGGCCTCCATTGTATTAATTGAAGGATCTTTATCATCAAGTCATGCAAATTTGTTAATATTAGAATATATTTTGGGAATCTTGTACAACTGGTAATGCCTCGCCAAATAAGCAGATAATATTGAGTCTGGTTTAAAAGAGCAACTCTTTAGCAGCATTAGCCCATAATTATCTGGGCTGTGTTTTATAATTCTAATAACCAGGTTTGTGAAGTGGCCGTTATGTGATCAACTTTTATGTTAATTGTGTAAGCTGGTGCTCTTCTATTGACTGAGCTGCAGTTTTGTAACTGCTCTGGTGCTCTCCATTTTTCTGGTTATTTTTGATTAGATCGGTTTATGTCAGTTACAAAGTGAGGGATTGATCAGGAAAACAAGTTGTGATTGTTTCTGCTGGTATTAGAATTACAAATTAATGTCTGTTAAAGTTCACTCTAGCAGTTGCAGCAAATGCTGTTTTATCACTGGTCTTGCTGCAACTTTTAATATTTATTATAGCTATTTAAATTCATATTTGTAGGACTTTGGAATGGAGTCTTTCTTGTTTCTCAGTTATGTCCGTAAAGCAGAGAAGACTCTGAGGTGGAATAGGAGAAATGTATGTTTTGATGCACATCCACTTCCTAAAATTGTTCTGTGATTAATTATTCAAATTCTGGTAATTACTAAAAACTTGCCATCTCCTAATCTGCCTTGAAAATGGGAATGTACAATTAATGAATAGAAGTGGCATCAGGATTTACCGCATAGTGACTACCTGATTTTAATCAAAACGTTATAACATTATCTTTTTAAGAATACACTATCCTTTTTTTTCAAGATGTAAGTACTAAATTATGTGAATGCAACAGTGCATACTTTTAACATGCATATACTGGACCAACAGAAGTCCAGTTTATACCTCTCACTATTTTTAAGTTAGTTTGTTTTGCTTTGACGTGTTTCACAAATGTAAATATTGTGTGCTGTTGCATTTAATGCAGTATGCTCTTTACTGGAAAGACATTTTTGAGATTGTGACTGAAAACTAGGATTACTTATCTGTTAGACATAGCATCACTTGCCTGTGGCAATATTTTGCTGGTAACTGAGACAGTTTTATACAGAGGAATTAATTATTTCCATAATATAAAAATATTCAGTTTTGCATATTGAAATCGCCTTAATACACAGGAATTGGAAATTTAGAAGACCATTTGATTTCTTGAATGCATCCAATAATTTTTACGACTAAAGGATTATTTGTAAAAGTGCTCCTTGTTTGCACTGTTGGTCCACAGGGAAAAATGCAGGAATCCTAATTTGGCTGCTCATGCTGTGGTTCAATGAGGGAATCGATTCATCGGCGATTGAGAAGGGAGAATCTTAACACCAGCATATATAATAAATTTCAGTTTCAAAGCAAGCACATGTCAGAGGAGTGGTGCTGCAATATTGTAGCTGCACTCAGAGTTGGGTTCTGTGTTGAGCGCACAACTTTACCCCTTGTATGGTCATTGTGAACTATTTTTATCTACAGTACCTTTTTTAAAAAACTTCTCGACTCTGCTGAATGTCTGATGAATTATGGAATTTGAATTTCCTGATCTGTTATGCAGCTAATGCAGTGTATAGCAAATGGTGCTTTTGGCAAGCAGTTTTACATTCAGTTCTCAGCGCACACAGGACTCCTTATCAAGTTTATCTTTATCCATATAGAGTATTTCTTTGCCCTTTTGCAGTAAATGAAAATTGTGGCTTTTGTGTTAAGAAATTAGAATTCTTAAGTTTTGTGGTCTTCCATCCACATTGCTCGGCCACTTAGCTGAGTGCCATCGGACTCTTCCTAAAAATTGCTTGATGAAGATTTTGTATAAAAATTGATCTAATCATGTATCTTATTGATTTCTGTTCCAAGTGGTGGTGTAGCATACCTATAACTGCAGGTGCAGTGCTGTCTCACTATTGTACTCAAAGTCTTAACTCTTGAACTCCCAACATGCATCTCAATTAGCTGATATACAGGAGTCAAAGTAAATGCTTAATTTGCACTGTTGAAGTAGACCGAAATAGCTTTGTGAATATTGGTTTGCAAGACTGCAGAACATTTTCATGTTACAATACAGAATTATAAGAAACTGAGACTTCATTGTACAGATTAGATTTTTACATATTGCTATGACCAGTGGATGTACTTTTATTTAGTATAAAAGGCAATATCTTCAGATCTGAAATTTTATTTCCAAAAGTTGTTAAAATACTGCTTAAGTTGTTTTCACAATTTAGAGGAATTAGTGTAAAACTATCTTCAGTTCATAATATTTTTCTCAATGATTTCCAGGTTCTGTTCTTCCCCCTCAGTCTTTCTTCCAGAATTTGTATTTTGGAGATTCCGGGTTATTTGGTGTATTGTAATAATGTATTTGCAATTTGGGTGCAGATTTAACTCTCATCTTTTGAGCACCATATGATTAAATCTGGCAAGCAAAAGTACGGAAAAATGAGTTTGCATGTTGTTCATTTCATAAAGTTTGTTTTATATATTTAACTTGGTTTTCACTAAGCTTTATGGAATTTTTCTTGTATTAAAGGCATGGACTGTGGTGCTGATGAAATTCCTTTTGGGTTAACTCCATTTAAATGATCACCATTTGACACTGCAGCAAAATCTTAATTTTTAAATCTCCAATACACAAGAGAAGAACCAAAATTGTGTAAATAATGAATTGTAACAAAGATTTTTGGCATTTAATTTTGGGCTCACATTAAAATGTTCGCATTAAGTGTAGCTTAATAGTTTAAAAAGCTCATCAAAATATCAACATCTTATTTCATGTCAACTTGCAACTTTTTGAGAGTTTGGCAACAATCTTTGTTTAAATAAAAAAGACATTTTCATTTAAAAATACCTTTTCACAACAGAATTTCCCAAAACACCGTACAGCCAGGGAAACTATTTAGAAGGGTTGTTACTGTTATAATGTAGAAAATCAATGCAGTCAATTGCACTCAACAATATGGAAATAGTCAGATAATTTGATTTGGTGATATTGGTTGGCGGATAAATTTTGACCAGAAAACAGGGGAATGCCTCCTACTGTTCAAAGTGTTAGATCTTTGATAATAAAAGGAATTGCCACCTTTCCTGAGTTAATAGATGATAACAGTGATCTCATACTGTTGCCTTCATACTGCAATGAATTGTTAAGTCTTGAGAGTGGAACTAAAGCTCACAATCTTCTGACTCGGGTGCCATCAGAACTGGGCCTGGCAGCAAATGAAGACTTGATTCGCTACCACTATTTTCTTAATCGGGAACTTGATAGTAATGACAAAGTTAGGCTATCACGTCCTAGTTCGTTAGATGCCCATCTGCCTACAAATAAAAATACGGAGTATTTTATGAAAAAGCTTTTTTAAATTTTCACCAGATATGGGCTTCGTTGGCTATGCCAGCATTACTGTCCATTCCTAATTGCCATTGCGAACGTGGTGTGAGCTGTTGTCTTCAACCTCTGCCGTACATGTGGTGCACCTAAAATGTGGACTCTCATTGCTTCTCCAAGAATCAGTCATAACTGCAAAGGAGGCCATTTAAGAGTAATCGGTTCCTCAGTCCCCAAATTTTCTGAGACTGGCAAACGTCTCCAGCATGTTTGCCACACAATTAGTGGCCTACGCACCTTCAATGCCCTCTGGCGTCCCCACGATCCAGAGATTTTGCCTCCTGCAATGGTTCTCCAACTTCTCTGCCTTTTTTTTTTACTGCTTGTCACCATCCCCATTTCCGCATCCAGCGAGGCCAATTGATTTCTGTGGCCCCCACCCCCTCTTCCAGGTCCTGCCTCTGCTCCGTATGCTCAATCATCACCCTAAGCAGATAGCCAAGCCCTCGGCCTCCTTGCTTTGCTGCTGGAACTTGTTGAGGAATTCCAGCAGCTACACCGTTGAACACTGGGTTAGCAACGCCGCCCCCTACTCTCCACCATCTTCTCCTTTGCCACAGCACTATTACTCTCTCGCTCCAGATGCTGCCTCTTTCTTGTTGCACGCCTCATCCGATGAGCCATAAACTAGTCCCACCAGAGTAGTATTACATTTCCTTAGTCCTCATGCACGTTCTGCCATCAAACACTACACATTTAATAATAATCTTTTATTCTCACAAGTATGAAGTTACTGTAAAAAGCCCCTAGTCGCCACGTTCCGGCGCCTGTTCGGGTAAGCTGGTACGGGAATTAATTGAACCCGTGCTGCTGGCCTTGTTCTGCATTACTAACCAGCTGTCTAGCCCACTGAGCTAAACCAGCCCTTGTGTTTGGGTGGGGAAGGGCTAAATAGAATCCACCTTGAGCGGGAGCCTCAAATGTGCAACCATTTACTCCATGCCCGCCACTGCAAGTTGACAAACAATAGTTTATTCACTAGCTGAGCAGCATTTACATGCTTGTACTCTGGCTACACTGGGGAGAACACCCCTGATACTTTCACGTGACCTTTTAGTAATCAAGTCATATGGTTACTCGGTCTACAGGAAGCATGGTTCTATTAAGTGTGGTTTAAAAAATGTGCATTGTAATATCATAATCAATTTTTGTGTCCACAAGATCTGGTGGATAAAAAAAACTGGACTGCAAGACTTAACTCTGCTGCTGTGTGAACTTGTCCTGATTATCTAGTTTAGGTACAGTGTCTCAAATCGACTATCCAAAAGCCAGCAATGTCTGAAAAATCAGAATTTTAAAAAGTTGCCATGCATGAATTATATAGATGAGCAAAGTAATGTAGCAGTTTGTTGAACTAAGTGCTGCATTGATGCACCAACTAGCTATCGGCTTTGCATGCCTGTTCTCTTCCTACATTCCAAGTGGCTGGAGTGCCCCTTGATCCGACCTAAACTACCCAACCTGAACTGAAAACTGGCAAGTTCCAAAATCTGGAAGTGTCGGCAGTTTAACCTATCATCCAGGAATGTCATAGTTTGTTTAATTATGGCGTAGAACTGGGCTTTGTCAAAAGGCATATTTTCAGAATATTGACACAATTCTTTAACTATCTCACTGTAGATTCCCTCCCTCTCAGCATAATAATGCTCTGGAAATATAGGTGGGGAAAATTGTTTACTGATTTTTTATGTTTTAATTCTAAGTCTAAATTAGTGAGGCAGCACTTTAGTCCTGCTGCCTCATGGCGCTGAGGTCCCAGGTTCAATCCAGGCTCTGGGTCACTGTCCGTGTGGTGTTTGCACATTCTCCCCGTGTTTGCGTGGGTTTCGCCACCACAACCCAAAGATGTGCAGGCTAGGTGAATTGGCCACACTAAATTGCCCCTTGGAAAAAAATAATTGGGTACTGCAAATTTTTTTTTAAAGTTTAATTTAGGAAATATACAAGTATTAATACTAATTGAAAATATTGAATCAATGACAACACTAAAATGACTCAAGATCAAGTTTTAAAAATGCAATTGGCTGGCTAACCTAAGCAAAGAGATCTGAATTAGAATACTGCATATTAAATGTTCATATCAGTTTATGCAGAGAAATGATACGTTATACAGTTGACAACACTTTGTTCAGTTACAATTAAAGTTGAATGAAAAGGCAAACAAGGTCATCAGATTTTAGGTGTGTTGCGTTGGTAAATCGAATAGATAATTTTAAACCATTTTATTGGACATCTCAATGATCTTTTTGATTGATGATTAATTTGAACATGACAAATTAAGCCAATTTTTCCCACAATGCAACTGACACATTAGCAGTTGAAAATAATGTCAATATGCAGATGTGTGCTTGAGTGAATGATAGAGTAAAGGACAAAATATCCTCTTTATCTGTAAAGAATAATAGTTAACACATTTAAACCCACAGACAAATTACACTTCATGCATTGTATAACACTTTTTGCGCCATTTCCATGTTATTTACACAATAAATAAAATTTGCACAATAAAGAGCATATTCATGAAACTGTCTGAAAATATAATCTGAAACTCAAAGCTTTCACCATAACAGTTGAAACAAACTGCAGAGAGCAGCCAAACAGCTACCATACCCTGATACAAGTTACAGACGCAGCTTATGTTGTCATTGCAAAAACAACTACATTAGTACTTTTGTTTTATTGAAGTTGATATTGTTTGCGTTGGCAGTGCATTTTTACAGAATGAAGCATATAATAAAACTACTGATCGTATATCAAGTATTAAGGAGCTCCTGGTCCTCCAATCGAAAACCAGTACACTTTATACTTTTCAATTGAATCAACTTACAATAATAGTTCAGCTCTTTAAGCACCTTATGGGGACTATGGGCTGGGATTCTCTGAAATCCCGGCCAAGTATTGACGCCGGCGTCAAAACCGGCGCGCGTGATGCCGGCATCAATGGGCCTCCAGGCCTAGGCATTCACCCCTTCCTAGGGGGCTAGAACGGTGCCGGAGTGTTGTCCGCTGCTCCGGCGCCGAAAGCTGACATGTCATGGCTGGTGAGGGTCCGCCCGTGCGCGTGCCACGGCCGATGCGTGTTTATGCATGTGCGTGGGTTGCCATCTCCGCGCCGGCCCCGGGCAACATGGCGGAGCCCTATAGGGGCCAGAGGAACATAGGCCCCCCGCGGAATGAGCCCACCCGCCAATTGGTAGGCCCCAGTCACCGTGGAAGCCCTTTCCAGAGTCGGATCCCGGGGGGGGGGGGGAAGAGGGCGGCCCGCCGATCGGTGAGCCCCGATCGCAGGCCAGACCCCATCAGAGGCCCCCCCGATGAAGGAGCGCTTTTCCCCGCCCCACGGGCCGCCCCCCGACCTTTCGCGCTGAGTCCCCGCCAGCAGCGACCAGGGGTGAACGGCGCTGGCAGGACTCTGCCGTTTCCGCGCGGCCACTCGGCCCATCCGGGCCGGAGGCGCCGCGGACAGCGACCAGCGCCGTGCCGGCACCTCGGAGAATCGCGTGGCGCGGTTGCGGCGATTCTCCGGGGCGGGGCTCGGAGAATCACGCCCGACACCTCTTTAAAGTGGTGGAATATCTGTAAAAATGGAGAACACATTAGATTTGAGTCAGTAAATTGGTAATCCTTGAATGGTATTTTATAAGTGAATAACTTTAGAATATGTTTGGATCAAAAACTTCTGTAACCATAATTTCTGATTGTTTTCTTTGGAAATCTTCTTTGTGTCCTTGTTTCAAACAGAGTTGAATTACATATGTTTATTTAGGAGATAGAAAGACTATTCTACTAACAAGATCACCTTAAAGTCATCATACCTGTAGGAAAAAACTCAGCAGGTTCGGGAGAGAGATACAGAGTTAACATTTCAAGTCATCTTGTGAGAGAGCGAAAAAGATAGTATTAAATACGCATCATATGTTTTCAAGGCTTAAATAGAAGACAAACATGACAATTTATGTATTTTTCTTCTCCCCTCCTTTGTTGCATTGTGGCTGGGTTATGGTTTCAGATACCATTTGCTATCCTGAATTTTGTCCAAGTTTCCATATTCATTTGTGACACTGAATGACAGTTGACTATGGAACTGCAGTGCGCATCACAACTAAACCCATATATACAGTTCTGGCAGGGTGCCACTACCAGAAGTGAAGACTGGGCACACGGGTGATTTTTTTTCCCATCCATATCTCAAGAGGTACTGAGAATAAGAATCTTGGCCTTCATCACAATTGAGTTGGGTTAAATTTGTGTAGATGTAGACAGAGGATTAAGCCTAGGACCTTCCTGGATAAACCTGTTGGGTTGTCAGGATGGGGCAATATAATTTTGCAAATAATTTATTCTATAAACCAGTCAGGGCTTTCAAATTATTTTCTCATTTTTACTATCAAATATAAAATAAAACATTTATTTATATATATATTTTTATATAAGAATAAAAATCAAACCATGTTTTGTGACCTTGACGACAGGAATATTGAAGACTCCAAACAATTAAATGTAAATGAGATGGCATTTTAAAAATGTATATCTTTTCTTAAACTCTTTCCAGTACCTCCCAAAAGAATGATATAATGTATGAGCTATTTTTAAAAAATAAATACTATTGATGATTTGGGTAAAATTTCTAGTTTAATTTTAAGCTGGTCAGCTGTTTTCTAGAACATCCACACATTTAGAATGGTTGAGGGGTGAAGGTAGATTATATGCGCAAAGACTTCATATAACATCTTTGCACTTACCGCAGTGGTCTATCCTGAGTGAATGAGGCAACTGCATGGCTTTGATTGGAATCTTGGAAGAAAGTTGCCCAACATTTGCTGTTTTGGGCTGGGAAATCATCATAGTGTTATCGAGGGAGGCTGTGAGGGCATCCGGACTGGAAATTGAGGTCTGTTGTCTGGTTAGTTTGCAACGGCTGCTGAACCTGCTGTATTAAGAGGTCAAATATCTTCTCGATGAATAAACATATGGGGCTAGATTCTCCGACCCCCCGCCGGGTCGGAGAATCGCCGGGGGCTGGCGTGAATCCCGCCCCCGCCGGTTGCCGAATTCTCCGGCACGGGTATTCGGCGGGGGCGGGAATCGCGCCGGTTGGCGGCCCCCCCCCCCCCCCCCCCCCCCCCGCGATTCTCCAGCCCGGATGGGCCGAAGTCCCGCCGCTAAAATGCCTGTCCCGCCGGCGTAGATTAAACCACCTACCTTACCGGCGGGGCAGGGCGGGCTCCGGGGTCCTGGGGGGGGGCGCCCCCACGGTGGCCTGCGATCGGGGCCCACCGATCCGCAGGCGGGCCTGTGCCGTGGGGGCACTCTTTTCCTTCCGCCTTCGCCACGGTCTCCACCATGGCGGAGGCAGAAGAGACTCCCTCCACTGCGCATGCGCAGGAATGCCATCAGCGGCCACTAACGCTCCTGCGCATGCGCCGCCCGGAGATGTCATTTCCGCGCCAGCTGGCGGGGCACCAAAGGCCTTTTCCGCCAGCTGGCGGGCCGGAAATCAGTCCGGTGCGGGCCTAGTCCCTTAAGGTTGGGGCTCGGCCCCCCAAGATGCGGAGCATTCTGCACCTTTGGGGTGGCGTGATGCCCGACTGATTTGCGCCATTTTGGGCGCCAGTCGGCGGAATCGCACCGATACTGGAGAATTTCGCCCATAAAGTGAAATGTTAAGTTAGTACTCATCTAAAAACCAAGCTAAGATTTATTAGGTCATCCAACTGCTAGTCAATAAACAAAATAAATAAGATCATCTTGCAATTCTATAGTTCCTCCAATAAAAAAAAGTCTCACTGTGCTTCTATTTATCAAAGTGGACTTAGTGGTGGTAGTAGAAGAATTATTTAATTCATAACTGAAAATACAGGTTTTGAAAAGAAATTTAAAATTGAGAAGAGAAATAAAAAGACAAAGAGAGGCAAGGAGGCAATTCAAGGGTCAAAGCCTAGAGAACTGACAGATCTGATACTGAGTGAGAAGCATCGGGAAGGGGTAAGAAAAGGCATTTCTGAGGCCAGAATCAAAGCATCTTAGGGTTGTCAAATCTGGTTGGCTAGATTTTTTAAAAATTCATTTTCGGGATGTTGGCTTCGCTGGTTAGGCCAGCATTTATTGCCCATCCCTAGTCACCCTTCAGAAGATGGTGGTGAATTGTTGTTTTGAACCGCTGCAGTCCTTCATGTGTAGGTACACCCATGGTGCTGTTAGGGAAGGAGTTCCAGGATGTTGCCCCAGCGACATTGAAGGAGTGGCGATTATATTTCCAAATCAGGATGGTGAGTGACTTGGAGAGGAACCTCCAGGTGGTGGGATTCCTAGGTATTTGCTGCTCATGTTCTAGATGGTAGTGGTCGTGGGTTTTGAAGGTGTTGTCTAAGGAACCATGGTGAATTACTGCAGTACATCTTGCAGATGGTACACATGGATGCCACTGTTCGTCGGTGGTGGAGGGTTTGAATGTGGAAGGGGGAGCAATCCAGTGGGCTGCTTTGCCAGTTTCATTACATGGCCTCTCCTCTTAAACCAGCCACCCTCACATCCCACTGTAGTCCAACCTCCACACAACCTGCCTTCCCCTGGCCAAATGGAAAGCAAAGACGCTGGGTAAGATATTGTTTTAATGGGTTTGTGATCTGAATACCCAAATGAATTTGGAGTCTCGACCCTGCATTTCAACTGTGTCGCTTTTGTGATATAATTTTAAATGCAAATGCCCTAATTGGGCTGGAGGGGAGCTTGGTGATCAATTAGTGGTGCCAACTACCTGGCAGGTTGGAATCATGGCAGGGCCAGTCAATGCCTTGTTGCACAGAGCAGCCAGTTCCTTAGAAGATTGGATCTAGAACATGGAGATGTTGCTAACTTTAGCCTTAGTTTAATTGCTCTTGTTCTATCACCTTTGCTCTTGAGTCGCCAGGTATCTTTCTGATACCGCCACATGGTTCAAGTCCGAGTAATGATCAATAATCCAACATACCGCTTAGTAAGAGTTAAATCAACGCACATTTATTATATACAGTAATCCATACTTATGCATAAATTCTACTTCTAAGCTACTTCCTACAACTAACAGGCCAATACTTAACTTTGGAGATGGCCCACCAGGTCAGGGAAATGAATGGCTTTTCGTTTGGGTTCTGAGCCTGCGGGATTCGAAGCTGGTACAGTTCGATAGCTAGGAGCGCCTGTCTCGTAGCGAGCGTTGAAGTAAGACTTACGATTTGAGCGGTTGTTGCAGAAGGTCAGCAGAAGGCAGCAGGGGTTGCAGCAGGGTGAAGAAGGGTTGATTTGAACTTGGACTCTATTCTTATAGTCCCCAGGGGCTTCCTGCCTTTCGGGGCAGACCCTATCCCTGGTTCCAAGTGATTGGACTTTGTCCCAATCACTTGGTTCGATATTCTCCAATGCTGGAGCGATTCCTTGATCGATGGGCGGTCTTGAGGTGATCGTTTACCTCCCTTTGTTTAGGCTCCTGTTGACGCCGAAAAGTCTGGGTTGGCTTTGTGTGTCTAAATTGTTGCACATTGTTCCCGGGGATTGCTAATTAATATTCAGATGGCTGGTGTGTTGTTATGCTGATGGCTGCAGGTATCGAGTCTGTCTGGCCTCCCCAGAGGCGAATACACAGTTTTACCTGCAGCTGCTTGTTTTAGTCCTGTTGGCTGATTTTCCCATCAGCCTCTTCCATTCGGCATTTTAAATCGAGGTTGGCCATTCTAAATCGGGAGTTAGCCATTTTAACTGGCTACAGAGGAAAGTGGCCATGCACACAAAGTGAAGGGACAGTGCTTGACCTGGCACAAGCTGGCCCATCAAACCTCAGCTCTTCAGAGAGATTGAAATCTCTGATGTCCCAGCAGCAAACCCAAACGCTGTGCACCAACACTCGCCAGATTGTTTGGGTTTGCTGATTTGGCCATTGAAAATTCTGTCCTGGCCCATTAACAAGCTGAGAAAGAGTTAAATGGTCTATTAATTGGAAGCGAGCGGGTTTTCCATTCTCTCGCCAAACACCTCCCTCTGCCAGCCCTTTGATAATTTCAAACTATCTTGCAGAGGTCGGGATTCTGAAATGGCTGTGATTTTGAAACTAAACCTGTAGTGGATCCCAACACAGCTGGCAGTTGGAAATCCATTCTTTTGTTACCAGATTGGATGCATCTTGAATGTTCATGAAATAGCCTTTCTCCCCATTCCCATCTCTGATATTTTATAACTAATAAATGAAAGTATTCAATAGGTTTTGTTTTAAAAATGTTTAATGCTCCCAAAAGTTTTCTCCTGTGTTCATAAAAATGTCCTAGATATTAATCTTCAATCACCGGAGAAGCAGGAGTAGGCCATTGGCTCCTCAAGCATGCTCCACTGTTGAACGAGGTCATGGCTGATCTGAATGTGGCCGTCACTCTGCTTTCCTGTCTGCTCCACAAAACCTTCAACTCCCTTGTTAATTAAAAATCTGTCTAACTCAGCCTTGAATATAGAACATAGAAAAATACAGCACAGAAGAGGCCCTTTGGCCCACGATGTTGTGCCGAGCTTTTGTGCTAGATTAAGAACAAATTGATCTACACCCCATCATTCTACCGTAATCCATGTACCTATCCAATAGCCGCTTGAAGGTCCCTAATGTTTCCGACTCAACTACTTCCACAGGTAGTGCGTTCCATGCCCCCACTCTGACATTCCCCATTTATCTTCCACCACTCACCTTAAATTTATGTCCCCTTGTAATGGTTTGTTCCACCCGGGGAAAAAGTTTTTGATTGCCTACTCTATCTATTCCCCTGATCATCTTATAAACCTCTATCAAGTCGCCCCTCATCCTTCTCCATTCTAATGAGGAAAATGCCTAGCACCCTCAACCTTTCCTCGTAAGACCTACTCTCCATTCCAGGCAACATCCTGGTAAATCTCCTTTGCACCTTTCCCAAAGCTTCCACATCCTTCCTAAAATGAGGCGATCAGAACTGCACACAGTACTCCAAATGTGGCCTTATCAAGGTTTTGTACAGCTGCATCATCGCCGCACAGCTCTTAAATTCAATCCCTCTGCTAATGAACACTAGCACACCATTGGCCTTCTTCACAGCTCTATCCACCTAAGTGGCAACTTTCAAAGATCTATGAACATAGACCCCATGATCTCTCTGCTCCTCCACATTGCCAAGAACCCTACCGTTAACCCTGTATTCCGCATTCATATATGTCCTTCTAAAATGGACAACCTCACACTTTCCAGGGTTAAACTCCATCTGCCTCTTCTCAGCCCAGCTCTGCATCCTATCTATGTCTCTTTGTAGCCGACAACAGCCTTCCTCACTATCCACAACTCCACTAATCTTCGCATCATCTGCAAATTTACTGACCCACCCTTCAACTCCCTCATCCAAGACATTTATGAAAATCACAAACAGCAGAGGACCCAGAACTGATCCCTGCGGTACGCCACTGGTAAGTGGACTCCAGGCTGAATATTTGCCATCCACCACCACTCTCTGACTTCTATCGGTTAGCCAGTTCGTTATCCAACTGGCCAAATTTCCCACTATCCCATGCCTCCTTACTTTCTGCATAAGCCTACCATGGGGAACCTTATCAAATGCCTTACTAAAATCCATGTACACTACATCCACTGCTTTACCTTCATCCACGTGCTTGGTCACCTCCTCAAAGAATTCAATAAGACTTGTGAGGCAAGACCTACGCCTCACAAATCTGTGCTGACTATCCCTAATCAAGCAGTGTCTTTCCAGATGCTCAGAAATCCTATCCCTCAGTACCCTTTCCATTACTTTGCCTACCACCGAAGTAAGACTAACTGGCCTGTAATTCCCAGGGTTATCCCTTTTCTTTTTTTTGAACAGGGGCATGACATTCGCCTCTCTCCAATCCCCTGGTACCACCCCTGTTGACAGTGAGGACGAAAAAAACATTACCAATGGCTCTGCAATTTCATCTCTTGCTTCCCATAGAATCCTTGGATATATCCCGTCGTCAGGCCCGGGGGCTTGTCTATCCTCAAGGTTTTCAAAATGCCCAACACATCTTCCTTCCTAACAAGTATCTCCTCGAGCTTACCAGTCTGTTTCACACTGTCCTCTCCAACAATATGGCCCCTCTCATTCGTAAATACTGAAGAAAGGTACTCGTTCAAGACCTCTCCTATCTCTTCAGACTCAATACACAATCTCTCATTACTGTCCTTGATTGGACCTACCCTCGCTCTAGTCATTCTCATATTTCTCACATATGTGTAAAAGGCCTTGGGGTTTTCCTTGATCCTCCCCACCAAAGATTTTTCATGCCCTCTCTTAGCTCTCCTAATCCCTTTCTTCAGTTCCCTCCTGGCTATCTTGTATCCCTCCAGCGCCCTGTCTGAACCTTGTTTCCTTCGCCTTACATAAGTCTCCTTCTTCCTCTTAACAAGACATTCAACCTCTCTTGTCAACCATGGTTCCCTCACTTGACCATCTCTTCCCTGCCTGACAGGGACATACATATCAAGGACACGTATCTTCCTTGAACAAGTTCCACATTTCAATTGTGTCCTTCCCTGACAGCCTATGTTCCCAACTTATGCACTTCAGTTCTTGTCTGACAGCATCGTATTTACCCTTCCCCCAATTGTAAACCTTGCCCTGTTGCACGCAGCTATCCCTCTCCATTACTAAAGTGAAAGTCACAGAATTGTGGTCACTATCTCCAAAAATGCTCCCCCACTAACAAATCTATCACTTGCCCTGGTCCATTACCAAGTACCAAATCCAATATGGCCTCCTCTCTGGTTGGACAATCTACATACTGTGTGAGAAAAGCTTCCTGGACACACTGCACAAACACCACCCCACCAAACTATTTGATCTAAAGAGTTTCCACTCAATATTTGAGAAGTTGAAGTCACCTATGACTACTACCCTGTGACTTCTGCACCTTTCCAAAATCTGTTTCACAATCTGTTCCTCCACATCTCTGCTGCTATTGGGGGGCCTATAGAAAACTCCCAACAAGGTGACTGCTCCTTGCCTATTTCTGACTTCAACCCATACTACCTCAGTAGGCAGATCCTCCTCGAACTGCCTTTCTGCAGCTGTTATACTATCGCTAATTAACAGTGCAACCCCCCCTCCCCCCACCTCTTTTACCACCCTCCCTAATCTTATTGAAACATCTATAACCAGGAACCTCCAACAACCATTTCTGCCCCTCTTCTTTCCAAGTTTCCGTGATGGCCACCACATCGTAGTCCCAAGTACCGATCCATGCCTTAAGTTCTCCCACCTTATTCCTGATGCTTCTTGCGTTGAAGTATATACACTTCAACCCATCCCCGTGCCTGCAAGTACTCTCCTTTGTCAGTGTTCCCTTCCCCACTGCCTCATTACACGCTTTGACGTCCTGAACATCGGCTACCTTAGTTGCTGGACTACAAATCCGGTTCCCATTCCCCTGCCAAATTAATTTAAACCCTCCCGAAGAGTACTTTGGGCAGCACGGTAGCATTGTGGATAGCACAATTGCTTCACAGCTCCAGGGTCCCAGGTTCGATTCCGGCTTGGGTCACTCTCTGTGCGGAGTCTGCACGTCCTCCCCGTGTGTGCGTGGGTTTCCTTCGGGTGCTCCGGTTTTCTCCCACAGTCCAAAGATGTGCAGGTTAGGTGGATTGGCCATGCTAAATTGCCCTTATTGTTGGGTGGGGTTGCTGGGTTGTGGGAATAGAGTGGAGGTGCTGACCTTGGGTAGGGTGCTCTTTCCAAGAGCCGGTGCAGACTCGATGGGCCGGGTGGCCTACTTCTGCACTGTAAATTCTATGATCTAAGAGTACTAGAAAACCTCCCTCCCAGGATATTGGTGCCCCTCTGGTTCAAATGCAACCCACCCTGCTTGTACAGGTCCCACCCTCCCCAGAATGCGCTCCAATTATCCAAATACCTGAACCCTCCCTCCTACACCATTCCTGTAGCCACGTGTTCAACTGCACTCTCTCCCTATTCCTCGCCTCGCTATCACGTGGCACCGGCAACAAACCAGAGATGACAACTCTCTCTGTCCTGGCTTTTAACTTCCAGTCTAACTCCCTAAACTTGTTTATTAATCCACACCCCTTTTCCTACCTACGTCATTGGTACCAATGTGCATCACGCCTTCTGGCTGCTCCCCCTCCCCCTTAAGGATCCTGAAGACATGATCTGAGACATCCCTGGCCCTGGCACCCGGGAGGCAACATAACTTCCGGGAGTCTCGCTCGTGACCACACAATCTCCTATCTATTCCCCTAACCATTGAGTCTCCTATCAGTATTACTTTTCTATTCTCCTCCCTTCCCTTCTGAGCCCCAGAGCCAGACTCAGTGCGAGAGACCTGGCCGCTAGGGCCTTCCCCAGGTAGGTCACCCCCCCCCCCAAAGGCATCCAAAACGGTATACTTGTTTTGAAGGGGAATGACCACGAGGGATCCCTGCACTGTCTGCCCATTTGTTTTCTTTCCCCTGACTGTAACCCAGCTACTCTTGTCCTGTACCTTGGGTGTGATTACCTCCCTGTAACTCTTGTCTATTACCCCCTCTGCCTCCCAGATGATCCAAAGTTGCTCCAGCTCCAGTTCCCTAACACGGTCTCTGAGGAGCTGGAGTTGGGTGCACTTCACGCAGGTATAGTCAGCGGGGACACCGGTGGTATCACTCACCACCCACATCCCACAGGAGGAGCATGCAACTGACCTAGCCTCCATCCCCTCTTACCTTACAGAATATAGCTGCACTGTGGACCAACTGGATCTCCGCCCTCCGACTCTGCTCCCAGTCAGCTGCACTCTCTGTAAGCTCCCGGTTCCCTTCACACTCTTTGAGGAAATGTAGGAAATGAAATGAAAGGAGCACCTTACTCCCTCCTTATATATTCAATAACATTAGCCTACACAGCTTGCTGGGTAGGCAAATTCCAAAGACTAGTGACCTTCATCTCCTTCTCCTCATCCCCATCTTAAGTGAACCTTCTCTGAACTACTTCCAGTATAAGTATGTCCCTCCTCGAGTAAGATGACCAAAGCTATTCACAGTACTCCAAGTGTGGTCTCATCAATGGCCTAGCAAGAATTCCCTACTTTTATGGTCCAAGGCGGCACGGTGGCACAGTGGATAGCACAGCTGCCTACAGCGCGGAGGACCCGGGTTCGATCCCGGCCCTGGGTCGCTGACTCTGTGGAGTTTGCACATTTTCCCCATCTCTACGTGGGTCTCACCCCCACAACCCAAAGATGTACAGGGTAGGTGAATTGGCCATGCTAAATTGCCCCTTAATTGGAAAAAAAATAATTGGGTACTCTAAATTTAATTTTAAAATGTTTCTATTTTCATGGTCCAAATTCTTTTAAATTTAGTTTAAGTTAAATGTGCTATTGCCCATGCCCTCCATTTCAGAAGGTATTTGAGAGTCACATGTAGGCCAAACCAGGTAAGGATTTCATGACAATGGTTTCGTGGTCATCATTAGACTTTTAATTCCAGATTTGAACCTGCGTCCACAGATCGTGCCCTGGGTCTCTAAATTACTAGTTCAGTGACAATACTACTACACCACTGTCTCTCCCCAGTTACCTTTTATGTGGTATTGTAGCCATCTGGGATGGCCACTTCCAGAATACAAAATGGATGCTCACAAAGAATGTAGGGAAATGTGGACAATGCTAGACAACAAACAGGCACAGTGCCTGAATGTATATTTGGGAGGCAGTTACCAGACGGAATCGAAACTCTGGGTCGATTAGCATATTGATGGCCCATCTCCGAGGAACAAAGGGCCAACACTCAGGTAGTTGATACTGTTACAGACATCCCGGTGCCAGAATGACACAAACAAAGCAAGGCCAACGGCCACCTAAGACACGCCCAGTCATCAGGGCACCCACCCCTTTTATTGGTTAAGGTCGATAACAATGATCGAGAAGTTGCCCAATTAATTGGGACCAAGTTTAAGGCCCGCCTAAAAGCGCGTGAAGCCCCTACAAGCATAAGAAGGAACCCCCACAGAGATTCGCTCTCTTGGATTTGGCTCTCAGGCACAGAGACCCATCCACCAGCATCACCAGAAGCAAGTAAGTTCAAGGTCAACGCTCGCTACCAGACGGACGACCTTAGCTGTTCTCCTGTATCTCTTCGAACCCAACAGCCTCAGATCCGAACAACAGCCATTGTTCCTCTGACTAAGTGGGCACCCGAAGTTAAGTATAGGCATTAGCGTTAGCGATAGTTTAGTTTGTAGTACTGTTGTACATGGATAGATGTTACTGTGTGTGTAAATAAATAGTATTGACTTTGAACTAACTAACTGGTGTATTGGCTCTTTGATCGGTATTCGGGTTGAACCTTGTGGCGGTATCAAAAGATACCTGGCGACTCTGAAAGTAAACATAATTAGGATTAAGGAAGGCGACCATATTGACCGCCATATTTATAACCAGATAAACAGAGCAACATGACTGGTGACTCAGGTGGGACTCGACCAAGAAGTAGCTTTGTCACTCCGAGAGAACCCAAGTTTGAATTAAAGTCCAATTGGAAAAAGAAAAACCACAAGCGTAAGACCAATACCAATCAAACCTCCAAGATTCGGAAGTGTGTTATTTGCATGCGTACTAACAGCGATATAAGGTAAACCTGAGAGATTTTGTTGCGTAAAACTGTCGGGAGTTTTGTAGGCCGGAAAATAGCGTAAGCCGTACCCATGCTTACATCACCACTTTATCCCCCCTGTTCCAAATTCTGTAGAAACCCCAGAGATAGCAATAGAAATGGCAATGAAGGCAATGGAACGCCTTATGAACCCCCAGGAATTCGAGGTCGCAGCGACCAGTAGAGTAGGATAGTGTCCCGTATGGGAAGAGGAAATTAGAAACTATCTCAAAGGGAAAGGATGGCCACCTTGGAGTGAACTTTGTGCGAACGATGAAACAGGTCCTGGAAGTATAGGGCATACTTGGTGGGAGAACCTGACAGAGATCCATAAGAGCTTAGGGAAAGCTCGTAAGCCGATGGCAATCGTGTCCTGCTTGACACAATTGCGAGGCACAGAGGAGGTCGTGAGAACGCTTCGCAGAGAGATTGAAGAGAGAGATAAGAATAGTGAGGGAGACGTGAGTGAGTACGAGAAAGTTAACAGGGAACTGAGAGAGCAGTTAGCGGCGAAGGACAAGGAGATGGCGGATCTCAAACGGGCACACCAATCTTGTCTCGCCCATTTAAGCAGCTATCAGTCGCAATATGATAAGGCCTACCAAGACACGCAACGTGCGGTGTTGGTAAGAGAAGAAACAGAACACCAAGTCGAGCAGTTACAGAAACAATGTCATGATTTAAAAGCAGCCCTACGGGCTGTACAAAATGAATACATATTCATTTTGACTCCATGTCCAGGCATCTGCTTTCTGTACAAAATGGATTCCAGAACACATTTGGACCCCAATTAGACCAAGAAAATGGCCCCGATTGGCAGGAGTTAAATGGAACTGCCCATAGATATGCACATGGAACATGTACACAGGACAAACCACAGAAAAGAAAAGCACCCCCACCCCCGACTGCACAGGCAGAACACAACCCTATGAACCCTGTCACCACACAGCGCAGGGCCACAACAGGCGGAGACCCAGATTTTCTGTACATCACCCCATTAACCGTCACTCAATTAAGGGACGCGTGCGATAGGATAACACCGTTCCTACCCACATCGGACCCACACCATTATTTCGCAAGAGTAAAACAACAGGCGACCATGTACGGCCTGGATGAAAAAGAGCAAGTGAAGCTCACAGTTTTGAGCCTCGACCTCTCAGTCATGGCAGCCCTTCCCGACCCACAAAATGTAGGAGGAGGCACCCTCCAAGAAATGCATGCAGCGATCCTAGATGCGATTGGCTACAACAAAGGAGACCCCGTAGAAGACCCAAACAAATGTAGGCAGAAAAAGACAGAGCACCCCACAGCATTTGCTGGACGCTTGTGGATTCATTTCACGGCGGTATTTGGAGAGTTAGCCTTTGCCCATTTGACCCCCTTGAATCCTAGTCTTTCACGCGACAGAAGCATGACAGAGAGCTTGCGCAAATTACAACCCCTCAGACGAGGCCCACAATGAGAAATGGGTACTAAAGAGATTGCCCCAAGCTTGGGAACAGTCCATTCAGGGAAAATCAGCTTACGGTAAAGCAGAGGAAGAGCAGGCAGATGCTAACATGCATCCAGTAGGACACACCAGAACTCCGCATGGGTAAATGAGGGAAGAAACAGCCCACAGCAGCCTAAATCCCAAGAATGTTACAATTGCGGACAATTAGGACATTATGCACAAGAATGTCAAGCGCCCCAGAAACAGCAGCGAAACCAGCAGGCAGGCACCCTGAATAAGAATAGGGCCAAGCCAATCCTTAGGATTAGTGCCCGTTCCGAGAACGCAGATATGAACGGCACCAATTGGCGGTGTTCGGACTCCCCAACTTGGGTCTGCGTCACCCTTTGGGACAAGTGCGGAAGACCGGTAGTGGCAAGCACAGTCCGGGGACACCCCGTAGAATTTCTTTGGGTCACAGGAGGGTCCCGCACCATGCTCAACTCCTCCACAATGTTCCAACGAGACACATGGCCCACCACAGACACCATTACTCTCAGCGGTTTTACAGGGCATTTGCAGCAGGGACACATCACAGCCCCTGTAGCGATTCAGATAGGGAACATTAAACTAAACACCCCATAGTTCTAGTCAATCTACCCCAGACAGCCAAACATATTTTAGGTATAGATTTTATGAGCTCCCACAATCCATCGTTCTACCCCGTGTGGAGAATGGCAAAGGCAGCACGAGCCCCCGCCACGCTCACAGTTGGAGACTACGAAAACAGAATTAGCGCAGTAGGAGACTTCTGGTTCGACCCTCGAGCCATTAGTCAGGACAGAGATGTAGAGACGTTTTGCAGTGACACAAAGCAGCTTTTGCCCAGCACAAGCACGACTATCACAAGATCGCTGGCTTAGTGAACATTACAGGTCCCGACCCCAAACCCCAAAAGCAGTACGGTTTTCCCCAAGAAGCAGAGGGAGAAATCTCAAAGGTTATCCAGAGTCTGCTTTACCAAGGCGTACTCCGTTCAGTGGCCTCCACAAACAATGCACCAAATTGGCCCATCAGGAAACCCGATGGATCATGGCAACTGACCATTGATTACCGGGAACTGAACAAAGTAACCCCAGTAGCAGCCCCCACCATAGCCACAAGTCTCGAGACCATGCTCAAACAGGGACTCCAGTCAAAAATGTTTTCGGTTTTAGACATTAGCAACGGCTTTTGGTCCATTCCATTGGATAAAGCGTGCCAGTACAAATGCGCCTTTACATTCCAGGGACAGCAATATACGTGGACGTGCCTTCCACAAGGCTTCCACAACTCCTCCTCCATTTTCCACCGACAGCTGGCAAATGGACTAGCAAAGTTTTCCCGGTACGATTGTCTGGTCCAGCATGTAGATGACTTGCTACTACAGACAGACACAAAGGGAGAGCACATTTCGCTTTGCGCCAAACTCCTAGCACTCCTAAAAGAAATTGGATGTAAATTCTACCCCAAGAAGGCCCAGATTTTGCAGGAAAATGTGATTTACTTGGGTACAGTAATCACACAGGGTAAACACGAGATTGAGCAAAAGCGAATTGACTTGATCATCAAATTGCCCCTTCCCCATAATGTCTCAGCCCTCCGGTCATTTTTAGGACTGGTTGGCTACTGCCGAAACCATATTGATTGTTTCGCTACAAAAGCAGCGCCCCTTTCCGAACTTCTCAAGAAGCAGGCACCTTGGGAATGGCTTCCACAGCATACAGATGCCGTGGGTGCTTTAAAAAGAGCCCTCAGCACAGCCCCCGCACTACAGGTCCCAGATCCATTTTCCCCGTACGCAATAAAAGTTGCAAGCACCGACCGAACTCTTTTGGCCGTGCTCCTCCAGGAACGCCATGACCAATTAGGCCCCGTGGCATACGCCTCACGCGTGTTAGACCCTGTCGAGCAAGGGTTTTCTGCCTGCAAATGGCACCTGCTCGCAGTTTTTTGGGCAGTACAGTACTTCGCCTACATTACAGGACTCAACCCCATCACCATCCGCACAGAACACACACCAACACAGCTATTATTAGACGGTTGACTTAAAGATGGCAGTCAGCCAAATCCGCGCAGTCCGTTGGACCCTTCTTTTACAGGGACCGGACATTACAGTTAAAAGAACAAAGACCCACACTTTCCTAGCCGATAATTTGCAATATTAAGGCAACCCACATGAGTGTGAGATCATCACCACAAGACACAACACAGGCCCATTTATACCGAAGTCAGCTCCCAGGAAAGCAGGACATACACCCCAGAGACCCCAGCCCACAGACACGTGCGCACCCCTGAAAATGTATGTGGATGGCTCCTCCACAGTTTTGAATGGAAAGAGAATCACCGGTTGCGGCATTTATGTAGAGGAAGCGCAGGGACGCGCCCTAGATGAGATTTCACTGAAGTTGCCAGGACATCTAGGCTCGCAGGCAGCAGAACTGGCAACCATAGCTTACATTGTAGACCACTCTGACTCGTTTCCGACCCCAGCAGACATCTATTCGGACAGTTTATATGTCTGTAATAGCTTAACGGAATTCCTACCCCTGTGGGAAACTAGAGGATTCGTTTCCGCAGACGGAAAGCCCCTACCCTCAGCCCCATTACTCCGACATATCCTAGAGACAGCGAAAAATAGGAAATATGGTATAATTAAGGTTCGCAGTCATCACCGTTCTTGGTTCGCAGTCATCACCGTTCTTCCCCCGCCCCCCCCCCCGCCGGTAATGTTAAAGCAGACGCCAGATTATTTGTCCGTTCCATGACAATCATGGACACCAAGGAATTGAACCCACCCTAACCCACCTCAGACCTCTCTGCTGGTGGCCTGATTTAAAAGCCGATGTTAATCACTACATTGAAAATTGCTTGATCTGTGCCCAGAACAATCCGGACAGATATGCAAGACAGGCTCAGTTTAGTCACACCCGCCCCGTTAATGGCCTCTGGACGAATTTGCAGATAGATTACATAGGAACCCTACCCCCCTGCAGAAATGGTTCTAAGTATGTGTTGGTGGTCATCAACACCTTCACAAAAATGGGTGGACGCTTTTCCATCGAGAACGAATATGGCCAAGACAACAGCTAAAATACTAACACAGCACATCTTTACAAGATGGGGCCTCCCACGCAGTACAGAGTCCGATCAAAGCTCCCATTTTACAGGACGAGTAATGAAAAACGTCCTCACAATTTTTGGAATTAGGCAAAAGTTTCACATAGCCTACCACCCCCAGTCAAGCGGCATTGTAGAGAGGATGAACAGAACTCTAAAAGCCACTCTCAGGAAAATGGTGCAACAGAACAACAGCACCTGGGATTCAGTTCTCCCATTTGCTTTAATGTTCCTACGAAACATGGTATCCACGTCCACAGGATACACCCCCCACACCCTCATGACCGGACGCCCCATGAAAGGGACAGAGTATTTATTAGGACTGGATTTGGCCAGCCCCACAGTCACCGACCTCATGCATGAAAATGCTGTACAGCAGCTTATTGAGAACATAAAGGCAGCCCAGCTCGCAGCAGCTGTGAGACTTGGGACCAGGAGGAAACAAAGCAAAGGTTGTTTCGACAAAAAGTACACGCCACCGAGTTTGTAGTAGGGCAGCAAGGGATGCTTTCCCTATATAACCCCAGTTAATTCCTTACCCAAAATTTTCTGGACTGTACTCCATTTCGGACAAAGTCAGCCCCTCGGTATACAAGATCACATCTCCCAGTGGCACGTCTGTGTGGTTTCACATAAACCAGCTTAAGGCTTATGGCTCGCAGAAGAACCATGCACACCACATCTTGCTCGCAGCAGCAGACGAGCACGCCCCGCCCACAGATGATGTATTCCTACCCTCCCCCAGCCAGTCCAGCCTGTCCTCAGACACATCCTCAACTCCACCCCCAGAGGCACGACTCCGCCTCTACCGTCCTTCAACCAGCAGCGACAGCGACAGTGAAAGCGACAGCAATGACGACAGCCACAGCACACCACGTTATAATTATACCCCTGCACCAGGCCCCACTCCCAGCGAATCCGAGCATGATTCCAGTGACCCTTCGAAATCACGTACATCAAAGCCCCTGACCCAGACCCACCGCCCGACGATTACGGATTGAAGCATAGTAGCTCCAACCTCGACACACGATTCTGGCACCGAGACAATTCGTTCAGGCTCATCCGGAATGATGAGATGGACCCCAATTCGCCCCAAGCAGCTTTAGCCAAACTACTCCAGTCAAGAGTATGGCAGCTGGGAGAAGATGATGACATAGAGTCTGACTCCCACCAAACAAATCCCTTTGCGACCCTGTTCGCTACTGAACAATGAGGTGTCCACATGATGGAAAAAAGGAACTGATGGAGAGATACGGTGTCCTTTCTGATGGAACCTGCACCATGTTTGTCGTATGTTGGTTTGTTTAATGTACATGTTTGTTGTTTGTGAATTTTAAAGTTTTTCATGGCCCTGTTGACGCCCGATGGCTGTTAATGGAACAAGTTGGTCCACAGACAACCGTTCAGAGGAACTAGTTTGTTGACAGACACCACTCATAGCTACTCTCCTGATTCGATCACGATACCCCCACGACGACCACATTCTTACCCATTCTTGCCGGTCGCTCAGGCAGTGGAGAAACGGCACTGGTCCCCGCCCTGTCTTAGGACCCTCCTCTGGTCAGCTATGCTCAGGTAGAGCACATACGGCACTGATCACCGTCCTACCTGGGAATTCCACCCATTTCTTACCCACTACGGCCCATACGCACCCCATTTTGGCACTTTCCTTTTGAAATTCTTTTGTTTGTTTTTGACAACCCTTAGGTTGCTTCCGTATGCTATTTACATCCTCAAACACTAGGATGGTAGATTGCACAGGCTGCGAGATGGCTCGCACTGTGTCAGTATTTTTCTCGGATGTCTTGTCCAAAGATTTGGTTTGAAAAAAAAATGAGGGAGTCACAGATGGTGACCAATTATAATGGGTAATTGGCAACAATGGACAGACAGACAGACATACGAGATCTAAGCAAGATAATAACAGATATTATGCTTGTGTCCATAGAACTCCGGAAAGATATCTGGCGACTCTAGAGCAAAGCGTAATTAGAATTAAGGAAGGCGATCATATCGGCCGCCATCTTCAGAGCCAAATAAAGAGAAACACAATTAGCAACATACAAGTGGTGAATGAATGAACATATGGCACTGAGGCGGCATGATGACATGCGGAGAAGTGCGGTCAGGTGGTGGGCAGGGAGCTTGGTGCAGCGCCCTCCTGTTGCGCCGTAGAATGGAGCCATCAGCCATTTGAACAGTGAAAGACCTCGGGGCAGCCTGTCTGACGACAACAGCTGGGGCTGACCAGCCTCCCTCAGGCAACTGGACGCGAACAACATCTTCTGGAGCCAGCGCAGGCAGATCTGTGGCATGAGCATCATACGTAATCTTCTGCTAGTTCCTGGATCGCTACACTTTCTGCAGCACCGTGAGGTGGTCAAGGTCTGGAACATGGATGGCTGGAACAGTCGTCCTCAGGTTGCGGTTCATGAACAGCTGCACCAGACACAAACCAGTTGACAGAGGGGTTGCCCTGTATGCCAACAGCGCCAGGTTGAAATCTGAGGCTGAGTCTGCAGCCTTGCACAGCAACCGCTTGACAATATGGACCGCTTTTTCGGCCTTCCCATTTGATTGCGGGTAATGGGGACTGGATGTGATATGCCTGAAGTGGTAGGATCGTGCAATGTCGGACCACTCTTGGCTGTAGAAACATGGACCGTTGCCACTCATTACTGTGAGTGGTATCTTGTGCCTGGCAAACGTCTCTTTGCAGGCTTTGATGACTGACGTAGACGTGAGGTCCGACAGTTTCACCACTTGCGGGTAGCTGGCGAGGTAGTCAACCAAGAGCACGTAATCACGCCCATTTGGACCACAGAGAAGTCATGATCTCGTGCTGTTGCAGTGTTTCTTTGGGCTGAGCTGGTTGAAATTTCTGGCATGTTGTGCAGTTGAGGACCGTGTTGGCAAGTAAACTGCCTGCCGAGCTCTGCGTCGACATTTCTCGACCCCAAGGTGACCCTCATGGATCTGTCTGAGCACCATGTTTGCATGCTTTGGGGAATGACGATTTAAGAAGGATCCTCTCAACAATCGTTAACTCGTCCTTAACGTTGAAGAACTGGGGGCACTGCCCCTTTTGCCAGCCATGGGCAAGGTCTTGCATCCGGGCTGCAGTAGAGGACCTTTGGCAGTTTCTTCGCGTAGCTGGACAACTCGTTCATCAGTGGCTGGGAGGTTGCTGACACACAACTGCACCTGTGCCTCAATGTGGCGAATGAAGTCGCCCTGTTCACATGGCATGGTGATGGATCGGGATAGGGCATCCACAATGCCCTATCCGGTGTGTAGACGAGTTCAAAGTCATATCAGCGCAGTTGAAGAAGAATTCGCTGCAGCCGAGGTGTCATGTCACTTAAATCCTTCTAGATTATGTGGACTAAGGGCCTGTGGTCTGTTTCCACCGTGAACTTTGGCAGACCGTATACGTAGTCATGAAACTTGATTATTCCTGTCAGGAGACCCAAGCACTCCTTTTCGATCTGGGCATACCGTTGTTCGGTCGGAGTTATGGCCCTGGAGGCATATGCCACTGGAGCCCAGGACGAGGAGTCGTCTCGCTGGAGGAGCACCGCCCCAATGCTGTCCTGGCTTGCATCTGTGGATATCTTGGTATCCTTGGTTGGGTCAGAGAACGCCAGTACTGGGGCTGTGGTGAGCTTCGCCTTCAGCTCAAGCCACTCCGCTTGATGTGCGGGAAGCCACTGAAACACTGTCGACTTTTTAATGAGATGCCGGAGGGCCGTGGTGCGGGATGCCATGGTGGGAATGAATTTTCCGAGAAAATTTACCATCCCGAGGAAATGGAGGACTGCCTTTTTGTCCCCTGGGGTCTTCATGGCATTGATTGCCAGCACCTTGTCAGCGTCAGGTTGCACACCTTGCTGTGAAATGCGGTCACCCAGAAACTTGATAGCGGACCGACCAAATGAGCATTTGGCCCTGTTGAGCTGGAGGCCATTTTCATGAATCCTCTGGAAAACCTGTTTGAGGCGAGCGATGTGATCCTCGGGCGACGTGGACCAGATGATCACGTCGTCCACATAGACTCGCACCCCCTCGATGCCCTCCATCATTTGCTCCATTCTGCGATGAAATACTTCGGAAGCTGAGATGATACCAAAAGGCATGCGGTTGTAGCAATACCCGCCGAACGGAGAATTAAAAGTGCACAGCTTCCGACTGGACTCGTCCAGCTGAATTTGCCAGAAACCACGGGAGGCGTCCAGCTTGGTAAAGAATTTGACATGAGCCATCTCACAGGTTAATTCTTCACGCTTCGGGATCGGGTAGTGCGCTCGCATTATGTTGCGATTCAGGTCTTTGGGATTAATGCAAATGCGGAGTTCACCAGAGGTTTCTTGACGCAGACCATGGAGCTGACCCAGTCTATTGGTTCCGTGACCTTTGAGATGATGCCCTGGTCTTGGAGCTCTCATAGCTGCGTTTTCAGACGATCCTTGAGGGGGGGCCGGCACCCGGCGTGGTGCATGGATGACTGGGGTGGCATTCAGCTTGAGCAATATCTTGTAGCGATATGGGAGCGTGCCCATCCCATCAAACACACTGGTATTGCATGAGAATGTCATCTATCTCAGCCTGGAGATTCGCATTGGGCGAGGCAGTCGGCGGTGTCGAGGACATGGCATGGACTCGCTGGACCAGATTTAGGAGTTTGCATGCACGAGCACCGAGCAGGAATGCCTTGTGAGGCCGGACGATCTTGAATCTTAACGTCGCCTTGATTGCCTTGTGAGATACACCTATCTGACACGACCCACTGGCAGCTATGGCATTACTATTGTAGTCAAGGAGCTGGCAGGCTGGTGGAAGAATGCTAGGTTGGTCTCAGATGCTGTTGAGGTCCAACTGTGATATGCGGTTTGCAGACGCACCAGTGTCCAATTTAAATCGGATGCGAGACTGGTTGACCGTGATGACAGCACACCACTCGTCGTCAGGATCCACACTCAGGATTGAAAGGCGGTTTGCAGGCGCGGTGGAGACCAGCTCACGTGTGGTGATGGTGCTCACCCGATATGGAGACTCGAGGCAGTCAGCATCGGGGTCCGTCGGGCTGTCGGGGTCAGAATCCTGCATGCCTTGTTGTATGCAGCGGACACGTCTGCGCTGCAGCTGGGATCGCTGGCTGTTGCTCGCTGGAGCGGACCTGCAGAAGGCCGCGTAATGCCCAGGCTTTCCACACTGTAGACGTTGCCTTCCTTTGGCTGGACATTGCCGTTTTAAATGGGCGGAGCCACAATTTGGACACGTCATGACGCTGACGAGCATCATCGCGCATGCGTAGTGTGGTTGGCCAACGTTCGCACATACGCATTAGGGTCTTCAGCCTCATCGTCCACCCGGTCGTGGCGCGCATGCGCAAGGACCCGGGAAAAGCTGTCAAAATGGCCACTCTCCTCAAAGCTCAGGCCTTGCATTTTTGCAATGACCTGCACCCTTTCTGCCTTGTGGGAGGCCAGTTTTGCAGTTTCTGCCGCCCTGGTGCGGGAGTAACGATTTCTGGCATGCTCATGGACAACGCACGTTTCGATGGCGATGGAGAGGGTCAACTGTTTGATTTTGAGGAGCTGCTCCCGCAGGGAGTCGGACTGGACTCCGAAAACGATCTGATCCTGGATCATGGAATCAGTCGTCGAGTCATAATTACATGACTGCGCTAGGATGCGGAGATGGGTCAAGAAGGACTGAAAAGGTTCATCCTTACCCTGAAGCCTTTGTTGGAAGATGTACCATTCAAAGTTCTCATTCACCTCAATGTTGCAGTGGCTGTCGAATTTCAGCAGAACTGTCTTGAACTTCGTCTTGTCTTTGCCATCGGCGAACATGAGCGAGTTATAGATGTGGATGGCTTGATCCCCCGCAGTCGACAGGAACAGCGCGATCTTTCTGGCATCCGATGCTGCCTCGAGGTCAGAGACCTCGATGTACAGGAGGAACTTTTGTTTGAAGACTTTCCAGTTGGCGCCGTGGTTGCCGGAGATCCGGAGTTGTGGAGGAGGCTGGATCTTTTCCATGCCGCTGGAAGGCTGCTTGCTGGTCATTGCAGATTCACTCGAGATAGGTTTGTTCGAATTAATAGCTCCCTGGTACCATGATGTGTTAAGTGAGTTGGTTCAACGTTGACTTGCAACTGGATGCAGTGAAACTAGAAACAGGCTTCCGACACAGGAGATGGTCCAACACTGTTTTATTGAACTTGCTGATTGCTGTACATAATCTGCTGTGGGTTGACGCTCTATTAATCTAACTGAGACCCTCCTACTGGCTTGACCAGACTAGCTCTCTGCCACATGGAGATGGTGCTCACTGGCTTGTGCACTCTAACTATCTCAGTAGCTGTGTCCTGTGAGAGAGAGTGAGTCTTAATGCCCTGTGGGCTTTATAGTGGTGGTGTCCTGTCTGGTGATTGGTTGTTCTGTGTCATGTGTGTTCACAGGTTATCCTGTGTGTCTATCACTGCCTGTCTGCATCTCATTATATACATGAGTGGATATTATGACAAACGTCAGGTTCTCAAAGACCAAAATTATGCCCAAAATACAAAGAAAATCTCGGAAGATTGAAAAACGTAGAGAATGATGGCAAGGATACAGAAGTGTTAGATAGGCTTATATACTTTAAGTTACTATTCTGATGAGAAGGTACATTACTGATCTAATGAGAAGGTACAAGATATGCAGAGTCACAGAGTTCTTGGTTGAAGTATTTCTGTCAAGGTCCTCCTCATCTCTCAGGTACCATGCTCTAAGAGGGCATTGAAGAGCATGGACCACCATTGGATTGGCCCGTGATTATGCTTGGCAAGGTGTAGCAGTGGTTTCTGGCAAGCTATTGAAACTGTTTAATTGTTCATTCAAAACCCACAATTCCATCTCCTCTTCCCATCTAATTATTCCCTGCACCGCATCTAATTATTCCCCCCTCTTTCAATATGTTGCACCCTGTTCAACAGTTTCCAATGACAATTTGTTTATCTGAAGAAATGTTATCTGAGTTGCTCATTTATTTGGGGTTTACTTCACTTAAAACCATTCTGCTAGGTCTGGACTTCAGTGTTTCCAATTTATTGAACACTTTCATAGTCTTGAAAACATCGATCTTATTAGCCCATGCATCTATGCTTTGATGAAAGATTTTGTTTAATTCTTTTCATGCAACAAGACAATGACACAAAAGAATTCATAGATGCAAACGAGAAAACCCTGAAGTGGCAGTCATACATAGCCTATTTTAGTCCTCAGGAATCGTAGAGTATACATTTGATTGATTGATATTTATTGTCACATGTACCGAAGTACAGTGAAAAGTATTTTTTTGCACCCAAGGGAACATACACAGTACATACATAGTAGGCAAAAGAATAATTCAGTATAAGTGAATTTTAAGTGGTATGGCATGTCTTAATTACTGCAAAAACAAATGTTTCGACAATGGAAATTTACTTCTACATGTTTCATTTTTCAGATTGAAATCATTGCTGGAGATGTTTCAATTATTGTATTTTGTTCTGTCTCTTCATCTAATTTTTTTTGCTTTCTGAAAATGCTTTTTCATTTAATTAAATATTCTTACATATCGTAGTTTAGACACTGCATGCCACAGTAAGGATTTTGAGATGCGGCTCACACACCTCAGGCCCCCATCAAGGACACCATCCTATATTCAAATCCTGCTGATGGTGAGATAACAGACAAAGTCCACAAAAAAAGTCTGTCAGTGGTTGTAAGCACAATGAACAGCAAGCAAGCACCCCCTTGTTCACCGCTGACCATAAAATCCAGGCCATGGTGAGCAGCAAAGCATGCATACAAGGTTGGAAAGTGATAGAATGGATCCCCAGCTGAAAAAGCATAAATGGAGCTAATGGAAAAATGCATAGGATGGTGAACTTGCCAACAACATCACATCAGAGAATTGTTTTTTAAAAATCTAGTAATCAGAACTGAAATTGAATCGTGAGAATTTTAATGATGTATCTTTAATATATTATACACATAATAGTCAAATTCTGCTAATTGTGATTGTTTTCTCATGTCCCTTAGAAACATTTCCATGAAATTAGCATTATCCTAAAGGTCAATATTAATTAATTCTTGAAAGTTTTATCAACACAATGTTGACCATGTTGATTATTTGTGTTTGAACTGTGAAAAACTGTGATTCCTGATATCTTTTTTAAAAATAGAAGAATCTCCCAAACAACAGAAATAGCCAAAAGAGAAAATTCTACTTTAAGATTTTTGCTGTAGCAAACAAACTAAAGTCAACATAAATCAAACATTAGTCAACAGGCAACTGACACATCAAACTAAAGAAAAGGTAAGTTTTTCATTAGCTAATACAACTAAAATATGTCTTATGAAATGATTTTACTTTACAGCATGCTTCTGGCAGATATTTAGCATTAAATGAACACTCAAGAGTTACGCAGCTTTCTTGCAGAGATTCATCTCTTCCAGCCATGCCAGGTCGAAACTCCCAGTGTCCTTCAACAATAATTTCATTCATCTAAGTTTTCACCACCAAGGCAAACCTCAACCACTCCCCATTCCTTAATTCTTCAGAAGCTCACCTGTTTCCTTTCTTTTCAACAGAAACTGAACCCTTAAAAGCTTCTTGTTTGGCCTTAACACAAACAGTTTTCATTGCTTTCCCGCACCAGGACCTTTTTCCCCTACATATCAGCAGCAGCTTTTTTCTGTTCTATTCTGTGAACTGTGTCTTTTCTGCGAAAGGTGTAGAAACTGCCATCTGAGTTTCTCTCTCCATGGTAATCGCACAGGCATTTCTCCAAATGGAGGTGCTTACCAAGACATCTTCATCCCTGCTTCAGAACAATTTTATTTTGTTAAAGGGACATTTTAAAACTTAATTGTTTTATAAAGTTCAGCATCACAACACCATCCAGCAATGTAACTACATATTTTTCCCTTCTAAATCTAGGTTGGGCAACTGGAGAGCATTTGAACTGCATAACACTAAGTGAAGTACTGATATATAAAGGCCTGTCACTATGCATGCTTTGCTGCTCACCATGGCCAGGTTCGATTCCCGGCTTGGTTCACTATCTGTGCGGAGTCTGCACGTTCTCCCCGTGTGTGCGTGGGTTTCCTCCGGGTGCTCCGGTTTCCTCCCACAGTCCAAAGATGTGCAGGTTAGGTGGATTGGCCGTGCTAAATTGCCCTTAGTGTTCAAAATTGGCCTTAGTGTTGGGTGGAGTTGCTGGGTTATGGGGATAGGGTGGAGATGTGGGCTTGGGTAGGGTGCTCTTTCAAAGAGCCGGTGCAGACTCGATGGGCCGAATGGCCTCCTTCTGCACTGTAAATTCTATGATATGCTAGAAATAATGAATTAAGAGTTGATACACAACACAAAGCATTTGGCATAATGTAATTTTGGCTGCAGCACTGCTGTCCATAAGACATTGTTGAGTGGCCACAGGTACAGTCAGTATCCAAGAAGGAAAGCATTCACCACACGTTTGTTTTTGGTCAGTCACAAGCTCTGCACCTAATCAATGATTACATCTCTTGCCTGACAAATGTCTGAGATTGAACCAGGCTATTCACCACCTATTGATGCAAAGATGTGTATTCAACTGCACACATCGTTGTCAAGATCACCTATTTCCAATTCCATAACAGCACCTGTTTCCACCCATGCCTCAGCTCAATATTGAAGGAGGCTCAACAATGAGCACTTAGTGAACTGTCATGCACATACACCCACCCTGGATTTACACCCATTTGAAAGAGGATTGTCACCATTTTGCAGAAAAGATCCAGGCGCCACGAATGTATGAGAAAAATCAAGTTATGCTTTCTGATGTGAAACAATTGATTAATTTTGCAGAGCAGGGCGGCTGCCAAACTAAATCATACTTGTGTCCTTTGCAAAGGACAAATATTTTGTTTTGCATCTTGGAAGTGGTCTCTCCATTCAGTGCAATTGGCTGCTGTTAAACCAGCAGTGCCAGCTTCTAACTGGGGAAACGTATAATTGTCGACACAGTACTGAGAAAAGTACACGAATCTATGTAGTATTTTAATGTAGAAACAGCCATTCTGTATGTAATTTATTAACAAGTCACACAAGAGAAACAAAAACCTTTTTAAAATATCTGAGTTTGTTCCCTGTTAAAATTACATTGCCGGAAAGGTCTATTTCAGAATTTCATGAAATTATACGCAAGGAATTAATTAAAAAGGATGCAACGAAAATAGAGACAATCTGCAAACGCGGTGCCGCCCTCTCAGGTGGAGGGAAAGGCGTGGTCACTGCACGCAGCATTCTCTCCCCCTCCCACCTCGGCCGCGTGAGCCCGAGGATCTGCAGCTCTTCGGCCGGGACCGTGCACCTCAACCGTCAGGTCGAGCCCACCGCGATTACAGAGCTGCGCTAAATCACACTCATTAAAAAGTGCAAAAGAAAAACACCAATGCTGAGGCAGATTGCAACTCAAACAAATTGAAATCTACGTCAAATTCTTGTTGTGATTTTTTTTTTAAAATGCAGCATCCTACCTACTTTTCTATTTTTTAAAAACCCTCTCCATTTTACTTACATAACGGTGTAATAATGTTGCCAGCTGGCGAATGGGGTATTTAATGTATTTTGTCGCCCATAAACTAAGATTTGCTTTTTAAAGATCAACATTTGAATGATGAGTTGACTTTTACTTTACAAGTCATCCAGCAACCGTGGGCATTTTCCTTCTGCCTGTCAGCGCTGCTCGAGCTCTGAGCTGGCGCGGGCTCCACGTGCCAGAAGCAGGATTCTCCCATCCCGCGGCAGAGTGTCTACGCCGTCGTAAATGCCGTCGCGTTTTACGACTGCGTGAACGGGCCGCTGCCAGGACCAATTCAGGCCCCTACAGGGGGCCAGCATGGCGCTAGAGCGGTTCGCGCCGCTCCAGCTGCCGATCCTGGCGCGAACTGTGATCCGCGCATGCGCAGTGGCGCTGGCGCCAACGCCGATCGGTGAGCCACGATCGCGGGCCAGGCCACATCGGAAGCCCCCCCGGGGTCAGTGCCCCCCCCCCCCCAGTCTGCCACCCGACCCTTGCACGAAGAGTTCCCGCCGGCTGCGGGCAGGTGTGGACGGCGCCGTCTGGACTCAGCGTTTTAACTGCGGCCGAGAATCGGCGGACCGGCCGGAGAATCGCGTGCTGGCGTTGGGGCGGCGAGGCTCGGTCGCGGGGATTCAGCTTCCCTGGGAGAGTCCCACTGACCCAAATCTCTTCATGGCTGTCATTGTGACACAGGGGGAGAGGGAGGGGTCGCTGCAGCAGAGTCGCACTGAAGACCGGGGGGTGGGATTATCCAATAATGGAGCTATGTCCCCACGCATGACTCACTCTGTACTTACCTGGAGAAAGTCCAGAGTGATTATCCTACCTGGAGGGGGCCAGCAGGGCCCCGTAGTGCTCCTTGCAGCTCCAGCTGCCGATACGGGGCACTGCACTTCCTTTCGGGGGTCCGTGCATGCGCACAGCGGCGGCCTGTGTCGGCCGCCCCGCTCAACATGGCTAACCCACACTGCGGACCGGCACCAAAAACATAGGTCCCCCCCCCAGATCGCGTGCACCCGCAGATCAGTGGCCCTCACTTAGTAGCCTGGCCGTCCAGGAGGCCCCCCCCCACCCCCGAATGATTCCCCCCCACCCAACACCAGGGCAGCCGTGGACTGAGTCCGCAGCCGCCACGCCGAGTGCCCGCCGGCTGCGGACTCAGTGGAACCACGAGAGAACCACGCGGGCGGGAACTCGGCCAGCTGCACTCGGTGAATCACCGCCGGGGCCTCTTTCAATGGCCCCCAACCGGCGCCGTGTCGACCATGCGTGCGCAATTGGCGGTGATTCTCCGGGGACCGGAGAATCGCGGCAGCGGTGTCGGACCCGGGGCGAAATTCTCCGTTATCGGCGGAAAGTCCGCCGATCGGCGCAAAAAACGGCGCAAATCCGACTTGCGTCACGTTGGAAAAATGGGTCGATAGTCTCCGGCCCGAAATGGGCTAGCAGCGACGTAACGGGATCCGCGCTTGCGCAGTGGTTCACGCCGTGCAGCGTCATACGCGCTGCACGGCGTGACGGCTCATAAGGCCACGCTGCTCCCCCCCACCCGACCGGAACACCCGACCGCAACACCCGACTGGATGGCTGGCCGTCGCTCAGCCCCGAGGTTCGAGTCACGCGATGTGGAGGCGCTCCTGGACGCGGTGGAGCAGAGGAGGGACGCCCTGTATCCCGGGCACGGCCGCAGAGTTGCCCCACGCCACAGCCGGCGTCTGTGGAGGGAAGTGGCAGAGGCCGTCACCGCTGTGGCCCTGACACCACGGACAGGCACCCAGTGCCACAAGAAGGTGAACGACCTCGTCAGAGCAGGCAGGGTGAGCCTCCCCCCCCTGTCCAATATCCATATCCCCCCTCCCCCATATCCCCCCCTCCCCATATCCCCTCCTCCCCCATAGCTCCCCCTCCCCCATATCCCCCCTCCCCCATATCCCCCACCCCCCATATCCCCCCTCCCCCATATCCCCCCTCCCCCATATCCCCCATATCCCCCCTCCCCCATATCCCCCATATCCCCCCTCCCCCATATCCCCCCTCCCCCATATCCCCCATATCCCCCTCCCCATATCCCCCCTCCCCCATATCCCCCCTCCCCCATATCCCCCATATCCTCCCTCCCCATATCCCCCCTCCCCCATATCCCCCCTCCCCCATATCCCCCATATCCCCCCTCCCCCATATCCCCTCCTCCCCATATCCCCCTCCCCATATCCCCCATATCCCCCCTCCCCATACCCCCTCCCCCATATCCCCCTCCCCCATATCCCCCCCATATCCCCCCTCCCCCATATCCCCCAGTGAATCCAGCCCTAACCTTAACCTCTGCAATGCACGCGCAACCGATGGCGTGCATTCATATACCTGCCTAACACTGTTGCCTTTTACCCCTGCCCCCCCCCACCCCCACAGGAGAAGCGCGCACACAACAATAGGGAGCATGTGAGGACTGGAGGAGGGCCCGCTGATGAGAGGCCACTGACCGTACACGAGGAAATGGCCCTGGAACTGGCTGGCGGACCTGAGGACCGGGAGGTTGCTGATGCAGAGGTCGGGGGCGTACTAGCAAGTGAGCCACCGACAGCCCGTCTCCATATCCCCCCTCCCCTATATCCCCCTCCCCCGTATCACCTGATCACTGCCTGATGTCTAACCATGCATGCTTCATTGTGTATCGCAGGACCAAACATCCAGGCACCCATCCCCGCAGATGCAGACCGCCCGCAGGATGCCCCTCGGAGACCACAGGAGACGGAGAGACCCGCACCCTCCAGCATGCGACGCCCGCAGGATGCCCCTCGGAGACCACAGGAGACGGAGAGACCCGCACCCTCCAGCATGCGACGCCCGCAGGATGCCCCTCGGAGACCACAGGAGACGGAGAGACCCGTACCCTCCAGCATGCGACGCCCGCAGGATGCCCCTCGGAGACCACAGGAGACGGAGAGACCTGCACCCTCCAGCATGCGACGCCCGCAGGATGCCCCTCGGAGACCACGGGAGACGGAGAGACCCGGACCCTCCAGCATGCAACGCCCGCAGGATGGCCCTCGCACACCACGGGAGACGGAGAGACCTGGAGCAACAGGGAGACGACACCCCCGTCACGTGCGGGAGCGACCACCCAGCGACGAGGGGGGCAGCCACAGGCCCCCGTCACATCCGAGCCAGGACACCACTATCCAGGACACCACTACCCAGGACACCACTACCCAGGACACCCCTACCCGGGACAGCACTACCCAGGAAGACGAAATACCGGACAGTGACTCAGAGTGGATGGGTGGAGACGAACCCCCACCCCAAAGTGCCATGGACTCAGAGTGGGACGAAGAGCACGACACAACGCCACTGCTGTCACCAACACCCTCCACCATCGCAGAAACACTCACCACGGTTGGGCACTTTGGTGATGAGGCGTCTGGTACACTCACTGGTGCGCACAACACAGCCGTCCAGGTACAGCAGGTGGAGGTAGGAGCAGCAGAGGGACCGGGCGGTCGGAGGGCAGCCCAGCCCAAGCGAACATCTGCCGCCCAGATGGATCCCGGGTTCCTGCAGTTACCACACCCACATATAGATCCGATGCAACCACCGACCCGGAGACGAGCGAAGAGGGTGACGGGCGGCTTGCGGCGGCTGCGGTTGCAGGTGGAGGAGTCCACCCGCGTCCAGGAGCTGGGAGTGGTGCCGGTCATGCGTGCCACCCAGGCCGACACCGCACGGGTGGCGTCCGCGGTGGAGGCAATGGGTGCGACGGTGTCAGACATGGGGAACGGTTTGCGAGGCCTGGGGCCTTCCGTGCAGGCGGCGTCTGTGGCCCAGGAAATGGCTGCCCTCTCACAGGAGGCCATGAGCCAGTGCCAGCGCCAGATGGCAGAGGCGCTCAACGCCATAGCCCAGTCTCAGCAGGCCATGGCCCAGTCTCTGCAGGCCATGGCCCAGTCTCAGCAGGCCATGGCCCAGTCTCTGCAGGCCATCGCTGAGGGCATCGGCGCCAGTGGCCATGTGCGAGCCGGCGTCGCACTGTCACAGACAGGGTTTGCCAACACCCTGGGCTCCATGGCTGCAAACCTGCAGACCCCTGTCGATACCAGCACGGGCCTCCAGGACTGGCAGCGCCAGATGTCGGGGGGGGCGTCGGATGGCCAGTCCGTTCGCATCCCCCACCCATGTAGAGGCCTGGGGGCCATCGGGCACCCCGAGGGAGGAGGAGGTGGTGTGGTCCGTCCCGGCTCCCTCTGTAGGGGGGTCCCGGTACACCGCGACACCTCGGACTCCCCCCCTTCTGTCCCAGGTGCATCGGGTGGGCAACGGGCAGGACAGGCTGGCAGCTCGCCATCCCAGTCGCCCGGGCCGCAGCCTGGCCCATCTAGGCCAGGACGCCCCAGGAAACGGCCGCCAAAGGGATCCAGTGTCAGAGGGCAGGAATCACAGGAGTCCACCTCCAGTTCTGCTGTACCGTCTGGGGAACCACGTAGACGTAGTCAAAGGGCCCGTAAGGCCAAACAATTAGACACTGAGTAAGTTGGCACGGGTGCAGGGCACAGATGAGTTTTAGGGGCTAGGGCACGTGCATGAACTCCTTTGGTTATTAAAGTCAATGTTACACCTACCGAAGCTGCCTTTGTGCTCTGTCCAAAGTGTGCGGGGGTGTCATGTACGTTGAGCGCAAGTGTGTGTGTGAGGGGTGGTCTTACCTCAGCCCCAGGTGAGTCTGCCCCCTTCCCCCTGGGCCGCCATCAACATCCCCCGGGCAGAGGACGGGACCGTGCGCTGCAGTGTCACAGCCGCATGCAGGGATGGTCCGGGTGGATGGTGGTACTGTGGCCATGGGTCAGACATAGTCCAACGATGTAGAGCCAGGAGCTCATCGCAGGGCGGGTTGTCATCATCCTCCATGGCCTGCGATAGACACGCGTCCACCCGCAACTGTGTGAGCCCGGCCCGTTGTGCCGCAGGTGGATCGGCAATGGGGGGGGGGTTGGTGTGCATGCGGGTGGGGTGGGTGGGGTTGGGGAGGGGGGTGAGGGTGCTGGGTGGGTGGATGGGTGGGTGGTGTGGGTGGTCGGCTGTTGCCATGGTGTGCGGTCTGTGGCCATACTACCCGATTCCCACGCCCATCTAGTCAGTGAAGCGGAGGTCTATCAGTCTGTCCCATGCCCGCTGGGCCAGCATGTAACGGTGGACAGCCACCCGCCTGTGTCTACCCCGTCTGCCCTGACCATTGCCCCCATCCCCCTCATCTGGGGAGGACTGGGCCTCTTCCTGCTGCTCCTCCACTCCGCCCTCCTCTGCCTGCGGCACATCGCCCCTCTGCTGGGCTATGTTGTGCAGGACGCAGCACACCACAATGAAGCGGCCCACCCTATCTGACCGATACTGGAAGGCGCCCCCAGAGAGGTCCAGGCACCTGAAACGCATCTTCCGCACGCCAAAGCACCTCTCGATCACTCCCCTTGTCGCTACATGGGCATCATTGTAGCGGTTCTCCGCCTCATTGCGTGGCCTCCGTATAGGCGTCATCAGCCACGATCGCAATGGGTAGCCCCTGTCGCCCAGCAACCAGCCCCTCAGCCGGGGATGGCGTCCCTCGTACATGCCGGGGATGGATGACCGCGACAACACGAATGAGTCGTGTACACTGCCTGGGTGACGGGCGCAGACGTGCAGGATCATCATGCGGTGGTCGCAGACCACCTGTACGTTCATCGAATAGGTCCCCTTCCTATTAGTGAACACGGCCCTGTTATCTGCAGATGGCCGCACGGCGACGTGCATCCCATCGATCGCGCCCTGGACCATGGGGAACCCGGCCACGGCAGAGAAGCCCACGGCCCGGGCATCTTGGCTGGCCCGGTCCACGGGGAAGCGGATGTAGCGGTGTGCCATGGCATATAGGGCATCTGTCACTGCCCGGATGCACCGGTGCACCGATGTCTGCGATATGCCGGACAGGTCCCCACTCGGTGCCTGGAATGACCCCGTTGCATAAAGTTCAGGGCCACCGTAACCTTGACGGACACGGGGAGAGGGTGTCCCCCGCCAGTGCCACGCAGTGACAGGTGTGCCAGCAGGTGGCAGATGTGTGCCATGGTTTCCCGGCTCATCCGGAGTCTCCTCCTGCATTCCCGGTCCGTGACTGGTATGACTGCCGGGGCCGGTACACACGGGGCGCCCTCGGGTGCCTCCGTTGCCGTGGGGCCGCGACGTCCTCCTCCCCCTCCTCGTCCTGTCGGTCAGGTGTCCCTCCAGCCTGGGCGGCTGCCGCCTGCCCCTCTGCGGCAGCCTGCGCCGCCTCTCTGGCACGCTCCTCCTCCTCCTCCGCCTCCTCCTCATCCAGGGCAACATAGACATGAGCGGCTGCCACCACGGCGGCCAACATCGCTGGATGATCTGAAAACATGACGGCCTGGTGGGGGGGAGGGGAACGACGACATGTCATCATTGCCCATATCCCCTCCTCACCCCAGCCAGGTGGCATGGACCGCATGGGTCCAACTGTTGGATGCTGGCACCTGGCCAGATGGACCAACTCACTTGCCCTCCCATCCCCCTCCTCGGCACGGACCCCCCCCCAACCTCACCCCGGCACGGCACGGACCCCCCCCCCCAACCTCCACCCCGGCACGGACCCCCCCCCCCAACCTCCACCCGGCACGGACCCTCCCCCAACCTCCACCCCAGCACGGACCCCCCCCCAACCTCCACCCCGGCACGGACCCCCCCAACCTCCACCCCGGCACGGCACGGACCCCCCCCCCAACCTCCACCCCGGCACGGACCCCCCCCCCAACCTCCACCGCAGCACGGACCCCCCCCAACCTCCACCCTGGCACGGACCCCCACCCAACCTCACCCCGGCACGGACCCCCCCCCCTCAACCTCCACCCCAGCACGGACCCCACCCCAACCTCCACCCTGGCACGGACCCCCCCCAACCTCCACCCCAGCACGGACCCCCCACCAACCTCCACCCCAGCACGAACCCCCCCCAACCACAACCCGGCACGGCACGGACCCCCCCCCCCAACCTCCACCCCAGCACAGACCCCCCCCCAACCTCCACCCCAGCACGGACCCCCCCCCCAACCTCCACCCCAGCACGGACCCCCCCCCAACCTCCACCGCAGCACGGACCCCCCCCCAACGTCCACCCTGGCACGGACCCCCACCCAACCTCACCACGGCACGGACCCCCCCCCTCAACCTCCACCCCAGCACGGACCCCCCCCCAACCTCCACCCTGGCACGGACCCCCCCCCCAACCTCCACCCCAGCACGGACCCCCCACCAACCTCCACCCCAGCACGAACCCCCCCCAACCACACCCCGGCACGGCACGGACCCCCCCCCCCAACCTCCACCCCAGCACAGACCCCCCCCCAACCTCCACCCCAGCACGGACCCCCCCCCCCAACCTCCACCCCAGCACGGACCCCCCCCAACCTCACCCCGGCACGGCACGGACCCCCCCCAACCTCCACCCCAGCACGGACACCCCCCCAACCTCCACCCCGGCACGGACCCCCCCCCAACCTCACCCGGCACGGACCCCCCCCCCCAACCTCCACCCAGCACGGACCCCCCCCAACCTCCACCCCAGCATGGACCCCCCCCAACCTCACCCCGGCACGGCACGGACCCCCCCCCAACCTCCACCCCGGCACGGACCCCCCCCCCAACCTCCACCCCAGCACGGACCCCCCCCAACCCTCATCCCGGCACGGCACGGACCCCCCCCAACGTCCACCCCGGCACGGACCCCCCCCCAACCTCCACCCCAGCACGGACCCCCTCCCCAACCTCCACCCCAGAACGGACCCCCCCCCAACCTCCACCCCAGCACGGACCCCCCCCCAACCTCCACCTCAGCACGGACACCCCCCCAACCTCCATCCCAGCACGGACCCCACCCAACCTCACCCCGGCACGGCACGGACCCCCCCCAACCTCCACCCCGGCACGGACCCCCCATCCCCCTCCCCGGCAAGGACCCCCCCCCCCAACCTCCACCCCGGCACGGACCCCCCCCCAACCTCCACCCCGGCACAGACACCCCCCCCAATCCCCCTCCCCGGCATGGACCCCCTCCCGGCACTCCCCTGGAGCCCAGCCTACTCTAACCACCCCCCCCCCTCCCCCCCCCCCACTGCACACACACACACACAAGCCGAGACACACCTCTCCTCAGGTAATCAGTCTGCGGCCACGCCATTTCCTGCCCAGAGCCAACCCCCCAGGCCGTCACTCACCTCCTCGCTGGTCGGCGTGAGCCTGGAGCACCGGGTCACGCCGATGAAAAGGAGGTTTAATTTACGTCGACGTGAACAGTCATCACGTCGACGGGACTTCGGCCCATCCGGAAGGGAGAATATCGGCAGGCCAAAAATCGGCTGCCTTGCGCAGACCCGTGACATTCTCCGCGGCAGCGGCGCCATTAACGCCCCGCCGACTTTTCTCCCTTCGGAGACTTCGGCAACCGGCGGGGGCGGGATTCACGGCGGCCAACGGCCATTCTCCGACCCGCTGGGGGGTCAGAGAATGACGCCCCCGATCTCGGGTTTGATCCCATTCTCCGCCCCCGGCCTAGCGCGATTTTGGCGCGAGGCTCGGAGAATCCCGCCTGGGTCCCTGATCAGACTCATTGGTGGGGCAGGAGCAGATCCACGAGCTATTCGAGAAGCAGATTATAAAGAAGGAGAGACACCATAACGGATGTCGTCCAGTGCAATATCAGAGAATTGAATGGTGGACAGCCGGTGACTTTGTTGTCCGTTGGACTGGTTAAATTCTTGTTGCCACCTCCCCTGACTCTGTGGCCTGGAGTGAGAACAGAGAGGCTGGATGGTGTCCTGAATCAGTGCTATGCACCAGTGCGAATTTCCACTGTTAGGGCTTTGTTGCTGGGAACTGTATGTGGCGGTTTCGCCCAACTGAGCAATTGGATGTAAATATTGTACATTTTTATCATGTTGGGTTTTGTGTCTGGCTTGGCACTTACTTTCTTTCTGTTGCTCAGTTAGAGTTGTTTGGGTTTATCCTTTCATCTTTTCAATGACAGTTTAATAAACAAAACATATCAGAGAACTGAGGAGGAGGTAGCAGCCTTAAAGCAGATTCAATTGTTTGCGGCGCACATCACGAATACATATTCATGCAGAAGAGCAAAGGACAGTGGGAATCCATAGAATCCCTACAGTGAAGAAGGAGGCCATTCAGCCCATCGAGTCCTCACCGACCATTTGAAAGAGCACCCCACCAGGCCTAATCCCCCCACACCATCCTTGCAACTCCACCGAACCTGCCCATCCATGAACAACAAGGGGCAATTTAGCATGGCCAATCAACTTAACTTGTACATCCTTGGACTGTTGGAGGTAACCAAAGCACCAGGAGGAAACCCACGCACACACAGGGAGAACATGCAAACTCCACACTGAATGAAGTCCAAGAGCAGAGAGTTAGGAGAGTGTAAACCCATGATGATACCCTGAGTACTCATGGGGGAAAATTGCATTTAGGATGTCCAACAATGGAAATCGGCCCATCGGGTCTGTACATGAAAAACACCTAACCTGCCTACCTAATCCCATTTGCCAGCACTTGGCCCATAGCTTTGAATTTTATGACGTGCCAAGTGCTCATCCAAGTACTTCTTAAAGGATATGAGGCAACCTGTCTCTACCATCCTTCCAGGCAGTGCATTCCTGACCATCGCCACCCTCTGGGTAAAAAAGTGTTTCCTCAAATCACCCTTAAACCTCCTGCCCCTCACCTTGAACTTGTGTCCCCTCGTAACTGACCCTTCAACTAAGGGGAACGGCTGTTCCCTATCCCCTGTACATGCCCCTCATAATCTTGTACACTTCGATCAGGTCACCCCTCAGTCTTCTCTGTTACCATGCGACCATTCAAAGGCAGAGGCCAGAGAGAATACATTTTAACAAGAAGCTATAGGAGAGATTGACATGGAGCTGGGAAAATGTTGCATATGATGAGCCAGATTCACTCGTGATTTTCAATAGAAATAATGACATCTCAAGGAAGTCCAGCTGTCTTGCCCTTTGAAAAAGTTCTTTTCTCCGGTAGTATTTCTGTTTATCTTCTCTACCTTGTTCACTTTCATTGCTTTCTATTTCTCTTCATGTATTTGATTAGGTACCTATATTTCCACCTTTCCTCAATTCTGAAGAAGACACATCGACCTGAACATTAACTTTGATTCTTTCTGGGTATAGAAAGGGATGGTGCGCGGGTGGGAGGGGGGTGGGATAGAGCATAGAGTGTCCTTAATGCCGATGATTTGTTGTTGCATGTGTCGGAACCAAATGTGTCAATAGGGGGAATATTGGAGCTGCTTCAGATGTTTGAGTCTTTCTCGGGGTACAAATTAAATCGAGACAAGAGTGCGTATTTTGTGGTGTCTCAGCCGGGAGTATGGGCAGGGGTGGGGGGGCTGCCATTCCGTAGGGCAGGGGCTCACTTTAGATACCTGGAGGTGCAGGTTGCTCGAGATTGGGGGGCGGGGGTGGCTCTGCAGGTACAACATTTCTAGTTTGGTGGGGAGACTGAAAGCTGATCTGACAAGCTGGGATGGTCTCCCTCTGTCACTGGCGGGTTGGGTACAGGCGGTTAAAATGAACGTGTTGCTGCAATTTCTGTTTATTTTTCAATGCCTGCCGATTTTCCTGCCAACGGCCTTTTTTAGAGGGATTGAAGGAGTGAGTACTTTGTTCATATGGGGAGGGAAGGTGGCCAGAGTAAGAAAGGTGCTGTTACAGAGGGGAAGGCAGGCAGGGGGTTTGGGTCTTCCGAACCTGATGTATTATTACTGGGTGGTGAATGTGGAGAAGGTGCGGAGCTGGGTCAAAATGGAGAAGAGTTTGCATTTTGCCAGGAAGGAGATACAGAGTTTCCCGATGGAGCCGGCCTCCCCATTGCTGGAGGAGGTGCTGACTGTCATAATATCCACTCATGTATATAATGAGATACAGACAGGCAGGGACTGACACACAGAATAACCAATAAACATACAGGACACAGACCAACCAATCACAGCAGGGGACACCACCACTATAAAACACACGAGGCATCAAGACTCTGCCTCTTCTCACTGGATACAGCTACGGAGATAGTCCGGGTGCACAGTGCAGTGAGCACCGTCTCCATGTGACAGAGAGCCAGTCTGGTCAAGCCAGACAGAGGTTATCAGTTTAGATTAATAGAGTGTCAACCCACAGCAGATTATGTACAGCAATCAGCAGGTTCAATAAAACAGTGTTGAACCATCTCCTGTGTCGGAAGCCTGTTTCTCGTCTTACTGCATCCAGTTGCAGTCAGTGTTAAACCAACTCAGATAACATATCACTGACGGCAGGGGGACTGGAGAAGGGGGTAGTGTCGGTGGTTTATGGGGCTATTTTGGAAGAGGAGGAGGAAGTGTTGGGAGAGGGTATGGAGGAGGTGTTCTGGTGTGAGGTGCTCAGGAGAGTGAACGCCTCCATCTCGTGTACGAGGTTGGGGCTGATACAGCTGAAGCCGGTATATGGAGCACACCTTACAAGGACGAGGATGAGCCGGCTCTTTGAGGGGGTAGAAGATGTATGTGAACGTTGCGGCGGGGCCCCGCAATTCATGTTCATATGTTTTGGTCCTGTCCAAGCTGGAGGATTACTGGAAGGAGGTTTTTAGAGTAATCTCTAAAGTGGTGCACGTGACACTGGACCCGGGCCCTCGGGAGGCCATATTTTTTGTTGGTGGATAGGATGACAAGGACACACCGAACACCGTTCCCAGGATTCCTAGGGCTTCTTTTTCACACAGAACTAAAATTGTGAAGTTAGGGATCCATTTTCTGTAGCTGTCCAATTTGTTTTCATGGATTGTCTTCTGCAAAGTGAAAGAAGTAAAATTCCAATTGTCAAATAACATGCAATAATATCCAAGTATGAGCATGCAACTCAATAGGATGTGGTAGTGTGTTCATGTAACATTCAGCTGTGTTTGAATTCCTTCAGTCCAGCTTCCACTCTTCACTGAAATTATCTTTGATCAAAGTCATATGTGACTTTTACCAGTGTGTTGTTGCTCCTTCTCCCAATGCTCTGATCGTTTGCCTTGCTCCAATTTCCCCAAGTTGTTCTATATGATCATCCTTCTCCAATGACTGTCATTCAGCTCCATGGAACTGCCCTTAGATGATTCCATCCCTAACTAAATGCAGCTGGTGATTCTCCAGCAATAGCTTCTTTCCCCATAATCACTCTAAGGTTCTGAAGACTCTGACCTCACTGTCTCCTGTTCCTTATCTATATGCTGCTTCTTTGTGACATGATCTGCAGGCAGAGGATCAGCTCTCACACATGCGCTACTGATATCCAGCGCCATCATTTGCAATTGGAGCAACTGCATTATTCATCAAGCTTTAATTGGCCAAACCTAAAAATTGCAATCCCCATCATTCTAACTTCTGTTAATTCATAAGTGTTAGAAATCATTAGAAAAAAATTGTTCTTGTGCTGTGGGAAACACGGCAAGGCAGTATTTTGCCCACCTCAACACCAACATCTTCTGAGGGCACCAAGGCCTGAATTTTCGATGTGCAAACTACAATCCGCCTCTATTTCCCCCCATGAACGAAAATGTTGGACGCGAGGTTTGGGGATGGTAATTTTGGAATTCGAATCTCCACCGCCATTTTGGCTATGTCGGAAAGCCTCTCTATCTGTATGAAAATTCAGGCCTAAATATCAAGATCATAGTGCGACATTGTAGAAGTCACACTTAATAGGTAGAGGATAGTTATTTAGGATAAATATTAAGCCCCAGTTTTACCCATTTTGAATTAAGGATTTCAACACTCTCATAACCTCAGGTCATCTCAAAACATAACAGCTTCCAAAACAGCATAACACAGCATAATTCACTTTTCTAGATTAAAACAAACACTTCAACTGAATTAATGAATTAAATTTTCAAGACAGTGCCCAAGGACAGGGCAGGATCCATAGCAACAGCATGGCATGACAAGGTAACATGAAGGCTCTATTGTTATAACAGCTAAGTCAGCAAAAGACCAGTTCAAACTGGCCTTGATAACAGCACAATATTGCATTCTGTGGCATACACAAGAATGCAGATACGAAACAATTAGAACTAATGTTGCATATTAAAGGTGGACGGCTTGCCGTCAAATCAGATGTGTTTGAGTCTAACCCAAACCAATTAGGATTATATTGGGGTGTAATTAGATGACTTAAGACAGATATGAAACAGTATAGCTGAAAAGTTTTGTTCGGCCATTTGTTAGTTGAAGCGGGAGTTCAAGCTGGAGCTGGGTTGGATCATTAGCTGGATTTCTTTCTTTCTCTCTTTTTCATGAATTATCCATACTTTGATCTGAACTATTCACTGCCTCCCTGTATTCATATTTTATTTTCAGACTTTGACTTTTAAAGTTATTGCGAGCTGTTTGCCTAAGCAAGAAGATAATTTCTGTGATTCTTTGAAAGCTTCAAATTGTTTATGAATTACCTTTTAAATGACTTTCAAATTGTAATCAATAGAAGACAAATAAAACAATTCCTATTTGCACCTGAGAAGTTTTAACTTACATTTCTACTGAGTTCCAGTAATCGCAAAGTGCTGCTGAAACCGAATGGTAAATCTATCAGACATGGATATCAACCGTGTCTCAATGGTAGCACTCTTGCCTCTTGAGCCAGAAGGTTGTGGGTAATAATAATAATTTAAATTATTCAAGTGTCAAGTGTCTTTCCAGAGACATGAACATATAATCTTATCTGAAAGTTCCAACACAGTACTGAGGGAATGCTGTTGCGATGTTAAACCAAGATGTATTAAGTCAGAGTATCAGCAATATGAACCAAAGGCTTGTAAACAGAGTTGAGGTAAAGATCAGCCTTTATGAATATGGAACAAACTTGAAGGAGTTATATAGTCAACTCTCCTCTATGGTGAACAGATTCCAAGTCTTGATCAGTTCAGCTCAGTTAGAAAGTTAGGAAAAATTTACATTCAGATGCTCTATCAGACTTAATAAAACGAACACTTGAACAATGGAACTAGATGGAGTAATGGCAAAATCGATATGAAAGACAAAACACTTTTATAAGCATCATATTTAATCAATCCTGTTCAGCTGGTAACATTTGTTGTCAACATCAGGTTTGTTTTGGTCATTTTTATTAGAATAATGAACGGAACAATCTCGTACTGATGATGCCATCACATCCTCCAGCTTTTTCTTGGGATTTTCTTCTAACTGTGTTTTTATTGCACCTGAATTTGCGAGCTTCCATTCCAACTCTGAAACAAGAAGAACATTAGTAGTGCTTTGCATTAACTCGCACATTAGCCATTTATTGTAATGTTCTCTTTGTGATTGGAAAGCAAAACCACAATTTGACAATTTGAATGAACATCGCTTATTGTCACAAGTAGGCTTCAAGTGAAGTTACTGTGAAAAGCCCCGAGTCGCCACATTCCGGCGCCTGTTCGGGGAGGCTGGTACGGGAATTGAATCGTGCTGCTGGCGTGCCTTAGTCTGCTTTAAAAGCCAGCGATTTAGCCCAGTGTGCTAAACCAGTCTCTAGAGTGCGTTTTGTATTTTAGTTTGTTGTTGGCCTAAAATATAGTTATATCATAAAGAATAGCGCAAGCAACTGGAATCAGCAGGATGTACGTACAAACATTTTGAGTAGCTGGCTCAAAGGGCATTGTGCAATGCCAAGCGACCGTTTTTCTCACTTTGGAACCAAAAATGCAATATAGTTTTGTTGATGGACATGTGGAGGAGAATGTTACATCCAGCATGAGGTGGGAACAAGGCTGTGGCAAAGGGGATGGAGGGAGGAGGGGGGGGCCAGTAAAACTATGGGGAGCCATGGTGGATTGACTCGCCAACTATATCCCGCTTCTGTGAAATTTCAGCAACAGTGGGAATGGGCTTGGACAGTTCTCCTGCCACAAACAAGCGGGAAGCAAATTTAAATATTCAAAGGCCCAATTAAGCGCAATTTTACCAGGTCACCAGCTGAACGGCAGACTTGGGGTGTGGTTTATTAAATAAACAAGGGGGGTGTGAGCACTGAAGGCAGCATCTACACCCCAGTGGTTTTCTCAAAGGTTTACCCTCCATCAACAGCAGTTTGAAATTTTCTTTGATTTACCTGCTGTCACCTACAAGGTCCCAGCAGCGGACACCATTTCTAGTACTGCTGCTGAAGTCCGGCTGCCAGCTCCCAGCCAGGGTAACAAATGTCTTGAGCAGCACGGTGACCCTGGGATGCCGCCCATTAAGTTGAGGGGGAGGTTCTGCTGGCTGGCCGTGCATGTTACTGACATGTGCTTCGAGCTGATGTCGGGACCTCGACAGATTTGTCAAAATCCTGTTTGTTATCCCCACGATGGTGATGTGAGTGACACTTATCTCCAAGGGGTATCATTGCATAGTTTTTATTTCATTTTGACAGGTGCGGTGTAACAGCTGGAACAACAGTTATACATAAACCTGACCTTTTCGTCAAACTATACGCCAGCTCATGTTTTGTCCCCCTCTGTTTTATTCTGACTAAAAATAACAATTTCAACCGTCTTCAATGAAAATGAAAGTTTTGGTAAAAAAATTTGGGACACTTGTTAAAAAAGAACTAAACTCTTGAATATGCTGGGCAAAAGGGGTTTAATGGAGGCAAAAGGTGTTCGCCTGGCAGCTGGAGAGCCAGGAAGAGCTCACTGCATCAAACCTTGCTGAGGCACTTGTCAGGCCAGCAGTGGCCTTTCCTCAGGTTAATGTTCCACCGGTAGCTCTATTGAATAGCAGCACCAACTGAGAGGCGGTAGCCTCTGCCCTTAGACCACCTCCTTGAGGCCTAGGATCGAGGAGAGAGCCAGGCACAGATCTTTGACGGCAGGACGGTATTTTCAAGGAGGGGGAGGGTCTTGTGTGTCAGCAGTAAGGGCAGGGGGTTGATCCTTATTGACCCCTCTCCTTCCCTCAATCTGGCCCTGTGCCTTTGCACTAGGGAAGTTCCCCATCCCCGTCAGGGTAGTTTTCCCCTCCTTCCCTCCCCTCCCCAGGGGCTAGCAAGCAAACACACCAGAATCTTCTTGTCGAGCTCCCCACATGGAAAGTCCCCTGCCCTCTGCTTCATTAATACCAGTATGATGAGGCCCTTAAGTGGGCATTAATTCTCCACTTGAGAGCCTCAATTGTTGACAGGGTTTGAAGGCTGCCCACAGGGTCCTCAGTTGCCACTTTCCTGCCTGATTGAATGCTCTCCCCCACACCAAACTCACCAAGGAGAGCGATGGCATTAAATTCCACCCATTGCAATTATTAATCTCCTCAGATAATAAATGACGTAATTTACTTTTATTTATTCTTAGAATATCGCTGGCACTAGCAATATAGTGTTGATTGTCCATCCCAGTTAGGCTGAAGGGATCAAGGAAGCAACCCCATTCTGGAACTCAAGTCATGTGTGAGTCAGACTTTGTGGGGGCAATAGGCTTCCTTTAGTTAAAGGACATTTGGGAACCAGTTGGAATTTTACGACAATCTGGCAGCTTTTATGCAAATTTTTAGCAACATCCACCATGAAGACATCAAGAGTTGTCAAGAAAGGTCCATTCAAAAGACATTACTATAATACTAAACAGTGGGTGTCATGGCTGAGCACTGCTATTCCCGTATAATGAGAGATATGTAAGAAACTATTCTGGCATGGCCGGAATTCAGTATGGGCAGCACTCCCACCCCATGCCAATTGAGGCCCTCAAGTGGACAGTTAATGCCCATTTAAGGGCACAAGTGATATCTCCAATAAACCGTTCTGATATGGTTGACATGAAAATGCTGTGAACTATGCTATTTTCATTTGGTCACCATAATGGTATTCCCTGGGCTAATTGTTTCTTGTGGCTACAAATAGGGGCTTGCATAACACAAGAAAGCCTCCAAAAATTACCTTCATTCAGAAATTTCTACTCAGAGAATCGCTAATGGCCACTCAGCTGACATACTGGATGTCAACCAATGTCAATATCTCCACAAGGAGTCAGCGCTTTTAAAGAAGGGGAGTATGTGAGAAAATATATACTGTTTTATCATATTTAATCAATAATACCAATGCCAAAATATTGCAGCTATTGCTAGTACTTTGAATATTTTACCTTCTAATTTCAGATCAGGAGTTCCACACTCTAATCCAATGAACCTGGCCTTCATTTGGCCCTCAAAATACACAAAGATTGTTGGCAAATATTTGTCTGGATAGTTAGGAATGCAAATGTTTGCAATTGCCTTCATGAATTTTGTTTCTGGATACTTTTTAGCTAGTTGGCTCAACTGATGATTGATCAACATGCACATTGGTATGCTGTAGTAGTAAGAAAACGAAACAAATTTTCTAATTCAGTTTGTCTTAACTTTTGAAAATGTATGTAAACAGAGCTAAACAATGGGAGTAAATCTCCAGGGGAGCTCTACGGCTCGTCCCTCATAACGTCAGTGGAAGGACTGGGAAAATTGTAGAAATGGGAAAGACAATGGAGAGAAACCCTATGGAAATTCACTCCCTCAAACGTTTGCAATTCTTATGGTAAAACAAAAGTGCTTAAAATTAATTAGAATTTTCCTTAAAATATTGCCAGTATGTACCAAGTAATGCATATTACCACAATAACAAAAGAGTAGTTTAAAGGAGTTATATTTAAAATGACATACCTTTGCTTCCTCTAAACATTTAGAAAATATTTTGTTCCATTATGTCTTTCGCACACATCTACTTATCCTCCCCAAGCTACATGTGCCAGCGTGTCTGTGCACCCTCTGTGCCAACAATATGTGTCAGAGACTTCAATAACCTTGGAGCTACACTCTGAAACCTCCTTCCTAAACCACTCCATTCCTCCATCTCATCCCCATTTTCAAATACTACTTCAAAGCCTACCTCGTCATTCTCTTGGCCACATCCCTAATGAGTTTGCTATTTTTGGAGCCGGGAAATTAGCCGGAAGATGTTAAGGCCAGATCCTCAGAGAATGGGGCGTCCTTTAAAATGGGCACCTCGATCTCAGAATAACACTACAGCCCTTCCCTCAATCGCTGGCAAGGCCTCGCCCTCAACAGCTGGCATGCCCCCCTCCCCCCACCACCCCTGGGCTGCTACCCAAGTGAGCGACATCCTTTACAAGCCTCTTCACCAGAGGCTCACCATTCAGGCTCCTCCCACTTCAGGCTCCTCCCTCAGACACTCCAGGCCTTGCCCTTGGCAGTGTCAACCTGGCACTGCCCCCAGCACCCTGGCAGTGGCAACTTGGCACTGCCAGGGTGCCATGGGCAGAAATCAGACAGACCATTTGGTCTTTCTAGGAAGCGATTCAGAACAATAAACAGCCTATTTTAAAAACTCGGTTAGAAACAATACCTGACCTTTCGAGGAAACACTTCAGAGTTCAAATGGAACGTGAAGAGCTATAAAAACAAAGTGACCATCCTTTGAAATAGCCTGGACCTGTCAACCAAAAGGCTTGTAAAAGACCATGAAATTTACTGTAAACAATGCAGTTCAAGGTTTTTAGGATGCCCAGCAAGCCTAGAGGCTTGGAAAGGTTAAAAGGGAATGAAATTGGACATGAAGAAAATCACATCAAAGGGAAGATGTTTACCTTCACCTGACAGATCATTGATGTTAACATGCTGGGAGAGACAGCAAAGGTTTGAAACTACAGAGGAAAGACTTTTACCATCACCTGATAGATCATTGAAATTGACACGCTGACAGATAATTTAAAGGTCTTCAAGGCTACAGAGGAAAAACTTGACACACGACCCCCATCCTGAGAAAGACCCCCGATCTGAGCCCCTGCAGCCCTGCCCACAACCCCCCCGAACCTCGCATTGGCACCCTGGAGGTACGTGTAGCGAGGGTACTCGCCCCATTGCTCCCCTTCAGTCTCCCTGGCGCCTGGGCCCCACTTTCAGGGAGCAGTGGTGATTTGCACCTGCTGAATTACTGTTGGAGAGGGGGGGGGGGGGGCGCACGGGAGTGGTGGTGAATACCGGGAGGCCACTGCCTTCAAATTTAATCTAGCTGATGAGATTAAAATGGATGCAAATGAATTGTGATCAGTTTCTTGCCCTTTCTGGGCGAGGTGCTGATCACCCCAGCTGGAGTGGGCCGGAAGAATGTGAAACTGATTTACACCCAACTATGTTCTACGGTATTATTTGAAGAGCAGGAATGAGCAGGGCTGTGCGGAAAAGATGGGGGAGTGACACTGTGCTTGTTCCTTCAGAGAGCTAGCACAGACAAAAAGACTGAATAGCCTCCATCTACACTGTAACTGTTCTGTGGTTACTTTTGTCTTTCAAATTTAGGTTAGTCAGTGTTGTCCTCAGGTTGGTGACCAGCGTTCAGATTCTTGGCACCTGAGAATAGCCTAACCACAAGATGGCGTTCTAAGCAGAAAAGTTCAATACAGTCGTCAAGTTTGCAGATTGAAATAAATCCAATAACATGAAAAAATAACATTCATAGGGGACTGTTTAAAAAAAGAAAAGAGAGCTCAATTAAAAGAAACACAGAACATAGAATGTTATTTCAGGTTATATGGGCTTAATTAAGCATATGACAATAATCCAATGTTAACCATATTTAATGTTAAGATCACTGTAAAACTATTATTGAAATAATTGAAATGAAAAACGGGAATGTTCTACTATGAGCAGATAATTAGGTCTGTCACATTACTGCCCAGATAGCAAAGTTGAAATTGCTACCAATAAATTTGAACTTCAGTTTTTATTAGATGGGATCCTAGGGTTTTTATCAGTATTTTGTGAATCATATTCAACATTTCTATCTATTTACAATTAGGTTTTTGGCGACTAAATAAACCAAATTCCTTTTTAATTACAGAGGATTTAGATAATTTTACTGGTATTGTGAGATTTATTTTCATGATTCCATTTATTTTTCTGTAAAAATTGTAAATTAGTAACCTTGTTTATAATCTCAGACATACTGGCCCAGAATTTGCTCCTGCAAGATATTGTACCTTATGTTATTACTTTGACTTGTTCCTGCAAATTTCAGGTCAAAACATCTTTTCCCACAAATTTGCTGGAAGTGTGAGCTGATAACTGTGTAGTGAGGGTAGCAGAGCATCTGGGATATCAAGAGAAAATGCTGGAAATACTCAGCAGAATTCAGTATTAAACCTGTATTTCTACAGCTGCTGTTTGACCTGCTCAGTATTTCCTGAATTTTCTGTTTTTATTTCAGATTATCAGTCGTTTTCTTTTCTATTAGAGCATTGGGACCTTGGTGAACAGTGGGGCAAATGGTATTTAACAGTGAGATTTAAGGATTGAGAAATAAAAAGAGAAGGATTAAGAAAGGTTGAATAAGAGGGATTTCAAATCAGGTGTAGAAAATCTAGAGGAGGAAAGAAAGATTTGACTGAGAGAAAGAACAGAGATAGAAACGAAAAGTAAGAAAAAAGTTTTAAATTTCAATTTTCTGAAATCTTTATCAACCATTTACACCTGAAGGAATGATGCCACACATTTTGTTGACTTTCTGGGCAAGAGAGTTGATTGACAGTGATTGATCATTACCACGTTGTTAAAAGGGCACTTAACTTTCTGTGGCAAGTTTAATGGATAATTAGTACACAAATGTGGCAACTTTATTTATTATTAAAAAAAATTTAGAGTATCCAATTCATTTTTTCCAATTAAGAGGGAATTTAGAATGGCCAAACCACCGAACATGCACATCTTTGCACAGGGAGAATGTGCAAACTCCACACAGCCAGTGACCCAGAGCCAGGATTGAACCTGGGACCTCGGCGCCGTGAGGCAGCAGTGCTACTCATTGTGCCACCGTGCTGCCTTAAATGTGGCAACTTTATGTAAAGCATGGGAAAGTTATGGATGTGATGCTGGTTTGCAAAGCTAACATTGAGACAGTGTAAATCGATTAGTAACCTAGAGGATTCCTTCCTTGCCATAAATTGTGGGTATCTTGAAGATTAAAAATGGCATGTTCACAGGTCATTACCTTTTCATCAAAATCTGAACGTTTTAAACTCTGATGGTCTGTGAGCAGTCAGGCCACAAGATTACACAGCCACAAAAATATGGCATTGTTTTCACTATGAGCCAAAATTTCACTCGGGAGCGCAGAGTCAGGAACAGTCCCAATTCCACAAACTTGACATAGGAGAAAGTGCCCTGGATCTTTGGATTTTCGTTCTAGGTGTTAATGGATTTTGGACCTGCCTACCCCAGAAACAGTGCGGAGGCAGCCACAGGGTCCACCAGGAGCTGTGGTGGGCTGCTTAAATGCTCTTCATTGTGCTCTGGGACCTCATCCCAGTTACAGCAAAAACAATAAAACAAAAAACGCCCTCACCCTCACAAACACCGCATGGCTCCCAATACCCTCCATGCCAACCTATGTCCTCTATCCACCCCATGGATCCTCAAAGACTCCATGTCAACATATGCCCATCTACCCATCCTTAAGACTCTTTCTAGCCCTTATGCCAGCTTAATGAAAACCGCGCCAACCCATGACCATCCATTCACCCTTTATAGCTGCTATGCCAACGTTGCCACTTCATTTCAACCCATGACCCCAAACCACCGCTCTTTCCCCTTACATCATCGATTTCAACTCATCCATTACCCATGAAATAAATAAACTGCTAAGTGCCAGATTTCACTGTTTTAAAATATACAGTAACATTTCATAAATATCCATTCAATGCATTTTAAATTTCTTCAAGCCCTTAATCGCTTATAAAACACACATTTCATCCAAGTACTTAATGTCTTTTGAAAACAAACATTTGTATTCATAGCCTCACATCAGAGACTTGAAACTGTCAATCAAACTGCAGATTTACAAGCCACCCTCTGTATAACGATAGGTTGTCAAATCAGTCATGCAGCACTAATCCTATATTGATGACCCTAGAATGATGTCAACTGACAGCCAGTGAAATTGCAAGTGCAACCAGAAGGCTTGGGATTTGGAGTGTGACAGTTCCACTCAGCTTATTCACTTATTTCACACATTCATGTCTATTCGGAAAAAATCAAAAGGGCACCTTATCTTTCCCAAAGAGGTATCTTATCTGTCTAAAGGGTCCTTAATTCTCCAAAAGGGTAGTATCTTTCCAAATAACTTCAATAACTTTCGACGTTTCCTCAAATGTCTAAAGCCTATGAGTCATGATTTGGAAATCCTGGTTAAAATTTGCATCTGTTTGAAGTCTTTTGCACTTTTACATGTGCAGCTGTCTCTCTAAACCACTTGCGAGCTACAGCCTGCCCCGATTCACCCCCCCCCCCCAATGAAGAAAAATTGTTGATGTGGAATTTGAGGCTGGGACTTCTAGAATCAGTGTTCCAGCTCCATTTTGGCTAAGGCATAGATTTCTTTTAGTTTTAAAATTGAAGGCAGAGGTTAAAAATTGGCTTCCAGTATATTTTTTGTGATTTAAAAATGAAATGAAAATTGCTTATTGTCACAAGTAGGCTTCAAATGAAGTTACTGTGAAAAGCCCCTGGTCGCCACATTCCGGGCCTGTTCGGGGACACTGGTACAGGATTTGAACCGTGCTGCTGGCCTGCCTTGGTCTGCTTTCAAAGCCAGCAATTTAGCCCAGTGTGCTAAACTAGGATTCTTGTTTCAAAAGTTTCCTGCGGAGAAGATACGTCTTTTAAAAAATGTCTCCATTACCACAAAGGGAGCCCACCGAAACCTGGTCAGTGCAGGGGGAAAAAAATGATGCTTACCGCAGAGCCACCTTTGAAGAAAAAAATGTAAAGAGGTATTCTCCTGTTACGAAAAATGGCCTTGGATAGTAAATTAAAAATACCAGACCAATTTAGGCAAAGACAAAGGCCAAACCAGACCCAGAATTGGGCATCTTGGAGAAGAGAATTTCTAGTTGACAGAGTATGTCAGGATTAAGTCAGAAATCAGAAAAGTACACACCAATACACTTTTCTACTTGTTTGATGGATTTGCAGAATAAGTAATCCTAATGCAAGACACTGATGAAACCTCAATCAGCTTTAGGGAAACATTTTAAGCTTTTAACAAATATTTTAATCTTCAAGTTGTTAAGCATACAGAGCTTAAAAAGAGCGACAGAAATCCTGCAGTAAAACTACAAAAGGGTAGAAGGCATACTCGAGCAAACAACATGAGGGTTCCAAAGAGGCAAAACAATTTAAACAAAAGCCAAAATATACGAACCCAGCAAAAGAAAAATGAAAGAAGGTTTGAAAATGTTTGCATCAAAAATGAATTGGAAGATCTGAAATACAAAATTAAAGCTGAGTACCTTTGAAAAAGCATGATATATTAAAGTGTTCATTGAACCAAACAGTTTGAGATGGGGCAGCACGGTAGCGCAGTGGGTAGCCAGGGTCTCAGGTTCGATTCTCGGCTTGGGCCACTATCTGGGAGGAATCTGCACGTTCTCTCCGTGTCTGCGTGGGTTTCCTCCGGTTTTCTCCCACAAGTTCCGAAAGACATGGGCGAAATTCTCCGGTATCGGCGCGATGTCCGCCGACCGGCGCCAAAAACGGTGCAAATCAGTCCGGCATCGCGCCGCCCCAAAGGTGCGGAATCCTCCGCATCTTGGGGGGGCCGAGCCCTAACCTTGAGGGGCTAGGCCCGCGCCGGACTGATTTCCGCCCCGCCAGCTGGCGGAAAAGGCCTTTGGTGCCCCGCCAGCTGGCGCGGATATGACATTGCCGGGCGGCGCAGGCACGGGAGCTTTAGCGGCCGCTCACGGCATCCTCGCGCATGCGCTGTGGAGGGAGTCTCTTCCGCCTCCGCCATGGTGGAGACCGTGGCGAAGGCAGAAGGAAAAGAGTGCACCCACGGCACAGGCCCGCCCGCGAATCGGTGTGCCCCGATCGCGGGCCAGGCCACCGTGGGGGCATCCCCCGGGGCCAGATCGCCCCGCACACCCCCCCAGGACCCCGGAGCCCGCTCGCGCCGCCTTGTCCCGCCGGTAAGAGAGGTGGTTTAATCCACGCCGGTGGGACAGGCATTCTAGCAGCGGGACTTCGGCCCATCCGGGCCGGAGAATCGTGGGGGGGCCGCCAACCGGCGCGGCGCGATTCCCGCCCCCGCCGAATCTCCGGTGCCGGAGAATTCGGCAACCGGCGGGGGCGGGATTCACGCCAGCCCCCGCCGATTCTCCGACCCGGCGGGGTGTCGGAGAATCTCGCCCATGCTATTAGGTGAATTGGACATTCTGAATTCTCCCTCTGTGTACCCAAACAGGCGCTGGGGTGTGGTGACTACGGGATTTGCACAGTAACTTCATTGCAGTGTTAATGTAAGCCTATTTGTGACAATAATAAAGATTATTATCATATGATCAAACAAATTTCTGAGGCATCGCAAAGGTACCAGGAGGAAATAACAACTCTAAATTTCATTATTGGCAAAGTAAAGCAGGAGTTGAGAAAACTCCACTAGAAATATAGTCATGCACAACAGCAGGCAGAAAATGCACTCAAGGACGTTGCAGCTTTGAAAGACTCTTTGAAGAATCAATATGTAGTCCTAGAAAAAGGTGAGGAGTTAAAAAGAAGTTTAATACTAATTCAGAAAAAGCTACATTGGAACTAACAGTAGTAACAAAACAATGCTCTGAAGTGCAGCATGAGGTGGCAATGATCAACAAGAAAAATTGAAAGAATCGCCCTTCAAGATCAAATGAAAATGGAGTAGCTAACCCTTCAGCAGCATGAAGATATGGATATTGTCTTGAACAGCAGAATGAAAGGAATAGCAGAAAAAACTTGAGGAGACTGTTAAATTACCAGATATCTCAAGACAAAGCAATTTAGTGTCACAAAGAAAAGGAAAACCTGGGCACACATTATGTGAGCCTGGGAGTGGTTGTGTTTTCACGAGTTCCGGCTCTGCTCAACTTTTAATTCCTCATTTCATCTTTGTGCACATTTCATACTTGCTTTTTTGGGGGCTACATGGCTTGCGCTATGTCCCTAGAAATTCCTGATTATTTTTTTTCACGAGAAAGAACCAAGATAAAATGTAAAATACTGCATGGTAGTCAGAGTGGGTTGGGGTGGGGCCCAGTTTATAGTGGTGCAGTTGCTGCTGAGTGGACTCACCTTGGCAGTGCCGTGCGCATCAGGATGATGGCTACCATCAAAGATGCTGTCTTGTCTGATAATTTTGGCTCTGCGGTGCGGATCATTAGAGATCACTCCGAGGGACAGCAGGATACCTTTAGAAGAGCTGTGAAGGTACATGAGAGGCTTTTTGCAGGTCCCCAGAGTTCCCTAGGTCACTCGCGTCCAACAGTTCCTCAACTAGCGAATGTCCTGGTCTCTGTGGGTATGTCGTCGTTTCCCTGTGGAGGGCGTTTTGGAGCTGTATTTGTCTCAGTTAATTTCCTTTTGGTAGTTAGAACCTCTCCCTGAGTTCCTCCAGCATCGCTATTCTGTCATCTGCATGCATGTCTCTACCAGCCAGTGTCTCCTCGTCCTGTCTCCAACCTTTGAAGGAGCATCAATTGCTGCAGGCGTAAATCTCCGGTTGTTACAGATGGGAGCCATAGTGGACATTTCGGTTAAGCCAAAGTGCTGTCTCATCTGATACTACATTCAGAGTGTGGCTACCACCACAGGGCTTCTTGAGTACTTGGTAGGAGGGGATGTGTGTGTGATTGTGACTAGGGCTCGGAGAGATGTCCCTGTGCAGAAACTTTCCTCCATCCTCACCCATTCTGCTCCTGGTTCCTTCACTCATCCCCTCACTCTTTCTGCTGTGGGTACCTGTGGTGAATGTACTATACCAATAATCCACCATTGTATCTGTGCTATGCTGTTGCCCTTGTATTTGTATCTGTGCTCTGCTGTTGCCTTTGTGGGCTCCACCTTTGGGCCATTGTATGGCATTATCCACAGGGGAACATGTTGGGGCCCGTATGGGCCCCGCCCGTGGCTCCTCCCCTTGAAGGGCGGTATAAAGAGCAGTCGACCTGTAGGCAGTTCTCAGTATTGGATCAGTCGCAGGCAGGCACTGTTCTAGTTGATTAAAGCCACAGTTTATTTCTACTCTTGTCTCGAGTGAATTGATGGTCGCATCAATACCCAGTGGTGGTAAGTTTGGGAGACCAGGCTTCCCATTCTTCCTCTCCTTTGTTAGGACCCTTTTTTGGATCCTCAAGCCCCCCCCCCCCAACACAAATGCCATGATTAGTTTGTCTAGTGTGTTGAAGAAGGCCTTGGGGATGTAGATCGGGAGGGATCTGAACCGGAAGGGGAACCTGGGCAGTACATTTTACTCGCCTGCACTTGCTCCGCCAGTGAGAGTGGGAGTGTCACCACCTCTACAGGTCCCTTTTGACTTCCTCCACTGGATCCGGCAGGTTCCATTTGTGGATCCGTGTCCAGTCATGGGCTATTTGGAACCCCAGTAGCGGAATTTGGTTTGGGCTGTTTAAACGGTAGTCCCTCCAGCTCTGTCCCTCCACCTTGAAGGTTCACTGGGAAGACGTCACTTTTGCTCAGCTTATGTTTGTAGCCCAAGAAGGCTCCAAACTCCTTTAGGAACTTAACTTTCACTCCCATGCTTTCTTGGGGGTTTGAGATGTAGAGGAGCAGGTAATCCGGATAGAGTGAAATTCTATGATCTCTTTCCCCCCTCTGGATACCTCGCCAGCCCTTTGTCGTTCTGAGGGTGGTTGCTAGTAGCTCAATTGCCAGAGGGAACAGCAGCAGGGATAGTGAGCACCCTGCCTCGTGCCTCTGTGCAGCTGGAAGTATTTTGAGCTGGTGGTGTTAGTTCGTACGCTCAGCATGGGGGTGTTGTACGGTACTTTTACCCAGGAGCTGAACGCTGGCCCAAGTCCAAACCGTTCCAGTACTTTATGAGGTACGTCCACTCTACTCTGTCGAAGGCCTTTTCGCGTCCAGGGAGATGATCACTTCTGATGTTCTCTCTTCGCAAGAGGTCATTATCACGTTCAGCAGGCACCTGATGTTCAATGTTAGCTGCCAGCCCTTGACAAAGCCCGTCTGGTCCTCTGCGGCCAGCTCTGGCACACAACTCTCCAGCCACTTAGCCAGGGTTTTTGCCATGATTTTTGAAACTAACTTGATTGGAAGATGAGCCTATAGGACCCGCACTCAGTCGAATCTTTGTCTTTTTTAGGTGTCAACAATGTTGAGGCTTGTGCTAGTGTTGGTGGCAGGGAGCCCCTTACCAGCGAGTCTGCAAGTTATATGGATCATTTTGTTTCTGCCCTGGGCTTGTTTCTGGGGTTTAGTTGTGTTATGTATGTACTTCCCATTGGATCTGAGGTCTCCGTGTATTGTATTTTGTTTTTGCAAGGGTGGGTATGAAAAATCCATCCTTGGCTCCTGCATGGGTGCAGATGAGTCTGGTAATCAGAAAAAGGAGGCCATGATAGGTTGCTAGTGCCTTTGGTGCTTCAGGAATTCAAGATGCTGTGCGTCGGTGTGCGCCCTATCATGATGCGGGAAGTTTATCCTGAATATTTGTGATGATTGCGGGCTTGTGTGGCGTGGAAGGGTGTGGACCATCTTGCCATTTTGTCATGTTTTCATGCTCCTAGCTTGTTTCTCCCTCTGGCTCTGGTGGGGCGATATGGGAATCTAATTTTATCTAATAATTGTATTGAACAAGTTGTGATGTCGCCCTCCTGTTCCATTCTGTACTCATGTAGGTCAAGCCGTTCTTGTTTTCTCTCTCCTTACTTATGGAGATGTATTATTTTGTAACTTCATTGCTTTATTGTCTGAAGTGTAAAATCACAGTAAATATAATAATAACCTTACTTTAAAAAAGACACGGAAAATCTGGTAAAAGACCTTCACATGTTACAAAGATCCTTCAGGTTAAAGCTTGTTCCTTTGGAAAATCGCAAAGTGAAGCTAAATTCATTTCATGGCACTCTGAATGAACAGAAGAACCAGTAGGCAGAGAAGACTCACCAATGTTCTATATTCCAAGAGGTATATGGGAGAGGCTGTCATAATATACACACAGGAATATGATGGTGCACAGACAGGCAGTGATTGACACACAGGATGACCAGTGAACACACAGAACACAGCAGCCAATCACCAGACAGGACACGACCACTATTAAGCCAGAGGGCACTAGTTTTCCCGCTCTCTTGGGATCCAGCCTCTGAGACAGTCAGAGCCCATGAGCAGTAACTAGAACATACACCATGTGGCAGTAAGATAGTCTGGTCAGGTTAGCCTCAGGTCTCCAGTCAAGTCAGCATAGTGTGAACCCACAGTATGATAGTTAAGAGTTCAATAAAATCAAGTTGCATTTCTTCAAGGGTTGGAAGCCTATCTCTCTCACTGCTGCAGCAAACTCAGTCCTCGCAGACCCGGCATACCCAACACATCAGAGGCTACAAAGCTGAGGAAAATAATTAGAAAAAACATTACATTTCCAAAGACAGGTGTGAAGAGATGAATATTATGAACCTAGTATGGCAAGAGCAAGTAGAATGTTTCACAAATGAGCTTGAAGGATCTCAGAAACAATTATCCACAGGGATCAGTGCTGGGACCACTGCTGTTTGTAATATATATAACTGATCTGGAGGAAAATGTAGAAGGTTTGATTAGCAAGTTTGCAGATTACACTAAGATAGGTGGATAGTGAAGGGGACTGTCACAGAATACAGCAGAATATAGATAGATTGGAGAGTTGGGCAGTGAAATGGAAGATGGCGTTCAGTCCTGACAAATACGAGGTGATGCATTTTGGAAGATCAAATAAAGGTGTGAATTATACAGTAAATGGCAGAACCCTTAGGAGCATTGACATACAGAGGGATATGGGTGTTCAGGTCCATCGTTCCATGAAAGTGGCAATGCAGATGGATAAAGGTGATCAAGAAGGCATGCTTGCCTTCATCAGCTAGGACACTGAGTACAAGATTTGGCAGGTCATGTTACAGTTGTATAAAACTTTAGTTAGGCCACATTTGGAATATTGCATGCAGTTCTGATCGCCACACTATCAGAAGATCGTGGATGTTTTGAAGAGAGTGCAAAGAAGGTTTACCAGGATGTTGCTTGATCTGGAGGCTGCTAGCTATGAGGAGAGGTTGAATAAGTGTGGATTGTTTTCATTGGAAAGATAGAGGCTGAGGGGAGACCTGAATGAGGTCCACAAAATTACAAGAGGTATAGACAGGGTGACTAGTCAGAAGCTTTTTCCCAGGGTGGAAAACTCAATTTCAAGGCGGCACAGGTTCAAGGTGAGAGGGGGAAAGTTTAGGGGAGATGTGCGAGGAAAGCTTTTCACTCAGAGAGTGGTGGGTGCCTGGAATGCGTTGCCAGTGGAGATGGTGGAGGCAAGTATGATAGCAAAATTTAAGATGTATCTTGATAGACACATGAATGGAGGGATACAGATTGTTTGGACATTAAGTAGTAGATATAATAATAATAATATTCATTAGTGTCACAAGTAGGCTTACATTAACACTGCAATGAAGTTGCTGTGAAAATCCCCTAGCCGCCACACTACGGCACCTGTTCGGGTACACTGAGTAAGAATTCAGAATGTCCAATTCACCTAACAAGCGCGTCTTTCAGGACTTGTGGGAGGAAACCAGAGCATCCGGAGGAAACCCACACAGAAATGGGGCGAATGTGCAGATTCCGCACATGCAGTAACCCAACCGGGAATCAAACCTGGGATCCTGGAGCAGGCTTGGTGGGCCGAAGGGCCTGTTCCTGTGCTGTAATGTTTTTTGTTCTTGAAATGAGCTTGAAGGATAGCGTACAGGAATGATTTTCTGCGGGAAAAAAACCTGATCAGCGTGGAGAATAAACTTTAATATACAAAAGTTGAGTTTGTAAAGGAAAGGCGAGAACTGATGGGATCACTGGAATGTTGTTTACAGGAAGTGGAACACTTGAAAGACAAATTTATAGACATTAATCCAACAAAGATCTTCAATTAAAACCTGATGAGCGTCAAGCATCAGAAGTCGCGAGTAAGCATTGTTCAAAATGCCTGGAACAAGAGAAATAATTGCTGATTCGTCAGAACAGTTGTTTGAAAGCAGAATTAACAAACAAAACTTCTTGAGCTCGGACAACCTGAACAACATGGAGGTTGAGATACACGATATGGAAGAGCAAATCCAGATATCAAATGCAGATATTCTACAAAACAGTTTGACGACTGAAGAGTGATTTGCATTAGTATAAGGAGTAGTCAGTGACCATGAAAGAAAAATTCCAAACAATTGAATGTTGAGCTAAAGTTGTTAAGCTTGTATGAGGGTTTCATGGATAACTCTGAAACAAAGACAATTGATCTCACCATAGTAGGCGCTGAAAATGAATTGGGAAACGAAAGTAAACAAATATTTGGCTATGATTGCGAAACAAGTGGAAATGAAGGGTCCATTTTGAAACATTAACTTCCAGCAAGAATATGGCAGATTCCATGGAAAAAGAAAATCTGAGTTTAGTCTAGGAATGAATGGAGTGAACACTCCCTTCAGAAGGAACGGGAGACACCCATGGGGCTGAATAATCAGGGGGAATGGACAGCTAGCACCACTGGAAACAGACGTTGGTATGGAGTTGGTATGCTCCATGCCAGCCCGCCCCACGCCCGGAAAATGCTGTGGATGGGCTAAATAAACTTACGCCCCTCACTGGAAAAGAGTTCCTGACCTCTGGAGCTGCCAGCCAACCAGATTGACCAGCAGCTCCATCAGTCGCAACAGCACCAAATATATGTCAGTGGCCCTGCCAGGACTGCAGGAAAAGGAAGGAAATCTATGGATTTCCGGAGCAGGTAAGCCCGGGATCTTGGACAGGGAGGGTTTGGCAGGCCAGGGAAGGGAAGAGGTGCATTTTAAGGATGCAAACAGGTAGGAAGGAGAGGGGATTAGATCTTAGGGGAGTGACCCCTTAATTGGCAAAGGGCAGCTCCTGAGGATCGAATTTTGTTAAAATATTAGGCTGTCCACACCAAATGGTTTATGACATTGGTAGTGCATTATTGAGACCAAGCTTATTTGACCCTTCATTACATTTAAATATGGTGGGCACCTGACCAACAGACATATTATGGAGGTGATATTGGCAGGGATTGGGAAGGTTGTGGGGTGGGCACTGATAGATTATTGATTCATTGATTTATTCATGTTTTTAGGTTCTAATTGAATGCATATCTAAAGAGTAAAATTATTCAAAATGCCATGACTGTGAAAGGTCAGTCATTGTTTCAGATAATTAATTAACTGTTGAACTCTAGTGTCTTGTCTGTAGAAACTTCGACGTTGTTTTGAAAAATGTTTCATATAATGAATAGACTATTGTATTTCAGTGCATTTAGCAAAAATAATGTATCAACTAATTAGTTGGTCTATGGCCAGCAGTGGCGTGAGAAACCTATTCTCATGATGCACACGTAGACACTGAATTAATCCTGATGGACGCTAGTCAATTTTAAGTAATGGCTAATGTTTGATTAATAAATCATCCTCTACGTAACAGACATCTATTTGAACAAATTAGGAGGTCTCAGCTGAGAATTAGAAACCAAAGAGAGTAAATGAGGGATTAAACCATTGATAAGGATTCCCTTAAAGTAAGAACTCGTGGCCGAGGTCGGCCACCTGAGTTCCTGACTTCCTGAATTCTTGAATCATCCTATTTGTTTATTTTAAAAGTGATTTCTTTATGCTTTTACGTTTAATGGTTTCCTTTGCCATGTATTTGACCAACCCATGTATAGTTTGATATTTTGTTTCTAAGTTTTGATTTAGTTTGTATACAAGTGTAATAAAGTTGCATTTTCGACACTTCCAATCAACCAGACAATCGAGTCTTATTAGAAGGTAAAACATGGGTTCCTACAGGCACCCAACATATTTTCCATATCCCCTTGCCCAAATCACGTCCGGCAGCTGCACATAAAATACAGCCTGTGGTGTCCAAATAAAATAGGCGGGTTGTCAATAAAGAGTAATGCAACTTAAGGAGCTCAAAAAGTGAATCAAATGTTAACAGCTAAGTTCCGAACGCACAGGGTACAACAATTACAATGCCAAATCCAAAGCAACTGAGACTACAATTCCTCTAAAAATTTCTGAATGATATCTGGAAAAATTGACAAGCCTCCACCTGAATTTATAAAGTCATGGATTTGAGATGGTGGTGGATGGGGGATGGGCAGGTGGGGGAGGGGGGGGCGGCGCAGTTGGAGGGGTAGCATGGAAGTAAAGAAGATTATATTGCAAATATATTTGTGTAAGGACTTGGGGAAAGATGTAGTATAAGGTATTTGACATGGCACGGGGTTAATGTGGAACTGGGGAAACATAATGTTGTAGAGAGTCACATGATAGTGGACTGTGTTGTAGAGTCTGGAAGAAGCCAGCATGGAGACAGCACAGATGCAAGGCTGTATCTTGGAGATATACATGGTTATAAGTTACCAATAAACAGTTTATGTTCAACCATACAAACCTCCAGACCTCTTAGTGAAACGTCAAATAACCCTTACAACACAGAACATTCTGTCCAGTCTCAGGTGTTATACATTGGCCTGACTTCTGGAAACTTCCAGATTCTTAGCAAATATTACTTTACATTCACCACCAAAACAAGTATTTTTGTCCCCTCAGTAATATTCCACAATTTAGCACTTTACAATAATACTGGTTAATTTTCCTTAGTGAACACGAATATTCTTCCAACACGTGACAGTAATGTATAATATGCGATGCACTATGTTATGGTCTGAAGAATTAATTATATCACTGTTGCACGTTGAAAGATTGAAGTTAATAACACAATAACAAAAATGGTTACATCTGTTAAACTGATTAACTACATACCCAGGCCTATAAAGGTGAAGTATGACCCATATTTCGTCTCCTGCATAAGTAATTTGCTTTACGTACTCATCTCCTTGGAGTTCAGTCAACTCACCAAATTTACTTTTTCTTTGTAGGGCCTGCCACTCTGCCAGACGCTTTCGCCTAAAACACAAACATGAGCTATTTTCAGTGTGGCACTGCTCTGCTTCAAATGTTGTTTTCAAAGAAGCCTTTGAATCCACATCTGTATACCTATCAATTGCAAAACATAGGAACATAGAATTTACAGTGCAGAAGGAGGCCATTCAGCCCATCAAGTCTGCACCAACCCACTGAAGGAGTACCCCACTTAAGCCCATGCTGCCACCCTATCCCTGTAACCCAGTAATCCCACCTAACCTTTTCGACACCTAGGGGCAATTTAACATGGCAAATCCACCTAATCTGCACATCTTTGGACTGTGGGAAGAAACGGGAGCATCCAGAGAAAACCCACACAGACACGGGGAGAACGTGCAAACTCCACACAGCCAGGCACCCGAGGCCGGAATTGAACCCGGGTGCCTGGTGCTGTGAGGCAGCAGTGCTAACTACCGTGCCACTTTGTCGCCCCATTGTTCTTTCGAATCAGAAATTTCAGTATGGAAGGAGATTTTTTTGTCCCACTGCAATTCTGCAGTACTATCTCCAAATCAAAACCATTTGCTGTAATTCCAATTTCTCTTCTCTTTCACCAGATTATCATATCTTTAATTTTTAAGGGTCTGAATATTTGGGGTCCCACTGTGCTGAGGTAAGTGTAATGAAGTGCTCATTGCAAGGGTCCTTCCTTCTGATTGCCTTATTTCCTATTTATTTTACTTTATGGTTATCATTTTGATCTATGGATATTTAATGAACATTTACCTTTAAGTCAAGAAGGGGAAGTGAGGAACTCAAAAGTTGCACAATGGTACACTGTGTCATGGAGGCTTAGCTTCTGAACAGAAAAACTCAGTCTTTTTGGCCCCAGAGAGATCAGAGGGATTCGATTTGATTGGTTGGTTGGTGACCAATGATCTGGCCAAAGGCTGTATTCTGCCCGGCAACAGGTGGTGGGTGATTGGGTCCTACATGAGTGGGGTGGTTTTCAGAGAACCAAGGAAAGGACAGTCGGATCCTGGATGCTGAGAGGGGAGCTGTGAGTGTCTATATATCTCCATAAATGCTGCCGACTGCTGATTTCTGACATTGCAGAGATGTTATTGAGACCTGGATGAATGAAGAGTGAAAACCATTACAGATTGAAAGCAAAAACCTCAAACTGAAAGCCTAAACTGAAGAAAAATGTACTGGAAGCCAACCATCTGAAACAAAGACTCTTATCGTTTAACTTTCATCATTATTTTTACACCCCTCTTTCCCCTCTGTGTTTGTTTGTCTGTCTTTTGTGTGTTTGCATGTGTAGAAGGTGGAGGCAAGTTAAAGAGGGGGGGGGGGTTAGGAATTAGATAATAGTTAACCAGTTGTATTTGCTACATATTTAATTGTAGCTATTGTTAATAAAAATCAATTGTGTTTAAATTTACAAACCTGGTGACTGCAATTATTCGGCGGCGAAAGACAAATAGGCCCGGGATTGACACTCAGGAGGCTGAGAAGCTGCAGCTGCATATACACACTGCACTTCCACAGACACCATCCCAGCCGACAAGATGGCAGCAAGACAAATATTTTGTCCGACGTGGAACTGGAGACGCTGCCGGATGCCATGGAGGAGAGGTAGATGACCCTATACTCTGGAGTGGGAAGGAGGCTGCCAGCCACTGCCATTTGCCGGGCCTGGACGCAGGTGGCAGAGGCCGTCAGCACCATGGGCAACACCAGCAGGACTGCCCAGCAGTGCACAACCTCCTCAGGGCGGACAGGGTGAGTAGGCAGCACTGTGCCCTTAGCACCAACCCCTGCCCGCACACCCATAATCCCACCCCTCCACCCGGAGGGTGACCGAACCCACACTTTGCACCACCCTGCACCACATGCCGGTGCCCATACCGGCTGCTATGGCTGGGTGCCCTGGTCACCAAAGCCACCAGCTACCAAACTCCTGGGCTGCATGCATCGGAGTGTCTAACACTGTGCGTTTTATGTTTCAACTACCCACCCCCACCCCCATGGCATGCACAACAGCCGAGAGTGGGAGTAGACTGGAGGGGACCACCAGACCTGCGCAGCAGAACAGCAGGCACTGGTCATGTTCGGAGGGCCTGAGGAAAGGGCACTCGCCAGGCGGATGTCGGCATAGGGTGAGGAAGTGAGACCACGCTAGTTGCGGTTCCCCATGGCACGTGTGTCACCCTCACCACCATTCCACCATCACCCCTACACCCACACCGCCCTCACACACCCTCTCCACCACCACCACTGCCCCTACACTCCCTCTCCACTCCCCTCATTACCACCCCCTCCCCACCCCGGCTCGTGATGCAATCATGTGGCACAGACCCAAAGGGGGGTGGCCCTGTCCCAGAGGGAGATGGCGCAGTCACTGGCTGATATGGCACAGACCCAGTCAGAGACAGTGTCTTCCCCTGACTCGAGCTCCTGGGTGTCTCTAGGATATGAGTCGGGTGCTGTGTCCAACACCGTCCACCGTCCCAGACACACTGACCTCGGTTGGGCACTTTAATAAAGAGGCTCCTTGGACACTATCTGGTGCGCACCACACACATGCTCTGAAACTCAGGTGGAGGTAAGAACTTCCAAGGTGGCGGACGGTCTGAGGGTGGGCCGACCCCAGGGACTAGCAGCCATTCAAATGGATTTCAGGTTTCTAGAACAGATGGTCCCATTGATTATGGAGATTCAGTCGCAGAGCCAAGGACTACATGAGGGTTGTCCATGAGCATCCAGTACCTGCGGGCTCAGTTGGAGGAGTCCAACCCCATCAAGGAGCAGGAGGTGGTGTCGACTATGCGTGTCACCCAGACCAACATCTCACGGGTGGCGTCCGCAGTGGAGGCATTGAGGGCGAAGGTTTCAGCACGGGTCAACATGTCCAAGGCTGGGGCAATCTGTGCAGGCAGTGGCCAAGGCCCAGGACAGCTGCCCTATCACAGGCAGCCATGTACCTGAGCCACCTGGACATTGCAGCAACGCTCCAGAGTGTCGCCCAGTTACAACGGGCCATAGCTGAGAACGTTGGCAGCATTGCCCAGGCGCTGGCCAATGTGGTACAGACCCAAAGGGATGTGGCCCAGTCCCAGAGGGAGATGACGCAGTCACTGGCTGATGTGGCACAGACCCAGTTATAGGTGGTCCACTCCCTGTGCTCCATGGCCGCAAGCATGTAGACCCTGGTCGAGACCAGAGTGACAGTGCCAGGTGACAGGGGAGCCTCAGGGATTAGCTCCACTTGCACTCCCATTCCATGGAGTAGCCCGGGGGCCATCAGGCAGCCCAAGGGAGCAAGAGATAATGGGCCTTTGCGGGCGATTTGTGCAGGGGATGTATGATAATAATAATGATATTCTTCATTGTCACAAGTAGGCCTACATTAACACTGCAATGAAGTTGGGGCGGTATGATGGTTAGCCCTACTGCCTATGGTGCTGAGGACCCAGGTTCGATCCCGGCCCTGGGTCACTGTGCGTCTGGAATTTGCACATTCTCCCTGTGTCTGCGTGGGCTTCACCCCCACAACCCAAAGATATGCAGGGTAGGTAGACTGGCCACACTAAATTGGCCCTTAATTGGAAAAGAATAATTGGGTACTCTAAATGTATTTTTAAAAAACACTGCAATGAAGTTACTGTGAAAAGCCCCTAGTCGCCATATTCCGGATACACGGAGAGAGAATTCAGAATGTCCAAATTACCTAACAGCACGTCTTTCGGGACTTGTGAGAGGGAACCGGAGCACCCGGAGGAAACCCACGCAGACACAGGGAGAACGTGCAGACTCCGCACAGACAGTGACCCGAGCCGGGAATCGAACCTGGGTCCCTGGTGCTGTGAAGCAACAGTGATACCCACTGTGCTACCATGTGCTGGAATACGGCAGCATCTCGGACAACAACCCCCGGTGCATCACATGGGCACCAGGCAGACCAGGGCGGCACCACGCCACCTGGGATCTCCAAGCAGCAGCCGGGCCCATCCAGGCCTGATCGCCCCAGAAGACAGGCACCAAAGGGAATCCAGGTCACAGGGCGGGAATCACAGCGGGCCACCCCACTCATGATTTACCACTTTGGGATCCACCAAGATATAGCGTTAGAGCCCGTAAGGCCAGAAAAGTAGACACCAGTTAAGTTGGCATGGGTGTAGGGCACAGTATAGTGTTGGAGGCTACGGCACAAACATGTATATATCTGTTCGCATTAAACACCTGTGCACAACTTTACAACCTGCTTTGGTGCTCTGTGGGAAGCGTGTGAGGGATGGGTGGTCTGAGCCAGCTGCAGGATGGGCGCAGGGGCTGGGGGTGGTGGGGGGGATGGGTGGACGTTGTGGGTGCGATTGGCTCGGAGATGCAGCTGAGCCAGCGCTCACCGCTCCGGTGTCCCACTCCCATCCCCCTCCTCCTCCTCCCACCTCCACCACCCCATGGTTTCGATGGGACCGTGTGATGGAATGGCCATCTCGCCTGCAGGGATCATCCAAGTGGACGGTGGAAATTGCTACCGTTTCAGGAGTTGGGCGTCGTCAAACAATGCGGAGCGCCAGGGCTCACCAAAAAGCGGTTGTCAACATCATTCATCCTATAGACCAGACACGCTGTTACAGCCAACCCAGGATCCCCATCCTGTGGTGAGGCAGGTAGGAAACACAGAGGGCGTTGCAAGCGCGGAGGGGGGGGGAGGGGGGGGGGAGTGTTCATGGGAGGGGGTGGTCGGCGAGTTTGGGATGTTATGTCTGTGCCCCTAGTCGGTGAACCTGGAGGCGGTTAGAGGTTTAAAGAGGAGGCAGAGTCAGCTCAGAGCCAGCTCGGTACATGGGAAAGATAGAGCATAGCAACCGAGCAGAACAGCGAGTACATCTAAAGAAGACCAGATTTTAAAAAGAAGATTGATTGTCAAGTTGGGCCTGAAGGTCCCTTCAACCAACCAGAAGGATCCAGAAGCAAGATCTTTTTTCTTTTCTGTAAAGACAGTGATTGCATCTTTTAAAAGAAAAAATATATAATAATAAAATAACTTAAAAGTTTTAACCTGAAACAGTGGTTATTACAAAGCTTACTTTACTTACTTCGCAATGCAGGACCCAGGATATCGATGCTACTAAGTGATAAGTAGGGAAACGTCTTCTGTGAAGGTATGGGTTATACTGGGGGTTAACTTGAAAACATAGTTTGACCTGAATAGCATCCACCTAAGCCTGCATAGGAGTCAGGGAGTGAGAATCCCTGTTCACCATTTAGAATATCGACCCCTTTTGGTATAAGGGGAATTCTAAGAATAGTGGTGAGTTTTCAACTTCATGGCGCCCAACGTGGGGCCTAGAATATTAGACATTTCTAGGTAAAGTGAGGCTAGAATATTAGAAGATTCTAGTTAGGCAGAGTGGAGGCTAGAATATTAGACGTTTCTAGTTCCCAAACAACGGTTAGAATATTAGAAGTTTCTAGTCTATGTGTGAGCCAAACTTTACCTGCCGAGTTTAGTTTGGAAAGTCATTTGTGACTGACTTTTGGAAGGATATTCTGTGGAGTGAGGGGACATACAACTCAGGTTGGGTGTGAAAATCAGTAGACTAGAAGATACTGACCCTGAGAAAAAGTCTGCAAGACATCTTAGTGACAGCACTAAAAATCTTGCATCCATTACTGGTAAAAGGAGGCCAAAAAATAAATCATCCTTAGAGTGAGGCAGATTGTGAGGGGCATCTTAGAGAAATAGGGATGCCTATAAACCTTTAGAGACCAATAACCAATCAACCCTTAACTAAAACAGGAAGATAGTGCCTTAGTACCCTTGGATAGGGCCCAGAAAGGGTACTTATCCTTAATTTCAGAGAGCACCTGAAAGGGACAACCATGAACAGAAGTTAGAAATCCGAAAAATGGCAATTAGAGTAATCCTCTTGCTCTGAAACATGGTCAAGACAGTTGAAGCAATGAAACAAGAGTGGAAGAAATTAACAGAGGCAAAAAACTCCTGCATAAGAGAGACTTATCAGCACGGAGGGGTCTCAATTTTTGTTAAGAGTACCCAAAACCCTATAGAATAGAGGTCCAAGATCTGAATGGATGAATGAGTGTGTGTATGTTTAATAAGGATTTGTGGATTTCCTTTGGTGTTTGTATTTTTAAAATGTTGTATTTTGCAAAACCGAGTTTCACATCAATTCGAAGTTGTAAACGGCAGGTAGACATGTGATCAGTATTATGAGGTAATAAATCAGTATGTTCAGAACTAAATTGGTCTCAGAATAAACAGATAAAGAGGTTTTTTCTCAGCAGCAGTCAGCTGTGTGCAGGAAATTACTTTGAAACAGATGGGTTCAAATTGACACGGCATAGCTCCGCAGGGTCCTAGTGCCCGATGATCACAAGAAAGTCACTCACAGGAAAATAATGATGTTTAGAATGTTCAATACATTGAAGAAGGAGATTTAGGGAATAAAGATATTGGACCAACAGTTAGATTAAGAGAATTACTTGCAGTATCAGGAAATGAGAATCTGATTGCAGGAAAAGATTTGATAAAAATAGATGCAGGTAAAATTAAGATATTAAAACCAATTAATAATACAGAGGAAGTGTGGGTGAAGCTACCAACTAAGACTGCAGGAAAAATAATCAGTGAAGCTGTAAAATGTAAAGACAAGATTGTTCAGAATCTGGGTAAACATGCAGTTGAATTAGAGAAGCATAGTGTCTGGAGCAAAATAAATTGTATCACAATTAAAACACATGACTCAATTGGTGGGAAGATAGTGAATTAAAACCCGTTAGCAGCATTGATTGGACAGGTGATAAAGTTAAAATGTCATGTTTGGAACGTACCTTCATAAAAATCCGGTCGTAATCAAAATAAAGTAATTAAAGTAAATGCAGTGGCAATACCCGGAATGTATCAGGGTTAGGTTTCGACCAGATTGGATCACTGAGCGAGCAAAAGAGGAGGAGTTTGAGATTCTTCGAATCTCACTCAGGGGTGCAATGACAGAAAGAGGGGGCTTAACAGGCCTTAATTGTATGATGTACATCAATGATAAGGAAAATAAACCAGTTCAAAAAGAAAAAGGAAAGAAATGGCGGCAAAAGAAATCCGGAGGTCCTGGAGAGGGCACTTCTGGAGTATCCAAACGAAGATACAAATTAAAGAATAGGGCCCTCTCCACCCTTGACCTGTTCATTTGATTTTTAAGATGGAGAAAATAAATAACAGACAAACCAGTTCACAAAAAGGAAGAGAACTACACTCCAGAGAAGAATGTTTTAGACAGGATTGGGGGGAAACTAATGATACAATTGGCTACATATTTGAGGGAATTGAATGACAGAACCCGGAGGAAAACTTTACGGGTTAGAAACAAATCAAAATATCAAATTATTACTGAACAATGAAACCTCCGGTCAGACATCTCTAACTGGACATCAGCTGATGGATGATTTGCGGTCTCCACGGGATATGTACTTCGCGGTGGAGTTATTAAGGGTCTCAGCAGACAGCAGCAACTGACGAGGAACCCCAACATGATAAATGACAATAGTTTAAGAATTTTTGTAGCTTGATGCCACGGTGGGAAAATTATCACCAATGCAGCAAACAATATTGCATTGAAGAGCTGTAATAGTTATTAAGGAAGAAATGTAATGTAAATTGTTAGGGACTGTTATGTATGTATGATAATGGGGATATGTGGGCCGTTCAAGAACTTGATCAGCATTTCTAAACTGTGTGAATGTTTTAATAGAGGGGGAATAGTGGTAGTTTAGTGTGTTTTCTTGATTTAACTGCATAGAACATCACAAATAATATTGATGTTGTTAATACGCCATATTTTATATGTAATGATTATTGGTCCCAAAGTCACGAAGGGATGTGTCGATATTGTACTTTATTTTTAGTGTTGAAATTGTGATAACATTTGTAAATATGTAAAGTTGTAACACACAGTCTATTTGTGTGGTTAGGTAATGAGTAATGTGTTAAGATAAGACTTAATTTTTACTGTGTATTTAACAATAGGGAGAATTTATTTGGAAAAAGAAAAAGCGATAGTTCGATGTGGTTCTGCGAATACTGTTGGCTTATTATGTTGCAAATGTTGTAATGGAAAATATACAGTTCATGTTGTAAGGGAGATGATAACAGACGAAAGGGATTTGGTGGAAAATTGGCAGAAAGATATTATCTCATTGTAGAAGCCAGGTATTTCTAATACAACTAGTATAGGTAAAAGATAGCTGTTTAAGCATAAATATTAAGCCCCAGTTTTAAATACCCATTTAAAATGAGAATTTCAGCACCCATAACCTCAGGTCATGACAAAACACATAGCTTCAACAGAGGCACAAAAAGGCCTGACACATGCATAAACTAATTGGAGATAAAGACAACATTTTCACTAAGAAATTTTCAAAGACAGTTTGACATTAAGAAATGAGCTGTACCAGTAATCAGATCCAGGACGAAGCAGGCACCATAGCAACATGAAGGCACCATTGTTCATAATGCAGATAATAGCTAAGTCAGCAGAAGACCAGTTTTTGCTGGTAAAGATAAGCAGAATATCGCATTCCATAACATGCACAAGTATTCAAACATGAAACAATTAAAACTAATGTTGCACATTGAAGATGGACGGCTTGCCGTCAAATCAAATGTGTTTGAGTCTAACCCAAACCAATTAGGATTATATTGGGGTGTGATTAGATGACTTAAGACAGATATGAAAGGGTATAACTGAAAAAGTTTCGCCCCACGATTTTGGAGTGTGGAGTGTTTTTGGAGTGTTTTGTTTTAGTGTTTTGTGTTTTAGTTATGTTGGAGTTTAGTTTTAGTTTAGTTCTCTCTCTCTCTCTCTTTTTCATATTTCATTTCCAGACTTTGACCTTTTAAATGACTTTCGAGCTGTCTGCCTAAGCAAGAAGATAATGTCTTTGATTATCTGAAAGCTTCAAATTGTCTCCGAATTGCCTTTTAAATGACTATCAAATTGTAATCAATAGAAGACAAATAAAACAATTCCTATTGGCATCTGAGAAGTTTTAACGGCAAATTTCTACTGAGTTCCAGTAATCGCAAAGTGCTGCTGGTAACCGAATAGTAGGAATCCGATAAATTCCTTCAACTTGGCATAGTCTAATATTAGGAATCTAACAACTTGGTGTAGTCGGCAGCAGGGGGGAGTGCTGATACGACCTTCGGAGGAGGCCCAGAAGACAGCCGGAAAGCTTCGAAGATAATCAGAGGAGGCCCAGAAGACAGCCGGAACCCACGGCTAGACTAGGGTAAGAAATATCTTTTTCACCCATTAAAAGTCTTAAAGCCGCATCAATCAGTGCTTTAACCCCTGAAATGAACATTTTTAGAGACAGTGTTAAATCAATCAGGTGCCAGTCGTTGAGACTAACATAGACGTGGCTGGAAGATTAGTCACGGCAGTCAGCGATCAAGGAAAATTTATGGCTGATCCAAATCAAAGTGTAGATTCAGAGTCTTTAGCAGGCAGAAAATTACTCCCCACTACATCCAAGGGGGGTGCTGGAACACCAGATGTTTCTGTTGAAGATATGTTGGGGGATTGTAGATCTTTCATTCGTAGACAATTTGACCTATGTGAAACCTCAAAAAAATTTGAATTAAAGTATGATATCCCCAGAGGACAGTGGTCCTTCGATAATATCAAGAGAGCATGGGGAAATTCCACACGATTACATGGTGCAGAACGTGTAAAATGGTCCCTGGTAAGTACGGGACAGATATGCAGTCAGCAAGAGATCATTATTAAAAATAAAAGTGAGAATGAGTATAGGTGTGGATAGCACAATTGCTTCACAGCTCCAGGGTCCCAGGTTCGATTCCGGCTTGGGTCACTGTCTGCGCGGAGTCTGCACATCCTCCCCGTGTGTGCGTGGGTTTCCTCCGGGTGCTACGGTTTCCTCCCATAGTCCAAAGATGTGCAGTTTAGGTGGATTGGCCATGATAAATTGCCCTTAGTGTCCAAAATTGCCCTTAGTGTTGGGTGGGGTTACTGGGTTATGGGGATAGGGTGGAGGTGTTGACCTTGGGTAGGGTGCTCTTTCCAAGAGCCGGTGCAGACTCGATGGGCTGAATGGCCTCCTTCTGCACTGTAAATTCTACGTAAAAAAAGGTCCACTAAAGACCAACTGCCAGTTGTTGAAGAATTGCGAGATGCAAAATCCAAACTTGAGCATTATGATGAAATTAAAACAGAATTACAAGATGCAAAATCCAAACTTGAGCATTATGATGAAATTAGAACAGATTTGCAAAACAAAACCTCTGAACTCCAGCAGTTATCTTTTCAAATAGCAGAATTCCAAATTCAAGTTTTTATGTGGAGTCAGAATACCAACAGTTGCAATTAAAAACTGAGCGAATTGAACTTGAAAATTGCAAGTTAATCGAAGAAAGATGTGTTTTAGAAAGAGATATAAACAACGTCACTGAACACTGCAATCTTTCTGTGCAGAAATTTGAACAAACAACACAAACTCAGAAAGCAGCCCAAGCACCCCACCTAGTGGCACAATTGGCAATTGCACAGCCGAGATCAAGTGTCAAGAATAAATCTGTTCCTTTGTTACATGAATCAGACGAAGATTTTGGATCCTCACTGTCTTCAGGTGATGTCCCGGAGGACTGGAGAATAGCCAATGTTGTTCCTCTGTTTAAGAAGGGTAGCAAGGATAATCCAGGGAACTACAGGCCGGTGAGCCTTATTTCAGTGGTAGGGAAATTACTGGAGAGAATTCTTCGAGACAGGATCTACTCCCATTTGGAAGCAAAGGACGTATTAGTGAGAGGCAGCATGGTTTTGTGAAGGGGAGGTCGTGTCTCACTAACTTGATAAGAGTTTTTCGAGGAGGTCACAAAGATGATTGACGCAGGTAGGGCAGTGGATGTTGTCTGTATGGACTTCAGTAAGGCCTTTGACAAGGATCCCTCATGGTAGACTAGTACAAAAGGTGAAGTCACACGGGATCAGGGGTGAGCTGGCAAGGTGGATACAGAACTGGCTAGGTCATAGAAGGCAGAGAGTAGCAATGGAAGGATGCTTTTCTAATTGGAGGGCTGTGACCAGTGGTGTTCCGCAGGGATCAGTGCTGGGACCTTTGCTCTTTGTAGTATATATAAATGATTTGGAGGAAAATGTAACTGGTCTGATTAGTAAGTTTGCAGACGACACAAAGGTTGGTGGAATTGCGGATAGCGATGAGGACTGTCAGAGGATACAGCAGGATTTAGATTGTTTGGAGACTTGGGTGGAGAGATGGTAGATGGAGTTTAATCCGGACAAATGTGAAGTAATGCATTTTGGAAGGTCTAATGCAGGTAGGGAATATACAGTGAATGGTAGAACCCTCAAGAGTATTGAAAGTCAGAGAGATCTAGGAGTACAGGTCCACAGGTCATTGAAAGGGGCAACACAGGTGGAGAAGGTAGTCAAGAAGGCATACGGCATGCTTGCCTTCATTGGCCGGGGCATTGAGTATAAGAATTGGCAAGTCATGTTGCAGCTGTATAGAACCTTAGTTAGGCCACAATTGGAGTATAATGTTCAATTCTGGTCGCCACACTACCAGAAGGATGTGGAGGCTTTAGAGAGGGTGCAGAAGAGATTTACCAGAATGTTGCCTGGTATGGAGGGCATTAGCTATGAGGAGCGGTTGAATAAACTCGGTTTGTTCTCACTGGAACGACGGAGGTTGAGGGGCGACCTGATAGAGGTCTACAAAATTATGAGGGGCGTAGACAGAGTGGATAGTCTGAGGTCTTTCCCCAGGGTAGAGGGGTCAATTACTAGGGGGCATAGGTTTAAAGTGCGAGGGGCAAGGTTTAGAGTAGATGTACGAGGCAAGTTTTTTACACAGAGGGTAGTGGGTGCCTGGAACTCGCTACCGGAGGAGGTGGTGGAAGCAGGGACGATAGTGACATTTAAGGGGCATCTTGACAAATACATGAATAGGATGGGAATAGAGGGATACGGACCCAGGAAGAGTAGAAGGTTGTAGTTTAGTCGGGCAGCATGTTCGGCACGGGCTTGGAGGGCCAAAGGGCCTGTTCCTGTGCTGTACATTTCTTTGTTCTTTGTTCAACGCAGGACCCAGGATATTGATGCTACTAAGTGGTAAGTAGGTAAACCTCTTCTGTGAAGGTATGGGTTATACTGGGGGATAACTTGAAAACATAGTTTGACCTGAATAGCACCCACCTAAGCCTGCAGAGGAGTCAGAATATCAACCCTTTTTGGTATAGGGGGAATTCTAAGAATAGTGGTGAGTTTTCAACTTCAAGGGCGTCCGTCACCTTGACGGCCACTGGGAGAGGGTGTCCTCCCCCACAGTGCCAGGTGCGCCATGATCCGGCAGATATGTCGCCGGTGTCTTCGACAGCAGGTGCTCGAATGACAGGCGTACCTCCTCTTTCTCTCTCTCATCAGTCACGGCACCTATTTCTCGATTTTTAAAAACATAAGTGAACCTCACCTTCAGGAATTACCCCCAGTGAAGGCGAAGGATCATGAAGGCTCTGGAGAATACCGGGACAGGCCCGCTAATGATGTGCAAACGCTTGCTGTACGTGCGAAGTGGAACGCATTGACGCCATTGTCGAGGCAACAGAGAATTGTGATTTGGCGTGAACCCGGCACCCGCCACGATTTATGATTCCAGCGCCCCAAGACTTTGGATATTTTCAAAGAATTGTTTGTTCATTTCAATTGTGTGGCGACTCCGTGTCAAGTGGGGCTGGAATTGACCGCACACTAGTCCAGGGTGTCATAGCATCATCCATGCAAGCTTAATACTACAACCTCTGATCCAAATGCGTGTGATAGAGTTATTTCTCTGCAAGGGACAATCTTCAAGTGCTTGCAAGGGCTTTTCAGCAGTGCCCAGCATAAAGTGTTCTTGTAAGGTGGAGTAACGTATAGCTGTTTCATCATAGAGTCTTGAGCTTATTTATTGGCCAAAGAAAATGTACATAAAGATTTTTGGCTCTTAAAGGTAGTTTTCAGTCCCAACAGAGGCAATCAAACTCCTTTGAGATATATGAACCCCAGTTGCTTAGGGTTCCTTCTAAGGCTTTACTGGGCAGAATTTGGGCAGCACAAGAATTCCCCTCAATCCACTCCATGCGATATTGCAGGTTGAGGGGAGGAATTGTCTTTTCTTCCCCTGCTGGAAAATGGTTTCTAGTAAGAAATGGAATGGAGAGGTTGGGAACAAATATTTGTAGCTGCCCACTCCCTGATACAATGCTGTCCCTGTTTGAGACAGGCAGAGGGAGACCCATTCCATACAAGGACCCATGGAATCACAGATCCAGGACCAGGACTCAACAGGATCATATCCTTATGCTTACTGTAGTATTTCCTCGACATTCCCCATATTCTTACGCAGTAGAGCGAATTAACCGATGTTACATCAATTATTTTTGTATATTAAGTTTATATAGAAACATAGAAAATAGTCATTTTCTCTTCAGTCAGTTTTTATGTTTCCTGCAAGTTTACTCTCATACTCTATTTTTTCCTTTTTAATCAATTCCTTTTCACTGAATTTTAAACTGCTCCCAATCCTCAGGTCTATTGTTTTTCTGGCCAATTTGTATGCCTCGTCCTTGGATCTAATATTATGTCTAATTTCCCTGCTACACCATAATTTGCCCATCTTTCCTGTTTTACTTTTATGTCAGACAGGAATAAACAATTGTTGCACTTCACACATGCTCTCTTTGAATATTTGCCATTGCATATTTATCATCATCCCTTAAGTATCGTTTCGCAATCCATAATAGCCAACTCGCACCTTATACCATCTTAGTTTCCTTTATTAAGATTCAGGACCCTAGTCTCAGAATCAACTATATTGCTTGATGAAGAATTCTATCATATTATGGTCGCTCATCCCCAAGCGTCCTCGCACAACTAGATTGGCAATTATTCCTTTCTCATTACACAATTCCCTGTCTGGGATAGACTGTTCTCTAGTTGTTTCTCAACGTATTGGTCCAGAAAACCATCCTGTACACACTCCAGGAATTCCTCCTCTACAGTATTGCTATTAATTTGATTTTCCCAATTTATAAGCAGATTAAAGTCACCGATAATTACCGATGCTCCTTTAATGCATCCATCTCTAATTTCCTGTTTAATGCACCTCCCAACATCACCACCACAGCTTGGGGGTCTATGTACATCCCCACTAAAGTGTTTTGCCCCTTGGTGTTTCTCAGCTCTACGCATACAGATCCCACATTGTCAGAGTTAATATCTTTCCTCACTATTGCGTAAATTTCGTCTTTAACCAACAATATATATTAATCCTTTAATTCCTTGAAAACTAATTCCCATTATATCATTTTCATATGTATGTAGATAAATGTCAATGCACATCAACTACCATACCTCTAAAGTTAAAACTGCATAAAACTAGGTCCCCACTCTTTGATCTGAAGGTGAACAATACTCATTAAGCCATTGGAAAATGATCCTTTCGTTCTGAATTAACAGATGTATTTTACCTGGCAGGATCATAATATTTATTGATGTGGCTAAAGAGATCTTTGCACTAACCTGTACATTTCAATAGCACGTTCATCCTCCTCATCAAACTCATCTTCTGCTTCCTTTAGTCCTGCAAGGTCCATCCGTTCATAGGGTTTAACTGTGAGATGCAAAAGTTTGAATATAGTTTTTTTCACATTGGACATCATCAGTACATTGGCTATTTTGAGTCTGTGCCTGGACATTTGCTCAAAGCTTCTCTGGTTCTGTCACTGTAACTTTATTGGAAATATGGCGAAAACTTATGAATGTGAACGTGTTACAAAAGAGCCTAAGAACTTAAGAAATCGAAGCAGGAATGGACCATACAGCCCCTCAGGCCTGCTGTCCAAACAACGCGATCATGACTTCAACCTCAACTCCACTATCCTGCCCACTCCCATGTCCCTTGATACCCTGAAAGATCAAAAATCGATCTCAGTCTTAAAGACTCTCAACAATGGAGGATGCACACCCTTGGTTAGATAATTGCAAAGATTTATTATCCTTTAAGTTAAGATGTTTCTCCTTATCTCAGTCCTAAATGATTGAGCGTTTATCCTGAGATTGTGTCCCCGTGTTCGCGATTCCCCAGTGATGGGAAACAACCTTTCAGCATCTCCCCTATCAAGCCTCTTCAAAATCTTGTACGTTTCAATGAGATCACCTTTCCTTTGGTCTAAACTCCAGAGAATATAGGCCACATTTACCCAGCTTCTCATCATAGGACAATCCTCTCATCCGGAACCAATCTCGTGATCCTTCACTGTGCTGCCTCTAATGCAGGTCATATCTTTCTTTAAATATGGAGACCAAACTGCGCACAGTGCTCCAGATATAGTCTCACGAAAGCTCTATACAATTGCAACAAGACTTCTTTACTCCTGTACTTCAATGTCCTTGCAATAAATGCCAACATGTCATTTGCCTTCCTAATTGCGTGCTGTACCTGCAGACTAACTTTCTGTGCTCCTTGCACATAACAAGTTTCTCTCAACGTCAGCATTTAAAAGCTTCACATTTTTTGAAACACGTTCTGCTTTTCTATGCTTACTAGCATAGTAAGAAGTCTTACAACACCAGGTTAAAATCCAACAGGTTTGTTTCAAATCACTAGCTTGCAGAACGGTAGTGAATAACCTTATACTTTCCCACATCCTCTACCTGCCTCCTTGTTGCCTATTTACTTAACCTTAATCATATTTATTTGCACTCTTTTTGTCTCATCCTCACACAAGCTTACATTCGTACTTAGCTTTGCATCGTCAGAATAATCAAATACATTACTCAGTTGCTTCCTCTTAGTCATTAATGTAGATTACAAGTAGTTCTCCACTAGTTATGACATGCCACTTGAAAGTGTCCCATCGATCTCTATTTCCTGTCTGTTAACCAAACCTCTATTCATGTCAATATATCATCCCCAAGTCCATGGGCGCTTGTCTTGCATAGTAACCTTTCATGTGGCACCTTGTCGAATGGTTTTGGAAATCCAAGTTTACTACACCTACTAATTCCTTTCTATTCACCCTATTAATCACATCCTCAAAAACTCTAACTCTGTCAAACACAATTTCCCTTTCATAAACCATGTTGGCTTTGTGATTATGATTTTCTAATTGCAATGCTGAGACTTTCTGAATAAGGTTCCAGCATTTTCTTGATAACTGGCGGAAGACTAATTGGCTCAGTTTTCTCTCCCTCTCCTTTCTTGAATAGCAATGTTAAATATGCTAACTACCAATCCACTGGGAGCACTCTAGAATCTTGGGAATTTTGGAAAATCGCAACCAGTGCATCCACTATCCCTCCCGATACCTATTCCAGAATCCTAGGTATTCCTCGGTTCCTAGGTCCCTTAAGTTTCTCTGATAACTTTCCTCTGCTGATATTAATCACCTTAAGTTCCTCACTTTTATTAGCCACTTGGTTAATCTCTGGTATGTGAGTTGTGTCTTCTACTGTGAAGGCAGACACAAAATCTTAGTTCAGTGTCAGCCATTTCCGCATTTCCCATTATAATTTTGCTGTCTCAACCTCAAGGGACCAACGTTTACTTTACAGGAATTTATGGTGGCAGAGTGGGAGCATCTCCAATCATGGGCAGGATTCTCCGCGAACCGGCAGGGTGGGCAACTCCGGCGCGAAGGAGTGGCGTGAACCACTCCGGCGTCGGTCCGTCCCAAAGGTGCGGAATCCTCCGTACCTTCAAGGGCTAGGCCAATGCTGGAGTGCTTGGCGCCACGCCAACCGGCGCCGAAGGGCCTCTGCCGGCCTGTGCAAGTTGGCACATGCGCGGGAGCGCCAGCGTGTGCTAGTATCATTCCAGTGCATGCGCAGGGGGGTTCATCTCCGCGTCAGCCATCGCGTACTGTTACATCGGCTGACGCAGAGGAATAGAGTGCACCCAAGGCACAGGCCCGCCCGCGGATCGGTCGGCTCCGATCGCGGGCCAGGGCACCGTGGGGGCACCTCCTGGGGCCAGATTCCCCCGCGCACCCCCGAAGACCCCGGAGGCCGCCCGCAGAGCCAGGTCCTGCCGGTAAGTACCTGTTGTAATTTACGCCGGCGGGACCGGACGAAAACGGGCGGCCACTCGGCCCATCACGGGCCGGAGAATCGCCTCGGGGGCCGCTGCCAGCGGCTGCCGACTGGCACAGCGTGATTCCCTCCCCCGCCAAATCCCCGGCGCCGGAGAGTTCGGCAGCCGGCGCGGGCAGGATTCACGCCGCCCCCTGGCGATTCTCCGACCCGGCAGGGGTTCGGAGAATCCTGCCCCATGATTCCAGTTGAGAACCTCATCCTCCAGAAGCACCATCGAAGATTTGAGCGTGTGTTCTCCCAATTTCTTGATCATCAAAATTAAAAATGCATAGTTCGAAAATCATGAGTGTCAGGCAAACAAACTTCTGACATATGGATCCGATAGGCGAGAGTCCTCAAAGCAGTGTGGGCTGGTAATATTGCTGCTAAATTCTTAAGATTTATTTAATGATTTTTTTTGTTTAGACTGCTGCAATGAACCTATGGGTGCGATTTAATGGGACAATTTCAAAGTGTCGATCTGGGTGCATTAGGCGGGGTATTTCTCGACAGCCATGTTGACGAGATCGCCCTTCAACTCTTGGTGCCAAAAATGGGCCAAGAGATTCTCGCCATTACCGGCTCCCTTGCCATCTGATTTGCCAGACCCGCCCATCAGCTTCTCGCCATAAACAAGAGGGAGCTGCTTTTAAGCACAGACCTGCTCCTCGCTTAGGAGATGCTGACCTGGCCAGGCTTCTCGACACTATTCCCTGTTCCCCCAAGGGGGCCGGCGGGCCAGTAGCAGGGTCAGCAATGTTGCCTGGGAGGCAGTGGTAACAGCTCTCAATTCGGGGCTCACAATGTCCTCTCTTTGTCCCTGGAGGAGAAGAAAGACCATAATAAGTGGGAAAGGGACAAGACGGGAGGCGGGATACCAGAGATCCATGTTCTCTGTGAGGAACGGGCCCTGGAAATCACGGGGTTGTCCGAGGAGAGCAGTCATTGACAGTTAGGTGGCCTACACCACAGATGTGAGGATCTACTTTCCCTTCACCCAGATGACCTGCCTCAAGTGAGTTGTGCATATCAGACAGAATGTTCCTTCTCTCTCACTGACCACATGTTCATTGTCTCGCAGGATCTTCATTTGATGAGGCTGGGTCATCCGGAGTTGTTCTCCCTCCCCGGACCCAAGTGACTATCTCGGAGGAGAGCTCCGAGGAAACCACCATCAAGGCGTCACAGCTATCACCCCCACCCAGTGCAGAGACATACACCTCGGTGGGCGACATTAGTGGACAGGCTTCTGGGGCACAATCTGGTGAGCACCACATAGTTGCTGATGCACAACAGGTGGAGGCAGGAATATTCAAGGGAGGCAGCAGCCGAAGGTTAGATGGATCCCAGTTCTAAATTGAGTCCCAGCCAGATGGTGAGCCTTTGGACAAGGTTCTCCCACAGCTGATACAGATGATAGGCCAGAGCCGTGACGTTCAGGAGGGGGTGTCAGCGACATTCTAGCGACTGGAAAGCCAATTGGAGGAGCCCCATAGGCTTCTGACGCAGGACATTTTGCAGGCAATGCGTGTCACCCAGGCCGCCACAGCTAGGGTGGCAACCGCAGTGGAAAACCTGGAACACGACATCCGCATCTTGAGTGGTGGTGTCCAAGGCATGGCACAGTCTGTGATGACCATGGCTCAGGGTCTCGACATCATATCCCAGTCAATGACGGACATGTCCCAGAAGTAGGTGGAGATTGCAAGGCACACAAAAACATGGGGGGGATTCACCGACCCCCCGCCGGGCCGGATAATTGCCGGGGGGCGGCATGAATCCTGCCCCGCCGCCGGCTGCCGGATTCTCCAGCGCCGTTTCTTTTGGGCGGGGGCGGGAAGCGCGCCGCACCGGTTGGGAGCCGTTGGCCCCACCCCCCGGCGGTTCTCCGCCCCGCGATGGGCCGAGCGGCCGCCCGTTTTCGGCCAGTCCCGCCGGCATAGATTACACCAGGTCCGTACCAGCGGGACCTGGCTCTGCGGGCGGCCTGCGGAGTCCTCGGAGTGGGGGGGGGGGGGGGGGTGCAGGGGGATCTGGCCCTGGGGCCTGGCCCACGATCGGGGCCCACCAATCCGCGGGCGGGCCTGTGCTGTGGGGGCACTCTTTCCCCCCGCGCCGGCCGCTGTAATGGTCCACCACGGCTGGCGCAGAGAAGAACCCCCCCCTGCGCATGCGCTGGGATGACGCTAGTACACGCTGGCGCACCCGCACATGCGCCAACTCGCGCCGGCTGGCGGAGGCCTTTCGCCACCTGTTGGCATGGTGCCAACCCTGCCGGTGCCGGCCTAGCTCCTGAAGGTGCGGAGGATTCCGCACCTTCCGCCGACCCGATGCTAGAGTGGTTCACGCCACCCCTTGGCGCCAGTACGGCCTGCCCCGCCGGTTAAGGCAGAATCCCGCCCATGATTTCTTGCTGTGGAGCCAGGTAATTACCAGGAGGTCATTACAATCAACTTCAATCTCGCCATCTTTGGGTGAGATCTAGAACTCGTCATGGGGAGCAGGCCAGGTGAATTACAAACTGACGCGTGCCTGACGCAAATCCTGATTTGGCCTCCTCCACTATTCACCCGGTGTATCCCGATCCACGCTGAACACAATGCAGTGGTTAAATCGCTGTTGCTACTACAGCACCACAAACAAAAACACTCCACATCCTATTACAAATCAAGTTTCTTTTTATTAAATCATGTTGGACTGAATGGAGCTGGAGTATGATGTCAGCATTGGACAGGAACTTTCTACAGTCAAGCCTCTCAGTTAAATAATGTGCCGCAAGAAGATGAATGACCTACTTGCTTCTGCCAGAGTAAGTGGTCCTGGTCTCATCTCTGCACTCCATCTTTCCCTCACCCCCTGTAATGTCACCTTGACCCCCTGTTGCCACCTCGCAGGGACCCAGCACCTGACCTCCCACAAGCTTCTTCACACTCTCTTCTTAAAAATGCCTCCCTGTTTACGCTCAGTGCCTACACATACCAAGTAGCACCGACATCTGATCTGCCAGGCAGCCAGCTCACATTATCCCTATTTGTGTTTCAAAAGATGCAGCTTGCTCACGGCTGGAGCGAGAGAAGATAAGCGGTAGGATGCATGAGCTGAGGATCCTAACTCCTTTCGAGGAAAGAGACGTGGAGCTCACAGGGGAAGTGAAGGAGTGGGCCTGTGCTGAGAGTGAGGTGGGTCTGTGAGAGCAAGGTGAGCAGTCACTGAACCTTCATCCAGATGACCAAACTCAAGTGAGTTATGTGTATTCCAAACACCTGACCTGGTCATGTACTAATACTATCTTCCTTGCTTTGCAGGATTAACACCCCCAACAGCCTGGTCCAGTCACCAGCTGTGTCCCACCGCCCATCCTCGACGTGACCTTGCAGGAGATGATGGAGGAGGACACCGATGAAGCGTCAGATCTATCACCCACATCATCCACTATATCAGAGATACACACCTAGGTGGAGACCTTAGCAGGTAGGCTTCTGGGTCACTATCCAGTGAGCGCCACATCCCATCTATTGCACATCAGGTGGAGGCAGGAATGTCGCAGGGATTGGATAATCAGAGATCTGCTGGATCCCAGGACTCAGCTGTGCCCCAGCCAGGTGCCTTGCCTCTGGACATGTTCATCCCTCAACTGCTTGAGATGCAAAGGTAGAGTCGAGATTACCAGGAGAGGGTGTCAGCAACATTCCTGTGACAGCAATATTGACAGCTTTCTGTAGCAGGAGATGGTGCCGGCAATACGAGACACCCAGGCCAACGCTGCAAGGATGCCATCCGCAGTGATAAGCATGGGGCAGGAGATCAGATTCATTACAGAGGAACTCCATAGCTCAGTCCATGAGGACCATGGCTAAGGGCTTCAACTGTATGGGCCATTCAATGGCGGGCCTCCAGGACTGGCAGCACCAGATGGCATTGAGACTTCTGCAGCTCACTCCAGCTGCCCCTCCGTTCCATGGAGTAACCCAGGGGCCCACAAGCAACCGGAGGGAGGAGGATCTGCTGGAGCACAACCTGGGGCCCTCCACCCAGGAGACCCTGGGAGTGACCAATCAACCTGAATCCCACTTACCTGAGACCGATGCAACACAGCCACAGCGGGCAGAACGGGGTGACACGAGAATACCAATGCCACCTGAAAGTTTGCCGGGTACCTCTAGGTCTTGGCCTTTCAGAGGAGGCCCATGAAGGGCATCACAGGCAACAGGGCATGGAAGGCCACAGGCCACCTTCACCTCTAATGTGCATCCTGGAAACACACCCACATGCAGTGGGAGAGTACGCAAGGATAAGGAATTGTCGGGGCACAGCGTGCGCACTGGTGACGTTAGGCACAGGTAGTTTGGCCATTGTAATTTTTTGTTGCTCACCACGTTCACACCTCAGAATCTTTCACCCACATTCCAGTGACACGATGCTTCGCCCCCATCTGGACACAGTTGTTCTCAGTGGCCCTCAATGGCTTCCAGATGGTTAGGCTCTCTAAGTGTAAATGTTTCATTCACAGTGATAGGACTCAGGCATGATTTAGTGAACCCTAGACACTCGCCCCTTATCCCCTCTAGAGCAAATGATTGTAGGGCAGAAACTCTCTCAGACATGATCCGGAGAGTCAGTGTGCTGGCAACAGACAGGAGTCAGACATAAACAGTAGCTGACCATAAGACATAGGGGTGGAAGTAAGGCCATTCGGCCCATCGTGTCCACTCCGCCATTCAATCATGGCTGATTTCAACTCCATTTACCCGCTCTCTCTCCATAGCCCTTAATTCCTCGAGAAATCAAGAATTTATCAACTTCTGTCTTAAACACTCACCGTCCCGGCCTCCACCGCCCTCTGTGGCAATGAATTCTACAGACCCACCACTCTCTGGTTGAAGAAATTTCTCCTCATCTCTGTTCTAAAGCGACTCCCTTTTATTCTAAGGCTGTGCCCCCGGGTCCTAGTCTCCCCTGCTAATGGAAACAACTTCCCCACGTCCACCCTATCTAAGCCATTCATTATCTTATAAGTTTCTATTAGATCTCCCCTCAACCTGCTAAACTCCAATGAATATAATCCCAGGATCCTCAGACGTTCATAGTATGTTAGGCCTACCATTCCTGGGATCATCCAGGATCATCAGCTGAGGAGCATTACAAACCATTCCTCTCTGCGAGTTGTCATCACCCTCTTGCATTGACCCGTCAGCAGGCACTCAAGAACTTCCCTGCCTGGGCACCCTGATAATAGGTATCTGAGCCACCTTCATCACCTGGTCATAGTGGGGTTACGATGTTCGGGGGGGTGGCGGGGGTGGAATGAAATCATACTGTTGTCCTTCTCCATGAAGCAGGAGGTGATGAAGCGTCTCTAGCCCTCCTGCCCATATGCACCCTTGCTCCCACCTGGCCTCCATCCTCTGGCTCCTCAGCTCCCACTTGGCCTCCATCCTCCCTATCCTCAGTTCCCACCTGGCCTCCATCCTCTGGATTCTCAGCGGGCTCTTCCTCGATGCCCTCCCTCATGTCCTCCTCGAGGTAGTTCACAGGAAGCTCATCGCCTCGCTACAGAGCCAGTTTGTGGAGGGCACAGAAGGTCACGACAATGTGGGAGACCGCCTGGGGCTGTGTTGTAGAACCCAACCGGAACTGCCGAGGTAGTGGAACAGCATCTTTCACAGACTGATGCACTGCTCAATGACAGATCATGTTGCACTGTCTGCCTCATTGTACCTGGCCTCCCCTTCAGTCTGTGGCCTCCGCACTGGTGTTGTCAGCCACAATCTGAGGGTTATCCCTTGTCTCCAATGAGCCATCCTTGCAGCCTGGGTTCCCTCTTAAAGGTTCCAGGGATCTGCAACTGGCCAAGGATATAGCTGTTATGCATGCTCCCTGGAAAATGGGCACACAAATGCATGAAGCGCATCTGGTGGTCACACACCAGCTGGACATTGAGGGAGCGGAATCCCTTACAGCTTACGAAGGGGACTCCCTGTTGGCACGGAGAATGACATGGTTGCAGTCGATCAGCCCCTGCTCCTGTGGCAGACCAGCTATGTGCCCAAAGCCCATGGCCCTCTTATCTTGCCGGGCCTAGTCCAGGTGAAAATATATGTAGTCCAGAGCCCGAGAATACAGTGGATCCATCACCTCACGGATGCACTTACGGGTGGATGGGTGTGATATTTCATAAACGTTCCCCATGTAGACCTGGAAGGACCCCATGGTTTAGACATTTAGGGCTGACATGACCTTCATGACCACAGGGAGCCGGTGCCCTCCCATCTCCAGGACAGGACTGGCCCTGGCCAATACCCTCACCCATTTAGACTTGTCTTTATCCTCCCGTCTGGTTCTCCCCTCCCTTAGGCTGACTAACACTGGGGGTTCTGACAAGACAATGATATACTCGCACATGTCCAAAGGCCAGGGTCAGCTGGATGGTGATGTCTGCCTTGTGGGTTAATGGATCCCGACTGGCAGATGTTGGGATCCTGGCAGAGAAGCAAACCCAGGGCTCTCTTTAATTTTGTGGAATAATCCTGATGCATTTACCCAGTCAGGGACTGATTCACTTAGATGACTAGTGTGTGATCCAAAGTAATGGCAACAGCACAGGTTCGATTCCTGATCCTGTTGAGGTAAACTTGGGAAAACAGTTCAGCAAAACGTGCAGAGGATACCGGAAGTCTGCAAAAGGATTTGGATAGGTTAGGTGAATGGGCTAGGGTCTGGCAGATGGAATTCAATGTTGCCAAGTGTGAGGCTATCCATTTTGGGAGGAATAACAGCAAAATGGATTATTATTTAAACGGTAAGATGTTAAAACATGCTGCTGTGCAGAGGGACCTGGGTGTGCTGGTGCACGAGTCGCAAAACGTTGGTGTGCAGGTGCAACAGGTGATTAAGAAGGCTAATCGAGTTTTGTCTTTCATTGCTAGAGGGATGGAGTTCAAGACTAGGGAGGTTATGCTGCAATTGTATAAGGTGTTGATGAGGCCACATCTGGAGTATTGTGTTCAGTTTTGGTCTCCTTACCTGAGAAAGGACATATTGGCACTGGAGGGAGTGCAGAGGAGATTCACGAGGTTAATCCCAGAGTTGAGGGGATTAGATTATGACGAGAGGTTGAGTAGACTGGGACTGTACTCATTGGAGTTTAGAAGGATGCGGGGGCATCTTATTGAAACATATAAAATTATGAAGGGAATAGATAGGATAGATGCGGGCAGATTGTTTCCACTGGTCGGGGAAAGCAGAACTAGGGGGCATAGCCTCAAAATAAGGGGAAGTAGATTTAGGACCGAGTTTAGGAGGAACTTCTTCACCCAAAGGGTTGTGAATCTCTGGAATTCCTTGCCCAGTGAAGCAGTTGAGGCTCCTTCTTTAAACGTTTTTAAGAAAAAGATAGATACCTTTCTGAAGAATAAAGGGATTCGGGGATATGGTGTACGGGCCGGAGAGTGGAGCTGAGTCCACAAAGATCAGCCATGATCTCATTGAATGGCGGAGCAGGCTCGAGAGGCCAGATGGCCTACTCCTGTTCCTAGTTCTTATGTAGGATGAAGCAACAGGGGACAGCGACCAAAAATCAGCCTTTGGGCAGAGCACTCATAACATTAATGGTGAGCACTGCTACCTCACAGCTCCAGGGTCCCAGGTTCAATTCCGGCTTCGGTGTGGATTTTGCACTTTCTCTCTATGTCTGCGTGGGTTTCCTCCGGGTGCTCCGGTTTACCCCCACAGTCCAAAAGTGTGCAGTTAGGTGAATTGGCCATGCTAAATTGTCCCTTAGTGTCCAAAAGGTTAGATGGAGTTACTCGGTTACGGGGACAGGGCAGAGGCGTAGGGTGCTCTTTCCAAGGGTTAGTGCAGACACGATGGGCCGAATGGCCTTCATCTGCACTGTAGATTCTATGATCTATGACAGATTTACCCAGTGTGCCATCATTCCCTTTTCTAATAGTTTTCTGTAAAAGGATATAGAAGAAATTGCTTAACATTCCATTTTGTTTCAGGAAAAAGGACAATGCAACATCTGTTTTTATCAGGTATTTCCATACAAATACACACTATAAGCTTTCCCTCATCTTAATTATTAAAACATTTTGTTATTCATGCTCTCATTTAAACAAAATTAAACCTTTACCTTTAGCTTCTTCCTGTAAACGCAGGACCATTTCTTCAACTTCATCCTTTGGTGTTTCTTTTGGAGGAATAATGCCAAAACTCCGCAAGGCATCATTCCATTCGGTATCTTCATTGGGATCCTATGGGGAACAAAAAGAATTATAGTGTTCTTGTTTTTGTTTTATAATTGGTAGTTATAATATTTGTCAAAACATGAGTTTACATTTTTGTACAAAGCGCATACAGAAGAATAATGTTTGATAACAGAAATCAGTCATCATGAGATTTGCTGAGTCTGCTGCTTGAAAACCACTGGGTGGGATTCTCCATCCCCAGGACGGCAGAATGCTTTCCCCGTTGGGACGGAGAATAAGGCATCAGGACAAAATTGGGATTGGAGCGAGACGCTGACCCGAATGCCATGCTTCGACCCGCCGGTGGCAGCGTGAGGAAGTTTCATGCCGCATACCAATGGGAGCATGGAAATAAATACAAATGGGTCGTAATGACCCATTTTGCATCTGTCTAGCAGACCCAGTGCCCTATACGCCACACACCCATGAGCTCCACCACGCCAGGGCCACAATTGTAGAGACCATAAGTAAAACTCGCCTACGTGATTCCCAGCCACAGGGACTGGAGAATCATGGGTGTGCGGAGCATAGGGCGCCAGGTCCACTAGATAGATGTAATAGGGAGACCTGTGATTGGGAGATTTCTCCACAGGAACCCATGTAATAGGGAGACCACCCTCCCCCCTCCCCACTCCGGGACCCCCTGACTAAAAGGACACCCCCAGGGATGCCCTGACTAAGGGAACTCTCCACCACACAGAACCCCTCCCCACCCCCACCCCCCAGGAAAGAGATCCCTGTCTGGAAGCTAGAGAGCAGTCCAGACAGGGACTGTGGAAGACATTATAGCTCTAATACTTACCTTGCAGCTCCACCTGTCCAGTCCTCAAAAAAAGCAGCAGTGCCCGTATCTGGTTCCCACAGATCCACAATCTGCAATCCATTCATGGATGTGGAGTAGTGGTTTGTGATTGACAGCCAGGAAAAAAACACCTGCACTTTGATCCATTCATCTCCCTTCTTGCTTCAGTGGCCTAAGTCGTGAAACACCAATGTTTGTAAACATTGCCCACAGCAAAGAAAGGTAAGTGCATTTCAAGCACGAAGTGCATTCCAATCACCCAAGTGGGTGATTTTATTGCACCTTAATCTCTTTGATGTGGGCAATGTTTACAAACATTGGGCTTTCACCACTGAGGTCACTGAGGGATATAAATGGATCAAAGCTGCAGATGCTTCTTACGAGCTGTCGATCGCAAACCACTACTTGAAAGTCATGAATGGATTGCAGATAGTGAGAATCATACGCAGGCATAGCTGTTCTCCTTCGAGGAATGGACACGTGGAGCTGCAAGGGAAGTATTACAGCTATAATGCCTCTGTCTGCACTGCTCTCTAGGTTGCATATAGGGGTCTCTGTCCTGAGGGTGTTTGTGGGTGGAGGGGTGTTCCCTTAGTCAAAGGGTCCCTGGGAGTTCCCTTTATTAAGGGGGTCTCCCTATCACAGGGACCCTGTGGGGGTTTCTCCCTATTACAGAGGTCCTGTGGGAGGGTCTCCTTATCTCCTTAAGACTGATAATAAGTTTAAAAGAAAGTTGTCAATAAGCAGAATGCTATGGAGTTGCCCAGTGCACCATAGTGTGCTCCAATTGTACAAATGCATATAATCCAGATCAATGTTCCTGCATATTCAACAGCAATCCCTTCAGAGCATTCCCTTTTACAGAAAACGTAAAGAGCGTTTTCCTTTGTCCATTTAAGGACAACCCCTCTAAGGAGGAAAAATGGAGTCCATTGGTAATGGATTAATCGGAGAAAAAGGTGCTTTTTAATTGATGGCTGAGGAAGTGGAGGTGCTTTTCCTGATGCAGGTGTGACAGGAATTGTCTTGTTTAGAACTCCTAGGGTGGGGTTTCCCACTTATCACAGAACAGTTACAGTGCAGAAGAGAGTAATCCTTCTTATCCCCATCTGGACCTGACCCTTTTCCTCGCTACATGAACCTGGTAGAAAAGCGGTAGTGATTTCCATGTGCAGGATTTGGGCTGATGAAGAGATTGGGCCCTGATTTTGTCATCAGATCCTGATCTGCATATTTAAAGAAGACTCCCATAGGTTTTGAGTGGATGCTGCCTCAGCAATTAAAAATCAGAATGCCCAGAAAGACAGTGTGACCTCAGGTATGACCCACAAGAAAGTGTAACTGCCCACCTGCCCAATTTTGACATTAAAATAATATTTTTCATTTGGGAAACACACCACTGAACCTTTGCAACAATCCAGCTTCTAACACCATCCACAAAGCATTTCTCATTTCAGTGCCAATCCAATGAGACAATCTGACTTCTGATGATCCAAAATCATTTCAATTAGAATGCATGCAAAAAGGGGTCTACATTCAAACCCAGGTTGGAGGAAAGGATAATATTCTATTGCAGTGCACCTGACTTCGATTTTCCGAAAATTCAATTAGTTTTGTTACCTGCATGGTGCTTTTCCTTTCTTTCTCCTGAAATATTCATCCACAGTAGAGGATTATTAAAGAACCAGGGGGGAAACTTAAGAAAATCTGTCAAAACAAGTTTAGCTAGATGCAGAAACACTCTTTAAACAAAATACAATTCATTTCAAAAATACAGAAAGCAATGGAAAACAATAGTACTTGAGAGAATTGGAGTTTAGCGGAGCCACTGAAACCTTTTCATTAGAAGTTAAAGGTATCAAGTAACTGTCTAATAACTGTAAATAAATAAGACACATCACAATGGTACATTCCAGACTTGGGTTTCTGCAATTGCAGCAGTCTTGGTTTGAATTTATACTTCTGCAGCGATGTCACAATATATTGTGGTGATTGTTACAACTATTGTTACAAAACAATCCCTTTGGTGAATAATTATCTGACAGAAATAACCAAGCTAACAGCCAATGCCATCTTTTAAAACCATAGAATCTTACAGCACAGAAGAAAATCATTCTTCTTTGTGTGTCTGTGCCTCTTTGAAGGAATCAACCAACTAGTCTTACTCCCATGTTCTTTCTCCATAGACATGCACTCCCAGTCCGAGCTTACATGTTTTCAAGTATACTGTGGTGTTGGGTGCTCTGGTGCACAGATGAGCCAACACAGTTGTATGTGGTACAACTCTATTTTATTTTAACTCTTATAATACAGTTCGTTCTGGATACTCTGCACGTGCTGTCTCCCTGAGTGTTTCGTGTAGCAGGTCTGTCCTCGTCCTCCTCTCCAGCTAATACTGATCACCAGGTGTCGTATTTGTGCTTTTATATCTTTCTGTGATTGGTTGTGGTGGTGTGTGTTCTGATTTGTCTGTTGGTGTGTCTATCATGATGTGTGTGTTTGAATATCATGACATTCCCCCTTTTTACAAAGATATGTGCCTACGTGGTTATAAATATAATCGTGTCGTGAGTGCATCTAAGAGTGTGTGCGTGTGTTGTGTACAGCGTGTGTATATGACGTAACTATTTACATGGGGCGATGTCGGGTGCGTCACACTAACAAGGTTGTACCATAACAAAACATGAATGCGAGAAAAAAAAACTTGAACAGTGGTCCGGTCAGACGATATCTGGAACGATAAACAACAACAGGTTATAATACAGTAGTGTTTGACTTTTTGAACATATGAACAGCGTTATAAGTCCAGTCTAATGGGTGACCGCCTCAAGAATAGGCTGGTCCTCAAGCCGGTTCAGCTGTGGAGATTTGGGTTCACACTGGTTCACCTTGGACTGTTGGAGGTGATGCTGTTGCCGAAGTCTCTACTTTTCCATTTGTTGTACTTCGTGCAGTGCTTGGTTTTTCATTCGTGCAAATATAACATTCAACATCTTTGTTAGTGTTGCCTTGGCTGTGGTTTGGTTCTGGTGGCGATGGAAGGGGCATGATCCGTGGCATCTCCACGAAGTCATCCTTGGGAACCAGTGGAGGATCCAGCGTGTGCGTACGGTTCAGTTGCGAGCGTGGAAGGCGGCGCAAAGCTCGCTGATTGCGTCTACGCACCAATCCATCCGCCCTGCATGCCAGGAACAAGGTGGAGTCTTTTTTCTTTTTATGTTTGTGGTGGACGACATCTTGTAGCCGATGGGTCGTTGCCATCGAAGTAGCACCATCACTAATATCATGCAAGGCGATGACTGTGCCAGATGTGGAAGTTGGCCGAGACCGTGCACGCTGGTTCCGGCCACCTGCTGTGCCGGAAGGGCGACTCCGCAGAGAAACGTCGAAGCATGTCGCCTTGGAGAGAGAATTGTTGCTCGCATCAACGTCTGGCGATGGCGCGAATTGGTGTGTCCGTCTTGGACCGCCGGTGCTGGTCGCCACTGCCGACCCAGTGGGACTGCCACGCGATCCATTCCCTGTCGCCGTGGCATCCGCCGTCACCCTGAGCGTGCCATCACCGAGGCCGCGACACCGCCCGTCCGGAGCAAGGTCTGGCGTGCGCGAATCAGAGTCGGCGCTTGGCTGCTCCCCATCTGGAGTCCGGTCTGCCTTCCGTCGATGCTCCCCGTCCGGAGTCCCAACAGGTTCACTGGAGGCAGCCGAGATTCCCTGAAGCTGCACTTCTGGAGTCGGAACATGCAGGAATGCACCAACCAGTGGAGAGGCTCGGGCCATCGAGGGTGGAAGCGGTGCGCCGCCACCGCAGTCGTCAGTGGTCCCACCGTGATCGTCGAGTGCCTCGGTACGCACTAGGCGAGGTCTGTCACCTTGCACCTTTTGCATGGGAAGTGGAATGCTGTCGTCACTCGTCTCACATCCCGTGGATAGATCCTCATTAGCAGCTTGCTGTTCACTAGGGTTGGGTAAATTGTCAGAGTTTTCATCTGGTGGTGCACACCATGTCGGTGGACTGTCATTGTCCTGCCGTTGTCCTTCATTTGGGCTTTTCTTCTTTGGAATTTAAAATCTTCCCCCAGACATTGCAGAACCTTGTTTATTACCCCCAAATTCTCCCATATGTATGGTCTCGAATATAGGATCCAATGTTTCTATCGACATTGTACTATTTTCCAAAGAACATTCCGTTTCACTTTTCTTCTCAGGTACCTCATATGTATCTTTGTCTAATGTACATGCCTTCATGGTCTCTGGGTCTGATTTTGCTGGGACTGGCATGGTCACAGTCTCTCTTTTACTGTTCTCAATTGCCCACATTATACTCCCCATACATAACTGCTTAATCACTGGGGTTAATGTGGTACAATGGATAATCGGGTCGACCTTATCTGCATCTTCACCATTAGTGGAAAGCACACTTGGTTCACTTGAAACTGCTGCGGGTTTTAAATTTGTTATCTGGCTACTCGATGTCGGTGTCCTCAGGATTCTTGCTCCAATGTTCTGCTCATTTATCAGTGGAGTGTGTATAGGTTCAATGCAATTAATGTTCCCCTCAAGGTTTGAAGAGTCATTACTGACTAACTGCTGGTCTCCGAAGTTGGGACTTTGCGGCGTTGTGTTGAAAGGAGACATTTGTCCCTGCTGTAGATATGATTCAGGTTGTGTTATTTCCATTACCTGAGGATCAATGTCTTGTCCATTTTTTCGATCCGTACTAAAACACTGGCAATTCTCAGTCTGCTCCTTGCAAGTTAAACATTCAATTAATTTTGTTAGCAAATCCTCAGCATCCTTCTGTGGCCGTGCAGCATTATTAATCTCTGTTCGGCTACAATGATCCTGAAGGTCAGCGCATAAACCTTTTTTCTTCGGGCTTGGAAGAGGCGATTCCTTTGGCTTGTCTTCAGTTGGGCTTGAACAGTCTTCAGTGCTGTGCCCTTCATTGTAGCATGAGAGACCGTCATGGTCATGCTGCTGTCTAGTGGAGCATGGTAGGCTGTTATAGCCTTCTTGCTGTTCACGTGAGCATGGCAGACTTGCATCGTCTGCCGCTGGTTGGTCAGGAGAGGTTGCTAGACCCTCATGGTCTTGTTCCTGCAAGGACCGCACATTGGAGTCTTGCGTTGCTTCTATCGTGGAGGCTGTCCACGAGCTCTCTATGGAGGCTTGTGACACTGGAGTCACTTCTTGTTCGTGCAAGGACTGCGCTCTGGAGTCTTGCATTGCTTCTATCATGGAGGCTGTCCACGAGCTCCCTGTGGAGGCTTGTGACTCTGGAGTCACTTCTTGTTCATGCAAGGACTGCGCTCTGGAGTCTTGCGTTGCTTCTATCGTGGAGGCTGTCCACGAGCTCTCTGTGGAGGCTTGCGACACTGGAGTCACTTCTTGTTCGTGCAAGGACTGCGCTCTGGAGTCTTGCGTTTCTGCAATTGTGGAGTCTGTCCACGAGCTTGCTGTGGAGGCTTGTGACACTGGAGTCACTTCTGGTTCATGCGAGGACTGCGCTCTGGAGTCTTGCATGTCTTCTTTCATAGAGTCGGGAACGTTGAGCGGGACGTGGACCACGCTCTGTGTGGCAGCAGGGCGCTCTCCGTGTGCTTGCAGCGCTCCCTGTCTGTTAATGTCAGGCTGCAGCATCATCCGGTACTGATAAGTTGGGACGTCATATCTGCTGGATTGAAGATCCTCAAATCCGAAAAATGAATCCGCATCTGCGTCGGATTCAATGTGGGGGCCGCCAATGTGCAACACGAAAGGTTCGTCCGAGTCATAGTCGTATAGGACCACGGAGCTATCATTGGGCTCGCGAGGTCCGGAAACACTGTAAAGATCGTCATCGAAGTATTCGAGGTCGGAATCATCGGCTTGTGCGTAGGTAACTGCTTGTCGGAGGGTTCTTCGGAGGTCAAATTCATCTCCTGGGTCAATTTGCGGCAATGTGCTGTCATTCCAGGTGAGGGAAGGTTGTTTTACAGCTTTAACAGATTTTTGTTTTTTTGATTTGGGACGTTTCCCTTTTAAATTGGATTTGGGACGTTTCCCCTTTAAATTGGTGCGGTCTGGGGCCTCTGACATCCTGACGCTCGGTATGTAGCACGTAGGAAGCGACTGCGCATGCTCAGATCGCTGTTCCTTTACCGATGGCCGTTTTCTTGACTGCGCATGCGCAGCATCTCGCGCATGCGCAAACAAAACTTTCGGTTCTGCGCACTGCTCGCGCAACTGTGCTAGCGTGATACCTTTAGCAAGATGGCTGCCGACCTCGACCCAGCCCTCTCTCAGGCCCGGGATTTCGGCCTCTGGGAATTCGGGCTCCGGGATCCCAGCCACGAGGTGAGTACTGCCGCTTTTCTTACCTTTACTTGCCGATTGGATTGCGTTTTCTTCACAGTACTTGGAGAATTTGTCCAGGACTGCCTGGTAATCGTACCTTTGCTGCCTCCTGACGAACTTGAACCTTGTGAATATTTCTCTTGCCCTTGCACCGGCGATGGTGAGGAGAAATTCAATTTTTTCGCTATCATCCAGGTCTTGGAGTTCAGCTGCCACCAGGAACAATTCGAACACTTGCCGGAATCGCTGCCAGTTTTCGCAGAGATCGCCGTAGCACTGGAGCGGCTGCGGAACCGGGAGCTCTATCATTTTGCCTGGGCACTGCTGGTTGTCTGTGTACACTGAGGTATGCCGGCAGGTATCGATCCACTCCTGTACCATGTGGTGTTGGGTGCTCTGGTGCACAGATGAGCCAACACAGTTGTATGTGGTACAACTCTATTTTATTTTAACTCTTATAATACAGTTCGTTCTGGATACTCTGCACGTGCTGTCTCCCTGAGTGTGTCGTGTAGCAGGTCTGTCCTGGTCCTCCTCTCCAGCTAATACTGACCACCAGGTGTCGTGTTTGTGCTTTTATATCTTTCTGTCATTGGTTGTGGTGTTGTGTGTTCTGATTTGTCTGTTGGTGTGTCTATCATGATGTGTGTGTTTGAATATCATGACATATACATCTAAATCTGTTATGAAAGTTACCATCTCCTCCACAGTTTATTGTTGCCATGTGTGGTTGACACTAAGTGAGAAATTTAAGAAGAGAACTTTCATTTCAAAAGGGTTTTTCCTCCTTCCAAAACACAAGCAATGGTATTGGTGCCAGTGTCCTAGAATATATGATGGCTGGTTAATTTATCCAGCGAATGACTAATTGATGAAGGTATACCTCACCAAAAAGCGCTGATGGAAATATCTAGTTGAGTCAAATATTCATTGGGCTAATAGATTTTGGTTTCCCATCCTGCTAGTTTGAGGCACATGTAAGCTCGGACTGGGAGTTTATCTTTAACTGCAGTACAAACAACATGGTTTTATTTCCAGCAATTTCATTTCAATTTAATTTCTAAATGATAAAAATGAAACTGCCTTGGCCAACCCTGGTTATATCAAACTCACTGAAGCATGAACAGTGCTACAGGGCAAATAAACAGTGGATAAAGGCAGATGAAAGGTGATGGAACACTTACTTGAGTGCCTCAACAAGCTGGCTCACTAAATACCAGTGAGCGGATACTACAATTCACTTGTCTTTTTAATTCAATTTATGTTACTGAATAATTTGAATGTTTTCTGCGTATTTCTTTTAAATTTCCACAAAACATGAATACTGCCTTTGGTACAAATGTAATTAAATAAGATGTTACAATCTTCTATATTAACCAGCTGAAGGTGGTTGGGCCCAGGATACTACCCTGGGGAACCCCTGCAGTGATGTCCTGGGGCCGAGATGACTGACCTCCAACAACACAACCATCCTTTGTGCTTGATAAAACTCCAGCCAGTGGAAAGTATTCCCCACAATCCAGTTTTACTCGGGCTCCTTGATGCCACAAAGTCAAATGTGGCCTTGATATCAAGGGCAATCACTCTCACCTCACCCCTCGAGTTTAGCTCTTTCGTTCATGTTTGAATCAAGGCTGCAATGGGTCAGGAGCTGAGCAGCCCCGGTGGAACCCATACTGAACATCAGTGCGCAGGTTATTGCTGAGTAAGTGCCGCTTGATTGCATTATTGATTACTCCTTCCATTACTTTATTGAAAATCAAGAGTAAACTGATTGGGCAGTCATTGATTGGTTTGTATTTGTCCTGCTTGTTGTGTACAGGACACATTTGGGCAATTTTCCACATTGTTGGATGGATGTCAGTGTTGTAGTTATCCTGGAACAGCTTGACTAGGGGAGTGGCAATTTCTGAAGCTCAGGTCTTCAATACTATTGCCAGAATATTATCAGGCCCCATAACCTACCCAGTGCCTTCATCCATTTTAATGATATTCCATGGAGTGAATCAAATGGGCTGAAATCTGGCATCTGTGATCCTGGTGACCTCTGGGGGGGGGGGGAGGGGGGAGGGGGGGGGAAGAGTTGGGGTAGGGGATAGGAGTGGGGGGGGGGGTAAGAGTTGGGATAGGGGTAGGGGGAGGGGAAGGGGGAGCGGTGTGTTCCTTTAATTTCCTACCTGGCCTCAAAGGCGAACCGTGGCCTTGCAGCGGGGACCATTGGGGCCACCAACAGCGGCTTTCAGGGGAGACATCACAGTTCAAAAGGTGACGTGGGACCAACAGGTGCAGCTGAATGGTGAGTAAGTCCTGGTGGATGTTTTTCAAACTATATTAAATCGTGAGTCATTGTTTTAGAAAGGAGAGGAACTGAGTTGTTTATTCCTTTTTAAATATAAAAGTTTTCTAAAGTTTGAAATTTAATGGGTTTCATCATGGCAGGAGAGCTCAAAGTTGTGGTATGCTCCTCCTGCTCTATGTGGGTAGACGGGCACATTTCCAGTCCCCAGGACCAGCATGAGTGCAGGAAATGTGTCCCAGCTGCAACTTCTGGAAGCTCGGGTTTCAGAGCTGGAACGGTGCATCTGGGGGCACTGGAGTATCAGCGAGTTTGAGAGCTTCGTGGATAACACGTTTAGAAAGGTGGTCACACCGCAGCTGAAGGGATTTGAGGAAGCAAGGGAATGGGTGACCTCCAGGCAGTCCAAGAGAAACAGGCAGGTAATTCAGGAGTCCCCTGGGGTCCCACTTGCAAATCGGTATTTCATTTTTGAGGCTGATGAGGCCGGTTCCCCCCCAGCGAGTGCAGACAGAGCCAAGCTTCTGGCACCACAAGCAGCCCGTCTGTACAGGAGAGGGGGAAGAGAGGAAGAGCAATAGTAATAGAGGATTCTATAGTCAGATAAACAGATCAACACTACTGTGGCTATCAACATGATTCTAGGATGGCGTTGCATCCCTGGTGTCAGGGCCCGCGATGTCACTGAATGGCTGCAGGGCATCCTGAAGGGAGAGTGATAAGGCACTGGCTAAGTAACTGGTGCATGTTGGTACCAGTGACATAGGTAGAAAGTGGGATGAGGTCTTGCACCAAGAAATCAGGGAGCTCGGTGGTTAACTAAAAAGCAGGACCACTCAGGTTGTAATCTCTGAATTACTCCAAGTGCCACATGCTAGCGAGTATAGAAATAAGAGAATAGCAGAGATGAATGTGTGGCTTAAAAGTTGGTGCAGGAGGGAGGGTTTTAGATTCCTGGATCACTGGAACCGTTTCTGGGAAAGGTGCTGTTGGAAGGAGTTTAAATTAATTCAGCAGGGGGAGGGGACACAGACTATTAGCAGAATAGGGACACAGCATAATACAGCTATCAGGTCAGAGGGAATACAGCTGCATTAAGTTTCAAAGCTGTAAGGCAAGGCTGGATGGCCTCTACTTTAATGCCAGGAGTACTACAGATAAAACGGATGAGTTAAGGGCAAGGATGAACACCTGGATCTATGCATATTTGGAAGTGAATGGTCTAATTAGCGACAGGCAGCATGGTTTTGTGCGAGGGAGGTCATGTCTCACTAATTTAATTTAATTTTTTGAGGAGGTGACAAAATTGATTGATGAGGGAAGGGCTGTGGATGTTGTCTACATAGATTCTAGTAAAGCATTTGATAAGGTCCCTCATGGCAGGCTGGTGCAAAAGATTAAATCACATGGTGAACTAGCTGGATGGATCCAGAACTGGCTTGGCCATAGAAGACATAGGGTAGCAGTGGAAGGGCTTTTTTTCCGAATGGAGGTCTGTAACTAGTGGTGTTCTGCAGGGCTCAGTACTGGGACCTCTGCTCTTTGTAATATATGTAAATGACTTGGAAGAAAACGTAGTGGGTCCGATTAGCAAGTTTGCGGATGATACTAAGATTGTAGGAGTAACGGATAGTGATGAAGATTGTCAGAGAATACAACAGGATATAGATAGGCTGCAAAATTGGCAGACAAAATGGCAGATGGAATTTAACGCGGACAAATGCGAGGTGATGCATTTTGGTAGATTCAATTCAGGTGGGAGCAATAAAATAAATGGCAGAACTATCCAGAGCATAGAGACACAGAGAGATCTGGGCATGCAGGTCCACAGATCCTTAAAAGTGGCAGTACAGCTGGAAATGGTGGTAAAGAAAGCATATGGCATGCTTGCTTTCATAGGACAGGGTATTGAGTATAAAAGCTCAAAAATTATGTTGAAATGAAATGAAATGAATATCGCTTATTGTCACAAGTAGGCTTCAATGAGGTTATTGTCATATCGCCACATTCCGCCGCCTGTTCAGGGGAGGCTGGTACGGGAATTGAACCGTGCTGCTGGCCTGCCTTGGTCTGCTTTAAAAGCCAGTTACTTAGCCCAGTGTGCTAAACCAGCCCCAGTTACAGTTCTAAAGAACATTGGTCAGGCTACATTTGGAATACTGTGTCTAATCCTGGTCACCACACTACCAGAAGGACGTGGAGGCTTTGGAGAGAATACAGAAAAGGTTTACCAGGATGTTGCCTGGTGTGGGGGGTATTAGCTATGAGGAGAGATTGAATATACTGGGATTGTTCTCCCTAGAGAGACGGAGACTGAGGGGCGACCTGTTAGAAGTTTATAAAATGATTAGGGGTATAGATAGGGTGAACAGTTGGAGGCTTTTTCCCAGGGTGGAAATAACAATTACAAAGGGGCACAAGTTCTAGGTGAAGGGGGTTAGGTTCAGTGGAGATGTGCGGGGGTTATTTTTTACACAGAGGGTGGTGGAGGCCTGGAATGCACTGCCAAGCGGGGTGGTTGAGGCAGGTACTTTGGCGATCTTTAAGACTGTTCTATATAGACACATGAACAGACGGGGTATAGAAGGATGCAGGCGGCTGATCTAGATAGGATACATGATCGATGCAGGCTTGGAGGGCCGAAGGGCCTGTTCCTGCGCTGTATTGTTCTTTGTTTGTTTCTTTGTTTGGAATTGTGTGATAATAGCCATCACGGAGACATGGTTGAGGGAGTTGTAGAATTGGCAGCTTAAGATCCCTGGATATAGAATTTTAAGGCAAGACAGAGGAGGGGGTAAAAAGGAGGTGGCATTGCATTATTAGTTAAGGAGTCAGTAACTGCAGTGAGGAGAAATGATATCTTGGAGGGGCATGAAATGACACTTTGTGGGTAGAGCTTAGGAATAGAAAATGGCCAGCTGCATTGCTCGGTGTGTATTATAGACCCCCAGATCATCAGCAGGAAATTGAGGAGCAAATACCTGCACAATTCGCGGAGGTGTATAAAAATAATAACAATTGGGTGATTTCAACTTTCCCAACATTAATTGGGATAAACTTGGGGTTAAGGATCGACCTGGATCGATTTTCTGTTATGGACAAGGCGCTGCTGGCAGGGGTGGCCAACTCTGAGTACTCGGTGATTGTGGTTTCCGACCACGCGGTGCATTGGTGATGTACCGTCAATTACCACCAGACGAGAATGGTGAAACAATTAAGGCTTTACTGCACAGGATGTTGTGCCTCCTGCAGCTGGAACCAGAATGGGAGCAGCGCAAGAGAGCAAATACTTTTATACCCCTCCTGCTGGGAGGAGCCAGCAGGCTGGGATTTATTGTGGTACTGTTGAATCCCAAGTTTCTTTACCCGTCAGTCTGGCCTCAATAAAAGTCGAGATGGATTTGCAGGTATAACATTAGTTATTTTATTCAGCTTGCAAGCTAAACTTAGTCCACAGTTATACAGATCACATCCTGCTCTCTGCAGCTCCGGGACCAAGTGAGGATAAGACAAAGAGCTCTGTACTGATACATTCAAATGGCATCAAGTTTCACATACTCGACGCCCATAGGTCATCCTATGTCCCTCCTGACCTGTTTGATCTATTCTGATTGGCTCACTTCCAATCCCTTTCTCCGGCCCCTATCAATCCAGCATCACTCTCGTAGACACACCTCTTCCTGCTTTTTCCATGCGGTCTAAAATCCTTTGTCTATGAACTAACCAGAATCAAAGTGGCTTATTTCTACATTACATCAACTAATATCTCTAAAGTAACTATTTTATATCACATTCGTCATTCCCTCCTTTTATCATTCCATGATAACCGGACTATCCAATCCACAGCTACGGTTCCTCATCTAAAAAGATCCGTCGCTGCATTTCCAATTCCTGGCTTAGCCCCCCTTCATCTGCTTCACCCTCATGGATTTTAACAGTTAAATTTTTAGGGGCGTTTATCTGATCCAGTGCACCCCGCATTCTACCCATCACACATTTAAGGATGGCCAGGCCCACAAAGATGCAGCCGATAGCTACCACAAAATACATGGCCATATTTATCAACCTGTCCTTCCAACCTCCAAATCCCCAGTTACCCCAAGAGCCAGGATCCTGCATCCCGTCCAAGTGATCCCGTATGCGATCCATAAATTTAGTGATGTTAGCGGTCAAGTCTTGAACTCCCATGATACACTTGCCCTGCACTATGGCGCATACCCCACCCTCATGGGCCAGAAGATAGTCAAGAGCATACCGGTTCTGCATTGCAAACAACCGTAGCTGAGACAACTCCTTGGTTATTGCCCCGAGGGCTCCCAAGGTTTCATTTCCCAAGATGGTAAGGCCACAAATAAAATAATTCCTATCACTGACAGCCAAGGAACCCCCCACACCTCCTAGTGTCAATACGCTCAGAATCCCCCACCCGGCTGAGTGGCCCCGGTTGGGTGCGAGAACCTGAGGTTTTTTCCAGTTCTCGCAAAATTCAGCAGAGACTGCCCGGCGTGCTAACTGATTATGCAGCTTCCACGCCGAAGGGCAGGGGACTGTGGTAGGGACGAGAGTCCCTATAGCAATTCGGCGGGGAAATGGGGTGACAAAACGTTGGTCGCTGTACCATTAAATAAAAAGTAGTATCCTTGCTCCGTGTGCAGGCTAGCATCACAATCAGCATATCGGTTGCGTAAGGACCCCCCAGTAGCCCAGTTTATCCAACTTTGAAACGCCCATTCGGGCCGCCTAGCAATGCGGAATGCCCTAGTCCCAACAGTGATATGAGAGACATTCGCCCAGCCACAGAGGAGCTGGAGGCCGGCGTTCAATGGAACGCAAGTGGTGTTGTAACAAACGCATTGGCCAGATGCCTGAGTGATATGGCACCTCCTGTCCGTACAGGTGGGGAACAGACATGTTATATTTGTGTCCACCTCTACCAGCAAACAGCCGTATCCTTCACTGCTGAAACAATTCTCGTACGACCGGGAATCCCTATTGGGAGTGAAGTGGCTAGGTATGTACGCCCTCCACCGTTGCAGCCTATCGTACTGTGAATGGGAATTATCCCGAGGAAGGGGAAGGCAAATAGCCGGTAGTTCTGAACCCGGATCGTAAGGAAGAGTGACCTGCTCGGGCAGTGGCTCGGAATGCTGACAATGAACCACCGTTTGGGGAGTGCCCCAAAGCGGTGAAACAGAAAATAACCTAGACACCGCTGCGGGGTTCGGGTAGCAGACAACCCGTCCCTGTCCATACAAGCGGTGGTAAATCTGGTAGAAGAGATTCATACTACCCGGGTTTCCCTCAGTTTGACCTTTAACTAACTTAAGTGTATCTCCCGGTAACCTACGTTCTAGCTGTACTTCCCTTCTCATAAGCCCCATCGTCTCTCTAGTCCCTTTCACTTTCCCATAGCCTCTTCCTACGCTCTTCTGACAGCCTGATGTTACCTTTATTGCACCACTCTTAACACATCCAAAATCGAATTTACATGTATTCCAAAAACAAGGCAATGTCCATTTAATGTTCCCTTCCCATCGCCGGGACCGGTGCAACTGCTTCATGACTCCTGCATTCTCCTTAACTTTGACGACCTTCCATGAGTCGATACCATGTCCTCGTATATGGGGGCAGCGAAGAACATCACCTTTGCATAGGTGATGTATCCTTGTAGATTGGTTGGGGCTACACATGTAAATAATATTCCCCTTTTCCATGTCCATCGCCAATAACACGCCAAGCGAAGTGAGGCCAAATATCACACAGACAGTGCATAGCCACTCCATCATGCTCCACACCTGTAAAATAGCACGGGGAATGATTTCCCGCATCAAGACTTTAACCACAGTAGCAGCTTTATTATCAATAGTCGGATACGCCTCGACCCATCTGCTGAACACATCCACAATGACCAAAACATATTTATAACATTGACACCTTTCCAACTCAATGTAATCCATTTGGAGCGTCTCAAAGGGACCACTGGGCAACGGGGTTTGCCCCATCCCACAAGGGATACCTTTTCCGGTGTTATATTGCTGACAAATCAAACACCGATTACTGATACTTTGGGCCAACCCCTGCATTTTAGGGTGCCACCAAGTGTCCAGCAACAAATCACTAGTCCCTCGAGCCCCTCAATGAGTTGCAAAGTGTACACATTCAATGACCCATAAAGCCAGTACATCAGACATACAAGTCTGATGTGCTGGCGTGGTCCATAAAGAGGAAACAGAATCATATGTACAACCTAACCGTTTCCACATTTGTTTATCACTCTCAGGAGCGTCCTCCTGTAACCTTATGACGTCTTGGATGGTTGGCATTGACTTGTCAGAAGCAGACATATTTATAGTAGATCTTTTAATCTGACTTAACATCTTAGGCACCATCGCTTGCTGAATTTGCGCGGCTGTTCGCGCTGCACAATCTGCTCGTTCATTACCAATGTCAACTGGGGTCCTACCATTCGTGTGGGCAGCGCATTAATTGAACGTAAATCCTGTACTAATCAGTACTGGTCTGGTTTGGCTGGTTTAGGCACAGCAAGTATGGGGGTGTTACATTCTGATTGGCAAGGGACCAAAATACCCTGTTTCAACAGCTCTTGAATTAATTTATCTATTGACGGAGCAGCTTGAGATTTCAGGGGGTATTGCCGAATGGAAGGTAGCTTTACATGATCCTTAATCATCACCTTGATAGGTGTAACATTTGTCTTTCCCACTTGTGATGGGTATTACGCCCAGACCTGTGGATTGACATATTCCAACACATCATGTCCCCTGTGATGCTGCAATCGAGTGTTAATCGTTTCAGGGACCTCTAAATATTTTATGGTAGTGCCGTCCGGCATGACTTGAAGTGCGTACTCTGTTGGATCCGAATGATCCACTGCCCTCCTGACCATTCGCCCCATATCCCTGGCATGGTACTGGTCATGGACCTGACGTGTAATATGAGGGCTTACCGAAGCTGACTGTGGCCATAAATGTGGTGATATTGTAACAAAATCGGCTGTACCTTCTTTTCCCATGACTGTGGCTGTAACCTTGACTGGCCATTCGGTCCCAATTAATGGCCGGTATTTGTCCTCCAACTCCCTGTTTCGTCCAGTTCTGTCATAGGCCAGGGTAACGTGATGCAGTGACTGTTCAATGTCTAACGTCCACCACTGGGGGGTGATAGAAATATAGCACTGTTGTCTCATCCTCCATGATGTAACCGTTACCCCCTCATCTCCGCACTCTAGCTGTAGCTGGAAGATACACAGTAAATCTCGGGCCAACAAGTTACAGTCCAATCCAGTAGTCACCACAAACTGATGATCTGCAGACTTATTCTCGTAAGTGACTGTCACAGGTTCAGAAATAGGATACTCACACACCTGTCCTGTCTTTTAAAGGGGCATTCCTGTTGCCAGTGATCTGCACGGCCGCAATTAAAACATGCATTGCTCCCTCTATATCTGCCTCGTCCTCTTCTCCCAGTAGACCAATGGCCCCTCAGAGGGGGCTGCGGTTGTAAAACTGTTGATGCATTCGGTGGGCCATAAAAAGGAGCTGAGGGTCCCTTTGGGTGGGTTTGATATCTTCCTAATCGGCAACTGTCTCTGAATCTCACCAGGGGGCACTCTAGCTATTTCCCCTTTGTTCCAAGACTTCAACGTCTCTCCCTGTCACTAGGGGGAGTTCTTTCTCTTCAAAATCATTTTTGCAGGTTCCTTTGTTCCCGAACCTTGTGGTTTCTCCTTAGTTTGGAGAGGCTTAGGTGGTATGCTTAATTGTTTCTGGTGAGGGTCAAGCCCCTCTCTCGCTGTCCGAGATCTTGTCCTAGAGCTAACTGGGCTTGTGGGACAGAGCTCCTCTTGTTCTACTGATCGTGAAGTTGGTAAATCAGGACCCACACTATCACCCAAAAGGGCTTGAGTTACTGACATAATTGGGATCTGGGAGCAGTGACTGGATATCAATTATTATACTCTGGTGGTTCTGGAATTAGTGCAGACAATGCTACAGGTGCAGTCGGAACTTTTAGTGAACATTTTCTCAATTATTGATTTTATCTTTTTCTGTCAATTCAAGGCCAGCCATTGAACTACGTAGCTCATCTTTTGTTTCACCCGTGCCTTTCCTGTCTCTACTTGGTTGAAAAGGTTCTAACAGTGTTTTTTTTTTAAAAAACTTAAAAATGTTTGAAAATTCAAATTGAATTACTGCAACTTGCAAGCTTAGCTCTGATCTCAACTCAGAACTAAATTTACGATTTGCTTAACACAAACTTGTATAACATTTACAACTTAATTATTTCTTTATCTTAACAATTTTTCTTTTAACAAGTTTTTTTTCTCTTTAACATTCACTAAATGTTGGCAAAATCAACTATCGTCTCCAGATTTACACTTTTTAAAAATGCTGTCCGTGACCTCCTTTAAGTTTCTATTAATCTCCTGATAAAATGAGATAAACATTATTTCAAGTAAGTAAAACTTAAGATTCTGGCAATTTCAATCAATTGCTTTCGAAAATAATAACTTTTATCAAAGAGGTGGAGAAACCCACTGGTTTCCTTTAATTAATTCAAAACGTAACTTTGCTGGTGTTCACTGACTCAAAGGAAAGGTATCCGATTACACTACAGGCTGCTGCTGTTATCTCAAAGCCTGAGTGAGAAGCACTGTCTGTCTTTTGATTTTGCCTGCTGCTGTTAACCCTTTGAGAGACTTCTGCTTCAACCAATATGCAGCATTCCCCACAATCTCAACTAGTCCTCGGAACTGCGTTTCTCGCCACTACAGTTCAAGGGTACAATTTTAGCTTAATCAACTATATATTTAACACACTCACACATGGAGGTGAACCATTTTCAATTTCAAATGTCCCATCGACCTCCCATAACCTACCCCAAGCCGAATTAACACACACATGGAGGTGAACCATTTTCAATTTCAAATGTCCCATCGACCTCCCATAACCTACCCCAAGCCGAATTAACACACACATGGAGGTGAACCATTTTCAATTTCAAATGTCCCATCGACCTCCCATAACCTAACCCAAGCCGAATTAACAATATGAGATCCCATCAATTAAAATGCTAATCCCCAGACTGACCTTTGATTTCGTCGAGGCGATCTTTCTGTGCCAACCGCGAGTGACCAGACTAATCAGACGATAAGAAGAGGGGAACAATCAATGCGCGGTCATTTTCCAGTTCTACATTGAGGGCCCTTTGTTCCCCATCCTCCTGTTCATAATCAGTCTAATTCTGATTTCGCAGTTGGATCAGAATCGCCCTGAGAAATCCCGGGTTTACGGCACCAAATGTTGAATCCCAAGTTTCTTTACCCGTCAGTCTGGCCTCAATAAAAGTCGAAATGGATTTGCAGGTATAACATTAGTTATTTTATTCAGCTTGCAAGCTAAACTTAGTCCACAGTTATACAGATCACATCCTGCTCTCTGCAGCTCCGGGACCAAGTGAGGATAAGACAAAGAGCTCTGTACTGATACATTCAAATGGCATCAAGTTTCACATACTCGACGCCCATAGGTCATCCTATGTCCCTCCTGACCTGTTTGATCTATTCTGATTGGCTCACTTCCAATCCCTTTCTCCGGCCCCTATCAATCCAGTATCACTCTCGTTGACACACCTCTTCCTGCTTTTTCCATGCGGTCTAAAATCCTTTGTCTATGAACTAACCAGAATCAAAGTGGCTTATTTCTACATTACATTAACTAATATCTCTAAAGTAACTATTTTATATCACATTCATCAGTATCTGTAATACAGTGGCAGTACCGTAATACATGCAATGTGTTACTCGTGGTGTTTACCACATTTACCCCGTTTTAAAAAAGAGTCCGGTGGGGGTGAAGAAAACATTACAAATTGAGTCTGTCGGGGGCTCTGACCCTCCGCTGCAATCGCCTCAGTCCTGGTGGTGATGTGGGCGCTGACGTGGTCACCTGCGACTCCGGGAGCGTGTTGTCCTCTTCTTCGTCACCCCTTAGTGGATCCAGTGAGGGGACGGATCCTGCTGGGGTGGGGGCTGCAGTGAGGTTCGCTGGTGGGAGGGTGGGTGGCGCAGGGGTGAAAGAGGCAACCGGGGGGAGAAGGAGCGGTATCAGGTCGGGGGTTGTGGGTGGGGACCCAGCGGATCGGTTACGGTCGGTGGAGGGGAGGGGACCTTTGAAGTCCATGCTGAGGTGCTCAAAGGGGTGGGAGGCCTTCACCAGGTGCGCTCTTTCTGGCCGGTAGAAGTGTGGGTTTCAATCTGCGCAGACTTGGCAGTCTCTGGTTACGGTCCTGACCTCCTCAATGGAATAGGGCAGTTTGTGGGCCTTGACAAAATGGAAGAACCGGGTGACACCCGGGTGGCAGAGGTCATAGTGGAGAGCCCGGAGTCGGTCCACTTGTGCGCTGGCACATGTACCGAGGGATAGGGCATCAGGGGGCTCATTGAACTTCCCCGAGCAATACAAGATCTCATAGTTATAGGTGGAGAGCTCGATCCTCCACCTCAAGATCTTGTCATTCTTGAGCTTGCCCTGCAGCGTATTGTTAAACATGAAGGCAACCGACTGTTGGTTAGTGAGGAGAGTGAATCTCCTGCCGGCCAGGTAATGCTGCTAATGTCGCACAGCTTCTACAATGGCTTGGGCCTCATTTTCGACAGAGGAGTGCCGAATTTCGGAGGCATGGAGGGTGCGGGAAAAGAAAGCCACGGGTCTGCCCGCCTGGTTGAGGGTGGCGGCCAGAGCTACGTCTGATGCATCACTCTCCACCTGAAAGGGGAGGGTCCCGTCGACTGCGTGCATCGTGGCCTTGGTGATGTCTGCCTTGATGTGGTTGAAGGCCTGGTGAGCCTCAGCCATCAGGGGAAAAACTGTGGACTTGATGAGTGGGCGGGCCTTGTTCGCATAATTAGGAACCCACTGGGTGTAGTAGGAGAAAAACCTCAGGTATCGTTTCAGGGCCTTGGGGCAGTGGGGGAGAGGGAGTTCCAGGAGGGGGCGCATGCGGTCGGGTCCTAGGACTCCATTTTCCACTACGTAGCCAAGGATGGCTAAGCGGTTGGTGCGGAACACACATTTCTCCATATTGTAGGTGAAGTTAAGGAGTTTGGCGGTATGGAGGAATTTTTGGAGGTTTGCGTCATGGTCCTGCTGATCGTGGCCGCAGATGGTGACATTATCTAGGTACGGGAAGGTGACCCGCAGCCCGTACTGGTCAACCATTCGGTCTATTTCTCGCTGGAAGACCGAGACCCCATTGGTGACGCCGAAGGGAACTCTAAGGAAATGATAGAGACGACCATTGAAGGCAGTGTATTGGCGGTCCTCCGGGTGGATGGGGAGCTGGTGGTAGGCGGACTTCAAGTCTACTGTGGAGAAGACTCGATACTGCGCAATCTGATTGACCATGTCAGATATGCGTGGGAGGGGGTACCCGTCGAGCTGCGTGTACCGGTTGATGGTCTGACTGTAGTCAATGACCATCCTGTGCTTCTCCCCAGTCTTCACTACCACGACTTGAGCTCTCCAGGGGCTGTAACTGGCCTCAATGATCCCCTCCCGCAGAAGCCGTTGGACCTCCGACTTGATAAAAGCCCTGTCCTGCGCGCTGTACCGTCTGCTCCTAGTGGCGACGGGCTTGCAGTCCGGGGTGAGGTTTGTAAACAGTGAAGGTGGATCGACCTTAAGGGTCGTGAGGCCGCAGATGGTGAGGGGGGGCAGGGATCCGCCGACTTTCAAACTAAGTCTTTGGAGATGGCGTTGAAAATCAAGACCTAGTAACAGGGCAGCGCAGAGATGGGGGAGGACGTAGAGCCTGAAGTTGCTGAACTCTACGCCCTGAACAGGGTCGCGACACAGTACCCCCAGATTTCCACGGAATGAGATCCGGAGGCCAGGGAGATTTTCTGGGTGATGGGGAGTACCGGGAGGGAGCAGCGCCTTACCGTAGCAGGGTGGATGAAACTCTCTGTGCTCCCGGAGTCAAAGAGGCAGGTCGTCTCGTGCCCGTTGATCTTTACCGTCAGCGTAGTGGTCGCGAGGTTGCGGGGCCGAGACTGATCCAGGGTGATGGAGGTGAGTTGCGGAAGATGTTGGGAGGTCCCGGGCTGATCAGCGGTGGCGGAGGTATCAGCGGGCAGCGAGCGGCCTGACGAGCAGGGGCAAAATGGCGCCAAAGGTGGCAGCGCCCACGGGGCGGACATGGCGGGCGGCGTCAAAGATGGCGGTGCTCACGGGTCACCCATGGCTTGTGGTGGAGAAGGTGGCGGCTCCCCTGGATCGCACGTGGGGGGTGCAGCGATGTTGGGCCTGGAAACAGCGGCGACCGACTGGGCCTGGCAAATGGAAACGAAGTGGCCCTTCTTCCCACACCCATTGCAGGTCGCATTCCGTGCCGGGCAGTGCTGCCTGGGATGTTTGCTGTCGCCACAAAAATAACATCTGAGCCCTCCGGAGTTGGCTGGCTGCCGTGCGATGCAGGCTTGCGGTGTACTCGAGTCGGCAGCTGGTGGGGCCCACGATGCCCACGAGGGTGCCGTGCGGTCGGAGGTGTAGGCCTCCAGATTACGGGAGGCCACTTCCAGAGAATTGGCAAGTTGCACAGTCTCTGCAAGATCGAGCATACCCCTTTGCAATAGCTGCTGGCGAACGTACGTAGACTTAACGCCCGAGACATAAGCGTCTCTGATTAATAGTTTGGTGTGTTGGACTGCCAAAACTGCCTGGCAGTCACAGTTCCTACCGAGAAACTGTGGAGCCCGCAAGAAATCATCCAGTGTTCCCCCCGGGAGTTGCTGTCTCTTGGCCAGGAGGTGCCTGGCGTACACTTGATTCACCGACTTAATGTACTGTCCCTTTAGTAGCGTCATCGCTTCTGTGTAGGTGGGCGCATCCGGGATGAGGGGAAAAATTTGATGGCTCACCCGTGAGTAGAGGACTTGGAGCTTGTGTGGGTCCGAGAGTTCTTCAGTGGCTGCTCTGAGGTAGCCTTCAAAGCAGGCTAGCCAGTGCTCGAAGGCGGACATGGCGTTGGCTGCATGAAGGCTCAGCACCAGGTGATCAGGCTTGATTAGAAAGTCCATCTTTTAAAATCTTGTCATGTACCGTCAATTACCAAGAGACGAGAATGGTGAAACAATCGAGGTTTTATTGCACAGGATGTTGTGCTTCCTGCAGCTGGAACCAGAATGGGAGCAGTGCAGGAGAGCAGACACTTTTATACCCCACCTGCTGGGAGGAGCCAGCAGGCTGGGATTTACTGTGGTACCTGTAATACAGTGGCAGTACCGTAATACATGTAGTGTGTTAACAGTGGTGTTTACCACAATTGGGTGGAATTGTGGGTGGTACAGGCAGGGGCCCAACTGCCGCAGTGGATGTTAGATGTGGGGTTGTTGGCGGATGAGGAGGTGTGAGGGTGAGGGCTGCCATTCAGGGCTATGTGGAGGTGAACCATACAGGGGAGGTCATGGCCATTACGCTATGGAAGGCACTTAAGGCGGTAGTTAAGGGTGAATTTATTTTGATAAGAGTGGAACGAGAGGGGAGGGTGGATCAGAGGTACTCGGTGAAGGGGTTGCTGATGGAGAGGCAGATGCTCCAGATGGAGTTTAGGTTGATGTCCACTGGGAAGGTGGTAGAGCAGTTGTAGTGGGCCAGAGGAGCAGTGTACGAGTATGGTGAAAAGGCCAGTAAGATGCTGGCCCATCAGTTGAGGAAGAAGGCAGCGGCGAGGGAGATTGGTAGGGTGAGGATGAGAGGGGTAAGGCAGTGACGGACCCTGAGGGGGTGAATGAGTTTTTTTAGGCCTGTTATAGGAGGCTGTACAAGTCGGAGCCTCCGCCGGAGCCTCCGCCCGGGAGGAGGGGATAACATTGTTCCTGGATGGATTGGAGCTCCCTAAGGTGGAGGGGGAAAGGGTGCGGGGATTGGAGGCCCCAATCAGGTTGAGGGAAGTGATGAACGGCATAGGTGCAATGCAGATAGGAAAGGTTCCAGGGCCGGATGGGTTCCCAGTAAAGTTTAATCAGAAGTTTGGTGCGACACTGGGTCACTGCTAGTAAGGACTTCAGGGATAAGGAGAAGCTCCTCCCCACATTGTCACAGCCTCCCATCTCCCTGATCTTGAAGAAAGATAAGGAGCGGAGCAGTGTGGGTCACTATGCCCGATATTGCTGCTTAATGTCAATGCAAAGTTGTTGGCAAAGGTACTGCCATCACGAATAGAGGACTGTGTGATGTAGGGAAGGGGGGGGGGAAAGGGGAGGACCAGACGGGATTTGTGAAGGGTAGGCAGTTGTCGGTGAATGTGCATAGGCTACTTAATGTAATTCAGATGCCCTCGGAGGAGCAGGAGATAGAAGTTGTAGTGGCAATGGATGCAGAGAAGGCCTTTGATTGGGCGGAGTGAGCCCATTTGTTGGAGGTGTTGGGCCAGTTTGGGTTTGGTCAGGGTTTGGCTATTGTACAAGGCGCTGATGGTGAACGTTCGGACGACCAGGACGGGTTCGGCGTACTTTGGATTACATCATGGGACGAGGCAGGGGTGCCCACCTTTGCTTTTCACCTTGGCGAAGAGCCATTGGCAATGGCACTTAGGGCGTTGAGGGGCTGAAAGGGATTGAGAGGGGGTAGCCGAGCATAGAGTTTCGATATGCGCGGACAATTTGTTGTATATTTCAGACTCGGTGGGCAACATTGCAAGGATTACAGATTTCATAGAATTTACAGTGCAGAAGGAGGCCATTCGGCCCATCGAGTCTGCACCGGCTCTTGGAAAGAGCACCCTACCCAAGCCTACACCTCCACCCTATCCCCATAACCCAGTAACCCCACCCAACACTAAGGACAATTTTGGACACTAAGGGCAATTTAGCATGGCCAATCCACCTAACCTGCACATCTTTGGACTGTGGGAGGAAGCCGGAGCACCCGGAGGAAACCCACGCACACACGGGGAGAACGTGCAGACTCTGCACAGACAGTGACCCAAGCCGGGAATCGAACCTGGGACCCTGGAGCTGTGAAGCAATTGTGCTAATCACTATGCTACCGTGCTGCCCGTATGGAGATCTTGAGGGAAATTGGCCAGTTTCCGGGGTACACATTCTCGGGGAAGAGCGAGGTGTTCCCGATTAATGCTAGAGGGAAGGAGAAGAGTTGCCTTTCTGGGTGGTTGGGGCGAGTTTCCGGTACCGAGGAATCAAGGTGGTGCGGAGCTAGGCCCAGCTACACAAATTGAACTTGGCACGACTGGTGGAGGGAATGAAGGCGGATTTCATGAGGTGGGATCTGTTGCTGCTGTCACTGGCTGGGCGTGTGCAGGTGGTGAAAATGACGGTGTTGCCCCAGTTCTTGTGCGTGTTCCAGAATCTCCCGATCTTTGTTCCCGAGTCATTTTTCAGAAACATTAACCGGATCATTTGTGTGGCCGGGGAAGAATTCATGGGTGAGATGGATGTTCCTGGAGAAGGGGCGGAGAGGGGTGGGCGGGGGGTTGCTGGCCTTGCCGAATTTGATAAATTATTATTGGGCGGCAAAAATTGCAGTGGTGAGGAAATAGGCGGTGGAGGAGGGATCGGTGTGGGGACGGATCGAGGCAGCATCGTGTAGGGGGACACGTTTGAGGACACTGATGTTAGCACTGTTGCTCTTATTAGCCTTAGTTTTATTAGCTCTAATTCTGTCGCCTTTGCTCACGAGTCGCCAGGTATCTTTCTGATACCGCCACGTGGTTCAAGCTCTAGTCATGATTAATAAGACAGCACACCGCTTAGTAAGATTAAAATCAACGGTCATTTATTATGTATAGCAATAAATACTTACACAATAATCCTACTTTCTAGACTACTACCTACCACTACTGGCCAATACTTAACTTTTGGTGATGGCCCACCAGGTCAGGGAAACAAATGGCTTATCGAATTGGGTCTGGCCTGCGGGATTCAAAGGCTGATACAGGTCGATGGCTAGGAGTCTCTATCGGGTAGCGATCGCTGGAGTCGAACGTACGGTTGCTGGTCGATGGTTCTTGCGAAGGTTGCGAGCAGGAGAAGGGAGAGAAGGGTCGATCTGAACTTGGCCCCTATCTTTTATAGGTCCCAGGGGCTTCCCGCCTCTCGGGGCGGACCTTGACCCTGGTCCCAAGTGATTGGACTTGTTCCCAATCACAGGGTTCGATATGCTCCAATAATGGGGCGATTCCTCGATCGGGGGGTGGTCGTTCGCCTGTCTTTGTTTCGGCCACTGCAGGCGCCGAGAGGTCTGGCCCGGCTTTCAATTGCTAATATGTTGCAATTGTTCCCGGGGATAGCCGATTAAACTGCAGATGTCTGGGTTGATGTGCTGCTAATGGTCGCAGGTATCGATCTGGGCCGACTTCCCCAGAGCCGAATACGCTGTTCTGTCTGCAGCTGTCCGTTTGTGTCCTGTTGGCTGCTTTTCCCATCAGTCTTTTCGGTTAGCCATTTTACATCGGGTTTTGGCCAAATTAATCGGGATTCAGCCATTTTAGGTGGCTACAGCACCTGTTCCGTTCTCGCTGGTCAGGTACTCGGTCAGCCCAATGGTGATTTCGGCGTTAAGGGTTTGGAGCCAGTGCAGGTTGCATTTCGGCTGGAGGGCATGTTGTGTGGACGTTGATATGTGACAACCATAGGTTTGTGCTGGCGGGGCTGGATGTGAGGTCCCGGGGTGGTAGCTGGAGGGGGTAGGGTATGTTAGGGATTTGTTCATAGGGGACAAGTTTGCAGAACTGGACGAGTTGGAGGAAATGTAGGAGTTGCCAAAAGGGAACGGCTTTAGGTATCTGTAGGTGAGAGATTGTGTGAGGAGAGAGATGCCGTCCTCGCCGGGGCTACTGCCTCTGGTGCTGCAGGTTGTTGCAGGAGGATGATGTTGGGGAGGGGAGCATGTCGATATCTATAGTGAATTGAGGGTGAAGGGGGGGGCGCTCTAGTGGAGGAGATAAAGCACGAGTGGGAGGATGAGGTGGAGGGGTTGTGGGGGCTGGGTCGTGGAAAGAGACCCTGCGGAGGGTGAACGTATCCTCGTTGTATGGGAGGTTAAGTCTCATCCAGTTGAAGGTGGTGCACAGGGCTCACATGCTGGTTGCGAGGGTGAGACGGTTCTTTGCAGGGATGGATAGGTGTGGGCGGTGTGCAGGGGGAGGAGGGGAGAGGGTGGGGCTGCGTACCATGTCCACGTGTTTTGGGCATGTCCAAGACTGAGGGGGCCATGCCAAGGGTTCGCGGATGATATGTCTAAGATTCTGGGTGTGGCGGTGGCTCGGAGTCCGGAGGTGGCACTACTCGGTGTGTCGGAGGATCTGGGAGTCCAGGTGGGGGAGAGGCCGATGGATTGCCCTTCACCTCCCTGATAGCCGGAGATGTATTTTGTTGTGTTGGCGGGACCCAGAGCTGCTGAAGGCGGGGATAAGGGTGAGTGACCTGGCAGAATTCCCCTGGTTGGTGAAGGTCAAGTCCGCTTTGCAGTGCTCGGAGGGGTTTACCCGGAGGTAGATTAAGGAGTCAATAGCGGGGGAGGAATGGGGTGGGGGGAGGGATAAGGAGTAAAATAGGAAGGTGGGCTGCGGTGAGGTGTTGATATCGGGAGAGGTTGGGGTTTGTGCTTTTTGTTCATATTGATGTTCTGGTCTTCTGATATTTTTGTAAGAAGCCCTCCATCTCCACTTGGAAAGGCAATGTTTGATCAGGGATAGTCAGCATGGCTTTGTCAGAGGGAGGTCATGCCTAACAAATTTGATTGAATTTCTTGAGGAGGTGTCCAGGTGTGTAGATGAGGGTGGTGTAGTTGATGTAGTTTTCAGCAAAGCCTTTGACAAGGTCCCACATGGGAAACCTATAAAGAAGCATGTGTGATACGGGTTAATTTGATAAGGTCGATTCAAAATTGACTTAGTTGTCGGAGACGAGGGTGATGCTAGACGGCTGCTTTAGTGACTGGAAGCCAGCACCCAGTGGCGTATCCTGTGCTGGGTCCCCTATTATTTGTAATTTATATAAACGACATCGATGACGATGTGGGGGGCACGATCACACATTTGTGGATGACACAAAGATTGGCCGGGTGGTTAACAGTGAGGTTGAGTGTCTTATAATCTCATAAGATATAGGAGCCGCATTAGGCCATTTGGCCTCTTGATTCTGCTCTGCCATTCGATTATCACTGATCTCATCCTGGCTTTAACTTCACCATCTACAGGGAGATATAGACGGGATGGTCAAATAGGCAGATAAGTGGCAGATGGAATTTAACCCTGAAAAGTGTGAGGTGATACAGTTTGGAAGAAGAAATTTGACAAGTAAGTATTCAATGAACAGTATGACACTGGGAGGTTCCGAGGAACAAAGAGACCTTGCCGTGTTTGTCCATAGATCTCTGAAGGTAGGAGGGCAGGTTAATAGGCTGGTCAAGAAGGCATATGTGGCATTTGTCTTTATCAATGGAGACATAGGTTACAAAAGTAGGGAGGCCATGTTGGAGTTGTGAATTTTGGTGAGGCCACAGCTGGAGTACTGTGTGCAATTCTGGTCTGGGAAGGATGTGATTGCACTGGAGGGGGTGCAGAGAAGATTCACCAGGATGTTGCCAGGGATGGAACATTTAAGTTATGAAGAGAGGGTGGAAAGACCTGAGTTGTTTTTCATGGAGCAGAGAAGACGGAGGGGTGGTCTAATCAGGACTATGGGGGAGAATGGACAGGGTAAATAGGGAACAGCTGTTTCCCTCAGTTGAAGGGTCAGTTACGTGGGGCGCAGGTTCAAGGTGAGGCGTAGGAGGTTTAGGGGGAATGAGGGTGAGAGTTTGGCTCAAGATGGATTGGAACTTTATGGGAAAACAAAATGTTAGATAAAGCTTTGTGTGCAGGAATGTCAAGACAGGCTTTTTGTAGCAAGCAGTAATCACTTGTGCTTTTGTACCAGACAAATTGCAGTAACGGCCTTGGGAATGGTTGCTAGCTTTAAAGATAATTATAATTGAGCTGAAAGCACAGACAGAATGCGAGGGGGCTGTCCTCAGCAATGAAACAGTGTCAAAATGTATATAAACTGCTGTTAGATGTATTGACTTTGGCTTACTGTTGTAACTCTCAGAGATACAGTGGTTTTAGCTCCGGCCGAGAAATAAACATATGTTAACGAAACTCGGTGTTCGATTGATCATTTCATCTGGACTGAAGAGAAACAAATTCACAAGGGGACAAACGTTTTTACCCAGAGGGTGGTGACAGTCTGGAATGCACTGTCTGGGAGGGTGGTAGAGGCAGGATGCCTCGCATCCTTTAAAAAGTACCTGGATGAGCAGGTGGCATGTCTTAACATCCAAGGCTATGAGCCAAGTGCTGGCAAGTGGGATTAGGTAGGTAGGTCAGGATTTTTTCGTGTGTTGGTGCAGACTTGATTGGCTGAAGGGCCACTTCTGCACAATATTTTCTCAGATTCTGAGAAGATGATTGCAAATTGTTGCCTTATCTGAATGAAATGAAATGAAAATGAATGAAATGAAAATGGCTTATCGTCACAAGTAGGCTTCAAATTAAGTTACTGTGAAAAGCCCCTAGTCGCCACATTCCGGCGCCTGTTCGGGGAGGCTGGCCTGCCTTGGTCTGCTTTCAAAGCCAGCGATTTAGCCCTGTGCTAAACCAGCCCCTGTAAACCTTATTGGAAAAACATAGTTATTTAGGATGCAAGGGTCATAACTAGAGTTCTAGAGATGATGGGCGGGATTCTCCGTTACGCCAGCCGGTCAACGGGGTTTCCCATTGCGGGGCAGCCCCATGCCATCGGGAAACCCCCGGGCGCCGGCATAACCGAGAATCACGCCGGCGTAGAATCTATTACGTATGGAGACAGCAGAAGAGTACTTTCAGAATGTCTGCACTGCACTCATCAACGATATGAGCTGTGGTACGGGGATCATGATATCTTTGCTCTACAGCGTTGGAAGGGAAGAAACAGGGGCCATTTCAAGGGTAACAGAGGGTAATCTGTGTTATTAAGGTGTCAACCAAATGCTTCCCTTTCACCCTCTAATAGAACAGGAATAGTGTAGTTCCTCTGACTGAACACAATACCAGCTCGTTGAAAATTTGGCATTGGTATGCAAAATCACATACTGTTAATTGCATACTTTCTTTACATTAAAGAATTGGAGACATTTGTGATTTTAAAAATCTTGACAGTTCAAATATCAAGCTGAACTGCCGCATGTTGATTATCATTAGGACCATACACCTCAGGAAAGGCTATGCTACGATAAAAGTTTAAAGGTCTCAAATATATTGCCAAGGTTATAAGTTAGCCTGTCTCATTGAACTGTGCATCAGTAACTTGGCTTTAAGTTGAATAATGTCACAGACATCTGCAGTTCCAGCCTGAAAAGGACATTGCGGAATGGAAATTGTTGACTGAGGTGACTTTCACCTGTATGGAGAATGCAGTACGTATTTGAATGGATGTTTGTAATACTATTGCTGCAAGACAAGGAGTTCCTACAAAGACTCCTTATCTGACCATAATCTTGTTAAGCAGCCCTTTTCTGGTATATACTTAATGGAGTGTTGTGGTATATAGAATCTATTGGAAAGTTATCTCTTCGTTCATCTACTTCTACTTTGGTGCAGCCTTATCCTGTCTGCCTTTCTCATTTCATCTTCAACCCACAGCTGTTCTTTCGCCCTCATGGCCATCATTGCGAAATTGAATTAAGTAAAAATGTTAGCGCCATAAAATTGACCTTGGATAGCTAACCTATCCACTCATTTCCACAGTGGATGCACTTCCTAAGTACGTCATTAACTGTAAAGTGTTTTGGGATACAGTGAAGTCACGAAAGTCACAATTTAATTGCAAGTTATTTTTAATGTCCTTCTGGGAAGGGAACCTTGGTGTCTGGCATGTACATTCCTCAACCTTCTATTCTCCTTTTATAAACACTCCTTAAGTCAAAAACCTCTCCATATGACACAAGTGCCTACATGTTGCCAGTTTAGATGTTACATTTTCCAATATCTTCCATATATGCTGAAAGATGTATTTAAAATAAAATATTCTTGGGGATTATATTGGTATTCTGTGTAGGTTGAGAAAGCAATGTGTGTGTCCAAGGTTAATTAAGGGGAAAGTTACTAGATGCTAAAAGATGAAAGATTAAAGGTGTTAGGTTGATGCATTTATAATGAGAGGTTATGGTGGGTTTAAGTAACCAGTAAATAGGTTGGATCTAAAATTTGCATTGCGAGATAAGTGGGAAACTTGATTTTTTAGCTGTTGAATTTGAAAAGGGTGTTAAGAGGTAATAAGGAACGTTACATCTTATAAAGATTTCATGGGTCGAAAAGGGAAAGTATGTTAAATTTTATTGATCCAAAAGTAGAGGCAAAGTAAAAAAAAATGAAAGATTTTTATATTTGGAGAAGTTGATTTCAAAGAGTGAGGACAATGGAATCCAAGATGAGAGCAATATGGTTGACTCTTAACTGCCGCCTCAAGGGCAATTCGGGATGGGCAATAAATGCTGGACCGGCCTGCGACACCCCCATCCCATGAATGAGTTTTTAAAAAATTTCATCAGCCAGTGATTGAAAGTTTTATTCCTCCAGACAGCTGCTTGGTGGATTGTTGATCTATCTTTCCCTTCACACTTGAATGCATCTCCATTACCCTGTTTTGATGCTAACCACAATGTTTATAAACACTTTTGCTTGGATTGACAACCTCTCACCACATCAAAGGCAGCTGGTGCTTTTACTTCCTCATTTTCACAGCAAAAGCAAAGAATTTGAAGTCCATGGAAATGTACTTGGCTTTCGAGGATGCCCCTGACACTTGTAACAGCTTTTGCTTTTAACACTTTTGTCTGAGGCAGCAGATGTTAGGGAAGGTTAAGTGAAAATGCAATGATTTGTCACTCTACTGCCTGGGCTGCTCTTCAGCTTTCAGACAGGGGCAACAGATAGGGGGATCTTTGATGGGGGTCTGACAGCGGTTGTCTCTTTTGGGGGTCTGATTGGGGGCTCTCGGTCAGGGGTCTGAATGAGGGCCTCCAAGACCCTATCGATCCATTGGACCTTCACCTGGGACCCCCCCAAAAGGGCACGAAAGATCGGAGGATAAGAAGAACTCGCTCTCTTTCGAATGATCTCCGACTGCAGCACAGCTACCAACATCATCCAAGTTAAAGGGCCCATGACATCCATCGAAGGACGGCAACCGAACACGGACCACTTACAAGGACTCCAGCCCCGCCAGAAGTCAGCAACCAGATAAGGCCATATCTACTCTACATCTGCCGGTCACCTGGAAGTTAAGGTCGTTTAAGTGTGTTGGTCATAGTCCTAGTATGCATGAACGTGTGATGATTTAAGTAAATAACCTTGTGTCTAGTAAATAAACTCTAATTGAACTAAAATGCTTGTGTGATTATTTGTCCACCATGCGGGTTAAAACACACACTGTGGTTTTAAAAGAGCAACAGTGTTGCTTGACAAATCACTATCTGGTGAAGACTGAATGTCAACTCTGACACTTCCTCCTGGATCATGACCACAAAATGAAAGATCAAACGACCATTTTGCAGGCTGTCACTGACCTCAACTCTACTTGAGATCTTCCCTGTATGGTTTCCAAAATCCATTTCGACCACCTTTCAAAGATTCACAAATAGAGCTTCCCTGTCAGACCCTTTGTTTCATCTTAATTTTGCATCCCGAACTGTTTTCTTCCTTTCTCACCCAATTTTTCACTCTTGTACAGGCTCTTCTGACCAACAGCTGCAGCTTTAATTGTTTTCAGTTTCCTGGCGACTAAGGACGTCCAATCCCGCTACACCTTCAAATCCCATCAGGACACCCGGAGGGCTTTCCCCTTCTTAATTCAAGAGACTCAACCAACCTCTGTTCACCACCACCACCTCTGCCGAGCTCAAATTGTTCTCACGTTGAACAGCTTCTCTTGCCACTTCACTCACTTCTTCCAAATGAAAGGTTTTGCTTTGGGAACTTTTTGTTAAATATTTTTTGTTCTTGTCACATTCAAGTCGCCTCCCTCATCTCTTTTTCCAGTACATAGATGATGATATCAGTGCCATTTGCTCTTGTGCCCTAAACTGAAAGATTCAATCAACTTTCCCTCTAATTTCTGCTCTTCTCTCGCCTTCATATGGTCCCTCTCTGACTCTTCCCTTCCTTGTCTTCTCATCTACGTTTTTGAGGAAAAGCTATCCAAAAGCCCAGTGACTCCCGCAGCCACCTTGATTACAATTTCTCCCATCCTGTTTCCACTAAGAACTCTATTCCACTCTCCTAGTTTCTCTGCCTCAATCAGGTTTTGATGATGCCGCATTCTCTATCAGTGCTTCTGATATGGCTTCTTTTATCTTCAGCTGAGGATTTCTTTCTATTAAGGCTGACTGATATACTTTTCTGTGTCTGTCTCATTTTCTGTACAGCTGTTCTTCGCTCAAAACCTTTCTCCTATAACCGGAATGGTATTCCCCTGTCTTCACCTTGAACCCCACCAGCCTTCACATTCACTGGATCATCCCTGCCATTTCTGCCACCTCCGGCAAGATATCTCGACCAAACGCATCTTCCCCTGCCTGCTTCTTCTAGCATTCCAAAGTGACCATTCTCTTAGCAACACCTCTGCCTAACGCTTCCTCCCTACCTTCCCCTGCAGGAGATGCAACACCCCCTCTTTCATCTTCCGACTCCCCATCATCCAGGACCCAAATCTTCCTTTCAGATGAAACATTTGTACTTCTTTCAGTCTGAGCTATTGTATTTACCAATCACAATGCGGTTTCCTCTCCATTAAGTAGACCAAACGTAAATTGGGTGATCGTTTTACTGAACATTTCTGTTCTGACTGCACTTACAGTGACTTTTGGTTTCTTTACTGATCCAATTGCCATCCTTTTTTAACATTTAATCTCGCCTTCTACCCTCTCTTGGAATTTTTTCAATGAGAGGGATTTTGTGCCACTTGAATAGAATACTTATGGACAGGTTGCTCCATTAAAAGGGACAGCGCAGGCGTTTAGTTCAATGTGCCGTGTATGAGCACCTGGCACAAAATTCTGCAGCAATATTTTTCTTGGTCAGTGTAATAGCCCATGTGGGACCTACGGGTTGTGAATGACTATCTTCCCTGTGGTCCTTGCGGAGCACGAGTTCCCTTGCTAGGGTCGGGAGATCTCTATTAACCTTGGTATAAAAAGTCAGCTAGTAAGGTACTGACCAGAACAGGAACCCGGTAGGGATTTACCGGGCAGTGCAAATATCTTGTAAATAAAACTACATTTCTTTATTTTACTGGGTGTGGACTCCCCGTGTCCTTATTAAAGTCAGCATGTGCATCTTGTTCTAACTTATTAATTATTGGTTATTTTCCTCCTCCACAATTTAGCTATTTACACTGAAATGTTATTTGGTATCCAGCAAATAATTGAGGTTGGAGACCCAAGGGGGCAGCAATGTTGGTGAATTGGGCTGCACAAATATAGGAGGTTGTTTTATGTCCTGTTTTCTCTTGCTGGATTAATCCCATTGGCTGGTACTTGAGCAGTTAAGGGGCTGGTAAAGTACTGGATGCGCACAGAATGAGGATTATTTGAAGACCAAAACCTAAATTTCTAGGCTTCTGTGTGTAAAACCAGCAAAACCCTACTGAATAAGCCCTTCCAATGAATTGATGAAGAAACTAGCATTTGCCTTTGCTGGATTTTATAATCAGTAAGAACTGGTGAGATTAATATCATTAGAACTCTGATAGATAGGAGGTGGAGAATAGAACTGGAGCCTTGTATTTGTACATTTACAAACTTTTATTTATAGAGAAGCACAGTACATGTGACGCATCTCCAGTCCAACACAATTTCAGCCTGCTAATACATAGAAGCACAGGTCAGGCCCCAATTAATGCCAACCACGTGAATACAATGAAACACCCAATTGATATACAATTAACAAGGGGTGCAATTTCAACAATGGGAATACCTTCCAATCTGTTTGGAAAAATCAAAAATTGGCAGCAACCCAGAACCTACATCAACATTGCTTCTTCACCATAAAATACAGGGAAATAAATATCTGTAGACGGGTGGGGAGAGGGAAGGGGAAGATTCCCATTTGTTCACTGTAACTTAGATTTCACCAATCGTTCTTACAGGTTATTGAGGAATAACATATCTAGGGAATGAGGTTGATGATGGAGATGAGAAAAGAGAACTGAAATCTTCTGTAGAGGACCTGGGACCTCACTGCAGGACTGGCATCTACTACCACTGTAGCAGAAGAGCCACAGATGGGCAACTGGGGGAATCACCCCCATACGTCCTTCATTGCACACAATGGTATGTTTATGGCAGAATAGAATTAAAACCCTGTGGACATTTGTCAGTACTTGCAAAACATGAGTCAATCAAAAGAGGGAATACCTTAAAACAAAAGCAAACAGAATCTTTTCCAAGAATTTTAATATAACTTATACATTTAGTGACACCATCATAAACAGAGACGGGAAGAAGGAATTTAGTAACATGCATTGTATTATATCATAGTTTGACCTTAAAGTGGTATTTACCGTTTGCTAAACTACACTGAAACATTGCACAAGTTTGCCTGAATTTTAGTGGTGTAATTCATTAGGAAAACAACAATTTTCAACAAAGCTTAAGTTAGCATGCACATTGTAGATGTTGAAAAGACATAACTAAACAATTAAACAGGCCAAGTGTAGAAAGATGTAGACGTAACTACTTATACATTGCGGTCCATACACCATTTTCATCATGTGTGTCAATCATTCCTATAGATCTTCATCATCCTGCAAAATGAATTTATTGTAATAGTTACACAGAAAATATTCTCTTTAACCGATTAGGTTTCAACTACTTAAACTATATAGATTCACTGCAACACAGCAATTAATGTAAAACGACATTCGCTGGTACAACACACTCCTTTACATGTGTGTCTGTCAACATCATGGAAGATAAAAAATTCAACAAACATCAGGGCTGCCCATTCTCCGTAATCCAGAGTATACAAAATTCCTCCCTTGTTACAGTGCCAACTACTGAAATCTCTGACATCGACACACTGACTGATCATGGGGAGGGCGGGGGGAACTTTAACTGTTTACAGGACCCTTGACAGACCGATCAAACCTCAGAACGGGGAAAAAGACAGGCATGGATAGGGAACTGGGAGCATTCATGGAGCAGATGGAGGCGGTGAGAAGGAATTCTTGTTCTTTTCACTGGTGCACAAGATATACACCTGCATCGACTTCTTTGCAGTGGGGAAATTGGTGCTTCCAGACATAGTAAGGGCGGAATACTCCGCGATAGTTATCTCTGACCACGCTCCACACATGGATGTGAGGTTGGAGACTGGCCGTGCCCAACGACCCGCATTAAGGTTGGACACCGACCTCTTGGCCGACAAGGTCTTCTGCAGAAAACATCACAGGCCATAGGCGAGTACATCACTAACAACCAGAATGGGGAAGTCTCACCTTCCATGTTCTGGGAGGCACTGAAGGCGGTGATTAGGGGAGAGATTATAGCTTGCAAGGCACTTGGGGTTAGGGAAGAGAGGGCAACCAGGCAGCAACTGATTGACTCTATCCTGGAGGTCGACAGAAGGTAGTCCTAACCCTAACCCAACTGTAGAGCTCCTGCGGAAAGGAAAAAGCTACAAATGGACTTTAACCTGCTATCCACCAGGAAGGCAGTGCACCAACTCCACCAGACACGGGAGACCTTTTATGAGCAAAGAGAGAAGGCTAGCCACCTGTTGGCTCCCCAGCTGAGAAAGCAGGCAGGCAGCAACAAGGGAGATTGCTATCTGAGGCGGAATGAACCAAAAAAGACCAACCAAGCATTTGAGGCCTTCTACTGGGAACAGTACACCTCTGAGCCCCAACGACGGGACTCTGTGGTGAAATGGTTCCTTGATGGACTGGACATACAAGTCGTGGGGAACGATAGACAGAATGAGCGGGGAACAATAGGTCATAGAGAGCATCAACTCCATGCAGGGGGGGAAGGTGCTGGGACCGCAGCTCTATATCAAATTCACACCAACTCTGGCCCCGCATCTACGAGAGATGGTCGCAGACTCGCTAGCAAGGGGGACCCTGTCTCCTTTTCCAACACAGGCCACCGTATCACTGATACCTAAGAAAGATCATATAGGCCCATTTCACTGCTTAATGTAGATGAAAACATACTCGCGAAGGTCCTGGCCAACAGACTGGAGAATTGCGTACCAGAGATGGTTGCAGAGAACCACACGGGCTTTGTCAAGGGTAGACAGCTAACTGCGAACATTAGACGGCTGCTGAATGTGATACTGACCCCATCTGGGGAGTGAACACCAGAGTGATCGTCTCCCTGGATGCAGAAAAGGCCCTCGACAAGAGTTGAATGAAAGTACCTCATCGAGATACTGGAGCAGTTTGGATCAGGGACGGGGTTCACCTCATGGGTGAAACTCCTGTACAAGCCTCCAAGGCGAACGTTCGGACCAACGCCACCAGCTCTGAGTACCTCCAGTTGCACAGGGGCACCAGGCAGGGATGCCCACTATCTCTGCTCCTGTTCACCCTGGCAATCGAACCTCTGCCGATCGCTCTGCGAGACGCGAAAGGCTGGAAGGGCATCTGAAGAGGAGGCAGAGAGCATAGAGTCTCACTCTATGCAGATGATCTGCTCCTCTACATTTGCAGAATGGCTTGAAGGAAATCATGAACCTCCTGGAAGAGTTTGCGGCCTTCCCCTGGGCAAGACTAAGGTACTCCCGGTGAACCTGAATGGGGGCTGGGGGAGGGCGGGGTGGGGGGACCCAAGAATACACTGCAGAGGAAAAGAAACATGGGTGGCCTGGCTCTTCCGAACCTGCAATACTATCACTGGGCAGCCACAGCCGAGAGGGTGAGGGGATGGGCAAGGGAACCCAGCAAGGAATGGGTGGAAATGGAGGAGTCCTCCTGTACAGCAACGACCACCCTCCGAGCCCTCGCCACAACAGCGCTCCGCTCTTCCCCACCCACGCGGCAAATTACACATCCAGTCCAGTGGTGGTACCCAAGTTAAAAACCTGGAACCAGGTGAGACAACACTTCTGCTTAACCGAGGTGTCCACCATGGCCCCCATCAGCCATGATCGTGATGAATGGTGGAGCAGGCTCGAAGGGCCAAAAGGCCTCCTCCTGCTCCTATCTTCTATGTATCTGTGGGAACCACAAATTCCCACCGGCCATGCTAGATGAATAAGAATAAGAAGTGGAGACAGGACGGGGGACATGAGCGATTAGAGACTTTTACTTGAGTGACAGACTCGCAACCCAGGACGAGCTGACGGAGAGATTGGAGCTACCGAATGAACAGGAGCTCCGACATTTACAAATCAAAAACTTTCTCCGCAAGGAGACGACGAGGTACCCTAGGGCCCGAGAGACACAATGCTGGAGGAACTGCTGGAAGTGGATAGTATGGAGAAGGGAAACTGTGGGGATATTTACAGACGACTGTTGGAAAGGGAGAGAACACCACTAGATGGAGCAAGACAGAAATGAGAGGACGAACTAGGGACAGAAGTACGGTGGGGACTCTGGAGTGAAGCATTGAGCATGGCCAAATCCACCTCCTCCTGCCTCATGCAGTTCAAAGTGGTGCACAGAGCGCACCTAACCAGAACCCGAATGAACAGGTTCTTTCTGGAGGGGGAGCACAAGTGTGAATGCTGTCAGGGAGGCTCGGCCAACTACGCCCACGTGTTCTGTGCCTGCCCCAGGCTTGTCGGTTCTGGACAGCCTTCTTCGAGGCGATGTCCAAAGTTGTGAGGGTGAGAGTGGAGCCGTGCCTGAGAGTGGCAATCTTTGGGGTATCAGACCAGACAGAACTACTACACATGGGGAAGAGGGCCAATACCCAGGCTAATCGCCTGACAGAGAATCCTGCTTGGCTGGTGATCAGCAGTACCACCCACAGCTGCAAACTGGTTGACCGATCTGTCCGAATTTCTCCACCTGAAGATGATCAAACACACCATCAGAATGTCAGGTGAGGGCTTCAACAGAAGCGTGGGAGCTATTCATCAGCCTGTTCCAAGACCTGTTTGAGGCCAATAGCGGATAGGGAGGGGGCAGGAGGGCCAATGAGGGCAGACAGGACCAAACGGAGCAGATAAGAACAAAGTGGGGGGGCAGCAAGGATGGAACCCAGCGAAATATCAGGAGGGGTCACGGGAAAAGACCAAGGAGGGGGCCAGATGGCCCCTCCCCACCCCCCAACAAAGCCACAGGGGCAACAACAACAAATACAAAATGAAAGAGAGTCTACAACATCTACAACGTAAGGGCCCAAGATGGAGCCCGAACAACAGAAATGAAGGGGTGGGGGGGCTGGGGGAGGGAGGGGGGGGGGGGGAGAAAGAGAGAGAGAGAGAGAGAGAGGAGAAGGGAAGGGGAGGAGAAGGGAAGAAGGGCGGGGGGGGGGGAAGGGTAGGGGGGGAGAAGGGTGGGGGGGGGGGTAAGGCCGTGATGCACTATCAATTACGACGAGACGAGAATAGAGCGTAATCGAGGCTTTATTACACAGAGATGTGTGGCCTCCTACAGCTGCTGCTGAAATGGCTGCCGTTCGGAGAGCACACACATTTATCCTCTGCCTACTGGGAGGAGCAGGCAGGGATCTACCCCCATACCTGTAGTACAGGGGCCTTACCATAATACGCTCGTATGCAGTGCAGTATATACAATATAATACAACAGTGGTGGCTACCACATTCACCCCCTGGTAAAAATGAGTCCAGCGGGGGTGGTGGAAAACTATTTACATACAGGTTGCCATTAACATTTCAGAGAAGGTTACAAATTTAGGCGGTCGGGCGCCTTGATCCGTCGTTGAGAGGGCTGCAGAGCTGGTGGCGAGTCAGGCGTCTGCTCGGTCGTCGGTGATTTTGGGAGCGGGTCAACATCTTCTTCATCCCCGGGTGGGACCAAGGGGAGGACGGATTGTCCTGGAGCGGGGCTGTGGTGGAGTGCGCTGGGGGAAGGGAGGGGGGGGGGGGACCCAGCTGGTGCCAGGTCCCTGAGGGAGACAGTGTTTTGGCGGCCGTCGGGATACGCTACGTAGGCGTACTGCGGGTTTGCGTGGAGTAGCTGTACCCTCTCAACCAACGGGTCCGCCTTGTGGAGCTGCATGTGCTTGCGGAAGAGAACGGGCCCTGGAGTTGCCAGCCACGTTGGGAGCGAAACCCCGGAGGTGGACTTCCTGGGGAAGGCAAAGAGATGTTCATGGCGGGTTTCGTTAGTCGCCGTGCACAGGAGCGACCGAATGGAGTGAAGTGCGTTGGGGAAGACCTCCTGCCAGCAGGAGGCTGGGAGATTTCTGGACCGTAGGGCCAGCTGGACGACCTTCCAGACTGTCCCATTCTCCCGCTCCACCTGCCTGTTTCCCCGGGGGTTGTAGCTGGTTGCCCTGCTCAAGGCAATGCCCCTGTTGAGCAGGTACTGGCGCAGCTCATCGCTCATAAATGAGGATCCCCGGTCACTGTGGACGTAGGCGGGGAAACCGAACAGAGCGAAGATGGTGTTGAGGGCTATGATGACGGTGGCAGACGTCATATTGGGGCATGGGCTGGCGAAGGGGAATCTGGAATATTCGTCGACCACATTGAGAAAATACGTGTTGCGGTCGGTGGAGGGGAGGGGCCCTTTGAAATCCACGCTGAGGCGTTCAAAGGGGCGGGAGGCCTTCACCAGGCTCACACGGTCTGGCCGGTAGAAGTACGGTTTACACTCCGCGCAGACCTGGCAGTCTCTGGTGACAGTCCTGATTTCCTCGATGGAGTAGGGCAGATTGCGGGCCTTAATGAAGTGATAAAAGCGGGTGACCCCTGGGTGACAAAGATCGTCGTGCAGGGCCCGGAGTCGGTCCACTTGTGTGCTGGCACATTGTGGAGCTCAGGATCATTCCAGAATGCCTGAGGATCAGCCCCCACGCAGTGAACGCGGCAGCAGCCTTCAAACACTGGCAGACTTGCTTCGAGGCCTACCTCAGACCGACCACCGGCCGGGTCTCAGACGAACAAAAACTGCAGGTCCTGCACTCGAGGGTGAGCACGGAGATTTTCACCCTCATTGAAGACACCGACGATTTCCAGACGGCGTTCGCAGCACTGAAAAGTCTCTATGTCCGCCCAGTTAACCAAATCTACGCTCGCTACCAGCTCGCGACGAGACGGCAAGCTCCCGGAGAATCGATGGATGAGTTCCACGCCGCGCTACCCGCGCCTACGGCCCCGACCGCGCGGCAGGCCATTGGGCCCCGTACGTACCCGTCGCGGCAAACCCCCCCCCCCGGACACCCTACAGGCTTGCGCAGTCCAAACGCCGAGTCGCACCGGGGGCGCCCGCTGTTATTTCTGCGGCCAGGCGAAGCACCCCCGACAACGCTGTCCGGCCCGCGCAGCCATCTGCAAAAGCTGCGGGAAAAAGGGCCATTATGCGGTGGTGTGCCGATCCCGCGAGGTCGCCGCCGTCCCGGGGCCACAGGGAGCCCTACAGGCAGTCTATGCCTCCCACGCCATGTGCGACCCGCAGGCGCAGCCGCTCTGGGTCCCGACCACCGCGGCCCCGGGAGAACTGGGAGCCCTGCACGCCGCCTACGCTCCCCAACCCCCCTCCCCGCAGTCCATGTACGACCCGCCGCCGGCGCTCCCGATTTGGGTGCCGGCCAACACTCTCCACGGAGAGGAATGGGTCTTTCGCGTCCCGAACGCCACCCTCACCCCCCTCCCGCGCCCCACGCCTGACCCGCCGGCGCCGCCTACCTGGGCCCCGACTGCCGCTGTCCCCGGTGAGGGAGCTCCTCGCGCTCCTTGCGCTCGCAGCCCCACGCCTGTCCCGCCGGCGCCGCCTACCTGGGCCCCGACCGCCACTGTCCCCGGTGAGGGAGCTCCTCGCGCTCCTTGCGCTCGCAGCCCCACGCCTGTCCCGCCGGCGCCGCCGACCTGGGCCCTCACCCCGCGCCCCACGCCTGTCCCGCCGGCGCCGCCGACCTGGGCCCTTAACCCCGTCCCGCGCCCCACGCCTGACCCGCCGGCGCAACCTACCTGGGCCCCGACCGCCGCTGTCCACGGTGAGGGAGCTTCTCGCGCTCCTTGCGCTCGCGGCCCCACGCCTGACCTGCCGGCGCCGCCGGCTTGGGCCCCGACCACCGCTGTCCCCGGCGAGGGAGCTCCGCGCGGTCGTAGCGCCCGCGGCCCTGGCGCTCGCAGTGAGGGAGCTCCGCGCGGTCCTAGCGCCCGCGGCCCTGGCGCTCGCAGTGAAGGAACTCCGCGCGGTCCTAGCGCTCCCCAGACCCCCCAGCACACCATGTGCGACCCGCAGATGCCGCCATTTTGGGTCCCGACCACCACGAGGGGAGGAGGGGCGCCGCCATCTTGGACCGCCCCCGACCTGTACGACGCATTGGGGCGGCCATTTTGTCCACCCCCGACGCCATCTTGTGACCCCTCAGCCACGTGCGATGTATGGGGGCAGCCATTTTGTCCATCCCCGACGCCATCTTGGACGGCAACAACGGACCCCACCCCACTACTACAACCACGGCTCGCTTCGGTTACGCTCGATCAGGCTCGGCCCCGGACTCTCCAGACGACGACGACAACGGTCCTAATTAACGGCCACGAGACGCCATGCCTAGTCGACTCCGGGAGCACGGAAAGTTTTATACACCCCGACACGGTAAGACGCTGTTCCTTAACTACCTACCCCAGCGCACAAAAGATTTGCCTAGCTGCAGGATCCCACTCCGTACAGATCCAGGGATTCTGCATAGTTACCCTAACGGTACAGGGGAGGGAATTCAAAAACTACAAACTTAACGTCCTTCCCCAACTCTGTGCCCCCACCTTGCTGGGCTTAGACTTTCAATGTAACCTACAGAGCCTTACGTTTAAATTCGGCGGCCCCATACCCCCACTCACTATCTGCGGCCTCGCAACCCTCAAGGTGCAACCCCCGTCCTTGTTTGCGAACCTCACCCCGGATTGCAAACCCGTCGCCACTAGGAGCAGACAGTACAGCGCCCAGGACCGGACCTTCATTCGGTCCGAAGTCCAGCGGCTACTAAAGGAGGGCATAATCCAGGCCAGCAATAGTCCCTGGAGAGCGCAGGTGGTAGTAGTGAAGACAGGGGAGAAACAAAGGATGGTCATTGACTATAGCCAGACCATCAACAGGTACACACAACTAGACGCGTACCCTCTCCCCCGCATATCCGACATGGTCAATCGGATTGCCCAGTATAAAGTCTTCTCCACCGTGGACCTCAAGTCCGCCTACCATCAGCTCCCCATCCGCCCAAGTGACCGCAAGTACACAGCCTTCGAGGCAGACGGGCGATTATACCATTTCCTACGGGTCCCTTTTGGCGTCACAAACGGGGTCTCGGTCTTCCAACGGGAGATGGACCGAATGGTTGATCAACATGGGTTACGGGCCACGTTCCCGTACCTCGACAATGTAACCATCTGCGGCCACGATCAGCAGGACCACGACGCCAACCTCCAAAAATTCCTCCAGACCGCCAAAGCCTTGAACCTCACGTACAACGAGGACAAGTGCGTTTTTAGCACCGATCGGCTAGCCATTCTGGGCTACATAGTGCGCAATGGGATAATAGGCCCCGACCCCGAACGTATGCGCGCACTCATGGAATTTCCCCTCCCGCACTGCCCAAAAGCCCTGAAACGCTGCCTGGGGTTCTTTTCGTACTACGCCCAGTGGGTCCCCCAGTACGCAGACAAGGCCCGCCCCCTAATACAGACCATGACCTTCCCTCTGTCGACAGAGGCTTGCCAGGCCTTCAGCCGCCTCAAAGCGGACATCGCAAAGGCCACGGTGCGCGCCATCGACGAGTCCCTCCCCTTCCAGGTCGAGAGCGACGCCTCCGACGTAGCTCGAGCGGCTACCCTTAACCAAGCGGGCAGACCCGTGGCCTTCTTCTCCCGAACCCTCCACGCCTCAGAAATCCGCCACTCCTCAGTGGAAAAGGAAGCCCAAGCCATAGTGGAAGCTGTGCGACATTGGAGGCATTACCTGGCCGGCAGGAGATTCACTCTCCTCACTGACCAACGGTCGATAGCCTTCATGTTCGATAATGCACAGCGGGGCAAGATTAAAAATGACAAGATCTTAAGGTGGAGGATCGAGCTCTCCACCTTTAAGTATGAGATCTTGTACCGGCCCGGAAAGCTGAACGAGCCGTCCGATGCCGTATCCCGCGGCACATGTGCCAACGCACAAATTAACCGCCTCCAAACCCTCCACGAGGACCTCTGCCACCCGGGGGTCACTCGGTTTTACCACTTCATCAAGTCCCGCAATCTCCCATACTCTTTAGAAGAGGTCCGTACAGTCACAAGGGACTGCCACATCTGCGCGGAATGCAAGCCGCATTTTTTCAGGCCAGATGGAGCGCACCTGATTAAGGCTTCCCGCCCCTTTGAACGCCTCAGTCTCGATTTCAAAGGGCCCCTCCCCTCCACCGACCGCAGCGCATATTTCCTTAATGTAGTGGACGAATACTCCCGCTTCCCTTTTGCCATTCCCTGCTCCGACATGACCGCGGCCACAGTCATTAAAGCCCTGAACAGCATCTTCACGCTGTTCGGTTACCCCGCATACGTCCACAGCGACAGGGGGTCCTCTTTCATGAGTGATGAGCTGCGCCAGTTCCTGCTCAGCAAGGGCATAGCCTCAAGCAGGACGACCAGCTACAACCCCCGGGGGAACGGGCAAGTAGAAAGGGAGAACGGCACGGTCTGGAAGGCCGTCCTACTGGCCCTACGGTCCAGGGATCTCCCAGTTTCACGGTGGCAGGAGGTCCTCCCGGACGCTCTCCATTCCATCCGGTCGTTATTATGTACAAGCACTAATCAAACGCCGCACGAGCGTCTCCTTGTCTTCCCTAGGAGGTCCTCCTCTGGAACGTCGCTGCCGACCTGGCTGGCGGCCCCAGGACCCATCCTGCTCCGAAAGCATGTGCGGGCACATAAGGCGGACCCGTTGGTCGAAAGGGTTCACCTCCTCCACGCAAACCCCCAGTACGCCTACGTGGAGTACCCCGACGGCCGACAGGACACGGTCTCCCTGCGGGATCTGGCGCCCGCCGGCACCACGCACACCCCCCCGACACCATCAACCCAACCGCCCCCCTTCCTGCCACCGCCGCACCCCGCGACCGCCCCCTTCCCAGGAGGATCAGTTCCCCTCCCTTTTGCACCGACAGCTGAAACCGTGCGGCTCCCGGAGGCGACAACACTGGTACAAGCACCACCACCACCGCCGGGGCCGAGGCGATCGACACGGACGACCAGACCGCCCGACCGACTCGTGGCGTCGATGTAAAACAAAGCTGGACTGTTCAATGAACATTTTGTTTTCCTATACCCTCTGTAAATAGTTGTAACAGGACGAAACTGTCCAATACTGTACTACCATGTAACTGTTCTATCCTCCCAGGACCAGCCCTGTAAACCCTTACCACCATACGAAGCATCACCCCGCCGGGTTCAATTTTGACAAGGGGTGAATGTGGTAGTATGTATTGGGGGTCATGTGGGACTGGAAGCCCTAATGTCATTGGCTGACAGATCCCGGGTCCTGGTTGGCCGTTGACCTCAAGCTCCGCCCTGAAGGCGAAGTATAAGAAGCCGGTGTCTTCCCCCGCATGCCAGTTTACTATCGGGCTGCTGGGGAACAGACACGCTTAATAAAGCCTCATCGACTTCACTATATTCGTCTCATGGAGTCTTTGTGCGCTACACACATGTACCTCGGGACAGGGCATCGGGGGATTCGTTGAGCTTACCGGGGCGATACAAAATCTTGTAATTAAAGGTGGAGAGCTCGATCCTCCTCCGCAAGTTCTTATCATTTTTGATCTTGCCCCGCTGTGTGTTGTTAAACATGAAGGCAACCGACCGTTGGTCTGTGAGGAGAGTGAATCTCCTGCCGGCCAGATAATGCCTCCAGTGCCGCACAGCTTCAACGATAGCTTGGGCCTCCTTTTCGACGGAGGAGTGCCGAATTTCGGAGGCATGGAGGGTGCGGGAAAAGAATGCCATGGGCCTGCCTGCCTGGTTGAGGGTCGCGGCCAGAGCGACGTCTGATGCATGACTCTCAACTTGGAAAGGGAGCGTCTCATCGACCGCGTGCATCGCAGCTTTGGCGATGTTGGCCTCGATATGCTTGAAGGCCTGGTGAGTCTCGGCTGTCAGTGGGAAACCGGTGGAGTGGATGAGTGGGCGGGCCTTGTCCGCATAGTTAGGGACCCACTGGGCGTAGTGCGAAAAGAACCCCAGGCATCGTTTGAGGGCCTTGGGGCAGTGGGGAAGGGGGAGATCCATGAGGGGGCGCATGCGATCGGCGTCGGGCCCTAGAACTCCGTTCTGAACCACATAGCCGAGGGTGGCTAATCGGTTCGTGCTGAACACACACTTCTCCTTGTTGTAGGTTAGGTTCAGGAGTTTGGCGGTGTGGAAAAATTTGGAAAGCTTAGCGTCGTGGTCCTGCTGGTCGTGGCCGCAGATGGTGATGTTATTCAGGGACGGAAAAGTGACCCACAGTCCGTACCGGTCAACCATTCGGTCCATCTCCCGTTGGAAGACCGAGACCCCGTTAGTGACGCCGAAGGGAACCCTAAGGAAATGGTAAAGGCAGCTGTCTGCTTCAAACGCTGTGTACGGGCGGTCCGCCTTGCGAATGAGGATCTGGTGGTAGGCAGATTTCAGGTCCACTGTCAAGAAGACCCGGTGCTGTGCAATCTGATTGACCATATCAGATATGCGTGGGAGTGGGTATGCGTGGAGCTGCGTGTACCGATTGATGTCTGACTGAAGTCAACGACCATCCTGTTTTTCTCCTCCGTTTTTGCCACTACCACTTGGGCTCTCCAGGGGCTGTTGCTGGCCTCGATGATACCTTCCCGCAGCAGCCGCTGGACCTTAGACCTGATGAAGATCCTATCCTGGGCGCTGTACTGTCTGCTCCTGGGGGCAACGGGTTTGCAATCCGGGGTGAGGTTCGCAAACAGAGAAGGCGGGTCGACCTTAAGGGTCGTGAGGCCTCATACAGTAAGGGGTGGTAGGGGCCCACCAAATTTTAGGGTTAGGCTCTGGAGGTTGCACTGGAAGTCCAGGCCGAGGAGCAAGGCAGCGCAGAGGTTGGGGAGGATGTAGAGCCTGAAGCCGCTGAACTCTACGCCCTGGATGGCGAGGGTGGCGATGCAGTACCCCCGGATCGCCAAGGAGTGGGATCCGGAGGCCAGGGAGATTCTTTGGTTAATGGGGTGTACCTCGAGGGAGCAGCGCCTTACCGTATCGGATAGATGAAGCTCTCAGTGCTCCCGGAGTCCAGAAGGCAGGATATCTCATGCCCATCGACCGTTACCTTTGTCGACGCGGTCGCGAGGTTATGCGGTTGGGACTGGTCGATCGTGACGGAGGCGAGACGCGGCTGGTCGTCGGCATCTGTAGGCGATGAGCGGCCCGGGTCCTGAGGCGGGGAAGATGGCGCCACCCATGGGCCGCACGTGTCCTGAGGCAGGCAAGATGGCGGCGCCCTCGGGCCACACGTGTCCTGGGGCAGGCAAGATGTCGGCACCCACGGGCCGCACATGTTGTGAGGGGAGCAAGATAGCTTGCCCACTGGCCGCACGTGGTCTTAGGCAAGGAAGATGGCAGCCCGCACTGGCCGCATGCAGGGGGTGCAAGGACAATAGCGGCGATTGAGCAGGTCTGGCACACTGTAGCAAAATGTCCTTTCTTGCTGCAGGCCTTGCAGAGTGCGCTCCGCGCCGGGCAGCACTGACGGGGGTGTTTTGACTGTCCACAGAAGTAGCACTTGGGTACCCCGGGGTTGGTTGGCTGCCGCGCGGCGTAGGCGTATAGTTGGCTGGGGGCAGTTGCTGATGGGGTCCACGATGGGGTGGCTGCTGGTGGGGTCCACGATGCCCAGGAGGGGTGGGCCGTGCGGTCGGGGGCATACGCCTGTACGTTGTGTGAGGCGACTGTGAGCGAGAGCGCTAGTTTCTTGGTCGCCACGAGGTCAAGCGTAGCCCCTTCTAAGAGGCGCTGGTGGATGTAGGCCGACCCTATGCCCGTAATGAATGTGTCTCTCATTAGCAGGTTAGAATATTCAGCGGCCGAAACAGCCTCGCAATCACAGTCTCTCACCAGGGCGAGCAGGGCACACCAGAAATCTTCCACAGACTCACCGGGAAGTTGGTGCCGCGTGGACAGGAGGTGCCTGGCGTAGATCTTCTTGGTCTGCTGAGCGTAGTTCTCCTTCAGTAGCGCTATGGCCTCTGCGTAGGTGGCGCGTCCTGGATGAGGGGAAAGACATCGGAGCTCAGCCGCGTGTACAGAATCTGGAGCTTCTGTGCTTCTGGGATTTGGTCTGTCGCAGATCCGATGTATGCTTCAAGGCACGCTAGCCAATGTGCAAAGTCTTTTTTGACGTTGTCTGCTTGAGGATGCAGCTGCAGGCGATCCGGCTTGATGCGGAGATCCATCTTTGTAAAATCTCTGTGTAATAAATTGATGCACTATCAATTACGATGAGACGAGAGTGGAGAGTAATCGAGGCTTTATTACACAGAGATGTGTGGCCTCCTACAGCAGCTGCCGAAATGGCTGCCGTTCGGAGAGCACACACATTTATACTCCGCCTACTGGGCGGAGCCAGCAGGCAGGGATCTACCCACGTACCTGTAGTACAGGGGCCTTACCTCAATACCCTCGTATGCAGTGCAGTATATACAATATAATACAACAGTGGCGACTACCACAGGCCGATGAAAGGGGACCATGTAAATGTAAGTTGTACATACAAACTATCTTGCTCATCTATTGTATAGTTTACACATGTAAAAATTCAATAAAAATATTTTTTTAAAAGAGTGGTTGCCAAACAGCAACGGACGTGTACCCGATTGCAGTCACATATGCAGTTCCAATACATACCAACCACATTCCTGAACTGTATGCTGACCACTTCACGGGTGTATTTCATATAGGCTGCATATGGACCCTAATGTGCCCTCAGTCGCATGGCAACTTAGACAAATACAGTGTCATGTCAGACAGAAGGAACTTAAGTGCTCACTTGACATTGTTGTAAAACTTGGAGCCCATCCCTTGGGCCTCACCCATGCAAGACCTCAACAACCCCAAGAACGAGAACCAGATCAGAATCTGCATCGATATGCGGTTGAGAAACAAAGTAATATAATGAAAAACACACTTGCACAACAACTGATGATAGTATAAGGAAAGTAAACCATGCGAAACATTTCCAAATTTGCTGTGACACATTGTGAGGAATTGTGAGGAGGATGCAAGGTGGCTTCAAAGTGATTTAGACGAGTCGAATGAGTGGGCAATCACATAGCAGATGCACTACAATGCGGCTAAATGTGAAGTTATACACTTTGTTATGAAAAATAGAAAGGGGGAGTATTATCTAAGCGGTGATATATTGGGAAATGTGGATGTACAAAGGGATCTGGGTGTCCTTGTTCACCAGTCAATAAACGTGGAAAGGCAGGTGCAACAAGCAATTCGGAAGGCAAATGGTATGTTGGTCTTCATTGTGAGAGAATTTGTCTGCATCAATGGTGCCGAGGTGTCAAGAATTAATTCTGGCATTATTTGGTGGTTAATTCCATGTTCTGCAATGCAAAATGACAATAAAAGAAAGAGAATACCTAAATCACTACAAAGAAACTGTGTATGTGATAGTGAAACTTGATCACTTCATGACGATCATTTCAATACCTGAAATTAGCTTACAGACTTGAACGAAAATACCTGTTAGTGAAAATACCTGTTAGCGGAAACTAGATGATCTTCTTCCATTTCGTGGCTAGAAAAATATATAAAAGAAATAATGAAGTATCTACAACAAATTGTGCTTGTGAAATCATAACGTTAGTGCCCCTGAGATTCCTAGTCAAATGCTGGTTGAAGACAGCGATAGATCTGGCTACAATGGCCTGCACATTAAAGAGCCAAGAGCCCACTAATACTGTCGGGCTCAAATCTTAGTGTTTACATCAATAAAAAGAAATTTAATACCAGAAATATTTAAAAAAACATTATAAAGATATCACTTGATCATATCAGCTTATTTATTTACTCAAATTGTTTTTTTACATTGAAAGCTCAGACAAGTCAATACATTTCTGTAAAAAAGTTTTTTAAATGTTGACACATACCCTAAACATAAAATAACCTCGACTTTGAATTCCACCTGGTCCTTGAAATTCTTCCTGAAGCAAGAACGAAAAAAATCTTATTAATTCGTAATGTGAACAAAATGATTATTCTCTCTCGGTTCTGCTACATTGTGGATAATAGTTAAAATGGCATGGTCTTTATCTTACAATTTCCCTATTCTTTTATTCTGAAAAACCTTTGACCGTAATACACGACAGCAATGATGATGATTAGGACTTTTCCATTGATAGCTACGCTCCATGAAGTAGACTCCATGTCCTCTGTGATCCAGAGTTTACCTTTAGTATCTAGTCACAGAAATATTTAGGAACAATTGTAAAATCAAAAAATTAAATTCCTATGGTAAATAAATGTTTAATATCTATGTGTAACAATTTTGTTGCAGCCTGTCCTAAACAAATTCACTTCAACTATCGAAAAAGTGCTTTTCAAATGAAAACCTTAAAGTAGTATTATTGTGCCATTATGGTTAAATGAGTCAGCACTTTATTCAGCTTTGACAATTTTAATAGTTATGCATCCAGGAGTCAAGCAATAATTTTTTAAAAATGTATTGCTCTGTATTTATCCATTACCAATCCATTATTCTGCCGTCTCTCAAACTGTACACAAAGACGACAGAACCTTTCTGCATTTCCCATGGATTTGAAGGAACAATTGGACCAACTTTAATTCCTCTCTCTGTAAAAGAAGTTATTAAAATTTATTTAGCTGTCACATCTTACTAAGTTACAAAGTCTCACCCATTTGTTGCAATAGAAAGGCAGAAGATAAAAAGGACAAGCTTATACTTATCTAGTGCCTTTTACGTCTTCAGGACATCCCAAAATGCCTCGTTGATCGAAAGCAATATTAATATCACAGAATCCTTCAGCTCACAGATGTGTAGGAATGTGTAGAATCTTTATTCTAACAAATTATTTTTTACAATTCGAACAGTTGTACCTGTTCACAATAAAGGGAAGACCACCCAATTCAGAGTTCTTGGGCAGGTGAGATGCTCACAGGGAATATTGGTCAAGAAATCACGAGCACATGTAACCACTTGTTCTTCATCTATCTTAATTGATAGGCAAAAAACCATACACAACAAGGCCTGAGAATTCTCAATCAATTTCCAGCTGAGAGAGTCCTATTGGACTCAGCACTTGTATTAGCAAACCATTTAATTCGCCTAAATGTGTATGTAACAACTGGAGTTCAGTTGTAACCCTGGATTCATCCTTGATAAGAGATAAAGAAGAAAGGTTGAAGAATGGTCATGATCCTAAAGTTAGAAACTTCTGAACAATTTTTAAACATAAATGCTGAAAATTAATTATTGGACCCTTTACTATGATGAACAATACAGGCCACATTTTAGTTTGTCTGAATTGCCCAAATTAGAAATCGCCTGATAATGATTTCATGGTTTGTTGACAACCTGTTCACAGTTCCATCTGTACATGGGCCCAAATGGTCATGTCCCCTTGTAGAAATAAACAAAGATTAATTGTCGCAAGACAATGCTGGCAGGATTACTAAAGAGTTACGTACATCACCTCTGCCTTTCTTCATTCTTCTCTCATGAAGCTCAGGGACAAGCTGCAGCAAAGGATGCAGGACAGAGGACTGAGAGCACATGAACAAGGACATATGAGGAACATTGATCAACTGAGCATGTGACACAGCAGTATATTTTCAAAGAAAACTATGTAGACATGATGTGGGACTAAACAGAATAGACATGCTGAAATGATTCTTGCTGGAAAGTCACATAACTTGCATAAAAATCCTTTTAAGTTCCTGTTATTGACATGTAACATTTATAATATGAATTATTTTTATTTATTTAATACATCCTTTCAAAAAATTAAAAAGACAAGACGTGTAGCCTATTTAAAGTTTCCTCCAAGCACCTTGGTGCACTCTTCAATCACCCTAACACTACCCCCCTTCTCACAGCACCATCCTGTTTTACTTCATCCCTTCTCACAGCACACAGCCCCAAACACTTCTTCCAGATAAAACAGCAATTTATTGTTCTTTTAGTTTAGTGTACTGAATTTGCTACTTGATGCACGATCAATTGCATAAAGACTAAAGTTGGGTACAACTGTGGCTTTATTACAGTCAGATGTGTGGCCTCCTGCTGCAGCTGGCGAAATGGCAGGGCACTGGAGGTCGTACATATTTATACAATTCTCTGTGGGTGGAGCCAGCCGGCAGGAGCTACCGGCGAACCTGTAGTGCAGGTCCTCCCTAACATCTCCTATTACAGTGGTTCACCACATTCACCCCGTTAAAAATGAGTCCGGCGGGGGTGACGTGAAACTATATACAATTAGTGCAATTATGTACAGTGGGAGGGAACGAAAAGTCCATGTTGATGGTCCGGAGTCCGTCAAAGTTTCAGCCGGTCCGGTGCTTTGGTGCTTTGTTGGGAGCGGCGTAACAGTGGCGGCGAAGTCAGTGCTGGCAGTGGCACCGATGGCGGTGCTGATGCTGGCCAGTCATCGGGGAACTCCGGGAGCGTGCAGAAGTCCTCTTGTGCGGAAAAGGGGAGGGGGAGGTGGTCTGGTGGGGTCAATATTGGCGGCGCGGTGGGAGTTGGGGGGGGGGGGGTGCGCATTGGTGGGGGTGTGTGTTGGGGTGGAACCTGACGGTGCCAGGTCCCTGAGTGAGACATTATCTTGGCAGCCGTCGGGGAACTCAACGTAGGCATATTGAGGATTGGCGTGGAGCAGGTGAACCCTGTCCACCAAGGGGCCGCCTTGTGGAGTCGGACGTGCCTACGGAGAAGGACCGGTCCTGGGGCAGCGAGCCAAGTCGGGAGCGACACCCCGGATGTGGACTTCCTGGGGAAGATAAAGACACGTTCATGGGGTGTGTTATTAGTGGCGGTGCACAATAGTGACCGGATGGAGTGCAGAGCGTTAGGGAGGACCTCCTGCCAGCGAGAGGCTGGGAGGTTCCTGGACCGTAGGGCCAGCTGGACGGCCCTCCAAACCGTCCCATTCTCCCGTTCTACTTGTCCGTTTCCCCGGGGTTTGTAGCTGGTCGTCCTGCTGGAGGCTGGAGGGCGGTGGTGTAGCTTTGTTGTTTAAGGATGGCATCCGGGCAATAGTAAGGGATGATATTGGTGCTATGGAGGATAAGGTTGAATCCATTTGGGTGGAAATCAGGAATAGTAAGGCGAAAAGGTCACTGATAGGAGTAGTCTATAGGCCACCAAATAGTAACAGGATGGTAGGGCAGGCAATAAGCAAAGAAATAACGGATGCATGTAGAAATGGTACAGCGGTTATCATGGGAGATTTTAATCTGCATATCGATTGGTTTAACCAGGTTTGTAAAGGCAGCCTTGAGGAGGAGTTTATAGAATGTGTCCGGGATAATTTCCTGGAACAGTATGTAATGGAACCTACAAGGGAACAAGCGGTCCTAGATCTGGTCCTGTGTAATGAGGCAGGATTGATTAATGATCTCATAGTTCGGGATCCTCTTGGAAGGAGCGACCACAATATGGTGGAATTGAAAATACAGTTGGAGGATGACAAGGTAAAATCAAATACTAGTGTTTTGTGCTTAAACAAAGGCGATTACAATGGGATGAGAGAAGAACTAGCTAAGGTAGACTGGGAGCAAAGACTTCATGGTGAAGCAGTTGAGGAACAGTGGAGAACCTTCCGAGCGATCTTTCACAGTGTTCAGAAAAGGTTCATACCGACAAAAAAGAAAGACGGTAGAAAGGGGAAAAATCGACCGTGGATATCTAAGGAGGTGAGGGAGAGTATCAAATTGAAGGAAAAAACATACAAAGTGGCAAAAATTAGTGGGAGACTAGAGGACTGGGAAGTCTTTAGGGGACAACAGAAAGCTACTAAAAAAGCCATAAAGAAGAGTAAGGTAGACTATGAAAGTAAACTGGCTCAGAACATAAAAGCAGATAGTAAAAGCTTCTACAAATATATAAGACAAAAAAGAGTGGCTAAGGTAAATATTGGTCCTTTGGAAGATGAGAAGGGAGATTTAATAATAGGAGACGGGGAAATGGCTGAGGAGCTGAACAGGTTTTTTGTGTCAGTCTTCACAGTGGAGGACACAAATAACATGCCAGTGACTGATGGAAATAAAGATATGATAGGTGAGGACCTTGAGATGATTGTAATCACTAAGGAGGCAGTATTGGGCAAGCTAATGGGGCTAAAGGTAGACAAGTCTCCTGGCCCTGATGGGATGCATCCCAGAGTGTTAAAAGAGATGGCTCGGGAAATTGTAAACGCACTAGTGATAATTTATCAAAATTCACTAGACTCTAGGGTGGTCCCAGAGGATTGGAAAGTAGCAAACGTGACACCACTGTTTAAAAAAGGTTGGCAGAAAGTGGGTAATTATAGGCCGGTAAGCTTAACTTCGGTTGTAGGGAAAATGCTGGAATCTATCATTAAGGAGGAAATAGCGGGGCACCTGGAGGGAAATTGTCCCATTGGGCAAACGCAGCATGGGTTCACAAAGGGTAGGTCATGTCTGACTAATTTGGTAGAATTTTTTGAGGACGTTACCAGTGCAGTAGATAACGGGGAGCCAATGGATGTGGTATATCTGGATTTCCAGAAAGCTTTTGACAAGGTGCCACACAAAAGGTTGCTGCATAAACTAAAGATGCATGGCATTGAGGGTAAAGTGGTAGCATGGGTAGAGGATTGGTTAACTAACAGAAAGCAGAGAGTGGGGATAAATGGGTGTTTCTCTGGTTGGCAAACTGTAACTAGTGGGGTCCCTCAAGGATCAGTGTTGGGCCCGCAGTTGATCACAATTTACATAGACGATTTGGAGTTGGGGACCAAGTGCAATGTGTCAAAGTTTGCAGACGACACTGAGATGAGTGGTAAGGCAAAAAGTGCAGAGGATACCGGAGTCTGCAGAAGGATTTGGATAGGTTAGGTGAATGGGCTAGGGTCTGGCAGTTGGAATTCAATGTTGCCAAGTGTGAGGCTATCCATTTTGGGAGGAATAACAGCAGAATGGATTATTATTTAAACGGTAAGATGTTAAAACATGCTGCTGTGCAGAGGGACCTGGGTGTGCTGGTGCACGAGTCGCAAAAAGTTGGTGTGCAGGTGCAACAGGTGATTAAGAAGGCTAATCGAGTTTTGTCTTTCATTGCTAGAGGGATGGAGTTCAAGACTAGTGAAGTTATGCTGCAATTGTATAGGGTGTTGGTGAGGCCGCATCTGGAGTATTGTGTTCAGTTTTGGTCTCCTTACCTGAGAAAGGACATATTGGCACTGGAGGGAGTGCAGAGGAGATTCACTAGGTTGATCCCAGAGTTGAGGGGATTAGATTATGACGAGAGGTTGAGTAGACTGGGACTGTACTCATTGGAGTTTAGAAGGATGCGGGGGGATCTTATTGAAACATATAAAATTATGAAGGGAATAGATAGGATAGATGCGGGCAGGTTGTTTCCACTGGTCGGGGAAAGCAGAACTAGGGGGCATAGCCTCAAAATAAGGGGAAGTAGATTTAGGACGGAGTGTAGGAGGAACTTCTTCACCCAAAGGGTTGTGAATCTCTGGAATTCCTTGCCCAGTGAAGCAGTTGAGGCTCCTTCTTTAAACGTTTTTAAGAAAAAGATAGATACCTTTCTAAAGAATAAAGGGATTTGGGGATACGGTGTACGGGCCGGAGAGTGGAGCTGAGTCCACAAAGATCAGCCATGATCTCATTAAATGGCGGAGCAGGCTCGAGGGGCCAGATGGCCTACTCCTGTTTCTAGTTCTTATGTTCTTATACCTCTGCTGAGCAGGAACTGACGCAGCTCATTGCTCATGAATGAGGATCCCTGTCACTGTGGATGTAGGCAGGGAAACCGAACAGAGCGAAGATGGTGCTGAGGGCCTTGATGACGGTGGCAGACGTTATATCGGGGCATGGGATGGCGAAGGGGAATCTGGAGTACTCATCGACCACACTGAGAATGTACGTGTTATGGTCGGTGGAGGGGAGGGGCCCTTTGAAATCCACGCTGAGGAGTTCAAAGGGGCGGGAAGCCTTCACCAGTCGCGCATGGTCCGGTCGGTAGAAGTGCGGCTTGCACTCCACACAGACCCGGCAGTCCCTGGTGACTGTCCTTACTTCCTCGACGGAGTAGGGCAGATTGCGAGCTTTGACCAGATGGTACAATCGAGTGACCCCCGGGTGACAAAGGCTGTCATGTAGGGCCCGGAGTTGGTCCACTTGGGCGCTGGCACATGCAACTCGGGAGAGGGCGTCTGGGGGCTCGTTGAGTTTACCGGGGTGATACAAGATCTCGTAATTATAGGTGGAGAGCTCGATTCTCCACCGCAAGATTTTATCATTTTTGATCTTGCTCAGCTGTGTGTTAGTGAACATGAAGGCTACCGACCGTTGGTCCGTAAGGAGAGTCAATCTCTTACCGGCCAGGTAATACCTCCAACGCCGCACAGCTTCAACGATAGCTTGGGCCTCCTTCTCGACGGATGAGTGTCGAATTTCAGAGGCATGAAGGGTGTGGGAAAAGAATGCCACGGGCCTGCCTGCCCGGTTTAGAGTGGCGGCAAGGGCGACGTCTGAAGCGTTGCTTTCTACTTGGAAAGGCAGTGACTCGTCCACTGCACGCATCCCGGCCTTGGCAATATCTGCTCTGATGCGGGCGAAAGCATGTTGTGCCTCAGCCGCAAGGGGGAATTGGGTGGACTGAATGAGTGGGCGGGCCTTGTCCCCATAGTTTGGGACCCACTGAGCGCAGTAGGAAAAGATCCCCAGGCAGCATTTGAGGGCCTTGGGGCAGTGGGGGAGGGGAAGTTCCATGAGGGGGCGCATGCACTCGGGGTCGGGCCTGAGAAGTCCGTTTTGGACTATATAGCCGAGAATGGCTAACCGGGTCGTGCTGAACACACACTTCTCTTTGTTACAGGTCAGGTTGAGAAGAGTGGCAGTGCGGAGGAATTTATCGAGGTTGGCATCGTGGTCCTGCTGGTCATGGCCACAGATGGTGACATTATCTAAGTACAGAAAGGTGGCCCGCAAACCGTACTGGTCGACCATTAGGCCCATCTCTCTTTGGAAGACCGAGACCCCATTTGTGACACCGAAAGGGACCGTAAGGAAGTGGTAGAGGCGACCGTCTGCCTCGAAGGCAGTGTATGGCCGGTCCGACTTCCAGATGGGGAGCTGGTGGTAGGCGGATTTCAGGTCAATTGTTGAGAAGACCCGGTACTGCGCAATCTGATTGACCATATCAGATATGCTTAGGAGGGGGTACGCGTCAAGCTGCGTGTACCGATTGATGGTCTGGCTGTAGTCCACGACCATCCTGTGTTTCTCCCCAGTTTTAACCACTACCACTTGGGCTCTCCAGGGGCTGTTGCTGGCCTCGATAATGCCCTCCTTAAGCAGCCGCTGGACTTCGGACCTGATGAAGGTCTTGTCCTGGGTGCTGTACCGTCTGCTCCTAGTGGCAATGGGCTTGCAATCCACAGTTAGATTGGCAAAAAGGGAGGGGGATCGACCTTGAGGGTCGCGAGGCCGCAAACGGTAAGGGGGGTAAGGGCCCGCCGAAATTGAGGGTGAGGCTCTGGAGGTTGCACTGGAAGTCCAGGCCCAACAGGAGTGCAGCGCAGAGATTAGGAAGGACATAGAGGCGGAAGTTACTAAATTCTACGCTCTGGACCGTGAGGGTGACTGTACAAAAGCCTCGGATCAGGACGGAGTGGGATCCGGAGGCTAGGGAGATCCTTTGATTGGCAGGATGAACCGCGAGGGAGCAGCGCCTTACCGTATCTGGGTGAACAAAGCTTTCAGTACTCCCGGAGACCAGCAGGCACGAGGTCATGTGGCCGTTGATTTTAACCGTCGTCGACGCTGTGGCCAGGTTGTGCGGGCAAGATTTGTCCAGCATCATCGAAGCGAGCTGCGGGTAGCCATCGGATGCTTCGGGTGGTAAGCGTGTGCGGTTCCGATGTCGAGATGTCCGGAGACCCTGTGGGGGACAAGATGGCGGCTCCATGGTACGCACATTGTGGTGTCTGGACAAAATGGCGGCACCCATGGTGCGCACATTGCGGGGCTGGGCCAGGATGGCGGCGCCCATGGTGCGCACATTGCGGGGCCAGGACAAGATGGTGGCGCCCATTGGTCGCACATGGATCCGGGAGAAGATGGCGGCTCCCATTGTGCATCTGGCGTGGGGGATGGGGCGATAACGGGCGCGATCGCAGCGACTGCGCGGGCCTGGCACACAGCCGCGAAGTGGCCCTTTTTACTGCAGACTTTACAAACGGCAGTGCGGGCCAGGCAGTGTTGGCAGGGGTACATCTGCTGACTGCAGAAGTAGCAGCGGGGACCCCCGGGGTGCGCGGAGCAGCATGCGGCGCAGGCGTATTGCGAAAGCAGGGCCCTGGCTGAGGAGGTCGTCGGCGGGGTCCAGGAGGGGTAGGAAGGAGTAGAAGGGTGGGCAGCGTGGCGGGAGAGGTATGATTGTACGTTACGGGATGCGACCGTCATGGAGAGCGCCACGGTTTTCGTCTCCGCCAGTTCAAGCGTGGCCCCTTCCAGCAATCGTTCTCGGATGCGGTCCGACGCAATCCCCATCACGAAGGCATCGCGCATGAGGAGATTCGAGTGTTCGGCGGCCGTGACGGCCTGACAGTCACAGTCCCAGACGAGTGGGATTAGGGCCCGCCAGAAGTCTTCGATGGACTCACCAGGTAGTTGCGAGCGGGTGGCAAGTACATGCCTGGCGAAGAGCGTGTTCGCCTTCTGCGCTTAGTGTTCTTTGAGGGTTCCATTGCTTTTGTGTAATTCGTGGTGTCTTGGATCAACGGGAACACACTGGAGCTCAGTCTGGAGTACAGGACATTTATCTTCTGAGCCTCCATTGGCGCGGGGTCCGCCGCGTTATTGTAAGCCTCGAAACATGCTAGCAAGTGAGTAAAGTCTTTCCTGGCGTCGGGCGAGTGCGGATCCAGCTGCAGGCGATCGGACTTAATTCTGTGGAAAATCTGACTGTATTAAATTGATGCACGATCAATTGCACAAAGACTAAAGTTGGTACAACTGTGGCTTTATTACAGTCAGATGTGTGGCCTCCTGCTGCAGCTGGCGAAATGGCAGGGCACTGGAGGTCATACATATTTATACAGTTCTCTGTGGACGGAGCCAGCCGGCAGGAGCTACCGACGAACCTGTAGTGCAGGTCCTACCTTACATCTCCTATTACAGTGGTTCACCACACTACTCATAATGCAGTCTCCGCGACATCGGGGAGCTAAAACACAGATTGGCCGATCACTGTGGAACGTAACCTTTTTAGTCTGCAAGTATGAACCCCAAGCTTACAATTGCCTATTATTTTAATTTTCCACTCCACTCCTATTTTGACCTTTCCTTAGTCTTCTCCACTTTTCCAGTGATGGTCAAAGTAGGCTTGAGGAACAGCACCTCGTCTTTTGGTTTATGCACTTTATAGGCTTTTGGATTCAACACTGAGTTCATTAACCTCAGATCATAATCACCACTCTCATTTTACTGTATAGTAGTGGTTGATAATCATTGTTATTATCATTTACACCTCCTTTGGACCTATCTTGTATATCTTTACTTGTCCCCTTTCCTTGTACTATGATCCCTTTTATCATTTAACCTCTTCTGGATTCCAGCTTTCCTTTTGCTCTCCACTGCCCCCTTTCCTTTCCTGTCTCTGTGCTTGCTTAAAATCTGTTGCAGCTCTCATCTTTTCCAGTTTGATAACGGTCATTGATCTGAAATGTTAACTTGTTTTTCTTTCCATAGACACTGCCGGACCTGCTGAGTATTTGCAGCATTTTCTGTTTTTTGGTTCAGAATTCCAGCATCTGCAACATTCTGATTTTGTTTAATCGCTTTTTTTACTTCAGTGCTTACTTGTACCTTCAGGAGGTTGAATAAACAAAGAAATATTCACTTCAGGACAGACGTAAAATTGGACATGGTCTACTGCCAAAGATATCTGGAGAAGTTGTTTAGGAGCTCATGTTTGCTGAGGACGGTGCCCTAGTTGCCCCCACAGAATAGGACCTCCAAGTCATCATGGAACATTTTTCAGATCTTACAAGAAAATTGGCCTCACTTTCAGTTCAAAGAAGATGGAAAAAAAATAGAAGCCTGTCCCATGGATACATTAAAGCCATCCATTATTACTGTTGATTTTCAGTGAGTTGGTTCACTTGCCTAGGAAGTGATGCGCTTTTTGATGGACAAGTAAACCATTAATTGTTTCAAGCCATTGGTGCTTTTGGAAAGCATAATTTTTAAAATATTCATTCATGGGATGTAGGTTTCATTGGCAAGGGCATCATTTATTCCCCATCCCTATTTCACCTTGAGATGCAGTGATGAGGTGCAAGGAATTAATGTTTAACATGGTGGATGGTATTACTTAAGACCTCAGTGGATGGTCTTCCCTGCCCTTTTGCGAGTTAGGAGCAGCTGAAGAGAAAAATGCAAGATCATCGGGCACGGAAAATGGAAGAGAGGACCTGCACGCGGGCAGGGATGCAAATCGAGTGAGCTGTTTTTTTCTGAATAGCATTGAGCTTCTTGAATGTTATTGATACTGCACTCATCCAGATAAATGGGGAGTATTCCATTACACCTCTGCCTTGTACCTTGTAGATGGTGGACAGACTATCTGCCACAGAATAACTAGCCACTTACCTGTCCTTGTAGCCACAATATTCATGCAGGGCTGGTTTAACTCAGTAGGCTAGACAGCTGGTTTGTGATGCAGAACAAGGCCAGCAGCACGGGTTCAATTCCTGTACCAGCTGCAAATTCGGAATTATCTCTCTGTGTACCCGAACAGGCGCTGGAATGTGGCAACTAGGGGCTTTTCACAGTAACTTCATTGCAGTGTTAATGTAAGCCTACTTGTGAAATTAAGGATGATTAATTAGTGACCCCTTGAATGTTTTTTAAAATATATATTTTATTCTCCTTTTTCACCTTTTCTCCCGAATTTACACCCACCAACAATAAATAATAACCAGCAACAGATATGTCAATCCCCATAATAACGCTCCCATCCTCCTACCAACCCCCAAACATCAGCCCGCATGTTTACATAAACAAATGACAAAAATGAATCAGGGATTATCCATAGTCACCCTTAATATACACAGCCCCCCTCCCCCCAACACTCCCACACATTCCCCCCAACTAATGTTCGATGTTATCCAGTTCTTGAAAGTGCATAATAAATAGTGCCCATGACTTGTAGAACCCCTCCGAGCTTCCCCTCAGTTCGAACTTAACCTTCTCAAGAGTCAAGAATTCCAATAGGTCCCCCTGCCACGCCAGGGCACTGGGTGGAGAGGCTGCTCTCCATCCCAGCAGGATCCGACTTCGGGCGATCTACCAGGCGAAGGCTATGATATCTGCCTCCACATCCGTTTCCAACCCTGGCTGGTCCGACACCCCGAAAATGGCCTCCCGGGCACCCGGGTCCAGTTTCACGCGCACCACCTTGGAAATTACCCTAAAAACCTCCTTCCAGTACTCCCCTAGCTTTGGACAGGACCAAAACATATGAATGTGATTAGCGCCGCCCCCCCCCCCCCCCCACAATGCTCACACACATCTTCTACTCCTTCAAAAAATTGGCTCATCCTCGCCCTCATGAGGTGCGCTCTATATACCACCTTCAGCTGTATCTCAGCCCCAACCTCGCACACGAGGTGGAGGCATTCACTCTCCAGAGCACCTCATACCAGACCCCCTCCTCTATAACCTCTCCCAGCTCTTCCTCCCACTTTGCTTTGATCGCTTCCAGTGGTGCCTTATCCTCTTCCAAAATAGCTCCGTACACCGCTGACACTGCCCCCTTCTCCAGTCCCCTTGTCGTCACCACCTCCTCCAGCAATGTGGAGGCCGGTTCCTCTGGGAAGCTCTGTATCTCCTTCCTGGCAAAATCCCGAACCTGCATGTATCTAAACACTTCTCCCTGCTCCAGCCCATACTTCGCTTCCAGCTCCCTCAATCCTGCAAACTGACCCCGAAGAAACAAATCTTTTAGCGTCTTGATCCCCTTCTCCTCCCATTTCCGAAAACTTCCATCCCACCTCCCTGGCTCAAATCTGTGGTTCCCCCGAATCGGCATTTCCCTCGACTCTGCCCCCAATCCGAAGTGTTGGCGAAACTGCCTCCAGATTTTCAATTAAGCTATTATTACCGGACTCCCTGAGTATTTACCCGGAGCTATTGGGAGCGGCGCTGTTGCTAGTGCCTTCAGCCCCGACCCTCTGCACAAACTCTCTTCCATTCTGACCCACTGGGAATCAACCTCTCTGATCCAGCTCCGCACCTTCTCCACGTTCGTCGCCCAGTAGTAGTACATCAGGTTCGGGAGGCCCAAACCCCCTGCCTGCCTTCCCCTCTGTAGCAGCATCTTTCTCACTCTGGCCACGTTCCCCCCCATATGAACGTGGTAATCCTTCCCTCAATCTCCCTGAAAAAAGACTTTGGCAGAAAAATAAACAGAAATCGCGGCAACACATTTTAACCACCTGTACCTGACCCGCCAGTGACAGAGGAAGGCCATCCCACCTTGCCAGATCGGCTTTCACTCTCCCCACCAAACTAGTGATGTTGTACCTGCGAAGACTCCCACACTCCCAGACAACCTGCACCCCCAGATACCTAAAATGAGTCCCTGCCCTACGGAATGGCAGCCCCCCCCCCCCCCCCACCCACCCCTGCCCCCACCCCCGGCTGAGACACCACAAAATACTCACTCTTGTCCAGGTTCAACTTGTACCCCGAGAAAGACCCAAATACCCGCAGTAGCTCCAATATTCCTCCTATCGACACACTCGGTTCCGACACATACAGCAGCAAGTCGTCGGCGTATAAGGACACCCTATGCTCTATCCCCCCCTCACTATTCCTTTCCATGCTCCCAAACTTCTTAATGTGATGGCCAATGGCTCAATCGCAAGTGCAAACAGCAGGGGGGAGATAGGACATCCCTGTCTCGTCCCACGGTGGAGAGAAAAGTATTTCGAGCTGATGTTGTTTGTGCGGACACTCGCCTTCGGTTCCTTATATAACAGCTTTACCCAGTTCACAAACCTTGGTCCAATCCCAAACCGCTCCAGCACTGCCATCAGGTATCCCCATTCTACCCGATCAAACGCCTTCTCGGCGTCCAATGCCACAACCACCTCTGTTTCCTTCCCTTCCGGCGGTGCCATAACGACGTTCGAAACCCTCCTAATGTTCTAAAACAGCTGCCTCCCTTTCACGAACCCCGTCTGATCCTCACCTATCACCTTCGGGAGGCACTCCTCCAGCCTACCCGCCAGTACCTTCGCCAACACTTTTACGTCCACATTCAGAAGTGATATGGGCCGATCCGACCCACACTCCGTCGGATCCTTATCTTTTTTTAGCAACAGTGAAATCGATGCCTGCCCCAAAGTTTGTGGCAACACTCCCTTCCCTATCGCCTCTTCAAACATCCCCACCATCAGGGGTGCCAACCTACCCTTGAATTTTTTTAAGTATTCCACCGGAAACCCATCCGGCCCTGCCACCTTCCCCGACTGCATCCTCCCAATCACATCCTTTATCTCCTGCTCCACTATTGCTCCTTCTAATGTAGCTCTGTCCCCCTCCCCTAGCCTCGGGTACTCCAACCCATTTAGAAATTCCTGCATCTCACGGTCTCCCCCGGGTGGCTCTGACCTGTACAACCTCTCATAAAACTCCTCAAAAACCTTGTTAATCAGCTCCGCAGTCACCACTAACTTCCCTGCCCTATCCCTCACCTGAAGAATTTCCCTTGCCGCTGTCTCCCTCCGGAGCTGACCTGGCTTATCTCGATGTTCATAAACTGCACCCCTTGCTCGTCTCAGTTGGCGCACTGCCTTCCTGGTGGACAGTCGGTCGAAGCTCGCCTGTAGTTCCTTCCTCCTTTCCAGCTTCGCTGGGTCCCCATCTTCTGCATACCTCCTATCTACCTCCAACATCTCATCTATTACCCTCTGCCGCTCCAACCTCTCCTCTTTGTCCACCCTGGCCTTAAACAAAATTACCTCACCCCTCACCACTGCCTTTAGAGCCTCCCAGATGACTGCCTTCGACACCTCACCCGTACAGTTGAAACCTATGATGTGTTGGGTACTCTGGATCTGTGGAGACTGCACTTACCTTAGCAGTAACATAGACAGGCTACCAACACTTGTAATCGTACAACTCTATTTTATTTAACTCAGAGCTGTTAAGCATACTTGCACTGTGGGTCGACACTATGTTAGATTGACTGAAGACCTATGCCTAACCTGACTGTCTATATTGCTAGCACATGGTGGATTTTTGTGCTACTGGACTGCGGGCTCTGTCTCTCTCAGAGGCTGCATCCCGAATGAGCGGGAAAACTGGTGCCCTCTGTCTTTATAGTGACCGTGCTCTAACTGGTGATTGGCTGCTGTGTTGTGTGTGTGTTGATTGGTCTTGCAGTGTGTCAGTCAGTGTGTGTCTCTGCACCATCATATACTGAAGTGTATATTATGACAACCTACATATTCCTTAATTACCGTTTCAATTTTCTCACAAAATTCTTGGTTCCCCAAAAGCCCCACATCCAGTTTCCACCCCGGTCTCTGCGCTACCCCCTTCTCCAGCACCATATCCACCCAATGTGGAGCGTGATCTGATACTGCAGTTGCAGAGTATTCCGACCCCTTGACTCCAGCCAGCAAAGCCTTTCCCACCACAAAAAAGTCGATCCGCGAGTATACGTTATGGACCGCTGAGAAAAATGAGTACTCCCGTTCCCTTGGGTGCAGGAACCTCCAAGGGTCCACCCCTTCCATTTCCACCATTAGTCCAGCCAGAGCTTTCGCCCCTCCGATGGGACCAGCGAGCGCACCTTGGCTCCTGCACCAAGTTCCAGCGCCCCCCCCCCACTCCCCCCCTCCCCCCCCCCCCCCCCCCCCTCACCCCCACCCCCCCCCCACCCCCCGACAATCAGTTTGTGTGTGTCCAAGTCGGGAATGGCCCCAAACACCTCCTTTGCGAATCCCACATCGTCCCAATTGGGACCGTATACACTTAACAGCGCCACTAACCTCCCCTCCAGCGGCCCTGTCACAATCACATATCTACCCCCCTGATCTGCCACCACCTTCTCCATCTGGAAGCGTACCCTTTTGCTGACCAGTACTGCTACCCCTCGAGCCCTTCCGTCAAATCCAGAGTGAAACACTTGGCTAACAAAGCCCTCACCTGGTCCTTCACTCTCAAGTGAGTCTCCTGCAGCATTGCTACATCGGTTTTCAAACTTTTAAGATGCGCAAGCACCCTTGACCTCTTGACCGGACCTCCTAGCCCTCTCACGTTCTATGTGACTATACTTATTGGGGGTCTCTCACCCCCGCCCCCCCCCCCCCACCTTTCCTATCCACCATCATCATACCACCGGGCCCTGCCCCATAAGCCTGACTCGCCCCTGTCCATTGTTAACATCGAACCCCTTCCCCCCCTTCCAAGAACCCCCCCTACATTTCCCCCTGAAACAACATCTCCCAACATCCATCCCTTCCCCCCCTCTCGCTCGCCTCGTAGGCCCATTGAAGCCTGCTATCCAGGCTCCAACGTCCGCAGCCCTCCTGTCACCGCACCTCCGTTTACTAGCTGATTTTAGTTAGCTAGCGTGGGTGGCTCCCCCTGCCAAGACATATCGCCCCCTTCCACCCAGTCCCAGAGAAAGAGACAAAACAAACCTAACAATCCAACCCCTACAATTCACTAACATAACATTTAACCGTCGCAACACAGAACGCCATTAACTTGAACTCTGTAACAATGCAAAGAGAAGTAAATTTCAATACAAATCAGTAAAAAGAAAGTTGTAACATTTGTACATTGTCCAGCCGCTCAAACACGGTCCACCGTCTCCCTTCCAGTTCCGCTCTTCACGTCTGTCCCAAGCCTTCTGTCCTCATGAACGCCTCAGCCGCCTCAGCTGTCTCAAAATAAAAGCCTTTGGCGTTATACGTTACCCTCAACTTCGCCGGGTACACCATATCAAATCGCACCCCCTTCTTGTACAATGCCGCCTTCACTCGCCCAAATGCCGCTAGTCTTTTTGCCAACTCCACCGTCAAGTCCCGGAAGATCCGAACCGCAGTACCATCCTGTCATAATATACACCAGTATATCATGGTGCAGACACACACTGATGGACACACAGTGGGACCAATCAACACACACAACACCGCAGCCAATCACCAGTCAGAGCACACACACGATAAAGACAGGGGACATCAGAGTTCCCGCTCATTTGAGTAGCAGTTGGCTAGGAGCACAGAGCTCACAGCCTGCGACACAGACATTCACCATGTGCTGAGTGCATCAACTGGTTAGGACAAGGCAAAGGTCATTAGTTAAAGCTAGTATCGTATTTACCCACAGTTCAAGTATGTTTAAATAGTTAACCTTTTCATAAAATAGTGTTTCACTACTTAAGTGTTGGTGACCTGTATGTGATCCAGAACACCCAACACATCACATCCCACAGCACCTCACGCTTCTGCTTCACCCAGCTTAATACCTTCTCCTTCATGCAAAACTTATGGAAGCAGATAATTACTGCCCTTGGCGGCTCGTTCACTTTGGGCTTCGGCCTTAATGGCCGATGAGCTCGGTCTAGCTCGTACCGGGGGTTCTCACCCTCCCCCTTCAGCTCCGCCAACTTCTTAGCAAAGTATTGTGTTGGCCTTGGGCCCTCTGTCCCTTCGGGCAAGCCCACAATTCTCAAATTGTGCCGCCTTGAGCGGTTTTCCAAGTCTTCAAGCTTTGCTCGGAGTCCTCTGTTAACTTCCGCAGCTCGTCCCCCATCGAGGTGACCTGGTCGCTGTGTCGTGTCACGGCCTCCTCCACTTCCTTCATCTTCTCACCCTGCTCTCTCACCTCGGTTCTTGTTGCCACCGCCACGCTCACCGGGGTGATGGCCTCCTCCACAAATGACTTCAACTCGACCGCCGTCTCCTTCCTCAAGGCCTCCATGTACCTCGCAAACTGTTTTTCCAGCTCCACCGCCATCACCTCGGTCATCTTCTCCACCGTAAGTAGTGCGGCCCCGCCTTGCAGTTCGGCTTCCGCCATCCTGTCAACACTTTTGCTCGTCTTCTTCAGCGGTGAACCCGCGTTTCCTCCTTTCTTCGACTCTGCTCTTCGCATCCTTTAGCGGCTTATTGTTTTTTATCTTCTTTCTTTTCTCTTCTCTCCCTCTTCACCCTTCTGTCCTACATCAATCTGAATTATTCTTTTATTGTTGAAAAAGGGAGAGAAAAAAAACCTTTTACCAAACTTCCTTAAACCTTCTTTCTTTCTCCTCTACATTCACCTAGAGCTCCCCTGGGACCAGGCTTCAGCCTTCTTTCTTCCTCCAAGGTGAGAGCCATCCGATGTGGAGCACCCTCCCTACATAGTGCCCTGGCCTCGAGCCTGCCGCCTCAACCTCCTCGTAGCTCCGCCCCCGCTGCTCTGACCTCGACGCCGCGCTGGGCCCAGTGCCTCAGCCCCCGCCGCCCGCGCTGGCTGCTCGTGATGGCCCCAAAGGACGACGATAGTCGGGGGGTGCATGAAGACTCGGCGATTTACGCGAAACGTGGCCACCGGCGGGAGCTCTAGTTGCTGCGGCCGCCCTGCTCGCCCACGCCACCGGCGGTCGACCCCTTGAATTGATGGCAGCAATTCAATTATCTTACATATTAAACTCTTTCACTTTCTCCCTCCTGCTGTCCACCGAGCTCTGATCTCCCATGGAGACAATGGGCACTTTTAATCCATTTCTGGCTGTCCAAGGCCTCTTTGCAGCCACCTGAAATCAGTGAGATAGCCAAGATGATCCAGGCTGCAGCTGTGGTGCAATCCAAACAATGATTTATATTGTAGAGGAATGTTCACTCACTAAACTTGAAAGTGGTCTTAAAGAAGTCTATTTAGCCACTGACAAGGCTATTGCTCGGCTCTGTGACTTTCACACACTAATTCATGATAAGATATATGATGACAGGAATGCCACTGAATGTCAATATGAGGACAATAAGCTCGTTCTTGACGGAAATGTCAAACTAGAGCTCTTTCTTGACGGAAATGATCATTGCCTGGCAGTGGGACATGAACGTTACTTGCCACTTATCTGCCTAATAAACTGTAAGATGGCACAGTGGTTAAGCACTGCTGGCTCACAGCGCCAAGGACCCAGGTTCGATTCCAGCCTTGGGTGACTGTGTGGAGTTTGCATATTCTCCCTGTGTCTACGTGGGTTTCCTCGAGGTGCTTCGTTTCCTTCCACAGTCCAAATTTGTGCAGGTTAAGTGGGGTTATGGGGATAGGACGGGGGAGTGGGCCTCGGTAGGGTGCTCTTTTGGAGGTTCGGTGCAGACTCGTTGGGCTGAATGGCCTCCTTCTACACTGTTGGGATTCTATTCTATTCTATGGATAAGCCTTAATGTTGTTTAGCAATGCTGCATGTGGGCACAGATTAATTTCCTGACAAGTTGAAAATAGAATTGAACACTATGCAATCAACAGACACCCCCACTATGACCTTATGTTGAAGCGAAAGTAATTGATAAAACAGCGGAAGATGGCTCGGCCTATAGGACACTACCCTGAGGAACTGCTGCAGTGATGTCCTGGGGCTGAGATAATTGACCTCCAATAACCACAACCTTCTTCATTTGTGCCAGGTATGACTCAAACCAGTGGAGAAATGTCCTCAATTTTCACTGAATTCAATTTTACTCAATGTTGTCAGAGCCCATAGCCTTTGACATGTCCAGGGCGCTTAGCCATTTTATAAACTCTGGGCCTCATGAAGAAGTTAAGGTGGATCCACTTGGCACTTTGGGCTGCAAATGGCTTCAGGCTACATCCTACCCACTGAACCATTAGCCTCAGTTGCCACTTAAATAAGAAATAATAATCTTTATTGTCACAAGTAGGCTTACATTAACACTGCAATGAACTGTGAACTTACAGACCATCCTGCGCCCTTTCCAGACTAGCTTCTCAAGGTCATCCACTAAGGCCATCTGAATTCTCCTCGACTGAAAGTCAGCAACCTTCAACCAGCAATCGCTTGGATAGCACTGTATCAGAACAGTGGGACAGGCAAAAGCACATGGAAGACAGGTACCAGGGGAATACACATGGCATTCTTGACTTTTGTATCCAATATGGCATCATTTAATTTATGAATTCAGTTTGCAATGCTTCTTTTGTGGTAGTTTAATTTTTTCATTGTGGTCAAGCAGATGCGATGGTTCGTGACCATCAGCCAAGCCTTATCTCCCCAATTTACAAGCATCTGCTTATAACATTAACTTGGTGACGCTTGGTGAATAGAGATTTGGAATTGCAGTTACTAGTATCACACTCTGATATGTTCTTCGCTGACAGTGCAAGCGGGGGTGTACAGGTGCTTCCTTTGTTTCTCTTCTCCCCCCTCCATTTCTTCCAATGCTCCCTAATGCTCCTACTTCTCCACTGCTTTCTGTTTACCTGGTACCAAGGACTACAACTTTACCTTGGTGAATCTGCTCTGCTCCATACATCAGGGGCTGGATACTCCGCAGCCCCGCACCGAAATTTCATTCGGCACTTGGGTGGAGAATCCAATTTCACTCCGAAATCGGGCACGGCACTGGTCCGGCCATTCTCCGGGACCCGAGAAACGGCATGATCACTGAGTCCGCCGCGCGACTGGGGGTCACTTCTGACCGGCAGAGTTCCTGACGGCATGGAACTAACCTGCTATTGCCGGTCGGGATGCTGGCGTGGCGGCTGCGGACCCAGTCTGCGACTGTCCTGATTGGGGGGGGGGGGGGGGGGGACCAGGGTTAATATCCGTGCGGTCAGATCCTCGGGCGGGCGGCCGATCGGGAGGATTTACGTTTTCAATCTGCTTCCGCGATCCGAATCCGCCATGCGCTTGGCACGGCCGCCGGTGCGCATGCGCGGGCTCGTATCCACAGCTAATGCCGCGTGTTCACTTCACGTGCGAGTCTCTGGCATGAGTGAATGACATGTAACTATCTCTCACCGAATGGAGAGCCTCAGTGACCTTCCTTATGAACAGTTGGCAGCAAATAGTGTGATGTTGCAAATATCTCCAGCCTGGAAGGGGCCAGCCACATAAATGTTCATCGTTGCAATCACTTTCACAGCCACTCAGTGCAGTCCTTGGCCTACTCTGAGGTTGCAGTTGTGGGTGCAGTAGGCAACAGATTTCAGTGCTGATGACCGTGCTAAATTGCAGATGTCTGACATGTTGTTCCTCACCGAGGTTCAGGTAACAGTATTTCTCCCTGAACTCCTTGGAGAGATAAGGCTTCCAGCTGAGAGTCCTGCTCTCCCTCTTCTCACAACATCTCACCTCTGTTTATTCTCCAAGTCATGCTTCATTCTCAGGGGAATACCTAGCAGTACACCCATGTCTGGGAGAAACTGGGTTTGTGCAGAAACCTTGAAGTCTGCAAAACATCTCATTGCGTTACCACACCAATCCCTGTAGCCATTTGCAAGTTGAAATATGGAAAACACCAAACGCTTGTCGAGTTGTAACATAGGCCATAAGCAATCAGCCAGAAACTAACCTATAAGTAGTTGATGATCCCTATAAATAAAGTTGCCCGGCTTTCTTGCTGCTGAATGTGTGTTGAGAGGGCACTGGCTTAAGCTTGATACTCTGAAGTAGCACCATTGATATCAGGGGCGAAATTCTCCGGAAACGGCGCGATGTCTGTCGACTGGCGCCCAAAATGGCGCAAATCCGACGGGCATTGCACCGCCGCAAAGGTGCGGAATGCTCCGCATCTTTGTGGGCCGAGCCCCAACCTTGAGGGGCTAGGTCAGCGCCGGACGAATTTCCGCCCCGCCAGCTGGCGGAAAAGGCCTTTGGTGCCCCGCCAGCTGGCGCGGAAATGACATCTCAGGGCGGCGCATGCGCGGGAGCGTCAGCGGCCGCTGACAGCTTCCCACGCATGCGCAGTGGAGGGAGTCTCTTCTGCCTCCGCCATGGTGGAGACCGTGGCGGAGGCGGAAGGGAAAGAGTGCCCCCACGGCCCGCCCGTGGATCGGTGGGCCCCGATCGCGGGTCAGGCCACCGTGGGGGCACCCCCCGAGGCCAGATCGCCCCACGCCCCCCCCAGGACCCCAGAGCCCGCCCGCGCCGCCTTGTCCCGCCGGTAAGGTAGGTGGTTTAATTTACGCCGGCGGGACAGGCATTTTAGCGGCGGGACTTCGGCCCATCGGGGCCGGAGAATCGTGCGGGGGGGCCCGCCAACCGGCGCGGCGCAATTCCCGCCCCCGCCGAATCTCTGGTGCCGGAGACTTCGGCAACCGGCGGGGGCAGGATTCACGCCAGCCCCCGGCGATTCTCCGACCCGGCGGGGGGTCGGAGAATCTCGCCTCTGATCAGCATTGCACACCGTTAATCATCATCTTCTGCCTGCTTTGTATACTTGTGGTGAACATTAATTGAACCCATCCTCACACCTACACCAATATGGAGTCCAGCATGATTCATCCCACAAACTTGTGAGTGTGCCTGCAGTGTCATTTTGAGCTTGAAGGGCACATGCAACACCCAACCTTGTCTCTTTAATGTTATAATAACTAACTGCTGTAATACTGGGGTCATCTAGAAATTGGCAAATGCTTGAAAAGTCCTGGTTCCAAGGCAGAAGATGCAAAGCTTTCTCTTTTATATTTCTGACAATTTCAATGTGCAAGAATGTGCTTAAATCTTTTGGAGATATGTACATAGATATATAGGCAGAGAGAGAGAGAGAGAGAGATAAAGGTAGATCAATTGGTAGAAGGAATATTCTTTAGTTTCAGTCACTTGTGTATAATCAGCACTATGGAACATTAATATAATATAATTAGTTTCTGATGGTTTAATTATATGTGTTACCACATTCAATATTCAATATGTGATGAAGTAATTAAAAGTTGGCATCTTCTGAGGTTGCAGAATGCTGAGTTAATGTTATGTTCTTCTGAAATTACGGTGAAGCATTTAGGAAACAACATTAAATCTCCTGTCACTGATCTAACAAACAAAGCTATAATTATATGGTGATCATAACTTCCACAATGAATAGAGAAATAACAAACCTTAGCCTCAGTGGTCTGGCTTAATATTCACTCATTTGGAAGTTAATGTCTGGAGTGGAATAAAAGTTGGGTTTTAACACAATCGAACCCGACAAATTTAAAATATTCTCCATGTCACTTACCATAAAATCAGAGTTGCCCGAGTCATGGGTCTTAGAATAATGAAATAAGAACTGTACAAAAATGGAGAAATATTTTACCATAAAATACATTAAGATTCCTCATATATTCTCATTGTGTTTCATAATCTGCAATATAAATTGCTTACCCTTTTGGTTTGGCCCTTGTCTTCTGAATCCTGCAAATAGATTGTCCTGTATTAATGTTGGGCCTCTATATATAGTGTACAGAGCAAAACAGTACAGACCAACACACATGGGGCAAAATTGGATAAGGCCCAGAAACAGATGTGGGGATCAAATTGCACAATGTACCCACGCATATCATACCAATGCAAGCAGCAGGTGAACGCGTTGGTTCCTGTCCATTTTCATCTTTGTAGTGTTTGGACACCACTAACACATAGCAGAGCGTTTCAACATCTAAGCAGGAGGCTTAAAATCATAAAGGGATAGCACAAGTTAAAGCTACTCTGTGCTACCTAAATCAAACATCCATCTCTTAAATGGGAGATGCATTTAGAACAAGCGCTGGAATTCAACACAAGTGACTTTAAGTTGAAAAAGTCTCAGATGGCCCAGATGACAGAGAGGAGACTTCAAGATTCTCTGACTTATCACTGAAACTTTGATGCAGGAGGTCAATAGACGAGAGGGGTCCTTTATCCACAGATAGCCAGTAGGCCCTACAGACAGACTCGGAGAAGCCAATGGGAGATGATAGCTGTGTAGGTCAATGTCAACAGTGTGGCCCTGAGGACATTGTGGTTGTGCTGAAAGAAGTTCAAAGGCCTTCACAGCTCAGGGTAAGATACTGACAATATTGAATTCTTTACCCGTCAGTCTGGCCTCAATAAAACTCGAGATGGATTTGTAGGTACAGTATTATTTATTTTTAACCAACTTGCAAGGCTGACTCGCTCCACAGAGATTCGGAACACACAAGCGGTCTCCTGGAGCTAGTGAGATCGGAGACAAAGAAATCTCTGCAAACTTCATTCAAATGGCATCAAGTTTCACATACAAGATTCTCATACGTCACCCTATACACCTCCTGACCTGGCCATATATCCTGATTGGCTCACTTTGCATTCCTTAACCCTGGGCCTCTTGTTACCCAGCATCCTTTTCCCCCTCCTTGCCATGCTTTCTGAATCCCTTTGTCCTTTGTTTGTGAACTCACTACTATCAGACTTGCTCACATCTACATTATTGTAACTAATATTTGAACTAACTATTTTATATCACATTCGTTTGTTCAATTCCTCAATACAACTGAATGCAGCTGAAGCTAACTAGAGGTGACCGGCACAGCTGCTTATCCTCATCCCAATGGAGAATATTTTTAAAAAATTAATTTACAGCGTCGCTGGTTAGGCCAGCATTTATTGCCCATCCCTAGCTGCCCTTCAGAAGAAGATGGTGAATTGTCTTCTTAAACCGTTGTAGTCCTTGAGGTGTAGGTACACCAACTGTACTGTTAGGGAGGGAGTTCCAGGATGTTGCCCTAGCGACAGTGAAGGAATGGCGATATATTTCCAAGTTAGGGTGGTGCGTGACTTGGAGGGGAACCTCCAGATGGTGGGGTTCCCATGTATCTGCTGCTCTTGTTCTTCTAGATGGTAGTGGTTGTGGGTTTAGAAAGTGTTGTCTAAGGAACCTTGGCAAGTTCCTGCAGTGCATCTTGGAGATGGTACACACAGCTGCCACTGTTCATCGGTGGTGGAGAGTTTGAATGTTTGTGGAAGGAGGTGCAATCAAGTGAGCTGCTTTCTCCTGAATGGTGTTGAGCTTCTTGAGTGTTGTTGGAGCTCCACTCATTCAGGCAACTGGAGAGTATTCCATTACACTCCTGACTTGCACCTTATAGATGGTGGACAGGCTTTGGGGGGGTCAGGAGGTGAGCTACTAGCCGTAGGATTCCTAGCTCCTGACCTGCCCTGGTGGCCACAGTAGCAATGTGGCTAGTCCAGTTCAGTTTCTGATCAATGGTAACCCCCAGGATGCTGATTGTGGGGGATTCAGCGATGGTAATGCTATTGACTGTCAAGGGGCGATGGTTAGAACCTCCCTTGTAGGAGATGGTCATTGCCTGGCACTTGTATGGCGTGAATGTAACTTGCCACTTTTCAGCCCCAAGCCTGGATATTTCCATGTCTTACTGCATTTGGACATGGAGTGCTTCATTATCTGAGGAGTCACGATGGTGCTGAACATTTGTGCAGTCATCCGCAAACATCTCCACTTCTGACCTTAAGATAGAAGGGAGGTCATTGATGAAGCAGCTGAAGATGGTTGGGCCTCGGACACTACCCTGAGGAACTCCTGCAGTGATGTCATGGAGCTGAGATGATTGACCTTCAACCACCACAACCATCTTCCTTTGTGCCAGATATGACTCTAACCAGCGGAGAGTTTCCCCGCTGATTCCCATTGATTCCAGTTTAGCTCGGGCTCCTTGATGCCATACTCGGTCAAATGCTGTCTTGATGTCAAGGGCATCATTCTCAACTCACCTTTGGCACTGAGCATCCGTGAGCAGGTTATTGCTGAGTAAGTGCCGCTTGATAGCACTGTTGATGACTCCTTCCATCACTTTGCTGATGATGGAGGGTAGACTGATAGGGCAGTAATTGGCTGGGTTGGATTTGTCCTGTTTCTTGTGTACAGCACACATCTGGGCAATTTTCCACATTGCCAGGTAGATGCCAGTGTTAGAGTTGTACTGGAACAGCTTGGCTGGGGTTTGGCAAGTTCTGGAGCACAAGTCTTCAGTACTATTGCCGGGATATTGTCAGGACCCATAGCATTTGCAGTATCCAGTGCCTTCAGCCATTTCTTGATATCATGTGGAGTGAATCATATTGGCTGATATCTGTAGCTTCACCAGGTTGATACCTCATTTTTTTGATATGCCTGATGTTGCTCCTGGCAAGCTCTCCTGCACTCTTCATCCTCTGGCTTGGTGATAATGGTAGAGTAATGGGGGATATGCCGGGCCATGAGGTTGCAGATTGTGGCACAGTGGTTAGTACTGCTGCCTCACAGCTCCAGTGACCCGGGTTTAATTCCGGCCTCATGTGCCTGTCTTTGTGGAGTTTGCACTTTCTCCCCGTGTTTGCGTGGGTTTCCACCGGGTGCTCCGGTTTCCTCGCACACTCCAAAGATGTGCAGGTTAGGCCATGCTAAATTGCCCCTTAAGTGTCCAAAAGGTTGAGTGGAGTTGCTGGGTTACGGGGCCAGTTGAGGACTTGATAGGCCAAATGGCCTCCTTCTGCACGGTAAATTTTATGATTCTAAATACAATTCTGTTGCTGATGGCCCTCAGCACCTCATTGATGCCCAGTCCCAGTCTTTAGTTGCTAGATTTGTTCGAAGTCTATCCCATTTAGCAAGGTGGCAGTGCCACACAACACGATGGAGGGTATCCTCAATGTGAAGACAGGACTTTGTCTCCACAAGGACTGTGTGGTGGTGACTTCTACCAATACTGTCATGAACAGTTCAACTGCAGCAGGCAGGTTATTGAGGATGCGGTCAAGCATGTTTTTCCCTCTTGTTGGTTCCTTCACCACCTGCTGCAGTCCCAGTCTAGCAACTATGTCCTTTAAGACCCGGCCTGCCCGGTCGGTGGTATTACTACCGAGCCACTCTTGGTGATGGACAGTGAAAACCCCACCCAGAGCACCCTTGCCACCCTTAGTGCGTCCTCCAAGTGGTGTTCAACATGGAGGAGTACTGATTCATCAGCTGATGGTGGCCGGTACGTGATAATTACCAGGAGGTTTCCTTGCCCATGTTTAACCTGAAGCTATGAGACTTCAAGAGTCCAGAGTCAAATGTTGAGGACTCCCAGGACAACTCCCTCTTGACTGCATAACACTGTGCCGCCACCTCTGCTGCTCAGTCCTCAGTGCATTGCTCAACTGCTATGCCTTAGGCCATGGCCAGTGATGGGGGTGGAAACAATCAAAAATGTCAGTAAAATAAAAACAAAATATTATGGATGCCGAAGATCAGAAATAAAAACAGAAAGTGTTGGAAGAACTCAGCCTGTTTGGCAACATCTGTAGAGAGAGAAAGAAAGTTCATGTTTCGAGTCAAATATGATTCTTCTTCGGAACTCACGGCCACCCAACTCCTTTGAAATACCAAAGAATTGCCATGTCCAGGAGTGAGGAGTGACGAGGAAGAGACTTTGATAATAAAACACCATCACCCAATCTCTCACCTGCATCCAGCAGCCCAAACCCTGCCCCAACAAGTTAAGCCCTGACTACAATGATGTTGAGTGCCACCCCAAATGACATCAATACCCTCCTGACCCTGCCTACCCTCTGTTCACACAAAGCAAGGCACAGAAACCCCAAATCTTGTTCTCGCAGCCCACTCCGGCTGCTGTCCAGCTCAATCATATTACTCTCAGCGCTGCTACCTGGCTAACCTGTGGTTCTGGCCAAGTTACCCCACTCCCGCTGGTCGCCACCCCCCATTTCCCTGAGACATGATGCTGGCGCTTTCCTGGCCTTCTTCACAACTCCCAACTGCTGCTCTGCTCATCTCTTGGCTCTCACCTGGGTGGCTGGGCCTCAAGCCTCGACGCCCATGTGTGATCCTGCCTGGTTGCCTCGCTGCTGCTGACTGTCTGGCCTGGTAGCCTCTGTTCTTTTTGGTTGGTTGCCTGCCTGTCCTCCTCAGCCCTGGCCTGGAGGTCGAGAGTCTCCCCCCTGCTCTCCTCACTAAATACTTCGCAGCAGAGGCGGAGTTCGACTTTTGGGAACATATACAGCCACTTCTCAGTATGCCCCCCCCCCCCTCCATTGGCCGGGCCCCGCGCTGCAGCTCTGGGTGTTTCACTGCAAATCCGCCTCAGGCAGTGGAAGCTCAAACTGAAGTCACAAACTCAGCTTTTTACCATGCAAGTTCAGAGTGCTCAGGAACTGATTGTTCTCCTGCTGATGGCTGCTGTGCACTCTCTTCTATCTCAGTGTTTTTCAAACTTTTTTCCCCAGGACACACTTTTACCAACCGGCGGACCTTCGGGACCCATTGCCGGCCGACCTTCGCGACATACCATTATTGCTTACCTTTAATGTGGCAGGTGAGCTTGCTCGGTCCTTACTGTGGTAGTCACCACTGTTGTATATATCACATACGAGATGTAATACGGTAAGGCTCCTGTACTACAGGTACGGGAGTAGATACCTGCCTGCTGACTCCGCCCAGTAGGCGGAGTATAAATGTTATTGCTCAACAAGCTGCAGCCATTTCGGCAGCAGCTGCAGGAGGCTACGCAGCTCTGTTTAATAAAGCCTCGATTACACTCTACTCGTCTCGTCGTAATTGATAGTGCATCACTCACGCTATCTCTTGCTTCGTCATTCAATGTTACATTTTAGCTAAGGACTTCAGCTGTCGATTTAAGTTTTTTGCTGCATGCTTTGAAAAAAATAAAGAGGTTTGGCCCCATACTCGCCATGCTGAGTCTTTGAATGCCTTTGAAGATTTGAGGGTTTTAAACTTCATTTGTCAGCACTTCTCTGCATATAACACACATGAGCTTTGCATCCTGATTTCCATTGGCACAATTAGGGCTATACCTCAAGAAATCAACTTTAAACTGCTTTGTTCCCGATTTCAGTTTCTTCTTAATTGTTTGTTCACCAGAGGCCCTGGAGCTCAGGATCCAGCTCACACCAGCACTGCCTTGTCCTACTGTGGACTCTCCTGTGAAGCTCTCTCCAGCAGATTTAGTTGTGAGATGCTGTTCTGTTTGTGTCACTGGCCCTCTCTACCATATTACAAAATGACCCACCTTCAGTTCTTCACACAGTCCTGTTGCTTGCTTACTGGCAGCTACAAAATGGAGTAATCTCACCTCTATGATTTTGCACCCAAAGCATTGACGTGCCGGGCGCGTGACCTTCTCTCTGCCGCTGCCTCTGGCGGAAAGACTCATCGTTCATATTTAAAGGCCGGTCGCGGCCGGCATTCTTTTCTTTACTTTGAAACTTTATTTCTAATATCTAATTTTTCCAAATTTATGACTTTTTACTGCTAAAAATTAAATTAACTTCAGTTGAACATTTGCAGCCTTACATTTACACAAACTTTGTTTTAAATATATTCCCATTTCTTTAGAAATTTAACAAATTCTAGAAAATGTACCATCTTGTTTTTACTTTACAAACTACGACTTTAGAGGAGATGAAGTAACTTATCAAACACACACAATGTCACACTATTTCTTACTGGTTCCACTGCATTGCACTAACAAACATCCAAGTCACCTCCTGCTCCATTCTCACCAAATGCTCTGACTTCCTGGTTTCCAGAGAGTGGCGACACAAAGTGATGACTGTGTAGGTTTCTTCCAGTGTTCACATATGTCACCCCTATTGAGTGGGATTTTTTGATCAGTATTCCTCGCCAACAAACCTGGCCTGGCTTCCTCTCACTGTATCCATCCCAGTCACAGACCACTTCCTGATCAGTACTTGCTGTCGAGGGAGTGCAAACAGATGTTGTGCTGGACGTTTGACGGATTGACTAAGTAGCCGCAGGTTGCATACTGCCGATCGGTGGCGGGGGACGAGCCAAGCAGCGCACAAAGGAAGAGCACCAGTGCGGAGCTCCAAACTGGTGCCACCACTGTTAGCATCGCGTCCACGTGGACGCCCGTCAGCCCATCCTCCCTCCAACCCACTGTGCGCGGTGACCAGCACACGGCCCAGCCTCCCGCCGCTCGCCCCCTCAAACACCACAACCAATCGGGGACTGCAGTTGGGAACTTCTTCCCTCAATCGGGAATGCCACAACCGATCGTTCCATGACTGATAGTAATCGACTATTTTCTGATAGGTAAAAAAGGCTATTTTAATGTAAATATTAAAGCCCAGTTTTAATGCCCATTTTAAAATAAGGATTTCAGTACTCATAACCTCAGGCCATGACAAAACACATGACCTTAACAGAAGCACAAAGCCTGACACATGCATAAACTAATTGTAGATTAAAACATCTCTGCTGACAAAATGAACAAGCTATTGTTCTACGTTTGACATTAAGAAATGAGCTGTACCAGTAATCTAGATCAAGGTCGAAGTAAGCACCATAGCAATATGAAGGCACCATTGTTCATAATGTGGATAAAGTAAAGTCAGCAGAAAACCAGTAAAAACCAGTCTTGATAATAGCACAAATTCGCATTCCATAGCATGCACAAATATTCAAACATGAAACATCAGAACTTATGTTGCACATTGAGGATTGGCAGTTAACCATCGAAACAAATGTATTTAATTCTCACCCAAACCAATTAAGACAACATAGAGGTGTAGACAGATGGAAAATTCTCCTTAAACATGATGGTCCGTACGGCCATCTTTATTCCGGGATCATTCTATACTTTGATCTAACTACTCGCTATCTCTATTTTCATATTTTCACTTTTCCACTCTAACTCTTGAAGCTGTTTTGCTGGAAGCAAGAAACCATTTCTGTATTATTTTGAAAGTTAAATTGTTTATAAGTTACTTCCCTTTAAGTCCTTTTGCTAGCCGGACTCTATAGAGAATATATTTAAGTTTCTCTCAATTGTAATCAAGTAGAGGCAATAAAAGATTCTTATTTGCATCCGAGACGTTTAACTCAAATTTCTACTGAGTTTGTGTTGCGAGACTTCACTAGATCCGCAGGGTAGATCTCTACAATGACCCTCCCGACACCCACCCGCGACCCACCTGCAGGTCGCGACCCTGAGTTTGAAAACCCCTGTTCTATCTAGTCTTACATTTCTTTGTCCGATTTCTCAGCAAAGTGATCCCACTGCACATTGCAGTCGACTTATAATTCTGGAACCTTTCTCATCAGGTCGAACATCTGAAGCAATAAGTAAGAACTTGACAACGCCCCCGGGTGAGCGTTTGAACGAACACTACCAGCTCTGAATACTTCCTGCTGCACAGAGTCACAAGGCAGAGAGGCCCACTGTCCATGCTCTTGTTCGCCCTGGCAATCGAATCCCTGGCGATCGCCCTGCGAGGTGTGAAAGACTGGAAGGGCATCCGAAGAGGAGGCAGAGAGCAGAGTCTCACTCTATGCGGATGACCTGCTCCTTTATGTCTCGGACCCACAGAACGGCCTGAAAATAAACAGGAAGCTCCTAGAAAAGTTTGGAGCCTCCTCAGATTGCAAACTCAACCTGGGCAAGAGCGAGACATTCCCGGTGAACCTGAACGGGGGAGGGACAGAGCTGGAGGCTTGTTTGTTTATTGTCACGTGTACCAAGGTTCAGTGAAAAGTATTTTTCTGCAAGCAGCTCAAACAGATCAATTAGTACATGAAAATAAAATAAAATAAAAAGAAAATACATAAAAGGGCAACACAAGGTCCACAATGTAAATACAGAGACACCGGCATCGGGTGAAGCAAACAGGAGTGTAGCATTAATCAGGTAAGTCCATAAGAGGGTCATTTAGGAGTCTGGTAACAGCGGGCAAGAAGCTGTTTTTGAATCTGTTTGTGCGTGTTCTCAGACTTCTGTATCTCCTGCCCAATGGAAGAAGTTGGAAGAGTGAGCAAGCTGGGTGGGAGGGGTCATTGGTAATGCTGCCTGCTTTCTCATGGCAGCGGGAGGTGTAGAGTCAATGTATGAGAGGCAGGTTTGTGTGATGGACTGGGTGGTGTTCACGACTCTCTGAAGTTTCTTGCGGTCTTGGGGCCGAGCAGTTGCCGTACCAGGCCATGATGCAGCCAGATAGGATGATTTCTATGGTGCATCTGTAAAAGTTGGACATGCCAAATTTCCTTAGTTTCCTGAGGAAGTGTTGTGCTTTCTTGGTGGGAGCGCGACATGAGTCGACCAGGACAGATTTTTGGTGATGTGCACTCCTAGGAGTTTGAAGTTGTTAACCATCTCCACCTCGGCTCCGTTGATGCAGACAGGGGTCTACCATTCAAACTAGCCCAAAGCAAATTCCACTATTAGGGTACCCAGATAGCCCATGATTGGTCACGGATCCACAAGTGGAATCTGACGAGTCTGGCAGAGGAAGGTAAAAAGGACCTACAGAGATGGGATGCACTCCCGTTTTCCCTGGCAGGAAGGGTACAGACTATCAAAATGAACATGCTGCCGAGGTTCCTCTTCCTGTTCAGATCCATACCGACCTTCATCCCCAAGGCCTTTTTCCAAGGGATAGACAAAATGATCATGGCGTTTGTGTGGGGGTAAGAACACAACTATCCCCAAGCCGACACTGCAAAGGGGGAAAAATATGGGTGGCCTGGCCCTACCAAACCTGGAATACCACCACTGGGCAGCCACAGCCAAGAGGGTGAAGTGATGGATACGAACCTAACATGGAATGGGTGAGGCTTGGGGAATCCTCCTGCAAAGGAACGGCCCTCCGGGCCCTCGCCATGGCAGCGCTCCGAGGATATGGAACCAAATGAGGCAGCATTTTGGTTTAAACAGGTTGTCCTTCATGGCCCCCATGTCGCAACCACAATTCCTGCAAGCCATGCTTAAAAAAGGGAGACAGGATGGGGGGACTCTAGCGGTCAGGGACTTTTAATTCGGGGACTGAATCGCGACCCTGGATGAGCTAACGGAAGATCTGGAGCTACCAACAGGACAGGAACTCCGGCACCTTCAAATCAAACACATCCTCCGCAAGGGCACTGAGAGACACTCGGACTGGAGGAGCTAATAAACACGGACAGTAAGGAGAGGGGGAACTGTAGGGACATCTACCAATTACTTCTGGAAAAGGCAAGGACAACATTGGATGGGGCTCGGCAAAAATGGGAGGACGAACTCGTCTGCGCAAGGCTCAGCCTCATGCAGTTTAAAGTGATGCACAGAGCGCACCTAACCAGAACCCGAATGAACAGGTTCTTCCCGGAGGTGGAGGGTAAATGTGAATGGTGCCAGGAAGACCCGGTCAACCATACCCACATGTTCTGCACCTGCCCCAGACTTGTCGGGTTCTGGACAGTCATCTCCGTAGTGATGTCCAAGATTGTGGCGGTGAGGGTGGTGGGCTGAGGGTGGAGCCGTGCCCGAGAGCGGCAGTCTTCAGGGTATCGGACCAGCCAGAACTACACAGCGGGAAGGGGTCGATGCCCTGGCTTTTATTTCCCTAATCGCACGCCGGAGAATCCTGCTCGGATGACGATCAGCATCACCACCCACAGCTGCAGACTGGCTGGCACACCTGTCGGAATTTCTGCACCTGGAGATGATCAAATATACCATCCGAGAGTCGGACGATGGCTTCCACATACAATGGGGGCCATTCATCAGCCTGTTACAAGACCTGTTCGAAGGTAACAGTGACTCGGATGAAAGGGGGGTCTGAGGAGAGCAGACAAGAGCACACATAACGGAGAGGAGCAGAGGGGGAGGGGAGGCAAGGTGGGAACCCAGAGAAGTCGCAGAGAGAGACGTGGGGAAAAATAGGAGGAGGAGAGGGGGGGCAGGAAGGCCCCCCCCCTTCCCCACCACCACCAAACCCACCAAGACAACAACAGGAATGGCAGAAGAGAGGAGCAGAGCACAATACTACACCCAGGGCGAAAGGTGGTGCCAGGAAAGAGTCAGACTACTAACGGGAGAGGTGGGGGTGCGGGGGGGGGGGGGGGGGTGCAGGGCAGTCGGTGGAAAAATCTGTAACATTTGTAAATAAGAAAAGTCATACCATCTAATTATCAGGTGCAATATATGTTGAACTGTTACACTGTAAAAATTGGAAAATGCTGATACAAATATATATTTTTAAAAGAACTTACATTTATGTAAAGTCAGCCTCGCGTCCTGTAAACTTTCAAAAGTACTTCACAGGCAATTAAAAATTCTTGCTGTGCAGTAATGTTCTAACATCGGCAAATATGCAGTCAAGAACGTAGTAAGGGAATGTAGTGTTGCCAATCCTCCAGGATAATAATAATCTTTATTGTCACAAGTAGGCTTAACACTGCAATGCAGTTACTGTGAAAATCCCCCAGTCGCCACACTCCAGCGCCTGTTCGGGTACACTGAGCGAGAATTCAGAATGTCCAATTCACTTAATAAGCGCGTCTTTCGGGACTTATGGGAGGAAACCGGAGCACCCCGAGGAAATCCACGCAGACGCAGGTGACCCAAGCCGGGAATCGATCCCGGGTCTGTGGCGCTGTGAAGCCACAGTGCTGGATCAATCTCCAGGACACTGCTGTGTGCAACCCTGGAAAAATATCATCGGGATATTGAAAAAGATAGCTTTTTTGTCATTTTCTTTGAACTTTTCTCTTTACTGGAATAAAAATATTTAAAATGGGGGGGATAAAGGCTGTTCGGCTGACTTTCAATCCAATTGGGAAATGAGTCTTTTTGCTTTCCAATTAGCATAGGAAGGCAATGCCTCATAAGGAGGACAGATTAGCTAACTCATGGCAGGAACGTTGTGGCACCGGGTTCAATCCCGACCCCGGCTCACTGTCTGTGTGGAGTTTGCATATTCTCCCGTGTCCGCATGGGTCTCACCCCCACATCCCAAAAAGATGTGCAGGGTTGGTGGATTGTGGGGGGTGGGGGGGGATCAAGTTGTGACACTGGCTGGAAGCGGGGGACACCAGAAGGACCCACCCCATTCCCAGCAGGTCCTGCAAGAAATGAAATGAAATGAAAATCGCTTATTGTCACGAGTAGGCTTCAAATGAAGTTACTGTGAAAAGCCCCCAGTCGCCACATTCCGGCGCCTGTTCGGGGAGGCTGGTACAGGAATTGAACCACGCTGCTGGCCTGCCTTGGTCTGCTTTCAAAGCCAGCGATTTAGCCCAGTGTGCTAAACCAGCCCCGCATGATTAGACCGCAAGCTGTGGGGACTGAGGGTGGTGGTGGTGTGGGAGTGAGGCTGAGGGTGGGGGAGGGTGTTTGGGGGTTGACACGTGTCACGGGTAACCGCAACTATGGGGTCTCACTTCCTCGTCCGCGGTGGAACTCCACCTCGGCAACTTCCCTTTCTTCTTGCCCGCCGACCACATCCTGGGTACGCTGCTCGGCCACAGTGAGGGGCCACAGGTCCGGTGGTCCCCTCCCATTTTCTCCCGCTCCTGGCGGTCATCAGCGGCCTTCTCCTGGGGGGGGGGGGCGGGGGGAGGTAGTTAAACGATTGTGTGGGATGGGTGTTGGTGCCAAGGACATAGTGCTGCCGACTCACTTTGACTGTCCTGAGCAGGTTGTGCTGTTTCTTCCTGCACTGCAGGCCAGTCCGAACAGTGTTAATCGTGGCGCTGATCGCCTCTGTCACCTGCGCCCAGGCACGGCGAATGGCAACAGCTGGCAGCCTCCTTCCCGGGCAGAAGTGCAAGGTGGCCTGCCTCTCCTCCACCGCATCCAGGAGGGTCTTGAGCTCAGCGTCCGTGAAACACGGTGCCTCTCACCTTGCTACCATCTTGTTGGCTGGGATGGTGTGTGTGGGGAGTGAAGTGTGTATATGGGGCGGCAGTTTGTCAGCCTCCTGAGTGTCAATCCCGAACCGGCGCAATTTCTCATTGGAATAGATGGTGTTCCACGTTGCGCCGGGGCTAGCCCCTTAACGGTCGCTGAATCGGTCCGGGTACGGCGTCAGTTTTGCTGTCGTGGATGTCCGTGAACCCTGCCCCAGCATCAACACTTAGTCTCAGGAACAGAGAATCTAGCCTTTAACAACCATCTGAGCAGGCAGGAACTTTGTTTTAACGTACTGATCTAAGAGACTCCATAAATGGATCGATATAAATAAATCTATCTAGTAGACCTACGCTATCACCAGAAAGTGTTTCAGAGATTTTCCAATCGGTCTTCATACTTTTGGTTATCGTTCTCCAGGCTCAGAATTTGATTGTGTCCAATATTGCAATGGCCGAAGGTAACTGGAGCCCATTTCCATCCACAGTCCTCCAATCCTATGTTATTGTAGTCTGGTCCTTGAAATGGACCTGTCGATCAGCACTAACAGGAGGTCAACAGGTGAGCTGAGAAAACTGTCAGAAAACTACAAGAAGCCAATATCTGCTACTTAACATCAAGATTTGACTTGCATCAGGGAATTTACAATCCTATCCAATATGCTGACTTATGCATAGCATGAATTTTAGAAGTGCTGAAAGTTGTTGCATATTTGATATATTTCTCCATGTTAATGCTCAGCTTGTGCAGGGAGCAAACTCTACAGCAGAAGGGATGCCTGTTCCTTGAGGTCTGCTGAGATAGTAAGAAGTCTGACAACACCAGGTTAAAATCCAACAGGTTTGTTTCGAATCACTAGCTTTCACTCAAGTATCTGCAAATACTCGCATTCAAAGTATCATCTTGCATCTTTGACTTTGTCTATATATGTGGTGTGGAACTCACCTCTTCATTCACCTGATGAAGGAGCTGTGCTCCGAAAGCCAGTGATTAGAAAGGGAGGGAGTTCCAAGATTTTGATCCCGTAGTGAAGAAATAGCAATATAATTCCATGTAAGGATGGTGTCTGGCCTGGGGATAAATCTGCAGGTGGTGGTGTTTCCACGAGCTGCTGCTTTTGTTCTTTTAGGTGACACACGTCACAGGTTTGGAAGGTACTACCAAGAGTTGCTGCTGTCCATCTTGTAGATAGTAAATGTGACTGCCATTGTGCGAGGTACTGGAGGGAGTGCTTGTTTAAGTTGGTTGACGGGATATCAATCAAGCAGGCTGCTTTGTCCTGGATGGTGTTGAGCTTTTCGAGTGTTGTTAGAGCAATGCTAATCCAGGCAAGTGGAATATTCCATCACACTCCTGACTTAGATCATAGAATTTACAGTGCAGAAGGAGGCCATTCGGCCCATCGAGTCTGCACCGGCTCTTGGAAAGAGCACCCTACCCAAGATCAACACCTCTACCCTATCCCCATAACCCAGTAACCCCACCCAACACTAAGGGCAATTTTGGACACTAAGGGCAATTTATCATGGCCAATCCACCTAACCTGCACATCTTTGGACTGTGGGAGGAAACCGGAGCACCCGGAGGAAACCCACGCACACACGGGGAGGATGTGCAGACTCCGCACAGACAGTGACCCAAGTTGGAATCGAACCTGGGACTCTGGAGCTGTGAAGCAATTGTGCGATCCACAATGCTACCGTGCTGCCCCTTGTGCCTTGTAGATGGTGGACAGCCTTTGGGGAATGAGGAGGTGATTTACTCGCCTCAGAATTACCAGCCTTTGGCCTGCTCTTATAGCCACAAGTGGCACACAGAGAAGGTTAATAAGATAAGCACTCATGGGAGTTGGAGGTAATATATTAGAATGGATAGAGGATTGGGTAAGGCACAGGCAGTAAAGATTAGTGATAAATTGGGCATATTCAAGTTGGCAGGCCACAACTCATGAGTAGTGACTGGTGGAGTGCAGCGAGTATCAGTGCGAGGGCCTCTGCTATTTACAATCTATATCAATTACTTAGACAAAGAGCCAGAAAGTAATGTGTTATAACCTGCCTGGATCCTGTTGGCTGGGGACAATTGGTTACCCAATGAACTATTTTTATTAAAAACAGTAAACATTACAATTGAACAAAGCCAAACAGTGCAAACACTAATTTTGCATTTGAGAAACTGGGTACCCTCGCCTCTGTACCAATGTACGGGGGAGGGGGGGGAGGATATTCTGATTATTAAAACGGTTAACAACACAGCTGAACAAAAACAAAAGGTACAAGCACGAAACCTTGCACTGGAGAGACCAGATACCCTCGCTCTGTACCAACATAAGGGGGAGAAAGGGGAGGAGGGAAGGGGGTGGTGGGGAAAGAGGGGAAAGGGGGTGGTGGGGAAGGAGGGAGGGGGTGTTGATGGAAGGGGGCCCAATAGGGCACTGCCTGAACTATCTATGGAGGCAGGAAAAAAAAGAACCCTCAATTATAATGTGACATTTCCAGCAGCCCCCAGAGGGTGTGAGGGGCGATACAGTGTCAGGCACACGTGAGCCCTGCACCCCGCTGCAGAGAACCTCACGTGCACCCTCCACTCTCGACATTGGGCAGTCGCCCTCAAGGTCCTCCACCACACTCAGTGCGGCGGGCGACACGGGCCCACCAACTAACCCAGGGCCTGCCTCGATCCCGCCATCAGGATCATCGACAGGCAGGTATCCTCAGGCTCCTCCCGGGACCCCGGGCCAGAGGGAGGCGGTGGTGCAGATCCCTGCTCCATCCCCACCGCCCAGTCACAGAAGACCCCGGAAACAACTCGGCAAATAGCTCCAGTTTGGTGACGGAGGTGCCCGAAGACAGTGATTGGGACAGAGGGTCTTCCAAACCATAACCCGCTAAGAACCCAAGAAGCAGGGGGTTATTGCTGCCCCCCTCCCCTGAGAAATTGAACAAGTCCGGGGTGCTAAATTGCACTGAGTGGAACGGGCTCCTTAGGGTCCCGACCGACCCCGATGCACCCTGCTCAGGGGGCAGCGACAGCTTCTGGGTTTTCGTCCCGATCACCTTGCCTGTTTTCTTTTGGGGACTGGGCGTGACATCGATGGGAACAAATCTGGAGTTACGCCGTTTGCGGGGGAGAAGGTCACGCACTGGGGAGACCTCTATCTCTGGAGGCCCTCCCTGGGTTGTCTCCTTGTCCCTCAATGCTCCTTCCCCGAATTTGCGGCAGGGACAGATCACCCTTTAAGTCGAGGTCGTGCACCTCACCGCCGCCACCCTCAGGGGCCTGTGCAGAAATTCCGCTGGGCCCGGCATCCAATGCTGAAATGTCACCAAGCTGGTGTGTTGCAGGGTGATGGTGGGGCGAGGCGTAACAGCTGCACCCGAGCCGATAGCCAGGGGCACTGGGTCAGTCAGGGTCAGAGGAATCCGAACCCGACCGATGTCGAACCGTTCTATTTGTCTTCTTCTGCGCCTTCTGGCCACATGGGTGCTCCCTCATCTCCATACCGGCAGCCGAGGGTCGGTGGGCGCCGGCATAGCTCCAGTGGAAGGCGAGGGGGCGGTGGCACCAGCTGCAGCTGTCTTGGTGGGTGCGGCAGTCTTAGAGATGGAGCAATTTTTTCTAATATGCCCCACCTTCTTGCAAGCGTGGCATCGCACGCCACCCGCGGACCTGAAGACGCGGTGGGTTGTATCCCCGAAAGGGATCTCAAAAGCCCCTTCCAGGATCTCCTCCCGGGACAGGCGAACAAAGACCTGGTGCCGGAAGGAGGAAATATGTTTGAGGGTTGGGTCTCTGGTGCCGAACGGGAGCAGTGCCACCCCAGACTGTCCTTCCCCCAGTAGACGGAGATGGGGAGGAGGAGCACCAAAAGAATAAAGGGCGGGACATCAGAGAGAATAACTCTCTCGGCAGTGGTCTCCATGCGGGTCCACAGCCAGGTAGATCCCGCCCACCATGAGCCCCTTTTCCAGAGCGAGGTGGATGGCCCCCTCGGCTCTGAGAAAGGAGACAACCTTGCCATACACCTTCGAGGCTGGAACCAAGGCCGAATGGCCGACAACTTCGGCCACAGCACTGACGCAGGCCTCTATTGGTAGCATGATAGCACAGTTGTTAGCACAGTTGCTTCACTGCTTCAGTGTCCCAGGTTCGATTCCCGGCTTGGGTCACTGTCTGTGCGGAGTCTGCATGTTCTCCCCGTGTCTGCGTGGGTTTCCTCCGGGTGCTCCGGTTTCCTCCCACAGTCCAAAGATGTGCAGGTTAGGTGGATTGGCCATGCTAAATTGCCCATAGTGTCAAAAAACAGGTTAGGTGGGGTTACTGGGATGGGGTGGGCTTAAGTGGGCTGCTCTTTCCAAGGGCCGCTGCAGACTCAATGGGCCGAATGGTCTCCTTCTGCACTGTAAATTCTATGATTCTATGATTGACACGGTAGGGTGGACGTAACACTTCACCTCGGGTTTTTGTGTCAAGAGACAAAATGATGACAGAGCCATGGGAACAGTGGGGATGATGGAGGCCACCACTCCCGCATAGATGGCTTTAGAAGGCCCCGCCACTGACGTCAACAGCATTGCCACCATCCCGGTCAATGGTGGACGATAGGGGAGAAAGGGGAGGGAGGGAGCAACTGAAGGGGGAAAAAAGGGGGAGAAAGGCACAGGAGGATGGGGAGCAGTGGAATGGACCAGTGTCCCAAGTGCAAGGGAGAGGGGCGGGGCAGGAATGTGGGGCTGGTGCCCCAAGCACGACGGGGCAAGGCAAGCGGGCTGGTCTCCCAAAAAAGGTCTTCGATTCAGCGGAGGCTGGGTGGGGTAAAGGGCCTTCAGCCCAGCAGGGGTTCTGCAAAACAGTCCACAGATGTTATCCCATCTCAGCACAATCGGCATATGAGAAAGAAATAAAGTCCAGATGCACCAACCTTCCTCTCCTCTTCGTCCCCTTCCAGGTGTTGCAACAGCCTACTGTTTGCTGGGAGGCCTCTGGCCCTAGGGCCTTGCAGATGGAACAGTTACAGCCCCACCTCCCCTCCTTCTGCTGCAGGCTGTGGAAAAGAAGCAGTCCAGCAGTGTGTAAATCCAGTCCCAGGCTGGAGCTCAGGCCAGGCCAGGCCAAACCTTCACCTGTAGAGATTTATTTCCCTTTCTTGCAGCTCCCTGTAGCAGTCACTCAGCACCAAATAAAACAGGCAGCAGCAAATCTCTCCTCTCATCCGTTTTCCAGGCTGTATGGAAATCCACAGTTTAGGAGCTCACAGGACATACTCCTCTTGAAGCATGAGCTCCCTCAATGAAGAGGGCGGGGTAATCACTAGTAGTTGCAGTTGCATAAATCGAGCTGGCCAGTGTTTGGTGCTGAATTTGGTGCATTTGAGTGCTATAGTAAGAGTTTGGTGACCGAGGGAGTGCTGAATTTGGTGCATTTGAGTGCTATAGTAAGAGTTTGGTGACCGAGGGAGTGCTGAATTTGGTGCATTTGAGTGCTATAGTAAGAGTTTGGTGACCGAGGGAGTTAGGTGAGGAGGGAGTAAGGTACTCCTTTCATTTTGTTTCCGACATTTCCGCAAAGAGTGAGAAGAGAGCCAGGAGTTTACAGAAAGTGTAGCTGACTGGGAGCAGAGTCGGAGGGCGGAGATCTAGTTAGTCCACAGGGCAGCTATATTCTGTCAGGTAAGAGGGGATGGAGGCTAGGCCAGTTGCATGCTCCTCCTGTAGGATGTGGGTGGTGAGGGATACCACCGGTGTCCCCGCTGACTATACCTGCGGGAAGTGCACCCAACTTCAGCTCATCAAAGACCGTGTTAGGGAACTGGAGCTGAAGCTGGATGAACTTCGGATCATCCGGGAGGCAGAGGGGGTGATTGAGAGGAGTTACAGGGAGGTAACCACACCCAAGGTACAGGACACGAATAGCTGGGTTACAGTCAGGGGGAAAAAAACAAACAGGCAGACAGTGCAGGGATCCCTCGTGGCCGTTCCCCTTCAAAACAAGTATACCGTTTTGGATGCTGTTGGGGGGGATGACCTTCCAGGGGAAGGCCCTAGCGGCCAGGTCTCTGGCACTGAGTCTGGCTCTGGGGCTCAGACGGGAAGGGGGGAGAATAGAAAAGCAATAGTTGTAGGAGATTCAATGGTTAGGGGAATAGATAGGAGATTCTGTGGTCGCGAGCGAGACTCCCGGAAGGTATGTTGCCTCCCGGGTGCCAGGGCCAGGGATGTCTCGGATCGTGTCTTCAGGATCCTTAAGGGGGAGGGGGAGCAGCTGGAAGTCGTGGTGCACATTGGTACCAATGACATAGGTAGGAAAAGGGGTGTGGAGATAATAAATGAGTTTAGGGAGTTAGGCTGGAAGTTAAAAGCCAGGACAGACAGAGTTGTCATCTCTGGTTTGTTGCCGGTGCCACGTGATAGCGAGGCTATGAATAGGGAGAGAGTGCAGCTGAACACGTGGCTGCAGGAATGGTGTAGGAGGGAGGGCTTCAGGTATTTGGATAATTGGAGCGCATTCTGGGGAAGGTGGGACCTGTACAAGCAGGACGAGTTGCATCTGAACCAGAGGGGCACCAATATCCTGGGAGGGAGGTTTTCTAGTACTCTTCGGGAAGGTTTAAACTAATTTGGCAGGGGAAACTAACCGGATTTGTAGTCCAGCAACTAAGGTAGCCGATATTCAGGACGCTAAAGCGTGTAATGAGGCAGTGGGGAAGGGAACACTGACAAAGGAGAGTACCTGCAGGCATGGAGATGGGTTGAAGTGTGTATACTTCAACGCAAGAAGCATCAGGAATAAGGTGGGTGAACTTAAGGCATGGATCGGTACTTGGGACTACGATGTGGTGGCCATCACGGAAACTTGGATAGAAGAGGGGCAGAAATGGTTGTTGGAGGTTCCTGGTTATAGATGTTTCAATAAGATTAGGGAGGGTGGTAAAAGAGGTGGGGGGGGGGGGTTGCATTGTTAATTAGCGATAGTATAACAGCTGCAGAAAGGCAGTTCGAGGAGGATCTGCCTACTGAGGTAGTATGGGTTGAAGTCAGAAATAGGAAAGGAGCAGTCACCTTGTTGGGAATTTTCTATAGGCCCCCCAATAGCAGCAGAGATGTGGAGGAACAGATTGGGAAACAGATTTTGGAAAGGTGCAGAAGTCACAGGGTAGTAGTCATGGGTGACGTTAACTTCCCAAATATTGAGTGGAAACTCTTTAGATCAAATAGTTTGGATGGGGTGGTGTTTGTGCAGTGTGTCCAGGAAGCTTTTCTAACACAGTATGTAGATTGTCCGACCAGAGGAGAGGCAATATTGGATTTCGTACTTAGTAATGAACCAGGGCAAGTGATAGATTTGTTAGTGGGGGAGCATTTTGGAGATAGTGGCCACAATTCTGTGACTTTCACTTTAGTAATGGAGAGGGATAGGTGCGTGCAACAGGGCAAGGTTTACAATTGGGGGAAGGGTAAATACGATGTTGTCAGACAAGAATTGAAGTGCATAAGTTGGGAACATAGGCTGTCAGGGAAGGACACAAGTGAAATGTGGAACTTGTTCAAGGGACAGGTCCTACGTGTCCTTGATATGTATATCCCTGTCAGGCAGGGAAGAGATGGTCGAGTGAGGGAACCATGGTTGACAAGAGAGGTTGAATGTCTTGTTAAGAGGAAAAAGGAGACTTATGTAAGGCTGAGGAAACAAGGTTCAGACAGGGCATTGGAGGGATACAAGATAGCCAGGAGGGAACTGAAGAAAGGGATTAGGAGAGCTAAGAGAGGGCATGAACAATCTTTGGCGGGTAGGATCAAGGAAAACCCCAAGGCCTTTTACACATATGTGAGAAATATGAGAATGACTAGAGGGAGGATAGGTCCGATCAGTAGCGGGAGATTGTGTATTGAGTCTGAAGAGATAGAAGAGGTCTTGAACGAGTACTTTTCTTCTGTATTTACAAATGAGAGGAGCGATATTGTTGGAGAGGACAGTGTGAAACAGATTGGTAAGCTCGAGGAAATACTTGTTGGGAAGGAAGATGTGTTGGGCATTTTGAAAAACATGAGGATAGACAAGTCCCCCGGGCCTGACGGGATATATCCAAAGATTCTATGGGAAGCAAGAGATGAAATTGCAGAGACGTTGGCAATGATCTTTTCGTCCTCACTGTCAACAGAGGTGGTACCAGGGGATTGGAGAGTGGCAAATGTCGTGCCCCTGTTCAAAAAAGGGACTAGGGATAACCCTGGGAATTACAGGCGAGTTAGTCTTACTTCGGTGGTAGGCAAAGTAATGGAAAGGGTACTGAAGGATGGGATTTCTGAGCATCTAGAGAGACACTGCTTGATTAGGGATAGTAAGCACGGATTTGTGAGGGGTAGGTCTTGCCTTACAAGTCTTATTGAATTCTTTGAGGAGGTGACCAAGCATGTGGATGAAGGTAAAGCAGTGGATGTAGTGTACATGGATTTTAGTAAGGCATTTGATGAGGTTCCCCATGGTAGGCTACTGCAGAAAGTAAGGAGGCATGGGATAGTGGGAAATTTGGCCAGTTGGATAACGAACTGGCTAACTGATAGAAGTCAGAGAATGGTGGTGGATGGCAAATATTCAGCCTGGATCCCAGTTACCAGTGGTGTACCACAGGGATCAGTTCTGGGTCGTCTGCTGTTTGTGATTTTCATTAACGACTTGGATGAGGGAGTTGAAGGGTGAGTCAGTAAATTTGCAGACGATACGAAGATTGGTGGAGTTGTGGATAGTAAGGAGGGCTGTTGTTGGCTGCAAAGCGACATAGATAGGATGCAGAGCTGGGCTGAGAAGTGGCAGATGGAGTTTAACCCTGAAAAGTATGAGGTTGTCCATTTTGGAAGGACAAATATGAATGCGGAATACAGGGTTAACGGTAGAGTTCTTGGCAATGTGGAGGAGCAGAGAGATCTTGGGGTCTATGTTCATACATCTTTGAAAGTTGCCATTCAAGTGGACAGAGCTGTGAAGAAGGCCAATGGTGTGCTCGCGTTCATTAACAGAGGGATTGAATTTAAGAGCCGTGAGGTGATGATGCAGCTGTACAAAACTTTGGTAAGGCCACATTTGGAGTACTGTGTACAGTTCTGGTCGCCTCATTTTAGGAAGGATGTGGAAGCTTTGGAAAAGGTGCAAAGGAGATTTACCAGGATGTTGCCTGGAATGGAGAGTAGGTCTTACGAGGAAAGGTTGAGGGTGCTAGGCCTTTTCTCATTAGAATGGAGAAGGATGAGGGGCGACTTGATAGAGGTTTATAAGATGATCAGTGGACTAGATAGAGTAGACAGTCAGAGACTTTTTCCCCGGGTGGAACAAACCATTACAAGGGGACATAAATTTAAGGTGAAGGGTGGAAGATATAGGAGGGATATCAGAGATAGGTTCTTTACCCAGAGAGTAGTGGGGGCATGGAATGCACTGCCTGTGGAAGTAGTTGAGTCAGAAACATTAGGGACCTTCAAGCAGCTATTGGATAGGTACATGGATTACGGTAAAATTATATAGTGTAGATTTATTTGTTCTTAACGGCAGCACGGTAGCATTGTGGATCGCACAATTGCTTCACAGCTCCAGGGTCCCAGGTTCGATTCCGGCTTGGATCACTGTCTGTGCGGAGTCTGCACATCCTCCCCGTGTCTGCGTGGGTTTCTTCCGGGTGCTCCGGTTTCCTCCCACAGTCCAAAGATGTGCAGGTTAGGTGGATTGGCCGTGATAAATTGCCCTTAGTGTCCAAAATTGCCCTTGGTGTTGGGTGGAGTTGTTGAGTTTGGGTAGGGTGCTCTTTCCAAGAGCCAGTGCAGACTCAAAGGGCCGAATGGCCTCCTTCTGCACTGTAAATTCAATGATAATCTATGATTAATCTAGGACAAAGGTTCGGCACAACATCGTGGGCCGAAGGGCCTGTTCTGTGCTGTATTTTCTTTGTTCTATGTTCAATGTGTGGTACCGGTTAGAGAAGGAAGCAGCAGTGAACTACTGCTACTGCACATTTTGTTGTAAATAAAATTACTTTCTGTTTGATTCTAAAAACTCGTGCTGGATTCTTTGTGACCCTCACAAAACAATGTATCTCAGTTTGCTGACAAATGTTGGAATGCAAGTTGTGTGGAGGACACATAAAAATGATATAGACAGGTTACATGAGTGGGTAACACGACACTTAAAGCTGTAAAACCCAATTTTCTTACCCCAAAAGACAGAACAATGCCTGAACTTATACCAGCAGTTTAAAATAACTCTCGCAACACCCTGGAACAAGCAGTCTGCACCACCCAAAGTGAAGAGCACAATGAAAAATCCGAAATCAAAGAAGGTGATTTGTTCACTGAACATGAAGACAACGATAATAACTCTGAAACAAAAAGGGATGATTTGTCTATCGAACAATACACACAATACTGCTCAGACATGGCTGAGTTATTCGGATATGCTGATCACAGCATCAGCAACAAGGTTAAGAAGCTCAACACTACTCTTCTCATGGTAGATGAATCCAATACCATGGTGCCATGGCAGATCATCGATACATTGGATGACAGCAATACCCAAGACAAAGACGACGCCTCAGAGAGCACAGAACAATTCCATTAGAGAGAGCACAGATCGACTCGACAGCGAGAACACTGCACGGCTCCACAAAGACAGCGATGAAAACTCCACAGGGAGAGCGATGACAGACTCCACAGAGAGAGCGATGATAGACTCCACAGGGAGAGCGATGACAGACTCCACAGAGAGAGCGATGACAGACTCCACAGGGAGAGCGATGAAGGACTCTACAGGGCGAGCGATGAAAGACTCCACAAAGAGAGTGACGCAAGCCTCCACAAAGAGAGTGACGCAAGCCTCCACAAAGAGAGCGACGCAAGCCTCCACAAAGAGAGTGATGCAATCCTCCACAAAGTGCGACGCAAGCCTCCACAAAGAGAGCGACGCAAGCCTCCACAAAGTGCGACGCAAGCCTCCACAAAGAGAGCGACGCAAGCCTCCACAAAGAGAGCGACGCAAGCCTCCACAAAGAGAGCGATGCAAGCCTCCACAAAGAGAGCGACGCAAGCCTCCACAAAGAGAACGACGCAAGCCTCCACAAAGAGAGCGACGCAAGCCTCCACAAAGAGAGCGACGCAAGCTTCCACAAAGAGAACGACGCAAGCCTCCACAAAGAGAGCGACGCAAGCCTTCACAAAGCGAGCAATGCAAGCCTCCACAAAGAGAGCGACGCAAGCCTCCACAAAGAGAGCGACGCAAGCCTCCACAAAGAGAGCGACGCAAGCCTCCACAAAGAGAACGACGCAAGCCTCCACAAAGAGAGCGATGCAAGCCTCCACAAAGAGAACGACGCAAGCCTCCACAAAGAGAGCGACGCAAGCCTCCACAAAGAGAGCTATGCAAGCCTCCACAAAGAGAACGACGCAAGCCTCCACAAAGAGAGCGACGCAAGCCTCCACAAAGAGAGCGATGCAAGCCTCCACAAAGAGAGCGATGCAAGCCTCCACAAAGAGAGCGATGCAAGCCTCCACAAAGAGAGCGATGCAAGCCTCCACAAAGAGAGCGACGCAAGCCTCCACAAAGAGAACGACGCAAGCCTCCACAAAGAGAGCGATGCAAGCCTCCACAAAGAGAGCGATGCAAGCCTCCACAAAGAGAGCGATGCAAGCCTCCACAAAGCGAGTGACGCAAGCCTCCACAAAGAGAACGACGCAAGCCTCCACAAAGAGAGCGATGCAGGCCTCCACAGACAGCTTGAAAACTCCACAGGGAGAGCGATGACAGACTCCACAGAGAGAGCGATGATAGACTCCACAGGGAGAGCGATGACAGACTCCACAGAGAGAGCGATGACAGACTCCACAGGGAGAGCGATGAAGGACTCTACAGGGCGAGCGATGAAAGACTCCACAAAGAGAGTGACGCAAGCCTCCACAAAGAGAGTGACGCAAGCCTCCACAAAGAGAGCGACGCAAGCCTCCACAAAGAGAGTGATGCAATCCTCCACAAAGTGCGACGCAAGCCTCCACAAAGAGAGCGACGCAAGCCTCCACAAAGTGCGACGCAAGCCTCCACAAAGAGAGCGACGCAAGCCTCCACAAAGAGAGCGACGCAAGCCTCCACAAAGAGAGCGATGCAAGCCTCCACAAAGAGAGCAATGCAAGCCTCCACAAAGAGAACGACGCAAGCCTCCACAAAGAGAGCGACGCAAGCCTCCACAAAGAGAGCGACGCAAGCCTCCACAAAGAGAACGACGCAAGCCTCCACAAAGAGAGCGACGCAAGCCTCCACAAAGAGAGCAATGCAAGCCTCCACAAAGAGAGCGACGCAAGCCTCCACAAAGAGAGCGACGCAAGCCTCCACAAAGAGAGCGACGCAAGCCTCCACAAAGAGAACGACGCAAGCCTCCACAAAGAGAGCGATGCAAGCCTCCACAAAGAGAACGACGCAAGCCTCCACAAAGAGAGCGACGCAAGCCTCCACAAAGAGAGCAATGCAAGCCTCCACAAAGAGAACGACGCAAGCCTCCACAAAGAGAGCGACGCAAGCCTCCACAAAGAGAGCGACGCAAGCCTCCACAAAGAGAACGACGCAAGCCTCCACAAAGAGAGCGATGCAAGCCTCCACAAAGAGAACGACGCAAGCCTCCACAAAGAGAGCAATGCAAGCCTCCACAAAGAGAGCGATGCAAGCCTCCACAAAGAGAGCGATGCAAGCCTCCACAAAGAGAGCGATGCAAGCCTCCACAAAGAGAGCGATGCAAGCCTCCACAAAGAGAGCGATGCAAGCCTCCACAAAGAGAGCGATGCAAGCCTCCACAAAGCGAGTGACGCAAGCCTTCACAAAGAGAACGACGCAAGCCTCCACAAAGAGAGCGATGCAAGCCTCCACAGACAGCTTGGTGACAGACTCAAAAATGGAAGCAAACAACCACTCCATTGTGAACGCCATGCATGTACAAGACCATGAAGGTCAACCCACCGTATCTGAGCATCCACAAGCAGACTATGAAAGTCTACCAAGCTCATATAATCAACAAGAAGACAATGTAAGGCTACCAACTGTATGTGAAAACAATGTGATCACAATCGACATACAGGATGTGCAGGATCACAGCGAGACTGACAGAACTTAGCTCATCTGTACAGAAGCACTCAACATTCAGAGTAGGGCTACTCATGAGTCCAGAGAGACTACGCCAATTGAAATCTTGAAGACATTGACTCCAGAAGAGGAGCACCAAGACCCACAAGAAAATTATATCGTGAAGATTTTGACTCCAGAAGAGGAGCACCAAGGAAGCAAAGAAGAGGAATCAAATCCACCACAAATGACTGATGTCACCAACATCAATGCAACATCAGATCATTCTCACCATTCTCTAGACGAAACGCTCAATGTAACAGATACCACAAAGGACACTCGCAACAATAACTGTGACAATTACGCAAATTATCCATACGGAACACTCATTGAGCGCAACAAGAAAAACAAAAACCACAAGAAGCACAGCAGATACAAGAACAACAACAGCAAGAACAAAAACAACATGAAGCACAACAAGTACAACAAAACCCACAAGAAGCACTGCAGAAACAAGAACAACAGCAGCAACAAAAACAACAAGCACAACAAAAACTACAAGAACACCAAAAACAACAAGAAGCATAACAAAGACAACAACAAGCACGACAAGAACGACGAAAACAAAAACAGAAACAACAAGCACAACAAAAACAACAAGAATGACAACGAAAACAACAAAGACAGAAATGACAAAAACAACAAGAATGACAATGAAAACAACAAAGACAGAATCGACAGAAACAACAACAATGAAACAACGGCCTGTTCAAAATGGTACAACTCTGCACATGAAGGACAATGCCACAGCACACTGCAAAACAATGACAAGACTACAAACATGCCATGGCATGACAAAGAATCTCATGGATTCACATCTGCTCCAGAACAAGCAAGCGCATCAGCTTTCAAGGCAGATGACACACTAAATCGATAGCACAAGCACAAAAAAAAAGTCCACGTCAGTCAACACCAGTGGTTCGACCATTCAAACACCTCGGGATGACTTGTTGGTTACTTAACATGCAAGAACACTGACGACATTCACAAAGGAGTTGCAATATCAATATCACCACGTCAACAAAAGAAAAAAAAACTCACCGAACAAATTCATAAAGTTTGGACTCATAAATGTTTTTAATTCAGATTGGACCCATAAATATTAATTGGCTTTGTAAAATATCCAATATCATAATCACTTGTACAGATATACATATCATAAGTAATCTAACTGTTTTGTACAATTTTCTTTAACACTGTACAGAAAATATGTAAAGAAAAAAGGTGGATGTGGTGATCTGTATATTTGTATACATTAAGCAAGGGGTCAATGTAGATGCAATACAACTGAGCAATCACTAGAGAGAGCACGGGAGGTATAAAACAAGACAAACAGGATGTCAGAACACACATAACAGGGACGGGAGCTGCTGGGCAGACACAGACTGGCAGCACAGACGTAACATGGTTTAAGTGCTGAAGAGAGAACAAACTCACAATAAAGCATCTACTTCAATTTTAAGACTACGAGCGTTATTAGGACACAAGGAATAACACAAGCAGTTTGTCATGTTGAGAACATTGGTATGCACCCTGCACCAGCCATTATTCCAGGGGCTCGTAGTTCCCGACATGGGAACAAATCCCTTGAACCCACATTCGCTGATGAGTCACTGACAGAAAGAGGACCTATGGAGACTAATGCTGACACCTTCCTGTTTCTCACTGATACTGCAACGAGGAGATCATCAGGAAGATGAAGTCTGGATATTTCACTGCCTACATTATCACTCAAAAGCAAGAGAGAAGAAAGAGAAGATTGCGACAGAGGTGCCTGGCTCACCAAACGGAAGAACAAAACCCTCAGGACCAATGGCCAGGGCAGCATTGTCTGGATGCAGAGGATGAGCCTCATGGAGACATCATGTGTAGGTAGGTGGTTTATAAGGCCCAGAGTGCACAGAACTCCCATGTCTTATCTGCGGATGAGCGAGAAACAGTGTCGCTGATGCCTACACATGTCCAGGAATGTTTGGTTACTCACATTTGCCATGTTGTCCAGGAATTGGCACCCTGGGGATTAGGAGGGTATCCATTGCTGGTGGCTGGTAACTGCCGCACTGAACTTCTACATCTGTGGCTCTTTCTAAGGCTCAGATATGGGACTGCTGTGGGATCTTTCAAACATCCACATGCAAATGCAATTGTAAGGTCACAGACACCCTTTTGCCATGGCCCATGGTTATGTCAACTTTGATGGGAATCGGGCAAGCCAGGGTGTCAGAGCCTGGGCTTTCCCGATTCCCACAGGTAAAGGGTGTCATTGACTGTTCTCGTGTGGCTAAAAAAGCTCCTTGGCAACAGCCACAACAATATACAAACTGAAAAGGCTACCTCTTGCTCAATGTACAGTTACTCTGCTACCATCTGAAACTTATCATGCAGGTTTGCACCAGAAACCCAGGAAGTGTCTATGACTCATACATTTTGAGTAGATTGCAGATCCTGACATATTCAAGGAACCACACAGAATCCAGGGCTGGCTCCTTAGTGACACAGAGTACCTGCAAAGGATGTGGCTAATGGCACCTGTGCAGCAGCTTCAGACACCTGCAGGGAGAAGGGGCATGAGGCTCATGCTACTCCCATAGGCATCCGAAGGATGTGATTCTGAAGCCTGGACAGGGATCTCGGGGACCATCGTAGTATGCTGCACGTAGCACAACTTGGCTCTGCAAAGAGGGGAGGACTTGCAAGGTGATGAGATGCATGTACATTCCGATGAGAAAGACTTTGAATGGGATGAGAATGATGAGCTTTAGGAAGTTGGAGCTGCAGGGCAAGTGGCTGTACCATAGGCCTGATGAGTCAGGTGTGCGCATGACCTCCTCATTGTCACCAGGAAGATAGTGAATTGTGAGTACCTTCTTGGACAAGACTGCCCTCATGGGCAGTATTAACATCAGCTTTGCTATTCCTCTTATTTTACCCATGCACTTCAATATGAGAGTGAATGGTTACACATCAGGCTCATGTTGTCCTGATCTTTAGAAGGATTATGAACCCTCAGCAGCATGTGTCCTTGCTGAGAGGAGGTGCTAACTGGAAGAGGGCATCCCAGCATCAAGCATCAAAAGGTACTGCCTCTTCATGTGTCTCTCCAGCATCCCAGTTCCAACCACACCCTACAAGAGGTGGGAGCTGTTGTATGATCCTCAGTGGGCTCACAGCTGATGAGGCTCCTCAAGGCGATCCATCTCAAGCAACAGAACACACTCTGTATAACATAGATGGTGAATCAGGTAGTTCACATTTTGGACAAGGCAGTCGATAACATTCCAATGCTGTTTATGCATTTTAAGATATCTTAGTCAAGGGCAGCACGGTGGCACAGTGGTTATCATTGCAGCCTCACGGCGCCGAGATCCCAGGTTCGATCCCGGCTCTGGGTCACTGTCCGTGTGGAGTTTGCACATTCACCCTGTGTTTACGTGGGTTTCATCTCCACAACCCAAAGATGTGTAGGGTAAGTGGATTGGCCATGTTAAATTGCCCCTAAATTGGAAAAAATGAATTGGGTAATCTAAAATGTTTAAAAAGAGAAAAAAAAAGATATCTCAGTCATCTGTGCAGCAGTCTTCCAAATCGCAATGACATCCAGCCAATCTCAGATCGAGACCTTAGGCTGCATTTATCCAGGCCTCAGCATGACGATGTAAAAAACTTGTCTGCCAGACATTAATATGCCTCCTGTTTAAAACAGACATTGTGCCCTCATGGCCAGCCCTGGAGAATAGAGAAGTGTAGAGAGGGAGGGAAGTACAGTGCTTGGGCTTGAGCAACTGAAGGCACAGCCCCTAATAGTGGAGCAGTTATATTCAGGAATGCACAAGAGGTGGGCAGATATCTTGGAAGTTTAGGAAGGGGTGAGCCCATGGAGGAATTTGAAAACAAAGGTGAGGATTCTAAAATCCAGAAGTTGCTTGACTAGGAGCCAATGTAGATCACCAAGAACAGGGGTGATAGAGGATCGGGAATTGATGTGAGTTAAGACACAGACAGCAGTGATTAGGATGGCCTCATGTTTATAGAGGGTAGTGTTGTAATATGTCTTTAAGAGATAGTAGCATGCCATCATCAGAAGGGAAATATGTCATGTCTCAGTTTCACTTTGGCCTGTGATCAGGACACAGCACACAGCTCTGCTGCTGGTGTCTTCAGATTTTCTATCTATATTTGTTGGTTATGTGCCTAGTCTAAATAAATGAACCGACAACATGTTTACACAATCCTTTACGAGTGATTGTGTCATAAACACATGGTATTCAGCCATGGTAAAACAGCCTGGTAGCAAGATTAGGTAAATGTATGATATGATGAACCACCTTAGATCATGCTACATGGCATGAGATGACGCTCAATATTTTGCTCAATATTTTGGTCAGAGTGTTCAAAATGTAATGATGACTGCGAAAATCGGCAAGCTATGATTGACAGCTCCAGATCACGACAAAAACAGTTAAGTGTTTTCTACTGAGAAAAAGAGGAAGTGAAATTACTTAACATCTAAATGTTTATAAATATTGTGGTTATGTTCAAAGCAGGCTACTTGAAATCCATTCAAGCCTGAAGGGAAATTAAAATAAACAATTTAGACATCTGTCTCCTTGTAAGCTGTCAATTGTAGCCTACTAAAAGCTATTTCTCTTTGAAGTGAATAGCAGCCTTGCAGATCAAAGGATCTGAGGGGGCTTAAAGCCTTGCTATGTGCTTTTGACTTTTTATTAAATAACAGCTGCTGTTTTCTAGACATCTGTCTGAGGCAGCAGGTGTAAGGGGCAGGTGAGTGAAAAAACAGTGATTTATTTTCACTGTTTCTGCCTGGACTGCTCTTTAGCTTCCAGGCAGGGGTGACTAATGGGTAGGGAGTCTCTGATATGGGGGATTATCTGATACGAGGGTTCCCTGCAGGCCGCAGCATCACGGTGGTGTCGAGAATTTAATGCCCAGCCCATTAATAGGACCGCTGTCAAAGGGCATAAACCTCGATGCCGCAGACAGCAGGGACTGGAGCATCGTCGGGCACCGTCCGGCTTTCTCACTGACGCCACTACCGGCAGGCGGGTGGTGGAGAATCCCCCCATCGACTACATTAGAAGACCAGTTCAGTACCATGTTGAACTTATGCATTCATTGACTCGAGTTCATTATATTTCCATAACAGCCTACAGAAACCATAGGCCACTTTGTCAATAGATGTAAACAAAAGGGTAAGTAAGGTGATTTTTCAGATGCAGAGCTAGGAGACATAATTGTTGCATTTGTGATCGCATCCACTCCAATGCAAGATTTCCAGAAAGATTTGCTGGACAAGCTCAAAACATATAGCATTGAAAAGCTACTCAAGGACAGATGCAAGTATGAAGCAATTCTCGCAGATCGACGAAGCTTTATCATCTGAAGTACAACCCCAACTTTTGACACACTTACTAGAACACCAAAACCTAGCAAGACAGAAGTGTGACTTTCTGCATGCACCATGGAAATGCCTAGCTTTCCAGTGATTCTGCAAGGTATGTAGCAGAAAGAACCATTGGCAGTGAACTAGAGAAAAGGCTGATGCAGCCACAAAGAGCTATGCACTGATCCAAACAGATTGTACACAATGGGTATCTTCAAGCAATAAGAACAACCACCCGGTATCTATCATAAACATATGGAGAGGTGATTAACAAACCAGAAATTGACAATGATGTGCACAATGAGACTGAAAGCAGTGAGCATGTTTTACACCAGCAATCCTGTAGAAAACGTAGATGCCGTCATACCACCTGAAGGGTTGCCACGATTCAAATTATCTGCCCTAAGAAAGTTGGTAACTACTTATTATTGGCGAACATTCACACAGAAGTCCCAAAATCCTACCTCTGCAGATTTTTTATCCACAGGCATGGAAGGCCATGGCAAACCCTATTACTACGCAACTTTCAACATACAACAGTTCACTAATGCCAGGTGAAGCATCCACAGTCCTGGAGTACAAATACACATGTGTGTAACAGAAGTTCTACATTAGGCTCAGCAATTGAAGACATGCTGTAACCTTTCACTAGTTAAAATCCATGGAATCAGTCAGACATCATAGGCAGATCAGAAACTATTCTTTTCACCTCAATTCACAGCCTAGCATTGAAATATCCAAATGTTTTGACAAGATTATAGTCCCAAGGGAGCTGCAACATTATGCTTGCAGGGGAAAGCAAGTCTGTCAATTTATCTGGTACATTTTGCACAACACAAATGCCAGCAGCTACAAGAAATGGTGAAACATTCTATACTACAGGAACTGCAGAAAAACATAATAGAAGGATGGCTTGTTTCAACTCAGCAAGTCCACGAATACATGAGACCATTTGGGCCTTACCAGGATGAGCTAGGCATCTCCCGAGGAGTCATTTTTAAAGACAGGTATATTGTAATCTCTATGACCTGTAATTACTCTATTGTAATCTCTATGACCTTTATTACTCACACGGGGGCATAGATCAGTTAAGATGACTCACAAGAGAGTCAGTCTACTGGCTAGATATGAACAATGATGTTGAAGTCATCATCAAGAAGGGCGAGGCATGTGAAGAACTTACATCAAGCCAGCAAAAAGAACCACTGATTCCACATGAGGCTCCTACCCATCCTTAGACCAAAATCAAATGACCTCTTTCATGGCATTGATTTAATCGTCATCATCAACTACTTTAATAAGTACCCCAATATTTGATAATTGCATAATATATGGATCACAACTGTCTCACACACTCTTAAGGACTGTTTTCAGTTTATTTGGTGTGCTTAGAGAGATCATTACAGTTAATAGCCGACAATCTATTGGTAAGTCATTTTGGGATATGTGTGAGAAGTGGAATATCAATCACACTACTTCTCCTCATTACCCTAGATCTACTGGCCGAGCAGAATAAATGCCTCACATGGTGAATCCGTAACAATCAAATGTAAATAGACTAAGCAAGATCTGGACGTTGCAATGTTACATCTGCGAATGGCCTAAAGTCCATCAGAGTTCATGTTAGGCAGGCCAGTGCATACCAATTTTCGGACTCTTACCCATTCGACTCTCTCAGAAACTAGAGAGCAACTTTTAAAAATTCAAGAGAAGATGACCAATGTGCATGATAAAATGTGAGTACAGAATTTCCTAGTTTAGAGTTGGGACAGCAAGTTTGCATCCAGGATCCAACAGAAGGTACTTCGCAACCAACCAAAGTGTCAAGGGTTTGTTCAGAACCAAGATTCTATGAAGTCATTAAACATAGAGGTGCAACAGTGAGGCATAACCAAGAGGTCTATTTCAGCTGCTCAACCACCGTACAGTCCTATTACATCCAAGATAAGATTCCCAAATGCAACCAGGAACAATATCCAAAAATGACAATCCCATAGACACTGTACATTGGAACAACCCCTAGATAAGGTTACCATTACAAGATCTGGATGTATCAGCATGTTACCTCTGCGCTTTAGGGACTCACAAAATCTTCACTTTTATATATTTATATAATGGTGACTGAACACAAATTTGTATTGTAAATAGTTCTACTTCTTTGGAAGGGGGGGAAAGTATCTTTAAAAAGGGAGATGTTGTAATATACCTTCAGCATGCCATCGCTAGAAAGGAAGTATGTCATGTGATCCAGTCCTTTGGCCTTCGAGCAGAACATCGCAAACACAGACCTTCTGCTGATGTTGTCTAGCTTTCTATCCATGTATATGTGTTCCCATATGTATAGTTTAAATAAATTAACCCACAATGTATTTACCCAATTCCTTACGATTGATGCATTAGTGCCGTTATTAAAACACAATAGGTAGAATGTGGGACACCACCCAGAAGTGTATTGGACTAGTCAAATCTAGAGGTAATGACGGCATGGATGAGGGTTTTAGCAGCAGTTGGGCTAAGATGGGGTGAAGTCGAGCAATGTTACAGAGTTGGAAACAGACAGTCTTGGTGATGGCATGCATAGGAGTTTGGAAACTTATTTCAGGATCAAATATGACACCAGGGTTGATCTCTGACTGATGTGAGGGTTGAGACGTAGCTAGGGAACTAATTTTAAGCGGGGACCAAAAACAATGCTTCAATCTTCCCAATATTTAAATGGAGAAAGATCAGTCATGATCATGCTGAATGGTCAAGCAAGCTCAACTGACCATACAGTAAACTCGTGCTTCTATTTCTTCTGTTATTATGAGAAATTAGTTAATTATTTTATGTACTCGAGCATGACTGTCTCTGAGATTTCTACTTATGCATGTATCAGGTGTTACGTAGAAAATACAGTGGACTTCCGATTGCGGTGATGCGGAGCTAAGCCACGCGTTTCGGCAGCTCCAGCTCTCCAGAAGAGCCCCAACAGAGATTTTTTTTGATTGATCCCATGTGGGAAGGAGCAGTGAGGTCCCCCCCCACCCACAATATTTGGCAGGGAGCTGCGGTGGAGCAACGAGGAAAGAGGCCATGGAGCAGAGAACAAAACGGAGGGAAGAAGGCAAGATGGCGGAGGGCGGAGTGCAAGCAGCGTGGGGGCCAGACCAGCAGGAGTTCTTCATGAGATGCATGGAGGTGCTGAAGAAGGAGGTGCTGGCGCCGATGCTGCTGGCGATCGAGGGGCTGAAGGAGACCCAGACGACCCAGGCGGTGGAGCTTCGTGAGGTGAACGATAAGGTGAACACCAACGAGGACAATATCCAGGGCCTGGCGGTAAAAATGGAGGTGCACTAGGCGGTGCACAGGAGGTGGGCCGAGAGAATTGAGGTCCTGGAGAACAGGTCAAGGAGGAAGAACCTCCGGATTCTGGGTCTTCCTGAAGGTGTGGAGGGAGCTGATGCTGGGGCGTACGTGAGCACGATGCTCCATTCGCTGATGGGTGCGGAGGCCTCTCCGACCCCCCTGGAGCTGGAAGGGGCTCACCGGGTCCTGGCGAGGAGACCCAAGGCAGATGAGCCACCATGGGCGATAGTGGCAAGGTTCCATCGCTTCGTGGATAAAGAAAATGTGCTGAGATGGGCCAAGAAGGTACGGAGCAGCAGATGGGAGAACGCGGTGATCCGAGTATAGCAGGATTGGAGCGCGGAGGTGGCAAAGAGGAGAGCTGGCTTCCACCGGGCCAAGGCGGTGCTGCACAGAAAAAGAGTCAGGTTCGGCATGCTGCAGCCTGCGCGACTGTGGTCACTTATCAGGACAGACAGCATTATTTTGAAACGCCAGAAGAGGCTTGGACCTTTATACAGACGGAAAAACTGGACTCGAACTGAGGGGATGTGGTTGTATATGGGGTTGTAAATATAGGTAAAGAATATTTTGTGGGTGGGATGATGGATGGGGATGTGGGTAGAGTTCTGGTTAAAATTCCTAAAATTTCCTTTTTTCCTTTCTGTAGACAAAATGATGATGATGGGGAATGTGGGCGTCGGTCCTGGAGGGAGGTGAGACTCGGGGATGAGGGAACTGGGATGATGGCCGCAACAGGAGCTGCGCCACAGGGGGCAGGGCTGGTTCAGGAAAGCACGGGCTTTTTTCACGCGGCAAAAGGGGGGGGGGATGGAGGAAGGTAAGGAGGAGAGACTCCCACACGGGGAGATCAAAGGGAAGGCGGGGGAAGCCGGGGTCAGCAGAGGTCAGCTGACTCACGGAAGTAATATGGGGGGAGCAAAAGTGCTAGATGTGGATCTAGCGGGGGGAGGGGGGGGGGGAGGGATTCTAGGGTTGCTGCTTCACTGTCCGAGGGGGAACTGAAAATGGAAGAGGTGGTCGGGGCGGGGGTTCCCCACCTGGGGGACTGGAGGGTGTGGGAGGCGCGAGCACGGGACTGGCCTAAGATAGGAAATGGCTAGTCGGCGGGGTTGGGGGTGGGGGGGGGGGTAACCCCCCAATCCGGCTGATCACGTGGAATGTGAGAGGCCTAAATGGGCCGGTTAAGAGGGCCTGAGTGTTTGCACACCTAAAGGGACTGAAGGCAGACGTGGCCATGCATCAGGAGACACATCTGAAGGTGGCAGATCAGGTCAGGTTAAGGAAGGGATGGGTGGGACAGGTGTTCCATTCAGGGCTGGATGCGAAGAATAGAGGGGTGGCAATACTGGTGGGAAAGCGGGTGTCATTTGAGTCTAAGAACATAGTAGCGGACAAGGGAGGTCGATACGTGATGGTGAGTGGTAGGTTGCAGGGGACGGAGGTGGTACTGGTGAATGTATATGCCCCAAACTGGGACGATGCTGGATTCATGAAACGAATGTTGGGGCGTATTCCGGACCTGGAGGTAGGGAGTTTGATAATGGGTGGGGATTTTAACACGGTGCTGGACCCAGCATTAGATCGTTCCAGATCTAGGACGGGGAGGACGCCGGCTGCGGCCAAGGTGCTTAGGGGGTTTATGGATCAGATGGGGGGAGTAGATCCGTGGAGATTTGCCAGACCGTTGGCCATGACTTTTCTTTTTTCTCCCACGTACATAAGGTCTACTCCAGAATAGATTTTTTTGTTTTGGGCAGGGCACTGATCCCGAAAGTGGAGTGAACGGAGTATTCGGCCATAGCCATTTCAGACCATGCCCCGCATTGGGTCGAGCTGGAGCTGGGGGAGGAGAGGGACCAACGCCCGTTGTGGAGGTTGGATGTGGGACCGCTGGCAGATGAGGAAGTGTGCGGGAGGGTGCGGGGGTGTATTGAAAGATATCTGGAGGCCAACGACAACGGGGAGGTGCAGGTGGGAGTAGTATGGGAGGCGCTGAAGGCGGTGGTCAGGGGAGAGTTAATCTCCATCAGGGCTCACAGGGTGAAGAGCGAGGGCAGGGAAAGGGAGAGGTTAGTGGGGGAGATTTTAAGGGTGGACAGGAGCTATGCAGAGGCTCCGGATGAGGGACTACTCAGGGAGAGATGAAGTCTCCAGACGGAGTTCGACCTGTTGACCACAGGGAAGGCAGAGGCACAGTGGAGGAAGGCACAGGGGGCGATATATGAATATGGGGAGAAGGCGAGCCAGATGCTGGCACACCAGCTCCGTAAGAGGATGGCAGCAAGGGAAATAGGTGGAGTCAAAGATGGCAGGGGAACTACGGTGCGGAGTGCTGGGAAAGTGAATGAGGCTTTTAAGGCCTTTTACGAGGAACTGTATAGGTCCCAGCCCCTAGGGGGAAAGGAGGGGATGCGGCGATTCTTGGATCAGTTGAGGTTCCCAAGGGTGGAGGTGCAGGAGGTGGCTGGTCTGGGGGCGCCAATTGGGGTGGAGGTGCTGGTTAAAGGACTGGGGAGCATGCAGGCAGGGAAGGCCCCGGGGCCGGATGGGTTCCCGGTGGAGTTCTACAGGAAGTATGTAGACCTGCTAGCCCCGTTGCTGGTAAGGACCTTCAATGAATCAAGGGAGGGGGGGACCCTGCCCCCGACTCTTTGATTTTAAAGCGGGATAAGGACCCACTGCAATGTGGGTCATATAGACCGATCTCGCTCCTTAATGTAGATGCTAAATTGCTGGCAAAAATGTTGGCCATGAGGATTGAGGACTGTGTTCCGGGGGTGATTCACGAGGACCAGACGGGATTCGTAAAGGGTAGGCAGTTAAACACCAATGTGCGAAGGCTCTTAAACGTGATAATGATGCCATCGGTGGAGGGAGAAGCGGAGATAGTGACAGCCATGGACGCGGAGAAAGCCTTTGATCGGGTAGAGTGGGAGTATCTCTGGGAAGTGTTGAGGAGGTTTGGGTTCGGGGGAGGGTTTATTAGTTGGGTTAAGCTCCTGTATAAAGCCCCGGTGGCGAGTGTGGTCACGAACCGGCGGAGGTCGGAGTATTTCCGGCTGTATCGAGGGACGAGGCAGGGGTGCCCCCTGTCCCCTCTGCTGTTCGCATTAGCAATTGAACCTTTGGCCATGGCGTTACGGGAGTCGAGGAAATGGAAGGGGGTGGTTCGAGGGGGAGAGGAACATCGAGTGTCGCTGTATGCAGACGACCTGTTGCTGTATGTGACGGATCCAGTGGAGGGGATGGTTGAGGTAATGCAGATCCTACGGGAGTTTGGAGACTTTTCGGGCTATAAGCTCAATGTGGGAAAGAGTGAGCTCTTTGTGATCCATCCGGGGGACCAGGGAAGAGGGATAGAGGACCTACCGTTGAGGAGGGCGGAAAGCTTTTGATATTTGGGGATTCAGGCTAGGAGTTGGGGGGCACTGCACAAACTTAATTTGACACGATTGGTGAAACAGATGGAGGAGGATTTTAAAAGGTGGGACATGTTGCCACTCTCGCTGGCGGGTAGGGTACAGTCGGTTAAAATGGTGGTCCTCCCGAGATTTCTTTTTGTATTCCAATGCCTCCCAATTGTGATCACTAAGGCCTTTTTTAAGAGGGTAAGCAGGAGCATTACGGGATTTGTGTGGGCGAGCAAGACCCCGCGGGTAAGGAGGGGGTTCTTGGAGCGTAGCAGAGATAAATGAGGGTTGGCATTGCTGAATCTGGGTGGTTATTATTGGGCAGCCAATGTGGCAATGATCCGTAAGTGGGTGAAGGAGGGAGAGGGGGCGGCGTGGAAGAGGTTGGAGATGGCGTCCTGCAAAGGAATGAGCCTGGGGGCGCTGGTGACGGCACCGCTGCCGCTCTCGCCGACAAGGTATACCACGAGCCCGGTGGTGGCGGCAACGCTAAAGATCTGGGGGCAGTGGAGACGGCACAGGGGTGCGCCGGGAGCCTCGGTGTGGTCCCCGATCAGAGAAAACCATCGGTTTGTCCCAGGAAGGATGGACGGGGGATTTCAGAGCTGGCATCTGGTAGGGATTAGAAGAATGGGGGACCTGTTCATTGACGGGACGTTTGCGAGCTTAGGGGCGCTGGAGGAGAAGTTTGGGCTACCCCCGGGAAACGCTTTCAGGTACATGCAAGTGAGGGCGTTTGTGAGGCGGCAGGGTGAGGGAATTTCCACTACTCCCGGCACAGGGGATTCAAGATAGGGTGATCTCGGGCGTATGGGTCGGGGAGGGCAAGGTGTCGGCGATATACCAGGAGATGAAAGAAGAGGGGGAGGCTTTGGTAGAGGAGCTGAAGGGTAAATGGGAGGAGGACTTGGGGGAGGAGATTGAGGAGGGGCTATGGGCTGATGCCCTAAGTAGGGTTAATTCCTCTTCCTCGTGTGCCAGGCTTAGCCTGATACAATTTAAGGTGGTTCATAGAGCGCATATGACGGGAGCGAGGCTGAGTAGGTTCTTTGGGGTGGAGGACAGATGTGGGAGGTGCTCAGGAAGTCCGGCGAACCATGTCCATATGTTTTGGTCCTGCCCGGCACTGGAGGGGTTCTGGAGGGGAGTTGCGGGAGCAATATCTAAGGTGGTGAAAGTCCGGGTCAAGCCAAGCTGGGGGCTAGCACTATTTGGAGTTGTGGACGAGCTGGGAGTGCAGGAGGCGAAAGAGGCCAGCATTCTGGCCTTTGCGTCCCTAGTAGCCCGGCGAAGGATCTTGCTAATGTGGAAGGAGGCGAAGCCCCCCAGCGTGGAGGCCTGGATAAATGATATGGCTGGGTTTATCAAGTTGGAAAGGATAAAGTTTGCCTTGAGAGGGTCTGCGCAGGGGTTCTACAGGCGGTGGCAACCGTTCCTAGACCATCTCGCGGAGCGTTAGATAAAGGTCAGACAGCAGCAGCAGCAACCCAGGGGGGGAGGGGGGACATCATTCATGGGGGGGGGGTTCCTGTGGGGGGCATGTGAGCAAGAAAGCACATGAATGATCCGGAAACTGACAGGTACGGGAAGAATCCAATGTACAAAGTTCTGTATTTTATTGACTTGCCATGTTCATGTCTTGCCATGCGAGTTCTTTTTCTTTTCTTTGTTATGGGGGGGGGGGGGGGGGGGGGGGGGGGGTTGTTTGTAAGGTGGAAAATATTGTTATTGAAAAATTCTTAATTAAAATATATTTAAAAAAAGAAAATATAGTGCAGAAGGAGGCCATTCGGCCCATCGAGTCTGCACCGACCCACTTAAGCCCTCACTTTCACCCTATCCCGTAACCCAATTATCCCTCCTAACCTTTTTGGTCACGAAGGGCAATTTATCATGGCCAATCCACCTAACCTGCACGTCTTTGGACTGTGGGAGGAAATCGGAGCACCCAGAGGAAACTCACGCAGACACCGGAGAACGTGCAGACTCCGCACAGACAGTGACCCAGCGGGGAATCGAACCTGGAACCCTGGCGCTGTGAAGCCACAGTGCTAGCCACTTGTGCTACAGTGTTGCCCACAGTAGCTGGGGTAAGTTACAGTAGCTTATTTATTGTGAAGCTAAGGTGATCACTAATAGGTAGGCCAATGCCCGAAATGAACATTAGTAACAATGTGACCAATTACTCATTCCCGAGAGAATGAGACAGCACTGTCATCATGAAAGAATGAATATGAAGCTTGCAGCTCATATCAGAAGCTAATAGCGACATAGATGGGGAGGTGGTGGCACATGACTAGTAATCCAGAGGCCTAGGCTACAGCTCTGGAGACATGAGTTGCGAATCTCACTGCGGCAGCTGATAGAATTTTGTCATGTGCGAGTACCTTTAAGAAATGGATGTTTAAGCAATGTACCTTTAAGAAATGGAGCTGATCATATAACTGAAGTGATGTCAGAGGGTGGGGGGAGCTGAGCTCACTTCTGCTTTTGGTTTCAGTTTGAGGAGGCAGCTGGAAGTGTCTGTGTGTTTTGCTGAGAGCTGCAGGAAGAAAACACAGAGCTGGTCTGTTGATGTCTGCAAATCCAAAGACTATAAATATATTGAATGTAACCTCATGTCTATTTTTGAAGGTTTGAAGTCTTTTGGATGTTTAAAGGAACAGTTTGAAGGATTATTTAGTGTTGTAGTCTTTTGGGGTTATCTTTGAAGTAATGGGTGTTAAGATATTCAATGTTTGTTTTCAAAAGGTTAACTTGAGTTCATAGAATAAACATTGTTTTGTTTTAAAAACCATTTGTCCATAATTGCTGTATCACACCTGGAGAATACGCCGTGTGCTTCCCACACCACAATCTATTAAAAGTTGTGGGTCGGTTAAACTCCATGAAACACTTTGGGGTTCTGTAAACCCGAACCCATAACAATTTAAATTCAATTAATAAATCTTGAATAAAAAGCTAGTGTCAGTAATGTTGACCGTAAAACTATCAATGAATGTCGTATAAACACATATCATCCACTAATGTACTTTAGGGAAGGAAATCTGCCATTGTTACATGGTCTGGCCTACACGTGACTCCGGACCCACAGTAATGTGGTTTGACTCTTTACTGCCCTCTGAGGTGGCCTAGCAAGCCACTCAGTATAAGGGCTATTAGTATGGGTAACAAATGCTGGTCTTGTCAACAATACCCACTTCCCATGAACGAGCACATTTTAAAAAATAAAGTACACTGTTGTGCTCGGGTGACAATTGGAAACATAATAATTCAGCCAGCATGATAAATGAGTCATAGAAGCTTCTCCTTACTAATCTATTAGTGGAAGGTAGAAAACAAAGAAAATTGCCTCATACTGGTTCTTGCGTTTATGAATGGCCTAATTAATTGTTATTTACTCAGTTTTGACAGGCATGAAATCTTTGACTTGTAACTGCAACTCCTTCTACAAATCTTGTACAACTTATCATCTTCTGGGCTGTACCTGGACCACTTGATCTCCTCAAAGAAAATTCTGTATAAATACTTGTTATTACCTTGCCCTCAAAATATTAAGAGACAAAATTCCAGAAGATTTCTCCATCCTTCTATTTACTATCGAAAGTCAGCTTTGGTATTTCCTAAAATATGCACCATCGCAAAGCGCAATATTAAAATAAATCTGCCATAAAAACAAATTGAAGTTTGAAAAATTAATACATAATCTTATTCCATCATGTCAGATGAGTAGAGGTATTTATTGATTGTTTTATACTAAAGATTTTGCAGTCATGAAGTAAAGGGAAACTTAAAACTTTAAAACTAGCCGCAATGCAGTGGAGGAAATATTTATTTTATGGATTCCTAATTTGTGTCCAAATGTTGCATTGTGGCCTGTCATGCACAAAATGGACTGCATGCATCATATTGGCTTCGTCAACCTTGAGTCAGGAGACCAGCTTTTCTGAACCAATTCTCACAATTGCAGAAGTCTCTTCCCTTTTTCTTGACCAGAAATATGTGGAAAAGATTTGCAAGGGCAAATCTTAAAGTATGATGCCATTCAAGCAAACATCATCTATTATCATTCATTTGAATGCTTAATGTCTTGAAATCCTCCCCACTTCAGGTGACACTCACAAAGCGGCTATATAAAACACATGAAAATTCAATAAGAATCAAGAATGACTGTGGGGAGTGGCGGCAGCATGCAAACTTATGTGCTGCTTCCTTACTTTAACGGTTGTAACAACACGGATCACGCTGCTGAGTGGCTGCACACCTGAGCTGTTGATCCAAAATCGTGAGAGGCAAGCATTAGTCTCAGCTAGCCTCCACTAAGTTCATAATTTCATAAGATACAGGAGCAGAATTAGGCCATTTGGCCCATCGGCTCTGCTCCACCATTTGATCACGGCTGATCTCATCCTAGCCTTACTCCGCCGTCCTGCCCATTCTCCATAACCCTTCAACCCACTACCAATTAAAATCTGTCTGACTCCTCCTTAAATTTACTCACTGTCCCAGCATGCACCATACTCTCGGGTAGTGAATGCCACAGATTCACAACACTTTGGGAGAAGTAATTTCGCCTCAACTCTTGTTTTAAATTGCTATCTAAGATTATGACCTCTAGCTCTAGAATGCCTCACAAGAGGAAACATCCACTCCACGTCTACTTTATCCATACCTTTTGTCATCTTGTATACCTCAATTTGATCTCCCCTCATTCTTCTAAACTCTAGAGAGTATAGGCCTAAACTGTTCAATCTCTCTTCACACAACAAACCCCTCATCTCTGGAACTAACCTAGTGAACCTCCTCTGAACTGCCTCCAATTACTACTTCAATTAAACCTGCCCCTCCCAAAGGAGAAATGTATTTTGGCTGGAACAGATGCTCAGAGTCATTGCAAATGTATGTTTAACCCAAGAATAATCGAAGAATGACACAGTATTTTACTTCAAGGTATTCCCGTGCTGCACAGGAGGCCTTGGTCAAGGAAATGCAGGGGAACAGGAGTACTTTCAGACAAACTCCTAAAAGGCAGTGGAAGCAGATACCTGTGGTAGTCAATGCCAGGAGTTTAAGCAATGAAGACCTCAACTCAGTTCAATGAACTCACGCAAGTCTCATAGTCAGTAAATGCACCTTCAAACACCATATCCTACCAACTGGGCCTCAGGCAGTGCTCAGTGCACTGCACTACAGTCTCATCCCTCACCTCTCATGAATCTCTATTCAATCATCTCCAAAATTCATTGTTTTACCCAATCCTCACATACGTAGCATTACTCTAATCTTCGCATTCACATCTCACTGCTTTCACACACTGCCAGCTACTCAACCATGACCGGCACATCGCTTAAGGACATCATATCATATCATCATTCATCCTTCATTATTGAAGAATACCATCTTTATTTGTCATCCAGTTATTGAACTGTATGGGTGCGAATATGGCTGCTATGTCTTATCTTAGCAAGAAAGATTCTAGTGCAATGACAATGAGGCTGGTAGGTAGTTGGGGGCACTGTTCTCAGCGTTTTTAGGTGCCTTGTACTTGTTTTGAGCTGAAACTCTCCGTTGTTCCTCGTTTGCTGTTGTGTCATTGGCAGTTGCACTTCTCCAGTCTGGGCAATCCTGGGCAAGGTCTCCCATGGTGCAATGTCAATTTTGAAGTCCTTGAGGTAGGTCTTCAGGGTATCCATAAAGTGTTTCTTCTGGCTGCACTGGAGCCTGCTCAGCTCTGTAGTTGACTGTAGGATATTCACTTAGGGAGTCGGTTATCAGACATCCTGGTGATATGTCCACCCCATCAGGGCAGTTTTTGTTGTAACATTGTGAAGATGCTGACCATGGTGGTTCTCCGGTGGACCTCTGTGTCTGGGACTTCATCGAGAGCTTGCAGAGGCAGCAAAGATGGAAGCGATTCATTTTTTTGTGTGTCGCTGGTAGACAGTCCAGGTCTCACTCCCGTAAAGGAAAGTGAAGAGAACGACTGCTCCATAGATCTTGAGCTTGGTTTTTAGGCTCACCACTCTACGTTCCCATACTGAATGGCGAAGCCTTCCGATGAACAAACTAGCCTTAGCAATTCTGGCATCAGCTTCTTCATTAATATGAACACAGCGTGAGAGAATGCTGCCTAGGTAGGTGAACCTGTCCACAGCAGTCAGCTTCTGGGCGTTTACACTCACTGGCGGAATTTGATAGAACTTTCCTGGGAATGCTTGGAACGTGGCTTCTTTCTTCTTTTTGCTGATGTGAGACTATCACAGGATGTGGAAAAAAGGCCCATAATGTGCTGCAAGTCTACCTCACTTCCAGAATTTAGTGCACATTCATCAGCAAATAGAAAAGCTCGCAGTCTGTAAACAAGAACCCCAGTCTTGGCCTGGAGCCATCACAGGTTGAAAAGCTCGCCATGTATTTGGTACTTGATGTCTATGCCTGGGTCCTCATCCTGGAAGGCATCCATGAGCATGGCTGAGAACATGATGCTGAAGAGGGCTGGTGTCAATACACAGCCCTGTTTCACTACATTGGCGACAGACAAGGGGACCGAAGTCTCATTGTCCTCAAGGATGCGGGCCTGCATGCCATTGTAGAACTGTCGAACCATTTGAATGAATCCTTCTTGGAACCCAAATTTCCTCATAATCTTTCAGAGCATCTCACAGCTAACAGTGTCGAAGGCTTTGGTTAGGTCGACAAAGGTGGTGGTCAGCATTTTGTTCTTGGCATTTCTCCTGCAGTTGACAAACAGCAAACACCATCCCTACCTTTTCTGAAACTATACTGGCTCTCCGGAAGTAGGCCCTGCTCACGATGTAATATGAGCCGGTTTAGAACAATCCTGGCAAAAATATTTCCAGCAATAGACAGGAGAGATATTCCTCTGTGATTGTCACAGGACTGGTGGTTGCCATTGCCCCAGATTGCGGAGTCTTCTGGAACAGTGAGTAAATTTGAGGAGTAGACAGATTTTTAATTGGTAATGAGTTGAAGGGTTATGGAGAATGGGCAAGACGGTCGAGTTAAGACCAGGACGAGATCAGCCATGATCAAATGGCAGAGCAGACCCAATGTGCCAAATGGCCTAATTCTGCTCCTATATCTTTTGAATTTACAAACTTATGTGAGCAACGAAGGAGTTTTTAAAATCCTGTGGAAGGACCCCTTGCATCCATGTGATCTGGAAGAGCTGGGTGATCTTTCAAGCAGCTGTGATCCACTGTATTTATAGATCTCCACTGGAATTCGATCGGATCCAGGGGCTTTGTCACTTGATAATTGCTCAACTGCTTTCTCTGTTTCCAGCAGTGCGAGTGGGGAGCCAAGAGCAGGGTTGGTCTTAGAGCAGCCTTTTTATGGGTTCGTCATTGATTTGGGATGGTCTGTTGAGGATGTTATTGAAATACTCAGCCCATCTCTCCAGGGTTCTGAGGTTTCTCCGAGTAGCATCAGCATTGTTATGTCATTTTTATCAGCATAGGTTTGTATTTCATCTGCCTTTTGACTCAGCCACTTGTCCTGCATCTCACCTAGTCTCGTTGGACTGTGTTGCGGATGTTATCGTACAGAGTTTTTGGCTCTGGACTTGTCATTTAGATACGCTCTGTGTAACTTGTATTTTTCTTCAAAAAGATGTTCAATCTCAGTGTCATTTTCATCAAAGCAATCCTGGTGTTTGCGCTTGGTGGGAAGGGTATCCTGTAAACTGTCTTGTGCACAGTATCTCATAGGGAATTTCCTCAATATTTTTGAGAGGTTTGAAGGTCATTTAGCCTCTTTTCTAGAACAGTGAGCTGCTGTTGGATGTAGTCGATCTTCAGTCTTGAGATGTTCAGCCACTTGGAAATCTTCTTCCCTTGAGGTCTTTGCTTTGGCTGAACTTTCAGACATATTTTGGAGGCGACACGCCTGTGGTCAGCCCAGCAATCAGCGGCACACGTGCCCTTAGTCACCCTTACATCCTGTCTGTCATTATTCCTGACAATTCCGTGGTTGATGAGATGCCAGTGCCCAGAGCGAGGGTGCTTCCAGGACATCTTATTTCGGTTTGGGAGTTGGAAAACTGCGTTTGTGAGAAAAAGCTCATGCTCAGCGCAGACTTGCAGGACTGACTCTGGCGTTAAATCAACAAGTATGATCAGCTTGTCTGACTTTGATGTCATGAACCCGAGGTCTTCATAGAAGACCGTGTCTGCGTGGGTTTCCTCCGGGTGCTCCGGTTTCCTCCCACAAGTCCCGAAAGACGCGCTTGTTAGTTGAAATGGACATTCTGCATTCTCCCTCGGTGTACCCGAACAGGCGCCGGAATGTGGCGTCTATGGGCTTTTCACAGTAACTTTATTGCGGTGTTAATGAAAGCCTACTTGTGACAATAATAAAGATTATTATTAGAAGGTTAATTTGGTTTAAGTGAGGGAGAGTGTTGCACCGTCAGCCTCACTCCCTACACCCACGTCCACCTGTATCCAATGTAAGGACATGTCCAGACAGTTGGAAGTAGATCATGGCGCAGTGGATTACCAGGACATCTTCACTGTCTTGTCCTGCTCTTCGTGCTCCACAACATGTTGCTGATTCTGCCTTCCAGCCCGCTGAATGTATTAGTAGTTTCCTCCACGCTGTCCGCTAGGAACAGATGTCACATGGTCAGGCAGACAAGCCCTGTCTCACCAAGGGCTTAGGCCCATCGGCTACCCTCAGCTGGTTTAGCCCGCCTGTTGAGATGGTTTTCCAGGTGTGGCCATTGTCGCATGCAAACAGCTACTTGGAGCCACAGGTGTCCAATGCAGGCGATCTGCTCTGAGATCCCCTGACACAGGTATGAGACCCAACAGAGACATCCATATATCCCTTGCATCACACTCAATGGCTCATTCACAAAGTTTTATTTGATATAACTTAGCAAGTGCCTCCTGAGGCAGAGTAGTTGGATTGGAGTAGATTGCTCAGGCACAGATACTTTTTAATTATTCAATAATCCATGTCATAGGGCAGTGGGTGTGGAACTTACCACCTGAAAGGGCGGTAAAGGCAGAAACCCTCAATCATTGAAATCAAGAGCTGTGATAAAGTGGGATGAGGTGGGATCACTCCTTTTTGACTACCATTGACACAATGGGCGGAATCAAATGTTCTTCAGGAGGGAGACTCGGAGATAAAGGGGGGCCATATAAAATTGGGTGGGACTGGGGTTCCTTTAACCTGCCTGATAAAGGACAGCCTCCAGTTAAGGGCCGTATCGCACCTTGGCTGACATTCTACTAGCAGTGGGTGGGGCCACCAGGAAAACACTGGTAGCATGTCTGCGGTCGAATGGGAGGTCCCTCCTACTTGGGCAACCTGTACTCCATGGAGGAACCCATTGATGGAAATGGTCGCACACACATGGAGACCACCCCCCACCCCCACTGCCCCTCATTCGGATCTAACTGGCTGGCCTCGGCAATCATGCCTCACCCAACTTTTTTACAGGGCTCCACAGTACCAGCAGTGGTCACCGTTCCACTGCCAGTACAAAGGAACTGCCAGTCTAGTTTGACCAATATCTCTTTGAGACAGAATACCTGCCCTGAAGATGCTGTGGATCCTGTCGCCAACAAGCTAAGTGCCTGATTGACGTTTAATTTGGATGAAGGGGCCTGGAATGACCCTGGCATGGTTTCCACCTGCTCTCCTGTCCACTGCTGTGACCATTAAATTCTGCCAAATTGGACAAATGGTCTCTTTCTGTGCTTTTTGTAAATTTCCGTGACACTGTGACTGTCAATTACTTGTCTCTCCATAAACCTCTTCCTATCTCTCTCGCTCTCTCTCTCTCTCTCTCTCTCTCTCGAGAGAGAGAGAGAGAGAGAGAGAGAGAGAGAGAGAGAGAGTCAATTTTACGAAAAATACTATGGGGATCACTGAATTTTTCACTGAAGTTCACCAGGCTCCTATTAATGGAGCATATAGAACTGAGGCCTACTGTGCATCCAAGCATGGTGGGCATTTTAGTGTTCACAAGGTTTATTAAGGCCTTATGTTTAATTATAATCCAGCCTGATTCCCGTAATGGAGTTAGCGACCATAAGGAACACATCATTACTCATTGCTTACTATAAACAGGTACTGCAGAGGCCACCCTGTGGAAAACCTGTAATTCAAAAAGGTGCAACATTACGTGTCTCTGATCTACTAGTTTGCACACTGCTCAATATTCAGGACTCAAAAAAATCAATTTTCCTGCAGAGCATTGGGTCTTTCCTCTCAATATCCACCCCACAAAGGACGAGTTAGTGAATCAAACATCCTTCTAAGTTGTCAATTTTCATTTCCTGAAATATCTACTGTTTTATATTCTACCCTTGAGAGCTTGTCAATATGCCAGAGCAATGTACCAGGAGCAATATTTTAATATTGTAATGAGATGATATTGCATTTTAATGCAAGGCCAGCTGATTTGATTACAGCTGTTTACCACACCCTTGCAGCAGTGATCTTATTATTGCCCCCCAACTCGGTTTTATTTTGTTTTAAAAGGGAATCAATGAGTTTGTCCTTTAAATCAGAAAGCAACATTCTAAAACGAATGGGCGGTGCTATTTGAGAGAGAAGCATAATTATGTCAATCCATATTTCTAGCTTGTAACTTCTTTTTAATTTAAATCACCAGTAGAGCTAATGGCAAACTTAGTGAGCTAAAATTCCGAACATTTCATTGCATGAAATTCTTGCTTCACTGATGTAAATAAACAATTACCTGAGGCTGCTGCAGAATCATCAGGGCCATATAACACAGCTCTTCAAGTGTACTGGATGGCTGGAAAAGCAAAACATAAATGTCCTCAGAAACTGTTCCTCAGAATCCCTACAATTCATAGGGAGGCCATTTGGCCCATTGAGTCTGCACAGACACTCCGAAAGAGCACTCTATCTTTGCCCACTCCCCACAACCCCACTGTCATGTGAGAGTACCTTTAAGACATGGATGTTTAAGCAATGTACTTTTAAGAAAATAGTGATGTCAGAGAGTGGGTGGAGCTGGGCTTTAGATCAGCCATTTTGCAGTTTAGTTTTGCAGTTTCAAAAAGAGCTTGTGTGTGTCTGGGTGTTTCCAGAGAGCTGCAGTTTTAAAAAACAGCTTGTGTGTGTCTGTGTTTTTCCAAAGAGCTGCAGTTCAGAGAAAAAGAGCTTGGGGAGTGTCTGTGTTTGCAGTGAGCTGGACTTTGGCCATGAAAGACTATCTCTGGATCATTTGGGTGATTTAAACTCATAATAGTAAAGCCTTTAACCTGATGTGATTCTGTTTAAAGGTGTTAAGTCTCTTGGAAGTTTGAAGGAACATTTTGAGGAATTATTTACTGTTGCAATACTTTCTGAGTTATCTTTGAAGTAAGGGGTGTTAAGAGATCCAATGTTTATTTAAGATGTTACGTTGAGTTCATGGAACAAACATTGTTTTGTGTTTAAAAACCCACGTGTCCATAATTGTAATCCCACACCTAGGGAACAAGCCGTGTGCTAGGAAAAGCAACAAATACATTAAAGGGGGAGGTTGGTTGAACTCCATGATACATTTTGGGGTTCTGAAAACGCCTCGCCCATAACAATTGGGTGCTCGTCCGGAATAAAAGTCTATCTATTGGATTGGCTTTTGTGAACTTAAAGACAGTGAAGGATTGTTGCTTTTCCGGTGTGGTATTTTAGTTTAAGTGGGGAGAGTGTTGTGCACAATGGCTCTTTCAGAGGCTCAGAAGTTTTTGGGGTTGGAGAATGTCACACGTAGTACTTTACGGACAGAAACGAAAAGCAGACTGTTAGATTTGGCAAGAACATTGCAGTTAACATTACCTGACAAAATGCGAAAAGGTGAGGTTATTATGGCGGTGGTTAAGCATTTAAAGTTGCCTGAGATAGAGTTTGGCTCATTGGAAATGGCAAAATTCAGTTGCAAATTAAACAAATGGAACATCAGAAAGAAATAAAGCGGCTGGAATACGAGAGTGAGAGAGAGGAAAAAGAAAGAGAAAGAGAGAGAGAGAAAAAAGAAAGAGAAAGAGGGAGAGAGTAAAAAGAAAAGGAGAGAGAAGAAAGGAGAAAAGAATAGCCAGAGCAGAACAAAAAGAAAAAGAAAAGGAGATACAGATCAGGGAAAAAGATAAAGAGAGGAAGTTCGAACTTCAGAAAATGGCCATGAAACATGACAATTAGTTAAAATTGGCAGACGTAAAGGGAAACGTACAGTTAGATGGTAGTGATGAGGATAGTGAGAAAGAGCGTCATAGTCAAAGGCTTGGTGGGAATCTATTTAAATAGTCCAAGCATTGCCAAGGTTTGACGAGAAGGAAGTGGAAGCCTTTTTCATTTCATTTGAGAAGGTAGCTAAACAAATGAAATGGCCACAGGACATGTGGGTGTTATAGATTCAAACAAAGCTGGGAGGTAGAGCTAGTGAAGTGTTTGCATCACGACCGGAGGAGGTATCTGGAATGTATGAGGCGGTGAAGAAATCCATCTTAAGTGCATATGAGCTAGTGCCTGAAGCTTACAGACAAAGGTTTAGAAATTTAAGGAAAGAATTTGGTCAAACATACATAGAGTTTAAAAGTTTCAAACAGAGGAATTTTGATAGGTGGATAAGGACTTTGAAAATGGACCAAACGTATGAAGCTCTCAGAGAAATTATGCTTTTGGAGGAGTTTAAAAATTCAATTCCTGATGTAGTGAGAACTCATGTGGAAGAACAGAGGGTTATAACTGCGAGATTAGCAGCGGAAATGGCAGATGATTATGAATTAGTTCATAAATCAAAGATTGGTTTCCGACATCAGTTTCAGTCGGTGAGGGCTAGAAACTGGGGACATGAGAAATACTCAAGTGGTAAAGGTAAAGGTGATCTGATGGGAGACAATTGTCATGTAGAGTACTTTTAAGATATGGATGTTTAAGCAATGTACCTTTAAGAAAACTGTGATGTCAGAGAGTGGGTGGGGGCTGAGTTCAAGTCAGCCATTTTGCAGTTGGGTTTTGCAATTTAAAAAGTGCCTGGCTGGCTTTGCTGAGAGCAGTTTAAAAGTGCCTGGTTGTTTTGCTGTGAGCAGTTTAAAAGTAGCAAGCCAGTTTTGAGACAGCAGCTTGAGAAGTTCTGGTATGCTGTGAGTGCTTGAAGGGAGAAAGCCAGGTTTGAGAAAGCAGCTTGGGGTGCGTCTGTATGTTTCCAGAGAGCTGCAAGATTTGAAAAGCAGTTTGTTTTGCAGTGAGCTGGAGTTGCTGTGACCTCTGCCATAAAAGACCATCTCTGGATCATTTGGGTGATTTAAACTCATAATTGTAAAACCTTCAACCTGATGTGATACCGTTTAAAGGCGTTAAGTCTCGTGGAAGTTTGAAGGAACATTTTAAGGAATTATTTACTGTTGCAATATTTTCTGAGTTATCTTTGAAGTAAGGGGTGTTAAGAGATCCAATGTTTATTTAAGATGTTAAATTGACGGGCAGCACGGTGGCACAGTGGTAGCACTGCAGTCTCACAGCGCCGAGGTCCCAGGTTCGATCCCGGTTCTGGATCACTGTCCGTGTGGAGTTTGCACATTCTCCCCGTGTTTGCATGGGTTTCGCCCCCACAACCCAAAGATGTGCAAGGTAGGTGGATTGAACAGGCTAAATTGCCCCTTAATTGGAAAAAATGAATTGGGTATTCTAAATTTATTTTTAAAAAGATGTTAAATTGAGTTCATGGAATAAACAGTGTTTTGTGTTTAAAACCCCACGTGTCCATGATTGTAATCCCACACCTAGGGAAAAAGCCGTGTGCTAGGAAAAGAAACAAATCCATTAAAGGGAGAGGTTGGTTGAACTCCATGATACATTTTGGGGTTCTGAAAACACCTCGCCCATAACAGTTGGGGGCTTGAGGGGGATAAAAGTCTACCTATTAGATTGGCTTTTGTGAACTTAAAGACAGTGAAGGATTGTTGCTTTTCCGGTGTGGTATTTTAGTTTAAGTGGGGAGAGTGTTGTGCACAATGGCTCTTTCAGAGGCTCAGAAGTTTCTGGGGGTGGAGAATGTCACACGTAGTACTTTACGGACAGAAACGAAAAGCAGACTGTCAGATTTGGCAAGAACATTGCAGTTAACATTACCTGACAAAATGTGAAAAGATGAGGTAATTATGGCGGTGGTTAAGCATTTAAAGTTGCCTGAGATAGAGTCTGACTCATTGGAAATGGCAAAAATTCAGTTGCAAATTAAACAAATGAAACATCAGAAAGAATTAAAGCGGCTGGAATACGAGAGTGAGAGAGAGGAAAAAGAGAAAGAGAGGAAAAAGAAAGAGAAAGAGAGAGAGAGGAAAAAGAAAGCGAGAGAGAGGAAAAAGAAAAGGAGAGAGAAGAAAGGAGAAAAGAAAGAATAGCCTTAGCAGAACAAAAAGAAAAAGAAAGGGAGATACAGGTCAGGGAAAAAGATAAAGAGAGGGAGTTTGAACTTCAGAAAATGGCCATGAAACATGACAATCAGTTAAAATTGCAGACGTAAAGAGACACGTACAGTTGGAGGAGATGGATGAGGATAGTGAGAAAGAGCGTCATTGTCGAAGGCTTGGTGGGAATCGATTTAAATATGTCCAAGCATTGCCAAGGTTTGACGAGAAGGAAGTGGAAGCCTTTTTCATTTCATTTGAGAAGGTAGCTAAACAAATGAAATGGCCACAGGACATGTGGATGTTACAGATTCAAACAAAGCTGGGAGGTAGAGCTAGTGAAGTGTTTGCATCACGACCGGAGGAGGTATCTGGAACGTATGAGGAGGTGAAGAAATCCATCTTAAGTGCATTTGAGCTAGTGCCTGAAGCTTACAGACAAAGGTTTAGAAATTTAAGGAAAGAATTTGGTCAAACATACATGGAGTTTCAAAGACTCAAACAGAGTAATTTTGATAGGTGGATACGGGCTTTCAAAATAGACCAAACGTATGAAGCTCTCAGAGAAATTATACTTTTGGAGGCGTTTAAATTCCTGATGTAGTGAGAACTCATGTGGAAGAACAGAGGGTTATAACTGCGAGATTAGCAGCGGAAATGGCAGATGATGATTAATTAGTTCATAAATCAAAGATTGGTTTCCGACATCAGTTTCAGCCGGTGCGGGATATAAACTGGGGACATGAGAAATACTCAAGTGGTAAAGGTAAAGGTGATCTGATGGGAGACAATAAAGAGAGTGTACCTCAGATTAAAAAAGAAATCCAGGAGGGTGGAAAAGAAATGAAAAGTTTCAGATGTTTTCACTGTAATAAACTAGGCCATGTAAAGTCACAGTGTTGGTGGTTGAAGAAAAGCACTGGGAAGGCTGATGTGGTGACACAGGATAAGACAGTGGGTTTGTTAGAGTGGTAAAGGAAAGCCCAAGGGAAGCGAAGGAGGTGCAAACGATTGTGCAGCCTGTTCAAGAAGTAATTGTTAAGAAGGTGCCAGATGTCTTTCAAGAATTTACTTGTGTGGGTAAAGTTTACTCATGTGTATCAGGAGGAGCAGGTAAAGAAGTCACAATTTTAAGAGATACAGGGGCTAGTCAATCTTTAATGGTAAGAGATGAGGAATTATGTAGTTTGGGAAGAATGTTGCCAGAAAAGGTGGTGATATGTGGAATTCAGGGTGAGAGGAGTAGCGTTCCATTATATAAGGTAAGGTTGGAAAGTCCAGTGAAGAGTGGTGAAGTGGTAGTAGAGTAATAGATAAACTATCTTGTCCAGGAATACAGTTTATCTTGGGTAATTATATAGCGGGATCGCAGGTGGGAGGGATGCCTACTGTGGTTGATAAGCCAGTGGAAAATCAGTCAACTGAAGTGTTGAAGGACAAATATCCTGGGAATTTTCCCGATTGTATAGTAACAAGGTCGCAAAGTCACAGGTTAAGACGAGGAGAAATCAAAGAGTGAAGATGAAGTTGAAGTGCAATTATCAGAAACGATTTTTGATCAGATGGTTGAAAAAGAACAAGAACAGGTGGAGGATAAGGCGGATATCTTTAGTTCAGGAAAATTGGTGGAGTTACAACAGAAAGATGTAAAAATAAAACGGATATATCAGAAAGCATATACGGAAGAGGAATCTGAGAGTATACCAGAGTGTTATTACCGTAAAAATGATGTCTTGATGAGAAAATGGAGACCTGTACATATGCAGGCGGATAAAAAGTGGGCAGACGTTCATCAAGTAGTATTGCCAGTGGGGTATAGAGAGGAGGTGTTGCAAGTTGCACATGAGGTACCAGTGGGTGGTCATTTGGGAATAAGGAAAACTCAAGCTAAAATCCAGAAACATTTTTATTGGCCTGGACTACATAAAGATGCAGTTAAATTTTGTCAATCATGTCACAGATGTCAAGTGATAGGGAAACCTCAACCAGTGATAAAACCAGCACCCTTAATTCCCATTCCAGCATTTGAGGAACCTTTTACAAGGGTCCTAATCGATTGTGTAGGACCACTTCCTAAAACAAAAAGTGGGAATCAATATCTTTTGACTGTAAGAGATGTGGCTACTAGGTTTCCAGAGGCCATTCCAGTGCGTAATATTACAGCTAAAAGGATTGTGGAGGAGTTACTTAAATTCTTTACTAGATATGGACTACCCACAGAAATTCAATCGGATCAAGGATCAAATTTTACTTCAAAATTATTCAAAGAAGTTATGGGTAGCTTAGGAATAAAAACATTTAAATCAACTGCGTACCATCCAGAATCGCAGGGAGCATTAGAAAGGTGGCATCAGACATTAAAGACAATGTTGAGGGCGTATTGTCAAGATTATCCAGAGGATTGAGATAAAGAAATCCCATTCGTATTGTTTGCAATTAGGGATGCACCTAATGAGTCTACCAAATTTAGTCCTTTTGAACTAATTTTTGGTCATGATGTAAGGGGACCACTTAAATTGATTAAGGAAACATTGGTGGGTGAGTAATCGGAAATTACACTATTGGATTACGTGTCAAATTTTAGGGAACGATTAAATAGAGCAGGTGAATTGGCTAGACAACATTTGAAAGTTGCACAAAATGTGATGAAATGGGGAGCGGACAAGAAATCCAAAGTTCGTAGTTTTGCCAGTGGGGATAAAGTTTTAGTGTTGTTACAGTGTCCCCAGTGGGAGGGGAGCCTTTAAAAGCTAGGTTTTGTGGACCGTATCAGATTGAAAGGAAATTAAGTGAGGTGAATTATGTGGTAAATACACCAGATAGAAGGAAGAATCACCGAGTGTGTCATGTGAATATGCTTAAAAGGTACTTTGAAAGGGAAGGAGAGAAAAGGGAGGTTTTAATGATTCTAACTCAAAGTGACGAACCAAATCCAGATGACTGTGAATTTGACATACATCAAATTAAATTGGATAATGAGGATGTTCTTATAAATTGGGATGAATTGTTAAGTTACCTTCCAGAGGAAAAACGAACTGACCTGAGTTATTGATATCACATGGGCAAGTTTGTCGAGATAAATTGGGAAGTACTCAAATGGCTATACATGATGTAGAGGTGGTAAAAGCTGCTCCTATCAAATCACATCCATATAGATTGGCACAGGTTAACAGAGAGTTTGAGAGCCTGCTGAAGAATGGCATAATTGAAGTGGGTTGCAGCCAATGGAGCTCACCAAAAGTGATGATACCTGGACCAGATGGTACCCAACGGTTGTGTGTGGACTATCAAAAGGTGAATGCTGTTACAAGAACGGACTCTTATCCTATCCCACGTTTGAAGGATTGCATTGAGAAAGTGGGACAATCTGCTTTTATTTTCAACTTCCGGACATGGAAAGAACATTTAAAACATCGTATGGAGTTCTTCGATCGACTTCAGGAGGCGGGTTTGGTGATGAACCTAGCCGAAAGTGAATTTGGAGAAGCCTGAATCACTTTCCTTGCGGAGTTTCCGATACCTTCGCGACAAAGGGAAATAATGCAATCTCTTAGCATGAATGAATTTGATCGACCCTTTGTGCAAAAGATTTGTGGCGTGATTACTCCACTGATGGAATTGCTAAAGAAACCTAAAAAATGTCAATGGACAGCGGACTTTCAACAGGCATTTGACTGCCTGAAAGCTGTGATCACCAATGCTCCTGTATTGGAGAACTGCAAGGTGCTCTGTGGTCAGATTGAACTAAAGTATCTGATTCTAAAGAGAAATGCTGAGGAGTAGAGGAATGGATGGATCGTGCAGAGACTTTGTTCAAAGAGTCTGTCAATCGAGAAGGATTTTGGTTGGAGGAAGAAGAGCAAAGAAAAATGGACTATATTATTATACCTGTTTGCATGTGTTGTTTCTATTAAAAAACGAAAAGGTATATTTACTGTGTACATTTCTTAGTGGATGGTGCAAAAGTGAAAAATGAAACCATCTTGAAGTTGATGGGGTTTTTTTTTCTTGGGGGGAGGTGTCATGTGAGAGTACTTTTAAGACCTGGATATTTAAGCAATGTACCTTTAAGAAAACAGTGCTATCAGAGAGTGGGTGGAACTTGGCTTTAGATCAGCCAATTTGCAGTTTAGTTTTGCAGTTTGAAAAAGAGCTTGTGTGTGTCTGTGTGTTTCCAGACAGCTGCAGTTTGGAGAAAAAGAGCTTGGGGAGTGTCTGTGTTTGCAGTGAGCTGGATCTCTGCCATGAAAGACTATCTCTGGATCATTTGGGTGATTCAAACTCATAATAGTAAAGCCTTTAACCTGATGTGATTCTGTTTAAAGGTGTTAAGTCTCTTGGAAGTTCGAAGGAACATTTTGAGGAATTATTTACTGTTGCAATATTTTCTGAGTTATCTTTGAAGTAAGGGGTGTTAAGAGATCCAATGTTTATTTGAGATGTTAAGTTGAGTTCATGGAATAAACATTGTTTGGTGTTTAAAAACCCACATGTCCATAATTGTAATCCCACACCTAGGGAACAAGCCATGTGCTAGGAAAAGCAACAAATACATTAAAGGGGGAGGTTGGTTGAACTCCATGATACGTTTTGGGGTTCTGAAAATGTCTCGCCCATAACACCGCACATTGATCATGGCTAATCCACTTAACCTACACATCTTTGGATTGCGAGAGAAACCAAAGCACCCAGAAGATACCCACGCACAAACGGTGAGAACGTGCAAAATCCACAGTCACCCAAGGTCGGAATTGAACCCAGGTCCCTACTGCTGTGAGGCAGCAGTGCTAACCACTGTGCCACCATGCCACCCTATAACTCTTTACACGTATGTGGACTGTATAATCAGAATGACATATAGGTTCTCACCTGTGGCTGAGGAACTGCAGAAAGAAAGGAAGAACACAGGCCGTCTATCTAAAAACAAACAATTCGGAAATTAGCATCAGAAAGTGAAGAATCTCTCTCTTGGAAGCTTGACTGAATTCAGATCAACAACTACAAGACATGGACAGTGAATTTCTAAAAGAGAAATGGAGTGAAGTCACTCTGATCTATGCAAAGTTAAAATTTATTGAAGCAATTGCTTTATACAGTATCACAACAAATATTCTTAAATATTTATATCTGATACATGAATTTCTAAAAGTGAAATGGAGTGAAGTCACTCTGACCTCTGCAAATTTAGACAACAAATATTTGTAATCATTTATTTCTGATACAGCATGGACTAAATTAGTCTCAACATTAAATTAACGAAAAATATTCTGGTAATAAAAATAAGAGATCCAAGGCAATAAAAATAATTATTTGGGGTGGCACGGTGGCATAGTGGTTAGCACTGCTGCCTCATGGTGCTAAGGACCCGGGTTCGATCCCGGCTCCGGGTCACTGTCCGTATGGAGTTTGCACATTCTCCCCGTGTCTGCGAGGGTCTCACCCCCACAACCCAAAGATGTGCAGGGTAGGTTTATTGGCCACCCTAAATTGGAAAACAAAAATAATTGGGTACTCTAAATGTATAATGTTAAAAAAAATGTTTTAAAATATTGAAATAAAAACTAATTTAAATAGATTGTATTTTTAATCAGACAAATGTGTAGATGAGCTCAGGTCATGGTTGTGACTCTCGCATTTTAATAATAAATGGCATATTATGTGTACATACATTGCATTTTTCTGATTTCTTTCCTTTTTAAAAAAAATATTTTTATTCTCCTTTTTCACATTTTCTCCCAAATTTACGCCCACCAACAATAAACAATAAGCAGTAATGAATACAATGCCATTCCCCATACCAACAACAACACTTCCATCCTCCAACCAAACCCCCAAACTGCAGCCCGCATGTTAACATCAACAAATCACAAAAAGGAATCCGGAATCACCCATAGTCACCATTAACACATACAGTCCCACTCCCCCAACTCTCACAACCCACCCCCCTAATGTTCGATGCTATCCAATTCTTGAAAGTGCATAATGAATAACGCCCACGAATTGTAGAACCCCTCCATCCTTCCCCTCAGTTCAAACTTAAACTTCTCAAGAGTTAAGAATTCCAACAGGACCCCCCCGTCACGCCAGGGCACAGGGTGGAGAGGTTGCTCTCCATCCCAACAGGATCCGCCTTCGGGCGATCAACGAGACAAAGGCTACAACATCTGCCTCCGCAACCATTTCCAACCCTGGCTGGTCCGACACCCCGAATATGGCCTCCCGAGAGCCCGGGTCCAGTTTCACGTGCATGACTTTAGAGATTACCCTAAAAACCTCCTTCCAGTAATCCTCCAGCTTTGGACAGGACCAAAACATATGAACGTGATTTGCGGGGGGCCCCTGCAACGTTCACACACATCTTCTACCCCTTCAAAGAGCCAGTACGAAGTCTTACAACACCAGGTTAAAGTCCAACAGGTTTGTTTCGATGTCACTAGCTTTCGGAGCGCTGCTCCTTCCTCAGGTGAATGAAGAGGTGTGTTCCAGAAACACATATATAGACAAATTCAAAGATGCCAAACAATGCTAGGAATGCGAGCATTAGCAGGTGATTAAATCTTTACAGATCCAGAGATGGGGTAACCCCAGGATAAAGAGGTGTGAATTGTACCAAGCCAGGACAGTTGGTCGGATTTCGCAGGCCAGATGGTGGGGGATGAATGTAATGCGACATGAATCCCAGGTCCCGGTTGAGGCCGCACTCGTGTGCGGAACTTGGCTATAAGTTTCTGCTCAGCGATTCTGCGTTGTCGCGGGTCCTGAAGGCCGCCTTGGAGAACGCTTACCCGGAGCTCAGAGGCTGAATGCCCTTGACTGCTGAAGTGTTCCCCAACTGGAAGGGAACATTCCTGCCTGGTGATTGTTGCGCGATGTCCGTTCATTCGTTGTCGCAGCGTCTGCATGGTCTCGCCAATGTACCACGCTTCGGGACATCCTTTCCTGCAGCGTATGAGGTAGACAACGTTTTGCCGAGTCGCACGAGTATGTACCGCGTACCTGGTGGGTGGTGTTCTCACGTGTAATAGTGGTATCCATGTCGATGATCTGGCACGTCTTGCAGAGATTGCCATGACAGGGTTGTGTGGTGTCGTGGTCACTGTTCTGAAGACTGGGTAGTTTGCTGTTCAAAGAGCCAGTTCATCCTCGCCCTCGTGAGGTGTGCTCTATGTACCACCTTCAGCTGTGTCAGTCCCAACCTCGCGCACGAGATAGAGGCGTTCACTCTCCGGAGCACCTCACACCAGAACCCCTCCTCCATACCCTCTCCCAACTCTTCCTCCCACTTTGCTTTGATCCCTTCCAGTGGTGCATTCTCCTCTTCCAAAATAGCCCCGTAAACCGCCGTCACTACCTCCTTCTCCAGTCCCCCTGTCGACAGCACCTCCTCCAGCAATGTGAAGGCCGGCCCCACCGGGAAGCTCTGTATCTCCTTCCTGGCAAAATCTTGAACCTGCATGTATCTAAACATTTCCCCCTGCTCCAGCCCACACTTCGCTCCCAGCTCCATCAATCCTGCAAACCGAACCCCATATTATGGACTTTGATAGGTGGTATAAGAGATGGGAACTGTTTTAACCTTGAAATTCCGAAGCCCTCTAACGGAAATTTAAGTTAATAATAATAATAACCTTTTATTGTCACAAGTATGAAGTTACTGTGAAAAGCCCCTAGTCGCCACATTCCGACGCCTGTTCAGGTAAGCTGGTACAGGAATTGACCCCGTGCTGCTTGCCTTGTTCTGCATCACAAACCAGCCGTGGCAGCCCACTGAGCTAAACCAGCCTTGGTTGGATTGTGAATTAATATTGCGAATTACTGGATTATGAATTGATATTGCATTTAAGAAAACACTGCCTATTAGATCAAATGGCTGCTGCTAGAAAATAAAATTTGGGAAAGCAGTAATTCCCAGCGGTTTTCCTATTAAAAGCATACATTCCTGTAGTGGTGAAGAAAAGAAGAGCACCGTGATTGCCTAATTTCAAGATTGCCAAAATGTCAAACCCAGGCATCAGCACAGAGATGGGGCTACTGATAGATGGTCTGAAGATAGTTCCACTTTTAACCCGATTGAAAATCGAGACAAAAACATGGGCCTGGTTGCCAACTGGAGGCACTTGAACCCAAGATATTATGGGAAATAATTATTCTGTGTTATTGGTGTAATTCCAACATCATGATTTAATGAATTGTCCCACTGCGAACGAATGAAATAACCCATGAAACATATAATTCCGACACTGAGAATGATGAAGATGACTGCCATAAAGGAATTGTGAGTCTGGTGATGGCAGATGGCGACATAGTGGTATAGTGGTTAGCACTGTTACCTCATAGCACCAGGGATTCAATTCCAACCTTGGGTGACTGTCTGCGTGGTGTTTGCACTTTCTCCCCGTGTCTGCTTGGGTTTCCTCCGGGTGCTCCGGAGTCCTCCCACAGTCCAAAGATGTGCAGGTTAGGTGGATTGGCCATGCTAAATTGCCTCTTAGTGTCCAACAGTTAGGTGGGTTACGGGGATTGGGGGGGGTGGGGGGAAGAGTGGGCCTAGTTGGGGGGCTCTTTCAGAGGTTTGGCGCAGACTCGATGGGCCAACTGCCCTCCTTCTGCGTTGTAGGGATTCTATGAAGCATCGTGTGCACCGCATACTCCTATATAGTGGGGCAGAACCAGAGGGACAAAATATGATAGATCACAAGTTAGATATTGAAAAATACTTAAAATCAAATTGTGATAAACAGGAAGCGGCTATATGGTCCAGAGGTAATTGGCTCCCGTATTTCATATTGTCTAAAAGGATGGGATAACTGGAGGAATGCAACGATTGCGTGACGGCTGGAAAGTCTACTGGGAAATATAAGAACTGTCTGAATGTCCAGGATAATGCATTAACAGTGAAGGCCATGGACTGAAGAAGGGGATACAAGAATGGAAAATAAGGAAGTGTAGCCCAAACTATATTAATGGGTCGGATGATGAATCCCGGGTGAGAACACTTTCAGTGCGGTGGATAGGGCCTCAGATCGGGTGTACATGGGATCTAACAGTAGGAGGCCGTTAAGACTTCAACAGCCAAGAAGAGGTTACAGCTGGACTAGACAAAATAGTAGAGTGGTGGATGGTGAGCTATTACAACAAAGGAGCAGAGCAGGAGCCCTCATGACCGAGAGGTCTTGTCATGGCTAACAAGTTAGGGGGAATGAAGCGATACGGGAGGCTAAAAATGAGTTGAATAGAAAGGGGGAGGGGGGGAAAACTGGGCACACAGACAAGGCTGGATGTAAGCTTTGATGTTCTTCAACCGAGTACTATAATGAAACAACCCAAGATCCAGGACATCTTATGGGTGAACAAAACATTTAAAACAAGTTGGAGGAGTGTGTACTGAAGTTTACGTCTTTGGGTGACCCTAAGAATATAAAATTGATTATGTTCAGTGATGTCTTTCACGTAAACCTTGTACAGGAGGTTTCAAGTGCAGCGAGTTTTATAATATTTCTGTGCACGAAAATGGGAAATGTCCATTGACTTGAAAGCCAAAAAAATAAGACGAGCACTAAAGAGCACCCAGACTGCAGACTCTCACAGCTGACATGGCATTCTTTTTATAAAAATCATTAGGGAAAATGATGTGGGAATGACAAAGAATATGTTCCAACATAGCATTATATTGACAATTGATCCCTTTGGGATATCGTACACACCACAAAGAGTGTAAGTGAAAAAAGGTTATGAATTCATATTGTCAATCCAAAAGAAATGGTGAGAGAAAAGGAAATCTCTCCAATGAGTTGATAGTAGCCATGAGTCGTCAGATTGTTTCACCAAAATAAATGCCTGTAGTGTAAAATTAATGGGGGTATTAGAAGAGGGATGACTCAGGATTTAGTAAGGACACGGTGAGTCCACACAGACTAAGATTAAAGAATTTTGGTTTATTTACAATCGTTATATAGAACTCCCGTTAGATCCCCGGGTCTCTCCACGGTCAGTGTCTTACCGGCTGACCTTTTATAGATCGCTGAATGGAGTTCTCCCGTTACTCAGCAGGGGGAGCTCGTACTCCGCGAGAACCACAGAGAAGATAATCATTCCCACCCCGTAAGTCCGTTGAGGGATATGACACAAGATGTCAGTTCTTAAAATGTGTAACTTATTTCTCCATCTTCAGTTTTGTTTGTCGAAAAAGAAAATGAACTTGTTATATTTTTTCCTTTTTTTTAGAAAAAGAAGGGAATCTGTTAAAGTTGGAATTGTGCTGCAATAGATGGCATACTTTAAGTTAGGAATTGAGAGCAGCTGTGCCCAATTGGGTTAGAACGTCGTTATAAGAGTATAAAACTATTTCCTGTTGGAGGTGAGGAAAATAATGAGTCTGTACCTTAAGACAGGTTTTACAGACTTCCGGGTGCGGCGATGACCAGCTAAGTCGCACGTTTCGGCTGCTCCCGGTGGAAAGGACTTTTGGGCTCTTAATAGGAGCCCCAACGCCAATTTTAACGGCTAAAAACACTGTGCGATAAACCAGAAGGGAATCCCCCCTGGACACGGATAGAAAAAGGAGGGGAAAGTGGCCGGATTGCGGTGGATCCTCTAGAGCAGCGGCCAGGAAGGCAGGCGCAAAGCAAGATGGCGTCGGAAGGAGGCAGTTTAGTATGGGGCCCTGACCAACAAGAGTTCCTGCGGCGTTGCGTGGAAGAACTTAAAAAGGAGATGAAGAAGGAGCTGTTGGCCCCGATATTACAGGCGATTGAAGGGCTAAAGGAGGAGCAAAAGACCCAGGAGCAGGAGCTTCGGGTCGTGAAGGCAAAGGCTGCTGAGAATGAGGACGACATACAGGGCCTGGTGGTGAAGGCAGAGATGCATGAGGCACAACACAAAAGGTGTGTGGAAAGGCTGGAGGTGATGGAGAATAATGCGAGGAGGAAGAATTTAAGGATTCTTGGTCTTCCCGAAGGTGCAGAAGGGGCGGACGTCGGGGCATATGTGAGCACGATGCTGCACTCGTTAATGGGATCGGAGGCCCCGACGGGCCCGTTGGAGGTGGAGGGAGCCTATCGAGTTATGGCGCGAAGACCGAGGGCTGGAGAAATTCCTCGAGCCATAGTGGTGAGATTTCACCGATATAAGGACAGAGAGATGGTCCTCAGATGGGCAAAGAAAACTCGGAGCAGTAGGTGGGAGAACGCGGTGATCCGCGTATATCAAGATTGGAGTGCGGAGGTGGCGAGAAGGAGGGCAAGCTTTAATCGGGCCAAGGCAGTGCTGCACAAAAGGAAGGTTAAATTTGGAATGCTGCAGCCGGCAAGACTGTGGGTCACACATTAAGGAAAACACCACTACTTTGAAACGGCAGAAGAGGCGTGGACATTTATTGTCGAGGAGAAACTGGAATAAGCGGGCTAGAAAAAGAACGTTTGGGACAAAGTGGTGGGGCGAATATGTGGGGTGAAGAGGGGGAAAAGGGGGAAGAGATGATTTCCCAAGTTGTCAATCCTGCGACCCTGTAACTTTTCTCTCTTCCCCATGTCGTGGGGGAGGGGGGGAGGGAGGATGAGGAGCTGGGGGCGCCGGCCATTGGGGGCGGGGCCAAATGGGAAGCGCGGGCTTTGTTCCCGCGCTATGGTAATCATGGCGGGAACAGGGAAGCAGGAAGGAGGGGGCCTCGCACAGTGGGGGCCGAGGTCACGGGGGGAAGCCGAGGTCGGCCAGAGTTTGCTGACTTCTGGGAGCAACATGGGGGGTGCAATTACGCTAGTGAGGGATCTAGCGGGGGGGGGGTGGGGGGTTAACTGGGTTGCTGCTGCTGGGGAGAAGGGGGAGCTGGTATGGGGTGGGGTGGTCGGGGCGGGAGGGCGCCATTGGGGGGCGATACGGCTACGTGGGAACCGGGTGAGGAGCTGGATTGAAAAAGGAGATGGCTAGTCGACAAGGGGGGGGGGTAAAGAGCCCCCCAACCCGGCTGATCACGTGGAATGTGAGAGGGCTGAATGGGCCGATTAAAAGGGCACGGGTACTCGCACACCTAAAGAAACTTAAGGCAGATGTGGTTATGCTGCAGGAGACGCATCTGAAACTGATAGACTAGATTAGACTACGCAAAGGATGGGTGGGGCAGGTGTTTCATTCGGGGCTAGACGCAAAAAACAGGGGGGTGGCTATACTAGTGGGGAAGCGGGTAATGTTTGAGGCAAAGACCATAGTGGCGGATAGTGGGGGCAGATACGTGATGGTGAGTGGCAAATTGCAAGGGGAGGCGGTGGTGTAAGTGAACGTGTATGCCCCGAACTGGGATGATGCCAACTTTATGAGGCGTATGTTAGGACGTATCCCGGACCTAGAGGTGGGGAGGTTGGTGATGGGTGGAGATTTTAATACGGTGCTGGACCCAGGGCTGGACAGATCGAGGTCCAGGACCGGAAGGAGGCCGGCTGCAGCTAGGGTGCTTAAGGACTTTATGGAGCAGATGGGAGGAGTAGACCCCTGGAGATTTAGTAGACCTAGGAGTAAGGAGTTTTCGTTTTTCTCCTATGTCCACAAAGTTTATTCACGGATAGACTTTTTTGTTTTGGGAAGGGCACTGATCCCGAAGGTGACGGGGACGGAGTACACGACTATAGCTATTTCGGATCACGCTCCACATTGGGTGGACCTGGAGATAGGGGAGGAAAAAGAACAGCGTCCACCCTGGAGAATGGACATGGGATTATTGGCAGATGAGGGGGTGTGTTTAAGGGTGAGGGGGTGTATTGAAAGGTACTTGGAACTCAATGATAATGGGGAGGTTCAGGTGGGAGTGGTCTGGGAGGCGCTGAAGGCAGTGGTTAGAGGGGAGCTGATATCTATTAGGGCACATAAAGGAAAGCAGGAAGGTAGGGAAAGGGAGCGGTTGTTGAAAGAACTTCTGAGGGTGGACAGACAATATGCGGAGGCACTGGAGGAGGGACTGTACAGGGAAAGGCAAAGGCTACATGTAGAATTTGACTTGTTGACTACGGGTAACGCAGAGGCACAATGGAGGAAGGCACAGGGTGTACAGTACGAATATGGGGAGAAGGCGAGCAGGTTGCTGGCCCACCAACTGAGGAAGAGGGGAGCAGCGAGGTAGATAGGGGGGGTGAGAGATGAGGAGGGAGAGATGGAGCCGGGAGCGGAGAGAGTGAATGGAGTGTTCAAGGCATTTTATGAAAGATTATATGAACCTCAGCCCCCGGATGGGAAGGAGAGAATGATGTGCTTTCTGGATCAGTTGGAATTTCCTAAGGTGGAGGAGCAGGGGAGGGCGGGACTGGGAGCATGTGCTTGAGACGGAGGAAGTAGTGAAAGGGATTGGGAGCATGCAGGCGGGGAAGGCCCCGGGACCAGACGGATTCCAGTTGAATTCTATAGGAAATATATGGACTTGCTGGCCCCGCTACTGATGAGAACCTTTAATGAGGCGAGGGAAAGGGGGCAGCTTCCCCCGACTATGTCAGAGGCAACGATATCGCTCCTCCTAAAGAAGGAAAAAGACCCGCTGCAATGCGGGTCCTATAGGCCTATTTCCCTCCTGAGTGTGGACGCTAAGATTCTGGCCAAGGTAATGGCAACGAGGATAGAGGATTGTGTCCCGGGGGTGGTTCATGAGGACCAGACTGGGTTTGTGAAGGGGAGACAGCTGAACATGAACATACGGAGGTTGCTCGGGGTAATGATGATGCCCCCGCCAGAGGGGGAAGCGGAGATAGTGGTGGCGATGGATGCCGAGAAAGCATTTGATAGAGTGGAGTGGGATTATTTGTGGGAGGTGTTGAGGGGATTTGGCTTCGGGGACGGGTATATCAGGTGGGTACAGTTGCTGTATAGGGCCCCGATGGCGAGTGTGGTCACGAATGGACGGGGGTCTGACTATTTTCGGCTCCATAGAGGGACCAGGCAGGGATGTCCTCTGTCACCGTTATTGTTTGCACTGGCGATTGAGCCCCTGGCCATGGCACTGAGGGGTTCCAGGAAGTGGAGGGGAGTACTTAGGGGAGGAGAAGAACACCGGGTATCTCTGTATGCAGATGATTTGTTGTTATATGTGGCGGATCCGGCGGAGGGGATGCCAGAGATAATGCGGATACTTGGGGAGTTTGGGGATTTTTCAGGGTATAAACTGAACATGGGGAAAAGTGAGCTATTTGTGGTGCATCCGGGGGAGCAGAGCAGAGAGATAGAGGATTTACCGTTGAGGAAGGTAACAAGGGACTTCCGGTACCTGGGGATCCAGATAGCCAAGAATTGGGGTACATTACATAGGCTTAATTTAACACGGTTGGTGGAACAGATGGAGGAGGATTTCAAGAGATGGGACATGGTGTCCCTGTCATTGGCAGGTAGGGTGCAGGCGGTTAAAATGGTGCTTCTCCCGAGATTCCTTTTTATGTTCCAGTGCCTCCCGGTGGTGATCACGAAGACTTTTTTCAAAAGAACTGAGAAGAGCATTATGAGTTTTGTGTGGGCTGGGAAGACCCCGAGAGTGAGGCGGGGATTCTTGCAGCATAGTAGGGACAGGGGGGGACTGGCACTACTGAGCCTCAGCGAGTACTACTGGGCCGCCAATGTTTCAATGGTGTGTAAGTGGATGGGAGAAGGGGAGGGAGCGGCGTGGAAGAGATTGGAGAGGGCGTCCTGCAGGGGGACTAGCCTGCAAGCAATGGTGACGGCGCCGTTGCCGTTCTCACCAAAGAAATACACCACAAGCCCGGTGGTGGTGGCTACGTTGAAAATTTGGGGGCAGTGGAGACGGCATGGGGAGGGATGGGAGCTTCGGTGCGGTCCCCGATAAGAAACAATCATAGGTTTGTTCCGGGGAGAATGGATGGAGCATGGCAAAGAGCTGGGATAGTACAATTAAGATATCTATTTGTAGATGGGACGTTTGCGAGTCTGGGAGCGCTGACGGAGAAATATGGGCTGCCCCAAGGGAATGCATTTCGGTATATGCAATTGAGGGCTTTTGCGAGGCAACAGGTGAGGGAATTCCCGCAGCTCCCGACGCAGGAAGTGCAGGATAGAGTGATCTCAGAGACATGGGTGGGGGACGGTAAGGTGGCGGACATATACAGGGAGATGAGGGGCGAGGGGGAGATCATGGTAGATGAGCTGAAAGGGAAATGGGAAGAAGAACTGGGGAGGAGATTGAGGAGGGGCTGTGGGCTGATGCCCTATGTAGGGTAAACTCATCGTCCTCGTGTGCCAGGCTAAGCCTGATACAATTTAAGGTGTTACACAGGGCGCATATGACTGGAGCACGGCTTAGTAAATTTTTGGGGGTAGAGGATAGGTGTGCGAGATGCTCGAGAGGCCCAGCGAATCACACCCACATGTTCTGGTCATGCCCGGCACTACAGGGGTTTTGGGTGGGGGTGGCAAAGGTGCTTTCGAAGGTGGTGGGGGTCCAGGTCAAACCAAGCTGGGGGTTGGCTATATTTGGGGTTGCAGAAGAGCTGGGAGTGCAGGAGGCGAGAGAGGCTGACGTGTTGGCCTTTGCGTCCCTCGTAGCCCGGCGCAGGATATTGTTAATGTGGAAGGAAGCCAAACCCCCGGGCGTGGAGACCTGGATAAACGAATCGGACGGACTCTCAGGGATGTTATTGTATATGTATAGGTATTTGGTATCTGTAATTGTATATTGGATTATTGGATTGTATTTTTGGAGAGTATTTATTTTGGACAAGGCAGTTGCCATTCAGTTTTGTTTTTGTTTATATATTATTTATTTATTTGTTTAAAACTGGCCACGGTTATTTATATTGCTTTATTGTTGTGTAAAAGAAACACTATGTATTGTTATGTTTGGCCAAAAAGCTTGAATAAAATGTTTTTTTTTTAAAAGACAGGTTTTACAGAGTAAATGCACAAACTATTCCAATTCTCCCCTGACACCATGTGACTACTTTTAATAATAATAATCTTTATTGTCACAAGTAGGCTTACATTAACATTGCACTGAAGTTACTGGGTCACTGTCTGTGTGGAGTGTACACGTTCTCCTTGTGTCTGCGTGTGTTTCCTCTGGGTGCTCTGGTTTCCTCCCACAAGTCCCAAAAGACGTGCTGTTAGGTGAATTGGACATTCTGAATTCTCCCTCTGTGTACCCGAGTGGGTGCCGGAATGTGGTGACTAGGGGATTTTCACAGTAACTTCATTGCAGTGTTAATGTAAGCCTACTTGTGACAATAAAGATTATTATTATTAAAAGTAGTCACATGGTGTCAGGGGAGAATTGGAATAGTTGGTGCATTTACTCTGCAGTCTTAGAAATAAACCTGTCTTAAGGTACAGGCTAGCGTCAGATTCAGTATTTTCCTCACTTCCAACAGGAAAAGATTCACAGAAAATTGCAGCCTCCATACCGGCGTGAGCGCTTCTCAGCCCAGATTCGCATCAGAGAGAACATCGACCCGGGCGGAAAATCCGGAGAGAATAGGGAACCGTGTGATATAAGGAATTTCCAGAGAGATTGCGTTTTCCAATTTTCCCCGCCCCTTTCCGGTGACGTAACAGGGTTTAATGCCCACAAAGGACGTGAAACTCATTTTAATGGGTTTTAATAAATTCAAATATCGTTAGCCAGTCCCATCGCCACGTGATTCTCCCCCCCCCCCCTCACTGAATATTCAAAGCTAGCCTACGTGCTGTCACTGCCACGTTGGCACAGTGCCAACCTGTGACAGGGAAAGGGCCCTTGTGGGTGCCCCATGGCAGGGGTGGTCCATTTAGTGTGGTGGGGCAAGAGCGGACAGTGAGGGGAGGGCATGCAAACATGGGGGGAGCAGGCACTGTGGGGAGGGGACGATACTTCCATGGTGGTGGTGGGAGGTGGAAGTGTTCGTGCAGGGAAGTGAGGAGTTTGTTGACTGTCTAGGTTGGAGGGGAGTGGGGAGGATGTTAAACCTCAGTGCTGATCGGGGCACCGATCTCTACTGAGTCGGGTGGCGGCTCTATCAGGCTGCCAGAGTGATGCTGTAAACTCCACCCACTCATTCTTTTCTCTCAGAGAGGGTCAAGATCTGGAAAGAAACCTGGTGTGTGCAACTTGAGAGCTACACACCAGTTTTCAGTCCGAGTCTGACACTTCGAACAAATATGGTAAGATTCACCGCTGCAGTTTTCACTTCCTGCAGTCTGCATCATAAGATTCACCGCTGCAGTTTTCACTTCCTGCAGTCTGCATCATTGTGATGAACGGTTACTGCCTTATCATCATGTAAGGTGATGTCCCCTTTAAGACCAGGCTTGGAACCCTGGGGACTCCGCCTCTGGCTCCGCCCATCTGGGAGCCATACATAAAGGCCTGCCTCATGGTCTGTATAGCAGTCAGCTCTCGTCCAAATCTGTAGCATAGTTATTAGCCTAATAAAGCCTTCTTTACAGTTTAATCTCTAAGCATCATTATTGAGGGCACCTCAATTTATTAGGCTAAACTAGATTCAGGATGGACGCAGGCCTAAAACCAGAGAAGCTCAATCTGGAAGCACGAACGCCGGAGGCAAAGGAAATTTTTAAATACTGGCTGCGGTGCTTCGAGGCCTACCTGGACTCCGCAGAGACTCCCATCCTGGGGCCACGCAAGCTGCGTCTACTCCACGCCCGGGTGAGTCACAGAATCTCCGCCACGCTCGAAAAGGCGACGATTTATGAGGAAGCGATTGAGTTGCTCCGCAAGCGGTTTGTCAAACCCGTCACTGAGGTGCACGCCCGGCATCTGCTCTCTACCTGCCGGCAGCGCTCGGGGGAAATCGCTCGACGGGTTTGTTGAGAAACTCACCGCGCTGGCCAGGGACTGTGACCATCAGGATGTGACAGGGGAAGTCCATATGAACCTGCACATCAGAGATTCTTTCGTGTCCGGCATCCGCTCGACCTACATCCGGCAGCGACTGCTCGAAAACGGGGCAAAAGACCTCCAGGAGACGCTAACGCTCGCCTCCTCGCTGGAGGTGGCCCGACATAACTTCGGTACGTACCCCGCGGACTCTGCCAGCCCCCGCCGGACTTCCTCAGACTCACCCGTATTACAGGCCTGCGCCACGCGGCGACCCGCTCACCATGGGGGCACACCTTGCTACTTCTGCGGGCAGGGCCAGCACCCACGCCCACGCTGCCCAGCCCGCTCCGCGATCTGCAGCGACTGCGGGAAGAAAGGGCACTTTGCGAGGGTCTGCCTGGCCAGACCCAGGGGCCAGAAAAACAAAGAACAGCCGGCCCGAAAATCAGGCTCTCAGGCCCGCAGGCCTCGCGATGCTGCTGCGCACCGACCCGACACGTCCTCTTCTGACGCGTCATCAGCCTCGTGCGAATCATGGGAGCGGCCATCTGGTCGGCGGCCATCTTCTCGACCCGACACGTGCGACCAACGGCAGCGGCCATTTTACGACTCCAACTACCCGCGACTGGGTGCAATCACCCTCGATCAAACTCGGCCAAAACACCTGCAGAACTCCATGATGCAGGTCCAGGTCAACGGGCACGACACTGCATGCCTCTTCGACTCCAGGAGCACGGACAGCTTTATCCACCCTGAAACGGTAAGGCGCTGCTCCCTACGCACCCATCCCACATCACAAACCATAGCCCTCGCATCTGGGTCCCACTCAGTACAAATCACGGGGTACTGTATTGCGGATCTCTCGATCCAGGGTGCCAAATACACCCGTTTCAAATTTTATATCCTCCCTCACCTCTGTGCCCCCCTGCTGCTCGGACTGGATTTCCAGTGCAGCCACCGAAGCCTGACACTGAAGTTCGGCGGACCCTTGCCCCCCCTCACGGTGTGCTGCCTTGCGACACTGAAAGTCGCACCCCCCTCGCTATTCGCCAACCTCACTCCCGACTGTAAGCCCGTCGCCACCAGGAGCCGGCGCTACAGTGCCCAAGATATGGCTTTTATCAAGTCAGAGGTCCAGCGTTTACTGGGAGAGGGGGTCATCGAGGCTAGCAACAGCCCTTGGAGAGCGCAAGTGGTGGTAGTCCGGTCCGGGGAGAAGAAACGGATGGTCGTGGATTATAGCCAGACCATAAACCGATTCACGCAGCTTGATGCGTACCCCCTTCCTCGCATCGCGGAAATGGTAAATCGGATCGCCCAATACCGAGTCTTTTCCACGGTCGACCTCAAATCTGCCTACCACCAGCTCCCCATCCGACCAAAAGACCGCCTTTATACTGCCTTCGAAGCAGCCGGCCGGCTCTTCCACTTCCTCAGGGTCCCCTTTGGTGTCACAAATGGGGTCTCCGTCTTTCAAAGGGCGATGGACCAAATGGTGGACCAGTACGGTTTGCGGGCTACATACCCGTACTTGGACAATGTCACCATCTGCGGCCATGATCAGCAGGACCATGACGCTAACCTCAAAAAGTTCCTCCAGACCGCCCGAGCCCTTAACCTGACCTGTAACGAGGGCAAATGCGTTTTCCACACCACCCGGCTGGCCATCCTCGGCTATGTCGTGGAAGACGGGGTCCTAGGTCCCGACCCCGACCACATGCGCCCCCTTAAGGAACTCCCCCGCAGCCTCAAGGCCCTCAAACGGTGCTTGGGGCTTTTCTCCTATTACGCCCAGTGGGTCCCCAAGTATGTGGACAAAGCTCGCCCACTCCTAAAGACCACCACTTTTCCCCTCTCGGCTGAGGCTCAATTGGCCTTCAACAGCATCAAGGCCGACATCATCAAGGCCGCCATGCACGCGGTGGACGAAACCATCCCTTTCCAGGTAGAGAGCGATGCATCAGACATCGCCCTGGCTGCTACCCTCAATCAGGAAGGCAGGCCAGTAGCGTTCTTCTCCCGAACCCTCACCGCCTCCGAGATTCGACACTCTGCAGTCGAAAAGGAGGCACAAGCCATTGTGGAGGCTGTGCGGTGCTGGAGACACTACCTCGCCGGTAGGAGGTTTACCCTCGTCACCGACCAACGGTCGGTCGCCTATATGTTCGATAACACGCAACGGGGCAAAATAAAAAACGATAAAATTTTGAGGTGGAGGATCGAACTCTCCACCTACTCGTACGATATCAAGTACCGTCCAGGGGAGCTCAACGAGCCCCCAGATGCCCTGTCCCGCGGCACATGCGCCAACGCGCAGGAGGACCGCCTGCAAGCCATCCACAATGACCTCTGCCACCCGGGGGTTACCCGGCTCGTCCATTTCATCAAGTCCCGCAACCTACCTTACTCAACCAAGGAGGTCAAGGCCATGGTCAGGGCCTGCCAGGTCTGTGCGGAGTGCAAACCGCACTTCTATCGGCCAGACAAGGTTCGGCTCATGAAGGCCTCGGGCCCCTTTGAGCGACTGAGCGTGGACTTCAAGGGGCCCCTCCCGTCCACCAACCGTTATGCCTATTTCCTCACCGTGATCGATGAGTTCTCCCGTTTCCCATTCGCCATTCCCTGCACCGACATGACCTCAGCCACGGTGATTAAGGCACTGCACAGCATCTTCACCCTGTTCGGTTTCCCTGCTTATATCCACAGCGACCGGGGTACATCGTTCATGAGCGATGAACTGCGTCAGTATCTGCTCAGCAAAGGCATCGCCTCGAGCAGAACGACCAGCTATAACCCACGGGGAAACGGGCAGGTGGAGAGGGAGAACGCGACCGTGTGGAAGGCTGTCCTTCTGGCCCTGCGGTCGAGAAATCTCCCAACCACCCGCTGGCAGGTGGTCCTACCCGATGCCCTACACTCCATTAGGTCACTCCTCTGCACGGCCACAAATGAGACCCCTCATGAGCGATTGTTTCTCTTCCCCAGGAAGTCTACCTCCGGGGTCTCGCTTCCACCTTGGCTGACGGCTCCGGGACCTGTTCTTCTCCGGAGGCACGCGAGGAGCCATAAAACAGACCCCCTAGTTGAAAAGGTCCGACTGCTCCACGCCAACCCCGTTACGCCTACGTGGAGTACTCCGACGGCAGGCAAGATACGGTTTCCCTCCGGGATCTGGCGCCCGCTGGATCCTCCACCACAGACGCCCCTTCCCGCGCCGCTCCCCTGCAGGACCTGTCACCCCCTACAACACACCCCCTTCCGGCCCTACCACCCGTTGGTGAGCTCCTACCGTGCGCCCCCCCTTGCGCCCCCCCCTTTACACACCCCGCCGGCGCCGGCTCCGCTACCCCCGGCCCTGCCTAGTTCCTCTGCCCCGACCCGGACCGAAGCTCCGACCGCTGTGCTCCCGGATGTGCCCTCAACCGGGACGTCCGTGCCCGCCGCACCACCGCCCGAACTGAGGAGATCGAGGAGGACGATCCGGCCGCCGAGACGGATGGACCTATGATGGCACTTCACCCCCGCCGCCTCCTTTTTTAAACAGGGGGTGAATGTGATGAACGGTTACTGCCTTATCATCATGTAAGGTGATGTCCCCTTTAAGACCAGGCTTGGAACCCTGGGGACTCCGCCTCTGGCTCCGCCCATCTGGGAGCCATACATAAAGGCCTGCCTCATGGTCTGTATAGCAGTCAGCTCTCGTCCAAATCTGTAGCATAGTTATTAGCCTAATAAAGCCTTCTTTACAGTTTAATCTCGAAGCATCATTATTGAGGGCACCTCAATCATAATGTGTTTTTTTCTTTCCTTGATTTATCCTTTTTAATAACAAAAAAGGCCTGGTTTTAGTCGGTTTATTTTACTCAAATACAATTTGGCTACAGTTACCTCACTCCACAGACGTAACTCCTGTTCTGCTGGAAACCTATGTGGTGATGCAGGAACACCTGTGAAATAAATTAGACATTAGACTGTGTCCACCAACATATCGGAAATTTAACCTACCTTAAGCTAGAAAATAGCTTGCAAATGCTAAAACAAAAATCTATAACTTGTTTACAACTAGTTTTCCACGCTTATTTTTGAAGGATAGAGGGATAATGTTGACTTTGTGTGATAGTGTAAAACAGGCAACAGCAAATCTCATCAATAGAAATAAAAGTCAGGAGAGATGCAGAAGGGTTGCTGATTCGCTCTCACCCTATTTACATGTCACACAAAATCAAAATTACCCCAGTACTTATTCTGCATCTTGCTATTGTTTATCGATAATTTCAAAAACAACATCTTGCATTTCTAGAGTTTTGAAAGTAGTAAAACATCGCAAAACACTTTGTAGGTATATAAACAAATAGAAATTGATAGAGTCAAAGAAAAGACATTAGGACACTTGGCAAAGAGCTTAATTGAAGAGTTAAGAGGTAGAGAGACAAATATGGTTTCTGGAAATTTCCTTTTGCTGTTGGTGCAATTTATTCTCTGGAGAACTCTATCAAATTAAAACAAACATTTTGTATGTCATGACTGAAAATTGTTACCCACAGGACGTAAACTCTGGATAAGTGACCATTCATAAAATAGATCACAATTTAATTTTCTGTATGCTTATCATGATGACTGTATTTACCAATATATTAATTTGTTCTGTTTCGTGAACAGAGAATGAACTGTTTTAAATTTTGAATTCAAAATTCTGTATTTATCAAGCATTGTGATTCATTTTTCAATGAAGATACTCTGATTTTTCTATTCGAGATTGATAATTCACATCTATTCTTGCTTGCCAAATGGGGCTTGATTACCAATAGTGCAATATTAGTTTCAAGAAATAGGTGAGTTCGACGAATCTGAACCATCAGACTGTTTTTTGCATTTAAACAAGGATAACTTTGGGTTTGCTTTTCTGGAAATAATCATCTAGAAACATTGAGAGTATTGGATATTGTGACCACATCTCTCAGTGTGAGAACTTTTGTCTCTTATTACCAGAATATTATAATGTGCTTGTAGCGAAAAATAGTCTGGCCACAAAGTAATTTATGTCGTACTGAAAACACTGAGTTCAAAATTGTCACTAATGCATGTTTGCTTCCGAGTCTTTTGACTCAGTATATTCTCCATACTATAGCCACCCTTTATAAGGTATTGCCTCTCCTCTAACCTAAAGTATTTTGTTGCTACATGGTGCTCCACCTAACCACCTCATGCGAAGTGACAGATTAAATTCAGAATTTCTTCATATTGAAATCTAGTGTAAGGGTTACCTGATTTTCTTTTCCTGGTTATCTGTCTGGTAACAATTTGTCACAAAATATGAATTACAAAAATGGTCTTATTTTGTCATTTAAGATCAAAACCAAGCATCAGATTTTAGTTAGGATAAATATATGAAATATAATTCATTCTCCAAACATTTAGTAACCAAGGTTTCACACAGATGAAAAAAATAATCTTTCACTGGAACTAAGTGAAAAATTGTTCCTCTCCAAAACATTTGGTATATCTAACAAATTAGTTTAATAAAGCGTATTGTACTTAAGTTCCTTTAATTGCAATCATAACCAAGATTTTTTTAATGATATTTGATATTGTAAAAATATATCAGTCATTTTTCAAACAAGATAAAATTAAAAGACCTCTTTGCTGTGCACTAAATAATTATATAATGAATTAATAATTGCATTATCATTTATTAACCAATAGTATCAAATATCTATTATTGGCTTCCTAGTAATCATCAAGAACCGTTTTAGGTCTTGAGATATTGTAGTAAATAATTAAGCTTGCCTTTCACCTTCAATTTCAATTGATGCAGCAAAATAACAAAGAACAAAGAAAATTACAGCACAGGAACAGGCCCTTCGGCTCTCCCTGATATTATTGTCTGATATTCAATCCGCCGAACCACCAAGAATCTCCTCAGTACTGCTCCACCACACTGTTGTATTGTCATAGAATGTGCAGTACAATTGGGGTTTTCAATGCAGTTCTGACAAAGTTGAATTGGCTGAATGGATGTAGTTCAGAGAAAATTTCAACATTATTTTACTTCTTTCATATATGTGTTTCATGCTTTAGTTAAGACACGTTACTTTTAAAAAGTACCCCATTCATTGTTTTAAATGGTAACTATTTCTCTCAGCCCAATAATGTTTTTGCAACTGTTTAGTTCATGTGACATTACCTACGTTATTCTTTCCCAAAGAGAAAAAAATGAAATGAAAATTGCTTATTGTCACAAGTAGGCTTCAAATGAAGTTACTGTGAAAAACCCGAGTCGCCACATTCCGGCGCCTGTTCGGGGAGATGATCCACTAAATAGGTCTTAATTATGATATCTCTTTAAAAGCTCATTTGTTACACTACTACTGAATATTTGGACATATATTAAATCTAAACGTTTTCTTTGCAATTGACTTTATGCTTCAAATTGAATTTTGTCTGATATTCAATTCAATTTAATTAAAGAATAAATTCATTTGAAACATACGCACTTTAATAGCACAACAATAAAAGCACAGGTGTAAAAATAACAGCTTGTCTCTATTTGTTGCCATTTAAAACAGAAGAAAATATTCATTTCCATTTTGTTTGAGAGTTATCACAGATCACTAATAATATCAATGATCAAATAGAACTGGAAAATATAATTAATATTTATGTACAATAGTTGGGTGGCACGGTGGCACAGTGGTTAGCACTGCTGCCTCACAGTGCCAAGGAACCCGGGTTGAATTCCAAGTGACTGTCTGTGTGGGGTTTGCACATTCTCCCTGTGTCAGCGTGGGTTTCCTCTGGGTGCTCTGGTTTCCTTCCACAGTCCAAAGATGTGAAGTTTAGGTGGATTGGCCATTCTAAATTGTCACTTAGCGTCCAAAGATTAGATGAGGTTATAGGGCATGGGAGTGGGCTTCGGTAGGGTACACTTTCAGAGGGTCAGTATAGACTCGATGGGCTGAACTACCTCCTTCTGCCCTGCAGGGGTTCTATGGAACTGCAGTTCTCTTTTTCCACTGTAATTGGTTATTTATTTATATTTTTACTTTAGCCTTGACAATGTTTACATTAAATCAGCAATATATTAAAACATTTTGTATACTTCTAAAAGCACTTTAACTCAATAATGCCAATATTTAAATGTTACCGTACCATGCAGAAGTAGTCAATTTGCTTCTGTACATCAAAACTCACACCAGTATTTAAATATTATCCCAGTGGATTCATTAGACTCTAAGCACAGGAGCAGAGGGAAATAACTATTAATGCCTTAATAAACAAATTTTGGTTTCCTAATTTTAAACAAAGCTCAGTTCATTTTTTAAAAACATGCTTATTGTCTCAACCCGCATACTCCTCAGGAGATACAGCCTTAAGAATGGCTATTTACAATCCCCCCCCCCCCCCCGCCCCTTTTTTTGTTAATAATAAAACAGGACTTTAATCTTTGAAAGATTTGAATCAATGGATTTGGATAAAGTGAATATTTTTTTCTTCTGTGAAGCAAACATGGAAGCTGCAATGTCTCTATCCTCAGATTACAGATTGGTCTTTTGCTGCAATAACCAACCTCATTCATTTCCCAAGCGCTAATTTCATCCAGACTCTATGGAAGGAGAAAGCCCATCTTACTATGGCATTTGTCACAGGTGAGTAATTGGGATACCATAAAGAAATGCCACTGCTTCTCCAGTATACTTTCAAATCTAAGAACTGTAAGTGAAGCTGCAATGTTCTCTCTATGATGACCACATGATTAGTAAGATAATTTAGTATTTGAGCTCTAATATTTACCAAACGAATACTAATTTCTACTGCTTGAACGGTTAAGCATCAGAACACAAATTTTCTTTTTTGTTTAGCTGTACTAGCTGTACTTTTTCACTTGGAAAACGCTCCATTTAACAGCCCAGACACTCCAGCCTAACAGATGCCTTGCCAACAGACCAGTGGCTCTTGGAAAGTCTCTGAATCGGGTTGATAAAAAGGTTTCCCCTTGATTTCCAGTATTAACTCTTTAATCCAAATCTTGAAAACTAGCTCAAATTTTAACTACGCAATGCATTCCCCCCTTTTTCCCCCCGATCAATTGTCTACTCTGCAGAGACCCCAGAGAGTACAGTCAGCTTGCACTGTATTGAACAATATCACACCATTTATGTCCAGAAGTGATATTCGCATCATCAAATCAAAAGTTTCTGACAAAACTTACCATGGGAAGGAGACACCGGAGATTAAGGATTATAGCCATGCTTCAAATACTTCACCGAAAGATGAGGAAAAACGATTTTAAAAAAAGAAACCACACAGAAAATGACGGGAAGATTTTTTTTTAAACCACGATGAAAATAAATGTAGTGGAACTCGAGTTTAAAATGAATTGAAGAAACATTTGAATGAGGGGAGGGGGTGAGAAAGGCAATGCTGACACAAATGTAACGAAAAGCAACAAAGGAGGACGCGGGGAGATTGAAAGCAACATTCGTACCTTGTGAGAAGCAACACCGGGACAGCAGTAATAGTGTGAGTGCGAGGATGCAGTGAGGGTGCTTCATGGTGATGGTGTTCGGCGCTCTTTCTCCTCCTCGATACTGACACAGGTTGGGGCTCAGCATGGTTGGTCCACACGGTCTCAGCTCGGATACTTGTGGATGTTCACCGCTGTGTGTCTGCACTCTTAAACCACCCCTTAGATCCCGCACGTCAGCAACGACAGGATCAAACGTCATGTGTCCTGTCCCCGGGACAGGGTGAGACAGACCATGTGCTGTCAGCTCCCACTCAAAACAACATCTTCAGTCAGCCCACCTTTTATAATTTCCAGTCCAAAGCAAAAACTATAGCCCTTTGCCCCAAGCGTTCAATCGCTAGGGATACAGTAGATGAGTTAATCCTGGAGGTAGGGGAGGTTTCATCTCATTCAAAATCCATCCAACTTGCACAGAATTAAAACCTGACTTGTTGAAATTCTGCTCCAGTTGCTAAAATGTGTAGTCCTGATGGCTAGCTTTCTGCTCATTCCTTCACACCTCGTGATCTAGCGCTTTCCTTTTCACTTGCTGGTAAGAACCTCCCATTTTCAATTTCAAAGAGGAATATGACTTGGAAAAGAATACACGAGGTGGTTTCTGGTTGCCTTCCTTATGTGCCCTCAAAGTAAGCACAAGTCCTCTTTTTGAAGGATCACCCCAGCTTCCTTCAACGTCCCAGCTCTTCTGCCATCAGCACCAAATATTTCCTGGTTCTGCGTTGACCGTGGCTCCTATAAGACCATAAGACATAGGAATAGAAGTAGGCCACTCAGCCCATCGCATTTGCTCCGCCATTTAATGAGATCATGGCTGATCTGACATAATCCTCAACTGCACTCTCCTGCCTTATGCCCAAAACCCTTGATTCCCTCACTGTTTAAATATCTGTCCATCTCAGCCTTGAACATACTTAATGACCCAGACTCCACAGCTCTCTGCGGCAAGCAATTCCACAGATTCTTGCTTGCCATTTAAAGACAAGACCTGCTCCCATGCTCACATGTCTGTCCTTGGCCTGCTGCAATAATCCAGTGGAGCTCAACACAAACTGGAGGAACGACATCTCATCTTCCGGTTAGGCACACTACAGCCTTCCGGTCTCAACATCGAATTCAACAACTTCAGTGATTAGCTCAACCCCACCCCTTTGTTTTCATACCATTTCATTTTAACTGTCTTTTACCATTTATTTCTTTCTTGTCTGGTGTTGTAAGACGTCTTACTAAGAAAATCCCACCAGACCCGGGATCAACCTTGTGTACCTTCTCTGAACTGCTTCCAATGCCAGTATATCTTTCCTTCGATAAGGGGACCAAAGCTGTTCACAGTATTCCCAGGTGTGGTCTAACTCAGTGTTTCTCAAACTTTTTTCATGGGACCCACTTTTGGCAACCAGACAAATTTTGTGAACCACACTGGCTGACTTTCACGACCCTCACCTCCGACCTTCGCGACCTACATAATAATAAGAATCTTTTATTGTCACAAGTAGGCATACATTAACACTGCAATGGAGTTACTGTGAAAATCCCCTAGTCACCACACTCTGGCGCCTGTTCGGATACACAGAGGGAGAATTCAGAATGTCCAAATTACCAAACAACACATCTTTCGGGACTTGTGGGAGGAAACCGGAGCACCCGGAGGAAAGCCACGCAGACACAGGGAGAACGTGCAGAGGCCGATCTTCACGGCCCACACCAGCCGACCTTCACAACCCACAATGCTACTCAACATGGTGAATACAATGCCCTCAATTGCTACCTTTATTGCCATTTAAACACCAAGAAAAAAAAACATTTTAGCTTTCAATCCACTGTAACTACGAATGGTACAAAGGAATATTTTCTCTACAGAGATGTTCTTTGAGAGAGAGAGATAGCTTGATACTGTTTTAAAGACATGATCCGACTCATGTCAGATCCATGCAGAATCTTTGGCTGTATATCTTCAGAAGCTCTTTCTCAGCTTGTGTCAGCTCCCCTTTGTTCTCAAACAAGTATATACTGCTTTAAAGACTGTTAATCTCTTTACTGAAAACAACTTCATCCAGAACTGCACTGACCTCCGTTTCCCTCAAAATGCCTGATATCATAGCTCCACACAATAATGACCTCATCGTACCAAACTGAAATCTAATTAACTCCACAGGGAATCCCCTTAATCAAAACAAAATTGCATTAGCCCAAACTTTTTACAATGGTTTAATTGTACCACTGGTGCCCAACCTTTCAAACTAGGATTTCTTGTAAAACATGATTGCAGCAGTCATACACATTCTAACTCAGGCTTTAAACTCTTAATGCACCAAATACCTGTAATACAATGCATCTGAAATCCAACATTAACCACATAGCATCAGAACTACATGCAGACACTTTCTGTACCAGATGCCATTTTGGTAAGGGCATTACTCAGGTGTTATGAACGTGCAAATCATTCAGTGTGTAAAGCTAATTTGACACCAGCAGTGCCATTTGTTCCAGCTAACAGCCTCTCTTAAACACGCACAGTTGGGCATGTTGAATGTTTTAGGAAGGACACAGTAGCAGCACTATTTACAGGGAACATGAACAATTTTCAGTTAGTTTTTGATTAATTTCTACTGATTGCTAGTGAGTTTGTACAGTGCTGTGGTTGTTCTACTGCTGTTCAGAGTTACTGAAGTTTACAGTACATGATGTTGCACGTGGTGAAGGCTTTGGTGCTGATCTCAGGGGTTCTGCTGACACTTCTTGCTCCTAATCATGGGTGCAGTAGGACGAGATTTGTCCAGTCCCATGGAGGTGGGTTTAATTGTATGAACAGAAGAAATCTTGCAGATTAGGATATTGGGTCTGTGGATGATCTTGCCTGAGACAGGTGAACAACTGAAGTGGTGACACCTTGTTGTTAGCAATTAGAAATTAATTAGCAATTAGTAGTCTAAGGAGTGGAAGAGGAAGGACTCTGCTAGGATCCTCCTGGCAAGGGGCAGCTTCTTACTGTGCTGAGCCCTGTAGTTCATTGGAGGCAGTCTCCCAGTGTCAATGGTTAATAGCTATTATGCTGATTGGAGAGTGCAACATCGGTGATGTCGGATCACGTGTAACTGGAACCGAAGGGAAGAAGTTTCTAATGAAGTCCTGCTAAAGTCTATCTCTGTAAATAGCCATTAAACGTTCACTAGTTTGAAGCAGGATAGTTTCCAACACCATTCTACCAGAGCTTGGCTGTGATAATAAAACATGGTGACATGCGTCTGCGAACCATTTACTAAAGATCCCAGTTGACACTAACAAAGGCAGGGAAAGTGCAAACCATCGACCCAGCAGAGCACACTTAAGAAACTGCTGCAACAACAACTGGAGCAACTAATCCCTGCCAGAGTTATTGAGAAAGCCTTGCCCCCTTCCCGAGCCCCATGGCCTCAGCGATCAAGCTGCATAATGGAGAAACTGGCGTCGCTGATTCAGTTGATACTGGACTGCCTCTGGACTCACTCAGAAACCAAATAAGGATCAATGTTCTTCTTTATGCAATCGGCAGCCATGCTGATGACATTTAAAGAAGACGGGGACTGATGAATAAATGGCTAAACACAAAGAGTTCATCAAGGCCTTTGATTTCTTCTTTAGCCAAGGGGCAATATTATAATAGACCAGGCAAAATTCAACCGGTGCAGCCAGGAACCTAAATGGATTCTTTTATTCAACAAGCTGTATCGCGACTTCCGGTGGCACCCTCGAGGAAGCAGGTCGCAGGTCGGATTGCTCCCGCCCGCGATGGGCAAACGGACCTTTTAAACGGACTTTTGCGGGACCTGGCTGTGGTGTGCATCAATGTAAATGCATGTAGGCTAGCTAGACACTAGAGGGAGCACCAGAAACATCACACACAGACTCAACCAATAGATCAGTTAGATAGGACACGACCAATGGACATTCACGATACACACAGAGGTGACACCACCACAGGAGGGCATTACACCAACCCATATATAAAGGACACCACACACATGATCTGCCTCTTTCCAATGGAGACCGTCAGTAAGTAGAGACACAGGGTTGATTCAATATTACACCCACCACTTGGATTGCAGCAACTGGTTAGTCAGTCTGGGTAGCTAGTGTAAATAGTTTAATAAACGTGTTGAAGTTATCTCCACGTCTGAACCTTCCTTTGTCAAGTGCACCACAAGGAAGCCGCTTATGTTACACCTACAACATAACAAATCATGGTACCAGGACTGAACTGTTTCAATCCATATAGCCATACCTCAGCGTACAGTGACAACCAGCAACGATACCCAGGCAAGATGTTCGAGATCCGGGTTCCGCAGCAGCTCCAGTGCCACGGCGATCTCCACGAAAACTGGTATTCCAGCAAATGTTTGAAATCTTCCTGGTAGCAGCCGAACTAGAAGACGTGGCCGATGCTGAAAAAACAGAGCTTCTCCTCACCATCGCCGGTGCCAGAGCAGAATAAATCTTTTAAAAATTCAAGTTCTCCAAGGGGCAAAACAGGAGCGACTTCCAGGCAGTCCTGGACAAATTCGGCAAATACTGTGAGGAAAACACACTCCAACCAACAAGAAAAGGTAAGAGAACCGCCAGTACTCACCACGAGGCCGAGATCCCGAAGCAGAGAACAATTGTGATTGGCGGCCATCTTTCTAAAGGGACTGCACTTGCACAGTTACGCGAGAAGCGCACAGAACGGGAAGGTCCATTTTCACATGCGCGAGACGCCCATTTAAAGGGGAAATGTCCCAAACCAAAGAAAAAATCTTTTAAAGCTGTAAAACAACCTTCCTTCACCTGGAATGACAGCACAATGCCTCAAATTGAACCAGGGAATGAAATTAACCTCCGGAGAACCCTGCAACAAGCAGTTACCTACGCCCAAACCGATGATTCCGACCTTGAATACTTCGAAACCGACATTTACATTTTCTCTGGACCTCGCAAGCTCAATGCCAGCTCTGAAGCAAACAGTGATGATATGGTCCTAGAAGACAACGACACAGACAAACCTTTCACCTTGGGAGGCTACCCCAGTACCAAATCCGAACCGCAACTAGGCGTGTTGCACATTGGCGACCCCCGTATTGAATCCGTCGAAGACGCGGATTCGTTCTTCGGATTTGAAGATCTTCAGCCCAGCATATACGACATCCCGACTCGCGAGTGCAGGATTATGCTGCAGCCTGACACCAAGAGACAGAGAGCGGTACAAGCCCACAGAGAACGGCCTGCTGCCACACAGAGCGTGGTCCATGCACCGCTCAGGGTTCCTGACTCTACACAAGAAGACACGCAAGACTCCACACCGCAGTCCTTGCATGAACTAGAAGTGACTTCAGTGTCACAAGCCTCCACAGCGAGCTCATGGACAGACTCCACAATTGCAGAAACACAAGACTCCAGAGCACAGTCCTTGCAAACACAAGACGTGACTCCAGTGTCACAAGCCTCCGCAGCGAGCTCGTGGACAACCTCCACAATAGAAGCAACGCAAGACTCCGACGCGCAGTCCTTGCAGGAACAAGACCATGAGGGTCTAGCAACCTCCTCTGACCAACTAGCGGCAGACGATGCAAGTCTGCTATGCTCAAGTAAACAGCAAGAAGACTATGACAGTCTACCACGCTCCAGTGCACAGCAGGACGACCATGACGGTCGATCATGCTACAGTGAAGAACAAAGCGACGATGACAGTCCAAGCCCAAATGCAGGACAACAGCAAAACAATGACAGTCCACCCACATTGTTTGCACCACCAGATGAAGACTCTGACAATTTACCCAACCCAAGTGAACAACAATCAGCTACTGAGGCGCTACCCACGGTATGTGAGACGAGTGATGACAGCATCCCACTTCCCATGCAAGATGTGCCGAGTGACAGACCTCAGCTAGTGTGTACAGAGACACGCGACGATCACTGTGAGACCACTGGTGACTCCGGTGACACCATGATACTTCCACCGTCATTCGCTCCAACCTCTCCACAAGTCAATGCATTCCTGCATGTTCCGACTCCAGACGTGCAGCTTCAAGAAATCTCAGCTGACTCCAGTGAACCTGCTAAGACTCCGGACGGGGAGCATCAACAAACCAACACTGACTCAGTTGAAACAGACCAGACTCCAGATGGGGAGCAACCAAATGCCGACTCTGATTCACGTAAGCCAGACTTTACTCCAGATAGGGAGTGCCGCAACCTCAGTGATGGCACACTCAGGGTGACAGCAGATGCCACAACGACAGGAGATGGATCACTTAACAATTACACTGGGTCAGTAATAACAAGCCGCGGCTACAGTCCAAGAGGAATACACCAATATTCACCACAGCTATATCCACACATTTTTTCCACACCAGCAGTGCAGCCAATGAAAGCTCAAGCTGGACAAACCCAGTATTCAGGCATGCAGCAGCCAGCAGCCTATGCAGCATATTCTCAAACAGGCCAGCACTATGGATTTCCCACTTATGGAATCAAGACCGAAGGAGGACTACCGCAAGCGCAATCTGCACTACAGCCTTAGTTACAGCCCAGGATTTGCTGCATCCCAGTATGGCCAGACAGCATATTCCTATCAGATGCAAGGTTCTAGTTTCACACCATCACCAGGTATTTGTGCGAGCAGCAATTCTGTTTCCAATTCGACAAGCTTCAACGGTTCTCAGCAGGACCACCCTTCCTGCACAGCATATGGCCAGAACCAGTATGTACAGTCTTATCCAACTTCAACATATGGCACATCCATGACCTTGAATGATACTGTTGATGGTACCTCTTCAACGTTAACATGTTATCAGCTACAAGATGCCATCCGACAGCACCATCACAAACATTGAAAAAGAAAGGGACTCCAAATCAGACAGCGAAGTGATTTGATCACTTCTTGGTTCCTGTGGCACAGGGACGTTGATGGCGTTCATGACCAAGAGAGACATTTGACCATGATGATTGATGGTTTTTGGACTCACACAAATGATTTGGACTTATTGTTTAATCACTGTTCCCATGACTTGTATATACCTTACCTTATCTACCTGTTCTTTGTTCAATTTTCCCAAAGTGTACAGAAAATAGGTAACATATAAAAAAGGGGGGGATGTGGTGATGTGCATCAATGTAAATGCATGTAGGCTAGCTAGACACTAGAGGGAGCACCAGAAACATCACACACACACTCAACCAATAGACCAGTTAGATAGGACACGACCAATGGACATTGATGATACACACAGGTGACACCACCACAGGAGGGCATTACACCAACCCACATATAAAGGACACCACACACATGATCTGCCTCTTTCCAGTGGAGACAGTCAGTGAGTAGAGACACAGAGTTGATTCAATATTACACCCACCACATGGATTGCAGCAACTGGTTAGTCAGTCTGGGTAGCTATAGTAGGATTAGCAGTAGTGTCGAACCCGAGTAATAGAAGTGTAAATAGTTTAATGAACGTGTTGAAGTTATCGCCACATCTGAACCTTCCTTTGTCAAGTGCACCACAAGGAAGCCGCTTATGTTACACCTACAACATAACAAATCACTGGCGACCTGGTTAGGTTGAGGGGACGATAGGGAAGAGGCTCCCCCCCCAGGGTATGAGCAGCTGGACCAGAAGTGGTTGAGTGGAGCGGCAGGGCTCGAAGCTGGAGCAGCGGGGACCCCAGGCCAGGCGGTGAAACATGGCGAACAGCAGGGACCAGGGAGCGGAGGCTCACTGGCCAAGGGAGCAGCAGATGGAGTTTTTTAAGAACTGCTTCGCCGAATTGAAGAGGGATACGTTGGACCCGATGAGGGAGGTAATGGACCGAATGGTCGAGGCGCAGGCGGTCCAGGAGAAGGCGCTCAGGGAGGTCGAGGTGAAGCTCTCCAGCCAGGCGGACACGGTAACGGAGCTGGAGCACGAGGTGGAGGATCTGAAAGCCTGCCAGAGGAGGATGCAGGAGCAGCTTGAAGACCTGGGGAACAGAGCCAGGAGGCAGCATTTGAGGATCGTTGGCCTCCCCGAGGGCTGCGAGGGGTCGGATGTGGGTGCATACGTGAAAGGTATGCTCAAGGCGCTGATGGGGCCGGAGGCTTTCCCCCGGCCCCTGGAGTTGGATGGGGCGCATAGAGCCCCTGCAAGGAAGCCCAGGACGGGCGACCGACCGAGGGCCTTGGTGGTCCGCTTTCACCGGCTTGCTGACAGGGATCGTGTGCTGCGATGGGCCAAGGTGGAGAGGAGCAGCAGATGGGAGAATTGTGAGGTCCACATTTACCAGGACTTGGGAACGGAGCTGGCCAAGAGGCGTGCACGATTCAGCAAGTCAAAGGCAGCCCTCTACAAAAAGGTGAGGTTTGGAATGCTGTATCCTGTGAAGCTTTGGGTTACGTTTGAGGACATCCATTACTACTTCGAGACACCAGAACAGGTTTGGACTTTTATTAAAGAAAAGAAGCTGGACTTGAACTAATGGGCACTTAGTTTTCCAAGTGCTGTACAGTGGCGGCGGTCTGTTAACCTAACTTGCTCTGACTAGGTGTGGACTTTTAATAAAAGAAGAAGCTGGACTTGAACTAAAGGACTCTGGACTCTCAGAGCTTTTCTGTGGCGGCGGTTTGTTAAATTATCCTGTACTGTAATGTTTTATCCAAGATTGTTTTCAGACGGGACAGAGAGCGGGGGCTGGAGGGCTCATTGTGTAGGATGTTTTTGGGGGATAGCATCGAGGGGGGGGGGGGGGGGGGGGGTAAGAGAAGGGGGCCCTGCACTTGGTACATTTTGGCAGGAGATCCGGGCCTCGGAGAGGGGGTTGGGCTAGGGTCTGGTTAAGGGACTTGAAAGGGCAGGATGAGATACAATCAGGTTAATGGGTCCTTGGTGTGTGGGGGGAGGGCCCTAGCGCTCGGGTGGGAGACAGACAGGCGCCAAGGGCAGGGGTCAGCGTAGCTAGCGTAGGTCAGGGGGCCCCGGGGAGAGTAGGAGGAGGGGCGGGCTAGGACCAAGCGCAGGGCTGACCTGGCAGGTAAGGCCTCGGGGGGGTAGGGGAGGTTGAGGGGGGTCAGACGGGAAGGAGAGCAGAGAAGACTTAAGTGGGCAAGGGGGGGGGGGTCGGTGTCTAGGGATCCCCGGGGGAGAAGGTCGCTTGCAGACTTTCAGGGAACAGCGCAGGAAACCGACAGCAGCGGCACCCGAGGGAGGGGGGGGGGGTTTGGAGCCACATTAGTTTCGTTGAACACGTGGGGCAGGGCAAAAAGAGCTGACAGGGGAAGTGCCTTATTAACATGTTTATTCTTTCCCACTGTTTGTTTTCACTATGTTAAGGCTCTTTGCACAGGGCCTGTTTTCTCTCTGGAAATGTTACACATTTGTTTTAAATAGAAAATTTCAAAAAAACCAAAAGAAAAAGCAAGCTGCATCGCTTAGCAGATAACTGTGAATTTGGGACATTGAGAGAGGAGCTCATGATAGACCATGTATGGTGGGAGTGGTCGATGAAAGTCGATTGTTGGACTCCTTACAGTCCAGGGAAGATATCACTTTGTCCAAAGCAGTAGTTCGCCAGGCAGGCTGAACCTTGAAAGCAAAACGGGCTTTTCATCAAGAGTGAAAAGGAGCCTTCCTGAGGGCAGACAACTGATTTTGTCCACTTCGTGACGCTATGAATGCGTCTTCCAGAAAGTAGAGCCAGTGTGAAGATGGTGCAGTTGATGCCATTGTTCCAGGTTCAGATTGTGGCAGGAAAAACCTCATTAGTGCAAAGCCGACCCAGCCACTAATGCCGAGTGCCAACCGTGCCTCAAGAGAAGGCTTTTTAAAATAATACGCCACTCCAGCAGGAAACGTCCATCTTCAGGTCAAAATCTAAAGGGAGCCCAACCACATAAAGCAGTATGGAAGGCCACAAAAGCAATTTTAAGTTGGACATGGTTGTAGGAATGCCAATTCAATCTGATATAGTACCATGGCTGAAGCCCGACTTTCTTCAAACATTTACTGCTCTACTAAATGATCAAAGGGGGCAGTGCACTCACGGTGCCATAATTCACTATAAGGGAAGAAAAATTACAGAAGTCCTCTGTTATCCCATATCAGGAGTTCTCATTTCTGAGCTGGAGAATCTGCTTAGATTTGCACCTTCTCTAGAATAAGTTGAAAGAACTGAACAATCAGGATAAACCGGATTAATCCAAAAGGGAATTTGCAAAGTTTTTTGTGGGTCTGGGAAGCTCCACAGAGCTTATCGCATTACATTAAAGCCAGATGCCAAGCCTATGTATTTACGTACCCCACAAATGGTCCCCCCATCCTTTCTTGGAAAAGGTGAGACAAGAACTTGACTCCATGTTACCCCAGGGAGTGGATATCTTGGTGCTGCGGAATGAAACATGTACCCAAACCTAACGGCTCACTTTGCATTTGTGTGGACCTCGTACATTTGACAAGGCAATGAAGAGAGAAGTCCAATCCATTGTATCTGTTGACAAGAGCTTGGCGAAAGTTGTGAGGAGCTCAGTTTTCACAGAACCTGATGCCAATAGCATACAGGCAGCTTCCGTTAGACAAGGAGCCAAAATTGTTAACAACATTTATCATGCCTTTCGGCAACTATCATTTAACCAACTATCATCCGGAATTGTCTCAACGCCCATATCTTTAAAGGTACCATGGCTGCCATTTTGGAAGAGCTGGTTGTGGTCGTTTTGCCATATGGATGATATTCCCATTCATGGATCCACCACTGAAGAGCACAATGCCAGGTTGCGAATGGTATTACGACATTTACAGGCCATGGGTTTTACATTTAATCTCAATTTGTGTTCACTCAGCCCATTATTAACTTCTCAGCCATATTGTTCACACATCACGGGCGGGATTCTCCGACCCCCGCCGGGTCAGAGAATCGCCGGGGGCTGGCGTGAATCCCGCACCCGCCGGTTGCCGAATTCTCCGGCACCGGATATTCGGCGGGGGTGGGAATCGCGCCGCGCCGGCTGCCGGCGCCCCCCCACCCCCCGGCGATTCTCCGGCCCGTGATGGGCTGAAGTCCTGCTGCTGGAATGCCTGTCCCGCCGGCGAGAATCAAACCACCTCTCTTACTGGCGGGACAAGGCGGCGCAGGCGGGCTCCGGGTTCCTGGGGGAGGCGCGGGGGGATCTGGGCCCGGGGAGTGCCCCTACGGTGGCCTGGCCCGCGATCGGGGCCCACCGATCCACGGGCGGGCCTGTGCCGTGGGGGCATTCTTTTCCTTCCGCCTTTGCCATGGTCTCCACTATGGCGGAGGCAGAAGAGACCCCCTCCACTGCGCATGCGCGGGGATGCCGTGAGCGGCCGCTGACGCTCCCGTGCATGCGCCGCACGGCAAAGTCATTTCCGCGCCAGCTGGCGGGGCACCAAAGGCCTTTCCCGCCAGCTGGCGGGGTGGAAATCAGTCCGGCGCGGGCTTAGCCCCTCAAGGTGACGGCTCGGCCCCTCAAGATGCGAGAATTCCGCACCTTTGGGGCGGCGCAATGCCGGACTGATTCGCGCCGTTTTTTGCGCCGGTTTCGGAGAATCCCGCCCGCAGCCTGGGGCCCAATTCTCCGGGGTCCGGAGAATCACGCGTCCGCGAATTACGCCGCGCAGCTAGAGGGCCCCCCAGCGATATTCCGCTCCCGACCGGCCAAGTTCCCGACGGTGTGGAACTAATGTGGTATGGCTGATCGGGACTCTCGGGCACCAGGGGCTGGTCCGCAGCCGTCCTGGTGGAGGGGCAGGTGCGATCGAGCATGGGGGGGGGGGGCCTTACCGGTGGCCGGGGCAGCAATCGGGTCGGTCCAATGCAGCGGCGTGCGGCTAATTGAGGCGGCCTTGTTTGTTGGTCGTGGTCCGCTGTCCAAGTCCGCCATGGCGCTCGGTGTGGCCACTGGAGGCCGCTGCTATGCGCATGCGCAGAAACAGAAGTGTGGGGGCCCGTATCAGCAGCCAAAGTTGCGTGAAGCTCCCCAGATCCCTGCTAGCCCCCTGTGAATAGCCTTTTATTTTTTGCAGGGAGTGAAATGCTAGCGTTTTTACGCCGGCGTGGGGACATGGGTTGGATTTTCAAAAAATGGGCCTCTGATGTCCAAGTAGTCCCTGAGAAACCCACAGCCATCAAGAAATTCCCCTCGTCCCTTAACATTACCAAATTTCAATGTTTTATGGGCATGGTTAATCAGTTAGGTAGGTTCTTGACAAATGTTGCACACATCAACATACTGTTACAACAACTCCAGCAGTAGGACCAGGTACTGTATGACCATCAGCAGAAGGTATTCAACGCAATCAAGGACATGTTCATGTCTATGGAAACATCAGCTGACTATGACCCAGACCTATCTACCATAGTTGCAGCTGATGCATCGCTCAATGGCCTAGGGAATGTTTGTTTTAAATTCAGCGAGATGGCTCATACCTCCAGGGCATTGACAGAAGAAGAGCAGCAGTATTCTGTCACCCCAACCCCCAAACCCCGAGTCAGACATTTCCACCATGATGGGCTGTCCTGTCCTTACAGCAAATACCTAGACCCAAGGCCCACCCAAGATGACCAGCAACTCCATCCAAAGGGTGAGACAAAGAAAAATCCCGAGTCACTGTCAGAGAACTAACCCTCCCCCCATTCCCCTCCCCCAACAACTCCTTCCCCCCCATGAACCTGCTGATCACCTCCCAGAGAACAATGCTCTCTCCTCACCAACCCCATCCCCTCACCAAACAAACAAGCTAGGCTCATTGAAACATGTCTAAACAGATCCAAGAGGCCACAGCCCCTCCCCCACCTCACTGGGCACTGGTTTCACGCCAAATCATAATTCTCCCGTGCCTTGACAGCAGCATCAATGCGTTCCAGAATGCATGTACAGTAAACAGCGTTGTCATATCCTTAGTGGGCCAGACCCAGTATTCTGCCTTCACTGGAGCGAATTTCCAACGGCGAGGTTCACTTGTGCTTTTAAAAACATTGAAACAGGTGCCATGGCTGTGTTTGCTGAGAGTTGTGTCGCTGGCCGGGGGACTTCTGCCAGGGGTGGGGGGTGGCCAGGAGGTGGGTTGCGGCATCGGGGTGGATGTGCACTGAACACCATTGCCGTGGCCTGCAAGGCAGCCATGCAGCTACGCACGCCGCTGACTGCCCATTGTAAACTTAGGGCCACAGATTGTATGTGTCTCCCCCCAAGGCACCCCCTTAGGTGCCCTTTGACACAGTGTGTATATGTGGCTGCAGCTTGTCAGCCTCCCGAGAGTCAATCACGATTCCGGCGAATCCCGTACCGTTTTTCATTGAAATTGATTGTGTTCCACGTGGCGTCGGTGCTATTCCCTCCACAGTCGCAAATCGGTCCAGGTGCGGCACCGGATTTGCTGTCGTGGAACTCCATGAATCCTGCTCCAGCTTCAACACTTAGTCTCAGGAACGGAGAATCCAGCCGCATGTATTTCCATTACTATTACCTTAACCATGGGCGGCACGGTAGCACAGTGGGTAGCACTGTTGCTTCACAGCGGCAGGGACCCGGGTTCGATTCCCGACTTGGGTCACTGTCTGTTCGGAGTCTGCATGTTCTCCTTGTGTCTGCGTGGGTTTCCTCTGGGTGCTCCGGTTTCCTCCCACAAGTTCCGAAAGACGTGCTTGTTGGACATTCTGAATTCTCCCTCTGTGTACCTGAACAGGGCCGGAATGTGGCAACTAAGGGGTTTTCACAGTAACTTCATTGCAGTGTTAATGTCAGCCTACTTGTGACACCAATAAAGATTATTAACCACTACCCCCTACCCAGATTGGCACCCCATCCCCTACCAGACAACATATGCAAACCCCAAATAACTGTAGATCTATAGGGCGCAAGTTGACGGAAAAGTTTCTACGTGTGCTAGAGAGCGGGAGCTGCCACGAATGTCCTGACGGTTGACCCGGAGAGGCCGTCGCCATTATAAACCGTTAATTGGTCCACTTAATGAGGCCCCATAAGCTTCAAATGACTGTCTCGTCGGCAGATTCCGCAGGACCGCACCCGCCTGCTCCTCACCAACAAGGGGGAGCAGCATTTAAACCTACTCCACAGAGCAAACCCCCCACAGCTCGCAGCCACGCCACCGAGGAGACCAGCCCCACAATTTGGAGATGCGGACCAGGCTAGAATGTTGGACGCGGTCGCATTCAAATGAATGTTCAGGGAGTGGAATTCTTTCCTGTTAATGTAGGGCACTCCCTGATGCCCTGGTGCACGCAAGGCGACATGCATGTCATCCATTACACCTTGGACCTGGGACATCCCCTTGATGGCAGAGAATCCTGCTGCCTGGGTACCTTGTTGGCCCTGGTCCAAGCCAAATTTTATATAGTTCGCTGCCCAGGCAAACAGGTCATCCATTACTTCATGGATGCACTTGTGGGCTGTAGCTTGTGAAATTCCATTCAAGTCCCTGCTCGAGCCCTGGAATGATCCTGAGAAATAAAGGTTCAGGGCTGCGGTGGACCTTGACAGCCATCAGGAGTGGGTATCCTCCTCCTCCACGTGGTGCCAAGTCCACAAGTCCACAGTGTCTACTTGTTGAGGCGGAGCCTCCTGCAGCACATGCTGTCCATCATCTGTTCGAAACACCAGCGGTGCCTGTACACCTTGGGCCATCGCAGCCCTCCCCCTCTGGATCCCTCCATGGTCTGATGGGTGGCCGGGTCCTCAGGGTGTGCACATGGGCTGCCACCTTGAGCATCTGTTAACGCTGCTGCCGCTGCCTTCTCCGGCATCTGTCCGCCTGGCCTGCCAGCAGCACCACGAGGGCAGCTCCTGTGGGGCCCAGGATATCATCCATCTTGTGTAATATCTGGAAAGAATTGGAGAGGGTGAGAGACTGATAACTAGCGATGGTTTCCACCCTGGGACTCTCCAGTCCCCCGTGCACCCACCTCCCCCCCCCCCCCCCCCCCCCCCCCCCACCCAATAGCCCCTGCCATCCCTCAGTGTGCCAACTAACCCATCCTACCCAAGAAACCTCTGCTCTAGTGGGAGCCCCTGGGCACCGGACCCCAGACCCTGTACCCAAGACACCCGCTAGTAGCATTACCTGGACTGGGCGCTGGTTCCCTCACTGGTGCACACACCCACCCTCTGGTCGTAGTAATGTCCCCAGTGCTGATGCCCAGCTGCTGGGTATTCGGATGTTGGCTGCTGCGCCTGTGGTGTTGAGGCCTCCAGTGTTCAGGCGAAGTGCCCAGGTCTCACGGTCTGATATGGATGCCAGGCACTAAATCCCACCTGCGACATGGCACACCTGCCCATGGGAATCCACTTGGGTATATTTTAGTTTAATAACAGTTCACATATCACAATAACCATAAAAATACAAGGAAACAGCACCGTGCTATACACACAGGCACCCATGCATAACAAAACAGCAGTGGAAACGCAAAACCATAATAGTGTAATCATACAAAAAAAAAACACACATTAAACAGGAACTAAACAACTGTACAAAGAAGGTACCAGCATCCGAATCAACTCCCCGCTCCCTCCCCCTTCTACAGCTCCCAGCAACAGACCAGCCGGAAAGTCACACTGTGCAGAGCATGGCGGAAGGGAGAGAGAGAGCAGCCATTACAGATTCCTGCCACAAACAAAAGTGGCTGCAGCTGACAAGCACACAGCCTCCAAACATGAAACAGGCAACAGCATGGTGAGGCTAACAGCCTCTGAGCCAACTCGTGCTCTCTCCCCTACCTGCAGTTCCCAGCTGCAGGACATGGCCGAAGAGCGAGTGAACACCCCTTTTCAGATTCTAGACCGCAGACAAAAGGAGCTGCGGCTAACAAACACACGGCCTCCCAACATTAAACATCCAGCAATATAACAAAGTTATCAGGATCTGAGCCAACCTGCCCTCTCTCCCCTTCCCACAGCTCCCAGCCCGAGGCATGGCCGAAAAATGAGTGAACTCTGCTTTCTGGATTCAAGACCGTCAACAAAAGGGGCTGCAGCTAACAACTACACAGCCACCAGTCATCAAACAATAAATAGTCAATAGTGTAACTAAGCCACCAGCATCCGAGCCAACCTGCCTACTCTCCCCTTCCCAGCCGCAAGGGAGAAATGAGTGACCACCCCTTTCCGGATTCAAGACCACCGGTGAAAGGGGCTGCGGCTAATGAACACACAACCTCCTAATATCAAACAATACAAAACCTCTCTCTCCCGCAGTCAAAAAGTGAGGCAGAAGAGTGAGAGCACCTTCTCCCCCTCCCAAGCACTGGCAGCAGCTCATCTTACTCTCTCGCTTTCCTTGCTCCAGGCCTCAGAAGCAAAAGGGACTGCAGCAAACAAGCCCTAGGCATTGGACAAGAAACAGCAACAATACAGTAGCAAACATCAACTTCCGAACATGAAACATCAACACGCAATAGTACAAAAAGGCACCAGCAATCTGCACAGCCTCCAAACCTGAATCAGAAAACAGTCACGAGCACAATAAAGCTGCTAACATCTTTCAACGGTGTGTCTTCACAACCTCCAAGGTGTCCAGTTGAAGTGAGCCGCCGCCCTCCTCCCCCCACAGTCACGTGGTCCATCCGATCCTTGGTCCAGGTCACAGAAGCAAAAGAGGCAGGAACAATATACGGCTTCCAGACATAAAACATTCAACAGTCAGCAGTTCAAAATAAAAGCACCAGCAACAGCAAAGCAGTCCTCCAAACCTCCAGTTGAATCGGGCCGCCATCCTTCCTTCCAAAGCACCGGCAGCTGACTTCCTCCCTCTTCTTGCCCCAGGCTACAGCGAAAGAGGCAGTAACAGCAACTCATGGCTTCCAAACATGAAACATTGTAACATGAAACGTGAAACAGCAGTACAGATAAAAAAACAGCAAGCTGCAAAACAGATTGCATACCTTCAGCAAGTCATTCAGGTAAAACAATTGCCACTCTTTCCCCTCCCTTGCTCACTCTAGGCAATAGAAGTAAAGAGGCAACAGCAAGAAGACTAACTGCATCCAAGTGGCAGCAACAGTAGTCAGGCATCTCCCTCTCTCCCCTCCACCTCCAAGAAAGCAGGCAGGGAGGAAGGCAGTTGTTAAATCCGGCCTCAGGCTAAAGCCCAGGCCAGGGCCTTACCTGCAGAATGTGTTCTCTCTCTCCCACTGTTTCCCTCTCTCCTCCCTGTAGTCATCTCTCAGCAATGAAATTGAGGCCAAGGAGACAGAAAGAACTACCCTTCCCCTTCTTCTTATTCAAAACAGGCAGCAGCAAATCTCTCCTTTCTTCCTTGTCTTTTCCAGAAGGAACAGTAAGGGAAGACCAAGCTTTCAGGCAGTTTTACAGCACAAAATGCAGGACCTCACAGAACACACACCCTATGTAGCCACTTGCAGGCTATGAAATGCTCACATTACTATGACTGCCAATTCCCTATAAGCAATAGCCTTATGCCACGTGGCCAGAGGCCGCCATGGTCAGTGGGAGTTATGGGTGGTCAGTGGGACAGACATACAGGCACTGGAGTTGCCCCTATTATGGATACACATGACCCAGGGGTGGTGTGGCGGACCTGCTGGTGCTGAGACACCCTTGCCCCTCCCCGCCGATGCACCCAGAGTGCATTTTGCACCATTGCCACCCTCAATGCTTCCTCCAAATGGTGTTCAAATTGGAGGAGTACGAATTCATCAGCTGAGGAGCAGGAGGGGACGGGCATCAGGTGGTGACCCACAGGAAGCTATGTTTGAGACAGATGCCATAAGAGTTCATGGGGTCTTGAGTCAGTGCTGAGAACTTCCCACTGACTGTATTCTACTGAGCCACTGTCGGTGAGATAGTGTCAAAGTCCAGCTCTGTTGGGTTGAAGATAGACACGCCCCTTTTTTATGGCACTAAGTGCCAGAAACGTGGTACGCTTAAAGGTCCGATTGAAACTGACATGGCGGACTCACAACGCGAAGCGGCCCCGAAAATATAGGCCCCCTCCGATATCGCGCGTGCCCGCGGATCGGTGGACCCCGATCGCTAACCTGGCCGTCCCTGCGGCCCCCCTGGTGAAGGATCCCCCCGCCTCCCACCAGGAATGCTGCGGACTCATCGTTCCCGACAGGCAAAACGTGGTTCTAACCACGCTGTCGAGAATTCGGCCAGTTTTCTTTGGTGCATCGCGAGGGGGGTCCTCTGTCAATGGCCCCCTACCCACGCCGCGTAGACCGCACACGCGATTCATGCCGGATTTCGACATCAACGCCCATTCTTCGCCCCCACGCCGATCGCAATTTCGGCACGGAGGCTTGGAGAATCCCGCCCCGTGTCCTCGGCTCTCTTTTTACAATTTTTTCTTCCCGTGTGCCCTTCATGGAGTTTGCGTAGAACCACCGATCTTAAAGATTTCATAATTACGATTCTCTTTTTTGGCAGCAAAAATCCATCAGGCAACACTCAACTGTGCTCTTGTGTTGTAGAAACTTGAGCAGGATTTTCTGGGCCATCCTTCATGGAGATACCTTCTCACTTTTTGCAGGACAATGTCCTTGGCAGCTTCTCCTTTAATTATTTCTGACTTGTCAGAGACTGGCAGAGACTCGGTTACCAGGTTTACATGGACCCTGTACGTCCTCATCCAGCTGAAGTGGTTCCTCAATGCCGGCAGCTCTGGATTGCGTGTCAGCCACAATAAGATGTTTTCCCAGTGTATACACCAACTCAAAGTCATACCGTTGCAACCTCATGATCCGGGGGTGGGATTTCCATCCCAGGGTCCTTGATCCCAGAGAAGGCCCACTACCGCCATATTAAGTGCCCAACTAGCACATCATACTGTGGGCCTTACACAAAGGAGGCAAAGCCGGGATCTCACCGGCTCCCAGCTAGCGAGTGTGACCCCTGTTCTCTGAATTAAATTCCACCCAATGTTTCACATTAAGATCTCGTGAATCAAATTACAAAGTTAAGCAATGTAGCCAGTTAAAATGGTTAACTCCCGATTTAGAATGGCTAACCCCGATTTAAAATGGCGAACGGAAAAGGCTGATGGAAAAATCAGCCAACAGGACTAAAACAAGCAGCTACAGGTAGTCTGTGTATTCACCTCTGGGAAGGCAAGACAAGATCGATACCAGTAACCATCAGCACAACAAAACACCAGCCATCTGAATACTAATGAGCAATCCCCGGGAACAATGTGCAACAATTTAGACACACAAAGCCAACCCAGACTTTTCGGCGCCAACAGGAGCCTACACAAAGGGAGGTGAACGATCACCTCAAGACCGCCCATCGATCAAGGAATCGCTCCAGCATTGGAGAATATCGAGACAAGTGATTGGGACAAAGTCCAATCACTTGGAACCAGGTACAGGGTCCGCCACGAAAGGCGGGAAGCCCCTGGGGACTATAAGAATAGAGTCCAAGTTCAAATCGACCCTTCTGCATCCTTCTGCCACCCTTCCGTACCCTTCTGCTATGCTTCTGCACTCGTCAACAGCCACTCAAATCGTAAGTCTCACTTCAACGCTCGCTATGTGATAGGCGCTCCTAGCTATCAATCTGTACCAGCTTCGAATCCCGCAGGCTCAGAACCCGAACGATAGGTCATTCGTTTCCCTGACCTGGTGGGCCATTTCCAAGTTAAGTATTGGCCTGTTAGTTGTAGAAAGTAGCTTAGAAGTAGAATTTATGCATAAGTATTGATTACTGTATGTAATAAATGTGCGTTGATTTAACTCTTACTAAGCGGTGTGTTGGATTATTGATCATTACTCGGACTTGAACCACGTGGCGGTATCAAAAAGATACCTGGCGACTCAAGAGCAAAGGTGATAGAACAGAGCAATTAAACGAAGGCTAAAGTTAGCCACAACATTTGGCGACATCCTGACGGGACCCGATCTGGAAGTGGAAAACCACTCTGGGAGAACCCAAGAATTTGATTTAGAGATCCAATTGGAAACAGAAAACCAAAAGTGTTCAAGCAGTTCTGATCAATAGTCATAATTCGGAAGTGTGTGTATGCATGCGTAACTAACAGGGCTATAAGGTAAAATTGATAGATTTTTGTTGCGTCAAAACTGTCGGAGGTTTGTATATCGGAAAGTAGCGAAAGCTGTAACCGTATTTACAGCACCGCCTTAGCTCCCCTGTTCCAAATTTTAAAGAAGCATTCGGATAGGAAGGATGGCAATGCAGGCAATGCAGCGCCTCATGAACCCTGAGGAATTTGCGGTCGCAGCGACCAGCAGCAGTAGAGTGGGGCAATGTCCCATTTGGGAGGAAGAGATCAGGAAATATCTCAAAGGGAAAGGCTGGCCCCTTTGGAATGATTTCTGTGATAATGAGGAATCAGGTCCCGGGAGTATAGGACATACTTGGTGGGAGAACCTGAGCGAGATCCACAAAAAGAGCTTGGGGAAAGCTCGCAAGCCGATGGCAATCGTGTCCTGCTTGGCACAATTGCGAGGCACAGAGGAGGTCATTAGGACGCTCCGGAAAGAAGTTGAGGGGATACATCGGATGAGTAAGGTCGATGTAAGCGAGGTAGAAAAGGAGAATATGGAATTGAGGAGGAAATTGGCAGCGAAAGATGGAGAGGTGGGTGACGCCAAAAGGGCTCACCAGTCTTGTCTGGCGCATTTAAGCAGCTTCCAGTCCCAATATGAAAAGGCCTATCAGGACACGCAACGTGCAGTCCTGGTACGAGAAGAAACGGAAAAACAGGTAGAAGCATTACAGAGACAGTGTAGTGACCTCAAGGTAGCATTAAGAGCACTCCATGGTGCCGCCATAGAACAAAGACAAAGCACATTAGATCACGCAAAGTGCCGGAAGCAGATTGCAGAGCTGCAATCACTGCTTTCTGTTCAAAAAGGTTTTCAGGAAACCTTTGGGGAAAAATTAAATCAGGAAGACGGCCCTGATTGGGAAGAACTGAATGAAACAGCGCAGAGATATGTTCAGGGAACATGTGTGCAGGGAAAGCCACAAAAGAGAAAAGCGCCCCAACCCCCCCACACAGCAGATAGTTCAAGCTCCAATGAACCCTGTAACCCACCGCACAGCCACATCGGACGATGCGGAATATCTATATTCCACCCCCTTAACAGTGACCCAATTATGGGACGCGTGCGAGAAGATCACACCGTTCCTCCCCACCTCAGACCTCCACCATTTCTTTGCCACAGTTAAACATCAGGCGACCATGTACGGCCTGGATGAGCGAGAGCATGTAAAGCTCATGGTTTTAAGTTTAGATCTGTCAGTAGCAGCAGCCCTTCCCGACCCACAGAATGTAGGAGGAGGCACCCTTGCAGAAATGCATACCGCAATCCTGGATGCGATCGGGTATAACCGGGGTGACCCCATAGATGGCCTCAACAAATGTAGGCAAAAGAAATCTGAACACCCCACAGCGTTTGCTGGACGCCTGTGGATCCACTTTGCAGCAGTCTTTGGAGACGTAGACCGTGCCCATTTGTCCCCAGACAACATGGCCAAATGGACCCACACCCTTATCTCCCATGCCACAGAAACAGGACAGAAAGCCTGTACGAGTTATGATCCCTCAAAGGAGGCCCATAACGAGAAGTGGGTAGTGAAAAGATTGTCCCGCTCTTGGGAGCAATCTGTTCAAAGTAAAGCCACAGTTAAGAATAGCGAGGAAAAGCAGGCCGCCGCAGAGATGCAGGCAGTAAAAACACACCAGAACCCAGCATGGGTGAATGCGGGAAAGAACAGCCCCCCACCCAAGTCACTGAGTGTTACAACTGCGGATAGTTGGGACACTTCGCAAAAGAGTGCAATGCCCCTAAAAAGCCACAGAGAGCCCAGCAGACGGGCACTCTGATTAAGAAAAAGACAGAGCCCATTCATAGCGTTAGCGCCTGTTCAGATCAGACGGACTTGACTGGAACGGACTGACGGTGTACGGGCTCCCCCAGTTGGGTCTGCGACACCCTTTGGGATAGGTCCGGACGACCGGTAGTTGCAGCAAAAATTCGGGGACAGCCCATCGAATTTCTCTGGGACACAGGAAGGTCCCGCACCACAATAAATTCCTCTACCCTGTTTCAAAAAGACACGTGGCCCACTACAGCCACTATCACCCTCAGCGGCTTTACAGGCCACTCACAGCAGGGACACATCACAGCCCCTGTACCCATTCAAATCGGCACCATCACCACCAAGCACCCCGTAATTTTAGTTGACCTGCCCCACACAGCAGAACACATTCTGGGAATTGATTTCATCAATTCCCACCACCTTTCATTCGATCCAGTCAACCAGAAGATGGCAAAATCCGCAAGAGTCCCAGCAACGCTTAACATAGGAGAGTATATGAACAAAATTAGCGCCGTAGGCGAGTTTTGGTTCAACCCGACCACGCTTAGTACGGACAAGCAGGTTAGGGCAGTTCTGCAAAAGAACAGGGCAGCATTCGCGACCCACAAGCACGACTGTGGACAGATGACTGGCTCCATACAAGTAACAGGACCTGACCCTAGACCCCAAAAACAATATGGATTTCCCCAAGAGGCAGAGGGAGAAATCTCCAAGGTAATACAAAGCTTATTAGAGCAGGGCGTACTTAGATCAGTAGCCTCCACTAATAATGCCCCGATTTGGCCAATGAGAAAGCCCGATGGATCATGGCGACTGACCATCAATTACCGGGAACTCAACAAAGTCACCCCCGCAGCAGCCCCCACAGTAGCAACAAGTCCCGAGACCATGCTCAAGCAGGGACTCAATTCCCGATTCTTTAAGGTTTTGGACGTCAGTAATGGATTCTGGTCCATTCCATTGGCAAAGGCATGCCAGTACAAATTTGCCTTCACCTTTAAAGCACAGCAGTACACGTGGACATGCCTGCCACAAGGATTCCACAACTCCCCCTCCATTTTCCACCGACAGCTGGCAAATGGTTTAGCCAAATTCTCTCGCCCCGAATGTCTGGTACAGTATGTAGACGACCTACTACTGCAGACAGACACCAAGGAAGAGCACATTGAGCTTCCGTCCGAACTCCTGGAACTATTACACTCAATCGGTTCTAAAGTCAACCCCAAAAAGGGCCAGATTTTGGAAGAAAAGGTGATATATTTGGGAACAATTATCACGCACGGTAAACGCGAGATTGAGCATAAAAGGATTGACTCGATTGCTAAATTGCCCCTTCCCCAGAACATTCCAGCCCTCCGGTCGTTTTTAGGGCTGGTTGGCTACTGCCGAAACCACATTGACGGTTTCGCCAGCAAGGCAGCACCCCTCTCAGACCTCCTAAAGAAAGGAGCCCCCTGGGAATGGCTTCCGCAGCATACGGATGCTGTGGACTCTTTAAAACAGGCACTCATAGCAGCCCCCGCACTACAAGTTCCAGACCCGCTTTCCCCTTACGCCATAGAGGTAGTGACCACAGACCACACCCTTTCAGCCGTGCTCCTCCAGGAACGGCATGGCCAGTTAAGGCCCGTAGCTTACGCCTCCAGACTTTTAGATGCTGTGGAGCAGGGATTTTCAGCCTGTGAGAGGCACCTGCTCGCAGTATTCTGGGCAGTCCAGTATTTTTCATATATTACCGGACTGTACCCCATCACAATTCTCACCGAACACCCCCCCACCCAACTTTTACTGGACGGACGACTCAAGGACGGTACCGTCAGTCAAATAAGAGCAGGTAGATGGACCCATCTCTTGCAGGGACGGGACATCACTGTTAAAAGGACAAAGACACACACCTATTTAGCCGACAACTTACAATAACCCGGAACCCCCCATGAATGCAAAATTATCTCTCCACACCACAACACAGGCCCCTTTATCGCTAAAACACCCCCCAGAAAGATAGCTAATTCAACTCAGAGCCCCCAGCACACAGACGCGTGTGGGCCCATAAGGATCTATGTGGATGGATCTTCCACAGTCTTGGATGGGAAGCGCCTAACAGGTTGCGGTACATATGTCGAGGACACGCAGGGACGCGCCTTTGAGGAAATATCGTTAAAACTACCCGGACACTTAGGCGCGCAGGCAGCAGAGCTCGCGGCCATCGCATATATAGTTGAGGACCCAGGTTCCTTCCCCAGCCCAGCAGACATATACTCGGACAGCCTCTATGTTTGCAACAGCCTCACAGAATTTCTGCCCCTGTGGAAAGCAAGAGGATTTGTTTCCGCAGACGGAACACCCCCCACCCCCCATTGCTCCGTCATATTTTAGAAAGAGCCCAGAACAGAACCTTTGGGATCATCAAAGTCCGCAGCCACCATTGTTCCTCCCCCCCTGGAAATGTGAAACCCGACGCACTGGCTAAAGCAGGTTCCAGGCACGGATATTGTTGGACACCCCCCGAAAGCGCACCAGTGAGTGCAGTTTAGGTCTCACAGACAACGATCGAGGATCTAGTTGAGGCCCAGAAGCAGGACAGCAATCTCAAGGAGATTGTAAAAGGAAACTATCCAGCTCCCTATGAGAGATTTAGAAATGCACTGACCACACATGACGTGTGGTGTTAAAAGACACCCTTTATGTGGTTCCTGAACAGGACAGGAATCAATTGATTTGCTTGTTCCATGACGGTCATGGACATCAGGGAATCGATCCCACTACAGCCCATCTCAAGCAGCTTTGTTGGTGGCCGAATTTAAAGGAGGATGTAAACCATTACATAGAAAATTGTCTTATATGCGCCCAGAATAATCCGGACAGATATGCCAAAAAGGCCCAACTCAGCCACACCCGACCCGTTAATGGCCCCTGGACTAACCTCCAGATTGATTTTATAGGACCATTGCCCCCTTGCAGGAATGGCTATAAATATGTACTTGTGGTAATTGACACATTTACAAAATGGGTGGAAGCATTCCCAGCCCGCACAAACACTGCAAAAACCACAGCCAAGATTTTGACCCACCACATCTTTACAAGATGGGGACTCTCCCGCAGCATTGAATCCGACCAAGGTTCCCATTTTACGGGACGTATCATGCAGAACATCCTCACGATATTTGGCTTCACCCAAAACTTTCCACATAGCATACCACCCACAGTCGAGTGGTATCGTGGAGCGCATGAATCGGACCCTAAAATGCACCCTCAGAAAAATGGACCAGCAGAACAACACCACTTGTTACTCAGTCCTCCCTTTTGCGCTGATGATTTTGCGTAACACTATTTCCACCTCCACAGGTTACACCCCACACACTCTCATGACTGGACTCCCCATGAAAGGCACAGAATTTTAATTAAGTTTGGACTTGACCAGCCCCGAAGTGACGGCCCTCACACACGAGAAAGCAGTACAACAATTAGTGCAAAATGTTAAAACGGATCAGCTGGCAGCCGCAGTAAAACTGGGCACCAGAAAGAAACAGAGCAAGGCTTGTTTCGACAAGACAGTGCATGCGACTGAGTATAGTATCGGACAGCAAGTGATGCTCTCTGTATATAACCCCAGCACATTCCTGTCACCAAAATGCTCGGGTCCGTATTCCATTGCGGATAAAGTAAGCCCTTCCGTTTATAAAATAAAGTACCCCAATGGTAAGACTGCGTGGTTTCATATAAACCAGCTGAAGGCATATGGAACACAGTCGAACCCCAAAAGGCGGGAAGCCCCTGGGGACTATAAGAATAGAGTCCAAGTTCAAATCGACCCTTCTGCATCCTTCTGCACCCTTCCGCACCCTTCTGTTAGCCTTCTGCACTCTTCAACAGCCGCTCAAATCGTAAGTCTTACTTCAACGCTCGCTACGAGATAGGCGCTCCTAGCTATCAATCTGTACCAGCTTCGAATCCCGCAGGCTCAGAACCCGAACGAAAGGCCATTCATTTCCCTGACCTGGTGGGCTAGTTCCAAGTTAAGTATTGGCCTGTAGGTTGTAGGAAGTAGCTTAGACATAGAATTTATGCGTAAGTATTGATTACTGTATATAATAAATGTGCGTTGATTTAACTCTTACTAAGCGGTGTGTTGGATTATTGATCATTCCTCGGACTTGAACCACGTGGCGGTATCAGAAAGATACCTGGCGACTCAAGAGCAAAGGTGATAGAACAGAGCAATTAAACTAAGGCTAAAGTTAGCGCCAACAGCAAAGACAGACAAACTAGCTTCAGTTCACATAACTGTACATTGATTTTGATTTGTCAAGATAAGCCCATAGTAAGATTAACAATCTATTTTACTAAATGAGATGAACTCACAATGCAAAGCAGCGATTCACTATTGAACAGTGAGTAGGTTAATGAGGTGAACAGTAAATGTCACACTAACATTATTCAGGGATAAATTAATCGTTGCTTTTTGATAATCCCTTGCTCACCTCTCTATGTTGAAAAAGGGCATGACATTTTAAGCCCTCAGTCTCATGTTTGAGATGTCTGTGGTACAATGATATGCTGTTGAAGCATCAATATACTCCTGACAGGCAGTTATTTGAAAAACAGCCCTTAAAAGTATCTATTTTGTACAGAATATTAATCTGGCTTCAAATGTTCTTTTCACAAATGTAATAATCATCTTTTCAAAATGGAAAAACAATGTTTTTGATAGTAATACATGTGAATATGTCCTCCCTCTAAATTACGGTCATATTGTTCAACATTGCACATCACCTGACAATGGAAATGATAAATATCATTAAGTTGAACTTCAGCTCAAAAATGCTCATTTTCATGGTGAAGTTAGCCAACTATAGAAATTCGGCTGGATTTGGAGACCACTCAAACTTGATACAATTTTAAATAGGGTTTTAAAGGAGGACACTTTGGGCGCAATTCTCCCATCGGGCGACTAAGTCCTGACGCCGGAGTGAAAACCGGAGTGTTTCACTCCGGCGTCGGAGGCCGTTCCCAGCCCCCTATTCCCCCGCCCCCGGGGGGCTAGGAGCGGCGCCGCGTCATTTACTCGCGCCGGGCCTTGCCGCCGCGTAAAAGCGGTGCCGCGTAAATGACGCGACAGCACCGCGTAAATGACGTCACCCGCGCATGCGCGGTTGCCGTCCTCCCCGCAGCCCCCCCGCGAGAAGATGTCGGATGGATCTTGCGGGGCAGCGGAGGAAAGGAGGCCCTCCTTCAGAGAGGCCGGCCCGCCGATCGGTGGGAACCGATTGCGGGCCAGACCCCTTTTGAGCCCCCCCCCCCCCGGTGCAGGAACCCCCCTCGCTCCCCCAACAGGTCGCCCCCCCCCAGCATTCCCACGCTGTCCCCGCCGGCAGCGACCAGGTGTGAATGGCGCCGGCGGGAACCTGTCGTGTTGGACAGGCCGCTCGGCCCATCCGGGCCGGAGAATCACCGCTCGCCCATTACCAATGGCAAGCGGCGATTCTCCCAGCGGCCAGCCGTGATTCGCGCCGTGCTGGTTTGAGGGGGGGGGAGAATCGCGTGTGGGCATCGGGGCGGCGTGGCGGGACTCACGCGGCGCCCGGGCGATTCTCCCACCCGGCGTGGGGGGGGGGGGGGGGGGGGGAATTCCGCTCAGGGTGTGGGGGAGTTATGGGGCTGCAGATTTCAGAGTTTAGATCGTGATGGTTGTAGCTACATCCATCAATGGTGGAATAAGAGATTTGGGGATGCTCAAGAGGTCTGAATTGGAGGAACACATAATTCCCAAATGTTCAGCTGATCAGGTAGGGAGCAACAGACTTAACGTTTCAGGTCAACAACCTTTGTCAGAACTGACACCCGTGCAGATTGCGGCAGTCATTTTAAGATTAAGTCACTCAAAAGCAAGTTTTAAGTGGGCAGAATGGGTAGTGCTGATCCCCCCATCCCACATTGTACTTGCAAGTCACTTCTGCCTCTTACTGATGTCACCTGACTCCAATTTGCATGAGCTAACCAGGATCCCATCTGTTTTTGCTAGGTTCTTGAGTTGCCATTTCAAGGCAAAATGACATAAATTCAGATATTGGTGGAATTGTGGCAATGAGTACTGCACCAGTTTAATTGTGATTCTGCTCCATTTGCACTTGGCAGGTGAAATGTATACTGGCTCCATAGATGCAACAAAACTACTTCTTTGTTATTTGACAGCTAAGTATCAGGGCAATGTTTAACGGCAAAAATGCAATTTGCACCTTGGAGTTATGTGTGCATAGGGAGTACTGTATAACATTTACCCAATGCAATGATTTTTAATGTTACCTTTATCCATATTTTATATTAGCTTGATTTCTGTTTCATTTTAATGCACCTTAGTATTTTAAGTATATTCTGATGTGAATGACTGAAGAGCGCACACTTTCCTTTCATGTATAACTGAGATTTGTAGAAATGTGGTTTTGTAGTAACCTTTCATCAGGGTGTCTGCAGCTTGTGTGGCATTCAAGTACCTGTTATAACCTGCCTACTTACCATTGGCTGGGGACTAATGACAATCCCACAATCCTGTGGGAGTATGAGATTCCCCAATTAGGGGGGGCGGAGAAACCATTAGTAAACTCCTAGTATAAATAAAGCTGGCCAGTTTAGGAACCAGCAGGAAGGAGTGTGCAGCAAGGGAAGTTGCTGCTGCTGTTATATATATATGTTATTGTAAATAAATGTTATTACTTTGTATCCTTAAAACTCGTGCTGGATTCTTTGTGGCCCTCACAAAAGTACCTTAGTAGGTTTTGCTACCCGTGTGAGGCATTGGCTTCTAACCCTGACAAGTTACTCTATGGTTTGGGCATCAGGATTACAAGAAATAAAGAGACAACATTCAAAGCTCAAATTAAACACTAATCTCTAATTTCCGTGCTCCCCAGCGTTGGATTGAGGGGGTATGCCAAAGTAGCTCTGGGGAATCCTCCTCACAACTTCACAGGTAACAGTTTGAACAGCAAATGCCCAGAAAAACAATCTTCTTCTAGACAATTGCCCTGTGCTGTGAACCATCCGAAAATGAGATTTAAATCACAACCTTTGGATGGTCCTGACAGGATTACACGAATAGTTACTCAGAGGAAGCTGGAAGGATTAAAACCACGTCTAACCTCTGGGTAACCATTGTAAAGGCCCAGACTGATAACTCCATGGGACTCCCCCTGAGGTAACCTCAATAACGAAGCTTAGAGATTAAACTGTAAAGAAGGCTTTATTAGACTAAGAACTATGTTAGAGCTGAGACAAGTGCTGACTGCTATACAGCCCATGAGGCAGCTCTTTATATATGGCTCACAGATGGGCGGAGCCAGAGGCGGAGTCCCCAGGTTTCCAAGTCCGATCTTAAAGGGGACATCACCTTACATGATGAGAAGGCAGTAACCGTTCATCACATTCACCCCTGTTTAAAAAGAGTCCGGCGTGGGGTGAAGTGCCATCATAGGTCCATCCGTCTCGGTGGCTGGATCGTCCTCAGTGACCTCCTCAATTCGGGCGGTGGTGCGGCGGGCATGGACGTCCCGGTTGAGGGCACATCCGGGAGCACAGCGGTCGGAGCTTCGGTCCGGGTCGGGGCAGGGGGACTAGGCAGGGCCAGGGGTAGCGGTGCCAGCGCCGGCAGGGTGTGTAAAGGGGGGGCACGCGGTAGATGCTCACCGGAAGGGGGTGTGTTGTAGGGGGCGCCGGGTCCTGCAGGGGAGCGGCGCGGGAAGGGGCGTCTGTGGTGGGGGATCCAGCGGGTGCCAGATCCCGGAGGGAAACCGTATTTTGCCTGCCGTCGGAGTACTCCACGTAGGCGTAACTGGGGTTGGCGTGGAGCAGCCGGACCCTTTCGACCAGGGGGTCCGTTTTATGGCTCCTCGCGTGCCTCCGGAGAAGAACAGGTCCCGGAGCCATCAGCCAAGGTGGAAGCGAGACCCCGGAGGTAGACTTCCTGGGGAAGACAAGCAATCAGTTGTGAGGTGTCTCATTCGCGGCCGTGCAGAGGAGCGACCTAATGGAGTGTAGGGCATCGGGTAGGACCTCCTGCCAGCGGGTGGGTGGGAGACTTCTCGACCGCAGGGCCAGAAGGACAGCCTTCCACACTGTCGCGTTCTCCCTCTCCACCTGCCCGTTTCCCCGCAGGTTATAACTGGTCGTTTTGCTTGAGGCGATGCCTTTGCTGAGCAGATACTGACGCAGTTCATCGCTCATGAACGATGTACCCCGGTCGCTGTGGATGTAAGCGGGGAAACCGAACAGGGTGAAGATGCCTTCCAGTGCCTTAATCACAGGGGCTGAGGTCATGTCGGGGCAGGGGATGGCGAATGGGAAACGGGAGAACTCATCGATCACGGTGAGGAAATAGGCATAACGGTTGGTGGACGGGAGGGGCCCCTTGAAGTCCACGCTCAGTCGCTCAAAGGGACCGAGGCCTTCACGAGCCGAACCTTGTCTGGCCGATAGAAGTGCGGTTTGCACTCCGCACAGACTTGGCAGGCCCTGACCATGGCCTTCACCTCCTTGGTTGAGTAAGGTAGGTTGCGGGACTTGATAAAATGGACGAGCCAGGTAACCCCCGGGTGGCAGAGGTCATTGTGGATGGCTTGCAGGCGGTCCTCCTGCACGTTGGCGCCTGTGCCACGGGACAGGGCATCTGGGGGCTCGTTGAGCTCCCCTGGACGATACTTGATATCGTACGAGTAGGTGGAGAGTTCGATCCTCCACCTCAAAATTTTATCTTTTTTTATTTTGCCCCTTTGCGTGTTATCGAACATATAGGCGACCGACCGTTGGTCGGTGACGAGGGTAAACCTCCTACCGGCGAGGTAGTGTCTCCAGCGCCGCACAGCCTCCACAATGGCTTGTGCCTCTGTGGCGCACAAAGACTCCGTGAGACAAATATAGTGAAGTCGATGAGGCTTTATTAAGCGTGTCTGTTCCCCAGCAGCCCGATAGTAACTGGCCTGCGGGGGAAAGGCACCGGCTTCTTATACTTCGCCTTCAGGGCGGAGTATGAGGTCAACGGCCAACCAGGACCCGGGATCTGTCAGCCAATGACATTAGGGCTTCCAGTCCCACATGACCCCCAATACATACTACCACATTCACCCCTTGTCAAAAATGAACCCGGCGGGGTGATGCTTCGTATGGTGGTAAGGGTTTACAGTACTGGTCCTGGGAGGATAGAACAGTTACATGGTAGTACCGTATTGGACAGTATCGTCCTGTTACAACTATTTACAGAGGATATAGGAAAAACAAAATGTTCATTGGGCAGTCCATCTTTGTTTTACATCGACGCCACGAGTCGGTCGGGCGGTCTGGTCGTCCGTGTCGATCGCCTCGGCCCCGGCGGTGGTGGTGGTGCTTGTACCAGCGTTGTCGCCTCCGGGAGCCGCACGGTTTCAGCTGTCGGTGCAAAGGGGAGGGGGACTGATCCTCCTGGGAAGGGGGCGGTCGCGGGGTGCGGCGGTGGCAGGAAGGGGGGCGGTTGGGTTGATGGTGCCGGGGGGGTGTGCGTGGTGCCGGCGGGCGCCAGAACCCGCAGGGAGACCGTGTCCTGTCGGCTGTTGGGGTACTCCACGTAGGCGTACTGGGGGTTTGCGTGGAGGAGGTGAACCCTTTCGACCAACGGGTCCGCCTTATGTACCCGCACGTGCTTTCGGAGCAGGATGGGTCCTGGGGCCGCCAGCCAGGTCGGCAGCGACGTTCCAGAGGAGGACCTCCTAGGGAAGACAAGGAGACGCTCGTGAGGCGTTTGATTAGTGCTCGTACATAATAACGACCGGATGGAATGGAGAGCGTCCGGGAGGACCTCCTGCCACCGTGAAACTGGGAGATCCCTGGACCGTAGGGCCAGTAGGACGGCCTTCCAGACCGTGCCGTTCTCCCTTTCTACTTGCCCGTTCCCCCGGGGGTTGTAGCTGGTCGTCCTGCTTGAAGCTATACCCTTGCTGAGCAGGAACTGGCGCAGCTCGTCACTCATGAAAGAGGACCCCCTGTCGCTGTGGACGTATGCGGGGTAACCGAACAGTGTGAATATGCTGTTCAGGGCTTTAATGACTGTGGCCGCGGTCATGTCGGAGCAGGGAATGGCAAAAGGGAAGCGGAAGTATTCGTCCACTACATTAAGGAAATACGCGTTGCGGTCGGTGGAGGGGAGGGGCCCTTTGAAATCGAGACTGAGGCGTTCAAAGGGACGGGAAGCCTTAATCAGGTGCGCTCCATCTGGCCTGAAAAAATGCGGTTTGCATTCTGCGCAGATGTGGCAGTCTCTTGTGACTGTACGGACCTCCTCTAAGGAGTATGGGAGATTGCGGGACTTGATGAAGTGGTAAAACCGAGTGACCCCCGGGTGGCAGAGGTCCTCGTGGAGGGCTTGGAGGCGGTCAATTTGTGCGTTGGCACATGTCCCGCGGGATAGGGCATCAGACGGCTCGTTCAGCTTTCCGGGCCGGTACAAGATCTCATAGTTGAAGGTGGAGAGTTCGATCCTCCACCGCAAGATCTTGTCGTTCTTGATCTTGCCCCGCTGTGCATTATCGAACATGAAGGCTACCGACCGTTGGTCAGTGAGGAGAGTGAATCTCCTGCCGGCCAGGTAATGCCTCCAATGTCGCACAGCTTCCACTATGGCTTGGGCTTCCTTTTCCACTGAGGAGTGGCGGATTTCTGAGGCGTGGAGGGTTCGGGAGAAGAAGGCCACGGGTCTGCCCGCTTGGTTAAGGGTAGCCGCGAGAGCTATGTCGGAGGCGTCGCTCTCGACCTGGAAGGGGAGGGACTCGTCGATGGCGCGCATCGTGGCCTTTGCGATATCCGCTTTGATGCGGCTGAAAGCCTGGCAAGCCTGTGTCGACAGCGGGAAAGTCGTGGTCTGTATTAGGGGGCGGGCCTTGTCTGCGTACTGGGGGACCCACTGGGCGTAGTATGAAAAGAACCCCAGGCAGCGTTTCAGGGCTTTTGGGCAGTGCGGGAGGGGAAATTCCATGAGTGCGCGCATACGTTCGGGGTCGGGGCCTATTATCCCATTGCGCACTATGTAGCCCAGAATGGCTAGCCGATCGGTGCTGAAAACGCACTTGTCCTCGTTGTACGTGAGGTTCAAGGCTTTGGCAGTCTGGAGGAATTTTTGGAGGTTGGCGTCGTGGTCCTGCTGATCGTGGCCGCAGATGGTTACATTGTCGAGGTACGGGAACGTGGCCCGTAACCCATGTTGATCAACCATTCGGTCCATTTCCCGTTGGAAGACCGAGACCCCGTTTGTGACGCCAAATGGGACCCTTAGGAAGTGGTATAATCGCCCGTCTGCCTCGAAGGCTGTGTACTTGCGGTCACTTGGGCGGATGGGGAGCTGATGGTAGGCGGACTTGAGGTCCACGGTGGAGAAGACTTTATACTGGGCAATCCGATTGACCATGTCGGATATGCGGGGGAGAGGGTACGCGTCTAGTTGTGTGTACCTGTTGATGGTCTGGCTATAGTCAATGACCATCCTTTGTTTCTCCCCTGTCTTCACTACTACCACCTGCGCTCTCCAGGGACTATTGCTGGCCTGGATTATGCCCTCCTTTAGTAGCCGCTGGACTTCGGAGCGAATGAAGGTCCGGTCCTGGGCGCTGTACCGTCTGCTCCTAGTGGCGACGGGTTTGCAATCCGGGGTGAGGTTCGCAAACAAGGACGGGGGTTGCACCTTGAGGGTGGCGAGGCCGCAGATAGTGAGTGGGGGTATGGGGCCGCCGAATTTAAACGTAAGGCTCTGTAGGTTACATTGAAAATCTAAGCCCAGCAAGGTGGGGGCACAGAGTTGGGGAAGGACGTTAAGTTTGTAGTTTTTGAATTCCCTCCCCTGTACCGTTAGGGTAACTATGCAGAATCCCTGGATCTGTACGGAGTGGGATCCTGCAGCTAGGCAAATCTTTTGTGCGCTGGGGTAGGTAGTTAAGGAACAGCGTCTTACCGTGTCGGGATGTATAAAACTTTCCGTGCTCCCGGAGTCGACTAGGCATGGCGTCTCGTGGCCGTTAATTAGGACCGTTGTCATCGTCGTCTGGAGAGTCCGGGGCCGAGCCTGATCGAGTGTAACCGAAGCGAGCCGTGGTTGTAGTAGTGGGGTGGGGTCCGTTGTTGCCGTCCAAGATGGCGTCGGGGATGGACAAAATGGCCACCCCATACCTCGCCCGTAGCTGAGGGGTCACAAGATGGCGTCGGGGGTGGACAAAATGGCCGCCCCCATGCGTCGTACAGGTCGGGGGCGGTCCAAGATGGCGGGGCCCCTCCTCCCCTCGTGGTGGTCGGGACCCAAAATGGCGGCGTCTGCGGGTCGCACATTGAGTGCTGGGGGGTCTGGGGGGTGCTAGGACCGCGCGGAGTTCCTGCATTGCGAGCGCCCGGGCCGCGGGCGCTAGGACCGCGCGGAGTTCCTTGGCTGCGAGCGTCAGGGCCGCGGGCGCTAGGACCGCGCGGAGCTCCCTCGCTGGGGACCGCGGTGTTCGGGGCCAAGGCCGGCGGGTCAGTACTGCGAGCGCTGGGACCGTGAGGAGGTCCCTCGCCGGGGACGGAGATCGGGGTCCAGGTAAGCTGTGTTGCCGGCGGGTCAGGCGTGGGGCGCGGGACAGGGGTGAGGGCCCAGGTCGGCGGCGCTGGCGGGTCAGGCGTGGGGCGCGGGACGGGGGCGAGGGCCCAGGTCGGCGGCTCCGGCGGGTCAGGCGTGGGGCGCGGGACGGGGGCGAGGGCCCAGGTCGGCGGGTCAGGCGTGGGGCGCGGGACGGGGGCGAGGGCCCAGGTCGGCGGCGCTGGCGGGTCAGGCGTGGGGCGCGGGACGGGGGTGAGGGCCCAGGTCGGCGGCTCCGGCGGGTCAGTCGTGGGGCCGCGAGCGCTGGCACCGCGCGCAGCTCCCTCGCCGGGGACAGCGGTGGTCGGGGTCAAGGTAGGTGGCGCCGGCGGGTCAGGCGTGGGGCGCGGGACGGGGGTGAGGGTGGCGTTCGGGATGCGAAAAACCCCTTCCTCTCTGTGGAGAGTGTTGGCCGGCACCCAAATCGGGAGCGCCGGCGGCGGGTCGTACATGGGCTGCGGGGAGGGGGGTTGGGGGGCGTAGGCGGCGTGCAGGGCTCCCAGTTCTCCCGGGGCCGCGGTGGTCGGGACCCAAAATGGCGGCGCCTGGGGGTCGCACATGGCGTGCTGGGGGGGTTGGGAGGCATAGACTGCCTGTAGGGCTCCCTGTTCTCCCGGGACGGCGGCGACCTCGCGGGATCGGCACACCACCGCATAGTGGCCCTTTTTCCCGCAGCTTTTGAAGATGGCTGCGCGGGCCGGACAGCGTTGTCGGGGTGCTTCGCCTGGCCGCAGAAATAACAGCGGGCGCCCCCGGTGCGACTCGGCGTTTGGACTGCGCAAGCCTGTGGGGTGTCCGGGGGGGGTAGGGGGTTTGCCGCGGCGGGTACGTACGGGGCCCAATGGCCTGCCGCGCGGTCGGGGCCGTAGGCGCGGGTATTACGCGCGGCTACGTCCAGCGAGGCTGCCAGGGCCCGTGCCTCTGAGAGTCCTAGTGACTCTTTTTCTAGAAGTCTTTGGCGGATTTGGGAGGATTGTATACCTGCAACAAAAGCATCGCGCATTAACATGTCCGTGTGTTCGTTTGCGTTCACCGACGGGCAGCTGCAGGCTCGTCCCAAAATCAGCAGTGCGGCGTAGAACTCGTCCATCGATTCTCCGAGAGCTTGCCGTCTCGTCGCGAGCTGGTAGCGAGCGTAGATTTGGTTAACTGGGCGAACGTAGAGACTTCTCAGTGCTGTGAAGGCCGTCTGGAAATCGCGGGTGTCTTCAATGAGGGTGAAAATCTCCGTGCTCACCCTCGAGTGCAGGACCTGCAGTTTTTGTTCATCTGAGACTCGGCCTGTGGTCGATGTGATGTAGGCCTCAAAGCAAGTCTGCCAGTGTTTGAAGGCTGCTGCCGCATTCACTGCGTGGGGGCTGATCCTCAGGCATTCTGGAATGATCCTGAGCTCCATAGTCCTTTTTAGGCACGCTTAATAAATTGTGGCGCACAAAGACTCCGTGAGACAAATATAGTGAAGTCGATGAGGCTTTATTAAGCGTGTCTGTTCCCCAGCAGCCCGATAGTAACTGGCCTGCGGGGGAAAGGCACCGGCTTCTTATACTTCGCCTTCAGGGCGGAGTATGAGGTCAACGGCCAACCAGGACCCGGGATCTGTCAGCCAATGACATTAGGGCTTCCAGTCCCACATGACCCCCAATATATACTACCACAGCCTCCTTTTCGACTGCAGAGTGTCGAACCTCGGAGGCGGTGAGGGCTCGGGAGAAGAACGCTACTGGTCTGCCTTCCTGATTGAGGGTAGCAGCCAGGGCGATGTCTGATGCATCGCTCTCTACCTGGAAAGGGATGGTTTCACCCACCGCGTGCATAGCAGTCTTGATGATGTCGGCCTTGATGCGGTTGAAGGTCAATTGAGCCTCAGCCGAGAGGGGAAAATTGGTGGTCTTTAGGAGTGGGTGGGCTTTGTCCGCATACTTGGGGACCCACTGGGCGTAATAGGAGAAAAGCCCCAAGCACCGTTTGAGGGCCTTGAGGCTGCGGGGGAGAGGGAGTTCCTTAAGGGGGCGCATGTGGTCGGGGTCGGGACCTAGGACCCCGTCTTCCACGACATAGCCGAGGATGGCCAGCCGGGTGGTGTGGAAAACGCATTTGCCCTCCTTATAGGTCAGGTTAAGGGCTCGGGCAGTCTGGAGGAACTTTTTGAGGTTAGCGTCATGGTCCTGCTGGTCATGGCCGCAGATGGTAACATTGTCCAAGTACGGGTATGTAGCCCGCAAACCGTACTGGTCCACCATTTGGTCCATCGCCCTTTGAAAGACGGAGACCCCATTTGTGACACCGAAGGGGACCCTGAGGAAGTGGAAGAGCCGGCCGGCTGCTTCAAAGGCAGTATAGGGGCGGTCTTTTGGTCGGATGGGGAGCTGGTGGTAGGCGGATTTGAGGTCGACCGTGGAAAAGACTCGGTATTGGGCGATTCGATTTACCATTTCCGCGATGCGAGGAAGGGGTACGCATCAAGCTGCGTGAATCGGTTTATGGTCTGGCTATAATCCACAACCATCCGTTTCTTCTTCCCGGACCGGACTACCACCACTTGCGCTCTCCAAGTGCTGTTGCTAGCCTCGATGACCCCCTCTCCCAGTAAACGCTGGACCTCTGACTTGATAAAAGCCATATCTTGGGCACTGTAGCGCCGGCTCCTGGTGGCGACGGGCTTATAGTCGGGAGTGAGGTTCGCGAATAGCGAGGGGGGTGCGACTTTCAGTGTCGCAAGGCAGCATACCGTGAGGGGGGGGCAAGGGTCCGCTGAACTTCAGTGTCAGGCTTCGGTGGCTGCACTGGAAATCCAGTCCGAGCAGCAGGGGGGCACAGAGGTGAGGGAGGATATAAAATTTGAAACGGGTGTATTTGGTGCCCTGGATCGAGAGATCCGCAAGACAGTACCCCTTGATTTGCACCGAGTGGGACCCAGATGCGAGGGCTATGGTTTGGGATGCGGGATAGGTGCGTAGGGAGCAGCGCCTTACCGTTTCAGGGTGGATAAAGCTCTCCGTGCTCCCGGAGTCGTAGAGGCATGCAGTGTCGCGCCCGTTGACCTGGACCTGCATCATGGAGTTCTGCAGGTGTTTTGGCCGAGTTTGGTTGAGGGTGATCGCACCCACTCGCGGGTAGGCGGAGTCCTCAGCCGAGTCGGACTCGTAAAATGGCCGCCGCCGCCGGTCGCACGTGTCGGGTGGAGAAGATGGCCGCCGACAAGATGGCCGCTCCCATGATTCCCACGTGGCTGATGATGCGTCAGAAGGGGGCGTGTCGGGTCGGTGCGCAGCAGCATTGCGAGGCCTGCGGGCCTGAGAGCCTGATTTTCGGGCCGGCTGGTCTTTGTTTTTCTGGCCCCTGGGTCTGGTCAGGCAGACCCTCACAAAATGCCCTTTCTTCCCGCAGTGGCTGCAGATCGCGGGGCGGGCTGGGCAGCATGGGCGTGGGTGCTGGCCCTGTCCGCAGAAGTAGCACGGTGTGCCCCCATGGTGAGGCGGGTCGCCGAGTAGCGCAGGTCTGTAATACGGCTGAGTCTGAGGAAGTCCGAGGGGGCATGCAGAGTCCGCGGGGTACGTACGCAAGTTATGTCGGGCCATCTCCAGCGAGGAGGCGAGCATTAGCGTGTCCTGGAGGTCATTTGTCCCATTTTCGAGCAGCCGTTGCCGGATGTAGGTCGAGCGGATGCCAGACATGAAAGCGTCTCTGATGGACTTCCCCTGTCACATCCTGATGGTCACAGTCCCTGGCAAGCACGGTGAGTTTCTCAACAAATTCGTCTAGCGATTGCCCCGAGCGCTGCCGGCAGGTAGAGAGCAGATGCCGGGCGTGCACCTCATTGATGGGTTTGATAAACCGCTTGCGGAGTAACTCGACCGCCGCCTCATCATAAGTCGTCTCCTTTTCGAGCATGGCGGAGATTCTGTGACTCACCCGGGCGTGGAGTAGACGCAGCTTGCGTGGCCCCAGGATGGGAGTCTCTGCGGAGTCCAGGTAGGCCTCAAAGCACCTCAGCCAGTATTTAAAAATTTCCTTCGCCTCCGGTGATCGTGCTTCCAGATTGAGCTTCTCTGGTTTTAGGCCTGCGTCCATCCTGAACTAGTTTAGTCTAATAAATTGAGGTACCCTCAATAACGAAGTTTAGAGATTAAACTGTAAAGAAGGCTTTATTAGACTAAGAACTATGTTAGAGCTGAGACAAGTGCTGACTGCTACACAGCCCATGAGGCAGCTCTTTATATATGGCTCACAGATGGGCAGAACCAGAGGCGGAGTCCCCAGGGTTCCAAGCCCGGTCTTAAAGGGGACATCATCTTACATGATGGTAAGGCAGTAACCGTTCATAACACCCCCCACAATCGTGGCCCCAGAGGACTCCCCCCACATCCCCCTTGGAACTCCCCTGACTCCCTGATACCCCAGGGGACACCATGCGGAACCCCCCATCCAGGTAGGAGAATAACTCTGGACTTTCTTTAAGAAGTCTGCATTTTGACGCTGGAGTGGGGACATAGCCCCATTATTGGAGGATCTCGCCCCTGGTCTATTGGCCGGGTATCCTCCGAGATATCGACACAATGGTACGAAACTGTGCACGGTGCAGGAGAGTGAATGTCTGTGGGAAGCAAACAAAAAGCAGATGGCGCAAACTGCTTCAGTTCCAAGTGTTGGAGAATCTGTTCATCCAGAAGCGGAGAGGCAACCACTCTGTCAAAAAAGTAGGCAAATGCCAGGGAAGTTGGATGGAAATTTTCGGAGATGGGAGGAGGAAGGAATTAGGACACTAAAAGATTTATTTCTTGGGAGTCGTTTTGCGGGATTGAAGGAGCTGGGAGCGAAGTATGGGCTGGAGCAGGGGAAAATATTTAGATTCATGCAGGTTCGAGACTTTGCCAGAAAGGAGATGCAGAGCTTCCCAGTAGAGCCGGCTTTCACACTGTTGGAGGAGGTGCTGACGACAGGGGGACTGGAGAAGGGGGTAGTATCGGCGGTTTACGGGGCTAATTTGGAGGAGGAGGAGGCGCCGCTAGAAGGGATCAAGGCAAAATGGGAGGAAGAGTTGGGAGAGGGCATGGAGGAGGGGTTTGGTGTGAGGTGCTCCAGAGGTTGCACGCCTCCACCTCGTGCGAGGTTGGGGCTGATACAGCTGAAGGTGGTGTATAGAGCGCACCTTACAAGGGCGAGGATGAGCCTGCTGTTTGAGGGGGTAGAAGATGTGTGTGAACGTTGCGGGGAAGCCCTGCAAACCATGTTCATATGTTTTGGTCCTGTCCAAAGCTGGAGGATTACTGTAAGGAAGTGTTTAGGGTAATCTCTAAAGTGGTGCAAGTGAAACTGGACCTGAGCCCTCGGGATGCCATATTCGGGGTATCGGACCAGCCAGGGTTGGAAACGGGCGCGGAGGCAGATGTTGTAGCCTTCGCCTCGTTGATCGCCCGAAGGCAGATCCTGTTGGGATGGAGAGCAACCTCTCCACCCTGTGCCCGGGCGTGGCGGGGGGACCTGCTGGAATTCTTAACGCTTGAAAAGGTCAAATTTGAACTGAGGGGAAGGATGGAGGGGTTCTACAATTCATGGGCGTTATTCATTATGCACTTTCGAGAATTGGATCACATCGAACATTAGGGGGGTTGGGGGCTGGGCGGGTTGGGGGGGGAGGGGGACTGTGTGTGCTAATGGGTAATTTCTGATTCCTTTTTGTCAGTTGTTTATGTTAGCATGCGGGCCAATGTCTGGGGTTTGATGGGAGGATGGGATCGTTGTTATAGGGGCTGGTTTAGTACAGTGGGCTAAACAGCTGGCTTGTAATGCAGAACAAGACCATCAACGTGGGTTCAATTCCTGTACCGGCCTCCCCAAACAGGCACCGGAATGTGGCGACTGGGGGCTTTTCACAGTAACTTCATTGAAGCCTACTTGTGACAATAAGTGATTATTATTATTTTCTGAGGATTGACATTGCATTCGTTACTGATTATTGTTAATTGTTGGGTGTAAATTTGGGAGAAAATGTGAAAAAGGGGGAGAATAAAACATATTTAATAAAAAAAGGAGGCAAAGGGGAGATTTCAGGCCAAATCCACAAAGAGGTCCACGAAAAGTCTCAAACCATTGTGATGCAACCACCAGAAGAAGCATGCAACAGTCCTAAACCATCTGAAGAACATACCATGCAACATACTGAACAAGTACAACAAGAGGACGGTACATCAATAAACGAAGAACAACAAACACAAGCAACAAACACTAAAGAAGATGAAGTAACTTTGCAAGTTCAGCAGCCACTTAGAAGATCAACAAGGCTAAGGTGCAAACCCGAAAGACTGAACTTGTAACAGACTGTAAATCCTCTAAAGGTGTAAGTATGATATGCATATCATGGTAAATTGTAAAAATAATCGAATGCATGTAAATAATTTCAGTTTCCAAAGGAAAGGGGATGCGATAATATGCATAAAGCAATCCTGTAGATAATATTATACATGACCTCTGACCACCAGGTAGCAGTGTAAACCCACCACGTGACCCTGTGTCTGGGGAGTTGGGAGTAAGTCGTGTTGGAGGATAGACGTATTTTGCAGTAGCTCTATAACAGTTAGTTAGTATTAGTAGTTCATTATTTTATTTATCCTAGATATCTTTATCTCACGGTTGGTTCATAATAAACTATTTAAACTAGATGTTCTGTAGTTCATCATTTTTATCGGCCAGTCTACAGAACATGACACTGAATACTTTCAGCTTTTTCTGTTTTAATTTGTGGTATGAAGATATTGCTATATTGCTATTCCCAACCTATTACTACTTGCATTTGCAATCACCAATTTGGGTTTGGAGCACTCGTGCCACTGACAGATTCTTTTTTTTTTAAATGTTTATTCAAAGTTTTTCCAACAAAAATTTTCAACCAATTAAACCCCCCCACCGTAACAGAAAAGAAAAAGAGAAGGAACAGAACAAAACATAAACATATCAATCCAACATAATACAGAACTTGTACAATGTGTTCCTCCCACACATATTGACTCTCCCATATGTTTATGTTCTTCCTCTTTCAAGTGACCCGAGGAAAACCCTCTTCCCCACCCACCCCTATACCCCCACCCCCCGAAAGATACACCCCCCTCCCCTCCCCCCCTCCCTCCCTGGGTTGCTACTGCTGCTGACCGACCTCCTTTTAACGCTCCGCGAGATAGTCTAGGAACGGTTACCACCGCCTGAAGAACCCCTGCGCAGACCCTCTCAAGGCAAACTTTATCCTCTCCAGCTTAATGAACCCTGCCATGTCATTTATCCAGGCCTCCACACTGGGGGGCTTCGCGTCTTTCCATAATAGCAAGATCCTCCGCCGGGCTACCAGGGACGCAAAGGCCAGAATACCAGCCTCTTTCGCCTCCTGCACTCCAGGCTCGTCCGCCACCGCAAATATTGCCAGCCCCCAACTTGGCTTGACCTGGATTTTCACCACCTTAGATATAGTCCTCGCGAAACCCCTCCAGAACCCATCCAGTGCCGGGCATGACCAGAACATATGGGTGTGATTCGCCGGGCTTCCTGAGCACCTCCCACATCTGTCCTCCAACCCAAAGAACCTACTCAGCCTCGCCCCTGTCATATGCGCTCTGTGAATAACCTTAAATTGTATCAGGCTAAGCCTGGCACACGAGGAAGAGGAATTAACCCTACTCAGGGCATCCGCCCACAGACCCTCCTCAATCTCCTCCCCCAACTCCTCCTACCATTTTCCCTTCAGCTCCTCTACCAAAGCCTCCCCCTCTTCTTTCATTTCCTGATATATCGCCGAAACCTTGCCCTCTCCGACCCATACACCCAAAATTACCCTGTCCTGAATCCCCTGTGCCGGGAGCAACGGGGATTCCCTCACTTGTCGCCTCACAAACGCCCTCACCTGCATGTACCCGAAGGCATTTCCCGGGGGTAGCCCAAACTTCTCCTCCAGCACCCCTAGGCTCGCAAACGTCCCATCTATAAACAGGTCCCCCATCCTTCTGATCCCTGCCCGATGAAACCCCCGTCCATCCTTCCTGGGACAAACCGATGGTTATCGCTGATCGGGGACCACACCGAGGCTCCCATCTCACCCCTGTGTCATCTCCACTGCCCCCAGATCTTTAGCGTTGCCGCCACCATTGGACTCGTGGTGTACCTTGTCGGCGAGAGCGGCAACGGTGCCGTCACCAGCGCCCTCAGGCTCGTTCCTTTGCAGGACGCCATCTCCAGCCTCTTCCATGCCGCCCCCTCTCCCTCCATCACCCACTTACGGATCATCGCCACGTTGGCTGCCCAATAGTAGCCACCCAAATTCGGCAACGCCAGCCCTCCTCTGTCCCTACTACGCCCCAGAAACCCCCTCCTTACCCTCGGGGTCTTGTTTGCCCACACAAAGCCCATGATGCTCCTACCTGCCTGCTTAAAAAAGGCCTTGGTAATCATAATAAGAAGGCACTGGAACACAAAGAGAAACCTCGTGAGGACCATCATTTTAATCGACTGTACCCTGCCCGCTAGCGAGAGTGGCAACACATCCCATCGTTTGAAGTCCTCCTCCATCTGCTCCACCAGCCGCGTCAAATTAAGTCTGTGCAGGCCCCCCCCAACTCCTAGCTACCTGGATCCCCAAGTACCGAAATCTCCTTTCCGCCCTCCTCAACGGAAGGTCGTCTATCCCTCTTCCCTGGTCCCCTGGATGCTCCACGAAGAGCTCACTTTTCCCTACATTGAGCTTATAGCCCGAGCAGTCCCCAAACTCCCTTAGGATCTGCATGACCTCCACCATCCCCTCCACTGGATCTGCCACATACAGCAACAGGTCGTCTGCATACAGCGACACCCGATGCTCCCCTCCCCCTCGGACCATCCCCCTCCATTTCCTGGACTCCCTTAATGCCATGGCCAAAGGCTCAATCGCTAATGCAAACAACAGGGGGGACAGGGGGCACCCCTGACTCGTCCCTCGATACAGCAGAAAATACTCCGACCTCCGCCGATTCGTAACCACACTCGCCACCGGGGCTCTATATAGGAGCTTAACCCAACTGATAAACCCCTCCCCAAACCCAAACCTCCGCAACACTTCCCAGAGATACTCCCACTCCACTCGGTCAAAGGCCTTCTCCGCGTCCATAGCTGCCACTATCTCCGCCTCTCCCTCCACCGATGGCATCATTATCACGTTTAGGAGCCTCCGCACATTGGTGTTTAGCTGCCTGCCCTTTACAAATCCCGTCTGGTCCTTTTGAATCACCCCCGGGACACAGTTCTCAATCCTCGTAGCCAGCACTTTTGCCAGCAACTTAGCGTCCACATTAAGGGGCGAAATCAGCCTATACGACCCGCATTGCAGTGGGTCCTTGTCCCGCTTCAGGATCAGAGAAATCATCGCCCCGGACATTGTCGGGGGCAGGGTCCCCCCCTCCCTTGCCTCATTGAATGTCCTCACCAGCAACGGGGCTAACAGGTCCGCATACTTCCTTTAAAACTCAACCGGGAACCCATCTGGCCCCGGGGCCTTCCCCGCCTGCATGCTCCCCAGTTCTTTAATCAGCTCCTCCAACCCAATTGGCGCCCCCAAACCAGCCACCTCCTGCTCCTCCACCCTCGGGAACCTCAGTTGATCCAGAAATCGTTGCATCCCCTCTTCCCCCGCTGGGGGCTGAGATCTGTACAGCTCTTCATAAAAGGCCTTATATGCCTCATTTACTTTCACCGCAATCTGCACCGTAGTTCCCCTGCCATCCTTGACTCCACCTATCTCCCTCGCTGCCATCCTCTTACGGAGCTGATGTGCCAGCATCCGACTCGCCTTCTCCCCATACTCGTACGTAGCCCCCTGTGCTTTCCTCCACTGTGCCTCTGCCTTCCCTGTGGCCAAAGGGTCGAATTCCGTCTGGAGACTTCGCCGCTCCCTAAGTAGTCCCTCTTCAGGGGCCTCTGCACATCTCCTGTCCACCTTCAGGATCTCCCCCACTAACCTCTCCCTTTCCCTGCCCTCTCTCTTCTCCCTGTGAGCCCTGATGGAGATTAACTCTCCCCTGACCACCGCCTTCAGCGCCTCCCATACTACCCCCACCTGCACCTCACCGTTGTCATTGGTCTCCAAATACCTTTCAATGCACCCCCGCACCCTCCCGCACACCTTCTCACCCGCCAGTAATCCCACATCCAGACGCCACAGCGGGCGTTGGTCCCTCTCCTCTCCTAAGTCCAGCTCCACCCAGTGCGGGGCGTGGTCTGAGATGGCTATGGCCGAGTACTCCGTTCCCTCCACTTTCGGGATCAGCGCCCTGCTCAAAACAAAAAAATCTATCTGGGAGTAGGCTTTGTGTACGTGGGAAAAAAAAAGAAAATTCCCTGGCCAGGGGCCTAGCAAATCTCCACGGATCTACTCCCCCCCATCTGATCCATAAACCCCCTAAGCACCTTGGCCGCAGCCGGCCTCTTCCCCATCCTAGATCTGGAACGATCTAATGCTGGGTCCAACACCGTGTTGAAATCCCCCCCCCCCATTATCAAGCTTCCTACCTCCAGGTCCGGAATGCGCCCCAACATACGCTTCATAAATCCAGCATCGTCCCAGTTTGGGGCGTATACGTTTACCAATACCACCCACGTCCCCTGCAGCCTACCGCTCACCATCACGTATCGACCTCCATTGTCCACTTCTTGGCCTCAAACGACACCCGCTTCCCCACCAGTATTGCCACCCCTCTATTCTTCGCATCCAGCCCCGAATGGAATACCTGCCCTACCCATCCCTTTCTTAAACTGACCTGGTCTGCCACCTTCAAATGTGTCTCCTGAAGCATGACCACGTCTGCCTTCAGTCCCTTTATGTGCGTGAATACTCGGGCCTTCTTAACCGGCCCATTCAGGCCCCTCATATTCCTCCTTATCAGTCGGATTGGGTGGCTTCCCACTCCCCCACCCCCCCTGCCGACTAGCCATCTCCTTTTCTAGGCCAGTCCCGTGCCCGCGCCTCCCGCACCCCCCAGTCCCCCAGAAAGGGGACTCCCGCCCCGACCACCTCTTCTGTTTTCAGTTCCCCCCTTGGCCAATGCAGCAGCAACCCTATTTCCCCCCCCCATTCCCCCCCTTCCCCCTCCCCCCCGCTAGATCCATATCTAGCTCTTTTGCTCCCCCCATAACACTCCCGTAAGTCAGCTGACACCTGCTGACCCCGGCCTCTCCCACCGTCCCATTGACCGCCCCCCCATGTGGAAATCCCCCCTCCACCTCCTCCCCAGCAATCAGTGTGCGCTCCTCCATCCCCCCCCCTCCGTCCTTCCCTAGCGCGGGAAGAAGCCCGCGCTTTCCTGAGCCAGCCCCGCCCCCTCTGGCGCAGCTCCTGTTGCGGCCTTATCCCAATTCCCCCAACCCCGGGCCTCCCCTCCCTACAGCACCGGCGCCCACATTCCCTCACAGTCTCCCCATCAGATCTCTTCCCCCATCCCCATCCATCGCCCAATCCGTGGAACATTCCCGACGCATAGTTAAAACTCTGTATACAACCGACATCCCCCCACAGCCACAGACCCTCAGTTGGAGTCCATCTTTTCAGTTTGTATAAAGGTCTAAGCCTCTTCAGATGTTTCAAAGTAGTGGTGTCGATCCTGAAATGTGACCCACAATCGTGCTGGCTGCAGCATTCCGAATCTCGCCCCCTTCCTATGCAGCACCGCCTTGGCCCGATTGAAACCAGCTCTCTTCTTTGCCACCTCCGTACTCCAGTCCTCATAGATTCGGATCACCGTATTCTCCCACCTGCTGCTCCGCTCTTTCTTGGCCCATCTCAAGACACACTCTCTGTCCACGAAACGATGAAACCTCACTGCTACCGCCCTTGGCGACTCGCTGGCCTTTGGTCTCCTCGCCAGGACCCGATGAGCTGCATCTATCTCCAGGGGACTCGGAGGGGCCTCCACACCCATCAGCGAATTGAGCATCGTGCTCACATATGCTCTGGCATCGGCCCCCTCCACCCCTTGAGGGAGACCCAGAATCCGAAGATTCTTCCTCCACGACCTGTTCTCCAGGTCCTCGAATCTTTCCGCCCACCTCTTCTGCAGCGCCTCGTGCGCCTCCACCTTCACCGCCAGGCCCAAGATTTCGTCCTCGTTCTCTGTGGCTTTTTCCCGCACCTCCCGGATCTCTACCGTGGGCCTTCTGGGTCTCCTTTAGCCCCTCGATCGCCGTCAGCATGGCGCCAGCACCTCTTTCTTAAGCTCCTCCACGCAGCGCCTGAGAAACTCCTGCTGCTCCGGGCCCCATGCCGCTCGATCTCTGCCCTCCGCCATCTTGTTTTTTCTCCCTCGCTTCTTTCGCTGCTCCAAAACCGCTTTTTAGACCGCTCCACTTCTGGTCCACTCCATATACTATGGAAGGGGGACCTTGCTCTCACCTTCCCACACGGGAAGTTGTCGAAAAATTTCCGTTGGGGCTCCTCTGGAGAGCCCAAAAGACCGTTCTAGCGGGAGCAGCCGAAATGTGCGGCTTAGCTCCGCATAGCCGCAACCGGAAGTCCCACTGACAGATTCTTAATGTCCTCAATTGCTTGTTGCTGGGCATAATCCCAAATCCTTTCTGTGAGCATTAGGTACTGACAAATTGAATAGAAATAAGCCAAAGTGTGATCCTTTCATAAAATTTAGTGTAGTTCATCAAAGTTCTTCGAGGTGGGAAGCTCCATAGCATATCTTTTGAACATATGGGGCAAGATTCTCCGTCGTCGTTACGCTTTCGCTCAAGAGAGGCTGGTCAATAGCGGGCGTGGCAGAAAATGAGAACAGTTTGTGATGCAACCAGCCCGCTCACATAGGATCTCGCTGGAGCGTGGCGAGAAACCAGTTATCACCACTTAAGCCCCATTTCCATACAATTAATGGGAGCCACCCCACATCCAACGGCCTCCCGTCATTCATCGGCCACCCCCAGCAAGTGCTCACGCTAGTGCCGATTAGTACTCCTTTTTAAAACCCTGAGCCTGGCTGAAGGGCTTCTGTGAGGAGCCAAGGAGGTGAGTAGCCATCTTTGCTCACAGGCAAAGAGCCCGGCGGTCTGGGCTTGCTGCCCCCATGCTCAGTGGGGGGTGGGAGACCCTCGGCTGGGGATGGGGGACCCTCCACAGGAGTAGGCTGCCATGAGAGGGTGGAGAAAGTGGTGCTCTGGAGGACAGCCGCTCGCGGGACCACCATGCCAACCCCTGAATCGTGTGCACCCATTCCGGGGGCAACCCTTGTCCCTGCCCGTCTGCCCGAACGACCACCCATAACCCCCGCCGACTGCTGAGATCTCTGGCTATGCGGCTGAAGGCTATTGCTGATAGGAAATTGGCAATCATGGTTAAGTGAACACAACCCAAGTGGATCCCCGTGGGTGGGAAGGCCATGTAGTATATGGGAGTCATTGTCTAGCATTCCAATGAGACCGTGCTGCCTGGACACTGTGCCTGAACACTGTGGGAGATAACACCACACACGCAGCTGCCAACATCCGAACACCCAGGGGATGGGACACAGCTCTGGGGACATGGCCAGAAGGTGGGTGAGTGCCACAGGGAGGGGACCCGGTCCAGCTGATGTTATGTGTGGGTGTCCAGGGTACAGAGTCTGGGGTCCGATGAGGGAGGCCCGTTGCGGCCGGGAGTGCGTGGGCACGGCGTTCCGAGTTGGGTGTTTGGAGGTTCCCGGGTAGGAGCCATCGTTGTTTGTCAGTCTAATGCCCTCTCCCAATTCCTTACAGATATTGAATACTATGGCAGGGATATTTGACGCAGAATTTGCCCCAGTGGTGCTGCTGCTGGGCCGGGTGGTCAGACGCCCCAGATGCTGGCAGCAGCAGCAATATCTGGGGAGGGGGGTTGGAGGGAGGATTGGGGGTCGCATAGAGATTTGGGTGAGGATGCTCCCGTGGGGGCGGGCAGGTCTCGGGTCTCGGGGGGTGGGGTGTGTTGGTGTCTGCTCACTCGTGCTACCAGTGTAGGTCATTGACCTTCTTCCTGCACTGGAGGCCATTGCTCCTGGTCACACTCCCAGCACTCACAGCTGCCAGCACCTCATCCCAGCTGGCACTGGCTGCCCTATGGCTAACTCTCTGGGACAATCGGGGGAACAGAACATCCCTCCTGGCCTCCACGGCCTCTAGCAGCCTCCCAAGGTCAGCATCCCTGAATCTTGGGGCTGGTCTCCTCGGCGCCATTGTCGTGATCTGGCTGGGGTTGGCTGAGCAAGTGCTGCTTGACCTTGCTCGTAGGGGGCTGGCAAGCACAGTGCCAATGAATCGGCTGGCGAGCCTTCATTTGCAGCGAGAAGCCCGTGAGACCTCATTAAGTGGACCAATTAATGTTGAATGGCGTTGCCAGCCTCACTGGGCCGAGCACCGGGAAGCTCGCGGCAATTCCCGCTTGCTACAATGAAATCTTTCTGGAGAATCGCGCCAATGATAATTTGTATTAACCTTTCTAAAATGTTGATGTTTATAACATGAAATATGTAAGATTTTGATACATTTTTTATTTAATATTACAGGGTGGAATTGAACGAAAACATTTCAGAGTCCGGTCTCGGGCCCGCAGCACCAAGATAGGCCCCGCTATTCAAAGGCACTTTGCTGTTTGATTGTGGCCTCAGCAAGGAACGTCCCATCGAGGCTGCACTTTAGTCATTTCCTGCAAAGACGAGCTCAGTTCACCAGGGCAGGAAGATTATTCATGGATGGGGTACCATTTTTAAAGGCAGCCCCGATCTTTCGACCCCCTCACCATGGCCTCCAGACCCCCTACTTCACCCAACTTACCTCTTCTGGGGTCCTCAAGCGCCCCCTCACCCACCACTTATGGGTAAGGCATCCTGGGCCTGACCTCTGGCATGGGCAACCTGGCACCTTGGCACTGCCAGAGTGCCCAGGTGGCATTGCACGGTGCCTGGATAGCACTTCCAACGTGCACCAATTCCAGTGAGAGTGTCAGGGAACACTCTGCCCTGTCCCCAATCAGCCTGAGGTTTCTAATGGCCTGGGACATCTGCCCCCCCCCCCCCCCCCCCCCCGCCTCAGGTGCCGTTACGCCTGGTTCACTTTTATGTGTGCCAGTACTAAACGGCGGATGGTTGAGGCCTCTCTGGGGAGGCTTTTAGTTCCGGGACACCGGGAGAATCCAGCGCAAGCATATTTAAATGAACTTGATGACTCACTTACATATGCCCAGTGTGGGCGAGATCCAGATCGCGATATCTCGCGAGTTTCAGTTGAATTTCGTGAGACACCTCGGGCTTGAAGCATGATCAATTTGACTGGAGACGAAGTTGAATCCAAACTGAGGCTTTATTAGTATCAGATGTGTGGCCTCCCACAGCAGCTGGCGAAATGGCTGCGAGCTGGAGGCCACGCATATTTATAACCTGCCTCCTGGGCGGAGCTAGCATGCAGGGGCCACAGATGAACCTGTAGTGCAGGTTCTACCGTACAACCTCTAATATCAGAACACAGTGGTTTACCACACAGGGCTGGATTCTCCGATTTTGAGGCTATGTCAGAGGACGTGTCTGGTTTTACGATACAAAAGTTGGTGCTGACCCCGCACTGATGCTCTGACAGGTGAGGGGCTAGCAACCACGCCACGTAAAACGCACGGCCATCCCGATTTAAACACCTGGAGAATTGCCGGGTCCGTGGCCGTGCATGCCAGATAGTGCCGCCCCTGGACACACATTGGCCATCCCTGGGCCACCCCCCCACCAATCCCCCAGCCCTTGCCGAAGCCCCCTGGATAGCAGCACGGCTCCCCCCCCCCGACTGTGGCGGCGCTGGACACAGTTCGCCACTGCCACGCCGTGTTCACGAAAGCTGAGACGACACGTCCGCTGCGCCATCGGGAACTCAGCCCATCGGGGGCGGAGCATCAGGGGAAGGCCTTCAGGTAACGTCCTGAGGCCATCCCAAAGGTGTGTGGTGTACTCCTCGATGATGGCGTTTTGGAGGGGGCGGAGCATCCAAAAACGGTCGCCACTCTCAGTTCGGTTGTAAACAGGAAGTCTCTGCTGATCGGCGATTACAATATCGGCGTCGGTCAACGGAGAATCACCCCCCTCAAGTGTCGCAAATCTTGTGAGAGGCCTCTCACGAGATTCAATGGCCCCATCATGTCATCAAATCGGATGCAATGAGCCAGTAAATCATGCCCATAATTTTATAATATGATCAACTGGGTGATTGTCTCAGTAACAAATAGAGGACAGAATTCTCCCCCAAAAATCTCTAAGTGTGAAAAGTGGTACAATCCCTGCTGGCTGGTTCGGCACGATTCAGATCACAATCCACACATACACTTAGAAATATTTGTGGAAGGGGGCAAATTTTGCACCAGCACTGACAGGAATGGGGCCTAAACATCCGCAAGCCCGGATTCACAGAGGCTGGGACACTGTTAAAGGGCGCCTCGAACTCAAAGTGACAATAAAGGCCCCAACCACAACATTGGCCCCCCCTCATTCATTCTGGACCACTGCATCCCCTTCTCCCCGCATTATTCAGTTAAAATATTTTCCATGTATTCTGGGACTGAAATGAGGCAAAGAACCTTAGAAAATCTGTCATCAGTGTAATTGATGCCCACTATCCAGTGCTTAGATTAATTCCAATAGATTTCCAAGAGATGGGGCGGCACGGCAGCAAAGTGGTTATTGTTGCTTCACAGCTCCAGGGTCCCATGTTTGATTCCCGGCCGGGTCACTGTCTGTACGGAGTCTGCACGTTCTCCCCGTGTGTGCGTGGGTTTCCTCCGGGTGCTCCGGTTTCCTCCCACAGTCCAAGATGTGCAGGTTAGGTGGATTGGCCGTGCTAAATTGCCCTTAGTGTCCAAAAAGGGTTAGGTGGAGTTACTGGCTTACAGGGATAGGGTGGAGGTGTGGGCTTAAGTAGGGTGCTCTTTCCAAGGGTCATTGCAGACTCGATGGGCCGAATGGCCTCCTTCTGTACTTATGATTCTACGATTCTGTGATTTTGTTTCTTGTTGAGAACCTGGCTACGTACAATTGTATTAACTTGAAACAAGAAAAGGTTTTTGCTGTCACTACTCCACTCATCAAATATTTGAACTGGTGAGCTCAATTAGGCGAGTGCTAAATGATATTTTTTTGATCAACACTGACATTTCCATGTCTATAATTGCACCTTTGGGTCAATGTCTGCACAGGCCATTGAAAGTGCAAATCACAAAACTGAGATCGGTGTGAAGAAGTTTGGACTAAACAAGCATGGTTATTGAGTTAATGTCAAATGGTGATTGATAGTATGTTTCATTCAAATCTTAATCTATGAACTAAATAAATCTATTTTAATTTTCAGTATAGATACTTGACAAACGGGGTTGACAGGGAGCGGGGAGCAGAGTGAACTTTGCATTACCAACACTTTCTTAAAGGACAGGCATCGACACAAGATATCAGGGCACCATCCAAGATCTGGCCACTGACACCACTTGACCCAATAATCTTGAAAATATTCTTTGTCCAGTGCTCTTCACACCCACACCTTCCACAGAGCAAACTGAGATACTGAACACTCACTTGTTAGTAGCAGAGTGAAGATGCAACCACAGAAAATACACAAGTTCAAACACAGTGGCACTCTGCGCATGAACATTCAGGGCTAGATTTTCCGATTTGTGATGCTGGAAGCGAGAATTGCGATTGGGCGGAGAATTACACAAAATTGAAAAATATTGCACCCGGCGCCGAATCAGAAGCCATGCTCTGATTCGAAGTTTGCGCCCCATGCCAGCAGGTCCATGCAAAACTGTATTTAGAATGGATTTTAATATCATTCGTGGATTGGACACTTCCTGCTCTGACCCTCCACGATGCTCCGCCCCTCTGAGGCGGAAGTCATGTGGGCCCAAATTGGTGCAAGTATTTACAAGCTCGCCTGGGTGCCATGGCTGTTCAGGGGGAGCGAGAGGGTAAGAAAAACTCTCCAAAACTGATTGGCTTGGCGGGGGTGGCTCCCTGGGCCGGGAAGAGTAGTGGGAAACGACTTGATGCCAAGTCTGTGGACTTGGGCTGTCCCCCCCCTGATTGTGGTGGCATGCCTCAGGCCACCATTCCTGCACCCCTTTGGTGCTACTTACAGGCCCTTGATTGCTAACTCTAATAACTGCTCACTGTGTCCTGTAAATGTTCTGAGAGTCTCTGGTCATTTGCACCCCCAGGCTATTCCCTTGCTTCCCCTGCAGTGGGGCTGCACTTCTGATGAGTGCGCGGAGGAGTGGCAGCACCTGATGTGTCACTGATTGAGCTCCTCTGGAAACCCTCACAGCCCAGCTGGCCCATCAACAGGATGGGTGTGGCTAAGCTCAATCAGTGACACACCAGGTGCTGCCACTCCTCAGTGCACTCATCAGAGGTGCAGCCACACTGCAGGAGATGCAGGGAAATGGCAGAGCTCACCTCAAACAAAGGTCACAAGCATCGTGGCCTTAGACACCCTCCCTGGCACACTGCCCCTCTCAGGACCGAGGCCTCATCAGTGACACTATCAGTCATCCCATTTCACACGACGGCCAGCTGTCTCCAAGCCCTGCCTACCCACTGTGCCCCTGCTTCCATCCATCCTGTCCTGTGTGTCACACCCAGGACCCACATCACACTGCAGCTACGCTCCCAGCAGACACATACTTCCCTTCCATCTGTAGGGCCTGTCCACACACAAGCCTCTAAGCATGGAGGAGATTGGTGGCACACGGTGACCTTCGCCACAACACAACCAGGTGCCACCCTGCTAGCGAGATAACACATGCCCACCCAATGAGTAAACCCACCCCAGTTGACAAGGATGGCTGGTGAGGATAGAGGCTCCCCACATCACAGGCTAGCTGCCAGTCATTGATAAGGACAGGGGTGCAGTGAAGATGACAACATATTGAGGGGGCCGGGTAAGGGGTGGGGATGGGTTGGAGTTGGGGGGGGTGGGCTTGTTGAGGGCAGCACAGCAATACAACTCAGGGTGACTAAGTAACCTTGTGGCTTTGGATGGGAAACAAAATACTCATCTTGCTAATTTTCCTTCTCTTTGCACCCCCCCCCATTCCCCCCCCCCCCCCCCACCCCCCTCCCCCTGCAGAGAATGAATTTCGAAGTACAGCCAGCAATGCTCACTATCTACCTGGCCGCGGCTGCTATTGCAGATGCACAGAGGCTGGAGGAGCAGCTCCAGCTCAGGTAGGACCCTAAACAACAGGAGCCTACCCCAGAAGAACATGGGCCAGCAGGTGAGGTTTAAGTGCCAGCTGTCTAACAGTCTGAGGAGAAGGTGTGAAGGAGGCGCCATATCAGGCCACATGGATACCGTCGGTGACTGTCCTTCGAGGAGCTATCAGACCTCCTGTGTCACCAAAGACTTTGGCTAACCAGCGAGACCGTGTCAGGTGATGGCAGGGGTTTGGAGTACGACACACACACCCTATGGTCGTCAAGGTGATGGGCGCCCTGAACTTTTATGCCTTTGGGTTATTTCCAGGGTTGAGCAGACACCCGTGTGAGATTTTGCAAACGTCCACACATAGGTGTATCCACGATGAGACCAATGCCCTGTACGTCGGGCTTTGGACTATAACCTTCAATCTGGACCAGGCCCACCAGGATGATCAGCCAGCAGGTGGAGGGTGCAAGTGATAGAAGTGAGGAGATGCCAGTGTCTTCCCCGGATTGGTCCTTCAGGGTGTGCTGGGGATGTGGCTGGGGGGCAGCGACCCCGGAAGATTTTTTAAAATTTTGTTGTTACTTCTCTGGGGGTCTGCCAGCGTGGGTCTGACCTCCTCATCGCCAGTTGTGTTTGTGGTATTTTTAAAGGATAGGCTTGCAGACCACAAACATACAAACAGGCAAGAGCTTTTTTGGAAAGGTGTTTATTCTACAGGCTGTTAGAATAGGCTGCTCATTTGCCTGTGTAAACAGCAATGACATCATCAATATGTTACGTGATCTGAAAGTGACCTTGGTCCAACTAGGAACAAACATGAATTCACATCACCACTCAGCCCCTCAAACCTACTCTGCCATTGAATAAGATCATGGTTGATCCACATTCCTGCCTACCCCCACAATAATCTTTCACCTGTTTACTTATCAAGAATCTATCGAACTTTGCCTTAAAAATATTCAAAGATTCTGCTTCCACTGCCTCTTGAGGAAGAAAGTTCCAAAGACTCACGACCCTGTGAGAGGAAAACGTTCTCCTCAACCCTGTCTTAAATGAGCGACCGGTTATTTTTAAGCTGTGGACCCCTGGTTCTAGTTTCTTCCACGAGAAGAAACATTCCTCCCACATCCAAGCTGTCAAGACCCCTCAGGACCTCTCCCCAATACCATTGTCCTAGTTTACATTCAGGTAATTAAAGTCTCCCTGTATAACTGCCATGGAGGTCTTGTGGTGTAGTGATAGTATCTCTGCTTCTGAACCAGAAGCTCTATGTTTGAGTCTCACCCAGGACTTGAGGGGCAAGGAAGGTATGTTCATGATCCGGCCAAACAGGTTGAGTGTCAACTTGCAAGTCCTTTCAATATCTCAATGGCTGGTGATAAGAGCGGGGGAGACTCCTGGTCAACCACGCTTGATGTGGAATGGCGGCCCTCAAGCTGTAAGCCTTAGACTGGTGACCTTTTCCAGAAGAAACTAGCACTGGAAACAGATGAAAGTCTGCTTTAGTACACCACAGGGTCGGGGAAGAGAACTGAAATGGAAATTATAACTACGCCACAATTTGCATCTCCCTGTAATTTTCCTGCAGATTTGTTCCTCTGCATCCTTCCCACTAATTGGTGGCCTAAAGACTACGCTGTGCAATGTAATTCCACCACCCCCTTCTTGTTCCTTAGCTCCAGGGTGGCTGTGGGGCTGCGACCCCGGATGACTTTTCTATATTTCGTTTTGACTTCTCCGGGAGTCTGCCAGCGTGGGTCTGACCGCCTTGATCCTGGCCTTGAACCCTCTGGGCCATCCTCTTTCTCCTGCGCTTCAATGCTCTTATTTTCCTATCTTTTTGGAAAACCTTGTACCAGGATTATTGAACACTCAGCTACAATCCCAGCTCAATAGATTGTAACTTTTATTTTTGTTTAGAGAAGTGGATGAACAGAGTCACAGGACAGCCGATGAACATTTTAACAAAAAGAATAAAACATCCATTAAACAAGAAAAAAATAACTATAATACACTACTCCTGTATCCAGCTATACCTTCAAAGATATGTACAGATTTCTAAGGATAACACAAGTTACAAAATCTGTCTTATTCTCTAATGTTTCCAGTAAGTAAACCATTGGGTAAAATATGGTCACACACAGCACATTCTGAAACCAAGTGACAGTGTCACCCAAAACAACTTCGGTGGATTTCTCTTCAAATCCTGCCAGATGCTGGTCACACTGTGAACCAGCTGACCTCACTGGAACTCTGACTTCTACACAAGGATTTCTAATCACCACTCTCAAACAACACGCTTGGAATTTTCCCCACACAACACTTTCTCTCAGGTGCATTCACCAAGAATCCAGGATTTCAACCTCTCCTTTTGCTTATTCTCTGCCGTGGATCAAGCTGCCACACAATCTCACACTTGGATAAAGCTATACCATATTTCAATATCCACAAATACAAATATAGATTATATAAAACTACCTCTGTTTTTTAACACCTCCCTTGAGCCAAGTCTCTGTAATCACCGCAACATCATATTTCTATGCAGCAATCTGCACCTGTAACTCCCCGATCCTATTTACCATACTCTGTGCATTCACATGCATGCACAGTAATGCTGATAGAGACTTCATTACTATCTCCCTTACTCCAACTCAAAATTATTTTTCTTTATGCTCGTGCTACTATCTGTCTCTCCCAGTATTTTGTGCACCTTGGTCATCCTCTCTAATATACTTTCCTGATTCCCACATCGCTGCCATGTTAGCCCTCCTAACAGCACTAGCAAAATGCTCTGCAGGAAACTAAGTCCTGACTCTGTTCAGGTGCAACCCATTGACTTGTACAGGTGCCATCTTCCTCAGAGCCAGTAGCAGTGTCCCAGAAATCTAAAGCACTCCCTCCCGCACCACCGTTCCAGCCACACATTCACCTGCCTTATCCTTTTATTTCTGTACTCACCTGCAACTGGCACTGTATGTAACCAGAGATTACTACATTTGAAATCCTGCATATTAAATTTCTACCGAAATTCTGATTGCAGGACCCTATCTCCCTTCCCACCTAAGTCATTGCAATATGGACTGTCATGATATTCAGATAAACATCATGGTGCAAACACACATACACACTGATGGACAGATCAACGGACCAATCAACACACACGCAACATCACAGCCAATCACAAGCAAGGGGCACACACACTATAAAACGGGAACACCACAGTTCCTGCTCATTCCAGCAGGAGACAGCTCAGGGCACAGAGCTCACAGCAAGCCACTCAGACATTCACCATGTGCTGAGTGCCTCTCCAAGATAGTGTTAGGGCTGGGTCCACAGGTTAAAGGGTAATGAACGAACCACAGTAACAAGTTTACAGATGTTGTTATTGATAGTAATAAAACAGAGTTGTACCATCTGCAACCGTGTTGGTTTGTCTGTGTAGCAGAGCACCCAACACGACATGGACCACAATCTCTGACTATTCCCCTCCCCAGAAGAATATCCTGCAGCTGCTCTGTGCCATCCTTCACTCTTGCACCATCGAGGCAACATGTTATCCTGGAATCACATCTAAGGCCACAGAAATGTTTATCTGTTCTCTTAACGAATGAATCCCCTATAACTTATCACTCTTCCTTTCTTCTTTCTCCCCTCTTGTACAGCTGAGCTGCTCGTGACCCAGGTTCATTCCGGTCTTGGGTGACTGTCTATGTGCAGTTTGCACTTTCTCCCCCTGTCTGCCTGGGTTTCCTCCGAGTGCTCCGGTTTCCTCCCACAGTCCAAAGATTTGCAGGTTAGGTGGATTGGCTTTGCCAAAGATGTGTAGATTAGGTTAAGGGGTTATTGAGAAGGGCGGGGGAGCGGGCTTGGGTGGAGTGCTCTTTCAGAGGGTTGGGGCAGACTCGATGGACCGAATGGCCTCCTCTGCACTCTACGGATTCTATGGATTCTACCTGTTGCCATTGTCAACCTCAGTGACTACATTGGAAATGATAAACTGTTTTCTTTTGCTAGACTCAATAGAATTCAATGTCTTGCAGATGAGTGAGTTGACGAAGACGTCCTGATCCATTCCAAGAATGACTCTCTGCAGCTTCAAGCAACATGTCCAGGCTGTGAGTTCTTAGTGTTTTGATTGCAGCACCACAGAATTCCATATCTAAAGTTACTAAAGTAAAGTTACCAGAGCTCATAAGGCTGACGTATTATAATTAATTTCCAGAAAATAGCTGCGAGCTATTGAAATTGGACAAATATGACATCAGTAAGAAAAATAATGACCGATCTGATGATTACCCTTCCCACATAACAAACTGGTAACTCTCAGAATTGTTTGATGCGCTCCCAATTAAATGGTAATAGGCATGTCACCATTAAACAGTGCACATTGCCTCACTGTGTATTTTGTATATTATTTAATTGAAATCTAGTCATAAACCTTATATTAGGTCTATCATGGATGTATAAAAATAAATCCGAATCCTGTTCAATTCAGATTAAACCAGGCTCAGAAAACAGTTTGAAGCTGATTTCTAACATTCTGTTTGGCAAAGAGCAATCAGTAAAATAATGCAAAAACAATGACATGAAAGGATATGTGCCTTCAAGTTGTAAGCGGGTGCTGAATGGTTTGCTTTTTCATCACTTAACCTTAGTACTCAAGTTTATATTCTGTTTGTAGAGAAAGCAACACAGTCATGGAATTAATATCAACTCTACTTAAAATGGACATAATTCTGAGCTACTATTTATTCATCGAGGCATATGCCTGATCTACACTGAAATAGAAGTGAGATTCTGTGATATTTCTGAGTTAAAAGATAACTCTCAATAAATATATCTGTGCAGGCTGCATGATTTATGTCTTTTATCAGGGCCTGCACTTGCATTGAATTTTGAAAAAGTAAAATCATTGAGGATGAAATACATTTCTGTTTCAACACAGCTGGGAAATATTTGTTCGCCTTACCGAGCGATTGCCACTCATCATAATTTTGGTTCATTTACTACCTGCACAGAAAAATATACTTCAGAAAAATATCAGACTGCCAAGTCAGATTGATTTTGATTGAGAGGAATATAATGCTGGCTTGGTGTATTGATTTAAAGGTAGGGTGGGGGTGGGGGTGTGTGTGTGTGTGTGTGGGGGGGGGGGGGGGGGGGGGGGGTGCATAGACTTACTTTGAGCTGAGTTATGCTGCTGTTGTACCTTTTCAGGAACAAAACATAGTCCTGCCCATGGCCTGCGGGAGAAGTGGTCCCACTGAAGTAAAACTCATGTAAAGTGGGCATGAACAACTTCCGGTGATGGCCATGGAGGAGTAGTTCGCACATTTGAGAGCTCCCGCCTGTGACGGACTTTTGGACCTTTTTCCCCCGGTTTTATCCGGATTTTATGGGATAAATCGGTGAAGAGTGAGCCAGTAAGGATAAATTCCCCTCCGGTGTATGGAGAATTGGACCAGAAGTGGCCGTGTGAAAAGACAAAGTCCTATAAGGAAGACGCGAGCAGAGCGGCAACGCAGGAAAGCATGGCGGAGAGCAAGGGCTGTGGGGAGAAGGCACAGTGGTCGACGGGGCAGCTGGTGGAGTTTTTTGAAGATTACTTCGCCAAGCTGAAGAAGGACACCCTGGACCCGATTAAGGCTTCGATTGATCAAGTTGTGCAGAATCAAGAGACCCAAGGGGAGAGCGATCCAGGAGGTGGAGTAAAAGGTATCCGAGCATGAGGAGTACATAACCGTGCTGGAGACTAAGGTGGAGATGATGAACGACCGCCAGAAAAGAATGCAGGGAGAAGCTGGAGGACATGGAGAACAGGTCCAGGAGGCAGAATCTTAGAATTGTCGGCCTCCCTGAAGGCAGTGAGGTTTCAGATGCAAGGACTTATGTCACGGACATGTTGGAGAAGTTGATGGGGCTGAGGCGTACCCTCGGCCTCTGAAAGTGGATAGAACACACAGAGCCGTCGCAAAAAAGCCCCGACCGAACTAGCTGTCGAAAGCGATGGTGATACGCTTTCACCGATTCTTGGGAAAAGGAACACGTTCTGCGGTGGGCCAAGAAGGAACGGTGCAGCAAGTGGGAGAATTGTGAGCTGCGCATTTATCGGGACCTGGGCGTGGATCTGGCCAAGAGGCGAGCTGGGGTTAATCGGGCAAAAATGGCCCTCTTAAGAAGGGGGTGAAGTTTGAGATGCTGTACCCAGACTGTCTGTGGGTCACACATGAGGAACAGGACTTCTACTTTGAAACACCAGACAAAGTATGGACTTTTATTAAAGAAATGAGGCTGGAGGCGAATTAAAAGACACTGAAGCCTTGGAGAAGTACTGTGGCGGTGATTGTTTTGCTGGATTGTATAAGTATAAGTAGTGCTATGTGTAATAAGGGGCTGTTTGGATGGCTAAAGGTAACTTTGTCTTGCAGGGAGCTGGTTAGAGGGGGGATGGGCTTTGGGGTTGGTTCGGTTTTTTGGGTGTTTTTTTTTCTAAAGAGGCTGTTACTTCACTGTTTTTCTTCTGATGTGTGTTTACTGGGGAATGTGATGCTTTTAATATGTTTGTCCAAGTGGGGGGAGAGGGGGGAGAACAATGGGGAGAGAGAATGCTTGGTGCCAGGGGCGGGTGTATTAGGTCAGCATGGGTCAGCTGACTCTCGGAAGCAGGGTGAGCAGGTGTTAAGCTGAAGCTTGATTTGGGGGGTTGGGTTTCTAGTGTTGTTGCTTGTGGGGGGGAGGGAAAAGCTGCTTCTAACAGGGAAGGAACTGTTACTAGGGGACAAATGGGAGGTCGGGAACGGCAAATGCCCGAGGGGGAGGGGGGGGGGGTGCTGGAAGGCCCCCGACCAGGCTTATTACTTGGAACATCAGAGGGCTGAATGGGCCGGTCAAGAGGGCTCGCGTGTTTACGCATTTGAGGGGGCTTAAGGCGGACATGGCAATGCTACAAGAGACACACCTAAAGGTTACAGACCAGATGAGATTGAGAAAGGGGTGGGTTAGCCAAGTATTCCACTCAGGGCTGGACTCAAAGACCAGGGGGGGTAGCGATCTTGATCAACAAACAAGTGGCATTCGAGGCAGGGAGAATTGTGTCAGACAAGGGGGATAGGTACATAATGGTGAGTGGGAAGCTGGAGGGAGTGCGGATGGTACTCGTGAACATATATGCTCCGATTGGGACGATGTGGAATTTATGAGGCGGGTTTTAAGTAAGATCCCAGACTAAGAGTCACATAACCTGATCATGGGAGGAGACTTTAACACATTGATCCGGAATTGGACCCGGTCAAATCCAGGACAGGGAGGAGGCTGGCTGCAGCAAAGGAATTGAAGGGGTTTATGGAACAGATGGGGGGAGTAGACCCATGGAGGGTTTGCACTGCAAGGGCGAAGGAGTTTTCCTTTTTCTCACATGTCCACAAGGTATACTCTCGCATTGAGTTTTTTGTTCTGAGTAGGGCGCTAATACCGGAGGTGGTGGATACTGAGTACTCAGCAATTGCAGTGCCGGATCATGCCCCGCACTGGGTGGATCTACGGGTTAGTGTGGAGAGAGGGCAACGCCCGCTGTGGAGACTGGATGTGGGGTTGCTAGTGGACGAAGCGATCGGTGGCGGGTTAACAACTCCATCCAGAACTACCAGGAAACAAATGATACGGGGAGGTCTCCCTACTGCGACCCTTTGGGAATCTCTGAATGCAGTGGTCAGAGGGGAATTAATCTTGATACGGGCCCCACACAGAAAAGGTGGAACAGGCTGAGTGGGGATCGATTAGTGGAGGAGATACTCCAGGTGGACAGGAGATACTCGGAGGCCCGGACACGGGGCTACTGAGAGAGTGGCGAAGGTTACAAGTGGAGTTTGGCTGTTGACCACAGGGAAAGCGGTGGAACAGTTGAGGAAGGCAAGGGGGGCGATTTATGAGTACGCGAAAAAGGCAAGCAGAATGTTGGCGCACCAGCTCAGGAAAAAGGAGGCGGCCAGGGAGATAGGTAAAGTAAAGAGTAGAGGTGGAAATACTGTCCTGGACCCAGCGGGGGTGAACAAGGTGTTTAAGGAATTCTACAGTAAATTATGTGAGTCGGAACCCCCGGCTGGGGTGGAGGGGATGAGGCAGTTTTGGATCAGTTGTGGTTTCCGAGGATAGATGAGGATCTGGTGGAAGGGCAGGGGGCCCCAATTGAGAATGAGGAAATAATCAAGGGGCTGGAGGGCATGCAGTCGGGCAAGCCCCGGGGCTACTCAGTGGAATTCTATAAGACGTTTTCAGAGATATTGAGCCCACTGCTGGTGAGGACATTTAATGAAGCAAGAGAGAAGGGAGTTCTCCCCCCAACAATATTGCAGGCCTCAATTTCATTGATCCTGAAACAGGAGAAGGGTCCGGAGCAATGCGGGTCATACAGGCCAATTTCTCTACTGAATGTGGACGCCAAACTGCTGGCTAAGATACTGGCCACAAGGATAGTGTCCTGGGGGTGATAGGAAAGACCAGACAGGGGGCGAAATTCTTCCCCAACGATGGCGCGATGTCCGCCGACTGGCGCCAAAAACGGCGCCAATCAGACGGGCATCGCGCTGGCCAAAGGTGCGGAATGCTCCGCATCTTTGGCAGCCTAGCCCCAACATTGAGGGGCTAGGCCGACGCCGGAGGGATTTCCGCCCCGCCAGCTGGCGGAAATTGCGTTTGTTGCCCCGCCAGCTGGCGCAGAAATGCGGCGCATGCGCGGGAGCGTCAGCGGCCGCTGACAGTTTCCTGGCGCATGCGCGGGAGCGTCAGCGGCCGCTGAAAGTTTCCCGCGCATGCGCAGTGGGGAGAGTCTCTTCCGCCTCCGCCATGGTGGAGGCCGTGGCGGAGGCGGAAGGGAAAGAGTGCCCCCACGGCACAGGCCCGCCCGCGGATCGGTGGGCCCCGATCGCGGGCCTGGCCACCGTGGGGGCACCCCCTGGGGTCTGATCGCACCGCGCCCCCCCCCCCAGGACCCCGGAGCCCGCCCACGCCGCCTGGTCCCGCCGGTAAATACCACGTTTGATTTATGCCGGCGGGACAGGCAATTTATTGGCGGGGCTTTGGCCCATCCGGGCCGGAGAATTGAGCGGGGGGTCCCGCCAACCGGCGCGGCCCGATTCCCGCCCCCGCCCAATCTCCGGTACCGGAGACTTCGGCGGGGGCGGGATTCACGGCGGCCAACGGCCATTCTCCGACCCGGCGGGGGGTCGGAGAATGACGCCCAGGATTTGTAAAGGGTAGGCAACTCAAGGCCAATGTTCGAAGGCTTTTGAATGTTCTTACGATGCCCTCAGAAGGAGGGGAGGGGGAGGTGGTGGTAACGATGGATGCGGAGAAGGCTTTTGATCGGGTGGAGTGGAATTACCTGTGGGAGGCGCTGAGAAGGGTTGGGTTTGGTGAGGGCTTTATTGATTGGGTGCGGTTGCTCTATCAGGCACCAGTAGCGAGTGTGCGTACGAACCGGCTGAGGTTGGGGTATTTCAAACTACACCAAGGGACGAGGCAAGGGTGCCGCCTCTCCCCATTAATGTTTGCTCTGGCCATAGAGACAGAGGCCATGGCGTTAGGAGCCACTAGGAACTGGAAAGGGCTGGTTCGGGGGTGGGGGGGAGGGGGTGGAGCACCGGGTCTCGCTTTACGCAGATTTCGCTCTTGTATATTTGAGACCCATTGGAGGGGATGGGGGAAGTCATGCGAATCCTGGAGGAATTTGGCATTTTTCGGGGTATAAATTGAACATGGGGGAAAGCGAGATGTTCGTGATCCAGGCAAGAGGACAGAAGAGACTGGGAGACTGCCGCTTAGAATGGTAGGGAAGAGCTTTCGGTATCTGGGAATCCAGGTGGCCCGGGAATGGGAGTCACTGCACAAGTTAAACCTATCCGGGCTGGTAGACCAAATCGAAGGGGACTTTAAGAGATGGGACATGCTCCCGCTATCACTGGCGGGGAGGGTACAGGCCGTGAAAATTATGGTCCTCCCCAGGTTTCTGTTTGTCTTTCAGTGCCTCCCCATCTTCATCCCAAGGGCCTTTTTCAAGTGGGTGGATAAGGATATTTTGGGCTTTGTGTGGGCGGGTAAAACCCCGCGAGTCAAGAAAGTGTCGCTGGAGCGCAGTTGGGGGGAGGGTGGGTTGGCGCTGCCGAACGTCTGCAATTACTACTGGGCGGCTAATATAGCCATGATTAGGAAGTGGGTAGTGGGGGAGGGGTCGGCATGGGAGCGATGGAGGCGGCGTTATGAAAAGACAACAGTTTGGGAGCACTGATAACGGCACCTCTTCCGTTCTCGCCGGCCCAAAACGCCACAAGTCCGATGGTGGTGGCGGCTCGGAGAATCTGGGGGCAATGGAGGAGATATAAGAGAGTGGAGGGAGCATCGGTTTGGACCCCGATTTATAATAATCATCGGTTTGTACCGGGTAGGCTAGATGGTGGGTTCCGGAGATGGCAAAGGGCAGGAATTAGAAGGATGGGGGATCTATTTATAGATGGCAGCTTTCCCAGCTGGAACGCCTTGGAGGATAAATTTGAATTGCGAGCAGGGAATGAGTTTAGGTATTTGCAGGTGCGAGACTTCCTGAGAAAATAGGTGCCGGCCTTTCCACTGCTGCCACCACGGGGGATACAGGATAGAGTAGTCTCCAGTACCTGGGTGGGAGAGGGGAAGGTTTCATCTATTTACCAGGAGCTTTCGGAGGCGGTGGAATCCCCGGTGGAGAAGCTTAAGGGCAAGTGGGAGGACGAGCTCTGAAGAGAGATAGAGGCGAGTCTATGGGCGGATGCCCGAAGCAGGGTTAATACCTCCTCATGATGTGCCAGGCTTAGCCTGATACAATTTAAGGTAGTCCACCGGGCGCACATGACAGTGGCTAGGATGAGCAAGTTTTTTTGGGTAGAGACAGGTGTGCGAGGTGCGCGGGAAGCCCAGCAAATCATGTCCAATGTTTTGGGCATGCCCGAAGCTTAGAGGGTTTTGGCAGGATTTTGCTCAGGCAATGTCCACGGTGCTAAAAACACGGGTGGTGCCGAGTCCAGAGGTAGCAATCTTTGGAATGTCGGAACAGCCGGGAGTTCAGGGGGCAAAAGAGGCTGACGTCTTGGCCTTTGCCTCGCTGGTAGCCCAGAGACGGATCTTGTTAATGTGGAGGGACTCAAAGCCCCCAAGTGTAGAGACCTGGGTTAGTGACATGGCTGAGTTTCTCAGTCTCGAGAAAATAAAGTTCGCCTTAAGAGGGGCAATGGTTGGGTTCACCCGGAGATGGCAGCTGTTCATCGACTTTCTCGGGGAAAATTAAAATGTCAGCAGATGCAGCATTCCAAGGGGCTGGGGGGAGGGGGGGGGGGGGGCGCGGATTGTTGTTGTATAGTTGGGGTGTGTGAAGATTGGGTTGGGGGGGGGAAATGTTTATTATACCATGTTGATGTCATTGTTAATGTTGATGTCATTGTTAATGTTACTTTTATAAAATTTTCAAATACCTTGATAAAAAATTTTTTTTTTTTAAAAGTGGGCATGAACAGCTGAATTGCGTGGAAACTCCAGTGCAACCGTTTACAGACAAATCACATGTTCTTTCAAGCAGGAGGATGCACGGGTAAGAGAGCACTAATACTTGGTTCTTTCATCTCACTGAATTTCACTGAATATGTTTGTAATTTTTTTTTTATTCTTTTACCAAATAATGACCACCCAATTAAAACTTTCCAGGTGCAGGCCTGGGTTAAATGGCTTCCTTCTGTGCCTCAATGATTCTTTGACCTCCAACCCTTCTTGAGGAGATTGAAGGTAGAACTCTCGGACTCATGGATGTAGGTGCCAAACAAAATCCCCTTCTGCACTAGAGGGATGATAATGAGGTAGACGACAGGAGATGTTTCTCCTTCGTTGCAATGACAATGAAAAAGGATGAAGGGGAGGATGAAACCAAGATGCCTTCCGAGTGTATTTGCTTGGCCCTGCCCCACCTCACAGGCAGATTTCAGGGGAGGGGTCCCACATGCTCAAGAGAAAGACACGAGGCGACAGTAGAGCAGATTCAGCTGCTGTAGGAGAGAGGGACAGGGAAGTGGGGAGGGCTGTCAGCAGGAGACCCGAACCACCCAAGATATTCAGACAGCAGTACTCCTACATTCACACCACCCAAGGCTAGTGTGTGAGGGGACTGAGGTTTACAAAGGAGTTTAATGACTTCATATGCTGCAACGCAGCCCAGTGGATTAAGTTAAGTAACACTTCACTACACAACTATACTGATACCGCATAAGCTGCCACGGATGATATAAGCCATATTACATAATCCTCCATGTACTTCTGGATATGAGAGGCGGGATTCTCCGCCCCGCCACATTTCTGCCCCAACTGACCGGCGGGATTCTCCGTTACGCCAGCCGGTCAACGGGGTTTCCCATTGTGGGGCAGCCCCATGCCGTCGGGAAACCCCCGGGCGCCGGCATAACGGAGAATCACGCCGGCAGAGAATCCCGGCCGAGAAGTTCCTTTGCCTCTCTCTAGCTCTGAGTAATGACTACATATCCTTTCCCAAGTCAGAGAAAACCAGAGACTAAAAGCACTGAATTTCAAAGGATTCCCATCCACGAGGGAGCCATTGAGTGCACACATTGTCATGTAAGCCTCTCACAGAATCACACAGTGCAGAAGAGGCCCTTCGGCCCATCAAGTCTGCACCGACATGTGAAAGACACCTGTCCTACCTATCTAATCCCATTTACCAGAACTTGGCCCAGAGCCTTGAATGTTATGACGTGCCAAGTGCTCATCCAGGTACTTTTAAAGGATGTGAGGCAACTCGCCTCTACCACCCTCCCAGGCAGTGCATTCCAGACTGTCACCACACTCTGGGTAAAACTGTTTTTTCTCAAATCCCCCAAAACCTCCTGCCCCTCACTTTGAACATGTATCCCCTCGTGACTGACCCTTCAACTAAGCTAAACAGCGACTCCCTATCCACCCTGGCCATGCCCATCATAATCTTGTACTCCTCGATCAGGTCGCCCCTCATTCTTCTCTGCTCCACGGAATCCAACCTCTCTTCATAACTTAAATGTTTCATCCTAGGCAACATCTTGGTGAATTACCTCTGCATGCCCTCCAGTGTAATCACATCATTCCAATAATGTGGCGATGAGAACTGCACACAGTACTCCAGAAATCCCGGCCAAGTGTTGACGCCAGCGTAAACACCGGAGTGGTGCACCCCGGCGTCAATGAGCCTCCTGGCCTAGCGATTCAGTGGCGCCGGAGTGCTGCGCACTGCTCTGACGCCAAAATGCAGCTCTGCACTGCCGGCGCAGATCCACACATGTGCGCGACGGCTGTCTCCGCGCCGGCACATGCGCGTAGTGGCTGTTTCTACGCCAGCGCCGAGCAACATGGCGGAGCCCTACAGCGGGCTGCCGCGGAAGGAGATAGGCCCCCTCCAGATCGCGGCACCCACCGATTGGTTGCCCCCGATCGTGAGCAAGGACACCATGGAGACCCCCCTTGTATCTGATCCCACCGCCCCCCCTCATCAGGACGGCCACCGCAGCCGCAGGTCCGAGCTCCCGCCTGGTCATACCAGGTTGGAACCACGCCGGCGGGATTCGGCAGGAATTCAGCCGGTCGACCGCAGACCAGTGGCCCCCGACCAGCGCTGCATTGACCGCACAGGTGCGATTGCCGCCGATTCTCCGGTCACCGGAGAATCGCATCCCGGCATCGGAGAGGCGTGGTGGGAATTTCCCGGCACAGGCTTGGAGAATCCCGGCCCTCATCTACTTTAAAATAGCATTTACTGGTCCCTAATGGGATTGTAACAAAATTTGGGGGTCTGGTTTGAGATCAGAACAATAGTACCACATTGGATTGTATCTCTGGACAAGACAAAGAAACAATGTCAATTCTCTGTTTTATTAGAAATGGGATGTGGAGCACCTTCAGCAGCAAAGAGAAAAGCTAAATAACAAAAACATGAAATGCTGGAAATACTAAGAGGAAACAAAGGGCAACGCATTACAAGGGACTGACGGATGGATCGCCACCCCCATGGGGGGAGTGGATATGTGTGTCTTGTAGGTCTTCTAGAGCAGGTGGATAGGAAGAAGGCATGGGGTATTAGAGGTATTACGGTACCCGATAGGCTGGAGCACCATTGGTGGAAACTGTATGCTTTCTATTGGTTAGGATGTATGGTAGCTCCGCCCTGCTAGGCGGGGTATAAGAGCCCGTGCCACCCCAGCAGCCTTCATTCTGTACCTGAGGTGCTGGGGGAAACATTTAGCTTATTAAAGCCTTCAGTTGGACTACAACCTCGCTTTAGTGGTCATTGATCGTGCATCAATTTAATAAGCTAGTTTTTTTTTAAAAGGATGAAGCTCCGAATCAAGCCGGACTGTCTGCAACTCAACCCCCACGCGGCGAACTCAGTGGCAATCTTCAAGCACTGGCTGGCGTGCTTTAAAGGGTATCTCGGGACGGCCGAAAACACACCCAACTGAGAGCAGAAAATGCAAGTCCTGCACTCAAGGGTGAGCCCGGAGATTTACACCCTCATCGAGGAAGCGGAAGACTTCGATGCAGCAATAGAGCATGCTAAAAGGACATTATATTCGCCCGGTAAACCAGGTCTACGCCCGGCACCTGCTTGCAGCAAGGCGACAAACCCCTGGAGAATCGCTGGAAGAATTCTACCGTGCACTCCTGGTGTTCGGGAGAAACTGCAGCTGCCCGCAAGTTTCGGCGAGCGAACACACTGAACTCTTGGTCCGGGACGCTTTCGTGGCAGGTATGCTATCCTCACAAATTCGCCAGCGACTGCTAGAGAAAGGCACTCTGGGTCTCAAGGAGGCACGGGCCCTTGCCGGCTCCCTGGACGTGGCCTCCAGGAACGCCCGCGCTTACGTTCCCGACCGCGCGGCAGCCCCCTGGGCAGCGTGGAACCCCTCCGCAGCCAACCCCGAGACATCCCCCATCCCCCCACAAGCCTGAGCAGCAAGGCGGCCTGGCAACCCCGGGGGGCCCCGCTGCTACTTTTGCGGGCAGGCCAAGCACCCCCGCCAGCGCTGCCGGGCCCGCGCATCCACCTGCAAGGGATGCGACAAAAAGGGCCATTTCGTGGGGGTATGTCAGGCCCATGCGGTTGCCACGGTCTCCGGCGGCAAATGTGGACCGCCACCACAAACTTCTCCGCGGTCCACGTGCGGCCAGCGGTCGCCACCATCTTCCTATTCCAGGGCCACGTGCGGACCCTGGGCGCCGCCATCTTGTCCTGCGGACGCCACCATCTTGTCCTGCGGACGCCACGTTAGAGGGATGGGCACCATCATTTTGTGCACCCCCAGCCATGTGCGACCAATGGCAGCCGCCATCTTGGATGAACCCCCAGGACCCCAGCTCAGCTGACCACGCACTGCCCGAAGAGAACTCTCAACTGCTGCGATTAGCCGCGGTGACCCTGGATCAGTCCCGGCCTCGAACTCTCTCAACCGTTACGACGACCGTATTCATCAACGGGCACGAGACATCCTGCCTAATCGATTCTGGGAGCACGGAGAGCTTCATACACCCCGACGTGGTAAGGTGCTCAGTGGAGATAAAGGGGTTTTGTGTAGCGAACCTCACAGTCCAGGGAAGGGAGTTCAAAAATTTCCGTCTCTACGTCCTTCCCCACCTCTGCGCGGCTACACTCCTGGGTTTAGACTTCCAGTGTAACCTCCAAAGTCTAATCTTCAAATTCGGCGGCCCTATACCCCACTTACTGTCTGCGGCCTCGCGACCCTTAAGGTCGACCCGCCTTCACTGTTTGCGAACCTCACCCCGGATTGCAAACCCGTCGCCACCAGGAGCAGACGGTACAGTGCCCAGGACCGGATCTTTATTAGGTCAGAGGTCCAAAGGCTACTGAGGGAAGGGGGTCATTGAAGTCAGTAACAGCCCCTGGAGAGCTCAAGTAGTGGTGGTCAAGACCGGGAAGAAGCATAGGATGGTCATCGACTACAGTCAGACCATCATCAGGTTTGCGCAGCTGGACACGTACCTTCTCCCCCGCATATCCGACCTGGTAAACAGGATCACGCATTATAATGTCTTCTCCACGGTGGATCTCAAGTCCGCCTACCACCAGCTCCCCATCCGCACTAGTGACCGCAAATACACTGCTTTTGAGGCAGATGGGCGGCTCTACCACTTCTTAAGGGTTCCCTTCGGTGTCACCAACGGGGTCTCGGTCTTCCAGCGCGAGATGGACCGAATGGTTGACCCGTACGGGTTACGGGCAACATTCCCGTATCTCGATAATGTCACCATCTGTGACCACGACCAGCAGGGCCACGACACCAATCTCCGAAAATTCCTCCAGACCGCAAAAATCCTTAACCTTACATACAACAAGGATAAATGCGTGTTTAGCACCGACCGCCTAACCATCCTCGGCTATGTAGTGCGAAATGGAGTTATAGGCCCCGACCCTGAATGCATGCGCCCCCTTATGGAGTTCCCCCTCCCTCACTTCTCCAAGGCCCTGAAACGTTGCCTAGGGTTTTTCAGTTACTACGCCCAGTGGGTCCCCAACTATGCGGACAAGGCACGTCCCCTGATCCAATCCACAGCTTTTCCCCTGTCAATAGAGGCCTGCCAGGCCTTCAGCTGTGTCAAAGCAGACATTGCAAAGGCCACGATGCACGCCATCAACGAGTCCCTCCCCTTCCAGGTCAAGAGCGATGCGTCCGACGTAACTCTGGCGGCCACCCTCAACTAAACGGGCAGACCAGTGGCCTTCTTCTCATGTACCCTCCATGCTTCCGAAATCCGCCACTCCTCAGTCGAAAAGGAGGCCCAGGCCATAGTAGAAGCTGTGCGACATTGGATGCATTACCTAGCCGGCAGGAGATTCACTCTCCTCATTGACCAACGGTCGGTTGCTTTCATGTTCGATAATGCGCAGCGGGGCAAGATAGAAAACGACAAGATCTTGCAGTGGAGGGTCGAACTCTCCACCTACAACTCCGAGGTCTTGTACTGTCCCGGGAAGCTAAATGGGCCTCTTGACGCCCTGTCCCGCGGCACATGTGCCAACGTACAAGTGGACCGCCTCTGAGCCCTCCACGTGGACCTCTGCCACCCGGGGGTCACTCGCTTTTTCCATTTTGTCAAGACCCGCAACCTGCCCTACTCCATCGAGGAGGTCAGGACAGCCACCAGGGACTGCCAAATCTGCGCGGAGTGCAAACCGCACTTCTACCGGCCAGAGAGGGCGCACCTGATAAAGGCTTCCCGTCCCTTTGAACACCTCAGCATGGACTTCAAAGGCCCCCTCCCATCCACCGACCGCAACACGTACTTCCTGAACGTGATTGATGAGTACTCCCGGTTCCCATTCGCCATCCCCTGCCCCGACATGACCACAACCACCGTCATCAAGGTCCTCCATAGCATCTTTGCACTGTTCGGGTTCCCCGCTTACATACATCGTGATAGGGGGTCCTTCTTTATGAGCGACGAACTACGTCAATTCCTGTTCTGCAAGGGCATTGCCTCGAACAGGACGACCAGTTATAACCCCCGGAGTAACGGACAGGAAGAGAGGGAGAACAGAACGGTCTGGAAGACCGTCCTACTGGCCCTACGGTCCAGGAACCACCCAGTCTCCCGCTGGCAGGAAGTCCTCCAGGATGCCCTCCACTCCATCCGGTCACTGCTTTGTACCACCACCAACCAGACACCTCACGAACGTCTCCTTGTCTTCCCCAGGAAGTCCTCCTCTGGGACCTCGCTCCCGACCTGGCTGGCAGCACCCGGACCCATCCAGCTCTGAAAACACGTGCGGGCGCACAAGTCAGACCTGTTGGTCGAGAGGGTCCATCTCCTCCATGCTAACCCCCAGTACGCCTACGTGGCGTACCCCGACGGCCGACAAGATACGGTCTCCCTACGAGACCTGCCGCCCGCCGGAGCCCCACGCACACCCCAGCCACCAGTCCCACCCTCCTCTCCACCGGGGCACCTTACAGGAGGATTGGTCCTTCCGCCGGCCCCGTCTAGGCCCCCCCACCCACCGACGCTCCCCACAGGCGCTCCCTTCCCAGGTCAACCATTTTCCCCACCAACACCGTCTAGGAGTGCCAAAGCTGCCATGGAGATCGAAGCCACGCTTCCAGAGTCACCGACGCCCGAGCCTCCACCGGAGTCACCGCCGAAGCTCCGACGATCACAGAGGACGACCAGGGCCCCCGATCGACTGATTGCTTCATTTTAAATTGTAAACTGTGAATTGTAAACTGATTGCTCCATTTTAAATTGTAAACTGCAAACTGTAAACTGTAAATTTAAATCATCAAATGTAAATAGCTATCAGAATTGTAAATAGTTACAAAACACTGTGCGGAGGTATTACGGTATCTCCATAACTAATTCTACCACGTTGCCATGTTTGTAGTATCAGGCCACCACCCCCGCTGGACTCCTTTTTTAACAGGGGGTGAATGTGGTATTAGAGGTATTACGGTACCTGATAGGCTGGAGCACCATTGGTGGAAACTGTATGCTTTCTATTGGTTAGGATGAATGGCGGGGTATAAGAGCCCTGCTAGGCGGGGTATAAGAGCCCATGCTGCCCCAGCAGCCTTCATTCTGTACCTAAGCTGCTGGGGGAAACATTTAGCTTATTAAAGCCTTCAGTTGGACTACAACCTCGCTTTAGTGGTCATTGATCGTGCATCAATAGAGAGGGTTTGAGTAGCTTAGGGATAGATGGGGAGTGGATATGTGTGTCTTGTAGGTCTTCTGGAGCAGGTGGATAGGAAGAAGGCATGGGGGTATTATCTTAGCGGGGGGGAACCCTCCCCCCCCCACCCAAAGTTAGTACCTCTTGTTCCCTTTGAAAATTTTTTTTTTGAAGCGGTCTGTCCACTCCCGCCGGCTGCCCATGCCTATTGTTTTATACCATGGGCAGCATATTATCGGGGTCAATCTGCTTGGTCAAGCTCAATTGAACCTTAATTATTTATTTAAGTATGGAGGGTGGACTGACAATTTCTGCTTTTGTTATGGGGGTGAGATCAAGGTGTGCACCAACCCTCTTTTACATGCCCCAGCTTACCAAAAACACACCCAGCAGGGACATCTAAAATGCAGTCCAGAATTAACATTTCACGTCGATGACATTTAATCAGGACTTTTAAATAGAGTATTAATAAAAGCCCATATGCCCTGTTGAGAATCACGCTGTGCAAGTGGGTATTCCACTAAAGTTACAATGGCTGATCAAGTAAAGTCTGAGGGAACTCCTGGCTCTCTGTCTTACAACGTGACCCTTTAATGGCGCTACTGTAACTGACTCATCTGACAAGCTGAACAGGCTGATTGTATCTTACAACAGGGACTAGGAGCAAGGTAGTTCATTCGATGCAGTTATAGTTGAAGGGGAAATCTGAATAACTTTCATCTTTCTGCTCTCAGAGTGGAATGTCTTGCAGTCCACACGCTTGGTGCCCTGTGACAGTGCTTGCCTGTGGGATTACAGTTTTGCCGTTGCAAGAACCAAGCCAGGTGCTCAATTTGAATTATCCCCAGAGTTGGTGTTCAGTTCTCTCGCCACACTACAATTTAAACATTAGCCACCTTGGAATGAAAAGCGCCATTTCATTCATCAAAGCTGCTCATTCCACACATTATGTACAATCACCATTATCATGGATTCTACCCATCCATTTAATCACTTGAAAAAATATACCTTGGAGAAAGGTTTTCAGGAATGAACTTTTATTTTCCATCAATGATCTGAGCGTCAGATTCAGCGACAATCGGGATCTAAGGGCAGAGTGCATGTCAGAAGTTCAGTGTTCACTTATGACAATAAATATGATAATTCTTTAATATGTTTGTGCTCTCAGTAAATGTAGAGTGTGCTGGTCTTCTTAATAAAATGATTTTACAGTAATGTTATACTGAAATTCTGGATTGTTGGTCATGATTAACAATTATCTATAAACGAGACTTCCTGACATTAAAGTATATTAAACAGACTGCTCCTGTAGGAAGTTTAATCAAGAGCTGCAAAGTGGTGGTGGTGGGGGGGGGGGGGGGGGGGGGGGGGGGGGGGGGGGGCGGTCAAGAACTGCAAAGGAGGGGTAAGTAATATCACCCTTTACAGTAGTAACTTGATGAGCGAACAGCAGAATAATTAGATCCATGATATTCACCTCAGTAATAGATATTGCACTGATGAGATCCGCTAATGTTTCTTAAAAACCATCAACATTTTCACAATCTGAGGGAATAAAACACATTTTACTACTCGATTGTACTCTCATGCATAAAAATGTAGCTTGATCGGCAATAAAACCATTAACTTAAATGTCAATTTGCAAAAAAACACCAAGTAGTTAGCTTGCCGATGTCCTCAACCTAATGAATCTCGCCAACAATAAAACAACCTGTATTAATATAGCACCTTTTAACACAACAAAATGTCTCAAAGTGCTTCACAGGAATGTTATAAAGTGGGATAGAGAACTGGAAAGATTTGGGAAGGAATTCCAGAGCTTATGCTCTTTGGAAGCTGAAGGCACGGTCATGCCAACTATAGATGACTGCAAATATCTCAGAGGATTGTAGGGCTGCAAGGAGATAGGGAGAGGGTGAGGCCATGGAGGGATTTGAAAACAAGTATGAGAATTTTAAAATTACGTCATTGCTTAATTGGAAGCCATTTTAGGTCATTGAGCACAGGGCATTAAGCATGTAAATAAATCAACAGAAGAATAAGCAACAACAAACTTATCAAATTAATCCACCGAGACAAGTGGTGCTGTAAGGGGCCAGAAGTTCTTGTGCTCAGCAGCACCACTGGGAGATCTCTCCCAGAAGGTCAGGCACAAGAATCCCAGGATCGCAGAGCAGCCTTGGCTATAGGTAAGTAATGTGGGAGAGGTGGGTTTTACAGGGAGTGGTTTTGGGGAGAGGGGTACAGAAGGTCAGCTCTCAGTGCTCCCACCTTTCTGAGGTGGGCAATGTGTGCCTTTGCTGAAGGGATTTCCCATCCCAGAGGTGTCAGGCTGACCGTACAATTTCACATGTCATGCACGCTGCACGATGACAGGTCTGACTGCAGCTGGGTTTATACCAGTGGAGGTGGGAAGAGACCCATAAATGGTTGTTAATTAGCCACTCAAAGGTCTCAATTGGCAGTGGGGTGGGAAAGTTGACCACGGCCCTTTCCACCCAGAGATTAATTCTGGCGGAGGGAGGAAGACAACGGACTTTGGTAAACCACCCTCTCGCCTTAATAAATGCGCCTCCCACCTCAAAGCTCATGACCAAGTGAGTGCAAGATTCAAGCAACTTTCTCTATTGTGATGGCACCAATATTCTTTTTAATACATTGAAAGTACTTATGCGGGATTCTCTGATCCTAAGGCTAAGTGTTGATGCCGTCGGAAAAGCCGTCTCGTTTCTCGATGGCGTCAACACGGTCCTAGGATCAGCAATTCTGGCCCTATTTGTTTTTGATGCAATTGCCTCTATGTTGGCAAACCAAATATAGGTTGTGTGATCACTTTAGGAATCTCTCCATAGAGCCCACCCGCATGATCCTGAGCTTCTGACTATTAGTTTAATTCTCCACCAACCTCCCATTCAGGCCTCTTGACCCCATGCATTGCTGCAGTGAAATAATCTGGAACTCGCACCTTTCAATTGAGTATTTTATAGTTATAAACTTTCAGATTCAAGATTTGGTTCAGCAATTTCAAGCCATAATCTCTGCTCCCATTTGTATGTACATCAGCTGTTGGGAATGATGCAGGCATTGCCTTCTCTTGGCCCATAGTTTGCTCCTTGTTCTATTACAATTTCCTCTGACCTTGCACCATCATTCTTTTCATCATATAATGTTTCCTTCTACAACCTTATAACAGACCTTCTCTTTTATTATTTCTCCTTTATCCACTCCTTTCCTTATCTTTTTACCTGTTTAAAACCTGCTGTATCTCCAAATACCTTCAGTTTTGAGGAAAGGTCATTGACCTGAAACATTGGGGTTAATTTTCAATCCCATCATTTGTGGGAATTGTCATGAGTGGGATGGACAATTTGCCAGATCGTTTAAAGGTCCAATTACCTGGAGACCGACGTCGGTTGCAGGGCAGGTGTGACCGTAAAATCCCATCCATTAACTTTGTTCCCCATCCATGGATGCTGCCTGTTTTTTCTTTTGAGGGAATCCTGCCTCCTTTCCCTAACCTGCAAATTTCTACTCATTGGTCAACTCTAGGCCTGAGAGAAAAGGACAACACTAACTTCAATGTTTATAACAGTTTTAATGTAGAGAGAAGTACTGATGTGACTGAAGGCGCTACCATCACTGGTTTGGTTTTTGTTGTTGCGTAGAGTCCACAATTAATAGATCCTGGAGGAATTTACGGACGAGGATTGAGAATTTAGCACAATGAGAGATAGAAAGCCAGTGAAGGACTGTGAACTGCAAACAGAAGAGAATGTTTCCAATGGAGAAAAATGGCTGCAAAAGCGAGAGGGCTCCAAGTTGTTTCATGTCATTATGGAGATCACGATCCAATGGCCAAGCTGCACCAGAAAAGCAGCTTGCCACAGCACAGTGTGGCTGATAAACGCTGGGAGAACCTGCTCCCGGGATCTACCCGGCTCGCAACGCCTCGTGGATCCAGTGTGATCTTGCAAGACATTGCGATGTAAGTTCCGCCCATTGTGAGTGGGATCACTTTTTGGCAAATCTGCATATTATAGCAAGACAGCTGGCCTCACTCTAATGTGCAGATCCCGAGGCACCTGAGGCTTTAGGCTTCATTCCTTTTGCCTCGGAGACCTCGGGCAAGTGCTCTTCAGCACTGCTCCACAAAAACGAGGACTCGATGGAAGAGCACTTGTGGGGGTTTCCCAGGGGGTCGGAGGTCTCCAGTGGCATGCCCTTTGGGAAGTGTGGTGCCCTGGCTGTGTCAAGTGGATGCCAGCCTGGTACCGCCAAAGTGCCCAGGTGGCATTTGCCAGGTGGTATGGGCACTGCCAAGCTGCTATTTTTTGCACACGATAGGCCTGTGTAGGTGTTCCCATTTATCACATTGGGGAGTTCCGGTGAGTGGAGCACCCTACTGTACAAAACGGGACCATGTGTGGCCTCAGACGCATGTTCCCATTGAGGTCCCTTATACAATGTGAGTCGTTTTGAATAGCCATTTATTTCTCGAAACTTTGAGCGCCAGAAAACATACGGCTAAATGCATTCGCTATGGGACTTGGTGCCCATTTGGTTGAATTGAGCCCTCTGTTTCCAGGTGGTGGACAGGAGGAGAAAGATCTGTTTCCCTTTGGGGGACTGAAAGCTCAACAAACAGCATTTTCAGGGGGTCCCTGCAAGGAGCTTCAATTCAGTACAGAAAAACGTTTAATGATCTCAACAAAGCTGTAAATTACTCTGCCAGAATTTGGACCCTGTTACATCAGTTTCTGGGTGTAAAATAGATACACCAAGGTACAATCTCAAGGACCAATGTCCCGTGCTCCAACAAACTAGCTCACAGTTTGTATGTTGGCTTCCATGGCTCTTTACATTTGCCACCTACTTTTGATCAAACTGAAAACCACAAATGCATTGTTGCCTTAGGACTCTGCCCCCAATTTCTTGCAAGTGGGAAATGCCCACCATCCCGTTAACCATCCCAGGATATGATTTGACCAAAGTTCCTCCTACATATACATTAGTCATCGAATAAATTGCATAACATCAGCTATCTAACTTAATAGTAGATCTTTAATCAGCTGCAGAACTTCAATAGTTTGTAAGTTCAACGGCAGCAAATTCTTTTGGTGAGAGAAGTAAAAGTAGGGAAAGTAAAATATCTTTTTTAAAGAAAATGGAAACATTTGAATGCAATATACTGAGTCATTCTTTCTCTAATGCTGCCAGTATAAATTTCTACTTTAGAAATGATAGATATGTCTATTTCCAGTCATCTCCTAAGTCACCTTTATGCACTAATTGAGGATAGAAAACCAAGACTTTACATTAATGAAATCCTATTAATGTTCAAGGGAGCTAAGGTATGCATCTCCACCTGTACTGGAACTGAACCGCTGGAGTCTAAATTGAAATAAAGGGGGGAAAATTGAACAAAACAAACAACTTTTCAATAGATTGGATTTTTTGATGACTTCATTCAGAGATAATGCATCTGTGGGACCATGCAAGCATAAACTATCAAACATAGATTAGAAAAGATAAAAATCTCTTTGCAAAAATCATTGTTTCATGGCGGGTAAGCCACTGACTGGTGATCAGTGAGAGCCTTTCGATCATTGTACACGTCAAAGGGAGATACTCACCCTTAAATTTCTCTGGCTTTCATTTTAAAAGCACACACTTATTACAGTATTTTTTGTCACTGAGAAAGCTGCACAAGGAATCTTCTTTTTATCCTGTATAGAAAGAGTTTTGATTATTTTGAAAGCTGTTCCTTACGTTTTTGGTAAGAAAACTGTCATGATATTCAAACACACACATCATGATAGACACACCAACAGACAAATCAGAACACACAACACCACAACCAATGACAGAAAGATATAAAAGCACAGACACGACCCCTGGTGGGCAGTAAGAGCTGCAGAGGAGAACCAGAACACATCTATTGCCAAACACACTCAGGGAGACAGCACGTGCAGAGTATCCAGAACGAACTGTATTATAAGAGTTATAATAAAATAGAGTTGTACCACATACAACTGTGTTGGCTCATCTGTGCACCAGAGCACCCAACACCACATGGTACAGGAGTGGATCGATACCTGCCGGCATACCTCAGTGTACACAGACAACCAGCAGTGCCCAGGCATGATGTACGAGCTCCCGGTTCCGCAGGCGCTCCAGTGCGACGGCGACCTCCACGAAAACTGGCGGCGATTCCGGCAAATGTTCGAGTTGTTCCTGGCGGCAGCTGAACTCAAGGACCTGGATGATAAGGAAAAAATTGAATTTCTCCTCACCGTCGCCGGTGCAAGGGCAAGAGCAATGTTCAGAAGGTTCAGGTTCTTCAGGAGGCAGCAAAGGCACGATTACCAGGCAGTCATGGGCAAATTCGCCAAGTACTGTGAAGAATACGCAATCCAATGGGGACTTAAAGGTAAGAAAAGCTGCAGTACTCACCTCGTGGCTGGGATCCCGGAGCCCGAAATCCCGGGCCTGAGAAAAGGCTGGGTCGAGGTCGGCGGCCATCTTGCTAAAGGTATAACGCTAGCATAGTTGCGCGAGAAGTGCGCAGAACCGGAAGTTTCGTTTGCGCATGCGCGAGATGCTGCGCATGCGCGGTCAAGAAAACGGCCATCGGTAAAGGAACAGCGATCTGAGCATGCGCAGTCGCTTCCTACGTGCTACATACCGAGCGTCAGGATGTCAGAGGCCCCAGACTGGACCAATTTAAAAGGGAAATGTCCCAAATCCAATTTAAAAGGGAAACGTCCCAAATCAAAAAAACAAAAATCTGTTAAAGCTGTAAAACAACCTTCCTTCACCTGGAATGACAGCACAGTGCCGCAAATTGACCCAGGAGATGAATTTAACCTCCGAAGAACCCTCCGACAAGCAGTTACCTACGCACAAGCCGATGATTCCGACCTTGAATACTTCGATGACGATTTTTACAGTGTTTCCGGACCTCGCGAGCCCAATGATAGCTCCGTGGTCCTATATGACTATGACTCGGACGAACCTTTCGTGTTGCACATTGGCGGCCCCCACATTGAATCCGACGCAGATGCGGATTCATTTTTCGGATTTGAGGATCTTCAATCCAGCAGATATGACGTTCCAACTTATCAGTACCGGATGATGCTGCAGCCTGACATTAACAGACAGGGAGCGGTGCAAGCACACGGAGAGTGCCCTGCTGCCACACAGAGCGTGGTCCACGTCCCGCTCAACGTTCCCGACTCTATGAAAGAAGACATGCAAGACTCCAGAGTGCAGTCCTCGCATGAACCAGAAGTGACTCCAGTGTCACAAGCTTCCACAGCAAGCTCGTGGACAGACTCCACAATTGCAGAAATGCAAGACTCCAGAGCGCAGTCCTTGCACGAACAAGAAGTGACTCCAGTGTCACAAGCCTCCACAGAGAGCTCGTGGACAGCCTCCACGATAGAAGCAACGCAAGACTCCAGAGCGCAGTCCTTGCACGAACAAGAAGTGACTCCAGTGTCACAAGCCTCCACAGAGAGCTCGTGGACGGACTCCACGATGGAAGGAACGCAAGACTCCAGAGCGCAGTCCTTGCAGGAACAAGACCATGAGGGTCTAGCAACCTCTCCTGACCAACCAGCGGCAGACGATGCAAGTCTGCCATGCTCCCGTGAACAGCAAGAAGGCTATAACAGCCTACCATGCTCCACTACACAGCAGCATGACCATGACGGTCTCTCACGCTACAATAAAGGGCACAGCGCTGAAGACTGTTCAAGCCCAACTGAAGACAAGCCAAAGGAATCGCCTCGTCCAAGCCCGAAGAAAAAAGGTTTATGCGCTGACCTTCAGGATCATTGTAGCCGAACAGAGATTAATAATGCTGCACGGCCACAGAAGGATGCTGAGGATTTGCTAACGAAATTAATTGAATGTTTAACTTGCAAGGAGCAGCCTGAGAATTGCCAGTGTTTTAGTACGGATCGAAAAAATGGACAAGACATTGATCCTCAGGTAATAGAAATAACACAACCTGAATCATATCTACAGCAGGGACAAATGTCTCCCTTCAACACAATGCCGCAAAATCCCAACTTCGGAGACCAGCAGTTAGTCAGTAATGACTCTTCAAACCTGGAGGGGAACATTAATTGCATTGAGCCTATACACACTCCACTGATTATTGAGCAGAACATTGGAGCAAGAATCCTGAGGACACCGACATCGAGTAGCCAGATAACGAATTTAAAACCCACAGCAGTTTCAAGTGAACCAAGTGTGCTTTCCACTAATGGTGAAGATGCAGATAAGGTCGACCCGATTGTCCATTGTACCACACTAACCCCAGTGATTAAGCAGTTATGTATGGGGAGTATAATGTGGGCAATTGAGAACAGTAAAAGAGAGACTGTGACCATGCCAGTCCCAGCAAAATCAGACCCAGAGACCATGAAGGCATGTACATTAAACAAAGTTACATATGAGGTACCTGAGAAGAAAAGTGAAACGGAATGTTCTTTGGAAAATGGTACAATGTCGATAGAAACAGTGGATCCTATATTCGAGACCATACATATGGGAGAATTTGGGGGTAATAAACAAGGGGCGAAATTCTCCTACCCGCCCCGCCACATTTCTGCGCCGACCGGCCGGCGGGAGTCTCCGTAACACCGGCCGGTCAATGGGGTTTCCCATTGTGGGGCACCCCCACGCCGTCGGGAAACCCCCGAGCGCCGGCAGAACGGAGACTCCCGCCGGCGGAGAATGACGCCCCAGGTTCTGCAATGTCTGGGGGAAGATTTAAAGTTCCAAAGAAGAAAAGCCCAAATGAAGGACAATGGCAAGACAATGACAGTCCACCGACATGGTGTGCACCACCAGATGAAAACTCTGACAATTTACCCAACCCTAGTAAACAGCAAGCTGCTAATGACGATCTATCCACGGGATGTGAGACGAGTGACGACAGCATCCCACTTCCCATGCAAAAGGTGCAAGGTGACAGACCTCGCCTAGTGCGTACCGAGGCACTCAACGATCACGGTGGGACCACTGACGACTGCGGTGGCGGCGCACCGCTTCCACCCTCGATGGCTCGAGCCTCTCCGCTGGTTGGTGCATTCCTGCATGTTCCGACTCCAGAAGTGCAGCTTCAGGGAATCTCGGCTGCCTCCAGTGAACCTGTTGGGACTCCGGACGGGGGGCATCGGCGGAAGGCAGACCGGACTCCAGATGGGGAGCAGCCAAGCGCCGACTCTGATTTGCGCACGCCAGACCTTGCTCCGGACGGGCGGTGTCGCGGCCTCAGTGATGGCACGCTCAGGGTGACGGCAGATGCCACGGCGACAGGGAATGGATCGCGTGGCAGTCCCACTGGGTCGGCAGTGGCAACCAGCACCGGCGGTCCAAGATGGACACACCAATTCGCGCCATCGCCAGACGTTGATGCGAGCAACAATTCTCTCTCCAAGGCGACATGCTTCGACGTTTCTCTGCGGAGTCGCCCTTCCGGCACAGCAGAAGGCCGGAACCAGCGTACACGGTCTTGGCCAACTTCCACATCTGGCACAGTCATCGCCTTGCATGATATTAGTGATGGTGCTACTTCGATGGCAACGACCCATCGGCTACAAGATGCCGTCCACCACAAACATAAAAAGAAAACAGACTCCACCTTGTTCCTGGCATGCAGGGCGGATGGATTGGTGCGTAGGCGCAATCAGCGGGCTTTGTGCCGCCTTCCACGCTCGCAACTGCACCGTACGCACACGCCGGATCCTCCACTGGTTCCCAAGGATGACTTCGTGGAGATGCCACGGATCATGCCCCTTCCATCGCCACCAGAACCAAATCTCCACAGCTGAACCGGCTTGAGGACCAGCCCATTCTTGAGGCGGTCACCCATTAGACTGGACTTATAACGCTGTTAATACGTTCAAAAAGTCAAACACTTCTGTATTATAACCTGTTGTTGTTTATTGTTCCAGATATCGTCTGACCGGACCAATGTTCAAGTTTTTTTTTTTCTCTCGCATCCAAGTTTTGTTATGGTACAACCTTGTTAGTGTGACGCACCCGACATCGCCCCATGTAAATAGTTACGTCATAAACACACGCTGTACACAACACAAACGCACACTCTTAGATGCACTCACGACACAATTATATTTATAACCACGTAGGCACTTGTCTTTGTAAAAAGGGGGGATGTCATGATATTCAAACACACACATCATGATAGACACACCAACAGACAAATCAGAACACACAACACCACAACCAATGACAGAAAGATATAAAAGCACAGACACGACCCCTGGTGGGCAGTAAGAGCTGCAGAGGAGAACCAGAACACATCTATTGCCAAACACACTCAGGGAGACAGCACGTGCAGAGTATCCAGAACGAACTGTATTATAAGAGTTATAATAAAATAGAGTTGTACCACATACAACTGTGTTGGCTCATCTGTGCACCAGAGCACCCAACACCACAAAAACCTTCTAAAAGTAAACTGGCTATAAATGGTTAATTGAGCATTTCTTAAACCCTTGGTACAATTAAGCATGTTCTTGGCCTGTGAGTTTAGTGTTCTACTTGTCTAAAAGGTAGAATCCTGATGAGCAATTGCTCTAAGCTTGTCCAATGAAATATGTGGATCACGGGTGGAAGTTTCCAGTCCCCCAGCTGCATGTTTCCCGGCAGTGCGCCGTTCGCTGGCGGCGGAATTCCCTATTCCCACTGCTTATTAATGGAATTTCCCATTAAAGCCATCCCACACCACTGGGAAACCCACGGCAGAGGGGGGGGGGTGGGCGGCTGCACTGCCAGCGGGATAAGAGAATCCCAATGGCCAGAGAATTTCGGCCCAATCGCCTCAGCCCTTTCCTTTTAATAATCTGTAACAGATATTTGAACCCTTGATAGCACGTCGCATCCAAGCCCAGAACAGCCTCAGTTATGATTGAGACAGCACTGTAATCACCTCCTAATCTGCCATGCCACAAAAATTAGTCCGTTGAAAATAAGCTGAATATTTTCTTAGAAATAGACAATGCAGAAGCAATAAGCAGAATAGAAAATAAAATGATCATTTTTACGAGCTCTTGTTTATTGTAAATCTGGGCAGAATTCTCCCAACCAGGTAGGTTTGGTGGCGAGAGGATGCAGAGAATCTGGCGGAAGCCAAAAAGTTGGAAATCCACCAGCATAAAATCACATTGTAATTCTCCCGATGGTGGATTAATGGCGGGCCAGTCTTCCCTTTGGCTGGTGGTGTGAATTCCATGGAAAGAGCTGCCCACCAGCATCCCGACGGGCCTTCCAATCTTGCATCAAGCCGGCAGGAAATCACATCGGTGTCAAACCTGATTGATAAAGACTGCTGTGCAGAAGGCAGTCCTTAGGTCATTTCAGAATTTGAGGTGAGTGCAACAACATAGCCAAACTGCCATAACACTGAGCCGACAGTTTTTTTTTCTCGTTTTTAAAAAATTAGAGTACCAATTTGTTTTTTTCGAATTAAGGGGAATTTAGCATGGCTAATCCACCTACCCTGCACATCTTTGGATTGTGGGGTGGAAACCCACGCAGACACGGGGAGAATGTGCAAACTCCACACGGGCAGTGACCCAGAGCCGGAATTCGAACCCGGGTCCTCAGCGCCGTAGTCCCAGTGCTAACCACTGCACAACCGTGCTGCCCTGAGCCGACACTGTTGTGCTGAATGTGACTCTGCTGGGAAGGCTAGTTCCTGCCCTCCAGCTCCATGCAGAGCTAGTCTTTATGGACAGCACTGTGCTGCAGGACTCATGGTCCCTCCACTCCAAATTAGCTAGGAAGGACTTAAAGAGAGAGCTAAGAAGAGCCAGGAGGGGACATGAGAAGTCTTTGGCAGATAGGATCAAGGATAACCCTAAAACTTTCTACAGATATGTGAGGAATAAAAGAATGACTAGGGTAAGAGTAGGGCCAGTCAAGGACAATAGTGGGAAGTTGTGCGTGGAGTCCGAAGAGATAGGAGAGGTGCTAAATAAATATTTTTCGTCAGTATTCACCCAGGAAAAAGACAATGTTGTCGAGGAGAATACTGAGATTCAGGCTACTAGCCTAGACGGGCTTGAGGTTCTTAAGGAGGAGGTGTTAGCAATTCTGGAAAGTGTGAAAATAGATAGGTCCCCTGGGCCGGATGGGATTTATCCTAGGATTCTCTGGGAAGCTAGGGAGGTGATTGCTGAGCCTTTGGCTTTGATCTTTAAGTCATCGTTGTCTACAGGAATAGTGCCAGAAGACTGGAGGATAGCAAATGTTGTCCCCTTGTTCAAGAAGGGGAGTAGAGACAATCCCAGTAACTATAGACCAGTGAGCCTTACTTCTGTTGTGGGCAAAGTCTTGGAAAGGTTTATAAGAGATAGGATGTATAATCATCTGGAAAGGAATAATTTGATTAGAGATAGTGAACACGGTTTTGTGAAGGGTAGGTTGTGCTTCACAAACCTTATTGAGTTATTTGAGAAGGTGACCAAACAGATGGATGAGGGTAAAGCAGTTGATGTGGTGTATATGGATTTCAGTAAAGCGTTTGCTAAGGTTCCCCACAGTAGGCTACTGCAGAAAATACGGAGGCATGGGATTCAGGGTGATTTAGCAGTTTGGATCATAAATTGGCTAGCTGGAAGAAGACAAAGGGTGGTGGTTGATGGGAAATGTTCAGACTGGAGTCCAGTTACTAGTGGTGTACCACAAGGATCTGTTTTGGGGCCACTGCTGTTTGTCATTTTTATAGATGACCTGGAGGAGGGTGTAGAAGGATGGGTGAGTAAATTTGCAGATGACACTAAAGTCGGTGGAGTTGTGGACAGTGCGGAAGGATGTTACAAGTTACAGAGGGACATAGATAAGCTGCAGCGCTGGGCTGAGAGGTGGCAAATGGAGTTTAATGCAAAAAAGTGTGAGGTGATTCATTTTGGAAGGAATAACAGGAAGACAGAGTACTGGGCTAATGGTAAGATTCTTGGCAGTGTGGATGAGCAGAGAGATCTTGGTGTCCATGGACATAGATCCCTGAAAGTTGCCACCCAGGTTGAGAGGGTTGTTAGGAAGGCGTACGGTGTGTTAGCTTTTATTGGTAGAGGGATTGAGTTTCGGAGCCATGAGGTCATGTTGCAGCTGTACAAAACTCTGGTGCAGCCGCATTTGGAGTATTGCATGCAATTCTGGTCGCCGCATTATAGGAAGAATGTGGAAGCATTGGAAAGGGTGCAGAGGAGATTTACCAGAATGTTGCCTGGTATGGAGGGAAAATCTTATGAGGAAAGGCTAAGGGACTTGAGGCTGTTTTCGTTAGAGAGAAGAAAGTTAAGAAGTGACTTAGTTAAGGCATACAAGATGATCAGAGGATTGGATAGGGTGGACAGTGAGAGCCTTTTTCCTCGGATGGTGATGTCTAGCACGAGGGGACATAGCTTTAAATTGAGGGGAGATAGATATAGGACAGATGTCAGAGGTAGGTTCTTTACTCAGAGAGTAGTAAGGGCATGGAATGCCCTGCCTGCAACAGTAGTGGACTCGCCAACACTAAGGGCATTCAAATGGTCATTGGATAGACATATGGACGATAAGAGAATAGTGTAGATGGGCTTTAGAGTGGTTTCACAGGTCGGCGCAACATCGAGAGCCGAAGGGCCTGTACTGTGCTGTAATGTTCTATGTTCTATGTACTGTCGTTTGACTGGTGGTGGGGTGCGAGGTGAGGGGTATGCTGTTGAAGACAGGGGGGAGTAGCGGTAAGAGGACTGTGCAAGGGCGAGGGGGAGGAAGAGCGAGCGAGTGTGCATGATGGCAGGTAGAGGGCCAAGGAGGTGGTTGAGGATGACAAATAATGGGAGGAAGAGGTAAGAGAGGCGAGGAGCTGAACTCCAACAAGGCTGCATGAACCAAAGGCAAACAAGGAGTTCAAAGGGATACCACATTGTATCCTTGAAGGGGATATACACAGATTCCAGATGGGGTGGGTGAAGGCCCACCTGGGTATTGGCTCGAGGGGAGGGTGGAATTGTCCACCACAACAATGACTAGATCCAGAATGACTACAGCGATGGTTGCTAAGGGATAAAGGTGGCTTAAACAGTGGCTTCTGACTCCATTGCGTTGCCCTCAGACTCGTGTCGAGAAGAGGTACAACGCTGCTCACAACTTCATACCGTCCCTCATAGAGCATAGAAGTTGCCTGGATTGCTCAAGTGGCTCTCTGGAATCTGCATTGGAAAAGGTTTCCAACAGAATCACAGTTTGCTGTGCCTTTCACAATCTGGTTATGCAGTGGGGTGAGCGCTCCCCAGGAGGACCAGATTATGGAGTGTGAGCAACAGACAGATGAGATGGTGGTGATGTGAAAGTGTCTGTCAGAGGATATGTGTCACCCACTAATGGAAGCGTGAGATCCCTGCAGAGAGTCGCTGTTTGAGTACATGATGCCATGCTGAGAGGTTGATAGTGGAGGGAGCTGAGGGAGGACTAACCCTGGCGGAGCGGATTAGATCATTCATCTGCCTCTCACACTGCGTGGTGCTTCTGGCATAATTGTTAGCTACACTGACCTCCTGGGCAACACCCACCCAGGCTGGAGCTTGGAGCTACGAGATTTGTATGATTCCTGGATCTCTCCCTTGGGTAGAGGAAATGCCAATGCACCCAGACTCCTGGAATTAAGACCCTGAAGGCATAATGGTTGAACTCTATGGTGGTGAGCATCTGGAACGGGCTGCCAGAGACAGTGGTAGAGACAGGTATGATTTTGTCTTTTAAAAAGCAGTTAGACAGGGGCAGGGTGGGTATAGAGGGATATGGGCCAAATGTGGGCAAGGGGGACTAGCTTAGTGATAGAAACTGGGCGGCATGGACGAGCTGGACCGAAGGACCTGTTTCCATGTTGTAAACATCTATAACTCTATGACGAACTGGGTAGAGACTTCTACTTGAGGCTGCTAGCATTTTGCCTTTGAGCTCCAGATATCCTGCACAGTCTTGTGAAGACAGATGGGCTGGAGAGAGTGATATGAGTGAGCCGGACTGGTGTTTACATCTGGCATCCAGACCTTCGACCCACCAGGTGATTTGGAGAACTGCTTTCTCGTGCATAATTAATTAGGCTACAAGTGTTGAATTGGGAGTGAGTTCATGTCATTCTGGCCAGTGGGAACAGAGCTGCTGGAACCTCTCATCACCTTGGGGAAAAAAAGTAGAATTTCACCCTTTGTGTGAGGAATCCAGTTTTCAGTAGCTACTTGGGAAATGCACCCCTCTGTCAACGAGGACCTAATTGGGAAACCAACAGCAGGGATAGAGGATGAAGAAAGAATGAGAAAAAGTGAGAGAGTGAGATTGGAGCCGAGCGCAGACCCTCCATGCTATATTGCAAAAAAAGGCTGAGTCATGTCATTCGACAGCAAGGCATCAATTTAAATTTGTAACCAGGTAATTACAAATTTCAATCAGGATAAGTACGACAGTAAGCAATTTAATTAAACGGGTTTAGCACAATAATTTAAACAAGGGGTATGAATACCTTTGAAAGGAAATTGGGTGGCCAGTTGAGGGAAATAAACTTGCCTGGCTACAGGGATAGAGCAGGGAATGTGGCTAACTGGTTTGCTCCAGGTAGCCAACATGGAATTGAAGGGACCCAACCTATCCTGCAAACCTTTGGACACTAAGGGGCAATTTGTTTTAGCATGGCCAATCCACTGAACCTGCACATTTTTGGACTGTGGGAGGAAATGAGAGCACCTGGAGGAAACCCACACAGACACTGGGGGAATGTGTAAACTCCACACAGACAATCACCCCAAGGCCGAATTGAACCCGGGGCCCTGGTGCTGTGAGGCAGCAGTGCTAACCACTGTGTCACCGTGGGTATGTATACTAACATCATCTTAAAAAGTCAACTTCAGTCAGTTATGTTCTTGCAGCGTTTTCTCAGAGACAGCATTGACCTTATTAACAGGGAAGAATGTCACAGAATTATTTAAAATGCTTTCATTATGTCAGTCATTTTTGTTGTGAGATATATCTTACATAATAGGAGGGCTGTTAATTAAACTGAACAGTTGAGTTGATGACATTTTTGACTTGCTGAGAAATGTTCAAGCTGAGATTTGGAAGTATTTATTTCTGTTGTTAAAGAACTGGATTCAGGCAATAACAACAACAATCCTAGATTGCATACTCCTCTCCCAACCAAAGGAGCAGATACATGGGCTGAGTTTTTGTTCCTGGGCCTTGATCTCATTGTTGGGAAAATACCCAGGTTTGCACGCTCATCTCGGAGAAAGTGCCAACAAATATAGGATTTTCCATTGCAGGGTGAGGAAAGGGGGTTGCGGGCTTTCATCAGGCACTCCAACCTGGGAAAGCGGTTGGATGCAGCCACAGGGGCTGCCTGTCGGGTTTCTTTTTATTAATTCAAAAGATGCCTTTGCCCCTCCCTCCCCATGGCCCCTTATGCGTCCCATGTCCAAATATGGTACTTCAATGCCCATTGACTCACTATACACTGTTTAGAACCAATGAATCCGCGAGTGATGATACAATGTGTAAAATAAAGCTTTAAAAAAAAAAAATTCATTCATTACTTTTTACTATATCAAAAAAGTCCCTTTACTACAACACAATGGAAGGCAGCGCAGTGGTTAGCACTGTTCCCTCACAGCACCAGGGACTCGGGTCACTTGTGGCCTTGGGTGACTGTGAGTGTGGAGTTTTCACATTCTCCTCGTGTATGCGTGGGTTTCCTCATGGTGCTCCGGTTTCCTCCCACAGTCCAAAGATGTGCAGATTAGGTGTATTTGTCATGCCAGATTGTCCCTTAGTGCCCAGGGATGTGCAGGTTAGTTGGATTGGCCATGATCAATGCGGGGGCTGATGGGTATCGGGCAGGGGAGTGGGTCTAGGTAGAGTGCTCTTTTGGAGGGCTGGTGTTGTCTTGATGGGCCGAATGGCCTCCCTCTGCACTGTAAGGATTCTATGGATTCGATGGAATGAAGGCATCAATAAATCATACCCTTTAAGGTATCAGTGACAGAAACTACAAGCACCTGAAACCTCTTAACCTTGCATAGATAAACATGGTGACAGCAGAGATCAGAGAACCAAAGCTGGCAATCTGGCAATGTTTTATCTGGGATTCACCTGTTTCAACAGTGTAATGGATTTCTACGGTCTTAACCAAGAATGCATAACGAGGCTTGTCAAATAGCCCAGAAATCCACTACCCCGTCAAAGCACCAGAGTCTCCAAAAAACATTGCTTGACTCTATTATCACAAGAGGGTTAATTGGTTATGTATCATATATAATGGGTCAATAGGCATGTAAGTGGCATATCTTGGCATGGGGGTCATGAGGGACAAAAGGTGGGTTGGGTGAAAGGGCATATCCTTACATGGGGGTGCATGACGAGAAGCTTTTGAACTTACCTTTCAAAAGGTACCCCCATATATACCAGATGCTCCTGAAAGTTGAAAACTCTGGGAATCCTGGAATTGGGACTCACCCACCTTTTAAAATTTTGATTTTTATTGGATTTTAAACATTTTACAAATATCGCAACAAAGCAAAAGAAAAAAACGTCATCAATACAAGATACAGTCAGTAACACAGAGATACATCATACCCATTAATCCAAAAGAAAATAAAGGAAAAATCACAAGTACCCCATCATTCAAAGGGAACTACATTACACTTATACCCCACAGCGCAATCCAACCCCCAGCCAGGCCCAGGACAGAACAGGCAACAGTCATATGACTACAAAATTATAAAGAAAGGACCAGCCGCGGCAGGTCTAAGTTATTCTATGACCCACGGTCTCCAATGGAAAAAGAATAAAAAGTGAAGACCAAAACCAATACACCAGATCCCAGGTCCACAGGCACTCATGAAGTGCCCAGCAACCAAATGGGAATAAGCCACCCGACCACCAGCCAAATAACAAGGGGACCTACAGGATAACCACAAGACCAGAAATTTAAGTGAGGATAACCTCAGTCCCGGTCAAAAGATGATAAGAAAATGGCAACCAACCCAAACCCCCACCTTATTGAGCAACCTCATGTCAGGTGTCACCACGGAGAAGAGCAAACAACAAGAGGACATTGCTCCTACCCCAGGGAATAAGGAGCAGGATATTCACTAGGCATAGCACTCAACCCATCCCAAAACCTGCAGCCACCCGGAAGCCATCTCTTTTAACACTCTGGGATGCATCCCACCAGGGCCAGGAGGCTTGTCTACCTTTAGCCCCATTAGCTTGCCCAATACTGCCTCCTTAGGTCCTCACCTATCATATCTTTATTTCCATCAGTCACTGGCATGCTATTTGTGTCTTCCACTGTGAAGGCTGACCCAAAAAACCTGTTCAGCTCCTCAGCCATTTCCCCGTCTCCTATTATTAAATCTCCCTCCTCATCTTCCAAAGGACCAATATTTACCTTAGCCACTCTTTTTTGTCTTATATATTTGTTGAAGCTTTTACTATCTGCTTTTATGTTCTGAGCCAGTTTACTTTCATAGTCTACCTTACTCTTCTTTATAGCTTTTTTAGTAGCTTTCTGTTGTCCCCTAAAGACTTCACAGTCCTCTAGTCTCCCACTAATTTTTGCCACTTTGTATGTTTTTTCCTTCAATTTGATACTCTCCCTCACCTCCTTAGATATCCACGATCGATTTTTCCCCTTTCTACTGTCTTTCTTTTTTTGTCGGTATGAACCTTTTCTGAACACTGTGAAAGATCGCTCGGAAGGTTCGCCACTGTTCCTCAACTGCTTCACCATGAAGTCTTTGCTCCCAGTCTACCTTAGCTAGTTCTTCTCTCATCCCATTGCAATCGCCTTTGTTTAAGCATAAAACACTAGTGTTTGATTTTACCTTGTCATCCTCCAACTGTATTTTAAATTCCACCATATTGTGGTCGCTCCTTCCAAGAGGATCCCGAACTATGAGATCATTAAGCAATCCTGCCTCATTACACAGGACCAGATCTAGGACCGCTTGTTCCCTTGTACGTTCCATTACATACTGTTCCAGGAAATTATCCCGGACACATTCTATAAACTCCTCCTCAAGGCTGCCTTTACCAACCTGGTTAAACCAATCGACATGCAGATTAAAATCTCCCAAGAGAGAGCACCTCTGGGCAGCACGGTGGCGCAGTGGGTTAGCCCTGTTGCCTCACGGCGCCGAGGTCCCAGGTTCGATCCCGACTCTGGGTCACTGCCCGTGTGGAGTTTGCGCATTCTCCCCATGTTTGTGTGGGTTTCGCCCCCACAACCCAAAGATGTGCTGGTTAGGTAGATTGGCCACGCTAAATTGCCCCTTAATTGGAAAAATGAATTGGCTACTCTAAATTTATTTTTAAAAAGAGAGAGCACCTCCAATCCACAATGCAATAGGATACCGAAGATGGTGCCAGACCTGATCTAGCCCAGTGCCATCCAAATAAAAAACACCTCAGGAGAACATGACCCTAGGATCTTCCACACAACCCCAACACTTACTTCCCAGTGAGCCTACACCAACCTAGTCTCAATCAGGGCAAGGTACTACTCCCACCTACTTGAGAATAGAAAAGATAAATACTTTGCCTGAAGCCAGGAGTGGACCCCAGACCAGAGGAAGAAGAACCGTAAAGGCACCCACAAAATGGATGTTCTGGGAGAGAGGGCCAGTTTTCTGCACAGCCCTCTCCCCCTGACATCCTTCCCATCAGACCAAGCCAGAACCAGGACCAGCACTACGCTCACCCAGATGAGAGAAGAAAAGAGAAGAACCCCTAGGGAGGGGACACCCAACCGGGTCACGGAAAACACTGCCATGCAAAGGATACAAAAGGCTGCCCTCATCTCCAGCCCCCAACCATGGAAACCAACTCCACTACGACCTGTGTCGGAAAGTGTTGAAAACAACCAAAGAGAGAGATCCATACTCGGATAAAAGACAAACTTGACCTGAAGGAAGAGCTCTCTGCAGAATAACAGGAAGTCTTCTCAGGCCCAAGAAGGATAAAAGTACAGACTCTCCGTAAGAGAATCTGCTGGATCCCCGGACTCAAATGGGTCCCGGCCAGATGTTGAGCCTCTTGACAAGGTCCTCCTAGAGGTGATGAAGATGATAGGATACAGCTGTGACATTCAGGAAGGGATGCCAGTGATATTCCAGTAACTGCAAGACCGATTGGAGGAGTCCTAGACTTCAGGAGCTGGTTCCAGCAATGCATGGCGCCCAGGCTGACACTGATGTGGTGGTAACCGTAGTGGAAACCTGGAGCATGATGTCTTGAGTGGTGGTGTCCAAGGCATGGCTCAGTCTGTGATGACCATGGATGAGACCCTCGATGTCGCTGAGGGACGTGTCCCAGAGACAGATGGGCATTGCCAAGGAACTGCAGAGGATGGCCACGTCACTGAGGACCATTGTAGAGAGAGCCGACACTTGGTGCATACAATGGGGAGTCTACAGGACTGACTCAGAGGCTTCTGGACCTCACTGCAGTTGCCCCTCCAACCCATGGAGTCCCCGGCCCTACAGGCGCCCTCAAGGAGGAGGAAGCACTGGAGCCCAACCCGAGGCTTGCCACCAAGGAGACAACAATGGTCTCCAGTTCTTCTGAATCCCCCCATCCTGACACCAACACATCTCAAGAGCAGCAGGCAGAACAGGGTGGCACGGCAACACCTCTGACACCGGTATGTCGGCCGGGGCCACGAGACCATAAGACATAGAAGCAGAATTAGGCCACTCGGCCCATCAAGTCTGCTCTGCCATTCAATCATGGCTGACATGATTCTCATCCCCATTTTCCTGCTTTCTCCCTGTAACCCCTGATCCCTTCATTAATCAAAAACCTACCTGACCTATACAGTCTTCTGCGGCAAAGAGTTCAATAGATTCCCCACCCACTGGCTGAAGAAATTCCTCCTCATCTCTGTTTTTAAAGATCGGCCCTTCAGTCTGACGCTGTGCCCTCGGGTTCTAGGTTTTCCTCATAGTGGAAAAATCCTCTCCACGTCTACTCTACCGAGGCCTCGCAGTATCCTGCAAGTTTCAATAAGATCCCCTCTCATCCTTCTAAACTCCAACGAGTACAGACCCAGAGTCCTCAACCGTTCCTCATATGACAAGTTCTTCATTCCAAGGATCATTCTTGTGAACCTCCTCTGGACCCTTTCCAATGCCAGCGAAGCCAAAGGATGGTTGTGGATGGTTATTTTTCAAACTGGAGGCCTGTGACCAGCGGTGTGCCTCAGGGTTCGGTGCTGGATCCATTGTTATTTGTTATATATATATAAATAATTTGGATGAGAATGTAGGTGGCATGGTTTGTAAGTTTGCAGATGACACCAAGATTGGTGGCATAGTGGACAGTGAAGAAGATTATATAAGATTGCAACAAGATCTTGGCCAATTGGGCCAGTGGGCTGATGAATGGCAGATGGAGTTTAATTTGGATAAATGTGAGGTGATGTATTTTGGTAGATCAAATCAGGGCAGGACCTACTCTGTTAATGGTAGGGAGTTGGGGAGAGTTACAGAACAAAGAGATCTAGGAGAACAGTTCATAGCTCCTTGAAGGTGGAGTCGCAGGTGGACAGGGTGGTGAAGATGGCATTCAGCATGCTAGGTTTTATTGGTCACAATATTGAATACAGGAGTTGGGACGTCTTGTTGAAGTTGTACAAGACATTGATAAGACCACACATGGAATACTGTGTTCAGTTCTGGTCACCCTATTATAGGAAGGATATTGTTAAACTAGAAAGAGTGCAGAAGAAATTTAAGAGGATGCTACCAGGACTTGATGGTCTGAGTTATAAGGAGAGGCGGGATAGGCTGGGACCTTTTCCCCTGGAGTGTAGGAGGCTCAGGGGTGATCTTATAGAGGTCTATAAAATATTGAGGTGCACAGATAAGGTAGATAGTCAACATCTTGTCCCAAAAGTAGAGGTGTCTAGAACTAGAGGGCATAGGTTTAATGTGGGAGGGGAGAAATACAAAAGAGACCTGATGGGAAATTTCTTCACACAGAGGGGGGTGAGCATCTGGAACAGGCTGACAGAGGCAGTGGTAGAGGCGGGTACGATTTTGTCTTTTAAAAAACACTTAGACAGTTACATGGGCAGGGTGGGTATAGAGGGATATGGGCCAAATGCGGGCAAGTAGGACTAGCTTAGTGATAGAAACTGGGTGGCATGGCAAGCTGGACCGAAGGGCCTGTTTCCATGCTGTAAACATCTATGACTCTGTGACTCTAGTACTTCAAATAGTGTCTGACCAGAGTCTTATACAGCCTCAGAGGTACATCCCTGCTCTTGCATTCTAGCCCTCTCGACACGAATGCTCACACTGCATTTGCCTATCTAACTGCCGACTGAACCTGCACGTTAACCTTAAGAGAATCTTGAACTGGGACTCATAAGTCCCTTTGTGCTTCTGATTTCCTAAGCATTTCCCCATTTAGAAAATTGTCTATGTCTCCATTCCTCCTTCCAAAGTGTATAACCTCCCACTTTTCCACATTGTATTGCATCTGCCACCTCTTTGCCCACACTCCTAGCTTGTCCAAATCCTTCTGCAGCCCCGTGCTTCCTCAATACTACCTGTCCCTCTCCAGATCTTTGTATCATATGCAAACCTAGCAACAGTGTCTTCAGTTCCTTCTTCCAGAGGAGGTCCACAAGGGCATCGAAGGCCAAAGGGTGCGGAAAGCAGCAGGCTGGCTCCACCTCTGATGTGCATCATGGGGTCACACCTAGACGTAGTACTAGACCATGGAGGATCAAGAAGAATGGGCACTGGTGAGATCTCTATCTGTACCTGGGGGAATGGAAATCTGTCACAGTAAAATTAAAACCTGTCACACCTGATACATGTGATGCCTTTGTTAGGGGAAATATAGACAATATGTATAAACATGTGAAGGGAAATATAGACAAACAATCCACCAAGCACCTGTCTCTGGAATAATAAAACTGTTAATCACTGGCTAATGCAATGTATTGCTGTGTGAAATGAAATGGAAGATTTGCATTTCAAAGGCTGACAAGGGATTTGAACTCATTTGAAGTGTACTTGGCTTTCGAGGAAGCCTCTGATACTTGTAACAGCTTCTGCTTTAAACACTTCTGTCTGAGGTAGCAGATGTTGGGGAAGAGTAAGTGAAAATGCAGTGATTTTTCACACTATTGCCTGGACTGCTCTTCAGCTTTCAGGCAGGGGCAACTGATAGGGTTCTCTAATGAGGTCTCTGTTGGGGTTGTCTGATAGGGGTCTGATGGGGGTCTAATGGATGGTCGGTGAAGGGGCCAGGTCACCCTCATGCATGAATGCCATGTGGGGTGACCAGTTATTTCCGTGGTGGTGGGGGGGGGGATGGTGGAGGCCCCATATTTATCAGTGAGGTGGTCGGTTTGTGTTGTGCTGGTGGTGCGGCCCACCGTACTCAGTATCGGGCCGCTGACACAAAATGGCGGTCTGATACAGGGATTCCAAAAGCATAAAGTCACATGGTAAAGGGGAGAGACTCATATACTGCGCCCCGCTCCTAGCACCAGCAGAGACAAGTAGCGATTTTCACTGGTGGGACCACTTAATGTCCTGAACGGCAAATCCAGGCCCACAGAGCACCGCATCCCTCAAGCATTAGTTTTTCATTGGAATCCATTGTTCCATGCAGCACCAATGCTACCCCTCAACAGCAGGGAATCAGTCCAGGTACGGCGCCGGTTTTTCTGTTGTAAAAGTCCACGGATTCTGTGTTGGCGTCAACACTTAGTCTCAGAAAAGGAGAATCCCGCCCCTTTTATTTTATTTGACCCCTATCATCTAAAAAATATTTTAATTTAACATTTTCAATTTTATACATAACAATAGTACAATAACGAACAACCCACAAACCTTCCCACGTTTGTCGATTGTTCGTTATTGTACTATTGTTATGTATAAACCCCCCAACCAAAATGCCCTCCCCCCCCCAACTCCCTTCTCCCCTCCTCCCTCCCTAGCAACAAACTTTGATCAGATCCTTGGCAGCACGGTAGCATAGTGGTTAGTGTCATGATATTCAAACATACATCAATACACATACATAATGATAGACAGACCAACAGACCAATTAGCACACATAACACGACAGCCAATCACAGACACGAGCAGACACAGTATAAGACAAGAAACACGACACTTCCTGGCCAGTCCATCTGGAGACAGCACAGGGCCAGGACCTCATTAGCAAGACACTCACACAGTCACAAAGTGCTGAGTACCAAGTCAGATGTGTAAATAGTTAGTTGGAATAAAACTGCGTTGTACCAATCGCAACCGTGTTGGTTTGTCTGTACCTCAGAGCGCCCAACACCTCAGTTAGCACAATGGCTTCACAGCACCAGGGTCCCAGTTCGATTCTCGGCTTGGGTCACTGTCTGCACGTTCTCCCCGTGTCTGCGTGGGTTTCATCCGGGTGCTCCGGTTTCCTCCCACAAGTCCCAAAAGATGTGCTATTTGATGAATTGGACATTCTGAATTCCCCCAATTACCTAAACAGGCGCCTGAATGTGACAACTAGGGGCTTTTCACAGTAACTTCATTGCAGTGTTAATGTAAGCCTACTTGTGACAATAAAGGTTATCTTTAAAGTACAGATTAAACGGCTGCCATCTCCGGTTGAACCCCTCAATCGCCCCCCTCATGGTTGTACTTGACCTTCTCGAGGTATAAAAACTACATAGGATCCCCCAGCCAGACTGAGGCACCAGGTGGAGAAGCAGACCTCCATTCCACCTTCCCTCTCGCCCCCAGCAAAACGGGGAATCGGTGGCCATTTTACTCCATTTTTTTATGGCGTAAAACGGCACCATTCCCACGCGGGCGGAGAATCCAGCTCCTGGTCCCTAAGGGACAGAGCTTTAGTTCAATTTGCAGAATCGCCAACACGGTGCTAAGGAAAGAGACCCAAATTCCACAAGCTTAAGACACGTCCAGAATATGTGCACATGGTTAGCCGGACCCTCCCACAAGGCTCACACTTATCCTCCACTCCCACAAACAACCTGCTCATTCTAGACCTAGTCAGATGAGCCCAAAGCGCGACATTCAAGTTTATTAACCACATAGGCCACATAAAGATGCTGACAATTGGCTCCTTAATTTGCTTAAATGCCTGCTTAACATTCGGAGGTTGCACTCCCGCTGACCATAATGTTGTGCAAGAGCGTGATGACATCAGGATGTGCACCTGGCATCTTGATGTGCACCCGCCATCTTGTCGCCCAAATCCATGGGATCTGGATTGGGCATGCACCCACATGTTCAATGCAAACTTTTGGCCAGAAAATATGATTAGGTTGGCTAACTCTTTTTCAGCCAGCACACGCATGTTGGGCCAAACGGCCTCCTTCTTCATTGTAAATTTTTATGATTCTATCTATCAGTGTGTTTTATGGAATTACTAACCTGCTGAATGGGATAGATTTAGAACAAATCTAGCAGCTGAAAGCTGGACATCCAAGAGGTACGGTGGGTCGTGAACAGCACCTTAATTATATTCAAGCACAATCTATAACTTTGAAGGAAAACAGCCACAGAATCCCTTCAGTGTAGAACGAGCCATTCGGCCCATCGAGTCTGCATCGACCCTCTGAAAGAGCACCCTACCAAGGCCCACTCCCCCACCTATCCCCGTAACCCCACCTAAGTGGCACATCTTTGGACTCTTAGGGGCAATTTTAACATGGCCAATCCACTTAGCATGCACATCTTTGGACTGTGGAAGGAAACCGGAGCACCCGGAGGAAACCCACACAGACATTGGGAGAACATGCAAGCTCAATACAGACAGTGACCCAAGGCCAGAATTGGACATGGGTCTTTGGCGCTGAGACAACAATGCTAACCACTGTGCCATTGTTCTACCCCTTACGTACAGATTGCTTCATTATGCCCTGATGCGTTTTACCTGGATTTGCACTTGCGAGTATGAAATCAGATTGCTAGCTACATCAGCCCAAATGTTTGAAGTTATGCTGATTTTGCACTCGTGTTGTCAGTGGCTATTTTGCTTGTGGACTTTCTAAGCAGCACACAATGATTACACCACCAGGAGGTTCAATAATCGTTATGCTATTGGGAAATGGGAGCAGACCACCATGGTGAGAAAAACATTAACCAAAAACTGAAACATTTTTCAAAAATAGTTTTAATTGTTTAGTTTATTTACTTTGCATAAAGCGAAGTAAGGTGATGTATACATCACGGAAAATAAAATAAAGCGATTCATGCAGCAAATTGGTCTTGAAATTCGGGAATGCCATTTGTTGTGCAATGGCCCTAATGTCTGCATTAGGTGTGGGTTAAGGACTCTTTAGTCAATAGGCCTGAAGTGTGCACATGCTATCAGCTTACCATCTGAAGGACTGCAAAAACAGGCACTTTTGTTGTCCAATTTCTCGGCCAATTTTATTACAGTTGAAACAAGGATTTCAGTTCTGATGCGACCATCAATTCACACGAGACGAAGAATAGAAGCGAACAGTGGTTTTAATACGCTAGATCTGTGCCTGCCTGCGACTGCTCTGTATTGAGTGCCGCCCACAGGCTTACAGGTTTATATACCACCCCTGAGGGGGCGGAGCCACAGGCGGAGCCCACAAGGGCATCAACATAATACAACACAGTGCAGTGGTGAATTGTAATAGCATATGTTCACCACAAGTTCATTTATCAATTATTTTAATAGGTTGCCAGATAGAAATTGCAGTCTTAATTAAAACAAAATTAAAAAGTTGTCTTTCTTGGATTGGCAGAAACAGGCCTCCGCTTTACATGGTCTTCTAGCAGTTGTTTGATAAGTCTAGCCTTATACAAGTTCCATTCTTGCAGCCTGGCAAGGTTTTGTCTAATCGTTTGTTCAGTTGGGTAGGTGTTTACTAGCTCCAATGCAACATGCCTAGAGATGACTGGAACCTCAGTCAGGAATAGTTTTTTGGGGATGAAAATATACTCGGCTCCATCACTAACCTGCAGACAGAAAACAAAGAAGTCCCATGGTTACAAATAAGACAAGTCAACATATTTGCATATCAGTAACCTGGGGCAGAATTTTATAGTCCCCACCAGTGGGTTTCAGAGACCAGCCTTATAAAATTCCCTGGGTGGTCTTTCTGCCATCCTTCCTCCTGCCCCTGGCTGTCTGCAATTTTACGTGAAGAGGGAAAGGCCAAGGGCTGCCTGCCAACCTCACCCTAGTTAAATGGCTAATTGTTAAGGGTCACTTCCTGCCAGGCCTCAGACTTTCAGCCTGGCAGGAGTTCAGGAGTGGGGCGAAGCATAGCTGCTTACCCTGCTCAGGCAAGAAAGGGAAGCTGCCCATTCAAGGGCCCCCTGTCCACATTGGGCACCCCTGCTGCAAGGTCAGCCCCAGCGGTTGTTCCCTCCCCTGGCCTCTCCATCAAGACCCCCTCCTCCCCAGGCCTCACCTCCCATGAGACCACCCTGTCCACGCAACTCCCTCCCCCCCCCCCCCCCCCCCCCCCCACCTCCTGGACTTACAATCTGGAGGCTGTTTGGCGTCTCAATCCTGGCCACTACCGCCAGCGGTCCTGATGGATCTATAGAACTGCAGGCTAATCGGATTGGCTGACAGCCCTCTTGTGGTGGGACATCCACCCAATTGAGGCATGGAAGTCCAATATCCAGACATAACTCAAAGGACAAGGGTAGCATACGCATGGGATCACCATCACCAACAAGTTCCCCTTCAAACCACACCATCTTGTCTTGGAACTATATCGCCCCGTTTCTTCACTGTCGCTGGCTAAAATTCCCACCACTCCCTTCCTAACGCATTGTGGTGTACCTACACCACATGGACTGCATTGGATCAAGAAGGTGGTTCATAACCACCTTCTCAAGGGCAATTAGGGATGGGCAATAAGTGCTGGTCTAGCCTGAGAACCCACATTGCGTGAAAGAATTTTTTTAAATTAACACTCTTTGGACCAATGAATGGCTACAGGCAGCCATGATCGACGGGAATGCATTCACCGTTAACTCTTCAGGTGGCGGGCGGGAAATCCCGCTTTCTGAAAAATCAGGTCCCTGGTATAGAATCCCTACAGTGCAGAAGGAGGCCATTCGGCCCATTGAGTCTGCACAGACCCTCCGAAGGAGCACCCCCAACCAGGCCCCACCCTATTCCCATAACCCCATCTAACCTTTTTTTTGGATATGAAGGGGCAATTTAGCATGGCTAATTCACCTAACCTGTACACCTTTGGACTGTGGGAGGAACCGGAGCACCTGGAGGAAACCCAATCAGACAGGAGGAGAAAGTACAAACTCCGCACAGTTGCCCAAGGCTGGAATTGAACCTCAGGTCCCTGACTCTGTGAGGCAGCAGTGCTAACCACTTTGCTACCGTGCCACCCCATAGCAAGCTATGGACTAAAAAATCAATCTCCTCCTTATTTTGTCAGAGTGGAGATAGGATTTTAGGATGGAAGGAATGTCACTGTTAACGCCGCTGTGCGAGAATCATGGGTTTGAGCAAGGGGGATGAATAGTGTATTCAGGAGGTGGAGGGAAGTGGGGCTGGCCAAGGTGAGGGATCTGTATTTGGAGTGTAGCCACCTGAGTTGGCCACTTCCTGACTTAAAATGGAGAACCGCAAAGGCTGAAGGGAAATTCAGCCAACACAGGCAAAGACTAGCAAGTACAGAAATCATGTATATTGGAACCTGCAAAACAACCAGACAGCACTGAAACCAGCAGCCATCTGCATAGTAATGTAGCAGCCATCTACATAGTAATGTGCGATTCCCAGGCACAATGGCAACAGTTAAGGTAAATAAAGTCAAGCCAGACTCCTCGGCGCCAGCAGGAGCCAAGACAAAGGAAGGCCAACGGACATTTAGGGACCGCCCAACCATCAGGGAACCGCTCCAGCATTGGAAAAATCGATCCAAGTGATCGGAAAGTAGTCCAATCACTTGGAACCAGGTACGGAGTCCGCCCCGAAGGGCGGGAAGCCCCATGGGACTATAAAGTAAAGCCCCAAGTTCAAATCGTCCTTCTTTGGCAGGGTCACTCAGCAACTTGAACCAAACCTTGACAGTGACCTGTCTTGTTGCCTCCAAGCAAGTAAGTCTCAAGTCAACACTCGCTACGAGATAGGCGCTCCTAGCTACCAGTCCATACCAGCTTTTGAATCTCGCAGACTCAGGACCTGAACAAAAGGCCATTTGTTCCGCTGACCTGGTGGGCCAGTCCGAAGCTAAGTATAGGCCTTTTAGTTATAGAAATAGCCTAGAAAGTAGAGTTTATGCATGAGTAGTGATTTACTGTGTATAATAAATGTGTTTTGATTTGAATCTTACTAATTGGTGTGTTGAGTTATTGATCATTACTTGAACTTGAACCTCATGGCGGTATCATAAAGATACCTGGCGACTATAGAGCAAAGGTTATAAAACAGACCCAATTGAACCAACCAAAAGTTAGCAACATATTACTGGCGACATCCTGACGGGACCCGATCTAGAAGTGGCTTAACCACTCCGGGAGAACCCAAAATTTGAATTAGAAATCCAATTGGGAACAGAAAAAACCACAAGTGTTCAAGCAGTTCTGATCATAGATCATAGAATTTACAGTGCAGAAGGAGGCCATTCAGCCCATCAAGTCTGCACCGGCTCTTGGAAAGAGCACCCTACCCAAGGTCAACACCTCCACCCTATCCCCATAACCCAGTAACTCCACCCAACACTAAGGACAATTTTGGACACTAAGGGCAATTTATCATGGCCAATCCACCTAACCTGCACATCTTTGGACTGTAGGAGGAAACCGGAGCACCCGGAGGAAACCCACGGACACACAGGGAGGATGTACAGACTCCGCACAGACAGTGACCCAAGCCGGGAATCGAACCTGGGACTCTGGAGCTGTGAAGCAATTGTGCTATCCACAATGCTACCGTGCTGCCCTTTTTCCTTTGTTTTTAGGATCAAAATCCAGTTATGAGGATCAATCCTCATAATTCGGTAGTGTGTTAATGCATGCGTAACTAACAGGGCTAGAAGGTAAACTGATAGATTTTTTGTTGCGCCAAAATGTCGGGAGTTTGTATTCCGGAAAATAGCGAAAGCCGTACCCGTAATTACAGCACCGCCTTAATACCCCTCGTTCCAAATTTTAAGAGAAGTATTCAGAGGGGAAAGATGGCAATGCAGGTAATGCAACGCCTCATGAACCCCGAAGAATTTGTGGTCGCAGCGACCAGCAGCAGAGTAGGACAGTGTCACGTTTGGGAAGAGGAAATCAGAAAGTACCTCAATGGGAAAGGATGGCCCCTTTGGAGCGAATTCTGTGAAAATGAGGAAACAGGTCCCGGGAGTATAGGACATACTTGGTGGGAGAACCTGAGCGAAATCCATAAGAAAAGCTTGGGAAAAACTCGCAAGCCGATGGCAATCGTGTCCTGTTTGGCACAATTGCGAGGCACAGAGGAGGTCGTTTGGACGCTCCGTAATGAGATAGAGGAGGCACATCGAATGAGTACGGTCGATGTGAGCGAGATAGAGAAAGAGAACCTAGAATTAAGAAGGAAGTTAGCAGCAAAGGACGGAGAGGTGGATGATGCCAAGGGGGCACACCTTGTCTGGTGCAGCTTCCAGACACTGTACGAAAAGGCCTATCAGGACATGCAATGTGCAGTCCTGGTAAGAGAGGAAACAGAGAAACAGGTAGAGGCATTGCAAAGGCAGTGTAGCGACCTGAAAGCAGCATTAAGAGCACTCCATACTACCACCACGGAGCACAGACAAAGCTCACTAGATCACGCAAAGTGCCGGAAGCAGATTGCAGAACTGCAGTCTTTACTTTCAGTTCAGAAAGGATTCCAGAGCACCTTTGGATCCCAGTTAGATGAGGAAGACGGCCCTGATTAGAAGAATTAAATGAGACCGCGCATAGATATGTTCAGGGAATATGTGCGCAAGGAAAGCCCCAGAAGAGAAAAGCGCCCCAACCCCCCACAGAGCAGATAGTTCAGGCACCAATGAATCCAGTAACCACCCACCACACAGTCACTTCAGTCGAGATACAGGATTTCTTTATACCACCCCCTTAACCGTGACCCAATTACGGGACGCGTGCGAGAAAATCACACCGTTCCTCCCCACCTCAGACCCCCACCACTTCTTTGCCAGAGTAAAGCAGCAGGCGACCATGTACGGCCTGGACGGGCGTGAGCACGTGAAGCTCACAGTTTTGAGTTTAGACCCTTCAGTCGTAGCAGCCCTTCCCGACCCACAGAATGTAGGAGGAGGCCCCCTTGAGGAAATGCATGCAGCGATCCTAGACGCGATCGGTTGCAACAGAGGTGACCCCGTAGAAGGCCTGAATAAGTGCAGGCAGAAAAACACAGAACACCCCACAGCGTTTGCTGGACGCCTGCGGATTCATTTCACAGCAGTTTTTGGAAATTTAGAACGCACCCATTTTTCCCAAGACAGTATGGCCAAATGGACCCGCACCCTTATCTCCCATACCACAGAGGCAGGACAAAAGGCCTGTACGAATTATGACCCCTCAGAGGAAGCCCACAATGAGAAATGGGTTTTAAATAGATTGTCCCGCGCCTAGGAGCAGTCTGTGCAAAACAAACTCGCAGTTAGGAAACCCGAAGAACAGCAGGAAGAGCAGGCAGACATGCATCCAGTTAGGACGCACCAGAACCCCGCATGGGTAAATGAGGGAAATAGCCCACAGCAGCCTAAATCCCAGGAATGCTACAATTGTGGACAGTTAGGTCATCACGCACGAGAATGTCAAGCCCCCCTGAAAGCCACGGAGTCAGCCCACCAATGCCCCCCGAACCAGCAAAGACACCAACAGCCCTGACCCCCCCACCCAGGGAACCATACCCAAGGGAACAATGCACCAGAGAACCTGCTCCACCTTGTGCCCCAGGGGTCATGTTACAACTGTGGGCAGTAAGGACACTTCGCCCGAGATTCCAGGAGACCCCCACCAGCTAGACTAGCCCCCAGAGAACACCACCCACAGCAGCTACAAGGTCCCAGCTGCCCCATGCAAACTGTGAGCACTTACCCACCACTTCTCATGGCAGCGTTACCTCAGCAAGGCCACTTCATTTTTGTTTCGCTCCTCCTTCCTCTCTTCTTCGGTCAGGCTGCACTCCCTCCATGTGCTATTTACACCCCAGTCCAAATGTGATTTACGATGTCCTGTATTCTGATGGAACCTGCACCATGTTTGTTGTATGTTTGTTCGTTTAATGTTCATGTTAAATGTTGTTTGTGAATTTAAAAAGTTTTCATGGCCCCACAGCACCACTCTTTTAACGTCCACTGGCTGTTAAAGCTACAAGTTTGTCCCAGACAATAGTTCAGAGGAACTAGTCCGTCGGCACACAATAATCATAACTACTCTCCTGATTCGAAGGTAATCATGAGAGACAGCCCCCACGACGACCACCGGCATTGGTCTCCGCCCTGCCTGAGGATCCCCCCTCTGGTCAGCTACGCTCGGGTAGAGCACACACAGCATTGATCGCTGTCCTACCTGGGAATTCCATCCAATTCTTACCCGTCGCGGCCCATACGCACCTCATTTCGGCACGTTTGGTTCAAAAGGTTTTTTGTTTTGTTTTCAGGGGACCCTTAGGTTGCCATCCCTATGCTATTTACATCCTCAAACATTTGGATGGTAAATCGCTCAGCCTGCGAGACGGCTCACACTGTTTCAGTATTTTTAAATGTGTCTTGTCCTGAATATTCGGTTTAAAAAAAAATAAAAATGAGGGAGTCACACATGGTGACAAATTATAAAGGGAGAATTGGCACAAAAGGACAGACATACTAACAGATGAGATATTAAACCAAGATAGTAACAGACACAATGCTTGATCCCACAGAACCCCAGAAGCTCCAGGAAAAGAGACGCGACGGAAAAGAAAAGAGGAGAAGAGAACGAAGAAGACAACAATGAAGACGGCATACGTGTTTTTCGCTATTGCAATGTGTATTCGGTTGCGCGCGAACGCGAACCCCCTGACCCCAACCCCCCCCCCCGCCGTTAATGATTCACTTCCCCATAGCACACAGAACTACGAAATAGTCTCCGATACACCATCATGGTGTGATAGGCTCATAACGTGGTACTCCCTTTCCTACGTAGTCAAATCCCTATTAGTGTTGGCGATACGGCAGCATCGTGCAGACTATCTGCATGAGGAAATGGAGAAGGAGAGCCTACCGCGCTCGTACCCCGGTATACAGAAAAAGATCCCCTATGTTCAGTTATCCCCAGGCCTCCGAACCCCTCGATCTATAATATCGACATTCATTTGCGTTCTTCTGTAAATAAAGAAATGGAAAGATTGTACAACCCTGTGTTTGACTGCCAAGCCAGGAAAAATGTAAATGCTGCTTTTATTTTGTATTGTTTAGGAAGTTAATATGACTGAATGTTTAGTGAGTGTAGTTTATTGAGGACAGTTAGAGGTACCGTTTTTTAAAATTTTGTAATGCATGTCCCGGTTTTGACATAGCGCCATTTAGAAATTGTTAGTTAAAATTTTTCTTGCATAGTTATGGTCAGTGTAGAGGCCACAGAAGAGTGCTCGCCGGGTCAGGGAATGAAGACAACGCAGTTATGTGATCCTTCATGCTTCGCGTTAGGATCACAAGGAGGGTGTGTAGCCATCTGAGTTGGCCACTTCCCGACTTAAAATGGAGAACCGCAAAGGCTGAAGGGAAGTTCAGCCAACACAGGCAAAGACTGGCAAATACAGAAATCATGTATATTGGAACCTGCAAAACAACCAGACAGCACTGAAACCAGCAGCCATCTGCATAGTAATGCAGCAGCCATCTACATAGTAATGTGCGATTACCAGGCACAATGGCAACAGTTAAGGTAAATAAAGCCAAGCCAGACTCCTCGGCGCCAGCAGGAGCCAAGACAAAGGAAGGCCAACGGACATTTAGGGACCGCCCAACCATCAGGGAACCGCTCCAGCATTGGAGAAATCGATCCAAGTGATCGGAAAGTAGTCCAATCACTTGGAACCAGGTACGGGGTCCGCCCTGAAGGGCGGGAAGCCCCTGGGGACTATAAAGTAAAGCCCCAAGTTCAAATCGTCCTTCTTTGGCAGGGTCACTCAGCAACTTGAACCAAACCTTGACAGTGACCTGTCTTGTTGCCTCCAAGCAAGTAAGTCTCAAGTCAATGCTCACAACAAGATAGGCGCTCTTAGCTACCAGTCCATACCAGCTTTTGAATCCCGCAGACTCAGGACCTGAACGAAAGGCCATTTGTTCCCCTGACCCGGTGGGCCAGTCCGAAGCCAAGTATAGACCTGTTAGTTATAGAAATAGCCTAGAAAGTAGAGTTTATGCATGAGTAGTGATTTACTGTGTATAATAAATGTGTTTTGATTTGAATCTTACTAATTGGTGTGTTGAGTTATTGATCATTACTTGAACTTGAACCTCGTGGCGGTATCATAAAGATACCTGGCGACTCTAGAGCAAAGGTTATAAAACAGAGCCAATTGAACCAACCAAAAGTTAGCAACAGGAGGAAGGGTTCACCAGCCGGGAGGAGCTAAGGGAGAGGGTAGAGCTGCCAAGGGTGAGTGAATTTAGGTATCTGAAGGTTAGGGACTTTGCGGGGGAAAGGTCTGAAGGGGTTCCCTCGGTTGCCGGGATGCACCCTGCTGGAGCTCCTGCTGCATCTGGATATGGAAGGGGAGGGAAGAGTTAGGGATATGTACAAGTGGCTGGGGGGGGGGGGGGGGGGGGGGGTGCAGGGAGGCGAGCGGGTGGTGAAGATCAAGGAGAAATGGAAAGCAGAGTTGGGAGGAGAGATCAATTGGGAGTATGGAGTGAGGCACTGCGTAATGTAAACGGGGCCTCCTCTTGTGCAAGGCTGAGCCTGATACAGTTTAAGGTGGTGCACAGGGTGCATATGACTCGGGTAAGAATGAGTGGGTTCTTTCAGTGGGTAGCAGATGAGTGTAAGAGGTGTGGGCGTGGAGCAGCGAATCACGCGCACATGTTTTGGGGTTGTGAAAACTTGGGAAGATTCTGGGCAGGGGTGTTCGCGGTGTTAGCCAGGATAGTGGAGGAGGGAGTGGACCCGGACCCGTTGGTGGCGATATTTCGGGTTTCGGAGAAGCCGGAGCTCATGGAGAGGAGTAAGGCGATGTCACCAAAGAGAAAATGCTGGAAAATCTCAGCAGATCTGACAGCATCTGCAGGGAGAGAAAAAAGCTAACATTTTGAGTCCAGGTGACCCTTTGTCAAAGTCTTGTCATCTGGACTCAAAACGTTAGCTCTTTTCTCTCCCTACAGATGCTGCCAGGCCTGCTGAGATTTTCCATCATTTTCTCTTTTGGTTTCAGATTCCAGCATCCGCAGTAATTTGCTTTTATTTAGTAAGGCCGATGTCGTGGCCTTCGCCTCTCTGATTGCACGGGGGTAAATTTTACTGGAGTTGCGGTCGGCATCGCCACCGTGGGTAGCAGCATGGTTGGGTGACCTGTATGACTTCCTGTGGTTGGAGGAGATAAAATATGAGTTCAGGGGCTCATCAGGGGAGTTTGAGAAAAGGTGGGGGATGCTTAATAATAATAATCGCTTATTGTCACAAGTAGGCTTCAATGAAGTTACTGTGAATAGCTCCTAGTCGCCACATTCCGGCGCCTGTTCGGGGAGGCTGGTACGGGAATTGAATCCACGCTGCTGGCCTTGTTCTGTTTGTGACAGTGACAGTGTTTGTGGAACTGTTCGTCATGGTGGGGGGGGGGGGGGGGGGGGGGGAGGGGGAGAAAGGGGAAAAGTTTGTACAAACTGTATAATTTATTGCTGTGAAGAATGTTTCCCGGGGTGTTTATGTGCTGTAACCTGTTTTGATACATGTTTGTAATACTACACTTTTAAAAAAGAGTCCAGTTCCAACATGGCACCAGGCTTGTGGAGAGCTTAGACATGGCTGAGTCCTTCAGGATGAAGGCATTGTGGCTGCTGCAAGGATAGTGGGCATTGTCTGACATGATAGTTTATGAATGGGAGCACGTTGATCGCACATTAATGGATTGGAGAGTTTTGCAGTTCCTGTACCTCTCCACATTGATACATGGAGCCTGCAGAAGCACGTGAATGCAGTTGAAGGATTCCTGCACCAGTGGGAACCCTGCTACCGTGACAAAGCTGCATGTCCGCTCATCCTGCTTCTCTCTGCTTTAGAGAGAAAATTATTAAATTTGTCTCTCCTCACATACAGGGCATCCATCATCAACCATGTTCCAACTTACTACCCTGGATGGAGCGATGGTCAGTGAACTGGAATACATTGAGAATGTTGCCAGCTCCTATCTGGAAGAATCTCTCATTGAAGTTTAGAACGATGGTGATCTTAATGTTGACTAGCAATGCCATCCTCACCTGGTGTGATGCTGCATGTTCTGCTGAAAGAGGTGGTGCAGTTCTGTGGCCACATCTTCGGTGAATCACAAGTGTCTTAGGCAATGGTGAGGTGGAGATGCTCCCTGAAAACCTTTCTTGGAGATATCTCCTCCTTCTCCACACTCAGTGCAGAGCTTCCTGCAACTGCTGCCCCATAACTGTTAAAGTCTTTGTGCGGATAGGTCAGCAGACCCCTGACTTCCCTGTAAGGATGCAGAACCTTCCCTGCCAAATCTAACAATTCACCATTATACCTCCAAACAAACTCTCCAGATCACTTCCAAAGCTTTGCACAGTAGCTAAAAAAATCCCTCCACCTGTAAATTGTGTGGCTGGCCCTTTGAATAATATTGGTGTGGCAGTGGGGAGGGAGTGGGGTTCCTCGTGCATCTGAATGCATGCCCAATTGTATTAACACAGGTGCTGCACAGTATAAGTTATGAAAGTTGTGTCATATCAGCTGGAACATAATTGATGTATCTTTCCATTTTGAAATAAATTTTAAAAATCCACCTGTACCTCTGCTGCTTAGGGTTTTTGAAAATGCTTTCATGGAATATACACGTTGGAACAGGAGAAGGATGCCACGTGTTTTGGGCAGCTGGACTGCCATTTTAAAAAGGGTAATGGTGGAAAATGGGCACTAGAGGATTTGCCACCATTACACACCCACCCTGATTGGCATTGGGATTGGGCTGACACGCTACTGTCCATTCTGCAAACACCAAGACTGAACATGGGTGAATAATTCACATTCTTCCCAATTTCATAGGCATCAAGTGGAGGGAAATAAATTACAGTAGATATTCAATAGATTTATAAATTATGCCCATTATAATTATTGGTTTAACGATTCCTGGAATGAAGGGCTTACCTAATGAAGGAAGGCTGAACAGGTTGGTCCTATACCTGTTGGAGTTTAGAATAATGAGAGGTGATCGCATTGAAATATAAATCCTGAGGGGACTTGACAGGGTGGATACCAGGAGGATGTTTCCTCTTGTGGGGGAAGCTAAAACTAGGAGTCACAGTTTAAAAATAAGACTATCTCCCATTTAAGATTGATATATATTTTTTAATTTTTCCAATTAAGGGGTAATTTACCATAGACAAACCACCTACTTTGCACATCTTTGGGGTGAGACACACACAGGGAGAATGTGCAAACTCCACATGGACAGTGATCGGGACCGGGGCCAGGATCGAACCCGGGTCCTCGGTGTTGTGAGGCAGCGGTGCTAACCACTGTGCCACCATGTTGTCCCCTATTCAAGACAGATATAAGAGGATTTTTATTTTCTCTCAGAGGGTCACTGATCTATGGAATTCTCTTCCCCAGACAGCAGTGGAGGCTTGGTGATTGAATTTATTCAAGGCTGCGTTACATGCATTCTTGACAAACAAGGGAGTCAAGGGTTATTGGGGGCAGATAGAAAAAAGGCCACAATCAGACCAGCCATGATCTGATCGAATGGAAGGACTAGCTCAAAGGGCCAAATGGCATACTCCGGTTCTTAATCTTGCGTTGCACTGTTCCTGTCCATGTCAATGTGTTAATCTGAATGTTAACCTGCCAGTTCTTATTTATTGCATCCCACAATATTGTTCGATATTTCTAATACAGTTTTGGTGAGCTTATGATGATACAATGCACTCAATTAATTTTAATACAGCAAATTCCAGAACTTAGCTACAATACTTTTGAACTATTTACTTCCAAAACTCTGTTGCAATAACAAAACTGCACTTTCCGAAATTACTCTTCAGAACAGTTTCCAGCAATATTATAAATTAACATTACAGCTAATAATTGTAGCACATATGCTTGCCTCAGGCACGTTCAAAGAGCAAATTGACTAATTTGTACATCACAAATATGGTTTTATCATAATAATTACTAGATGTTAAAAAACTACAATCCGCCTATGGCAACTGGAATAAATTTGTGGATTACAAGCTGCACTTCATTGAATGTTTAAGCTGCCAGGAGCTTAATTACAACCCAATATCACACAAGAAATCATTTACAAATGCCATAAGCATCTCAAATGGAGAAATAGAAACAAACATTTTGTTTAAAATTACATAACTTTCAAATAATTACCATTGCCATGCATAATCAAGCTTTAAAAACAGGGGAAAGTTGTAATTAAAGTAGAAAGCCAGTTAAAGTAATTTGTGAAGTAGAGAATTTTGGGAGGCAGAGAGACTCAGAAAGGAGTTGAAGTAAATATTTTAGTTTTCAAATCCATTTTAAATTATTTTCTCTTACTACATCCCAATTAAAGCAGATAACAGATAAAACATAATAATTACGAGCTTTAATTTGTCAAATCTGGTCTTAAATACTGAAAACTGAATGAACCATTCTGGCATGACTTGAAAAATGTGTTTTTCAAAATGGGATAATCAGTCAATGCCATTGTCAATTGTAATATCACGTGGCAAAAGCAGAGTCACTATGAATTATTTGCGCCCACCCCCCTCCCCAAACATGCACATACACATTTTAAACCATAATGGTCAGAAACTACTCTAAGCCTCAGGAAGGAGGTTTAGGCAGCACTTCTGTTTTGGTCTGTGGTCAGGGACAGATGGGTGTGACTGCAAGTGAGGCAGGTGTTGGCACCCAAAAAGTAGCAATGAGGAAGTCTCAGCTCCTGTAATTATTCAACAAATTTAAGGTTCTTGTGGCGTGTAAATAAGACAAACAGAAAGGAAAAGGAAGTGGGTAACATTGATAATAAAGGATGACATATGGACATTAGTAATAAAGGAACTTGGCTCAGAAAATCAAGATGTAGAATCAGTATGGGTGGATATTAGGAATATTAGGGCTCAAAATACACTGGTGGGAGTAGTTTATAGACCCCAAGAATATTTATACCATTGGACAGTGAATTAAACACAAAATTATTGGAACTTGTAACAAAAGCAACACGATAATTATGAGGGACTTCAACCTTCATATAGATTGGACCAAATTGACAAAGGTGATCTGGAAGATGAGTTCTATACAATTATTTTGTGACAGTTTCTTGGAGTGAATTGTTGTGGAACCAACTAGGGTTAAAGCTATATTTGATCAATTATTGTGCAATGAGTCAAGTTAATTAGAAATTTCATAGCAAAAGATCCACTGGGAAATAATGATCATCATACAATTGAATTCCACTTTCAGTTTGAAAATGACATCCTCCATTTATAACCAAGAATTTTAAACTTAAGAAAAGGCCAATTACACAGGTATGAGGAGAGAGTTGGCTAAGGTTTTTGGGCAAATAGTCTAAAAGTTATGATGGTAAATAAACAGTGGGAAGCATTTGAAGAAATAATTCAAAATGCTCAAGAAAAATACATTCCACTGAAAAACAAAAAGTTAGCAAGGTAGATCCATTCATGGATTAAAAAGGAGGTTAAAGATAGTATTGGATTCGAAGAAGAAGCTTATAATGTTGCACAGAAAAGTAGTAAGCCTGAGGATTAAGAGTGGGCAGGGGGTCACCAAAACATTGATAAAAAGAGAAAAAATAGAATATGAGAGTAAAGTAGCCAAGAATATAAACAGATTGTCAGAGCTTTTCTGAGCATATGAAAAGAGCGCAGCTAAAAAAAACATTGTTCCCTTAGAAGCAGGGACAGGAGATGTTATCGTGGGAAATAAAGAAATGAGAGCGATATTGAACAAATATTTATCTTCGCAGTAGAAGACACAAGTTGCATACCAGGGATACAGTTTAACCTAGGGGCCATTAAGAGTGAGAAAAGTAAGGTAATTAATAGCAGCAGTGAAAAAGTACTGGAGATACACAAGGGACTAAAATTTAAAACAATCACCAGAAACTGATGGCCGATATCCTAGGGTTCTAAAAGAGATAGCTGTCGAAAGAGTGGATACATTCACTATGATTTTCCAATATTCCCTAGATTCTGGAGCAGTCCCAGCAAATTGGAAGCTGGCAAATGTGACACCACTATTGAAGAAAGGAGGGAAAGTGGAAAAAGGTATAGGCCAGTTATTGGAAAAGTTATTGGAAAATGACATCAGTCATTGGAAAAATGCTGAAATCCTTCATTATGTAAGTTTTAACAATGTACTTAGAAAAGCACAATATGATTGGAATAAGTCAACATGGTTTTCCGAAAAGGAGTTTTTTGAGTATGTAAAAAGTAGGGTAGATAAAGGATACTAGTAGATGTAGTAAACATGGATTTCCAAAAGGCATTTTTTAAGGTGCCACACAAATGTTAACACACAAGATGAGGGTTCATGCATCTGAGGATGATATATTGGAATGGATAGAAGTTGGGTTAACAGACAGGAAGCAGGAAGTAGGATAATTGAGCCATTTTCAAGTTGGTAGGCTGTGACTAGTGGAGTGCTGCTCCAGGACTCCAACATTGGCTGTAAAGTGCTTTGTGACATACTGAGGTTGTATCTAAATGCAAATATTTATTTCTTTAAGAACAAAAAGAAATGGGTAATATATCTACTCCATGGATGGTGTGGTGTTGAAATTAGTTATGGACGAAAGGCACTTAGTAAACTCGCTGCTAAACATAACCAAACAATGTGGAGTAGCAATGTTTAAAGTCAATAGGTTGATGAATGACACATAGAAAACAACAGAGTACAAATCAGAGAAGATTGTGACCAAACTGCACAATGCCACACCTTGAACACTGTGTGGTTATGGGCAATGAGAAAATGGGAAGCGTTCATATGCAGGAGGCAGTGCAGAGAAGTGCCACAGCTTTGATCCCTGGTATCAGGGATCTGAGTTCTGAACACGTACTGGAGAAAATTGGGCTCTTCAGCCTTGAGAGCAAAGGTGTCACATGAGGTGATAGGAATTATCAAAAGGTAACGCTGGAGTATCTAAATTAAACAGTGGGAGTAGGACAAGGAGACATAGATTCAAGCTGGTGAAACGTAACTGTAGAATTGATAATAAGAAGATCCTCTTCACACAAAAAGCAATCAACATGTGGAATGGATTCTGGATTGGGTGTTGGAGATGAAAATCACGGAATATGAAACAATGAGATGTAGCACTGAAGGGAGTGTAATCTTGTTCTGTATATTGAGATGTAACTTATGATGGTATGACTTTTGTCCTTTCTTTGACGACATATCCAAGAGAGGTGATCATACCAGCTACATGATTGTCCAGTGCTGCTGGAGAGGGTTTAAACTAATATAAATTTTATAAATGACCTGGAGGAGGGCGTAGAAGGATGGGTGAGTAAATTTGCAGATGTCACTAAAGTTGGTGGAGTTGTGGACAGTGCAGAAGAATGTTACAAGTTACAGAGGTTTTTAGATAAGCTGCAGAGCTGGGCCGAGAGGTGGAAAATGGAGTTTAATGCAGAAAAGTGTGAGGTGATTCATTTTGGAAGGAATAACAGGAAGACAGAGTACTGGGCTAATGGTAAGATTCTTGGCAGTGTGGATGAACAGAGAGGTCTCGGTGTCCATGTACATAGATCCCTGAAAGTTGCCACCCAGGTTGAGAGGGTTGTTAAGAAGGCGTACGGTGTGTTAGCTTTTATTGGTAGAGGGATTGAGTTTCGGAGCCATGAGGTCATGTTGCAGCTGTACAAAACTCTGCTGCGGCCGCATTTGGAGTATTGCGTGCAATTCTGGTTGCCGCATTATAGGAAGGATGTGGAAGCATTGGAAAGGGTGCAGAGGAGAGTTACCAGAATGCTGCCTGGTATGGAGGGAAGATCTTATGAGGAAAGGCTGAGGGACTTGAGGCTGTTTTCGTTAGAGAGAAGAAGGTTAAGAGGTGACTTAATTGAGGCATACAAGATGATCAGAGGATTGGATAGGGTGGACAGTGAGAGCCTTTTTCCTCGGATGGTGATGTCTAGCAAGAGCGGGAATACCTTTGAATTGAGGGGAGATAGATATAAGACAGATGTCAGAGGTAGGTTCTTTACTCAGAGAGTAGTAAGGGTGTGTAATGTCCTGCCTACAACGGTAGTGGACTCGCCAACACTAAGGGCATTCAAATGGTCATTGGATAGACATATGGACGATAAGGGAATAGTGTAGATGGGCTTTTGAGTGGTTTCACAGGTCAGCGCAACATCGAGGGCCGAAGGGCCTGTACTGCGCTGTAATGTTCTATGTTCTATGTTCTAATGTGGCAGGGGGATGGGAACTGTGCAGGAAGTCAGAGGGAAGTAAAGTGGGGACAGAAACAAAAGGCAGTCAGGGGAAAAGTGAAAGTCAGAGAAACCAAAGTCAAAAATCAAAAGGGGCCACAGTACAGACTGCAGAGACTGTGGATAACTCAGTGAATGGGTCCAGTAAGGCTAAGAAAAATAAAACACACACAAAATGTGACCGGCAGATGGTCTGAGAAAGCATGGCAGAGAGCAAGGAAAGTCTAGATTAAATTGCATTTATTTCATTGCAAGAGGCCTAACGGGCAAGGCAGATTAACTCAGGGCATGGGTGGGTACATGGGACTGGGGTACTGTAGCTATTACTGAAACATGGCTAAGGGAGGGGCAGGACTGGCAGCTCAATGTTCCAGGGTACATATGCTATTGGAAAGATAGAACAGGAGGTAAGAGATGAGGGGGAGTTACGGATTTGATTAGGGAGAATATCACGGCAGTACAGAGAGGGGTTATATCCAAAGATTTGCCCACTGAGTCTATGTGGGTCGAACTGAAAAATAAGAAGGGATAGATCACTTTGATAGGATTGTACTTTCTAGGGAGAACAATCCCATTTTATTCAATATTTCCTCATAGCTAATACCCTCCATACCCGGCAACATCCTGGGAAGCCTTTTCTATACTCTCTCCAAAGCCTCCACATCCTTCTGGTAGTGTGGTGACCAGAATTGGACACAGTATTCCAAATGTGGCCTAATCAACATTCTATACACCTGTAACATAATTAGCGAACTTTTATACTCGATGCCTTGTCTGATGAATGCAAGCATGCCATATGCTTTCTTTACCACCATTTCCACCTGTACTGCCACTTTTAAGGATCTGTGGACCTGCACGCTCAGATCTCTTGGTGTGTCTATGCTCCTGATAGTTCTGCCATTTATTTTATAGCTCCCACCTGAAATGGATCTACCAAAATGCATCACCTCGCATTTGTCCGGGTTAAATTCCATCTGCCATTTCTCCGCCCAATTTTGCAGCCGATCTATTTCCTGCTGTATTCTTTGCTAATCTTCATCACTATCCGCAACTCCAGCAATCTTAGTATCATCCGCAAACTTGCTAATCAGATCCGCTATGTTTTCTTCCAAGTCATTTATACATATTACAAACAGCAATTTGTTCTGTACTGATCCCTGCGGAACACCACGAGTTACAGACCTCCATTCGTAAAATCACCCTTCCACTGCTACCCTCTGCCTGCTATGGCCAAGCCAGTTCTGAATCCATCTAGCTAATTCACACCTGACCCCATGTGATTTAATCTTTTGCATCAGCCTGCCACGAGGGACCTTGTCAAACTGTCCCAATGCTCTTTCATTTCCTCTTTGTCAACAGGTCAGTTACAGCAATGAGAATCACAAAACATGCAGCAATGAGAATCACTACCATGGTGGTGATATTATTATTGATCTGGGGCGGGATTCTCCGACCCCCCGCCAGGTCAGAGAATCGCCAGGGGCTGGCGTGAATCCCGTCGCCACCGGCCGCCGAATTCTCCGGCACCGGTTAGTCGGCGGGGGCGGGAATCGCGCCGTGCCGGTCAGCGGGCCCCCCCGGCGATTCTCCGGCCCGCAATGGGCCAAAGTCCCGCTGCTGTCATGCCAGTCCTGTCGGCGGGACAAGGCGGCGCGGGCGGGGCTCTGGGGTCCTGGGGGGGGGGGCACGGGGCGATCTGGCCCCAGGGGGTGCCCCCACGGGTGGCCTGGCCTGCGATCGGGGCCCACCGATCCGCGGGCGGGCCTGTGCCGTGGGGGGCACTCTTTTCCCTCCGCCTCGGCCATAGCCTTCACCATGGCCGACGCGGAAGAGACCCTCCCCTGCGCATGCGCGGGGATGACGTCAGCAGCCGCTGACGCTCCCGTGCATGCGTGGACTTCCGCCAGCCGACAAAGTCCTTTCAGCTCCGGCTGGCGTGGCGCCAAAGGCCTTCCACGCCAGCCGGTGGAGCGGAAACCACTCTGGCGCGGGCCTAGCCCCTCACGGTGAGGGCTTGGCCCCTAAGGGGCGGCCCGACGCCAGAGTGGTACCCGCCACTCTATCTCGCCGGGACCCTCCGCCCTGCCGGGTAGGGGAGAATCCCGGCCCATATCTTGACAAAAGTGTTCTTTTTCCCTTTTTAAATTTGAAACTATGAAGTTATCACTGAGAAAGTGATTGTATAATATTTTGCATTGTGCAACAGCTAACTTACAGCCTCTGGGGAAATTTCACTTTACAGTTAAACACTGATTTCTTTGAAGTGTTAGTCACCTATTACATCTCAGTGGGAAACCAGGGGCGTCATTCTCCGCCGGCGGGAGTCTCCGTTTTGCCGGCGCCCGGGGGTTTCCCGACGGCATGGGGCTGCCCCACAATGGGAAACCCCATTGACCGGCCGGTGTTACGGAGACTCCCGCCGGCCGGTCGGGGCAGAAATGTGGCGGGGCGGGTAGGAGAATTTTGCCCCAGGTAACAAACTTTAAATTATGTTTTCAATTGATAGTCAAGTATGTTGTGTTCCTCTGGGAGACACTCTGATCCACTGAATGTAATCTAAGTGAAACCAGCAAAGAATGCTCAAAGAGCATCTTAGAAAGTTGATTTATGGTGTCAAATAAGACAGGATAAGGCAAGGTAAGGAACCGTAGTACATAAAGGACCATAGACAACTCTCTCCTTTAGAGAAAGACAAGTGGTTATTTAGCTTGAGGGGGTATCACTCCGCATCAAGCATGGGGAAAGGTAAACCTCCATGAACTTCCCCAAGCAGTACAGGGTATTGAACCCACACTGCTGGCATCATTGGGCACCATGTTCTAGCCAACTGAGCTAACTCATCCCCAATGAAACAGGACTTAATCTTCAAGAGAAAGATGTGACAAACATATGGTCAAACATAATCCAGTGATGAAGGAAGAGAGTGATAGCATGAAGAAAGGTGTACCAAGCCATCAGGGATACAAGTAAACTAACGGACAAGGGAGCTGAAAATCCATAATGGTGCTGGCATATACCAGGACAGCTGACATAAGGCTGGAACCCAGCAGACCTAGAGTTCTGTGTTCAGATCTGGGCACCACATGACAAGCTAGAAACATAATAGGCTTTGAGCAAGTGAAAAAGGGGAGGATAAAAAGAAGAACAAAAGGGAACATCTGCAACAGGGGAGATAGAATAGAATCCCGACAGTGCAGAAAGAGGTCATTTGGCCCATCAAATGCACCGACCCTCTGAAAGAGCACCCTACTTCAGTTCATTCCCTCATCCCATTTCCGTAACTCAATCTAACCTTTGCACACTAAGGGCGCGATTCTCCGGAAAGGTTTCCAAGTGTGGTAGCGAGCCGGAACAGCCGCGAGCATCCCGACGCTCGGCCCAGAGAGGCTGGCAATGCTATTCAACGTTAATTGGTCCACTTAATGAGGCCCCACGCGCTTCTCGGCGCAAATGAAGGCTTGCCAGTCCATTCTCCGCGACCATGCTAACAAGGTAAATCAGAACTTAAACAGCCCCTACACAGCTAATCCCAGTCAGCTCACAATCATGGCGCTGGGAATATCGGCCTGAAGATTCGGCGATGCAGACCTGGCCAGGCTCCCAGATGCGGTGGAGGCCAGGAAGGGCGTCCTGTTCCCCCGAGGGTCCCAGAGGGTAAGCCACAGGGCGGCCAGTGCTGCTTGGGACGAAGTGGCAGCGGCTGTAAGCTCTGGGAGTATAACCAGACGACTGGCCTCCAGTGCTGTAAAAAGGTCAACAACCTACACCTGGCAGAATGGATGAGTCGACACCAACGCCCCGGAGACATTTCTGCCCCCACACGAGCATCCCCCTCCTCCAACTCTCCATGCGACCCACAATCCTCCCTTCACCCCCCCCCTCTCCATTTAAACCTCCCCCACCCAGCCCTTCCTTCACACCTGCCCACCACTGTGAACCACTCATGTGGCTAATCATACACTCTCTGTGTCTCCACAGGACAAGCTCTCGCACACCTGTTGAGAGAGGGTCCAGACTGGCGGCAGGGCGCCAGACTTAAGAATCCTCACCACCTTCGAGGAACGGGTCCTGGAGGTGACGTGGCGGCCGAGTACAGGGCAGTCACCCACGCAGAGGTTAGTGGAAGTTGCAGAGGTGAGGAACCAGCCGGCTCCACCCTGAGGACCTGTCAAACATGAGTTTTTATTGTCTTACTGAATGACCCATCCCTCCCAGTGACCAAATATCCATTCTCCCACAGGTCCTCCAGCCAACGGCACCAGCCCATATTGGGTGGCCCCCTCTCCAGTTTCCCATGAGAACACCTTGGAAGAGATCTCCAAGGAAGACAAGATCGATGCGTCACAGCTGTAATCCCCACCCTTCACCAGTGCAGATACACGCACTTCGGTGGGAAACGTTTGTTAGGCTTTTGGGGCACAATCTGGTGATCATCACACAGCTGCTAATGCACATCAGATGGATGCAGAAACCCCCAGGCGAGACGCAGTCGGAGGGCTGCTGGATCCCAGGACCCAGCTGGGCCCTAGCCTGATGCTGAGCCTCTGGTACACGATTACCCGGAGCTGATGGGGACGTTAGGGTGTGGTCAGGACAATCAGAGGGATTGTCCAGTAGGTCCATAGCCAATTGGGGGAGTCCCAGAGGCTACGGGCGCAGGAGTTGTCGGCGGCAATGCGTGGCGCCAAGTCCAACATTGCTAGAGTGTCGGTGGCAGTGGAGAGCCTGGTGCACGGCATCAGCACCATTGGTGATGGTGTCCGAGGCGTCGCGCAGTCGGTGACGGCCATGGCTGAGGGTCTCGAAGAATGTCCGATTGACTGGGGGAATGTAACAGGCTGACCTTGATGAGGTGCTGCAGGATATGTCGCTCTCTAAGATGGGAATGACCGAGGCGCCGCGGAGTTTGTCCCAGTCGCAGGTGGGCATTGCCGAGGCACTGCAGAGCATTGCTCAATCTCTGAGGAGCATCGCTGAGGGCGCCTGCACCTTGGTGCCATCAAAGAGTTGCCAGGGAGAAATTGGGCAGAAAAATTGGGATAGTAAAAACATTGGGGCTTAACAGTTTCTATGAGGTCATAGTATCTTGGAGCTTTTTCTTAACACAATGTATTACATTCAACCACTACGGTTACATAAAACTGTGAGTCAAGTTTTCCATCGCAACATTAACTACTGTTCTTACCAAGCTTAACTGTAGGTTACAGGTGCTGCCTGGGATTTCGGTAAGCCCCTGTGATTAGAAAAGAATCATTCAATTAAAACAAATAATGAGATGAAAATAATGAAAAGTACCATTAAGGCAACTGAAATTCTAAATGTTGTTTTCACATTCCTTTAACACAGTTCCAAAATATCACACATGTTTAGACTGGAAAATAGAAAAAGTTCAAGGAAGTTCTATTCACACAAGTAACTACAGAAATGAAAATATAATCTGGAATTATCTTCCCCAAAAGGCCATGGATGCTGGATCTATTGAAATTAACAAGATGGAGATCAACAGATTTTTAATAAGAACAATTGGCAAGTGATATGGAGCAAAAGCAGGTAAATGGATTTAAGATACAGAGCAAGAATTACCCAGTAGTAGAACAGACACAGGGAGCTGAATGGTCTACTCCTGTTCCTTTGCTCTGTCCTATGGTGCTGTTGTTACCCAATGGCTCAGTGGCTTAGTTCCGTGGATGAGCAGGTTTTGGGTTAAGTTCCACTGTACAACCTGAGCACATAATAGGGGCTGACAATTACTGAGCAGGTTCTCACTGTTGGTGTAATTTTACTTCAGAAGAGATATGGGGCTGGATTCTCCGCATCCCAACGTCATAATAGCGGCCGGCGCTGGGGCAGAAAATCCAGTTTGATGCCGTAATCAGGGCCCGGCGCCGGTTCGGCGATTCTCCGGGCACCGAAAATCGGCGTCACCGGGGAGTACACCCGCCGCCGGAGGCCATTGCCAGAGGCCCGCTCCGACACCCTCCGCCCCCGACCGGCCGAGTTCCCGAAGGCGTAGAACTAACCTGCTATTGCCGGTCGGGATATTCACGTGGCGGCTGCGGACTCAGTCCGAGTCCGTCCTGGTCGGGGGCAGGACGATCGGAGGCCAGGGGGGGGGTCTTCTCGGCAGCCAGGGAATTGATGTGTGAGGTTTGAGGGTCGGGCGCGCGGCCGATGGGGGGGGGGGGCCTCCTTTTTGGTTTACCTCCGCGGTTTGAGTCCACCATGGAGTACGGGGCGGCCGCTGGTGGCCGCCACCGTGCGCATGTGCGGCCTCTGACCCGGAAGTGCGGGGGCCCGTATCGGCAGCAAAAGCTGCGAAATTCAATCCGGGTCCCTGCTAGCCCCTACATGGCTGTGAATTCGTTACACTTTTTTCCAGGAATTTCAGAAGTAAAACTCCACCGTTTTGACGCCGGCTTGGGGACATTGTCTTAATAACGGAGAATTCAGCCCATGATACCAAGTCCTATACGCCAGCTCATCCTTAACAGGATGTTAAGGAATCCATCCCATTTTTTGAAAAAGTGCAGTGTGTTCTAAATATGTCCTGGTCAACAGTCATCCTCAGGCCAACACCAGTAAAACATATTAAATTGTCACTAATCTCAGTAACATTTGTTAATCCTTGCCATAAGCAAACTAAACAAATGTTTTTTTTAAATTAACATATCATTAAGGATTTCACATCTAATGGTGCACTGGTTCAGAACTACTTTGGAATCTTCTGATGATGCTATATAAGTGTAATTTATTTTCTCTTAGTAACACTATGGTTAATAAAAATTGTGAATTCATTTCTTATCCTTCACCTTCTCAATAGTAAGAGGTATCAAGAATAGTGAAATCCTTGCTAATGTGTTTTTTTTAAAAATGTTTTTATTGTGTTTTTGGTATACATAACAAAATATAAATACACACAGAACAATAAGAATTTTGCGATGCCCCGAACATTATTTACATCACGGTCAGTTTTTGCTATTTACATGGGTTTATTTCATCGTTTCTTCTTTTCACTGTTTTTTTCCCCCCATGCCGCCTTCCTGCCTGTGTTCCCTTCCCTTTTCTCCCTTTTGGCTCCCTCCGTTGTTGTTCCTGCCCCCCCCCCCCCCCACCCTTAACAGTGATCCCTGGCTCTCTTGCTGGGTTTGGTTGCGCTTTCTTATTTCCCCGGACACCCCTCCCCCCCTCCCTTCTTCCCTTTTGTGTCTTGGTTACTTTCTCTTTATCCTTGGCTACCTAGTTGCTGGCCACAAACAGGTTCTGAAACAGCCGGGTGAATGGCTCCCATGTTTTGAGGAAGCCATCTTCCGACCCACGGATGGCGAATTTGATTTTCTTCATTTGGAGAAATTCCAATAGGTTGCACAACATGTCTGCAGCTGCTGAGCGCCAGCCAAGCAGGATTCTACGGCGGGCGATCAGGGAGGCAAAGGCAAGAGCTTCGGCCCTCCTCCCCATGAAGAGATCTGGCTGATTTGATAACCCGAACACCACCACATTCGGGCATGGCTCCACCCTAATCCTCACCACTTTGGACATAGTCGCGAAGAAGGCTACCCAGTACCCGGCAAGTATGGACTGGTCTTTTCCATGAGTCCCAGCGCTAGTTTTCCTGCTAGTGTGGTGGCTCCCCTCCCAGGAGTTACTGTTTTCCCTTTCCTCGCCCGCTCTCTGAAATTCCTACCCGCTCTATCCCCTGTCTTACCCTGTACTTTTCTGGACACCACTAATCCTTCCCTCTATCGCTACCCTTGTTGTTCAGAATGAGGCCACATTCTCCGGTGTAAAGCGGTCTCTTTGGTGGTGGCCTGCTGTTGATTGTACAGGTTGCAGTGGGGGGGGGGGTTCTTCTCTCCCCTCCCCCCATGTCAGCCCATTGCGGCGTTGCCGTTTCTTTCCATGGGCTCCTCATCGTTTTCCCTGTTGCTGCTTTTCCATCCCGCATTCCATGACAAACTTATCCTCCCCCGCCGGAACTGTAAAAAATGTTCTTTGCCCTGGTACGTGACCCAGAGCTTGGCTGGGTACAACATACCAAACCATACGCTGCTCTTTGCCTTGTTGAACTCGGCCCGATGCTTGGCCAAGTCAGTCCCAATGTCCTGGTATATTTTTATCTTATGACCTTCCCAGTTGCAGTTTTTGGACTGCCTGACCCAGTGCAGGATTCTCTCCCGGTCCTGGTATCAGTGCATTTTCGCTATAACTGCCCTTGGCTGGTCTCCGGCTTTGGGTTTTGGTTGGAATGATCAGTGGGCTCGGTCTATTTCTGGTGGGTTGGGGACGGTCTCCCTTCCCACCAGGTTGCCCAACATTTGGGCCATATAGTCTGTGGGGTCCCTACCTTCGATCTCCCTCTGGCAGGCCCACGGTTCGTATATTTTGCCACCTTGCCTGGTTTTCTTGGTCCTCGACCTTTCCTTTTAGGCTGTCCTGTGTTGCGACCAACCTCACCATCTCTTTTTTCAGGGTGACAATCCGGTCATGCTGGTCCGTAGTGGCCCTTTACAGGTCTGTGATCGTCGCCTCCTGGGCCCCTAATCGCTTTCCAGCTTTGTCCAGGGCGAGCTGCATTTGTGCCAGAGCTTCGGCTACCGCACCCTACACCGCTTTTCCCCTGTTGTTCTGCTAAGGTCGTGGGGGGTGAATTGTTGAGTTTTTAGGCGGTTTTCCACTGAAACGTGGCTATTTTGCAGGTTTACGGGAGGAAAGCCCCCTGATGTGCGACTTCTCAGCATATCGTCGTCACCGGAAGTGCTAATGTGTTATTTTACAGGAGGCTGAAAAACTATTAATCAATTGTTTTTAATCTAACCTACAGGTCAAATAGTATCAGCAGTGATGTCATCAGGTAATAAGGACATGGTGATTCTTTTTAAAGAAATTTACAAAATTGCAATGTGCAACATTAAATATATGGGGCGAGATTCTCCGACCCCCCCGCCGGGTCGGAGAATCACCGGGGGCTGGCGTGAATCCCGCTCCCGCCGGTTGCCAAATTCTCCGGCACCGGATATTCGGCGAGGGCGGGAATCGCGCCGCGCCGGTTGGCGGGCCCCGCCCCCGCGATTCTCCAGCCCGGATGGGCCGAAGTCCCACTGCTAGGATGCCTGTCCCGCCGGCGTGGATTAAATCACCTCTCTTACAGGCGGGACAAGGCGGCATGGATGGGCTCTGGGGTCCTGGGGGAGGCACGGGGCGATCTGGCCCCGGGGGGTGCCCCCACGGTGGCCTGGCCCGCGATTGGTGCCCACCGATCCGCGGGCGGGCCTGTGCCGTGGGGGCACTCTTTTCCTTCCGCCTTCGCCACGGTCTCCACCATGGCGGAGGCAGAAGAGACACCCTCCACTGCGCATGCGCGGGGTGCCGTGAGCGGCCGCTAACGCTCCCGCGCATGCGCCGCCAGGCAATGTCATTTCCACGCCAGCTGGCGGGGCACTTCCGCCAGCGGGTGGAAATCAGTCTGGCGTGGGCCTAACCCCTCAACGTTAGGGCTCGGCCCCCCAAGATGCGGAGGATTCTGCACCTTTGGGGCGGCCCAATGCCCGACTGATTTGCGCCGTTTTTGGCGCCGGTCGGCGGACATCGCGCCAATACCGGAGAATTTCGCCCATGAAAAGATTTGACTTTTTCACAAGATCACCTCACATTCTTCTAAACTCCAATGGGTATGGCCCATCCTGCTTAACCTTTTTTCGTAAGACAATCCCTTTATCCCCCTGAATATAAATGGCAACCCTCCTCCTCACTATCTCCTTTGCCAAAGTCTCAAGTACAGTGTTGGCAAATCGCGGAGCTCACCCTCTGGCATGTTGTGGCACCCTGGTGTCTTTCACAGGTCAGAATCAGTTGTAGAATGATTTCCTGCACCTGCCCCAGCCACAATGCTCATTCCTTTTAAATAGTGCAAGTCAGCTTTAACTTACGGTGGCCTTTTAAGATTTTGTGCCTCTTGCTAATGTAATGCAGTCAATTAATGTGTTTAGCGTTGGCTGCACACTTGTGCTTGAAGCTGCTTGCGTTTGAACGAACTGGTGTGAGATAATCTTTCATCATGATCCCCCAGCCCATTTTGGGACCCGGTCCAATTTTGCGGCTAAGGCAAACCAGCTCCTGCTAACTGCACAGTTCATAAGGTAGTCATGCACACATCTATCAATGTGGTGCTTTCATAATGAAAACAATTTGTTTGAATATATGTCAGAAATTATTTGAGACTGTGATACTTCCAGCAATATGTATTTAAATAATTCAATATGGTGCTAGATCTGAATATAAACTCATTGGATGTCCCACTGAAGAAATTAAGAGTTATATCATATACTTTGCACAGAAACCTGAAACCTAAATCTAAATAAAAGTAAGCTCTATGAAGTATGTGCAAAATAATGAAAACCAATGAAGTAGCAATTCTGAAAGAAAAAACAAATGAATTGCTGATTTGAGAATGGGAACATAACATGTGTGTGGATAACGGAATAAAAATTAATTTAGCTAAATTCCTTTCTGCCACTGGCAGCAAACACTTTTTCACACAAAGGAGATTATTGAGGTTACAGAAGTAAGGTGAGTAAATGGTGTTAGGATTCAGGTAAGCCATCGCCTTACTGAGTAGCAGAACAGGTTCGAGGGCCTAAATGGCCTACTCCTGTTACTATTAATGCATCAAAAGCACAATCTATGATGTGACTTTGCAATAGCTCAGTGACTCAAACTTAACAATAGTATAAGCAATCTAATAACTTTCTCAGTGGCATAATTAACTGAATTGAAGTACCAGCTTTGGCTGCAATTTAAATGAACTATGTTCAGCAGCCAAATACTGCAGTCCTTGGCAGTTGATTTAGATATATGCATTATTATTGGCGCTGCAAGGTTTTTATGGAACTCCAAACTAGCAAAAAGGGTACCAGGGAATCAGTTTTAGGGCCTCTCTCATTTTTGTAATTCTCTCTGTTCCTAATTAATTCAACATCATTTTATACACCATTTTTTATACCCAATTAGGAAAAGTACTGTAAGTACTAGAGTAAAGGCAGAATGTAGTGCTAAGTAAATTTGAATTGTGCGACAATTTGAAATAAGTTACTTTGAATTAAGAGGAATAATATATAGAGTTATGCAATCTTATTATAGGCACAATCTATGTTTTTGCAAATGATATCAAAACAATGTAAATATGGGAAATACAGAAGGATATAAGCTTTATATGGTGGTGGTGTGTTACAGTTCATTGAGGGAGTCCAGGTTGCTGGAGCAACATGCCATATTACATGCATGTGATAGTCTGGAAATTTAGATAGCAATGGTGGAGGCTTCAATCTTCCATTACATAGCTGACCAGGAAGCTCTTCTGCTCTTATCGTCTGCCTTTGGCGTTTTTGGAAGGATCTGTAAATTGATACGTTAGGAACGCACCTTGAAGCTCCATATAGATAGGCGTAAAATAAATCTCTGAATCAGCAGAGTACAGTTCCTACTGCCGTTTGGTTACGTTTTATTGGACTGCTTCCAGAATTAAAGCCTGTGCCTATCAAGTTACCGGAGAACATTGTGCGGCAAGTGTTCTGCCACCACCAAGGTGTTTGAGGGTAGTTCAGAGGTAGAGCTGGATGCCAGCAGCATGAGTATGAAAGATGACGGGCGTCATTCTCCGACCCCCCGCCGGGTCGGAGAATGGCTGTTGGCCGCCGTGAATCCCGCCCCCGCCCCCGCCGAAGTCTCCGAAGGGAGAAAAGTCGGCGGGGCGTTAATGGCGCCGCTGCCGCGGAGAATGTCACGGGTCTGCGCAAGGCAGCCGATTTTCGGCCTGCCGATATTCTCCCTTCCGGATGGGCCGAAGTCCCGTCGACGTGATGACCGTTCACGTCGACGTGAATCAAACCTCCTGTTCATCGGCGTGACCCGGTGCTCCAGGCTCACGCCGACCAGCGAGGAGGTGAGTGACGGCCTGGGGGGTTGGCTCTGGGCAGGAAATGGCGTGGCCGCAGACTGATTGCGTGAGGAGAGGTGTGTCTCGGCTTGTGTGTGTGTGCGGCGGGGGGGGGGGGGGGGGGGGGGGGGGGGGTGGTTAGAGTAGGCTGGGCTCCGGGGGAGTGCCGGGAGGGGGTCCATGCCGGGGTGGAGGTTGGGGGTTGTGGAGGGGGTCCGTGCCGGGGTGGAGGTTGGGGGGGGGTCCGTGCTGGGGTGGAGGTTGGGGAGGGGGTCCGTGCCGGTGTGGAGGTTGGGGGGGGGTCCGTGCCGGGGTGGAGGTTGGGGAGGGGGTCCGTGCCGGGGTGGAGGTTGGGGGGGTCCGTGCTGGGGTGGAGGTTGGGGGTTGGGGAGGGGGCCGTGCCGGGGTGGAGGTTGGGGGGGTCCGTGCTGGGGTGGAGGTTGGGGGTTGGGGAGGGGATCCGTGCCGGGGTGGAGGTTGGGGGGGGTCCGTGCTGGGGTGGAGGTTGGGGGTTGGGGAGGGGGCCGTGCCGGGGTGGAGGTTGGGGGGGGTCCGTGCTGGGGTGGAGGTTGGGTGTTGGGGAGGGGGTCCGTGCCGGGGTGGAGGTTGGGGGGGTCCGTGCTGGGGTGGAGGTTGGGGGTTGGGGAGGGGGTCCGTGCCGGGGTGGAGGTTGGGGAGGGGGTCCGTGCCGGGGTGGAGGTTGGGGAGGGGGTCCGTGTCGGGGTGGAGGTTGGGGGGGGGGTCCGTGCTGGGGTGGAGGTTGGGGAGGGGGCCGTGCCGGGGTGGGTGATGGGAGGGCAAATGAGTTGGTCCACCTGGCCAGGTGCCAGCCTCCAACAGTTGGACCCATGCGGTCCATGCCACCTGGCTGGGGGGAGGAGGGGATATGGGCAATGATGACATGTCGTCGTTCCCCTCCCCCCCACCAGGCCGTCATGTTTTCAGACCATCCAGCGATGTTGGCCGCCGTGGTGGCAGCCGCTCATGTCTATGTTGCCCTGGATGAGGAGGAGGAGGAGGAGGAGGAGGAGGAGCGTGCCAGAGAGGCGGCGCAGGCTGCCGCAGAGGGGAAGGCGGCAGCCGCCCAGGCTGGAGGGACACCTGACCGACAGGACGAGGAGGGGGAGGAGGACGTCGCGGCCCCACGGCAACGGAGGCACCCGAGGGCGCCCCGTGTGTACCGGCCCCGGCAGTCATACCAGGACCTCACGGACCGGGAATGCAGGAGGAGACTCCGGATGAGCCGGGAAACCGTGGCACACATCTGCCACCTGCTGGCACACCTGTCACCGCGTGGCACTGGCGGGGGACACCCTCTCCCCGTGTCTGTCAAGGTTACGGTGGCCCTGAACTTTTATGCAACGGGGTCATTCCAGGCACCGAGTGGGGACCTGTCCGGCATATCGCAGACATCGGTGCATCGGTGCATCCGGGCAGTGACAGATGCCCTTTATGCCATGGCGCACCGCTACATCCGCTTCCCCGTGGACCGGGCCAGCCAAGATGCCCGGGCCGTGGGCTTCTCTGCCATTGCCGGGTTCCCCATGGTCCAGGGCGCGATCGATGGGATGCACGTCGCCGTGCGGCCACCTGCAGATAACAGGGCCGTGTTCACTAATAGGAAGGGGACCTATTCGATGAACGTACAGGTGGTCTGCGACCACCGCATGATGATCCTGCACGTCTGCGCCCGTCACCCAGGCAGTGTACACGACTCATTCGTGTTGTCGCGGTCATCCATCCCCGGCATGTACGAGGGACGCCATCCCCGGCTGAGGAGCTGGTTGCTGGGCGACAGGGGCTACCCATTGCGATCGTGGCTGATGACGCCTATACGGAGGCCACGCAATGAGGCGGTGAACCGCTACAATGATGCCCATGTAGCGACAAGGGGAGTGATCGAAAGGTGCTTTGGCGTGCTGAAGATGCGTTTCAGGTGCCTGGACCTCTCTGGGGGCGCCCTCCAGTATCGGTCAGATAGGGTCGGCCGCATCATTGTGGTGTGCTGCGTCCTGCACAACATAGCCCAGCAGAGGGGCGATGTGCCGCAGGCAGAGGAGGGCGGACTGGAGGAGCAGCAGGAAGAGGCCCAGTCCTCCCCAGATGAGGGGGATGGGGGCAATGGTCAGGGCAGACGGGGTAGACACAGACTGGTGGCTGTCCACCGTTACCGGCTGGCCCAGCGGGCACGGGACAGACTGATAGATGCCCGCTTCACTGACTAGATGGGCGTGGGAATCGGGTAGTATGGCCACAGACCGCACACCATGACAACAGCCGACCACCCACACCCCCCACCCATCCACCCACCCAGCACCCTCACCCCCCTCCCCAACCCCACACACCCCACCCGCATGCACACCACCCCCCCACCCCCAATTGCCGATCCACCGGCGGCACAACGGGCCGGGCTCACCCAGTTGCGGGTGGACGCGTGTCTATCGCAGGCCATGGAGGATGATGACAACCCGCCTCCGATGAGCTCCTGGCTCTACATCGTTGGACTATGTCTGACCCATGGCCACAGTACCACCATCCACCCGGACCATCCCTGCATGCGGCTGTGACACTGCAGCGCACGGTCCCGTCCTCTGCCCGGGGGATGTTGATGGCGGCCCAGGGGGAAGGGGGCAGACTCACCTGGGGCTGAGGTAAGACCACCCCTCACACACACACTTGCGCTCAACGTACATGACACCCCCGCACACTTTGGACAGAGCACAAAGGCAGCTTCGGTAGGTGTAACATTGACTTTAATAACCAAAGGAGTTCATGCACATGCCCTAGCGCCTAAAACTCATCTGTGCCCTGCACCCGTGCCAACTTACTCAGTGTCTAATTGTTTGGCCTTACGGGCCCTTTGACTACGTCTACGTGGTTCCCCAGACGGTACAGCAGAACTGGAGGTGGACTCCTGTGATTCCTGCCCTCTGACACTGGATCCCTTTGGCGGCCGTTTCCTGGGGCGTCCTGGCCTAGATGGGCCAGGCTGCGGCCCGGGCGACTGGGATGGCGAGCTGCCAGCCTGTCCTGCCCGTTGCCCACCCGATACACCTGGGACGGAAGGGGGGAGTCCGAGGTGTCGCGGTGTACCGGGACCTCCCCTACAGAGGGAGCCGGGACGGACCACACCACCTCCTCCTCCCTCGGGGTGCCCGATGGCCCCCAGGCCTCTACATGGGTGGGGGATGCGAACGGACTGGCCATCCGACGCGCCCCCGACATCTGGCGCTGCCAGTCCTGGAGGCCCGTGCTGGTATCGACAGGGGTCTGCAGGTTTGCAGCCATGGAGCCCAGGGGGTTGTCGAACCCTGTCTGCGACAGTGCGACGCCAGCTCGCACATGGCCACTGGCGCCGATGCCCTCAGCGATGGCCTGCTGAGACTGGGCCATGGCCTGCAGAGACTGGGCCATGGCCTGCAGAGACTGGGCTATGGCCTGCTGAGACTGGGCCATGGCCTGCTGAGACTGGGCCATGGCCTGCTGAGACTGGGCTATGGCGTTGAGCGCCTCTGCCATCTGGCGCTGGCACTGGCTCATGGCCTCCTGTGAGAGGGCAGCCATTTCCTGGGCCACAGACGCCGCCTGCACGGAAGGCCCCAGGCCTCGCAAACCGTTCCCCATGTCTGACACCGTCGCACCCATTGCCTCCACCGCGGACGCCACCCGTGCGGTGTCAGCCTGGGTGGCACGCATGACCGGGACCACTCCCAGCTCCTGGACGCGGGTGGACTGCTCCACCTGCGACCGCAGCCGCCGCAAGCCACCCGTCACCCTATTCGCTCGTCTCCGTGTCGGTGGTTGCATCGGATCTATGTGTGGGTGTGGTAACTGCAGGAACCCGGGATCCATCTGGGCGGCAGATGTTCGCTTGGCCTGGGCTGCCCTCCGACCGCCCGGTCCCTCTGCTGCTCCTACCTCCACCTGCTGTACCGGGACGGCTGTGTTGTGCGCACCAGTGAGTGTACCAGACGCCTCATCACTAAAGTGCCCAACCGTGGTGAGTGTTTCTGCGATGGTGGAGGGTGTTGGTGACAGCAGTGGCGTTGTGTCGTGCTCTTCGTCCCACTCTGAGTCCATGGCACTTTGGGGTGGGGGTTCGTCTCCACCCATCCACTCTGAGTCACTGTCCGGTATTTCGTCTTCCAGGGAAGGGGTGTCCTGGGTAGTGCTGTCCCGGGTAGTGCTGTCCCGGGTAGTGCTGTCCCGGGTAGTGCTGTCCCGGGTAGTGCTGTCCCGGGTAGTGGTGTCCCGGGTAGGGGTGTCCTGGGTAGTGGTGTCCCGGGTAGGGGTGTCCTGGATAGTGAGTGGTGTCCTGGGTAGTGGTGTCCTGGCTCGGATGTGACGGGGGCCTGTGGCTGCCCCCCTCATCGCTGGGTGGTCGCTCCCGCACGTGACGGGGGTGTCGTCTCCCTGTTGCTCCAGGTCTCTCCGTCTCCCGTGGTGTGCGAGAGGCATCCTGCGGGCGTCGCATGCTGGAGGGTCCGGGTCTCTCCGTCTCCCGTGGTCTCCGAGGGGCATCCTGCGGGCGTCGCATGCTGGAGGGTCCGGGTCTCTCCGTCTCCCGTGGTCTCCGAGGGGCATCCTGCGGGCGTCGCATGCTGGAGGGTGCGGGTCTCTCCGTCTCCCGTGGTCTCCGAGGGGCATCCTGCGGGCGTCGCATGCTGGAGGGTCCGGGTCTCTCCGTCTCCCGTGGTCTCCGAGGGGCATCCTGCGGGCGTCGCATGCTGGAGGGTCCGGGTCTCTCCGTCTCCCGTGGTCTCCGAGGGGCATCCTGCGGGCGTCGCATGCTGGAGGGTGCGGGTCTCTCCGTCTCCCGTGGTCTCCGAGGGGCATCCTGCGGGCGGTCTGCATCTGCGGGGATGGGTGCCTGGACGTTTGGTCCTGCGATACACAATGAAGCATGCATGGTTAGACATCAGGCAGTGATCAGGTGATATGGGAGAGGGGGATATAGGGGAGGGGGGATATGGGGACGGGCTGTTGGTGGCTCACTTGCTCGTGGGGCCCCGACCTCTGCATCAGCAACCTCCCGGTCCTCAGGTCCGCCAGCCAGTTCCAGGGCCCTTTCCTCGTGTACGGTCAGTGGCCTCTCATCAGCGGGCCCTCCTCCAGTCCTCACATGCTCCCTGGTGTTGTGTGCGCGCTTCTCCTGTGGGGGGGGTGGTGGCAGGGGTAAAAGGCAACAGTGTTAGGCAGGTATATGAATGCACGCCATCGGTTGCGCGTGCATTGCAGAGGTTAAGGTTAGGGCTGGATTCACTTGGGGATATGGGGGATATGGGGGAGGGGGGGATATGGGGGAGGGGGGATATGGGGGATATGGGGGAGGGGGATATGGGGGATATGGGGGAGGGGGGAATATGGGGGATATGGTGGAGGGGGGATATGGGGGAGGGGGGATATGGGGGAGGGGGGGATATGGGGGAGGGGGTATATGGGGGATATGGGGGAGGGGGGATATGTGGGAGGGGGGATATGGGGAGGGGGGGATATGGGGAATATGGGGGAGGGGGGATAGGGGGGATATGGGGGAGGGGGGATATGGGGGAGGGGGGATATGGGGAGGGGGGAATATGGGGGATATGGGGGAGGGGGGATATGGGGATATGGGGAGGGGGGATATGGGGGAGGGGGGAATATGGGGGATATGGGGGAGGGGGGATATGGGGGATATGGGGGAGGGGGGATATGGGGATATGGGGGAGGGGGATATGGGGGAGGGGGATATGGGGGAGGGGGGATATGGGGGAGGGGGGAATATGGGGGATATGGGGGAGGGGGGATATGGGGGTTATGGGGGTGGGGGGATATGGGGAGGGGGGAGTATGGGGGATATGGGGGAGGGGGGATATGGGGGATATGGGGGAGGGGGGGATATGGGGGAGGGGGGATATGGGGGATATGGGGGAGGGGGGGATATGGGGGAGGGGGGATATGGGGGAGGGGGGGATATGGGGGAGGGGGGGATTGGGGGAGAGGGGATATGGGGGATATGGGGGAGGCTCACCCTGCCTGCTCTGACGAGGTCGTTCACCTTCTTGTGGCACTGGGTGCCTGTCCGTGGTGTTAGGGCCACAGCGGTGACGGCCTCTGCCACCTCCCTCCACAGACGCCGGCTGTGGCGTGGGGCAACTCTGCGGCCGTGCCCGGGATACAGGGCGTCCCTCCTCTGCTCCACCGCATCCAGGAGCGCCTCCACATCGCATGACTCGAACCTCGGGGCTGAGCGACGGCCAGCCATCAAGTCGGGTGTTGCGGTCGGCTGTTCCGGTCGGGTGGGGGGGAGCTGCGCGGCCTTATGAGCCGTCACGCCGTGCAGCGCGTATGACGCTGCACGGCGTGAACCATTGCGCAAGCGCGGATCCCGTTACGTCGCTGCTAGCCCATTTCGGGCCGCAGACTATCGGCCCATTTTTATGACGTGACGCAAGTGGGATTTGCGCCGTTTTTTGCGCCGATCGGCGGAGTTTCCGCCGATAACGGAGAATTTCGCCCGACAAGTCAACACCTGGGGCTGAATTTTATGCGTCATCTGTGGGAAGGAAAGCAGGCGGGTGCAGCCATGAAATTGGGCACCATGCCATCGGTGGGCTGCCAGCTGACCCATCCTAGCTCCCATGCAATTTTACAAGTAACGGGGTAGCCTCAAGCGGACCACCTACCTATGACGCAGTTGAGACCCTTAAGTGGGGAAGTGATGCCTGCTTAATGGGCACATCCCATCACTGCTCCACTTTAATAGTTAGCAGGAAAGCCTGCGCCCAAAGTGCAGCCCGGTGGGTTTGCCCTTGCAGGCTGCTGGCCACGGGGGGGGGGGGGGGGGGGGGGGGGGGGGGGGTCGCAGCCTCTTTTCAGAGTTCTGAATGACAATTGGAGGGCCCCTCACAACAGTTTTACCTCCCCGAGTTTAATCTTCTCCCTCTTGCCCTGTGCAATATGCTCGCCTACCCCCTCCCCAGCACCTCCTGAGATCCCTGGAGGTCTGAATCCATTACTGAATACCTGCCTTCCCAGTGTTCTCAATGCAATACTGGCAATGGAAACTGTTTCTTGTGGCACTGTCAGTACTGGAGAACTTCCAGTTACCAATTGGCTGGCTTCTCGCGGGAGGAATGGAAGTGTCACCCCATAATAATTGAAGCTGCATCAGCCAAATAAATGGAAGCGAGGCGGGCCACTTAAATGAGGCGGTCTTGCCCCCAATATTTACACTGGTATGCATGGAGCCTGCGCTCAGCAAATCATCCAGTCCACAAAGAATAATATGTAAACGTGGAAAGGTCTGGTGCCAAGATTGGAACCTTGGGCCACACCACTTATGTGGGTGGGTAGGAAAAGCTGCACAAATTATCCCTTCCTATATAACCATATCTAAACAAAGATAGATAGATAGATAGATGGACCATGGATGCTGAAAAGTCAGCCATTCCAGGTCAATCTAATTAAAACTTACAAAAATGCCTCCTTGTTCCATGGTCCCTATTTTCACAAATGTTGATGAAGCATTCTCAGGTGGTCTCGCTATCAGCAAAGACTGATCCTTTGGAAGAAGAACAGATCATCATTGTTACACAAAAGAAAGATACCACAAACTCTAGAAATCTGAAATAAAACAGAAAATGATGGAATTACTCAGCAATTCAGGCAGCATCTGTGGAGAGAGGAATTGAGTTAATTTTTCAAGGCAATAACTTGTCTGATTTATTTTAGTATACTGTATGGAAGGAAAGCTATTTCTTGGTAATGACATGTAAATATAATCAAAATACTGGATTAATTTGAATTTTGGTTTAATAATTACAAGTTTCTATTTTCTACACGATAGAAAGAAGAGCTGGAAACCTCCCTCTGCAGCCTCTCTGACTTTGGCCTACTACAATGTTCCAATGAAGCTTAACGTAAGGTCAAGAAAATGCACCTCATCTTGTGACTGGGGCATTACAGCTTTCCAAATTCAACATTTCCATTTAGACTGTAACCTGTTTATAATTCCGTTCCTTTGTTTGGTGCTTCTCTTTCTTTTTCCTTTTTGTTGCTTTGGACCGCAGATATTCAGGATCATGCCCCTCGGAGACCACGGGAGACGGAGAGACCCGGACCCTGGGCATGCGACGCCCGCAGGATGTCCCTTGGAGACCACGGGAGACGGAGAGACCTGGAGCAACAGGGAGATGCAGGTGCAGCGACACAGGCGTGTGCCACCCAGCGACGAGAGGGGCAGCCACAGGCCCCCGTCACAGCCGAGCCACGAAACCACAACCCAGGACACCCCTACCCAGGACACCCCTACCCAGGAAACTGAAATACAGGACAGTGACACAGATTGGATGGGCGGAGACGAACCCTCACCCCAAAGTGCCATGGACTCAGAGTCGGACGATGCGCACCACACAATGCCACTGCTGTCACCAACACCCTCCACCATCGCAGAGACGCTCACCCCGGTTGGGCACTTTAGTGATGAGGCGTCTGGTGCACTCACTGGTGCGCACAACACAGCTGTCCCGGTACAGCAGGTGGAGGTAGGAGCAGCAGAGGGGCCGGGCGGTCGGAGGGCAGCCCCTGCGCATGCGAACATCTGCCGCCCAGATGGATCCCGGGTTCCTGGAGTTACCACACCCACCCATAGGTCCGATGCAACCACCGAACCTGGGACGAGCGAAGAGGGTGACGGCCAGCTTGCGGCGGCTGCAGTTGCAGGTGGAGGAGTCCACCCGCGTCCAGGAGCTGGCAGTGGTGCCGGTCATGCGTGCCACCCAGGCCGACACCGCACGGGTGGTGTCCGCGGTGGAGGCAACGGGTGCGACGGTGTCAGACATGGGGAGCGGTTTGCGAGGCCTGGGGCTTTCCGTGCAGGCGGCGTCTGTGGCCCAGGACATGGCTGCCCTCTCACAGGAGGCCATGAGCCAGCGGCAGGTGGCAGAGGGGCTCAGCTCCGTGGCACAGTTTCAGCAGGCCATGGCCCAGTCTCAGCAGGCCATAGCCCAGTCTCAGCAGGCCAAAGCCCAGTCTCAGCAGGCCATCGCTGAGGGCATCGGCGCCATTGCCCATGTGCGAGCCGGTGTCGCACAGTCACAGACAGGGATTGCCAACCCCCTGAGCTCCATGGCTGCAAACCTGCAGACCCCTGTCGATACCAGCACGGGCCTCCAGGACTGGCAGCGCCAGATGTCTGGGGGGCATCGGATGGCCAGTCTGTTCGCATCCCCCACCCATGTAGAGGCCTGGGGACCATCGGGCACCCCGAGGGAGGAGGAGGTGCTGGGTCCTGTTCCGGGTCCCATTGTAGGGGAGGTCCCAGAACACCTCAGCACCTCGGGCTCCCCTCCTTCCGTCCCAGGTGCATCGGGTGGGCAACGGGCAGGACAGGCTGGCAGCTCGCCATCCCAATCGCCCGGGCCGCAGCCTGGCCCATCTAGGCCAGGACGCCCCAGGAAACGGCCGCCAAAGGGATCCAGTGTCAGAGGGCAGGAATCGCAGGAGTCCACCTCCAGTTCTGCTGTACTGTCTGGGGAACCACCTAGGCGTAGTCAAAGGGCCCGTAAGGCCAAACAATTAGACACTGAGTAAGTTGGCACGGGTGCAGGGCACAGATGAGTTTTAGGGGCTAGGGCACGTGCATGAACTCCTTTCGTTATTAAAGTCAATGTTACACCTACAGAAGCTGCCTTTGTGCTCTGTCCAAAGCTTGCTGGGGTGTCATGTACGTTGAGCGCAAGTGTGTGTGTGAGGGGTGGTCTTACCTCAGCCCCAGGTGAGTCTGCCCCCTTCCCCCTGGGCCGCCATCAACATCCCCCCGGGCAGAGGACGGGACCATGCGCTGCAGTGTCACAGCCGCATGCAGGGACGGTCCGGGTGGATGGTGGTACTGTGGCCATGGGTCAGACATCGTCCAACGATGTGGAGCCAGGAGCTCATTGCAGAGCGGGTTGTCATCATCCTCCATGGTCTGCAATAGACACACGTCCACCGGCAACTGTGTGAGCCCGGCCGTTGTGCCGCAGGTGGATCGGCAATGGGGGGGGGGGTGCATGCGGGTGGGGGTGAGGGTGCTGGGTGGGTGGGGGGTGTGGGTGGTCGGGTGTTGCCCTGGTGTGTGGTCTGTGGCCATACTACCCGATTCCCACGCCCATCTAATCAGTGGAGCGGGCGTCTATCAGCCTGTCCCGTGCCCGCTGGCCCAGCCGGTAACGGTGGACAGCCATCCGCCCATGTCTAGCCCGTCTGCCCTGACCATTGCCCCCATCCGGGGAGGACTGCGCCTCTTCCTGCTGCTCCTCCACTCCGCCGTCCTCTGCATGCGGCACATCGCCCTCTGCTGGGCTATGTTGTGCAGGACGCAGCACACCACAATGATGCGGCCAACCCTATCTGACCGATACTGGAGGGCGCCCCCAGAGAGGTCCAGGCACCTGAAACGCATCTTCAGCACGCCAAAGCACCTTTCGATCACTCCCCTTGTCGCTACATGGGCATCATTGTAGCGGCCCGGGCATCTTGGCTGGCCCGGTCCACAGGGAAGCGGATGTAGCGGTGCGCAATGGCATATAGGGAGTCTGTCACTGCCCGGATGCACCGATGTCTGCGATATGCCGGAAAGATCCCAACTCGGTGCCTGGAATGACCCCGTTGCATAAAAGTTCAGGGCCACCGTAACCTTGACGGACACGGGGAGAGGGTGTCCCCCGCCAGTGCCACGCGGTGACAAGTGTGCCAGCAGGTGGCAGATGTGTGCCACGGTTTCCCGCCTCATCCGGAGTCTCCTCCTGCATTCCCGGTCCGTGAGGTCCTGGTATGACTGCCGGGGCCGAACACACGGGGCGCCCTCGGGTGCCTACGTTGCCATGGGGCCGCGACGTCCTCCTCGTCCTGTCGGTCAGGTGTCCCTCCAGCCTGGTCGGCTGCCGCCTGCCCCTCTCCGGCAGCCTGCGCCGCCTCTCTGGCACGCTCCTCCTCCTCATCCAGGGCAACATTGACATTAGCGGCTGCCGCCATGGCGGCCAACATCGCTGGCTGACCAGAAAACATGACGGCCTGTGGGGGGGGGGGGGACATGTCATCATTGCCCATACCCCCTCCTCCCCCCAGCCAGGTGGCATGGACCGCATGGGTCCGACTGTTGGAGGCTGGCACCTGGCCAGGTGGACCAACTCACTTGCCCTCGCATCCCCCCTCCCCGGCACGCACCTCCCCATCCCCCTCCCCGGCACGCACCTCCCCGTCCCCCTCCCCGGCACGCACCTCCCCATCCCCCTCCCCGGCAGTCATCCTCCCGTCCCCGGCACTCCCCCGGAGCCCACCCCACCCCCCACCGCACACACACAACCCTACACAGACCTCTCCCCCACACATACAGACTGCGGCCACGCCATCACCTCTCCAGCGGCCAACCCCCCCGGCCATCACCCACCTCCACGCTGGTCGGCGTAAACCTTGAGCACTGGTTGACGCTGATTTAAAGGTGTTTTGATGGGACTTCGGCCCATCCGGACGGGAGAATATCGGCAGCCCCGAAATCCATTGCCTCGCGCCCACCCGTGCCATTCTCCGAGGCGTGTGGCGTGATTGACGCCCTGCTGACTTTTCTCCCTTCGGAGAATTTGGCGGGGGCGGAATTCACGACGGCCCACGGCGATTCTCCGACCCAGTGGGGGGTCGGAGAATCTCGCCAAGAGTGTTTGCGCCGTCGTGAACGCTGTCGCGTTTCACAACGGTGCGAAACGGCCGTGGGCAGTAGCGATTCTGGCCCCCATAGGGGGCCAGCACGGTGCTGGAGCAGTTCAAGCCGCTCCAGCCTCCCTTCTCGGCACCAAATGGGTGCCGCGCTAACCCGCGAATGCGCGGGGGGGACTTCCTCAGCGCCCTGGCCCCGACGCAACATGGCGTGGGGGTTCAGGGGCCGGCCGAGTAATAAGATAGGGCCGAGGCTGGAGAGGCCGGTCCGCCGATCGGTGGGCCCCGATTGCGGGCCAGACCCCAGGCCCCCCCCCCAGCCCCCCCCCCAGCCCCCCCCCCCCTCCCCTGGTACGGGAAGGAGTGCTTCTCCCCACCTCACAGGCCGCCCCCTGACCCTACTGGCAGAGATCCCGCTGGCTGCGAGCAGGTGTGAAAGGCGCCGGCGGGACTCTGCCGTTTACGCGCGGCCGCTCGGCCCATCAAGGCCGGAGAATCGGCAGCCCAGCCGCTGACAGCGGCACATGACCGGCGCTGCGCCAAACGCGCCGGCACAAATGGCGCTGATCCTCCGCTCCTCGGAGAATCGCTCGGATCGGCGCCGCGGGAGAAAATGGCACGAACGACGATTCTCCCATACGGCACGGCCTGGGAGAATCACACCCTTAGTGTTGTCAAATGTTTATTAGTGCCTTTGGTAGTGGTGCGTTACCCCGATCACTCGTTTACATGCACATTTTCATGTGGAGGTATGGATAGTGACGGTAGAGGCTCCAACTATCTTTTCATCACATGGCTGGCTCATTCTTTGTCATTGTGTGTTGGAAGGAGTTACTGATTGACACTCAACCTGTTTGGGTACGTTATGAACACAGCCCGGGGGGAGGGGGGGGGGCGGTTAAGAAGAGCCGGCAGCGTGGAGAGGGGGTTGAAACAGTGCTGGAGGAGGTGAGATGGGTGAGTGAGCAGGGGTTATGGGGTGGTTGGGGGGGCTAGTGAGCAAAGCCAGAGGGGCAGGAGTTGTGAGCAGAGCTGAGGTGGGGGAGGAGGTTGAGCAGGGCTGTGAGAAGAGTCGGTAGTGTAGGAGTTGGGGTGAGCAGAGTACGGGTATTGGAGGAGGTGGGACAGCAGAGCAGGAGGTGCTGGCTTGCTTTCACATTCCCCAGATTCACAGTGCTGTTCTCTTGTGTAAGTTCTATACCTGCTAGGAGCAGGGCCTGAATAAACATCATAAATAACTAAAGAAGTACTAGGTTGTCAGCCACAGTTTACACACGGACGGGTCCTGACGTCACATGGGCTCCCATTAATCCATTTCTGGTGAACCACAAGTTCTAAGTTCCAGTGTATGTCAGTTCCCCATGACCTGCAGTGCCACTGCAGCCCTCTATGGCAGCGAAGATCTCAGTGGAACACTTCTGCTCGGCCTGAAAACATGATCCTGAGCTTTCTGTCACCTGCCTTTTTAATCTACATCTTACTCTCACTCTGACCTCTCGGTCCTCTGCCTCCTGCAGTGTTCCACAAAGTTCAATCCAAGCTTGAGGAACAGCACCTTAATTTAGGCACTTTACAGCCTTCTGAACTCAAGATGTGAGTTCAACTATTTCTGATCATAACCTCTGCCCCTATTTTTTTTTCTTTTCTTTGCAAGGTTTGGTTTTAGTCCAATTTTTCTCTTGTTTTTGCTTTCAAACAACAGTTGTTCATTGTTCTGCCATTCACCCCTCCTTGAAACACTTTTTGTCTTCACTAATGTCCCATTACTACTCCCTTTGCCGCCGCACCAACACTGTTTTGTCCTTTAATCTCTCCTATTTTTCACCCTATCACAGGCCTTCCCATTGTGTTCTTTTCCCACCCTACCCCTTTCACTTGTCTGAAACCTATTACATTTTACATTTTTCCCAGTTCTGATGGAAGGTTCATCAATTGAGTCCCTCTCCACAGTTGCTGCCTGATCAGTTATTTCTAGAATTTTCTGTTTTTATTACAAACCAGAGAGAGTCCTTCTGTGCATAATAAAATTGCAAAGACACATACTTTGTTCACAGATAAAACCTACAGCCACACTTAGCAAAATAGTCTTTATCAGCTCGGTCGTTTCAGTTATTGCATTATGAGCAACATGATACAATATCACGTTAATCTGGGTTACTTTTAAGAAATTTTGTAGCTAATAAGGAGTAAAGGGCTGGTGAGTTTCAACTGAAAATTCGAAATCAGCTTTCAACAGATGTTGGTCTACCTCCAATTATTATATTAACAGCCTTTAATTCACTGATTAGAGAAGAACTCATAAACCAAGTATCTATTTTGCTTCAAATATTTATTTGGAAATGAAATATTTAGTGATTTGAGGCAAGTAATTACTGTTGGATAAATTAGTGTCCTCAAATTACATTCCTCTGTTCCCTATTTCAACAGAGGCAGTAACTGTTTAAAATGTAACGGTTGCTGGTTCATTTAGAGGAGCACAATGTAATATAATTGCATTAAACATTAATATGCAAATACTATTAACAGTGATTTCTAGATGACTAGCTTAGCTGTACTTTGTAAACATAATCATTGTAAACATCAGGTGGAACAGTGGTTGGCACAGCTGCCTCACAGCACCAGGGATCCAGGTTCAATTCGGGCCTTGGGTGACTGTGTGGAGTTTGTATGTTCTCCCTGTATTTCCTCCAGGTGCTCAGGCTTCCTCCCACAGTCCAAAGATGAGCACGTTGGGTGGATTGGCCATGATCAATGCATTCTGCGGGGGAATGGGCTTAGGGCCCTCCTCTTTCGGAGGGTCGGTGCGGACTCGATGGGTCGAATGGCCTCCTTCTGCACTGTAGGGACTCTATGGATTTCCTGAAAACAACTCAGTGGAGCACAGATTTGCTCAGCTAATTGAGTTTTTAATGTCCCTCTCGGGTGTGTGACTGTGTAAATAGTTCAAATAAAGTCAAATTAAATGAACGACGCAACTATGTGGGAGATTAATGAAGTCATAAACATTTTAATTGTAGCACAACCTGTCAATCTGAAGGAGGATCCTTTAATTATTGTTGATGGTACTAACGCCTGCTCCTGCCCTCTCCAAAGGAGAAAATGTTGATTGGCCTGGGCCCCTCAGGCAATATTGTTCTCTCATAGACTGAGTAGATATTGACATTTGATCATACTGTCAGTTCATAAGTTAAAATAATAATGATTGCATCAATAATCTGGAATCTTCAGCAACAGTCTTTAAAAAGATGTCAAACTTCCAATTGATTCAGTGAGAATAATTTGTGACTAATCAGCCTGCTGTCCTATTCCACTGACAAAAGATGAACAGAATTCATTGAAACTCATTCAACATTTATCTAATGAATTAAATATTGTTTTGTTTAACATTAGTCCAAGAGGAAAATCTATAAATTGTTAGCAATGTGGAAGGTTTGTATGTTCTCCCCATGTCTGCGTGGGTTTCCTCTGGGAGTAACGATGCACAGGTTAAATGGGGTTACGGGGATAGGGCGGGGTAATGGGCCGAGGTGGGGTGCTCTTTCGGAGTGCCAGTGCAGATCCGATGGGCCAAATGGCCTCCTTCTGCATTGTGTGGATTCTATGGATATATTTCCATGGAAGTTAACAATTAAACAGTGAACTTAAATGAAAATAAAATAACAGACAAGTAACAAGACAAGCAGGCATCTAGAAGAACAATGCGATGCGATTTGACCAGTAACAAAGATTAGCAGGAATCTAGAGACATTGAGGTGCATATGGCCATATTAGAAATATTGTTTACCAGATATCAGTGGGGCTGTATAAATTATAACTTCTAAAGGCAAGGAATTTGAGAGAGGCAGTCAGTAGAATCCACTGAGGAATAGCAAAAAGACTAAACAATATATGTGCTAGCACGCTTACTGAAAATGAGGCTAGTTCTCCATCCAACAATCAGGCAGGCCAGTTCCATCTGTGATCCAAGCCAAGGAAGCCTATTTCCTCTAACATTTAGAGTCACTTCATATTGTAGATATTCTCCTCTAAAAGACACAGCTTTGTTCCTTCGCTGAACCAGGAAGAGACGTTTTCCCAGACTTGTTCACCTAAGTGATATTGTGTAATAACTATTAACCGGATTTGAGCTACAGAGTTACTAAATTTGGACGTTGCTTGGGAAAAGGGGTGTCTCAGTGAGTTCAGGGAACATGGGTATATTTTGGGAATAAGAGGCAACTTCAGATGCAACATGTGTTTAGTTATTCATATACTTAAGTGTCATAACGTATATTAGTTCATTGTGTGTTTTTTTAACTTTAATAAATATTCTGTGTTAATTGTTTGCACAACAACTAGACTGGTTACTCGCTGGCTTGGACATTGTTCCTCACATTATTCCAAACAAATATACCATTAACCAGTGTTGCAAATTACCCTTCGAGATTTTGAGACACTCTCACATATTAATATGATTTTATTATTCTCACAGTTGGAGTAAAAAAGACAAAATGAAACCTGTTAAATCAGTATAGTTAACAAATCACCCCATGTTGAAATTTAGATTGAACTGTATCAACTCTTGTACAGTTTTGTTAATTTTACTCCTTTTTGGTAATTCACATGGGTGCTTACGTGAGATTTTGAACAAACTCCCTGGCCAAACACATCTTTTTATTTTACAGCTCAGATTCCAATTTGGTCAATTTTGTTCAGAGCATGAAGATAGATGGTAATTTACATTTCCACAACCATTCTGTCTATCATCTATTGTCCTCACTATCAACATTCTGGGGGTTACCATTGCCCAGAAGCTGATCTGGACCGGCCATAAAAATACCGTGGCTAAAAGAGCAGGGCAGAGACTAGGAATCCTGCAATGAGTAACTCACTTCCTGACTCCCCAAAGGCTGTCCACCATCTACAAGGCACAATCAGGAGTGTGATGGAATACTCTCTGCTTGTCTGGATGAGTGCAGCTCCATCAACACTTGAGAAGCTCAACACCGTCCAGGACAAATCAGCCCACTTCCACAAACCTTCACTCATTCCACCATTGATGAACAATAGCAGCCGTGTGTACCATCTACAAGATACACTGCAGCTACTCACCAAGGCTCCTTCAGCAGCACATTCCAAACCTACGACTACTCCTGTCTAGAAGGACAATTGAAGCAGCACATGGGAACTTCACCTGGAAGTTCTCCTCCAATTCACTCACCACCCTGACTTGGAAATATATCACTGTTCCTTCACTGTTGCTGGCTCAAAACCCTGGCACTTCCTTCTTCAAAGCATTGTAGATGTATCTACATGACATGGACTGCAGTGGTTCAAGAAGGCAGCTCGCCACTACCTTCTAAAGGGCAATTCGTAATAAGCAATAAACACTGGCCTAACGAGCGCCATCCACAACCTCTAAATGAATAACAAAAGGATTCTATTATTTCTATGCTTCATTCTGTTCTACTCTCTTTCATCACCGAATGAAAGATTTTTCTTGGCAAACCTCAAATCATTTTCATTTTATAATAAAAGGAGACAATTTCAGCAATGTAAAATAGCATAATTAGGCATTCTCTCTTTTCAAATGCTGTGCTGTATGGTTCCTCAGTCAGGGCTGAATATTGTTCATGAATAGTTAAAGAACTTGCTAGAAAGGACAAGTAATATTTCCTCTACCACCTAATGAACATTGGAATTCTGGTCATAACAGAAAAAAAAATACATTCCAGCTTTGTCAGGAACACAATATCTGTGAATAGAAGTGACTGGTGTAAAACCACAAATTGTAAGATTTGCCCTGAATTAATATTCAGTAATGTCATAACCAATGAGCCATTTATTGTGCATACTGGCTCCCCGAAAGAGCACAGGATTCACAGGGAAAAAGGAGAGGTTGCACTACGTTTATGAGGGAACTCGCTGTGATGAATGGTTACTGTACCCTTAACACCATGTAGGTGATGCCCCTTTAAGACCGGGTTTGGAACCCTGGGGGACTCCGCCTCCGGCTCCGCCCACATGGGAGCCGTATACAAGGTGACGCCCTGTAGGCGGCACTCAGTAAGCACACGTCTCTGTAACTGGCTAGTTCTCTGCTTATTAAAGCCTTCATTTACCATTCCACACTCTCGTGTGGTTATTGAGGGTACTACAATTTAATAAGCAGACTACGTTAGGATGGATGCCGGTCTCAAGCCAGAAAAGCTCAACCTGGAAGCATGGACACCAGAGGCCAAAGACATTTTTAAGTACTGGCTCTGCTGCTTCGAGGTCTACCTGGAATCCTCGGAAGTTCCCGTCCTAGGGCCTCGCAAGCTGCGCCTACTCCATGCCCGGGGGAGCCATAGAATCTCCGCCATGATCGAGAAGGCGACAACTTACGATGAGGCGATCGAGATCCTGCAAAAGCATTTCGTCAAACCCATAAATGAGGTACATGCACAGCACCTGCTTTCTACCTGGCGGCAGCGCTCAGGGGAAACGCTGGACAAGTACGTGGAAAAGCTCACCGCGCTCGCCAGGAACTGCAACCATCAGGATGTGACGGGGGAAGTCCACATGAACCTGCACATCCGAGACGCCTATGTGTCCGGCATCCGTTCGACCTATATCAGGCAGCGACTCCTCGAAAATGGAGCTAAAGACCTTCAGGACACGGAAACGCTCGCCACCTCACTGGAAGTGGCCCGCCGCAACCTAGGCACCTACCCCGATGACCCTGCGAGCCCCCCTCGGACTGCCCCAGAATCGGCCACGCTACGGGCCTGCGCCGCCGGTGACCCGCCCAGACCGGGGGCACACCGTGCATTTTCTGTGGACAGGGCCAGCATCCACGTCAACGATGCCCGACCCGCTCCGCCATCTGCAGCGACTGCGCAAAGGGGCATTTCGCGAGGGTCTGCCTGGCCAGGTTCAAGGCCCAGAAACAAAATGCTCACCAGGCCCGAAAATCGAGCTCACAGGCCCGCAGGCCCCACAACGCGGCTGCGCACCGGCCGGACACGCCCCTTTCTGACGCGTCACCGGACTTGTGCAAGTCATGGGGCAGCCAGCTTGGTGGCGGCCATCTTCGAGACCCCACACGTGTGACCGACGGCGGCAGCCATTTTGTGAATCCGACACGGCTGAGGACTCGGACTTCCCGCAACTGGGAGCGATCACCCTCGACCAATCACGGCCAAAGCACCTGCGGACCTCCATGATGCAGGTCCAGATCAACGGGCGCGACACTCCCTGACTCTTCGACTCCGGGAGCAGTGAGAGCTTTGTCCACCCAGAAATGGTAAGGCACTGCCCCTTGCGCACCTATCCCGCTTCCCGAACCATAGCCCTCGCCTCCGGGTCCCACTCGGTCCAAATCAAGGGGTATTGTATTGCAAATCTCGCGATCCAGGGCGCCGAAAATGCTCATTTCAAGCTCTATATACTCCCTCACCTCTACGCCCCCTGCTGCTCGGTCTGAATTTCCAGTGCAGCCACCGAAGACTGACCCTGAATTTCAGCGGACACTTCTTTCCCCCCCCCCCCCACGGTATGCAGCCTTGCAACACTGAAAGTTGCACCCACCTCACTATTCGCGAACCTCACCCCCGACTGTAAGCCCGTCGCCACCAGGAGCCGGCAGTACAGTGCCCAAGATATGACTTTTATCAAGTCAGAGGTCCAGCGTTTACTTGAAGAGGGGGTCATCGAGGCTAGCAACAGCCCCTGGAGAGCACAAGCGGTGGTAGTACGGTCTGGGGAAAAGAAACTACAGCCAGACCATAAACCGCTTCACGCAGCTCGATGTGTACCCCCTTCCCCGCATAGCAGAGATGGTCAATCGGATCACTCTGTGTATTCTCCACTGTCGACCTAAAATCCGCCTACCACCAGCTCCCTATCCGACCAAATGACCACCTCTATACTGCTTCCGAAGCAGCCGGCCGGCTTTTCCACTTCCTCAGGGTCCCCTACGGCGTCACAAATGGGGTCTCCATCTTCCAGAGGGCGATGGACCAAATGGTGGACCAGTACGGATTGCGGGCTACTTACCCATACTTGGACAATGTCACCATCTGCGGCCATGATCAGCAGGACCATGACGCGAACCTTGAAAAGTTCCTCCAGACCGCCCGGGCCCTCAACCTCACCTAAAAATGCGTTTTCCACACAACCCGACTAGCCACCATCGGCTACGTCATGGAAAACGGGGTCCTAGGTCCCGACCCCGACCGCATATGCCCCCTTAAGGAACTCCCCCTCCCCCGTAGCCTCAAGGCCCTCAAACGGTGCTTGGGGCTTTTCTCCTATTACGCCCAGTGGGTCCCCAGATATGTGGACAAAGCCTGGCTACTCATAAGGACCACGACATTTCCCCTGACGGCTGAGGCCCAGTCGGCCTTCAGTTGCATCAAGGCCGACATCATCAAGACCGCTATGCACGCGGTGGACGAAACCATCCCTTTCCAGGTAGAGAGCGATGCGTCAGACATCGCTCTGGCTGCTACCCTCAACCAGGCAGGCAGGCCAGTAGCGTTCTTCTCCTGGACCCTCACCGCCTCCGAGATTCGGCACTCTGCAGTCAAAAAGGAGGCACAAGCCATTGTGGAGGCTGTGCGGCATTGGAGGCACTACCTAGCCGGTAGGAGTTTCACCCTAGTTACCGACCAATGGTCGGTAGCCTTCATGTTTGATATCGCACAACGGGGCAAAATTAAAAATGATAAAATCTTGAGGTGGAGGATCGAACTCTCCACCTACGTGTACGATATTAAGTATCAACCAGGAGAGCTCAACGAGCCCCCAGATTATCATCCAGGGGAGCTCAACAAGCCCCCAGATGCCCTGTCCCACGGCACATGCGGCAACGTGCAGGAGGATTGCCTGCGGGCCAACCACAATGACCTCTGTCACCTGGGGGTTACCCGGCTCGTCCACTTTATCAAGTCCCGCAACCTACCGTACTCCACCAAGGTCAAGGCCATGACCAGGGCTTGCCAGATCTGTGCGGAGTGCAAACCGCACTTCTACCGGCCAGACAAGGGTCGCCTTGTAAAGGCCTCGGGGCCTTTTGAGCGACTAAGCGTGGACTTCAAAGGTCCCCTCGCATCAACCAATACCTACTTCCTAACTGTCACCGACGAGTTCTCCCGTTTCCCATTCGTCGTTCCCTGTTCCGACATGACCTCGGCCACTTTCACCCTGTTTGGTTTCCCCGCTTATGTCCACAGCGACCGATGTACATCGTTCATGAGCAATGAGCTGCGTCAGTATCTGCTCAGCAAGGGCTTCGCCTCGAGCACAACAACCAGTTATAACCCGCGGGGAAACGGGCAGGTGGAGAGGGATAACGCAACAGTTTGGACGGCTGTCCTTCTGGCCCTATGGTCAAGACGTCTCCCAACCACCCGCTGGCAGGACGTCCTACCCGATGCCCTCCACTCCATTAGGTCGCTCCTCTGCACGGCCACAAATGAGATCCCTCACAACCAATTGTTTGTCTTCCCCAGGAAGTCCACCTCAGGGGTTTCGCTTCCACCTTGGCTGACGACTCCGGGACTTGTTCTTCTCCGGAGGCGCGCGAGGAGCCATAAAATGGACCCCCTGGTCAAGAGGGTCCAACTGCTACATGCAAATCCCCGCTACGCCTATGTCGCGCACCCCGATGGCAGGCAAGACACGGTTTCCCTCCGGGATCTTACACCCGCTGGTTGCCCCACTGATGCCCCCCCCTTGCGGTTTCCCTCCAGGACCTGGCACCCCCTGGACCCCCACTCCGTCGGTAGACACCGACCGCGCCTCCCCCCCTCCACAGTCCCTGCCGGTGCCGGCACCGCTACCCCCAGCCCCAACTATTCCCCCTGCCCCCCGACCCCGACCCGGATGAAAGCTCCGACCACCGTGCTCCCGGATGTACCCTCACGAAAGACATCCGTGTCTGCCGCGCCACTGCCCGAGCTGAGAAGGTCGACGAGTACGATCAGGCCGTCAAAAAGAATAGACATGTAATTCCCCTTCACCCCCGATGGACTTTGCATTTTTTTAAACAGCCGGTGAATGTGATGAATGGTTACTGTACCCTTAACACCATGTAGGTGATGCCCCTTTAAGACCGGGTTTGGAACCCTGGTGGACTCCGCCCACCAGGGAGACGTATATAAGGTGACGCCCTGTAGACGGCACTCAGTAAGCACACGTCTCTGTAGCTGGCTAGTTCTCTGCTTATTAAAGCCTTCATTTACCATTCCACACTCTCGTGTCGTTATTGAGGGTACTACACTCACAAAACCTGCTGATTTTCAAAGTGGTCAGTCCATCCCCAGTCAAAGCTGCCTGTATACTTTTAAACCGTGGACATTAGGTTTCTGGAATAAAAACTAATTGCAGCTAAATAATGTTCGGGAAACTGAAGATGGGATTGGATAACTATTTGGCAGAGAAAGTGGAAAAGAATTATTGAAAGAGATGTGTGCCACTCTCAAAACCTTTACATCCACCAGATGGACTGTGGTGTTTTACTCTACGCTACCTGATAGACGTTTGTGTTCATGTCTGTAGTTGTGGACTGTGCTTGATACATTCTCTTTTGGATGACAAACAGGATGGCCTGAAGACGTTAGTCTAAAAGTCAGATTCTCTCAAGCAATACACAGTTTTCTAATATGCTGACCACATTTTAACATTCCTGACAGCAAGTTGAAAGGCAGCCTCTGCAGCAGCTTCAGTTGCACTGATATGGCTGTCAAGCAATGGGACTGATACCATCAATATTAGCTTCCACCAGCAATTCTGGTAAATGGCCTCCATTTAAAATGTAATCTTGTCTTTCCTGTTTTCAGAAACCACAATTTTTACTTTAGTTTTAAAACTATGAGGAAAAGATACTTCACCCCAGAAGTGATTCCACTATTTATTGCCACCATTTTTGTTTTAACTAGTTTTAATGACATAGATGTCCTATGAAAATGGCATTACATTTCTTCATGGCTCTTGCACAAATGGCAAGGCAGTCAGGCTGAGTCAACATGGTTTTGTGAAAGGCAAATCATGTTGAACCAATTTATTGGAGTGATTTGAAGGCGTCAATGTGCTGTGGATAAAGAGGAACCGGTGGATGTACTGTACTTCGTTTTCCAGAAGGTTATTGTGGAAACTAAGCGCTCATGGTGCAGGGGGGTAACATACTGGCATGGATAGAAGATTGGCTGGCTACCAGGAAACAGAGACTAGCTTTTGATGTTTTTTTTTCTTGTTGGCAGGATGTACCAACTGTTGTGTCACAGGGATCAGTGCTGGGCCTCAACATTTTACAATTTATATCAATGACTTGGATGAAGGCATCAAAGGTATGGTTGCTAAATTTACTGATGACACAAAGATAGTATTACGATCCTGGAACAGACCCCAACATTTGATAGGATACCTGACAGTAACTGGAATCCCAATTTTTTTTTCAATTTGTAAAACTGTGAGGAAAGAATACTTCGCTCCAGAAGTGATTTCACAATTGCCAGTTAAATATTGCTTAACAAAAAAAAGAAACACTTTAACTTCTAACTGATACCTTTTTTTTCTTCTCTCAAGCAAAACCCATCATGGCCAAAAACTACTTTTAAATAAAGTTAGCAAACACAGGATTACTTGTCAATTTTTGGATGAAGACTTCTTGAAGAGACAGCGAGGTCTATTCAATAAACAACCTGCAGAACCCTCTTTGCCAGATTAATGCTGAATCTGACAGCTTTCTGCAGAAGCTATCAGCCCACAGCCAAACTAAACTAACTCAAAACTGACTGCCACTGTCCTGGCTCCTCCCATTAGCACATCATGTTTTCTCCACTCAAATCCTATGACCTACTTGCTTAAGTTTAAACACCATGGTCACTAAATATAAGGGGTCACACATTTAAGACAGATGAGGAGAAAGTCTTTCTCTCAGAGGTTGGAGTCTCTGGGACTCTCTTCCTCAAAAGGCAGTAGATGCAGAGTCTTTGGATATTTTTGCGGCAGAGCTAGATGGAGTCTTGCTTAACAAGGGGACAAAAGGTTATCGTGGGTACGCAGGATCGTAGGGTTGAGGTCATAATCAGGTCAGCCGTGAGCTTATTAAATGGCAAAACAGGCTCAAAGGGCTGAGTGATCAACTCCTGTTCCAAATTTGTATATTCGAAGGTACGAAAATAAGAAAGTTTGTCTGCTATATACCACACAATTTGATAACATTAACCTCACCAGGGTATTGTGGTTGACATCACACCTCACATACCATGTCCACATGCAGAAAGATCTGGACAACATTCAGACTGATAAGTAACAAGTAACACTCACAAGTAAATGTGAGAAGGAAATGGGGCATTAGGTTCAGTTTTGATCCTCAGTTCTGGACTTAACAACTTGGGCACCTGTTTCCCATCTGTCAGCATCTCACCAGGGTCATTGAGGCAAGAAGCAGGAAGAGCTTCTTTAATGAAACTGGCTGGGACTGAGACTGAAGAACTCCAGCCATGGCCAAGAAAAAGGATGCTGTTCATAACGCAACTTCTCAGGGAATGCTATCATTGCTTGACAGAGATTGGCAACTTCTTGAAAAGCATTTCACCTGCCCAGCACTTCACTCACCTTAAAAAGGAAGAGAATAATTAAAGTAAATGTTGGCCCTTTAGAGGACGATACTGGTGAGGTATTAATGGGGAATACAGATGGTGGAGGCGCTGAATCAATATTTTGCCCCGGACTTCACAGTAGAGGATAATTTTAAAAATCCAAGAACTGCAGTTAATGCAGAGTAACTTAGTGCACTAAACATCACTAAGGAGAAGGTATTGAATAAATTAATGGGACTAAAGGCACATTATTCTCTAGGACCGGATGGCCTGCACCCTCGGGTATTAAAGGAGGTGGCAGCAGAGATAGTGGATGCATTGGTTATGATATTTCAAAATTAATTGAATTCTGGGAAGGTCCCGGTGAATTGGAAATACGCTAATATGACGCCCCTATTCAAAAAGGGAGGGAGACACAAAAAATAGGAAATTAGAGACCAGATACTTTAACCTCTGTGGTGGGGAAATTGCTGGAATCAACCACTAAGGAGGAGATGACTGAATATTTGGAAAGACAAAGCTCAATCCACATTGTCAGCATGTTTTTCTGACGGGTAAGTCATGCTTGACAAACTTGAGGACGTAATCAGCAAGATGGATAATGGAGAATCTGTAGATGTGGTATATCTAGATTTCCAGAAGGCATTTGACAAGGTGCCGCATAAAATATTGATCCATAAAGTGAGATTATAGGGGTTTAGGGGTAGAATATTAGATTGGATTGAGGATTGGCTGACTGACGTAAAGCAGAGGGTCGGGTTAAATGGATCATTCTCTGGCTGGCGAACTGTAACTAGTGGGGTGCCACGGGGTTCAGTCTTTGAATTTCAATTGTTTATAATCTATATAACCGATCTGCAAGTAGGGATAGAGTGTAACATATCAAAATCTGCGGATGATACTAAAATAGGTGTGAAAGCAGGAAGTGAACAGGAGATACAGATTTTACAGACCTATAGTTAGGCTAGGAGATTGGGCCAAAATTTGGCAGAGGAGTTTATATGTGGATAAGTGTGAGGTTATCCATTTTTGCCCCAAAAAATAGTCAGGCAAATTATTATCTAAATGGTGTAGCCACTTAAAATGGCCAATTCCCGATTCAAAATGGCGAATGGCAAAGGCTGATGGGAAAGTCAGCCAACAAGACAAAAACGAGCAGCTGCAGGTTGGCTGTGTATTTACCTCTGGAAAGGCCAGACACTATCGATACCAGCAACCATCAGCATAACAAAACAACACCCATCTGCATACTAATAAGCAACATTTAGACACACAAAGCAAAACCAGACTCTTCGGCGCCAGCAGGAGCCTACACAAAAGGAGGTGAACGACCACCTCAAGACCGCCCATCGATCAGGGAACTGCTCCAGCATTGGAGAAAATCGAACCAAGCGATTGGGACAAAGTCCAATCACTTGGGACCAGGTACAGGGTCCGCCCCGAAAGGCCGGAAGCCCCTGGGGACTATAAGAATTGAGCCCCAAGTTCAAATCGCTCTCTTCTTCACCTCTTCGCTCTCTTCACGCTCTTCTTCCTGCCCGGGTCACCCAGCAACAACGAACCAACATTGAACGTGACCGGAGCAGTGAAGATCGAACCCGTAAGTCTTAATTCAACGCTCGCTACGAGATAGGCGCTCCTAGCTACCAATCTGTACCAACTTCTAATCCCACAGGCTCAGAACCCGAACGAAAGGCCATTTGTTTCCCTGGCCTGGTGGGCCAGTTCCAAGTTAAGTATAGGCCTGTTAGTTGTAGAAGTAGCTTAGACGTAGAATGTGTGCATGAGTAGCGATTACTGTGTATAATAAATGTGCTTTGATTTAAATCTTACTAATCGGTGTATTGGATTATTGATCATTACTCGGACTTGAACCACGTGGCGGTATCATAAAGATACCTGGCGGCTAAAGAGCAAAGGTAATAAAACAGAGCAATTGAACTAAGGCAAAGTTAGCAACAATGGAAAGCAGATTCAAAATGCGTCTGGGCAGAGGGATCTGGGTGTCGTTGTTCATGAATCGCAGAAAGTCTGTCTGCAGGGACAAAATGTAATAAGAAAGGCAAATGGAATGTTGCTGTTTATTGCAAAACGACTGGAATATAAAATCAGAGAAGTGTAGTTGTAATTGTATAGGCTGTTGGTGAGACCATCTGGAGTATTGTGTCCAGTTTTGGTCTCCTTAATTCAGGAAGGATGTGGTGGCAGTTCAGAGGAGGTTCATCAGATTGATCCGGGGATGATGGGGTTGACGTATGAGGAGAGGTTAAACAGTTTGGGCTTATACTTGCTGAAATTTAGAAGCATGAGGGGGGATCTGGCCGAGATATATAAAACACTAAAAGGGATTGATAAAATAAACCTAGACCAAATGTTCCCCCTGTGGGACAATCTAGAATAAGAGGTCACAGATATCGGTTGAGAGGCAGTAGATTTAAACCTGAGATGAGGAGGCACTACTTCTCGCAGAGGGTGGTGAATTTGTGGAACTCGCTGCCCCATAGTGTAGTGGAGTCTAAATCATTAAATGGTTTCAAGACGGAGATTCAGTATCGGCATCTGGGGGTGTGGCGGGGGTGGGGGGGATGCGATCACTCTCAGGCTTTAGCGGTCCTTCATGTCTCTGAGCTCCTAGGTTTAAAGAGGTCCTGTGGCTAGTGTGGTGCAGCACTTGCCGTGTCCTCCTTGATGTGCCGCTGCACGCAGTCAGGACCAGTGCCTGAAGAGGGGGAGACAGGGCCCATTGATCTTCTGGGAGCAGGGCATCAAATGGCAGCGCATCGGGGAAGACACTACCAGCCATGAATGTTCCGACATAGAACTTCCTCACTCCAGGTGTCAGAGGTCCAGAGCTGGAGAAGGTTGTGTCCCCCGGGGGACAGTTGACCGCCTGTGCCAGGTGATGCAAGAGTTGGCACCATATGTGCTGGGAAGTCACTCAGTGCCTGTAGCTCTGAAAGTTACTGCCGCTCTGAACTTTTAAGCCTGCGGATCATTTCAGGGCTGCACGGGTGGTCTGTGTGGTATTTTCCAGTCAGCAGCACACAAGTGCATCTGGTAGGTCACAGATGCGCTGTTTGCTGGGGCCCATGTGTACATCAACTTGCACCGAGACCAGGTGGCAGGTCACTGCTGGCATTTGCAGTCTCCTGGAACAGGACTTCCTTCCAGTGAAGCATATGGGTATGCATTGCCAGTGGCTGACAAGTTCTCTGTCACTGAAGGGTGATCAGTTCATCCAAAGTGCATGCCTCTTGCTAAGGTTGTGGGCTTTCTTCTCCTTCAAAGACAATTAGCTTAGTGATAGAAACTGGGTGGCATGGACAAGCTGGGCTGAATGGCCTGTTTCCATGCTGTTAAACATTTATGACTCTATGAATTATAAATGTTACAAATTGTGTTAAGAGGAGAAAAGGACAACCGTCGTAGAAGGTAACTGTGAGATATGGGTACAAAAGGTAGGGTGAGTATGGGTGATGGCTGGTCAAATTCGGTTCTTAGATGCCTGCAGAGAGATGAATGAGTGGAGTTGTAAGGTGTGTTGAGCAGAAGAATGCTGGAGAAGTCAGAATCTGGGACTTAGCACCTGAAATTATAATGCCACGCTCCTCGGGAGGTCCTGGACCCCCTTGGGTGCAGTATCTCCTCATTGGAGGGTCCACAGCTCTGCTGCTGACTTCCTTGGCCACTTGCATCCATACCTAATATGCTGGTGGGACTGATCTCTTCGCTCGCCTCACTGCAGTCCCTCAGATCCTGCAGCAATACCTCTCGGTAAGAGTAAGAGACCAGGAGTACAGCCTTCCCAGGCTTTCTCTCCAATCCTCTGCCTGCCACAGTCCCAGGCATCTGAGTGCAGTGAACCATTGTAACCTGTGCCAAGATCCATCATTAGACAGAGCATCATCCTGTCTGCTCTCTCTGATTAGCAAGGGAATCTGCAGGTGGAAAGCTAACACCATGTCTGAGCAAAGGCCACAACAAAGCCTGATCCTTCACTATTCAGGCTCAGTCATGCTAATGATATTCAGGAACTAATATACCAGAGTTTAATGCCCCACTCTTGAACTTAGTTTAAAGGTAGGGGGATGTTATTTGATTAGACTGGAAGGTGCGGGCCTCCCTTCCTTCCCTCTAATTAAGTCTGGGACAGGGAGACTTGTGAGCAGCCTTCCAACCTGGAGGCCAATTGAGGCCCTTAAGTGGGCAAGTAGTGCTCACTTAAGTGCCTTCGCCTGCTGCCACTGGTATTCAACCAGCAGTAAGCAAGGGACTCCTCATTGGAGACTTGCCAACCAGTAGTATCCTTTTATACTGTAGCATAAATTGATGTGATTGTTTGAAATTTGCCATTCTTGCATTTACCCCGGTGAATGCAACACAAAAAGCTTTGACAACATGTCAGTCTTTTCGACAATTAATTATACCCCAAAACTGGGTAATAACTCAGTTATGATTTAGTTTCTAATTATAGGAATTTACAGTATGGAAGGAGGACATTCAGCCAATTTGGCTGAACTTTGCCAGTCCTCTGGAGACGGGCTGGGTGCAGGCAAGGGCCTTAAAATGGCACGGGAAGGTGGGGTTGAAATGCTCATCATCTTCCTGATGCCATGCCATTTTGCCAGCAAGATTGTCCTCCCACTTATAGGCCAACTGAGATACTGAGGTAACCAATCAAGAGCCTCTTCCCACTAGCATATTACCAGTGGCAGTTGAGCTCTCCACAATATGGGAAAACTGACAGGTAAACCAAGCGCAGGAGTCCTTCCTATTCCGGCCCATTTTAGGTATCAGAGATATCCTGACAACAATAGCTGCCTCATGAGAAAGGATCTACCTGCTCTTGCCTGCCTATTAGTCCAGATTCCCACATATTAATTCAAAACACCTCTAAACTTCCTAACATTCAGCCTAAATTTCTATGCCCCATGGCTATGTTCCCCTCACCCAACGCCTTTCTATCCAGACTATCTAGACCCTTCCTAATGTTTTATACTTCAAATAAGTCTTCTTTCAGCCTCCTTTGTTTTAATCATGCCTGATCATTAAAATTCTCCAGTCCAGGCTGCATCCTAGTAAATGTCCTCTGTCCCTCTTTAATGTAATCATGTCTTTCCTGACATGATAATGATGTGGCGTGGTGCAGTGATTTAAACTTGATTCAGTACTCAAGCAATGAACCGCCGAGGGTGGAATTTTCTCATTTTTGGCAGCGGATGGAAAAAACAGTGTGGAAGCTGTCGGCCCCAACAGTGGCTTCCTCTGCTGTATTGTTAGAGCCATTACATCTTGCTGAAGGGGCAGGCTCTGAATGAGCTTGCCCTACCAGCAACTAAGAGGTTTTAAAAGTTCGGGGGTGCTTTTTAAAGGGCACCCCTATACAAAAAATTAAAAATAGAACTGGGGATTTAACCACTTTCAAAGACATTAAGCTTCTTAATATTTTCTCTCTCACTCTGTTAATTTTGTCTAATATTTCACACTAGTCCGCCCTGTTTGTAATATCTGTATTATCCTTCTTTTTTGGGTGAATAGAACCATACCAACACCTTCTGCCTCCATTCTCACCCTTTTGGTCATTAATAGGCCCTATTCTTTCTTTAGTGATCCTCATGCTCGTTATATTTTGATAAATAGTCTTTGGGTTTTCCATGTTTTTAGTTGCCAACATTAACGTTTCAGAGATAAAGAAAATTGTTTATATTTGGTATTAAGTACTAAATATGGCCCAATTATTATAGTCTTACCTTATTTTTTTCTTTATGCTGCTCAACTTCTTCATAATTACCTGCAGATTGGCACATACAAAAATATATTACGAGGGTCAGATTTTTAAAAAATCCATGCAAGAAATATTGCAACAATAAAATGCATTAGCCCTCTTCATCACCCGGAAGACAAAACTGACGGGGCTTGGTGTGATATACACAGAGGCCTGATTGCACTAGTTATAAAGAATGGTGGACAGAATCTTATTGAGGTGTCGGGGTTCTTGCTTGCCAGCTGGAGAACTGGTGAGAGGCCCACGCTGCCTGTTTTGGGGAACCCCTCCCTTCCCCAAACCATAAAGCCAATTAGGCAGGCCATTGATGGGCATCCCCTTAGAATCAAGACTCCAGGAGTGGAAGTCCCACCTAGTGTGAGGTGAGAGCCAATCAAGGGCCAGCAGCTCTTGTATTAGGTATTGCCACGGAGGAGGCTATGGCTGCTACTGAAAGAACACACCCTGAAGTCTCAGGATCATGGAGGATCCAGGTCACAGGTAAGTAATATGGAGGTGGGGAGGGATTTTGTGGGGTGGGTGTGTCACAGGAAGAGGGGGCTTAGAAGCAATGTCAGGGTTTGTTGCTTAGTTGGCGTGTCTCTCACCACACCCCCCCCGCCCGATGTTCAGACCCTCGATTAGGCACCAATTGCATTGATCGAGGGAATGCCCCACACCCATCACAGAGGTGACAAGCTGTCCACAGTTTTACCTGTCCTTAAATGGCAACCGGCCTATTTGATCATTTATTTGTCACTTAAAGGCCTCACTTGGTGGTGGATGGGGTTCAACAATTGGCTTTCCTGCTAAGCACTTAATTCTGGTGGTAGCAGAAAGGTGGGAGGGTTCAGGTGTACCACCACCCAGCTTAATGACCTTCCTACCTCCAAGTCCACGACCAATGTATATATTTTAAAATATATATATTTTATATATATATATATATATATATATATTTGTGTGAAACGTATGTGTTTCCCTTCCACCGGGGAGCAGTTGTGGGGATCAACTGTCAGAATCCTACGTGCACAACCAAAGTGTCCACTATTCACTCCCTACAAAGATTGATGTCCACTGCCAGGGCAAACTCAGCCTTGATGTGTAAAAGACAGGGAGATGAGAATTGGCATGAAGTCCGTAAACAAAGCCGTTGAGCTTTTCAAGTGACTCATGCTTAACCAGTACAGCAATGCCACTATATGGAATGTGCCCTTTAATTCACTCACAGGAAGTCATTTCCCTGAATTAAAAAGACACTGGGATGGAGTTTAATTACTGGAAGGTCCATCAGAAGAGTGAGCCAACTAGCCAGCTGATTAAGTTGAGGTTGACATTGTTGAAGGAACAGTTTCTTCCTCATGTGGCTCATGGTTCCTCGAGTCTAATTTCTGATAAACCTTAGTCAACTGTCCAGCACAATGAAACCTTCCAGTTCACAACATATACTCCAGGAGGACCTGAAAACAGCTGGAGAGTCTGGCCCACACCTTGTACTTTGGTTTCCAGGCAGTAGTCTGAGAACACGAAGGAAAAGATTCAAAAACAGCTTCGTCCCCACTGTTACCAGACTCCTAAACGACCCTCTTATGGACTGATCGAATTAATACTACACCCCTGTATGCTTCACCCGATGCTGGTGTCTATGTATTTACATTGTATACCTTGTGTTGCCCTATTATGTATTTTCTTTTCATGTACTAAATGAAATGTTTGAGCTGCCCACAGAAAAATACCTTTCACTGTACCTCCGTACACGTGCTAATAAACAAAACCAAAAAATGAGGTTGATTGTTGGATTACGCCTTACCAAAAGGTTTAATGTCGTCTTGCATCTCATTGTAGTCCTCTTCAGGGGTGAAAAGTCTCTCGTGGCTAGGTTCAGCAGATCTGGATGAAGGTGACCTATCTGTAGAACCATGGAGGAAATTATTGCACTTAGTCCTTTGAGCTAATTGTGCATTTTAAAATGAGAAGGACTGCTGTAGTTACCAGAGCGACACATTAGAGTTCATGCAGTTTAACTGCAGCAAGCAAATAGAGACCTTAACTTGACATCATCTGATTTTTACAAACCAATTCTAACAACCAAATTAATAAAGGTATTGTGAACAATGCTCGCACAATCCCTGTGTAATGCAATTATCAAATGAAGAAAATCTATATTCACAGTTAATGATTGTTATGATTCTGTGTGTGTTGTGGATTTACATGATTGCCAGGTGTATTCTCATAGCAGTTAAGATTTTTTTTCTTGTTTTGTGGATTCGCTCTTGAGATGTGGCCCATATTTTATTGTGCTACATTTCTTCTTTGATACTTTTTTGAGGTAATAGATTTCAAATTCAACTTACAGAAATTTAGAAACTCTGGGGATGTTTCCACTTTTGTTGAAAAAGTGGTTAACTCCCCCACTTTTTTATTCCCTCTCAGCGATCCACAGAAATCTTTAACTATACTTCCTTATTCCAATGTTACACTGTTTTCTTGACTAAAAATAGCAAAGCCTTCATAAGGCCATTTTTGCATAAAATATACAATGAGCACTCACAGAACCTAAAGCATAGTCCGCATGTGTATTAGTTCGATGGTTGGTTCACCAGTCAGACCATGGCTTTCATCTCCTTCTTTCCTGAAGAACATCAAGCACCTAAAGCTATTCCCAATTTTCCCAAACCACTGCATTTCAAGAAATACGACTATCACTCACGGCAGCTATATAGGTATCTCCATAGCAGATTCCTTTCCCATTGTCTTTACCTCCTCACCTGTGCAATCTGGCTCACCCGGTGCTATCTCCTCATGTTCACTAACTGCATTCTCTGGGATGTGTGTAACTGCACTGTTCTTTGTTAACGTTGGTGTGAGGGACACAGAATGCTGCATGTCTTCTGTTGGACTGCTGGTAATGTTGGAAAGCTGCTCGTTCAGGCCTTCAAGATATAAAAAAAAAAATTAATTGGAATGTTAGTTCCAAAAGAAATCTTCAAATGCAATTTGAATTCACAGTAATATGAATAATAATGATTTTGTGGGAATAAGCGAGAAGGGGAATATGACATAAATGCAGGGGATAGTGTGGGCTTGAAGAAACCCAATGGCTTCACTTCTTCCTGGTCCTTCATGCTCTCGCTTCCCGTAATGTCCAGTATGGCAAACATCAGCTCACTCTGCAACCTATACTGTACGATTAAGTAACTGTATGTCCTGCAGTGAAATTATATCACAATCATCTGATTTATAATAGCCTTTGGGAAAGTGAGATTCATGCCTTTCTGAAGTATGGGTATGGATGAGATGCAATGAAAGAAATGCAAGATTGTGTGAGGATGTGGCATGTAATGGTGATAATGATGTCTGGGACATTTCTGTAAGGTACGATTTTGTCAGTATGTCTGTCAGGCTGTTGCTTGACTAGTCTGTGAGACAGCGCCCCCAACTTTGACACAAACCCCCAGATGTTATTAAGGAGGATTTTACAGGGTCGTTGGGGCTGGGTTTGTCATATCGGTGCCGGATGATCGGTTTTATTCCTTTTTTGTGTTTTTGTAGCGGTTGAATACAACCGAGTGGCTTATTGGGCAATTTCAGAGGGTCTGGAGGTCTGGAGTCATGTGCAGGCCAGTCCAGACGAGGTAAGGATGACAGATTTCCTTCCCTAAAGGACATTTGTGAAATAGATGGGGTTTTACGACAATCGACAATGGTTTCATGGTCATCATTAGACTTTTAATTCCAGACATTTCATGAGTTTAAATTCCACCATCTGCCATGGTGGGATTCAAACCCGGGTCTCTAGATCATTACCCCGGGTTCCTGGATTACAAGTTCAGCGGCAATACCACAACACCACCGCCTCCCTCGTGATCACTTATGTTTTGCTTGACTGCTTACGTCTGTATTTAAGCTACTAGATGTTCCACCTTGTCCCATTGGGTGATCACTCAAATGCAAGGCACAGGCCTCAGAAAGAGTTGAAATTTTTTCTTGAGCTGAACGAATGAAGAGACGCAATGTTAACTCAGCTTGAACTAAGTGAGCACTGTGATCGCTGCACGAGGCTCCACAGCCCTACGGAAAATCTACAATGTAGTTGATAAAGCTGACAATGAAGAACTCACTGTGATCAGCAGTGCAATCTGACAGAAATGGAAACATTAACATCAAATATTGATTAATGACAGCAGCAGAATTCACACGAATAAAAACACTCTCACTTTCAACAGCGAGGCAACTGTATATACGTGATAAAATAGATATCCATCCATTTAGCTGCCAAAGCAAAAAATAAATAAAACAGCAGGAATGGTCTATGTGAGACATAGAAAAATGTGTCAATAGCAAATGATGGTGCACACTGTGGGTATAAGCCAGCCCATAATAATCAGTACATAGCATGAAAACAGGAAAAACAGCAGCAAACATTCAATAAATTAGTAACACCTTTAATAAAACCACAGCAGAACTGCCAGGCTACTACGTGACAGTAATCATAAGCTCACAAAACATTCAAGGCGCATCTAAGCAGCAACAAACAAGTTCATGCTTACTCTATACTTATACCCAGCTTTCCTGGAACTTAACTTTGTCACAGATGTAGGCATCATGTCAATGCAGGGAATAAGACTAGAAGTGTTGAGAGGCGGTAATCAGATTTGCTTACAACTTTCTTTGATTTTACAAAGCAATTATCGGAACGTAATGAATATAAATTAGTATTCCATGTTTTTATTAGTTGTCCTCAAAATATATGATGAAATATACTGTACACCATGCTTACAAGCACACAAATTAGGAGCAGGAGTAAGCCCTCGAGCCTGGTCCAATATTGAATAATTTCATGGCTGATCTGATTAGATTGTGACCTCAGCTCCACATTTCAACTATCTCCGATAACCTTTGACTCATGTTTAGTCAAGAATCTGTCGACCTCAAAAATATTAACTGATCCTGGATTGATCGCTCCCTGGAACATAGTTTCAAACATTCATGACTTTTTGAGAGAGAAACCCTTCCTCTCATCTCAGTCTTCAATGGGAGACCCCTTACTTGTAAACTAGTTCTAGATTCTCCCACAACGGATCCACAAGGGATTTTGGCATCCCCTCTGACAGGTTCGCTCAGGATATGTTTCATTATGTTTCATTAAGGTCACTTCTCAATCTTCTGAACTCCAATAGATTCAGGCCCCGCCTGTCCAACCTTTCCTCATAAGATACACCCCCATCCCTGGTATCAGTTGCATGAACCTTGTCTGAACTACTTACAAAGCTTTAATATCCCTTCTTAACAAAAAGAAAACTGTACACAGTACTCTAGATGCGACCTCACCATTGCTATGTACAACTGAAGCAAAAGATCCCAACTTCTATATTCCATTCCCCTTGCAATAAATTACAATAATCCATTTGCCTCCTGCATACTAACCTCGTGATTCACGTACCAGGACACCCAGATCTATCTGTGTCTCAGGGTTCTACAATCTCTCTCCATTTAAGTAATATGCTGCTTTTCTATTCTCCCTGCCAAAGTGAACAAGTTCACATTTCCTCACCTTACATAGCATCTGCCAAATTTTTGCCCACTCACTCTATGCCCCTTTGCAGACTCCTTGGGCTGGATTCTCCAAGCCAGCGTAAAAGCCCTGTGTTTCACCCTTGATTTTCCTGAAGAAAGTCCTGAGCGATTCTACCTTGTAGGGGCTGGCAGAGCCCCGGAGTGCTCCTCGCAGCTTTGGCTGTGGATATGGGTCCCTGTACTTCCGGTCAGGACCGTCATCCAAATTGTAGCCCCCCCCCCACCCCCGAGATCGCGCTCGCGCGCAGATCCGTTCCACCCGATCGCTCCCCTGGCCGTCCATGAGTCCCACCGCCCCCCCCCCCCCCCCCCCCACAGTGATTGAACCCCCACCAGGGCTGCCATGGACTGAGTGCGCAGCCGCCACCCGAGGTTCCCGACGGCCGATACGTAGTTAGAACCGTCGGGAACTCGGTCAGTTTTGCGCGGAGAATCGCGGGGGGGGGGGGACGGACTTGGTCAGTGGCCCCCGAGCTGCGCCACGTAGATCGCGCGCGGGCGATTCCCGAGCAATTCTCCGGGGACTGGAGAATCGCTTCAGCGGCGCCGGTCTCGATTTCCTCGTAAATGTCCATTCTCCGCCCCCACGCCAAAACCGCATTCAGCACGGGGCTGCGTAGAATCCAGCCCCTGATGACTTCTGCACAACCTACTTTCCTCCCCATCTTAGTGCAAAATATCTGTTCAATCCCTCCACCACGTCCTTACTTTCCATTATTAATTCCCCTGACTCTCTCTCTACAGGACCAACACTCACTTTACTCACTCTTTTCATTTTAAACACCTCTTACTATCTGTTTCTATATTTCTAGCTAGCTTTCTCTTGTAATTTCTCCCTCCTTGTAAATCTTTTTTGCTGATCTTTATATTCCGGCCAATCTTCTGACCTGCGACTTTGCAGAATTTTCTGTTTTTCTATCAATTCGATATACAGCGGGATTCTCCGCTGACGGGATCCTCCGCTTGGCCGGCCATGTACCCACGCCCACGTGTTTCCCGACGGTGTAGGGTGGCCGCAATGGGAAACGCATTGCCAGTTTACAGGAAGAGGATCCTGCTGTTGGCGGGGGCGCGCCACGCCCGGAAAAGGGGCTGGCGGGACGGAGAATCCACTTATTATCTTTAGCTTCTTTAGTTTGCCTCAGATGGTGTCTCCTTCCCTTAGAGTGTTTCTCGTTGGAATGCATCTTTTCTGATTATTATGAAATATCTCTTTAAATGTCAACCACTGCATTCTATACTGACTTATCCCTTCACCTAACTTTCCAGTTCAGTTTAGCCAGCTCTGTCTTCATGCCCTCATAACTGCCCTTATTTAAGTTTAAAACACTAGTCTTAGATTTATCACATTTCACTCTGAGCCGAGCATTGTCCGGAACCAAGATCAAGCTACCCCACTCCCTGTCATTCTGGTGTGCTCCATGTGCCTATCCAATAACCGCTTGAAAGTACCTAAAGTATCCGACTCCACTATCACAGTAGGCAGTCCATTCCACACCCTAACCTACCTCGGACATCCCCCCTATATCTCCCACCCGGAACCTTATAGTTAAGTGGGATAACTGAAATTATTTCATATTTGTTGATATTAAAACATACATTAATATCTTCAGAATAGACAAATTGAGTCATGACAACTCTTCTAAGCACGTTGGGAAATCTAGCCAATACAGTAAACATGATGGGATATGTAGCTAGTCCTGTGGGAAACTAGCTAAGAATTCATGATGTAAAATTCAATGACCTTCGCAGGCAGAGGTAACCGATGTTAGGGCAGTAATAGAAGATACAGGGAGGTGCTGATAGACCTGAAACACTAACAAATTCCAGGGTGAAAGTTGAGATAAAAGGAACATCTGCCCAGCATGAATTACCAGTTCATTGATTAGAAGATGTGATGTATATCTTAAAATAATTGAAGGTTGCACAAAACAGTGTGGTGCAATACGATAAACTTGTGTTGCAGATATTGGCCGGGATTCTCCAAAATCGCAGCAAAGTGTCGACGCCGACGTAAACACCGGAGTGTTTCACGGCGGTGTCAACGGGCATCTTGGCCCAGCGATTCTGCAACCCACAGGGGGCCAGCATGGCGCCGGAGTGCTTCACGCAGCTCCGGCTGCCGATACGAGCCCCAGCACTTCTGGCCGCGGGTCCGCTCATGCACGCGGCAGCCAGCTGCGGGTCCACGCATGCGCGCGGCGCCCGTTTTTGCGGCGGCCCCCGCGCAACATGGCGGAGCCCTAAAGTGGCCCGGCGCAGAAAAAGATTGTCCCCCCCCACCCCCCCACCGGAATGCACACGCCCACCGATCTGTTGCCCCCGATTGCGGGCCTGACCATCGTGGAGGCCCCCCCCCTCCCCCGGAGTCTGATCCCACCCCGCCCCCACCATGACGGCCCCGCAGCCACGACGCCGAGCTCCCGATGGGCAAAACCATACGGGACCATGCCGGCGGGACTCGGTGGGAACTCGGCCGTTCGACCGCGGAGAATCGCCGCGGAGGCCTATTTCAACGGCACCCAACCGGCGCCGCATCGACCGTGCACATGTGACTGGCGCCGATTCTCCAGTCGCCGGAGAATCACGTCTCGCCGTCAGACCCGATCGCGGGCCTTCTCCGCCCCCGCTCCGATCACGATTTCGGCACGGAAGCTCGGAGAATCCTGCGGATTGTATGAGAGAGAGAGACCCTGGGAATCAACCAAGATATTTCTCTCCCAGCATATGCTTGAATTAAAATCTTTATTTACTTGAAGCTCACAGATTCTGAATGGTTGGCCTATTGTTTTTACCACAACAGATATTTTCCAAGTTTCTTGCTCTTCCGAAATGTCATGTGCCCTTGAATATTCACGTGGGCAAGAATTGGTGCCGGTATTTACAAACATGGCCCTGATGGGGTTCACCTCGCAATAGGCCAAGGTGGTAACTCTTTCCGGGAGTTGTCCCCAAAGTCCATCGGAGGGTCACCCAACCCCCACATTGCAAATAGTATTTCTCCACCCCCACCAGAACGCTCCCTCAGAAAGCACTTAACCATTTTTGATGTGGTCCAGGAGTTGTCAATCATAGAGAGATGTTTATAAACATTGTGTTTAGTTTCACAGTTGGGTACTTGAAAGTTACTGAAGCGTGAAGGAAGATGAATTAAACAATACAGACAGCTGGGTGTGTGTGGAATCTGTCAATCACAGCCTAGTTAAAGCAATTTCACATAGATATGAATGAAAGACTTGCAGATCATAGATTGTGAGGGGGTTTAATTCCAGCTGACTTATTTTTCTCTTTCCAGGCATCTACAGGTGCTGCTTTCTCTGTCTGAGCCAGAATGTGTATTGCACAGGTGAGTGTTAAAACAGTAATTTGTTTCCACTACCTCTGTTTGGACTGCTCTCTAGCTTTGTAGTGGGTTTCCAGGCAGGGGTCTCTCTTATGCGGGGTCTCTGGTGATGATATCTGTAATCAGGGGATCACTGGTAGGGGTCTCTTTTATGGAGGGTAATTGGGGTGTCTCCATAATTGTGGGGGTCTCTGTAATTGTAATCTGTCTTATGCGGATGGTCTCCGGTGGTGGTCTCTGTACTCTGTAGTTGGGGTCTCCCTCATGGGGGAGTTTGGTGTGGGTGGGATCGGGTTACCCTCATACTGTCGGGGGGGGGGGGTGGAATTGTGTTGTGGGGGGATGTGATTTCACTGTCGGGCCGCTTGGCATTCCGATAGTGGGATTCAAGAGGGAATCCTTCGTAATCCCTGCCATGCAAAATGTGCGTGGCAAGGGATTGTGCATTGCTTCCAGATTTGCGCACCAAGTGTGACCGCAAATCAGATGCAATCCATCTCCAACCGGAGAACGTTGGGCTGGATTCTCCGTTTGAGAGACTAAGTTCCGACACTGGGACTGAATAGCGGGTGTTCCACGATCTCGATGGCTGAGCCAGTCCTGGGCAATTGAGGACATGCTAATGGGCCAGCACTCAGGCCACGTGGAGGTAGTAGATCAACATCCTGGGGGTTGCCATTGATCAAAAGCTGAACTGGACTAGCCACATTAATACTGTGGCTACATTGGCAGGTCAAAGACTAGGAATCCTACGGCGAGTAACTCACCTTCTGACCCTCCAAAGCCTGTCCACCATCTACAAGGCACAAGTCAGGAGTGTAATGGAATACTCTCCACTTGCCTGGATGAGTGCAGCTCCAACAACATTCAAGAAGCTCGACTCAAGTTCGGTAGTAGTAGCGACGTTGAAAATCTGGAGGCAGTTGCGCCAACACTTTAGGCTGGGGGCAGGGTCAAGGAAATGCCGATTCGGGGAAATCACAGATTTAAGCCAGGGAAGTGGGATGGGAGTTTTCGGAGATGGGAGGCGAAGGGAGTCAGGGCATTAAAGGATTTGTTTCTCGGGGGCTGGTTTGCGGGATTGAAGGAGCTGGGGGAGAAATATGGGTTGGGACAGGAGGAAATGTTTCGGTGTATGCAGGTCTAAGATTTCGCTCTGAAGGAGATACAGAGCTTTTCGATGGCCCCGGCCTCCACATGGTTGGAAGAGGTGCTGACAGCAGGGGGAGTGGAGAAGGGCTGGTGTTGACGATTTTTGGGGCGATTCTGGGAGAAGGGAAGGCACCGCTGGAGGGGATTAAGGCAAAGTGGGAGGAAGAGTTGGGAGGGGACAGGTGGAGGGGTTGTGTTGTGAGGTGCTACAGAGGGTAAATGCCTCAACTTTGTGTGCGAAGTTGGAGCTGATACAGCTAAAGGTGGTGTATAGGGCGCACCTCACAAAGGCGAGGATGAGCCGACTCTTTGTGGGGGTAGAGGATGTTTGTGAACGTTGCGGGGGGGGGGGGGGGGGGGCGCAAACCACGTTCATATTTTTTGGTCCTGTCCAAAGCTGGAAGGGTATTGGATTGAGGTGTTCAGGGTACTTTCGAAGGTGGTACATGTGAGGCTTGAGCCGGGTCCTCTGGAGGCCATATTTGAGGTATCGAATCGGCCAGGGTTGGAAGGAGGTGCGGGGGCAGATGTTTTAGCCTTCACCTCGCTGATTGCCTGAAGGCAGATCCTGTTGAGGTGGAGGTCAGTTTTCTCCATCCTGTGCCCTGACATGGCGGGGGGGGGATCTGTTGGAGTTTTTAACACTCGAGAAGGTGAAGTTTGAGTTGAGGGGAAGGATGGAATGGTTCTACAATTCATGGGCTTTGTTTATTATGCACTTTCAAGAAATGGACGACATTGAACATTGGGGGATGGGGGGTTGGACTGTGTATGTTGTTCGTGACTATGTCTGGGTGGATGGTGGATTCCTGAATCCTTTTCTTTGATGTTTGTATTTAAAATGTTAAGAGTTGTTTGGGGGTTGGTGGGAGGGAGGAATTGTTGGCAAGGGGATTGACATTGTATTTGTTACCGTTGATGTTTGATGGCGGGTGTAAATTTGGATGAAAATGTGAAAAAGGAGAATTAAAATATTTATTAAAATGAAGCTCAACGCAATCCAAGACAAAGCAGCTGCTTGATTGCTCCTCCTTCCACAAACATTCAAACCCTCCACCACCGACGAACAATGGCAGCCGTGTGTACCATCTACACGATGCACTGCGGTAACTCACCGAGGTTCCTCAGACAACACCTTCCAAACCCACGACCACTATCATCTAGAAGGACAGGAGCAACAGATACCCAGGAACCCCACCACCAGGTTTCCCCTCCAAGTCACGCACCACTCTGACTTGAAAATATATCGCTGCTCCTTCACTGTCACTGGAGGAACATCCTGGAACTCCCTCCCTCATAGCTCAGTGTCAAAGACTGCAGCAGTTCAAGAAGGCAACCCATCACCACCTTCTGAAGGGCAACTAGGGATAGGCAATAAATGCTGGCCTAGTCAGCGACACCCACATTCTATAAATTAATTTTTAAAAAGAAAAAAATTCCAATTCACGCTGGCATGTGATTTTATGCTTCAGGATTGGCACTCAAGAGCCTGGCGAGTAGGAGCTGCATGTAAGCATCCACTCCCCACACACTCTCATTCCAGCCAAGAAGATGCCATCCTGGAGAGCGGACTTGAGATTCACAGATGCAGAGCTGGAGATATTGCTGGATGCCATGGAGGAGAGGTGAAGTACCCTGTCCCCAGGGTGGGAAGGCGGTTGCCACCCATCAACATAAATGGGGCCTGGCGGAGGTGGTAGATGCCGTGAGCACCGAGCGCCCCATCGCAAGGACCAGGCAGCAATGCTGGAAAAAGCTGCACAATCTCCTCAGGATGTCCAGGGTGAGTCACCACCTTCGTGTCCCTGGCACCACCTCCATCCCACACATCCCCACCCCACACCCCCTACTACCACCGCCCCCCACCAGAGGGTGACCAAACCCGCATCACCCACCATGGCCAGGTTCCCCACACACAGGCCTGCAGCAGGGAATACCCTGTGCTGACCGCGTCCACGTGTCTCACACTGTGAATTATCTGTCGCCCCAGGAGAAGGCGGCCCACAAACCATTGGGAGTGGGAGAAGACCAGAGGGTGCCCTGCAGCCCCTCACCATCATGGAGCAGGGGGCGTTGGAGCTGGACGGCAGGGTGGGAGAGCAGTCACTCACAGAGACAGTGGTCGGCATGGGACAGCCAAGTGAGCCCTATTGCATTGCAACATCCCTATGGCACGTAGGTCACCCCCCCCCCCCCCCCCCGCCCCCATGCCACGCCGACCCATGATCTCACCATGCAACTTGTATTCTGTCTGGCAGGGTCACCACCAGACCATGAGGAACTGGCCAGTATCCCTCCGCCCCCAGTTGCAACCCTGCATCTCACCGGGCGACAAGGCGGGACCATCCAGGGTGGTCCAACACCCCCAACTGTAATCCCGCAACATGCCAGAGGACATGTCCGGGGATGACATTGACTTCTCGTCACTGCTGTCACCAGCACCTTCCACCATCCCAGAGACACTCACCTCGGTTGGGCACTTTAGTGAGGAGGCTCATGGGACACTATCTGGTGCACACCACATACATGCACCGGTACATCAAGTAGAGGTAGGAACTCCTGAGGGGGTGGACATCCGCCGCGCGGTCCGGCCCCAGGGATTAGCCGCCATCCAGAAGGGTCTAGCGGTCCCAACAATGTTGGAGATGCAGTCGCAGAGCCGAGGACTCCATGAGGGGATGTCAGCAACCATTCAGCGCCTGCAGGTGCAATTGGAGGAGTCCAACCGCCCGCAGGAGCAGGAGGTTGTGTCGACCATGTGTGCCACCCAGGTCAACACCGCACTGGTGGCATCCACAGTGGAGACCTTGGGTGTGAAGGTATCAGCAATGGGTCAGGATGCCCAAGTCACTCTGTGTGGACGGTGGCTGAGGCACAGGACAGGGCAGCCATGTCACAAGCAACCATGGACCAGGGGCACCTGGACATTACTACGGCAGGCCACAATCACAATGGTCCATGGTTGTGGGAGTCAAGAGCATTAGCCGGACGCTGGTCATTAAGACCATTTTACATCCTCCCACTGGCGCGCGGTCGTGAACCTTAATCCCGCTGACAGTGGGTGGTCAGAGCATTGTGCTTAGATCAGCATCCGCCACGTCCGTCAACAATCACAATGATGCGATTCTCCGCCGCATAGCGGCGGCAGGCGGCAGAGAATCCCTCCCCCCCATAGTCTCTAAATGGTGAATTCTGGCCCTTGTCTCTGTAATGGCTATCAGATCTTACAAATTTATTTCGATTTGTGCTGTTAATTCATCTGTTTTGTTGTGAATGCTATGTGCATTCAGATACAGATATAACCTCTAACCCCATCTGTTGCTGCACTCTGAGGTTTGTATGCTCTGTCCCTTCCTGCCATATTCCTTATTCCTACCTTTCTCTCTAGCCTTCCCAGACTTGATCCCTTGCCCCATTATTTAGGTTAAAGCTGTCAAGCAACAATGCAGGCATCCATGTCCTTGTTACCTGGAGATTCCAGTTCCTCAAAGCTGCCTTCTTCAAGCACAGAGCATGATGAAGTGGTCATTCTCTGTGGATAAATGAATCATTTTAGAAAACTAAATATATAATCATTTTGTTAATTGTACAGTGCAGCAAAGCAACCTGATATTGCTTTGCACCAGAAGAAATGTGCATATTTTACCTTGTTTTAGAAAAGAAACAAAATTCCACAATCAATATTCTTAATGGACTATTTCTTAATTGAGACATTTGGCCCTCCTCATCCTGAAATGTGATCTTACGATTCAAGAGTGAACTTATATTCAAATATCAATACAGCCAAGTATTTAAATGTTCATTAATAGTTTTTGTAGTATTTCACAAACAGAATAAACCATAAAATAAACAAGTCCTTCCGCTTAATTGTCCTGAGGACACACGGCATCCGGACCTGCCTGCTTAGCTTAGTAAGTCACGGAATAACCACCTGTGCTGGATGTTAACACTTCCAAAGCTCAGAAAGGCCAGTGTCTTCTCAGAGGTCTGTATACTGGGAAAGGTGAGGTGTACCTGCCTCCAGATGGGCAACACAAACCCCAAAGCTGGGCAGTTAAAGGCAGTGCACATCCAAAGCCAGAGGCCAGAGTCCCTTGACCGTCACCTGAGAAATTGGGGCATGGTGAGCATGTTGGCTCCACCGTCAGAGGCTGTTCATCCAATAGGAAACATTAGTCTGGCCTTTCACACCTTTTGTTCTCTCTGGGGACTGCCATTAGCACTCTTTTCCCTTGGTTTCTGTGGCTGTGACTCATCTTTCATTCCACACTCTACCATATAAATATCTCCCACTTTCTATGTCTTTTAGCTTTGACAAAGGGTCATCTGGACTCGAAACATTAGCTCTTGTCTCTCCCTACAGATGCTGCCAGACCTGCTAAGATTTTCCAGCATTTTCTCTTTTGGTTTCAGATTCCCGCATCATGGTAATGAATGCATCCAGCATTCACCTTGGAAGGCCGAGGCTGGCTGATCTGGTTTATTTTGTGGCAGTTGGACTATCATTAGCAAGCACATTGAGAAAGGTTTACTTAATTGTTCTCAGGTGAGGGATGATGGGTGATGTTGTGAAGGCCACAATTACTGCTCTTGTTGCAATAATATTTTGGGGTTGAGCTGACTACAACCTTTATTTGTGGAACAGAATAGCTTGTTGGGCCATTTCAGAGGGTGTAAAGAGTCAACCACATAGAAGGACTTGAGTTTAAGTGTCAATTGTTGGCCAAACCAGGTAGCTACGGCTGGGTACCTTTCTTAGACAATTGTGAACTATTTGGATCTTTACAACAATCTTTGATAATTTGTGCTGACTTTTCCTCTGGTATGAGCTCACAAATTTTCAGGTTTATTGAATTCATGCTGTTGCGGGGTTTGAACTCATATTGCTCCTAATTTTCCAACCCTTGGAAATAGCCACGTAAATTGCCGTTTCTTGGAGGGACCTATATGCAAACTGCTGTTCTTATAACCAGAAGAGGCAAGAGGAAAATATAAACAGGATGAAACCTCAAAAATATGTTCAAATTGTTTGAAATACCCGGCCTGAGGAACTGCAGGCACGGTATTTACTTAAAACCAGTTTATTTACAATATTTACATTACGTCCATAGTTACTGAGAAGGCACATCTCCTCTTATAGGTTTTTGTCTGCTGTGTGGTGCCTAGCACATGACTGACTGATGTCAATGCTACATTGTCATCTTTACCATAGATTAACATAGCAATCCTGTTAACCCTTTATATGACAAAAAATAGCTGGCTTTTAAAGCAGACCAAGGCAGGCCAGCAGCACGGTTCAATTCCCGTACCAGCCTCCCCGAACAGGCGCCGGAATGTGGCGACTAGGGGCGTTTCACAGTAACTTCATTTGAAGCCTACTTGTGACAATAAGTGATTTTCATTTTTCATCCATTGTCGTAACTTATAAATTAAATTTTAATTAGTTGGATCAAACTTAATTTAATTCCCTTTATTGCTGGATCTTGTCACAGGTTAGAATCATAGAATCATAGAAGTTTACAGCATGGAAACAGGCCCTTCGGCCCAACCAGTCCATGCCGCCCAGTTTTTACCATTAAGCTAGTCCCAGTTGCCCGCACTTGGCCCATAACCCTCTATACCCATCTTACCCATGTAACTATCTAAATGCTTTTTAAAAGACACAATTGTACCCGCCTCTACTACTACCTCTGGCAGCACATTCCAGACACTCACTACCCTCTGAGTGAAGAAATTGCCCCTCTGGGCCCTTCTGAATCTCTCCCCTCTCACCTTAAACCTATGCCCTCTAGTTTTAGACTCCCCTACCTTTGGGAAAAGATGTTGACTATCTACCTTATCTATGCCCCTCATTATTTTATAGACCTCTATAAGATCACCCTTAAGCCTCCTACGCTCCAGGGAAAAAAGTCCCAGTCTATCCAGCCTCTCCTTATAACTCAAACCATCAAGTCCCGGTAACATCCTAGTAAATCTTTTCTGCCCTCTTTCTAGTTTAATAATATCCTTTCTATAATAGGGTGACCAGAACTGCACACAGTATTCCAAGTGTGGCCGTACCAATGTTTTGTACAACTTCAACAAGACGTCCCAACTCCTGTATTCAATGTTCTGACCAATGAAACCAAGCATGCCGAATGCCTTCTTCACCACCCTGTCCACCTGCGACTCCACCTTCAAGGAGCTATGAACCTGTACTCCTAGATCTCTTTGTTCTATAACTCTCCCCAACGCCATACCATTAACTGAGTAGGTCCTGGCCTGATTCGATCTGCCAAAATGCATCACCTCACATTTATCTAAATTAAACTCCATCTGCCATTCGTCGGCCCACTGGCCTAATTGATCAAGATCCCATTGCAATCCTAGATAACCTTCTTCACTATCCACTGTGCCACCAATCTTGGTGTCATCTGCAAACTTACTAACCATGCCTCCTAAATTCTCATCCAAATCATTAATATAAATCACAAATAACAGTGGACCCAGCACCGATCCCTGAGGCACACCACTGGTCACAGGCCTCCAGTTTGAAAAACAACCCTCTACAACCACCCTCTGTCTTCTGTCGTCCAGCCAATTTTGAATCCAATTGGCAACCTCACCCTGGATCCCGTGAGCTTTAACCTTCTGCAACAACCTACCATGCGGTACCTTGTCAAAGGCTTTGCTAAAGTCCATGTAGACAACGTCTACTGCACTGCCCTCATCTACCTTCTTGGTCACCCCCTCAAAAAACTCAATCAAATTTGTGAGACATGGTTTTCCACGCACAAAGCCATGCTGACTGCCCCGAATCAGTCCTTGCCTCTCTAAATGCTTGTATAAAGCATTTGGTTGTATAAACTGTGTAATTTGTTCAGTACTCTAACTGAAGATTACATCAACACTGCAAATATAACCTAGACTTTTAAGCATCCTGAAATTCCCTATCTAACAGCACTATGAGTGTACCTACACCACGTGGGCTGCAGAGATTCAAAACGTTGCTCACCACCATCTCAAGATCAATGGTGTGATGTTCTTTGCTTTCTGGATGAGGATGGCTTTAAAGTGTAGTGTCTCACAAAGAACATCAAGCTATATTTTGAACAAAGCTCATTTATTAACACTACAACTAAACAGATTTGACTTGCTAACTAAGATATAAATACTACAAATAAAGTAAGACTATGATTCTATCGACAGAGCTTCTGAAATCACAACTACTCTCTATCCCTCTTAATCACCTACTCCCAGAATCAAGGGTATCATGTGATCCACGTGTATGCTCTTGATCACCATCTAGTGGTTGAATGCAGTCACATTAAATTGTTAACCCTTCATTTACCGTACAATATACATATTGGAGATGGATAATAAATGCTGGCCTTGCCAGCAATGCCCACATCCCATAAACAAATAAAAAAGAGAGACTGGGAGCAGACAGCAGAGGAGCGTGCTGCCAGGAGTAGAATGGTAGAAAACAGCAAGACTGCATCAGAGCAGTAAAACCTGGTCTGAGGGGAGAGCGACAGAAAAACTGAGACCAAGACTGGAGCAAATGAAAAGCATGGGGTCAAGAACAGAGAAAAGGACATTCTGTTAGACTTGTGAGTGGCATTGGTGCAAAAATCGTAAAACGTTCTTCATGAAACAGAAGCTGCTATTGGAAGGCTTGGCTGGCTGGGAAAGCACAGCAAGCGAAGCACCAAATGAGACAGGAGCTCCCAGATTTTCAGATGCAGTACTGGAGGCCTTCAAGGTTGAAATGGAAAATGGTAGAGGTACTATATTTCAACCTAGACCAGGAATCCCTCAAAGCACACCCTGAGAAGAGAATGGAAGCTGGTGGGCAGGGAGGTCCCAGACTCTGGCTCAAGAAGCCTGGCAGCAATGCCGCAAGAGGTTCAATGACCTCACATGGGTGGTGAAGGCCAGTGAACGCATCTTCAAATGATAGGCACGGTTTAATTGGAAAAAGTCAGAGGGGTAGAGGGCACTAGTGAGGCCTCTGCCCTGAGAGGGGTAGAGAAACAGGGAGAGTCTCAAAGGCCATGTTGTCCTCTGGTTGGGGGAGCTCTGCTGATCCCGTGCTCCCTCTGCAGTGGGGCAGCACTTCTGAAGAGTGCCAACACCTGTTGGGCTCTTGATTGAGTTTGGCCACGCCCATCTCCTTGATGATAAAGCTTGAGTATGAGGGTGTCCAGAGGGGTGGCCTGGGTGGGCTCCCAGATGACCAAAGGCCTTCTGAGCATTCAAAGGATACAGGCAGCACTCAGCAGTGTGAGCAGCCAGGAGCCAGTAAGTAGCACCAAAGGGGTGCGTTTAAAATACATACTGCAGCAATAGTGGTCTGAGCTAGGCCACCCTGATCTCGAGGGGGACATCCCGAGTCCACAGACCTCATACCAAGTCACTCCACACACTGCCCGGGAGACTTCCACTTGAGAGGGGTGGATCATTGCAGGTGCAACATGTTGTGTCCAAGCTGCTAATCACATTTAAATGAATGCAATTGCTGCCTTTGCATGCCCTCGCTGGCGTGGGGCGCAAACCTTGTTTTCGCCGCAGGGGAGGGACCGGAGGATGGTGCACGAATTGGCGCTGGGTGTGAACCTTGATTTTCGCCAGACGCCCGATTCTCCGCCCGATCGTGATTCAAAATTACAGCATCGTGAGGCAAAGAATCCAGCCGATACTATTTTGTACAATTTTGATCTTGCCAATGGAAGGGTTTACTTGCCCTGAAGTAGTGCAACAAAGGTTGACTAGACTAATTCTTGGAATGAGGGAATTATCCAATGGGGAAGGATTGAGTAGATTTGATCAACATTCCCTTGCGTTTTGAAGAATAAAAGCCTCATAAAGCCTAAGTGGTTCCTTGTTTAGGGTGTCTAAAACACAAGACCACAAACTCAGAATGAGGGGTGGATATTTAGGACTAAGATGAAGAAAAATCTCTTGCCATTAAGGTTTGTGAATTTTTGAAATTCTCTATCCCAAAGGAGCTGTGGATGTTGAATCATTGAATATATCCAACACAGGGTTCAATAGATTTTTTGGATACTTTGGGAACAGGATTGGGTGGCACAGTAGCACAGTGGTTAGCACTGTTGCTTCACAGCGCCAGGGTCCCAGGTTTGATTTCCAACTTGGGTCACTGTCTGTGCGGAGTCTGCACGTTCTCCCCGTGTCTGCGTGGGTTTCCTCCGGGTGCTCCAGTTTCCTCCCACAAAGTCCCGAAAGACGTGCTTGTTAGGTGAATTAGACATTCTGAATTCTCCCTTTGTGTACCTGAACAGGGGTGAAATTCTCCGGTATCGGCGTGATATCCGCCGACCGGCGCCAAAAACGGCGCAAATCAGTCGGGCATCGCGCCGCCCTGAAGGTGCGGAATCCTACGCATCTTGGGGGGCCGAGCCCTAACCTTGAGGGGCTAGGCCCACGCCGGACTGATTTCCGCCCCGCCAGCTGGCAGAAGTGCCCCGCCACCTGGCGTGGAAATGACATTGCCGGGCGGCACATGCGCGGGAGCGTTAGCGGCCGCTCACGGCATCCCCGTGCATGCACTGTGGAGAGCGTCTCTTCCGCCTCCGCCATGGTGGAGACCGTGGCGAAGGCAGAAGGAAAAGAGTGCCCCCACGGCACAGGCCCGCCCGCGGATTGGTGGGCCCCGATCGCGAGCAAGGCCACCGTGAGGGCACCCCCCAGGGCCAGATCGCCCCGTGCCCCCCCCCCAGGACCCCGGAGCCCGCCCGCGCCGCCTTGTCCCGCCGGTAAGGTAGATGGTTTAATCCACGCCGGCGGGACAGGCATTCTAGCAGCGGGACTTTGGCCCGTCCGGGCCGGAGAATCGCGGGGGGGGGGGGGGGGGCGCCAACCGATGCGGCGCGATTCTCCGGTGCCGGAGAATTCGGCAACCGGCGGGGTCGGGATTCACGCCAGCCCCCAGCGATTCTCCGACCTGGCGGGGGGTCTGAGAATCTCGCCGTCCGGAGTGTGGAGACTAGGGGATTTTCACCGTAACTTGATTGTGTTAATGTAAGCCTACTTGGGACACTAATAAAGATTATTGTTATTATAGGAGACTCAGCAAGTAAGAGAAACTGCAGTAAAAGATTAGCAATAGGGCCGGATTTTCCGTTCCTGAGACGGTGAGCAGGATTGTCCAATTGCCGATGCCGAAATCACATTCGGCAATTGGCTGGAGAATCCCCTTTGACGCAGAAATCGGGGGCAGTGCCGGTTTTTGGATGCTCCGCCCCCTCGAAAACAGCATCATTGGTGAGTACGCCGCACAACGTTGTGACGGCGTCAGGACGTCACCTGAAGACCCTCCCCCGAAGCTAACTTCCCGTCGGCGTGGATCACTTGTGGCCTGAGGTTTCGTCAGCCTTGCGTGGCGGCAAGGACTGTGTCCAGTGCCGCCACAGTCGGGCAACCCGGAGACGGATCTTGTTAATATGGATGAACCTGAAGCCCCCGAGTGTAGAGACCTCGGTTAGTGACTTTTTAAAAATAAAATTAGAATATCCAATTCATTTTTTCCAATTAAGGGGCAATTTAGCGTGGCCAATCCACCTAGCCTGCACATCTTTGGGTTTTGGGGGCAAAACCCACGCAAACACGGGGAGAACGTGCAAACTCCATACGGACCGTGACCCAGAGCCGGGATCGAACCTGGGACCTCGGCGCCGTGAGGCAGCAGGGCTAACCCACTGCGCCACCGTGCTGCCACGGGGTTAGTGACATGGCTGGGTTTCTTAGTCTCGAGAACAGAAAGTTTGCCTTAAGAGGGTCAATGGTCGGGTTCACCCGGAGGTGGCAGCCGTTCGTCGACTTTCTCAGGGAAAATTAAAATGTATGACTTTGGTTCCGCCACATTTGGAATATTGCATACAGTTCTGGTCGCCACATTACCAAAAGGATGTGGATGCTTTGGAGAAGGTGCAGAGGAGGTTCACCAGGATGTTGCCTGGTATGGAGGGCGCTAGCTGTGAAGAGAGGTTGAGTAGATGAGGATTATTTTCATTAGAAAGATGGAGGTTGAGGGGGGACCTCATTGAGGTCTACAAAATCATGAGAGGTATAGACAGGGTGGATAGCAAGGAGCTTTTTCCCCAGAGTGGCGGACTCAATTACTAGGGGTCATGAGTTCAAGGTGAGAGGGGAAAAGTTTAAGGGGGATATGCGTGGAAAGTTCTTTACGCAGAGGGTGGTGGGTGCCTGGAACGCATTGCCGGCGGAGGTGGTAGAGGCGGGCACAGTAGCGGCATTTAAGATGTATCTAGACAGATACATAAATGGGCAGGGAGCAGAGGGATACAGATCCTTAGAAAATAGGCGACAGTTTTTGATAGAGGATCTGGATCGGCGCAGACTTGGAGGGCCGAAGGACCTGTTCCTGTGCTGCAATTTTTCTTTGTTCTTCTTTGTTCTTTGTCAGCAGATGCAATATTCCAAGGGGCGGGTGGGGGGGGGATTGTTGTTTTATGGTTCGGTGTGTGAAGATTGGGATGGGGGGGTGGGGAAATGTTTATTATACAATGATGATGTCATTGTTAATGTTATTTGTATAAAATTTTCAAATACCTTAATAAAAATATTTTTAAAAAATAAATAAATAACTGCAACAAAAAGTAGAGGGTGGCACGGTGGCTCAGTGGTTAGCACTGCTGCCTACAGCCCCGAGGACCTTGGTTCGATCCCAGCCCTGGGTCACGATCTGTGTGGAATTTGCACATTCTCCTCGTGTCTGCGTGGGTTTCACCCCCACAACCCAAAGATGTGCAGGGTAGGTGGATTGGCCACATTAAATTGCCCCTCAATTGGAAAAACATAATTGGGTGCTCTAAATTTAAGGAGAAAAAGTGGCAACTTTAAGAACGAACGACAGATGGCTTGGTGTGCGAAGGGAAGGGATGTTTTGCACTGAATATTCTAAAAAAGGAAAACAGGAGTTTAAGATGCATGTCGAGTCCTGAGGGCTGCAACGTGTCCAACCACAAGATGGGCTGCTGCTCCTCCAGCTTGCATCGGCTTCACTGGAGCATTCCGGCTGTCCAAGGATGGACATGTGAGAATGAGAGCAAGATGCGGAGTTAAAACGGCAAACAATAGGAAAATTGGAGTCATGCTTGCGGACTGAGTGAAGCTGTTCCGCAAAGCGATCATACATGACTTGAACAGAAAACCCTGTTGTTCTCCTGATAGATGCTGGCAGTTTGCTGAGATTTTCCAGCATCCCCTGTTCTTGTTTCAGATTCCAGCATCCGCAGTATTTCACTTATTTTTCCTTTTTCTCATATTTACAATGTTAGAGTCGTAGCGGTGACATATAGTGCGACCTTTTATTTCCCCAGGGACATTTCTAATTGGAAATACAACCTACACTGCCTTTAGAGCATGTTAATCACAATTGAAGCATTAATTTTGACCATATATTTATTTAGCAGTAATTACCAAGATGAGTGTTGGATGTGGGGTGGAGACCAATTCATTCATTCAGAATTTACTTGCAGTTTAAGCTTTTTTATCATCCTTCAGTAATATCCAAATTTAAATATTTATAGAAAATATTTTTTGCAGCTATTAACTGATGGAAAATGGGTGTATTTTGAAAATTATGAAGAACATTGAGTGTTCCAGAATTTAATTGATCCATACAAAAAATAATTAAAATGTTATATTAGCAGCTGATTCATATCCTGGCTGTAATTTAATCCAGCTATGATCTCAATGCTACATTATGATTTTATTATATTATGTGAGGCATTAGAAATTAGACGATTTTCTTTGGATAGGTATACAACTGCAAGCTGTCACAAATTATCTCAGAAGAATTAGTAACAGCTATCTCTATTGAAATAAAGCTGCATAATGGAAATTGTTCTCAAAATTGAACAGGGTAGTGCATCGGTAATACAAAAATAATGGGGCGCGATTCAGTGGCTTCATTGCCCTCGAGCGAGAGCACGACAAGGCTGGTAAATAGTGGGAGCGGCCAAAAACGAGAACCGTGCTGGGCGCCAAACAGTTTAAGATGAAACTGGCCCACTCCCGTAGGTGATATCGAGATCCCGTCGTAGCATGGCGAGCAACCAATAATCAGCACTTAAGCCCGATTACCATGCAATTAACAGGAGCGACCCCATATCCAACGGCCTCCCATGGTCTAATCACCTTCGCAGCAAGTGGTCACGCGGGCGCCGATTAGTACTCCTTTTAAAAATGTGAACCTGGCAGAAGTGCTTCTGTGGGGAGCCGAGGAGGTGAGTAGCCACCTTTGCTCACAGGCAAAGAGCCCGGGAGTACTGGGATTGCCACCCCTGTGCTCGGAGGGGGTGGGGCGACAACCGGGGTGGGCGGTCTAGACTCAGTTGGGGTGCGTCACTGCTAGGGGTGCAACCGTGCGCGGGTCCACCATGCCAACCACTGGATCATGTGCCACCCAGGGTGGGGTTGATGACCCAAGGTGTACAGGCAGATGACAGACAGCACGCGGAGCAGGAGGCTCCGCCTGAACACCCAGATGGTGCAACACCGATGCGGACTTGGCAATGCATGGAGGAGAAAGACACCCAATCCCGGTGGCCATCAAGATCACCACAGTCCTGAGCTTTTGTGCCTCAAAATCATTCCCGGGCTCGAGCAGGGACTTTTGTGGCATTACTCAAGCTACAGCCCACAGGTACGACTGACAGGTCAAAGATGCTCAGTTTGCCCAGGCAAACTATATAAACTTGAACATGAACCAAGCCCAACATGATGCCCGGGCAGCAGGATTCTCTGCCATCGCCAGGATGCCCCAGGACCAGGGGCTAATAGATGGCACGCATGTCGCCTTGCGCGCACCGGGCCGTCTGGGATTGCCTTATGTCAACAGAGACAGGATCCACTCCCTGAACATCCAGCTCATGTGCGACCACCACCTTCAGATCATGCATGTGTGTGCCATTTCTCAGTGAGTGTGCACGGCAGTTAAATCCTGGGGCAGTCAGACATCCCCTGATCGTCTCAACATGGTTCCCTGGTACGTCTAGATGTTGAACTCTAATCTGTGCTTTTTGGTGTTTTCTCTGGGTGATGGACGGTTACTGCCTTATCATCATGTAAGGTGATGTCCCCTTTAAGACCGGGCTTGGAACCCTGGGGACTCCGCCCATCTGTGAGCCATATATAAAGGGCTGCCTCATGGGCTGTGTAGCAGTCAGCACTTGTCTCAGCTCTAACATAGTTCTTAGTCTAATAAAGCCTTCTTGACAGTTTAATCTCGAAGCTTCGTTATTGCGGGTACCTCAATTTATTAGACTAAACTAGATCAGGATGGACGCAGGCCTAAAACCAGAGAAGCTCAATCTGGAAGCACGAACACCGGAGGCGAAGGAAATTTTTAAATACTGGCTGCGGTGCTTCGAGGCCTACCTGGACTCCGCAGAGACTCCCATCCGGGGCCACACAAGCTGCGTCTACTCCACGCCCGGGTGAGTCACAGAATCTCCGCCACGCTCGAAAAGGTGACGACTTATGATGAGGCGGTCGAGTTACTCCGCAAGCGGTTTGTCAAACCCATCAATGAGGTGCACGCACGGCATCTGCTCTCTACCTGCCGGCAGCGCTCGGGGGAATCGCTAGACAGGTTTGTTGAGAAACTCACCGTGCTTGCCAGGGACTGTGACCATCAGGATGTGACAGGTAAAGTCCATATGAACCTGCACATCAGAGACGCTTTTGAGTCCGGCATCCGCTCGACCTACATCCGGCAGCGGCTGCTCGAAAATGGGACAAATGACCTCCAGGACACGCTAATGCTCGCCTCCTCGCTGGAGATGGCCCGACATAACTTGCGTACGTACCCCGCGGACTCTGCGTGCCCCCCCGGACTTCCTCAGACTCAGCCGTATTACAGACCTGCGCTACTCGGCGACCCGCCTCACCATGGGGGCACACCGTGCTACTTCTGCGGACAGGGCCAGCACCCACGCCCACACTGCCCAGCCCGCTCCGCGATCTGCCGTGACTGCGGGAAGAAAGGGCATTTTGCGAGGGTCTGCCTGGCCAGACCCAGGGGCCAGAAAAACAAAGAACAGCCGGCCCGAAAATCAGGCTCTCAGGCCCGCAGGCCTCGCAATACTGCTGCGCACCGACCCGACACGCCCCCTTCTGACGCATCATCAGCTTTGTGCGAATCATGGGAGCAGCCATCTTGTCGGCGGCCATCTTCTCGACCCGACACGTGCGACCGACGGCGGCGGCCATTTTACGAGTCCGACTCGGCTGAGGACTCCGACTACCCGCGAGTGGGTGCGATCACCCTCGACCAAACTCGGCCAAAGCACCTGCAGAACTCCATGATGCAGGTCCAGGTCAACGGGCACGACACTGCATGCCTCTTCGACTCCGGGAGCACGCAGAGCTTTATCCACCCTGAAACCCAGCCCGCATCCCAAACCATAGCCCTCGCATCTGGGTCCCACTTGGTGCAAATCAAGGGGTACTGTATTGCGGATCTCTCGATCCAGGGCGCCAAATACACCAGTTTCAAATTTTATATCCTCCCTCACCTCTGTGCCCCCCTGCTGCTCGGACTGGATTTCCAGTGCAGCCACCGAAGCTTGACACTGAAGTTCGGCAAACCCTTGCCCCCCCTCACGGTGTGCTGCCTTGCGACACTGAAAGTCGCACCCCCCTCGCTATTCGCGAACCTCACTCCCGACTGTAAGCCCGTCGCCACCAGGAGCCGGCGCTACAGTGTCCAAGATATGGCTTTTATCAAGTCAGAGGTCCAGCGTTTACTGGGAGAGAGGGTCATCGAGGCTAGCAACACCCCTTGGAGAGCGCAAGTGGTGGTAGTCCGGTCCGGGGAGAAGAAACGGATGGTCGTGGATTATAGCCAGACCATAAACCGATTCACGCAGCTTGATGCGTACCCCCTTCCTCGCATCGCGGAAATGGTAAATTGGATCGCCCAAGACCGAGTCTTTTCCACGATCGACCTCAAATCCGCCTACCACCAGCTCCCCATCCGACCAAAAGACCGCCCCTATACTGCTTTCGAAGCAGCCGGCTGGCTCTTCCACTTCCTCAGGGTCCCCTTCGGTGTCACAAATGGGGTCTCCGTCTTTCAAAGGGCGATGGACCAAATGGTGGACCAGTACGGTTTGCGGGCTACATACCCGTACTTGGACAATGTCACCATCTGCAGCCATGACCAGCAGGACCATGACGCTAACCTCAAAAAGTTCCTCCAGACCGCCCGAGCCCTTAATCTGACCTATAACGAGGGCAAATGCGTTTTCCACACCACCCGGCTGGCCATCCTCGGCTATGTCGTGGAAGACGGGGTCCTAGGTCCCGACCCCGAATGCATGCGCCCCCTTAAGGAACTCCCTCTCCCCCGCAGCCTCAAGGCCCTCAAACGATTCTTGGGGCTTTTCTCCTATTACGCCCAGTAGATCCCCAAGTATGCGGACAAAGCCCGCCCACTCCTAAAGACCACCATTTTTCCCCTCTCGGGAATTCCCCTCTCCCCTCAATTGGTCTTCAACCGCATCAAGGCCGACATCATCAAGGCCGCTATGCACGCGGTGGACGAAACCATCCCTTTCCAGGTAGAGAGCAATGCATCAGACATCGCCCTGGCTGCTACCCTCAATCAGGAAGGCAGACCAGTAGCGTTCTTCTCCCGAACCCTCACCGCCTCCGAGGTTCGACACTCTGCAGTCGAAAAGGAGGCACAAGCCATTGTGGAGGCTGTGCGGCGCTGGAGACACTACCTCGCCGGTAGGAGGTTTACCCTCGTCACCGACCAACAGTCAGTCGCCTATATGTTCGATAACACGCAACGGGGCAAAATAAAAAAACGATAAAATTTTGAGGTGGAGGATCGAACTCTCCACCTACTCATACGATATCAAGTATCGTCCAGGGGAGCTCAACGAGCCCCCAGATGCCCTGTCCCGCGGCACATGCGCCAACGTGCAGGAGGACCGCCTGCAAGCCATCCACAATGACCTCTGCCACCCAGGGGTTACCCGGCTCGTCCATTTTATCAAGTCCCGCAACCTACCTTACTCAACCAAGAAGGTCAAGGCCATGGTCAGGGCCTGCCAGGTCTGTGCGGAGTGCAAACCGCATTTCTATCGGCCAGACAAGGTTCGGCTCGTGAAGGCCTCGGGTCCCTTTGAGCGACTAAGCGTGGACTTCAAGGGGCCCCTCCCGTCCACCAATCGTTATGCCTATTTCCTCACCGTGATCCATGAGTTCTCCCGTTTCCCATTCGCCATTCCCTGCACCGACATGACCTCAGCCACGGTGATTAAGGCACTGCACAGCATCTTCACCCTGTTCGGTTTCCCCGCTTATATCCACAGTGACCGGGGTACATCGTTCATGAGCGATGAACTGCGTCAGTATCTGCCCAGCAAGAGCATCGCCTCGAGCAGAACGACCAGCTATAACCCACGGGGAAACGGGCAGGTGGAGAGGGAGAACGCGATAGTGTGGAAGGCTGTCCTTCTGGCCCTGCGGTCGAGTCGTCTCCCAACCACCCGCTGGCAGGAGGTCCAACCCGGTGCCATCCACTCCATTAGGTCACTCCTCTGCACGGCCACGAATGAGACCCCTCACAACCGATTGTTTGTCTTCCCCAGGAAGTCTACCTCCGGGGTCTCGCTTTCACCTTGGCTGATGGCTCCGGGACCAGTTCTTCTCCAGAGGGAAGCGAGGAGCCATAAAACGGACCCCCTGGTCGAAAGGGTCCTGCTGCTCCACGCCAACCCCAGTTATGCCTACGTTGAGTACCCCGATGGCAGGCAAAATACGGTTTCCCTCCGGGATCTGGCACCCGCTGGATCCCCCACCACAGGCGCCCCTTCCCGCACCGCTCCCCTGCAGGACCCGGCGCCCCCTTCAACACACCCCCTTCCGACCCTACCCCCCGTTGGTGAGCACCTACCGCACCCCCCCTTGCGCCCTTTTACACACCCCGCTGGCGCCGGCACCGCTCCCCCCGGCCCTGCCTAGTCCCCCTACCCCGACCCGGACCGAAGCTGCGACGGTTGTGCTCCCGGATGTGCCCTCAACCGGGACGTCCGTGCCCGCCGCACCACCGCCTTAATTGAGGAGGTCACTGAGGACGATCCGGCCACCGAGACGGATGGACCTATGATGGCACTTCACCCCCGTCGGACTCTTTTTAAACAGGGGTTGAATGTGATGAACGGTTACTGCCTTATCATCATGTAAGGTGATGTCCCCTTTTAAGACCGGGCTTGGAACCCTGGGGACTCCGCCTCTGGCTACGCCCATCTGTGAGCCATATATAAAGGGCTGCCTCATGGGCTGTGTAGCAGTCAACACTTGTCTCAGCTCTAACATAGTTCTTAGTCTAATAAAGCCTTCTTTACAGTTTAATCTCTAAGCTTCGTTATTGAGGGTACCTCACTCTGGTTGAGACTAGTTGGACCAAGATTTATCCTTCAACTTACAACGGTTCATCGACAATACTGAGACAGTAATCAGACAGTAATCACACAACAGTTCATCGACAATACTGAGACAGTAATCAGACAGTAATCACACAACAGTTCATCGACAATACTGAGACAGTAATCAGACAGTAATCACACAACAGTTCATCGACAATACTGAGACAGTAATCAGACAGTAATCACACAACAGTTCATCGACAATACTGAGACAGTAATCAGACAGTAATCACACAATGGTTCATCGACAATACCGAGACAGTAATCAGACAGTAATCACACAATGGTTCATCGACAATACCGAGACAGTAATCACATAACGGTACATCGACAATACCGAGACATAAATCACATAACGGTTCATCGACAATACTGAGACAGTAATCAGACAGCAATCACACAATGGTTCATCGACAATACCGAGACAGTAATCACATAACGGTTCATCGACAATACCGAGACAGTAATCACACAACGGTTCATCGACAATACTGAGACAGTAATCAGACAGTAATCACACAATGGTTCATCGACAATACCGAGACAGTAATCACATAACGGTTCATCGACAATACCGAGACAGTAATCAGACAGCAATCACACAACGGTTCATCGACAATACCGAGACAGTAATCAGACAGTAATCACACAACAGTTCATCGACAATACCGAGACTGTAATCAGACAGTAATCACACAACAGTTCATCGACAATACTGAGACAGTAATCACACAGTAATCACACAACGGTTCATCGACAATACTGAGACAGTAATCAGACAGTAATCGCACAACGGTTCATCGACAATACCGAGACAGTAGTCACACAACGGTTATTCGACAATACTGAGACAGTAATCAGACAGTAATCACACAAAGGTTCATCGACAATACCGAGACAGTAATTAGACAGTAATCACACAACGGTTCATCGACAATACCGAGACAGTAATCACACAAAGGTTCATCGACAATACCGAGACAGTAATCAGACAGCAATCACACAACGGTTCATCGACAATACTGAGACAGTAATCAGACAGTAATCACACAACAGTTCATCGACAATACTGAGACAGTAATCAGACAGTAATCACACAACGGTTCATCGACAATACCGAGACAGTAATCACGCAATGGTTCATCGACAATACCGAGACAGTAATCAGACAATAATCACACAACGGTTCATCGACAATACCGAGACAGTAATCACGCAATGGTTCATCGACAATACCGAGACAGTAATCAGACAGCAATCACACAACGGTTCATCGACAATACTGAGACAGTAATCAGACAGTAATCACACAACGGTTATTCGACAATACCGAGACTGTAATCAGGCAGTAATCGCACAACGGTTCATCGACAATACCGAGACAGTAATCAGACAACAGTTCATCGACAATACCGAGACTGTAATCAGACAGTAATCACACAACGGTTATTCGACAATACCGAGACTGTAATCAGGCAGTAATCGCACAACGGTTCATCGACAATACCGAGACTGTGATCAGAGAGTAAAAGCACAACGGTTCATCGACAATACCGGGACAGTAATCAGACAGTAATCACACAACGGTTCATCGACAATACCGAGACTGTAATCAGACAGTAATCGCACAACGGTTCATCGACAATACCGAGACTCTAATCAGACAGTAATCGAACAATGGTTCATCGACAATACCGAGACTGTAATCAGACAGTAATCACACAATGGTTCATCGACAATACCGAGACAGTAATCACACAACGGATCATCAACAATACCGAGACAGTAATCAGACAGTAATCGCACAACGGTTCATCGACAATACCGAGACAGTAATCACACAACGGATCATCGACAATACCGAGACAGTAATCAGACAGTAATCGCACAACGCTTATTCGGCAATACTGAGACAGTAATCAGACAGTAATAACACAACGGATCATCGACAATACCGAGACAGTAATCAGACAGTAATCGCACAACGCTTATTCGGCAATACTGAGACAGTAATCAGACAGTAATCACACAACAGTTCATCGACAATACCAAGACTGTAATCAGGCAGTAATCGCACAACGGTTCATCGACAATACCGAGACTGTGATCAGACAGTAATAACACAACGGTTCATCGACAAGACCGAGACAGTAATCACACAACAGTCCATCGACAATACCGAGACTGTAATCAGACCGTAATCGCACAACGGTTCATCGACAATACCGAGACAGTAATCACACAACGGATCATCGACAATACCGAGACGGTAATCAGACAGTAATCGCACAATGGATATTCAACAATACTGAGACAGTAATCAGACAGTAATCGCACAACGGTTCATCGACAATACCGAGGCAGTAATCAGACAGTAATCACACAACGGTTCCTCGACAATACCGAGACAGTAATCAGACAGTAATCACACAACAGTTCATCGACAATACAGAGACTGTAATCAGACAGTAATCACACAACGGTTCATCGACAATACTGAGACAGTAATCAGACAGTAATCGCACAACGGTTCATCGACAATACTGAGACAGTAATCAGACAGTAATCGCACAACGGTTAGTCAGCAATACTGAGACAGTAATCAGGCAGTAATTGCACAATGGTTCATCGACAATACCGAGACTGTAATCAGACAGTAATAACACAACGGTTCATCGACAATACCGAGACAGTAACCAGACAGTAATCACACAACAGTTCATCGACAATACCGAGACTGTAATCAGACAGTAATCGCACAACGGTTCATCGACAATACCGAGACAGTAATCACACAACGGATCATCGACAATACCGAGACAGTAATCAGACAGTAATCGCACAATGGTTATTCGACAATACTGAGACAGTAATCAGACAGTAATCGCACAACGGTTCATCGACAATACCGAGGCAGTAATCACACAGTAATCACACAACGGTTCATCGACAATACCAAGACAGTAATCACACAACAGTTCATCGACAATACCGAGACAGTAATCAGACAGAAATCGCACAATGGTTCATCGACAATACCAAGACAGTAATCAGACAGTAATCACACAACGGTTATTCGACAATACTGAGACAATAATCAGACAGTAATCACACAACAGTTCATCGACAATACCGAGTCTGTAATCAGACAGTAATCACACAACGGTTCATCGACAATACTGAGACAGTAATCAGACAGTAATCACACAACGGTTCATCAACAATACCGAGACAGTAATCAGACAGTAATCACACAACAGTTCATCGACAATACCGAGACTGTAATCAGACAATAATCACACAACGGTTCATCGAGAATACCAAGACAGTAATCAGACAGTAATCACACAACAGTTCATCGACAATACCGAGACAGTAATCACTCAACGGTTCATCGACAATACTGAGACAGTAATCAGACAGTAATCACACAAAGGTTCATCGACAATACTGAGACAGTAATCAGACAGTAATCACACAACGGTTCATCGACAATACTGAGACAGTAATCAGACAGTAATCACACAACAGTTCATCGACAATACTGAGACAGTAATCAGACAGTAATCACACAATGGTTCATCGACAATACCGAGACAGTAATCAGACAGTAATCACACAATGGTTCATCGACAATACCGAGACAGTAATCACATAACGGTTCATTGACAATACCGAGACATAAATCACATAACGGTTCATCGACAATACTGAGACAGTAATCAGACAGCAATCACACAATGGTTCATCGACAATACCGAGACAGTAATCACATAACGGTTCATCGACAATACCGAGACAGTAATCACACAACGGTTCATCGACAATACTGAGACAGTAATCAGACAGTAATCACACAATGGTTCATCGACAATACCGAGACAGTAATCACATAACGGTTCATCGACAATACCGAGACAGTAATCAGACAGTAATCACACAACAGTTCATCGACAATACCGAGACTGTAATCACATAACGGTTCATCGACAATACTGAGACAGTAATCAGACAGTAATCGCACAACGGTTCATCGACAATACCGAGACAGTAGTCACACAACGGTTATTCGACAATACTGAGACAGTAATCAGACAGTAATCACACAAAGGTTCATCGACAATACCGAGACAGTAATTAGACAGTAATCACACAACGGTTCATCGACAATACCGAGACAGTAATCACACAATGGTTCATCGACAATACCGAGACAGTAATCAGACAATAATCACACAACGGTTCATCGACAATACCGAGACAGTAATCACACAACGGTTCATCGACAATACCGAGACAGTAATCAGACAGTAATCACACAACGGTTCATCGACAATACCGAGACAGTAATCACGCAATGGTTCATCGACAATACCGAGACAGTAATCAGACAATAATCACACAACGGTTCATCGACAATACCGAGACAGTAATCACGCAATGGTTCATCGACAATACCGAGACAGTAATCAGACAGCAATCACACAACGGTTCATCGACAATACTGAGACAGTAATCAGACAGTAATCACACAACAGTTCATCGACAATACCGAGACTGTAATCAGACAGTAATCACACAACGGTTATTCGACAATACCGAGACTGTAATCAGGCAGTAATCGCACAACGGTTCATCGACAATACCGAGACTGTGATCAGAGAGTAAAAGCACAACGGTTCATCGACAATACCGGGACAGTAATCAGACAGTAATCACACAACGGTTCATCGACAATACCGAGACTGTAATCAGACAGTAATCGCACAACGGTTCATCGACAATACCGAGACTCTAATCAGACAGTAATCGAACAATGGTTCATCGACAATACCGAGACTGTAATCAGACAGTAATCACACAATGGTTCATCGACAATACCGAGACAGTAATCACACAACGGATCATCAACAATACCGAGACAGTAATCAGACAGTAATCGCACAACGGTTCATCGACAATACCGAGACAGTAATCAGACAGTAATCGCACAACGCTTATTCGGCAATACTGAGACAGTAATCAGACAGTAATAACACAACGGATCATCGACAATACCGAGACAGTAATCAGACAGTAATCGCACAACGCTTATTCGGCAATACTGAGACAGTAATCAGACAGTAATCACACAACAGTTCATCGACAATACCGAGACTGTAATCAGGCAGTAATCGCACAACGGTTCATCGACAATACCGAGACTGTGATCAGACAGTAATAACACAACGGTTCATCGACAAGACCGAGACAGTAATCACACAACAGTCCATCGACAATACCGAGACTGTAATCAGACCGTAATCGCACAACGGTTCATCGACAATACCGAGACAGTAATCACACAACGGATCATCGACAATACCGAGACAGTAATCAGACAGTAATCGCACAATGGTTATTCGACAATACTGAGACAGTAATCAGACAGTAATCGCACAACGGTTCATCGACAATACCGAGGCAGTAATCAGACAGTAATCACACAACGGTTCCTCGACAATACCGAGACAGTAATCAGACAGTAATCACACAACAGTTCATCGACAATACAGAGACTGTAATCAGACAGTAATCACACAACGGTTCATCGACAATACTGAGACAGTAATCAGACAGTAATCGCACAACGGTTCATCGACAATACCGAGACAGTAATCAGACAGTAATCGCACAACGGTTAGTCAGCAATACTGAGACAGTAATCAGGCAGTAATTGCACAATGGTTCATCGACAATACCGAGACTGTAATCAGACAGTAATAACACAACGGTTCATCGACAATACCGAGACAGTAACCAGACAGTAATCACACAACAGTTCATCGACAATACCGAGACTGTAATCAGACAGTAATCGCACAACGGTTCATCGACAATACCGAGACAGTAATCACACAACGGATCATCGACAATACCGAGACAGTAATCAGACAGTAATCGCACAATGGTTATTCGACAATACTGAGACAGTAATCAGACAGTAATCGCACAACGGTTCATCGACAATACCGAGGCAGTAATCACACAGTAATCACACAACGGTTCATCGACAATACCAAGACAGTAATCAGACAGTAATCACACAACAGTTCATCGACAATACCGAGACAGTAATCAGACAGAAATCGCACAATGGTTCATCGACAATACCAAGACAATACCAAGACAGTAATCAGACAGTAATCACACAACGGTTATTCGACAATACTGAGACAATAATCAGACAGTAATCACACAACAGTTCATCGACAATACCGAGTCTGTAATCAGACAGTAATCACACAACGGTTCATCGACAATACTGAGACAGTAATCAGACAGTAATCGAACAATGGTTCATCGACAATACCGAGACTGTAATCAGACAGTAATCACACAATGGTTCATCGACAATACCGAGACAGTAATCACACAACGGATCATCAACAATACCGAGACAGTAATCAGACAGTAATCGCACAACGGTTCATCGACAATACCGAGACAGTAATCACACAACGGATCATCGACAATACCGAGACAGTAATCAGACAGTAATCGCACAACGCTTATTCGGCAATACTGAGACAGTAATCAGACAGTAATAACACAACGGATCATCGACAATACCGAGACAGTAATCAGACAGTAATCGCACAACGCTTATTCGGCAATACTGAGACAGTAATCAGACAGTAATCACACAACAGTTCATCGACAATACCGAGACTGTAATCAGGCAGTAATCGCACAACGGTTCATCGACAATACCGAGACTGTGATCAGACAGTAATAACACAACGGTTCATCGACAAGACCGAGACAGTAATCACACAACAGCCCATCGACAATACCGAGACTGTAATCAGACCGTAATCGCACAACGGTTCATCGACAATACCGAGACAGTAATCACACAACGGATCATCGACAATACCGAGACAGTAATCAGACAGTAATCGCACAATGGTTATTCGACAATACTGAGACAGTAATCAGACAGTAATCGCACAACGGTTCATCGACAATACCGAGGCAGTAATCAGACAGTAATCACACAACGGTTCCTCGACAATACCGAGACAGTAATCAGACAGTAATCACACAACAGTTCATCGACAATACAGAGACTGTAATCAGACAGTAATCACACAACGGTTCATCGACAATACTGAGACAGTAATCAGACAGTAATCGCACAACGGTTCATCGACAATACCGAGACAGTAATCAGACAGTAATCGCACAACGGTTAGTCAGCAATACTGAGACAGTAATCAGGCAGTAATTGCACAATGGTTCATCGACAATACCGAGACTGTAATCAGACAGTAATAACACAACGGTTCATCGACAATACCGAGACAGTAACCAGACAGTAATCACACAACAGTTCATCGACAATACGAGACTGTAATCAGACAGTAATCGCACAACGGTTCATCGACAATACCGAGACAGTAATCACACAACGGATCATCGACAATACCGAGACAGTAATCAGACAGTAATTGCACAATGGTTATTCGACAATACTGAGACAGTAATCAGACAGTAATCGCACAACGGTTCATCGACAATACCGAGGCAGTAATCACACAGTAATCACACAACGGTTCATCGACAATACCAAGACAGTAATCAGACAGTAATCACACAACAGTTCATCGACAATACCGAGACAGTAATCAGACAGAAATCGCACAATGGTTCATCGACAATACCAAGACAATACCAAGACAGTAATCAGACAGTAATCACACAACGGTTATTCGACAATACTGAGACAATAATCAGACAGTAATCACACAACAGTTCATCGACAATACCGAGTCTGTAATCAGACAGTAATCACACAACGGTTCATCGACAATACTGAGACAGTAATCAGACAGTAATCACACAAAGGTTCATCGACAATACTGAGACAGTAATCAGACAGTAATCACACAACGGTTCATCGACAATACCGAGACAGGAATCAGACAGCAATCACACAATGGTTCATCGACAATACTGAGACTGTAATCAGACAGTAATCACACAACGGTTCATCGACAATACTGAGACAGTAATCAGACAGTAATCGCACAACGGTTCATCGACAATACCGAGACAGTAATCAGACAGTAATCGCACAACGGTTAGTCAGCAATACTGAGACAGTAATCAGGCAGTAATTGCACAATGGTTCATCGACAATACCGAGACTGTAATCAGACAGTAATAACACAACGGTTCATCGACAATACCGAGACAGTAACCAGACAGTAATCACACAACAGTTCATCGACAATACCGAGACTGTAATCAGACAGTAATCGCACAACGGTTCATCGACAATACCGAGACAGTAATCACACAACGGATCATCGACAATACCGAGACAGTAATCAGACAGTAATCGCACAATGGTTATTCGACAATACTGAGACAGTAATCAGACAGTAATCGCACAACGGTTCATCGACAATACCGAGGCAGTAATCACACAGTAATCACACAACGGTTCATCGACAATACCAAGACAGTAATCAGACAGTAATCACACAACAGTTCATCGACAATACCGAGACAGTAATCAGACAGAAATCGCACAATGGTTCATCGACAATACCAAGACAATACCAAGACAGTAATCAGACAGTAATCACACAACGGTTATTCGACAATACTGAGACAATAATCAGACAGTAATCACACAACAGTTCATCGACAATACCGAGTCTGTAATCAGACAGTAATCACACAACGGTTCATCGACAATACTGAGACAGTAATCAGACAGTAATCGAACAATGGTTCATCGACAATACCGAGACTGTAATCAGACAGTAATCACACAATGGTTCATCGACAATACCGAGACAGTAATCACACAACGGATCATCAACAATACCGAGACAGTAATCAGACAGTAATCGCACAACGGTTCATCGACAATACCGAGACAGTAATCACACAACGGATCATCGACAATACCGAGACAGTAATCAGACAGTAATCGCACAACGCTTATTCGGCAATACTGAGACAGTAATCAGACAGTAATAACACAACGGATCATCGACAATACCGAGACAGTAATCAGACAGTAATCGCACAACGCTTATTCGGCAATACTGAGACAGTAATCAGACAGTAATCACACAACAGTTCATCGACAATACCGAGACTGTAATCAGGCAGTAATCGCACAACGGTTCATCGACAATACCGAGACTGTGATCAGACAGTAATAACACAACGGTTCATCGACAAGACCGAGACAGTAATCACACAACAGCCCATCGACAATACCGAGACTGTAATCAGACCGTAATCGCACAACGGTTCATCGACAATACCGAGACAGTAATCACACAACGGATCATCGACAATACCGAGACAGTAATCAGACAGTAATCGCACAATGGTTATTCGACAATACTGAGACAGTAATCAGACAGTAATCGCACAACGGTTCATCGACAATACCGAGGCAGTAATCAGACAGTAATCACACAACGGTTCCTCGACAATACCGAGACAGTAATCAGACAGTAATCACACAACAGTTCATCGACAATACAGAGACTGTAATCAGACAGTAATCACACAACGGTTCATCGACAATACTGAGACAGTAATCAGACAGTAATCGCACAACGGTTCATCGACAATACCGAGACAGTAATCAGACAGTAATCGCACAACGGTTAGTCAGCAATACTGAGACAGTAATCAGGCAGTAATTGCACAATGGTTCATCGACAATACCGAGACTGTAATCAGACAGTAATAACACAACGGTTCATCGACAATACCGAGACAGTAACCAGACAGTAATCACACAACAGTTCATCGACAATACGAGACTGTAATCAGACAGTAATCGCACAACGGTTCATCGACAATACCGAGACAGTAATCACACAACGGATCATCGACAATACCGAGACAGTAATCAGACAGTAATTGCACAATGGTTATTCGACAATACTGAGACAGTAATCAGACAGTAATCGCACAACGGTTCATCGACAATACCGAGGCAGTAATCACACAGTAATCACACAACGGTTCATCGACAATACCAAGACAGTAATCAGACAGTAATCACACAACAGTTCATCGACAATACCGAGACAGTAATCAGACAGAAATCGCACAATGGTTCATCGACAATACCAAGACAATACCAAGACAGTAATCAGACAGTAATCACACAACGGTTATTCGACAATACTGAGACAATAATCAGACAGTAATCACACAACAGTTCATCGACAATACCGAGTCTGTAATCAGACAGTAATCACACAACGGTTCATCGACAATACTGAGACAGTAATCAGACAGTAATCACACAAAGGTTCATCGACAATACTGAGACAGTAATCAGACAGTAATCACACAACGGTTCATCGACAATACCGAGACAGGAATCAGACAGCAATCACACAATGGTTCATCGACAATACTGAGACAGTAATCAGACAGTAATCACACAATGGTTCATCGACAATACCGAGACAGTAATCAGACAACAGTTCATCGACAATACTGAGACTGTAATCAGACAATAATCACACAAAGGTTCATCAACAATACTGAGACAGTAATCACACAGTAATCACACAACAGTTCATCGACAATACCGAGACAGTAATCAGACAGCAATCACACAACGGTTCATCGACAATACAGAGACAGTAATCACACAGTAATCACACAACAGTTCATCGACAATACCGAGACAGTAATCACACAACAGTTCATCGACAATACTGAGACTGTAATCAGACAATAATCACACAAAGGTTCATCAACAATACCGAGACAGGAATCAGACAGTAATCACACAACAGTTCATCAACAATACCGAGACAGTAATCAGACAGTAATCACACAACAGTTCATCGACAATACCGAGACTGTAATCAGACAATAATCACACAACGGTTCATCGAGAATACCAAGACAGTAATCAGACAGTAATCACACAACAGTTCATCGACAATACCGAGACAGTAATCACTCAACGGTTCATCGACAATACTGAGACAGTAATCAGACAGTAATCACACAAAGGTTCATCGACAATACTGAGACAGTAATCAGACAGTAATCACACAACGGTTCATCGACAATACCGAGACAGGAATCAGACAGCAATCACACAACGGTTCATCGACAATACCGAGCCAGTAATCAGACAGTAATCACACAACAGTTCATCGACAATACCGAGACTGTAATCAGACAATAATCACACAACGGTTCATCGAGAATACCAAGACAGTAATCAGACAGTAATCACACAACAGTTCATCGACAATACCGAGACAGTAATCACTCAACGGTTCATCGACAATACTGAGACAGTAATCAGACAGTAATCACACAAAGGTTCATCGACAATACTGAGACAGTAATCAGACAGTAATCACACAACGGTTCATCGACAATACCGAGACAGGAATCAGACAGCAATCACACAACGGTTCATCGACAATACTGAGACAGTAATCAGACAGTAATCACACAACGGTTCATCGACAATACCGAGACAGTAATCAGACAGCAATCACACAACGGTTCATCGACAATACCGAGACTGTAATCAGACAGTAATCACACAACAGTTCATCGACAATACTGAGACAGTAATCACACAACAGTTCATCGACAATACCGAGACAGTAATCACTCAACGGTTCATCGACAATACTGAGACAGTAATCAGACAGTAATCACACAAAGGTTCATCGACAATACTGAGACAGTAATCAGACAGTAATCACACAACGGTTCATCGACAATACCGAGACAGGAATCAGACAGCAATCACACAACGGTTCATCAACAATACTGAGACAGTAATCACACAACAGTTCATCGACAATACCGAGACAGTAATCAGACAGCAATCACACAACGGTTCATCGACAATACTGAGACAGTAATCAGACAGTAATCACACAACAGTTCATCGACAATACCGAGACAGTAATCACACAACAGTTCATCGACAATACTGAGACTGTAATCAGACAATAATCACACAAAGGTTCATCAACAATACTGAGACTGTAATCAGACAATAATCACACAAAGGTTCATCGACAATACTGAGACAGTAATCAGACAGTAATCACACAACAGTTCATCGACAATACCGAGACAGTAATCAGACAGTAATCACACAACAGTTCATCGACAATACAGAGACTGTAATCAGACAGCAATCACACAACGGTTCATCGACAATACCGAGACAGTAATCAGACAGCAATCACACAACGGTTCATCGACAATACTGAGACAGTAATCACACAGTAATCACACAACAGTTCATCGACAATACCGAGACAGTAATCACACAACAGTTCATCGACAATACTGAGACTGTAATCAGACAATAATCACACAAAGGTTCATCAACAATACTGAGACAGTAATCAGACAGTAATCACACAACGGTTCATCGACAATACCGAGACAGGAATCAGACAGCAATCACACAACGGTTCATCGACAATACTGAGACAGTAATCAGACAGTAATCACACAACAGTTCATCGACAATACTGAGACAGTAATCACACAACGGTTCATCGACAATACCGAGACAGTAATCAGACAGCAATCACACAACGGTTCATCGACAATACCGAGACAGTAAACAGACAATAATCACACAACGGTTCATCGACAATACCGAGACAGTAATCAGACAATAATCACACAACGGTTCATCGACAATACTGAGACAGTAATCAGACAGTAATCACACAACAGTTCATCGACAATACTGAGACAGTAATCACACAACGGTTCATCGACAATACTGAGACAGTAATCACACAACGGTTATTCGACAATACCGAGACAGTAATCAGACAGCAATCACACAACGGTTCATCGACAATACCGAGACAGTAAACAGACAATAATCACATAACGGTTCATCGACAATACCGAGACAGTAATCAGACAGTAATCACACAACAGTTCATCGACAATACTGAGACAGTAATCACACAACAGTTCATCGACAATACTGAGACTGTAATCACACAGTAATCACACAACGGTTCATCGACAATACTGAGACAGTAATCACACAGTAATCACACAACAGTTCATCGACAATACCGAGACAGTAATCAGACAGTAATCACACAACAGTTCATCGACAATACTGAGACAGTAATCACACAACAGTTCATCGACAATACTGAGACTGTAATCACACAGTAATCACACAACAGTTCATCGACAATACTGAGACAGTAATCACACAACAGTTCATCGACAATACTGAGACTGTAATCACACAGTAATCACACAACGGTTCATCGACAATACCGAGACAGTAATCAGACAGCAATCACACAACGGTTCATCGACAATACCGAGACTGTAATCAGACAGTAATCACACAACAGTTCATCGACAATACTGAGACAGTAATCACACAACAGTTCATCGACAATACCGAGACAGTAATCACTCAACGGTTCATCGACAATACTGAGACAGTAATCAGACAGTAATCACACAAAGGTTCATCGACAATACTGAGACAGTAATCAGACAGTAATCACACAACGGTTCATCGACAATACCGAGACAGGAATCAGACAGCAATCACACAACGGTTCATCAACAATACTGAGACAGTAATCACACAACAGTTCATCGACAATACCGAGACAGTAATCAGACAGCAATCACACAACGGTTCATCGACAATACTGAGACAGTAATCAGACAGTAATCACACAACAGTTCATCGACAATACCGAGACAGTAATCACACAACAGTTCATCGACAATACTGAGACTGTAATCAGACAATAATCACACAAAGGTTCATCAACAATACTGAGACTGTAATCAGACAATAATCACACAAAGGTTCATCGACAATACTGAGACAGTAATCAGACAGTAATCACACAACAGTTCATCGACAATACCGAGACAGTAATCAGACAGTAATCACACAACAGTTCATCGACAATACAGAGACTGTAATCAGACAGCAATCACACAACGGTTCATCGACAATACCGAGACAGTAATCAGACAGCAATCACACAACGGTTCATCGACAATACTGAGACAGTAATCACACAGTAATCACACAACAGTTCATCGACAATACCGAGACAGTAATCACACAACAGTTCATCGACAATACTGAGACTGTAATCAGACAATAATCACACAAAGGTTCATCAACAATACTGAGACAGTAATCAGACAGTAATCACACAACGGTTCATCGACAATACCGAGACAGGAATCAGACAGCAATCACACAACGGTTCATCGACAATACTGAGACAGTAATCAGACAGTAATCACACAACAGTTCATCGACAATACTGAGACAGTAATCACACAACGGTTCATCGACAATACCGAGACAGTAATCAGACAGCAATCACACAACGGTTCATCGACAATACCGAGACAGTAAACAGACAATAATCACACAACGGTTCATCGACAATACCGAGACAGTAATCAGACAATAATCACACAACGGTTCATCGACAATACTGAGACAGTAATCAGACAGTAATCACACAACAGTTCATCGACAATACTGAGACAGTAATCACACAACGGTTCATCGACAATACTGAGACAGTAATCACACAACGGTTATTCGACAATACCGAGACAGTAATCAGACAGCAATCACACAACGGTTCATCGACAATACCGAGACAGTAAACAGACAATAATCACATAACGGTTCATCGACAATACCGAGACAGTAATCAGACAGTAATCACACAACAGTTCATCGACAATACTGAGACAGTAATCACACAACAGTTCATCGACAATACTGAGACTGTAATCACACAGTAATCACACAACGGTTCATCGACAATACTGAGACAGTAATCACACAGTAATCACACAACAGTTCATCGACAATACCGAGACAGTAATCAGACAGTAATCACACAACAGTTCATCGACAATACTGAGACAGTAATCACACAACAGTTCATCGACAATACTGAGACTGTAATCACACAGTAATCACACAACAGTTCATCGACAATACTGAGACAGTAATCACACAACAGTTCATCGACAATACTGAGACTGTAATCACACAGTAATCACACAACGGTTCATCGACAATACTGAGACAGTAATCACACAGTAATCACAAAACAGTTCATCGACAATACCGAGACAGTAATTAGACAGTAATCACACAACGGTTCATCGACAATACCGAGACAGGAATCAGACAGTAATCACACAACGGATCATCGACAATACCGAGACAGTAATCAGACAGTAATCGCACAACGCTTATTCGGCAATACTGAGACAGTAATCAGACAGTAATAACACAACGGATCATCGACAATACCGAGACAGTAATCAGACAGTAATCGCACAACGCTTATTCGGCAATACTGAGACAGTAATCAGACAGTAATCACACAACAGTTCATCGACAATACCGAGACTGTAATCAGGCAGTAATCGCACAACGGTTCATCGACAATACCGAGACTGTGATCAGACAGTAATAACACAACGGTTCATCGACAAGACCGAGACAGTAATCACACAACAGTCCATCGACAATACCGAGACTGTAATCAGACCGTAATCGCACAACGGTTCATCGACAATACCGAGACAGTAATCACACAACGGATCATCGACAATACCGAGACAGTAATCAGACAGTAATCGCACAATGGTTATTCGACAATACTGAGACAGTAATCAGACAGTAATCGCACAACGGTTCATCGACAATACCGAGGCAGTAATCAGACAGTAATCACACAACGGTTCCTCGACAATACCGAGACAGTAATCAGACAGTAATCACACAACAGTTCATCGACAATACAGAGACTGTAATCAGACAGTAATCACATAACGGTTCATCGACAATACTGAGACAGTAATCAGACAGTAATCGCACAACGGTTCATCGACAATACCGAGACAGTAATCAGACAGTAATCGCACAACGGTTAGTCAGCAATACTGAGACAGTAATCAGGCAGTAATTGCACAATGGTTCATCGACAATACCGAGACTGTAATCAGACAGTAATAACACAACGGTTCATCGACAATACCGAGACAGTAACCAGACAGTAATCACACAACAGTTCATCGACAATACCGAGACTGTAATCAGACAGTAATCGCACAACGGTTCATCGACAATACCGAGACAGTAATCACACAACGAATCATCGACAATACCGAGACAGTAATCAGACAGTAATCGCACAATGGTTATTCGACAATACTGAGACAGTAATCAGACAGTAATCGCACAACGGTTCATCGACAATACCGAGGCAGTAATCACACAGTAATCACACAACGGTTCATCGACAATACCAAGACAGTAATCAGACAGTAATCACACAACAGTTCATCGACAATACCGAGACAGTAATCAGACAGAAATCGCACAATGGTTCATCGACAATACCAAGACAATACCAAGACAGTAATCAGACAGTAATCACACAACGGTTATTCGACAATACTGAGACAATAATCAGACAGTAATCGAACAATGGTTCATCGACAATACCGAGACTATAATCAGACAGTAATCACACAATGGTTCATCGACAATACCGAGACAGTAATCACACAACGGATCATCAACAATACCGAGACAGTAATCAGACAGTAATCGCACAACGGTTCATCGACAATACCGAGACAGTAATCACACAACGGATCATCGACAATACCGAGACAGTAATCAGACAGTAATCGCACAACGCTTATTCGGCAATACTGCGACAGTAATCAGACAGTAATAACACAACGGATCATCGACAATACCGAGACAGTAATCAGACAGTAATCGCACAACGCTTATTCGGCAATACTGAGACAGTAATCAGACAGTAATCACACAACAGTTCATCGACAATACCGAGACTGTAATCAGGCAGTAATCGCACAACGGTTCATCGACAATACCGAGACTGTGATCAGACAGTAATAACACAACGGTTCATCGACAAGACCGAGACAGTAATCACACAACAGTCCATCGACAATACCGAGACTGTAATCAGACCGTAATCGCACAACGGTTCATCGACAATACCGAGACAGTAATGACACAACGGATCATCGACAATACCGAGACAGTAATCAGACAGTAATCGCACAATGGTTATTCGACAATACTGAGACAGTAATCAGACAGTAATCGCACAACGGTTCATCGACAATACCGAGGCAGTAATCAGACAGTAATCACACAACGGTTCCTCGACAATACCGAGACAGTAATCAGACAGTAATCACACAACAGTTCATCGACAATACAGAGACTGTAATCAGACAATAATCACACAACGGTTCATCGAGAATACCAAGACAGTAATCAGACAGTAATCACACAACAGTTCATCGACAATACCGAGACAGTAATCACTCAACGGTTCATCGACAATACTGAGACAGTAATCAGACAGTAATCACACAACAGTTCATCGACAATACCGAGACAGTAATCACACAACGGATCATCGACAATACCGAGACAGTAATCAGACAGTAATCGCACAACGCTTATTCGGCAATACTGAGACTGTAATCAGACAGTAATAACACAACGGATCATCGACAATACCGAGACAGTAATCAGACAGTAATCGCACAACGCTTATTCGGCAATACTGAGACAGTAATCAGACAGTAATCACACAACAGTTCATCGACAATACCGAGACTGTAATCAGGCAGTAATCGCACAACGGTTCATCGACAATACCGAGACTGTGATCAGACAGTAATAACACAACGGTTCATCGACAAGACCGAGACAGTAATCACACAACAGTCCATCGACAATACCGAGACTGTAATCAGACCGTAATCGCACAACGGTTCATCGACAATACCGAGACAGTAATCACACAACGGATCATCGACAATACCGAGACAGTAATCAGACAGTAATCGCACAATGGTTATTCGACAATACTGAGACAGTAATCAGACAGTAATCGCACAACGGTTCATCGACAATACCGAGGCAGTAATCAGACAGTAATCACACAACGGTTCCTCGACAATACCGAGACAGTAATCAGACAGTAATCACACAACAGTTCATCGACAATACAGAGACTGTAATCAGACAATAATCACACAACGGTTCATCGAGAATACCAAGACAGTAATCAGACAGTAATCACACCACAGTTCATCGACAATACCGAGACAGTAATCACTCAACGGTTCATCGACAATACTGAGACAGTAATCAGACAGTAATCACACAACAGTTCATCGACAATACCGAGACAGTAATCACTCAACGGTTCAGCGACAATACTGAGACAGTAATCAGACAGTAATCACACAAAGGTTCATCGACAATACTGAGACAGTAATCAGACAGTAATCACACAACGGTTCATCGACAATACCGAGACAGGAATCAGACAGCAATCACACAATGGTTCATCGACAATACTGAGACAGTAATCAGACAGTAATCACACAATGGTTCATCGACAATACCGAGACAGTAATCAGACAACAGTTCATCGACAATACTGAGACTGTAATCAGACAATAATCACACAAAGGTTCATCAACAATACTGAGACAGTAATCACACAGTAATCACACAACAGTTCATCGACAATACCGAGACAGTAATCAGACAGCAATCACACAACGGTTCATCGACAATACAGAGACAGTAATCACACAGTAATCACACAACAGTTCATCGACAATACCGAGACAGTAATCACACAACAGTTCATCGACAATACTGAGACTGTAATCAGACAATAATCACACAAAGGTTCATCAACAATACCGAGACAGGAATCAGACAGTAATCACACAACAGTTCATCAACAATACCGAGACAGTAATCAGACAGTAATCACACAACAGTTCATCGACAATACCGAGACTGTAATCAGACAATAATCACACAACGGTTCATCGAGAATACCAAGACAGTAATCAGACAGTAATCACACAACAGTTCATCGACAATACCGAGACAGTAATCACTCAACGGTTCATCGACAATACTGAGACAGTAATCAGACAGTAATCACACAAAGGTTCATCGACAATACTGAGACAGTAATCAGACAGTAATCACACAACGGTTCATCGACAATACCGAGACAGGAATCAGACAGCAATCACACAACGGTTCATCGACAATACTGAGACAGTAATCAGACAGTAATCACACAACGGTTCATCGACAATACCGAGACAGTAATCAGACAGCAATCACACAACGGTTCATCAACAATACCGAGACAGTAATCACACAGTAATCACACAACAGTTCATCGACAATACCGAGACAGTAATCACACAACGGATCATCGACAATACCGAGACAGTAATCAGACAGTAATCGCACAACGCTTATTCGGCAATACTGAGACAGTAATCAGACAGTAATAACACAACGGATCATCGACAATACCGAGACAGTAATCAGACAGTAATCGCACAACGCTTATTCGGCAATACTGAGACAGTAATCAGACAGTAATCACACAACAGTTCATCGACAATACCGAGACTGTAATCAGGCAGTAATCGCACAACGGTTCATCGACAATACCGAGACTGTGATCAGACAGTAATAACACAACGGTTCATCGACAAGACCGAGACAGTAATCACACAACAGTCCATCGACAATACCGAGACTGTAATCAGACCGTAATCGCACAACGGTTCATCGACAATACCGAGACAGTAATCACACAACGGATCATCGACAATACCGAGACAGTAATCAGACAGTAATCGCACAATGGTTATTCGACAATACTGAGACAGTAATCAGACAGTAATCGCACAACGGTTCATCGACAATACCGAGGCAGTAATCAGACAGTAATCACACAACGGTTCCTCGACAATACCGAGACAGTAATCAGACAGTAATCACACAACAGTTCATCGACAATACAGAGACTGTAATCAGACAGTAATCACACAACGGTTCATCGACAATACTGAGACAGTAATCAGACAGTAATCGCACAACGGTTCATCGACAATACCGAGACAGTAATCAGACAGTAATCGCACAACGGTTAGTCAGCAATACTGAGACAGTAATCAGGCAGTAATTGCACAATGGTTCATCGACAATACCGAGACTGTAATCAGACAGTAATAACACAACGGTTCATCGACAATACCGAGACAGTAACCAGACAGTAATCACACAACAGTTCATCGACAATACCGAGACTGTAATCAGACAGTAATCGCACAACGGTTCATCGACAATACCGAGACAGTAATCACACAACGGATCATCGACAATACCGAGACAGTAATCAGACAGTAATCGCACAATGGTTATTCGACAATACTGAGACAGTAATCAGACAGTAATCGCACAACGGTTCATCGACAATACCGAGGCAGTAATCACACAGTAATCACACAACGGTTCATCGACAATACCAAGACAGTAATCAGACAGTAATCACACAACAGTTCATCGACAATACCGAGACAGTAATCAGACAGAAATCGCACAATGGTTCATCGACAATACCAAGACAATACCAAGACAGTAATCAGACAGTAATCACACAACGGTTATTCGACAATACTGAGACAATAATCAGACAGTAATCACACAACAGTTCATCGACAATACCGAGTCTGTAATCAGACAGTAATCACACAACGGTTCATCGACAATACTGAGACAGTAATCAGACAGTAATCACACAACGGTTCATCAACAATACCGAGACAGTAATCAGACAGTAATCACACAACAGTTCATCGACAATACCGAGACTGTAATCAGACAATAATCACACAACGGTTCATCGAGAATACCAAGACAGTAATCAGACAGTAATCACACAACAGTTCATCGACAATACCGAGACAGTAATCACTCAACGGTTCAGCGACAATACTGAGACAGTAATCAGACAGTAATCACACAAAGGTTCATCGACAATACTGAGACAGTAATCAGACAGTAATCACACAACGGTTCATCGACAATACCGAGACAGGAATCAGACAGCAATCACACAATGGTTCATCGACAATACTGAGACAGTAATCAGACAGTAATCACACAATGGTTCATCGACAATACCGAGACAGTAATCAGACAACAGTTCATCGACAATACTGAGACTGTAATCAGACAATAATCACACAAAGGTTCATCAACAATACTGAGACAGTAATCACACAGTAATCACACAACAGTTCATCGACAATACCGAGACAGTAATCAGACAGCAATCACACAACGGTTCATCGACAATACAGAGACAGTAATCACACAGTAATCACACAACAGTTCATCGACAATACCGAGACAGTAATCACACAACAGTTCATCGACAATACTGAGACTGTAATCAGACAATAATCACACAAAGGTTCATCAACAATACCGAGACAGGAATCAGACAGTAATCACACAACAGTTCATCAACAATACCGAGACAGTAATCAGACAGTAATCACACAACAGTTCATCGACAATACCGAGACTGTAATCAGACAATAATCACACAACGGTTCATCGAGAATACCAAGACAGTAATCAGACAGTAATCACACAACAGTTCATCGACAATACCGAGACAGTAATCACTCAACGGTTCATCGACAATACTGAGACAGTAATCAGACAGTAATCACACAAAGGTTCATCGACAATACTGAGACAGTAATCAGACAGTAATCACACAACGGTTCATCGACAATACCGAGACAGGAATCAGACAGCAATCACACAACGGTTCATCGACAATACCGAGCCTGTAATCAGACAGTAATCACACAACAGTTCATCGACAATACCGAGACTGTAATCAGACAATAATCACACAACGGTTCATCGAGAATACCAAGACAGTAATCAGACAGTAATCACACAACAGTTCATCGACAATACCGAGACAGTAATCACTCAACGGTTCATCGACAATACTGAGACAGTAATCAGACAGTAATCACACAAAGGTTCATCGACAATACTGAGACAGTAATCAGACAGTAATCACACAACGGTTCATCGACAATACCGAGACAGGAATCAGACAGCAATCACACAACGGTTCATCGACAATACTGAGACAGTAATCAGACAGTAATCACACAACGGTTCATCGACAATACCGAGACAGTAATCAGACAGCAATCACACAACGGTTCATCAACAATACTGAGACAGTAATCACACAACAGTTCATCGACAATACCGAGACAGTAATCAGACAGCAATCACACAACGGTTCATCGACAATACTGAGACAGTAATCACACAGTAATCACACAACAGTTCATCGACAATACCGAGACAGTAATCACACAACAGTTCATCGACAATACTGAGACTGTAATCAGACAATAATCACACAAAGGTTCATCAACAATACTGAGACAGTAATCAGACAGTAATCACACAACGGTTCATCGACAATACCGAGACAGGAATCAGACAGCAATCACACAACGGTTCATCGACAATACTGAGACAGGAATCAGACAGTAATAACACAACGGTTAGTGGGCAATACTGAGACAGTAATCAGACAGTAATCACACAACAGTTCATCGACAATACCGAGACAGTAATCAGACAGTAATCACACAACGGTTCATCGACAATACTGAGACAGTAATCACACAACGGTTATTCGACAATACCGAGACAGGAATCAGACAGCAATCACACAACAGTTCATCAACAATACTGAGACAGTAATCAGACAGCAATCACACAACGGTTCATCGACAATACCGAGACAGGAATCAGACAGCAATCACACAACGGTTCATCGACAATACCGAGACAGTAAACAGACAATAATCACACAAAGGTTCATCAACAATACCGAGACAGTAATAACACAACGGTTCATCGACAATACCGAGACAGTAATCAGACAGTAATCACACAACAGTTCATCGACAATACCGAGACAGTAATCAGACAGTAATCACACAACAGTTCATCGACAATACCGAGACAGTAATCAGACAGCAATCACACAACGGTTATTCGACAATACCGAGACAGTAATCACACAGTAATCACACAACAGTTCATCGACAATACCGAGACAGTAATCACACAACAGTTCATCGACAATACTGAGACTGTAATCAGACAATAATCACACAAAGGTTCATTAACAATACTGAGACAGTAATCAGACAGTAATCACACAACGGTTCATCAACAATACCGAGACAGAAATCAGACAGTAATCGCCCAACAGTTATTCGACAATACTGAGACAGTAATCAGACAGTAATCACACAACGGTTATTCGACTATACCGAGACTGTAATCAGACAGTAATCACACAACGGTTATTCGACAATACCGAGACAGTAATCAGACAGTATTCACACAACGGTTATTCGACAATACTGAGACAATAATCAGACAGTAATCACACAACAGTTCATCGACAATACCGAGACTGTAATCAGACAGTAATCACACAACGGTTCAACGACAATACTGAGACAGTAATCGGACAGTAATCACACAACAGTTCATCGACAATACTGAGACAGTAATCAGACAGTAATCACACAACGGTTCATCAACAATACTGAGACAGTAATCAGACAGACTAGATCAGTGGAGTTGTTCAACATATTTCTGCAGCTACTGTTTTATTGAAAGACACTGTCACCCCCACTTTAAATTCCACTGTCACCAGTAAAACCATTACCCCCCCCCCTTTCAAGGCTGCTCGCCCGGTCGGGCCCCCAACTCCAGAAACTCCAATGGACACAGACTTAAACGGATATGGCAGACTGGTTTAACCGCTCACTGCACTAGCGAGTCCTACTCTTGTCTGCTAAACCTGCTCACTGTACCAGGAGCATCCTGGAATGCAAAGGTCACCTCTGGTTTCCTATTTCCACTGGAAATTTTTTCTTAAACCCCTTTCTCCTTTCTCATCCATCCTCACCTCCAACAATAAATGTGGGGAGCTTATGGACATTTTGCCACGAAAATCACCACTCCCCAATCAGCTGCCTCTGTCACATCCTTCACTTTCAAACTGCCACAGCCTTGTTTAATAAAGATTTCCCCCATCTCCACTCTAAATTCACAACTTTCTCTAGTTCTCTTCTCTCTCCTCATGCCCTCTCAGAACTTGTATTGTCCAAGTGATCCACCTCCACTTCCCTCAACCTTATTTGCATTAAACTGCTGACCACTGAATCCTGGTGCCCATGTTCGCCAATATCGTAAAAAGTTCTCTCTCTTCAGGTTTGTCCCTGTCTTTAAATCTTAAAATCATCCATCACTCGCTCTTAATTTGTTTGTTATTTACAGCACTGAAGGAGGCCATTCTAAATTTAAAACAAAACACTTCCCAATCGATCACCATTTAAATAATACTCTGCCATTCTGTTTTTCCTACTGAAGTGAATAACTTTACACTTACCCACATTATACTGAATCTTCCATGTATTTGCCTTCTCACTCAACTTGTCTAATTTGTCTTGAAGCCTCTTTACAGCCACCTCACTACTTACATTTCCACTTAGGTTTGCCTCTGGAAAGAGAATTTCTAAACACTTTGATTCTACACAATCCCTGGAAATGGCAAAGTAACTTGGTTCATTCTGACATTCCTAAGTTGGGAGGAGGGCGTTTTGTGTACTCCTTTATATATGTAAGTGTTCAGAAAAGACCAGGACATGACCCTCAACATGATGTAAACTAAATCACTTTAGGGTCAACTGGACGAAGGTCAAGGTGCAACGTTCTCCTATCACGAAGCTACTGCAACAACTTACCCATGGCTACAGTGATGGAGTGCAGGCCTGTGCGCATCTTCAGCAGATACTGGGTGTTCTTCTGGACCAGTTTCCCCATGGCATTTGCTACCCTCCCTATGGAGACGTCAATGCATGCACCATTTCACCAGCCAGCAGGCAGACAGACTCCTCTGCATGTGCCATTTTGTTGAAGCCCCCTGCTTCACCGATGAGCGGGCACGCATGCGCAGTGCGGCCACATTTTATTTATATGGTAAAAAGGCCGCTCGCAGCCGGCATAGTTAAAAGCCGACTGCTGTTCACTCTGCCCGGTTTCCCCCTGGCGACTAGCACCATCAGACCCACCCGCAGAGATCCAGTGCCATGGCCTCCACCTCGGAACTTGCCTGTATCTACAGCGCTCTCATCCTGCACGACGACGAGGTCATTGTCACCAAAGACAAATGCCCGGATTAAAACAGCTGGTGTGACCATTGAGCCTTTCTGGCCTAGTCTGTTTGCCAAGGCATTGGTTAATATTGACATCAATAGTCTGATCTGCAACTTTGGTGCTGATAGCAGTGCCCCAGCTGCTGCAGCAGTTGTTTCCACCGCAGCCCCTGCTGCTGCTGAAGAGAAAAAGGAAGAGAAGCAACAGGAAGAATCTGACAATGACATGGGTTTTGGTCTCTTTGATTAAACGTGCCATGCAACAACATTGTTACAATTTACAAAACAATAAGTAAAAATTGAATATAAAAGCCAGCTGCTGTGGCTGAAGAGACCGCAAATTTGCGCAATCGGAGATGCAGAAGATTTTTTTTTAAATTCTATGTAATCTTCCTGCCTGAGGGAGGCAGAGAGCAGGTCACGGCCCCCGAATGTCACCATCACGTACTTTGGGCGCGATTGCGATTCCTCCATTTTGTCAGCAGCAAACAAGGTAAGAGAAAATGGTGGGTCATGAAGATCAGCCGGCATGGGTCGCGAAGGTCGGCCAGCGTGGGTCGCGAAGGTTGGCCAGTTGGTAAAAATGGGTCCCTGGAAAAAAAAGTTTGAAAAACACTGGTCTAGAGACCGCATGGTGTGTCTGTACCACCACCTGGTGGTTGGAGGTTGCACAATTTCAAACTATGATAAAGCCCATAGGCATATCACCACAAAGTGACTGCTTGAGCTGTCTCCAACAGCTTCATCCTTATGTTTCTATGTGACATGTATGGATCCTTAATGCGATTATCTGGTATAGAGGCCTTATAACTAGATGTAATTTATTGTAATGGGGTTCCCAATGTTGAAAGTCAGGATTCCCATTATGTCACTGGTTGGGGGAGGGGGGGGTGGGGGGGGGGGGGGTTGCGACAGGGTGGTGACAATCACGTCACACTATTTACATTGACCTGAAACGCGATTTGGGCCTCCTGCCGGATTTTCCACTCCCATAACTGATCCTGCTTAAATGAAAACAGGGCTGGAAAATCCCCCCCACCCCTCGACTTGTGATCTGTCCCTGTTCCAAATTGCTTTCCCAAGTTATCAACACCATGCTTTGCTCTGACAGCTGTCAGATATTGAACCAGGCTGTTCATAACCTTGGTGTTATATTGGACCCTGAGATGAGCTTCCAAATAAATACTTGTGCCATCACCAAGACAATTTTCATAACGTTGTCTGATTTCGCACTGCCTCAATTCAAACGCTACTTGAACCCTCATTTGTGTCTTTTTTACTTCTAGACTTGACTGTTTCAATGCTCTCCTGGCTGGCCTTCCACATTTTACTCTCCATAAACTCTGTTGCCCATATCTCACCTTGCACCAAACCCAACCACTTGCCACCCCAGTGCTCATTGATCTATATTGACTCTTGGTAAGCAACACCTTGATTTTAAAATTCTTATCCTTGTTTACCCTCAATGTCCTCACCTCTCCCTAAATCTGTACCCTCATTCAGTCCTGCAGCATCTGAGATATTTGCACTCCTCTCATTTAGGCATCTTGAGCATCCCCAATTTTAATCCCTCCAAGCATCAATGCTGGTCATGCCTTCAGTTCCAAGGCACTAAACTCTTGGATTTCTTCTCTGACTCATTATCTCTCTTCCCCTATGATGCTTCTTGAAGCCTATCTCTTGGACGAAGCTTCTTGCCATTTGCTGTAATATCCCCTTATATGGCTGAACTTCAAATTTTGCTTTATTATGCTGTGAAGTGCTTTGAGACAATTTATTACATGAAAGGCACTATACAAATGGAAGTTGTTGTTGTCATGCATTGTAGAAGCCAGCCAATTATCATCCATTGAATTCTGGATGCAAATCTGGCATATTCCAGCATCTGTAGGTGATCTGCTCTGCAGGATTATTATCAAGATGCTGGAAACAACAGTTTACTCCATGTTCATTTTCTCTTTGTCAACTGATTGTTATTCTTGTCTTTCTTTAACAAAGTTCTGTAAAATTATTTTTTTTTACCGTGCATCTAGATCTTCTTGTTTGATGAGTCTTTGTGGCTTCCTGTGCCTCCACCAATGTCAAGCCTGAAGAACTGGAAGCCGCTAGAAGAAAAGAAAATATTTTCTATGATTGGAACACGGAATATTAATTTGTCAACAAAGCCCCATGTTAAAGGCAGGAATAGCACCATAACAGGAGGACATTCAGTCCATCACAATGGAACTGTGACAAGCCCTTAAACTGGAACAACCTACTGTAATTGCTCTCCCTGTATTCTTTCACCTCCTTCTTTTTCCAAAACCTATTTACTGTTAAATGCTGTACTCTCTTTGCCTCAACAGTCATTTGAGGTTTTATAATAGCCCTCTGTGTCAACATTTTTCAAATTTCCCCTTTCATCCCAGAATTAAAATTGCATGTCTGTGGTCCTTGTTAATGATTTAACAGTGGAAATGATCTTTTGTTAGTAATCTTCTTAAAATATCTGTTCTGAAAAGAACTATCAGATTCACTTTCTCCTTTGTTGTTATGGAGAAGGTTAAACACTTACACATCTTTCTTCATTACTGTCACCTTTCATTTCTAATATAATTCTAGTAAACTTTCACTGTACTTGGTTCCGTTCTACTTTGTGTAATTGGTACACAGAATAACAAAGAACAAAGAACAAAGAAAAGTACAGCACAGGAACAGGCCCTTCGGCCCTCCAAGCCCGTGCCGACCATGCTGCCCGACTAAACTACAATCTTCTACACTTCCTGGGTCCGTATCCCTCTATTCCCATCCTATTCATGTATTTGTCAAGATGCCCCTTAAATGTCACTATCGGCCCTGCTTCCACCACCTCCTCCGGTAGCGAGTTCCAGGCACCCACTACCCACTGTGTAAAAAACTTGCCTCGTACATCTACTCTAAACCTTGCGCCTCGCACCTTAAACCTATGCCCCCTAGTAATTGACCCCTCTACCCTGGGGAAAAGCCTCTGACTATCCACTCTGTCTATGCCCCTCATAATTTTGTAGACCTCTATCAGGTCGCCCCTCAACCTCCGTCGTTCCAGTGAGAACAAACAGAGTTTATTCAACCGCTCCTCATCGCTAATGCCCTCCAAACCAGGCAACATTCTGGTAAATCTCTTCTGCACCCTCTCTAAAGCCTCCACATCCTTCTGGTAGTGTGGCGACCAGAATTGAACACTATACTCCAAGTGTGGCCTAACTAAGGTTCTATACAGCTGCAACATGACTTGCCAATTCTTATACTCAATGCCCCGGCCAATGAAGGCAAGCCTTCTTGACTACCTTCTCCACCTGTGTTGCCCTTTTCAGTGACCTGTGGACCTGTACACCTAGATCTCTCTGACTTTCAATACTCTTGAGGGTTCTACCATTCACTGTATATTCCCTACCTGCATTAGACCTTCCAAAATCCATGACCTCACATTTGTCCGGATTAAACTCCATCTGCCATCTCTCCGCCCAAGTCTCCAAACAATCTAAATCCTGCTGTACCCTCTGACAGTCCTCATCGCTATCCGCAATTCCACCAACCTTTGTGTCGTCTGCAAACCTACTAAGCAGACCAGTTACATTTTCCTCCAAATCATTTATATATACTACAAACAGCAAAGGTCCCAGCACTAATCCCTGTGGAATACAATATGCAAAATGTAAATAAATACAATCAGCTAACTGTAGCCTATTAAATGTCTTAACAGATCTAACATCAGTTGCTTGCTTGTATATACCTCTGTAAACCCAGGACATGATTTTCACAATGTCAGAGCCAATTTTTGCTGCACCAAGGGCCTAACCCACAGTGTGGGAGTGACATGTTTATGGATGTGGTGTAAATGCTCATGACGGGCAGGTAAGATTTGTTAAAGTGTCATGATCTATTGAAATACCTAAAGCTTTAAGAATGAAAAATAGACTAGTTGTAGCTTTCAGTTGGAGTAAATTGAAGATAACCACTGCTGGTGTGCAATGATTGACAGGCCATCTGATGTATCTAAGGAAAAAAACATTCGCCATCTGTTCGTGCATTTTCAACAGACTTCATTGTTGAAATTTCCTAATGGTTGTTCTTATAGCTGAGTCTATTATGAGTGCAGAGCTGTTTATAAAAAGCTCCAAAACCACTTATCTCACCAGTCAGCCTGAGTTCCAAGAGGCTATTAAAGGATTAGCTAATTTTGATATGGTTAGTGAATAGAGGTTGTTTTTACAACCGATTGACAACTTAATTAAGTGGTCTCCAACCAATCGATCACAATCGACAGGTCAATCCCAGAATCTTGAACAGTTGATCTTAACTATTACTTTTTAGAGAGAGTGGGAAAAGCTGAGATTCTGTACAGTGGTTGTGGCCATAGGTTGCAAATGTAAGCTGCTGGTGAGTTTTTTAAAAATAGGAAAAAATAAGCTCAATGTCGGCACACAAGCCAATCAGAAACAAACTAATTACCCGCCTATGATGCTGTCACCACACTGCTGCAGCCGCTGTCCAGTTTTCAACTCATTCCCTGTTGTCGAATAGCGCCAAAACTTGGAATAAGCTGGGCATTTCATTTCTTCTCGTTACTAAGATTAATTTTCTAAAGCTAACATGACATGCAAGGAGCCAAGGACTTCCAAGAGTGGGATGTCCCTACCACTTCCACCAAGAATGGGAAAGTGAATTTATTTTTACAAATGTCAAATGTAAGGGGCGGTATTCTCGGTCCACCAGCCGCATTTTCCTGCACGGCGCGCCCTCCGCCAGCAGCGGGATTCTCTCTTCCCGCTACTGGCCAATGGGGTTTCCCATTGTGGCCACCCCACGCCGTCAGGAAACTCAGGGGTGTGAGTGCACTGCCAGCAGACCGGAGGATCCCGCCGACGGAGAATTCCGCTGACGAACATTTGTCTCATTTGTCACTAGAGTGTAGCCTTGAACGGATCACAAGGCAAAATATCATGAAAAATTCCCTTTGAACATCGCGATTCGGACAAAGAAATTTGGAGAGTTAAGGGGAATTTTCAAAACCTGCGGCGAAAGGCAAGGCGTCTTTTCGCATTAGCCATATGCTGACAAAACATAAGAAACCATTCGCCAATGGCAAAGTTATAAAAGAGGCTACGATGGTTGCTGTCAATACCTTGTCCAAAGACTAGAAAAACAAAGATGAAATTAAGACAGCCATCAAGGGCATGGCGAGGACGTATCTCAACAAACACACCAAGACTTATCAGGCTGTGAATGTTTCTCACCACAATTTGATGAATAACTAAACATGATGGATATGGCCTAGCTGATTGTTTTTGTTCACATGGCATTCAAAGACTCAACAACAAAGGAGGACTTTCTCACTCTTCTGCCACTCAAAGCGAGGACAAGAGGCAAGGATGTCTACAACACATTCAAAATGTAAGTGACTGAGAAAAACATTCCGATCAAGAAACTGGTTTCAATCACAACCGATGATGCGCTAGCGAGCAAGGCTATTGACTTTTCTCAGGTAATAGGAGTTGTCGTCAAAGATTGTCAACTCAGTTCATGCCAGAGCTCTGCAAAAATTGCTTGTTCAAATTGGAACTTGAGCTTGATGCCACCTACAGTGAACCAATCTTTCATTCAGATGTGACGTGGTTAATTCAAGGAAAAGTTCTCCAGAGATTTTTCAATCTGCTCCCTTAAATTATCAACTTTCTTAAATCAAGTTTGAATGTGCTGAACCGTAAGCATCAGGGGAGGGACAGAGACTCAGCATACATGGTCAGTGCAGTGAATGCGTTCAGGTTGAAACTGGGACTATGGTCCGCCCAGTTAAACAACATTACTCAGCATTTCCCAAATCTGGAACATGTCCAGCAACAGGTCGAACAGGAAGGGTTCCATCCAACCAAATTCTGCAACAATCTGAACAAATTGGAAAATAAATTCAACAATTTCAGGAGTTAGACACAATGGAACAAATCACTTTGTCTCAAATCCTTTTCTTCAAGTGGACATTGGAGAACAGTCAGAAAAATTTCAGCAGGTGTTTGAGAAAAGCACTGGACTTGACATGGAAAGCAATACCATACAAAATGACATACAGCTAGCTGAAAGCTAGGTTGAAATGTGTCGGGGGGAAAGCCGTGCACAAGAGGGAAGAATGCCCAACAGAGGGCAGCAGAGTGCTGCAACCGTGGAAAGTAAAGTGGCAAAATTCTTTGGGCGGGATTCTCTCAGGCCGGGCCGGAGAATCCCCGCGACCGGTGCAAATCGAGCCACGCCGCCCCAATGCCGGCACGCGAACCTCTGCAGGGCGGAGAATCAGCGCCATTGGCGCCGGCATGGTTGGTGCGGCGCCGGTCGGGGGCCGCTCTACGCGGCCCCACCACCAATTCTCCGACCAGGATGGGCCGAGCGGCTGTCGTAAAAAAGCAGAGTCCCGTCGGTGCCATTCACACCTGCTCTCAGCCGGCGGGACCTCGACATGGAAGGGTCCAGGGGCGGCCTTTGGTGGGGGGGGGTCCGACCCCCAACCCCGGGGGGTGGTGCCTCCGATGTGGCCTGGCCCGCGATCGGGGCCCACCGCCTCTCTGGTTGGGGGCCTCCTTTCTTCCACGCTGGCCCCTGTAGCCCTGCGACATGTTCTGTCGGGGCCGGCGCGGAAAAGGGAGCCACTGCGCATGCGCGCGTTGGCGCCGGTGCCACTGTGCATGCACGCGTTGGCGCCAGTGCCACTACACATGTGCGGACCCCGCAGCGCCCAGTTCACGCCAAGATCAGCAGCTGGAGCCCCGTGGGTCGCTCCACTGCCATGCTGGCCCCCTGTAGGGGCCAGATTTGCTGATCCTGAGGCCGTGTTGACGCCGTCGCGTTTCTCGACGGCGTTTCCGACGGCAACACTTAGCCTCAGGATCACAGAATCCCCTGCGTTATGTGTTGATGCCGGGGCAGGATTCATGGACTTCCACAACAGCAAAACTGGCGCCGCACCCGGACCGGTTAAATGACCGTTAAGGGGCTAGCACCAGCTCCACATGGAACACAATAGCTTCCAATGAGAAACAGTGCAGGATTTGACGGGTTCGGAATTGAAACTCAGGAGGCTGACAAGCTGCAGCCGCATATACATGCTTCACTCCCCACACACACACACACCATCCCAGCCAACAAGACTGCAGCAAGAAGAGCGGCACCCCCTTTCACAGATGCCGAGCTCGAGACCTTGCTAGATGCCGTGGCGGAGAGGCGGGCGACTCTGTACCCCGGGCCGGGAAGGAGGCTGCCAGCCGCCACAGTTCACAGTGCTTGGGCACAGATGGGAGAGGTGGTCAGCGCCACAAGTAACATCGTCCGGATTGGCCAGCAGTGCAAGAAAAAACTGCACAATCTCCTCAGGACAGCCAGCAGGAGGGCCCCGGCACCAAACCCCATCCTACACACCCATAACCCCACCTGGAGGGTGACCGAATCCCACCCTGCACAACATGCCTGCACCCATATCGGCCGCCATGGCCACTGAAGCCACCAGCTACACACCGCCGGGAGCGGAAAAAGACTGGAGGGGAACCGCCGGACCTGCAGCCTCTCACCGCAGCAGAGCAGTGGGCCCTGGGCATGGTCAGTGGGCCAGAAGAAAGGGCTGTCACGGGGCGGAGGTCGGCATCGGGCGAGCAAGTGAAACCCTGCTGAGTTGCAGTTCCCTATGACACACATCCCCCCCCCCCCCCAACCATCACTACCCCACAACACCCTCACCCCTCACACCCACCACCACCACCCCCACACCATGCTCACGCCTCACACCCACCACCAGGCTTATCCAGGTGGACGTTGGAAAACACTACCTTGGGCAGGAGTCGGACGTTGTCATTGAAAAACGGGTTGTCATCATCCTCCATCCCATGGACCATACCTGCTGTTACTCCAACCCAGGACCCACACCCTGTAGTGTGGCAGATATGTATTGCGGAGGGGATTGCATCCAGGGACTGGCTGGGGGGGTGGGGGGGGGGGGGGGGGCAGGTGGTATGCGGTGTCCATGCCCTGGCCAGTTCACCTCTCCCCCCCAACACATCTTCCAGCTTGACAACAAATAGAGCAACTTACCTCAGATAATCATAACAGAGTTAGGAAGTGCGAGGATTATCAGAGTCAGTGAAGCTCATAATTTCCACTTCAGGCACAGGGCACAAGACTTGAAAGTGCTCAGCCCATGGAGAGAATGTGGATCTGTGATCACCAGAAAGAAGGCAGAGGAATAGAAAGATGTCCACAACTGAGATTTTATAGAATTGAGATGAACCGAAGAAACATCAGCAGGAACAAAAGATGCCTTGTTGGCATTGGGAAGTAACCCAATAGAAACTTGGACATACCTCATGGAGGCTAGAAACCTGAACCAAGTAGAAGCTCTACAGCCACTTAGGTGGAAGACATGCCTATCGAGGATGAGTCGTCCTCAGTTCATCATCGATCTCATCTGAATTGAGAGGACCAGCTCAGGGAATTGATCAAGGTACCTCTGAGAAGTGAACTGTGAAGACTGAGACTACTGAGACAATGTGGGGGGGAGGGGAGAATAAAGACTTGCCGGGGGGGGGGGGGGGGGGGGGGGGGGGGGAATAAAGACATGGGTGGAGATTCAAGAGAATATCTAATTGAGATAAAGACTTGGGGGGAGATGTAGGGTGTGATTCGCTGGAAATATTTCCAAGTTCGGTTTCGGGTGTGTTTGGCGGGGTGTTTCTCAGTGGTTGGATTGGCGGGGTGTTTCTCAGTGGTTGGATTGGCGGGGTGTTTCTCAGTGGTTGGATTGGCGGGGTGTTTCTCAGTGGATGATTGGCGGGGTGTTTCTCAGTGGTTGGATTGGCGGGGTGTTTCTCAGTGGTTGGATTGGCGGGGTGTTTCTCAGTGGTTGGATTGGCGGGGTGTTTCTCAGCGGTTGGATTGGCGGGGTGTTTCTCAGTGGATGATTGGCGGGGTGTTTCTCAGTGGTTGGATTGGCGGGGTGTTTCTCAGTGGTTGGATTGGCGGGGTGTTTCTCAGTGGTTGGATTGGCGGGGTGTTTCTCAGTGGTTGGTTGGCGGGGTGTTTCTCGGTGGTTGGATTGGCGGGGTGTTTCTCAGTGGTTGGATTGGCGGGGTGTTTCTCAGAGGTTGGATTGGCGGGGTGTTTCTCAGTGGTTGGATTGGCGGGGTGTTTCTCAGTGGTTGGATTGGCGGGGTGTTTCTCAGTGGTTGGATTGGCGGGGTGTTTCTCAGTGGTTGGATTGGCGGGGTGTTTCTCGGTGGTTGGATTGGCGGGGTGTTTCTCAGTGGTTGGATTGGCGGGGTGTTTCTCAGTGGTTGGATTGGCGGGGTGTTTCTCAGTGGTTCGATTGGCGGGGTGTTTCTCAGTGGTTGGATTGGCGGGGTGGTTTCTCAGTGGTTGGATTGGCGGGGTGTTTCTCAGTGGTTGGATTGGCGGGGTGTTTTTCAGTGGTTGGATTGGCGGGGTGTTTCTCAGTGGTTGGATTGGCGGGGTGTTTCTCAGTGGTTGGATTGGTGGGGTGTTTCTCAGTGGTTGGATTGGCGGGTGTTTCTCAGTGGTTGGATTGGCGGGGTGTTTCTCAGTGGTTGGATTGGCGGGGTGTTTCTCGGTGGTTGGATTGGCGGGGTGTTTCTCAGTGGTTGGATTGGCGGGGTGGTTTCTCAGTGGTTGGATTGGCGGGGTGTTTCTCAGTGGTTGGATTGGTGGGGTGTTTCTCAGTGGTTGGATTGGTGGGGTGTTTCTCAGTGGTTGGATTGGCGGGGTGTTTCTCAGTGGTTGGATTGGCGGGGTGTTTCTCAGTGGTTGGATCGGCGGGGTGTTTCTCAGTGGTTGGATCGGCGGGGTGTTTCTCAGTGGTTGGATTGGCGAGGTGTTTCTCAGTGGTTGGATTGGCGGGGTGTTTCTCAGTGGTTGGATTGGCGGGGTGTTTCTCAGTGGTTGGATTGGTGGGGTGTTTCTCAGTGGTTGGATTGGCGGGGTGTTTCTCAGCGGTTGGATTGGCGGGGTGTTTCTCAGTGGTTGGATTGGGGGGTGTTTCTCAGTGGTTGGATTGGGGGGTGTTTCTCAGTGGTTGGATTGGTGGGGCGTTTCTCAGTGGTTGGATTGGCGGGGTGTTTCTCAGCGGTTGGATTGGTGGGGTGTTTCTCAGTGGTTGGATTGGCGGGGTGTTTCTCAGTGGTTGGATTGGCGGAGTGTTTCCCAGCGGTTGGATTGGCGGGGTGTTTCTCAGTGGTTGGATTGGCGGGGTGTTTCTCGGTGGTTGGATTGGCGGAGTGTTTCTCAGCGGTTGGATTGGTGGGGTGTTTCTCAGTGGTTGGATTGGCGGGGTGTTTCTCAGTGGTTGGATTGGCGGGGTGTTTCTCAGTGGTTGGATTGGCGGGGTGTTTCTCAGTGGTTGGATTGGCGGGGTGTTTCTCAGTGGTTGGATTGGGGGGGTGTTTCTCAGTGGATGATTGGCGGGGTGTTTCTCAGTGGTTGGATTGGCGGGTGTTTCTCAGTGGTTGGATTGGGGGGGTGTTTCTCAGTGGATGATTGGCGGGGTGTTTCTCAGTGGTTGGATTGGCGGGGTGTTTCTCAGTGGTTGGATTGGGGGGTGTTTCTCAGTGGTTGGATTGGTGGGGCGTTTGTCAGTGGTTGGATTGGCGGGGTGTTTCTCAGTGGTTGGATTGGCGGGGTGTTTCTCAGTGGTTGGATTGGCGGGGTGTTTCTCAGTGTTTGGATTGGCGGGGTGGTTTCTCAGTGGTTGGATTGGCGAGGTGTTTCTCAGTAGTTGGATTGGCGGGGTGTTTCTCAGTGGTTGGATTGGCGGGGTTTTTCTCAGTGGTTGGATTGGCGGGGTGTTTCTCGGTAGTTGGATTGGCGGGGTGTTTCTCAGTGGTGGGATTGGCGGGGTGTTTCTCAGTGGTTGGATTGGCGGGGTGTTTCTCGGTAGTTGGATTGGCGGGGTGTTTCTCAGTGGTTGGATTGGCGGGGTGTTTCTCAGTGGTTGGATTAGAGGGGTATTTCTCAGTGGTTGGATTGGTGGAGTGTATCTCAGTGGTTGGTTGGCGGGGTGTTACTCAGTGGTTGGATTGGCGGGGTGTTTCTCAGTGGTTGTATTGGTGGGGTGTTTCTCAGTGGTTGGATTGGCGGGGTGTTTCTCAGTGGTTGGATTGGCGGGGTGTTTCTCGGTAGTTGGATTGGCGGGGTGTTTCTCAGTCGTTGGATTGGAGGGGTATTTCTCAGTGGTTGGATTGGTGGAGTGTTTCTCAGTGGTTGGTTGGCGGGGTGTTTCTCAGTGGTTGGATTGGCGGGGTGTTTCTCAGTGGTTGGATTGGCGGGGTGTTTCTCAGTGGTTGGATTGGTGGGGTGTTTCTCAGTGGTTGGATTGGCGGGGTGTTTCTCGGTAGTTGGATTGGCGGGGTGTTTCTCAGTGGTTGGATTGGCGGGGTGTTTCTCAGTGGTTGGATTGGTGGGGTGTTTCTCGGTGGTTGGATTGGCGGGGTGGTTTCTCAGTGGTTGGATTGGCGGAGTGTTTCTCAGCGGTTGGATTGGTGGGGTGTTTCTCGGTAGTTGGATTGGCGGGGTGTTTCTCAGTGGTTGGATTGGCGGAGTGTTTGTCAGCGTTTGGATCGGCGGGGTGTTTCTCAGTGGTTGGATTGGTGAGGTGTTTCTCAGTGGTTGCATTGGCGGGGTGTTTCTCAGTGATTGGATTGGAAGGGTATTTCTAAGTGGTTGGATTGGCGGAGTGTTTCTCAGTGGTTGGTTGGCGCAGTGTTACTTAGTGGTTGGATTGGCGGGGTGTTTCTCAGTGGTTGGATTGGCGGGGTGTTTCTCAGTGGTTGGATTCGTGGGGTGTTTCTCAGTGGTTGCATTGGCGGGGTGTTTCTCAGTGGTTGGTTGGCGGGGTGTTTCTCAGTGGTTGGTTGGCGGGGTGTTACTTAGTGGTTGGATTGGCGGGGTGTTTCTCAGTGGTTGCATTGGCGGGGTGTTTCTCAGTGGTTGGATTGGAGGGGTGTTTCTCAGTGGTTGGTTGGCGGGGTGTTACTTAGTGGTTGGATTGGCGGGGTGTTTCTCAGTGGTTGGATTGGCGGGGTGTTTCTCAGTGGTTGGATTGGCGGTGTGTTTCTCAGTGGTTGGATTGGCGGGGTGTTTCTCAGTGGTTGGATTGGCGGGGTGTTTCTCAGTGGTTGGATTGGCGGGGTGTTTCTCAGTGGTTGGATTGGTGCGGTGTTTCTCGGTGGTTGGATTGGCAGGGTGTTTCTCAGTGGTTGGATTGGCGGGGTGTTTCTCAGTGGTTGGATTGGCGGGGTGTTTCTCAGTGGTTGGATTGGTGGGGTGTTTCTCGGTGGTTGGATTGGCGGGGTGTTTCTCATTGGTTGGATGGCGGGGTGTTTCTCGGTGGTTGGATTGGCGGGGTGTTTCTCGGTGGTTGGATTGGCGGGGTGTTTCTCAGTGGTTGGATTGGTGGGTGTTTCTCAGTGGTTGGATTGGCGGGGTGTTTCTCAGTGGATGATTGGCGGGGTGTTTCTCAGTGGTTGGATTGGCGGGGTGTTTCTCAGTGGTTGGATTGGCTGGTGTTTCTCGGTGGTGGGATTGGCGGGGTGTTTCTCGGTAGTTGGATTGGCGGGGTGTTTCTCAGTGGTTGCATTGGCGGGGTGTTTCTCAGTGGTTGGATTGGCGGGGTGTTTCTCGGTGGTTGGATTGGCGGGGTGTTTCTCGGTCGTTGGATTGGCGGGGTGTTTCTCGGTAGTTGGATTGGCGGGGTGTTTCTCGGTAGTTGGATTGGCGGGGTGTTTCTCGGTAGTTGGATTGGCGGGTGTTTCTCGGTGGTTGGATTGGCGGGGTGTTTCTCGGTTGTTGGATTGGCGGAGTGTTTCTCAGTGGTTGGATTGGCGGGGTGTTTCTCAGTGGTTGGATAGGCGGGGTGTTTCTCAGTGGTTGGATCGGCAGGGTGTTTCTCAGTGGTTGGATTGCCGCGGTGTTTCTCAGTGGTTGGATTGGCGGGGTGTTTTTCAGTGGTTGGATTGGCGGAGTGTTTCTCAGTGGTTGGATTGGCGGGGTGTTTCTCAGTGGTTGGATTGGCGAGGTGTTTCTCAGTGGTTGGATTGGTGGGGTGTTTCTCGGTGGTTGGATTGGCGGGGTGTTTTTCAGTGGTTGGATTGGTGGAGTGTTTCTCAGTGGTTGGATTGGCGGGGTGTTTCTCAGTGGTTGGATTGGCGAGGTGTTTCTCAGTGGTTGGATTGGTGGGGTGTTTCTCAGTGGTTGGATTGGTGGGGTGTTTCTCGGTGGTTGGATTTGCGGGGTGTTTCTCGGTGGTTGGATTGGCGGGATGTTTCTCAGTGGTTGGATTGGCGGGGTGTTTCTCGGTAGTTGGATTGGCGGGGTGTTTCTCAGTGGTTGGATTGGCGGGGTGTTTCTCAGTGGTTGGATTGGCGGGGTGTTTCTCAGTGGTTGGATTGGCGAGGTGTTTCTCAGCGGTTGGATTGGCGGGGTGTTTCTCAGTGGTTGGATTGACGGGGTGTTTCTCAGTGGTTGGATTGGCGGGGTGTTTCTCAGTGGTTGGATTGGCGGGGTGTTTCTCAGTGGTTGGATTGGCGGGGTGTTTCTCAGTGGTTGGATTGGCGGGGTGTTTCTCAGTGGTTGGATTGGCGGGGTGTTTCTCAGTGGTTGGATTGGCGGGGTGTTTCTCAACGGTTGGATTGGCGGGGAGTTTCTCAGTGGTTGGATTGGTGGGGTGTTTCTCGGTGGTTGGATTGGCGGGGTGTTTTTCAGTGGTTGGATTGGTGGAGTGTTTCTCAGTGGTTGGATTGGCGGGGTGTTTCTCAGTGGTTGGATTGGCGAGGTGTTTCTCAGTGGTTGGATTGGTGGGGTGTTTCTCAGTGGTTGGATTGGTGGGGTGTTTCTCGGTGGTTGGATTTGCGGGGTGTTTCTCGGTGGTTGGATTGGCGGGATGTTTCTCAGTGGTTGGATTGGCGGGGTGTTTCTCGGTAGTTGGATTGGCGGGGTGTTTCTCAGTGGTTGGATTGGCGGGGTGTTTCTCAGTGGTTGGATTGGCGGGGTGTTTCTCAGTGGTTGGATTGGCGAGGTGTTTCTCAGCGGTTGGATTGGCGGGGTGTTTCTCAGTGGTTGGATTGACGGGGTGTTTCTCAGTGGTTGGATTGGCGGGGTGTTTCTCAGTGGTTGGATTGGCGGGGTGTTTCTCAGTGGTTGGATTGGCGGGGTGTTTCTCAGTGGTTGGATTGGCGGGGTGTTTCTCAGTGGTTGGATTGGCGGGGTGTTTCTCAGTGGTTGGATTGGCGGGGTGTTTCTCAACGGTTGGATTGGCGGGGAGTTTCTCAGTGGTTGGATTGGCGGGGTGGTTTCTCAGTGGTTGGATTGGCGGGGTGTTTCTCAGTGGATGATCGGCGGGGTGTTTCTCAGTGGATGATCGGCGGGGTTTTTCTCAGTGGTTGGATTGGCGGGGTGTTTCTCAGTGGTTGGATTGGCGGGGTGTTTCTCGGTAGTTGGATTGGCGGGGTGTTTCTCAGTGGTTGGATTGGCGGGGTGTTTCTCAGTGGTTGGATTGGCGGGGTGTTTCTCGGTAGTTGGATTGGGGGGGTGTTTCTCAGTGGTTGGATTGGCGGGGTGGTTTCTCAGTGGTTGGATTGGCGGGGTGTTTCTCAGTGGTTGGATTGGTGGGGTGTTTCTCAGTGGTTGGATTGGTGGGGTGTTTCTCAGTGGTTGGATAGGCGGGGTGGTTTCTCAGTGGTTGGATTGGCGAGGTGTTTCTCAGTGGTTGGATTGGCGGGGTGGTTTCTCAGTGGTTGGATTGGCGGGGTGTTTCTCGGTGGTTGGATTGGCGGGGTGGTTTCTCAGTAGTTGGATTGGCGGGGTGTTTCGCAGTGGTTGGATTGGCGGGGTGTTTCTCAGTGGTTGGATTGGCGGGGTGTTTCTCGGTGGTTGCATTGGCGGGGTGTTTCTCAGTGGTTGGATTGGCGGGGTGTTTCTCGGTGGTTGGATTGGCGGGGTGTTTCTCAGTGGTTGGATTGGCGGGGTTTTTCTCAGTGGTTGGATTGGCGGGGTGTTTCTCAGTGGTTTGATTGGCGGGGTGTTTCTCGGTAGTTGGATTGGCGGGGTGTTTCACAGTGGTTGGATTGGCGGGGTGTTTCTCAGTGGTTGGATTGGCGGGGTGTTTCTCGGTAGTTGGATTGGCGGGGTGTTTCACAGTGGTTGGATTGGCGGGGTGTTTCTCAGTGGTTGGATTGGAGGGGTATTTCTCAGTGGTTGGATTGGTGGAGTGTTTCTCAGTGGTTGGTTGGCGGGGTGTTACTCAGTGGTTGGATTGGCGGGGTGTTTCTCAGTGGTTGGATTGGCGGGGTGTTTCTCAGTGGTTGGATTGGTGGGGTGTTTCTCGGTGGTTGGATTGGCGGGGTGTTTCTCAGTGGTTGGATTGGCGAGGTGTTTCTCATTGGTTGGATTGGCGTGGCGTTTCTCGGTGGTTGGATTGGCGGGGTGTTTCTCGGTGGTTGGATTGGCGGGGTGTTTCTCGGTAGTTGGATTGGCGGGGTGTTTCACAGTGGTTGGATTGGTGGGTGTTTCTCAGTGGTTGGATTGGCGGGGTGTTTCTCAGTGGTTGGATTGGCGGGGTGTTTCTCAGTGGTTGGATTGGCGGTGTGTTTCTCAGTGGTTGCATTGGCGGGGTGTTTCTCAGTGGTTGGATTGGAAGGGTATTTCTAAGTGGTTGGATTGGCGGAGTGTTTCTCAGTGGTTGGTTGGCGGGGTGTTACTCAGTGGTTGGATTGGCGGGGTGTTTCTCAGTGGTTGGATTGGCGGGGTGTTTCTCAGTGGTTGGATTGGCGGGGTGTTTCTCAGTGGTTGAATTGGCGGGGTGTTTCTCAGTGGTTGGATTGGTGGGGTGTTTATCAGTGGTTGGATCGGCGGGGTGTTTCTCAGTGGTTGGATTGGCGGGGTGTTTCTCAGTGGTTGGATTGGCGGGGTGTTTCTCAGTGGTTGGATTGGTGGGGTGTTTCTCGGTGGTTGGATTGGTGGGGTGTTTCTCGGTGGTTGGATTGGCAGGGTGTTTCTCAGTGGTTGGATTGGCGGGGTGTTTCTCAGTGGTTGGATTGGTGGGGTGTTTCTCGGTGGTTGGATTGGTGGGGTGTTTCTCGGTGGTTGGATTGGCAGGGTGTTTCTCAGTGGTTGGATTGGTGGGGTGTTTATCAGTGGTTGGATCGGCGGGGTGTTTCTCAGTGGTTGGATTGGCGGGGTGTTTCTCAGTGGTTGGATTGGTGGGGTGTTTCTCAGTGGTTGGATTGGCGGGGTGTTTCTCATTGGTTGGATGGCGGGGTGTTTCTCGGTGGTTGGATTGGCGGGGTGTTTCTCGGTGGTTGGATTGGCGGGGTGTTTCTCAGTGGTTGGATTGGCGAGGTGTTTCTCAATGGTTGGATTGGCGGGGTGTTTCTCAGTGGTTGGATTGGCGGGGTGTTTCTCAGTGGTTGGATTGGCGAGGTGTTTCTCAGTGGATGATTGGCGGGGTGTTTCTCAGTGGTTGGATTGGCGGGGTGTTTCTCAGTGGTTGGATTGGCGGGGTGTTTCTCAGTGGATGATTGGCGGGTGTTTCTCAGTGGTTGGATTGGCGGGGTGTTTCTCAGTGGATGATTGGCGGGGTGTTTCTCAGTGGTTGGATTGGCGAGGTGTTTCTCAGTGGTTGGATTGGCGGGTGTTTCTCGGTGGTGGGATTGGCGGGGTGTTTCTCAGTGGTTGCATTGGCGGGGTGTTTCTCAGTGGTTGGATTGGCGGGTGTTTCTCGTGGTTGGATTGGCGGGGTGTTTCTCGGTCGTTGGATTGGCGGGTTGTTTCTCGATAGTTGGATTGGCGGGGTGTTTCTCGGTAGTTGGATTGGCGGGGTGTTTCTCGGTAGTTGGATTGGCGGGTGTTTCTCGGTGGTTGGATTGGCGGGGTGTTTCTCGGTTGTTGGATTGGCGGGGTGTTTCTCAGTGGTTGGATTGGCGGGGTGTTTCTCAGTGGTTGGATAGGCGGGGTGTTTCGCAGTGGTTGGATCGGCAGGGTGTTTCTCAGTGGTTGGATTGGCGCGGTGTTTCTCAGTGGTTGGATTGGCGGGGTGTTTTTCAGTGGTTGGATTGGCGGAGTGTTTCTCAGTGGTTGGATTGGCGGGGTGTTTCTCAGTGGTTGGATTGGCGAGGTGTTTCTCAGTGGTTGGATTGGTGGAGTGTTTCTCGGTGGTTGGATTGGCGGGGTGTTTTTCAGTGGTTGGATTGGTGGAGTGTTTCTCGGTGGTTGGATTGGCGGGGTGTTTCTCAGTGGTTGGATTGGCGAGGTGTTTCTCAGCGGTTGGATTGGCGGGGTGTTTCTCAGTGGTTGGATTGGCGGGGTGTTTCTCAGTGGTTGGATTGGCGGGGTGTTTCTCAGTGGTTGGATTGGCGGGGTGTTTCTCAGTGGTTGTATTGGCGGGGTGTTTCTCAGTGGTTGGATTGGCGGGGTGTTTCTCAGTGGTTGGATTGGCGGGGTGTTTCTCAGCGGTTGGATTGGCGGGGTGTTTCTCAGTGGTTGGATTGGCGGGGTGTTTCTCAGTGGTTGGATTGGCGGGGTGTTTCTCAGTGGTTGGATTGGCGGGGTGTTTCTCAGTGGTTGGATTGGCGGGGTGTTTCTCAGCGGTTGGATTGGCGGGGTGTTTCTCAGTGGTTGGATTGGCGGGGTGTTTCTCAGTGGTTGTATTGGCGGGGTGTTTCTCAGTGGTTGGATTGGCGGGGTGTTTCTCAGTGGTTGGATAGGCGGGGTGTTTCTCAGTGGTTGGATTGGTGGGGTGTTTCTCAGTGGTTGGATCGGCGGGGTGTTTCTCAGTGGTTGAATTGGGGGGTGTTTCTCAGTGGTTGGATTCGTGGGGTGTTTCTCAGTGGTTGAATTGGGGGGTGTTTCTCAGTGGTTGAATTGGGGGGCGTTTCTCAGTGGTTGGATTGGCGGGGTGTTTCTCGGTGGTTGGATTGGCGGGGTGTTTCTCAGTGGTTGGATTGGCGGGGTGTTTCTCAGTGGTTGGATTGGCGGGTGTTTCTCAGTGGTTGGATTGGAGGGGTGTTTCTCAGTGGTTGGATTGGTGGGGTGTTTCTCAGTGGTTGGATTGGAGGGTGTTTCTCAGTGGTTGGATTGGCGGGGTGTTTCTCAGTGGTTGGATTGGCGGGGTGTTTCTCAGTGGTTGGATTGGCGGGTGTTTCTCAGTGGTTGGATTGGAAGGTGTTTCTCAGCGGTTGGATTGGCAGGGTGTTTCTCAGTGGTTGGATTGGCGGGGTGGTTTCTCAGTGGTTGGATTGGCGGGGTGTTTCTCAGTGGATGATCGGCGGGGTGTGTCTCAGTGGTTCGATTGGCGGGTGTTTCTCAGTGGTTGGATTGGCGGGGTGTTTTTCAATGGTTGGTTTGGCGGGGTGTTTCTCAATGGTTGGATTGGCGGGGTGTTTCTCAGTGGATGATCGGCGGGGTGTTTCTCAGTGGTTGGATCCGCGGGGTGTTTCTCAGTGGTTGGATTTGCGGGGTGTTTCTCAGTGGTTGGATTGGCGGGGTGTTTCTCAGTGGATGATCGGCGGGGTGTTTCTCAGTGGTTGGATTGGGGGGGTGTTTCTCAGTGGTTGGATTGGCGGGTGTTTCTCAGTGGTTCGATTGGCGGGGTGTTTCTCAGTGGTTGGATTGGCGGGGTGGTTTCTCAGTGGTTGGATTGGCGGGGTGTTTCTCAGTGGTTGGATTGGCGGGGTGTTTCTCAATGGTTGGAATGGGTTTTTTTTCTCAGTCGTTAGGTTGGCGGGTGTTTCTCAGTGGTTAGATTGGCGGGTGTTTCTCAGTGGTTGGATTGGCGGGTGTTTCTCAGTGGTTGGATTGGCGGGGTGTTTCTCAATGGTTGGAATGGGTTTTTTTTCTCAGTCGTTAGGTTGGCGGGTGTTTCTCAGTGGTTAGATTGGAGGGTGTTTCTCAGCGGTTGGATTGGCGGGTGTTTCTCAGTGGTTGGATTGGCGGGGTGGTTTCTCAGTGGTTGGATTGGCGGGGTGTTTCTCAGTGGTTGGATTGGCGGGGTGTTTCTCGGTGGATGGATTGGCGGGGTCTTTCTCAGTGGTTGGATCGGCGGGGTGTTTCTCAGTGGTTGGTTTGGCGGGGTGTTTCTCAGTGGTTGGATTGGCGGGGTGTTTATCAGTGGTTGGATTGGCGGGGTGTTTATCAGTGGTTGGATTGGCGGGGTGTTTCTCAGTGGTTAGATCGGCAGGGTGTTTCTCAGTGGTTGGATTGGCGCGGTGTTTCTCAGTGGTTGGATCGGCGGGGTGTTTCTCAGTGGTTGGATTGGCGGGGTGTTTCTCAGTGGTTGGATTGGCGGGGTGTTTCTCAGTGGTTGGATTGGCGGGGTGTTTCTCAGTGGTTGGATTGGCGGGGTGGATTCTCAGTGGTTGGATTGGCGGGGTGTTTCTCAGTGGTTGGATTGGCGGGGTGTTTCTCAGTGGTTGGATTGGCGGGGTGTTTCTCAGTGGTTGGATTGGCAGGGTGGTTTCTCAGTGGTTGGATTGGCGGGGTGTTTCTCAGTGGATGATCGGCGGGGTGTTTCTCAGTGGTTGGATTGGCGGGGTGTTTCTCAATGGTTGGATTGGCGGGGTGTTTCTCAGTGGTTGGATTGGCGGGGTGTTTCTCAATGGTTGGATTGGCGGGGTGTTTCGCAGTGGTTGGATTGGCGGGGTGTTTCTCAGTGGTTGATCGGCGGGGTGTTTCTCAGTGGTTGGATTTGCGGGGTGTTTCTCAATGGTTGGATTGGCGGGGTGTTTCTCAGTGGTTGGATTGGCGGGGTGTCTCTCAGTGGATGATCGGCGGTGTGTTTCTCAGTGGTTGGATTGGTGGGGTGTTTCTCAGTGGTTGGATTGGCGGGTGGTTCTCAGTGGTTGGATTGGTGGGGTGTTTCTCAGTGGTTGGATTGGCGGGTGGTTCTCAGTAGTTGGATTGGCGGGGTGTTTCTCAGTGGTTGGATTGGCGGGGTGTTTCTCAGTGGTTGGATTGGCGGGGTGTTTCTCAGCGGTTGGATTGGCGGGGTGTTTCTCAATGGTTGGAATGGGGTTTTTTTCTCAGTGGTTAGGTTGGCGGGTGTTTCTCAGTGGTTGGATTGGCGGGGTGTTTCTCAGTGGTTGGATTGGCGGGGTGTTTCTCAGTGGATGATTGGCGGGGTGTTTCTCAGTGGATGGATTGGCGGGGTGTTTCTCGGTGGTTGGATTGGCGGGGTGTTTATCAGTGGTTGAATTGGCGGGGTGTTTCTCAGTGGTTGGATTGGCGGGATGTTTCTCAGTGGTTGGATTGGCGGGGTGTTTCTCAGTGGTTGGATTGGCGGGGTGTTTCTCAGTGGTTGGATTGGCGGGGTGTTTCTCGGTGGTTGGATTGGCGGGGTGTTTCTCAGTGGTTGGATTGACGGGGTCTTTCTCAGTGGTTGGATTGGCGGGTTGTTTCTCAGTGGTTGGATCGGCGGGGTGTTTCTCAGTGGTTGGATTGGCGGGGTGTTTCTCAGTGGTTGGATTGGCGGGATGTTTATCAGTGGTTGGATTGGCGGGCTGTTTCTCGGTGGTTGGATTGGCGGGGTGTTTTTCAGTGGTTGGATTGGTGGAGTGTTTCTCAGTGGTTGGATTGGCGGGGTGTTTCTCAGTGGTTGGATTGGCGAGGTGTTTCTCAGTGGTTGGATTGGTGGGGTGTTTCTCAGTGGTTGGATTGGTGGGGTGTTTCTCGGTGGTTGGATTTGCGGGGTGTTTCTCGGTGGTTGGATTGGCGGGATGTTTCTCAGTGGTTGGATTGGCGGGGTGTTTCTCGGTAGTTGGATTGGCGGGGTGTTTCTCAGTGGTTGGATTGGCGGGGTGTTTCTCAGTGGTTGGATTGGCGGGGTGTTTCTCAGTGGTTGGATTGGCGAGGTGTTTCTCAGCGGTTGGATTGGCGGGGTGTTTCTCAGTGGTTGGATTGACGGGGTGTTTCTCAGTGGTTGGATTGGCGGGGTGTTTCTCAGTGGTTGGATTGGCGGGGTGTTTCTCAGTGGTTGGATTGGCGGGGTGTTTCTCAGTGGTTGGATTGGCGGGGTGTTTCTCAGTGGTTGGATTGGCGGGGTGTTTCTCAGTGGTTGGATTGGCGGGGTGTTTCTCAACGGTTGGATTGGCGGGGAGTTTCTCAGTGGTTGGATTGGCGGGGTGGTTTCTCAGTGGTTGGATTGGCGGGGTGTTTCTCAGTGGATGATCGGCGGGGTGTTTCTCAGTGGATGATCGGCGGGGTTTTTCTCAGTGGTTGGATTGGCGGGGTGTTTCTCAGTGGTTGGATTGGCGGGGTGTTTCTCGGTAGTTGGATTGGCGGGGTGTTTCTCAGTGGTTGGATTGGCGGGGTGTTTCTCAGTGGTTGGATTGGCGGGGTGTTTCTCGGTAGTTGGATTGGCGGGGTGGTTTCTCAGTGGTTGGATTGGCGGGGTGTTTCTCAGTGGTTGGATTGGCGGGGTGTTTCTCAGTGGTTGGATTGGCGGGGTGTTTCTCGGTAGTTGGATTGGCGGGGTGGTTTCTCAGTGGTTGGATTGGCGGGGTGTTTCTCAGTGGTTGGATTGGCGGGGTGGTTTCTCAGTGGTTGGATTGGCGGGGTGTTTCTCAGTGGTTGGATTGGTGGGGTGTTTCTCAGTGGTTGGATTGGTGGGGTGTTTCTCAGTGGTTGGATAGGCGGGGTGGTTTCTCAGTGGTTGGATTGGCGAGGTGTTTCTCAGTGGTTGGATTGGCGGGGTGGTTTCTCAGTGGTTGGATTGGCGGGGTGTTTATCGGTGATTGGATTGGCGGGGTGGTTTCTCAGTAGTTGGATTGGCGGGGTGTTTCGCAGTGGTTGGATTGGCGGGGTGTTTCTCAGTGGTTGGATTGGCGGGGTGTTTCTCGGTGGTTGGATTGGCGGGGTGTTTCTCAGTGGTTGGATTGGCGGGGTGTTTCTCAGTGGTTGGATTGGCGGGGTGTTTCTCGGTGGTTGGATTGGCGGGGTGTTTCTCAGTGGTTGGATTGGCGGGGTTTTTCTCAGTGGTTGGATTGGCGGGGTGTTTCTCAGTGGTTTGATTGGCGGGGTGTTTCTCGGTAGTTGGATTGGCGGGGTGTTTCTCAGTGGTTGGATTGGCGGGGTGTTTCTCAGTGGTTGGATTGGCGGGGTGTTTCTCGGTAGTTGGATTGGCGGGGTGTTTCACAGTGGTTGGATTGGCGGGGTGTTTCTCAGTGGTTGGATTGGAGGGGTATTTCTCAGTGGTTGGATTGGTGGAGTGTTTCTCAGTGGTTGGTTGGCGGGGTGTTACTCAGTGGTTGGATTGGCGGGGTGTTTCTCAGTGGTTGGATTGGCGGGGTGTTTCTCAGTGGTTGGATTGGCGGGGTGTTTCTCAGTGGTTGGATTGGCGGGGTGTTTCTCAGTGGTTGGATTGGTGGGGTGTTTCTCAATGGTTGGATTGGCGGGGTGTTTCTCAGTGGTTGGATTGGCGGGGTGTTTCTCAGTGGTTGGATTGGTGGGGTGTTTCTCGGTAGTTGGATTGGCGGGGTGTTTCTCAGTGGTTGGATTGGCGGGGTGTTTCTCAGTGGTTGGATTGGTGGGGTGTTTCTCGGTGGTTGGATTGGCGGGGTGTTTCTCAGTGGTTGGATTGGCGAGGTGTTTCTCATTGGTTGGATTGGCGTGGCGTTTCTCGGTGGTTGGATTGGCGGGGTGTTTCTCGGTGGTTGGATTGGCGGGGTGTTTCTCGGTAGTTGGATTGGCGGGGTGTTTCACAGTGGTTGGATTGGTGGGTGTTTCTCAGTGGTTGGATTGACGGGGTGTTTCTCAGTGGTTGAATTGGCGTGTGTTTCTCAGTGGTTGGATTGGCGGGGTGTTTCTCAGTGGTTGGATTGGCGGTGTGTTTCTCAGTGGTTGCATTGGCGGGGTGTTTCTCAGTGGTTGGATTGGAAGGGTATTTCTAAGTGGTTGGATTGGCGGAGTGTTTCTCAGTGGTTGGTTGGCGGGGTGTTACTCAGTGGTTGGATTGGCGGGGTGTTTCTCAGTGGTTGGATTGGCGGGGTGTTTCTCAGTGGTTGGATTGGCGGGGTGTTTCTCAGTGGTTGAATTGGCGGGGTGTTACTCAGTGGTTGGATTGGCGGGGTGTTTCTCAGTGGTTGGATTGGTGGGGTGTTTATCAGTGGTTGGATCGGCGGGGTGTTTCTCAGTGGTTGGATTGGCGGGGTGTTTCTCAGTGGTTGGATTGGTGGGGTGTTTCTCGGTGGTTGGATTGGCAGGGTGTTTCTCAGTGGTTGGATTGGCGGGGTGTTTCTCAGTGGTTGGATTGGCGGGGTGTTTCTCAGTGGTTGGATTGGTGGGGTGTTTCTCAGTGGTTGGATTGGCGGGGTGTTTCTCATTGGTTGGATGGCGGGGTGTTTCTCGGTGGTTGGATTGGCGGGGTGTTTCTCGGTGGTTGGATTGGCGGGGTGTTTCTCAGTGGTTGGATTGGCGGGTGTTTCTCAGTGGTTGGATTGGCGGGGTGTTTCTCAGTGGATGATTGGCGGGGTGTTTCTCAGTGGTTGGATTGGCGAGGTGTTTCTCAGTGGTTGGATTGGCGGGTGTTTCTCGGTGGTGGGATTGGCGGGGTGTTTCTCAGTGGTTGCATTGGCGGGGTGTTTCTCAGTGGTTGGATTGGCGGGTGTTTCTCGGTGGTTGGATTGGCGGGGTGTTTCTCGGTCGTTGGATTGGCGGGGTGTTTCTCGATAGTTGGATTGGCGGGGTGTTTCTCGGTAGTTGGATTGGCGGGGTGTTTCTCGGTAGTTGGATTGGCGGGTGTTTCTCGGTGGTTGGATTGGCGGGGTGTTTCTCGGTTGTTGGATTGGCGGGGTGTTTCTCAGTGGTTGGATTGGCGGGGTGTTTTTCAGTGGTTGGATTGGTGGAGTGTTTCTCGGTGGTTGGATTGGCGGGGTGTTTCTCATTGGTTGGATTGGCGAGGTGTTTCTCAGCGGTTGGATTGGCGGGGTGTTTCTCAGTGGTTGGATTGGCGGGGTGTTTCTCAGTGGTTGGATTGGCGGGGTGTTTCTCAGTGGTTGGATTGGCGGGGTGTTTCTCAGTGGTTCGATTGGCGGGGTGTTTCTCAGTGGTTGGATTGGCGGGGTGTTTCTCAGAGGTTGGATTGGCGGGGTGTTTCTCAGTGGTTGGATTGGCGGGGTGTTTCTCAGTGGTTGGATTGGCGGGGTGTTTCTCAGTGGTTGGATTGGCGGGGTGTTTCTCAGCGGTTGGATTGGCGGGGTGTTTCTCAGTGGTTGGATTGGCGGGGTGTTTCTCAGTGGTTGGATTGGCGGGGTGTTTCTCAACGGTTGGATTGGCGGGGAGTTTCTCAGTGGTTGGATTGGCGGGGTGGTTTCTCAGTGGTTGGATTGGCGGGGTGTTTCTCAGTGGATGATCGGCGGGGTGTTTCTCAGTGGATGATCGGCGGGGTTTTTCTCAGTGGTTGGATTGGCGGGGTGTTTCTCAGTGGTTGGATTGGCGGGGTGTTTCTCGGTAGTTGGATTGGCGGGGTGTTTCTCAGTGGTTGGATTGGCGGGGTGTTTCTCAGTGGTTGGATTGGCGGGGTGTTTCTCGGTAGTTGGATTGGCGGGGTGGTTTCTCAGTGGTTGGATTGGCGGGGTGTTTCTCAGTGGTTGGATTGGCGGGGTGTTTCTCAGTGGTTGGATTGGCGGGGTGTTTCTCGGTAGTTGGATTGGCGGGGTGGTTTCTCAGTGGTTGGATTGGCGGGGTGTTTCTCAGTGGTTGGATTGGCGGGGTGGTTTCTCAGTGGTTGGATTGGCGGGGTGTTTCTCAGTGGTTGGATTGGTGGGGTGTTTCTCAGTGGTTGGATTGGTGGGGTGTTTCTCAGTGGTTGGATAGGCGGGGTGGTTTCTCAGTGGTTGGATTGGCGAGGTGTTTCTCAGTGGTTGGATTGGCGGGGTGGTTTCTCAGTGGTTGGATTGGCGGGGTGTTTCTCGGTGGTTGGATTGGCGGGGTGGTTTCTCAGTAGTTGGATTGGCGGGGTGTTTCGCAGTGGTTGGATTGGCGGGGTGTTTCTCAGTGGTTGGATTGGCGGGGTGTTTCTCGGTGGTTGGATTGGCGGGGTGTTTCTCAGTGGTTGGATTGGCGGGGTGTTTCTCAGTGGTTGGATTGGCGGGGTGTTTCTCGGTGGTTGGATTGGCGGGGTGTTTCTCAGTGGTTGGATTGGCGGGGTTTTTCTCAGTGGTTGGATTGGCGGGGTGTTTCTCAGTGGTTTGATTGGCGGGGTGTTTCTCGGTAGTTGGATTGGCGGGGTGTTTCTCAGTGGTTGGATTGGCGGGGTGTTTCTCAGTGGTTGGATTGGCGGGGTGTTTCTCGGTAGTTGGATTGGCGGGGTGTTTCACAGTGGTTGGATTGGCGGGGTGTTTCTCAGTGGTTGGATTGGAGGGGTATTTCTCAGTGGTTGGATTGGTGGAGTGTTTCTCAGTGGTTGGTTGGCGGGGTGTTACTCAGTGGTTGGATTGGCGGGGTGTTTCTCAGTGGTTGGATTGGCGGGGTGTTTCTCAGTGGTTGGATTGGCGGGGTGTTTCTCAGTGGTTGGATTGGCGGGGTGTTTCTCAGTGGTTGGATTGGTGGGGTGTTTCTCAATGGTTGGATTGGCGGGGTGTTTCTCAGTGGTTGGATTGGCGGGGTGTTTCTCAGTGGTTGGATTGGTGGGGTGTTTCTCGGTAGTTGGATTGGCGGGGTGTTTCTCAGTGGTTGGATTGGCGGGGTGTTTCTCAGTGGTTGGATTGGTGGGGTGTTTCTCGGTGGTTGGATTGGCGGGGTGTTTCTCAGTGGTTGGATTGGCGAGGTGTTTCTCATTGGTTGGATTGGCGTGGCGTTTCTCGGTGGTTGGATTGGCGGGGTGTTTCTCGGTGGTTGGATTGGCGGGGTGTTTCTCGGTAGTTGGATTGGCGGGGTGTTTCACAGTGGTTGGATTGGTGGGTGTTTCTCAGTGGTTGGATTGACGGGGTGTTTCTCAGTGGTTGAATTGGCGTGTGTTTCTCAGTGGTTGGATTGGCGGGGTGTTTCTCAGTGGTTGGATTGGCGGTGTGTTTCTCAGTGGTTGCATTGGCGGGGTGTTTCTCAGTGGTTGGATTGGAAGGGTATTTCTAAGTGGTTGGATTGGCGGAGTGTTTCTCAGTGGTTGGTTGGCGGGGTGTTACTCAGTGGTTGGATTGGCGGGGTGTTTCTCAGTGGTTGGATTGGCGGGGTGTTTCTCAGTGGTTGGATTGGCGGGGTGTTTCTCAGTGGTTGAATTGGCGGGGTGTTTCTCAGTGGTTGGATTGGCGGGGTGTTTCTCAGTGGTTGGATTGGTGGGGTGTTTATCAGTGGTTGGATCGGCGGGGTGTTTCTCAGTGGTTGGATTGGCGGGGTGTTTCTCAGTGGTTGGATTGGTGGGGTGTTTCTCGGTGGTTGGATTGGCAGGGTGTTTCTCAGTGGTTGGATTGGCGGGGTGTTTCTCAGTGGTTGGATTGGCGGGGTGTTTCTCAGTGGTTGGATTGGTGGGGTGTTTCTCAGTGGTTGGATTGGCGGGGTGTTTCTCATTGGTTGGATGGCGGGGTGTTTCTCGGTGGTTGGATTGGCGGGGTGTTTCTCGGTGGTTGGATTGGCGGGGTGTTTCTCAGTGGTTGGATTGGCGGGTGTTTCTCAGTGGTTGGATTGGCGGGGTGTTTCTCAGTGGATGATTGGCGGGGTGTTTCTCAGTGGTTGGATTGGCGAGGTGTTTCTCAGTGGTTGGATTGGCGGGTGTTTCTCGGTGGTGGGATTGGCGGGGTGTTTCTCAGTGGTTGCATTGGCGGGGTGTTTCTCAGTGGTTGGATTGGCAGGTGTTTCTCGGTGGTTGGATTGGCGGGGTGTTTCTCGGTCGTTGGATTGGCGGGGTGTTTCTCGATAGTTGGATTGGCGGGGTGTTTCTCGGTAGTTGGATTGGCGGGGTGTTTCTCGGTAGTTGGATTGGCGGGTGTTTCTCGGTGGTTGGATTGGCGGGGTGTTTCTCGGTTGTTGGATTGGCGGGGTGTTTCTCAGTGGTTGGATTGGCGGGGTGTTTTTCAGTGGTTGGATTGGTGGAGTGTTTCTCGGTGGTTGGATTGGCGGGGTGTTTCTCATTGGTTGGATTGGCGAGGTGTTTCTCAGCGGTTGGATTGGCGGGGTGTTTCTCAGTGGTTGGATTGGCGGGGTGTTTCTCAGTGGTTGGATTGGCGGGGTGTTTCTCAGTGGTTGGATTGGCGGGGTGTTTCTCAGTGGTTCGATTGGCGGGGTGTTTCTCAGTGGTTGGATTGGCGGGGTGTTTCTCAGAGGTTGGATTGGCGGGGTGTTTCTCAGTGGTTGGATTGGCGGGGTGTTTCTCAGTGGTTGGATTGGCGGGGTGTTTCTCAGTGGTTGGATTGGCGGGGTGTTTCTCAGCGGTTGGATTGGCGGGGTGTTTCTCAGTGGTTGGATTGGCGGGGTGTTTCTCAGTGGTTGGATTGGCGGGGTGTTTCTCAGTGGTTGGATTGGCGGGGTGTTTCTCAGTGGTTGGATTGGCGGGGTGTTTCTCAGCGGTTGGATTGGCGGGGTGTTTCTCAGTGGTTGGATTGGCGGGGTGTTTCTCAGTGGTTGTATTGGCGGGGTGTTTCTCAGTGGTTGGATTGGCGGGGTGTTTCTCAGTGGTGGGATTGGTGGGGTGTTTCTCAGTGGTTGGATCGGCGGGGTGTTTCTCAGTGGTTGAATTGGGGGGTGTTTCTCAGTGGTTGGATTCGTGGGGTGTTTCTCAGTGGTTGAATTGGGGGGTGTTTCTCAGTGGTTGAATTGGGGGGCGTTTCTCAGTGGTTGGATTGGCGGGGTGTTTCTCGGTGGTTGGATTGGCGGGGTGTTTCTCAGTGGTTGGATTGGCGGGGTGTTTCTCAGTGGTTGGATTGGCGGGTGTTTCTCAGTGGTTGGATTGGAGGGGTGTTTCTCAGTGGTTGGATTGGCGGGGTGTTTCTCAGTGGTTGGATTGGAGGGTGTTTCTCAGTGGTTGGATTGGCGGGGTGTTTCGCGGTGGTTGGATTGGCGGGGTGTTTCTCAGTGGTTGGATTGGAGGGTGTTTCTCAGTGGTTGGATTGGCGGGGTGTTTCTCAGTGGTTGGATTGGCGGGGTGTTTCTCAGTGGTTGGATTGGCGGGTGTTTCTCAGTGGTTGGATTGGAGGGTGTTTCTCAGCGGTTGGATTGGCGGGGTGTTTCTCAGTGGTTGGATTGGCGGGGTGTTTCTCAGTGGTTGGATTGGCGGGGTGTGTCTCAGTGGTTCGATTGGCGGGTGTTTCTCAGTGGTTGGATTGGCGGGGTGTTTTTCAATGGTTGGTTTGGCGAGGTGTTTCTCAATGGTTGGAATGGCGGGGTGTTTCTCAGTGGATGATCGGCGGGGTGTTTCTCAGTGGTTGGATCCGCGGGGTGTTTCTCAGTGGTTGGATTTGCGGGGTGTTTCTCAGTGGTTGGATTGGCGGGGTGTTTCTCAGTGGATGATCGGCGGGGTGTTTCTCAGTGGTTGGATTGGGGGGGTGTTTCTCAGTGGTTGGATTGGCGGGTGTTTCTCAGTGGTTCGATTGGCGGGGTGTTTCTCAGTGGTTGGATTGGCGGGGTGTTTCTCAGTGGTTGGATTGGCGGGGTGTTTCTCGGTGGTTGGATTGGCGGGGTGTTTCTCAATGGTTGGAATGGGTTTTTTTTCTCAGTCGTTAGGTTGGCGGGTGTTTCTCAGTGGTTAGATTGGCGGGGTGTTTCTCAGTGGTTGGATTGGCGGGGTGGTTTCTCAGTGGTTGGATTGGCGGGGTGTTTCTCAGTGGTTGGATTGGCGGGGTGTTTCTCGGTGGATGGATTAGCGGGGTCTTTCTCAGTGGTTGGATCGGCGGGGTGTTTCTCAGTGGTTGGTTTGGCGGGGTGTTTCTCAGTGGTTGGATTGGCGGGGTGTTTCTCAGTGGTTGGATTGGCGGGGTGTTTATCAGTGGTTGGATTGGCGGGGTGTTTCTCAGTGGTTGGATCGGCAGGGTGTTTCTCAGTGGTTGGATTGGCGCGGTGTTTCTCAGTGGTTGGATCGGCGGGGTGTTTCTCAGTGGTTGGATTGGCGGGGTGTTTCTCAGTGGTTGGATTGGCGGGGTGTTTCTCAGTGGTTGGATTGGCGGGGTGTTTCTCAGTGGTTGGATTGGCGGGGTGGATTCTCAGTGGTTGGATTGGCGGGGTGTTTCTCAGTGGTTGGATTGGCGGGGTGTTTCTCAGTGGTTGGATTGGCGGGGTGTTTCTCAGTGGTTGGATTGGCAGGGTGGTTTCTCAGTGGTTGGAATGGCGGGGTGTTTCTCAGTGGATGATCGGCGGGGTGTTTCTCAGTGGTTGGATTGGCGGGGTGTTTCTCAGTGGTTGGATTGGCGGGGTGTTTCTCAATGGTTGGATTGGCGGGGTGTTTCTCAGTGGTTGGATTGGCGGGGTGTTTCTCAATGGTTGGATTGGCGGGGTGTTTCGCAGTGGTTGGATTGGCGGGGTGTTTCTCAGTGGTTGATCGGCGGGGTGTTTCTCAGTGGTTGGATTTGCGGGGTGTTTCTCAATGGTTGGATTGGCGGGGTGTTTCTCAGTGGTTGGATTGGCGGGGTGTCTCTCAGTGGATGATCGGCGGGGTGTTTCTCAGTGGTTGGATTGGTGGGGTGTTTCTCAGTGGTTGGATTGGCGGGTGGTTCTCAGTGGTTGGATTGGTGGGGTGTTTCTCAGTGGTTGGATTGGCGGGTGGTTCTCAGTAGTTGGATTGGCGGGGTGTTTCTCAGTGGTTGGATTGGCGGGGTGTTTCTCAGTGGTTGGATTGGCGGGGTGTTTCTCAGCGGTTGGATTGGCGGGGTGTTTCTCAATGGTTGGAATGGGGTTTTTTTCTCAGTGGTTAGGTTGGCGGGTGTTTCTCAGTGGTTGGATTGGCGGGGTGTTTCTCAGTGGATGATTGGCGGGGTGTTTCTCAGTGGTTGGATTGGCGGGGTGTTTCTCAGTGGATGATTGGCGGGGTGTTTCTCAGTGGATGGATTGGCGGGGTGTTTCTCGGTGGTTGGATTGGCGGGGTGTTTATCAGTGGTTGGATTGGCGGGGTGTTTCTCAGTGGTTGGATTGGCGGGGTGCTTCTCAGTGGTTGGATTGGCGGGGTGTTTCTCAGTGGTTGGATTGGCGGGGTGTTTCTCAGTGGTTGGATTGGCGGGGTGTTTCTCGGTGGTTGGATTGGCGGGGTGTTTCTCAGTGGTTGGATTGACGGGGTCTTTCTCAGTGGTTGGATTGGCGGGTTGTTTCTCAGTGGTTGGATCGGCGGGGTGTTTCTCAGTGGTTGGATTGGCGGGGTGTTTCTCAGTGGTTGGATTGGCGGGATGTTTATCAGTGGTTGGATTGGCGGGCTGTTTCTCGGTGGTTGGATTGGCGGGGTGTTTCTCAGTGTTTGGATTGGCGGGGTGTTTCTCAGTGTTTGGATTGGCGGGATTTTTATCAGTGGTTGGATTGGCGGGGTGTTTCTCAGTGGTTGGTTCGGCAGGGTGTTTCTCTGTGGTTGGATTGGCGGGGTGTTTCTCAGTGGTTGGATCAGCGGGGTGTTTCTCGGTGGTTGGATTGGCGGGGTGTTTTTCGGTGGTTGGATTTGCCGGGTGTTTCTCGGTGGTTGGATTTGCGGGGTGTTTCTCGGTGGTTGGATTGGCGGGGTGTTTCTCAGTGGTTCGATTGGCGGGGTGTTTCTCAGTGGTTGGATTGGCGGGGTGTTTCTCAGTGGTTGGATTGGCGGGGTGATTCTCAGTGGTTGGATTGGCAGGGTGGTTTCTCAGTGGTTGGATTGGCGGGGTGTTTCTCAGTGGATGATTGGCAGGGTGTTTCTCAGTGGTTGGATTGGTGGGGTGTTTCTCAGTGGTTGGATTGGCGGGGTGTTTCTCAGCGGTTGGATTGGCGGGGTGTTTCTCAGTGGTTGAATTGGCAGGGTGTTTCTCAGCGGTTGGATTGGCGGGGTGTTTCTCAGTGGTAGGATTGGCAGGGTGGTTTCTGAGTGGTAGGATTGGCGGGGTGTTTCTCAGTGATTGGATTGGTGAGGTGTTTCTCAGTGGTTGGATTGGCGGGGTGTTTCTCGTTGGTTGGATTGGCGGGGTGTTTCTCAGTGGTTGGATTGGCGGGGTGGTTTCTCAGTGGTTGGATTGGCGGGGTGTTTCTCAGTGGATGATTGGCGGGGTGTTTCTCGGTGGTTGGATTGGCGGGGTGTTTCTCAGTGGTTGGATTGGCGGGGTGTTTCTCAGTGGTTGGATTGGCGTGGTGGATTCTCAGTGGTTGGATTGGCGGGGTGTTTCTCAGTGCATGATTGGCGGGGTGTTTCTCAGTGGTTGGATTGGCGGGGTGTTTCTCAGTGGTTGGATTGGCGGGGTGTTTCTCAGTGGTTGGATTGGCGGGGTGTTTCTCAGTGGTTGGATTGGCGGGGTGTTTTTCGGTGGTTGGATTGGCGGGGTGTTTCTCAGTGGTTGATTTGGCGGGGTGTTTCTCAGTGGTTGGATTGGCGGGGTGTTTCTCAGTGGTTGGATTGGCGGGGTGTTTCTCAGTGGTTGGATTGGCGGGGTGTTTCTCGGTGGTTGGATTGGCGGGGTGTTTCTCAGTGGTTGGATTGGCGGGGTGGTTTCTCAGTGGTTGGATTGGCGGGGTGTTTCTCAGTGGATGATTGGCGGGGTGTTTCTCGGTGGTTGGATTGGCGGGGTGTTTCTCAGTGGTTGGATTGGCGGGGTGTTTCTCAGTGGTTGGATTGGCGGGGTGGATTCTCAGTGGTTGGATTGGCGGGGTGTTTCTCAGTGGATGATTGGCGGGGTGCTTCTCAGTGGTTGGATTGGCGGGGTGTTTCTCAGTGGTTGGATTTGCGAGGTGTTTCTCAGTGGTTGGATTGGCGGGGTGTTTCTCAGTGGTTGGATTGGCGGGGTGTTTCTCAGTGGTTGGATTGGCGGGGTGTTTCTCAGTGGTTGGATTGGCGGGGTGTTTTTCGGTGGTTGCATTTGCGGGGTGTTACTCGGTGGTTGGATTGGCGGGGTGTTTCTCAGTGGTTGGATTGGCGGGGTGTTTCTCAGTGGTTGGATTGGCGGGGTGTTTCTCAGTGGTTGGATTGGCGGGGTGTTTCTCAGTGGTTGGATTGGCGGGGTGTTTCTCAGTGGTTGGATTGGCGGGGTGTTTCTCAGTGGTTGGATTGGCGGGGTGTTTCCCAGTGGTTGGATTGGCGGGGTGTTTCTCAGCGGTTGGATTGGCGGGGTGTTTCTCAGTGGTTGGATTGGCGGGGTGTTTCTCAGTGGTTGTATTGGCGGGGTGTTTCTCAGTGGTTGGATTGGCGGGGTGTTTCTCAGTGGTTGGATAGGCGGGGTGTTTCTCAGTGGTTGGATTGGTGGGGTGTTTCTCAGTGGTTGGATCGGCGGGGTGTTTCTCAGTGGTTGTATTGGCGGGGTGTTTCTCAGTGGTTGGATTGGCGGGGTGTTTCTCAGTGGTTGGATAGGCGGGGTGGTTTCTGAGTGGTTGGATTGGCGGGGTGTTTCTCGGGGGTTGGATTGGCGGGGTGTTTTTCAGTGGTTGGGTTGGCGGGGTGTTTCTCAGTGGTTGGATTGGCGGGGTGTTTCTCAGTGGTTGGATTGGCGGGGTGTTTCTCGGTGGTTGGATTGGCGGGGTGTTTCTCAGTGGTTGGATTGGTGGGGTGTTTCTCAGTGGTTGGATTGGCGGGGTGTTTCTCAGTGGTTGGATTGGCGGGGTGTTTCTCAGTGGTTGGATTGGCGGGTGGTTCTCAGTAGTTGGATTGGCGGGGTGTTTCTCAGTGGTTGGATTGGCGGGGTGTTTCTCAGTGGTTGGATTGGCGGGTGGTTCTCAGTAGTTGGATTGGCGGGGTGTTTCTCAGTGGTTGGATTGGTGGGGTGTTTCTCAGTGGTTGGATTGGCGGGGTGTTTCTCAGTGGTTGGATTGGTGGGGTGTTTCTCAGTGGTTGAATTGGGGGGTGTTTCTCAGTGGTTGAATTGGGGGGCGTTTCTCAGTGGTTGGATTGGCGGGGTGTTTCTCGGTGGTTGGATTGGCGGGGTGTTTCTCAGTGGTTGGATTGGCGGGTGTTTCTCAGTGGTTGGATTGGAGGGGTGTTTCTCAGTGGTTGGATTGGCGGGGTGTTTCTCAGTGGTTGGATTGGCGGGGTGTTTCTCAGTGGTTGGATTGGCGGGGTGTTTCTCAGTGGTTGGATTGGCGGGTGTTTCTCAGTGGTTGGATTGGAGGGTGTTTCTCAGCGGTTGGATTGGCGGGGTGTTTCTCAGTGGTTGGATTGGCGGGGTGGTTTCTCAGTGGTTGGATTGGCGGGGTGTTTCTCAGTGGATGATCGGCGGGGTGTGTCTCAGTGGTTCGATTGGCGGGTGTTTCTCAGTGGTTGGATTGGCGGGTGTTTCTCAGTGGTTGGATTGGAGGGGTGTTTCTCAGTGGTTGGATTGGCGGGGTGTTTCTCAGTGGTTGGATTGGCGGGGTGTTTCTCAGTGGTTGGATTGGCGGGGTGTTTCTCAGTGGTTGGATTGGCGGGTGTTTCTCAGTGGTTGGATTGGAGGGTGTTTCTCAGCGGTTGGATTGGCGGGGTGTTTCTCAGTGGTTGGATTGGCGGGGTGTTTCTCAGTGGTTGGATTGGCGGGGTGTTTCTCAGTGGTTGGATTGGCAGGGTGGTTTCTCAGTGGTTGGAATGGCGGGGTGTTTCTCAGTGGATGATCGGCGGGGTGTTTCTCAGTGGTTGGATTGGCGGGGTGTTTCTCAGTGGTTGGATTGGCGGGGTGTTTCTCAATGGTTGGATTGGCGGGGTGTTTCTCAGTGGTTGGATTGGCGGGGTGTTTCTCAATGGTTGGATTGGCGGGGTGTTTCGCAGTGGTTGGATTGGCGGGGTGTTTCTCAGTGGTTGATCGGCGGGGTGTTTCTCAGTGGTTGGATTTGCGGGGTGTTTCTCAATGGTTGGATTGGCGGGGTGTTTCTCAGTGGTTGGATTGGCGGGGTGTCTCTCAGTGGATGATCGGCGGGGTGTTTCTCAGTGGTTGGATTGGTGGGGTGTTTCTCAGTGGTTGGATTGGCGGGTGGTTCTCAGTGGTTGGATTGGTGGGGTGTTTCTCAGTGGTTGGATTGGCGGGTGGTTCTCAGTAGTTGGATTGGCGGGGTGTTTCTCAGTGGTTGGATTGGCGGGGTGTTTCTCAGTGGTTGGATTGGCGGGGTGTTTCTCAGCGGTTGGATTGGCGGGGTGTTTCTCAATGGTTGGAATGGGGTTTTTTTCTCAGTGGTTAGGTTGGCGGGTGTTTCTCAGTGGTTGGATTGGCGGGGTGTTTCTCAGTGGATGATTGGCGGGGTGTTTCTCAGTGGTTGGATTGGCGGGGTGTTTCTCAGTGGATGATTGGCGGGGTGTTTCTCAGTGGATGGATTGGCGGGGTGTTTCTCGGTGGTTGGATTGGCGGGGTGTTTATCAGTGGTTGGATTGGCGGGGTGTTTCTCAGTGGTTGGATTGGCGGGGTGCTTCTCAGTGGTTGGATTGGCGGGGTGTTTCTCAGTGGTTGGATTGGCGGGGTGTTTCTCAGTGGTTGGATTGGCGGGGTGTTTCTCAGTGGTTGGATTGGCGGGGTGGATTCTCAGTGGTTGGATTGGCGGGGTGTTTCTCAGTGGATGATTGGCGGGGTGCTTCTCAGTGGTTGGATTGGCGGGGTGTTTCTCAGTGGTTGGATTTGCGAGGTGTTTCTCAGTGGTTGGATTGGCGGGGTGTTTCTCAGTGGTTGGATTGGCGGGGTGTTTCTCAGTGGTTGGATTGGCGGGGTGTTTCTCAGTGGTTGGATTGGCGGGGTGTTTTTCGGTGGTTGCATTTGCGGGGTGTTACTCGGTGGTTGGATTGGCGGGGTGTTTCTCAGTGGTTGGATTGGCGGGGTGTTTCTCAGTGGTTGGATTGGCGGGGTGTTTCTCAGTGGTTGGATTGGCGGGGTGTTTCTCAGTGGTTGGATTGGCGGGGTGTTTCTCAGTGGTTGGATTGGCGGGGTGTTTCTCAGTGGTTGGATTGGCGGGGTGTTTCCCAGTGGTTGGATTGGCGGGGTGTTTCTCAGCGGTTGGATTGGCGGGGTGTTTCTCAGTGGTTGGATTGGCGGGGTGTTTCTCAGTGGTTGTATTGGCGGGGTGTTTCTCAGTGGTTGGATTGGCGGGGTGTTTCTCAGTGGTTGGATAGGCGGGGTGTTTCTCAGTGGTTGGATTGGTGGGGTGTTTCTCAGTGGTTGGATCGGCGGGGTGTTTCTCAGTGGTTGTATTGGCGGGGTGTTTCTCAGTGGTTGGATTGGCGGGGTGTTTCTCAGTGGTTGGATAGGCGGGGTGGTTTCTGAGTGGTTGGATTGGCGGGGTGTTTCTCGGGGGTTGGATTGGCGGGGTGTTTTTCAGTGGTTGGGTTGGCGGGGTGTTTCTCAGTGGTTGGATTGGCGGGGTGTTTCTCAGTGGTTGGATTGGCGGGGTGTTTCTCGGTGGTTGGATTGGCGGGGTGTTTCTCAGTGGTTGGATTGGTGGGGTGTTTCTCAGTGGTTGGATTGGCGGGGTGTTTCTCAGTGGTTGGATTGGCGGGGTGTTTCTCAGTGGTTGGATTGGCGGGTGGTTCTCAGTAGTTGGATTGGCGGGGTGTTTCTCAGTGGTTGGATTGGCGGGGTGTTTCTCAGTGGTTGGATTGGCGGGTGGTTCTCAGTAGTTGGATTGGCGGGGTGTTTCTCAGTGGTTGGATTGGTGGGGTGTTTCTCAGTGGTTGGATTGGCGGGGTGTTTCTCAGTGGTTGGATTGGTGGGGTGTTTCTCAGTGGTTGAATTGGGGGGTGTTTCTCAGTGGTTGAATTGGGGGGCGTTTCTCAGTGGTTGGATTGGCGGGGTGTTTCTCGGTGGTTGGATTGGCGGGGTGTTTCTCAGTGGTTGGATTGGCGGGTGTTTCTCAGTGGTTGGATTGGAGGGGTGTTTCTCAGTGGTTGGATTGGCGGGGTGTTTCTCAGTGGTTGGATTGGCGGGGTGTTTCTCAGTGGTTGGATTGGCGGGGTGTTTCTCAGTGGTTGGATTGGCGGGTGTTTCTCAGTGGTTGGATTGGAGGGTGTTTCTCAGCGGTTGGATTGGCGGGGTGTTTCTCAGTGGTTGGATTGGCGGGGTGGTTTCTCAGTGGTTGGATTGGCGGGGTGTTTCTCAGTGGATGATCGGCGGGGTGTGTCTCAGTGGTTCGATTGGCGGGTGTTTCTCAGTGGTTGGATTGGCGGGTGTTTCTCAGTGGTTGGATTGGAGGGGTGTTTCTCAGTGGTTGGATTGGCGGGGTGTTTCTCAGTGGTTGGATTGGCGGGGTGTTTCTCAGTGGTTGGATTGGCGGGGTGTTTCTCAGTGGTTGGATTGGCGGGTGTTTCTCAGTGGTTGGATTGGAGGGTGTTTCTCAGCGGTTGGATTGGCGGGGTGTTTCTCAGTGGTTGGATTGGCGGGGTGTTTCTCAGTGGTTGGATTGGCGGGGTGTTTCTCAGTGGTTGGATTGGCAGGGTGGTTTCTCAGTGGTTGGAATGGCGGGGTGTTTCTCAGTGGATGATCGGCGGGGTGTTTCTCAGTGGTTGGATTGGCGGGGTGTTTCTCAGTGGTTGGATTGGCGGGGTGTTTCTCAATGGTTGGATTGGCGGGGTGTTTCTCAGTGGTTGGATTGGCGGGGTGTTTCTCAATGGTTGGATTGGCGGGGTGTTTCGCAGTGGTTGGATTGGCGGGGTGTTTCTCAGTGGTTGATCGGCGGGGTGTTTCTCAGTGGTTGGATTTGCGGGGTGTTTCTCAATGGTTGGATTGGCGGGGTGTTTCTCAGTGGTTGGATTGGCGGGGTGTCTCTCAGTGGATGATCGGCGGGGTGTTTCTCAGTGGTTGGATTGGTGGGGTGTTTCTCAGTGGTTGGATTGGCGGGTGGTTCTCAGTGGTTGGATTGGTGGGGTGTTTCTCAGTGGTTGGATTGGCGGGTGGTTCTCAGTAGTTGGATTGGCGGGGTGTTTCTCAGTGGTTGGATTGGCGGGGTGTTTCTCAGTGGTTGGATTGGCGGGGTGTTTCTCAGCGGTTGGATTGGCGGGGTGTTTCTCAATGGTTGGAATGGGGTTTTTTTCTCAGTGGTTAGGTTGGCGGGTGTTTCTCAGTGGTTGGATTGGCGGGGTGTTTCTCAGTGGATGATTGGCGGGGTGTTTCTCAGTGGTTGGATTGGCGGGGTGTTTCTCAGTGGATGATTGGCGGGGTGTTTCTCAGTGGATGGATTGGCGGGGTGTTTCTCGGTGGTTGGATTGGCGGGGTGTTTATCAGTGGTTGGATTGGCGGGGTGTTTCTCAGTGGTTGGATTGGCGGGGTGCTTCTCAGTGGTTGGATTGGCGGGGTGTTTCTCAGTGGTTGGATTGGCGGGGTGTTTCTCAGTGGTTGGATTGGCGGGGTGTTTCTCGGTGGTTGGATTGGCGGGGTGTTTCTCAGTGGTTGGATTGACGGGGTCTTTCTCAGTGGTTGGATTGGCGGGTTGTTTCTCAGTGGTTGGATCGGCGGGGTGTTTCTCAGTGGTTGGATTGGCGGGGTGTTTCTCAGTGGTTGGATTGGCGGGATGTTTATCAGTGGTTGGATTGGCGGGCTGTTTCTCGGTGGTTGGATTGGCGTGGTGTTTCTCAGTGTTTGGATTGGCGGGGTGTTTCTCAGTGTTTGGATTGGCGGGATTTTTATCAGTGGTTGGATTGGCGGGGTGTTTCTCAGTGGTTGGTTCGGCAGGGTGTTTCTCTGTGGTTGGATTGGCGGGGTGTTTCTCAGTGGTTGGATCAGCGGGGTGTTTCTCGGTGGTTGGATTGGCGGGGTGTTTTTCGGTGGTTGGATTTGCCGGGTGTTTCTCGGTGGTTGGATTTGCGGGGTGTTTCTCGGTGGTTGGATTGGCGGGGTGTTTCTCAGTGGTTCGATTGGCGGGGTGTTTCTCAGTGGTTGGATTGGCGGGGTGTTTCTCAGTGGTTGGATTGGCGGGGTGATTCTCAGTGGTTGGATTGGCAGGGTGGTTTCTCAGTGGTTGGATTGGCGGGGTGTTTCTCAGTGGATGATTGGCAGGGTGTTTCTCAGTGGTTGGATTGGTGGGGTGTTTCTCAGTGGTTGGATTGGCGGGGTGTTTCTCAGCGGTTGGATTGGCGGGGTGTTTCTCAGTGGTTGAATTGGCAGGGTGTTTCTCAGCGGTTGGATTGGCGGGGTGTTTCTCAGTGGTAGGATTGGCAGGGTGGTTTCTGAGTGGTAGGATTGGCGGGGTGTTTCTCAGTGATTGGATTGGTGAGGTGTTTCTCAGTGGTTGGATTGGCGGGGTGTTTCTCGTTGGTTGGATTGGCGGGGTGTTTCTCAGTGGTTGGATTGGCGGGGTGGTTTCTCAGTGGTTGGATTGGCGGGGTGTTTCTCAGTGGATGATTGGCGGGGTGTTTCTCGGTGGTTGGATTGGCGGGGTGTTTCTCAGTGGTTGGATTGGCGGGGTGTTTCTCAGTGGTTGGATTGGCGTGGTGGATTCTCAGTGGTTGGATTGGCGGGGTGTTTCTCAGTGCATGATTGGCGGGGTGTTTCTCAGTGGTTGGATTGGCGGGGTGTTTCTCAGTGGTTGGATTGGCGGGGTGTTTCTCAGTGGTTGGATTGGCGGGGTGTTTCTCAGTGGTTGGATTGGCGGGGTGTTTTTCGGTGGTTGGATTGGCGGGGTGTTTCTCAGTGGTTGATTTGGCGGGGTGTTTCTCAGTGGTTGGATTGGCGGGGTGTTTCTCAGTGGTTGGATTGGCGGGGTGTTTCTCAGTGGTTGGATTGGCGGGGTGTTTCTCGGTGGTTGGATTGGCGGGGTGTTTCTCAGTGGTTGGATTGGCGGGGTGGTTTCTCAGTGGTTGGATTGGCGGGGTGTTTCTCAGTGGATGATTGGCGGGGTGTTTCTCGGTGGTTGGATTGGCGGGGTGTTTCTCAGTGGTTGGATTGGCGGGGTGTTTCTCAGTGGTTGGATTGGCGGGGTGGATTCTCAGTGGTTGGATTGGCGGGGTGTTTCTCAGTGGATGATTGGCGGGGTGCTTCTCAGTGGTTGGATTGGCGGGGTGTTTCTCAGTGGTTGGATTTGCGAGGTGTTTCTCAGTGGTTGGATTGGCGGGGTGTTTCTCAGTGGTTGGATTGGCGGGGTGTTTCTCAGTGGTTGGATTGGCGGGGTGTTTCTCAGTGGTTGGATTGGCGGGGTGTTTTTCGGTGGTTGGATTTGCGGGGTGTTACTCGGTGGTTGGATTGGCGGGGTGTTTCTCAGTGGTTGGATTGGCGGGGTGTTTCTCAGTGGTTGGATTGGCGGGGTGTTTCTCAGTGGTTGGATTGGCGGGGTGTTTCTCAGTGGTTGGATTGGCGGGGTGTTTCTCAGTGGTTGGATTGGCGGGGTGTTTCTCAGTGGTTGGATTGGCGGGGTGTTTCCCAGTGGTTGGATTGGCGGGGTGTTTCTCAGCGGTTGGATTGGCGGGGTGTTTCTCAGTGGTTGGATTGGCGGGGTGTTTCTCAGTGGTTGTATTGGCGGGGTGTTTCTCAGTGGTTGGATTGGCGGGGTGTTTCTCAGTGGTTGGATAGGCGGGGTGTTTCTCAGTGGTTGGATTGGTGGGGTGTTTCTCAGTGGTTGGATCGGCGGGGTGTTTCTCAGTGGTTGTATTGGCGGGGTGTTTCTCAGTGGTTGGATTGGCGGGGTGTTTCTCAGTGGTTGGATAGGCGGGGTGGTTTCTGAGTGGTTGGATTGGCGGGGTGTTTCTCGGGGGTTGGATTGGCGGGGTGTTTTTCAGTGGTTGGGTTGGCGGGGTGTTTCTCAGTGGTTGGATTGGCGGGGTGTTTCTCAGTGGTTGGATTGGCGGGGTGTTTCTCGGTGGTTGGATTGGCGGGGTGTTTCTCAGTGGTTGGATTGGTGGGGTGTTTCTCAGTGGTTGGATTGGCGGGGTGTTTCTCAGTGGTTGGATTGGCGGGGTGTTTCTCAGTGGTTGGATTGGCGGGTGGTTCTCAGTAGTTGGATTGGCGGGGTGTTTCTCAGTGGTTGGATTGGCGGGGTGTTTCTCAGTGGTTGGATTGGCGGGTGGTTCTCAGTAGTTGGATTGGCGGGGTGTTTCTCAGTGGTTGGATTGGTGGGGTGTTTCTCAGTGGTTGGATTGGCGGGGTGTTTCTCAGTGGTTGGATTGGTGGGGTGTTTCTCAGTGGTTGAATTGGGGGGTGTTTCTCAGTGGTTGAATTGGGGGGCGTTTCTCAGTGGTTGGATTGGCGGGGTGTTTCTCGGTGGTTGGATTGGCGGGGTGTTTCTCAGTGGTTGGATTGGCGGGTGTTTCTCAGTGGTTGGATTGGAGGGGTGTTTCTCAGTGGTTGGATTGGCGGGGTGTTTCTCAGTGGTTGGATTGGCGGGGTGTTTCTCAGTGGTTGGATTGGCGGGGTGTTTCTCAGTGGTTGGATTGGCGGGTGTTTCTCAGTGGTTGGATTGGAGGGTGTTTCTCAGCGGTTGGATTGGCGGGGTGTTTCTCAGTGGTTGGATTGGCGGGGTGGTTTCTCAGTGGTTGGATTGGCGGGGTGTTTCTCAGTGGATGATCGGCGGGGTGTGTCTCAGTGGTTCGATTGGCGGGTGTTTCTCAGTGGTTGGATTGGCGGGGTGTTTCTCAATGGTTGGATTGGCGGGGTGTTTCTCAGTGGTTGGATTGGCGGGGTGTTTCTCAATGGTTGGATTGGCGGGGTGTTTCTCAGTGGTTGGATTGGCGGGGTGTTTCTCAGTGGATGATCGGCGGGGTGTTTCTCAGTGGTTGGATCCGCGGGGTGTTTCTCAGTGGTTGGATTTGCGGGGTGTTTCTCAGTGGTTGGATTTGCGGGGTATTTCTCAGTGGATGATCGGCGGGGTGTTTCTCAGTGGTTGGATTGGGGGGGTGTTTCTCAGTGGTTGGATTGGCGGGTGTTTCTCAGTGGTTCGATTGGCGGGGTGTTTCTCAGTGGTTGGATTGGCGGGGTGTTTCTCAGTGGTTGGATTGGCGGGGTGTTTCTCGGTGGTTGGATTGGCGGGGTGTTTCTCAATGGTTGGAATGGGTTTTTTTTCTCAGTCGTTAGGTTGGCGGGTGTTTCTCAGTGGTTAGATTGGCGGGGTGTTTCTCAGTGGTTGGATTGGCGGGGTGGTTTCTCAGTGGTAGGATTGGCGGGGTGTTTCTCAGTGGTTGGATTGGCGGGGTGTTTCTCGGTGGATGGATTGGCGGGGTCTTTCTCAGTGGTTGGATTGGCGGGGTGTTTCTCAGTGGTTGGATTGGCGGGGTGTTTATCAGTGGTTGGATTGGCGGGGTGTTTCTCAGTGGTTGGATCGGCAGGGTGTTTCTCAGTGGTTGGATTGGCGCGGTGTTTCTCAGTGGTTGGATCGGCGGGGTGTTTCTCAGTGGTTGGATTGGCGGGGTGTTTCTCAGTGGTTGGATTGGCGGGGTGTTTCTGAGTGGTTGGATTGGCGGGGTGTTTCTCAGTGGTTGGATTGGCGGGGTGGATTCTCAGTGGTTGGATTGGCGGGGCGTTTCTCAGTGGTTGGATTGGCGGGGTGTTTCTCAGTGGTTGGATTGGCGGGGTGTTTCTCAGTGGTTGGATTGGCAGGGTGGTTTCTCAGTGGTTGGATTGGCGGGGTGTTTCTCAGTGGATGATCGGCGGGGTGTTTCTCAGTGGTTGGATTGGCGGGGTGTTTCTCAGTGGTTGGATTGGCGGGGTGTTTCTCAATGGTTGGATTGGCGGGGTGTTTCTCAGTGGTTGGATTGGCGGGGTGTTTCTCAGTGGTTGATCGGCGGGGTGTTTCTCAGTGGTTGGATTGGCGGGGTGTTTCTCTGTGGTTGGATTGGCGGGGTGTTTCTCAGTGGTTGGATTGGCGGGGTGTTTCTCAATGGTTGGATTGGCGGGTGGTTCTCAGTGGTTGGATTGGTGGGGTGTTTCTCAGTGGTTGGATTGGCGGGGTGTTTCTCGGTGGTGGGATTGGCGGTGTGTTTCTCAGTGGTTGGATTGGCGGGGTGTTTCTCAGTGGTTGATCGGCGGGGTGTTTCTCAGTGGTTGGATTTGCGGGGTGTTTCTCAATGGTTGGATTGGCGGGGTGTTTCTCAGTGGTTGGATTGGCGGGGTGTCTCTCAGTGGATGATCGGCGGTGTGTTTCTCAGTGGTTGGATTGGTGGGGTGTTTCTCAGTGGTTGGATTGGCGGGTGGTTCTCAGTGGTTGGATTGGTGGGGTGTTTCTCAGTGGTTGGATTGGCGGGTGGTTCTCAGTAGTTGGATTGGCGGGGTGTTTCTCAGTGGTTGGATTGGCGGGGTGTTTCTCAGTGGTTGGATTGGCGGGGTGTTTCTCAGTGGTTGGATTGGCGGGGTGTTTCTCAGTGGTTGGATTGGCGGGGTGTTTCTCAGTGGTTGGATTGGCGGGGTGTTTCTCAGCGGTTGGATTGGCAGGTGTTTCTCAGCGGTTGGATTGGCGGGGTGTTTCTCAATGGTTGGAATGGGGTTTTTTTCTCAGTGGTTAGGTTGGCGGGTGTTTCTCAGTGGTTGGATTGGCGGGGTGTTTCTCAGTGGTTGGATTGGCGGGGTGGTTTCTCAGTGGTTGGATTGGCGGGGTGTTTCTCAGTGGATGATTGGCGGGGTGTTTCTCAGTGGATGGATTGGCGGGGTGTTTCTCGGTGGTTGGATTGGCGGGGTGTTTATCAGTGGTTGGATTGGCGGGGTGTTTCTCAGTGGTTGGATTGGCGGGGTGTTTCTCAGTGGTTGCATTGGCGGGGTGTTTCTCAGTGGTTGGATTGGCGGGGTGTTTCTCGGTGGTTGGATTGGCGGGGTGTTTCTCAGTGGTTGGATTGACGGGGTCTTTCTCAGTGGTTGGATTGGCGGGTTGTTTCTCAGTGGTTGGATCGGCGGGGTGTTTCTCAGTGGTTGGATTGGCGGGGTGTTTCTCAGTGGTTGGATTGGCGGGATGTTTATCAGTGGTTGGATTGGCGGGCTGTTTCTCGGTGGTTGGATTGGCGGGGTGTTTCTCAGTGTTTGGATTGGCGGGGTGTTTCTCAGTGTTTGGATTGGCGGGATTTTTATCAGTGGTTGGATTGGCGGGGTGTTTCTCAGTGGTTGGATCGGCAGGGTGTTTCTCTGTGGTTGGATTGGCGGGGTGTTTCTCAGTGGTTGGATCGGCGGGGTGTTTCTCGGTGGTTGGATTGGCGGGGTGTTTTTCGGTGGTTGGATTTGCCGGGTGTTTCTCGGTGGTTGGATTTGCGGGGTGTTTCTCGGTGGTTGGATTGGCGGGGTGTTTCTCAGTGGTTCGATTGGCGGGGTGTTTCTCAGTGGTTGGATTGGCGGGGTGTTTCTCAGTGGTTGGATTGGCGGGGTGTTTCTCAGTGGTTGGATTGGCAGGGTGGTTTCTCAGTGGTTGGATTGGCGGGGTGTTTCTCAGTGGATGATTGGCGGGGTGTTTCTCAGTGGTTGGATTGGTGGGGTGTTTCTCAGTGGTTGGATTGGCAGGGTGTTTCTCAGCGGTTGGATTGGCGGGGTGTTTCTCAGTGGTAGGATTGGCAGGGTGGTTTCACAGTGGTAGGATTGGCGGGGTGTTTCTCAGTGGTTGGATTGGTGAGGTGTTTCTCAGTGGTTGGATTGGCGGGGTGTTTCTCGTTGGTTGGATTGGCGGGGTGTTTCTCAGTGGTTGGATTGGCGGCGTGGTTTCTCAGTGGTTGGATTGGCGGGGTGTTTCTCAGTGGATGATTGGCGGGGTGTTCCTCGGTGGTTGGATTGGCGGGGTGTTTCTCAGTGGTTGGATTGGCGGGGTGTTTCTCAGTGGTTGGATTGGCGGGGTGGATTCTCAGTGGTTGGATTGGCGGGGTGTTTCTCAGTGCAAGATTGGCGGGGTGTTTCTCAGTGGTTGGATTGGCGGGGTGTTTCTCAGTGGTTGGATTGGCGGGGTGTTTCTCAGTGGTTGGATTGGCGGGGTGTTTCTCAGTGGTTGGATTGGCGGGGTGTTTCTCAGTGGTTGGATTGGCGGGGTGTTTTTCGGTGGTTGGATTGGCGGGGTGTTTCTCAGTGGTTGGATTGGCGTGATGTTTCTCAGTGGTTGGATTGGCGGGGTGTTTCTCAGTGGTTGGATTGGCGGGGTGTTTCTCAGTGGTTGGATTGGCGGGGTGTTTCTCAGTGGTTGGATTGGCGGGGTGTTTCTCGGTGGTTGGATTGGCGGGGTGTTTCTCAGTGGTTGGATTGGCGGGGTGGTTTCTCAGTGGTTGGATTGGCGGGGTGTTTCTCAGTGGATGATTGGCGGGGTGTTTCTCAGTGGTTGGATTGGCGGGGTGTTTCTCAGTAGTTGGATTTGCGAGGTGTTTCTCAGTGGTTGGATTGGCGGGGTGTTTCTCAGTGGTTGGATTGGCGGGGTGTTTCTCAGTGGTTGGATTGGCGGGGTGTTTCTCAGTGGTTGGATTGGCGGGGTGTTTTTCGGTGGTTGGATTTGCGGGGTGTTACTCGGTGGTTGGATTGGCGGGGTGTTTCTCAGCGGTTGGATTGGCGGGGTGTTTCTCAGTGGTTGGATTGGTGGGGTGTTTCTCAGTGGTTGGATTGGCGGGGTGTTTCTCAGTGGTTGGATTGGCGGGGTGTTTCCCAGTGGTTGGATTGGCGGGGTGTTTCTCAGCGGTTGGATTGGCGGGGTGTTTCTCAGTGGTTGGATTGGCGGGGTGTTTCTCAGTGGTTGTATTGGCGGGGTGTTTCTCAGTGGTTGGATTGGCGGGGTGTTTCTCAGTGGTTGGATAGGCGGGGTGTTTCTCAGTGGTTGGATTGGTGGGGTGTTTCTCAGTGGTTGGATCGGCGGGGTGTTTCTCAGTGGTTGTATTGGCGGGGTGTTTCTCAGTGGTTGGATTGGCGGGGTGTTTCTCAGTGGTTGGATAGGCGGGGTGGTTTCTGAGTGGTTGGATTGGCGGGGTGTTTCTCGGGGGTTGGATTGGCGGGGTGTTTTTCAGTGGTTGGGTTGGCGGGATGTTTCTCAGTGGTTGGATTGGCGAGGTGTTTCTCAGTGGTTGGATTGGCGGGGTGTTTCTCAGTGGTTGGATTGGTGGGGTGTTTCTCAGTGGTTGGATTGGCGGGGTGTTTCTCAGTGGTTGGATCGGCGGGGTGTTTCTCAGTGGTTGGATTGGCGGGGTGTTTCTCAGTGGTTGGATTGGTGGGGTGTTTCTCAGTGGTTGAATTGGGGGGTGTTTCTCAGTGGTTGAATTGGGGGGCGTTTCTCAGTGGTTGGATTGGCGGGGTGTTTCTCGGTGGTTGGATTGGCGGGGTGTTTCTCAGTGGTTGGATTGGCGGGGTGTTTCTCAGTGGTTGGTTGGCGGGTGTTTCTCAGTGGTTGGATTGGAGGGGTGTTTCTCAGTGGTTGGATTGGCGGGGTGTTTCTCAGTGGTTGGATTGGCGGGGTGTTTCTCAGTGGTTGGATTGGCGGGGTGTTTCTCAGTGGTTGGATTGGCGGGGTGTTTCTCAGTGGTTGGATTGGAGGGTGTTTCTCAGCGGTTGGATTGGCGGGGTGTTTCTCAGTGGTTGGATTGGCGGGGTGGTTTCTCAGTGGTTGGATTGGCGGGGTGTTTCTCAGTGGATGATCGGCGGGGTGTGTCTCAGTGGTTCGATTGGCGGGTGTTTCTCAGTGGTTGGATTGGCGGGGTGTTTCTCAATGGTTGGATTGGCGGGGTGTTTCTCAGTGGTTGGATTGGCGGGGTGTTTCTCAATGGTTGGATTGGCGGGGTGTTTCTCAGTGGTTGGATTGGCGGGGTGTTTCTCAGTGGATGATCGGCGGGGTGTTTCTCAGTGGTTGGATCCGCGGGGTGTTTCTCAGTGGTTGGATTTGCGGGGTGTTTCTCAGTGGTTGGATTGGCGGGGTATTTCTCAGTGGATGATCGGCGGGGTGTTTCTCAGTGGTTGGATTGGCGGGTGTTTCTCAGTGGTTCGATTGGCGGGGTGTTTCTCAGTGGTTGGATTGGCGGGGTGTTTCTCAGTGGTTGGATTGGCGGGGTGTTTCTCGGTGGTTGGATTAGCGGGGTGTTTCTCAATGGTTGGAATGGGTTTTTTTTCTCAGTCGTTAGGTTGGCGGGTGTTTCTCAGTGGTTAGATTGGCGGGGTGTTTCTCAGTGGTTGGATTGGCGGGGTGGTTTCTCAGTGGTAGGATTGGCGGGGTGTTTCTCAGTGGTTGGATTGGCGGGGTGTTTCTCGGTGGATGGATTGGCGGGGTCTTTCTCAGTGGTTGGATTGGCGGGGTGTTTCTCAGTGGTTGGATTGGCGGGGTGTTTATCAGTGGTTGGATTGGCGGGGTGTTTCTCAGTGGTTGGATCGGCAGGGTGTTTCTCAGTGGTTGGATTGGCGCGGTGTTTCTCAGTGGTTGGATCGGCGGGGTGTTTCTCAGTGGTTGGATTGGCGGGGTGTTTCTCAGTGGTTGGATTGGCGGGGTGTTTCTGAGTGGTTGGATTGGCGGGGTGTTTCTCAGTGGTTGGATTGGCGGGGTGGATTCTCAGTGGTTGGATTGGCGGGGTGTTTCTCAGTGGTTGGATTGGCGGGGTGTTTCTCAGTGGTTGGATTGGCGGGGTGTTTCTCAGTGGTTGGATTGGCGGGGTGTTTCTCAGTGGTTGGATTGGCAGGGTGGTTTCTCAGTGGTTGGATTGGCGGGGTGTTTCTCAGTGGATGATCGGCGGGGTGTTTCTCAGTGGTTGGATTGGCGGGGTGTTTCTCAGTGGTTGGATTGGCGGGGTGTTTCTCAATGGTTGGATTGGCGGGGTGTTTGTCAGTGGTTGGATTGGCGGGGTGTTTCTCAGTGGTTGATCGGCGGGGTGTTTCTCAGTGGTTGGATTTGCGGGGTGTTTCTCTGTGGTTGGATTGGCGGGGTGTTTCTCAGTGGTTGGATTGGCGGGGTGTTTCTCAATGGTTGGATTGGCGGGGTGTTTCGCAGTGGTTGGATTGGCGGGGTGTTTCTCAGTGGTTGATCGGCGGGGTGTTTCTCAGTGGTTGGATTTGCGGGGTGTTTCTCAATGGTTGGATTGGCGGGGTGTTTCTCAGTGGTTGGATTGGCGGGTGGTTCTCAGTAGTTGGATTGGCGGGGTGTTTCTCAGTGGATGATCGGCGGTGTGTTTCTCAGTGGTTGGATTGGTGGGGTGTTTCTCAGTGGTTGGATTGGCGGGTGGTTCTCAGTGGTTGGATTGGTGGGGTGTTTCTCAGTGGTTGGATTGGCGGGTGGTTCTCAGTAGTTGGATTGGCGGGGTGTTTCTCAGTGGTTGGATTGGCGGGGTGTTTCTCAGCGGTTGGATTGGCGGGGTGTTTCTCAATGGTTGGAATGGGTTTTTTTTCTCAGTGGTTAGGTTGGCGGGTGTTTCTCAGTGGTTGGATTGGCGGGGTGTTTCTCAGTGGTTGGATTGGCGGGGTGGTTTCTCAGTGGTTGGATTGGCGGGGTGTTTCTCAGTGGATGATTGGCGGGGTGCTTCTCAGTGGATGGATTGGCGGGGTGTTTCTCGGTGGTTGGATTGGCGGGGTGTTTATCAGTGGTTGGATTGGCGGGGTGTTTCTCAGTGGTTGGATTGGCGGGGTGTTTCTCAGTGGTTGGATTGGCGGGGTGTTTCTCAGTGGTTGCATTGGCGGGGTGTTTCTCAGTGGTTGGATTGGCGGGGTGTTTCTCGGTGGTTGGATTGGCGGGGTCTTTCTCAGTGGTTGGATTGGCGGGTTGTTTCTCAGTGGTTGGATCGGCGGGGTGTTTCTCAGTGGTTGGATTGGCGGGGTGTTTCTCAGTGGTTGGATTGGCGGGATGTTTATCAGTGGTTGGATTGGCGGGCTGTTTCTCGGTGGTTGGATTGGCGGGGTGTTTCTCAGTGTTTGGATTGGCGGGGTGTTTCTCAGTGTTTGGATTGGCGGGATTTTTATCAGTGGTTGGATTGGCGGGGTGTTTCTCAGTGGTTGGATCGGCAGGGTGTTTCTCTGTGGTTGGATTGGCGGGGTGTTTCTCAGTGGTTGGATCGGCGGGGTGTTTCTCGGTGGTTGGATTGGCGGGGTGTTTTTCGGTGGTTGGATTTGCCGGGTGTTTCTCGGTGGTTGGATTTGCGGGGTGTTTCTCGGTGGTTGGATTGGCGGGGTGTTTCTCAGTGGTTCGATTGGCGGGGTGTTTCTCAGTGGTTGGATTGGCGGGGTGTTTCTCAGTGGTTGGATTGGCGGGGTGTTTCTCAGTGGTTGGATTGGCAGGGTGGTTTCTCAGTGGTTGGATTGGCGGGGTGTTTCTCAGTGGATGATTGGCGGGGTGTTTCTCAGTGGTTGGATTGGTGGGGTGTTTCTCAGTGGTTGGATTGGCGGGGTGTTTCTCAGCGGTTGGATTGGCGGGGTGTTTCTCAGTGGTAGGATTGGCAGGGTGGTTTCACAGTGGTAGGATTGGCGGGGTGTTTCTCAGTGGTTGGATTGGCAGGGTGTTTCTCAGCGGTTGGATTGGCGGGGTGTTTCTCAGTGGTAGGATTGGCAGGGTGGTTTCACAGTGGTAGGATTGGCGGGGTGTTTCTCAGTGGTTGAATTGGCAGGGTGTTTCTCAGCGGTTGGATTGGCGGGGTGTTTCTCAGTGGTAGGATTGGCAGGGTGGTTTCACAGTGGTAGGATTGGCGGGGTGTTTCTCAGTGGTTGGATTGGTGAGGTGTTTCTCAGTGGTTGGATTGGCGGGGTGTTTCTCGTTGGTTGGATTGGCGGGGTGTTTCTCAGTGGTTGGATTGGCGGCGTGGTTTCTCAGTGGTTGGATTGGCGGGGTGTTTCTCAGTGGATGATTGGCGGGGTGTTCCTCGGTGGTTGGATTGGCGGGGTGTTTCTCAGTGGTTGGATTGGCGGGGTGTTTCTCAGTGGTTGGATTGGCGGGGTGGATTCTCAGTGGTTGGATTGGCGGGGTGTTTCTCAGTGCAAGATTGGCGGGGTGTTTCTCAGTGGTTGGATTGGCGGGGTGTTTCTCAGTGGTTGGATTGGCGGGGTGTTTCTCAGTGGTTGGATTGGCGGGATGTTTCTCAGTGGTTGGATTGGCGGGGTGTTTCTCAGTGGTTGGATTGGCGGGGTGTTTCTCAGTGGTTGGATTGGCGGAGTGTTTCTCAGTGGTTGGATTGGCGGGGTGTTTTTCGGTGGTTGGATTGGCGGGGTGTTTCTCAGTGGTTGGATTGGCGGGATGTTTCTCAGTGGTTGGATTGGCGGGGTGTTTCTCAGTGGTTGGATTGGCGGGGTGTTTCTCAGTGGTTGGATTGGCGGGGTGTTTCTCAGTGGTTGGATTGGCGGGGTGTTTCTCGGTGGTTGGATTGGCGGGGTGTTTCTCAGTGGTTGGATTGGCGGGGTGGTTTCTCAGTGGTTGGATTGGCGGGGTGTTTCTCAGTGGATGATTGGCGGGGTGTTTCTCGGTGGTTGGATTGGCGGGGTGTTTCTCAGTGGTTGGTTGGCGGGGTGGATTCTCAGTGGTTGGATTGGCGGGGTGTTTCTCAGTGGTTGGATTGGCGGGGTGTTTCTCAGTGGTTGGATTGGCGGGGTGTTTCTCAGTGGTTGGATTGGCGGGGTGTTTCTCAGTGGTTGGATTGGCGGGGTGTTTCTCAGTGGTTGGATTGGCGGGGTGTTTCTCGGTGGTTGGATTGGGGGGTGTTTCTCAGTGGTTGGATTGGCGGGGTGGTTTCTCAGTGGTTGGATTGGCGGGGTGTTTCTCAGTGGTTGGATTGGCGGGGTGTTTCTCAGTGGTTGGATTGGCGGGGTGTTTCTCAGTGGTTGGATTGGCGGGGTGTTTCTCAGTGGTTGGATTGGCGGGGTGTTTCTCAGTGGTTGGATTGGCGGGGTGTTTCTCAGTGGTTGGATTGGCGGGGTGTTTCTCAGCGGTTGGATTGGCGGGGTGTTTCTCAGTGGTTGGATTGGCGGGGTGTTTCTCAGTGGTTGTATTGGCGGGGTGTTTCTCAGTGGTTGGATTGGCGGGGTGTTTCTCAGTGGTTGGATAGGCGGGGTGTTTCTCAGTGGTTGGATTGGTGGGGTGTTTCTCAGTGGTTGGATCGGCGGGGTGTTTCTCAGTGGTTGTATTGGCGGGGTGTTTCTCAGTGGTTGGATTGGCGGGGTGTTTCTCAGTGGTTGGATAGGCGGGGTGGTTTCTGAGTGGTTGGATTGGCGGGGTGTTTCTCGGGGGTTGGATTGGCGGGGTGTTTTTCAGTGGTTGGATTGGCGGGATGTTTCTCAGTGGTTGGATTGGCGAGGTGTTTCTCAGTGGTTGGATTGGCGGGGTGTTTCTCAGTGGTTGGATTGGTGGGGTGTTTCTCAGTGGTTGGATTGGTGGGGTGTTTCTCAGTGGTTGAATTGGGGGGTGTTTCTCAGTGGTTGAATTGGGGGGCGTTTCTCAGTGGTTGGATTGGCGGGGTGTTTCTCAGTGGTTGGATTGGCGGGGTGTTTCTCAGTGGTTGGATTGGCGGGTGTTTCTCAGTGGTTGGATTGGAGGGGTGTTTCTCAGTGGTTGGATTGGCGGGGTGTTTCTCAGTGGTTGGATTGGCGGGGTGTTTCTCAGTGGTTGGATTGGCGGGGTGTTTCTCAGTGGTTGGATTGGCGGGTGTTTCTCAGTGGTTGGATTGGAGGGGTGTTTCTCAGTGGTTGGATTGGCGGGGTGTTTCTCAGTGGTTGGATTGGCGGGGTGTTTCTCAGTGGTTGGATTGGCGGGGTGTTTCTCAGTGGTTGGATTGGCGGGTGTTTCTCAGTGGTTGGATTGGAGGGTGTTTCTCAGCGGTTGGATTGGCGGGGTGTTTCTCAGTGGTTGGATTGGCGGGGTGGTTTCTCAGTGGTTGGATTGGCGGGGTGTTTCTCAATGGTTGGATTGGCGGGGTGTTTCTCAGTGGTTGGATTGGCGGGGTGTTTCTCAATGGTTGGATTGGCGGGGTGTTTCTCAGTGGTTGGATTGGCGGGGTATTTCTCAGTGGATGATCGGCGGGGTGTTTCTCAGTGGTTCGATTGGCGGGGTGTTTCTCAGTGGTTGGATTGGCGGGGTGTTTCTCAGTGGTTGGATTGGCGGGGTGTTTCTCGGTGGTTGGATTGGCGGGGTGTTTCTCAATGGTTGGAATGGGTTTTTTTTCTCAGTCGTTAGGTTGGCGGATGTTTCTCCGTGGTTAGATTGGCGGGGTGTTTCTCAGTGGTTGGATTGGCGGGGTGGTTTCTCAGTGGTTGGATTGGCGGGGTGTTTCTCAGTGGTTGGATTGGCGGGGTGTTTCTCGGTGGATGGATCGGCGGGGTCTTTCTCAGTGGTTGGATCGGCGGGGTGTTTCTCAGTGGTTGGTTTGGCGGGGTGTTTCTCAGTGGTTGGATTGGCGGGGTGTTTCTCAGTGGTTGGATTGGCGGGGTGTTTATCAGTGGTTGGATTGGCGGGGTGTTTCTCTGTGGTTGGATCGGCAGGGTGTTTCTCAGTGGTTGGATTGGCGCGGTGTTTCTCAGTGGTTGGATCGGCGGGGTGTTTCTCAGTGGTTGGATTGGCGGGGTGTTTCTCAGTGGTTGGATTGGCGGGGTGTTTCTCAGTGGTTGGATTGGCGGGGTGTTTCTCAGTGGTTGGATTGGCGGGGTGGATTCTCAGTGGTTGGATTGGCGGGGTGTTTCTCAGTGGTTGGATTGGCGGGGTGTTTCTCAGTGGTTGGATTGGCGGGGTGTTTCTCAGTGGATGATCGGCGGGGTGTTTCTCAGTGGTTGGATTGGCGGGGTGTTTCTCAGTGGTTGGATTGGCGGGGTGTTTCTCAATGGTTGGATTGGCGGGGTGTTTCTCAGTGGTTGGATTGGCGGGGGGTTTCTCAGTGGTTGATCGGCGGGGTGTTTCTCAGTGGTTGGATTTGCGGGGTGTTTCTCTGTGGTTGGATTGGCGGGGTGTTTCTCAGTGGTTGGATTGGCGGGGTGTTTATCAATGGTTGGATTGGCGGGGTGTTTCGCAGTGGTTGGATTGGCGGGGTGTTTCTCAGTGGTTGATCGGCGGGGTGTTTCTCAGTGGTTGGATTTGCGGGGTGTTTCTCAATGGTTGGATTGGCGGGGTGTTTCTCAGTGGTTGGATTGGCGGGGTGTCTCTCAGTGGATGATCGGCGGTTTGTTTCTCAGTGGTTGGATTGGCGGGGTGTTTCTCAGTGGTTGGATTGGCGGGGTGTCTCTCAGTGGATGATCGGCGGTTTGTTTCTCAATGGTTGGATTGGCGGGGTGTTTCTCAGTGGTTGGATTGGCTGGTGGTTCTCAGTGGTTGGATTGGTGGGGTGTTTCTCAGTGGTTGGATTGGCGGGTGGTTCTCAATAGTTGGATTGGCGGGGTGTTTCTCAGTGGTTGGATTGGCGGGGTGTTTCTCAGTGGTTGGATTGGCGGGGTGTTTCTCAGCGGTTGGATTGGCGGGGTGTTTCTCAATGGTTGGAATGGGGTTTTTTTCTCAGTGGTTAGGTTGGCGGGTGTTTCTCAGTGGTTGGATTGGCGGGGTGTTTCTCAGTGGTTGGATTGGCGGGGTGGTTTCTCAGTGGTTGGATTGGCGGGGTGTTTCTCAGTGGATGATTGGCGGGGTGTTTCTCAGTGGATGGATTGGCGGGGTGTTTCTCGGTGGTTGGATTGGCGGGGTGTTTATCAGTGGTTGGATTGGCGGGGTGTTTCTCAGTGGTTGGATTGGCGGGGTGTTTCTCAGTGGTTGGATTGGCGGGGTGTTTCTCAGTGGTTGGATTGGCGGGGTGTTTCTCAGTGGTTGGATTGGCGGGGTGTTTCTCGGTGGTTGGATTGGCGGGGTGTTTCTCAGTGGTTGGATTGACGGGGTCTTTCTCAGTGGTTGGATTGGCGGGTTGTTTCTCAGTGGTTGGATCGGCGGGGTGTTTCTCAGTGGTTGGATTGGCGGGGTGTTTCTCAGTGGTTGGATTGGCGGGTTGTTTATCAGTGGTTGGATTGGCGGGGTGTTTCTCAGTGGTTGGATTGGCGGGGTGTTTCTCAGTGGTTGGATTGGCGGGGTGTTTCTCGGTGGTTGGATTGGGGGGTGTTTCTCAGTGGTTGGATTGGCGGGGTGGTTTCTCAGTGGTTGGATTGGCGGGGTGTTTCTCAGTGGTTGGATTGGCGGGGTGTTTCTCAGTGGTTGGATTGGCGGGGTGTTTCTCAGTGGTTGGATTGGCGGGGTGTTTCTCAGTGGTTGGATTGGCGGGGTGTTTCTCAGTGGTTGGATTGGCGGGGTGTTTCTCAGTGGTTGGATTGGCGGGGTGTTTCTCAGCGGTTGGATTGGCGGGGTGTTTCTCAGTGGTTGGATTGGCGGGGTGTTTCTCAGTGGTTGTATTGGCGGGGTGTTTCTCAGTGGTTGGATTGGCGGGGTGTTTCTCAGTGGTTGGATAGGCGGGGTGTTTCTCAGTGGTTGGATTGGTGGGGTGTTTCTCAGTGGTTGGATCGGCGGGGTGTTTCTCAGTGGTTGTATTGGCGGGGTGTTTCTCAGTGGTTGGATTGGCGGGGTGTTTCTCAGTGGTTGGATAGGCGGGGTGGTTTCTGAGTGGTTGGATTGGCGGGGTGTTTCTCGGGGGTTGGATTGGCGGGGTGTTTTTCAGTGGTTGGATTGGCGGGATGTTTCTCAGTGGTTGGATTGGCGAGGTGTTTCTCAGTGGTTGGATTGGCGGGGTGTTTCTCAGTGGTTGGATTGGTGGGGTGTTTCTCAGTGGTTGGATTGGTGGGGTGTTTCTCAGTGGTTGAATTGGGGGGTGTTTCTCAGTGGTTGAATTGGGGGGCGTTTCTCAGTGGTTGGATTGGCGGGGTGTTTCTCAGTGGTTGGATTGGCGGGGTGTTTCTCAGTGGTTGGATTGGCGGGTGTTTCTCAGTGGTTGGATTGGAGGGGTGTTTCTCAGTGGTTGGATTGGCGGGGTGTTTCTCAGTGGTTGGATTGGCGGGGTGTTTCTCAGTGGTTGGATTGGCGGGGTGTTTCTCAGTGGTTGGATTGGCGGGTGTTTCTCAGTGGTTGGATTGGAGGGGTGTTTCTCAGTGGTTGGATTGGCGGGGTGTTTCTCAGTGGTTGGATTGGCGGGGTGTTTCTCAGTGGTTGGATTGGCGGGGTGTTTCTCAGTGGTTGGATTGGCGGGTGTTTCTCAGTGGTTGGATTGGAGGGTGTTTCTCAGCGGTTGGATTGGCGGGGTGTTTCTCAGTGGTTGGATTGGCGGGGTGGTTTCTCAGTGGTTGGATTGGCGGGGTGTTTCTCAATGGTTGGATTGGCGGGGTGTTTCTCAGTGGTTGGATTGGCGGGGTGTTTCTCAATGGTTGGATTGGCGGGGTGTTTCTCAGTGGTTGGATTGGCGGGGTATTTCTCAGTGGATGATCGGCGGGGTGTTTCTCAGTGGTTCGATTGGCGGGGTGTTTCTCAGTGGTTGGATTGGCGGGGTGTTTCTCAGTGGTTGGATTGGCGGGGTGTTTCTCGGTGGTTGGATTGGCGGGGTGTTTCTCAATGGTTGGAATGGGTTTTTTTTCTCAGTCGTTAGGTTGGCGGATGTTTCTCCGTGGTTAGATTGGCGGGGTGTTTCTCAGTGGTTGGATTGGCGGGGTGGTTTCTCAGTGGTTGGATTGGCGGGGTGTTTCTCAGTGGTTGGATTGGCGGGGTGTTTCTCGGTGGATGGATCGGCGGGGTCTTTCTCAGTGGTTGGATCGGCGGGGTGTTTCTCAGTGGTTGGTTTGGCGGGGTGTTTCTCAGTGGTTGGATTGGCGGGGTGTTTCTCAGTGGTTGGATTGGCGGGGTGTTTATCAGTGGTTGGATTGGCGGGGTGTTTCTCTGTGGTTGGATCGGCAGGGTGTTTCTCAGTGGTTGGATTGGCGCGGTGTTTCTCAGTGGTTGGATCGGCGGGGTGTTTCTCAGTGGTTGGATTGGCGGGGTGTTTCTCAGTGGTTGGATTGGCGGGGTGTTTCTCAGTGGTTGGATTGGCGGGGTGTTTCTCAGTGGTTGGATTGGCGGGGTGGATTCTCAGTGGTTGGATTGGCGGGGTGTTTCTCAGTGGTTGGATTGGCGGGGTGTTTCTCAGTGGTTGGATTGGCGGGGTGTTTCTCAGTGGATGATCGGCGGGGTGTTTCTCAGTGGTTGGATTGGCGGGGTGTTTCTCAGTGGTTGGATTGGCGGGGTGTTTCTCAATGGTTGGATTGGCGGGGTGTTTCTCAGTGGTTGGATTGGCGGGGGGTTTCTCAGTGGTTGATCGGCGGGGTGTTTCTCAGTGGTTGGATTTGCGGGGTGTTTCTCTGTGGTTGGATTGGCGGGGTGTTTCTCAGTGGTTGGATTGGCGGGGTGTTTATCAATGGTTGGATTGGCGGGGTGTTTCGCAGTGGTTGGATTGGCGGGGTGTTTCTCAGTGGTTGATCGGCGGGGTGTTTCTCAGTGGTTGGATTTGCGGGGTGTTTCTCAATGGTTGGATTGGCGGGGTGTTTCTCAGTGGTTGGATTGGCGGGGTGTCTCTCAGTGGATGATCGGCGGTTTGTTTCTCAGTGGTTGGATTGGCGGGGTGTTTCTCAGTGGTTGGATTGGCGGGGTGTCTCTCAGTGGATGATCGGCGGTTTGTTTCTCAATGGTTGGATTGGCGGGGTGTTTCTCAGTGGTTGGATTGGCTGGTGGTTCTCAGTGGTTGGATTGGTGGGGTGTTTCTCAGTGGTTGGATTGGCGGGTGGTTCTCAATAGTTGGATTGGCGGGGTGTTTCTCAGTGGTTGGATTGGCGGGGTGTTTCTCAGTGGTTGGATTGGCGGGGTGTTTCTCAGCGGTTGGATTGGCGGGGTGTTTCTCAATGGTTGGAATGGGGTTTTTTTCTCAGTGGTTAGGTTGGCGGGTGTTTCTCAGTGGTTGGATTGGCGGGGTGTTTCTCAGTGGTTGGATTGGCGGGGTGGTTTCTCAGTGGTTGGATTGGCGGGGTGTTTCTCAGTGGATGATTGGCGGGGTGTTTCTCAGTGGATGGATTGGCGGGGTGTTTCTCGGTGGTTGGATTGGCGGGGTGTTTATCAGTGGTTGGATTGGCGGGGTGTTTCTCAGTGGTTGGATTGGCGGGGTGTTTCTCAGTGGTTGGATTGGCGGGGTGTTTCTCAGTGGTTGGATTGGCGGGGTGTTTCTCAGTGGTTGGATTGGCGGGGTGTTTCTCGGTGGTTGGATTGGCGGGGTGTTTCTCAGTGGTTGGATTGACGGGGTCTTTCTCAGTGGTTGGATTGGCGGGTTGTTTCTCAGTGGTTGGATCGGCGGGGTGTTTCTCAGTGGTTGGATTGGCGGGGTGTTTCTCAGTGGTTGGATTGGCGGGTTGTTTATCAGTGGTTGGATTGGCGGGCTGTTTCTCGGTGGTTGGATTGGCGGGGTGTTTCTCAGTGTTTGGATTGGCGGGGTGTTTCTCAGTGTTTGGATTGGCGGGATTTTTATCAGTGGTTGGATTGGCGGGGTGTTTCTCAGTGGTTGGATCGGCAGGGTGTTTCTCTGTGGTTGGATTGTCGGGGTGTTTCTCAGTGGTTGGATCGGCGGGGTGTTTCTCGGTGGTTGGATTGGCGGGGTGTTTTTCGGTGGTTGGATTTGCCGGGTGTTTCTCGGTGGTTGGATTTGCGGGGTGTTTCTCAATGGTTGGATTGGCGGGGTGTTTCTCAGTGGTTGGATTGGCGGGGTGTTTCTCAGTGGTTGATCGGCGGGGTGTTTCTCAGTGGTTGGATTGGCGGGGTGTTTCTCAGTGGTTGGATTGGCGGGGTGTTTCTCAATGGTTGGATTGGCGGGGTGTTTCGCAGTGGTTGGATTGGCGGGGTGTTTCTCAGTGGTTGATCGGCGGGGTGTTTCTCAGTGGTTGGATTTGCGGGGTGTTTCTCAATGGTTGGATTGGCGGGGTGTTTCTCAGTGGTTGGATTGGCGGGGTGTCTCTCAGTGGATGATCGGCGGTGTGTTTCTCAGTGGTTGGATTGGTGGGGTGTTTCTCAGTGGTTGGATTGGCGGGTGGTTCTCAGTGGTTGGATTGGTGGGGTGTTTCTCAGTGGTTGGATTGGCGGGTGGTTCTCAGTAGTTGGATTGGCGGGGTGTTTCTCAGTGGTTGGATTGGCGGGGTGTTTCTCAGTGGTTGGATTGGCGGGGTGTTTCTCAGCGGTTGGATTGGCGGGGTGTTTCTCAATGGTTGGAATGGGGTTGTTTTCTCAGTGGTTAGGTTGGCGGGTGTTTCTCAGTGGTTGGATTGGCGGGGTGTTTCTCAGTGGTTGGATTGGCGGGGTGGTTTCTCAGTGGTTGGATTGGCGGGGTGTTTCTCAGTGGATGATTGGCGGGGTGTTTCTCAGTGGATGGATTGGCGGGGTGTTTCTCGGTGGTTGGATTGGCGGGGTGTTTATCAGTGGTTGGATTGGCGGGGTGTTTCTCAGTGGTTGGATTGGCGGGGTGTTTCTCAGTGGTTGGATTGGCGGGGTGTTTCTCAGTGGTTGCATTGGCGGGGTGTTTCTCAGTGGTTGGATTGGCGGGGTGTTTCTCGGTGGTTGGATTGGCGGGGTGTTTCTCAGTGGTTGGATTGACGGGGTCTTTCTCAGTGGTTGGATTGGCGGGTTGTTTCTCAGTGGTTGGATCGGCGGGGTGTTTCTCAGTGGTTGGATTGGCGGGGTGTTTCTCAGTGGTTGGATTGGCGGGATGTTTATCAGTGGTTGGATTGGCGGGCTGTTTCTCGGTGGTTGGATTGGCGGGGTGTTTCTCAGTGTTTGGATTGGCGGGGTGTTTCTCAGTGTTTGGATTGGCGGGATTTTTATCAGTGGTTGGATTGGCGGGGTGTTTCTCGGTGGTTGCATCGGCAGGGTGTTTCTCTGTGGTTGGATTGGCGGGGTGTTTCTCAGTGGTTGGATCGGCGGGGTGTTTCTCGGTGGTTGGATTGGCGGGGTGTTTTTCGGTGGTTGGATTTGCCGGGTGTTTCTCGGTGGTTGGATTTGCGGGGTGTTTCTCGGTGGTTGGATTGGCGGGGTGTTTCTCAGTGGTTCGATTGGCGGGGTGTTTCTCAGTGGTTGGATTGGCGGGGTGTTTCTCAGTGGTTGGATTGGCGGGGTGTTTCTCAGTGGTTGGATTGGCAGGGTGGTTTCTCAGTGGTTGGATTGGCGGGGTGTTTCTCAGTGGATGATTGGCGGGGTGTTTCTCAGTGGTTGGATTGGTGGGGTGTTTCTCAGTGGTTGGATTGGCGGGGTGTGTCTCAGCGGTTGGATTGGCGGGGTGTTTCTCAGTGGTTGAATTGGCAGGGTGTTTCTCAGCGGTTGGATTGGCGGCGTGGTTTCTCAGTGGTTGGATTGGCGGGGTGTTTCTCAGTGGATGATTGGCGGGGTGTTCCTCGGTGGTTGGATTGGCGGGGTGTTTCTCAGTGGTTGGATTGGCGGGGTGGATTCTCAGTGGTTGGATTGGCGGGGTGTTTCTCAGTGCAAGATTGGCGGGGTGTTTCTCAGTGGTTGGATTGGCGGGGTGTTTCTCAGTGGTTGGATTGGCGGGGTGTTTCTCAGTGGTTGGATTGGCGGGGTGTTTCTCAGTGGTTGGATTGGCGGGGTGTTTCTCAGTGGTTGGATTGGCGGGGTGTTTTTCGGTGGTTGGATTGGCGGGGTGTTTCTCAGTGGTTGGATTGGTGGGGTGTTTCTCAGTGGTTGGATTGGCGGGGTGTTTCTCAGCGGTTGGATTGGCGGGGTGTTTATCAGTGGTTGGATTGGCGGGGTGTTTCTCAGTGGTTGGATTGGCGGGGTGTTTCTCAGTGGTTGGATTGGCGGGGTGTTTCTCAGTGGTTGCATTGGCGGGGTGTTTCTCAGTGGTTGGATTGGCGGGGTGTTTCTCGGTGGTTGGATTGGCGGGGTGTTTCTCAGTGGTTGGATTGACGGGGTCTTTCTCAGTGGTTGGATTGGCGGGTTGTTTCTCAGTGGTTGGATCGGCGGGGTGTTTCTCAGTGGTTGGATTGGCGGGGTGTTTCTCAGTGGTTGGATTGGCGGGATGTTTATCAGTGGTTGGATTGGCGGGCTGTTTCTCGGTGGTTGGATTGGCGGGGTGTTTCTCAGTGTTTGGATTGGCGGGGTGTTTCTCAGTGTTTGGATTGGCGGGATTTTTATCAGTGGTTGGATTGGCGGGGTGTTTCTCAGTGGTTGGATCGGCAGGGTGTTTCTCTGTGGTTGGATTGGCGGGGTGTTTCTCAGTGGTTGGATCGGCGGGGTGTTTCTCGGTGGTTGGATTGGCGGGGTGTTTTTCGGTGGTTGGATTTGCCGGGTGTTTCTCGGTGGTTGGATTTGCGGGGTGTTTCTCGGTGGTTGGATTGGCGGGGTGTTTCTCAGTGGTTCGATTGGCGGGGTGTTTCTCAGTGGTTGGATTGGCGGGGTGTTTCTCAGTGGTTGGATTGGCGGGGTGTTTCTCAGTGGTTGGATTGGCAGGGTGGTTTCTCAGTGGTTGGATTGGCGGGGTGTTTCTCAGTGGATGATTGGCGGGGTGTTTCTCAGTGGTTGGATTGGCGGGGTGTTTCTCAGCGGTTGGATTGGCGGGGTGTTTCTCAGTGGTTGAATTGGCAGGGTGTTTCTCAGCGGTTGGATTGGCGGGGTGTTTCTCAGTGGTAGGATTGGCAGGGTGGTTTCACAGTGGTAGGATTGGCGGGGTGTTTCTCAGTGGTTGGATTGGTGAGGTGTTTCTCAGTGGTTGGATTGGCGGGGTGTTTCTCGTTGGTTGGATTGGCGGGGTGTTTCTCAGTGGTTGGATTGGCGGCGTGGTTTCTCAGTGGTTGGATTGGCGGGGTGTTTCTCAGTGGATGATTGGCGGGGTGTTCCTCGGTGGTTGGATTGGCGGGGTGTTTCTCAGTGGTTGGATTGGCGGGGTGTTTCTCAGTGGTTGGATTGGCGGGGTGGATTCTCAGTGGTTGGATTGGCGGGGTGTTTCTCAGTGCAAGATTGGCGGGGTGTTTCTCAGTGGTTGGATTGGCGGGGTGTTTCTCAGTGGTTGGATTGGCGGGGTGTTTCTCAGTGGTTGCATTGGCGGGGTGTTTCTCAGTGGTTGGATTGGCGGGGTGTTTCTCAGTGGTTGGATTGGCGGGGTGTTTTTCGGTGGTTGGATTGGCGGGGTGTTTCTCAGTGGTTGGATTGGCGGGGTGTTTCTCATTGGTTGGATTGGCGGGGTGTTTCTCAGTGGTTGGATTGGCGGGGTGTTTCTCAGTGGTTGGATTGGCGGGGTGTTTCTCAGTGGTTGGATTGGCGGGGTGTTTCTCGGTGGTTGGATTGGCGGGGTGTTTCTCAGTGGTTGGATTGGCGGGGTGGTTTCTCAGTGGTTGGATTGGCGGGGTGTTTCTCAGTGGATGATTGGCGGGGTGTTTCTCGGTGGTTGGATTGGCGGGGTGTTTCTCAGTGGTTGGATTGGCGGGGTGTTTCTCAGTGGTTGGATTGGCGAGGTGGATTCTCAGTGGTTGGATTGGCGGGGTGTTTCTCAGTGGTTGGATTGGCGGGGTGTTTCTCAGTGGATGATTGGCGGGGTGTTTCTCAGTGGTTGGATTGGCGGGGTGTTTCTCAGTGGTTGGATTTGCGGGGTGTTTCTCGGTGGTTGGATTGGGGGGTGTTTCTCAGTGGTTGGATTGGCGGGGTGGTTTCTCAGTGGTTGGATTGGCGGGGTGTTTCTCAGTGGTTGGATTGGCGGGGTGTTTCTCAGTGGTTGGATTGGCGGGGTGTTTCTCAGTGGTTGGATTGGCGGGGTGTTTCTCAGTGGTTGGATTGGCGGGGTGTTTCTCAGTGGTTGGATTGGCGGGGTGTTTCTCAGCGGTTGGATTGGCGGGGTGTTTCTCAGTGGTTGGATTGGCGGGGTGTTTCTCAGTGGTTGGATTGGTGGGTGTTTCTCAGTGGTTAGATTGGCGGGGTGTTTCTCAGTGGTTGTATTGGCGGGGTGTTTCTCAGTGGTTGGATTGGCGGGGTGTTTCTCAGTGGTTGGATAGGCGGGGTGTTTCTCAGTGGTTGGATTGGTGGGGTGTTTCTCAGTGGTTGGATCGGCGGGGTGTTTCTCAGTGGTTGTATTGGCGGGGTGTTTCTCAGTGGTTGGATTGGCGGGGTGGTTTCTGAGTGGTTGGATTGGCGGGGTGTTTCTCGGTGGTTGGATTGGCGGGGTGTTTTTCAGTGGTTGGATTGGCGGGATGTTTCTCAGTGGTTGGATTGGCGAGGTGTTTCTCAGTGGTTGGATTGGCGGGGTGTTTCTCAGTGGTTGGATTGGTGGGGTGTTTCTCAGTGGTTGGATTGGCGGGGTGTTTCTCAGTGGTTGGATCGGCGGGGTGTTTCTCAGTGGTTGGATTGGCGGGGTGTTTCTCAGTGGTTGGATTGGTGGGGTGTTTCTCAGTGGTTGAATTGGGGGGTGTTTCTCAGTGGTTGAATTGGGGGGCGTTTCTCAGTGGTTGGATTGGCGGGGTGTTTCTCGGTGGTTGGATTGGCGGGGTGTTTCTCAGTGGTTGGATTGGCGGGGTGTTTCTCAGTGGTTGGATTGGCGGGTGTTTCTCAGTGGTTGGATTGGAGGGTGTTTCTCAGCGGTTGGATTGGCGGGGTGTTTCTCAGTGGTTGGATTGGCGGGGTGGTTTCTCAGTGGTTGGATTGGCGCGGTGTTTCTCAGTGGTTGGATTGGCGGGGTGTTTCTCGGTAGTTGGATTGGCGGGGTGTTTCTCAATGGTTGGATTGGCGGGGTGTTTCTCAGTGGTTGGATTGGCGGGGTGTTTCTCAATGGTTGGATTGGCGGGGTGTTTCTCGGTGGTTGGATTGGCGGGGTGTTTCTCAGTGGTTGGATTGGAGGGTGTTTCTCAGTGGATGATCGGCGGGGTGTGTCTCAGTGGTTCGATTGGCGGGTGTTTCTAAATGGTTGGATTGGCGGGGTGTTTCTCAATGGTTGGATTGGCGGGGTGTTTCTCAGTGGTTGGATTGGCGGGGTGTTTCTCAATGGTTGGATTGGCGGGGTGTTTCTCAGTGGTTGGATTGGCGGGGTGTTTCTCAGTGGATGATCGGCGGGGTGTTTCTCAGTGGATGATCCGCGGGGTGTTTCTCAGTGGTTGGATTTGCGGGGTGTTTCTCAGTGGTTGGATTGGCGGGGTATTTCTCAGTGGATGATCGGCGGGGTGTTTCTCAGTGGTTGGATTGGGGGGTGTTTCTCAGTGGTTGGATTGGCGGGGTGTTTCTCAGTGGTTGGATTTGCGGGGTGTTTCTCAGTGGTTGGATTGGCGGGGTATTTCTCAGTGGATGATCGGCGGGGTGTTTCTCAGTGGTTGGATTGGTGGGGTGTTTCTCAGTGGTTGGATTGGCGGGTGTTTCTCAGTGGTTCGATTGGCGGGGTGTTTCTCAGTGGTTGGATTGGCGGGGTGTTTCTCAGTGGTTGGATTGGCGGGGTGTTTCTCGGTGGTTGGATTGGCGGGGTGTTTCTCAATGGTTGGAATGGGTTTTTTTTCTCAGTCGTTAGGTTGGCGGGTGTTTCTCAGTGGTTAGATTGGCGGGGTGTTTCTCAGTGGTTGGATTGGCGGGGTGGTTTCTCAGTGGTTGGATTGGCGGGGTGTTTCTCAGTGGTTGGATTGGCGGGGTGTTTCTCGGTGGATGGATCGGCGGGGTCTTTCTCAGTGGTTGGATCGGCGGGGTGTTTCTCAGTGGTTGGTTTGGCGGGGTGTTTCTCAGTGGTTGGATTGGCGGGGTGTTTATCAGTGGTTGGATTGGCGGGGTGTTTCTCAGTGGTTGGATCGGCAGGGTGTTTCTCAGTGGTTGGATTGGCGCGGTGTTTCTCAGTGGTTGGATCGGCGGGGTGTTTCTCAGTGGTTGGATTGGCGGGGTGTTTCTCAGTGGTTGGATTGGCGGGGTGTTTCTCAGTGGTTGGATTGGCGGGGTGTTTCTCAGTGGTTGGATTGGCGGGGTGGATTCTCAGTGGTTGGATTGGCGGGGTGTTTCTCAGTGGTTGGATTGGCGGGGTGTTTCTCAGTGGTTGGATTGGCGGGGTGTTTCTCAGTGGTTGGATTGGCAGGGTGGTTTCTCAGTGGTTGGATTGGCGGGGTGTTTCTCAGTGGATGATCGGCGGGCTGTTTCTCAGTGGTTGGATTGGCGGGGTGTTTCTCAATGGTTGGATTGGCGGGGTGTTTCTCAGTGGTTGGATTGGCGGGGGGTTTCTCAGTGGTTGATCGGCGGGGTGTTTCTCAGTGGTTGGATTTGCGGGGTGTTTCTCTGTGGTTGGATTGGCGGGGTGTTTCTCAGTGGTTGGATTGGCGGGGTGTTTATCAATGGTTGGATTGGCGGGGTGTTTCGCAGTGGTTGGATTGGCGGGGTGTTTCTCAGTGGTTGATCGGCGGGTTGTTTCTCAGTGGTTGGATTTGCGGGGTGTTTCTCAGTGGTTGGATTGGCGGGGTGTCTCTCAGTGGATGATCGGCGGTGTGTTTCTCAGTGGTTGGATTGGTGGGGTGTTTCTCAGTGGTTGGATTGGCGGGTGGTTCTCAGTGGTTGGATTGGCGGGGTGTTTCTCAGTGGTTGGATTGGCGGGGTGTTTCTCAGTGGTTGGATTGGCGGGGTGTTTCTCAGTGGTTGGATTGGCGGGGTGTTTCTCAGTGGTTGGATTGGCGGGGTGTTTCTCAGTGGTTGGATTGGCGGGGTGTTTCTCAGTGGTTGGATTGGCGGGTGGTTCTCAGTAGTTGGATTGGCGGGGTGTTTCTCGGTGGTTGGATTGGCGGGGTGTTTCTCAGTGGTTGGATTGGCGGGGTGTTTCTCAGCGGTTGGATTGGCGGGGTGTTTCTCAGTGGTTGGTTGGCGGGGTGTTACTCAGTGGTTGGATTGGCGGGGTGTTTCTCAGCGGTTGGATTGGCGGGGTGTTTCTCAGTGGTTGGTTGGCGGGGTGTTACTCAGTGGTTGGATTGGCGGGGTGTTACTCAGTGGTTGGATTGGCGGGGTGTTACTCAGTGGTTGGATTGGCGGGGTGTTTCTCAGTGGTTGGATTGGCGGGGTGTTTCTCAATGGTTGGAATGGGGTTTTTTTCTCAGTGGTTAGGTTGGCGGGTGTTTCTCAGTGGTTGGATTGGCGGGGTGTTTCTCAGTGGTTGGATTGGCGGGGTGGTTTCTCAGTGGTTGGATTGGCGGGGTGTTTCTCAGTGGATGATTGGCGGGGTGTTTCTCAGTGGATGGATTGGCGGGGTGTTTCTCGGTGGTTGGATTGGCGGGGTGTTTATCAGTGGTTGGATTGGCGGGGTGTTTCTCAGTGGTTGGATTGGCGGGGTGTTTCTCAGTGGTTGGATTGGCGGGGTGTTTCTCAGTGGTTGGATTGGCGGGGTGTTTCTCAGTGGTTGGATTGGCGGGGTGTTTCTCAGTGGTTGGATTGGCGAGGTGTTTCTCGGTGGTTGGATTGGCGGGGTGTTTCTCAGTGGTTGGATTGGCGGGGTGTTTCTCAGTGGTTGGATTGGTGGGGTGTTTCTCAGTGGTTGGATTGGCGGGGTGTTTCTCAGCGGTTGGATTGGCGGGGTGTTTCTCAGTGGTTGGATTGGCGGGGTGTTTCTCGGTGGTTGGATTGGCGAGGTGTTTCTCAGTGGTTGGATTGGCGGGGTGTTTCTCAGTGGTTGGATTGGCGGGGTGTTTCTCAGTGGTTGGATTGGCGGGGTGTTTCTCAGTGGTTGGATTGGCGGGGTGTTTCTCAGTGGTTGGATTGACGGGGTCTTTCTCAGTGGTTGGATTGGCGGGTTGTTTCTCAGTGGTTGGATCGGCGGGGTGTTTCTCAGTGGTTGGATTGGCGGGGTGTTTCTCAGTGGTTGGATTGGCGGGTTGTTTATCAGTGGTTGGATTGGCGGGGTGTTTCTCAGTGGTTGGATTGACGGGGGCTTTCTCAGTGGTTGGATTGGCGGGTTGTTTCTCAGTGGTTGGATCGGCGGGGTGTTTCTCAGTGGTTGGATTGGCGGGGTGTTTCTCAGTGGTTGGATCGGCGGGGTGTTTCTCAGTGGTTGGATTGGCGGGGTGTTTCTCAGTGGTTGGATAGGCGGGGTGTTTCTCAGTGGTTGGATTGGCGGGCTGTTTCTCGGTGGTTGGATTGGCGGGGTGTTTCTCAGTGTTTGGATTGGCGGGGTGTTTCTCAGTGTTTGGATTGGCGGGGTGTTTCTCGGTGGTTGGATTGGCGGGGTGTTTTTCGGTGGTTGGATCGGCGGGGTGTTTCTCGGTGGTTGGATTGGCGGGGTGTTTTTCGGTGGTTGGATTTGCCGGGTGTTTCTCGGTGGTTGGATTTGCGGGGTGTTTCTCGGTGGTTGGATTGGCGGGGTGTTTCTCAGTGGTTCGATTGGCGGAGTGTTTCTCAGTGGTTGGATTGGCGGGGTGTTTCTCAGTGGTTGGATTGGCGGGGTGTTTCTCAGTGGTTGGATTGGCGGGGTGTTTCTCAGTGGATGATTGGCGGGGTGTTTCTCAGTGGTTGGATTGGTGGGGTGTTTCTCAGTGGTTGGATTGGCGGGGTGTTTCTCAGCGGTTGGATTGGCGGGGTGTTTCTCAGTGGTTGGATTGGCGGGGTGTTTCTCAGTGGTTGAATTGGCAGGGTGTTTCTCAGCGGTTGGATTGGCGGGGTGGTTTCTCAGTGGTAGGATTGGCGGGGTGTTTCTCAGCGGTTGGATTGGTGAGGTGTTTCTCAGTGGTTGGATTGGTGAGGTGTTTCTCAGTGGTTGGATTGGCGGGGTGTTTCTCGTTGGTTGGATTGGCGGGGTGTTTCTCAGTGGTTGGATTGGCGGGGTGTTTCTCAGTGGATGATTGGCGGGGTGTTTCTCGGTGGTTGGATTGGCGGGGTGTTTCTCAGTGGTTGGATTGGCGGGGTGTTTCTCAGTGGATGATTGGCGGGGTGTTTCTCGGTGGTTGGATTGGCGGGGTGTTTCTCAGTGGTTGGATTGGCGGGGTGTTTCTCAGTGGATGATTGGCGGGGTGTTTCTCGGTGGTTGGATTGGCGGGGTGTTTCTCAGTGGTTGGATTGGCGGGGTGTTTCTCAGTGGTTGGATTGGCGGGGTGGATTCTCAGTGGTTGGATTGGCGGGGTGTTTCTCAGTGCAAGATTGGCGGGGTGTTTCTCAGTGGTTGGGTTGGCGGGGTGTTTCTCAGTGGTTGGATTGGCGGGGTGTTTAGCAGTGGTTGGATTGGCGGGGTGTTTCTCAGTGGTTGGATTGGCGGGGTGTTTTTCGGTGGTTGGATTGGCGGGGTGTTTCTCAGTGGTTGGATTGGCGGGGTGTTTCTCAGTGGTTGGATTGGCGGGGTGTTTCTCAGTGGTTGGATTGGCGGGGTGTTTCTCAGTGGTTGGATTGGCGGGGTGTTTCTCGGTGGTTGGATTGGCGGGGTGTTTCTCAGTGGTTGGATTGGCGGGGTGGTTTCTCAGTGGTTGGATTGGCGGGGTGTTTCTCAGTGGATGATTGGCGGGGTGTTTCTCGGTGGTTGGATTGGCGGGGTGTTTCTCAGTGGTTGGATTGGCGGGGTGTTTCTCAGTGGTTGGATTGGCGGGGTGGATTCTCAGTGGTTGGATTGGCGGGGTGTTTCTCAGTGGATGATTGGCGGGGTGTTTCTCAGTGGTTGGATTGGCGGGGTGGTTTCTCAGTGGTTGGATTGGCGGGGTGTTTCTCAGTGGATGATCGGCGGGGTGTTTTTCAGTGGATGGATTGGCGGGGTGTTTCTCAGTGGTTGGATTGGCGGGGTGTTTCTCAGTGGTTGGATTGGCGGGGTGTTTCTCAGTGGTTGGATTGGCGGGGTGTTTCTCAGTGGTTGGATTGGCGGGGTGGATTCTCAGTGGTTGGATTGGCGGGGTGTTTCTCAGTGGTTGGATTGGCGGGGTGTTTCTCAGTGGATGATTGGCGGGGTGTTTCTCAGTGGTTGGATTGGCGGGGTGTTTCTCAGTGGTTGGATTTGCGAGGTGTTTCTCAGTGGTTGGATTGGCGGGGTGTTTCTCAGTGGTTGGATTGGCGGGGTGTTTCTCAGTGGTTGGATTGGTGGGGTGTTTCTCAGTGGTTGGATTGGCGGGGTGTTTCTCAGTGGTTGGATTGGCGGGGTGTTTCTCAGTGGTTGGATTGGCGGGGTGTTTTTCGGTGGTTGGATTTGCGGGGTGTTTCTCGGTGGTTGGATTGGGGGGTGTTTCTCAGTGGTTGGATTGGCGGGGTGGTTTCTCAGTGGTTGGATTGGCGGGGTGTTTCTCAGTGGTTGGATTGGCGGGGTGTTTCTCAGTGGTTGGATTGGCGGGGTGTTTCTCAGTGGTTGGATTGGCGGGGTGTTTCTCAGTGGTTGGATTGGCGGGGTGTTTCTCAGTGGTTGGATTGGCGGGGTGTTTCTCAGCGGTTGGATTGGCGGGGTGTTTCTCAGTGGTTGGATTGGCGGGGTGTTTCTCAGTGGTTGGATTGGTGGGTGTTTCTCAGTGGTTAGATTGGCGGGGTGTTTCTCAGTGGTTGTATTGGCGGGGTGGTTTCTCAGTGGTTGGATTGGCGGGGTGTTTCTCAGTGGTTGGATTGGCGGGGTGTTTCTCAGTGGTTGGATTGGCGGGGTGTTTCTCAGTGGTTGGATTGGCGGGGTGTTTCTCAGTGGTTGGATTGGCGGGGTGTTTCTCAGTGGTTGGATTGGCGGGGTGTTTCTCAGCGGTTGGATTGGCGGGGTGTTTCTCAGTGGTTGGATTGGCGGGGTGTTTCTCAGTGGTTGGATTGGTGGGTGTTTCTCAGTGGTTAGATTGGCGGGGTGTTTCTCAGTGGTTGTATTGGCGGGGTGTTTCTCAGTGGTTGGATTGGCGGGGTGTTTCTCAGTGGTTGGATAGGCGGGGTGTTTCTCAGTGGTTGGATTGGTGGGGTGTTTCTCAGTGGTTGGATCGGCGGGGTGTTTCTCAGTGGTTGTATTGGCGGGGTGTTTCTCAGTGGTTGGATTGGCGGGGTGGTTTCTGAGTGGTTGGATTGGCGGGGTGTTTCTCGGTGGTTGGATTGGCGGGGTGTTTTTCAGTGGTTGGATTGGCGGGATGTTTCTCAGTGGTTGGATTGGCGAGGTGTTTCTCAGTGGTTGGATTGGCGGGGTGTTTCTCAGTGGTTGGATTGGTGGGGTGTTTCTCAGTGGTTGGATTGGCGGGGTGTTTCTCAGTGGTTGGATCGGCGGGGTGTTTCTCAGTGGTTGGATTGGCGGGGTGTTTCTCGGTGGTTGGATTGGTGGGGTGTTTCTCAGTGGTTGAATTGGGGGGTGTTTCTCAGTGGTTGAATTGGGGGGCGTTTCTCAGTGGTTGGATTGGCGGGGTGTTTCTCAGTGGATGGATTGGCGGGGTGTTTCTCGGTGGTTGGATTGGCGGGGTGTTTCTCAGTGGTTGGATTGGCGGGGTGTTTCTCAGTGGTTGGATTGGCGGGTGTTTCTCAGTGGTTGGATTGGAGGGTGTTTCTCAGCGGTTGGATTGGCGGGGTGTTTCTCAGTGGTTGGATTGGCGGGGTGGTTTCTCAGTGGTTGGATTGGCGCGGTGTTTCTCAGTGGTTGGATTGGCGGGGTGTTTCTCGGTAGTTGGATTGGCGGGGTGTTTCTCAATGGTTGGATTGGCGGGGTGTTTCTCAGTGGTTGGATTGGCGGGGTGTTTCTCAATGGTTGGATTGGCGGGGTGTTTCTCGGTGGTTGGATTGGCGGGGTGTTTCTCAGTGGTTGGATTGGAGGGTGTTTCTCAGTGGATGATCGGCGGGGTGTGTCTCAGTGGTTCGATTGGCGGGTGTTTCTAAGTGGTTGGATTGGCGGGGTGTTTCTCAATGGTTGGATTGGCGGGGTGTTTCTCAGTGGTTGGATTGGCGGGGTGTTTCTCAATGGTTGGATTGGCGGGGTGTTTCTCAGTGGTTGGATTGGCGGGGTGTTTCTCAGTGGATGATCGGCGGGGTGTTTCTCAGTGGATGATCCGCGGGGTGTTTCTCAGTGGTTGGATTTGCGGGGTGTTTCTCAGTGGTTGGATTGGCGGGGTATTTCTCAGTGGATGATCGGCGGGGTGTTTCTCAGTGGTTGGATTGGGGGGTGTTTCTCAGTGGTTGGATTGGCGGGGTGTTTCTCAGTGGTTGGATTTGCGGGGTGTTTCTCAGTGGTTGGATTGGCGGGGTATTTCTCAGTGGATGATCGGCGGGGTGTTTCTCAGTGGTTGAATTGGTGGGGTGTTTCTCAGTGGTTGGATTGGCGGGTGTTTCTCAGTGGTTCGATTGGCGGGGTGTTTCTCAGTGGTTGGATTGGCGGGGTGTTTCTCAGTGGTTGGATTGGCGGGGTGTTTCTCGGTGGTTGGATTGGCGGGGTGTTTCTCAATGGTTGGAATGGGTTTTTTTTCTCAGTCGTTAGGTTGGCGGGTGTTTCTCAGTGGTTAGATTGGCGGGGTGTTTCTCAGTGGTTGGATTGGCGGGGTGGTTTCTCAGTGGTTGGATTGGCGGGGTGTTTCCCAGTGGTTGGATTGGCGGGGTGTTTCTCGGTGGATGGATCGGCGGGGTCTTTCTCAGTGGTTGGATCGGCGGGGTGTTTCTCAGTGGTTGGTTTGGCGGGGTGTTTCTCAGTGGTTGGATTGGCGGGGTGTTTATCAGTGGTTGGATTGGCGGGGTGTTTCTCAGTGGTTGGATCGGCAGGGTGTTTCTCAGTGGTTGGATTGGCGCGGTGTTTCTCAGTGGTTGGATCGGCGGGGTGTTTCTCAGTGGTTGGATTGGCGGGGTGTTTCTCAGTGGTTGGATTGGCGGGGTGTTTCTCAGTGGTTGGATTGGCGGGGTGTTTCTCAGTGGTTGGATTGGCGGGGTGGATTCTCAGTGGTTGGATTGGCGGGGTGTTTCTCAGTGGTTGGATTGGCGGGGTGTTTCTCAGTGGTTGGATTGGCGGGGTGTTTCTCAGTGGTTGGATTGGCGGGGTGTTTCTCAGTGGATGATCGGCGGGGTGTTTCTCAGTGGTTGGATTGGCGGGGTGTTTCTCAATGGTTGGATTGGCGGGGTGTTTCTCAGTGGTTGGATTGGCGGGGGGTTTCTCAGTGGTTGATCGGCGGGGTGTTTCTCAGTGGTTGGATTTGCGGGGTGTTTCTCTGTGGTTGGATTCGCGGGGTGTTTCTCAGTGGTTGGATTGGCGGGGTGTTTATCAATGGTTGGATTGGCGGGGTGTTTCGCAGTGGTTGGATTGGCGGGGTGTTTCTCAGTGGTTGATCGGCGGGTTGTTTCTCAGTGGTTGGATTTGCGGGGTGTTTCTCAGTGGTTGGATTGGCGGGGTGTCTCTCAGTGGATGATCGGCGGTGTGTTTCTCAGTGGTTGGATTGGTGGGGTGTTTCTCAGTGGTTGGATTGGCGGGTGGTTCTCAGTGGTTGGATTGGCGGGGTGTTTCTCAGTGGTTGGATTGGCGGGGTGTTTCTCAGTGGTTGGATTGGCGGGGTGTTTCTCAGTGGTTGGATTGGCGGGGTGTTTCTCAGTGGTTGGATTGGCGGGGTGTTTCTCAGTGGTTGGATTGGCGGGGTGTTTCTCAGTGGTTGGATTGGCGGGTGGTTCTCAGTAGTTGGATTGGCGGGGTGTTTCTCAGTGGTTGGTTGGCGGGGTGTTACTCAGTGGTTGGATAGGCGGGGTGTTTCTCAGCGGTTGGATTGGCGGGGTGTTTCTCAGTGGATGATCGGCGGGGTGTTTCTCAATGGTTGGAATGGGTTTTTTTTCTCAGTGGTTAGGTTGGCGGGTGTTTCTCAGTGGTTGGATTGGCGGGGTGTTTCTCAGTGGTTGGATTGGCGGGGTGGTTTCTCAGTGGTTGGATTGGCGGGGTGTTTCTCAGTGGATGATTGGCGGGGTGTTTCTCAGTGGATGGATTGGCGGGGTGTTTCTCGGTGGTTGGATTGGCGGGGTGTTTCTCAGTGGTTGGATTGGCGGGGTGTTTCTCAGTGGTTGGATTGGCGGGGTGTTTCTCAGTGGTTGGATCGGCGGGGTGTTTCTCAGTGGTTGGATTGGCGGGGTGTTTCTCAGTGGTTGGATCGGCGGGGTGTTTCTCAGTGGTTGGATTGGCGGGGTGTTTCTCAGTGGTTGGATTGGCGGGGTGTTTCTCAGTGGTTGGATTGGTGGGGTGTTTCTCAGTGGTTGGATTGGCGGGGTGTTTCTCAGTGGTTGGATTGGCGGGGTGTTTCTCAGTGGTTGGATTGGCGGGGTGTTTCTCGGTGGTTGGATTGGCGAGGTGTTTCTCAGTGGTTGGATTGGTGGGGTGTTTCTCAGTGGTTGGATTGGCGGGGTGTTTCTCAGTGGTTGGATTGGCGGGGTGTTTCTCAGTGGTTGGATTGGCGGGGTGTTTCTCAGTGGTTGGATTGACGGGGTCTTTCTCAGTGGTTGGATTGGCGGGTTGTTTCTCAGTGGTTGGATCGGCGGGGTGTTTCTCAGTGGTTGGATTGGCGGGGTGTTTCTCAGTGGTTGGATCGGCGGGGTGTTTCTCAGTGGTTGGATCGGCGGGGTGTTTCTCAGTGGTTGGATTGGCGGGGTGTTTTTCGGTGGTTGTATTGGCGGGGTGTTTCTCAGTGGTTGGATTGGCGGGGTGTTTCTCAGTGGTTGGATAGGCGGGGTGTTTCTCAGTGGTTGGATTGGCGGGCTGTTTCTCGGTGGTTGGATTGGCGGGGTGTTTCTCAGTGTTTGGATTGGCGGGGTGTTTCTCAGTGTTTGGATTGGCGGGGTGATTCTCGGTGGTTGGATTGGCGGGGTGTTTTTCGGTGGTTGGATCGGCGGGGTGTTTCTCGGTGGTTGGATTGGCGGGGTGTTTTTCGGTGGTTGGATTTGCCGGGTGTTTCTCGGTGGTTGGATTTGCGGGGTGTTTCTCGGTGGTTGGATTGGCGGGGTGTTTCTCAGTGGTTCGATTGGCGGGGTGTTTCTCAGTGGTTGGATTGGCGGGGTGTTTCTCAGTGGTTGGATTGGCGGGGTGTTTCTCAGTGGTTGGATTGGCGGGGTGTTTCTCAGTGGATGATTGGCGGGGTGTTTCTCAGTGGTTGGATTGGCGGGGTGTTTCTCAGTGGTTGGATTGGCGGGGTGTTTCTCAGCGGTTGGATTGGCGGGGTGTTTCTCAGTGGTTGGATTGGCGGGGTGTTTCTCGGTGGTTGAATTGGCGGGGTGTTTCTCAGCGGTTGGATTGGCGGGGTGTTTCTCAGTGGTTGGATTGGCGGGGTGTTTCTCGGTGGTTGAATTGGCGGGGTGTTTCTCAGCGGTTGGATTGGCGGGGTGTTTCTCAGTGGTTGGATTGGTGAGGTGTTTCTCAGTGGTTGAATTGGCAGGGTGTTTCTCAGTGGTAGGATTGGCGGGGTGTTTCTCAGCGGTTGGATTGGTGAGGTGTTTCTCAGTGGTTGGATTGGTGAGGTGTTTCTCAGTGGTTGGATTGGCGGGGTGTTTCTCGTTGGTTGGATTGGCGGGGTGTTTCTCAGTGGTTGGATTGGCGGGGTGTTTCTCAGTGGATGATTGGCGGGGTGTTTCTCGGTGGTTGGATTGGCGGGGTGTTTCTCAGTGGTTGGATTGGCGGGGTGTTTCTCAGTGGATGATTGGCGGGGTGTTTCTCGGTGGTTGGATTGGCGGGGTGTTTCTCAGTGGTTGGATTGGCGGGGTGTTTCTCAGTGGATGATTGGCGGGGTGTTTCTCGGTGGTTGGATTGGCGGGGTGTTTCTCAGTGGTTGGATTGGCGGGGTGTTTCTCAGTGGTTGGATTGGCGGGGTGGATTCTCAGTGGTTGGATTGGCGGGGTGTTTCTCAGTGGATGATTGGCGGGGTGTTTCTCAGTGGTTGGATTGGCGGGGTGGTTTCTCAGTGGTTGGATTGGCGGGGTGTTTCTCAGTGGATGATCGGCGGGGTGTTTCTCAGTGGTTGGATTGGCGGCGTGGTTTCTCAGTGGTTGGATTGGCGGGGTGTTTCTCAGTGGTTGGATTTGCGAGGTGTTTCTCAGTGGTTGGATTGGCGGGGTGTTTCTCAGTGGTTGGATTGGCGGGGTGTTTCTCAGTGGTTGGATTGGCGGGGTGTTTCTCAGTGGTTGGATTGGCGGGGTGTTTCTCAGTGGTTGGATTGGCGGGGTGTTTTTCGGTGGTTGGATTTGCGGGGTGTTTCTCGGTGGTTGGATTGGGGGATGTTTCTCAGTGGTTGGATTGGCGGGGTGGTTTCTCAGTGGTTGGATTGGCGGGGTGTTTCTCAGCGGTTGGATTGGCGGGGTGTTTCTCGGTGGTTGGATTGGCGGGTTGTTTCTCGGTGGTTGGATTGGCGGGGTGTTTCTCAGTGGTTGGATTGGCGGGGTGTTTCTCAGTGGTTGGATTGGCGGGGTGTTTCTCAGTGGTTGGATTGGCGGGGTGTTTCTCAGTGGTTGGATTGGCGGGGTGTTTCTCAGTGGTTGGAGGGCTGAGAATGATATCGCTATTCAATGGACCTCGTTTTTTTGGACCTCGGGGAGTTTCTTCCCATCAAGGCCTCGTTTATGAAGATTTCCTGCACTGGGGAACTGATCTCACCAGCAAGACCAGCTCCCCTGTGATCAGGGCACATTTTGAAAGGCTCCCCTTTCAAGACCTGCACTTTCAGGAATCCCCCCTAATGGCTCATTTTAATATCATTATCTGGATCACGCCCAGCGAGAGCATGGTCCAGGTCCCAACAGTCATATCAAGGTCCCACACCCGGCCCAGAGCCCAATTTGGGGCTCTCCCGTGATTCACCCGTCACGCTCGGCGCGGTGGGAAAATCACACCCATAGAGTAAAGAGTTAATTTTATGAGCGCCCCATAACTGTTGTAACTGCTGATGTAATGTAACTGAAATCTGGTGGGAAACAGATGTACAAGCTGATGTAGGGCACGGTGATCTACATATCCCAGTCAATAGAATGGTTTTTACTAAATACCAGTCGATAATAACATTCTGAGGGTAACAGGCAAACCCTAAAGGAACTTCACCCAGACCCCAAAAGCAAGGTAAAACAACTACAGTTTCAAATGGTGAATTTCAAGTTGATTGAATATATTCAAGAGGCGGCTAGATATAGCACTTGGGGCAAATGGGATCAAAGGTTATGGGGAGAAAGCAGGATTAAGCTATTGAGTTGGATGATCAGCCATGATTGTGATAAATGGCGGAGCAGGCTCGAAGGGCCAAAAGGCCTCCTCCTGCTCCTATGTTTTATGTATCTATGTGTATTTGGGATGCAATGCTCACTCACATTCTCATTTAGCTTCCAGTCAACCACAACTTGGTTTTGTTGCTACACATCTCTAAAATCCTGACCCTCAGACCTTTTATATTCTACAAGCAATTCACCATTCTTTAATCACAAAGGTTAAACAGGCATATGGTAATCCATTATTTTGTTAAGTGCTGGCAGATTTTCCTTTAATTTGGAAAAGGGTAACCAATTTAAGAGAACAGAACAAGAGATATTGGGCAGGATTCTCCGACCCCCCGCCGGGTCGGAGAATCGCCGGGGGACAGCGTGAATCCCACCTCCACCGGCTGCCAAATTCTCCGGCTCCGGGGATTTGGCGGGGGCGGGAATCGCGCCGCACCGTTGGCAGCGGCCCCCCCGGCGATTCTCCGGCCCACGATGGGCCGAGTGGCGGCCCGTTTCCGGCGGATCCCGCCGGCGTATGTTACGACAGGTACTTACCGGCAGAACCTGGCTCCGTGGGCGGCCTCTGGGGTCCTTTGAGGGGGCGTGGGGGGATCTGGCCCCAGGGGTGCCCCCATGGTGGCCTGGCCCACTATCAGAGCCCACCAATCCGGGAGCGGGCCTGTGCCATGGGGGCACTCTCTTCCTCCGCACCGGCTGGTGTAACGGTCCGCGATGGCCGGCGCAGAGATGAGCCCCCCCTGCGCATGCGCTGGGATGACGTCAGCACACACTGCGCTCCCCCGCATGCGCCAACTGGCGCCGGCCGGCAGAAGCCCTTCAGCGCCGGTTGGCATGGCTCAAGTCCCTTCCGCGCCGGCCGGCGCAAACCACTCCGGCACCGGCCTAGCCCCTCGAGGCGGCTCGACGCCGGAGTGGTTCACTCCACTCCTTCGCGCCGGAGTTGCCCGCCCCGCCGGTTCCCGCAGAATCCCACCCATTGTTTTTCTTTTTATCAATATCTATCTTTTTTAAATTTAGAGTACCCAATTCTTTTTTTTCGCAATTAAAGGGCAATCCATCTAACCTGCACATCTTTGGGTTGGTGGGAAGTGGGGAGGGACTCACACAACCATGGGGAGAATGTGCAAACTCCACACGGGCAGTGACCCGGGGCCGGGATCGAACCCAGGTCCTCAGCACCATGAAGCAGCAGTTCTAACCACTGTGCCACTGTGCCACCCCCATTCCATCCTATCTGATACCACTGCTCATGCACACTCCACCATGAGATCATTCAGGAGCATACTATTTAAATAGTTATTCATTTTTCTCTCCCCTCCCGAAGCGTTTAATTTCTGTTGGAATATGGTTTACTAGATGCTGGTTACCCGAATGCCCATTTTTCGCATATGCCCATTGAACAGTAAGCATTGTCAAGCTTACAAAAGGAAGCAATACAGCTGAGTTTGATCCCATTCTTACTTGGTATTTACATGTAGTTGCCAGCGGGGATCACCGAATTTAAAAACAGTGTGGAAAATCTACTTAATTATCATACCCAGTTGCTCTGAATGCAATTGTATTACTGTGGGTCCAGGCTCGCTGTATACAGACTGTGGCTACAAGCAAGAAGAGGTCTGGGAATTTTAAAGTGAGTAACTCACCTACTGACTGTACAAAGCCGGTCCACCATCCAAAAGGCATCTAGCCAGTAAAGCCCACTTCCCATAAAAGAATTTTTTAAAATCATACAAAAAGCCTCTTACTCTGTGGTGATTTTTCTGAGAGTTTTGTGTTTTCTTCCAACAAGCTTAAGTTCTTCGGGATCATAGTTTGTTTCTTTTGCTGTGAACTCTGGGACAGGCCAATTCCATGTCGATCCATTCGGAGATTTGTCACTATGTCACATCGGCCCTGATAAAATAGGAACAGTGGGAATGTTAAATGTCACAGTGAAAGCTATTTGTTGCAAATTCCTCATGATTTATAGGTACCAGAGGAGCTGGTCTGGTAATTAAATCATTCTTATTAAAAAATTGGAGTTGTTTAAACTTCATTGGCTGGATTCTCCAAAAATGGGGCTCTGTCCCCACGCCGGCATAAAAACGCTGGCGTTTCACTCCAGACTTTCCTGAAAAGAATATAGAGCAATTCACTTACCTGCAGGGGGCTGGCTGGGACCCAGAGTGCTTCTCGCAGCTTTGGCTGCGGATACGGGCCCCCGCACTTCCGGTTCCGAGTCCGCGCATGCGCACGGCGGAGGCCTCGCCGAGCGCCATGGTGGACTCAGACCAGGACCAGGACCAAGAAACAAGGTCCCACCGATCTGCCCCACGCCACTTCATCTGACCCGCTCGATCGCTGCCCCAGCCGCCCATAAGCCCCCCCACCCCCCGGTGCTTGATTCCCCCCCGCTCCCCACCAGGGCGGCCACGGACTGGGTCCGCTGCCGCTGCGCATGAGTCCCGACTGGCTAGACATGGTTAGAACCGCGCCGTCGGGAACTCGGCCAGTCGGGACTGGAGTATCACTGGGAGGGCCTCTGGCAATGGCCCCCCGGCTGCGCGTCGTGATTCGCAGGCGACCGATTCTCCGGGGACCGGAGGATCGCGGAAGCGACGCCGGGCCCGATTCGGGCGTAAAAGTCAATTCTCTGCCCCCACGCCAAATGCGATTTTGGCGCGGGGCTGCGGAGAATCCAGCCCCATGAGTCCAAATATTTTAGTGCACTGTATATCACATTCACATTGAAGTCTTGTTTTAACACAATCGTATTGACCATTGTTCTAAAACAGCACACAGAGAAAATGATACCCGTTTGATAGTGTGGCCCAATGTTAGCCATGAAGTAGTGTACAGACTGAAAATCTATATTCCTGCCTGTTATGACACTCACGAGGACCAAGGGGGATCGTTGATTGATCCCCCCGTGGGGTTAGTGGAGTATGAGTTTCCATATCAAGTGGGTGAAAGCTCGCTCAATATGGACTCACTGGCGGGAAGAGGTCCGACTGTCTAAATGCCATTCCTGAAGGACCATATGCTTCACGTTGGACAGCACTGGGTCTCGCTGAGTCAAATTCTGAATTTGCTTTGATGCTACCAAGAAGTTGAGGGATAACACTATTTCTTGTGTTTGGGGGGGGGGGGTGTTGGGGGGGGGGAGGGGGCGGGGCGGGAGGCAACACTGCCCCAATGACAAAGGGCAAAGTGTCACACATTAGGATTCGCTTTCTCTTTGGGTTAAAATGGAGTAGTGAGCCTGAAGATTGGAAAACAAGTTTGACGTTCTCAAAGGCTTATTTTTGTGGCTTGCACCAATACCAACGTTGATTTTTTTTTAAAGCAGATATAATGGTGCCAGTAATGTTGAGAGACTTGGTTCAAACCAGCCATAGTAATTAACCATGCCCAAAAAAGATTTAAGTTCTGACATGTCCTTAGGTGCTAATGGTTCCTTGATAGCTTTTACTTGTTCTTATCGAGGATATAGCCCTTTGTCATTGACTTTAAATTCAAGATAATGGGTGGCACAGTGGTTAGCACTGCTGCAGGTTGATGGATTAGCCATGCTAAATTGACCCTTAGTGGAGGTTAGGTGGGGTTACAGGTATAGGCTAGAGGAGTGGGCCTAGATAGAATGCTCTTTCAGGGTTGGTCTCAGTCTCAATAGGTCGAATGAACTCCCTCTGCACTATAGGAAGTCTATGGTAAGTGACCTTGTGGGTCTGAAAGGTACACTTTTCTCTTATAAGTCACACTCCTGACTCTTTGAATCTCCTAAGCACCTCTTCAAGGTGTGTAAGATGTTCTTCCTGGGAAACTCCTGTGACCAAAACATCATCTAGATATACCATTGCTTTGGGTATATCTTGCAATAAACTGCTGAAGGCACACCAAAGGGTAACCAGGTGCATTGAAACAAACCTTGCCTGGTGTATCCTAACAAGCCCCTGTGGGTATTTATGGTGACGTACCTACGAGAGGCAGGGTGCAATTCTAACTGCACATACGGAGCCTTACATTGAGCTGGGCAAGTGAGTGTCCATTGGCCAGCTTTGTGTGTAGGTCCTCGATGCAGGGCATCTGGTAACGACTTAATTGGGATGCCCATGTTGACCATTAATTTATAGTCCCCGCACAATCTTACTGTTTTATCGGTTTGAGAACTGGGTCTATCGGTGCTGTCCAATCGGCAAAACGTACTGGTCTGATAATCCCAAGCTCTTCCTGCTAGCTTCAGCCTCAACTTTTGCCAACAAGCTGTAAGCGTCAAGGCAAACCTTGAAATATCGTAGTTATGTGTCCAGGTCAACTTGAATTTTCACCATGGCCCCTTTTATTTTCCCCAGTCCAGGTTGAAAAACCTGGTACTTTCCTAGCACTTCGTATAAGCCCCCAGATCACAGTTGGAAGATCTTCTGCCAGCCCAAATGTAGACGTTTCAGGCAATCGTGGCCTAGCAGGCTGGGGCCGTGTCCTTTGACAACAATTAACGGGAGATGTGCCAGCTGCTGTCTGGAAACCACCAGGGTCATAGTGGCCCCTGCAACGGTTCACCGGTCTTAGTCACTAATTTTGAAGTGTCTCTCACATCCAATTGCTGCACCCCCGACTTTATCCTGTCAAATGTCTGTTTACTAACAACGGAAACCACAGCTCCAGTGTCTAGTTCCATATCTAATGGATGCCCATTAACCTGCACAGTTACCTTAATGGAGGGCCACTCGGGGTGCCACAGCACAATTCAGTTGCATACAATCCTCCTCTTCTGGTTCATCCAGCTGGAAAGTGCGAGTCCTTGGTTGGCACCTGCCTCGACTGGGGCAACTGGATCTCTGGCTGACCTTTAACTTGCGGTACCGTCAAGCCCTTCGTCCACATGTCCCACAATGTCCTGGCTCTCCCTCTAAAGATTCCTGGATGTATCCCTTCAGGAAAATTCGGCCAACAGGCCTGGCCTCTATGGTGCTCAGTTCTGAGATGGATATTTGTCTGGGGGGGGGCGATTGCCAGGAGGGAGTGTGTCCGTGGGCATTTACTTCCATCCCTGTACTCCTCTCTCAACACTATTGCGGGACAGCAAAATTTGTACGGCCTACTGTAGGTCTGTAGAGAGTTCAGCTAGCAACATCCGTTGAGTAGCTATGTTATCTACACCGCAGACCAAGCGGTTGTGCAGCATTTCTGAAAGGGAAGTTCCATATTCACAAAGTTCAGCTATTTTCCATCGCATTGTCAAAAACACAGTGACGGACTCTCCAGGGGTCCTTTCTGCAGCATTGAAATGGTACATCTGCATTGTCACGAATAGGCACAAGGGCTGAAGCGTACCCCACTAGGGTAACCAATTGTTCAAATGTTTTAGTGCCCAGAGCTGCAGGATGTAGGCCTTTAATCACTCCATGAGGATGTGCTCCACAGTCAGCAGTTTTACTGTTTGTCGCTCATTCTGTGATAATATTTGCCCGGAAAAAGTACCACATACGTTCTGTGCACTATGTCCAATCCTCTAAGCTTACATCAAATATGTCCAACCTTCCAAACAAAGGCATTTTGAAAAAACAAAAATTCCAACCTTGATCCAACAGAGTAAAGGAGGTGTTTTACCCAGGGGTGTAGCAACGTCAACAGTAATCCAGTTTTAACCTTGTTGCCAGTTTTGTAGACCACAAATGAGTCTGAACTGAGTAGGTGCAATAGCAAATTTGGTTTCTTTTAACATAAACGAATGTACAATATACATCAGATCCCAGCCGGGTTTGACCTGTTGGCCCCGTTCATGGTCGACTATATTGTTGCTATAATCCCATGACAATAGGCTACTTTTCCTTTGAGGAGGAAAGCTGACTGGTGGTGATTTAACCGGAGGTTCACCAGACCTCAGGCGAGGGCCTGATTGAATAACCTCAGCCAGTGCAAGAAATGTATGCAATAGGAAGGCATATTTACCTTCCCCCGCCCTATTCCTGATATCATAAAATGTATTCCCTATTTGCAGCCAGACATAAGCTGACTGATTGTAGTTACACGGTGACATTCACCTGGCTCAGGATCATTTTTCTGGAGGGTAGGCTCAAGCCTCAATTTGAGCCATCCTCCCTTGAGACAACCCTTACAGGACCTCCAGTGGAAAAGGGCATAGCAATACCATTGTGAGCAATTAGCAGACTTCTCTGCCACCCCAGAATATCCCATTTGACGATGAGATACTTACCTTCAAAATTGGTTACCTCACCACATCTGGATTCCCCAGCCAATTGTGTTACCAGCCAATTTCTCTGGGCAATATTTTCTCGTGCAAGAAACCTACCTATTAGGAGGAGAGACTTCCACTACAAAATACAGTTTGGTCTGCTCCATGAGCTGCATACATAGATGAACCTGGATCACAGGAAAACCCCTTTTATGCTGACTCAGGAAGTTAGACTCACAAAATCAGGGATCACAAATTCAGTGCACATGCATCTCTCTAAATGTGCAATGTGGCCCCTGTTAAAAAATATAGGATGTGATCTAGCCGAATTGCCACAAAGTCCCGTGTCGAGCACGCTTAGCCGTGTGTTTCCTAGCACTCACCGTGCCGAGAGGAACAGCCCTATCTAATGGGATTTTGTTGCAATCTGGGGCCTCAGCGGGCAACGCCAGGCTGGCAGTGACAGGGTTCCACCCTGCCCAGAGGCCAACCACCCAGGGGCCTCCGATCCCCTGGGAGATCACCCCAAGTGACGTTCTGTCTCATCCCCATTTGTGGGACCAGTATTGAGGTCTCTGAGGCGAAGAGGTTAGATCCAAGGGCCTTGGTAGATCAGGTGAGTGCATGTTAGAGTCTTTAAGACAGAGATAAATACGTTCTTGATTAATAAGGGGATCAAGGGTTATGGGGAGAAGGCAGAAGAATGGGGATGAGAAACATACCAGCCATGATTGAATGGTGGAGCAGACTCGATGGGCCGAATGCCCTAATTCTGCTCCTGTGTCTTATGGTGCCTCGATGCAATATGCAGATTTGCCAAATACTGGTTGCGCCCACAATGGGCAGGATTCAGATCGCAATGGCGCGAGATTCCATTAGATCCCGCAAGGCGTGCCGAGCAGATCCCAGAAGAGGGATCACCAGCATCTACTGGACACGCTGCACCTCCATTAGCCCGAACGGGGGCGTGGCCGATAGATCGCGCCCGTAATTAAGTCAAAACTTCTGACAAGAGTCAAACAGGCTCAAAACATTAATTCTGCTTTCTCTCCCAACAGATGCTGCCAGACCTGCTGTATTTGTCCAGCTTACTCTGTTTTGTCTCAGATTACAGCATCTGTAGTATTTTGCTTTTAGAATTAAATCAAAGGTGTTTTTACAGTCAAAGGGTGTAGCGCACAAAGACTCACGAGAGACGAATAGAGATGAAGCCGATGAGGCTTTATTAAGCGTGACTTGTTCCCCGCAGTTCAGTAGCAGACTGGCCTGCGGGGGAGAACTCCTGGTTCTTATACTCCGCCTTCAGGGCGGAGCTAGAGGTCAACAGCCAACCAGGACCCGGGATCTGTCAGCCAATGACATCACGGCTTCACAGTCCCACATGACCCCTAATGCATACTACCACAAAGGGTACCATGGAATTTCTATTCATTGACAATTATACTCATTGTAGTAGAGCATTGATCCAGTCTACAATTATATCATTTCAAACTTTTAGCTTTAATTAAATGGACACAAACAAACTTGAATCCTGATGCAAATATTTCAAATGTGTCACAGGATAAAAAACAACCTACATTAAAAAGGCAAAGCCATATTTTGTTTACTGATAAAATACACCTCAAACAATTTTGATTATCTTCAAAACATCATTTTGCCTGATGTGACATCATCGATTGCAATAATATACAATGCTAAATGATTGAGGAAAATAACGTACTTACTGATTTGACAACCACTATAAAAGAAGAGCTGGAACTTTCTGGAACGACTGCTGTTCCTGATCTGTGACAGACAAAACAGACATGTCATTGCACAAGTTGTGCAGTAAAGAAAGATTTCCGGGTAATTTTCAAATGTTCTACAAGCAAAATTGTTGCTGGTGAGTATTGCTTCTCTAATGGCCGCTCTGTGAAAGATAGGGTGGGATTCTCCAACCCAGACAGTGGAATGCATTCCCTAATAGGACAGAGAATCGGGCGGCAAGGGAAAATCGGGGTCGGCACCCGGGGGGGGGGGGGGGTTATAAATAAATGCAAATTTGCATCTATTTAGCCGGCCTGGCGCCCTATGCTCGACCTCCTGTGATTCTCCGGTCCCCGCGGCTGCGAATCATGCGGACACTGATGACTTGTGGTCTCAGTAATCATGAACCTGGGGCGTCATTCTCCGACCCCCCGCCGGGTCGGAGAAGGGCCGTTGGCCGCCGTGAATCCCGCCCCCGCCCCCGCTGAAGTCTCCGAAGGGAGAAAAGTCGGCGGGGCGTTAATGGCGCCGCTGCCGCGGAGAATGTTACGGGTCTGCGCAAGGCAGCCGATTTTCGGCCTGCCGATATTCTCCCTTCCGGATGGGCCGAAGTCCCGTCGACGTGATGACCGTTCACGTCGACGTGAATCAAACCTCCTTTTCATCGGCGTGACCCGGTGCTCCAGGCTCACACCGACCAGCGAGGAGGTGAGTGACGGTCTGGGGGGTTGGCTCTGGGCAGGAAATGGCGTGGCCGCAGACTGATTGCGTGAGGAGAGGTGTGTCTCGGCTTGTGTGTGTGTGTGTGCGGCGGGGGGGGGGGGGGTGGTTAGAGTAGGCTGGGCTCCGGGGGAGTGCCGGGAGGGGGTCCGTGCTGGGGTGGAGGTTGGGGGTTGGAGGGGGTCCGTGCCGGGGTGGAGGTTGGGGGGGGGGTCCGTGCTGGGGTGGAGGTTGGGGAGGGGGTCCGTGCTGGGGTGGAGGTTGGGGGTTGGAGGGGGTCCGTGCTGGGGTGGAGGTTGGGGGTTGGAGGGGGTCCGTGCCGGGGTGGAGGTTGGGGGGGGGTCCGTGCTGGGGTGGAGGTTGGGGAGGGGGTCCATGCTGGGGTGGAGGTTGGGGGTTGGAGGGGGTCCATGCTGGGGTGGAGGTTGGGGAGGGGGTCCGTGCTGGGGTGGAGGTTGGGGGTTGGAGGGGGTCCGTGCTGGGGTGGAGGTTGGGGGTTGGAGGGGGTCCGTGCCGGGGTGGAGTTTCGGGGGGGGTCCGTGCTGGGGTGGAGGTTGGGGAGGGGGTCCGTGCTGGGGTGGAGGTTGGGGGTTGGAGGGGGTCCGTGCTTGGGTGGAGGTTGGGGAGGGGGTCCGTGCTGGGATGGAGGTTGGGGGTTGGAGGGGGTCCGTGCTGGGGTGGAGGTTGGGGGTTGGAGGGGGTCCGTGCTGGGGTGGAGGTTGGGGAGGGGGGTCCGTGCTGGGGTGGAGGTTGGGGGTTGGAGGGGGTCCGTGCCGAGGAGGGTGATGGGAGGGCAAATGAGTTGGTCCACCTGGCCAGGTGCCAGCCTCCAACAGTTGGACCCATGCGGTCCATGCCACCTGGCTGGGGGGAGGAGGGGATATGGGCAATGATGACATGTCGTCGTTCCCCTGCCCCCCACCAGGCCGTCATGTTTTCAGATCATCCAGCGATGTTGGCTGCCGTGGTGGCAGCCGCTCATGTCTATGTTGCCCTGGATGAGGAGGAGGAGGAGGAGGAGGAGCGTGCCAGAGAGGCGGCGCAGGCTGCCGCAGAGGGGCAGACGGCAGCCGCCCAGGCTGGAAGGACACCTGACCGACAGGACGAGGAGGGGGAGGAGGACGTCGCGGCCCCACGGCAACGGAGGCACCCGAGGGCGCCCCGTGTGTACCGGCCCCGCCAGTCATACCAGGACCTTACGGACCGGGAATGCAGGAGGAGACTCCGGATGAGCCGGGAAACCGTGGCACACATCTGCCACCTATTGGCACACCTGTCACCTTGTGGCACTGGCGGGGGACACCCTCTCCCCGTGTCCGTCAAGGTTACGGTGGGCCTGAACTTTTATGCAACGGGGTCATTCCAGGCACCGAGTGGGGACCTGTCCGGCATATCGCAGACATCGGTGCACCGGTGCATCCGGGCAGTGACAGATGCCCTTTATGCCATGGCGCACATCTACATCCGCTTCCCCGTGGACCGGGCCAGCCAAGATGCCCGGGCCGTGGGCTTCTCTGCTGTGGCCGGGTTCCCCATGGTCCAGGGCGCGATCGATGGGATGCACGTCGCCGTGCGGCCACCTGCAGATAACAGGACCGTGTTCACTAATAGGAAGGGGACCTATTCGATGAACGTACAGGTGGTCTGCGACCACCGCATGATGATCCTGCACGTCTGCGCCCGTCACCCAGACAGTGTACATGACACATTTGTGTTGTCGCGGTCATCCATCCCCGGCATGTACGGGGGACGCCATCCCCGGCTGAGGGGCTGGTTGCTGGGCGACAGGGGCTACCCATTGTGATCGTGGCTGATGACGCCTATACGGAGGCCACGCAATGAGGCGGAGAACCGCTACAATGATGCCCATGTAGCGACAAGGGGAGTGATCGAGAGGTGCTTTGGCGTGATGAAGATGCGTTTCAGGTGCCTGGACCTCTCTGGGGGCGCCCTCCAGTATCGGTCAGATAGGGTCGGCCGCATCATTGTGGTGTGCTGCGTCCTGCACAACATAGCCCAGCAGAGGGGCGATGTGCCGCAGGCAGAGGAGGGCGGAGTGGAGGAGCAGCAGGAAGAGGCCCAGTCCTCCCCAGATGAGGGGGATGGGGGCAATGGTCAGGGCAGACGGGGTAGACACAGGCGGGTGGCCGTCCACCGTTACCGGCTGGCCCAGCGGGCACGGGACAGACTGATAGCCGCCCGCTTCACTGACTAGATGGGCGTGGGAATCGGGTAGTATGGCCACAGACCGCACACCATGGCAACAGCCGACCACCCACACCCCCCACCCATCCACCCACCCAGCACCCTCACCCCCCTCCCCAACCCCACACACCCCACCCGCATGCACACCACCACCCCCCCCATTGCCGATCCACCGGTGGCACAACGGGCCGGGCTCACCCAGTTGCGGGTGGACGCATGTCTATCGCAGGCCATGGAGGATGATGGCAACCCGCCCTGCGATGAGCTCCTGGCTCTACATCGTTGGACTATGTCTGACCCATGGCCACAGTACCACCGTCCACCCGGACCATCCCTGCATGCGGCTGTGACACTGCAGCGCACGGTCCCGTCCTCTGCCCGGGGAATGTTGATGGCGGCCCAGAGGGAAGGGGGCAGACTCACCTGGCGCTGAGGTAAGACCACCCCTCACACACACACTTGCGCTCAACGTACATGACATGCCCGCACACTTTGGACAGAGCACAAAGGCAGCTTCGGTAGGTGTAACATTGACTTTAATAACCAAAGGAGTTCATGCACGTGCCCTAGCCCCTAAAACTCATCTGTGCCCTGCACCCGTGCCAACTTACTCAGTGTCTAATTGTTTGGCCTTACGGGCCCGTTGACTACGTCTACGTGGTTCCCCAGACGGTACAGCAGAACTGGAGGTGGACTCCTGTGATTCCTGCCCTCTGACACTGGATCCCTTTGGCGGCCGTTTCCTGGGGCGTCCTGGCCTAGATGGGCCAGGCTGCGGCCCGGGCGACTGGGATGGCGAGCTGCCAGCCTGTCCTGCCCGTTGCCCACCCGATGCACCTGGGACGGAAGGGGGGGAGTCCGAGGTGTCGCGGTGTACCGGGACCTCCCCTACAGAGGGAGCCGGGACGGACCACACCACCTCCTCCTCCCTCGGGGTGCCCGATGGCCCCCAGGCCTCTACATGGGTGGGGGATGCGAACGGACTGGCCATCCGACGCCCCCCCCGACATCTGGCGCTGCCAGTCCTGGAGGCCCGTGCTGGTATCGACAGGGGTCTGCAGGTTTGCAGCCATGGAGCCCAGGGGGTTGTCGAACCCTGTCTGCGACAGTGCGACGCCGGCTCGCACATGGCCACTGGCGCCGATGCCCTCAGCGATGGCCTGCTGAGACTGGGCCATGGCCTGCAGAGACTGAGCCATGGCCTGCAGAGACTGGGCTATGGCCTGCTGAGACTGGGCCATGGCCTGCTGAGACTGGGCCATGGCCTGCTGAGACTGGGCCATGGCCTGCAGAGACTGGGCTATGGCGTTGAGCGCCTCTGCCATCTGGCACTGGCACTGGCTCATGGCCTCCTGTGAGAGGGCAGCCATTTCCTGGGCCACAGACGCCGCCTGCATGGAAGGCCCCTGGCCTCGCAAACCGTTCCCCATGTCTGACACCGTCGCACCCATTGCCTCCACCGCGGACGCCACCCGTGCGGTGTCAACCTGGGTGGCACGCATGACCGGGACCACTCCCAGCTCCTGGACGCGGGTGGACTCCTCCACCTGCGACCGCAGCCGCCGCAAGCCACCCGTCACCCTCTTCGCTCGTCTCCGGGTCGGTGGTTGCATCGGATCTATGTGTGGGTGTGGTAACTGCAGGAACCCGGGATCCATCTGGGCGGCAGATGTTCGCTTGGCCTGGGCTGCCCTCCGACCGCCCGGTCCCTCTGCTGCTCCTACCTCCACCTGCTGTACCGGGACGGCTGTGTTGTGCGCACCAGTGAGTGTACCAGACGCCTCATCACTAAAGTGCCCAACCGTGGTGAGTGTTTCTGCGATGGTGGAGGGTGTTGGTGACAGCAGCGGCGTTGTGTCGTGCTCTTCGTCCCACTCTGACTCCATGGCACTTTGGGGTGGGGGTTCGTCTCCACCCATCCACTCTGAGTCACTGTCCAGTATTTTGTCTTCCCGGGTAGGGGTGTCCTAGGTAGTGCTGTCCCGGGTAGGGGTGTCCTGGGTAGTGCTGTCCCGGGTAGTGCTGTCCCGGGTAGGGGTGTCCTGGGTAGTGCTGTCCCGGGTAGGGGTGTCCTGGATAGTGGTGTCCTGGGTAGGGGTGTCCTGGGTAGTGGTGTCCTGGGTAGTGGTGCCCTGGCTCGGATGTGACGGGGGCCTGTGGCTGCCCCCCTCATCGCTGGGTGGTCGCTTCCGCACGTGACGGGGGTGTCGTCTCCCTGTTGCTCCAGGTCTCTCCGTCTCCCGTGGTGTGCGAGGGGCATCCTGCGGGCGTCGCATGCTGGAGGGTCCGGGTCTCTCCGTCTCCCGTGGTCTCCGAGGGACATCCTGCGGGCGTCGCATGCTGGAGGGTCCGGGTCTCGCCGTCTCCCATGGTCTCCGAGGGGCATCCTGCGGGCGTCGCATGCTGGAGGGTGCGGGTCTCTCCGTCTCCTGTGGTCTCCGAGGGGCATCCTGCGGGCGTCGCATGCTGGAGGGTACGGGTCTCTCCGTTTCCTGTGGTCTCCGAGGGGCATCCTGCGGGCGGTGTGCATCTGCGGGGATGGGTGCCTGGACGTTTGGTCCTGCGATACACAATGAAGCATGCATGGTTAGACATCAGGCAGTGATCAGGTGATACGGGGGAGGGGGATATAGGGGAGGGGGGATATGGGGACGGGCTGTCGGTGGCTCACTTACTGGTGGGCCCCCGACCTCTGCATCAGCAACCTCCCGGTCCTCAGGTCCGCCAGCCAGTTCCAGGGCGCTTTCCTCGTGTACGGTCAGTGGCCTCTCATCAGCGGGCCCTCCTCCAGTCCCCACATGCTCCCTATTGTTGTGTGCGCGCTTCTCCTGTGGGGGGGGGGTGGTGGCAGGGGTAAAAGGCAACAGTGTTAGGCAGGTATATGAATGCACGCCATCGGTTGTGCGTGCATTGCAGAGGTTAAGGTTAGGGCAGGATTCACTTGGGGATATGGGGGATATGGGGGAGGGGGGATATGGGGGATATGGGGGAGGGGGATATGGGGGAGGGGGGATATGGGGGAGGGGGGATATGGGGGATATGGGGGAGGGGGGATATGGGGGAGGGGGGATATGGGGGGGATATGGGGGATATGGGGGAGGGGGGATATGGGGGATATGGGGGAGGGGGGGATATGGGGGAGGGGGGATATGGGGGATATGGGGGAGGGGGGATATGGGGGATATGGGGAGGGGGGATATGGGGGAGGGGGGATATGGGGGAGGGGGGATATGGGGGATATGGGGAGGGGGGGATATGGGGGAGGGGGGATATGGGGGAGGGGGATATGGGGGATATGGGGGAGGGGGGATATGGGGGAGGGGGGTTATGGGGAGGGGGGATATGGGGGGGATATGGGGAGGGGGGATATGGGGGAGGGGGGATATGGGGAGGGGGGATATGGGGGATATGGGGGAGGGGGGATATGGGGGAGGGGGGATATGGGGAGGGGGATATGGGGGAGGGGGGATATGGGGAGGGGGATATGGGGGAGGGGGGATATGGAGAGGGGGGATATGGGGAGGGGGGATATGGGGATATGGGGGAGGGGGGATATGGGGGATATGGGGGATGTGGGGGGGATATGGGGGAGGGGGATATGGGGGAGGGGGGATATGGGGGATATGGGGGAGGGGGGGATATGGGGGAGGGGGGATATGGGGGAGGGGTATATGGGGAGGGGGGATATGGGGGAGGGGGGGATATGGGGGAGGCTCACCCTGCCTGCTCTGACGAGGTCGTTCACCTTCTTGTGGCACTGGGTGCCTGTCCGTGGTGTCAGGGCCACAGCGGTGACGGCCTCTGCCACCTCCCTCCACAGACGCTGGCTGTGGCGTGGGGCAACTCTGCGGCCGTGCCCGGGATACAGGGCGTCCCTCCTCTGCTCCACCGCGTCCAGGAGCGCCTCCGCATCGCGTGACTCGAACCTCGGGGCTGAGCGACGGCCAGCCATCCAGTCGGGTGTTGCGGTCGGGTGTTCCGGTCGGTTGGGGGGGAGCTGCGCGGCCTTATGAGCCGTCACGCCGTGCAGCGCGTATGACGCTGCACGGCGTGAACCACTGCGCAAGCGCGGATCCCGTTACGTCGCTGCTAGCCCATTTCGGGCCGGAGACTATCGTCCCATTTTTATGACGTGACGCAAGTGGGATTTGCGCCGTTTTTTGCGCCGATCGGCGGACTTTCCGCCGATAACGGAGAATTTCGCCCCTGGTGTGGTGAACCCCGTGGTGGGCCAAGGTCCACCACCCCAGGGCCATGCTGGTAGAGACCTTCCGAGCCCACGCGAGGGTCACTCCCCCCCAACAATGCACTGCCTGCCTATGCCTTCTCCCAGCAGACCCCTTCCCACACCCCAAAGGTACCCCTGTAATGGGGTAATGGGGGGGGGGCACCCACAGGGGCCCCTGCCTAAGGAACCCCCTCCACAGATCTTCCACTGCCCAGACAGACTCCTCAGCGGCAATCCCGATTTTCCACTGACGCCCGATTCTCCGTGGTATCGGGGAATGTATTCCGGGCGTGCTGGGACAGAGAATCCCGCGCAAAGGCGCCAACCCTAAACCTCCTGCAACACTCCTGCATTATCACATCACAATCTCAAATCAAACCAAACCTTGTTACATGCTCCTTTAATTATCTGAAATACTCATGTAAAATGTTGCACAGGGTGTTGCATGCAGCAGAGCCAGCAATTGTAGGTTAAGGTGGCTCACGTACTCCCTGGACACATGTGTTTTCTGCAGCCAAGGGAAGTCCGTGTTCCATGCTTATATCATTTGCCATAAGGCAATTGTGTTATTTGATTTAGTTATTGCTCAGTATTTGGTTCTACTTCAGCCCCATGCCCCTGATCGTTGGTCATCTGGGGCAGAGGGAGGAAGGATCTCATCGTAAGCCTCCTCCTGTGCCCCCAGGGCTGTGGCAACTAGAATGAAGGCCACCAGTCCTGATTGGATTACAAAACCTATTGTCTGCAGAGGGTTCAAGTCAGACATGTGAGCATGGTACGTACCCCTATGCTCAACCAGGTTCACCGGTCTGCATTGCAGCCCCTGCATCTCCAGCCCCCTCCCCCCCCCATCCATCCAAAGAGTTCCTAAGAAAGACATTTATTCAGCATAACAGGATTGTTTACACAGGACCCAGTTACACATCTCAGGGTTCTCACCTACAGCAGCTGACCTGTTATACGAGTGCTGGTTAACTCACAGCCCAATCCGTACGAAGGAACAATCATCCTCAGCTGGATGAGTCCCATACAGGGGTATGACACCCCATAAAAATCAAAATATTGCAATGGACTGCAGCAGTTCAGGCAGCTCACCAGCACCTTCTCAAGGGCAGTTAGGGATGGGCAATAAATGCTGGCTAGCCAGCGAGGCCCACATCCTGTGAATGAATAAAAAAATTTGCGTTGTTCAGTAACTTCTGCCGGAACCTGTCGGAACGCGGATGTCAAGGTGAGGCAGGTTGTGGCCTTGCAGGGTTCACTGTGGGAGAACAGCATGGCGATACCCACTGTACAAGGTCACATGTCAGGGATAACCATGTGGGTGAGATATTGAAGGGTTAACAATGTCGATAGAGACTCACACCATCAGGCGAAACTACCCTCGTAAAGGAGGGGCAAAAAGAAGTTAAAAATAAAAGAATAAGAATATTCTGCAGGAAAGCCAAGAAAAAATTAATAATCTCCTCGAAAAGAAAAGCAAAGGGAAGGAAAACCAAGAACTTCTATTTAATTACTCATTCATCCATAATGGCAATGCAATTGCTTATAAAGTTAGCAATCTATCAACATACATGTTTTCCAATAAATAAGAAATCAACATTCATGCTGATTTTCAAACTGTTGTTTTTTTTCTCAACAAAACAGCAAAACATGTTTCCAACCTGTAATATCGTAACAGGCAGCTGTAGGAAAGCAGAGTCAGCTTTTCAGGTGTCCAAGGTGCGAATATCGGAAGTGACCTACCAGAAATAGAAACAGGAACAGGACATAACTGAATACTGATATTTACACTGAGGCAATCTTAGATACTGAGAATATATTTTGTAGAATATACAGGGCGGGATTCTCTAATAATGGGGCTATGTCCCCACGGCGGCGTGAAAACCGGTGCCAACGACTCTGGCGTCAACGGCCCCCGAAAGTGAGGAAATCTCCCCTTTCTAGGGGGCTAGGTTGCCGCCGGAATGGTCCCCGCAGCTCCAGCCGGCGCAGAACGGCCCACGCGAGTCCGCACATGCGCGGAACGACCAACGTATTTCCGCACATGCGCTGAACGGCCGGCGTATTTCCGTGCATGCACGCCGGCTTCCGGGCAATACGGCGGAGCCCTACAGGGGTCCGATGGGGAGTAAAGTAGGCCCCCACGGAACCAGCCCGCCCGCCGATCGGTAGGTCCCGATTGCGGGCCAGGCCACTGTGGGGGTCCCCCCCCCCCCCCCCCCCGGGGTATCGGATCCCCCCACCTCCCAGGGCGGCCCCAGCACACTCACCTTCCAGGTCCCGCCGTGTGGGAGGCGAGTAATCCACGGCAGCGGGACTCTGCCAAACACGTCGCCACTCAGCCCATCATAGCCCGGAGAATCGCGGGGGTGCCGCTGTCAACGGCCCCGGACCGGCGTGGCGGCGATCTGGCGGGCACCCGAAAAATGGCGCCAGAGAATGGGGAAACCGGCGGCGGGGAGGCGGCGAGGGATTCTCTGACTCAGCGCCGGGTCGGGGAATCGCGGCCATAGCTTCTGGTTCTATTGCTGATGACATAATTATCTCTGCCTGCCCAGTTATCCTTGTATTCATGTACTTGAGTGACAGAAATTGTTCACATTACAGTAGGACCTACACTTTAAGGGACAAAATCAAAACCCATGCAGTAATTATAGGCCGGTAAGCTTAACTTCGGTTGTAGGGAAATTGCTGGAATCTATCATTAAGAAGGAAATAGCGGGGCACCTGAAGGGAAATTGTCCCATTGGGCAGACGCAGCATGGGTTCACAAAGGGTAGGTCGTGTCTGACTAATTTGGTAGAATTTTTTGAGGACGTTACCAGTGCAGTAGGTAACGGGGAGCCAATGGATGTGGTATATCTGGATTTCCAGAAAGCTTTTGACAAGGTGCCACACAAAAGGTTGCTGCATAAACTAAAGATGCATGGCATTGAGGGTAAAGTGGTAGCATGGGTGGAGGATTGGTTAACTAACAGAAAGCAGAGAGTGGGGATAAATGGGTGTTTCTCTGGTTGGCAGCCTGTAACTAGTGGGGTCACTCAAGGATCAGTGTTGGGCCCGCAGTTGTTCACAATTTACATAGACGATTTGGAGTTGGGGACCAAGTGCAATGTGTCCAGCTTTGCAGACGACGCTGAGATGAGTGGTAAAGCAAAAAGTGCAGAGGGTACAGGAAGTCTGCAGAAGGATTTGAATAGGTTAGGTGAATGGACTAGGGTCTGGCAGATGGAATTCAATGTTGCCAAGTGTGAGGCTATCCATTTTGGGAGGAATAACAGCAGAATAGATTATTATTTAAACGGTAAGATGTTAAAACATGCTGCTGTGCAGAGGGACCTGGGTGTGCTGGTGCACGAGTCGCAAAAAGTTGGTGCGCAGGTGCAACAGGTGATTAAGAAGGCTAATCGAGTTTTGTCTTTCGTTGCTAGAGGGATGGAGTTCAAGACTAGTGAGGTTATGCTGCAATTGTATAGGGTGTTGGTGAGGCCGCATCTGGAGTATTGTGTTCAATTTTGGTCTCCTTACCTGAGAAAGGACATATTGGCACTGGAGGGAGTGCAGAGGAGATTCACTCGGTTGATCCCAGAGTTGAAGGGATTAGATTATGATGAGAGGTTGAGTAGACTGGGACTGTACTCATTGGAGTTTAGAAGGATGCGGGGGGATCTTATTGAAACATATAAAATTATGAAGGGAATAGATAGGATAGATGCGGGCAGGTTGTTTCCACTGGTCGGGGAAAGCAGAACTAGGGGGCATAGCCTCAAAATAAGGGGAAGTAGATTTAGGACGGAGTGTAGGAGGAACTTCTTCACCCAAAGGGTTGTGAATCTCTGGAATTCCTTGCCCAGTGAAGCAGTTGAGGCTCCTTCTTTAAACGTTTTTAAGAAAAAGATGGATACCTTTCCAAAGAATAAAGGGATTCGGGGATCTGGGGCGAGATTCTCCGACTCCCCGCCGGGTCGGAGAATCGCCGGGGGCTGGCGTGAATCCCGCCCCCGCCGGTTGCCGAAGTCTCCGGCACCTGAGATTCGGCAGGGGCGGAAATCGCGCCGCGCCGGTTGGCGGGCCCCCCCCCCCGCGCGATTCTCCGGCCCGGATGGGCCGAAGTCCCGCTGCTAAAATGCCTGTCCTGCCGGCGTAAATTAAACCACCTACCTTACCGGCGGGACAAGGCGGCGCGGGCGGGCTCCGGGGTCCTGGGGGGGGGGGGGGCGCGGTGCGATCTGGCCCCGGGGGGTGCCCCCACGGTGGCCTGGCCTGCAATCGGGGCCCACCGATCCGCGGGCGGGCCTGTGCCGTGGGGGCACTCTTTCCCTTCCGCCTCCGCCACGGTCTCCACTATGGCGGCGGCAGAAGAGACTCCCTCCACTGCGCATGCGTGGGAAGCTGTCAGCGGCCGCTGACGCTTCCGCGCATGCGCCGCCCAGAGATGTCATTTCCGCGCCAGCTGGCGGGGCATCAAAGGCCTTTTCCGCCAGCTGGCGGGGCTGAAATTCGTCCGGCGCCGGCCTAGCCCCTCAAGGTTGAGGCTCGGCCCCCAAAGATGCGGAGTTGATTTGCGCCGTTTTGGGCGCCAGTCGGCGGACATCGCGCCGTTTCCGGAGAATTTCGCCCATGGTGTACGGGCCGGAGAGTGGAGCTGAGTCCACAAAGATCAGCCATTATCTCATTAAATGGCGGAGCAGGCTCGAGGGGCCAGATGGTCTACTCCTGTTCCTAGTTCTTATGTTCAAAGTCTAAACAGTTGGAGCTATTACATAACTAATGCACAAAATATTGAACCCAAATTGAAAGGAGAAATTTCCAGTTAAAAGTTACTTTTAATTATTTGATAACTTGTGCTAAAGTTCTGTTTTGGTTACAGCTGTCTCCATCTGTCACAGTTTAGCCTCGGATGTTAGTTTCTCTGCTGTTTGGCCTCTCACACCTTTTGTTCTCTCTGGGGACTGCCATTCGCACTCTTTCCCCTTGGTTTCTGTGGCTATTAGCATCCCGTTTCCCAGGGTTTCTGTGGCTATGACTCATCTTTCATTCTCACTCCACAATATAAATATTCCCCACATTCTCTGACTGTTAGCTTTGACAAGAGTCATCGGACTCGAAACGTTAGCTCTTTCCTCACCCTACAGCTGCTGCCAGACCTGCTGAGATTTTCCAGCATTTTCTCTTTTGTTTCAGATTCCAGCATCCGCAGTAATTTGCTTTTATTGCCCAAGGGTATATGGTGAAGGTCACTTTTACTCCCTCTGACAGTGGCGGCCTCTGGATGCACAGCTGAAGGCTATCGCTAATAGGGAATAAGTATTGTTATTTACATAAACACTTAACAGCTCTCAAGTGGATTCCCGTGGGTAGCTGTGCCATGTCACAGATGAGTGTTATTGCCTTCCAATCAGACCATGAGGCCTGGACACTTTGCCTGAACACTGGAGGTGTCAACACCACAGAGGCAGCAGGCATCCATCAAACACCCAAGAGCTGGGCCTTAGCACTGGGGACAATCCGCGCCGCCAGAGGGCGAGTGTGTGGAACGGAGGGGGGCTGTACCTGAGCCCAGTCCAGGATCTAGGGTCCCATGCCCAAGGGCTCCTGCTGTGGTTGGGGGTGCATGTGCAGTGCAGGGTCCCCCAGCACAATCAGCTCGTTGGATGGCAACCTGAGAGAAGGTGGGGAAAGTAAGGGTGGGGGAGGCTTGGTGAACTCACAGTTCCCGGGAGTTGAAGCCATAACTGATTGTTGGGCTCTCACTCTCTCCAATCATAGATATCACATTGTGGATGGTATTGAGAAGGCAGAGGCTGCAGCATTGACGGAGGATCGAGGTGACAGCCCATGTGCAGGGGCCCACCCCACACCCTGAGGACTTGCTCACCCATCAGGCCGGGAAGGGACCCAGATGTACATGTGTCACTGGTCATTTGAGGAGATATCAGACAGCATGTGCCACAGGAGTCTCTGCCTCCACAAGGGGACGGTGAGGCACCTGTGCCATGTCCATACCACATGGAGGAGGACGATACCCGCGCCTAGTGGCCGTCAAGGTCACCACAGCCCTGAACTTGTACGCTTTGTTTTCATTCCAGGGCTCGAGCGGGGACTTGTGTGGCACCTCACAACATACAGCCCACAAGTGTTTGCCCTGGCAGCTGATTATATAAACTTTGACCTGGACCAAGCCCATCAGGATGACTGGGCAGCGGGATTCTCCGCCATCGCCGGGATGCCCCAGGTCCTGGGCGTGATAGATGGCACACATTTTGCCTTGCACGCACTGGGTCAAGGGAGGGGTTCCACTTCATTAAAAGAAAGGGGCTCCACTACCTGAATTTTCAACTTGTGTGTGAGCACCACCTCCGGATCATACACGTGTGTGCACACTTCCCCGGGGGTGTGCACTACAGCTCCATTCTGGGGCAGTCGGAAATCCCCAGTATCTTCAAGGAACACCTCAGGGTAACAGGTTGGCTCTTGGGGGATAAGCAGTACCCTCTGAGGTCCCGGCTAAAGGTGCTGATACGGAGGCCGGAGACTGATGAGGAGACCTAATATAACAAGGTCCATGTGGCCACCCGGGCTATCTTGAGCGATGCATCGGGCTGCTCAAAATGCGGTTCCGATGCCTCAACCGCTCTGGTGGTGCACTCCAGGACACCGCTGTGGTGATGTGTCTATGGGTTACATCATAGTTGGATGGTGTGAGACCTCCAACCAGCAGATGGCAGTACAGACACACCATGTGGTTTCCAGACCAGGGCCATGTGACCTGAGATCCTGATATGAAGAGAGGCACATCCTGCCATTTTGAAAAAAATCAGCGAGTAATAAGACAGACATGTAATTGGTCAGTGCTAGGTATAAGTTCCAGAGGAGTAGCAAGACTCCATGATAATGTGCTCTGCACCAAATTGCGATCCTAACACGAGACACAATAAAAGGATCCTGGTTTGCTGAGTTACTTCATAAAGTACAAGGGACCAAACACAACAATCGCCAAACGGTTGCCCGATTTGTGGTGGTCTGCTGTGCCCTCCACAACCTGGCACAGAACCGGGTGACTTGCTGAAGGTGGAGGAGGAGGGACATGCGGCCTCATCTGAGGAGGACAGGGAGGGGTTGGACGAGGAGGAGCTGGAGAATGAACCAGGAGAGGACCTGTGGGAGCAGCTGGAGGATGGAGAACAGGCGGCGGCAAGGGTCCGGCATACCCAGAGGACCAGTGAGGCCCTAATCCTCGCTCGCTTCTCATAGTACAGGGCTCCGTCCTCTCACCCCTCTCTTCTTCCCACCCATTCTCCCCCAGACACCACTCCTGAATTTCACAGCTGTACCCTAGCGTCTGTATAACCTGGTCCAGAGGCTCGGCATCTAACTGAGACCCAGCCCTGATGTTCGGCACCCCATCGGGGTGATGTTGTGCCAACCACTGGCTTGTGGTCGGGGGAGGGGGTGGGGGAGAGCTGGGGCTGGCAGGTGGGAACGGTGCCAGGGGGCTGATGCCAACTCACCTGGTGCAGGTCGTTCAGCTTCTTTTGGCACTGGATGGCGTCCCCCTTGTGACATGCCCCAATCTGGCGCATGCTGCCACTGTCTCCCAGATGGCGTTGATTGACCTGTGGCTGACCCTCCAACCCTCTCGTGGGAAAAGGTGTCCTGTCACAACTCCACCGTGTCCAACAGTCGGGCCAGGTCGGCATCACCGAAACGTGGGGCTGGTCTGCGTGGTGGCGAGGCTGCGTGCTGTCTGGGGTTTATTCTGTCGGGTCGGTTTAAATGCTGCTCCCTCTGGTTAGCGGGGTGCTGCCTAGCACGGTCCAAGTGAATCAGCTGGCGAGAGCCATTTCTCCCTGAAGCCCATGGGGCATCATTACCGGGCCTAATTGACGTTAGACATCAGTAGCGGTCTCGCCGGATCGGCCACTGAAAAGCACCCGGCAAGTCTCACTTGCTACCACACTTACTGCTTCTCCCATTAGATCGCGACTGTGGGGTTGATTTTCTGTCCAGCATGAATCAAATTGGCTGAAGACTGACACAGGTGATGCTGGAGACCTCAGTAGGAGACCGAGATGGATCATTCAGTCAGTTCTGTCTAAAGATTGTTGCGAATACCTCAGCCTTGTCTTTTGCACATACATGCTGGGCTCCTCCATCATTGAGGATAGGGATATTTCTTAAACCAGTGAGTTGTTTAATTGCCCACCACCATTCACGGCTGGATATGGCAGAGCTTAAATCTGATATGTTCGTTGTGGGATCACTTAGCTCTGTTTACAGCATGCTGCTTTCGCTGTTGGACAAGCAAGTAGTCCTGTGTTGTAACTTTACCCGGTTAACACCTCATTTTTAGCGGCACAGTAGCACAGTGATTAGCACTGTTGCTTCACAGTGCCAGGGTCCCAGGTTCGATTCCCGGCTTGGGTCACTGCCTGTGCGGAATCTGCACGTTCTCCCCGTGTCTGCGTGGGTTTTCTCCGGGGGCTCTGGTTTCCTCCCACAAGTCCTGAAAGATGTGCTGTTAGGTTATTTGGACATTCTGAAATCTCCCTCTGTGTACCTGAACAGATGCCGGAATGTGGCAACTAGGGTATTTTCACAGTAACTTCATTGCAGTGTTAATGTAAGCCTACTTGTAACAATAAAGATTATTATTATATTATATGTCAGGTGCTGCTGGTGGCATGACCTCTTGCACCAGGGCTGATCCCCTGGCTTGGTGGTAATGGTAGGGTTGGGTTGTGGTTGAATACAGTTCTGCTGCTGCTAATGGCCCACAGCACCTTATGGATGCCTAGTTTTGAGTTGGTAGATCAAATGCTTATGTCTGTTTCCAGGCTTTTTTCTGATACAGAAGCTCATGCAAGGTTTCAGCAGAGTTGCCAGTAATAGGAGAGTGGGCAAAGAAGTGGCACATGGAATGCAATGTGGAAAGGTATGAGGCAAGGAAGAAAAGACACATAGACTATTTTCTATATGGGCAAAGGGACTTAGGAGTCCTAGATCAGGATTCTCTTAAGGTTAACATGCAGGTTCCGTTGGCAGTTAGGAAGGCAAATGCAATGTTAGCATTAATTTCAAGAGGGCTAGATTTCAAGAGCAGGGATGTACTGAAAATGAAATGAAATGAAAATCGCTTATTGTCACAAGTAGGCTTCAAAGAAGTTGCCCTGTACAAGGCTCTGGTGAGACCCCATCTGGAATATTGTGACATTTTAATTTTCCCCGAGAAAGTCGACGAACGGCTGCCACCTCCGTGTGAACCCGACCATTGACCCTCTTAAGGCAAACTTTATTTTCTCGAGACTGAGAAACCCAGCCATGTCACTAACCCAGGTCTCTACACTCGGGGGTTTCGAGTCCCTCCACATTAACAAGATCCGTCTCCGGGCTACCAGGGAGGCAAAGGCCAAGACATCAGCCTCTTTCGCCCCCTGAACTCCCGGCTCTTCCAACACCCGAAAGATCGCTACCTCCGGACTCGGCACCACCCGTGTTTTTAGCACCGTGGACATTGCCTTAGAAAAATCCTGCCAAAACCCTTTAAGCTTCGGGCATGCCCAAAACCTGTGGGCATGATTTGCTGGGCTTCCCGCGCACCTCGCACACCTATTCTCTACCCCGAAAAACGTACTCATCCGAGACGCTGTCATGTGTGCCCGGTGGACTACCTTAAATTGTATTAGGCTAAGCCTGGTGATGAGGAGGTATTAACCCTGCTTAGGCATACGCCCATAGACTCGCCTCTATCGCTCCTCCTAGCTCGTCCTCCCACTTGCCCTTAAGCTCCTGCACCGGAGTTTCCTCTGCCTCCGGAAGCTCCTGGTAAATATCTGAAACCTTCCCCTCTCCCACCCAGGTACTGGAGACTACTCTATCCTGTATCCCCCTGTGGCGGCAGCAGCGGAAAGGCTGGCACCTGTTTTCTCAGGAAGTCTCGCACCTGCAAATACCTAAACCCAACCCTGCTGGCAATTCAAATTTATCCTCCAAGGCTTTCAAGCTGGGAAAGCTCCCATCTATAAATAGATCCCCCATCCTTCTAATTCCTGCCCTTTGCCATCTCCGGAGCTCACCATCTAGCCTACCCGGTACAAACCGATGATTATTATAAATCGGGGTCAAACCAATGCTCCCTCCACTTTCTTATATCTCCTCCATTGCCCCCAGATTCTCAGTTAGATTGATAAAAACTGACTGACTAAAAAGACAAAACCAGACCCAAAGACCATCCCCCCCCTCTAACCAGCTCCCTGCAAGACAAAGTTACCTTCAGCCATCCAAACAGCCCCTTATTACACATAACACGACGTATACTTATACAGCCCAGCATACAAATCACCGCCACAGTACTTCTCCAAGGCTTCAGTGTCTTTTAATTCGCCTCCAGCCTCTTTTCTTTCATAAAAGTCCATACTTCGTCTGGTGTTTTGAATTAGAAGTCTTGTTCCTCATGTGTGACCCACAGACGGGCTGGTTAAAGCATCTCAAACTTCACCCCCTTCTTAAAGAGGGCCGTTTTTGCCCGATTAACCCCAGCTCGCCTCTTGGCCAGATCCACGCCCAGGTCCCGATAAATGTGCAGCTCGCAATTTTCCCACTTGCTGCGCCGTTCCTTCTTGGCCCACCGCAGAACGTGTTCCTTGTCCAGGAAATGGTGAAGGCGTACCACCATCGCCCTCGGTGGCTCGTTTGCTCGGGGCTTCTTCCTGAGGGCTCTGTGAGCTCGATCCACTTCCAGGGGCCGAGGGAAACCCTTAGTCCCCATCAACTTCACCAACATGTCCGTCACATAAGTCCTCGCATCCGATCCCTCACTGCCTTCAGGGAGGCTGACAATTCTAAGATTCTGCCTCCTGGACCTGTTCTCCAGGTCCTCCAGCTTCTCCTGCATTCTTTCCTGGTGGTCGTTCATCATCTTCACCTTGGTGCTCGGAAACCTTTTCCTCCACCTCCTGGATCGTTCTCCCGTGGGTCTCTTGATTCTGCACAACTTGATCAATCGAAGCCTTAATCGGGTCCAGGGTGTCCTTCTTCAGCTTGGCGAAGCAATCTTCGAAAAATGTCACCAGCTGCTCCGTCGACCACTGTGCCTTCTCCCCACAGCCCTTGTTCTCCGCCATGCTTTCCCACGTTGCCAGCTCTGCTCGCGTCTTCCTTGTAGGAGTTTGTCTTCTCACACGGCCACTTCTGGTCCAGTTCTCCATAAACCGGAGGGGGATTTCTCCTTACTGTCTCACTCTTCACCGATTTATCCCATAAAATCCGGAAACAAACGGGGGGAAAAAGGTCCAAATGTCCGTCACAGGCGGGAGCTATCAAATGTGCAACCTACTCCTCCATGGCCGCCTGCTCTGAGATCTTATGGTCATATGATATTATTTCCCAGTGGCTGAATGAATTGCACAACTAGATTTCCACTTGTAAGACTTTTATTGTAACAAACAAACTAAAATGAATAGACACCAAACATTATTTAAGACCAATTAATATAGTAAACTACACAAAAAGTACTTTCTCCATTATCCAACTAACATAACCACAAAACCCCATGCCATGTATATATGTTATGGTACACTCTCAGTGGAGGAATAGCCTTGTAGGTAAAGTCCAAAACTCCTCTTGGTTATTCAACGTGCATTCTTCTCCTTGCCACACCAAGGCGAGTCTTTCAGTATCCTTTGAAAGTCCCCTCAGTTAATTCGCTGAGTATTGTTAACTTTACTTTTAGTAGCAAGGCGCCCTCTTGAAATTCCATGGTTCTTCAACCTCTGCAAGTCTCTTCATACAGGGAATCTGTTCTTATCCTGCCTGGTGCTTAACGCTAAACAGTTCCTTCCTCTACTTGGTACAGCGGCAGCTATTTGTCTCTGTCTTTCGGCCTCACTGAGTCTAAGAGTCTGTGCCTGGAAAAGCCTCTTTGTGTCAAGGTGTGAAAACTGGCATTTGAGTTTCTATGAGTTTCAGCCTGGGCCTCTTTCTCCATGTCAAACAAATAGGGGCCTGTCTCCAGGCAGAATGCAGTATGTTTTCTCTGACCCCCACTTTAGGACACTCTGTTTTATCTTTAATTAAAGGATACAGTTTAAAAAATAACCAGCTCATAATTCCATGGAGTGTGTCCTCCAAGGCCCAACATCTCTGTGGATCGACTTTGATTGGTTCTAGTGAAATAATGAATTTACTATTGACCAACAATGATGCTGCTTTCATTAGCTCATGACCATCTGTGCTTCATTCTTTCAGGAAAATCATTACCTTCAATAGTGATCCAAACGTTTACACCTATTGTTTCATGTGACACCGTTTTGATAAACCACAGCCCTTGCTCAGTGTGTTATATTTTCAGTGCATATATCTTTTCTCCAGCAGACTGCAAGTTGTAGTTCCTCTCCTGCCACCTACATTTGCTCCACCTCAGTTGTGCTGATGTGTGCTTCACTTGGATGTGCCTCCTGATCCTCCGACATAGTCGTATCTGAGCTGGCGCCTGCGGGCAGGATGTGTGTGAGATGGGTGCCTAAGAGATCGTCAGGTTTCCTGACCATCACTGTGGTTAACAATGTCATGTTGGATATGTAAGTGAAGCATCCATTTGAATAGATGAGGCAAAGGACACATCTTTCAATACAAATACATCACATTTCATACTATTGTTGTGAAGAGTGGGTTACATTTGAAGAAGTGCGACAATATAATAAGACGGGGCAATAACTTTATAAATATGCCACCAAGTCATCAAACCTGACTTGACCCACAGTCTCAATTGACACCACTCCAAATATTTCAGATTAAGAAGTTCACAATTCTCACCTTGGGAATCGACAGCTCATTCAAAAGAGCAGCCATTATTTTGCCGTGCTCGCCTCCCATTTCTGACCTTGGAGACTTCTTGCAGCCAGGAATTGCTTTAAGTGGGCATGTCACTTTAAGAGCTACTGACCATCAGATATCCCACCTGCACCAGTCAGAGAACCCCCTCCATAAGCTGTCTTCACTCAGGTGGCTGCATCCAGCTGGCCATTGTAGTGGCACAAAGCCCCATCCTTTCCATCCAAGATCATTGAATTGATCTTTAAATCTCCATAAAGGATCAGAACACTGACACATGTATCACAATAATATCAATGTAAAGTTATTTAACAAAGACACTAAATACAAAAAAAATCTAAAATATTGGCATTGCATTGTATTTGAGTGCCATCTAGTGGTGATAAATAAATTGTCATCTCTATGAGCTTGTGAATACTGTGGCTGAAAATTCCATGGCTGTTCCAGTGGATTCCCACAAGAGCCCCAGGAAAGGTTTTCAATAAAACCACAACTTGGATATGCCAGGTCCCAGCCTGCACTAAGAATTACCAAGTTCCCTTACGTGGTTGAGAAGATCTGTCCATCCTTAACAGGGCTACTGAGGTGACGGAGTTGGTCTTGGAGGGAGGGAGGATCCTGACGGCTGGGAGTTTCAAACTGCCTGATCCATTCCCAGTACAGGGGAGGGTCAACAGGCATGTGAGTTCATCTTTCCTTGAGGACGGACCTCAGCCTCCGGCCACAAGCACTGCCCACGCTTTCCCCCTCACACCCCGCAGGTGCTTGACTTTCACGCCTCATGGTTATCCGAGACACACCTCTAGTCATGTTGCACCAACCATAGCTGCTTAAATTATAGCACCTCCCGCCTTCCCCTCAAACTCTCCAGGGTCAGTGTTGGAATCCCAGGAATGGACTCTGAGAATTGCCAGGGTTCCAGATGGAGCATATAGGGAGATGCTGTTCGTAGAATCATAGAATTTACAGTGCAGAAGGGGGCCATTCGGCCCATCGAGTCTGCACCGACTGTTGGAAAGAGCACCCTACCCAAGCTCCACACCTCCACCCTATCCCCATAACCCAGTAACCCCACCCAACACTAAGGGCAATTTTGGACACTAAGGGCAATTTAGCATGGCCAATCCACCTAACCTGCACATCCTTGGACTGTGGGAGGAAACCGGAGCACCCGGAGAAAACCCACGCAGACACGGGGAGAACGTGCAGACTCCGCACAGACAGTGACCCAAGCCGGAGTCGAACCTGGGACTCTGGAGCTGTGAAGCAATTGTGCTATCCACAATGCTACCGTGCTGCCCTTTTAGTATAATAATCGCTTATTGTCACAAGTAGGCTTCAATGAATTTACTCTGAAAAGCACCTAGTCGCCACATTCCGGCGCCTGTTCGGGGAGGCCAGTACGGGAATTGAACCCACACTGCTGCCTTGTTCTGCATTACAAGCCAGCTGTTTAGCCCACTGTGCTAAACCAGGAGCCACCGGGCTAAACCTGGAGCCACTGTGCTAAACCAGGAGGGGTTCTCAGTGGTGGAAGATTCAAAAGTTAGTCAGATAAACTCTTGAAGGGACAAAACCAAACTCCGGGTTATGTGGAAAGGGCAGAGGGAGAGGGACCAATTGAATTGCTCTTGCAGAGGCCCAGGATAGAGACGATGGGCTGAATGGTCCCTTTTATGCTGTAACCATTCTATGATTCTTTGGCTCATTGTTTTGTGCTATTCTTGGGGTATCGAAAGCAGCTAGAAGCCACTTTTACATACAAACATGTAAAATAGGCCATTCAGCCCCTTAAACCTGCTCCACTATTCACTAAGATCTTTTTGTTATTCATTTATGGGATATGGGCGTCTCTGACTAGGCCAGCATTTATTGCCCATCCCTAGTTGCCCTTCAGAAGGTGGTGGTGAGCTGCCTTCTTGAACCGCTGCAGTCCTTTATGTGTAGGTGCATCCACTATGCTGCTAGGGAGGGAGTTCCAGGATTTTGCCCCAGTGACAGTGAAGGAACAGCGATATATTTCCAAGTCAGGGTGGTGAGTGAGTTGGAGGGGAACCTCCAGATGGTAGGGTTCCCAGGTATCTGTTGCTCTTGTCCTTCTAGATGGTAGTGGTTGTGGGTTTGGAAGGTGCTGTCTAAGGAACCTTGGTGAGTTGCTGCAGTGCATCTGTAGATGGTACACACGGCTGCTACTGTTCGTCGGTGGTGGAGTGTTTGAATGTTTGTGAAAGGAGGAGCAATCAAGTGGTCTGTTTTATCTTGGATGGTGTTGAGCGTCTTGAGTGTTCTTGGAGCTCCACTTAACCAGACAAGTGGAGAGTATTCCATTACACTTCTGATTTGTGCCTTGTAGATGGTGGACAGGTTTTCTGGGGTCAGGAGGTGAGTTACTCACCATAGGATTCCTAGCCTTTGACCTGCCCTGGTAGCCACATTAGTAATGTGGCGAGTCCAGTTCAGTTTCTGATCAATGGTAACCCCCAGGATGTCGATTGTGGGGGATTCAGCGATGGCAATGTCATTGAATGACAAGGGGCGATGGTTAGATCCTCTCTTGTCGGAGATGGTCATTACCTGCCACTTGTGTGGTGCGAATGTAACTAGCCACTTGTCAGCCCAAACTTGGATATTGTCCAGGTCTTACTGCATTTGGACATGGACTGCTTCATTACCTTTGGAGTCGCGAATGGTGCTGAACATTGTGCAGTCATCTGCGAACATCCAACCAGCGGAGAGTTTTCCCCCTGACTCCAGTTTAGCTCGGGCTCCTCAATGCCATACTCGGTCAAATGCTGCCTTGATATCAAGGGCAATGACTCTCACCTCACCTCTGGCATTCAGCTCTTTTATCCATGTTTGAACGAAGGCTATAATGAGGTCAGGAGCTGAGTGACCCTGATGGAACCCAAACTGAGTACCCGTGAGCAGGTTATTGCTGAGTAAGTGCCGCTTGATAGCACTGTTGATGTCTCCTTCCATCACTTTGCTGATGATGGAGAGCAGACTGATAGGACGGTAATTGGCTGGATTGAATTTGTCCCGTTTCTTGTGTACAGGACACACCTGGGCAAATTTTCCACATTGCTGGGTAGTTGCCAGTGTTGTAGCTGTAGTGGAACAGCTTGGCTAGGGGTGCGGCAAGTTTTGGAGGACAAGTTTTCAGTACTATTGCCGGAATATTATCAGGCTCCATGGCCTGAGGTCATGGCCTAGCTATTTCTAATTCCACATGTCCATCTCGCCCCAAAAGTCTTTGATTGTCTTGCTTAACAAGAACCTATCTCCCTCCGCCTTAAAAATATTCATTGACCCCCAACTCCAGCGCTTTCTGAGGCCAAGTTCCAAAGTTGGACAACCTGATGAAAGATAAAATATACCTAATCTCTATCCAGTAAAGATGACCCCACATTTAAAAACAGTGTCCCCTAGTTCTGCACTTACCCACAATATGAAGCATTGTTTCCATGTCCACATTGTCGAGACCGTTCAAGATCATATATACTTCAATCAAGTCATTCCTCACACTTCTAAACTCCAGTGGAAACAGGTCCAGCTTTTCCAACCTATCTTCATAAGACAACCTGTTCATTCCTGGTATCAATCTAGTAAACCTTCTCTGAACCGCCTCCAATGCATTTACATCCCTCGTTAACTATTGCCGGTGGGCTAAACAGCTGGCTTGGAATGAAGAAAAGGCCAGCAGCCCGGGTTCAATTCCCGTACCGGCCTCCCCGAACAGGCGCCGGAATGTGGCGACTGGGGGCTTTTCACAGTAACTTCATTGAAGCCTACTTGTGACAATAAGCGATTATTATTATTATATAACAGTGTTCACGTTGTGCCCTCACCAATATCCTGTACAACTGAAGCAAACATCCTGGGCGGGATTCTCGGTCGTCTGACGCTGGAACCAGGAAAGGCAATTGGCCGGAGAATTGGTCGCGAGGCCAAAGTTGTGGTGGGCGCTGGGCGCGGAGAATGCCATGCTCCGGTGCCTCGACAGCGGCGTCAATGCATTCGACTCCGCACGTGCAGTAAACACGTTTGCATATCATTAGCAGGCCTGGCCCGGTATTATCCAGGGCCTCCGTGATTCTCCACCTTCACCGGGGGGAATTCCCGGTTCACTTGTGTTTTCTTAAATCGGGAAGCAGGCACCGTGGCTGATGTGACAGAGGTAGCAGGTAGGACACGGAGAGGCCTGACCGTGGCCTACCGGTCTTGCTGCTGGCAGGGCTGGCTAGCGGGGGGGATGCCTCTGCCAGGCCTGGGGGGCAGCAGTGCGACTGACGGGGGGGGGGGGACGGGACCAGGGCATGGGCCGTGAGGTCAGGGTGATGCCCAGTGGAACCGGGGTATCCAGGCATGGAGCGCCATTGCCACGTCCTGCAAAGCAGCCATCTTGTTGGACACCCCACTGACCGCCCACCGTGGCCCCTAGTTGTGCATAGTGCCACCGGCCCTATGGGTGCCCCCACCCACCACCCCCGCACCCCCACCTGGCTGCCACCTGCTGTCAGGGCAGCAATCGGCCCACCATGGGCCGCGGCCACAGTAGCACCTGCAGGAGGGCACCTGACGGGAGCCACCGAGTGTACCGTTGGCATGAGAATGCCAGCCAATGGTACCCCTGGCAGCAGGGACAGACGCCAGGGCCAGAGGCCCCAGGGTATAGGGTTCTGACAGGCCAAGGGTTGCGGCGGGCACGATGCCAGAGGGAAGAGTTGGGGGTGGGGGTGGCGTTGGTGGAGGAGGGGAGGGGGGCAGGGACTTCAGTACAGACCAGAGCAACATGTAACCTGGTGGATCTGGTTGAGCACGGGGTTATGCATATTGCTAGCATGCCTGACTTTCACCCTCTGCAGATAAAGGACATCGGAATACAACCAGGAATGGTAGCCTTCCTCCTAGTCACCGCAGCCCTGGGGGTGCACTGTGGTTGTACGAGCTGGAGTTGCTCAAGGGGGTCCCTGCAGCAGCAGACCATGCCCCAGAGGAACAGGAGCCAGCAGGTGAGGGTGGAGAGCCGGCCGCTCAACAGGCTGAGGAGGTGGAGGTGCAAAGGTGGCGCCGCAGGAGCCCTTGTGTGTACCGGCAGCACCTGTCATTCCGGATCAGATATGCGGTCGAAGACTCCGGCTAAGCAGGGGACTGGAGATGGTGACCTCTGCTAGATCATGACGGACCTGGCACCGCGGGGGCATGGGGGAGGACACCCACTCCAGGTCACCCTGACTTTTTACACCACGGGGTCCTTCTAGGCACCAAGTAGGGACTTGTCGAGCATCTCACAGACCTCGGTGCACAGGTGGATCCGTGCCATGATGGATGCCCCACGCCTGGTCACCGCAATTCATCAAAGTCAATTTGGACCAAACCCACCAGGATACCCAGGCAACGGGGTTTGCCATCATCTCCGAGATGCCCCAGGGGCAAGGGGTGATCGATGGGATGCAGGTCGCCCTAAGAGCACCAGTCCATGACAGGCTGGTCTTCACAAACCGAAAGGGGTTCCACTCGATGAACGTGCAGCTGGTGTGTGACCATGAGCTGCACATCATGCACATCTGCACCCATTGCACTGGCAGTGTTGACAGTTCCTGACCTCTTCGAGGCGCACCCCGGCTGAGTGGTTGGCCCGGGCGACAGGGGTTATTCACTGCGGCCGTCACTGATGACACCCACCCGGAAGTCATGACCGACACGGAGGCCCGCTACAATGACGCCCATGCAGCTACCAGGGTCATGATCAAGCGGTGCTTCAGCATCCTGAAGATATGTTTCAGGTGGTTGGACTGCTCTGGTTGGGTCTTGAGGGAGTCACCGGCCAGGCCCCTCCTCCCTCGGGGTGCCTGATGGCCCTTGGGTTACTCCATGGATGAGGGTGCCAGAGGAGCTAACCCCCGAGGCTCCCCCGCCACCTGGCACCACGTGCCGCTTCCAGTCCTGGAGGTCCACACCCGCCCCGACCAGGGTCCCGATGCTCACGGCCATGGAGCACAGGAAGTGGACTACCTCCCTCTGGATCTGCACTGCCTCACACTGCGGCTGTGCCACCACCTTCTGAGACTGTGCCACCTCCCTCTAGGTCTGTGCCACGTCGGCCAGCACCCAGGCAAAGCCACTGACGCCCTCAGCCATGATCTGCTGTGACTGGACCATGCTCTGGAGCGCTGCTGCACTGTCCAGGTGGCCCTGGTACATGGATGCCTGTGATAAGACAGATCTGTCCAGGGCCTCAACCACCGCCCGCACAGAGTGTCTCAGGCCTTGGACATCCTGATCCATGGCCAAAACCTTCGCCCCAAAACCTCCACCGCGGACGCCACCCAGGGGCTGGTTTAGTACAGGGCTAAATCGCAGGCTTTGAAAGCAGACCAAGGCAGGCCCGCAGCACGGTTCAATTCCCGTACCAGCCTCCCCGAATAGGCGCCGGAATGTGGCGACTAGGGGCTTTTCACAGTAACTTCATTTGAAGCCTACTTGTGACAAAAAGCGATTTTCATTTCATTTCATTTCACCCGCGCAGTGTTGGCCTGGGTGGCACACATGGTCGGCACCAATTCCTGCTCCTGCAGGTGATTCGACATCTCCAAGTGCACCTACAGGTGCTGGATGATTGCCGACATTCCCTCACGCAGAACCTGGCTCTGCGACTGCATCTTCAATATTGATGGGACCTCCCTTTCCAGAAACCCCAAACCCATTGGGAGGGCAGCTAGTCCCTGGGGTTGGCCTGCCCTCCAGCTGTCCGCACCCTCATGGGTTCCTACCTCCACTTGCTGTACCACAACACATGTGTGGTGCGCACCAGGTAGTGCCCCAGGAGCCTCTTCACTAAATTGCTCAACCGAGGTGTCTCTGGGGTGATGGGAGGACGTTGGAAACACTGTGACGGGAAATCCGTATTGTCCCCAGGCCTGGTGCAGGGCGGCAGGTGGCAACCTCCCCATCACCCGGGGTACAGGGTGGCCCACCTCTCCTCCACGGCGTCCAACAAGGCTGTTCAGCGTCTGTGAACGGCGGTGCCGCTCGCCTTGCTGACATCTTGTTGGCGGGGATTGTGTGCATGGGGAGCAGATATGCAGCTGCAGCTTGTCAGCCTCTTGAGTGTCAATCCCAACTCCGGTGAATCAGACACCATTTTTCATTGGGACCAGTCGTGCTCTACGTAGTGCAGGTGCTAGTCCATTAATAGTTGACGGATTGCTCTGGGAGCGACGCCAATTTTTCTGTCACAGAACACCACTGATTCATGTCATAATATACACCAGTATATTATGGTGCAGACACACACACACACACTGATGGACATGCAGTGGGACCAATCAGCATTGGCACACGCACAATAAAGACAGGGGACAGAAGAGTTCCCGCTCATTCTAGTAGCAGCCAGCTCGGAGCACAGAGCTCACAGCCTGCAACACAGACATTCACCATGTGTTGAGTGCATCACCTGGTTAGGACTAGGCAAGGGTCAACAGTTAAAGCTGGTATTGCATTTACCCACAGTTCAAGTATGTTTATATAGTTAACCTTATAATAAATAGAGTTGCACCACTTCCAGTGTTGGTGACCTGTTTGTGATCCAGAACACCCAACACATCACGGTACAAGGAGTGGTTGCATACTAGCACTTCTGAGACCCACCTGCAACTAATCAGCATTCCGACATCCTGAAGTATGGAGAACATCAACCCGCCGCCGCCGCTCCGCATCGCCGGCAATCTCGGGGTCAATTGGAAGATTTTTAAACAGCGCTTCCAGCTCTTCCTCGAAGCCACGGACAGGGAGAACGCCTCGGACACCAGGAAGATTGCTCTGCTCCTCTCCACGGCCGGGCAACACACCATCCACATCTTCAACTCCCTCACATTCGCAGACGACGAGGACAAGACAAAGTACAAGATGGTTCTCCTCAAATTCGATACCCACTTCAGCATAAAGGTCAACGAAAGCTTCGAAAGATATCTGTTCCTGCAGCACTTGCAGGGTAAGGATGAGCCTTTCCAATCCTTTTTAACACACCTCCGCATCCTTGCGCAGTCCTGCGGCTATGGGCCCAGCTCCGACTCCATGATACGCGACCAGATCGTATTTGGTGTTCTGTCGGACCCCCTGCGTCAGCAGCTCCTCAAAATTACGCAACTCACCCTAGCGACTGCCATTGAGACCTGTGTCCTGCATGAAAATGCCACCAGCCGGTACTCCCACATACAGGCGGCTGAAACGGCGTGGCAGGATCTCCACGAGGCAGAACGGGTCCAAACAATTGAACACTTCCAAGGCTGCAGCCTGGATGAGGGCTGCCATTTTGCGCGCTTTTCGCGGCGTCCTGCGCTTGTACGCGCCAAACAAGGGGACGGTGACATGGCTGAAACGTGATGCGCAGGCGCGCACCATGCAGGACCGCACCGTGCATGCGCGGTGGTGCAACGAGCGTACTGACGTCACGACGTTCGGCAACTGTGGCTCCGCCCATTTAAAGCGGCAATGTCCTGCAAAATCGCGACAATGCCTACGATGTGGCAGACTTGGCCACTATGCTGTTGAGCAGCTCAGCCTGCCAATTCGCATCGCTTCAGCCAGCCTCGCAGGAGCGTTTGGGCAATTCAACCCACGTTCACCGAGTCCGGTTCCGACTTCCCGCAGGTCAGTGACACCGAGGACCCGAGGGACGCTTTTCGAGTCGCTGTTATAACAAAGAACAGGCTGTCCCCGAATCAAAACCACCAGCCGCTGTCGGTGCACAGCATTGATCTAGACGACGAGTGGTGTGCCACCCTGATGGTCAACCGATCCCAGATATGATTCCGCCTGGACACTGGTGCTTCCGCTAGTCTCCTAGCATGGTCAGACTTTCAGATCCTTGGGGTTAAACCAACCATTCTTCCGTCGACCTGCCAACTAGTGGACTACAATGGCAATGTCATTCCTGCTACCGGTTCATGCCAACTCGAAGTGACGCACAACTCGCGAAAAGCCATCCTTCCCTTCGAGATCGTGGGCTCCTCAAAGGACTCTCTGCTACGCGCACAATCGTGCAAACTCCTAAAACTCGTTCAACAAGTACACTCTCTCTCTCCAGAGGACACGTCTGCCTTCCAGGATGCGGACTTCAGGGCGCAACTCAATGCCATCATCGACCAGCACCGTGACGTTTTTGAAGGCATGGGCACGCTTCCATACACTTACAAAATCCTGCTCAAACAAGACACGCCTGTGGTTCATGCACCTCGCAGAGTGACAGCACCCCTCAAGGACCGCCTCAAGCAGCAGCTGCACGACCTCCAGGGCCAAGGAGTGCTCTCCAGAGTGACGGAACCAACCGACTGGGTCAGTTCCATGGTGTGCGTAAAGAAGCCTTCCGGCGAGCTCCGAATCTGCATTGACCCAAAGGATCTGAATCGCAACATAATGAGGGAGCATTACCCTATCCCCAAGCACAAGGAGATCACGTGCGAAAATGCTTGGGCCAACATCTTCACCAAACTTGACGCCTCGAAAGGATTCTGGCAAATTCAACGAGACAGGTCCAGCAGAAAGCTGTGTACCTTTAATACCCCGTTTGGCAGATACTGCTACAACAGGATGCCGTTTGGGATTATATCGGCATCAGAAGTATTCCACCGGATCATGGAACAAATGATGGAGGGCATTGAGGGTGTGCGCGTCTGTGTTGACGACATCATCATTTGGTCCACTCCACAGGAGCATATCAGTCGCCTCCAGCGCGTTTTCAAATGAATACAGGACCAAGGCCTTCGCCTCAACAGAGCCAAATGTTCCTTCGGCCAGACGGAACTCAAGTTCCTAGGGGACCACATCTCCCGGTTGGGTGTGCGGCCGGATGCGGACAAGGTGGCAACCATCACGGCCATGCAGAATCCAGCAGATAAGAAGGCGGTCCTCCGATTTTTTGGCATGGTCAACTTCCTGGGGAAGTTCATCCCCAACCTCGCCTCCCATACCACAGCTCTCCGGAACCTGGTCAGGAAGACGACAGACTTCCAATGGCTTCCCGCCCACGAGCGCGAATGGGAGGAGCTTAAGACCAAGCTTACCACGAAGGAAACAAAAATTTCAACGGATGCCAGCCAATCCGGCATTGGGGCGGTGCTCCTGCAACGCGATGAGACCTCATCATGGGCCCCCGTTGCATATGCGTCACGTGCCATGACCCCCACGGAACAGCGCTACGCGTAGATCGAAAAGGAGTGCCTGGACCTGTTGACTGGTGTCGACAAATTTCATGATTACGCGTACGGCCTCCCCCAATTCACTGTCGAGACGGACCACCACCCGCTGGTCAACATTATACAAAAAGACCTGAATGATATGACCCCTCGCCTCCAGCGCATTCTGCTTAAACTCCGGCGGTACGATTTCCAGCTCCTATACACCCCAGGCAAGGACCTGATCATAGCAGACGCTCTGTCCAGGACAGTCAACACCCCGTGTGACCCAGAGGGGTTTGTCTGCCAGGTTGACGCCCATGTGGCCTTCACGGCCTCCAATCTGCCGGCCACGGATGAACGCCTAATCCACATTCGCCGCGAGACTGCTGCTGACCCCCTACTACAGCGTGTCATGCGCCACATGACGGACGGGTGGCTCAAGGGCCAATGCCCGCAGTCTACAATATCAGAGATGATCTGGCAGTAGTCGATAGTGTCTTCCTGAAGCTGGACCGCATCGTGATCCCGCACAGCATGCGCCTGCTCGTTTTCGAACAGCTACACGAGGGCCATCTTGGCGTGGAGAAGTGCCGACGGAGGGCCCGAGAGGCTGGGTACTGGCCTGGCATCAATGAGGACATCGCCAACACAGTGCTCAACTTCCCCACCTGTCAGCGGTTCCAGCCGGCCCAACCACGTGAGACCCCACAGCCCCATGAGTTGGTCACGTCCCCTTGGTCTAAGGTAGGAGTTTACCTATTCCATGCCCTCGGCAGGGACTATGTTCTGAGTGTAGACTATTATTCAAACTACCAGGAGGTCGTACGCCTGCACAACATCACATCATCGGCGGTCATCCGTGCCTGCAAGGAGACCTTTGCTCATCACGGCATCCCACTCACTGTGCTGTCGGACAATGGCCCCTGATTCGCGAACCAGGAATGGTCCAACTTTGCCAGCAGGTACAACTTTGTGCATGTGACATCCAGTCCCCTGTACCCCCAATCCAATGGCAAAGCGGAAAAGGGCATCCACATCGTCAAACGGCTCCTCTGCAAGGCTGCCGATGCAGGATCCGACTTCTACCTCACCTTCGAACATAAGAACTAAGAACTAGAAGCAGGAGTAGGCCATCTGGCCCCTCGAGCCTGCTCCACCATTCAATGAGATCATGGCTGATCTTTTGTGGACTCAGCTCCACTTTCCGGCCCGAACACCATAACCCTTAATCCCTTTATTCTTGAAAAAACTATCTATCTTTATCTTAAAAACATTTAATGAAGGAGCCTCTACTGCTTCACTGGGCAAGGAATTCCATAGATTCACAACCCTTTGGGTGAAGAAATTCCTCCTAAACTCAGTCCTAAATCTACTTCCCCTTATTTTGAGGCTATGCCCCTAGTTCTGCTTTCACCCGCCAGTGGAAACAACCTGCCCGCATCTATCCCATCTATTCCCTTCATAATCTTATATGTATCTAAATTCATCCTTCTAAATTCCAACGAGTACAGTCCCAGTCTACTCAACCTCTCCTCGTAATCCAACCCCTTCAGCTCTGGGATTAACCTAGTGAATCTCCTCTGCACACCCTCCAGTGCCAGTACGTCCTTTCTCAAGTAACGAGACCTAAACTGAACACAATACTCCAGGTGTGGCCTCACTAACACCTTATACAATTGCAGCAGAACCTCCCTAGTCTTAAACTCCATCCCTCTAGCAATGAAGGACAAAATTCCATTTGCCTTCTTAATCACCTGTTGCACCTGTAAACCAACTTTTTGCGACTCATACACTAGCACACCCAGGTCTCTCTGCACAGCAGCATGTTTTAATATTTTATCATTTAAATAATAATCCCTTTTGCTGTTATTCCTACCAAAATGGATAACCTCACATTTGTCAACATTGTATTCCATCTGCCAGACCTTAGCCCATTCACTTAGCCTATCCAAATCCCTCTGCAGACTTCCAGTATCCTCTGCACTCTTTACTTTACCACTTATCTTAGTGTCGTCTGCAAACTTGGACACATTGCCCTTGGTCCCCAACTCCAAATCATCTATGTAAATTGTGAACAGTTGTGGGCCCAACACTGATCCCTGAGGGACACCACTAGCTACTGATTGCCAACCAGAGAAACACCCATTAATCCCCACTCTTTGCTTTCTATTAATTAACCAATCCTCGATCCATGCTACTACTTTCCCCTTAATGCCGTGCATCTTTATCTTATGCAACAACCTTTTGTGTGGCACCTTGTCAAAGGCTTTCTGGAAATCCAGATATACCACATCCATTAGCTCCCCGTTATCTACCGCACTGTTAATGTCCTCAAAAAATTCCACTAAATTAGTTAGGCACGACCTGCCCTTTATGAACCCATGCTGCGTCTGTCCAATGGGACAATTTCCATCCAGATGCCTCGCTATTTCTTCCTTGATGATAGATTCCAGCATCTTCCCTACTACCGAAGTTAAGCTCACTGGCCTATAATTACCCGCTTTCTGCCTACCTCCTTTTTTGAACAGTGGTGTCACGTTTGCTACTTTCCAATCCGCCGGGACCACCCCAGAGTCTAGTGAATTTTGGTAAATTATCACTAGTGCATTTGCAATTTCCCTAGCCATCTCTTTTAGCACACTGGGATGCATTCCATCAGGTCCAGGAGACTTGTCTACCTTTAGCCCCATTAGCTTGCCCATCACTACCTCCTTGGTGAGAACAATCCTCTCAAGGTCCTCACCTGTCATAGCCTCATTTCCATCAGTCACTGGCATGTTATTTGTGTCTTCCACTGTGAAGACCGACCCAAAAAACCTGTTCAGTTCCTCAGCCATTTCCTCATCTCCCATTATTAAATCTCCCTTCTCATCCTCTAAAGGACCAATATTTACCTTAGCCACTCTTTTTTGTTTTATGTATTTGTAGAAACTTTTACGATCTGTTTTTATATTCTGAGCAAGTTTACTCTCATAACTTATCTTACTCTTCTTTATAGCTTTTTTAGTAGCTTTCTGTTGCCCCCTAAAGATTTCCCAGTCCTCTAGTCTCCCACTGATCTTTGCTACTTTGTATGTTTTTTCCTTCAATTTGATACTCTCCCTTATTTCCTTAGATATCCACGGTCGATTTTCACTCTTTTTACCGTCCTTCCTTTTTGTTGGTATAAACCTTTGCTGAGCACTGTGAAAAATCACTTGGAAGGTTCTCCACTGGTCCTCAACTGTTTCACCATAAAGTCTTTGCTCCCAGTCTACCTTAGCTAGTTCATCTCTCATCCCATTGTAATCTCCTTTGTTTAAGCACAAAACACAAGTGCTTGATTTTACCTTCTCACCCTCCATCTGTATTTTAAATTACACCATATTGTGATCGCTCCTTCCGAGAGGATCCCTAACTAGGAGATCTGAATCAATCCTGTCTCATTACACAGGACCAGATCTAGGACCGCTTGTTCCCTCGTAGGTTCCATTACATACTGTTCTAGGAAACTATCGCGGATACATTCTATAAACTCCTCCTCAAGGCTGCCTTGACCGACCTGGTTAAACCAATCGACATGTAGATTAAAATCCCCCATGATAACTGCTGTACCATTTCTACATGCATCAGTTATTTCTTTGTTTATTGCCTGCCCCACCATAATGTTACTATTTGGTAGCCGATAGATTACTCCTATCAGTGACTTTTTCGCCTTACTATTCCTGATTTGCACCCAAATGGATTCAACCTTATCCTCCATAGCACCGATGTCATCCCTTACTGTTGCCCGGGTGTCAGCCTTAAATAACAGAGCTACACCACCTCCCTTACCATCCACTCTGTCCTTCCGAAAAGTTTGATACCCTCGGATATTTAACTCACAGTCGTGACCATCCTTTAACCATGTTTCAGTAATGGCCACTAAATCATAGTCATTCACGATGATTTGCGCCATCAACTCATTTACCTTATTCCAAATACTACGAGCATTCAGGTAAAGTACACTTATGTTGGCTTTTTTACCTCTGTTCTGAATCTTAACACCTCGATCAGTAACCTCTCCTAAGTTATCTTTCCTCTTAACCTTTCTCCTAATATTCCTTGTCGTTGAACCCATATCTTCATGTAGCAACCTGCGCTTACCATTAATGTTTTCACTTCTTGTTTTATTTCTTTTAGTATTCCTGGTCCTATTCACTGAGCTCCCCTCAGTCATTTTTACTTTGATTTTTGACTATGGCTTCTCTGCCTTACACTTTCCCCCTTACTGCCTTTTATTTCTGTCCCTGTTTTACTACCTTCCAACTTCCTGCATCGGTTCCCATCCCCCTGCCACATTAGTTTAAACTCTCCTCTAGCAAACACTCCAGTCCTGCCCAGGTGCAGACCGTCCAGTTTGTACTGGTCCCACCTCCCCCAGAACCGGTTCCAATGTCCCAGGAATTTGAATCCCTCCCTCTTGCACCAACTCTCAAGCCACGCATTCACCCTCTCTATCCTGATATTCCTACTCTGACTAGCTCGTGGCACTGTTGCAATCCTGAGATTACTACCTTTGAGGTCCTATTTTTTAGTTTAACTCCTAGCTCCCTAAATTCAGCTTGTCGGCCCCACTCTCCACGGGCCTGTCGCCAGCCCTGCTGCTCATGGGTCGCACCCTCAGGACCACGGTGCCGTCCATTCACGTCCCAGACCTCAACCATGTTCCGGTCCTTCAGCGGATGCAACAGTCTCGTGCACAACTAAAGGCGGCGCATGACGCTCGGGCGACTGATTTCCCTGCTCTGGCGCGGATGACAACGTCCGCATCCATCTTCCGGAGGGTGGCTGGTCTGCAACTGCTGTGGTTCTTCGGCAGGTGTCTCCCCGCTCGTTCCTGGTTCGTCTGCCAGATGGTTCCATTCGCCACCGCAATCGGCGTGCCCTTCGTCTCATTCCACGCTCGCTACGTGATCCTCCACCGGTGAAACGCCCTCCTGTTGTCCCCAACCTGGACTATGTGGAGATTCCGAAAACTCTGCATCGTCCTCACTCTGCCGTGGCCCAGCCCATTCCTCAGCCGGTGGCTCCTGACCCACCCTTGAGGCGGTCAACCGGAATTCGTC